>NW_027184627.1:0-2400000 GCF_032405125.1 Capricornis sumatraensis
TTTCACACCCTTGCTGCAACTCAAGAAGTTCACCGCCATACCCGTCTCCACTCGAGAGGAAGCACGATGGTCCCGCCCACATCGAGAGGAGCCCCGTTCCCCCTCGTAGCTCGAGATGAGGGATCCTTTCCCTGGTTTCAACGGGAAAGAATTCCCGGCGTTCCCGTCGCATCTCAAGAGGAGGCACTCTCAACAGGAAAGGCGAGAGGAACTCATGGTAGTACCACCATTCCAAGAGTCCCCCAGATGTCTCAGTCCATTCCAGAGGAACCTCTTTGCCCTGCACTGGCTCATCTTTCACGCGAGGATCGACTCACACCACGGTGGTACGTGGGACAGCCCTGTGGGAAAGCCTCGAGGGAAAGCCTCGAGGGAAAACCACAGATCCTTTGATCCACGCGACGGGAAGCGTGACATTGCTGCTACAGCCTGGAAGGAAAGCGCACGTGCATGCCCCCACTCGAGACGAGGCCTGACTCCCCTGGGGAGACCTCCAGAAGTACCCAAAGATCCATGTCAGCCCTGAGAGGAATCCTCGGTTCCGGCCCTGACTCCACACAAGCTTTTTGGCCCCGGTATCGACGGGAGAGGAATCCCGAGAGGCCCCCTAGCAACTCGCATGGGGACTGGCCTCTCCTGAGGCCACCAGGGCCGGTCCCTGAGGTCCCCGTCGTTACTCGAGAACACCTGCCACAACTCGAGAAAATCCAGGAAGTTCTCCCTTCCAGGCGAGATGAGGCTTATTTCCGATGAGGCGTCTGGAGACTAATGACACCTAACCTCTGGAACTTCGAAAGGGTCTTTCACACCCTTGCTGCAACTCAAGAAGTTCACCACCATACCCGTCTCCACTCGAGAGGAAGCACGATGGTCCCGACCACATCCAGAGGAGCCCCGTTTCCCCCTCGTAGCTCGAGATGAGGGATCCTTTCCCTGCTTTCAACGGGAAAGAATTCCCTGCGTTCCCGTCGCATCTCAAGAGGAGGCACTCTCAACAGGAAAGGCGAGAGGAACTCCATGGTCGTACCACCATTCCAAGAGTCCCCCAGATGTCTCAGTCCATTCCAGAGGAACCTCTTTGCCCTGCACTGGCTCATCTTTCACGCCGAGGATCGACTCACACCACGGTGGCACGTGGGACAGCCCTGTGGGAAAGCCTCGAGGGAAAACCACACATCATTTGATCCACGCGACGGGAAGCGTGACATTGCTGCTACAGCCTGGAAGGAAAGTGCACGTGCATGCCCCCACTCGAGACGAGGCCTGACTCCCCTGGGGAGACTCCAGAAGTACCCAAAGATCCATGTCAGCCCCTGAGAGGAATCCTCGGTTCCGGCCCTGACTCCACACAAGGTTTTTGGCCCCGGTATCGACGGGAGAGGAATCCCGAGAGGCCCCTTAGCAACTCGCATAGGGACTGGCTTCTCCTGAGGCCACCAGGGCGGGTCCCTGAGGTCCCCGTCGTAACTCGAGAACACCTGCCGCAACTCGAGAAAATCCAGGAAGTTCTCCCTTCCAGGCGAGATGAGGCCTATTTCCGATGAGGCGTCTGGAGACTAATGACACCTAACCTCTGGAACTTCGAAAGGGTCTTTCACAGCCTTGCTGCAACTCAAGAAGTTCACCACCATACCCGTCTCCACTAGAGAGGAAGCACGATGGTCCCGCCCACATCCAGAGGAGCCCCGTTTCCCCCTCGTAGCTCGAGATGAGGGATCCTTTCCCTGCTTTCAACGGGAAAGAATTCCCGGCGTTCCCGTCGCATCTCAAGAGGAGGCACTCTCAACAGGAAAGGCGAGAGGAACTCCATGGTCGTACCACCATTCCAAGAGTCCCCCAGATGTCTCAGTCCATTCCAGAGGAACCTCTTTGCCCTGCACTGGCTCATCTTTCACGCCGAGGATCGACTCACACCACGGTGGCACGTGGGACAGCCCTGTGGGAAAGCCTCGAGGGAAAGCCTCGAGGGAAAACCACAGATCCTTTGATCCACGTGACGGGAAGAGTGACATTGCTGCTACAGCCTGAAAGGAAAGCGCACGTGCATGCCTCCATTCGAGACGAGGCCTGACTCCACTGGGGAGACTCCAGAAGTACCCAAAGATCCATGTCAGCCCCTGAGAGGAATTCTCGGTTCCGGCCCTGACTCCACACAAGCTTTTTGGCCCCGGTATCGACGGGAGAGGAATCCCGAGAGGCCCCCTAGCAACTCGCATGGGGACTGGCCTCTCCTGAGGCCACCAGGGCGGGTCCCTGAGGTCCCCGTCGAAACTCAGAACACCTGCCGCAACTCGAGAAAATCCAGGAAGTTCTCCCTTCCAGGCGAGATGAGGCCTATTTCCGATGAGGCGTCTGGAGACTAATGACACCTAACCTCTGGAACTTCGAAAGGGTCTTTCACACCCTTGCTGCAACTCAAGAAGTTCACCGCCATACCCGTCTCCACTCGAGAGGAAGCACGATGGTCCCGCCCACATCCAGAGGAGCCCCGTTTCCCCCTCGTAGCTCGAGATGAGGGATCCTTTCCCTGCTTTCAACGGGAAAGAATTCCCGGCGTTCCCGTCGCATCTCAAGAGGAGGCACTCTCAACAGGAAAGGCGAGAGGAACTCCATGGTCGTACCACCATTCCAAGAGTCCCCCAGATGTCTCAGTCCATTCCAGAGGAACCTCTTTGCCCTGCACTGGCTCATCTTTCACGCCGAGGATCGACTCACACCACGGTGGCACGTGGGACAGCCCTGTGGGAAAGCCTCGAGGGAAAGCCTCGAGGGAAAACCACAGATCCTTTGATCCAAGCGACGGGAAGCGTGACATTGCTGCTAAAGCCTGGAAGGAAAGCGCACGCCCATGCCCCCACTCGAGACGAGGCCTGACTCCCCTGGGGAGACTCCAGAAGTACCCAAAGATCCATGTCAGCCCCTGAGAGGAATCCTCGGTTCCGGCCCTGACTCCACACAAGCTTTTTGGCCCCGGTATCGACGGGAGAGGAATCCCGAGAGGACCCCTAGCAACTCGCATGGGGACTGGCCTCTCCTGAGGCCACCAGGGCGGGTCCCTGAGTTCCCCGTCGTAACTTAAGAACACCTGCCGCAACTCGAGAAAATCCAGGAAGTTCTCCCTTCCAGGCGAGATGAGGCCTATTTCCGATGAGGCGTCTGGAGACTAATGACACCTAACCTCTGGAACTTTGAAAGGGTCTTTCACACCCTTGCTGCAACTCAAGAAGTTCTCTGCCATACCCGTCTCCACTCGAGAGGAAGCACGATGGTCCCGCCCACATCCAGAGGAGCCCCGTTTTCCCCTCGGTGCTCGAGATGAGGGAACCTTTCCCTGCTTTCAACGGGAAAGAATTCCCGGCGTTCCCGTCGCATCTCAAGAGGAGGCACTCTCAACAGGAAAGGCGAGAGGAACTCCATGGTCGTACCACCATTCCAAGAGTCCCCCAGATGTCTCAGTCCATTCCAGAGGAACCTCTTTGCCCTGCACTGGCTCATCTTTCACGCCGAGGATCGACACACACCACGGTGGCACGTGGGACAGCCCTGTGGGAAAGCCTCGAGGGAAAGCCTCGAGGGAAAACCACAGATCCTTTGATCCACGTGACGGGAAGCGTGACATTGCTGCTACAGCCTGAAAGGAAAGCGCACGTGCATGCCTCCATTCGAGACGAGGCCTGACTCCACTGGGCAGACTCCAGAAGTACCCAAAGATCCATGTCAGCCCCTGAGAGGAATCCTCGGTTCCGGCCCTGACTCCACACAAGGTTTTTGGCCCCGGTATCGACGGGAGAGGAATCCCGAGAGGCCCCCTAGCAACTCGAATGGGGACTGGCCTCTCCTGAGGCCACCAGGGCGGGTCCCTGAGGTCCCCGTCCAAACTCAGAACACCTGCCGCAACTCGAGAAAATCCAGGAAGTTCTCCCTTCCAGGCGAGATGAGGCCTATTTCCGATGAGGCGTCTGGAGACTAATGACACCTAACCTCTGGAAATTCGAAATGGTCTTTCACACCCTTGCTGCAACTCAAGAAATTCACCGCCATACCCGTCTCCACTCGAGAGGAAGCACGATGGTCCCGCCCACATCCAGAGGAGCCCCGTTTCCCCCTCGTAGCTCGAGATGAGGGATCCTTTCCCTGCTTTCAACGGGAAAGAATTCCCGGCGTTCCCGTCGCATCTCAAGAGGAGGCACTCTCAACAGGAAAGGCGAGAGGAACTCCATGGTCGTACCACCATTCCAAGAGTCCCCCAGATGTCTCAGTCCATTCCAGAGGAACCTCTTTGCCCTGCACTGGCTCATCTTTCACGCCGAGGATCGACTCACACCACGGTGGCACGTGGGACAGCCCTGTGGGAAAGCCTCGAGGGAAAGCCTCGAGGGAAAACCACAGATCCTTTGATCCACGCGACGGGAAGCGTGACATTGCTACTACAGCCTGGAAGGAAAGCGCACGTGCATGCCCCCACTCGAGACGAGGTCTGACTCCACTGGGGAGACTCCAGAAGTACCCAAAGATCCATGTCAGCCCCTGAGAGGAATCCTCGGTTCCGGCCCTGACTCCACACAAGGTTTTTGGCCCCGGTATCGACGGGAGAGGAATCCCGAGAGGCCCCCTAGCAACTCGCATGGGGACTGGCCTCTCCTGAGGCCACCAGGGCGGGTCCCTGAGGTCCCCGTCGTAACTCGAGAACACCTGCCGCAACTCGAGAAAATCCAGGAAGTTCTCCCTTCCAGGCGAGATGAGGCCTATTTCCGATGAGGCCTCTGGAGACTAATGACACCAAACCTCTGGAACTTCGAAAGGGTCTTTCACACCCTTGGTGCAACTCAAGAAGTTCACCGCCATACCCGTCTCCACTCGAGAGGAAGCACAATGGTCCCGCCCACATCGAGAGGAGCCCCGTTTCCCCCTCGTAGCTCGAGATGAGGGATCCTTTCCCTGCTTTCAACGGGAAAGAATTCCCGGCGTTCCCGTCGCATCTCAAGAGGAGGCACTCTCAACAGGAAAGGCGAGAGGAACTCCATGGTCGTACCACCATTCCAAGAGTCCCCCAGATGTCTCAGTCCATTTCAGAGGAACCTCTTTGCCCTGCACTGGCTCATCTTTCACTCCGAGGATCGACTCACAACACGGTGGCACGTGGGACAGCCCTGTGGGAAAGCCTCGAGGGAAAGCCTCGAGGGAAAACCACAGATTCTTTGATCCACGCGACGGGAAGCGTGACATTGCTGCTACAGCCTGGAAGGAAAGCGCACATGCATTCCCCACTCGAGACGAGGCCTGACTCCCCTGGGGAGACTCCAGAAGTACCCAAAGATCCATGTCAGCCCCTGAGAAGAATCCTCGGTTCCGGCCCTGACTCCACACAAGCTTTTTGGCCCCGGTATCGACGGGAGAGGAATCCCGAGAGACCCCCTAGCAACTCGCATGGGGACTGGCCTCTCCTGAGGCCACCAGGGCGGGTCCCTGAGGTCCCCGTCGTAACTCGAGAACACCTGCCGCAACTCGAGAAAATCCAGGAAGTTCTCCCTTCCAGGCGAGATGAGGCCTATTTCCGATGAGGCCTCTGGAGACTATTGACACCAAACCTCTGGAACTTCGAAAGGGTCTTTCACACCCTTGCTGCAACTCAAGAAGTTCACCGCCATACCCGTCTCCACTCGAGAGGAAGCACGATGGTCCCGCCCACATCGAGAGGAGCCCCGTTTCCCCCTCGTAGCTCGAGATGAGGGATCCTTTCCCTGGTTTCAACGGGAAAGAATTCCCGGCGTTCCCGTCGCATCTCAAGAGGAGGCACTCTCAACAGGAAAGGCGAGAGGAACTCCATGGTAGTACCACCATTCCAAGAGTCCCCCAGATGTCTCAGTCCATTCCAGAGGAACCTCTTTGCCCTGCACTGGCTCATCTTTCACGCCGAGGATCGACTCACACCACGGTGGCACGTGGGACAGCCCTGTGGGAAAGCCTCAAGGGAAAGCCTCGAGGGAAAACCACAGATCCTTTGATCCACGCGACGGGAAGCGTGACATTGCTGCTACAGCCTGGAAGGAAAGCGCACGTGCATGCCCCCACTCGAGACGAGGCCTGACTCCCCTGGGGAGACTCCAGAAGTACCCAAAGATCCATGTCAGCCCCTGAGAGGAATCCTCGGTTCCGGCCCTGACTCCACACAAGCTTTTTGGCCCCGGTATCGACGGGAGAGGAATCCCGAGAGGCCCCCTAGCAACTCGCATGGGGACTGGCCTCTCCTGAGGCCACCAGGGCCGGTCCCTGAGGTCCCCGTCGTTACTCGAGAACACCTGCCACAACTCGAGAAAATCCAGGAAGTTCTCCCTTCCAGGCGAGATGAGGCTTATTTCCGATGAGGCGTCTGGAGACTAATGACACCTAACCTCTGGAACTTCGAAAGGGTCTTTCACACCCTTGCTGCAACTCAAGAAGTTCACCACCATACCCGTCTCCACTCGAGAGGAAGCACGATGGTCCCGACCACATCCAGAGGAGCCCCGTTTCCCCCTCGTAGCTCGAGATGAGGGATCCTTTCCCTGCTTTCAACGGGAAAGAATTCCCTGCGTTCCCGTCGCATCTCAAGAGGAGGCACTCTCAACAGGAAAGGCGAGAGGAACTCCATGGTCGTACCACCATTCCAAGAGTCCCCCAGATGTCTCAGTCCATTCCAGAGGAACCTCTTTGCCCTGCACTGGCTCATCTTTCACGCCGAGGATCGACTCACACCACGGTGGCACGTGGGACAGCCCTGTGGGAAAGCCTCGAGGGAAAACCACACATCATTTGATCCACGCGACGGGAAGCGTGACATTGCTGCTACAGCCTGGAAGGAAAGTGCACGTGCATGCCCCCACTCGAGACGAGGCCTGACTCCCCTGGGGAGACTCCAGAAGTACCCAAAGATCCATGTCAGCCCCTGAGAGGAATCCTCGGTTCCGGCCCTGACTCCACACAAGGTTTTTGGCCCCGGTATCGACGGGAGAGGAATCCCGAGAGGCCCCTTAGCAACTCGCATAGGGACTGGCTTCTCCTGAGGCCACCAGGGCGGGTCCCTGAGGTCCCCGTCGTAACTCGAGAACACCTGCCGCAACTCGAGAAAATCCAGGAAGTTCTCCCTTCCAGGCGAGATGAGGCCTATTTCCGATGAGGCGTCTGGAGACTAATGACACCTAACCTCTGGAACTTCGAAAGGGTCTTTCACAGCCTTGCTGCAACTCAAGAAGTTCACCACCATACCCGTCTCCACTAGAGAGGAAGCACGATGGTCCCGCCCACATCCAGAGGAGCCCCGTTTCCCCCTCGTAGCTCGAGATGAGGGATCCTTTCCCTGCTTTCAACGGGAAAGAATTCCCGGCGTTCCCGTCGCATCTCAAGAGGAGGCACTCTCAACAGGAAAGGCGAGAGGAACTCCATGGTCGTACCACCATTCCAAGAGTCCCCCAGATGTCTCAGTCCATTCCAGAGGAACCTCTTTGCCCTGCACTGGCTCATCTTTCACGCCGAGGATCGACTCACACCACGGTGGCACGTGGGACAGCCCTGTGGGAAAGCCTCGAGGGAAAGCCTCGAGGGAAAACCACAGATCCTTTGATCCACGTGACGGGAAGAGTGACATTGCTGCTACAGCCTGAAAGGAAAGCGCACGTGCATGCCTCCATTCGAGACGAGGCCTGACTCCACTGGGGAGACTCCAGAAGTACCCAAAGATCCATGTCAGCCCCTGAGAGGAATTCTCGGTTCCGGCCCTGACTCCACACAAGCTTTTTGGCCCCGGTATCGACGGGAGAGGAATCCCGAGAGGCCCCCTAGCAACTCGCATGGGGACTGGCCTCTCCTGAGGCCACCAGGGCGGGTCCCTGAGGTCCCCGTCGAAACTCAGAACACCTGCCGCAACTCGAGAAAATCCAGGAAGTTCTCCCTTCCAGGCGAGATGAGGCCTATTTCCGATGAGGCGTCTGGAGACTAATGACACCTAACCTCTGGAACTTCGAAAGGGTCTTTCACACCCTTGCTGCAACTCAAGAAGTTCACCGCCATACCCGTCTCCACTCGAGAGGAAGCACGATGGTCCCGCCCACATCCAGAGGAGCCCCGTTTCCCCCTCGTAGCTCGAGATGAGGGATCCTTTCCCTGCTTTCAACGGGAAAGAATTCCCGGCGTTCCCGTCGCATCTCAAGAGGAGGCACTCTCAACAGGAAAGGCGAGAGGAACTCCATGGTCGTACCACCATTCCAAGAGTCCCCCAGATGTCTCAGTCCATTCCAGAGGAACCTCTTTGCCCTGCACTGGCTCATCTTTCACGCCGAGGATCGACTCACACCACGGTGGCACGTGGGACAGCCCTGTGGGAAAGCCTCGAGGGAAAGCCTCGAGGGAAAACCACAGATCCTTTGATCCAAGCGACGGGAAGCGTGACATTGCTGCTAAAGCCTGGAAGGAAAGCGCACGCCCATGCCCCCACTCGAGACGAGGCCTGACTCCCCTGGGGAGACTCCAGAAGTACCCAAAGATCCATGTCAGCCCCTGAGAGGAATCCTCGGTTCCGGCCCTGACTCCACACAAGCTTTTTGGCCCCGGTATCGACGGGAGAGGAATCCCGAGAGGACCCCTAGCAACTCGCATGGGGACTGGCCTCTCCTGAGGCCACCAGGGCGGGTCCCTGAGTTCCCCGTCGTAACTTAAGAACACCTGCCGCAACTCGAGAAAATCCAGGAAGTTCTCCCTTCCAGGCGAGATGAGGCCTATTTCCGATGAGGCGTCTGGAGACTAATGACACCTAACCTCTGGAACTTTGAAAGGGTCTTTCACACCCTTGCTGCAACTCAAGAAGTTCTCTGCCATACCCGTCTCCACTCGAGAGGAAGCACGATGGTCCCGCCCACATCCAGAGGAGCCCCGTTTTCCCCTCGGTGCTCGAGATGAGGGAACCTTTCCCTGCTTTCAACGGGAAAGAATTCCCGGCGTTCCCGTCGCATCTCAAGAGGAGGCACTCTCAACAGGAAAGGCGAGAGGAACTCCATGGTCGTACCACCATTCCAAGAGTCCCCCAGATGTCTCAGTCCATTCCAGAGGAACCTCTTTGCCCTGCACTGGCTCATCTTTCACGCCGAGGATCGACTCACACCACGGTGGCACGTGGGACAGCCCTGTGGGAAAGCCTCGAGGGAAAGCCTCGAGGGAAAACCACAGATCCTTTGATCCACGTGACGGGAAGCGTGACATTGCTGCTACAGCCTGAAAGGAAAGCGCACGTGCATGCCTCCATTCGAGACGAGGCCTGACTCCACTGGGGAGACTCCAGAAGTACCCAAAGATCCATGTCAGCCCCTGAGAGGAATTCTCGGTTCCGGCCCTGACTCCACACAAGCTTTTTGGCCCCGGTATCGACGGGAGAGGAATCCCGAGAGGCCCCCTAGCAACTCGCATGGGGACTGGCCTCTCCTGAGGCCACCAGGGCGGGTCCCTGAGGTCCCCGTCGAAACTCAGAACACCTGCCGCAACTCGAGAAAATCCAGGAAGTTCTCCCTTCCAGGCGAGATGAGGCCTATTTCCGATGAGGCGTCTGGAGACTAATGACACCTAACCTCTGGAACTTCGAAAGGGTCTTTCACACCCTTGCTGCAACTCAAGAAGTTCACCGCCATACCCGTCTCCACTCGAGAGGAAGCACGATGGTCCCGCCCACATCCAGAGGAGCCCCGTTTCCCCCTCGTAGCTCGAGATGAGGGATCCTTTCCCTGCTTTCAACGGGAAAGAATTCCCGGCGTTCCCGTCGCATCTCAAGAGGAGGCACTCTCAACAGGAAAGGCGAGAGGAACTCCATGGTCGTACCACCATTCCAAGAGTCCCCCAGATGTCTCAGTCCATTCCAAAGGAACCTCTTTGCCCTGCACTGGCTCATCTTTCACGCCGAGGATCGACTCACACCACGGTGGCACGTGGGACAGCCCTGTGGGAAAGCCTCGAGGGAAAGCCTCGAGGGAAAACCACAGATCTTTTGATCCAAGCGACGGGAAGCGTGACATTGCTGCTAAAGCCTGGAAGGAAAGCGCACGCGCATGCCCCCACTCGAGACGAGGCCTGACTCCCCTGGGGAGACTCCAGAAGTACCCAAAGATCCATGTCAGCCCCTGAGAGGAATCCTCGGTTCCGGCCCTGACTCCACACAAGCTTTTTGGCCCCGGTATCGACGGGAGAGGAATCCCGAGAGGACCCCTAACAACTCGCATGGGGACTGTCCTCTCCTGAGGCCACCAGGGCGGGTCCCTGAGTTCCCCGTCGTAACTTAAGAACACCTGCCGCAACTCGAGAAAATCCAGGAAGTTCTCCCTTCCAGGCGAGATGAGGCCTATTTCCGATGAGGCGTCTGGAGACTAATGACACCTAACCTCTGGAACTTTGAAAGGGTCTTTCACACCCTTGCTGCAACTCAAGAAGTTCTCCGCCATACCCGTCTCCACTCGAGAGGAAGCACGATGGTCCCGCCCACATCCAGAGGAGCCCCGTTTTCCCCTCGGTGCTCGAGATGAGGGAACCTTTCCCTGCTTTCAACGGGAAAGAATTCCCGGCGTTCCCGTCGCATCTCAAGAGGAGGCACTCTCAACAGGAAAGGCGAGAGGATCTCCATGGTCGTACCACCATTCCAAGAGTCCCCCAGATGTCTCAGTCCATTCCAGAGGAACCTCTTTGCCCTGCACTGGCTCATCTTTCACGCCGAGGATCGACTCACACCACGGTGGCACGTGGGACAGCCCTGTGGGAAAGCCTCGAGGGAAAGCCTCGAGGGAAAACCACAGATCCTTTGATCCACGCGACGGGAAGCGTGACATTGCTACTACAGCCTGGAAGGAAAGCGCACGTGCATGCCCCCACTCGAGACGAGGTCTGACTCCACTGGGGAGACTCCAGAAGTACCCAAAGATCCATGTCAGCCCCTGAGAGGAATCCTCGGTTCCGGCCCTGACTCCACACAAGGATTTTGGCCCCGGTATCGACGGGAGAGGAATCCCGAGAGGCCCCCTAGCAACTCGCATGGGGACTGGCCTCTCCTGAGGCCACCAGGGCGGGTCCCTGAGGTCCCCGTCGTAACTCGAGAACACCTGCCACAACTCGAGAAAATCCAGGAAGTTCTCCCTTCCAGGCGAGATGAGGCTTATTTCCGATGAGGCGTCTGGAGACTAATGACACCTAACCTCTGGAACTTCGAAAGGGTCTTTCACACCCTTGCTGCAACTCAAGAAGTTCACCACCATACCCGTCTCCACTCGAGAGGAAGCACGATGGTCCCGACCACATCGAGAGGAGCCCCGTTTCCCCCTCGTAGCTCGAGATGAGGGATCCTTTCCCTGCTTTCAACGGGAAAGAATTCCCTGCGTTCCCGTCGCATCTCAAGAGGAGGCACTCTCAACAGGAAAGGCGAGAGGAACTCCATGGTCGTACCACCATTCCAAGAGTCCCCCAGATGTCTCAGTCCATTCCAGAGGAACCTCTTTGCCCTGCACTGGCTCATCTTTCACGCCGAGGATCGACTCACACCACGGTGGCACGTGGGACAGCCCTGTGGGAAAGCCTCGAGGGAAAACCACACATCATTTGATCCACGCGACGGGAAGCGTGACATTGCTGCTACAGCCTGGAAGGAAAGTGCACGTGCATGCCCCCACTCGAGACGAGGCCTGACTCCCCTGGGGAGACTCCAGAATACCCAAAGATCCATGTCAGACCCTGAGAGGAATCCTCGGTTCCGGCCCTGACTCCACACAAGGTTTTTGGCCCCGGTATCGATGGGAGAGGAATCCCGAGAGGCCCCCTAGCAACTCGCATAGGGACTGGCTTCTCCTGAGGCCACCAGGGCGGGTCCCTGAGGTCCCCGTCGTAACTCGAGAACACCTGCCGCAACTCGAGAAAATCCAGGAAGTTCTCCCTTCCAGGCGAGATGAGGCCTATTTCCGATGAGGCGTCTGGAGACTAATGACACCTAACCTCTGGAACTTCGAAAGGGTCTTTCACAGCCTTGCTGCAACTCAAGAAGTTCACCACCATACCCGTCTCCACTAGAGAGGAAGCACGATGGTCCCGCCCACATCCAGAGGAGCCCCGTTTCCCCCTCGTAGCTCGAGATGAGGTATCCTTTCCCTGCTTTCAACGGGAAAGAATTCCCGGCGTTCCCGTCGCATCTCAAGAGGAGGCACTCTCAACAGGAAAGGCGAGAGGAACTCCATGGGCGTACCACCATTCCAAGAGTCCCCCAGATGTCTCAGTCCATTCCAGAGGAACCTCTTTGCCCTGCACTGGCTCATCTTTCACGCCGAGGATCGACTCACACCACGGTGGCACGTGGGACAGCCCTGTGGGAAAGCCTCGAGGGAAAGCCTCGAGGGAAAACCACAGATCCTTTGATCCACGTGACGGGAAGCGTGACATTGCTGCTACAGCCTGAAAGGAAAGCGCACGTGCATGCCTCCATTCGAGACGAGGCCTGACTCCACTGGGGAGACTCCAGAAGTACCCAAAGATCCATGTCAGCCCCTGAGAGGAATTCTCGGTTCCGGCCCTGACTCCACACAAGCTTTTTGGCCCCGGTATCGACGGGAGAGGAATCCCGAGAGGCCCCCTAGCAACTCGCATGGGGACTGGCCTCTCCTGAGGCCACCAGGGCGGGTCCCTGAGGTCCCCGTCGTAACTCGAGAACACCTGCCGCAACTCGAGAAAATCCAGGAAGTTCTCCCTTCCAGGCGAGATGAGGCCTATTTCCGATGAGGCCTCTGGAGACTATTGACACCAAACCTCTGGAACTTCGAAAGGGTCTTTCACACCCTTGCTGCAACTCAAGAAGTTCACCGCCATACCCGTCTCCACTCGAGAGGAAGCACGATGGTCCCGCCCACATCCAGAGGAGCCCCGTTTCCCCCTCGTAGCTCGAGATGAGGGATCCTTTCCCTGGTTTCAACGGGAAAGAATTCCCGGCGTTCCCGTCGCATCTCAAGAGGAGGCACTCTCAACAGGAAAGGCGAGAGGAACTCCATGGTAGTACCACCATTCCAAGAGTCCCCCAGATGTCTCAGTCCATTCCAGAGGAACCTCTTTGCCCTGCACTGGCTCATCTTTCACGCCGAGGATCGACTCACACCACGGTGGCACATGGGACAGCCCTGTGGGAAAGCCTCGAGGGAAAGCCTCGAGGGAAAACCACAGATCCTTTGATCCACGCGACGGGAAGCGTGACATTGCTGCTACAGCCTGGAAGGAAAGCGCACGTGCATGCCCCCACTCGAGACGAGGCCTGACTCCCCTGGGGAGACTCCAGAAGTACCCAAAGATCCATGTCAGCCCCTGAGAGGAATCCTCGGTTCCGGCCCTGACTCCACACAAGCTTTTTGGCCCCGGTATCGACGGGAGAGGAATCCCGAGAGGCCCCCTAGCAACTCGCATGGGGACTGGCCTCTCCTGAGGCCACCAGGGCCGGTCCCTGAGGTCCCCATCGTTACTCGAGAACACCTGCCACAACTCGAGAAAATCCAGGAAGTTCTCCCTTCCAGGCGAGATGAGGCTTATTTCCGATGAGGCGTCTGGAGACTAATGACACCTAACCTCTGGAACTTCGAAAGGGTCTTTCACACCCTTGCTGCAACTCAAGAAGTTCACCACCATACCCGTCTCCACTCGAGAGGAAGCACGATGGTCCCGACCACATCCAGAGGAGCCCCGTTTCCCCCTCGTAGCTCGAGATGAGGGATCCTTTCCCTGCTTTCAACGGGAAAGAATTCCCTGCGTTCCCGTCGCATCTCAAGAGGAGGCACTCTCAACAGGAAAGGCGAGAGGAACTCCATGGTCGTACCACCATTCCAAGAGTCCCCCAGATGTCTCAGTCCATTCCAGAGGAACCTCTTTGCCCTGCACTGGCTCATCTTTCACGCCGAGGATCGACTCACACCACGGTGGCACGTGGGACAGCCCTGTGGGAAAGCCTCGAGGGAAAACCACACATCATTTGATCCACGCGACGGGAAGCGTGACATTGCTGCTACAGCCTGGAAGGAAAGTGCACGTGCATGCCCCCACTCGAGACGAGGCCTGACTCCCCTGGGGAGACTCCAGAAGTACCCAAAGATCCATGTCAGCCCCTGAGAGGAATCCTCGGTTCCGGCCCTGACTCCACACAAGGTTTTTGGCCCCGGTATCGACGGGAGAGGAATCCCGAGAGGCCCCCTAGCAACTCGCATAGGGACTGGCTTCTCCTGAGGCCACCAGGGCGGGTCCCTGATGTCCCCGTCGTAACTCGAGAACACCTGCCGCAACTCGAGAAAATCCAGGAAGTTCTCCCTTCCAGGCGAGATGAGGCCTATTTCCGATGAGGCGTCTGGAGACTAATGACACCTAACCTCTGGAACTTCGAAAGAGTCTTTCACAGCCTTGCTGAAACTCAAGAAGTTCACCACCATACCCGTCTCCACTAGAGAGGAAGCACGATGGTCCCGCCCACATCCAGAGGAGCCCCGTTTCCCCCTCGTAGCTCGAGATGAGGGATCCTTTCCCTGCTTTCAACGGGAAAGAATTCCCGGCGTTCCCGTCGCATCTCAAGAGGAGGCACTCTCAACAGGAAAGGCGAGAGGAACTCCATGGTCGTACCACCATTCCAAGAGTCCCCCAGATGTCTCAGTCCATTCCAGAGGAACCTCTTTGCCCTGCACTGGCTCATCTTTCACGCCGAGGATCGACTCACACCACGGTGGCACGTGGGACAGCCCTGTGGGAAAGCCTCGAGGGAAAACCACACATCATTTGATCCACGCGACGGGAAGCGTGACATTGCTGCTACAGCCTGGAAGGAAAGTGCACGTGCATGCCCCCACTCGAGACGAGGCCTGACTCCCCTGGGGAGACTCCAGAAGTACCCAAAGATCCATGTCAGCCCCTGAGAGGAATCCTCGGTTCCGGCCCTGACTCCACACAAGGTTTTTGGCCCCGGTATCGACGGGAGAGGAATCCCGAGAGGCCCCCTAGCAACTCGCATAGGGACTGGCTTCTCCTGAGGCCACCAGGGCGGGTCCCTGAGGTCCCCGTCGTAACTCGAGAACACCTGCCGCAACTCGAGAAAATCCAGGAAGTTCTCCCTTCCAGGCGAGATGAGGCCTATTTCCGATGAGGCGTCTGGAGACTAATGACACCTAACCTCTGGAACTTCGAAAGGGTCTTTCACAGCCTTGCTGAAACTCAAGAAGTTCACCACCATACCCGTCTCCACTAGAGAGGAAGCACGATGGTCCCGCCCACATCCAGAGGAGCCCCGTTTCCCCCTCGTAGCTCGAGATGAGGGATCCTTTCCCTGCTTTCAACGGGAAAGAATTCCCGGCGTTCCCGTCGCATCTCAAGAGGAGGCACTCTCAACAGGAAAGGCGAGAGGAACTCCATGGTCGTACCACCATTCCAAGAGTCCCCCAGATGTCTCAGTCCATTCCAGAGGAACCTCTTTGCCCTGCACTGGCTCATCTTTCACGCCGAGGATCGACTCACACCACGGTGGCACGTGGGACAGCCCTGTGGGAAAGCCTCGAGGGAAAGCCTCGAGGGAAAACCACAGATCCTTTGATCCACGCGACGGGAAGCGTGACATTGCTGCTACAGCCTGGAAGGAAAGCGCACGTGCATGCCCCCACTCGAGACGAGGCCTGACTCCCCTGCGGAGACTCCAGAAGTACCCAAAGATCCATGTCAGCCCCTGAGAGGAATCCTCGGTTCCGGCCCTGACTCCACACAAGGTTTTTGGCCCCGGTATCAACGGGAGAGGAATCCCGAGAGGCCCCCTAGCAACTCGCCTAGGGACTGGCCTTTCCTGAGGCCACCAGGGCGGGTCCCTGAGGTCCCCGTCGTAACTCGAGAACACCTGCCGCAACTCGAGAAAATCCAGGAAGTTCTCCCTTCCAGGCGAGATGAGGCCTATTTCCGATGAGGCGTCTGGAGACTAATGACACCTAACCTCTGGAACTTCGAAAGGGTCTTTCACACCCTTGCTGCAACTCAAGAAGTTCACCGCCATACCCGTCTCCACTAGAGAGGAAGCACGATGGTCCCGCCCACATCCAGAGGAGCCCCGTTTCCCCCTCGTAGCTCGAGATGAGGGATCCTTTCCCTGCTTTCAACGGGAAAGAATTCCCGGCGTTCCCGTCGCATCTCAAGAGGAGGCACTCTCAACAGGAAAGGCGAGAGGAACTCCATGGTCGTACCACCATTCCAAGAGTCCCCCAGATGTCTCAGTCCATTCCAGAGGAACCTCTTTGCCCTGCACTGGCTCATCTTTTACGCCGAGGATCAACTCACACCATGGTGGCACGTTGGACAGCCCTGTGGGAAAGCCTCGAGGGAAAGCCTCGAGGGAAAACCACATATCCTTTGATCCACGTGACGGGAAGCGTGACATTGCTGCTACAGCCTGAAAGGAAAGCGCACGTGCATGCCCCTACTCGAGACGAGGCCTGACTCCACTGGGGAGACTCCAGAAGTACCCAAAGATCCATGTCAGCCCCTGAGAGGAATCCTCGGTTCCGGCCCTGACTCCACACAAGCTTTTTGGCCCTGGTATCGACGGGAGAGGAATCCCGAGAGGCCCCCTAGCAACTCGCATGGGGACTGGCCTCTCCTGAGGCCACCAGGGCGGGTTCCTGAGGTCCCCGTCGAAACTCGAGAACACCTGCCGCAACTCGAGAAAATCCAGGAAGTTCTCCCTTCCAGGCGAGATGAGGCCTATTTCCGATGAGGCGTCTGGAGTCTAATGACACCTAACCTCTGGAACTTCGAAAGGGTCTTTCACACCCTTGCTGCAACTCAAGAAGTTCACCGCCATACCCGTCTCCACTAGAGAGGAAGCACGATGGTCCCGCCCACATCCAGAGGAGCCCCGTTTCCCCCTCGTAGCTCGAGATGAGGGATTCTTTCCCTGCTTTCAACGGGAAAGAATTCCCGGCGTTCCCGTCGCATCTCAAGAGGAGGCACTCTCAACAGGAAAGGCGAGAGGAACTCCATGGTCGTACCACCATTCCAAGAGTCCCCCAGATGTCTCAGTCCATTCCAGAGGAACCTCTTTGCCCTGCACTGGCTCATCTTTCACGCCGAGGATCGACTCACACCACGGTGGCACGTGGGACAGCCCTGTGGGAAAGCCTCGAGGGAAAGCCTCGAGGGAAAACCACAGATCCTTTGATCCAAGCGACGGGAAGCGTGACATTGCTGCTAAAGCCTGGAAGGAAAGCGCACGCGCATGCCCCCACTCGAGACGAGGCCTGACTCCCCTGGGGAGACTCCAGAAGTACCCAAAGATCCATGTCAGCCCCTGAGAGGAATCCTCGGTTCCGGCCCTGAATCCACACAATGTTTTTGGCCCCGGTATCGACGGGAGAGGAATCCCGAGAGGCCCCCTAACAACTCGCATGGGGACTGGCCTCTCCTGAGGCCACCAGGGCGGGTCCCTGAGGTCCCCGTCGTAACTCGAGAACACCTGCCCCAAATCGAGAAAATCCAGGAAGTTCTCCCTTCCAGGCGAGATGAGGCCTATTTCCGATGAGGCGTCTGGAGACTAATGACACCTAACCTCTGGAACTTCGAAAGGGTCTTTCACACCCTTGCTGCAACTCAAGAAGTTCACCGCCATACCCGTGTCCACTCAAGAGGAAGCACGATGGTCCCGCCCACATCCAGAGGAGCCCCGTTTCCCCCTCGTAGCTGGAGATGAGGGATCCTTTCCCTGCTTTCAACGGGAAAGAATTCCCGGCGTTCCCGTCGCATCTCAAGAGGAGGCACTCTCAACAGGAAAGGCGAGAGGAACTCCATGGTCGTACCACCATTCCAAGAGTCCCCCAGATGTCTCAGTCCATTCCAGAGGAACCTCTTTGCCCTGCACTGGCTCATTTTTCACGCCGAGAATCGACTCACACCACGGTGTCACGTGGGACAGCCCTGTGGGAAAGCCTCGAGGGAAAGCCTCGAGGGAAAAACGCAGATCCTTTGATCCACGCGACGGGAAGCGTGACATTGCTGCTACAGCCTGGAAGGAAAGTGCACGTGCATGCCCCCACACGAGACGAGGCCTGTCTCCCCTGGCGAGTCTCCAGAGGTACCCAAAGATCCATATCAGTCCCTGAGAGGAATCCTCGGTTCCGGCCCTGACTCCACACAAGGTTTTTGGCCCCGGTATCGACGGGAGAGGAATCCCGAGGGGCCCCCTAGCAACACGCATAGGGACTGGCCTCTCCTGAGGCCAACAGGGCGGGTCCCTGAGGTCCCCGTCGTAACTCGAGAACACCTGCCGCAACTCGAGAAAATCAAGGAAGTTCTCCCTTCCAGGCGAGATGAGGCCTATTTCCGATGAGGCGTCTGGAGACTAATGACACCTAACCTCTGGAACTTCGAAAGGGTCTTTCACACCCTTGCTGCAACTCAAGAAGTTCACCGCCATACCCGTCTCCACTCGAGAGAAAGCACGATGGTCCCGCCCACATCCAGAGGAGCCCCGTTTCCCCCTCGTAGCTCGAGATGAGGGATCCTTTCCCTGCTTTCAACGGCAAAAAATTCCCGGCGTTCCCGTCGCATCTCAAGAGGAGGCACTCTCAACAGGAAAGGCGAGAGGAACTCCATGGTCGTACCACCATTCCAAGAGTCCCCCAGATGTCTCAGTCCATTCCAGAGGAACCTCTTTGCCCTGCACTGGCTCATCTTTCACGCCGAGGATCGACTCACACCACGGTGGCACGTGGGACAGCCCTGTGGGAAAGCCTCGAGGGAAAACCACACATCATTTGATCCACGCGACGGGAAGCGTGACATTGCTGCTACAGCCTGGAAGGAAAGTGCACGTGCATGCCCCCACTCGAGACGAGGCCTGACTCCCCTGGGGAGACTCCAGAAGTACACAAAGATCCATGTCAGCCCCTGAGAGGAATCCTCGGTTCCGGCCCTGACTCCACACAAGGTTTTTGGCCCCGGTATCGACGGGAGAGGAATCCCGAGAGGCCCCCTAGCAACTCGCATAGGGACTGGCCTCTCCTGAGGCCACCAGGGCGGGTCCCTGAGGTCCCCGTCGTAACTCGAGAACACCTGTCGCAACTCGAGAAAATCCAGGAAGTTCTCCCTTCCAGGCGAGATGAGGCCTATTTCCGATGAGGCGTCTGGAGACTAATGACACCTTACCTCTGGAACTTCGAAAGGGTCTTTCACAGCCTTGCTGCAACTCAAGAAGTTCACCACCATACCCGTCTCCACTAGAGAGGAAGCACGATGGTCCCGCCCACATCCAGAGGAGCCCCGTTTCCCCCTCGTAGCTCGAGATGAGGGATCCTTTCCCTGCTTTAAACGGGAAAGAATTCCCGGCGTTCCCGTCGCATCTCAAGAGGAGGCACTCTCAACAGGAAAGGCGAGAGGAACTCCATGGTCGTACCACCATTCCAAGAGTCCCCCAGATGTCTCAGTCCATTCCAGAGGAAACTCTTTGCCCTGCACTGGCTCATCTTTCACGCCCAGGATTGACTCACACCACGGTGGCACGTGGGACAGCCCTGTGGGAAAGCCTCGAGGGAAAGCCTCGAGGGAAAACCACAGATCCTTTGATCCACGCGACGGGAAGCGTGACATTGCTGCTACAGCCTGGAAGGAAAGCGCACGTGCATGCCGCCACTCGAGACGAGGCCTGACTCCCCTGGGGAGACTCCAGAAGTACCCAAAGATCCATGTCAGCCCCTGAGAGGAATCCTCGGTTCCGGCCCTGACTCCACACAAGGTTTTTGGCCCCGGTATCGACGGGAGAGGAATCCCGAGAGGTCCCCTAGCAACTCGCATGGGGACTGGCCTCTCCTGAGGCCACCAGGGCGGGTCCCTGAGGTCCCCGTCGTAACTCGAGAACACCTGCCGCAACTCGAGAAAATCCAGGAAGTTCTCCCTTCCAGGCGAGATGAGGCCTATTTCCGATGAGGCCTCTGGAGACTAATGACACCAAACCTCTGGAACTTCGAAAGGGTCTTTCACACCCTTGGTGCAACTCAAGAAGTTCACCGCCATACCCGTCTCCACTCGAGAGGAAGCACGATGGTCCCGCCCACATCCAGAAGAGCCCCGTTTCCCCCTCGTAGCTCGAGATGAGGGATCCTTTCCCTGCTTTCAACGGGAAAGAATTCCCGGCGTTCCCGTCGCATCTCAAGAGGAGGCACTCTCAACAGGAAAGGCGAGAGGAACTCCATGGTCGTACCACCATTCCAAGAGTCCCCCAGATGTCTCAGTCCATTCCAGAGGAACCTCTTTGCCCTGCACTGGCTCATCTTTCACGCCGAGGATCGACTCACACCACGGTGGCACGTGGGACAGCCCTGTGGGAAAGCCTCGAGGGAAAACCACAGATCCTTTGATCCACGCGACGGGAAGCGTGACATTGCTGCTAAAGCCTGGAAGGAAAGCGCACGCGCATTCCCCCACTCGAGACGAGGCCTGACTCCCCTGGCGAGACTCCAGAAGTACCCAAAGATCCATGTCAGCCCATGAGAGGAATCCTCGGTTCCGGCCCTGACTCCACACAAGGTTTTTGGCCCCGGTATCGACGGGAGAGGAATCCCGAGGGGCCCCCTAGCAACACGCATAGGGACTGGCCTCTCCTGAGGCCAACAGGGCGGGTCCCTGAGGTCCCCGTCGTAACTCGAGAACACCTGCCGCAACTCGAGAAAATCAAGGAAGTTCTCCCTTCCAGGCGAGATGAGGCCTATTTCCGATGAGGCGTCTGGAGACTAATGACACCTAACCTCTGGAACTTCGAAAGGGTCTTTCACACCCTTGCTGCAACTCAAGAAGTTCACCGCCATACCCGTCTCCACTCGAGAGGAAGCACGATGGTCCCGCCCACATCCAGAGGAGCCCCGTTTCCCCCTCGTAGCTCGAGATGAGGGATCCTTTCCCTGCTTTAAACGGGAAAGAATTCCCGGCGTTCCCGTCGCATCTCAAGAGGAGGCACTCTCAACAGGAAAGGCGAGAGGAACTCCATGGTCGTACCACCATTTCAAGAGTCCCCCAGATGTCTCAGTCCATTCCAGAGGAACCTCTTTGCCCTGCACTGGCTCATCTTTCACGCCGAGGATCGACTCACACCACGGTGGCACGTGGGACAGCCCTGTGGGAAAGCCTCCAGGGAAAGCCTCGAGGGAAAACCACAGATCCTTTGATCCACGCGACGGGAAGCGTGACATTGCTGCTACAGCCTGGAAGGAAAGCGCTCGTGCATGCCCCCACTCGAGACGAGGCCTGACTCCCCTGGGGAGACTCCACAAGTACCCAAAGATCCATGTCAGCCCCTGAGAGGAA
This sequence comes from Capricornis sumatraensis, assembly GCF_032405125.1. Classification (NCBI taxonomy): domain Eukaryota; kingdom Metazoa; phylum Chordata; class Mammalia; order Artiodactyla; family Bovidae; genus Capricornis; species Capricornis sumatraensis. Next base: position 21,340 of record NW_027184627.1, read on the forward strand.
TCCTCGGTTCCGGCCCTGACTCCACACAAGCTTTTTGGCCCCGGTATCGACGGGAGAGGAATCCCGAGAGGCCCCCTAGCAACTCGCATGGGGACTGGCCTCTCCTGAGGCCACCAGGGCCGGTCCCTGAGGTCCCCGTCGTTACTCGAGAACACCTGCCACAACTCGAGAAAATCCAGGAAGTTCTCCCTTCCAGGCGAGATGAGGCTTATTTCCGATGAGGCGTCTGGAGACTAATGACACCTAACCTCTGGAACTTCGAAAGGGTCTTTCACACCCTTGCTGCAACTCAAGAAGTTCACCACCATACCCGTCTCCACTCGAGAGGAATCACGATGGTCCCGACCACATCCAAAGGAGCCCCGTTTCCCCCTCGTAGCTCGAGATGAGGGATCCTTCCCCTGCTTTCAACGGGAAAGAATTCCCTGCGTTCCCGTCGCATTTCAAGAGGAGGCACTCTCAACAGGAAAGGCGAGAGGAACTCCATGGTCGTACCACCATTCCAAGAGTCCCCCAGATGTCTCAGTCCATTCCAGAGGAAGCTCTTTGCCCTGCACTGGCTCATCTTTCACGCCGAGGATCGACTCACACCACGGTGGCACGTGGGACAGCCCTGTGGGAAAGCCTCGAGGGAAAACCACACATCATTTGATCCACGCGACGGGAAGCGTGACATTGCTGCTACAGCCTGAAAGGAAAGCGCACGTGCATGCCCCCACTCGAGACGAGGCCTGACTCCCCTGAGGAGACTCCAGAAGTACCCAAAGATCCATGTCAGCCCCTGAGAGGAATCCTCGGTTCCGGCCCTGACTCCACACAAGTTTTTTGGCCCCGGTATCGACGGGAGAGGAATCCCGAGAGGCCCCCTAGCAACTCGCATGGGGACTGGCCTCTCCTGAGGCCACCAGGGCGGGTTCCTGAGGTCCCCGTCGAAACTCGAGAACACCTGCCGCAACTCGAGAAAATCCTGGAAGTTCTCCCTTCCAGGCGAGATGAGGCCTATTTCCGATGAGGCGTCTGGAGTCTAATGACACCTAACCTCTGGAACTTCGAAAGGGTCTTTCACACCCTTGCTGCAACTCAAGAAGTTCACCGCCATACCCGTCTCCACTAGAGAGGAAGCACGATGGTCCCGCCCACATCCAGAGGAGCCCCGTTTCCCCCTCGTAGCTCGAGATGAGGGATTCTTTCCCTGCTTTCAACGGGAAAGAATTCCCGGCGTTCCCGTCGCATCTCAAGAGGAGGCACTCTCAACAGGAAAGGCGAGAGGAACTCCATGGTCGTACCACCATTCCAAGAGTCCCCCAGATGTCTCAGTCCATTCCATAGGAACCTCTTTGCCCTGCACTGGCTCATCTTTCACGCCGAGGATCGACTCACACCACGGTGGCACGTGGGACAGCCCTGTGGGAAAGCCTCGAGGGAAAGCCTCGAGGGAAAACCACAGATCCTTTGATCCAAGCGACGGGAAGCGTGACATTGCTGCTAAAGCCTGGAAGGAAAGCGCACTCGCATGCCCCTACTGGAGACGAGGCCTGACTCCCCTGGGGAGACTCCAGAAGTACCCAAAGATCCATGTCAGCCCCTGAGAGGAATCCTCGGTTCCGGCCCTGACTCCACACAAGGTTTTTGGCCCCGGTATCGACGGGAGAGGAATCCCGAGAGGGCCCCTAACAACTCGCATGGGGACTGGCCTCTCCTGAGGCCACCAGGGCGGGTCCCTGAGGTCCCCGTCGTAACTCGAGAACACCTGCCGCAAATCGAGAAAATCCAGGAAGTTCTCCCTTCCAGGCGAGATGAGGCCTATTTCCGATGAGGCGTCTGGAGACTAATGACACCTAACCTCTGGAACTTCGAAAGGGTCTTTCACACCCTTGCTGCAACTCAAGAAGTTCACCGCCATACCCGTGTCCACTCAAGAGGAAGCACGATGGTCCCGCCCACATCGAGAGGAGCCCCGTTTCCCCCTCGTAGCTCGAGATGAGGGATCCTTTCCCTGCTTTCAACGGGAAAGAATTCCCGGCGTTCCCGTCGCATCTCAAGAGGAGGCACTCTCAACAGGAAAGGCGAGAGGAACTCCATGGTCGTACCACCATTCCAAGAGTCCCCCAGATGTCTCAGTCCATTCCAGAGGAACCTCTTTGCCCTGCACTGGTTCATTTTTCACGCCGAGAATCGACTCACACCACGGTGTCACGTGGGACAGCCCTGTGGGAAAGCCTCGAGGGAAAGCCTCGAGCAAAAACCGCAGATCCTTTGATCCACGCGACGGGAAGCGTGACATTGCTGCTACAGCCTGGAAGGAAAGTGCACGTGCATGCCCCCACACGAGACGAGGCCTGTCTCCCCTGGCGAGTCTCCAGAAGTACCCAAAGATCCATATCAGTCCCTGAGAGGAATCCTCGGTTCCGGCCCTGACTCCACACAAGGTTTTTGGCCCCGGTATCGACGGGAGAGGAATCCCGAGGGGCCCCCTAGCAACACGCATAGGGACTGGCCTCTCCTGAGGCCAACAGGGCGGGTCCCTGAGGTCCCCGTCGTAACTCGAGAACACCTGCCGCAACTCGAGAAAATCAAGGAAGTTCTCCCTTCCAGGCGAGATGAGGCCTATTTCCGATGAGGCGTCTGGAGACTAATGACACCTACCTCTGGAACTTCGAAAGGGTCTTTCACACCCTTGCTGCAACTCAAGAAGTTCACCGCCATACCCGTCTCCACTCGAGAGAAAGCACGATGGTCCCGCCCACATCCAGAGGAGCCCCGTTTCCCCCTCGTAGCTCGAGATGAGGGATCCTTTCCCTGCTTTCAACGGCAAAAAATTCCCGGCGTTCCCGTCGCATCTCAAGAGGAGGCACTCTCAACAGGAAAGGCGAGAGGAACTCCATGTTCGTACCACCATTCCAAGAGTCCCCCAGATGTCTCAGTCCATTCCAGAGGAGCCTCTTTGCCCTGCACTGGCTCATCTTTCACGCCGAGGATCGACTCACACCACGGTGGCACGTGGGACAGCCCTGTGGGAAAGCCTCGAGGGAAAACCACAGATCCTTTGATCCACGCGACGGGAACCGTGACATTGCTGCGACAGCCTGTAAGGAAAGCGCACGTGCATGCCCCCACACGAGACGAGGCCTGACTCCCCTGGGGAGACTCCAGAAGTACCCCAAGATACATGTCAGCCCCTGAGAGGAATCCTCGGTTCCGGCCCTGACTCCACACAAGGTTTTTGGCCCCGGTATCGACGGGAGAGGAATCCCGAGAGCCCCCTAGCAACTCGCATGGGGACTGGCCTCTCCTGAGGCCACCAGGGCGGGTCCCTGAGGTCCCCGTCGTAACTCGAGAACACCTGCCGCAACTCGAGAAAATCCAGGATGTTCTCCCTTCCAGGCGAGATGAGGCCTATTTCCGATGAGGCGTCTGGAGACTAATGACACCTAAACTCTGGAACTTCGAAAGGGTCTTTCTCACCCTTGCTGCAACTCAAGAAGTTCACCGCCATACCCGTCTCCACTCGAGAGGAAGCACGATGGTCCCGCCCACATCCAGAGGAGCCCCGTTTCCCCCTCGGAGCTCGAGATGAGGGATCCTTTCCCTGCTTTCAACGGGAAAGAATTCCCGGCGTTCCCGTCGCATCTCAAGAGGAGGCACTCTCAACAGGAAAGGCGAGAGGAACTCCATGGTCGTACCACCATTCCAAGAGTCCCCCAGATGTCTCAGTCCATTCCAGAGGAGCCTCTTTGCCCTGCACTGGCTCATCTTTCACGCCGAGGATCGACTCACACCACGGTGGCACGTGGGACAGCCCTGTGGGAAAGCCTCGAGGGAAAGCCTCGAGGGAAAGCCACAGATCCTTTGATCCACACGTCGGGAAGCGTGACATTGCTGCTACAGCCTGGAAGGAAAGCGCACGTGCATGCCCCCACTCGAGACGAGGCCTGACTCCCCTGGGGAGACTCCAGAAGTACCCAAAGATCCATGTCAGCCCCTGAGAGGAATCCTCGGTTCCGGCCCTGACTCCACACAAGGTTTTTGGCCCCGGTATCGACGGGAGAGGAATCCCGAGAGGGCCCCTAGCAACTCGCATGGGGACTGGCCTCTCCTGAGGCCACCAGGGCGGGTCCCTGAGGTCCCCGTCGTAACTCGAGAACACCTGCCGCAACTCGAGAAAATCCAGGAAGTTCTCCCTTCCAGGCGAGATGAGGCCTATTTCCGATGAGGCCTCTGGAGACAAATGACACCTAACCTCTGGAACTTCGAAAGGGTCTTTCACACCCTTGCTGCAACTCAAGAAGTTCACCGCCATACCCGTCTCCACTCGAGAGGAAGCACGATGGTCCCGCCCACATCCAGAGGAGCCCCGTTTCCCCCTCGTAGCTCGAGATGAGGGATCCTTTCCCTGCTTTCAACGGGAAAGAATTCCCGGCGTTCCCGTCGCATCTCAAGAGGAGGCACTCTCAACAGGAAAGGCGAGAGGAACTCCATGGTCGTACCACCATTCCAAGAGTCCCCCAGATGTCTCAGTCCATTCCAGAGGAGCCTCTTTGCCCTGCACTGGCTCATCTTTCACGCCGAGGATCGACTCACACCACGGTGGCACGTGGGACAGCCCTGTGGGAAAGCCTCGAGGGAAAGCCTCGAGGGAAAACCACAGATCCTTTGATCCACGCGACGGGAAGCGTGACATTGCTGCTACAGCCTGGAAGGAAAGCGCACGTGCATGCCCCCACTCGAGACGAGGCCTGACTCCCCTGGGGAGACTCCAGAAGTACCCAAAGATCCATGTCAGCCCCTGAGAGGAATCCTCGGTTCCGGCCCTGAATCCACACAAGGTTTTTGCCCCAGTATCGATGGGAGAGGAATCCCGAGAGGCCCCCTAGCAACTCGCATGGGGACTGGCCTCTCCTGAGGCCACCAGGGCGGGTCCCTGAGGTCCCCGTCGTAACTCGAGAACACCTGTCGCAACTCGAGATAATCCAGGAAGTTCTCCCGTCCAGGCGAGATGAGGCCTATTTCCGATGAGGCGTTTGGAGACGAATGACACCTAACCTCTGGAACTTCGAAAGGGTCTTTCACACCCTTGCTGCAACTCAAGAAGTTCACCGCCATACCCGTCTCCACTCGAGAGGAAGCACGATGGTCCCGCCCACATCCAGAGGAGCCCCGTTTCCCCCTCGGAGCTCGAGATGAGGGATCCTTTCCCTGCTTTCAACGGGAAAGAATTCCCGGCGTTCCCGTCGCATCTCAAGAGGAGGCACTCTCAACAGGAAAGGCGAGAGGAACTCCATGGTCGTACCACCATTCCAAGAGTCCCCCAGATGTCTCAGTCCATTCCAGAGGAGCCTCTTTGCCCTGCACTAGCTCATCTTTCACGCCGAGGATCGACTCACACCACGGTGGCACGAGGGACAGCCCTGTGGGAAAGCATCGAGGGAAAGCCTCGAGGGAAAGCCACAGATCCTTTGATCCACGCGTCGGGAAGCGTGACATTGCTGCTACAGCCTGGAAGGAAAGCGCACGTGCATGCCCCCACTCGAGACGAGGCCTGACTCCCCTGGGGAGACTCCAGAAGTACCCAAAGATCCATGTCAGCCCCTGAGAGGAATCCTCGGTTCCGGCCCTGACTCCACACAAGGTTTTTGGCCCCGGTATCGACGGGAGAGGAATCCCGAGAGGGCCCCTAGCAACTCGCATGGGGACTGGCCTCTCCTGAGGCCACCAGGGCGGGTCCCTGAGGTCCCCGTCGTAACTCGAGAACACCTGCCGCAACTCGAGAAAATCCAGGAAGTTCTCCCTTCCAGGCGAGATGAGGCCTATTTCCGATGAGGCCTCTGGAGACAAATGACACCTAACCTCTGGAACTTCGAAAGGGTCTTTCACACCCTTGCTGCAACTCAAGAAGTTCACCGCCATACCCGTCTCCACTCGAGAGGAAGCACGATGGTCCCGCCCACATCCAGAGGAGCCCCGTTTCCCCCTCGTAGCTCGAGATGAGGGATCCTTTCCCTGCTTTCAACGGGAAAGAATTCCCGGCGTTCCCGTCGCATCTCAAGAGGAGGCACTCTCAACAGGAAAGACGAGAGGAACTCCATGGTCGTACCACCATTCCAAGAGTCCCCGAGATTTCTCAGTCCATTCCAGAGGAACCTCTTTGCCCTGCACTGGCTCATCTTTCACGCCGAGGATCGACTCACACCACGGTGGCACGTGGGACAGCCCTGTGGGAAAGCCTCGAGGGTAAACCACAGATCCTTTGATCAACGCGACGGGAAGCGTGACATTGCTGCTAAAGCCTGGAAGGAAAGCGCACGTGCATGCCCCCACTCGAGACGAGGCCTGACTCCCCTGGGGAGACTCCAGAAGTACCCAAAGATCCATGTCAGCCCCTGAGAGGAATCCTCGGTTCCGGCCCTGACTCCACACAAGGTTTTTGGCCCCGGTATCGACGGGAGAGGAATCCCGAGAGGCCCCCTAGCAACTCGCATAGGGACTGGCCTCTCCTGAGGCCCCCAGGGCGGGTCCCTGAGGTCCCCGTCGTAACTCGAGAACACCTGCCGCAACTCGAGAAAATCCAGGAAGTTCTCCCTTCCAGGCGAGATGAGGCCTATTTCCGATGAGGCCTCTGGAGACAAATGACACCTAACCTCTGGAACTTCGAAAGGGTCTTTCACACCCTTGCTGCAACTCAAGAAGTTCACCGCCATACCCGTCTCCACTCGAGAGGAAGCACGATGGTCCCGCCCACATCCAGAGGAGCCCCGTTTCCCCCTCGTAGCTCGAGATGAGGGATCCTTTCCCTGCTTTCAACGGGAAAGAATTCCCGGCGTTCCCGTCGCATCTCAAGAGGAGGCACTCTCAACAGGAAAGGCGAGAGGAACTCCATGGTCGTACCACCATTCCAAGAGTCCCCCAGATGTCTCAGTCCATTCCAGAGGAGCCTCTTTGCCCTGCACTGGCTCATCTTTCACGCCGAGGATCGACTCACACCACGGTGGCACGTGGGACAGCCCTGTGGGAAAGCCTCGAGGGAAAGCCTCGAGGGAAAACCACAGATCCTTTGATCCACGCGACGGGAAGCGTGACATTGCTGCTACAGCCTGGAAGGAAAGCGCACGTGCATGCCCCCACTCGAGACGAGGCCTGACTCCCCTGGGGAGACTCCAGAAGTACCCAAAGATCCATGTCAGCCCCTGAGAGGAATCCTCGGTTCCGGCCCTGAATCCACACAAGGTTTTTGCCCCAGTATCGATGGGAGAGGAATCCCGAGAGGCCCCCTAGCAACTCGCATGGGGACTGGCCTCTCCTGAGGCCACCAGGGCGGGTCCCTGAGGTCCCCGTCGTAACTCGAGAACACCTGTCGCAACTCGAGATAATCCAGGAAGTTCTCCCGTCCAGGCGAGATGAGGCCTATTTCCGATGAGGCGTTTGGAGACGAATGACACCTAACCTCTGGAACTTCGAAAGGGTCTTTCACACCCTTGCTGCAACTCAAGAAGTTCACCGCCATACCCGTCTCCACTCGAGAGGAAGCACGATGGTCCCGCCCACATCCAGAGGAGCCCCGTTTCCCCCTCGGAGCTCGAGATGAGGGATCCTTTCCCTGCTTTCAACGGGAAAGAATTCCCGGCGTTCCCGTCGCATCTCAAGAGGAGGCACTCTCAACAGGAAAGGCGAGAGGAACTCCATGGTCGTACCACCATTCCAAGAGTCCCCCAGATGTCTCAGTCCATTCCAGAGGAGCCTCTTTGCCCTGCACTGGCTCATCTTTCACGCCGAGGATCGACTCACACCACGGTGGCACGAGGGACAGCCCTGTGGGAAAGCATCGAGGGAAAGCCTCGAGGGAAAGCCACAGATCCTTTGATCCACGCGTCGGGAAGCGTGACATTGCTGCTACAGCCTGGAAGGAAAGCGCACGTGCATGCCCCCACTCGAGACGAGGCCTGACTCCCCTGGGGAGACTCCAGAAGTACCCAAAGATCCATGTCAGCCCCTGAGAGGAATCCTCGGTTCCGGCCCTGACTCCACACAAGGTTTTTGGCCCCGGTATCGACGGGAGAGGAATCCCGAGAGGGCCCCTAGCAACTCGCATGGGGACTGGCCTCTCCTGAGGCCACCAGGGCGGGTCCCTGAGGTCCCCGTCGTAACTCGAGAACACCTGCCGCAACTCGAGAAAATCCAGGAAGTTCTCCCTTCCAGGCGAGATGAGGCCTATTTCCGATGAGGCCTCTGGAGACAAATGACACCTAACCTCTGGAACTTCGAAAGGGTCTTTCACACCCTTGCTGCAACTCAAGAAGTTCACCGCCATACCCGTCTCCACTCGAGAGGAAGCACGATGGTCCCGCCCACATCCAGAGGAGCCCCGTTTCCCCCTCGTAGCTCGAGATGAGGGATCCTATCCCTGCTTTCAACGGGAAAGAATTCCCGGCGTTCCCGTCGCATCTCAAGAGGAGGCACTCTCAACAGGAAAGACGAGAGGAACTCCATGGTCGTACCACCATTCCAAGAGTCCCCGAGATTTCTCAGTCCATTCCAGAGGAACCTCTTTGCCCTGCACTGGCTCATCTTTCACGCCGAGGATCGACTCACACCACGGTGGCACGTGGGACAGCCCTGTGGGAAAGCCTCGAGGGTAAACCACAGATCCTTTGATCAACGCGACGGGAAGCGTGACATTGCTGCTAAAGCCTGGAAGGAAAGCGCACGTGCATGCCCCCACTCGAGACGAGGCCTGACTCCCCTGGGGAGACTCCAGAAGTACCCAAAGATCCATGTCAGCCCCTGAGAGGAATCCTCGGTTCCGGCCCTGACTCCACACAAGGTTTTTGGCCCCGGTATCGACGGGAGAGGAATCCCGAGAGGCCCCCTAGCAACTCGCATAGGGACTGGCCTCTCCTGAGGCCCCCAGGGCGGGTCCCTGAGGTCCCCGTCGTAACTCGAGAACACCTGCCGCAACTCGAGAAAATCCAGGAAGTTCTCCCTTCCAGGCGAGATGAGGCCTATTTCCGATGAGGCGTCTGGAGTCTAATGACACCTTACCTCTGGAACTTCGAAAGGGTCTTTCACAGCCTTGCTGCAACTCAAGAAGTTCACCACCATACCCGTCTCCACTCGAGAGGAAGCACGATGGTCCCGCCCACATCCAGAGGAGCCCCGTTTCCCCCTCGTAGCTCGAGATGAGGGATCCTTTCCCTGCTTTCAACGGGAAAGAATTCCCGGCGTTCCCGTCGCATCTCAAGAGGAGGCACTCTCAACAGGAAAGGCGAGAGGAACTCCATGGTCGTACCACCATTCCAAGAGTCCCCCAGATGTCTCAGTCCATTCCAGAGGAAACTCTTTGCCCTGCACTGGCTCATCTTTCACGCCGAGGATCGACTCACACCACGGTGGCACGTGGGACAGCCCTGTGGGAAAGCCTCGAGGGAAAGCCTCGAGGGAAAACCACAGATCCTTTGATCCACGCGACGGGAAGCGTGACATTGCTGCTACAGCCTGGAAGGAAAGCGCACGTGCATGCCCCCACTCGAGCCGAGGCCTGACTCCCCTGGGGAGACTCCAGAAGTACCCAAAGATCCATGTCAGCCCGTGAGAGGAATCCTCGGTTCCGGCCCTGACTCCACACAAGGTTTTTCGCCCCGGTATCAACGGGAGAGGAATCCCGAGAGGCCCCCTAGCAACACGCCTAGGGACTGGCCTCTCCTGAGGCCACCAGGGCGGGTCCCTGAGGTCCCCGTCGTAACTCGAGAACACCTGCCGCAACTCGAGAAAATCCAGGAAGTTCTCCCTTCCAGGCGAGATGAGGCCTATTTCCGATGAGGCCTCTGGAGACTAATGACACCAAACCTCTGGAACTTCGAAAGGGTCTTTCACACCCTTGCTGCAACTCAAGAAGTTCACCGCCATACCCGTCTCCACTCGAGAGGAAGCACGATGGTCCCGCCCACATCCAGAGGAGCCCCGTTTCCCCCTCGCAGCTCGAGATGAGGGATCCTTTCCCTGCTTTCAACGGGAAAGAATTCCCTGCGTTCCCGTCGCATCTCAAGAGGAGGCACTCTCAACAGGAAAGGCGAGAGGAACTCCATGGTCGTACCACCATTCCAAGAGTCCCCCAGATGTCTCAGTCCATTCCAGAGGAACCTCTTTGCCCTGCACTGGCTCATTTTTCATGCCGAGGATCGACTCACACCACGGTGGCACGTGGGACAGCCCTGTGGGAAAGCCTCGAGGGAAAGCCTCGAGGGAAAACCACAGATCCTTTGATCCACGCGACGGGAAGCGTGACATTGCTGCTACAGCCTGGAAGGAAAGCGCACGTGCATGCCCCCACTCGAGACGAGGCCTGACTCCACTGGGGAGACTCCAGAAGTACCCAAAGATCCATGTCAGCCCCTGAGAGGAATCCTCGGTTCCGGCCCTGACTCCACACAAGGTTTTTGGCCCCGGTATCGACGGGAGAGGAATCCCGAGAGGCCCCCTAGCAACTCGCATGGGGACTGGCCTCTCCTGAGGCCACCAGGGCGGGTCCCTGAGGTCCCCGTCGTAACTCGAGAACACCTGCCGCAACTCGAGAAAATCCAGGAAGTTCTCCCTTCCAGGCGAGATGAGGCTTATTTCCGATGAGGCCTCTGGAGACTAATGACACCAAACCTCTGGAACTTCGAAAGGGTCTTTCACACCCTTGCTGCAACTCAAGAAGTTCACCGCCATACCCGTCTCCACTCGAGAGGAAGCACGATGGTCCCGCCCACATCCAGAGGAGCCCCGTTTCCCCCTCGTAGCTCGAGATGAGGGATCCTTTCCCTGCTTTCAACGGGAAAGAATTCCCGGCGTTCCCGTCGAATCTCAAGAGGAGGCACTCTCAACAGGAAAGGCGAGAGGAACTCCATGGTCGTACCACCATTCCAAGAGTCCCCCAGATGTCTCAGTCCATTCCAGAGGAACCTCTTTGCCCTGCACTGGCTCATTTTTCACGCCGAGAATCGACTCACACCACGGTGTCACGTGGGACAGCCCTGTGGGAAAGCCTCGAGGGAAAGCCTCGAGGGAAAACCGCAGATCCTTTGATCCACGCGACGGGAAGCGTGACATTGCTGCTACAGCCTGGAAGGAAAGCGCACGTGCATGCCCCCACTCGAGACGAGGCCTGACTCCCCTGGCGAGACTCCAGAAGTACCCAAAGATCCATATCAGTCCCTGAGAGAAATCCTCGGTTCCGGCCCTGACTCCACACAAGGTTTTTCGCCCCGGTATCGACGGGAGAGGAATCCCGAGAGGCCCCCTAGCAACTCGCATGGGGACTGGCCTCTCCTGAGGCCACCAGGGCGGGTCCCTGAGGTCCCCGTCGTAACTCGAGAACACCTGCCGCAACTCGAGAAAATCCAGGAAGTTCTCCCTTCCAGGCGAGATGAGGCTTATTTCCGATGAGGCCTCTGGAGACGAATGACACCAAACCTCTGGAACTTCGAAAGGGTCTTTCACACCCTTGCTGCAACTCAAGAAGTTCACCGCCATACCGTCTCCACTCGAGAGGAAGCACGATGGTCCCGCCCACATCCAGAGGAGCCCCGTTTCCCCCTCGGAGCTCGAGATGAGGGATCCTTTCCCTGCTTTCAACGGGAAAGAATTCCCGGCGTTCCCGTCGCATCTCAAGAGGAGGCACTCTCAACAGGAAAGTCGAGAGGAACTCCATGGTCGTACCACCATTCCAAGAGTCCCCCAGATGTCTCAGTCCATTCCAGAGGAACCTCTTTGCCCTGCACTGGCTCATCTTTCACGCCGAGGATCGACTCACACCACGGTGCCACGTGGGACAGCCCTGTGGGAAAGCCTCGAGGGAAAGCCTCGAGGGAAAACCACAGATCCTTTGATCCACGCGACGGGAAGCGTGACATTGCTGCTACAGCCTGGAAGGAAAGCGCACGTGCATGCCCCCACTCGAGACGAGGCCTGACTCCCCTGGGGAGACTCCAGAAGTACCCAAAGATCCATGTCAGCCCCTGAGAGGCATCCTCGGTTCCGGCCCTGACTCCACACAAGGTTTTTGGCCCCGGTATCGACGGGAGAGGAATCCCGAGAGGCCCCCTAGCAACTCGCATGGGGACTGGCCTCTCCTGAGGCCACCAGGTCGGGTCCCTGAGGTCCCTGTCGTAACTCGAGAACACCTGCCGCAACTCGAGAAAATCCAGGAAGTTCTCCCTTCCAGGCGAGATGAGGCCTATTTCCGATGAGGCGTCTGGAGACTAATGACACCTAACCTCTGGAACTTCGAAAGGGTCTTTCACACCCTTGCTGCGACTCAAGAAGTTCACCGCCATACCCGTCTCCACTCGAGAGGAAGCACGATGGTCCCGCCCACATCCAGAGGAGCCCCGTTTCCCCCTCGTAGCTCGAGATGAGGGATCCTTTCCCTGCTTTCAACGGGAAAGAATTCCCGGCGTTCCCGTCGCATCTCAAGAGGAGGCACTCTCAACAGGAAAGGCGAGAGGAACTCCATGGTCGTACCACCATTCCAAGAGTCCCCCAGATGTCTCAGTCCATTCCAGAGGAACCTCATTGCCCTGCACTGGCTCATCTTTCACGCCGAGGATCGACTCACACCACGGTGGCACGTGGGACAGCCCTGTGGGAAAGCCTCGAGGGAAAGCCTCGAGGGAAAACCACAGATCCTTTGATCCACGCCACGGGAAGCGTGACATTGCTGCTAAAGCCTGGAAGGAAAGTGCACGTGCATGCCCCCTCACGAAACGAGGCCTGTCTCCCCTGGCGAGACTCCAGAAGTATCCAAAGATCCATATCAGCCCCTGAGAGGAATCCTCGGTTCCGGCCCTGACTCCACACAAGTTTTTTGGCCCCGGTATCGACGGGAGAGGAATCCCGAGAGGCCCCCTAGTAACTCGCATGGGGACTGGCCTCTCCTGAGGCCACGAGGGCCGGTCCCTGAGGTCCCCGTCGTAACTCGAGAACACCTGCCGCAACTCGAGAAAATCCAGGAAGTTCTCCCTTCCAGGCGAGATGAGGCCTATTTCCGATGAGGCGTCTGGAGACTAATGACACCTAACCTCTGGAACTTCGAAAGGGTCTTTCACACCCTTGCTGCAACTCAAGAAGTTCACCACCATACCCGTCTCCACTCGAGAGGAAGCACGATGGTCCCGACCACATGCAAAGGAGCCCCGTTTCCCCCTCGGAGCTCGAGATGAGGGATCCTTTCCCTGCTTTCAACGGGAAAGAATTCCCGGCGTTCCCGTCGCATCTCAAGAGGAGGCACTCTCAACAGGAAAGGCGAGAGGAACTCCATGGTCGTACCACCATTCCAAGAGTCCCCCAGATGTCTCAGTCCATTCCAGAGGAACCTCTTTGCCCTGCACTGGCTCATCTTTCACGCCGAGGATCGACTCACAACACGGTGGCACGTGGGACAGCCCTGTGGGAAAGCCTCGAGGGAAAACCACAGATCCTTTGATCCACGCGACGGGAAGCGTGACATTGCTGCTACAGCCTGGAAGGAAAGCGCACGAGCATGCCCCCACTCGAGACGAGGCCTGACTCCCCTGGGGAGACTCCAGAAGTACCCAAAGATCCATGTCAGCCCCTGAGAGGAATCCTCGGTTCCGGCCCTGACTCCACACAAGCTTTTTGGCCCCGGTATCGACGGGAGAGGAATCCCGAGAGACCCCCTAGCAACTCGCATGGGGACTGGCCTCTCCTGAGGCCACCAGGGCGGGTCCCTGAGGTCCCCGTCGTAACTCGAGAACACCTGCCGCAACTCGAGAAAATCCAGGAAGTTCTCCCTTCCAGGCGAGATGAGGCCTATTTCCGATGAGGCCTCTGGAGACTAATGACACCAAACCTCTGGAACTTCGAAAGGGTCTTTCACACCCTTGCTGCAACTCAAGAAGTTCACCGCCATACCCGTCTCCACTTGAGAGGAAGCACGATGGTCCCGCCCACATCCAGAGGAGACCCGTTTCCCCCTCGGAGCTCGAGATGAGGGATCCTTTCCCTGCTTTCAACGGGAAAGAATTCCCGGCGTTCCAGTCGCATCTCAAGAGGAGGCACTCTCAACAGGAAAGGCGAGAGGAACTCCATGGTCGTACCACCATTCCAAGAGTCCCCCAGATGTCTCAGTCCATTCCAGAGAAACCTCTTTGCCCTGCACTGGCTCATCTTTCACGCCGAGGATCGACTCACACCACGGTGGCACGTGGGACAGCCCTGTGGGAAAGCCTCGAGCGAAAGCCTCGAGGGAAAACCACAGATCCTTTGATCCACGCGACGGGAAGGGTGACATTGCTGCTACAGCCTGGAAGGAAAGTGCACGTGCATGCCCCCTCACGAAACGAGGCCTGTCTCCCCTGGCGAGACTCCAGAAGTATCCAAAGATCCATATCAGCCCCTGAGAGGAATCCTCGGTTCCGGCCCTGACTCCACACAAGGTTTTTGGCCCCGGTATCGACGGGAGAGGAATCCCGAGAGGCCCCCTAGCAACTCGCATGGGGACTGGCCTCTCCTGAGGCCACCAGGGCCGGTCCCTGAGGTCCCCGTCGTAACTCGAGAACACCTGCCGCAACTCGAGAAAATCCAGGAAGTTCTCCCTTCCAGGCGAGATGAGGCCTATTTCCGATGAGGCGTCTGGAGACTAATGACACCTAACCTCTGGAACTTCGAAAGGGTCTTTCACACCCTTGCTGCAACTCAAGAAGTTCACCACCATACGCGTCTCCACTCGAGAGGAAGCACGATGGTCCCGACCACATCCAAAGGAGCCCCGTTTCCCCCTCGTAGCTCGAGATGAGGGATCCTTTCCCTGCTTTCAACGGGAAAGAATTCCCTGCGTTCCCGTCGCATCTCAAGAGGAGGCACTCTCAACAGGAAAGGCGAGAGGAACTCCATGGTCGTACCACCATTCCAAGAGTCCCCCAGATGTCTCAGTCCATTCCAGAGGAACCTCTTTGCCCTGCACTGGCTCATTTTTCACGCCGAGAATCGACTCACACCACGGTGTCACGTGGGACAGCCCTGTGGGAAAGCCTCGAGGGAAAGCCTCGAGGGAAAACCGCAGATCCTTTGATCCACGCGACGGGAAGCGTGACATTGCTGCTACAGCCTGGAAGGAAAGCGCACGTGCATGCCCCCACTCGAGACGAGGCCTGACTCCCCTGGCGAGACTCCAGAAGTACCCAAAGATCCATATCAGTCCCTGAGAGGAATCCTCGGTTCCGGCCCTGACTCCACACAAGGTTTTTCGCCCCGGTATCGACGGGAGAGGAATCCCGAGAGGCCCCCTAGCAACTCGCATGGGGACTGGCCTCTCCTGAGGCCACCAGGGCGGGTCCCTGAGGTCCCCGTCGTAACTCGAGAACACCTGCCGCAACTCGAGAAAATCCAGGAAGTTCTCCCTTCCAGGCGAGATGAGGCTTATTTCCGATGAGGCCTCTGGAGACGAATGACACCAAACCTCTGGAACTTCGAAAGGGTCTTTCACACCCTTGCTGCAACTCAAGAAGTTCACCGCCATACCGTCTCCACTCGAGAGGAAGCACGATGGTCCCGCCCACATCCAGAGGAGCCCCGTTTCCCCCTCGGAGCTCGAGATGAGGGATCCTTTCCCTGCTTTCAACGGGAAAGAATTCCCGGCGTTCCCGTCGCATCTCAAGAGGAGGCACTCTCAACAGGAAAGTCGAGAGGAACTCCATGGTCGTACCACCATTCCAAGAGTCCCCCAGATGTCTCAGTCCATTCCAGAGGAACCTCTTTGCCCTGCACTGGCTCATCTTTCACGCCGAGGATCGACTCACACCACGGTGCCACGTGGGACAGCCCTGTGGGAAAGCCTCGAGGGAAAGCCTCGAGGGAAAACCACAGATCCTTTGATCCACGCGACGGGAAGCGTGACATTGCTGCTACAGCCTGGAAGGAAAGCGCACGTGCATGCCCCCACTCGAGACGAGGCCTGACTCCCCTGGGGAGACTCCAGAAGTACCCAAAGATCCATGTCAGCCCCTGAGAGGCATCCTCGGTTCCGGCCCTGACTCCACACAAGGTTTTTGGCCCCGGTATCGACGGGAGAGGAATCCCGAGAGGCCCCCTAGCAACTCGCATGGGGACTGGCCTCTCCTGAGGCCACCAGGTCGGGTCCCTGAGGTCCCTGTCGTAACTCGAGAACACCTGCCGCAACTCGAGAAAATCCAGGAAGTTCTCCCTTCCAGGCGAGATGAGGCCTATTTCCGATGAGGCGTCTGGAGACTAATGACACCTAACCTCTGGAACTTCGAAAGGGTCTTTCACACCCTTGCTGCGACTCAAGAAGTTCACCGCCATACCCGTCTCCACTCGAGAGGAAGCACGATGGTCCCGCCCACATCCAGAGGAGCCCCGTTTCCCCCTCGTAGCTCGAGATGAGGGATCCTTTCCCTGCTTTAAACGGGAAAGAATTCCCGGCGTTCCCGTCGCATCTCAAGAGGAGGCACTCTCAACAGGAAAGGCGAGAGGAACTCCATGGTCGTACCACCATTCCAAGAGTCCCCCAGATGTCTCAGTCCATTCCAGAGGAACCTCATTGCCCTGCACTGGCTCATCTTTCACGCCGAGGATCGACTCACACCACGGTGGCACGTGGGACAGCCCTGTGGGAAAGCCTCGAGGGAAAGCCTCGAGGGAAAACCACAGATCCTTTGATCCACGCCACGGGAAGCGTGACATTGCTGCTAAAGCCTGGAAGGAAAGTGCACGTGCATGCCCCCTCACGAAACGAGGCCTGTCTCCCCTGGCGAGACTCCAGAAGTATCCAAAGATCCATATCAGCCCCTGAGAGGAATCCTCGGTTCCGGCCCTGACTCCACACAAGGTTTTTGGCCCCGGTATCGACGGGAGAGGAATCCCGAGGGGCCCCCTAGTAACTCGCATGGGGACTGGCCTCTCCTGAGGCCACGAGGGCCGGTCCCTGAGGTCCCCGTCGTAACTCGAGAACACCTGCCGCAACTCGAGAAAATCCAGGAAGTTCTCCCTTCCAGGCGAGATGAGGCCTATTTCCGATGAGGCGTCTGGAGACTAATGACACCTAACCTCTGGAACTTCGAAAGGGTCTTTCACACCCTTGCTGCAACTCAAGAAGTTCACCACCATACCCGTCTCCACTCGAGAGGAAGCACGATGGTCCCGACCACATGCAAAGGAGCCCCGTTTCCCCCTCGGAGCTCGAGATGAGGGATCCTTTCCCTGCTTTCAACGGGAAAGAATTCCCGGCGTTCCCGTCGCATCTCAAGAGGAGGCACTCTCAACAGGAAAGGCGAGAGGAACTCCATGGTCGTACCACCATTCCAAGAGTCCCCCAGATGTCTCAGTCCATTCCAGAGGAACCTCTTTGCCCTGCACTGGCTCATCTTTCACGCCGAGGATCGACTCACAACACGGTGGCACGTGGGACAGCCCTGTGGGAAAGCCTCGAGGGAAAACCACAGATCCTTTGATCCACGCGACGGGAAGCGTGACATTGCTGCTACAGCCTGGAAGGAAAGCGCACGAGCATGCCCCCACTCGAGACGAGGCCTGACTCCCCTGGGGAGACTCCAGAAGTACCCAAAGATCCATGTCAGCCCCTGAGAGGAATCCTCGGTTCCGGCCCTGACTCCACACAAGCTTTTTGGCCCCGGTATCGACGGGAGAGGAATCCCGAGAGACCCCCTAGCAACTCGCATGGGGACTGGCCTCTCCTGAGGCCACCAGGGCGGGTCCCTGAGGTCCCCGTCGTAACTCGAGAACACCTGCCGCAACTCGAGAAAATCCAGGAAGTTCTCCCTTCCAGGCGAGATGAGGCCTATTTCCGATGAGGCCTCTGGAGACTAATGACACCAAACCTCTGGAACTTCGAAAGGGTCTTTCACACCCTTGCTGCAACTCAAGAAGTTCACCGCCATACCCGTCTCCACTTGAGAGGAAGCACGATGGTCCCGCCCACATCCAGAGGAGACCCGTTTCCCCCTCGGAGCTCGAGATGAGGGATCCTTTCCCTGCTTTCAACGGGAAAGAATTCCCGGCGTTCCAGTCGCATCTCAAGAGGAGGCACTCTCAACAGGAAAGGCGAGAGGAACTCCATGGTCGTACCACCATTCCAAGAGTCCCCCAGATGTCTCAGTCCATTCCAGAGAAACCTCTTTGCCCTGCACTGGCTCATCTTTCACGCCGAGGATCGACTCACACCACGGTGGCACGTGGGACAGCCCTGTGGGAAAGCCTCGAGCGAAAGCCTCGAGGGAAAACCACAGATCCTTTGATCCACGCGACGGGAAGGGTGACATTGCTGCTACAGCCTGGAAGGAAAGTGCACGTGCATGCCCCCTCACGAAACGAGGCCTGTCTCCCCTGGCGAGACTCCAGAAGTATCCAAAGATCCATATCAGCCCCTGAGAGGAATCCTCGGTTCCGGCCCTGACTCCACACAAGGTTTTTGGCCCCGGTATCGACGGGAGAGGAATCCCGAGAGGCCCCCTAGCAACTCGCATGGGGACTGGCCTCTCCTGAGGCCACCAGGGCCGGTCCCTGAGGTCCCCGTCGTAACTCGAGAACACCTGCCGCAACTCGAGAAAATCCAGGAAGTTCTCCCTTCCAGGCGAGATGAGGCCTATTTCCGATGAGGCGTCTGGAGACTAATGACACCTAACCTCTGGAACTTCGAAAGGGTCTTTCACACCCTTGCTGCAACTCAAGAAGTTCACCACCATACGCGTCTCCACTCGAGAGGAAGCACGATGGTCCCGACCACATCCAAAGGAGCCCCGTTTCCCCCTCGTAGCTCGAGATGAGGGATCCTTTCCCTGCTTTCAACGGGAAAGAATTCCCTGCGTTCCCGTCGCATCTCAAGAGGAGGCACTCTCAACAGGAAAGGCGAGAGGAACTCCATGGTCGTACCACCATTCCAAGAGTCCCCCAGATGTCTCAGTCCATTCCAGAGGAACCTCTTTGCCCTGCACTGGCTCATTTTTCACGCCGAGAATCGACTCACACCACGGTGTCACGTGGGACAGCCCTGTGGGAAAGCCTCGAGGGAAAGCCTCGAGGGAAAACCGCAGATCCTTTGATCCACGCGACGGGAAGCGTGACATTGCTGCTACAGCCTGGAAGGAAAGCGCACGTGCATGCCCCCACTCGAGACGAGGCCTGACTCCCCTGGCGAGACTCCAGAAGTACCCAAAGATCCATATCAGTCCCTGAGAGGAATCCTCGGTTCCGGCCCTGACTCCACACAAGGTTTTTCGCCCCGGTATCGACGGGAGAGGAATCCCGAGAGGCCCCCTAGCAACTCGCATGGGGACTGGCCTCTCCTGAGGCCACCAGGGCGGGTCCCTGAGGTCCCCGTCGTAACTCGAGAACACCTGCCGCAACTCGAGAAAATCCAGGAAGTTCTCCCTTCCAGGCGAGATGAGGCTTATTTCCGATGAGGCCTCTGGAGACGAATGACACCAAACCTCTGGAACTTCGAAAGGGTCTTTCACACCCTTGCTGCAACTCAAGAAGTTCACCGCCATACCGTCTCCACTCGAGAGGAAGCACGATGGTCCCGCCCACATCCAGAGGAGCCCCGTTTCCCCCTCGGAGCTCGAGATGAGGGATCCTTTCCCTGCTTTCAACGGGAAAGAATTCCCGGCGTTCCCGTCGCATCTCAAGAGGAGGCACTCTCAACAGGAAAGTCGAGAGGAACTCCATGGTCGTACCACCATTCCAAGAGTCCCCCAGATGTCTCAGTCCATTCCAGAGGAACCTCTTTGCCCTGCACTGGCTCATCTTTCACGCCGAGGATCGACTCACACCACGGTGGCACGTGGGACAGCCCTGTGGGAAAGCCTCGAGGGAAAACCACAGATCCTTTGATCCACGCGACGGGAAGCGTGACATTGCTGCTACAGCCTGGAAGGAAAGCGCACGAGCATGCCCCCACTCGAGACGAGGCCTGACTCCCCTGGGGAGACTCCAGAAGTACCCAAAGATCCATGTCAGCCCCTGAGAGGAATCCTCGGTTCCGGCCCTGACTCCACACAAGCTTTTTGGCCCCGGTATCGACGGGAGAGGAATCCCGAGAGACCCCCTAGCAACTCGCATGGGGACTGGCCTCTCCTGAGGCCACCAGGGCGGGTCCCTGAGGTCCCCGTCGTAACTCGAGAACACCTGCCGCAACTCGAGAAAATCCAGGAAGTTCTCCCTTCCAGGCGAGATGAGGCCTATTTCCGATGAGGCCTCTGGAGACTAATGACACCAAACCTCTGGAACTTCGAAAGGGTCTTTCACACCCTTGCTGCAACTCAAGAAGTTCACCGCCATACCCGTCTCCACTTGAGAGGAAGCACGATGGTCCCGCCCACATCCAGAGGAGCCCCGTTTCCCCCTCGGAGCTCGAGATGAGGGATCCTTTCCCTGCTTTCAACGGGAAAGAATTCCCGGCGTTCCAGTCGCATCTCAAGAGGAGGCACTCTCAACAGGAAAGGCGAGAGGAACTCCATGGTCGTACCACCATTCCAAGAGTCCCCCAGATGTCTCAGTCCATTCCAGAGAAACCTCTTTGCCCTGCACTGGCTCATCTTTCACGCCGAGGATCGACTCACACCACGGTGGCACGTGGGACAGCCCTGTGGGAAAGCCTCGAGCGAAAGCCTCGAGGGAAAACCACAGATCCTTTGATCCACGCGACGGGAAGGGTGACATTGCTGCTACAGCCTGGAAGGAAAGTGCACGTGCATGCCCCCTCACGAAACGAGGCCTGTCTCCCCTGGCGAGACTCCAGAAGTATCCAAAGATCCATATCAGCCCCTGAGAGGAATCCTCGGTTCCGGCCCTGACTCCACACAAGGTTTTTGGCCCCGGTATCGACGGGAGAGGAATCCCGAGAGGCCCCCTAGCAACTCGCATGGGGACTGGCCTCTCCTGAGGCCACCAGGGCCGGTCCCTGAGGTCCCCGTCGTAACTCGAGAACACCTGCCGCAACTCGAGAAAATCCAGGAAGTTCTCCCTTCCAGGCGAGATGAGGCCTATTTCCGATGAGGCGTCTGGAGACTAATGACACCTAACCTCTGGAACTTCGAAAGGGTCTTTCACACCCTTGCTGCAACTCAAGAAGTTCACCACCATACCCGTCTCCACTCGAGAGGAAGCACGATGGTCCCGACCACATCCAAAGGAGCCCCGTTTCCCCCTCGTAGCTCGAGATGAGGGATCCTTTCCCTGCTTTCAACGGGAAAGAATTCCCTGCGTTCCCGTCGCATCTCAAGAGGAGGCACTCTCAACAGGAAAGGCGAGAGGAACTCCATGGTCGTACCACCATTCCAAGAGTCCCCCAGATGTCTCAGTCCATTCCAGAGGAACCTCTTTGCCCTGCACTGGCTCATCTTTCACGCCGAGGATCGACTCACACCACGGTGGCACGTGGGACAGCCCTGTGGGAAAGCCTCGAGGGAAAGCCTCGAGGGAAAACCACAGATCCTTAGATCCACGCGACGGGAAGCGTGACATTGCTGCTACAGCCTGGAAGGAAAGCGCACGTGCATGCCCCCACTCGAGACGAGGCCTGACTCCACTGGGGAGACTCCAGAAGTACCCAAAGATCCATGTCAGCCCCTGAGAGGAATCCTCGGTTCCAGCCCTGACTCCACACAAGGTTTTTGGCCCCGGTATCGACGGGAGAGGAATCCCGAGAGGCCCCCTAGCAACTCGCATGGGGACTGGCCTCTCCGGAGGCCACCAGGGCGGGTCCCTGAGGTCCCCGTCGTAACTCGAGAACACCTGCCGCAACTCGAGAAAATCCAGGAAGTTCTCCCTTCCAGGCGAGATGAGGCCTATTTCCGATGAGGCCTCTGGAGACTAATGACACCAAACCTCTGGAACTTCGAAAGGGTCTTTCACACCCATGCTGCAACTCAAGCAGTTCACCGCCATACCCGTCTCCACTCGAGAAGAAGCACGATGGTCCCGCCCACATCCAGAGGAGCCCCGTTTCCCCCTCGTAGCTCGAGATGAGGGATCCTTTCCCTGGTTTCAACGGGAAAGAATTCCCGGCGTTCCCGTCGCATCTCAAGAGGAGGCACTCTCAACAGGAAAGGCGAGAGGAACTCCAAGGTCGTACCACCATTCCAAGAGTCCCCCAGATGTCTCAGTCCATTCCAGAGGAACCTCTTTGCCCTGCACTGGCTCATCTTTCACGCCGAGGATCGACTCACACCACGGTGGCACGTGGGACAGCCCTGTGGGAAAGCCTCGAGGGAAAACCACAGATCCTTTGATCCACGCCACGGGAAGCGTGACATTGCTGCTACAGCCTGGAAGGAAAGCGCACGTGCATGCCCCCACTCGAGACGAGGCCTGACTCCCCTGGGGAGACTCCAGAAGTACCCAAAGATCCATGTCTGCCCCTGAGAGGAATCCTCGGTTCCGGCCCTGACTGCACACAAGGTTTTTGGCCCCGGTATCGACGGGAGAGGAATCCCGAGAGGCCCCTTAGGAACTCGCATGGGGACTGGCCTCTCCTGAGGCCACCAGGGCGGGTCCCTGAGGTACCCGTCGTAACTCGACAACACCTGCCGCAACTCGAGAAAATCCAGGAAGTTCTCCCTTCCAGGCGAGATGAGGCCTATTTCCGATGAGGCGTCTGGAGACTAATGAAACCTAACCTCTGGAACTTCGAAAGGGTCTTTCACACCCTTGCTGCAACTCAAGAAGTTCACCGCCATACCCGTCTCCACTCGAGAGGAAGCACGATGGTCCCGCCCACATCGAGAGGAGCCCCGTTTCCCCCTCGTAGCTCGAGATGAGGGATCCTTTCCCTGCTTTCAACGGGAAAGAATTCCCGGCGTTCCCGTCGCATCTCAAGAGGAGGCACTCTCAACAGAAAAGGCGAGAGGAACTCCATGGTCGTACCACCATTCCAAGAGTCCCCCAGATGTCTCAGTCCATTCCAGAGGAACCTCTTTGCCCTGCACTGGCTCATTTTTCACGCCGAGAATCGACTCACACCACGGTGTCACGTGGGACAGCCCTGTGGGAAAGCCTCGAGGGAAAGCCTCGAGGGAAAACCGCAGATCCTTTGATCCACGCTACGGGAAGCGTGACATTGCTGCTACAGCCTGGAAGGAAAGTGCACGTGCATGCCCCCACACGAGACGAGGCCTGTCTCCCCTGGCGAGACTCCAGAAGTACCCAAAGATCCATATCAGTCCCTGAGAGGAATCCTCGGTTCCGGCCCTGACTCCACACAAGGTTTTTGGCCCCGGTATCGACGGGAGATGAATCCCGAGGGGCCCCCTAGCAACACGCATAGGGACTGGCCTCTCCTGAGGCCAACAAGGCGGGTCCCTGAGGTCCCCGTCGTAACTCGAGAACACCTGCTGCAACTCGAGAAAATCAAGGAAGTTCTCCCTTCCAGGCGAGATGAGGCCTATTTCCGATGAGGCGTCTGGAGACTAATGACACCTAACCTCTGGAACTTCGAAAGGGTCTTTCACACCCTTGTTGCAACTCAAGAAGTTCACCGCCATACCCGTCTCCACTCGAGAGAAAGCACGATGGTCCCGCCCACATCCAGAGGAGCCCCGTTTCCCCCTCGTAGCTCGAGATGAGGGATCCTTTCCCTGCTTTCAACGGGAAAAAATTCCCGGCGTTCCCGTCGCATCTCAAGAGGAGGCACTCTCAACAGGAAAGGCGAGAGGAACTCCATGGTCGTGCCACCATTCCAAGAGTCCCCCAGATGTCTCAGTCCATTCCAGAGGAACCTCTTTGCCCTGCACTGGCTCATCTTTCACGCCGAGGATCGACTCACACCACGGTGGCACGTGGGACAGCCCTGTGGGAAAGCCTCTAGGGAAAACCACACATCATTTGATCCACGCGACGGGAAGTGTGACATTGCTGCTACAGCCTGGAAGGAAAGTGCACGTGCATGCCCCCACTCGAGACGAGGCCTGACTCCCCTGGGGAGACTCCAGAAGTACCCAAAGATCCATGTCAGCCCATGAGAGGAATCCTCGGTTCCGGCCCTGACTCCACACAAGCTTTTTGGCCCCGGTATCGACGGGAGAGGAATCCCGAGAGGCCCCCTAGCAACTCGCATAGGGAGTGGCCTCTCCTGAGGCCACCAGGGCGGGTCCCTGAGGTCCCCGTCGTAACTCGAGAACACCTGCCGCAATTCGAGAAAATCCAGGAAGTTCTCCCTTCCAGGCGAGATGAGGCCTATTTCCGATGAGGCGTCTGGAGACTAATGACACCTTACCTCTGGAACTTCGAAAGGGTCTTTCACAGCCTTGCTGCAACTCAAGAAGTTCACCACCATACCCGTCTCCACTAGAGAGGAAGCACGATGGTCCCGCCCACATCCAGAGGAGCCCCGTTTCCCCCTCGTAGCTCGAGATGAGCGATCCTTTCCCTGCTTTCAACGGGAAAGAATTCCCTGCGTTCCCGTCGCATCTCAAGAGGAGGCACTCTCAACAGGAAAGGCGAGAGGAACTCCATGGTCGTACCACCATTCCAAGAGTCCCCCAGATGTCTCAGTCCATTCCAGAGGAACCTCTTTGCCCTGCACTGGCTCATCTTTCACGCCGAGGATCGACTCTCACCACGGTGGCACGTGGGACAGCCCTGTGGGAAAGCCTCGAGGGAAAGCCTCGAGGGAAAACCACAGATCCTTTGATCCACGCGACGGGAAGCGTGACATTGCTGCTACAGCCTGGAAGGAAAGCGCACGTGCATGCCCCTACTCGAGACGAGGCCTGACTCCCCTGGGGAGACTCCAGGAGTACCCAAAGATCCATGTCAGCCCCTGAGAGGAATCCTCGGTTCCGGCCCTGACTCCACACAAGGTTTTTGGCCCCGGTATCGACGGGAGAGGAATCCCGAGAGGCCCCCTAGCAAGTCGCATGGGGACTGGCCTCTCCTGAGGCCACCAGGGCGGGTCCCTGAGGTCCGCGTCGTAACTCGAGAACACCTGCCGCAACTCGAGAAAATCCAGGAAGTTCTCCCTTCCAGGCGAGATGAGGCCTATTTCCGATGAGGCCTCTGGAGACTAATGACACCAAACCTCTGGAACTTCGAAAGGGTCTTTCACACCCTTGCTGCAACTCAAGAAGTTCACCGCCATACCCGTCTCCACTCGAGAGGAAGCACGATGGTCCCGCCCACATCCAGAGGAGCCCCGTTTCCCCCTCGTAGCTCGAGATGAGGGATCCTTTCCCTGCTTTCAACGGGAAAGAATTCCCTGCGTTCCCGTCGCATCTCAAGAGGAGGCACTCTCAACAGGAAAGGCGAGAGGAACTCCATGGTCGTACCACCATTCCAAGAGTCCCCCAGATGTCTCAGTCCATTCCAGAGGAACCTCTTTGCCCTGCACTGGCTCATCTTTCACGCCGAGGATCGATTCACACCACGGTGGCACGTGGGACAGCCCTGTGGGAAAGCCTCGAGGGAAAGCCTCGAGGGAAAACCACAGATCCTTTGATCCACGGGACGGGAAGCGTGACATTGCTGCTACAGCCTGGAAGGAAAGCGCACGTGCATGCCCCTACTCGAGACGAGGCCTGACTCCCCTGGGGAGACTCCAGAAGTACCCAATGATCCATGTCAGCCCCTGAGAGGAATCCTCGGTTCCGGCCCTGACTCCACACAAGGTTTTTGGCCCCGGTATCGACGGGAGAGGAATCCCGAGAGGCCCCCTAGCAACTCGCATGGGGACTGGCCTCTCCTGAGGCCACCAGGGCGGGTCCCTGAGGTCCCCGTCGTAACTCGAGAACACCTGCCGCAACTCGAGAAAATCCAGGAAGTTCTCCCTTCCAGGCGAGATGAGGCCTATTTCCGATGAGGCCTCTGGAGACTAATGACACCAAACCTCTGGAACTTCGAAAGGGTCTTTCACACCCTTGCTGCAACTCAAGAAGTTCACCGCCATACCCGTCTCCACTCGAGAGGAAGCACGATGGTCCCGCCCACATCCAGAGGAGCCCCGTTTCCCCCTCGTAGCTCGAGATGAGGGATCCTTTCCCTGCTTTCAACGGGAAAGAATTCCCGGCGTTCCCGTCGCATCTCAAGAGGAGGCACTCTCAACAGGAAAGGCGAGAGGAACTCCATGGTCGTACCACCATTCCAAGAGTCCCCCAGATGTCTCAGTCCATTCCAGAGGAACCTCTTTGCCCTGCACTGGCTCATCTTTCACGCCGAGGATCGACTCACAACACGGTGGCACGTGGGACAGCCCTGTGGGAAAGCCTCGAGGGAAAGCCTCGAGGGAAAACCACAGATCCTTTGATCCACGCGACGGGAAGCATGACATTGCTGCTACAGCCTGGAAGGAAAGTGCACGTGCATGCCCCCACTCGAGACGAGGCCTGACTCCCCTGGGGAGACTCCAGAAGTACCCAAAGATCCATGTCAGCCCCTGAGAGGCATCCTCGGTTCCGGCCCTGACTCCACACAAGGTTTTTGGCCCCGGTATCGACGGGAGAGGAATCCCGAGAGGCCCCCTAGCAACTCGCATGGGGACTGGCCTCTCCTGAGGCCACCAGGGCGGGTCCCTGAGGTCCCCGTCGTAACTCGAGAACACCTGCCGCAACTCGAGAAAATCCAGGAAGTTCTCCCTTCCAGGCGAGATGAGGCCTATTTCCGATGAGGCGTCTGGAGACTAATGACACCTAACCTCTGGAACTTCGAAAGGGTCTTTCACACCCTTGCTGCGACTCAAGAAGTTCACCGCCATACCCGTCTCCACTCGAGAGGAAGCACGATGGTCCCGCCCACATCCAGAGGAGCCCCGTTTCCCCCTCGTAGCTCGAGATGAGGGATCCTTTCCCTGCTTTAAACGGGAAAGAATTCCCGGTGTTCCCGTCGCATCTCAAGAGGAGGCAGTCTCAACAGGAAAGGCGAGAGGAACTCCATGGTCGTACCACCATTCCAAGAGTCCCCCAGATGTCTCAGTCCATTCCAGAGGAACCTCTTTGCCCTGCACTGGCTCATCTTTCACGCCGAGGATCGACTCACACCACGGTGGCACGTGGGACAGCCCTGTGGGAAAGCCTCGAGGGAAAGCCTCGAGGGAAAACCACAGATCCTTTGATCCACGCCACGGGAAGCGTGACATTGCTGCTAAAGCCTGGAAGGAAAGTGCACGTGCATGCACCCTCACGAAACGAGGCCTGTCTCCCCTGGCGAGACTCCAGAAGTATCCAAAGATCCATATCAGCCCCTGAGAGGAATCCTCGGTTCCGGCCCTGACTCCACAGAAGATTTTTGGCCCCGGTATCGACGGGAGAGGAATCCCGAGAGGCCCCCTAGCAACTCGCATGGGGACTGGCCTCTCCTGAGGCCACGAGGGCCGGTCCCTTAGGTCCCCGTCGTAACTCGAGAACACCTGCCGCAACTCGAGTAAATCCAGGAAGTTCTCCCTTCCAGGCGAGATGAGGCCTATTTCCGATGAGGCGTCTGGAGACTAATGACACCTAACCTCTGGAACTTCGAAAGGGTCTTTCGCACCCTTGCTGCAACTCAAGAAGTTCACCACCATACCCGTCTCCACTCGAGAGGAAGCACGATGGTCCCGACCACATCCAAAGGAGCCCCGTTTCCCCCTCGTAGCTCGAGATGAGGGATCCTTTCCATGCTTTCAACGGGAAAGAATTCCCTGCGTTCCCGTCGCATCTCAAGAGGAGGCACTCTCAACAGGAAAGGCGAGAGGAACTCCATGGTCGTACCACCATTCCAAGAGTCCCCCAGATGTCTCAGTCCATTCCAGAGGAACCTCTTTGCCCTGCACTGGCTCATCTTTCACGCCGAGGATCGACTCACACCACGGTGGCACGTGGGACAGCCCTGTGGGAAAGCCTCGAGGGAAAGCCTCGAGGGAAAACCACAGATCCTTTGATCCACGCGACGGGAAGCATGACATTGCTGCTACAGCCTGGAAGGAAAGCGCACGTGCATGCCCCCACTCGAGACGAGGCCTGACTCCACTGGGGAGACTCCAGAAGTACCCAAAGATCCATGTCAGCCCCTGAGAGGAATCCTCGGTTCCAGCCCTGACTCCACACAAGGTTTTTGGCCCCGGTATCGACGGGAGAGGAATCCCGAGAGGCCCCCTAGCAACTCGCATGGGGACTGGCCTCTCCGGAGGCCACCAGGGCGGGTCCCTGAGGTCCCCGTCGTAACTCGAGAACACCTGCCGCAACTCGAGAAAATCCAGGAAGTTCTCCCTTCCAGGCGAGATGAGGCCTATTTCCGATGAGGCCTCTGGAGACTAATGACACCAAACCTCTGGAACTTCGAAAGGGTCTTTCACACCCTTGCTGCAACTCAAGCAGTTCACCGCCATACCCGTCTCCACTCGAGAGGAAGCACGATGGTCCCGCCCACATCCAGAGGAGCCCCGTTTCCCCCTCGTAGCTCGAGATGAGGGATCCTTTCCCTGGTTTCAACGGGAAAGAATTCCCGGCGTTCCCGTCGCATCTCAAGAGGAGGCACTCTCAACAGGAAAGGCGAGAGGAACTCCATGGTCGTACCACCATTCCAAGAGTCCCCCAGATGTCTCAGTCCATTCCAGAGGAACCTCTTTGCCCTGCACTGGCTCATCTTTCACGCCGAGGATCGACTCACACCACGGTGGCACGTGGGACAGCCCTGTGGGAAAGCCTCGAGGGAAAACCACAGATCCTTTGATCCACGCCACGGGAAGCGTGACATTGCTGCTACAGCCTGGAAGGAAAGCGCACGTGAATGCCCCCACTCGAGACGAGGCCTGACTCCCCTGGGGAGACTCCAGAAGTACCCAAAGATCCATGTCTGCCCCTGAGAGGAATCCTCGGTTCTGGCCCTGACTGCACACAAGGTTTTTGGCCCCGGTATCGACGGGAGAGGAATCCCGAGAGGCCCCTTAGCAACTCGCATGGGGACTGGCCTCTCCTGAGGCCACCAGGGCGGGTCCCTGAGGTCCCCGTCGTAACTCGACAACACCTGCCGCAACTCGAGAAAATCCAGGAAGTTCTCCCTTCCAGGCGAGATGAGGCCTATTTCCGATGAGGCGTCTGGAGACTAATGACACCTAACCTCTGGAACTTCGAAAGGGTCTTTCACACCCTTGCTGCAACTCAAGAAGTTCACCGCCATACCCGTCTCCACTCGAGAGGAAGCACGATGGTCCCGCCCACATCGAGAGGAGCCCCGTTTCCCCCTCGTAGCTCGAGATAAGGGATCCTTTCCCTGCTTTCAACGGGAAAGAATTCCCGGCGTTCCCGTCGCATCTCAAGAGGAGGCACTCTCAACAGAAAAGGCGAGAGGAACTCCATGGTCGTACCACCATTCCAAGAGTCCCCCAGATGTCTCAGTCCATTCCAGAGGAACCTCTTTGCCCTGCACTGGCTCATTTTTCACGCCGAGAATCGACTCACACCACGGTGTCACGTGGGACAGCCCTGTGGGAAAGCCTCGAGGGAAAGCCTCGAGGGAAAACTGCAGATCCTTTGATCCACGCTACGGGAAGCGTGACATTGCTGCTACAGCCTGGAAGGAAAGTGCACGTGCATGCCCCCACACGAGACGAGGCCTGTCTCCCCTGGCGAGACTCCAGAAGTACCCAAAGATCCATATCAGTCCCTGAGAGGAATCCTCGGTTCCGGCCCTGACTCCACACAAGGTTTTTGGCCCCGGTATCGACGGGAGAGGAATCCCGAGGGGCCCCCTAGCAACACGCATAGGGACTGGCCTCTCCTGAGGCCAACAAGGCGGGTCCCTGAGGTCCCCGTCGTAACTCGAGAACACCTGCTGCAACTCGAGAAAATCAAGGAAGTTCTCCCTTCCAGGCGAGATGAGGCCTATTTCCGATGAGGCGTCTGGAGACTAATGACACCTAACCTCTGGAACTTCGAAAGGGTCTTTCACACCCTTGTTGCAACTCAAGAAGTTCACCGCCATACCCGTCTCCACTCGAGAGAAAGCACGATGGTCCCGCCCACATCCAGAGGAGCCCCGTTTCCCCCTCGTAGCTCGAGATGAGGGATCCTTTCCCTGCTTTCAACGGGAAAAAATTCCCGGCGTTCCCGTCGCATCTCAAGAGGAGGCACTCTCAACAGGAAAGGCGAGAGGAACTCCATTGTCGTGCCACCATTCCAAGAGTCCCCCAGATGTCTCAGTCCATTCCAGAGGAACCTCTTTGCCCTGCACTGGCTCATCTTTCACGCCGAGGATCGACTCACACCACGGTGGCACGTGGGACAGCCCTGTGGGAAAGCCTCTAGGGAAAACCACACATCATTTGATCCACGCGACGGGAAGTGTGACATTGCTGCTACAGCCTGGAAGGAAAGTGCACGTGCATGCCCCCACTCGAGACGAGGCCTGACTCCCCTGGGGAGACTCCAGAAGTACCCAAAGATCCATGTCAGCCCCTGAGAGGAATCCTCGGTTCCGGCCCTGACTCCACACGAGGTTTTTGGCCCCGGTATCGACGGGAGAGGAATCCCGAGAGGCCCCCTAGCAACTCGCATAGGGACTGGCCTCTCCTGAGGCCACCAGGGCGGGTCCATGAGGTCCCCGTCGTAACTCGAGAACACCTGCCGCAACTCGAGAAAATCCAGGAAGTTCTCCCTTCCAGGCGAGATGAGGCCTATTTCCGATGAGGCGTCTGGAGACTAATGACACCTTACCTCTGGAACTTCGAAAGGGTCTTTCACAGCCTTGCTGCAACTCAAGAAGTTCACCACCATACCCGTCTCCACTAGAGAGGAAGCACGATGGTCCCGCCCACATCCAGAGGAGCCCCGTTTCCCCCTCGTAGCTCGAGATGAGCGATCCTTTCCCTGCTTTCAACGGGAAAGAATTCCCTGCGTTCCCGTCGCATCTCAAGAGGAGGCACTCTCAACAGGAAAGGCGAGAGGAACTCCATGGTCGTACCACCATTCCAAGAGTCCCCCAGATGTCTCAGTCCATTCCAGAGGAACCTCTTTGCCCTGCACTGGCTCATCTTTCACGCCGAGGATCGACTCTCACCACGGTGGCACGTGGGACAGCCCTGTGGGAAAGCCTCGAGGGAAAGCCTCGAGGGAAAACCACAGATCCTTTGATCCACGCGACGGGAAGCGTGACATTGCTGCTACAGCCTGGAAGGAAAGCGCACGTGCATGCCCCTACTCGAGACGAGGCCTGACTCCCCTGGGGAGACTCCAGGAGTACCCAAAGATCCATGTCAGCCCCTGAGAGGAATCCTCGGTTCCGGCCCTGACTCCACACAAGGTTTTTGGCCCCGGTATCGACGGGAGAGGAATCCCGAGAGGCCCCCTAGCAAGTCGCATGGGGACTGGCCTCTCCTGAGGCCACCAGGGCGGGTCCCTGAGGTCCGCGTCGTAACTCGAGAACACCTGCCGCAACTCGAGAAAATCCAGGAAGTTCTCCCTTCCAGGCGAGATGAGGCCTATTTCCGATGAGGCCTCTGGAGACTAATGACACCAAACCTCTGGAACTTCGAAAGGGTCTTTCACACCCTTGCTGCAACTCAAGAAGTTCACCGCCATACCCGTCTCCACTCGAGAGGAAGCACGATGGTCCCGCCCACATCCAGAGGAGCCCCGTTTCCCCCTCGTAGCTCGAGATGAGGGATCCTTTCCCTGCTTTCAACGGGAAAGAATTCCCTGCGTTCCCGTCGCATCTCAAGAGGAGGCACTCTCAACAGGAAAGGCGAGAGGAACTCCATGGTCGTACCACCATTCCAAGAGTCCCCCAGATGTCTCAGTCCATTCCAGAGGAACCTCTTTGCCCTGCACTGGCTCATCTTTCACGCCGAGGATCGATTCACACCACGGTGGCACGTGGGACAGCCCTGTGGGAAAGCCTCGAGGGAAAGCCTCGAGGGAAAACCACAGATCCTTTGATCCACGCGACGGGAAGCGTGACATTGCTGCTACAGCCTGGAAGGAAAGCGCACGTGCATGCCCCTACTCGAGACGAGGCCTGACTCCCCTGGGGAGACTCCAGAAGTACCCAATGATCCATGTCAGCCCCTGAGAGGAATCCTCGGTTCCGGCCCTGACTCCACACAAGGTTTTTGGCCCCGGTATCGACGGGAGAGGAATCCCGAGAGGCCCCCTAGCAACTCGCATGGGGACTGGCCTCTCCTGAGGCCACCAGGGCGGGTCCCTGAGGTCCCCGTCGTAACTCGAGAACACCTGCCGCAACTCGAGAAAATCCAGGAAGTTCTCCCTTCCAGGCGAGATGAGGCCTATTTCCGATGAGGCCTCTGGAGACTAATGACACCAAACCTCTGGAACTTCGAAAGGGTCTTTCACACCCTTGCTGCAACTCAAGAAGTTCACCGCCATACCCGTCTCCACTCGAGAGGAAGCACGATGGTCCCGCCCACATCCAGAGGAGCCCCGTTTCCCCCTCGTAGCTCGAGATGAGGGATCCTTTCCCTGCTTTCAACGGGAAAGAATTCCCGGCGTTCCCGTCGCATCTCAAGAGGAGGCACTCTCAACAGGAAAGGCGAGAGGAACTCCATGGTCGTACCACCATTCCAAGAGTCCCCCAGATGTCTCAGTCCATTCCAGAGGAACCTCTTTGCCCTGCACTGGCTCATCTTTCACGCCGAGGATCGACTCACAACACGGTGGCACGTGGGACAGCCCTGTGGGAAAGCCTCGAGGGAAAGCCTCGAGGGAAAACCACAGATCCTTTGATCCACGCGACGGGAAGCATGACATTGCTGCTACAGCCTGGAAGGAAAGTGCACGTGCATGCCCCCACTCGAGACGAGGCCTGACTCCCCTGGGGAGACTCCAGAAGTACCCAAAGATCCATGTCAGCCCCTGAGAGGCATCCTCGGTTCCGGCCCTGACTCCACACAAGGTTTTTGGCCCCGGTATCGACGGGAGAGGAATCCCGAGAGGCCCCCTAGCAACTCGCATGGGGACTGGCCTCTCCTGAGGCCACCAGGGCGGGTCCCTGAGGTCCCCGTCGTAACTCGAGAACACCTGCCGCAACTCGAGAAAATCCAGGAAGTTCTCCCTTCCAGGCGAGATGAGGCCTATTTCCGATGAGGCGTCTGGAGACTAATGACACCTAACCTCTGGAACTTCGAAAGGGTCTTTCACACCCTTGCTGCGACTCAAGAAGTTCACCGCCATACCCGTCTCCACTCGAGAGGAAGCACGATGGTCCCGCCCACATCCAGAGGAGCCCCGTTTCCCCCTCGTAGCTCGAGATGAGGGATCCTTTCCCTGCTTTAAACGGGAAAGAATTCCCGGTGTTCCCGTCGCATCTCAAGAGGAGGCAGTCTCAACAGGAAAGGCGAGAGGAACTCCATGGTCGTACCACCATTCCAAGAGTCCCCCAGATGTCTCAGTCCATTCCAGAGGAACCTCTTTGCCCTGCACTGGCTCATCTTTCACGCCGAGGATCGACTCACACCACGGTGGCACGTGGGACAGCCCTGTGGGAAAGCCTCGAGGGAAAGCCTCGAGGGAAAACCACAGATCCTTTGATCCACGCCACGGGAAGCGTGACATTGCTGCTAAAGCCTGGAAGGAAAGTGCACGTGCATGCACCCTCACGAAACGAGGCCTGTCTCCCCTGGCGAGACTCCAGAAGTATCCAAAGATCCATATCAGCCCCTGAGAGGAATCCTCGGTTCCGGCCCTGACTCCACAGAAGATTTTTGGCCCCGGTATCGACGGGAGAGGAATCCCGAGAGGCCCCCTAGCAACTCGCATGGGGACTGGCCTCTCCTGAGGCCACGAGGGCCGGTCCCTTAGGTCCCCGTCGTAACTCGAGAACACCTGCCGCAACTCGAGTAAATCCAGGAAGTTCTCCCTTCCAGGCGAGATGAGGCCTATTTCCGATGAGGCGTCTGGAGACTAATGACACCTAACCTCTGGAACTTCGAAAGGGTCTTTCGCACCCTTGCTGCAACTCAAGAAGTTCACCACCATACCCGTCTCCACTCGAGAGGAAGCACGATGGTCCCGACCACATCCAAAGGAGCCCCGTTTCCCCCTCGTAGCTCGAGATGAGGGATCCTTTCCATGCTTTCAACGGGAAAGAATTCCCTGCGTTCCCGTCGCATCTCAAGAGGAGGCACTCTCAACAGGAAAGGCGAGAGGAACTCCATGGTCGTACCACCATTCCAAGAGTCCCCCAGATGTCTCAGTCCATTCCAGAGGAACCTCTTTGCCCTGCACTGGCTCATCTTTCACGCCGAGGATCGACTCACACCACGGTGGCACGTGGGACAGCCCTGTGGGAAAGCCTCGAGGGAAAGCCTCGAGGGAAAACCACAGATCCTTTGATCCACGCGACGGGAAGCATGACATTGCTGCTACAGCCTGGAAGGAAAGCGCACGTGCATGCCCCCACTCGAGACGAGGCCTGACTCCACTGGGGAGACTCCAGAAGTACCCAAAGATCCATGTCAGCCCCTGAGAGGAATCCTCGGTTCCAGCCCTGACTCCACACAAGGTTTTTGGCCCCGGTATCGACGGGAGAGGAATCCCGAGAGGCCCCCTAGCAACTCGCATGGGGACTGGCCTCTCCGGAGGCCACCAGGGCGGGTCCCTGAGGTCCCCGTCGTAACTCGAGAACACCTGCCGCAACTCGAGAAAATCCAGGAAGTTCTCCCTTCCAGGCGAGATGAGGCCTATTTCCGATGAGGCCTCTGGAGACTAATGACACCAAACCTCTGGAACTTCGAAAGGGTCTTTCACACCCTTGCTGCAACTCAAGCAGTTCACCGCCATACCCGTCTCCACTCGAGAGGAAGCACGATGGTCCCGCCCACATCCAGAGGAGCCCCGTTTCCCCCTCGTAGCTCGAGATGAGGGATCCTTTCCCTGGTTTCAACGGGAAAGAATTCCCGGCGTTCCCGTCGCATCTCAAGAGGAGGCACTCTCAACAGGAAAGGCGAGAGGAACTCCATGGTCGTACCACCATTCCAAGAGTCCCCCAGATGTCTCAGTCCATTCCAGAGGAACCTCTTTGCCCTGCACTGGCTCATCTTTCACGCCGAGGATCGACTCACACCACGGTGGCACGTGGGACAGCCCTGTGGGAAAGCCTCGAGGGAAAACCACAGATCCTTTGATCCACGCCACGGGAAGCGTGACATTGCTGCTACAGCCTGGAAGGAAAGCGCACGTGAATGCCCCCACTCGAGACGAGGCCTGACTCCCCTGGGGAGACTCCAGAAGTACCCAAAGATCCATGTCTGCCCCTGAGAGGAATCCTCGGTTCTGGCCCTGACTGCACACAAGGTTTTTGGCCCCGGTATCGACGGGAGAGGAATCCCGAGAGGCCCCTTAGCAACTCGCATGGGGACTGGCCTCTCCTGAGGCCACCAGGGCGGGTCCCTGAGGTCCCCGTCGTAACTCGACAACACCTGCCGCAACTCGAGAAAATCCAGGAAGTTCTCCCTTCCAGGCGAGATGAGGCCTATTTCCGATGAGGCGTCTGGAGACTAATGACACCTAACCTCTGGAACTTCGAAAGGGTCTTTCACACCCTTGCTGCAACTCAAGAAGTTCACCGCCATACCCGTCTCCACTCGAGAGGAAGCACGATGGTCCCGCCCACATCGAGAGGAGCCCCGTTTCCCCCTCGTAGCTCGAGATAAGGGATCCTTTCCCTGCTTTCAACGGGAAAGAATTCCCGGCGTTCCCGTCGCATCTCAAGAGGAGGCACTCTCAACAGAAAAGGCGAGAGGAACTCCATGGTCGTACCACCATTCCAAGAGTCCCCCAGATGTCTCAGTCCATTCCAGAGGAACCTCTTTGCCCTGCACTGGCTCATTTTTCACGCCGAGAATCGACTCACACCACGGTGGCACGTGGGACAGCCCTGTGGGAAAGCCTCGAGGGAAAGCCTCGAGGGAAAACTGCAGATCCTTTGATCCACGCTACGGGAAGCGTGACATTGCTGCTACAGCCTGGAAGGAAAGTGCACGTGCATGCCCCCACACGAGACGAGGCCTGTCTCCCCTGGCGAGACTCCAGAAGTACCCAAAGATCCATATCAGTCCCTGAGAGGAATCCTCGGTTCCGGCCCTGACTCCACACAAGGTTTTTGGCCCCGGTATCGACGGGAGAGGAATCCCGAGGGGCCCCCTAGCAACACGCATAGGGACTGGCCTCTCCTGAGGCCAACAAGGCGGGTCCCTGAGGTCCCCGTCGTAACTCGAGAACACCTGCTGCAACTCGAGAAAATCAAGGAAGTTCTCCCTTCCAGGCGAGATGAGGCCTATTTCCGATGAGGCGTCTGGAGACTAATGACACCTAACCTCTGGAACTTCGAAAGGGTCTTTCACACCCTTGTTGCAACTCAAGAAGTTCACCGCCATACCCGTCTCCACTCGAGAGAAAGCACGATGGTCCCGCCCACATCCAGAGGAGCCCCGTTTCCCCCTCGTAGCTCGAGATGAGGGATCCTTTCCCTGCTTTCAACGGGAAAAAATTCCCGGCGTTCCCGTCGCATCTCAAGAGGAGGCACTCTCAACAGGAAAGGCGAGAGGAACTCCATTGTCGTGCCACCATTCCAAGAGTCCCCCAGATGTCTCAGTCCATTCCAGAGGAACCTCTTTGCCCTGCACTGGCTCATCTTTCACGCCGAGGATCGACTCACACCACGGTGGCACGTGGGACAGCCCTGTGGGAAAGCCTCTAGGGAAAACCACACATCATTTGATCCACGCGACGGGAAGTGTGACATTGCTGCTACAGCCTGGAAGGAAAGTGCACGTGCATGCCCCCACTCGAGACGAGGCCTGACTCCCCTGGGGAGACTCCAGAAGTACCCAAAGATCCATGTCAGCCCCTGAGAGGAATCCTCGGTTCCGGCCCTGACTCCACACGAGGTTTTTGGCCCCGGTATCGACGGGAGAGGAATCCCGAGAGGCCCCCTAGCAACTCGCATAGGGACTGGCCTCTCCTGAGGCCACCAGGGCGGGTCCATGAGGTCCCCGTCGTAACTCGAGAACACCTGCCGCAACTCGAGAAAATCCAGGAAGTTCTCCCTTCCAGGCGAGATGAGGCCTATTTCCGATGAGGCCTCTGGAGACTAATGACACCTTACCTCTGGAACTTCGAAAGGGTCTTTCACAGCCTTGCTGCAACTCAAGAAGTTCACCACCATACCCGTCTCCACTAGAGAGGAAGCACGATGGTCCCGCCCACATCCAGAGGAGCCCCGTTTCCCCCTCGTAGCTCGAGATGAGCGATCCTTTCCCTGCTTTCAACGGGAAAGAATTCCCTGCGTTCCCGTCGCATCTCAAGAGGAGGCACTCTCAACAGGAAAGGCGAGAGGAACTCCATGGTCGTACCACCATTCCAAGAGTCCCCCAGATGTCTCAGTCCATTCCAGAGGAACCTCTTTGCCCTGCACTGGCTCATCTTTCACGCCGAGGATCGACTCTCACCACGGTGGCACGTGGGACAGCCCTGTGGGAAAGCCTCGAGGGAAAGCCTCGAGGGAAAACCACAGATCCTTTGATCCACGCGACGGGAAGCGTGACATTGCTGCTACAGCCTGGAAGGAAAGCGCACGTGCATGCCCCTACTCGAGACGAGGCCTGACTCCCCTGGGGAGACTCCAGGAGTACCCAAAGATCCATGTCAGCCCCTGAGAGGAATCCTCGGTTCCGGCCCTGACTCCACACAAGGTTTTTGGCCCCGGTATCGACGGGAGAGGAATCCCGAGAGGCCCCCTAGCAAGTCGCAAGGGGACTGGCCTCTCCTGAGGCCACCAGGGCGGGTCCCTGAGGTCCCCGTCGTAACTCGAGAACACCTGCCGCAACTCGAGAAAATCCAGGAAGTTCTCCCTTCCAGGCGAGATGAGGCCTATTTCCGATGAGGCCTCTGGAGACTAATGACACCAAACCTCTGGAACTTCGAAAGGGTCTTTCACACCCTTGCTGCAACTCAAGAAGTTCACCGCCATACCCGTCTCCACTCGAGAGGAAGCACGATGGTCCCGCCCACATCCAGAGGAGCCCCGTTTCCCCCTCGTAGCTCGAGATGAGGGATCCTTTCCCTGCTTTCAACGGGAAAGAATTCCCGGCGTTCCCGTCGCATCTCAAGAGGATGCACTCTCAACAGGAAAGGCGAGAGGAACTCCATGGTCGTACCACCATTCCAAGAGTCCCCTAGATGTCTCAGTCCATTCCAGAGGAACCTCTTTGCCCTGCACTGGCTCATCTTTCACGCCGAGGATCGACTCACACCACGGTGGCACGTGGGACAGCCCTGTGGGAAAGCCTCGAGGGAAAGCTTCGAGGGAAAACCACAGATCCTTTGATCCACGCGACGGGAAGCGTGACATTGCTGCTACAGCCTGGAAGGAAAGCGCACGTGCATGCCCCTACTCGAGACGAGGCCTGACTCCCCTGGGGAGACTCCAGAAGTACCCAATGATCCATGTCAGCCCCTGAGAGGAATCCTCGGTTCCGGCCCTGACTCCACACAAGGTTTTTGGCCCCGGTATCGACGGGAGAGGAATCCCGAGAGGCCCCCTAGCAACTCGCATGGGGACTGGCCTCTCCTGAGGCCACCAGGACGGGTCCCTGTGGTCCCCGTCGTAACTCGAGAACACCTGCCGCAACTCGAGAAAATCCAGGAAGTTCTCCCTTCCAGGCGAGATGAGGCCTATTTCCGATGAGGCCTCTGGAGACTAATGACACCAAACCTCTGGAACTTCGAAAGGGTCTTTCACACCCTTGCTGCAACTCAAGAAGTTCACCGCCATACCCGTCTCCACTCGAGAGGAAGCACGATGGTCCCGCCCACATCCAGAGGAGCCCCGTTTCCCCCTCGTAGCTCGAGATGAGGGATCCTTTCCCTGCTTTCAACGGGAAAGAATTCCCGGCGTTCCCGTCGCATCTCAAGAGGAGGCACTCTCAACAGGAAAGGCGAGAGGAACTCCATGGTCGTACCACCATTCCAAGAGTCCCCCAGATGTCTCAGTCCATTCCAGAGGAACCTCTTTGCCCTGCACTGGCTCATCTTTCACGCCGAGGATCGACTCACAACACGGTGGCACGTGGGACAGCCCTGTGGGAAAGCCTCGAGGGAAAGCCTCGAGGGAAAGCCACAGATCCTTTGATCCACGCGACGGGAAGCGTGACATTGCTGCTACAGCCTGGAAGGAAAGCGCACGAGCATGCCCCCACTCGAGACGAGGCCTGACTCCCCTGGGGAGACTCCAGAAGTACCCAAAGATCCATGTCAGCCCCTGAGAGGAATCCTCGGTTCCGGCCCTGACTCCACACAAGATTTTTGGCCCCGGTATCGACGGGAGAGGAATCCCGAGAGACCCCCTAGCAACTCGCATGGGGACTGGCCTCTCCTTAGGCCACCAGGGCGGGTCCCTGAGGTCCCCGTCGTAACTCGAGAACACCTGCCGCAACTCGAGAAAATCCAGGAAGTTCTCCCTTCCAGGCGAGATGAGGCCTATTTCCGATGAGGCCTCTGGAGACTAATGACACCAAACCTCTGGAACTTCGAAAGGGTCTTTCACACCCTTGCTGCAACTCAAGAAGTTCACCGCCATACCCGTCTCCACTCGAGAGGAAGCACGATGGTCCCGCCCACATCCAGAGGAGCCCCGTTTCCCCCTCGGAGCTCGAGATGAGGGATCCTTTCCCTGCTTTCAAAGGGAAAGAATTCCCGGCGTTCCTGTCGCATCTCAAGAGGAGGCACTCTCAACAGGAAAGGCGAGAGGAACTCCATGGTCGTACCACCATTCCAAAAGTCCCCCAGATGTCTCAGTCCATTCCAGAGGAACCTCTTTGCCCTGCACTGGCTCATCTTTCACGCCGAGGATCGACTCACACCACGGTGCCACGTGGGACAGCCCTGTGGGAAAGCCTCGAGGGAAAGCCTCGAGGGAAAACCACAGATCCTTTGATCCACGCGATGGGAAGCGTGACATTGCTGCTACAGCCTGGAAGGAAAGCGCACGTGAATGCCCCCACTCGAGACGAGGCCTGACTCCCCTGGGGAGACTCCAGAAGTACCCAAAGATCCATGTCAGCCCCTGAGAGGCATCCTCGGTTCCGGCCCTGACTCCACACAAGGTTTTTGGCCCCGGTATCGACGGGAGAGGAATCCCGAGAGGCCCCCTAGCAACTCGCATGGGGACTGGCCTCTCCTGAGGCCACCAGGGCGGGTCCCTGAGGTCCCTGTCGTAACTCGAGAACACCTGCCGCAACTCGAGAAAATCCAGGAAGTTCTCCCTTCCAGGCGAGATGAGGCCTATTTCCGATGAGGCGTCTGGAGACTAATGACACCTAACCTCTGGAACTTCGAAAGGGTCTTTTACACCCTTGCTGCGACTCAAGAAGTTCACCGGCATACCCGTCTCCACTCGAGAGGAAGCACGATGGTCCCGCCCACATCCAGAGGAGCCCCGTTTCCCCCTCGTAGCTCGAGATAAGGGATCCTTTCCCTGCTTTAAACGGGAAAGAATTCCCGGCGTTCCCGTCGCATCTCAAGAGGAGGCAGTCTCAACAGGAAAGGCGAGAGGAACTCCATGGTCGTACCACCATTCCAAGAGTCCCCCAGATGTCTCAGTCCATTCCAGAGGAACCTCTTTGCCCTGCACTGGCTCATCTTTCACGCCGAGGATCGACTCACACCACGGTGGCACGTGGGACAGCCCTGTGGGAAAGCCTCGAGGGAAAGCCTCGAGGGAAAACCACAGATCCTTTGATCCACGCGACGGGAAGCGTGACATTGCTGCTACAGCCTGGAAGGAAAGCGCACGCGCATGCCCCCACTCGAGACGAGGCCTGACTCCCCTGGGGAGACTCCAGAAGTACCCAAAGATCCATGTCAGCCCCTGAGAGGAATCCTCGGTTCCGGCCCTGACTCCACACAAGCTTTTTGGCCCCGGTATCGACGGGAGAGGAATCCCGAGAGGCCCCCTAGCAACTCGCATGGGGACTGGCCTCTCCTGAGGCCACCAGGGCGGGTCCCTGAGTTCCCCGTCGTAACTTAAGAACACCTGCCGCAACTCGAGAAAATCCAGGAAGTTCTCCCTTCCAGGCGAGATGAGGCCTATTTCCGATGAGGCGTCTGGAGACTAATGACACCTAACCTCTGGAACTTTGAAAGGGTCTTTCACACCCTTGCTGCAACTCAAGAAGTTCTCCGCCATACCCGTCTCCACTCGAGAGGAAGCCCGATGGTCCCGCCCACATCCAGAGGAGCCCCGTTTTCCCCTCGGTGCTCGAGATGAGGGAACCTTTCCCTGCTTTCAACGGGAAAGAATTCCCGGCGTTCACGTCGCATCTCAAGAGGAGGCACTCTCAACAGGAAAGGCGAGAGGATCTCCATGGTCGTACCACCATTCCAAGAGTCCCCCAGATGTCTCAGTCCATTCCAGAGGAACCTCTTTGCCCTGCACTGGCTCATCTTTCACGCCGAGGATCGACTCACACCACGGTGGCACGTGGGACAGCCCTGTGGGAAAGCCTCGAGGGAAAGCCTCGAGGGAAAACCACAGATCCTTTGATCCACGCGACGGGAAGCGTGACATTGCTACTACAGCCTGGAAGGAAAGCGCACGTGCATGCCCCCACTCGAGACGAGGTCTGACTCCACTGGGGAGACTCCCGAAGTACCCAAAGATCCATGTCAGCCCCTGAGAGGAATCCTCGGTTCCGGCCCTGACTCCACACAAGGTTTTTGGCCCCGGTATCGACGGGAGAGGAATCCCGAGAGGCCCCCTAGCAACTCGCATGGGGACTGGCCTCTCCTGAGGCCACCAGGGCGGGTCCCTGAGGTCCCCGTCGTAACTCGAGAACACCTGCCGCAACTCGAGAAAATCCAGGAAGTACTCCCTTCCAGGCGAGATGAGGCCTATTTCCGATGAGGCCTCTGGAGACTAATGACACCAAACCTCTGGAACTTCGAAAGGGTCTTTCACACCCTTGGTGCAACTCAAGAAGTTCACCGCCATACCCGTCTCCACTCGAGAGGAAGCACGATGGTCCCGCCCACATCCAGAGGAGCCCCGTTTCCCCCTCGTAGCTCGAGATGAGGGATCCTTTCCCTGCTTTCAACGGGAAAGAATTCCCGGCGTTCCCGTCGCATCTCAAGAGGAGGCACTCTCAACAGGAAAGGCGAGAGGAACTCCATGGTCGTACCACCATTCCAAGAGTCCCCCAGATGTCTCAGTCCATTTCAGAGGAATCTCTTTGCCCTGCACTGGCTCATCTTTCACTCCGAGGATCGACTCACAACACGGTGGCACGTGGGACAGCCCTGTGGGAAAGCCTCGAGGGAAAGCCTCGAGGGAAAACCACAGATCCTTTGATCCACGCGACGGGAAGCGTGACATTGCTGCTACAGCCTGGAAGGAAAGCGCACATGAATTCCGCACTCGAGACGAGGCCTGACTCCCCTGGGGAGACTCCAGAAGTACCCAAAGATCCATGTCAGCCCCTGAGAAGAATCCTCGGTTCCGGCCCTGACTCCACACAAGCTTTTTGGCCCCGGTATCGACGGGAGAGGAATCCCGAGAGACCCCCTAGCAACTCGCATGGGGACTGGCCTCTCCTGAGGCCACCAGGGCGGGTCCCTGAGGTCCCCGTCGTAACTCGAGAACACCTGCCGCAACTCGAGAAAATCCAGGAAGTTCGCCCTTCCAGGCGAGATGAGGCCTATTTCCGATGAGGCCTCTGGAGACTATTGACACCAAACCTCTGGAACTTCGAAAGGGTCTTTCAAACCCTTGCTGCAACTCAAGAAGTTCACCGCCATACCCGTCTCCACTCGAGAGGAAGCACGATGGTCCCGCCCACATCCAGAGGAGCCCCGTTTCCCCCTCGTAGCTCGAGATGAGGGATCCTTTCCCTGGTTTCAACGGGAAAGAATTCCCGGCGTTCCCGTCGCATCTCAAGAGGAGGCACTCTCAACAGGAAAGGCGAGAGGAACTCCATGGTCGTACCACCATTCCAAGAGTCCCCCAGATGTCTCAGTCCATTCCAGAGGAACCTCTTTGCCCTGCACTGGCTCATCTTTCACGCCGAGGATCGACTCACACCACGGTGGCACGTGGGACAGCCCTGTGGGAAAGCCTCGAGGGAAAACCACACATCATTTGATCCACGCGACGGGAAGCGTGACATTGCTGCTACAGCCTGGAAGGAAAGTGCACGTGCATGCCCCCACTCGAGACGAGGCCTGACTCCCCTGGGGAGACTCCAGAAGTACCCAAAGATCCATGTCAGCCCCTGAGAGGAATCCTCGGTTCCGGCCCTGACTCCACACAAGGTTTTTGGCCCCGGTATCGACGGGAGAGGAATCCCGA
Organism: Capricornis sumatraensis; assembly: GCF_032405125.1. NCBI lineage: Eukaryota > Metazoa > Chordata > Mammalia > Artiodactyla > Bovidae > Capricornis > Capricornis sumatraensis. The sequence continues at coordinate 64,633 of NW_027184627.1, forward strand.
TAGGCCCCCTAGCAACTCGCATAGGGACTGGCTTCTCCTGAGGCCACCAGGGCGGGTCCCTGAGGTCCCCGTCGTAACTCGAGAACACCTGCCGCAACTCGAGAAAATCCAGGAAGTTCTCCCTTCCAGGCGAGATGAGGCCTATTTCCGATGAGGCGTCTGGAGACTAATGACACCTAACCTCTGGAACTTCGAAAGGGTCTTTCACAGCCTTGCTGCAACTCAAGAAGTTCACCACCACACCCGTCTCCACTAGAGAGGAAGCACGATGGTCCCGCCCACATCCAGAGGAGCCCCGTTTCCCCCTCGTAGCTCGAGATGAGGGATCCTTTCCCTGCTTTCAACGGGAAAGAATTCCCGGCGTTCCCGTCGCGTCTCAAGAGGAGGCACTCTCAACACGAAAGGCGAGAGGAACTCCATGGTCGTACCACCATTCCAAGAGTCCCCCAGATGTCTCAGTCCATTCCAGAGGAACCTCTTTGCCCTGCACTGGCTCATCTTTCACGCCGAGGATCGACTCACACCACGGTGGCACGTGGGACAGCCCTGTGGGAAAGCCTCGAGGGAAAGCCTCGAGGGAAAACCACAGATCCTTTGATCCACGCGACGGGAAGCGTGACATTGCTGCTACAGCCTGGAAGGAAAGCGCACGTGCATGCCCCCACTCGAGACGAGGCCTGACTCCCCTGGGCAGACTCCAGAAGTACCCAAAGTTCCATGTCAGCCCCTGAGAGGAATCCTCGGTTCCGGCCCTGACTCCACACAAGGTTTTTGGTCCCGGTATCAACGGGAGAGGAATCCCGAGAGGCCCCCTAGCAACTCGCCTAGGGACTGGCCTTTCCTGAGGCCACCAGGGCGGGTCCCTGAGGTCCCCGTCGTAACTCGAGAACACCTGCCGCAACTCGAGAAAATCCAGGAAGTTCTCCCTTACAGGCGAGATGAGGCCTATTTCCGATGAGGCCTCTGGAGACTAATGACACCTAACCTCTGGAACTTCGAAAGGGTCTTTCACAGCCTTGCTGCAACTCTAGAAGTTCACCGCCATACCCGTCTCCACTAGAGAGGAAGCACGATGGTCCCGCCCACATCCAGAGGAGCCCCGTTTCCCCCTCGTAGCTCGAGATGAGGGATCCTTTCCCTGCTTTCAACGGGAAAGAATTCCCGGCGTTCCCGTCGCATCTCAAGAGGAGGCACTCTCAACAGGAAAGGCGAGAGGAACTCCATGGTCGTACCACCATTCCAAGAGTCCCCCAGATGTCTCAGTCCATTCCAGAGGAACCTCTTTGCCCTGCACTGGCTCATCTTTCACGCCGAGGATCGACTCACACCACGGTGGCACGTGGGACAGCCCTGTGGGAAAGCCTCGAGGGAAAGCCTCGAGGGAAAACCACAGATCCTTTGATCCACGTGACGGGAAGCGTGACATTGCTGCTACAGCCTGAAAGGAAAGCGCACGTGCATGCCTCCATTCGAGACGAGGCCTGACTCCACTGGGGAGACTCCAGAAGTACCCAAAGATCCATGTCAGCCCCTGAGAGGAATCCTCGGTTCCGGCCCTGACTCCACACAAGCTTTTTGGCCCCGGTATCGACGGGAGAGGAATCCCGAGAGGCCCCCTAGCAACTCGCATGGGGACTGGCCGCTCCTGAGGCCACCAGGGCGGGTCCCTGAGGTCCCCGTCGAAACTCAGAACACCTGCCGCAACTCGAGAAAATCCAGGAAGTTCTCCCTTCCAGGCGAGATGAGGCCTATTTCCGATGAGGCGTCTGGAGACTAATGACACCTAACCTCTGGAACTTCGAAAGGGTCTTTCACACCCTTGCTGCAACTCAAGAAGTTCACCGCCATACCCGTCTCCACTCGAAAGGAAGCACGATGGTCCCGCCCACATCCAGAGGAGCCCCGTTTCCCCCTCGTAGCTCGAGATGAGGGATCCTTTCCCTGCTTTCAACGGGAAAGAATTCCCGGCGTTCCCGTCGCATCTCAAGAGGAGGCACTCTCAACAGGAAAGGCGAGAGGAACTCCATGGTCGTACCACCATTCCAAGAGTCCCCCAGATGTCTCAGTCCATTCCAGAGGAACCTCTTTGCCCTGCACTGGCTCATCTTTCACGCCGAGGATCGACTCACACCACGGTGGCACGTGGGACAGCCCTGTGGGAAAGCCTCGAGGGAAAGCCTAGAGGGAAAACCACAGATCCTTTGATCCACGCGACGGGAAGCGTGACATTGCTGCTACAGCCTGGAAGGAAAGCGCACGCGCATGCCCCCACTCGAGACGAGGCCTGACTCCCCTGGGGAGACTCCAGAAGTACCCAAAGATCCATGTCAGCCCCTGAGAGGAATCCTCGGTTCCGGCCCTGACTCCACACAAGCTTTTTGGCCCCGGTATCGACGGGAGAGGAATCCCGAGAGGCCCCCTAGCAACTCGCATGGGGACTGGCCTCTCCTGAGGCCACCAGGGCGGGTCCCTGAGTTCCCCGTCGTAACTTAAGAACACCTGCCGCAACTCGAGAAAATCCAGGAAGTTCTCCCTTCCAGGCGAGATGAGGCCTATTTCCGATGAGGCGTCTGGAGACTAATGACACCTAACCTCTGGAACTTTGAAAGGGTCTTTCACACCCTTGCTGCAACTCAAGAAGTTCTCCGCCATACCCGTCTCCACTCGAGAGGAAGCACGATGGTCCCGCCCACATCCAGAGGAGCCCCGTTTTCCCCTCGGTGCTCGAGATGAGGGAACCTTTCCCTGCTTTCAACGGGAAAGAATTCCCGGCGTTCCCGTCGCATCTCAAGAGGAGGCACTCTCAACAGGAAAGGCGAGAGGATCTCGATGGTCGTACCACCATTCCAAGAGTCCCCCAGATGTCTCAGTCCATTCCAGAGGAACCTCTTTGCCCTGCACTGGCTCATCTTTCACGCCGAGGATCGACTCACACCACGGTGGCACGTGGGACAGCCCTGTGGGAAAGCCTCGAGGGAAAGCCTCGAGGGAAAACCACAGATCCTTTGATCCACGCGACGGGAAGCGTGACATTGCTACTACAGCCTGGAAGGAAAGCGCACGTGCATGCCCCCACTCGAGACGAGGTCTGACTCCACTGGGGAGACTCCAGAAGTACCCAAAGATCCATGTCAGCCCCTGAGAGGAATCCTCGGTTCCGGCCCTGACTCCACACAAGGTTTTTGGCCCCGGTATCGACGGGAGAGGAATCCCGAGAGGCCCCCTAGCAACTCGCATGGGGACTGGCCTCTCCTGAGGCCACCAGGGCGGGTCCCTGAGGTCCCCGTCGTAACTCGAGAACACCTGCCGCAACTCGAGAAAATCCAGGAAGTACTCCCTTCCAGGCGAGATGAGGCCTATTTCCGATGAGGCGTCTGGAGACTAATGACACCAATCCTCTGGAACTTCGAAAGGGTCTTTCACACCCTTGGTGCAACTCAAGAAGTTCACCGCCATACCCGTCTCCACTCGAGAGGAAGCACGATGGTCCCGCCCACATCGAGAGGAGCCCCGTTTCCCCCTCGTAGCTCGAGATGAGGGATCCTTTCCCTGCTTTCAACGGGAAAGAATTCCCGGCGTTCCCGTCGCATCTCAAGAGGAGGCACTCTCAACAGGAAAGGCGAGAGGAACTCCATGGTCGTACCACCATTCCAAGAGTCCCCCAGATGTCTCAGTCCATTTCAGAGGAATCTCTTTGCCCTGCACTGGCTCATCTTTCACTCCGAGGATCGACTCACAACACGGTGGCACGTGGGACAGCCCTGTGGGAAAGCCTCGAGGGAAAGCCTCGAGGGAAAACCACAGATCCTTTGATCCACGCGACGGGAAGCGTGACATTGCTGCTACAGCCTGGAAGGAAAGCGCACATGCATTCCCCACTCGAGACGAGGCCTGACTCCCCTGGGGAGACTCCAGAAGTACCCAAAGATCCATGTCAGCCCCTGAGAAGAATCCTCGGTTCCGGCCCTGACTCCACACAAGCTTTTTGGCCCCGGTATCGACGGGAGAGGAATCCCGAGAGACCCCCTAGCAACTCGCATGGGGACTGGCCTCTCTTGAGGCCACCAGGGCGGGTCCCTGAGGTCCCCGTCGTAACTCGAGAACACCTGCCGCAACTCGAGAAAATCCAGGAAGTTCGCCCTTCCAGGCGAGATGAGGCCTATTTCCGATGAGGCCTCTGGAGACTATTGACACCAAACCTCTGGAACTTCGAAAGGGTCTTTCACACCCTTGCTGCAACTCAAGAAGTTCACCGCCATACCCGTCTCCACTCGAGCGGAAGCACGATGGTCCCGCCCACATCCAGAGGAGCCCCGTTTCCCCCTCGTAGCTCGAGATGAGGGATCCTTTCCCTGGTTTCAACGGGAAAGAATTCCCGGCGTTCCCGTCGCATCTCAAGAGGAGGCACTCTCAACAGGAAAGGCGAGAGGAACTCCATGGTCGTACCACCATTCCAAGAGTCCCCCAGATGTCTCAGTCCATTCCAGAGGAACCTCTTTGCCCTGCACTGGCTCATCTTTCACGCCGAGGATCGACTCACACCACGGTGGCACGTGGGACAGCCCTGTGGGAAAGCCTCGAGGGAAAGCCTCGAGGGAAAACCACAGATCCTTTGATCCACGCGACGGGAAGCGTGACATTGCTGCTACAGCCTGGAAGGAAAGCGCACGTGCATGCCCCCACTCGAGAAGAGGCCTGACTCCCCTGGGCAGACTCCAGAAGTACCCAAAGTTCCATGTCAGCCCCTGAGAGGAATCCTCGGTTCCGGCCCTGACTCCACACAAGGTTTTTGGCCCCGGTATCGACGGGAGAGGAATCCCGAGAGGCCCCCTAGCAACTCGCCTAGGGACTGGCCTTTCCTGAGGCCACAAGGGCGGGTCCCTGAGGTCCCCGTCGTAACTCGAGAACACCTGCCGCAACTCGAGAAAATCCAGGAAGTTCTCCCTTCCAGGCGAGATGAGGCCTATTTCCGATGAGGCCTCTGGAGACTAATGACACCTAACCTCTGGAACTTCGAAAGGGTCTTTCACAGCCTTGCTGCAACTCTAGAAGTTCACCGCCATACCCGTCTCCACTAGAGAGGAAGCACGATGGTCCCGCCCACATCCAGAGGAGCCCCGTTTCCCCCTCGTAGCTCGAGATGAGGGATCCTTTCCCTGCTTTCAACGGGAAAGAATTCCCGGCGTTCCCGTCGCATCTCAAGAGGAGGCACTCTCAACAGGAAAGGCGAGAGGAACTCCATGGTCGTACCACCATTCCAAGAGTCCCCCAGATGTCTCAGTCCATTCCAGAGGAACCTCTTTGCCCTGCACTGGCTCATCTTTCACGCCGAGGATCGACTCACACCACGGTGGCACGTGGGACAGCCCTGTGGGAAAGCCTCGAGGGAAAGCCTCGAGGGAAAACCACAGATCCTTTGATCCACGTGACGGGAAGCGTGACATTGCTGCTACAGCCTGAAAGGAAAGCGCACGTGCATGCCTCCATTCGAGACGAGGCCTGACTCCACTGGGGAGACTCCAGAAGTACCCAAAGATCCATGTCAGCCCCTGAGAGGAATCCTCGGTTCCGGCCCTGACTCCACACAAGCTTTTTGGCCCCGGTATCGACGGGAGAGGAATCCAGAGAGGCCCCCTAGCAACTCGCATGGGGACTGGCCTCTCCTGAGGCCACCAGGGCGGGTCCCTGAGGTCCCCGTCGAAACTCAGAACACCTGCCGCAACTCGAGAAAATCCAGGAAGTTCTCCCTTCCAGGCGAGATGAGGCCTATTTCCGATGAGGCGTCTGGAGACTAATGACACCTAACCTCTGGAACTTCGAAAGGGTCTTTCACACCCTTGCTGCAACTCAAGAAGTTCACCGCCATACCCGTCTCCACTCGAAAGGAAGCACGATGGTCCCGCCCACATCCAGAGGAGCCCCGTTTCCCCCTCGTAGCTCGAGATGAGGGATCCTTTCCCTGCTTTCAACGGGAAAGAATTCCCGGCGTTCCCGTCGCATCTCAAGAGGAGGCACTCTCAACAGGAAAGGCGAGAGGAACTCCATGGTCGTACCACCATTCCAAGAGTCCCCCAGATGTCTCAGTCCATTCCAGAGGAACCTCTTTGCCCTGCACTGGCTCATCTTTCACGCCGAGGATCGACTCACACCACGGTGGCACGTGGGACAGCCCTGTGGGAAAGCCTCGAGGGAAAGCCTCGAGGGAAAACCACAGATCCTTTGATCAAAGCGACGGGAAGCGTGACATTGCTGCTAAAGCCTGGAAGGAAAGCGCACGCGCATGCCCCCACTCGAGACGAGGCCTGACTCCCCTGGGGAGACTCCAGAAGTACCCAAAGATCCATGTCAGCCCCTGAGAGGAATCCTCGGTTCCGGCCCTGACTCCACACAAGCTTTTTGGCCCCGGTATCGACGGGAGAGGAATCCCGAGAGGCCCCCTAGCAACTCGCATGGGGACTGGCCTCTCCTGAGGCCACCAGGGCGGGTCCCTGAGTTCCCCGTCGTAACTTAAGAACACCTGCCGCAACTCGAGAAAATCCAGGAAGTTCTCCCTTCCAGGCGAGATGAGGCCTATTTCCGATGAGGCGTCTGGAGACTAATGACACCTAACCTCTGGAACTTTGAAAGGGTCTTTCACACCCTTGCTGCAACTCAAGAAGTTCTCCGCCATACCCGTCTCCACTCGAGAGGAAGCACGATGGTCCCGCCCACATCCAGAGGAGCCCCGTTTTCCCCTCGGTGCTCGAGATGAGGGAACCTTTCCCTGCTTTCAACGGGAAAGAATTCCCGGCGTTCCCGTCGCATCTCAAGAGGAGGCACTCTCAACAGGAAAGGCGAGAGGATCTCCATGGTCGTACCACCATTCCAAGAGTCCCCCAGATGTCTCAACCATTCCAGAGGAACCTCTTTGCCCTGCACTGGCTCATCTTTCACGCCGAGGATCGACTCACACCACGGTGGCACGTGGGACAGCCCTGTGGGAAAGCCTCGAGGGAAAGCCTCGAGGGAAAACCACAGATCCTTTGATCCACGCGACGGGAAGCGTGACATTGCTACTACAGCCTGGAAGGAAAGCGCACGTGCATGCCCCCAATCGAGACGAGGTCTGACTCCACTGGGGAGACTCCAGAAGTACCCAAAGATCCATGTCAGCCCCTGAGAGGAATCCTCGGTTCCGGCCCTGACTCCACACAAGGTTTTTGGCCCCGGTATCGACGGGAGAGGAATCCCGAGAGGCCCCCTAGCAACTCGCATGGGGACTGGCCTCTCCTGAGGCCACCAGGGCGGGTCCCTGAGTTCCCCGTCGTAACTCGAGAACACCTGCCGCAACTCGAGAAAATCCAGGAAGTACTCCCTTCCAGGCGAGATGAGGCCTATTTCCGATGAGGCCTCTGGAGACTAATGACACCAAACCTCTGGAACTTCGAAAGGGTCTTTCACACCCTTGGTGCAACTCAAGAAGTTCACCGCCATACCCGTCTCCACTCGAGAGGAAGCACGATGGTCCCGCCCACATCGAGAGGAGCCCCGTTTCCCCCTCGTAGCTCGAGATGAGGGATCCTTTCCCTGCTTTCAACGGGAAAGAATTCCCGGCGTTCCCGTCGCATCTCAAGAGGAGGCACTCTCAACAGGAAAGGTGAGAGGAACTCCATGGTCGTACCACCATTCCAAGAGTCCCCCAGATGTCTCAGTCCATTTCAGAGGAATCTCTTTGCCCTGCACTGGCTCATCTTTCACTCCGAGGATCGACTCACAACACGGTGGCACGTGGGACAGCCCTGTGGGAAAGCCTCGAGGGAAAGCCTCGAGGGAAAACCACAGATCTTTTGATCCACGCGACGGGAAGCGTGACATTGCTGCTACAGCCTGGAAGGAAAGCGCACATGCATTTCCCACTCGAGACGAGGCCTGACTCCCCTGGGGAGACTCCAGAAGTACCCAAAGATCCATGTCAGCCCCTGAGAAGAATCCTCGGTTCCGGCCCTGAATCCACACAAGCTTTTTGGCCCCGGTATCGACGGGAGAGTAATCCCGAGAGACCCCCTAGCAACTCGCATGGGGACTGGCCTCTCCTGAGGCCACCAGGGCGGGTCCCTGAGGTCCCCGTCGTAACTCGAGAACACCTGCCGCAACTCGAGAAAATCCAGGAAGTTCGCCCTTCCAGGCGAGATGAGGCCTATTTCCGATGAGGCCTCTGGAGACTATTGACACCAAACCTCTGGAACTTCGAAAGGGTCTTTCACACCCTTGCTGCAACTCAAGAAGTTCACCGCCATACCCGTCTCCACTCGAGAGGAAGCACGATGGTCCCGCCCACATCCAGAGGAGCCCCGTTTCCCCCTCGTAGCTCGAGATGAGGGATCCTTTCCCTGGTTTCAACGGGAAAGAATTCCCGGCGTTCCCGTCGCATCTCAAGAGGAGGCACTCTCAACAGGAAAGGCGAGAGGAACTCCATGGTCGTACCACCATTCCAAGAGTCCCCCAGATGTCTCAGTCCATTCCAGAGGAACCTCTTTGCCCTGCACTGGCTCATCTTTCACGCCGAGGATCGACTCACACCACGGTGGCACGTGGGACAGCCCTGTGGGAAAGCCTCGAGGGAAAACCACACATCATTTGATCCACGCGACGGGAAGCGTGACATTGCTGCTACAGCCTGGAAGGAAAGTGCACGTGCATGCCCCCACTCGAGACGAGGCCTGACTCCCCTGGGGAGACTCCAGAAGTACCCAAAGATCCATGTCAGCCCCTGAGAGGAATCCTCGGTTCCGGCCCTGACTCCACACAAGGTTTTTGGCCCTGGTATCGACGGGAGAGGAATCCCGAGAGGCCCCCTAGCAACTCGCATAGGGACTGGCTTCTCCTGAGGCCACCAGGGCGGGTCCCTGAGGTCCCCGTCGTAACTCGAGAACACCTGCCACAACTCGAGAAAATCCAGGAAGTTCTCCCTTCCAGGCGAGATGAGGCCTATTTCCGATGAGGCGTCTGGAGACTAATGACACCTAACCTCTGGAACTTCGAAAGGGTCTTTCAGAGCCTTGCTGCAACTCAAAAAGTTCACCACCATACCCGTCTCCACTAGAGAGGAAGCACGATGGTCCCGCCCACATCCAGAGGAGCCCCGTTTCCCCCTCGTAGCTCGAGATGAGGGATCCTTTCCCTGCTTTCAACGGGAAAGAATTCCCGGCGTTCCCGTCGCATCTCAAGAGGAGGCACTCTCAACAGGAAAGGCGAGAGGAACTCCATGGTCGTACCACCATTCCAAGAGTCCCCCAGATGTCTCAGTCCATTCCAGAGGAACCTCTTTGCCCTGCACTGGCTCATCTTTCACGCCGAGGATCGACTCACACCACGGTGGCACGTGGGACAGCCCTGTGGGAAAGCCTCGAGGGAAAGCCTCGAGGGAAAACCACAGATCCTTTGATCCACGTGACGGGAAGCGTAACATTGCTGCTACAGCCTGAAAGGAAAGCGCACGTGCATGCCTCCATTCGAGACGAGGCCTGACTCCACTGGGGAGACTCCAGAAGTACCCAAAGATCCATGTCAGCCCCTGAGAGGAATCCTCGGTTCCGGCCCTGACTCCACACAAGGTTTTTGGCCCCGGTATCGACGGGAGAGGAATCCCGAGAGGCCCCCTAGCAACTCGCATGGGGACTGGCCTCTCCTGAGGCCACCAGGGCGGGTCCCTGAGGTCCCCGTCGAAACTCAGAACACCTGCCGCAACTCGAGAAAATCCAGGAAGTTCTCCCTTCCAGGCGAGATGAGGCCTATTTCCGATGAGGCGTCTGGAGGCTAATGACACCTAACCTCTGGAACTTTGAAAGGGTCTTTCACACCCTTGCTGCAACTCAAGAAGTTCTCCGCCATACCCGTCTCCACTCGAGAGGAAGCACGATGGTCCCGCCCACATCCAGAGGAGCCCCGTTTTCCCCTCGGTGCTCGAGATGAGGGAACCTTTCCCTGCTTTCAACGGGAAAGAATTCCCGGCGTTCCCGTCGCATCTCAAGAGGAGGCACTCTCAACAGGAAAGGCGAGAGGATCTCCATGGTCGTACCACCATTCCAAGAGTCCCCCAGATGTCTCAGTCCATTCCAGAGGAACCTCTTTGCCCTGCACTGGCTCATCTTTCACGCCGAGGATCGACTCACACCACGGTGGCACGTGGGACAGCCCTGTGGGAAAGCCTCGAGGGAAAGCCTCGAGGGAAAACCACAGATCCTTTGATCCACGCGACGGGAAGCGTGACATTGCTACTACAGCCTGGAAGGAAAGCGCACGTGCATGCCCCCACTCGAGACGAGGTCTGACTCCACTGGGGAGACTCCAGAAGTACCCAAAGATCCATGTCAGCCCCTGAGAGGAATCCTCGGTTCCGGCCCTGACTCCACACAAGGTTTTTGGCCCCGGTATCGACGGGAGAGGAATCCCGAGAGGCCCCCTAGCAACTCGCATGGGGACTGGCCTCTCCTGAGGCCACCAGGGCGGGTCCCTGAGGTCCCCGTCGTAACTCGAGAACACCTGCCGCAACTCGAGAAAATCCAGGAAGTACTCCCTTCCAGGCGAGATGAGGCCTATTTCCGATGAGGCCTCTGGAGACTAATGACACCAAACCTCTGGAACTTCGAAAGGGTCTTTCACACCCTTGGTGCAACTCAAGAAGTTCACCACCATACCCGTCTCCACTCGAGAGGAAGCACGATGGTCCCGCCCACATCGAGAGGAGACCCGTTTCCCCCTCGTAGCTCGAAATGAGGGATCCTTTCCCTGCTTTCAACGGGAAAGAATTCCCGGCGTTCCCGTCGCATCTCAAGAGGAGGCACTCTCAACAGGAAAGGCGAGAGGAACTCCATGGTCGTACCACCATTCCAAGAGTCCCCCAGATGTCTCAGTCCATTTCAGAGGAATCTCTTTGCCCTGCACTGGCTCATCTTTCACTCCGAGGATCGACTCACAACACGTTGGCACTTGGGACAGCCCTGTGGGAAAGCCTCGAGGGAAAGCCTCGAGGGAAAGCCACAGATCCTTTGATCCACGCGACGGGAAGCGTGACATTGCTGCTACAGCCTGGAAGGAAAGCGCACATGCATTCCCCACTCGAGACGAGGCCTGACTCCCCTGGGGAGACTCCAGAAGTACCCAAAGATCCATGTCAGCCCCTGAGAAGAATCCTCGGTTCCGGCCCTGACTCCTAACAAGCTTTTTGGCCCCGGTATCGACGGGAGAGGAATCCCGAGAGACCCCCTAGCAACTCGCATGGGGACTGGCCTCTCCTGAGGCCACCAGGGCGGGTCCCTGAGGTCCCCGTCGTAACTCGAGAACACCTGCCGCAACTCGAGAAAATCCAGGAAGTTCTCCCTTCCAGGCGAGATGAGGCCTATTTCCGATGAGGCGTCTGGAGACTAATGACACCTAACCTCTGGAACTTCGAAAGGGTCTTTCACAGCCTTGCTGCAACTCAAGAAGTTCACCACCATACCCGTCTCCACTAGAGAGGAAGCACGATGGTCCCGCCCACATCCAGAGGAGCCCCGTTTCCCCCTCGTAGCTCGAGATGAGGGATCCTTTCCCTGCTTTCAACGGGAAAGAATTCCCGGCGTTCCCGTCGCATCTCAAGAGGAGGCACTCTCAACAGGAAAGGCGAGAGGAACTCCATGGTCGTACCACCATTCCAAGAGTCCCCCAGATGTCTCAGTCCATTCCAGAGGAACCTCTTTGCCCTGCACTGGCTCATCTTTCACGCCGAGGATCGACTCACACCACGGTGGCACGTGGGACAGCCCTGTGGGAAAGCCTCGAGGGAAAGCCTCGAGGGAAAACCACAGATCCTTTGATCCACGTGACGGGAAGCGTGACATTGCTGCTACAGCCTGAAAGGAAAGCGCACGTGCATGCCTCCATTCGAGACGAGGCCTGACTCCACTGGGCAGACTCCAGAAGTACCCAAAGATCCATGTCAGCCCCTGAGAGGAATCCTCGGTTCCGGCCCTGACTCCACACAAGGTTTTTGGCCCCGGTATCGACGGGAGAGGAATCCCGAGAGGCCCCCTAGCAACTCGAATGGGGACTGGCCTCTCCTGAGGCCACCAGGGCGGGTCCCTGAGGTCCCCGTCCAAACTCAGAACACCTGCCGCAACTCGAGAAAATCCAGGAAGTTCTCCCTTCCAGGCGAGATGAGGCCTATTTCCGATGAGGCGTCTGGAGACTAATGACACCTAACCTCTGGAAATTCGAAATGGTCTTTCACACCCTTGCTGCAACTCAAGAAGTTCACCGCCATACCCGTCTCCACTCGAGAGGAAGCACGATGGTCCCGCCCACATCCAGAGGAGCCCCGTTTCCCCCTCGTAGCTCGAGATGAGGGATCCTTTCCCTGCTTTCAACGGGAAAGAATTCCCGGCGTTCCCGTCGCATCTCAAGAGGAGGCACTCTCAACAGGAAAGGCGAGAGGAACTCCATGGTCGTACCACCATTCCAAGAGTCCCCCAGATGTCTCAGTCCATTCCAGAGGAACCTCATTGCCCTGCACTGGCTCATCTTTCACGCCGAGGATCGACTCACACCACGGTGGCACGTGGGACAGCCCTGTGGGAAAGCCTCGAGGGAAAGCCTCGAGGGAAAACCACAGATCCTTTGATCCACGCGACGGGAAGCGTGACATTGCTACTACAGCCTGGAAGGAAAGCGCACGTGCATGCCCCCACTCGAGACGAGGCCTGACTCCACTGGGGAGACTCCAGAAGTACCCAAAGATCCATGTCAGCCCCTGAGAGGAATCCTCGGTTCCGGCCCTGACTCCACACAAGGTTTTTGGCCCCGGTATCGACGGGAGAGGAATCCCGAGAGGCCCCCTAGCAACTCGCATGGGGACTGGCCTCTCCTGAGGCCACCAGGGCGGGTCCCTGAGGTCCCCGTCGTAACTCGAGAACACCTGCCGCAACTCGAGAAAATCCAGGAAGTTCTCCCTTCCAGGCGAGATGAGGCCTATTTCCGATGAGGCCTCTGGAGACTAATGACACCAAACCTCTGGAACTTCGAAAGGGTCTTTCACACCCTTGGTGCAACTCAAGAAGTTCACCGCCATACCCGTCTCCACTCGAGAGGAAGCACAATGGTCCCGCCCACATCGAGAGGAGCCCCGTTTCCCCCTCGTAGCTCGAGATGAGGGATCCTTTCCCTGCTTTCAACGGGAAAGAATTCCCGGCGTTCCCGTCGCATCTCAAGAGGAGGCACTCTCAACAGGAAAGGCGAGAGGAACTCCATGGTCGTACCACCATTCCAAGAGTCCCCCAGATGTCTCAGTCCATTTCAGAGGAACCTCTTTGCCCTGCACTGGCTCATCTTTCACTCCGAGGATCGACTCACAACACGGTGGCACGTGGGACAGCCCTGTGGGAAAGCCTCGAGGGAAAGCCTCGAGGGAAAACCACAGATTCTTTGATCCACGCGACGGGAAGCGTGACATTGCTGCTACAGCCTGGAAGGAAAGCGCACATGCATTCCCCACTCGAGACGAGGCCTGACTCCCCTGGGGAGACTCCAGAAGTACCCAAAGATCCATGTCAGCCCCTGAGAAGAATCCTCGGTTCCGGCCCTGACTCCACACAAGCTTTTTGGCCCCGGTATCGACGGGAGAGGAATCCCGAGAGACCCCCTAGCAACTCGCATGGGGACTGGCCTCTCCTGAGGCCACCAGGGCGGGTCCCTGAGGTCCCCGTCGTAACTCGAGAACACCTGCCGCAACTCGAGAAAATCCAGGAAGTTCTCCCTTCCAGGCGAGATGAGGCCTATTTCCGATGAGGCCTCTGGAGACTATTGACACCAAACCTCTGGAACTTCGAAAGGGTCTTTCACACCCTTGCTGCAACTCAAGAAGTTCACCGCCATACCCGTCTCCACTCGAGAGGAAGCACGATGGTCCCGCCCACATCGAGAGGAGCCCCGTTTCCCCCTCGTAGCTCGAGATGAGGGATCCTTTCCCTGGTTTCAACGGGAAAGAATTCCCGGCGTTCCCGTCGCATCTCAAGAGGAGGCACTCTCAACAGGAAAGGCGAGAGGAACTCCATGGTAGTACCACCATTCCAAGAGTCCCCCAGATGTCTCAGTCCATTCCAGAGGAACCTCTTTGCCCTGCACTGGCTCATCTTTCACGCCGAGGATCGACTCACACCACGGTGGCACGTGGGACAGCCCTGTGGGAAAGCCTCGAGGGAAAGCCTCGAGGGAAAACCACAGATCCTTTGATCCACGCGACGGGAAGCGTGACATTGCTGCTACAGCCTGGAAGGAAAGCGCACGTGCATGCCCCCACTCGAGACGAGGCCTGACTCCCCTGGGGAGACTCCAGAAGTACCCAAAGATCCATGTCAGCCCCTGAGAGGAATCCTAGGTTCCGGCCCTGACTCCACACAAGCTTTTTGGCCACGGTATCGACGGGAGAGGAATCCCGAGAGGCCCCCTAGCAACTCGCATGGGGACTGGCCTCTCCTGAGGCCACCAGGGCCGGTCCCTGAGGTCCCCGTCGTTACTCGAGAACACCTGCCACAACTCGAGAAAATCCAGGAAGTTCTCCCTTCCAGGCGAGATGAGGCTTATTTCCGATGAGGCGTCTGGAGACTAATGACACCTAACCTCTGGAACTTCGAAAGGGTCTTTCACACCCTTGCTGCAACTCAAGAAGTTCACCACCATACCCGTCTCCACTCGAGAGGAAGCACGATGGTCCCGACCACATCCAGAGGAGCCCCGTTTCCCCCTCGTAGCTCGAGATGAGGGATCCTTTCCCTGCTTTCAACGGGAAAGAATTCCCTGCGTTCCCGTCGCATCTCAAGAGGAGGCACTCTCAACAGGAAAGGCGAGAGGAACTCCATGGTCGTACCACCATTCCAAGAGTCCCCCAGATGTCTCAGTCCATTCCAGAGGAACCTCTTTGCCCTGCACTGGCTCATCTTTCACGCCGAGGATCGACTCACACCACGGTGGCACGTGGGACAGCCCTGTGGGAAAGCCTCGAGGGAAAACCACACATCATTTGATCCACGCGACGGGAAGCGTGACATTGCTGCTACAGCCTGGAAGGAAAGTGCACGTGCATGCCCCCACTCGAGACGAGGCCTGACTCCCCTGGGGAGACTCCAGAAGTACCCAAAGATCCATGTCAGCCCCTGAGAGGAATCCTCGGTTCCGGCCCTGACTCCACACAAGGTTTTTAGCCCCGGTATCGACGGGAGAGGAATCCCGAGAGGCCCCTTAGCAACTCGCATAGGGACTGGCTTCTCCTGAGGCCACCAGGGCGGGTCCCTGAGGTCCCCGTCGTAACTCGAGAACACCTGCCGCAACTCGAGAAAATCCAGGAAGTTCTCCCTTCCAGGCGAGATGAGGCCTATTTCCGATGAGGCGTCTGGAGACTAATGACACCTAACCTCTGGAACTTCGAAAGGGTCTTTCACAGCCTTGCTGCAACTCAAGAAGTTCACCACCATACCCGTCTCCACTAGAGAGGAAGCACGATGGTCCCGCCCACATCCAGAGGAGCCCCGTTTCCCCCTCGTAGCTCGAGATGAGGGATCCTTTCCCTGCTTTCAACGGGAAAGAATTCCCGGCGTTCCCGTCGCATCTCAAGAGGAGGCACTCTCAACAGGAAAGGCGAGAGGAACTCCATGGTCGTACCACCATTCCAAGAGTCCCCCAGATGTCTCAGTCCATTCCAGAGGAACCTCTTTGCCCTGCACTGGCTCATCTTTCACGCCGAGGATCGACTCACACCACGGTGGCACGTGGGACAGCCCTGTGGGAAAGCCTCGAGGGAAAGCCTCGAGGGAAAACCACAGATCCTTTGATCCACGTGACGGGAAGAGTGACATTGCTGCTACAGCCTGAAAGGAAAGCGCACGTGCATGCCTCCATTCGAGACGAGGCCTGACTCCACTGGGGAGACTCCAGAAGTACCCAAAGATCCATGTCAGCCCCTGAGAGGAATTCTCGGTTCCGGCCCTGACTCCACACAAGCTTTTTGGCCCCGGTATCGACGGGAGAGGAATCCCGAGAGCGTCCCTAGCAACTCGCATGGGGACTGGCCTCTCCTGAGGCCACCAGGGCGGGTCCCTGAGGTCCCCGTCGAAAATCAGAACACCTGCCGCAACTCGAGAAAATCCAGGAAGTTCTCCCTTCCAGGCGAGATGAGGCCTATTTCCGATGAGGCGTCTGGAGACTAATGACACCTAACCTCTGGAACTTCGAAAGGGTCTTTCACACCCTTGCTGCAACTCAAGAAGTTCACCGCCATACCCGTCTCCACTCGAGAGGAAGCACGATGGTCCCGCCCACATCCAGAGGAGCCCCGTTTCCCCCTCGTAGCTCGAGATGAGGGATCCTTTCCCTGCTTTCAACGGGAAAGAATTCCCGGCGTTCCCGTCGCATCTCAAGAGGAGGCACTCTCAACAGGAAAGGCGAGAGGAACTCCATGGTCGTACCACCATTCCAAGAGTCCCCCAGATGTCTCAGTCCATTCCAGAGGAACCTCTTTGCCCTGCACTGGCTCATCTTTCACGCCGAGGATCGACTCACACCACGGTGGCACGTGGGACAGCCCTGTGGGAAAGCCTCGAGGGAAAGCCTCGAGGGAAAACCACAGATCCTTTGATCCAAGCGACGGGAAGCGTGACATTGCTGCTAAAGCCTGGAAGGAAAGCGCACGCCCATGCCCCCACTCGAGACGAGGCCTGACTCCCCTGGGGAGACTCCAGAAGTACCCAAAGATCCATGTCAGCCCCTGAGAGGAATCCTCGGTTCCGGCCCTGACTCCACACAAGCTTTTTGGCCCCGGTATCGACGGGAGAGGAATCCCGAGAGGACCCCTAGCAACTCGCATGGGGACTGGCCTCTCCTGAGGCCACCAGGGCGGGTCCCTGAGTTCCCCGTCGTAACTTAAGAACACCTGCCGCAACTCGAGAAAATCCAGGAAGTTCTCCCTTCCAGGCGAGATGAGGCCTATTTCCGATGAGGCGTCTGGAGACTAATGACACCTAACCTCTGGAACTTTGAAAGGGTCTTTCACACCCTTGCTGCAACTCAAGAAGTTCTCCGCCATACCCGTCTCCACTCGAGAGGAAGCACGATGGTCCCGCCCACATCCAGAGGAGCCCCGTTTTCCCCTCGGTGCTCGAGATGAGGGAACCTTTCCCTGCTTTCAACGGGAAAGAATTCCCGGCGTTCCCGTCGCATCTCAAGAGGAGGCACTCTCAACAGGAAAGGCGAGAGGAACTCCATGGTCGTACCACCATTCCAAGAGTCCCCCAGATGTCTCAGTCCATTCCAGAGGAACCTCTTTGCCCTGCACTGGCTCATCTTTCACGCCGAGGATCGACTCACACCACGGTGGCACGTGGGACAGCCCTGTGGGAAAGCCTCGAGGGAAAGCCTCGAGGGAAAACCACAGATCCTTTGATCCACGTGACGGGAAGCGTGACATTGCTGCTACAGCCTGAAAGGAAAGCGCACGTGCATGCCTCCATTCGAGACGAGGCCTGACTCCACTGGGGAGACTCCAGAAGTACCCAAAGATCCATGTCAGCCCCTGAGAGGAATTCTCGGTTCCGGCCCTGACTCCACACAAGCTTTTTGGCCCCGGTATCGACGGGAGAGGAATCCCGAGAGGCCCCCTAGCAACTCGCATGGGGACTGGCCTCTCCTGAGGCCACCAGGGAGGGTCCCTGAGGTCCCCGTCGAAACTCAGAACACCTGCCGCAACTCGAGAAAATCCAGGAAGTTCTCCCTTCCAGGCGAGATGAGGCCTATTTCCGATGAGGCGTCTGGAGACTAATGACACCTAACCTCTGGAACTTCGAAAGGGTCTTTCACACCCTTGCTGCAACTCAAGAAGTTCACCGCCATACCCGTCTCCACTCGAGAGGAAGCACGATGGTCCCGCCCACATCCAGAGGAGCCCCGTTTCCCCCTCGTAGCTCGAGATGAGGGATCCTTTCCCTGGTTTCAACGGGAAAGAATTCCCGGCGTTCCCGTCGCATCTCAAGAGGAGGCACTCTCAACAGGAAAGGCGAGAGGAACTCCATGGTCGTACCACCATTCCAAGAGTCCCCCAGATGTCTCAGTCCATTCCAGAGGAACCTCTTTGCCCTGCACTGGCTCATCTTTCACGCCGAGGATCGACTCACACCACGGTGGCACGTGGGACAGCCCTGTGGGAAAGCCTCGAGGGAAAGCCTCGAGGGAAAACCACAGATCTTTTGATCCAAGCGACGGGAAGCGTGACATTGCTGCTAAAGCCTGGAAGGAAAGCGCACGCGCATGCCCCCACTCGAGACGAGGCCTGACTCCCCTGGGGAGACTCCAGAAGTACCCAAAGATCCATGTCAGCCCCTGAGAGGAATCCTCGGTTCCGGCCCTGACTCCACACAAGCTTTTTGGCCCCGGTATCGACGGGAGAGGAATCCCGAGAGGACCCCTAACAACTCGCATGGGGACTGGCCTCTCCTGAGGCCACCAGGGCGGGTCCCTGAGTTCCCCGTCGTAACTTAAGAACACCTGCCGCAACTCGAGAAAATCCAGGAAGTTCTCCCTTCCAGGCGAGATGAGGCCTATTTCCGATGAGGCGTCTGGAGACTAATGACACCTAACCTCTGGAACTTTGAAAGGGTCTTTCACACCCTTGCTGCAACTCAAGAAGTTCTCCGCCATACCCGTCTCCACTCGAGAGGAAGCACGATGGTCCCGCCCACATCCAGAGGAGCCCCGTTTTCCCCTCGGTGCTCGAGATGAGGGAACCTTTCCCTGCTTTCAACGGGAAAGAATTCCCGGCGTTCCCGTCGCATCTCAAGAGGAGGCACTCTCAACAGGAAAGGCGAGAGGATCTCCATGGTCGTACCACCATTCCAAGAGTCCCCCAGATGTCTCAGTCCATTCCAGAGGAACCTCTTTGCCCTGCACTGGCTCATCTTTCACGCCGAGGATCGACTCACACCACGGTGGCACGTGGGACAGCCCTGTGGGAAAGCCTCGAGGGAAAGCCTCGAGGGAAAACCACAGATCCTTTGATCCACGCGACGGGAAGCGTGACATTGCTACTACAGCCTGGAAGGAAAGCGCACGTGCATGCCCCCACTCGAGACGAGGTCTGACTCCACTGGGGAGACTCCAGAAGTACCCAAAGATCCATGTCAGCCCCTGAGAGGAATCCTCGGTTCCGGCCCTGACTCCACACAAGGATTTTGGCCCCGGTATCGACGGGAGAGGAATCCCGAGAGGCCCCCTAGCAACTCGCATGGGGACTGGCCTCTCCTGAGGCCACCAGGGCGGGTCCCTGAGGTCCCCGTCGTAACTCGAGAACACCTGCCACAACTCGAGAAAATCCAGGAAGTTCTCCCTTCCAGGCGAGATGAGGCTTATTTCCGATGAGGCGTCTGGAGACTAATGACACCTAACCTCTGGAACTTCGAAAGGGTCTTTCACACCCTTGCTGCAACTCAAGAAGTTCACCACCATACCCGTCTCCACTCGAGAGGAAGCACGATGGTCCCGACCACATCGAGAGGAGCCCCGTTTCCCCCTCGTAGCTCGAGATGAGGGATCCTTTCCCTGCTTTCAACGGGAAAGAATTCCCTGCGTTCCCGTCGCATCTCAAGAGGAGGCACTCTCAACAGGAAAGGCGAGAGGAACTCCATGGTCGTACCACCATTCCAAGAGTCCCCCAGATGTCTCAGTCCATTCCAGAGGAACCTCTTTGCCCTGCACTGGCTCATCTTTCACGCCGAGGATCGACTCACACCACGGTGGCACGTGGGACAGCCCTGTGGGAAAGCCTCGAGGGAAAACCACACATCATTTGATCCACGCGACGGGAAGCGTGACATTGCTGCTACAGCCTGGAAGGAAAGTGCACGTGCATGCCCCCACTCGAGACGAGGCCTGACTCCCCTGGGGAGACTCCAGAATACCCAAAGATCCATGTCAGCCCCTGAGAGGAATCCTCGGATCCGGCCCTGACTCCACACAAGGTTTTTGGCCCCGGTATCGATGGGAGAGGAATCCCGAGAGGCCCCCTAGCAACTCGCATAGGGACTGGCTTCTCCTGAGGCCACCAGGGCGGGTCCCTGAGGTCCCCGTCGTAACTCGAGAACACCTGCCGCAACTCGAGAAAATCCAGGAAGTTCTCCCTTCCAGGCGAGATGAGGCCTATTTCCGATGAGGCGTCTGGAGACTAATGACACCTAACCTCTGGAACTTCGAAAGGGTCTTTCACAGCCTTGCTGCAACTCAAGAAGTTCACCACCATACCCGTCTCCACTAGAGAGGAAGCACGATGGTCCCGCCCACATCCAGAGGAGCCCCGTTTCCCCCTCGTAGCTCGAGATGAGGTATCCTTTCCCTGCTTTCAACGGGAAAGAATTCCCGGCGTTCCCGTCGCATCTCAAGAGGAGGCACTCTCAACAGGAAAGGCGAGAGGAACTCCATGGGCGTACCACCATTCCAAGAGTCCCCCAGATGTCTCAGTCCATTCCAGAGGAACCTCTTTGCCCTGCACTGGCTCATCTTTCACGCCGAGGATCGACTCACACCACGGTGGCACGTGGGACAGCCCTGTGGGAAAGCCTCGAGGGAAAGCCTCGAGGGAAAACCACAGATCCTTTGATCCACGTGACGGGAAGCGTGACATTGCTGCTACAGCCTGAAAGGAAAGCGCACGTGCATGCCTCCATTCGAGACGAGGCCTGACTCCACTGGGGAGACTCCAGAAGTACCCAAAGATCCATGTCAGCCCCTGAGAGGAATTCTCGGTTCCGGCCCTGACTCCACACAAGGTTTTTGGCCCCGGTATCGACGGGAGAGGAATCCCGAGAGGCCCCCTAGCAACTCGCATGGTGACTGGCCTCTCCTGAGGCCACCAGGGCGGGTCCCTGAGGTCCCCGTCGTAACTCGAGAACACCTGCCGCAACTCGAGAAAATCCAGGAAGTTCTCCCTTCCAGGCGAGATGAGGCCTATTTCCGATGAGGCCTCTGGAGACTATTGACACCAAACCTCTGGAACTTCGAAAGGGTCTTTCACACCCTTGCTGCAACTCAAGAAGTTCACCGCCATACCCGTCTCCACTCGAGAGGAAGCACGATGGTCCCGCCCACATCCAGAGGAGCCCCGTTTCCCCCTCGTAGCTCGAGATGAGGGATCCTTTCCCTGGTTTCAACGGGAAAGAATTCCCGGCGTTCCCGTCGCATCTCAAGAGGAGGCACTCTCAACAGGAAAGGCGAGAGGAACTCCATGGTAGTACCACCATTCCAAGAGTCCCCCAGATGTCTCAGTCCATTCCAGAGGAACCTCTTTGCCCTGCACTGGCTCATCTTTCACGCCGAGGATCGACTCACACCACGGTGGCACGTGGGACAGCCCTGTGGGAAAGCCTCGAGGGAAAGCCTCGAGGGAAAACCACAGATCCTTTGATCCACGCGACGGGAAGCGTGACATTGCTGCTACAGCCTGGAAGGAAAGCGCACGTGCATGCCCCCACTCGAGACGAGGCCTGACTCCCCTGGGGAGACTCCAGAAGTACCCAATGATCCATGTCAGCCCCTGAGAGGAATCCTCGGTTCCGGCCCTGACTCCACACAAGCTTTTTGGCCCCGGTATCGACGGGAGAGGAATCCCGAGAGGCCCCCTAGCAACTCGCATGGGGACTGGCCTCTCCTGAGGCCACCAGGGCCGGTCCCTGAGGTCCCCATCGTTACTCGAGAACACCTGCCACAACTCGAGAAAATCCAGGAAGTTCTCCCTTCCAGGCGAGATGAGGCTTATTTCCGATGAGGCGTCTGGAGACTAATGACACCTAACCTCTGGAACTTCGAAAGGGTCTTTCACACCCTTGCTGCAACTCAAGAAGTTCACCACCATACCCGTCTCCACTCGAGAGGAAGCACGATGGTCCCGACCACATCCAGAGGAGCCCCGTTTCCCCCTCGTAGCTCGAGATGAGGGATCCTTTCCCTGCTTTCAACGGGAAAGAATTCCCTGCGTTCCCGTCGCATCTCAAGAGGAGGCACTCTCAACAGGAAAGGCGAGAGGAACTCCATGGTCGTACCACCATTCCAAGAGTCCCCCAGATGTCTCAGTCCATTCCAGAGGAACCTCTTTGCCCTGCACTGGCTCATCTTTCACGCCGAGGATCGACTCACACCACGGTGGCACGTGGGACAGCCCTGTGGGAAAGCCTCGAGGGAAAACCACACATCATTTGATCCACGCGACGGGACGCGTGACATTGCTGCTACAGCCTGGAAGGAAAGTGCACGTGCATGCCCCCACTCGAGACGAGGCCTGACTCCCCTGGGGAGACTCCAGAAGTACCCAAAGATCCATGTCAGCCCCTGAGAGGAATCCTCGGTTCCGGCCCTGACTCCACACAAGGTTTTTGGCCCCGGTATCGACGGGAGAGGAATCCCGAGAGGCCCCCTAGCAACTCGCATAGGGACTGGCTTCTCCTGAGGCCACCAGGGCGGGTCCCTGATGTCCCCGTCGTAACTCGAGAACACCTGCCGCAACTCGAGAAAATCCAGGAAGTTCTCCCTTCCAGGCGAGATGAGGCCTATTTCCGATGAGGCATCTGGAGACTAATGACACCTAACCTCTGGAACTTCGAAAGGGTCTTTCACAGCCTTGCTGAAACTCAAGAAGTTCACCACCATACCCGTCTCCACTAGAGAGGAAGCACGATGGTCCCGCCCACATCCAGAGGAGCCCCGTTTCCCCCTCGTAGCTCGAGATGAGGGATCCTTTCCCTGCTTTCAACGGGAAAGAATTCCCGGCGTTCCCGTCGCATCTCAAGAGGAGGCACTCTCAACAGGAAAGGCGAGAGGAACTCCATGGTCGTACCACCATTCCAAGAGTCCCCCAGATGTCTCAGTCCATTCCAGAGGAACCTCTTTGCCCTGCACTGGCTCATCTTTCACGCCGAGGATCGACTCACACCACGGTGGCACGTGGGACAGCCCTGTGGGAAAGCCTCGAGGGAAAACCACACATCATTTGATCCACGCGACGGGAAGCGTGACATTGCTGCTACAGCCTGGAAGGAAAGTGCACGTGCATGCCCCCACTCGAGACGAGGCCTGACTCCCCTGGGGAGACTCCAGAAGTACCCAAAGATCCATGTCAGCCCCTGAGAGGAATCCTCGGTTCCGGCCCTGACTCCACACAAGGTTTTTGGCCCCGGTATCGACGGGAGAGGAATCCCGAGAGGCCCCCTAGCAACTCGCATAGGGACTGGCTTCTCCTGAGGCCACCAGGGCGGGTCCCTGAGGTCCCCGTCGTAACTCGAGAACACCTGCCGCAACTCGAGAAAATCCAGGAAGTTCTCCCTTCCAGGCGAGATGAGGCCTATTTCCGATGAGGCGTCTGGAGACTAATGACACCTAACCTCTGGAACTTCGAAAGGGTCTTTCACAGCCTTGCTGCAACTCAAGAAGTTCACCACCATACCCGTCTCCACTAGAGAGGAAGCACGATGGTCCCGCCCACATCCAGAGGAGCCCCGTTTCCCCCTCGTAGCTCGAGATGAGGGATCCTTTCCCTGCTTTCAACGGGAAAGAATTCCCGGCGTTCCCGTCGCATCTCAAGAGGAGGCACTCTCAACAGGAAAGGCGAGAGGAACTCCATGGTCGTACCACCATTCCAAGAGTCCCCCAGATGTCTCAGTCCATTCCAGAGGAACCTCTTTGCCCTGCACTGGCTCATCTTTCACGCCGAGGATCGACTCACACCACCGTGGCACGTGGGACAGCCCTGTGGGAAAGCCTCGAGGGAAAGCCTCGAGGGAAAACCACAGATCCTTTGATCCACGCGACGGGAAGCGTGACATTGCTGCTACAGCCTGGAAGGAAAGCGCACGTGCATGCCCCCACTCGAGACGAGGCCTGACTCCCCTGGGGAGACTCCAGAAGTACCCAAAGATCCATGTCAGCCCCTGAGAGGAATCCTCGGTTCCGGCCCTGACTCCACACAAGGTTTTTGGCCCCGGTATCAACGGGAGAGGAATCCCGAGAGGCCCCCTAGCAACTCGCCTAGGGACTGGCCTTTCCTGAGGCCACCAGGGCGGGTCCCTGAGGTCCCCGTCGTAACTCGAGAACACCTGCCGCAACTCGAGAAAATCCAGGAAGTTCTCCCTTCCAGGCGAGATGAGGCCTATTTCCGATGAGGCGTCTGGAGACTAATGACACCTAACCTCTGGAACTTCGAAAGGGTCTTTCACACCCTTGCTGCAACTCAAGAAGTTCACCGCCATACCCGTCTCCACTAGAGAGGAAGCACGATGGTCCCGCCCACATCCAGAGGAGCCCCGTTTCCCCCTCGTAGCTCGAGATGAGGGATCCTTTCCCTGCTTTCAACGGGAAAGAATTCCCTGCGTTCCCGTCGCATCTCAAGAGGAGGCACTCTCAACAGGAAAGGCGAGAGGAACTCCATGGTCGTACCACCATTCCAAGAGTCCCCCAGATGTCTCAGTCCATTCCAGAGGAACCTCTTTGCCCTGCACTGGCTCATCTTTTACGCCGAGGATCAACTCACACCATGGTGGCACGTTGGACAGCCCTGTGGGAAAGCCTCGAGGGAAAGCCTCGAGGGAAAACCACATATCCTTTGATCCACGTGACGGGAAGCGTGACATTGCTGCTACAGCCTGAAAGGAAAGCGCACGTGCATGCCCCTACTCGAGACGAGGCCTGACTCCACTGGGGAGACTCCAGAAGTACCCAAAGATCCATGTCAGCCCCTGAGAGGAATCCTCGGTTCCGGCCCTGACTCCACACAAGCTTTTTGGCCCCGGTATCGACGGGAGAGGAATCCCGAGAGGCCCCCTAGCAACTCGCATGGGGACTGGCCTCTCCTGAGGCCACCAGGGCGGGTTCCTGAGGTCCCCGTCGAAACTCGAGAACACCTGCCGCAACTCGAGAAAATCCAGGAAGTTCTCCCTTCCAGGCGAGATGAGGCCTATTTCCGATGAGGCGTTTGGAGTCTAATGACACCTAACCTCTGGAACTTCGAAAGGGTCTTTCACACCCTTGCTGCAACTCAAGAAGTTCACCGCCATACCCGTCTCCACTAGAGAGGAAGCACGATGGTCCCGCCCACATCCAGAGGAGCCCCGTTTCCCCCTCGTAGCTCGAGATGAGGGATTCTTTCCCTGCTTTCAACGGGAAAGAATTCCCGGCGTTCCCGTCGCATCTCAAGAGGAGGCACTCTCAACAGGAAAGGCGAGAGGAACTCCATGGTCGTACCACCATTCCAAGAGTCCCCCAGATGTCTCAGTCCATTCCAGAGGAACCTCTTTGACCTGCACTGGCTCATCTTTCACGCCGAGGATCGACTCACACCACGGTGGCACGTGGGACAGCCCTGTGGGAAAGCCTCGAGGGAAAGCCTCGAGGGAAAACCACAGATCCTTATATCCAAGCGACGGGAAGCGTGACATTGCTGCTAAAGCCTGGAAGGAAAGCGCACGCGCATGCCCCCACTCGAGACGAGGCCTGACTCCCCTGGGGAGACTCCAGAAGTACCCAAAGATCCATGTCAGCCCCTGAGAGGAATCCTCGGTTCCGGCCCTGAATCCACACAATGTTTTTGGCCCCGGTATCGACGGGAGAGGAATCCCGAGAGGCCCCCTAACAACTCGCATGGGGACTGGCCTCTCCTGAGGCCACCAGGGCGGGTCCCTGAGGTCCCCGTCGTAACTCGAGAACACCTGCCCCAAATCGAGAAAATCCAGGAAGTTCTCCCTTCCAGGCGAGATGAGGCCTATTTCCGATGAGGCGTCTGGAGACTAATGACACCTAACCTCTGGAACTTCGAAAGGGTCTTTCACACCCTTGCTGCAACTCAAGAAGTTCACCGCCATACCCGTGTCCACTCAAGAGGAAGCACGATGGTCCCGCCCACATCCAGAGGAGCCCCGTTTCCCCCTCGTAGCTGGAGATGAGGGATCCTTTCCCTGCTTTCAACGGGAAAGAATTCCCGGCGTTCCCGTCGCATCTCAAGAGGAGGCACTCTCAACAGGAAAGGCGAGAGGAACTCCATGGTCGTACCACCATTCCAAGAGTCCCCCAGATGTCTCAGTCCATTCCAGAGGAACCTCTTTGCCCTGCACTGGCTCATTTTTCACGCCGAGAATCGACTCACACCACGGTGTCACGTGGGACAGCCCTGTGGGAAAGCCTCGAGGGAAAGCCTCGAGGGAAAAACGCAGATCCTTTGATCCACGCGACGGGAAGCGTGACATTGCTGCTACAGCCTGGAAGGAAAGTGCACGTGCATGCCCCCACACGAGACGAGGCCTGTCTCCCCTGGCGAGTCTCCAGAGGTACCCAAAGATCCATATCAGTCCCTGAGAGGAATCCTCGGTTCCGGCCCTGACTCCACACAAGGTTTTTGGCCCCGGTATCGACGGGAGAGGAATCCCGAGGGGCCCCCTAGCAACACGCATAGGGACTGGCCTCTCCTGAGGCCAACAGGGCGGGTCCCTGAGGTCCCCGTCGTAACTCGAGAACACCTGCCGCAACTCGAGAAAATCAAGGAAGTTCTCCCTTCCAGGCGAGATGAGGCCTATTTCCGATGAGGCGTCTGGAGACTAATGACACCTAACCTCTGGAACTTCGAAAGGGTCTTTCACACCCTTGCTGCAACTCAAGAAGTTCACCGCCATACCCGTCTCCACTCGAGAGAAAGCACGATGGTCCCGCCCACATCCAGAGGAGCCCCGTTTCCCCCTCGTAGCTCGAGATGAGGGATCCTTTCCCTGCTTTCAACGGCAAAAAATTCCCGGCGTTCCCGTCGCATCTCAAGAGGAGGCACTCTCAACAGGAAAGGCGAGAGGAACTCCATGGTCGTACCACCATTCCAAGAGTCCCCCAGATGTCTCAGTCCATTCCAGAGGAACCTCTTTGCCCTGCACTGGCTCATCTTTCACGCCGAGGATCGACTCACACCACGGTGGCACGTGGGACAGCCCTGTGGGAAAGCCTCGAGGGAAAACCACAGATCCTTTGATCCACGCGACGGGAAGCGTGACATTGCTGCTACAGCCTGGAAGGAAAGCGCACGTGCATGCCGCCACTCGAGACGAGGCCTGACTCCCCTGGGGAGACTCCAGAAGTACCCAAAGATCCATGTCAGCCCCTGAGAGGAATCCTCGGTTCCGGCCCTGACTCCACACAAGGTTTTTGGCCCCGGTATCGACGGGAGAGGAATCCCGAGAGGCCCCCTAGCAACTCGCATGGGGACTGGCCTCTCCTGAGGCCACCAGGGCGGGTCCCTGAGGTCCCCGTCGTAACTCGAGAACACCTGCCGCAACTCGAGAAAATCCAGGAAGTTCTCCCTTCCAGGCGAGATGAGGCCTATTTCCGATGAGGCCTCTGGAGACTAATGACACCAAACCTCTGGAACTTCGAAAGGGTCTTTCACACCCTTGGTGCAACTCAAGAAGTTCACCGCCATACCCGTCTCCACTCGAGAGGAAGCACGATGGTCCCGCCCACATCCAGAAGAGCCCCGTTTCCCCCTCGTAGCTCGAGATGAGGGATCCTTTCCCTGCTTTCAACGGGAAAGAATTCCCGGCGTTCCCGTCGCATCTCAAGAGGAGGCACTCTCAACAGGAAAGGCGAGAGGAACTCCATGGTCGTACCACCATTCCAAGAGTCCCCCAGATGTCTCAGTCCATTCCAGAGGAACCTCTTTGCCCTGCACTGGCTCATCTTTCACGCCGAGGATCGACTCACACCACGGTGGCACGTGGGACAGCCCTGTGGGAAAGCCTCGAGGGAAAACCACAGATCCTTTGATCCACGCGACGGGAAGCGTGACATTGCTGCTAAAGCCTGGAAGGAAAGCGCACGCGCATTCCCCCACTCGAGACGAGGCCTGACTCCCCTGGCGAGACTCCAGAAGTACCCAAAGATCCATGTCAGCCCATGAGAGGAATCCTCGGTTCCGGCCCTGACTCCACACAAGGTTTTTGGCCCCGGTATCGACGGGAGAGGAATCCCGAGGGGCCCCCTAGCAACACGCATAGGGACTGGCCTCTCCTGAGGCCAACAGGGCGGGTCCCTGAGGTCCCCGTCGTAACTCGAGAACACCTGCCGCAACTCGAGAAAATCAAGGAAGTTCTCCCTTCCAGGCGAGATGAGGCCTAATTCCGATGAGGCGTCTGGAGACTAATGACACCTAACCTCTGGAACTTCGAAAGGGTCTTTCACACCCTTGCTGCAACTCAAGAAGTTCACCGCCATACCCGTCTCCACTCGAGAGGAAGCACGATGGTCCCGCCCACATCCAGAGGAGCCCCGTTTCCCCCTCGTAGCTCGAGATGAGGGATCCTTTCCCTGCTTTAAACGGGAAAGAATTCCCGGCGTTCCCGTCGCATCTCAAGAGGAGGCACTCTCAACAGGAAAGGCGAGAGGAACTCCATGGTCGTACCACCATTTCAAGAGTCCCCCAGATGTCTCAGTCCATTCCAGAGGAACCTCTTTGCCCTGCACTGGCTCATCTTTCACGCCGAGGATCGACTCACACCACGGTGGCACGTGGGACAGCCCTGTGGGAAAGCCTCCAGGGAAAGCCTCGAGGGAAAACCACAGATCCTTTGATCCACGCGACGGGAAGCGTGACATTGCTGCTACAGCCTGGAAGGAAAGCGCTCGTGCATGCCCCCACTCGAGACGAGGCCTGACTCCCCTGGGGAGACTCCACAAGTACCCAAAGATCCATGTCAGCCCCTGAGAGGAATCCTCGGTTCCGGCCCTGACTCCACACAAGCTTTTTGGCCCCGGTATCGACGGGAGAGGAATCCCGAGAGGCCCCCTAGCAACTCGCATGGGGACTGGCCTCTCCTGAGGCCACCAGGGCCGGTCCCTGAGGTCCCCGTCGTTACTCGAGAACACCTGCCACAACTCGAGAAAATCCAGGAAGTTCTCCCTTCCAGGCGAGATGAGGCTTATTTCCGATGAGGCGTCTGGAGACTAATGACACCTAACCTCTGGAACTTCGAAAGGGTCTTTCACACCCTTGCTGCAACTCAAGAAGTTCACCACCATACCCGTCTCCACTCGAGAGGAATCACGATGGTCCCGACCACATCCAAAGGAGCCCCGTTTCCCCCTCGTAGCTCGAGATGAGGGATCCTTCCCCTGCTTTCAACGGGAAAGAATTCCCTGCGTTCCCGTCGCATTTCAAGAGGAGGCACTCTCAACAGGAAAGGCGAGAGGAACTCCATGGTCGTACCACCATTCCAAGAGTCCCCCAGATGTCTCAGTCCATTCCAGAGGAAGCTCTTTGCCCTGCACTGGCTCATCTTTCACGCCGAGGATCGACTCACACCAAGGTGGCACGTGGGACAGCCCTGTGGGAAAGCCTCGAGGGAAAGCCTCGAGGGAAAACCACAGATCCTTTGATCGAAGCGACGGGAAGCGTGACATTGCTGCTAAAGCCTGGAAGGAAAGCGCACTCGCATGCCCCTACTGGAGACGAGGCCTGACTCCCCTGGGGAGACTCCAGAAGTACCCAAAGATCCATGTCAGCCCCTGAGAGGAATCCTCGGTTCCGGCCCTGACTCCACACAAGGTTTTTGGCCCCGGTATCGACGGGAGAGGAATCCCGAGAGGGCCCCTAACAACTCGCATGGGGACTGGCCTCTCCTGAGGCCACCAGGGCGGGTCCCTGAGGTCCCCGTCGTAACTCGAGAACACCCGCCGCAAATCGAGAAAATCCAGGAAGTTCTCCCTTCCAGGCGAGATGAGGCCTATTTCCGATGAGGCGTCTGGAGACTAATGACACCTAACCTCTGGAACTTCGAAAGGGTCTTTCACACCCTTGCTGCAACTCAAGAAGTTCACCGCCATACCCGTGTCCACTCAAGAGGAAGCACGATGGTCCCGCCCACATCGAGAGGAGCCCCGTTTCCCCCTCGTAGCTCGAGATGAGGGATCCTTTCCCTGCTTTCAACGGGAAAGAATTCCCGGCGTTCCCGTCGCATCTCAAGAGGAGGCACTCTCAACAGGAAAGGCGAGAGGAACTCCATGGTCGTACCACCATTCCAAGAGTCCGCCAGATGTCTCAGTCCATTCCAGAGGAACCTCTTTGCCCTGCACTGGTTCATTTTTCACGCCGAGAATCGACTCACACCACGGTGTCACGTGGGACAGCCCTGTGGGAAAGCCTCGAGGGAAAGCCTCGAGCAAAAACCGCAGATCCTTTGATCCACGCGACGGGAAGCGTGACATTGCTGCTACAGCCTGGAAGGAAAGTGCACGTGCATGCCCCCACACGAGACGAGGCCTGTCTCCCCTGGCGAGTCTCCAGAAGTACCCAAAGATCCATATCAGTCCCTGAGAGGAATCCTCGGTTCCGGCCCTGACTCCACACAAGGTTTTTGGCCCCGGTATCGACGGGAGAGGAATCCCGAGGGGCCCCCTAGCAACACGCATAGGGACTGGCCTCTCCTGAGGCCAACAGGGCGGGTCCCTGAGGTCCCCGTCGTAACTCGAGAACACCTGCCGCAACTCGAGAAAATCAAGGAAGTTCTCCCTTCCAGGCGAGATGAGGCCTATTTCCGATGAGGCGTCTGGAGACTAATGACACCTACCTCTGGAACTTCGAAAGGGTCTTTCACACCCTTGCTGCAACTCAAGAAGTTCACCGCCATACCCGTCTCCACTCGAGAGAAAGCACGATGGTCCCGCCCACATCCAGAGGAGCCCCGTTTCCCCCTCGTAGCTCGAGATGAGGGATCCTTTCCCTGCTTTCAACGGCAAAAAATTCCCGGCGTTCCCGTCGCATCTCAAGAGGAGGCACTCTCAACAGGAAAGGCGAGAGGAACTCCATGGTCGTACCACCATTCCAAGAGTCCCCCAGATGTCTCAGTCCATTCCAGAGGAAGCTCTTTGCCCTGCACTGGCTCATCTTTCACGCCGAGGATCGACTCACACCACGGTGGCACGTAGGACAGCCCTGTGGGAAAGCCTCGAGGGAAAGCCTCGAGGGAAAACCACAGATCCTTTGATCCACGCGACGGGAAGCGTGACATTGCTGCTACAGCATGGAAGGAAAGCGCACGTGCATGCCCCCACTCGAGACGAGGTCTGACTCCACTGGGGAGACTCCAGAAGTACCCAAAGATCCATGTCAGCCCCTGAGAGGAATCCTCGGTTCCGGCCCTGACTCCACACAAGGTTTTTGGCCCCGGTATCGACGGGAGAGGAATCCCGAGAGGCCCCCTAGCAACTCGCATGGGGACTGGCCTCTCCTGAGGCCACCAGGGCGGGTCCCTGAGGTCCCCGTCGTAACTCGAGAACACCTGCTGCAACTCGAGAAAATCCAGGAAGTTCTCCCTTCCAGGCGAGATTAGGCCTATTTCCGATGAGGCCTCTGGAGACTAATGACACCAAACCTCTGGAACTTCGAAAGGGTCTTTCACACCCTTGGTGCAACTCAAGAAGTTCACCGCCATACCCGTCTCCACTCGAGAGGAAGCACGATGGTCCCGCCCACATCCAGAGGAGCCCCGTTTCCCCCTCGTAGCTCGATATGAGGGATCCTTTCCCTGCTTTCAACGGGAAAGAATTCCCGGCGTTCCCGTCGCATCTCAAGAGGAGGCACTCTCAACAGGAAAGGCGAGAGGAACTCCATGGTCGTACCACCATTCCAAGAGTCCCCCAGATGTCTCAGTCCATTCCAGAGGAACCTCTTTGCCCTGCAGTGGCTCATCTTTCACGCCGAGGATCTACTCACACCACGGTGGCACGTGGGACAGCCCTGTGGGAAAGCCTCGAGGGAAAACCACAGATCCTTTGATCCACGCGACGGGAAGCGTGACATTGCTGCTACAGCCTGGAAGGAAAGTGCACGTGCATGCCTCCACTCGAGACGAGGCCTGACTCCCCTGGGGAGACTCCAGAAGTACCCAAAGATCCATGTCTGCCCCTGAGAGGAATCCTCGGTTCCGGCCCTGACTCCACACAAGGTTTTTGGCCCCGGTATCGACGGGAGAGGAATCCCGAGAGGCCCCCTAGCAACTCGCATGGGGACTGGCCTCTCCTGAGGCCACCAGGGCGGGTCCCTGAGGTCCCCGTCGTAACTCGAGAACACCTGCCGCAACTCGAGAAAATCCAGGAAGTTCTCCCTTCCAGGCGAGATGAGGCCTATTTCCGATGAGGCGTCTGGAGACTAATGACACCTAACCTCTGGAACTTCGAAAGGGTCTTTCACACCCTTGCTGCAACTCAAGAAGTTCACCGCCATACCCGTCTCCACTCGAGAGGAAGCACGATGGTCCCGCCCACATCCAGAGGAGCCCCGTTTCCCCCTCGTAGCTCGAGATGAGGGATCCTTTCCCTGCTTTCAACGGGAAAGAATTCCCGGCGTTCCCGTCGCATCTCAAGAGGAGGCACTCTCAACAGGAAAGGCGAGAGGAACTCCATGGTCGTACCACCATTCCAAGAGTCCCCCAGATGTCTCAGTCCATTCCAGAGGAAACTCTTTGCCCTGCACTGGCTCATCTTTCACGCCGAGGATCGACTCACACCACGATGGCACGTGGGACAGCCCTGTGGGAAAGCCTCGAGGGAAAGCCTCGAGGGAAAACCACAGATCCTTTGATGCACGTGACGGGAAGCGTGACATTGCTGCTACAGCCTGGAAGGAAAGCGCACGTTCATGCCCCCACTCGAGACGAGGCCTGACTCACCTGGGGAGACTCCAGAAGTACCCAAAGATACATGTCAGCCCCTGAGAGGAATCCTCGGTTCCGGCCCTGACTCCACTCAAGGTTTTAGGCCCCGGTATCGACGGGAGAGAAATCCCGAGAGGCCCCCTAGCAACTCGCATGGGGACTGGCCTCTCCTGAGGCCACCAGGGCGGGTCCCTGAGTTCCCCGTCGTAACTTTAGAACACCTGCCGCAACTCGAGAAAATCCAGGAAGTTCTCCCTTCCAGGCGAGATGAGGCCTATTTCCGATGAGGCGTCTGGAGACTAATGACACCTAACCTCTGGAACTTTGAAAGGGTCTTTCACACCCTTTCTGCAACTCAAGAAGTTCTCCGCCATACCCGTCTCCACTCGAGAGGAAGCACGATGGTCCCGCCCACATCCAGAGGAGACCCGTTTTCCCCTCGGTGCTCGAGATGAGGGATCCTTTCCCTGCTTTAAACGGGAAAGAATTCCCGGCGTTCCCGTCGCATCTCAAGCGGAGGCACTCTCAACAGGAAAGGCGAGAGGAACTCCATGGTCGTACCACCATTCCAAGAGTCCCCCAGATGTCTCAGTCCATTCCTGAGGAACCTCTTTGCCCTGCACTGGCTCATCTTTCACGCCGAGGATCGACTCACACCACGGTGGCACGTGGGACAGCCCTGTGGGAAAGCCTCGAGGGAAAGCCTCGAGGGAAAACCACAGATCCTTTGATCCACGCGACGGGAAGCATGACATTGCTGCTACAGCCTGGAAGGAAAGCGCACATGCATGCCCCCACTCGAGACGAGGCCTGACTCCCCTGGGGAGACTCCAGAAGTACCCAACGATCCATGTCAGCCCCTGAGAAGAATCCTCGGTTCCGGCCCTGACTCCACACAAGCTTTTTGGCCCCGGTATCGACGGGAGAGGAATCCCGAGAGACCCCCTAGCAACTCGCATGGGGACTGGCCTCTCCTGAGGCCACCAGGGCGGGTCCCTGAGGTCCCCGTCGTAACTCGAGAACACCTGCCGCAACTCGAGAAAATCCAGGAAGTTCTCCCTTCCAGGCGAGATGAGGCCTATTTCCGATGAGGCCTCTGGAGACTAATGACACCAAACCTCTGGAACTTCGAAAGGGTCTTTCACACCCTTGCTGCAACTCAAGAAGTTCACCGCCATACCCGTCTCCACTCGAGAGGAAGCACGATGGTCCCGCCCACATCCAGAGGAGCCCCGTTTCCCCCTCGTAGCTCGAGATGAGGGATCCTTTCCCTGGTTTCAACGGGAAAGAATTCCCGGCGTTCCCGTCGCATCTCAAGAGGAGGCACTCTAAACAGGAAAGGCGAGAGGAACTCCATGGTCGTACCACCATTCCAAGAGTCCCCCAGATGTCTCAGTCCATTCCAGAGGAACCTCTTTGCCCTGCACTGGCCCATCTTTCACGCCGAGGATCGACTCACAACACGGTGGCACGTGGGACAGCCCTGTGGGAAAGCCTCGAGGGAAAGCCTCGAGGGAAAACCACAGATCCTTTGATCCACGCGACGGGAAGCGTGACATTGCTGCTACAGCCTGGAAGGAAAGCGCACGTGCATGCCCCCACTCGAGACGAGGCCTGACTCCCCTGGGGAGACTCCAGAAGTACCCAAAGATCCATGTCAGCCCCTGAGAGGAATCCTCGGTTCCGGCCCTGACTCCACACAAGCTTTTTGGCCCCGGTATCGACGGGAGAGGAATCCCGAGAGGCCCCCTAGCAACTCGCATGGGGACTGGCCTCTCCTGAGGCCACCAGGGCGGGTCCCTGAGGTCCCCGTCGTAACTCGAGAACACCTGCCGCAACTCGAGAAAGTCCAGGAAGTTCTCCCTTCCAGGCGAGATGAGGCCTATTTCCGATGAGGCCTCTGGAGACTAATGACACCTAACCTCTGGAACTTCGAAAGGGTCTTTCACACCCTTGCTGCAACTCAAGAAGTTCACCGCCATACCCGTCTCCACTCGAGAGGAAGCACGATGGTCCCGCCCACATCCAGAGGAGCCCCGTTTCCCCCTCGTAGCTCGAGATGAGGGATCCTTTCCCTGCTTTCAACGGCAAAAAATTCCCGGCGTTCCCGTCGCATCTCAAGAGGAGGCACTCTCAACAGGAAAGGCGAGAGGAACTCCATGGTCGTACCACCATTCCAAGAGTCCCCCAGATGTCTCAGTCCATTCCAGAGGAACCTCTTTGCCCTGCACTGGCTCATCTTTCACGCCGAGGATCGACTCACACCACGGTGGCACGTGGGACAGCCCTGTGGGAAAGCCTCGAGGGAAAGCCTCGAGGGAAAACCACAGATCCTTTGATCCAAGCGACGGGAAGCGTGACATTGCTGCTAAAGCCTGGAAGGAAAGGGCACGCGCATGCCCCCACTCGAGACGAGGCCTGACTCCCCTGGGGAGACTCCAGAAGTACCCAAAGATCCATGTCAGCCCCTGAGAGGAATCCTCGGTTCCGGCCCTGACTCCACACAAGCTTTTTGGCCCCGGTATCGACGGGAGAGGAATCCCGAGAGGCCCCCTAACAACTCGCATGGGGACTGGCCTCTCCTGAGGCCACCAGGGCGGGTCCCTGAGGTCCCCGTCGTAACTCGAGAACACCTGCCGCAAATCGAGAAAATCCAGGAAGTTCTCCCTTCCAGGCGAGATGAGGCCTATTTCCGATGAGGCGTCTGGAGACTAATGACACCTAACCACTGGAACTTCGAAAGGGTCTTTCACACCCTTGCTGCAACTCAAGAAGTTCACCGCCATACCCGTGTCCACTCAAGAGGAAGCAGGATGGTCCCGCCCACATCCAGAGGAGCCCCGTTTCCCCCTCGTAGCTCGAGACGAGGGATCCTTTCCCTGCTTTCAACGGGAAAGAATTCCCGGCGTTCCCGTCGCATCTCAAGAGGAGGCACTCTCAACAGGAAAGGCGAGAGGAACTCCATGGTCGTACCACCATTCCAAGAGTCCCCCAGATGTCTCAGTCCATTCCAGAGGAACCTCTTTGCCCTGCACTGGCTCATTTTTCACGCCGAGAATCGACTCACACCACGGTGTCACGTGGGACAGCCCTGTGGGAAAGGCTCGAGGGAAAGCCTCGAGCGAAAACCGCAGATCCTTTGATCCACGCGACGGGAAGCGTGACATTGCTGCTACAGCCTGGAAGGAAAGTGCACGTGCATGCCCCCACACGAGACGAGGCCTGTCTCCCTTGGCGAGACTCCAGAAGTACCCAAAGATCCATATTAGTCCCTGAGAGGAATCCTCGGTTCCGGCCCTGACTCCACACAAGGTTTTTGGCCCCGGTATCGACGGGAGAGGAATCCCGAGGGGCCCCCTAGCAACACGCATAGGGACTGGCCTCTCCTGAGGCCAACAGGGCGGGTCCCTGAGGTCCCCGTCGTAACTCGAGAACACCTGCCGCAACTCGAGAAAATCCAGGAAGTTCTCCCTTCCAGGCGAGATGAGGCCTATTTCCGATGAGGCGTCTGGAGACTAATGACACCTAACCTCTGGAACTTCGAAAGGGTCTTTCACACCCTTGCTGCAACTCAAGAAGTTCACCGCCATACCCGTCTCCACTCGAGAGAAAGCACGATGGTCCCGCCCACATCCAGAGGAGTCCCGTTTCCCCCTCGTAACTCGAGATGAGGGATCCTTTCCCTGCTTTCAACGGCAAAAAATTCCCGGCGTTCCCGTCGCATCTCAAGAGGAGGCACTCTCAACAGGAAAGGCGAGAGGAACTCCATGGTCGTACCACCATTCCAAGAGTCCCCCAGATGTCTCAGTCCATTCCAGAGGAACCTCTTTGCCCTGCACTGGCTCATCTTTCACGCCGAGGATCGACTCACACCACGGTGGCACGTGGGACAGCCCTGTGGGAAAGCCTCGAGGGAAAACCACACATCATTTGATCCACGCGACGGGAAGCGTGACATTGCTGCTACAGCCTGGAAGGAAAGTGCACGTGCATGCCCCCACTCGAGACGAGGCCTGACTCCCCTGGGGAGACTCCAGAAGTACCCAAAGATCCATGTCAGCCCCTGAGAGGAATCCTCGGTTCCGGCCCTGACTCCACACAAGGTTTTTGGCCCCGGTATCGACGGGAGAGGAATCCCGAGAGGCCCCCTAGCAACTCGCATAGGGACTGGCCTCTCCTGAGGCCACCAGGGCGGGTCCCTGAGGTCCCCGTCGTAACTCGAGAACACCTGCCGCAACTCGAGAAAATCCAGGAAGTTCTCCCTTCCAGGCGAAATGAGGCCTATTTCCGATGAGGCGTCTGGAGACTAATGACACCTTACCTCTGGAACTTCGAAAGGGTCTTTCACAGCCTTGCTGCAACTCAAGAAGTTCACCACCATACCCGTCTCCACTAGAGAGGAAGCACGATGGTCCCGCCCACATCCAGAGGAGCCCCGTTTCCCCCTCGTAGCTCGAGATGAGGGATCCTTTCCCTGCTTTAAACGGGAAAGAATTCCCGGCGTTCCCGTCGCATCTCAAGAGGAGGCACTCTCAACAGGAAAGGCGAGAGGAACTCCATGGTCGTACCACCATTCCAAGAGTCCCCCAGATGTCTCAGTCCATTCCAGAGGAAACTCTTTGCCCTGCACTGGCTCATCTTTCACGCCCAGGATTGACTCACACCACGGTGGCACGTGGGACAGCCCTGTGGGAAAGCCTCGAGGGAAAGCCTCGAGGGAAAACCACTGATCCTTTGATCCACGCGACGGGAAGCGTGACATTGCTGCTACAGCCTGGAAGGAAAGCGCACGTGCATGCCCCCACTCGACACGAGGCCTGACTCCCCTGGGGAGACTCCAGAAGTACCCAAAGATCCATGTCAGCCCCTGAGAGGAATCCTCGGTTCCGGCCCTGACTCCACACAAGCTTTTTGGCCCCGGTATCGACGGGAGAGGAATCCCGAGAGGCCCCCTAGCAACTCGCATGGGGACTGGCCTCTCCTGAGGCCACCAGGGCGGGTCCCTGAGGTCCCCGTCGTAACTCGAGAACACCTGCCGCAACTCGAGAAAATCCAGGAAGTTCTCCCTTCCAGGCGAGATGAGGCCTATTTCCGATGAGGCGTCTGGAGACTAATGACACCTAACCTCTGGAACTTTGAAAGGGTCTTTCACACCCTTGCTGCAACTCAAGATGTTCTCCGCCATACCCGTCTCCACTCGAGAGGAAGCACGATGGTCCCGCCCACATCCAGAGGAGCCCCGTTTTCCCCTCGGTGCTCGAGATGAGGGATCCTTTCCCAGCTTTCAACGGGAAAGAATTCCCGGCGTTCCCGTCGCATCTCAAGAGGAGGCACTCTCAACAGGAAAGGCGAGAGGATCTCCATGGTCGTACCACCATTCCAAGAGTCCCCCAGATGTCTCAGTCCATTCCAGAGGAACCTCTTTGCCCTGCACTGGCTCATCTTTCACGCCGAGGATCGACTCACACCACGGTGGCACGTGGGACAGCCCTGTGGGAAAGCCTCGAGGGAAAGCCTCGAGGGAAAACCACAGATCCTTTGATCCACGCGACGGGAAGCGTGACATTGCTGCTACAGCCTGGAAGGAAAGCGCACGTGCATGCCCCCACTCGAGACGAGGTCTGACTCCACTGGGGAGACTCCAGAAGTACCCAAAGATCCATGTCAGCCCCTGAGAGGAATCCTCGGTTCCGGCCCTGACTCCACACAAGGTTTTTGGCCCCGGTATCGACGGGAGAGGAATCCCGAGAGGCCCCCTAGCAACTCGCATGGGGACTGGCCTCTCCGGAGGCCACCAGGGCGGGTCCCTGAGGTCCCCGTCGTAACTCGAGAACACCTGCCGCAACTCGAGAAAATCCAGGAAGTTCTCCCTTCCAGGCGAGATGAGGCCTATTTCCGATGAGGCCTCTGGAGACTAATGACACCAAACCTCTTGAACTTCGAAAGGGTCTTTCACACCCTTGGTGCAACTCAAGAAGTTCACCGCCATACCCGTCTCCACTCGAGAGGAAGCACGATGGTCCCGCCCACATCCAGAGGAGCCCCGTTTCCCCCTCGTAGCTCGAGATGAGGGATCCTTTCCCTGCTTTCAACGGGAAAGAATTCCCGGCGTTCCAGTCGCATCTCAAGAGGAGGCACTCTCAACAGGAAAGGCGAGAGGAACTCCATGGTCGTACCACCATTCCAAGAGTCCCCCAGATGTCTCAGTCCATTTCAGAGGAACCTCTTTGCCCTGCACTGGCTCATCTTTCACGCCGAGGATCGACTCACAACACGGTGGCACGTGGGACAGCCCTGTGGGAAAGCCTCGAGGGAAAGCCTCGAGGGAAAACCACAGATCCTTTGATCCACGCGACGGGAAGCATGACATTGCTGGAACAGCCTGGAAGGAAAGCGCACATGCATGCCCCCACTCGAGACGAGGCCTGACTCCCCTGGGGAGACTCCAGAAGTACCCAAAGATCCATGTCAGCCCCTGAGAAGAATCCTCGATTCCGGCCCTGACTCCACACAAGGTTTTTGGCCCCGGTATCGACGGGAGAGGAATCCCGAGAGACCCCCTAGCAACTCGCATGGGGACTGGCCTCTCCTGAGGCCACCAGGGCGGGTCCCTGAGGTCCCCGTCGTAACTCGAGAACACCTGCCGCAACTCGAGAAAATCCAGGAAGTTCTCCCTTCCAGGCGAGATGAGGCCTATTTCCGATGAGGCCTCTGGAGACTAATGACACCAAACCTCTGGAAATTCGAAAGGGTCTTTCACACCCTTGCTGCAACTCAAGAAGTTCACCGCCATACCCGTCTCCACTCGAGAGGAAGCACGATGGTCCCGCCCACATCCAGAGGAGCCCCGTTTCCCCCTCGTAGCTCGAGATGAGGGATCCTTTCCCTGGTTTCAACGGGAAAGAATTCCCGGCGTTCCCGTCGCATCTCAAGAAGAGGCACTCTCAACAGGAAAGGCGAGAGGAACTCCATGGTCGTACCACCATTCCAAGAGTCCCCCAGATGTCTCAGTCCATTCCAGAGGAACCTCTTTGCCCTGCACAGGCTCATCTTTCACGCCGAGGATCGACTCACACCACGGTGGCACGTGGGACAGCCCTGTGGGAAAGCCTCGAGGGAAAACCACACATCATTTGATCCACGCGACGGGAAGCGTGACATTGCTGCTACAGCCTGGAAGGAAAGTGCACGTGCATGCCCCCACTCGAGACGAGGCCTGACTCCCCTGGGGAGACTCCAGAAGTACCCAAAGATCCATGTCAGCCCCTGAGAGGAATCCTCGGTTCCGGCCCTGACTCCACACAAGGTTTTTGGCCCCGGTATCGACGGGAGAGGAATCCCGAGAGGCCCCCTAGCAACTCGCATAGGGACTGGCCTCTCCTGAGGCCACCAGGGCGGGTCCCTGAGGTCCCCGTCGTAATTCGAGAACACCTGCCGCAACTCGAGAAAATCCAGGAAGTTCTCCCTTCCAGGCGAGATGAGGCCTATTTCCGATGAGGCGTCTGGAGACTAATGACACCTAACCTCTGGAACTTCGAAAGGGTATTTCACACCCTTGCTGCAACTCAAGAAGTTCACCGCCATACCCGTCTCCACTCGAGAGGAAGCACGATGGTCCCGCCCACATCCAGAGGAGCCCCGTTTCCCCCTCGTAGCTCGAGATGAGGGATCCTTTCCCTGCTTTCAACGGGAAAGAATTCCCGGCGTTCCCGTCGCATCTCAAGAGGAGGCACTCTCAACAGGAAAGGCGAGAGGAACTCCATGGTCGTACCACCATTCCAAGAGTCCCCCAGATGTCTCAGTCCATTCCAGAGGAAACTCTTTGCCCTGCACTGGCTCGTCTTTCACGCCGAGGATCGACTCACACCACGGTGGCACGTGGGACAGCCCTGTGGGAAAGCCTCGAGGGAAAGCCTCGAGTGAAAATCACAGATCCTTTGATCCACGTGACGGGAAGCGTGACATTGCTGCTACAGCCTGGAAGGAAAGCGCACGTGCATGCCCCCACTCGAGACGAGGCCTGACTCCCCTGGGGAGACTCCAGAAGTACCCAAAGATCCATGTCAGCCCCTGAGAGGAATCCTCGGTTCCGGCCCTGAATCCACTCAAGGTTTTTGGCCCCGGTATCGA
Source organism: Capricornis sumatraensis (assembly GCF_032405125.1). NCBI lineage: Eukaryota > Metazoa > Chordata > Mammalia > Artiodactyla > Bovidae > Capricornis > Capricornis sumatraensis. The sequence goes on from NW_027184627.1 coordinate 105,477, forward strand.
CGGGAGAGGAATCCCGAGAGGCCCCCTAGCAACTCGCATGGGGACTGGCCTCTCCTGAGGCCACCAGGGCGGGTCCCTGAGTTCCCCGTCGTAACTTAAGAACACCTGCCGCAACTCGAGAAAATCCAGGAAGTTCTCCCTTCCAGGCGAGATGAGGCCTATTTCCGATGAGGCGTCTGGAGACTAATGACACCTAACCTCTGGAACTTTGAAAGGGTCTTTCACACCCTTGCTGCAACTCAAGATGTTCTCCGCCATACCCGTCTCCACTCGAGAGGAAGCACGATGGTCCCGCCTACATCCAGAGGAGCCCCGTTTTCCCCTCGGTGCTCGAGATGAGGGATCCTTTCCCTGCTTTCAACGGGAAAGAATTCCCGGCGTTCCCGTCGCATCTCAAGAGGAGGCACTCTCAACAGGAAAGGCGAGAGGATCTCCATGGTCGTACCACCATTCCAAGAGTCCCCCAGATGTCTCAGTCCATTCCAGAGGAACCTCTTTGCCCTGCACTGGCTCATCTTTCACGCCGAGGATCGACTCACACCACGGTGGCACGTGGGACAGCCCTGTGGGAAAGCCTCGAGGGAAAGCCTCGAGGGAAAACCACAGATCCTTTGATCCACGCGACGGGAAGCGTGACATTGCTGCTACAGCCTGGAAGGAAAGCGCACGTGCATGCCCCCACTCGAGACGAGGTCTGAGTCCACTGGGGAGACTCCAGAAGTACCCAAAGATCCATGTCAGCCCCTGAGAGGAATCCTCGGTTCCGGCCCTGACTCCACACAAGCTTTTTGGCCCCGGTATCGACGGGAGAGGAATCCCGAGAGGCCCCCTAGCAACTCGCATGGGGACTGGCCTCTCCTGAGGCCACCAGGGCGGGTCCCTGAGGTCCCCGTCGTAACTCGAGAACACCTGCCGCAACTCGAGAAAATCCAGGAAGTTCTCCCTTCCAGGCGAGATGAGGCCTATTTCCGATGAGGCGTCTGGAGACTAATGACACCTAACCTCTGGAACTTCGAAAGGGTCTTTCACACCCTTGCTGCAACTCAAGAAGTTCACCGCCATACCCGTCTCCACTCGAGAGGAAGCACGATGGTCCCGCCCACATCCAGAGGAGCCCCGTTTCCCCCTCGTAGCTGGAGATGTGGGATCCTTTCCCTGCTTTCAACGGGAAAGAATTCCCGGTGTTCCCGTCGCATCTCAAGAGGAGGCACTCTCAACAGGAAAGGCGAGAGGAACTCCATGGTCGTACCACCATTCCAAGAGTCCCCCAGATGTCTCAGTCCATTCCAGAGGAAACTCTTTGCCCTGCACTGGCTCGTCTTTCACGCCGAGGATCGACTCACACCACGGTGGCACGTGGGACAGCCCTGTGGGAAAGCCTCGAGGGAAAGCCTCGAGTGAAAATCACAGATCCTTTGATCCACGTGACGGGAAGCGTGACATTGCTGCTACAGCCTGGAAGGAAAGCGCACGTGCATGCCCCCACTCGAGACGAGGCCTGACTCCCCTGGGGAGACTCCAGAAGTACCCAAAGATCCATGTCAGCCCCTGAGAGGAATCCTCGGTTCCGGCCCTGAATCCACTCAAGGTTTTTGGCCCCGGTATCGACGGGAGAGGAATCCCGAGAGGCCCCCTAGCAACTCGCATGGGGACTGGCCTCTCCTGAGGCCACCAGGGCGGGTCCCTGAGTTCCCCGTCGTAACTTAAGAACACCTGCCGCAACTCGAGAAAATCCAGGAAGTTCTCCCTTCCAGGCGAGATGAGGCCTATTTCCGATGAGGCGTCTGGAGACTAATGACACCTAACCTCTGGAACTTTGAAAGGGTCTTTCACACCCTTGCTGCAACTCAAGATGTTCTCCGCCATACCCGTCTCCACTCGAGAGGAAGCACGATGGTCCCGCCTACATCCAGAGGAGCCCCGTTTTCCCCTCGGTGCTCGAGATGAGGGATCCTTTCCCTGCTTTCAACGGGAAAGAATTCCCGGCGTTCCCGTCGCATCTCAAGAGGAGGCACTCTCAACAGGAAAGGCGAGAGGATCTCCATGGTCGTACCACCATTCCAAGAGTCCCCCAGATGTCTCAGTCCATTCCAGAGGAACCTCTTTGCCCTGCACTGGCTCATCTTTCACGCCGAGGATCGACTCACACCACGGTGGCACGTGGGACAGCCCTGTGGGAAAGCCTCGAGGGAAAGCCTCGAGGGAAAACCACAGATCCTTTGATCCACGCGACGGGAAGCGTGACATTGCTGCTACAGCCTGGAAGGAAAGCGCACGTGCATGCCCCCACTCGAGACGAGGTCTGAGTCCACTGGGGAGACTCCAGAAGTACCCAAAGATCCATGTCAGCCCCTGAGAGGAATCCTCGGTTCCGGCCCTGACTCCACACAAGGTTTTTGGCCCCGGTATCGACGGGAGAGGAATCCCGAGAGGCCCCCTAGCAACTCGCATGGGGACTGGCCTCTCCGGAGGCCACCAGGGCGGGTCCCTGAGGTCCCCGTCGTAACTCGAGAACACCTGCCGCAACTCGAGAAAATCCAGGAAGTTCTCCCTTCCAGGCGAGATGAGGCCTATTTCCGATGAGGCCTCTGGAGACTAATGACACCAAACCTCTTGAACTTCGAAAGGGTCTTTCACACCCTTGGTGCAACTCAAGAAGTTCACCGCCATACCCGTCTCCACTCGAGAGGAAGCACGATGGTCCCGCCCACATCCAGAGGAGCCCCGTTTCCCCCTCGTAGCTGGAGATGAGGGATCCTTTCCCTGCTTTCAACGGGAAAGAATTCCCGGCGTTCCCGTCGCATCTCAAGAGGAGGCACTCTCAACAGGAAAGGCGAGAGGAACTCCATGGTCGTACCACCATTCCAAGAGTCCCCCAGATGTCTCAGTCCATTTCAGAGGAACCTCTTTGCCCTGCACTGGCTCATCTTTCACGCCGAGGATCGACTCACAACACGGTGGCACGTGGGACAGCCCTGTGGGAAAGCCTCGAGGGAAAGCCTCGAGGGAAAACCACAGATCCTTTGATCCACGCGACGGGAAGCATGACATTGCTGGAACAGCCTGGAAGGAAAGCGCACATGCATGCCCCCACTCGAGACGAGGCCTGACTCCCCTGGGGAGACTCCAGAAGTACCCAAAGATCCATGTCAGCCCCTGAGAAGAATCCTCGATTCCGGCCCTGACTCCACACAAGCTTTTTGGCCCCGGTATCGACGGGAGAGGAATCCCGAGAGACCCCCTAGCAACTCGCATGGGGACTGGCCTCTCCTGAGGCCACCAGGGCGGGTCCCTGAGGTCCCGGTCGTAACTCGAGAACACCTGCCGCAACTCGAGAAAATCCAGGAAGTTCTCCCTTCCAGGCGAGATGAGGCCTATTTCCGATGAGGCCTCTGGAGACTAATGACACCAAACCTCTGGAAATTCGAAAGGGTCTTTCACACCCTTGCTGCAACTCAAGAAGTTCACCGCCATACCCGTCTCCACTCGAGAGGAAGCACGATGGTCCCGCCCACATCCAGAGGAGCCCCGTTTCCCCCTCGTAGCTCGAGATGAGGGATCCTTTCCCTGGTTTCAACGGGAAAGAATTCCCGGCGTTCCCGTCGCATCTCAAGAAGAGGCACTCTCAACAGGAAAGGCGAGAGGAACTCCATGGTCGTACCACCATTCCAAGAGTCCCCCAGATGTCTCAGTCCATTCCAGAGGAACCTCTTTGCCCTGCACTGGCTCATCTTTCACGCCGAGGATCGACTCACACCACGGTGGCACGTGGGACAGCCCTGTGGGAAAGCCTCGAGGGAAAACCACACATCATTTGATCCACGCGACGGGAAGCGTGACATTGCTGCTACAGCCTGGAAGGAAAGTGCACGTGCATGCCCCCACTCGAGACGAGGCCTGACTCCCCTGGGGAGACTCCAGAAGTACCCAAAGATCCATGTCAGCCCCTGAGAGGAATCCTCGGTTCCGGCCCTGACTCCACACAAGGTTTTTGGCCCCGGTATCGACGGGAGAGGAATCCCGAGAGGCCCCCTAGCAACTCGCATAGGGACTGGCCTCTCCTGAGGCCACCAGGGCGGGTCCCTGAGGTCCCCGTCGTAATTCGAGAACACCTGCCGCAACTCGAGAAAATCCAGGAAGTTCTCCCTTCCAGGCGAAATGAGGCCTATTTCCGATGAGGCGTCTGGAGACTAATGACACCTTACCTCTGGAACTTCGAAAGGGTCTTTCACAGCCTTGCTGCAACTCAAGAAGTTCACCACCATACCCGTCTCCACTAGAGAGGAAGCACGATGGTCCCGCCCACATCCAGAGGAGCCCCGTTTCCCCCTCGTAGCTCGAGATGAGGGATCCTTTCCCTGCTTTAAACGGGAAAGAATTCCCGGCGTTCCCGTCGCATCTCAAGAGGAGGCACTCTCAACAGGAAAGGCGAGAGGAACTCCATGGTCGTACCACCATTCCAAGAGTCCCCCAGATGTCTCAGTCCATTCCAGAGGAAACTCTTTACCCTGCACTGGCTCATCTTTCACGCCCAGGATTGACTCACACCACGGTGGCACGTGGGACAGCCCTGTGGGAAAGCCTCGAGGGAAAGCCTCGAGGGAAAACCACAGATCCTTTGATCCACGCGACGGGAAGCGTGACATTGCTGCTACAGCCTGGAAGGAAAGCGCACGTGCATGCCCCCACTCGACACGAGGCCTGACTCCCCTGGGGAGACTCCAGAAGTACCCAAAGATCCATGTCAGCCCCTGAGAGGAATCCTCGGTTCCGGCCCTGACTCCACACAAGCTTTTTGGCCCCGGTATCGACGGGAGAGGAATCCCGAGAGGCCCCCTAGCAACTCGCATGGGGACTGGCCTCTCCTGAGGCCACCAGGGCGGGTCCCTGAGGTCCCCGTCGTAACTCGAGAACACCTGCCGCAACTCGAGAAAATCCAGGAAGTTCTCCCTTCCAGGCGAGATGAGGCCTATTTCCGATGAGGCGTCTGGAGACTAATGACACCTAACCTCTGGAACTTCGAAAGGGTCTTTCACACCCTTGCTGCAACTCAAGAAGTTCACCGCCATACCCGTCTCCACTCGAGAGGAAGCACGATGGTCCCGCCCACATCCAGAGGAGCCCCGTTTCCCCCTCGTAGCTCGAGATGAGGGATCCTTTCCCTGCTTTCAACGGGAAAGAATTCCCGGCGTTCCCGTCGCATCTCAAGAGGAGGCACTCTCAACAGGAAAGGCGAGAGGAACTCCATGGTCGTACCACCATTCCAAGAGTCCCCCAGATGTCTCAGTCCATTCCAGAGGAAACTCTTTGCCCTGCACTGGCTCGTCTTTCACGCCGAGGATCGACTCACACCACGGTGGCACGTGGGACAGCCCTGTGGGAAAGCCTCGAGGGAAAGCCTCGAGTGAAAATCACAGATCCTTTGATCCACGTGACGGGAAGCGTGACATTGCTGCTACAGCCTGGAAGGAAAGCGCACGTGCATGCCCCCACTCGAGACGAGGCCTGACTCCCCTGGGGAGACTCCAGAAGTACCCAAAGATCCATGTCAGCCCCTGAGAGGAATCCTCGGTTCCGGCCCTGAATCCACTCAAGGTTTTTGGCCCCGGTATCGACGGGAGAGGAATCCCGAGAGGCCCCCTAGCAACTCGCATGGGGACTGGCCTCTCCTGAGGCCACCAGGGCGGGTCCCTGAGTTCCCCGTCGTAACTTAAGAACACCTGCCGCAACTCGAGAAAATTCAGGAAGTTCTCCCTTCCAGGCGAGATGAGGCCTATTTCCGATGAGGCGTCTGGAGACTAATGACACCTAACCTCTGGAACTTTGAAAGGGTCTTTCACACCCTTGCTGCAACTCAAGATGTTCTCCGCCATACCCGTCTCCACTCGAGAGGAAGCACGATGGTCCCGCCTACATCCAGAGGAGCCCCGTTTTCCCCTCGGTGCTCGAGATGAGGGATCCTTTCCCTGCTTTCAACGGGAAAGAATTCCCGGCGTTCCCGTCGCATCTCAAGAGGAGGCACTCTCAACAGGAAAGGCGAGAGGATCTCCATGGTCGTACCACCATTCCAAGAGTCCCCCAGATGTCTCAGTCCATTCCAGAGGAACCTCTTTGCCCTGCACTGGCTCATCTTTCACGCCGAGGATCGACTCACACCACGGTGGCACGTGGGACAGCCCTGTGGGAAAGCCTCGAGGGAAAGCCTCGAGGGAAAACCACAGATCCTTTGATCCACGCGACGGGAAGCGTGACATTGCTGCTACAGCCTGGAAGGAAAGCGCACGTGCATGCCCCCACTCCAGACGAGGTCTGAGTCCACTGGGGAGACTCCAGAAGTACCCAAAGATCCATGTCAGCCCCTGAGAGGAATCCTCGGTTCCGGCCCTGACTCCACACAAGGTTTTTGGCCCCGGTATCGACGGGAGAGGAATCCCGAGAGGCCCCCTTGCAACTCGCATGGGGACTGGCCTCTCCGGAGGCCACCAGGGCGGGTCCCTGAGGTCCCCGTCGTAACTCGAGAACACCTGCCGCAACTCGAGAAAATCCAGGAAGTTCTCCCTTCCAGGCGAGATGAGGCCTATTTCCGATGAGGCCTCTGGAGACTAATGACACCAAACCTCTTGAACTTCGAAAGGGTCTTTCACACCCTTGGTGCAACTCAAGAAGTTCACCGCCATACCCGTCTCCACTCGAGAGGAAGCACGATGGTCCCGCCCACATCCAGAGGAGCCCCGTTTCCCCCTCGTAGCTCGAGATGAGGGATCCTTTCCCTGCTTTCAACGGGAAAGAATTCCCGGCGTTCCCGTCGCATCTCAAGAGGAGGCACTCTCAACAGGAAAGGCGAGAGGAACTCCATGGTCGTACCACCATTCCAAGAGTCCACCAGATGTCTCAGTCCATTTCAGAGGAACCTCTTTGCCCTGCACTGGCTCATCTTTCACGCCGAGGATCGACTCACAACACGGTGGCACGTGGGACAGCCCTGTGGGAAAGCCTCGAGGGAAAGCCTCGAGGGAAAACCACAGATCCTTTGATCCACGCGACGGGAAGCATGACATTGCTGGAACAGCCTGGAAGGAAAGCGCACATGCATGCCCCCACTCGAGACGAGGCCTGACTCCCCTGGGGAGACTCCAGAAGTACCCAAAGATCCATTTCATCCCCTGAGAAGAATCCTCGGTTCCGGCCCTGACTCCACACAAGCTTTTTGGCCCCGGTATCGACGGGATAGGAATCCCGAGAGACCCCCTAGCAACTCGCATGGGGACTGGCCTCTCCTGAGGCCACCAGGGCGGGTCCCTGAGGTCCCCGTCGTAACTCGAGAACACCTGCCGCAACTCGAGGAAATCCAGGAAGTTCTCCCTTCCAGGCGAGATGAGGCCTATTTCTGATGAGGCCTCTGGAGACTAATGACACCAAACCTCTGGAACTTCGAAAGGGTCTTTCACACCCTTGCTGCAACTCAAGAAGTTCACCGCCATACCCGTCTCCACTCGAGAGGAAGCACGATGGTCCCGCCCACATCCAGAGGAGCCCCGTTTCCCCCTCGTAGCTCGAGATGAGGGATCCTTTCCCTGGTTTCAACGGGAAAGAATTCCCGGCGTTCCCTTCGCATCTCAAGAGGAGGCACTCTCAACAGGAAAGGCGGGAGGAACTCCATGGTCGTACCACCATTCCAAGAGTCCCCCAGATGTCTCAGTCCATACCAGAGGAACCTCTTTGCCCTGCACTGGCTCATCTTTCACGCCGAGGATCGACTCACAACACGGTGGCACGTGGGACAGCCCTGTGGGAAAGCCTCGAGGGAAAGCCTCGAGGAAAAACCACAGATCCTTTGATCCACGCGACGGGAAGCGTGACATTGCTGCTACAGCCTGGAAGGAAAGCGCACGTGCATGCCCCCACTCGAGACGAGGCCTGACTCCCCTGGGGAGACTCCGGAAGTACCCAAAGATCCATGTCAGCCCCTGAGAGGAATCCTCGGTTCCGGCCCTGACTCCACACAAGGTTTTTGGCCCCGGTATCGACGGGAGAGGAATCCCGAGAGGCCCCCTAGCAACTCGCATGGGGACTGGCCTCTCCGGAGGCCACCAGGGCGGGTCCCTGAGGTCCCCGTCGTAATTCGAGAACACCTGCCGCAACTCGAGAAAATCCAGGAAGTTCTCCCTTCCAGGCGAGATGAGGCCTATTTCCGATGAGGCCTCTGGAGACTAATGACACCAAACCTCTGGAACTTCGAAAGGGTCTTTCACACCCTTGGTGCAACTCAAGAAGTTCACCGCCATACCCGTCTCCACTCGAGAGGAAGCACGATGGTCCCGCCCACATCCAGAGGAGCCCCGTTTCCCCCTCATAGCTCGAGATGAGGGATCCTTTCCCTGCTTTCAACGGGAAAGAATTCTCGGCGTTCCCGTCGCATCTCAAGAGGAGGCACTCTCAACAGGAAAGGCGAGAGGAACTCCATGGTCGTACCACCATTCCAAGAGTCCCCCAGATGTCTCAGTCCATTCCAGAGGAACCTCTTTGCCCTGCACTGGCTCATCTTTCACGCCGAGGAACGACTCACAACACGGTGGCACGTGGGACAGCCCTGTGGGAAAGCCTCGAGGGAAAGCCTCGAGGGAAAACCACAGATCCTTTGATCCACGCGACGGGAAGCGTGACATTGCTGCTACAGCCTGGAAGGAAAGCGCACGTGCATGCCCCCACTCGAGACGAGGCCTGACTCCCCTGGGGAGACTCCAGAAGTACCCAAAGATCCATGTCAGCCCCTGAGAGGAATCCTCGGTTCCGGCCCTGACTCCACACAAGCTTTTTGGCCCCGGTATCGATGGGAGAGGAATCCCGAGAGGCCCCCTAGCAACTCGCATGGGGACTGGCCTCTCCTGAGGCCACCAGGGCGGGTCCCTGAGGTCCCCGTAGTAACTCGAGAACACCTGCCGCAACTCGAGAAAATCCAGGAAGTTCTCCCTTCCAGGCGAGATGAGGCCTATTTCCGATGAGGCCTCTGGAGACTAATGACACCAAACCTCTGGAACTTCGAAAGGGTCTTTCACACCCTTGCTGCAACTCAAGAAGTTCACCGCCATACCCGTCTCCACTCGAGAGGAAGCACGATGGTCCCGCCCACATCCAGAGGAGCCCCGTTTCCCCCTCGGAGCTCGAGATGAGGGATCCTTTCCCTGCTTTCAACGGGAAAGTATTCCGGGCGTTCCCGTCGCATCTCAAGAGGAGGCACTGTCAACAGGAAAGGCGAGAGGAACTCCATGGTCGTACCACCATTCCAAGAGTCCCCCAGATGTCTCAGTCCATTCCAGAGGAACCTCTTTGCCCTGCACTGGCTCATCTTTCACGCCGAGGATCGACTCACAACACGGTGGCACGTGGGACAGCCCTGTGGGACAGCCCTGTGGGAAAGCCTCGAGGGAAAACCACAGATCCTTTGATCCACGCGACGGGAAGCGTGACATTGCTGCTACAGCCTGGAAGGAAAGTGCACGTGCATGCCCCCACTCGAGACGAGGCCTGACTCCCCTGGGGAGACTCCAGAAGTACCCAAAGATCCATGTCAGCCCCTGAGAGGAATCCTCGGTTCCGGCCATGACTCCACACAAGGTTTTTGGCCCCGGTATCGACGGGAGAGGAATCCCGAAAGGCCCCCTAGCAACTCGCATGGGGACTGGCCTCTCCTGAGGCCACCAGGGCGGGTCCCTGAGGTCCCCGTCGTAACTCGAGAACACCTGCCGCAACTCGAGAAAATCCAGGAAGTTCTCCCTTCCAGGCGAGATGAGGCCTATTTCCGATGAGGCGTCTGGAGACTAATGACACCTAACCTCTGGAACTTCGAAAGGGTCTTTCACACCCTTGCTGCAACTCAAGAAGTTCACCGCCATACCCGTCTCCACTCGAGAGGAAGCACGATGGTCCCGCCCACATCCAGAGGAGCCCCGTTTCCCCCTCGTAGCTCGAGATGAGGGATCCTTTTCCTGCTTTCAACGGGAAAGAATTCCCGGCGTTCCCGTCGCATCTCAAGAGGAGGCACTCTCAACAGGAAAGGCGAGAGGAACTCCATGGTCGTACCACCATTCCAAGAGTCCCCCAGATGTCTCAGTCCATTCCAGAGGAACCTCTTTGCCCTGCACTGGCTCATCTTTCACGCCGAGGATCGACTCACACCACGGTGGCACGTGGGACAGCCCTGTGGGAAAGCCTCGAGGGAAAGCCTCGAGGGAAAACCACAGATCCTTTGATCCACGCGACGGGAAGCGTGACATTGCTGCTACAGCCTGGAAGGAAAGCGCACGTGCATGCCCCCACTCGAGACGAGGCCTGACTCCACTGGGGAGACTCCAGAAGTACCCAAAGATCCATGTCAGCCCCTGAGAGGAATCCTCGGTTCCGGCCCTGACTCCACACAAGGTTTTTGGCCCCGGTATCGACGGGAGAGGAATCCCGAGAGGCCCCCTAGCAACTCGCATGGGGACTGGCCTCTCCGGAGGCCACCAGGGCGGGTCCCTGAGGTCCCCGTCGTAACTCGAGAACACCTGCCGCAACTCGAGAAAATCCAGGAAGTTCTCCCTTCCAGGCGAGATGAGGCCTATTTCCGATGAGGCCTCTGGAGACTAATGACACCAAACCTCTGGAACTTCGAAAGGGTCTTTCACACCCTTGCTGCAACTCAAGAAGTTCACCGCCATACCCGTCTCCACTCGAGAGGAAGCAGGATGGTCCCGCCCACATCCAGAGGAGCCCCGTTTTCCCCTCGGTGCTCGAGATGAGGGATCCTTTCCCTGGTTTCAACGGGAAAGAATTCCCGGCGTTCCCGTCGCATCTCAAGAGGAGGCACTCTCAACAGGAAAGGCGAGAGGAACTTCATGGTCGTCCCACCATTCCAAGAGTCCCCCAGATGTCTCAGTCCATTCCAGAGGAACCTCTTTGCCCTGCACTGGCTCATCTTTCACGCCGAGGATCGACTCACAAAACGGTGGCACGTGGGACAGCCCTGTGGGAAAGCCTCGAGGGAAAGCCTCGAGGGAAAACCACAGATCCTTTGATCCACGCGACGGGAAGCGTGACATTGCTGCTACAGGCTGGAAGGAAAGCGCACGTGCATGCCCCCACTCGAGACGAGGCCTGACTCCCCTGGGGAGACTCCAGAAGTACCCAAAGATCCATGTCAGCCCCTGAGAGGAATCCTCGGTTACGGCCCTGACTCCACACAAGGTTTTTGGCCCCGGTATCGACGGGAGAGGAATACCGAGAGGCCCCCTAGCAACTCGCATAGGGACTGGCCTCTCCTTAGGCCACCAGGGCGGGTCCCTGAGGTCCCCGTCGTAACTCGAGAACACCTGCCGCAACTCGAGAAAATCCAGGAAGTTCTCCCTTCCAGGCGAGATGAGGCCTATTTCCGATGAGGCGTCTGGAGACTAATGACACCTTACCTCTGGAACTTCGAAAGGGTCTTTCACAGCCTTGCTGCAACTCAAGAAGTTCACCACCATACCCTGCCGGAAGCCAGTGTGAGGAATCCCGCCCGTGACAAGGTCATGAGGAAGGAAGCTGACATACGCAAGGCGTGCTCAGACTTCAGGGACCCCTCTGGATATTCCTAAGCATGTACCCCAGCAAAAATCTGCCGGCTTTTGTGCTCTGCTTTTCCACTTTTCTGATATTCTCTGGAAAAAAGTCAATTCAGGGTTTTAGTCTTCTGCATTTGAAAGGGATGTTTCAGTTAAACCCCTCTGATAGCTCTCTAGTCTGCCTAACAGGTTCCCCAGACCTCTTACAGCTTGTGAATTGCTTACAGCCCCCCAACCGCGAGAGGCACAAAGCTTACAGCTTGTGAATTGCTTACAGCCCCCCAACCGCGGGAGGCACAAAGCTTAAAAGCATCTTAAAGATACAGAGCCTTTTCTAAAGAGTTAAAAATTATATTGGTAGAGGGTTTTCACTGTTGACTCAAGGATTGCTGCCAGACCTCCTTATTCTTTATCTTTTAGGCACCTGGAAGGATGTTAATGTAAGCAGGATGTAGAAAAAGATACATAGTAGTTTTGATGTTAGCAACACTAGACTTTTGAGTTAATTGCTTCTCTTTTGCTATAAATCACTGCACTCCCTCTACTTGTTATAAGTTGCTGTATCCTTGCTGTCTAAGAATGTAACTTTCTTTAGTGCTTTCCGAGAGTGGCACCAGACCTTGGGAAGATCAACACAAATAAGTCTTGTGGTTGACAAACCCTTATCAGAAAAAAGGCTGTAAAATGTTAATTGGCCCTTTTGGTTGGAAGATGATGTAAATTACCTAAGACTTGTGTATACAATTAGGTATGCAGAGAGAAAAGCCTGGTTTTGATAAGAGTCTGGACTGCTAACGCTGCATAACTTTGTGTTACCCATTGATCTCCATGTTTTATCAAAAGTATAAAAGGCCTTCTGAACAATAAAGGACGGGACCAGATACTCAGACCAGTTTCTCGGACTAGTCTCGGCCTGGTGTCTTGGGAATATGGCTCCCCCCGTGTCTCTCTCTCTCTCTCTTTTTCTCTCCCTTTTCTTCCCTCTGCTCTTTACTTTAATTTCAGGCTGAATTTCCATCTGGGGCGCGGAGGCTCGCCAGGTCTACTTATTTGCCCTGGTTATTAAGATCCGCGAGAAAGGGAGCTTAAGGTGAGGCACCCTTAGATATTCAAGCGGGCACCGGTGGCCCAACGTAGATGGTGCAAATTCCTTGTCTGGAATTTTATTGGTCTTCCGCGTAAACCAAGCTATTGAGCCCTCTTTCTCCACTTAATCTTCCTACTGCACTACAGTTTCTTAATCTAATCTTATATTAATAAATAAACAAGTCTTTCCACGCCAACGCCGTCCACCTTTCGAATTCCCTGGATCCACCGGGGCTGGACCCCGGCAATACCCGTCTCCACTAGAGAGGAAGCACGATGGTCCCGCCCACATCCAGAGGAGCCCCGTTTCCCCCTCGGAGCTCGAGATGAGGGATCCTTTCCCTGCTTTCAACGGGAAAGAATTCCCGGCGTTCCCGTCGCATCTCAAGAGGAGGCACTCTCAACAGGAAAGGCGAGAGGAACTCCATGGTCGTACCACCATTCCAAGAGTCCCCCAGATGTCTCAGTCCATTCCAGAGGAACCTCTTTGCCCTGCACTGGCTCATCTTTCACGCCGAGGATCGACTCACACCACGGTGGAACGTGGGACAGCCCTGTGGGAAAGCCTCGAGGGAAAACCACAGATCCTTTGATCCACGCGACGGGAAGCGTGACATTGCTGCTACAGCCTGGAAGGAAAGCGCACGTGCATGCCCCCACTCGAGACGAGGCCTGACTCCCCTGGGGAGACTCCAGAAGTACCCAAAGATCCATGTCAGCCCCTGAGAGGAATCCTCGGTTCCGGCCCTGACTCCACACAAGCTTTTTGGCCCCGGTATCGACGGGAGAGGAATCCCGAGAGGCCCCCTAGCAACTCGCATGGGGACTGGCCTCTCCTGAGGCCACCAGGGCGGGTCCCTGAGGTCCCCGTCGTAACTCGAGAACACCTGCCGCAACTCGAGAAAATCCAGGAAATTCTCCCTTCCAGGCGAGATGAGGCCTATTTCCGATGAGGCGTCTGGAGACTAATGACACCTAACCTCTGGAACTTCGAAAGGGTCTTTCACACCCTTGCTGCAACTCAAGAAGTTCACCGCCATACCCGTCTCCACTCGAGAGAAAGCACGATGGTCCCGCCCACATCCAGAGGAGCCCCGTTTCCCCCTCGTAGCTCGAGATGAGGCATCCTTTCCCTCCTTTCAACGGGAAAATATTCCCGACGTTCCCGTCGCATCTCAAGAGGAGGCACTCTCAACAGGAAAGGCGAGAGGAACTCCATGGTCGTACCACCATTCCAAGAGTCCCCCAGATTTCTCAGTCCATTACAGAGGAACCTCTTTGCCCTGCACTGGCTCATTTTTCACACCGAGAATCGACTCACACCACGGTGTCACGTGGGACAGCCCTGTGGGAAAGCCTCGAGGGAAAGCCTCGAGGGAAAACCGCAGATCCTTTGATCCACGCGACGTGAAGCGTGACATTGCTGCTACAGCCTGGAAGGAAAGTGCACGTGCATGCCCCCACACGAGACGAGGCCTGTCTCCCCTGGCGAGACTCCAGAAGTACCCAAAGATCCATATCAGTCCCTGAGAGGAATCCTCGTTTCCAGCCCTGTCTCCACACAAGGTTTTTGGCCTCGGTATCGACGGGAGAGGAATCCCGAGGGGCCCCCTAGCAACACGCATAGGGACTGGCCTCTCCTGAGGCCAACAGGGCGGGTCCCTGAGGTCCCCGTCGTAACTCGAGAACACCTGCCGCAACTCGAGAAAATCCAGGAAGTTCTCCCTTCCAGGCGAGATGAGGCCTATTTCCGATGAGGCGTCTGGAGACTAATGACACCTAACCTCTGGAACTTCGAAAGGGTCTTTCACACCCTTGCTGCAACTCAAGAAGTTCACCGCCATACCCGTCTCCACTCGAGAGAAAGCACGATGGTCCCGCCCACATCCAGAGGAGCCCCGTTTCCCCCTCGTAGCTCGAGATGAGGGATCCTTTCCCTGCTTTCAACGGGAAAATATTCCCGACGTTCCCGTCGCATCTCAAGAGGAGGCACTCTCAACAGGAAAGGCGAGAGGAACTCCATGGTCGTACCACCATTCCAAGAGTCCCCCAGATGTCTCAGTCCATTCCAGAGGAACCTCTTTGCCCTGCACTGGCTCATCTTTCACGCCGAGGATCGACTCACACCACGGTGGCACGTGGGACAGCCCTGTGGGAAAGCCTCGAGGGAAAACCACAGATCATTTGATCCACGCGACAGGTAGCGTGACATTGCTGCTACAGCCTGGAAGGAAAGTGCACGTGCATGCCCCCACTCGAGACGAGGCCTGACTCCCCTGGGGAGACTCCAGAAGTACCCAAAGATCCATGTCAGCCCCTGAGAGGAATCCTCGGTTCCGGCCCTGACTCCACACAAGGTTTTTGGCCCCGGTATCGACGGGAGAGGAATCCCGAGAGGCCCCCTAGCAACTCGCATAGGGACTGGCCTCTCCTGAGGCCACCAGGGCGGGTCCCTGAGGTCCCCGTCGTAACTCGAGAACACCTGCCGCAACTCGAGAAAATCCAGGAAGTTCTCCCTTCCAGGCGAGATGAGGCCTATTTCCGATGAGGCGTCTGGAGACTAATGACACCTTACCTCTGGAACTTCGAAAGGGTCTTTCACAGCCTTGCTGCAACTCAAGAAGTTCACCACCATACCCTGCCGGAAGCCAGTGTGAGGAATCCCGCCCGTGACAAGGTCATGAGGAAGGAAGCTGACATACGCAAGGCGTGCTCAGACTTCAGGGACCCCTCTGGATATTCCTAAGCATGTACCCCAGCAAAAATCTGCCGGCTTTTGTGCTCTGCTTTTCCACTTTTCTGATATTCTCTGGAAAAAAGTCAATTCAGGGTTTTAGTCTTCTGCATTTGAAAGGGATGTTTCAGTTAAACCCCTCTGATAGCTCTCTAGTCTGCCTAACAGGTTCCCCAGACCTCTTACAGCTTGTGAATTGCTTACAGCCCCCCAACCGCGAGAGGCACAAAGCTTACAGCTTGTGAATTGCTTACAGCCCCCCAACCGCGGGAGGCACAAAGCTTAAAAGCATCTTAAAGATACAGAGCCTTTTCTAAAGAGTTAAACATTATATTGGTAGAGGGTTTTCACTGTTGACTCAAGGATTGCTGCCAGACCTCCTTATTCTTTATCTTTTAGGCACCTGGAAGGATGTTAATGTAAGCAGGATGTAGAAAAAGATACATAGTAGTTTTGATGTTAGCAACACTAGACTTTTGAGTTAATTGCTTCTCTTTTGCTATAAATCACTGCACTCCCTCTACTTGTTATAAGTTGCTGTATCCTTGCTGTCTAAGAATGTAACTTTCTTTAGTGCTTTCCGAGAGTGGCACCAGACCTTGGGAAGATCAACACAAATAAGTCTTGTGGTTGACAAACCCTTATCAGAAAAAAGGCTGTAAAATGTTAATTGGCCCTTTTGGTTGGAAGATGATGTAAATTACCTAAGACTTGTGTATACAATTAGGTATGCAGAGAGAAAAGCCTGGTTTTGATAAGAGTCTGGACTGCTAACGCTGCATAACTTTGTGTTACCCATTGATCTCCATGTTTTATCAAAAGTATAAAAGGCCTTCTGAACAATAAAGGACGGGACCAGATTCTCAGACCAGTTTCTCGGACTAGTCTCGGCCTGGTTTCTTGGGAATCTGGCTCCCCCCCTGTCTCTCTCTCTCTCTCTTTTTCTCTCCCTTTTCTTCCCTCTGCTCTTTACTTTAATTTCAGGCTGAATTTCCATCTGGGGCGCGGAGGCTCGCCAGGTCTACTTATTTGCCCTGGTTATTAAGATCCGCGAGAAAGGGAGCTTAAGGCGAGGCACCCTTAGATATTCAAGCGGGCACCGGTGGCCCAACGTAGATGGTGCAAATTCCTTGTCTGGAATTTTATTGGTCTTCCGCGTAAACCAAGCTATTCAGCCCTCTTTCTCCACTTAATCTTCCTACTGCACTACAGTTTCTTAATCTAATCTTATATTAATAAATAAACAAGTCTTTCCACGCCAACGCCGTCCACCCTTCGAATTCCCTGGATCCACCGGGGCTGGACCCCGGCAAGTGGCGCCCGGAACAGGCTATTCGAAGGTAGGTTCCTCGGAGCAAAAGCTCCCCCCGGAGCACTCTCTGTAGCTCCCCCCGGAGCACTCTCTGTTGCTCCCCCCGGAGCACTCTCTGTTGCTCCCCCCCGGAGTGACTTAATCACTCCCCCCGGAGTAC
Source organism: Capricornis sumatraensis (assembly GCF_032405125.1). NCBI lineage: Eukaryota > Metazoa > Chordata > Mammalia > Artiodactyla > Bovidae > Capricornis > Capricornis sumatraensis. The sequence goes on from NW_027184627.1 coordinate 122,348, forward strand.
TTTCGGGTACTCCCCCAGTGTTGAGTGTTCGGGACGGCTAGGACCCCACTCAGGGTGCCGCGGACCCCCCTGTAGGATAGACAGGGTGAGGAGGAGTGGGAAGTGTTCAAGGGTTTAAGAGAAACCTGGTGCTCTAGAGGTTGAAAAGAAACCTGCTATCTTAGGGTTGAAAACAAAACCCCCCTCGCCAAAGGTAAAACCTTTTTGTTGAGGTAGACTTTTCTATAAGACTTAATTTTCTGACATGGGTAACAGTGAATCAAAAGAAAGACAGCTTTTTACAGGAGTAATCTTGCAGTTACTAACTAAACGAGGAATTAAAGTTAAAAAATCCAATATTCATTCATTTTTTTCCTTTGTACAAGAACAGTGTCCCTGGTTTCCAGAAGAAGGCACTGTTAACTTAGACACCTGGGAGAGAGTAGGAAAACAACTAAAAACTTACCATGCTGAACATGGCTCACAAAAGGTGCCTACTGACGCCTTTTCCTTATGGAATATAATTAGGGACGCTCTAGACCCTGCCCCTGAATCTGAAAAGGTACATCTTAAAGAGGAAAGTGCAGAGAAAAAGGTATCTATCGAAGAGGAGAGTGATGAAAAGGAGGCTACACCTAACTATCGGCAGTTGAGTCAAATGATAGCTGCAATGACTGCCCAAGAAAAGGTAATAGATAGAGATGACAAAAAAGAGCAGCTTTCAGATGAGGAAGATTTGGAAGAGGAAGTAAGTCAAGATCATTCTGATGAGGACTGGTCTTTATTAAATAAAGATGCTCCAAGGAGTTTAAGAGAAACTTCTCCAATTAGATTATCTGCTCCAAAGAGCTTAATAAAAACTTCCCCAACCAGACCACCTGCTTCCACAAATTCAAGAGAAATTTCCTTAATTAAGCCTTCTGCTTCCAGAGGCTCAAGACAAATGTCCCCCATCAGATTATATGCACCTGAGAGTTTAAGGCCAGATTCCCCAGATAAAACATCCGTAAGACCTAAACACAGAACGGATAAAAAATTCCCAAAGTACGAAGAAAGTGACATAGGACACCCCTTGCCCCCCCCTCCCTATAAGGGTGAGGGGCCTCCACTAGAAGCTCCCCGAAGAAGAGTTTTCTCTAGCCCAGATGATGAACTTGATCCCCACCTTGAGGCTTGTTTCCCCATAATATTTGGTGGAAGTGGTGGGAGAACAGCCCCCCACTGGGAACCCATTCCAATGAAAATGATTAAAGAACTCAAACAGGCTTGTGCTTTGTATGGGCCTAAAGCCCCGTACACTGTATCATTGGTGGAAGCTTTAGCGGGCAGATGGATGACACCCCATGACTGGAAGACAGTCGCTAAAGCTTGTCTGTCTGGAGGTCAATATGTACTTTGGAGAACTGAATATGAAGATCTAGCCCAAAAACAGGCTGATGCTAACCAAAAATATGGCCCAAGATATATTATAAAAAATATGTTGGCAGGGACTAATGATTTTGGAACACTTAGAGATCAAATGGGATTAGATAAAACCACTTTAGATCAAGTAACCGCCTGCGCCCTTGGGGCTTGGCGTTTGTTGCCTGAAGGGAAAGAATCTACCTCTTCCTTCTCAAATGTTAAACAAAAACCAGAAGAGCCATATGAAGACTTTATATCAAGACTTGCAGAGGCAGTCAACAGAGTAATTTCCAACACTGAGGCAGCTAGTATATTGATAAAACAACTGGCATTTGAAAATGCTAATTCTACCTGCCAGGCCATTTTACGTCCTATTAAAAAAACTGGGGAAATAATAGATTATATCAGGCAATGTGCAGATGTAGGACCAGCGATGATGCAGGGCGTTGCCATAGCTGCAGCCATAAAGGGAAATTCTTACCAGCAGGCAGTACAGTCCTTTTTTACAAATAGAAATAACCCGTCAAAGAGTCATTCCAGTAGTCCAGGCCAGAATATTGGTTTATCCAAGGCCTGCTTCTCTTGCGGACGGGAAGGGCACCTTATGCGAGCTTGTCCCCAAAAAGCAGCCGGTTCTTCTCTGCCGAATTCTCCCTCCCCGGCTGTGCCTACTAATCTCCCTAGATCTCTCTGCCCTCGTTGTCAAAAAGGATATCACTGGGCAAAAGAATGTAGGTCACAATTCCATAGAAATGGAGCCTTTTTGGGCCCCGACCAGCAGTCGGGAAACGGATTGAGGGGCCAGCCTCAGGCCCCGACAACAATTGGGGCAGCCTCACTGAACCCATTCATTCCCTTCGTCCCATCGCAGAACTCATCAGAGCAACCCCAGGCAGCGCAGGACTGGACCTCAGTTCCACCACCTCAGCAATATTAACACCAGATAGCCCCACTGTAAAAATACCTACAGGAGTTAAAGGCCCATTACCAACAGGTTTAGTAGGAATTATACTAGGCAGAAGTTCCTTAGCTATGCAAGGTCTCACAATCATCCCTGGAGTAATTGACTCAGATTATACAGGAGAAATCCAGATAATGATTTCACCCCCAACTAAAACTTTCCAAATACATCAGGGACAAAGAATAGCCCAACTTTTGCTTTTGCCTTACCACACTGCAATTGGGCGCACAGCTACTCAAAATGAAAGGCAGGATAAAGGATTTGGGTCTAGTGATATGGTTTTTTGGATAACAGAAATTACTCAGAAACGTCCTATGAAGACTATCCTGATTAATGGCAAGTCTATTGTGGGGTTATTAGACACAGGAGCAGATGTTTCTTGCATTTCAGGAAAAGACTGGCCCAGCTCCTGGCCCACACATACTACTGAAAATAACTTGGTGGGGATAGGAAGAGCCCCCACAATAGCCAAAAGTGCAAAAATTTTAGATTGGCAATTTGAGGATACCCGTGGAACTTTCCAACCTTATGTCGTTCCTTCGCTCCCCCTTACCCTGTGGGGGAGGGACGTGCTATCTCAAATGGGAGTGTTACTTTTTAGCCCTGATGATAAAGTGACCTCTCAGATGTTGCAGATGGGCTATGATCCATCAAAAGGATTGGGTAAACAACAGACAGGAATAATTGAGCCAATTTGCCCAACTCCTCGCAAGCTACGTGCTGGATTGGGATATCCAAATTTATAATTGAGGCCATTGTTTTTGCTGCCGACCCCATCACATGGAAATCTCAAGATCCGGTGTGGGTAGAACAGTGGCCTCTGCATAAGGAAAAATTATTGGCAGCTAAAGCATTAATCTTTGAACAATTAGAATTGGGACATATTGAGCCCTCCAATAGCCCCTGGAACACTCCTATTTTTGTCATTAAGAAAAAATCTGGTAAATGGCGACTTTTACAGGATTTGAGAGCTATTAATGCCACCATGGAGGACATGGGGGCCTTACAGCCTGGGCTCCCTTCCCCAGTAGCCGTTCCAGAGGGATATAATATAATTGTTATTGATTTACAAGATTGTTTTTTCACTATTCCCTTAAATCCTGAGGATAAAAAGCGATTTGCCTTTAGTCTGCCATCAGAAAATCTTAAACAGCCTTATTTACGGTTTCAGTGGAAGGTTCTGCCTCAGGGAATGAAAAATAGCCCTACTTTATGCCAAAAATTTGTTAATGCCGCTCTAGAAGATACTAGGGCTAAATATGAACACGTGTATATGATTCACTATATGGATGATATTTTAATAGCTCATCCTGATAGAGTTCACCTGCAGACTGTGCTCCAGGACCTGACCCAGGCATTGACAGACAGAGGCCTAAAAATTGCCCCAGAAAAAATTCAAATCAATCCGCCCATAACTTACTTAGGAAGAGTCATAAATTCGGAAACGGTGACTCATACCCCGCTGCAATTGAGAAAAGACCATCTTATTACTTTAAATGATTATCAAAAACTCTTAGGTGATATTAATTGGATTAGACCATATTTAAAATTAACCACTGCCGAATTAAAACCTCTTTTTAACACTTTACGTGGGGATCCTGATCCAACCTCAAAAAGACAATTAACAGCTGAGGCTCAAGAAGCCCTAGGCAAAGTAGAAGCAGCCTTATCAAATAGCTATGTAAAAAGAATTGATTTGACGATGACGTGGCAGTTCCTTTGCCTAGCTACTCCAACGGCGCCTACGGGAGTTCTGTGGCAACGCGGCCCTTTAGAATGGATCCATCTTCCTACCCAAGCTAAAAAAGTCGTGGCTTCTTATCCTGGTTTAATTGCCACATTAATGCTAAAAGGAAGGAAGCGGAGCATTGAATTGTTTGGTAAAGAGCCATCAGAGATTGTAATTCCATATAATAAGGAGCAGCTTGATGCTCTTTTAATGTTTGATGAAGACTGGCAGATTGCCATAGGGAATTACTGTGGTCAAATTTTGCATCATTTACCCTCGCATGTTTTACTAAATTTTATGTCTAACCATCCAGTTATTTTTCCTGTCCGGTGTAAACAGTTCCCTATTTCAGATGCTCAGGTAGTCTTTACTGATGGATCGGCTAACGGTAGAGCCTCTATAGTCACAAGAGATCATCAAAAACTTTTGGAAACACAAGAAACTTCAGCTCAAAGGGCTGAAATCACAGCTGTTATTGAGGCCTTTGTTATGTTTGCGGAGAAAGAATTTAACCTTTATTCTGACTCTCAGTATGTGGTCAGGCTGTTTCCACACATTGAGACTGCAGTTTTGCCTGAAAACAAAACTGCTATCTTCCATTTGTTAACTAAACTGCAGCAGCAAATATGGAAAAGAAATCGGGCGTTCTTTATCGGCCACATTCGGGCTCATTCCGGCCTGCCTGGCCCTTTAAATGCTCTCAATGAATTGGCAGATTCGTTAACCAGGATTTCAGTGGCTTCTGTTTTTGAAGAAGCTCGAGCTTCTCACTCACTTCATCACCAAAATGCCACTGCCTTACGATACCAGTTTCAAATTCCTCGAGAATCTGCCCGAGAGATTGTTCGTTCTTGTTCACATTGTCCTACTACCGTGAATGCTTTGCCTCTGGGAGTTAACCCTCGCGGTCTCAAACCTAATGCACTCTGGCAAATGGATGTAACCCATGTCTCTTCATTTGGAAAACTGTCTTTTGTTCATGTAACTGTAGATACCTTCTCTCATGTTATTATTGCCACTGCTCGTACAGGGGAAGCAGTTAAAGATGTAATACAACATCTTTTTACATGCTTTTCCTATCTGGGCTTGCCAAAAGCTTTAAAAACTGATAATGCTCCTGCTTACACTTCTAAATCTTTTCAGCAATTCTGTACAAGATTTCAAATTAAACATAACACCGGCATCCCTTATAACCCACAAGGACAAGCCATTGTGGAAAGAGCACATCAAACACTGAAAATCCATATTCAAAAACTAAAAGAAGGGGAATTTAAATATAGTTCCCCCCATCAGATTTTGCAACATGCTCTTTTCGTAATAAATAACTTAAATGCTGATTCATCCGGAAACACTGCAATGCTTCGCCATTGGTGCCCAGAGCAATTGAATGCAAAACCATTAGTAAAATGGAGGGACCTTCTTTCCGGACAATGGAAAGGTCCTGACCCCTTATTAACCAATGGGCGAGGGTATGCTTGTGTTTTTCCACAGGACGCGGACGCTCCGATTTGGGTTCCAGACAGACTAATTCGCCATGTCTCAGCTCCCCGGATACCAGAATCCCCCGCCACCGCGATCTCTAAAAAGGAAGAAACTCCCTCTTCCCCCGCTCCCTCCGCCAGCACGGGAAACGCCGCTGACCCCAGGACAGCTGACATTGGAGATCCCGGATAGGCGCGGATCGGAGCCACCCACTGGACAGATGTCACGACTTCAGATACAGGATATTGCACCCCCTGATTTTTTGCCTCGCAGGAATCCATTAGGACGCCCAGCTCAGTCAACCCAACAAGCCTCCTTGCCCACCTGGGGACAGATTAAAGCTCTCTGTCGCCAGGCACAGGGGATAGCTACCCTACAGGGATCGTCAGTCTCTCCTGAAAAGGTGTTTATTGCCATGCTTGCCTTGCTCTCTTGCCAGGTAAGCGCTGCTCCCATTCCAACCAAATATTGGGCGTTTCTCCCGGATCCTCCAACTTTCCAAGTTGTTACTTGGAACAGTGACCCCATACGAGTTAGTACAGACCAGCCTCGCCTTTTGGGAGGATCTTATACTTCCTATACAAAAGACCAATACCCTATTAATTTCAATTATACCTTTAAAGGACTAGCAGATGATTTTCCTGTCTGCTTTAATTTTCCTCCTGGCCTTACAGGAGACTTCTTTACCAAGACAGGATGCATTGGAGCCTCCACAAAAGCAGTTATGACAGATTCCCCAACCTCTAAATTTGCATCTATAGGGGATCGGTCTGCTTGGATATTACGAGCCCGTATGCCTGGGGTCCTTGGCCCCTATAAGTCTTTGTCTCTCAAAACTCCATCAGAATATCCAAATTGTGATGATGTTGCTCCCTCAGATGTTATTTGGAAAACTATAGATGATCATTCAGGATATCCGATTTGGAAATCTTGTATTTATAATTCGAGAGTAGATTACAATATGCCGGGAGGAAGAAATTGTGCGATTCAGGACTGGAGCAACCCAAATCCAGGTCAAGACCCTGAGTCTGACGATGACTTTATCAATAGATTGGATAATTGGAAAGAATATTCAATTTCTTGGCCGTTAGTTGCCACCAGACGGCATCATAACCAATTTGTTCCCCCTATGCTGTCTTATATAACTAGAGGTAAAACCTTTTGGCAGCCAGAAATTTGGAGAGCCCTTGCGGCTACCGCCCCTATTATTTTAATCCGACCAAAAAATACCTCTATTTACTCTATTTTAGCTTGTCTACCCTCTCCTTATGTTTTTCTTTTCACTAATGATTCTGAAAGACTTAACATACAATTGAATTATACAGGTGGACCCCATGTAGTGTCTTGTGAACAATGTATGCTTTCATCCTGTTTAACTCCTCAATATAAAGTTTGCTCTTTCATGGTTTTAAAACGTCCGCCCTATCTCATGGTACCTGTAACTGTAGCCACGTATTGGTATGATAACCATGGCCTAGCTGTACTGCAACAGCTACAAGATTTAATGCGAACACGACGGTTTGTGGGCTTACTTGTTTTGGGAATATCAGCTTTGATAACCGCAATTACTTCTGTTACTGTGGCGGCATTATCATTGTCTCAACAAGTGTATACTGCCCAATATGTTGACACCGTATCCAAAAATGTTTCTCTAACGCTGGCAACCCAGGAAATTATAGATAGGAAGCTAGAAATAAGGATTGATGCCTTAGAAGAAGCAGTAATGCATATTGGGAATGAATTACAGAGTCTGAAAATGAAATTGGCTCTTTCATGTCATGCCGATTACCGGTGGATATGTGTTACATCCCTGAAAGTAAATGAGACAGATTTTAAATGGGAGAGGGTCAAAAATCATATTTTAGGTGTCTGGAACAGCTCAGATATTAGTTTAGATTTAGGGAAACTTCATAATCAGATTCAGACCTTGGAACACTCCCGATTAGATTTTACCGCCGCAGGAGAAGCCAATGACTTTTTCCACACCTTCTCTGACTTCATTTCTGGAAAAACTCTTCTGACTACTGTCTCTAGCTATGCTGCTGTGGGTGCCAAAATCCTGCTCCTTGTAATCGTGCTTCCTTGTGTTGTCAGGACTCTTCGGCAGAGCATTCGGAATCTCGCGACTGAACTGCACCTAATTTTTTTAAAAAACTAATAAAGAAGGGGGAGTTGCCGGAAGCCAGTGTGAGGAATCCCGCCCGTGACAAGGTCATGAGGAAGGAAGCTGACATACGCAAGGCGTGCTCAGACTTCAGGGACCCCTCTGGATATTCCTAAGCATGTACCCCAGCAAAAATCTGCCGGCTTTTGTGCTCTGCTTTTCCACTTTTCTGATATTCTCTGGAAAAAAGTCAATTCAGGGTTTTAGTCTTCTGCATTTGAAAGGGATGTTTCAGTTAAACCCCTCTGATAGCTCTCTAGTCTGCCTAACAGGTTCCCCAGACCTCTTACAGCTTGTGAATTGCTTACAGCCCCCCAACCGCGAGAGGCACAAAGCTTACAGCTTGTGAATTGCTTACAGCCCCCCAACCGCGGGAGGCACAAAGCTTAAAAGCATCTTAAAGATACAGAGCCTTTTCTAAAGAGTTAAAAATTATATTGGTAGAGGGTTTTCACTGTTGACTCAAGGATTGCTGCCAGACCTCCTTATTCTTTATCTTTTAGGCACCTGGAAGGATGTTAATGTAAGCAGGATGTAGAAAAAGATACATAGTAGTTTTGATGTTAGCAACACTAGACTTTTGAGTTAATTGCTTCTCTTTTGCTATAAATCACTGCACTCCCTCTACTTGTTATAAGTTGCTGTATCCTTGCTGTCTAAGAATGTAACTTTCTTTAGTGCTTTCCGAGAGTGGCACCAGACCTTGGGAAGATCAACACAAATAAGTCTTGTGGTTGACAAACCCTTATCAGAAAAAAGGCTGTAAAATGTTAATTGGCCCTTTTGGTTGGAAGATGATGTAAATTACCTAAGACTTGTGTATACAATTAGGTATGCAGAGAGAAAAGCCTGGTTTTGATAAGAGTCTGGACTGCTAACGCTGCATAACTTTGTGTTACCCATTGATCTCCATGTTTTATCAAAAGTATAAAAGGCCTTCTGAACAATAAAGGACGGGACCAGATACTCAGACCAGTTTCTCGGACTAGTCTCGGCCTGGTGTCTTGGGAATATGGCTCCCCCCGTGTCTCTCTCTCTCTCTCTTTTTCTCTCCCTTTTCTTCCCTCTGCTCTTTACTTTAATTTCAGGCTGAATTTCCATCTGGGGCGCGGAGGCTCGCCAGGTCTACTTATTTGCCCTGGTTATTAAGATCCGCGAGAAAGGGAGCTTAAGGCGAGGCACCCTTAGATATTCAAGCGGGCACCGGTGGCCCAACGTAGATGGTGCAAATTCCTTGTCTGGAATTTTATTGGTCTTCCGCGTAAACCAAGCTATTGAGCCCTCTTTCTCCACTTAATCTTCCTACTGCACTACAGTTTCTTAATCTAATCTTATATTAATAAATAAACAAGTCTTTCCACGCCAACGCCGTCCACCTTTCGAATTCCCTGGATCCACCGGGGCTGGACCCCGGCAATACCCGTCTCCACTAGAGAGGAAGCACGATGGTCCCGCCCACATCCAGAGGAGCCCCGTTTCCCCCTCGGAGCTCGAGATGAGGGATCCTTTCCCTGCTTTCAACGGGAAAGAATTCCCGGCGTTCCCGTCGCATCTCAAGAGGAGGCACTCTCAACAGGAAAGGCGAGAGGAACTCCATGGTCGTACCACCATTCCAAGAGTCCCCCAGATGTCTCAGTCCATTCCAGAGGAACCTCTTTGCCCTGCACTGGCTCATCTTTCACGCCGAGGATCGACTCACACCACGGTGGAACGTGGGACAGCCCTGTGGGAAAGCCTCGAGGGAAAACCACAGATCCTTTGATCCACGCGACGGGAAGCGTGACATTGCTGCTACAGCCTGGAAAGAAAACGCACGTGCATGCCCCCACTCGAGACGAGGCCTGACTCCCCTGCGGAGACTCCAGAAGTACCCAAAGATCCATGTCAGCCCCTGAGAGGAATCCTCGTTTCCGGCCCTGACTCCACACAAGGTTTTTGGCCCCGGTATCGACGGGAGAGGAATCCCGCGAGGCCCCCTAGCAACTCGCATGTGGACTGGCCTCTCCTGAGGCCACCAGGGCGGGTCCCTGAGGTCCCCGTCGTAACTCGAGAACACCTGCCGCATCTCGAGAAAATCCAGGAAGTTCTCCCTTCCAGGCGAGATGAGGCCTATTTCCGATGAGGCGTCTGGAGACTAATGACACCTAACCTCTGGAACTTCGAAAGGGTCTTTCACACCCTTGCTGCAACTCAAGAAGTTCACTTCCATACCCGTCTCCACTCGAGAGGAAGCAGGATGGTCCCGCCCACATCCAGAGGAGCCCCGTTTCCCCCTCGTAGCTCGAGATGAGGGATCCTTTGCCTGCTTTCAACGGGAAAGAATTCCCGGTGTTCCCGTCGCATCTCAAGAGGAGGCACTCTCAACAGGAAAGGCGAGAGGAACTCCATGGTCGTACCACCATTCCAAGAGTCCCCCAGATGTCTCAGTCCATTCCAGAGGAAGCTCTTTGCCCTGCACTGGCTCATCTTTCACGCCGAGGATCGACTCACACCACGGTGGCACGTGGGACAGCCCTGTGGGAAAGCCTCGAGGGAAAGCCTCGAGGGAAAACCACAGATCCTTTGATCCACGAGACGGGAAGCGTGACATTGCTGCTACAGCCTGGAAGGAAAGTGCACGTGCATGCCCCCTCACGAGACGAGGCCTGTCTCCGCTGGCGAGACTCCAGAAGTACCCAAAGATCCATATCAGCCCCTGAGAGGAATCCTCGGTTCTGGCCCTGACTCCACACAAGGTTTTTGGCCCCGGTATCGACGGGAGAGGAATCCCGAGAGGCCCCCTAGCAACTCGCATGGTGAGTGGCCACTCCTGAGGCCACCAGGGCGGGTCCCTGAGGTCCCCGTCGTAACTCGAGAACACCTGCCGCAACTCGAGAAAATCCAGGAAGTTCTCCCTTCCAGGCGAGATGAGGCCTATTTCCGATGAGGCGTCTGGAGACTAATGACACCTAACCTCTGGAACTTCGAAAGGGTCTTTCACACCCTTGCTGCAACTCAAGAAGTTCACCGCCATACCCGTCTCCACTCGAGAGGAAGCACGATGGTCCCGCCCACATCCAGAGGAGCCCCGTTTCCCCCTCGTAGCTCGAGATGAGGGATCCTTTGCCTGCTTTAAACGGGAAAGAATTCCCGGAGTTCCCGTCGCATCTCAAGAGGAGGCACTCTCAACAGGAAAGGCGAGAGGAACTCCATGGTCGTACCACCATTCCAAGAGTCCCCCAGATGTCTCAGTCCATTCCAGAGGAAGCTCTTTGCCCTGCACTGGCTCATCTTTCACGCCGAGGATCGACTCACACCACGGTGGCACGTGGGACAGCCCTGTGGGAAAGCCTCGAGGGAAAGCCTCGAGGGAAAACCACAGATCCTATGATCCACGCGACGGGAAGCGTGACATTGCTGCTACAGCCTGGAAGGAAAGCGCACGTGCATGCCCCCACTCGAGACGAGGCCTGACTCCACTGGGGAGTCTCCAGACGTACCCAAAGATCCATGTCAGCCCATGAGAGGAATCCTCGGTTACGGCCCTGACTCCACACAAGGTTGTTGGCCCCGGTATCGACGGGAGAGGAATCCCTAGAGGCCCCCTAGCAACTCGCATAGGGGCTGGCCTCTCCTGAGGCCACCAGGGCGGGTCCCTGAGGTCCCCGTCGTAACTCGAGAACACCTGCCGCAACTCGAGAAAATCCAGGAAGTTCTCTCTTCCAGGCGAGATGAGGCCTATTTCTGATGAGGCGTCAGGAGACTAATGACACCTAACCTCTGGAACTTCGAAAGGGTCTTTCACACCCTTGCTGCAACTCAAGAAGTTCACCGCCATACCCGTCTCCACTCGAGAGGAAGCACGATGGTCCCGCCCACATCCAGAGGAGCCCCGTTTTCCCCTCGTAGCTCGAGATGAGGGATCCTTTCCCTGGTTTCAAAGGGAAAGAGTTCCCGGCGTTCCCGTCGCATCTCAAGAGGAGGCACTCTCAACAGGAAAGGCGAGAGGAACTCCATGGTCGTACCACCATTCCAAGAGTCCCCCAGATATCTCAGTCCATTCCAGAGGAACCTCTTTGTCCTGCACTGGCTCATCTTTCACGCCGAGGATCGACTCACACCACGGTGGCACGTGGGACAGCCCTGTGGGAAAGCCTCGAGGGAAATCCACAGATCCTTTGATCCACGCGACGGGAAGCGTGACATTGCTGCTACAGCCTGGAAGGAAAGTGCACGTGCATGCCCCCACTCGAGACGAGGCCTGACTCCCCTGGGGAGACTCCAGAAGTACCCAAAGATCCATGTCAGCCCCTGAGAGGAATCCTCGGTTCCGGCCCTGACTCCATACAAGGTTTTTGGCCCCGGTATCGACGGGAGAGGAATCCCGAGAGGCCCCCTAGCACCTCGCATAGGGACTGGCCTCTCCTGAGGCCACCAGGGCGGGTTCCTGAGGTCCCCGTCGTAACTCGAGAACACCTGCCGCAACTCGAGAAAATCCAGGAAGTTCTCCCTTCCAGGCGAGATGAGGCCTATTTCCTATGAGGCGTCTGGAGACTAATGACACCTAACCTCTGGAACTTCGAAAGGGTCTTTCACACCCTTGCTGCAACTCAAGAAGTTCACCACCATACCCGTCTCCACTAGAGAGGAAGCACGATGGTCCCGCCCACATCCAGAGGAGTCCCGTTTCCCCCTCGTAGCTCGAGATGAGGGATCCTTTTCCTGCTTTCAACGGGAAAGAATTCCCGGCGTTCCCGTCGCATCTCAAGAGGAGGCACTCTCAACAGGAAAGGCGAGAGGAACTCCATGGTCGTACCACCATTCCAAGAGTCCCCCAGATGTCTCAGTCCATTCCAGAGGAACCTCTTTGCCCTGCACTGGCTCATCTTTCACGCCGAGGATCGACTCACACCACGGTGGCACGTGGGACAGCCCTGTGGGAAAGCTTCGAGGGAAAGCCTCGAGGGAAAACCACAGATCCTTTGATCCACGCGACGGGAAGCGTGACATTGCTGCTACAGCCTGGAAGGAAAGCGCACGTGCATGCCCCCACTCGAGACGAGGCCTGACTCCCCTGGGGGGACTCCAGAAGAACCCAAAGATCCATGTCAGCCCCTGAGAGGAATCCTCGGTTCCGGCCCTGACTCCATACAAAGTTTTTGGCCCCGGTATCGACGGGAGAGGAATCCCGAGAGGCCCCCTAGCAACTCGCATGGGGACTGGCCTCTCCTGAGGCCACCAGGGCGGGTCCCTGAGGTACCCGTCGTAACTCGAGAACACCTGCCGCATCTCGAGAAAATCCAGGAAGTTCTCCCTTCCAGGCGAGATGAGGCCTATTTCCGATGAGGCGTCTGGAGACTAATGACACCTAACCTCTGGAACTTCGAAAGGGTCTTTCACAGCCTTGCTGCAACTCAAGAAGTTCACCGCCATACCCGTCTCCACTCGAGAGGAAGCATGATGGTCCCGCCCACATCCAAAGGAGCCCCGTTTCCCCCTCGGAGCTCGAGATGATGGATCCTTTCCCGGCTTTCAACGGGGAAGAATTCCCGGCGTTCCCGTCGCATCTCAAGAGGAGGCACTCTCAACAGGAAAGGCGAGAGGAACTCCATGGTCGTACCACCATTCCAAGAGTCCCCAGATGTCTCCGTCCATTCCAGAGGAACCTCTTTGCCCTGCACTGGCTCATCTTTCACGCCGAGGATCGACTCACACCACGGTGGCACGTGGAACAGCCCTGTGGGAAAGCCTCGATGGAAAACCACAGATCCTTTGATCCATGCGACGGGAAGCGTGACATTGCTGCTACAGCCGGGAAGGAAAGCGCACGTGCATGCCCCCACTCGAGAAGAGGCCTAACTCTCCTGGGGAGACTCCAGAAGTACCCAAAGATCCATGTCAGCCCCTGAGAGGAATCCTCGGTTCCGGCCCTGACTGCACACAAGGTTTTTGGCCCCGGTATCGACGGGAGAGGAATCACGAGAGGCCCCCTAGCACATCGCATGGGGACTGGCCTCTCCTGAGGCCGCCAGGGCGGGTCCCTGAGATCCCCGTCGTAACTCGAGAACACCTGCCGCAACTCGAGAAAATCCAGGAAGTTCTCCCTTTCAGGCGAGATGAGGCCTATTTCCGATGAGGCGTCTGGAGACTAATGACACCTAACCTCTGGAAATTCGAAAGGGTCTTTCACACCCTTGCTGCAACTCAAGAAGTTCACCGCCATACCCGTCTCCACTCGAGAGGAAGCACGATGGTCCCGCCCACATCCAGAGGAGCCCCGATTCCCCCTCGTATCTCGAGATGAGGGAACCTTTCCCTGCTTTAGACGAGAAAGAATTCCCGGCGTTCCCGTCGCATCTCAAGAGGAGGCACTCTCAACAGGAAAGGCGAGAGGAACTCCATGGTCGTACCACCATTCCAGGAGTCCCCCAGATGTCTCAGTCCATTCCAGAGGAACCTCTTTGCCCTGCACTGGCTCATCTTTCACGCCGAGGATCGAATCACACCACGGTGGCACGTGGGACAGCCCTGTGGGAAAGCCTCGAGGGAAAGCCTCGAGGGAAAACCACAGATCCTTTGATCCACGCGACGGGAAGCGTGACATTGCTGCTACAGCCTGGAAGGAAAGCGCACGTGCATGCCCCCACTCGAGACGAGGCCTGACTCCCCTGGGGAGACTCCAGAAGTACCCAAAGATCCATGTCAGCCCCTGAGAGGAATCCTCGGTTCCGGCCCTGACTGCACACAAGGTTTTTGGCCCCGGTATCGACGGGAGAGGAATCCCGAGAGGCCCCCTAGCACCTCGCATGGGGACTGGCCTCTCCTGAGGCCACCAGGGCGGGTCCCTGAGGTCCCCGTCGTAACTCGAGAACACCTGCCGCAACTCGAGAAAATCCAGGAAGTTCTCCCTTCCAGGCGAGATGAGGCCTATTTCCGATGAGGCGTCTGGAGACTAATGACACCTAACCTCTCGAACTTCGAAAGGGTCTTTCACACCCTTGCTGCAACTCAAGAAGTTCACCGCCATACCCGTCTCCACTCGAGAGGAAGCACGATGGTCCCGCCCACATCCAGAGGAGCCCCGTTTCCCCCTCGTAGCTCAAGATGAGGGATCCTTTCCCTGCTTTCAACGGGAAAGAATTCCCGGCGTTCCCGTCGCATCTCAAGAGGAGGCACTCTCAACAGGAAAGGCGAGAGGAACTCCATGGTCGTACCACCATTCCAAGAGTCCCCCAGATGTCTCAGTCCATTCCAGAGGAACCTCTTTGCCCTGCACTGGCTCATCTTTCACGCCGAGGATCGACTCACACCACGGTGGCACGTGGGACAGCCCTGTGGGAAAGCCTCGAGGGAAAACCACAGATCCTTTGATCCACGCCACGGGAAGCGTGACATTGCTGCTACAGCCTGTAAGGAAAGCGCACTTGCATGCCCCCACTCGAGACGAGGCCTGACTCCCCTGGGGAGACTCCAGAAGTACCCAAAGATCCATGTCAGCCCCTGAGAGGAATTCTCGGTTCCGGCCCTTACTCCACACAAGGTTTTTGGCCCCGGTATCGACGGGAGAGGAATCCCGAAAGGCCCCCTAGCACCTCGAATGGGGACTGGCCTCTCCTGAGGCCACCAGGGCGGGTCCCTGAGGTCCCCGTCGTAACTTGAGAACACCTGCCGCAACTCGAGAAAATCCAGGAAGTTCTCTCTTCCAGGCGAGATGAGGCCTATTTCCGATGAGGCGTCTGGAGACTAATGACACCTAACCTCTGGAACTTCGAAAGGGTCTTTCACACCCTTGCTGCAACTCAAGAAGTTCACCGCCATACCCTTCTCCACTCGAGAGGAAGCACGATGGTCCCGCCCACATCCAGAGGAGCCCCGTTTCCCCCTCGTAGCTCGAGATGAAGTATCCTTTCCCTACTTTCAACGGGAAAGAATTCCCGGCGTTCCCGTCGCATCTCAAGAGGAGGCACTCTCAACAGGAAAGGCGAGAGGAACTCCATGGTCTTACCACCATTCCAAGAGTCCCCCAGATGTCTCAGTCCATTCCAGAGGAACCTCTTTGCCCTGCACTGCCTCATCTTTCACGCCGAAGATCGACTCACACCACGGTGGGACGTGGGATGGCCCTGTGGGAAAGCCTCGAGGGAAAGCCTCGAGGGAAACCCACAGATCCTTTGATCCACGCGACGGGAAGCGTGACATTGCTACTACAGCCTGGAAGTAAAGCGCACGTACATGCCCCGACTCGAGACGAGGCCTGACTCCCCTGGGGAGACTCCAGAAGTACCCAAAGATCCATGTCAGCCCCTGAGAGGAATCCTCGGTTCCGGCCCTGATGCCACACAAGGTTTTTGACCCCGGTATCGACGGGAGAGGAATCCCGAGAGGCCCCCTAGCAACTCGCATGGTGACTGGCCACTCCTGAGGCCACCAGGGCGGGTCCCTGAGGTCCCCGTCGTAACTCGAGAACACCTGCCGCAACTCGAGAAAATCCAGGAAGTTCTCCCTTCTAGGCGAGATGAGGCCTATTTCCGATGAGGCGTCTGGAGACTAATGACACCTAACCTCTGGAACTTCGAAAGGGTCTTTCACAGCCTTGCTGCAACTCAAGAAGTTCACCGCCATACCCGTCTCCACTCGAGAGGAAGCATGATGGTCCCGCCCACATCCAAAGGAGCCCCGTTTCCCCCTCGGAGCTCGAGATGATGGATCCTTTCCCGGCTTTCAACGGGGAAGAATTCCCGGCGTTCCCGTCGCATCTCAAGAGGAGGCACTCTCAACAGGAAAGGCGAGAGGAACTCCATGGTCGTACCACCATTCCAAGAGTCCCCAGATGTCTCCGTCCATTCCAGAGGAACCTCTTTGCCCTGCACTGGCTCATCTTTCACGCCGAGGATCGACTCACACCACGGTGGCACGTGGAACAGCCCTGTGGGAAAGCCTCGATGGAAAACCACAGATCCTTTGATCCATGCGACGGGAAGCGTGACATTGCTGCTACAGCCGGGAAGGAAAGCGCACGTGCATGCCCCCACTCGAGAAGAGGCCTAACTCTCCTGGGGAGACTCCAGAAGTACCCAAAGATCCATGTCAGCCCCTGAGAGGAATCCTCGGTTCCGGCCCTGACTGCACACAAGGTTTTTGGCCCCGGTATCGACGGGAGAGGAATCACGAGAGGCCCCCTAGCACATCGCATGGGGACTGGCCTCTCCTGAGGCCGCCAGGGCGGGTCCCTGAGATCCCCGTCGTAACTCGAGAACACCTGCCGCAACTCGAGAAAATCCAGGAAGTTCTCCCTTTCAGGCGAGATGAGGCCTATTTCCGATGAGGCGTCTGGAGACTAATGACACCTAACCTCTGGAAATTCGAAAGGGTCTTTCACACCCTTGCTGCAACTCAAGAAGTTCACCGCCATACCCGTCTCCACTCGAGAGGAAGCACGATGGTCCCGCCCACATCCAGAGGAGCCCCGATTCCCCCTCGTATCTCGAGATGAGGGAACCTTTCCCTGCTTTAGACGAGAAAGAATTCCCGGCGTTCCCGTCGCATCTCAAGAGGAGGCACTCTCAACAGGAAAGGCGAGAGGAACTCCATGGTCGTACCACCATTCCAGGAGTCCCCCAGATGTCTCAGTCCATTCCAGAGGAACCTCTTTGCCCTGCACTGGCTCATCTTTCACGCCGAGGATCGAATCACACCACGGTGGCACGTGGGACAGCCCTGTGGGAAAGCCTCGAGGGAAAGCCTCGAGGGAAAACCACAGATCCTTTGATCCACGCGACGGGAAGCGTGACATTGCTGCTACAGCCTGGAAGGAAAGCGCACGTGCATGCCCCCACTCGAGACGAGGCCTGACTCCCCTGGGGAGACTCCAGAAGTACCCAAAGATCCATGTCAGCCCCTGAGAGGAATCCTCGGTTCCGGCCCTGACTGCACACAAGGTTTTTGGCCCCGGTATCGACGGGAGAGGAATCCCGAGAGGCCCCCTAGCACCTCGCATGGGGACTGGCCTCTCCTGAGGCCACCAGGGCGGGTCCCTGAGGTCCCCGTCGTAACTCGAGAACACCTGCCGCAACTCGAGAAAATCCAGGAAGTTCTCCCTTCCAGGCGAGATGAGGCCTATTTCCGATGAGGCGTCTGGAGACTAATGACACCTAACCTCTCGAACTTCGAAAGGGTCTTTCACACCCTTGCTGCAACTCAAGAAGTTCACCGCCATACCCGTCTCCACTCGAGAGGAAGCACGATGGTCCCGCCCACATCCAGAGGAGCCCCGTTTCCCCCTCGTAGCTCAAGATGAGGGATCCTTTCCCTGCTTTCAACGGGAAAGAATTCCCGGCGTTCCCGTCGCATCTCAAGAGGAGGCACTCTCAACAGGAAAGGCGAGAGGAACTCCATGGTCGTACCACCATTCCAAGAGTCCCCCAGATGTCTCAGTCCATTCCAGAGGAACCTCTTTGCCCTGCACTGGCTCATCTTTCACGCCGAGGATCGACTCACACCACGGTGGCACGTGGGACAGCCCTGTGGGAAAGCCTCGAGGGAAAACCACAGATCCTTTGATCCACGCCACGGGAAGCGTGACATTGCTGCTACAGCCTGTAAGGAAAGCGCACTTGCATGCCCCCACTCGAGACGAGGCCTGACTCCCCTGGGGAGACTCCAGAAGTACCCAAAGATCCATGTCAGCCCCTGAGAGGAATTCTCGGTTCCGGCCCTTACTCCACACAAGGTTTTTGGCCCCGGTATCGACGGGAGAGGAATCCCGAAAGGCCCCCTAGCACCTCGAATGGGGACTGGCCTCTCCTGAGGCCACCAGGGCGGGTCCCTGAGGTCCCCGTCGTAACTTGAGAACACCTGCCGCAACTCGAGAAAATCCAGGAAGTTCTCTCTTCCAGGCGAGATGAGGCCTATTTCCGATGAGGCGTCTGGAGACTAATGACACCTAACCTCTGGAACTTCGAAAGGGTCTTTCACACCCTTGCTGCAACTCAAGAAGTTCACCGCCATACCCTTCTCCACTCGAGAGGAAGCACGATGGTCCCGCCCACATCCAGAGGAGCCCCGTTTCCCCCTCGTAGCTCGAGATGAAGGATCCTTTCCCTACGTTCAACGGGAAAGAATTCCCGGCGTTCCCGTCGCATCTCAAGAGGAGGCACTCTCAACAGGAAAGGCGAGAGGAACTCCATGGTCTTACCACCATTCCAAGAGTCCCCCAGATGTCTCAGTCCATTCCAGAGGAACCTCTTTGCCCTGCACTGCCTCATCTTTCACGCCGAAGATCGACTCACACCACGGTGGGACGTGGGATGGCCCTGTGGGAAAGCCTCGAGGGAAAGCCTCGAGGGAAACCCACAGATCCTTTGATCCACGCGACGGGAAGCGTGACATTGCTACTACAGCCTGGAAGTAAAGCGCACGTACATGCCCCGACTCGAGACGAGGCCTGACTCCCCTGGGGAGACTCCAGAAGTACCCAAAGATCCATGTCAGCCCCTGAGAGGAATCCTCGGTTCCGGCCCTGATGCCACACAAGGTTTTTGACCCCGGTATCGACGGGAGAGGAATCCCGAGAGGCCCCCTAGCAACTCGCATGGTGACTGGCCACTCCTGAGGCCACCAGGGCGGGTCCCTGAGGTCCCCGTCGTAACTCGAGAACACCTGCCGCAACTCGAGAAAATCCAGGAAGTTCTCCCTTCTAGGCGAGATGAGGCCTATTTCCGATGAGGCGTCTGGAGACTAATGACACCTAACCTCTGGAACTTCGAAAGGGTCTTTCACAGCCTTGCTGCAACTCAAGAAGTTCACCGCCATACCCGTCTCCACTCGAGAGGAAGCATGATGGTCCCGCCCACATCCAAAGGAGCCCCGTTTCCCCCTCGGAGCTCGAGATGATGGATCCTTTCCCGGCTTTCAACGGGGAAGAATTCCCGGCGTTCCCGTCGCATCTCAAGAGGAGGCACTCTCAACAGGAAAGGCGAGAGGAACTCCATGGTCGTACCACCATTCCAAGAGTCCCCAGATGTCTCCGTCCATTCCAGAGGAACCTCTTTGCCCTGCACTGGCTCATCTTTCACGCCGAGGATCGACTCACACCACGGTGGCACGTGGAACAGCCCTGTGGGAAAGCCTCGATGGAAAACCACAGATCCTTTGATCCATGCGACGGGAAGCGTGACATTGCTGCTACAGCCGGGAAGGAAAGCGCACGTGCATGCCCCCACTCGAGAAGAGGCCTAACTCTCCTGGGGAGACTCCAGAAGTACCCAAAGATCCATGTCAGCCCCTGAGAGGAATCCTCGGTTCCGGCCCTGACTGCACACAAGGTTTTTGGCCCCGGTATCGACGGGAGAGGAATCACGAGAGGCCCCCTAGCACATCGCATGGGGACTGGCCTCTCCTGAGGCCGCCAGGGCGGGTCCCTGAGATCCCCGTCGTAACTCGAGAACACCTGCCGCAACTCGAGAAAATCCAGGAAGTTCTCCCTTTCAGGCGAGATGAGGCCTATTTCCGATGAGGCGTCTGGAGACTAATGACACCTAACCTCTGGAAATTCGAAAGGGTCTTTCACACCCTTGCTGCAACTCAAGAAGTTCACCGCCATACCCGTCTCCACTCGAGAGGAAGCACGATGGTCCCGCCCACATCCAGAGGAGCCCCGATTCCCCCTCGTATCTCGAGATGAGGGAACCTTTCCCTGCTTTAGATGAGAAAGAATTCCCGGCGTTCCCGTCGCATCTCAAGAGGAGGCACTCTCAACAGGAAAGGCGAGAGGAACTCCATGGTCGTACCACCATTCCAGGAGTCCCCCAGATGTCTCAGTCCATTCCAGAGGAACCTCTTTGCCCTGCACTGGCTCATCTTTCACGCCGAGGATCGAATCACACCACGGTGGCACGTGGGACAGCCCTGTGGGAAAGCCTCGAGGGAAAGCCTCGAGGGAAAACCACAGATCCTTTGATCCACGCGACGGGAAGCGTGACATTGCTGCTACAGCCTGGAAGGAAAGCGCACGTGCATGCCCCCACTCGAGACGAGGCCTGACTCCCCTGGGGAGACTCCAGAAGTACCCAAAGATCCATGTCAGCCCCTGAGAGGAATCCTCGGTTCCGGCCCTGACTGCACACAAGGTTTTTGGCCCCGGTATCGACGGGAGAGGAATCCCGAGAGGCACCCTAGCACCTCGCATGGGGACTGGCCTCTCCTGAGGCCACCAGGGCGGGTCCCTGAGGTCCCCGTCGTAACTCGAGAACACCTGCCGCAACTCGAGAAAATCCAGGAAGTTCTCCCTTCCAGGCGAGATGAGGCCTATTTCCGATGAGGCGTCTGGAGACTAATGACACCTAACCTCTCGAACTTCGAAAGGGTCTTTCACACCCTTGCTGCAACTCAAGAAGTTCACCGCCATACCCGTCTCCACTCGAGAGGAAGCACGATGGTCCCGCCCACATCCAGAGGAGCCCCGTTTCCCCCTCGTAGCTCAAGATGAGGGATCCTTTCCCTGCTTTCAACGGGAAAGAATTCCCGGCGTTCCCGTCGCATCTCAAGAGGAGGCACTCTCAACAGGAAAGGCGAGAGGAACTCCATGGTCGTACCACCATTCCAAGAGTCCCCCAGATGTCTCAGTCCATTCCAGAGGAACCTCTTTGCCCTGCACTGGCTCATCTTTCACGCCGAGGATCGACTCACACCACGGTGGCACGTGGGACAGCCCTGTGGGAAAGCCTCGAGGGAAAACCACAGATCCTTTGATCCACGCCACGGGAAGCGTGACATTGCTGCTACAGCCTGTAAGGAAAGCGCACTTGCATGCCCCCACTCGAGACGAGGCCTGACTCCCCTGGGGAGACTCCAGAAGTACCCAAAGATCCATGTCAGCCCCTGAGAGGAATTCTCGGTTCCGGCCCTTACTCCACACAAGGTTTTTGGCCCCGGTATCGACGGGAGAGGAATCCCGAAAGGCCCCCTAGCACCTCGAATGGGGACTGGCCTCTCCTGAGGCCACCAGGGCGGGTCCCTGAGGTCCCCGTCGTAACTTGAGAACACCTGCCGCAACTCGAGAAAATCCAGGAAGTTCTCTCTTCCAGGCGAGATGAGGCCTATTTCCGATGAGGCGTCTGGAGACTAATGACACCTAACCTCTGGAACTTCGAAAGGGTCTTTCACACCCTTGCTGCAACTCAAGAAGTTCACCGCCATACCCTTCTCCACTCGAGAGGAAGCACGATGGTCCCGCCCACATCCAGAGGAGCCCCGTTTCCCCCTCGTAGCTCGAGATGAAGGATCCTTTCCCTACTTTCAACGGGAAAGAATTCCCGGCGTTCCCGTCGCATCTCAAGAGGAGGCACTCTCAACAGGAAAGGCGAGAGGAACTCCATGGTCTTACCACCATTCCAAGAGTCCCCCAGATGTCTCAGTCCATTCCAGAGGAACCTCTTTGCCCTGCACTGCCTCATCTTTCACGCCGAAGATCGACTCACACCACGGTGGGACGTGGGATGGCCCTGTGGGAAAGCCTCGAGGGAAAGCCTCGAGGGAAACCCACAGATCCTTTGATCCACGCGACGGGAAGCGTGACATTGCTACTACAGCCTGGAAGTAAAGCGCACGTACATGCCCCGACTCGAGACGAGGCCTGACTCCCCTGGGGAGACTCCAGAAGTACCCAAAGATCCATGTCAGCCCCTGAGAGGAATCCTCGGTTCCGGCCCTGATGCCACACAAGGTTTTTGACCCCGGTATCGACGGGAGAGGAATCCCGAGAGGCCCCCTAGCAACTCGCATGGTGACTGGCCACTCCTGAGGCCACCAGGGCGGGTCCCTGAGGTCCCCGTCGTAACTCGAGAACACCTGCCGCAACTCGAGAAAATCCAGGAAGTTCTCCCTTCTAGGCGAGATGAGGCCTATTTCCGATGAGGCGTCTGGAGACTAATGACACCTAACCTCTGGAACTTCGAAAGGGTCTTTCACACCCTTGCTACAACTCAAGAAGTTCACCGCCATACCCGACTCCACTCGAAAGGAAGCACGATGGTCCCGCCCACATCCAGAGGAGCCCCGTTTCCCCCTCGTAGCTCGAGATGAGGGATCATTTCTCTGCTTTCAACGGGAAAGAATTCCCGGCGTTCCCGTCGGATCTCAAGAGGAGGCACTCTTAACAGGAAAGTCGAGAGGAACTCCATGGTCGTACCACCATTCCAAGAGTCCCCCACATGTCTCAGTCCATTCCAGAGGAACCTCTTTGCCCTGCACTGGCTCATCTTTCGCGCCGAGGATCGACTCACACCACGGTGGCACGTGGGACAGCCCTGTGGGAAAGCCTCGAGGGAAAGCCTCGAGGGAAAACCACAGATCCTTTGATCCACGCGACGGGAAGCGTGACATTGCTGCTACAGCCTGGAAGGAAAGCGCACGTGCATGCCCCCACTCGAGACGAGGCCTGACTCCCCTGGGGAGACTCCAGAAGTACCCAAAGATCCATGTCAGCCCCTGAGAGGAATCCTCGGTTCTGGCCCTGACTCCACACAAGGTTTTTGGCCCCGGTATCGACGGGAGAGGAATCCCGAGAGGCCCCCTAGCAACTCGCATGGGGACTGGCCTCTCCTGAGGCCACCAGGGCGGGTCCCTGAGGTCCCCGTCGTAACTCGAGAACACCTGCCGCAACTCGAGAAAATCCAGGAAGTACTCCCTTCCAGGCGAGATGAGGCCTATTTCCGATGAGGCGTCTGGAGACTAATGACACCCAAACTCTGGAACTTCGAAAGGGTCTTTCACACCTTTGCTGCAACTCAAGAAGTTTACCGCCATACCCGTCTCCACACGAGAGAAAGCACGATGGTCCCACCCACATCCAGAGGAGCCCCGTTTCCCCCTTGTAGCTCGAGATGAGGGATCCTTTCCCTGCTTTCAACGGGAAAGAATTCCCGGCATTCCCGTCGCATCTCAAGAGGAGGCACTCTCAACAGGAAAGGCGAGAGGAACTCCATGGTCGTACCACCATTCCAAGAGTCCCCCAGATGTCTCAGTCCATTCCAGAGGAACCTCTTTGCCCTGCACTGGCTCATCTTTCACGCCGAGAATCGACTCACACCACGGTGGCACGTGGGACAGCCCTGTGGGAAAGCCTCGAGGGAAAGCCTAGAGGGAAAACCACAGATACTTTGATCCACGCGACGGGAAGCGTGACATTGCTGCTACAGCCTGGAAGGAAAGCGCACGTGCATGCCCCCACTCGAGACGAGGCCTGACTCCCCTGAGGAGACTCCAGAAGTACCCAAAGATCCATGTCAGCTCCTGAGAGGAATCCTCGGTTCCGGCCATGACTCCACACAAGGTATTTGGCCCCAGTAACGACGGGAGAGGAATCCCGAGAGGCCCCCTAGCAACACGCATGGGGACTGGCCTCTCCTGAGGCCATCAGGGCGGGTCCCTGTGGTATCAGTCGTAACTCGAGAACACCTGCCGCACCTCGAGAAAATCCAGGAAGTTCTGCCTTCCAGGCGAGATGAGGTCTAATTCCGATGAGGCGTCTAGAGACTGACACGTAACCTCTGGAACTTCGAAAGGGTCTTTCACACCCTTGCTGCAACTCAACAAGTTCACCGCCATACCCGTCTCCACTCGAGAGGAAGCACGATGGTCCCGCCCACATCCAGAGGAGCCCCGTTTCCCCCTCGGAGCTCGAGATGAGGGATCCTTTCCCTGCTTTCAACGGGAAAGAATTCCCAGCGTTCCCGTCGCATCTCAAGAGGAGGCACTCTCAACAGGAAAGGCGAGAGGAACTCCATGGTCGTACCACCATTCCAAGAGTCCCCCAGATGTCTCAGTCCATTCCAGAGGAACCTCTTTGCCCTGCACTGGCTCATCTTTCACTCCGAGGATCGACTCACACCACGGTGGCACATGGGACAGCCCTGTGGGAAAGCCTCGAGGGAAAGCCTCGAGGGAAAACCACAGATCATTTGATCCACGCGACGGGAAGCGTGACATTGCTGCTACAGCCAGGAAGGAAAGCGCACGTGCATGCCCCCACTCGAGACGAGGCCTGACTCCCCTGGGGAGACTCTAGAAGTACCCAAAGATCCATGTCAGCCCCTGAGAGGAATCCTCGGTTCTGGCCCTGACTCCACACAAGGTTTTTGGCCCCGGTATCGACGGGAGAGGAATCCCGAGAGGCCCCCTAGCAACTCGCATGGGGACTGGCCGTTCTTGAGGCCACCAGGGCGGGTCCCTGAGGTCCCCATCGTAACTCGAAAACACCTGCCGCAACTCGAGAAAATCCAGGAAGTTCTCCCTTCCAGGCGAGATGAGGCCTATTTCCGATGAGGCGTCTGGAGACTAATGAAACCTAACCTCTGGAACTTCGAAAGGGTCTTTCACACCCTTGCTGCAACTCAAAAAGTTCACCGCCATACCCGTCTCCACTCGAGAGGAAGCACGATGGTCCCGCCCACATCCAGAGGAGCCCCGTTTCCCCCTCGGAGCTCGAGATGAGGGATCCTTTCCCTGCTTTCAACGGGAAAGAATTCCCGGCGTTCCCGTCGCATCTCAAGAGGAGGCACTCTCAACAGGAAAGGCGAGAGGAACTCCATGGTCGTACCACCATTCCAAGAGTCCCCCAGATGTTTCAGTCCATTCCAGAGGAACCTCTTTGCCCTGCACTGGCTCATCTTTCACGCCGAGGATCGACTCACACCACGGTGGCACGTGGGACAGCCCTGCGGGAAAGCCTCGAGGGAAAGCCTCGAGGGAAAACCACAGATACTTTGATCCACGCGACGGGAAGCGTGACATTGCTGCTACAGCCTGGAAGGAAAGCGCACGTGCATTCCCCCACTCGAGACGAGGCCTGACTCCCCTGGGGAGACTCCAGAAGTACCCAAAGATCCATGTCACCCCTGAGAGGAATCCTCGGTTCCGGCCCTGACTCCACACAAGGTTTTTGGCCCCGGTATCGACGGGAGAGGAATCCCGAGAGGCCCCCTAGCAACTCGCATGGGGACTGGCCTCTCCTGAGGCCACCAGGGCGGGTCCCTGAGGTCCCCGTCATAACTCGAGAACACCTGCCGCAACTCGAGAAAATCCAGGAAGTTCTCCCTTCCAGGCGAGATGAGGCCTATTTCCGATGAGGCGTCTGGAGACTAATGACACCTAACCTCTGGAACGTCGAAAGGGTCTTTCACACCATTGCTGCAACTCAAGAAGTTCACCGCCATACCCGTCTCCACTCGAGAGGAAGCACGATGGTCCCGCCCACATCCAGAGGAGCCCCGTTTCCCCCTCGGAGCTCGATATGAGGGATCCTTTCCCTGCTTTCAACGGGAAAGAATTCCCGGCGTTCCCGTCGCATCTCACGAGGAGGCACTCTCAACAGGAGAGGCGAGAGGAACTCCATGGTCGTACCACCATTCCAAGAGTCCCCCAGATGTCTCAGTCCATTCCAGAGGAACCTCTGTGCCCTGCACTGGCTCATCTTTCACGCCGAGGATCGACTCACACCACGGTGGCACATGGGACAGCCCTGTGGGAAAGCCTCGAGGGAAAGCCTCGAGGGAAAACCACAGATCATTTGATCCACGCGACGGGAAGCGTGACATTGCTGCTACAGCCAGGAAGGAAAGCGCACGTGCATGCCCCCACTCGAGACGAGGCCTGACTCCCCTGGGGAGACTCTAGAAGTACCCAAAGATCCATGTCAGCCCCTGAGAGGAATCCTCGGTTCTGGCCCTGACTCCACACAAGGTTTTTGGCCCCGTTATCGACTGGAGAGGAATCCCGAGAGGCCCCCTAGCAACTCGCATGGGGACTGGCCTCTCCTGAGGCCATCAGGGCGTGTCCCTGTGGTACCCGTCGTAACTTGAGAACACCTGCCGCACCTCGAGAAAATCCAGGAAGTTCTCCCTTCCAGGCTAGATGAGGCCTATTTCCGATGAGGCGTCTGGAGACTAATGACACCTAACCTCTGGAACTTCGAAAGGGTCTTTCACACCCTTGCTGCAACTCAAGAAGTTCACCGACATACACGTGTCCACTCGAGAGGAAGCACGATGGTGCCGCCCACATCCCGAGGAGCCCCGTTTCCCCCTCGTAGCTCGAGATGAGGGATCCTTTCCCTGCTTTCAACGGGAAAGAATTCCCGGCGTTCCCGTCACAACTCAAGAGGAGGCACTCTCAACAGGAAAGGCGAGAGGAACTCCATGGTCGTACCACCATTCCAAGAGTCCACCAGATGTCTGAGTCCATTCCAGAGGAACCTCTTTGCCCTACACTGGCTCATCTTTCACGCCGAGGATCGACTCACACCACGGTGGCACGTGGGACAGCCCTGTGGGAAAGTCTCGAGGGAAAGCCTCGAGGGAAAACCACAGATCCTTTGATCCACGCGACAGGAAGCGTGACATTGCTGCTACAGCCTGGAAGGAAAGCGCACGTGCATGCCCCCACTCGAGACGAGGCCTGACTCCCCTGGGGAGACTCCAGAAGTACCCAAAGATCCATGTCAGCCCCTGAGAGGAATCCTCGGTTCCGGCCCTGACTCCACACAAGGTTTTTGGCCCCGGTATCGACGGGAGAGGAATCCCGAGAGGCCCCCTAGCACATCGCATGGGGACTGGCCTCTCCTGAGGCCACCAGGGCGGGTCCCTGAGGTCCCCGTCGTAACTCGAGAACACCTGCCGCAACTCGAGAAAATCCAGGAAGTTCTTCCTTCCAGGCGAGATGAGGCCTATTTCCGATGAGGCGTCTGGAGACTAATGACACCTAACCTCTGGAACTTCGAAAGGGTCTTTCACACCCTTGCTGCAACTCAAGAAGTTCACCGCCATACCCGTCTCCACTCGAGAGGAAGCACGATGGTCCCGCCCACATCCAGAGGAGCCCCGTTTCCCCCTCGTAGCTCGAGATGAGGGATCCTTTCCCTGCTTTCAACGGGAAAGAATTCCTGGCGTTCCTGTCGCATCTCAAGAGGAGGCACTCTCAACAGGAAAGGCGAGAGGAACTCCATGGTCGTACCACCATTCCAAGAGTCCCACAGATGTCTGAGTCCATTCCAGAGGAACCTCTTTGCCCTGCACTGGCTCATCTTTCATGCCGAGGATCGATTCACTCTACGGTGGCACGTGGGACAGCCCTGTGGGAAAGCCTCGAGGGAAAGCCTCGAGGGAAAACCACAGATCCTTTGATCCACGCGACGGGAAGCGTGACATTGCTGCTACAGCCTGGAAGGAAAGCACACGTGCATGCCCCCACTCGAGACGAGGCCTGACTCCCCTGGGGAGACTCCAGAAGTACCCAAAGATCCATGTCAGCCCCTGAGAGGAATCCTCGGTTCCGGCCCTGACTCCACACAAGGTTTTTGGCCCCGGTATCGACGGGAGAGGAATCCCGAGAGGCCCCCTAGCAACTCGCATGGGGACTGGCCGTTCTTGAGGCCACCAGGGCGGGTCCCTGAGGTCCCCATCGTAACTCGAAAACACCTGCCGCAACTCGAGAAAATCCAGGAAGTTCTCCCTTCCAGGCGAGATGAGGCCTATTTCCGATGAGGCGTCTGGAGACTAATGAAACCTAACCTCTGGAACTTCGAAAGGGTCTTTCACACCCTTGCTGCAACTCAAAAAGTTCACCGCCATACCCGTCTCCACTCGAGAGGAAGCACGATGGTCCCGCCCACATCCAGAGGAGCCCCGTTTCCCCCTCGGAGCTCGAGATGAGGGATCCTTTCCCTGCTTTCAACGGGAAAGAATTCCCGGCGTTCCCGTCGCATCTCAAGAGGAGGCACTCTCAACAGGAAAGGCGAGAGGAACTCCATGGTCGTACCACCATTCCAAGAGTCCCCCAGATGTTTCAGTCCATTCCAGAGGAACCTCTTTGCCCTGCACTGGCTCATCTTTCACGCCGAGGATCGACTCACACCACGGTGGCACGTGGGACAGCCCTGCGGGAAAGCCTCGAGGGAAAGCCTCGAGGGAAAACCACAGATACTTTGATCCACGCGACGGGAAGCGTGACATTGCTGCTACAGCCTGGAAGGAAAGCGCACGTGCATTCCCCCACTCGAGACGAGGCCTGACTCCCCTGGGGAGACTCCAGAAGTACCCAAAGATCCATGTCACCCCTGAGAGGAATCCTCGGTTCCGGCCCTGACTCCACACAAGGTTTTTGGCCCCGGTATCGACGGGAGAGGAATCCCGAGAGGCCCCCTAGCAACTCGCATGGGGACTGGCCTCTCCTGAGGCCACCAGGGCGGGTCCCTGAGGTCCCCGTCATAACTCGAGAACACCTGCCGCAACTCGAGAAAATCCAGGAAGTTCTCCCTTCCAGGCGAGATGAGGCCTATTTCCGATGAGGCGTCTGGAGACTAATGACACCTAACCTCTGGAACGTCGAAAGGGTCTTTCACACCCTTGCTGCAACTCAAGAAGTTCACCGCCATACCCGTCTCCACTCGAGAGGCAGCACGATGGTCCCGCCCACATCCAGAGGAGCCCCGTTTCCCCCTCGGAGCTCGATATGAGGGATCCTTTCCCTGCTTTCAACGGGAAAGAATTCCCGGCGTTCCCGTCGCATCTCACGAGGAGGCACTCTCAACAGGAGAGGCGAGAGGAACTCCATGGTCGTACCACCATTCCAAGAGTCCCCCAGATGTCTCAGTCCATTCCAGAGGAACCTCTGTGCCCTGCACTGGCTCATCTTTCACGCCGAGGATCGACTCACACCACGGTGGCACGTGGGACAGCCCTGTGGGAAAGCCTCGAGGGAAAGCCTCGAGGGAAAACCACAGATCCTTTGATTCTCGCGACGGGAAGCGTGACATTGCTGCTACAGCCTGGAAGGAAATCGCACGTGCATGCCCCCACTCGAGACGAGGCCTGACTCCCCTGGGGAGACTCCAGAAGTACCCAAAGATCCATGTCACCCCTGAGAGGAATGCTCGGTTCCGGCCCTGACTCCACACAAGTCTTTTGGCCCCGGTATCGACGGGAGAGGAATCCCGAGAGGCCCCCTAGCAACTCGCATGGGGACTGGCCTCTCCTGAGGCCACCAGGGCTGGTTCCTGAGGTCCCCATCGTAACTCGAGAACTCCTGCCGCAACTCGAGAAAATCCTGGAAGTTCTCCCTTCCAGGCGAGATGAGGCCTATTTCCTATGAGGCGTCTGCAGACTAATGACACCTAACCTCTAGAACTTCGAAAGGGTCTTTCACACCCTTGCTGCAACTCAAGAAGTTCACCGCCATACCCGTGTCCACTCGGGAGGAAGCACGATGGTCCCGCCCACATCCAGAGGAGCCCCGTTTCCCCCTCGGAGCTCGAGATGAGGGATCCTTTCCCTGCTTTCAACGGGAAAGAATTCCCGGCGTTCCCGTCGCATCTCAAGAGGAGGCACTCTCAACAGGAAAGGCGAGAGGAACTCCATGGTCGTACCACCATTCCAAGAGTCCCCCAGATGTCTCAGTCCATTCCAGAGGAACCTCTTTGCCCTGCACTGGCTCATCTTTCACGCCGAGGATCGACTCACACCACGGTGGCACGTGGGACAGCCCTGTGGGAAAGCCTCGAGGGAAAGCCTCGAGGGAAAACCACAGAGCATTTGATCCACGCGACGGGAAGCGTGACATTGCTGCTACAGCCTGGAAGGAAAGCGCACGTGCATGCCCCCACTCGAGACGAGGCCTGACTCTCCTGGGGAGACTCTAGAAGTACCCAAAGATCCATGTCAGCCCCTGAGAGGAATCCTCGGTTCCGGCCCTGACTCCACACAAGGTTTTTGGCCCCGGTATCGACGGGAGAGGAATCCCGAGAGGCCCCCTAGCAACTCGCATGGGGACTGGCCGTTCCTGAGGCAATAAGGGCGGGTCCAAGTGGTACCCGTCGTAACTCGAGAACACCTGCCGAACCTCGAGAAAATCCAGGAAGTTCTCCCTTCCAGGCTAGATGAGGCCTATTTCCGATGAGGCGTCTGGAGACTAATGACACCTAACCTCTGGAACTTCGAAAGGGTCTTTCACACCCTTGCTGCAACTCAAGAAGTTCACCGCCATACCCGTCTCCACTCGAAAGGAAGCAAGATGGTCCCGCCCACATCCAGAGGAGCCCCTTTTCCCCCTCGTAGCTCGAGATGAGGGATCATTTCCCTGCTTTCAACGGGAAAGAATTCCCGGCGTTCCCGTCGGATCTCAAGAGGAGGCACTCTTAACAGGAAAGTCGAGAGGAACTCCATGGTCGTACCACCATTCCAAGAGTCCCCCACATGTCTCAGTCCATTCCAGAGGAACCTCTTTGCCCTGCACTGGCTCATCTTTCACGCCGAGGATCGACTCACACCACGGTGGCACGTGGGACAGCCCTGTGGGAAAGCCTCGAGGGAAAGCCTCGAGGGAAAACCACAGATCCTTTGATCCACGCGACGGGAAGCGTGACATTGCTGCTACAGCCTGGAAGGAAAGCGCAAGTGCATGCCCCCACTCGAGACGAGGCCTGACTCCCCTGGGGAGACTCCAGAAGTACCCAAAGATCCATGTCAGCCCCTGAGAGGAATCCTCGGTTCTGGCCCTGACTCCACACAAGGTTTTTGGAGCCGGTATCGAAGGGAAAGGAATCCCGAGAGGCCCCCTAGCAACTCGCATGGGGACTGGCCTCTCCTGAGGCCATCAGGGCGGGTCCCTGTGGTACCCGTCGTAACTCGAAAACACCTGCCGCACCTCGAGAAAATCCAGGAAGTTCTCCCTTCCAGGCTAGATGAGGCCTATTTCCGATGAGGCGTCTGGAGACTAATGACACCTAACCTCTGGAACTTCGAAAGTGTCTTTCACACCCTTGCTGCAACTCAAGAAGTTCACCGACATACCCGTGTCCACTCGAGAGGAAGCACGATGGTCTCGCCCACATCCCGAGGAGCCCCGTTTCCCCCTCGTAGCTCGAGATGAGGGATCCTTTCCCTGCTTTCAACGGGAAAGAATTCCCGACGTTCCCGTCGCATCTCAAGAGGAGGCACTCTCAACAGGAAAGGCGAGAGGAACTCCATGGTCGTACCACCATTCCAAGAGTCCCCCAGATGTCTCAGTCCATTCCAGAGGAACCTCTTTGCCCTGCACTGGCTCATCTTTCACGCCGAGGATCGACTCACACCACGGTGGCACGTGGGACAGCCCTGTGGGAAAGCCTCGAGGGAAAGCCTCGAGGGAAAACCACAGATCCTTTGATCCACGGGACGGGAAGCGTGACATTGCTGCTACAGCCTGGAAGGAAAGCACACGTGCATGAGCCCACGCGAGACGAGGCCTGACTCCCCTGGGGAGACTCCAGAAGTACCCAAAGATCCATGTCAGCCCCTGAGAGGAATCCTCGGTTCCGGCCCTGACTCCACACAAGGTTTTTGGCCCCGGTATCGACGGGAGAGGAATCCCGAGAGGCCCGCTAGCAACTCGCATGGGGACTGGCCTCCTGAGGCCACCAGGGCGGGTCCCTGAGGTCCCCGTCGTAACTTGAGAACACCTGCCGCAACTCGAGAAAATCCAGGAAGTTCTCCCTTCCAGGCGAGATGAGGCCTATTTCTGATGAGGCGTCTGGAGACTAATGACACCTAACCTCTGGAACTTCGAAAGGGTCTTTCACACCCTTGCTGCAACTCAAGAAGTTTACCGCCATACCCGTCTCCACACGAGAGAAAGCACGATGGGCCCGCCCTCATACAGAGGAGCCACGTTTCCCCCTCGTAGCTTGAGATGAGGGATCCTTTCCCTGCTTTCAACGGGAAAGAATTCCCGGCATTCCCGTCGCATCTCAAGAGGAGGCACTCTCAACAGGAAAGGCGAGAGGAACTCCATGGTGGTACCACCATTCCAAGAGTCCCCCAGATGTCTCAGTCCATTCTAGAGGAACCTCTTTGCCCTGCACTGGCTCATCTTTCACGCCGAGGATCGACTCACACCACGGTGGCACGTGGGACAGCCCTGTGGGAAAGCCTCGAGGGAAAGCCTCGAGGGAAAACCACAGATCCTTTAATCCTCGCGATGGGAAGCGTGACATTGCTGCTACAGCCTGGAAGGAAAGCGCACGTGCATGCCCCCACTCGAGACGAGGCCTGACTCCCCTGGGGAGACTCCAGAAGTACCCAAAGATCCATGTAACCCCTGAGAGGAATGCTCGGTTCCGGCCCTGACTCCACACAAGGCTTTTGGCCCCGGTATCGACGGGAGAGGAATCCCGAGAGGCCCCCTAGCAACTCGCATGGGGACTAGCCTCTCCTGAGGCCACCAGGGCGGGTCCCTGAGGTCCCCGTCGTAACTCGAGAACACCTGCCGCAACTCGAGAAAATCCAGGAAGTTCTCCCTTCCAGGCGAGATGAGGCCTATTTCCGATGAGGCGTCTGGAGACTAATGACACCTAACCTCTGAAACTTCGAAAGGGTCTTTCACACCCTTGCTGCAACTCAAGAAGTTCACCGCCATACCCGTGTCCACTCGGGAGGAAGCACGATGGTCCCGCCCACATCCAGAGGAGCCCCGTTTCCCCCTCGGAGCTCGAGATGAGGGATCCTTTCCCTGCTTTCAACGGGAAAGAATTCCCGGCGTTCCCGTCGCATCTCAAGAGGAGGCACTCTCAACAGGAAAGGCGAGAGGAACTCCATGGTCGTACCACCATTCCAAGAGTCCCCCAGATGTCTCAGTCCATTCCAGAGGAACCTCTTTGCCCTGCACTGGCTCATCTTTCACGCCGAGGATCGACTCACACCACGGTGGCACGTGGGACAGCCCTGTGGGAAAGCCTCGAGGGAAAGCCTCGAGGGAAAACCACAGATCCTTTGATGCACGCGACGGGAAGCGTGACATTGCTGCTACAGCCTGGAAGGAAAGCACACGTGCATGCCCCCACTCGAGACGAGGCCTGACTCCCCTGGGGAGACTCCAGAAGTACCCAAAGATCCATGTCAGCCCCTGAGAGGAATCCTCGGTTCCGGCCCTGACTCCACACAAGGTTTTTGGCCCCGGTATCGACGGGAGAGGAATCCCGAGAGGCCCCCTAGCAACTCGCATGGGGACTGGCCTCTCCTGAGGCCACCAGGGCGGGTCAGTGAGGTCACCCTCGTAACTCGAGAACTACTTCCGCAACTCGAGAAAATCCAGGAAGTTCTCCCTTCCAGGCGAGATGAGGCCTATTTCCGAAGAGGCGTCTGGAGACTAATGACACCTAACCTCTGGAACTTCGAAAGGGTCTTTCACACCCTTGCAGCAACTCAAGAAGTTTACCGCCATACCCGTCTCCACATGAGAGGAAGCACGATGGTCCCGCCCACATCCAGAGGAGCCCCGTTTCCCCCTCGTAGCTTGAGATGAGGGATCCTTTCCCTGCTTTCAACGGGAAAGAATTCCCGGCATTCCCGTCGCATCTCAAGAGGAGGCACTCTCAACAGGAAAGGCGAGAGGAACTCCATGGTCGTACCACCATTCCAAGAGTCCCCCAGATGTCTCAGTGCATTCCAGAGGAACCTCTTTGCCCTGCACTGGCTCATCTTTCACGCCGAGGATCGACTCACACCACGGTGGCACGTGGGACAGCCCTGTGGGAAAGCCTCGAGGGAAAGCCTCGAGGGAAAACCACAGATCCTTTGATCCACGCGACGGGAAGCGTGACATTGCTGCTACAGCCTGGAAGGAAAGCGCACGTCCATGCCCCCACTCGAGACGAGGCCTGACTCCCCTGGGGAGACTCCAGAAGAACCCAAAGATCCATGTCAGCCCCTGAGAGGAATCCTCGGTTCTGGCCCTGACTCCACACAAGGTTTTTGGCCCCGGTATCGACGGGAGAGGAATCCCGAGAGGCCCCCTAGCAACTCGCATGGGGACTGGCCTCTCCTGAGGCCATCAGGGCGGGTCCCTGTGGTACCCGTCGTAACGTGAGAACACCTGCCGCACCTCGAGAAAATCCAGGAAGTTCTCCCTTCCAGGCTAGATGAGGCCTATTTCCGATGAGGCGTCTGGAGACTAATGACACCTAACCTCTGGAACTTCGAAAGGGTCTTTCACACCCTTGCTGCAACTCAAGAAGTTCACCGACATACCCGTGTCCACTCGAGAGGAAGCACGATGGTCCCGCCCACATCCCGAGGAGCCCCGTTTCCCCCTCGTAGCTCGAGATGAGGGATCCTTTCCCTGCTTCCAACGGGAAAGAATTCCCGGCGTTCCCGTCGCATCTCACGGGGAGGCACTCTCAACAGGAAAGGCGAGAGGAACTCCATTGTCGTACCACCATTCCAAGAGTCCCCCAGATGTCTCAGTCCATTCCAGAGGAACCTCTTTGCCCTGCACTGGCTCATCTTTCACGCCGAGGATCGACTCACACCACGGTGGCACGTGGGACAGCCCTGTGGGAAAGCCTCGAGGGAAAGCCTCGAGGGAAAACCACAGATCCTTTGATCCACGCGACGGGAAGCGTGACATTGCTGCTACAGCCTGGAAGGAAAGCGCACGTCCATGCCCCCACTCGAGACGAGGCCTGACTCCCCTGGGGAGACTCCAGAAGTACCCAAAGATCCATGTCAGCCCCTGAGAGGAATCCTCGGTTCCGGCCCTGACTCCACACAGGTTTTTGGCCCCGGTATCGACGGGAGAGGAATCCCGAGAGGCCCCCTAGCAACTCGCATGGGGACTGGCCTCTACTGAGGCCACGAGGGCGGGTCCCTGAGGTCCCCGTCGTAACTCGAGAACACCTGCCGCAAGTCGAGAAAATCCAGGAAGTTCTCCCTTCCAGGCGAGATGAGGCCTATTTCCGATGAGGCGTGTGGAGACTAATGACACCCAACCTCTGGAACTTCGAAAGGGTCTTTCACACCCTTACTGCAACTCAAGAAGTTTACCGCCATACCCGTCTCCACACGAGAGAAAGCACGATGGTCCCGCCCACATCCAGAGGAGCCCCGTTTCCCCCTCGTAGCTCGAGATGAGGGATCCTTTCCCTGCTTTCAACGGGAAAGAATTCCCTGCGTTCCCGTCGCATCTCAAGAGGAGGCACTCTCAACAGGTAAGGCGAGAGGAACTCCATGGTCGTACCACCATTCCAAGAGTCCCCCAGATGTCTCAGTCCATTCCAGAGGAACCTCTTTGCCCTGCACTGGCTCATCTTTCACGCCGAAGATCGACTCACACCACGGTGGCACGTGGGACAGCCCTGTGGGAAAGCCTCGAGGAAAAGCCTCGAGGGAAAACCACAGATACTTTGATCCACGCGACGGGAAGCGTGACATTGCTGCTAAAGCCTGGAAGGAAAGCGCACGTCCATGCCCCCACTCGAGACGAGGCCTGACTCCCCTGGGGAGACTCCAGAAGTACCCAAAGATCCATGTCAGCCCCTGAGAGGAATCCTCGGTTCCGGCCCTGACTCCACACAAGGTTTTTGGCCCCAGTATCGACGGGAGAGGAATCCCGAGAGGCCCCCTAGCAACTCGCATGGGGACTGGCCTCTCCTGAGGCCATCAGGGCGGGTCCCTGTGGTACCCGTCGTAACTCGAGAACAGCTGCCGCACCTCGAGAAAATCCAGGAAGTTCTCCCTTCCAGGCGAGATGAGGTCTATTTCCGATGAGGCGTCTGGAGACTGACACGTAACCTCTGGAACTTCGAAAGGGTCTTTCACACCCTTGCTGCAACTCAAGAAGTTCACCGCCCTACCCGTCTCCACTCGAGAGGAAGCACGATGGTCCCGCCCACATCCAGAGGAGCCCCGTTTCCCCCTCGTAGCTCGAGATGAGGGATCCTTTCCCTGCTTTCAACGGGAAAGAATTCCCGGCGTTCCCGTCGCATCTCAAGAGGAGGCACTCTCAACAGGAAAGGCGAGAGGAACTCCATGGTCGTACCACCATTCCAAGAGTCCCTCAGATGTCTCAGTCCATTCCAGAGGAAACTCTTTGCCCTGCACTGGCTCATCTTTCACTCCGAGGATCGACTCACACCACGGTGGCACGTGGGACAGCCCTGTGGGAAAGCCTCGAGGGAAAGCATCGAGAGAAAACCACAGATCATTTGATCCACGCGACGGGAAGCGTGACATTGCTGCTACAGCCTGGAAGGAAAGCGCACGTCCATGCCCCCACTCGAGACCAGGCCTGACTCCCCTGGGGAGACTTTAGAAGTACCCAAAGATCCATGTCAGCCCCTGAGAGGAATCCTCGGTTCTGGCCCTGACTCCACACAAGGTTTTTGGCCCCGGTATCGACAGGAGAGAAATCCCGAGAGGCCCCCTAGCAACTCGCATGGGGACTGGCCTCTCCTGAGGCCATCAGGGCGGGTCCCTGTGGTACCCGTCGTAACTCGAGAACACCTGCCGCACCTCGAGAAAATACAGGAAGTTCTCCCTTCCAGGCTAGATGAGGCCTATTTCCGATGAGGCGTCTGGAGACTAATGACACCTAACCTCTGGAACTTCGAAAGGGTCTTTCACACCCTTGCTGCAACTCAAGAAGTTCACCGACATACCCGTGTCCACTCGAGAGGAAGCACGATGGTCCCGCCCACATCCCGAGGAGCCCCGTTTCCCCCTCGGAGCTCGAGATGAGGGATCCTTTCCCTGCTTTCAACGGGAAAGAATTCCCGGCGTTCCCGTCGCATCTCAAGAGGAGGCACTCTCAACAGGAAAGGCGAGAGGAACTCCATGGTCGTACCACCATTCCAAGAGTCCCCCAGATGTCTCAGTCCATTCCAGAGGAACCTCTTTGCCCTGCACTGGCTCATCTTTCACGCCGAGGATCGACTCACACCATGGTGGCACGTGGGACAGCCCTGTGGGAAAGCCTCGAGGGAAAGCCTCGAGGGAAAACCACAGATCCTTTGATGCACGCGACGGGAAGCGTGACATTGCTGCTACAGCCTGGAAGGAAAGCACACGTGCATGCCCCCACTCGAGACCAGGCCTGACTCCCCTGGGGAGACTCCAGAAGTTCCCAAAGATCCATGTCAGCCCCTGAGAGGAATCCTCGGTTCCGGCCCTGACTCCACACAAGGTTTTTGGCCCCGGTATCGACGGGAGAGGAATCCCGAGAGGCCCCCTAGCAACTCGCATGGGGACTGGCCTCTCCTGAGGCCACCAGGGCGGGTCCCTGAGGTCCCCGTCGTAACTCGAGAACACCTGCCGCAACTCGAGAAAATCCAGGAAGTTCTCCCTTCCAGGCGAGATGAGGCCTATTTCCGATGAGGCGTCTGGAGACTAATGACACCCAACCTCTGGAACTTCGAAAGGGTCTTTCACACCCTTGCTGCAACTCAAGAAGTTCACCGACATACCCGTGTCCACTCGAGAGGAAGCACGATGGTCCCGCCCACATCCAGAGGAGCCCCGTTTCCCCCTCGTAGCTCGAGATGAGGGATCCGTTCCCTGCTTTCAACGGGAAAGAATTCCCGGCGTTCCCGTCGCATCTCAAGAGGAGGCACTCTCAACAGGAAAGGCGAGAGGAACTCCATGGTCGTACCACCATTCCAAGAGTCCCCCAGATGTCTCAGTCCATTCCAGAGGAACCTCTTTGCCCTGCACTGGCTCATCTTTCACGCCGACGATCGACTCACACCACGGTGGCACGTGGGACAGCCCTGTGGGAAAGCCTCGAGGGAAAGCCTCGAGGGAAAACCACAGATCCTTTGATCCAGGCCACGGGAAGCATGACATTGCTGCTACAGCCTGGAAGGAAAGTGCACGTGCATGCCCCCACTCGAGACGAGGCCTGACGGCCCTGGGGAGACTCCAGAAGTACCCAAAGATCCATGTCAGCCCCTGAGAGGAATCCTCGATTCCGGCCCTGACTCAACACAAGGTTTTTGGCCCCGGTATCGACGGGAGAGGAATCCCGAGAGGCCCCCTAGCAACTCCCATGGGGACTGGCCGTTCCTGAGGCCACCAGGGCGGGTCCCTGAGGTCCCCGTCGTAACTCGAGAACACCTGCCACAACTCGAGAAAATCCAGGAAGTTCTCCCTTCCAGGCGAGATGAGGCCTATTTCCGATGAGGCGTCTGGAGACTAACGACACCTAACCTCTGGAACTTCGAAAGGGTCTTTCACACCCTTGCTGCAACTCAAGAAGTTCACCGCCATACCCGTGTCCACTCGAGAGGAAGCACGATGGTCCCGCCCACATCCAGAGGAGCCCCGTTTCCCCCTCGTAGCTCGAGATGAGGGATCCTTTCCCTGCTTTCAACGGGAAAGAATTCCCGGCATTCCCGTCGCATCTCAAGAGGAGGCACTCTCAACAGGAAAGGCGAGAGGAACTCCATGGTCGTACCACCATTCCACGAGTCCCCCAGATGTCTCA
Organism: Capricornis sumatraensis; assembly: GCF_032405125.1. Classification (NCBI taxonomy): domain Eukaryota; kingdom Metazoa; phylum Chordata; class Mammalia; order Artiodactyla; family Bovidae; genus Capricornis; species Capricornis sumatraensis. Next base: position 161,330 of record NW_027184627.1, read on the forward strand.
GTCCATTCCAGAGGAACCTCTTTGCCCTGCACTGGCTCATCTTTCACGCCGACGATCGACTCACACCAAGGTGGCACGTGGGACAGCCCTGTGTGAAAGCCTCGAGGGAAAGCCTCGAGGGAAAACCACAGATCGTTTGATCCACGCGACGGGAAGCGTGACATTGCTGCTACAGCCTGGAAGGAAAGCGCACGTGCATGACCCCACTCGAGACGGGGCCTGACTCCCCTGGGGAGACTCCAGAAGTACCCAAAGATCCATGTCAGCCCCTGAGAGGAATCCTCGGTTCCGGCCCTGACTCCACACAAGGTTTTTGGCCCCGGTATCGACGGGAGAGGAATCCCGAGAGGCCCCCTAACAACTCGCATGGGGACTGGCCTCTCCTGAGGCCACCAGGGCGGGTCCCTGAGGTCTCCGTCGTAACTCGAGAACACCTGCCGCAACTCGAGAAAATCCAGGAAGTTCTCCCTTCCAGGCGAGATGAGGCCTATTTCCGATGAGGCGTCTGGAGACTAATGACACCTAACCTCTGGAACGTCGAAAAGGTCTTTCACACCCTTGCTGCAACTCAAGAAGTTCACCGCCATACCCGTCTCCACTCGAGAGGAAGCACGATGGTCCCGCCCACATCCAGAGGAGCCCCGTTTTCCCCTCGTAGCTCGAGATGAGGGATCCTTTCCCTGCTTTCAACGGGAAAGTATTCCCGGGATTCCCGTCGCATCTCAAGAGGAGGCACTCTCAACAGGAAAGGCGAGAGGAACTCCATGGTCGTACCACCATTCCACGAGTCCCCCAGATGTCTCAGTCCATTCCAGAGGAACCTCTTTGCCCTGCACTGGCTCATCTTTCACGCCGACGATCGACTCACACCACGGTGGCACGTGGGACAGCCCTGTGTGAAAGCCTCGAGGGAAAGCCTCGAGGGAAAACCACAGATCCTTTGATCCAGGCCACGGGAAGCATGACATTGCTGCTACAGCCTGGAAGGAAAGCGCACGTGCATGCCCCCACTCGAGACGAGGCCTGACGGCCCTGGGGAGACTCCAGAAGTACCCAAAGATCCATGTCAGCCCCTGAGAGGAATCCTCGATTCCGGCCCTGACTCCACACAAGGTTTCTGGCCCCGGTATCGACGGGAGAGGAATCCCGAGAGGCCCCCTAGCAACTCCCATGGGGACTGGCCGTTCCTGAGGCCACCAGGGCGGGTCCCTGAGGTCCCCGTCGTAACTCGAGAACACCTGCCACAACTCGAGAAAATCCAGGAAGTTCTCCCTTCCAGGCGAGATGAGGCCTATTTCCGATGAGGCGTCTGGAGACTAACGACACCTAACCTCTGGAACTTCGAAAGGGTCTTTCACACCCTTGCTGCAACTCAAGAAGTTCACCGCCATACCCGTGTCCACTCGAGAGGAAGCACGATGGTCCCGCCCACATCCAGAGGAGCCCCGTTTCCCCCTCGTAGCTCGAGATGAGGGATCCTTTCCCTGCTTTCAACGGGAAAGAATTCCCGGCATTCCCGTCGCATCTCAAGAGGAGGCACTCTCAACAGGAAAGGCGAGAGGAACTCCATGGTCGTACCACCATTCCAAGAGTCCCCCAGATGTCTCAGTGCATTCCAGAGGAACCTCTTTGCCCTGCACTGGCTCATCTTTCACGCCGAGGATCGACTCACACCACGGTGGCACGTGGGACAACCCTGTGGGAAAGCCTCGAGGCAAAGCCTCGAGGGAAAACCACAGATCCTTTGATCCACGCGACGGGAAGCGTGACATTGCTGCTACAGCCTGGAAGGAAAGCGCACGTGCATGCCCCCACTCGAGACGGGGCCTGACTCCCCTGGGGAGACTCCAGAAGTACCCAAAGATCCATGTCAGCCCCTGAGAGGAATCCTCGGTTCCGGCCCTGACTCCACACAATGTTTTTGGCCCCGGTATCGACGGGAGAGGAATCCCGAGAGGCCCCCTAACAACTCGCATGGGGACTGGCCTCTCCTGAGGCCACCAGGGCGGGTCCCTGAGGTCTCCGTCGTAACTCGAGAACACCTGCCGCAACTCGAGAAAATCCAGGAAGTTCTCCCTTCCAGGCGAGATGATGCCTATTTCCGATGAGGCGTCTGGAGACTAATGACACCTAACCTCTGGAACGTCGAAAGGGTCTTTCACACCCTTGCTGCAACTCAAGAAGTTCACTGCCATACCCGTCTCCACTCGAGAGGAAGCACGATGGTCCCGCCCACATCCAGAGGAGCCCCGTTTCCCCCTCGTAGCTCGAGATGAGGGATCCTTTCCCTGCTTTCAACGGGAAAGTATTCCCGGCATTCCCGTCGCATCTCAAGTGGAGGCACTCTCAACAGGAAAGGCGAGAGGAACTCCATGGTCGTACCACCATTCCAAGAGTCCCCCAGATGTCTCAGTCCATTCCAGAGGAACCTCTTTGCCCTGCACTGGCTCATCTTTCACGCCGAGGATCGACTCACACCACGGTGGCACGTGGGACAGCCCTGTGGGAAAGCCTCGAGGGAAAGCCTCGAGGGAAAACCACAGATCCTTTGATCCACGCGACGGGAAGCGTGACATTGCTGCTACAGCCTGGAAGGAAAGCGCACGTGCATGCCCCCACACGAGACGAGGCCTGACTCCCCTGGGGAGACTCCAGAAGTACCCAAAGATCCATGTCAGCCCCTGAGAGGAATCCTCGGTTCTGGCCCTGACTCCACACAAGGTTTTTGGCCCCGGTATCGACGGGAGAGGAATCCCGAGAGGCCCCCTAGCAACTCGCATGGGGACTGGCCTCTCCTGAGGCCACCAGGGCGGGTCCCTGAGGTCTCCGTCGTAACTCGAGAACACCTGTCGCAACTCGAGAAAATCCAGGAAGTTCTCCCTTCCAGGCGAGAAGAATCCTATTTCCGATGAGGCGTTTGGAGACTAATGACACCTAAACTCTGGAACTTCGAAAGGGTCTTTCACACCCTTGCTGCGACTCAAGAAGTTCATCGCCATACCCGTCTCCACTCGCGAGGAAGCACGATGGTCCCGCCCACATCCAGAGGAGCCCCGTTTCCCCCTCGTAGCTCGAGATGAGGGATCCTTTCCCTGCGTTCAACGGGAAAGAATTCCCGGCATTCCCGTCGCATCTCAAGAGGAGGCACTCTCAACAGGAAAGGCGAGAGGAACTCCATGGTCGTACCACCATTCCACGAGTCCCCCAGATGTCTCAGTCCATTTCAGAGGAACCTCTTTGCCCTGCACTGGCTCATCTTTCACGCCGACGATCGACTCACACCACGGTGGCACGTGGGACAGCCCTGTGTGAAAGCCTCGAGGGAAAGCCTCGAGGGAAAACCACAGATCCTTTGATCCAGGCCACGGGAAGCGTGACATTGCTGCTACAGCCTGGAAGGAAAGCGCACGTGCATGCCCCAACTCGAGACGAGGCCTGACGGCCCTGGGGAGACTCCAAAAGTACCCAAAGATCCATGTCAGCCCCTGAGAGGAATCCTCGATTCCGGCCCTGACTCCACACAAGGTTTCTGGCCCCGGTATCGACGGGAGAGGAATCCCGAGAGGCCCCCTAGCAACTCCCATGGGGACTGGCCGTTCCTGAGGCCACCAGGGCGGGTCCCTGAGGTCCCCGTCGTAACTCGAGAACACCTGCCACAACTCGAGAAAATCCAGGAAGTTCTCCCTTCCAGGCGAGATGAGGCCTATTTCCGATGAGGCGTCTGGAGACTAACGACACCTAACCTCTGGAACTTCGAAAGGGTCTTTCACACCCTTGCTGCAACTCAAGAAGTTCACCGCCATACCCGTGTCCACTCGAGATGAAGCACGATGGTCCCGCCCACATCCAGAGGAGCCCCGTTTCCCCCTCGTAGCTCGAGATGAGGGATCCTTTCCCTGCTTTCAACGGGAAAGAATTCCCGGCATTCCCGTCGCATCTCAAGAGGAGGCACTCTCAACAGGAAAGGCGAGAGGAACTCCATGGTCGTACCACCATTCCAAGAGTCCCCCAGATGTCTCAGTCCATTCCAGAGGAACCTCTTTGCCCTGCACTGGCTCATCTTTCACGCCGAGGATCGACTCACACCACGGTGGCACGTGGGACAGCCCTGTGGGAAAGCCTCGAGGCAAAGCCTCGAGGGAAAACCACAGATCCTTTGATCCACGCGACGGGAAGCGTGACATTGCTGCTACAGCCTGGAAGGAAAGCGCACGTGCATGCCCCCACTCGAGACGGGGCCTGACTCCCCTGGGGAGACTCCAGAAGTACCCAAAGATCCATGTCAGCCCCTGAGAGGAATCCTCGGTTCCGGCCCTGACTCCACACAAGGTTTTTGGCCCCGGTATCGACGGGAGAGGAATCCCGAGAGGCCCCCTAGCAACTCGCATGGGGACTGGCCTCTCCTGAGGCCACCAGGGCGGGTCCCTGAGGTCTCCGTCGTAACTTGAGAACACCTGTCGCAACTCGAGAAAATCCAGGAAGTTCTCCCTTCCAGGCGAGAAGAATCCTATTTCCGATGAGGCGTTTGGAGACTAATGACACCTAAACTCTGGAACTTCGAAAGGGTCTTTCACACCCTTGCTGCAACTCAAGAAGTTCACCGCCATACCCGTCTCCACTCGCGAGGAAGCACGATGGTCCCGCCCACATCCAGAGGAGCCCCGTTTCCACCTCGTAGCTCGAGATGAGGGATCCTTTCCCTGCTTTCAACGGGAAAGAATTCCCGATGTTCCCGTCGCATCTAAAGAGGAGGCACTCTCAACAGGACAGGCGAGAGGAACTCCATGGTGGTACCACCATTCCAAGAGTCCCCCAGATGTCTCAGTCCATTCCAGAGGAACCTCTTTGCCCTGCACTGGCTCATCTTTCACGCCGAGTATCAACTCACACCACGGTGGCACGTGGGACAGACCAGTGGGAAAGCCTCGAGGGAAAGCCTCGTGGGAAAACCACAGATCCTTTGATCCACGCCACGGGAAGCGTGACATTGCTGCTACAGCCTGGAAGGAAAGGGCACGTACCTGTCCCCACTCGAGACGAGGCCTGACTCCCCTGGGGAGACTCCAGAAGTACCCAAAGATCCATGTCTGCCCCTGAGAGGAATCCTCGGTTCCGGCCCTGACTCCACACAAGGTTTTTGGACCCGGTATCGACGGGAGAGGAATCCCAGAGTCCCCCTAGCAACTCGCATGGGGATTGGCCTCTCCTGAGGCCACCAGGGCTGGTCCTTGAGGTCCCCGTCATAACTCGAGAACACCTGTCGCAACTCGAGAAAATCCAGGAAGTTCTCCCTTCCAGGCGAGATGAGGCCTATTTCCGATGAGGCGTCTGGAGACTAATGACACCTAACCTCTGGAACTTCGAAAGGGTCTTTCACTCCCTTGCTGCAACTCAAGAAGTTCTCTGCCATACCCGTCTCCACTCGAGAGGAAGCACGATGGTCCCGCCCACATCCAGAGGAGCCCCGTTTCCCCCTCGTAGCTCGAGATGAGGGATCCTTTCCCTGCTTTCAACGGGAAAGAATTCCCGGCGTTCCCGTCGCATCTCAAGAGGAGGCACTCTCAACAGGAAAGGCGAGAGGAACTCCATGGTCGTAGCACCATTCCAAGAGTCCCCCAGATGTCTCAGTCCATTCCAGAGGAACCTCTTTGCCCTGCACTGGCTCATCCTTCACGCCGAGGATCGACTCACACCACGGTGGCACATGGGACAGCCCTGTGGGAAAGCCTCGAGGGAAAGCCTCGAGGGAAAACCACAGATCCTTTGATCCACGCGACGGGAAGCGTGACATTCCTGCTACAGCCTGGAAGGAAAGCGCACGTGCATGCCCCCACTTGAGACGAGGCCTGACTCCCCTGGGGAGACTCCACAAGTACCCAAAGATCCATGTCAGCCCCTGAGAGGAATCCTCGATTCCGGCCCTGACTCCACACAAGGTTTTTGGCCCCGGTATCGACGGGAGAGGAATCCCGAGAGGCCCCCTAGCAACTCGCATGGGGACTGGCCTCTCCTGAGGCCACCAGGGCGGGTCCCTGAGGTCCCCGTCGTAACTCGAGAACACCTGCCGCAACTCGAGAAAATCCAGGAAGTTCTCCCTTCCAGGCGAGATGAGGCCTATTTCCGATGAGGCGTCTGGAGACTAATGACACCTAACCTCTGGAACTTCGAAAGGGTCTTTCACACCCTTGCTGCAACTCAAGAAGTTCACCGCCATACCCGTCTCCACTCGAGAGGAAGCACGATGGTCCCGCCCACATCCAGAGGAGCCCCGTTTCCCCCTCGTAGCTCGAGATGAGGGATCCTTTCCCTGCTTTCAACGGGAAAGAATTCCCGGCGTTCCCGTCGCATCTCAAGAGGAGGCACTCTCAACAGGAAAGGCGAGAGGAACTCCATGGTCGTACCACCATTCCAAGAGTCCCCCAGATGTCTCAGTCCATTCCAGAGCAACCTCTTTGCCCTGCACTGGCTCATCTTTCACGCCGAGGATCGACTCACACCACGGTGGCACGTGGGACAGCCCTGTGGGAAAGCCTCAAGGGAAAGCCTCGAGGGAAAACCACAGATCCTTTGATCCAGGCGACGGGAAGCATGACATTGCTGCTATAGCCTGAAAGGAAAGCGCACGTGCATGCCCCCACTCGAGATGAGGCCTGACTACCCTGGGGAGACTCCAGAAGTACCCAAAGATCCATGTCAGCCCCTGAGAGGAATCCTCGGTTCCGGCCCTGACTCCACACAAGGTTTTTGGCCCCGGTATCGAGGGGAGAGGAATCCCGAGAGGCCCCCTAGAAATTCGCATGGGGACTGGCCTCTCCTGAGGCCACCAGGGCGGGTCCCTGAGGTCCCCGTCGTAACTCGAGAACACCTGTCCCAACTCGAGAAAATCCAGGAAGTTCTCCATTCCAGGCGAGAAGAATCCTATTTCCGATGAGGCGTTTGGAGACTAATGACACCTAACCTCTGGAACTTCGAAAGGGTATTTCACACCCTTGCTGCAACTCAAGAAGTTCACCGCCATACCCGTCTCCACTCGAGAGGAAGCACGATGGTCCCGCCCACATCCAGAGGAGCCCCGTTTCCCCCTCGTAGCTCGAGATGAGGGATCCTTTCCCTGCTTTCAACGGGAAAGAATTCCCGGCGTTCCCGTCGCATCTCAAGAGGAGGCACTCTCAACAGGAAAGGCGAGAGGAACTCCATGGTCGTACCACCATTCCAAGAGTCCCCCAGATGTCTCAGTCCATTCCAGAGGAACCTCTTTGCCCTGCACTGGCTCATCTTTCACGCTGAGGATCGACTCACACCACGGTGGAACGTTGGACAGACCTGTGGGAAAGCCTCGAGGGAAAGCCTCGTGGGAAAACCACAGATCCTTTGATCCAGGCCACGGGAAGAGTGACATTGCTGCTACAGCCTGGAAGGAAAGCGCACGTACCTGTCCCCACTCGAGACGAGGCCTGACTCCCCTGGGGAGACTCCAGAAGTACCCAAAGATCCATGTAAGCCCCAGAGAGGAAACCTCGGTTCCGGCCCTGACTCCACACAAGGTTTTTGGACCCGGTATCGACGGGAGAGGAATCCCAGAGTCCCTCTAGCAACTCGCATGGGGATTGGCCTTTCCTGAGGCCACCAGGGCTGGTACCTGAGGTCCCCGTCGTAACTGGAGAACACCTTCCGCAACTCGAGAAAATCCAGGAAGTTCTCCCTTCCAGGCGAGATGAGGCCTATTTCCGATGAGGCGTCTGGAGACTAATGACACCTAACCTCTGGAACTTCGAAAGGGTCTTTCACTCCCTTGCTGCAACTCAAGAAGTTCTCTTCCATACCCGTCTCCACTCGAGAGGAAGCACGATGGTCCCGCCCACATCCAGAGGAGCCCCGTTTCCCCCTCGTAGCTCGAGATGAGGGATCCTTTCCCTGCTTTCAACGGGAAAGAATTCCCGGCGTTCCCGTCGCATCTCAAGAGGAGGCACTCTCAACAGGAAAGGCGAGAGGAACTCCATGGTCGTACCACCATTCCAAGAGTCCCCCAGATGTCTCAGTCCATTCCAGAGGAACCTCTTTGCCCTGCACTGGCTCATCTTTCACGCCGAGGATCGACTCACACCACGGTGGCACGTGGGACAGCCCTGTGGGAAAGCCTCGAGGGAAAGCCTTGAGGGAAAACCACAGATCCTTTGATCCACGCGACGGGAAGCGTGACATTGCTGCTACAGCCTGGAAGGAAAGCGCACGTGCATGCCCCCACTCGAGACGAGGCCTGACTCCCCTGGGGAGACTCCAGAAGTACCCAAAGATCCATATCAGCCCCTGAGAGGAATCCTCGGTTCCGGCCCTGACTCCACACAAGGTTTTTGGCCCCGGTATCGACGGGAGAGGAATCCCGAGAGGCCCCCTAGCAACTCGCGTGGGGACTGGCCTCTCCTGAGGCCACCAGGGCGGGTCCCTGAGGTCCCCGTCGTAACTCGAGAACACCTGCCGCAACTCGAGAAAATCCAGGAAGTTCTCCCTTCCAGGCGAGATGAGGCCTATTTCCGATGAGGCGTCTGGAGACTAATGACACCTAACCTCTGGAACTTCGAAAGGGTCTTTCACACCCTTGCTGCAACTCAAGAAGTTCACCGCCATACCCGTCTCCACTCGAGAGGAAGCACGATGGTCCCGCCCACATCCAGAGGAGCCCCGTTTCCCCCTCGTAGCTCGAGATGAGGTATCCTTTCCCTGCTTTCAACGGGAAAGAATTCCCGGCGTTCCCGTCGCATCTCAAGAGGAGGCACTCTCAACAGGAAAGGCGAGAGGAACTCCATGGTCGTACCACCATTCCAAGAGTCCCCCAGATGTCTCAGTCCATTCCAGAGCAACCTCTTTGCCCAGCACTGGCTCATCTTTCACGCCGAGGATCGATTCACACCACGGTGGCACGTGGGACAGCCCTGTGGGAAAGCCTCGAGGGAAAGCCTCGAGGGAAAACCACAGATCCTTTGATCCAGGCCACGGGAAGCGTGACATTGCTGCTACAGCCTGGAAGGAAAGCGCACGTGCATGCCCCCACTCGAGACGAGGCCTGACTCCCCTGGGGAGACTCCAGAAGTACCCAAAGATCCATGTCAGCCCCTAGAGGAATCCTCGGTTCCGGCCCTGACTCCACACAAGGTTTTTGGCCCCGGTATAGACGGGAGGGGAATCCCGAGTGGTCCCCTAGCAACTCGCATGGGGACTAGCCTCTCCTGAGGCCACCAGGGCGGGTCCCTGAGGTCCCCATCGTAACTCGAGAACACCTGCCGCAACTCGAGAAAATCCAGGAAGTTCTCCCTTCCAGGCGAGATGAGGCCTATTTCCGATGAGGCGTCTGGAGACTAATGACACCTAACCTCTGGAACTTCGAAAGGGTCTTTCACTCCCTTGCTGCAACTCAAGAAGTTCACCGCCATACCCGTCTCAACTCGAGATGAAGCACGATGGTCCCGCCCACATCCAGAGGAGCCCCGTTTCCCCCTCGGAGCTCGAGATGAGATATCCTTTCCCTCCTTTCAACGGGAAAGAATTCCCGGCGTTCCCTTCGCATCTCGAGGAGGCACTCTCAACAGGAAAGGCGAGAGGAACTCCCTGGTCGTACCACCATTCCAAGAGTCCCCCAGATGTCTCAGTCCATTCCAGAGGAACCTCTTTGCCCTGCACTGGCTCATCTTTCACGCCAAGGATCGACTCACACCACGATGGCACGTGGGACAGCCCTGTGGGACAGCCTCGAGGGAAAGCCTCGAGGGAAAACCACAGATCCTTTGATCCACGCGACGGGAAGCGTGACATTGCTGCTACAGCCTGGAATGAAAGCGCACGTGCATGCCCCCACTCGAGACGAGGCCCGACTCCCCTGGGGAGACTCCAGAAGTACCCAAAGGTCAATGTCAGCCCCTGAGAGGAATCCTCGGTTCCGGCCCTGACTCCACACAAGGTTTTTGGCCCCGGTATCGACGGGAGAGGAATCCCGAGAGGCCCCCTAGCAACTCGCATGGGGACTGGCCTCTCCTGAGGCCACCAGGGCGGGTCCCTGAGGTCCCCGTCGTAACTCGAGAACACCTGCCGCATCTCGAGAAAATCCAGGAAGTTCTCCCTTCCAGGCGAGATGAGGCCTATTTCCGATGAGGCGTCGGGAGACTAATGACACCTAACCTCTGGAACTTCGAAAGGGTCTTTCACACCCTTGCTGCAACTCAAGAAGTTCACCGCCATACCCGTCTCCACTCGAGAGGAAGCACGATGGTCCCGCCCACATCCAGAGGAGCCCCGTTTCCCCCTCGTAGCTCGAGATGAGGGATTCTTTCCCTGCTTTCAACGGGAACGAATTCCCGGCGTTCCCGTCGCATCTCAAGAGGAGACACTCTCAACAGGAAAGGCGAGAGGAACTCCATGGTCGTACCACCATTCCAAGAGTCCCCCAGATGTCTCAGTCCATTCCAGAGGAACCTCTTTGCCCTGCACTGGCTCATCTTTCACGCCGAGGATCGACTCACACCACGGTGGCACGTGGGACAGCCCTGTGGGAAAGCCTCGAGGGAAAGCCTCGAGGGAAAACCACAGATCCTTTGATCCACGCGACGGGAAGCGTGACATTGCTGCTACAGCCTGGAAGGAAAGCGCACGTGCATGCCCCGACTCGAGACGAGGCCTGACTCCCTTGGGGACACTCCAGAAGTACCCAAAGATCCATGTCAGCCCCTAAGAGGAATCCTCGGTTCCGGCCCTGACTCCAAAAAATGTTTTTGGGCCCGGTATCGACGGGAGAGGAATCCCGAGAGGCCCCCTAGCAACTCGCATGGGGACTGGCCTCTCCTGAGGCCACCAGGGCGGGTGCCTGAGGTCCCCGTCGTAACTCGAGAACACCTGCCACAACTCGAGAAAATCCAGGAAGTTCTCCCTTCCAGGCGAGATGAGGCCTATTTCCGATGAGGCGTCTGGAGACTAATGACACCTAACCTCTGGAACTTCGAAAGGGTCTTTCACTCCCTTGCTGCAACTCAAGAAGTTCTCTTCCATACCCGTCTCCACTCGAGAGGAAGCACGATGGTCCCGCCCACATCCAGAGGAGCCCCGTTTCCCCCTCGGAGCTCGAGATGAGGGATCCTTTCCCTGCTTTCAACGGGAAAGAGTTCCCGGCGATCCCGTCGCATCTCAAGAGGAGGCACTCTCCACAGGAAAGCCGAGAGGAACTCCATGGTCGTACCACCATTCCACGAGTCCCCCAGATGTCTCAGTCCATTCCAGAGGAACCTCTTTGCCCTGCACTGGCTCATCTTTCACGCCGAGGATCGACTCACACCACGGTGGCACGTGGGACAGCCCTGTGGGAAAGCCTCGAGGGAAAGCCTCGAGAGAAAACCACAGACCCTTTGATCCACGCGACGGGAAGCGTGACATTGCTGCTACAGCCTGGAAGGAAAGCGCACGTGCATGCCCCCACTCGAGACGAGGCCTGTCTCCCCTGGCGAGACTCCGGAAGTACCCAAAGATCCATGTCAGCCCCTGAGAGGAATCCTCGGTTCCGGCCCTGACTCCACACAAGGTTTTTGGCCCCGGTATCGACGGGAGAGGAATCCCGAGAGGCCCCCTAGCAACTCGCATGGGGACTGGCCTCTCCTGAGGCCACCAGGGCGGGTCCCTGAGGTTCCCGTCGTAATTCGGGAACACCTGCCGCAACTCGAGAAAATCCAGGAAGTTCTCCCTTCCAGGCGAGATGAGGCCTATTTCCGATGAGGCGTCTGGAGACTAATGACACCTAACCTCTGGAACTTCGAAAGGGTCTTTCACACCCTTGCTGCAACTCAAGAAGTTCACCGCCATACCCGTCTCCACTCGAGAGGAAGCACGATGGTCCCGCCCACATCCAGAGGAGCCCCGTTTTCCCCTCGGAGCTCGAAATGGGGGATCCTTTCCCTGCTTTCAACGGGAAAGAATTTCCGGCGTTCCCGTCGCATCTCAAGAGGAGGCACTCTCAACAGGAAAGGCGAGAGGAACTCCATGGTCGTACCACCATTCCAAGAGTCCCCCAGATGTCTCAGTCCATTCCAGAGGAAACTCTTTGCCCTGCACTGGCTCATCTTTCACGCCGAGGATCGACTCACACCACGGTGGCACGTGGGACAGCCGTGTGGGAAAGCCTCGAGGGAAAGCCTCGAGGGAAAACAACAGACCCTTTGATCCACGCTACGGGAAGCGTGACATTGCTGCTACAGCCTGGAAGGAAAGCGCACGTGCATGCCCCCACTCGAGACGAGGCCTGTGTCCCCTGGCGAGACTCCAGAAGTACCCAAAGATCCATATCAGCCCCTGAGAGGAATCCTCGGTTCCGGCCCTGACTCCACACAAGGTTTTAGGCCCCGGTATCGACGGGAGAGGAATCCCGAGAGGCCCCCTAGCAACTCGCATGGGGACTGGCCTCTCCTGAGGCCACCAGGGCGGGTCCCTGAGGTCCCCGTCGTAACTCGAGAACACCTGTCCCAACTCGAGAAAATCCAGGAAGTTCTCCATTCCAGGCGAGAAGAATCCTATTTCCGATGAGGCGTTTGGAGACTAATGACACCTAACCTCTGGAACTTCGAAAGGGTATTTCACACCCTTGCTGCAACTCAAGAAGTTCACCGCCATACCCGTCTCCACTCGAGAGGAAGCACGATGGTCCCGCCCACATCCAGAGGAGCCCCGTTTCCCCCTCGTAGCTCGAGATGAGGGATCCTTTCCCTGCTTTCAACGGGAAAGAATTCCCGGCGTTCCCGTCGCATCTCAAGAGGAGGCACTCTCAACAGGAAAGGCGAGAGGAACTCCATGGTCGTACCACCATTCCAAGAGTCCCCCAGATGTCTCAGTCCATTCCAGAGGAACCTCTTTGCCCTGCACTGGCTCATCTTTCACGCTGAGGATCGACTCACACCACGGTGGAACGTTGGACAGACCTGTGGGAAAGCCTCGAGGGAAAGCCTCGTGGGAAAACCACAGATCCTTTGATCCAGGCCACGGGAAGAGTGACATTGCTGCTACAGCCTGGAAGGAAAGCGCACGTACCTGTCCCCACTCGAGACGAGGCCTGACTCCCCTGGGGAGACTCCAGAAGTACCCAAAGATCCATGTAAGCCCCAGAGAGGAAACCTCGGTTCCGGCCCTGACTCCACACAAGGTTTTTGGACCCGGTATCGACGGGAGAGGAATCCCAGAGTCCCTCTAGCAACTCGCATGGGGATTGGCCTTTCCTGAGGCCACCAGGGCTGGTACCTGAGGTCCCCGTCGTAACTGGAGAACACCTTCCGCAACTCGAGAAAATCCAGGAAGTTCTCCCTTCCAGGCGAGATGAGGCCTATTTCCGATGAGGCGTCTGGAGACTAATGACACCTAACCTCTGGAACTTCGAAAGGGTCTTTCACTCCCTTGCTGCAACTCAAGAAGTTCTCTTCCATACCCGTCTCCACTCGAGAGGAAGCACGATGGTCCCGCCCACATCCAGAGGAGCCCCGTTTCCCCCTCGTAGCTCGAGATGAGGGATCCTTTCCCTGCTTTCAACGGGAAAGAATTCCCGGCGTTCCCGTCGCATCTCAAGAGGAGGCACTCTCAACAGGAAAGGCGAGAGGAACTCCATGGTCGTACCACCATTCCAAGAGTCCCCCAGATGTCTCAGTCCATTCCAGAGGAACCTCTTTGCCCTGCACTGGCTCATCTTTCACGCCGAGGATCGACTCACACCACGGTGGCACGTGGGACAGCCCTGTGGGAAAGCCTCGAGGGAAAGCCTTGAGGGAAAACCACAGATCCTTTGATCCACGCGACGGGAAGCGTGACATTGCTGCTACAGCCTGGAAGGAAAGCGCACGTGCATGCCCCCACTCGAGACGAGGCCTGACTCCCCTGGGGAGACTCCAGAAGTACCCAAAGATCCATATCAGCCCCTGAGAGGAATCCTCGGTTCCGGCCCTGACTCCACACAAGGTTTTTGGCCCCGGTATCGACGGGAGAGGAATCCCGAGAGGCCCCCTAGCAACTCGCGTGGGGACTGGCCTCTCCTGAGGCCACCAGGGCGGGTCCCTGAGGTCCCCGTCGTAACTCGAGAACACCTGCCGCAACTCGAGAAAATCCAGGAAGTTCTCCCTTCCAGGCGAGATGAGGCCTATTTCCGATGAGGCGTCTGGAGACTAATGACACCTAACCTCTGGAACTTCGAAAGGGTCTTTCACACCCTTGCTGCAACTCAAGAAGTTCACCGCCATACCCGTCTCCACTCGAGAGGAAGCACGATGGTCCCGCCCACATCCAGAGGAGCCCCGTTTCCCCCTCGTAGCTCGAGATGAGGTATCCTTTCCCTGCTTTCAACGGGAAAGAATTCCCGGCGTTCCCGTCGCATCTCAAGAGGAGGCACTCTCAACAGGAAAGGCGAGAGGAACTCCATGGTCGTACCACCATTCCAAGAGTCCCCCAGATGTCTCAGTCCATTCCAGAGCAACCTCTTTGCCCAGCACTGGCTCATCTTTCACGCCGAGGATCGATTCACACCACGGTGGCACGTGGGACAGCCCTGTGGGAAAGCCTCGAGGGAAAGCCTCGAGGGAAAACCACAGATCCTTTGATCCAGGCCACGGGAAGCGTGACATTGCTGCTACAGCCTGGAAGGAAAGCGCACGTGCATGCCCCCACTCGAGACGAGGCCTGACTCCCCTGGGGAGACTCCAGAAGTACCCAAAGATCCATGTCAGCCCCTAGAGGAATCCTCGGTTCCGGCCCTGACTCCACACAAGGTTTTTGGCCCCGGTATAGACGGGAGGGGAATCCCGAGTGGTCCCCTAGCAACTCGCATGGGGACTAGCCTCTCCTGAGGCCACCAGGGCGGGTCCCTGAGGTCCCCATCGTAACTCGAGAACACCTGCCGCAACTCGAGAAAATCCAGGAAGTTCTCCCTTCCAGGCGAGATGAGGCCTATTTCCGATGAGGCGTCTGGAGACTAATGACACCTAACCTCTGGAACTTCGAAAGGGTCTTTCACTCCCTTGCTGCAACTCAAGAAGTTCACCGCCATACCCGTCTCAACTCGAGATGAAGCACGATGGTCCCGCCCACATCCAGAGGAGCCCCGTTTCCCCCTCGGAGCTCGAGATGAGATATCCTTTCCCTCCTTTCAACGGGAAAGAATTCCCGGCGTTCCCTTCGCATCTCGAGGAGGCACTCTCAACAGGAAAGGCGAGAGGAACTCCCTGGTCGTACCACCATTCCAAGAGTCCCCCAGATGTCTCAGTCCATTCCAGAGGAACCTCTTTGCCCTGCACTGGCTCATCTTTCACGCCAAGGATCGACTCACACCACGATGGCACGTGGGACAGCCCTGTGGGACAGCCTCGAGGGAAAGCCTCGAGGGAAAACCACAGATCCTTTGATCCACGCGACGGGAAGCGTGACATTGCTGCTACAGCCTGGAATGAAAGCGCACGTGCATGCCCCCACTCGAGACGAGGCCCGACTCCCCTGGGGAGACTCCAGAAGTACCCAAAGGTCAATGTCAGCCCCTGAGAGGAATCCTCGGTTCCGGCCCTGACTCCACACAAGGTTTTTGGCCCCGGTATCGACGGGAGAGGAATCCCGAGAGGCCCCCTAGCAACTCGCATGGGGACTGGCCTCTCCTGAGGCCACCAGGGCGGGTCCCTGAGGTCCCCGTCGTAACTCGAGAACACCTGCCGCATCTCGAGAAAATCCAGGAAGTTCTCCCTTCCAGGCGAGATGAGGCCTATTTCCGATGAGGCGTCGGGAGACTAATGACACCTAACCTCTGGAACTTCGAAAGGGTCTTTCACACCCTTGCTGCAACTCAAGAAGTTCACCGCCATACCCGTCTCCACTCGAGAGGAAGCACGATGGTCCCGCCCACATCCAGAGGAGCCCCGTTTCCCCCTCGTAGCTCGAGATGAGGGATTCTTTCCCTGCTTTCAACGGGAACGAATTCCCGGCGTTCCCGTCGCATCTCAAGAGGAGACACTCTCAACAGGAAAGGCGAGAGGAACTCCATGGTCGTACCACCATTCCAAGAGTCCCCCAGATGTCTCAGTCCATTCCAGAGGAACCTCTTTGCCCTGCACTGGCTCATCTTTCACGCCGAGGATCGACTCACACCACGGTGGCACGTGGGACAGCCCTGTGGGAAAGCCTCGAGGGAAAGCCTCGAGGGAAAACCACAGATCCTTTGATCCACGCGACGGGAAGCGTGACATTGCTGCTACAGCCTGGAAGGAAAGCGCACGTGCATGCCCCGACTCGAGACGAGGCCTGACTCCCTTGGGGACACTCCAGAAGTACCCAAAGATCCATGTCAGCCCCTAAGAGGAATCCTCGGTTCCGGCCCTGACTCCAAAAAATGTTTTTGGGCCCGGTATCGACGGGAGAGGAATCCCGAGAGGCCCCCTAGCAACTCGCATGGGGACTGGCCTCTCCTGAGGCCACCAGGGCGGGTGCCTGAGGTCCCCGTCGTAACTCGAGAACACCTGCCACAACTCGAGAAAATCCAGGAAGTTCTCCCTTCCAGGCGAGATGAGGCCTATTTCCGATGAGGCGTCTGGAGACTAATGACACCTAACCTCTGGAACTTCGAAAGGGTCTTTCACTCCCTTGCTGCAACTCAAGAAGTTCTCTTCCATACCCGTCTCCACTCGAGAGGAAGCACGATGGTCCCGCCCACATCCAGAGGAGCCCCGTTTCCCCCTCGGAGCTCGAGATGAGGGATCCTTTCCCTGCTTTCAACGGGAAAGAGTTCCCGGCGATCCCGTCGCATCTCAAGAGGAGGCACTCTCCACAGGAAAGCCGAGAGGAACTCCATGGTCGTACCACCATTCCACGAGTCCCCCAGATGTCTCAGTCCATTCCAGAGGAACCTCTTTGCCCTGCACTGGCTCATCTTTCACGCCGAGGATCGACTCACACCACGGTGGCACGTGGGACAGCCCTGTGGGAAAGCCTCGAGGGAAAGCCTCGAGAGAAAACCACAGACCCTTTGATCCACGCGACGGGAAGCGTGACATTGCTGCTACAGCCTGGAAGGAAAGCGCACGTGCATGCCCCCACTCGAGACGAGGCCTGTCTCCCCTGGCGAGACTCCGGAAGTACCCAAAGATCCATGTCAGCCCCTGAGAGGAATCCTCGGTTCCGGCCCTGACTCCACACAAGGTTTTTGGCCCCGGTATCGACGGGAGAGGAATCCCGAGAGGCCCCCTAGCAACTCGCATGGGGACTGGCCTCTCCTGAGGCCACCAGGGCGGGTCCCTGAGGTTCCCGTCGTAATTCGGGAACACCTGCCGCAACTCGAGAAAATCCAGGAAGTTCTCCCTTCCAGGCGAGATGAGGCCTATTTCCGATGAGGCGTCTGGAGACTAATGACACCTAACCTCTGGAACTTCGAAAGGGTCTTTCACACCCTTGCTGCAACTCAAGAAGTTCACCGCCATACCCGTCTCCACTCGAGAGGAAGCACGATGGTCCCGCCCACATCCAGAGGAGCCCCGTTTTCCCCTCGGAGCTCGAAATGGGGGATCCTTTCCCTGCTTTCAACGGGAAAGAATTTCCGGCGTTCCCGTCGCATCTCAAGAGGAGGCACTCTCAACAGGAAAGGCGAGAGGAACTCCATGGTCGTACCACCATTCCAAGAGTCCCCCAGATGTCTCAGTCCATTCCAGAGGAAACTCTTTGCCCTGCACTGGCTCATCTTTCACGCCGAGGATCGACTCACACCACGGTGGCACGTGGGACAGCCGTGTGGGAAAGCCTCGAGGGAAAGCCTCGAGGGAAAACAACAGACCCTTTGATCCACGCTACGGGAAGCGTGACATTGCTGCTACAGCCTGGAAGGAAAGCGCACGTGCATGCCCCCACTCGAGACGAGGCCTGTGTCCCCTGGCGAGACTCCAGAAGTACCCAAAGATCCATATCAGCCCCTGAGAGGAATCCTCGGTTCCGGCCCTGACTCCACACAAGGTTTTAGGCCCCGGTATCGACGGGAGAGGAATCCCGAGAGGCCCCCTAGCAACTCGCATGGGGACTGGCCTCTCCTGAGGCCACCAGGGCGGGTCCCTGAGGTCCCCGTCGTAACTCGGGATAACCTGCCGCAACCCGAGAAAATCCAGGAAGTTCTCCCTTCCAGGCGAGATGAGGCCTATTTCCGATGAGGCGTCTGGAGACTAATGACACCTAACCTCTGGAACTTCGAAAGGGTCTTTCACACCCTTGCTGCAACTCAAGAAGTTCACCGCCATACCCGTCTCCACTCGAGAGGAAGCACGATGGTCCCGCCCACATCGAGAGGAGCCCCGTTTCCCCCTCGTAGCTCGAGATGAGGGATCCTTTCCCTGCTTTCAACGGGAAAGAATTCCCGGCGTTCCCGTCGCATCTCAAGAGGAGGCACTCTCAACAGGAAAGGCGAGAGGAACTCCATGGTCGTACCACCATTCCAAGAGTCCCCCAGATGTCTCAGTCCATTCCAGAGGAACCTCTTTGCCCTGCACTGGCTCATCTTTCACGCCGAGGATCGACTCACACCACGGTGGCACGTGGGACAGCCCTGTGGGAAAGCCTCGAGGGAAAGCCTCGAGGGAAAACCACAGATCCTTTGATCCACGAGACGGGAAGCGTGACATTGCTGCTACAGCCTGGAAGGAAAGCGCACGTGCATGCCCCCACTCGAGACGAGGCCTGACTCCCTTGGGGAGACTGCAGAAGTACCCAAAGATCCATGTCAGCCCCTGAGAGGAATCCTCGCTTCCGGCCCTGACTCCACACAAGGTTTTTGGCCCTGATATCAACGGGAGAGGAATCCCGAGAGGCCCCCTAGCAACTCGCATGGGGAGTGGCCTCTCCTGAGGCCACCAGGGCGGGTCCCTGAGGTCCCCGTCGTAACTCGAGAACACCTGCCGCAACTCGAGAAAATCCAGGAAGTTCTCCCTTCCAGGCGAGATGAGGCCTATTTCCGACGAGGCGTCTGGAGACTAATGACACCTAACCTATGGAACTTCGAAAGGGTCTTTCACACCCTTGCTGCAACTCAAGAAGTTCACCAGCATACCCGTCTCCACTCGAGAGGAAGCACGATGGACCCGCCAACATCCAGAGGAGCCCCGTTTCCCCCTCGAAGCTCGAGATGAGGGATCCTTTCCCTGCTTTCAACGGGAAAGAATTCCCTGCGTTCCCGTCGCATCTCAAGAGGAGGCACTCTCAACAGGAAAGGCGAGAGGAACTCCATGGTCGTACCACCATTCCAAGAGTCCCCCAGATGTCTCAGTCCATTCCAGAGGAACCTCTTTGCCCTGCACTGGCTCATCTTTCACGCCGAGGATCGACTCACACCACGGTGGCACGTGGGACAGCCCTGTGGGAAAGCCTCGAGGGAAAGACTCGAGGGAAAACCACAGATCCTTTGATCCACGCCACGGGAAGCGTGACATTGCTGCTACAGCCTGGAAGGAAAGTGCACGTGCATGCCCCGACACGAGACGAGGCCTGACTCCCTTGGGGACACTCCAGAAGTACCCAAAGGTCCATGTCAGCCCCTGAGAGGAATCCTCGGTTCCGGCCCTGACTACAAAAAATATTTTTGGCCCCGGTATCGACGGGAGAGGAATCCCGAGAGGCCCCCTAGCAACTCGCATGGGGACTGGCCTCTCCTGAGGCCACCAGGGCGGGTCCCTGAGGTCCCCGTCGTAACTCAATAACACCTGCCGCAACTCGAGAAAATCCAGGAAGTTCTCCCTTCCAGGCGAGATGAGGCCTATTTCCGATGAGGCGTCTGGAGATAAATGACACCTAACTTCTGGAACTTCGAAAGGGTCTTTCACACCCTTGCTGCAACTCAAGAAGTTCACCACCATACCCGTCTCAACTCGGGAGGAAGCACGATGGTCCCGCCCACATCCAGAGGAGTCCAGTTTCCCCCTCGTAGCTCGAGATGAGGGATCCTTTCCCTGCTTTCAACGGGAAAGAATTCCCGGCGTTCCCGTCGCATCTCAAGAGGAGGCACTCTCAACAGGAAAGGCGAGAGGAACTCCATGGTCGTACCACCATTCCAAGAGTCCCCCAGATGTCTCAGTCCATTCCAGAGGAACCTCTTTGCCCTGCACTGGCTCATCTTTCACGCCGAGGATCGACTCACACCACGGTGGCACGTGGGACAGCCCTGTGGGAAAGCCTCGAGGGAAAGACTCAAGGGAAAACCACAGATCCTTTGATCCACGCCACGGGAAGCGTGACATTGCTGCTACAGCCTGGAAGGAAAGCGCAAGTGCATGCCCCCACACGAGACGAGGCCTGACTCCCCTGGGGAGACTCCAGAAATACCCAAAGATCCATGTCAGCACCTGAGAGGAATCCTCGGTTCCGGCCCTGACTCCACACAAGGTTTTTGGACCCGGTATCAACGGGAGAGGAATCCCGAGAGGCCCCCTAGCAACTCGCATGGGGACTGGCCTCTCCTGAGGCCACCAGGGCGGGTCCCTGAGGTCCCCGTCGTAACTCGAGAACACCTGCCGCAACTCGAGAAAATCCAGGAAGTTCTCCCTTCCAGGCGAGATGAGGCCTATTTCCGATGAGGCGTCTGGAGACTAATGACACCTAACCTCTGGAACTTCGAAAGGGTCTTTCACACCCTTGCTGCAACTCAAGAAGTTTACCGCCATACCCGTCTCCACTCGAGAGGAAGCACGATGGTCCCGCCCACATCCAGAGGAGCCCCGTTTCCCCCTCGGAGCTCGAGATGAGGGATCCTTTCCCTGCTTTCAACGGGAAAGAATTCCCGGCGTTTCCGTCGCATCTCAAGAGGAGGCACTCTCAACAGGAAAGGCGAGAGGAACTCCATGGTCGTACCACCATTCCAAGAGTCCCCCAGATGTCTCAGTCCATTCCAGAGGAACCTCTTTGCCCTGCACTGGCTCATCTTTCACGCCGAAGATCGACTCACACCACGGTGGCACGTGGGACAGCCCTGTGGGAAAGCCTCTAGGGAAAGCCTCGAGGGAAAACCATAGATCCTTTGATCCACGCGACGGGAAGATTGACATTGCTGCTACAGCCTGGAAGGAAAGCTCACGTGCATGCCCCCACTCAAGACGAGGCCTGACTCCCCTGGGGAGACTCCAGAAGTACCCAAAGATCCATGTCAGCCCCTGAGAGGAATCCTCGGTTCCGGCCCTGACGCCACACAAGGTTTTTGGCCCCAGTATCGACGGGAGAGGAATCCCGATAGGCCCCCTAGCAACTCGCATGGGGACTGGCCTCTCCTGAGGCCACCAGGGCGGGTCCCTGAGGTCCCCGTCGTAACTCGAGAACACCTGCCGCAACTCGAGAAAATCCAGGAAGTTCTCCCTTCCACGCGAGATGAGGCCTATTTCCGATGAGGCGTCTGGAGATAAATGACACCTAACTTCTGGAACTTCGAAAGGGTCTTTCACACCCTTGCTGCAACTCAAGAAGTTCACCGCCATACCCGTCTCAACTCGGGAGGAAGCACGATGGTCCCGCCCACATCCAGAGGAGTCCCGTTTCCCCCTCGTAGCTCGAGATGAGGGATCCTTTCCCTGCTTTCAACGGGAAAGAATTCCCGGCGTTCCCGTCGCATCTCAAGAGGAGGCACTCTCAACAGGAAAGGCGAGAGGAACTCCATGGTCGTACCACCATTCCAAGAGTCCCCCAGATGTCTCAGTCCATTCCAGAGGAACCTCTTTGCCCTGCACTGGCTCATCTTTCACGCCGAGGATCGACTCACACCACGGTGGCACGTGGGACAGCCCTGTGGGAAAGCCTCGAGGGAAAGACTCAAGGGAAAACCACAGATCCTTTGATCCACGCCACGGGAAGCGTGACATTGCTGCTACAGCCTGGAAGGAAAGCGCAAGTGCATGCCCCCACACGAGACGAGGCCTGACTCCCCTGGGGAGACTCCAGAAATACCCAAAGATCCATGTCAGCACCTGAGAGGAATCCTCGGTTCCGGCCCTGACTCCACACAAGGTTTTAGGCCCCGGTATCGACGGGAGAGGAATCCCGAGAGGCCCCCTAGCAACTCGCATGGGGACTGGCCTCTCCTGAGGCCACCAGGGCGGGTCCCTGAGGTCCCCGTCGTAACTCGGGATAACCTGCCGCAACTCGAGAAAATCCAGGAAGTTCTCCCTTCCAGGCGAGATGAGGCCTATTTCCGATGAGGCGTCTGGAGACTAATGACACCTAACCTCTGGAACTTAGAAAGGGTCTTTCACACCCTTGCTGCAACTCAAGAAGTTCACCGCCATACCCGTCTCCAATCGAGAGGAAGCACGACGGTCCCGCCCACATCCAGAGGAGCCCCGTTTCCCCCTCGTAGCTCGAGATGAGGGATCCTTTCCCTGCTTTCAACGGGAAAGAATTCCCGGCGTTCCCGTCGCATCTCAAGAGGAGGCACTCTCAACAGGAAAGGCGAGAGGAACTCCATGGTCGTACCACCATTCCAAGAGTCCCCCAGATGTCTCAGTCCATTCCAGAGGAACCTCTTTGCCCTGCACTGGCTCATCTTTCACGCCGAGGATCGACTCACACCACGGTGGCACGTGGGACAGCCCTGTGGGAAAGCCTCGAGGGAAAGCCTCGAGGGAAAACCACAGATCCTTTGATCCACGAGACGGGAAGCGTGACATTGCTGCTACAGCCTGGAAGGAAAGCGCACGTGCATGCCCCCACTCGAGACGAGGCCTGACACCCTTGGTGAGACTGCAGAAGTACCCAAAGATCCATGTCAGCCCCTGAGAGGAATCCTCGCTTCCGGCCCTGACTCCACACAAGGTTTTTGGCCCTGGTATCGACGGGAGAGGAATCCCGAGAGGCCCCCTAGCAACTCGCATGGGGAGTGGCCTCTCCTGAGGCCACCAGGGCGGGTCCCTGAGGTCCCCGTCGTAACTCGAGAACACCTGCCGCAACTCGAGAAAATCCAGGAAGTTCTCCCTTCCAGGCGAGATGAGGCCTATTTCCGATGAGGCGTCTGGAGACTAATCACACCTAACCTATGGAACTTCGAAAGGGTCTTTCACACCCTTGCTGTAACTCAAGAAGTTCACCAGCATACCCGTCTCCACTCGAGAGGAAGCACGATGGACCCGCCAACATCCAGAGGAGCCCCGTTTCCCCCTCGAAGCTCGAGATGAGGGATCCTTTCCCTGCTTTCAACGGGAAAGAATTCCCGGCGTTCCCGTCGCATCTCAAGAGGAGGCACTCTCAACAGGAAAGGCGAGAGGAACTCCATGGTCGTACCACCATTCCAAGAGTCCCCCAGATGTCTCAGTCCATTCCAGAGGAACCTCTTTGCCCTGCACTGGCTCATCTTTCACGCCGAGGATCGACTCACACCACGGTGGCACGTGGGACAGCCCTGTGGGAAAGCCTCGAAGGAAAGCCTCGAGGGAAAACCACAGATCCTTTGATCCACGCCACGGGAAGCGTGACATTGCTGCTACAGCCTGGAAGGAAAGTGCACGTGCATGCCCCGACTCGAGACGAGGCCTGACTCCCTTGGGGACACTCCAGAAGTACCCAAAGGTCCATGTCAGCCCCTGAGAGGAATCCTCGGTTCCGGCCCTGACTACAAAAAATATTTTTGGGCCCGGTATCGACGGGAGAGGAATCCCGAGAGGCCCCCTAGCAACTCGCATGGGGACTGGCCTCTCCTGAGGCCACCAGGGCGGGTCCCTGAGGTCCCCGTCGTAACTCGAGAACACCTGCCGCAACTCGAGAAAATCCAGGAAGTTCTCCCTTCCAGGCGAGATGAGGCCTATTTCCGATGAGGCGTCTGGAGATAAATGACACCTAACTTCTGGAACTTCGAAAGGGTCTTTCACACCCTTGCTGCAACTCAAGAAGTTCACCACCATACCCGTCTCAACTCGGGAGGAAGCACGATGGTCCCGCCCACATCCAGAGGAGTCCAGTTTCCCCCTCGTAGCTCGAGATGAGGGATCCTTTCCCTGCTTTCAACGGGAAAGAATTCCCGGCGTTCCCGTCGCATCTCAAGAGGAGGCACTCTCAACAGGAAAGGCGAGAGGAACTCCATGGTCGTACCACCATTCCAAGAGTCCCCCAGATGTCTCAGTCCATTCCAGAGGAACCTCTTTGCCCTGCACTGGCTCATCTTTCACGCCGAGGATCGACTCACACCACGGTGGCACGTGGGACAGCCCTGTGGGAAAGCCTCGAGGGAAAGACTCAAGGGAAAACCACAGATCCTTTGATCCACGCCACGGGAAGCGTGACATTGCTGCTACAGCCTGGAAGGAAAGCGCAAGTGCATGCCCCCACACGAGACGAGGCCTGACTCCCCTGGGGAGACTCCAGAAATACCCAAAGATCCATGTCAGCACCTGAGAGGAATCCTCGGTTCCGGCCCTGACTCCACACAAGGTTTTTGGACCCGGTATCGACGGGAGAGGAATCCCGAGAGGCCCCCTAGCAACTCGCATGGGGACTGGCCTCTCCTGAGGCCACCAGGGCGGGTCCCTGAGGTCCCCGTCGTAACTCGAGAACACCTGCCGCAACTCGAGAAAATCCAGGAAGTTCTCCCTTCCAGGCGAGATGAGGCCTATTTCCGATGAGGCGTCTGGAGACTAATGACACCTAACCTCTGGAACTTCGAAAGGGTCTTTCACACCCTTGCTGCAACTCAAGAAGTTTACCGCCACACCCGTCTCCACTCGAGAGGAAGCACGATGGTCCCGCCCACATCCAGAGGAGCCCCGTTTCCCCCTCGGAGCTCGAGATGAGGGATCCTTTCCCTGCTTTCAACGGGAGAGAATTCCCGGCGTTTCCGTCGCATCTCAAGAGGAGGCACTCTCAACAGGAAAGGCGAGAGGAACTCCATGGTCGTACCACCATTCCAAGAGTCCCCCAGATGTCTCAGTCCATTCCAGAGGAACCTCTTTGCCCTGCACTGGCTCATCTTTCACGCCGAAGATCGACTCACACCACGGTGGCACGTGGGACAGCCCTGTGGGAAAGCCTCTAGGGAAAGCCTCGAGGGAAAACCATAGATCCTTTGATCCACGCGACGGGAAGATTGACATTGCTGCTACAGCCTGGAAGGAAAGCTCACGTGCATGCCCCCACTCAAGACGAGGCCTGACTCCCCTGGGGAGACTCCAGAAGTACCCAAAGATCCATGTCAGCCCCTGAGAGGAATCCTCGGTTCCGGCCCTTACGCCACACAAGGTTTTTGGCCCCAGTATCGACGGGAGAGGAATCCCGATAGGCCCCCTAGCAACTCGCATGGGGACTGGCCTCTCCTGAGGCCACCAGGGCGGGTCCCTGAGGTCCCCGTCGTAACTCGAGAACACCTGCCGCAACTCGAGAAAATCCAGGAAGTTCTCCCTTCCACGCGAGATGAGGCCTATTTCCGATGAGGCGTCTGGAGATAAATGACACCTAACTTCTGGAACTTCGAAAGGGTCTTTCACACCCTTGCTGCAACTCAAGAAGTTCACCGCCATACCCGTCTCAACTCGGGAGGAAGCACGATGGTCCCGCCCACATCCAGAGGAGTCCCGTTTCCCCCTCGTAGCTCGAGATGAGGGATCCTTTCCCTGCTTTCAACGGGAAAGAATTCCCGGCGTTCCCGTCGCATCTCAAGAGGAGGCACTCTCAACAGGAAAGGCGAGAGGAACTCCATGGTCGTACCACCATTCCAAGAGTCCCCCAGATGTCTCAGTCCATTCCAGAGGAACCTCTTTGCCCTGCACTGGCTCATCTTTCAGCCGAGGATCGACTCACACCACGGTGGCACGTGGGACAGCCCTGTGGGAAAGCCTCGAGGGAAAGCCTCGAGGGAAAACCACAGATCCTTTGATCCACGAGACGGGAAGCGTGACATTGCTGCTACAGCCTGGAAGGAAAGCGCACGTGCATGCCCCCACTCGAGACGAGGCCTGACACCCTTGGGGAGACTGCAGAAGTACCCAAAGATCCATGTCAGCCCCTGAGAGGAATCCTCGCTTCCGGCCCTGACTCCACACAAGGTTTTTGGCCCTGGTATCGACGGGAGAGGAATCCCGAGAGGCCCCCTAGCAACTCGCATGGGGAGTGGCCTCTCCTGAGGCCACCAGGGCGGGTCCCTGAGGTCCCCGTCGTAACTCGAGAACACCTGCCGCAACTCGAGAAAATCCAGGAAGTTCTCCCTTCCAGGCGAGATGAGGCCTATTTCCGATGAGGCGTCTGGAGACTAATCACACCTAACCTATGGAACTTCGAAAGGGTCTTTCACACCCTTGCTGTAACTCAAGAAGTTCACCAGCATACCCGTCTCCACTCGAGAGGAAGCACGATGGACCCGCCAACATCCAGAGGAGCCCCGTTTCCCCCTCGAAGCTCGAGATGAGGGATCCTTTCCCTGCTTTCAACGGGAAAGAATTCCCGGCGTTCCCGTCGCATCTCAAGAGGAGGCACTCTCAACAGGAAAGGCGAGAGGAACTCCATGGTCGTACCACCATTCCAAGAGTCCCCCAGATGTCTCAGTCCATTCCAGAGGAACCTCTTTGCCCTGCACTGGCTCATCTTTCACGCCGAGGATCGACTCACACCACGGTGGCACGTGGGACAGCCCTGTGGGAAAGCCTCAAAGGAAAGCCTCGAGGGAAAACCACAGATCCTTTGATCCACGCCACGGGAAGCGTGACATTGCTGCTACAGCCTGGAAGGAAAGTGCACGTGCATGCCCCGACTCGAGACGAGGCCTGACTCCCTTGGGGACACTCCAGAAGTACCCAAAGGTCCATGTCAGCCCCTGAGAGGAATCCTCGGTTCCGGCCCTGACTCCAAAAAATGTTTTTGGGCCCGGTATCGACGGGAGAGGAATCCCGAGAGGCCCCCTAGCAACTCGCATGGGGACTGGCCTCTCCTGAGGCCACCAGGGCGGGTCCCTGAGGTCCCCGTCGTAACTCAAGAACACCTGCCGCAACTCGAGAAAATCCAGGAAGTTCTCCCTTCCAGGCGAGATGAGGCCTATTTCCGATGAGGCGTCTGGAGATAAATGACACCTAACTTCTGGAACTTCGAAAGGGTCTTTCACACCCTTGCTGCAACTCAAGAAGTTCACCGCCATACCCGTCTCAACTCGGGAGGAAGCACGATGGTCCCGCCCACATCCAGAGGAGTCCCGTTTCCCCCTCGTAGCTCGAGATGAGGGATCCTTTCCCTGCTTTCAACGGGAAAGAATTCCCGGCGTTCCCGTCGCATCTCAAGAGGAGGCACTCTCAAAAGGAAAGGCGAGAGGAACTCCATGGTCGTACCACCATTCCAAGAGTCCCCCAGATGTCTCAGTCCATTCCAGAGGAACCTCTTTGCCCTGCACTGGCTCATCTTTCACGCCGAGGATCGACTCACACCACGGTGGCACGTGGGACAGCCCTGTGGGAAAGCCTCGAGGGAAAGACTCAAGGGAAAACCACAGATCCTTTGATCCACGCCACGGGAAGCGTGACATTGCTGCTACAGCCTGGAAGGAAAGCGCAAGTGCATGCCCCCACACGAGACGAGGCCTGACTCCCCTGGGGAGACTCCAGAAATACCCAAAGATCCATGTCAGCACCTGAGAGGAATCCTCGGTTCCGGCCCTGACTCCACACAAGGTTTTTGGACCCGGTATCGACGGGAGAGGAATCCCGAGAGGCCCCCTAGCAACTCCCATGGGGACTGGCCTCTCCTGAGGCCACCAGGGCGGGTCCCTGAGGTCCCCGTCGTAACTCGAGAACACCTGCCGCAACTCGAGAAAATCCAGGAAGTTCTCCCTTCCAGGCGAGATGAGGCCTATTTCCGATGAGGCGTCTGGAGACTAATGACACCTAACCTCTGGAACTTCGAAAGGGTCTTTCACACCCTTGCTGCAACTCAAGAAGTTTACCGCCATACCCGTCTCCACTCGAGAGGAAGCACGATGGTCCCGCCCACATCCAGAGGAGCCCCGTTTCCCCCTCGGAGCTCGAGATGAGGGATCCTTTCCCTGCTTTCAACGGGAAAGAATTCCCGGCGTTTCCGTCGCATCTCAAGAGGAGGCACTCTCAACAGGAAAGGCGAGAGGAACTCCATGGTCATACCACCATTCCAAGAGTCCCCCAGATGTCTCAGTCCATTCCAGAGGAACCTCTTTGCCCTGCACTGGCTCATCTTTCACGCCGAAGATCGACTCACACCACGGTGGCACGTGGGACAGCCCTGTGGGAAAGCCTCTAGGGAAAGCTTCGAGGGAAAACCACAGATCCTTTGATCCACGCGACGGGAAGATTGACATTGCTGCTACAGCCTGGAAGGAAAGCTCACGTGCATGCCCCCACTCAAGACGAGGCCTGACTCCCCTGGGGAGACTCCAGAAGTACCCAAAGATCCATGTCAGCCCCTGAGAGGAATCCTCGGTTCCGGCCCTGACGCCACACAAGGTTTTTGGCCCCAGTATCGACGGGAGAGGAATCCCGATAGGCCCCCTAGCAACTCGCATGGGGACTGGCCTCTCCTGAGGCCACCAGGTCGGGTCCCTGAGGTCCCCGTCGTAACTCGAGAACACCTGCCGCAACTCGAGAAAATCCAGGAAGTTCTCCCTTCCACGCGAGATGAGGCCTATTTCCGATGAGGCGTCTGGAGATAAATGACACCTAACTTCTGGAACTTCGAAAGGGTCTTTCACACCCTTGCTGCAACTCAAGAAGTTCACCGCCATACCCGTCTCAACTCGGGAGGAAGCACGATGGTCCCGCCCACATCCAGAGGAGCCCCGTTTCCCCCTCGGAGCTCGAGATGAGGGATCCTTTCCCTGCTTTCAACGGGAAAGAATTCCCGGCGTTCCCGTCGCATCTCAAGAGGAGGCACTCTCAACAGGAAAGGCGAGAGGAACTCCATGGTCGTACCACCATTCCAAGAGTCCCCCAGATGTCTCAGTCCATTCCAGAGGAACCTCTTTGCCCTGCACTGGCTCATCTTTCACGCCGAGGATCGACTCACACCACGGTGGCACGGGGGACAGCCCTGTGGGAAAGCCTCGAGGGAAAGCCTCGAGGGAAAACCACAGATCCATTGATCCACGCCACGGGAAGCGTGACATTGCTGCTACAGCCTGGAAGGAAAGTGCACGTGCATGCCCCGACTCGAGACGAGGCCTGACTCCCTTGGGGACACTCCAGAAGTACCCAAAGGTCCATGTCAGCCCCTGAGAGGAATCCTCGGTTCCGGCCCTGACTCCAAAAAATGTTTTTGGGCCCGGTATCGACGGGAGAGGAATCCCGAGAGGCCCCCTAGCAACTCGCATGGGGACTGGCCTCTCCTGAGGCCACCAGGGCGGGTCCCTGAGGTCCCCGTCGTAACTCGAGAACACCTGCCGCAACTCGAGAAAATCCAGGAAGTTCTCCCTTCCAGGCGAGATGAGGCCTATTTCCGATGAGGCGTCTGGAGACTAATGACACCTAACCTCTGGAACTTCGAAAGGGTCTTTCACACCCTTGCTGCAACTCAAGAAGTTTACCGCCATACCCGTCTCCACTCGAGAGGAAGCACGATGGTCCCGCCCACATCCAGAGGAGCCCCGTTTCCCCCTCGTAGCTCGAGATGAGGGATCCTTTCCCTGCTTTCAACGGGAAAGAATTCCCGGCGTTTCCGTCGCATCTCAAGAGGAGGCACTCTCAACAGGAAAGGCGAGAGGAACTCCATGGTCGTACCACCATTCCAAGAGTCCCCCAGATGTCTCAGTCCATTCCAGAGGAACCTCTTTGCCCTGCACTGGCTCATCTTTCACGCCGAAGATCGACTCACACCACGGTGGCACGTGGGACAGCCCTGTGGGAAAGCCTCTAGGGAAAGCTTCGAGGGAAAACCACAGATCCTTTGATCCACGCGACGGGAAGATTGACATTGCTGCTACAGCCTGGAAGGAAATCTCACGTGCATGCCCCCACTCAAGACGAGGCCTGACTCCCCTGGGGAGACTCCAGAAGTACCCAAAGATCCATGTCAGCCCCTGAGAGGAATCCT
The DNA here is from genome assembly GCF_032405125.1 of Capricornis sumatraensis. Classification (NCBI taxonomy): domain Eukaryota; kingdom Metazoa; phylum Chordata; class Mammalia; order Artiodactyla; family Bovidae; genus Capricornis; species Capricornis sumatraensis. The sequence goes on from NW_027184627.1 coordinate 191,351, forward strand.
CGGTTCCGGCCCTGACGCCACACAAGGTTTTTGGCCCCAGTATCGACGGGAGAGGAATCCCGATAGGCCCCCTAGCAACTCGCATGGGGACTAGCCTCTCCTGAGGCCACCAGGTCGGGTCCCTGAGGTCCCCGTCGTAACTCGAGAACACCTGCCGCAACTCGAGAAAATCCAGGAAGTTCTCCCTTCCACGCGAGATGATGCCTATTTCCGATGAGGCGTCTGCAGATAAATGACACCTAACTTCTGGAACTTCGAAAGGGTCTTTCACACCCTTGCTGCAACTCAAGAAGTTCACCGCCATACCCGTCTCAACTCGGGAGGAAGCACGATGGTCCCGCCCACATCCAGAGGAGTCCCGTTTCCCCCTCGTAGCTCGAGATGAGGGATCCTTTCCCTGCTTTCAACGGGAAAGAATTCCCGGCGTTCCCGTCGCATCTCAAGAGGAGGCACTCTCAACAGGAAAGGCGAGAGGAACTCCATGGTCGTACCACCATTCCAAGAGTCCCCCAGATGTCTCAGTCCATTCCAGAGGAACCTCTTTGCCCTGCACTGGCTCATCTTTCACGCCGAGGATCGACTCACACCACGGTGGCACGTGGGACAGCCCTGTGGGAAAGCCTCGAGGGAAAACCACAGATCCTTTGATCCACGCGACGGGAAGCGTGACATTGCTGCTACAGCCTGGAAGGAAAGCGCACGTGCATGCCCCCACTCGAGACGAGGCCTGACTCCCCTGGGGAGACTCCAGAAGTACCCAAAGATCCATGTCAGCCCCTGAGAGGAATCCTCGGTTCCGGCCCTGACTCCACCAAAGGGTTTTGGCCCCGGTATCGACGGAAGAGTAATCCCGAGAAGCCCCCTAGCAACTCGCATGGGGACTGGCCTCTCCTGAGGCCACCAGGGCGGGTCCCTGTGGTCCCCGTCGTAACTGGAGGACACCTGCCGCAACTCGAGAAATCCAGGAAGTTCTCCCTTCCAGGCGAGATGAGGCCTATTTCCGATGAGGCGTCTGGAGACTAATGACACCTAAATTCTGGAACTTCGAAAGGGTCTTTCACACCCTTGCTGCAACTCAAGAAGTTCACCGCCATACCCATGTCCACTCAAGAGGAAGCACGATGGTCCCGCCCACATCCAGAGGAGCACCGTTTCCCCCTCGTAGCTCGAGATGAGGGATCCTTTCCCTGCTTTCAACGGGAAAGAATTCCCGCCGTTCCCATCGCATCTCAAGAGGAGGCACTCTCAGCAGGAAAGGCGAGAGGAACTCCATGGTCGTACCACCATTCCAAGAGTCCCCCAGATGTCTCAGTCCATTCCAGAGGAACCTCTTTGCCCTGCACTGGCTCATCTTTCACGCCGAGGATCGACTCACACCATGGTGGCACGTGGGACAGCCCTGTGGGAAAGCCTCGATGGAAAGCCTCGAGGGAAAACCACAGATCCTTTGATCCACGCCAAGGGAAGCGTGACATTGCTGCTACAGCCTGGAAGGAAAGCGCACGTGCATGCCCCCAGTCGAGACGAGGCCTGACTCCCCTGGGGAGACTCCAGAAGTACTCAAAGATCCATGTCAGCCCATGAGAGGAATCCTCGGTTCCGGCCCTGACTCCACCAAAGGTTTTTGGCCCCGGTATCGACGGGAGAGGAATCCCGAGAGGCCCCCTAGCAACTCGCATGGGGACTGGCCTCTCCTGAGGCCACCAAGGCGGGTCCCTGAGGTCCGCGTCGTAACTCGAGAACACCTGCCGCAACTCGAGAAAATCCAGGAAGTTCTCCCTTCCAGGCGAGATGAGGCCTATTTCCGATGAGGCGTCTGGAGACTAATGACACCTAACCTCTGGAACTTTGAAAGGGTCTTTCACACCCTTGCTGCGACTCAAGAAGTTCACCGCCATACCCGTCTCCACTCGCGAGGAAGCACGATGGTCCCGCCCACATCCAGAGGAGCACCGTTTCCCCCTTGTAGCTCGAGATGAGGGATCCTTTCCCTGCTTTCAACGGGAAAGATTTCCCGGCGTTCCCGTCGCATCTCAAGAGGAGGCACTCTCAACAGGAAAGGCGAGAGGAACTCCATGGTCGTACCACCATTCCAAGAGTCCCCCAGATGTCTCAGTCCATTCCAGAGGAACCTCTTTGCCCTGCACCGGCTCATCTTAAACGCCGAGGATCGACTCACACCACGGTGGCACGTGCGACAGCCCTGTGGGAAAGCCTCGAGGGAAAACCACAGATCCTTTGATCCACGCGACGAGAAGCGTGACATTGCTGCTACAGCCTGTAAGGAAAGCGCACGTGCATGCCCCCACTCGAGACGAGGCCTGACTCCCCTGGGGAGACTCCAGAAGTACCCAAAGATCCATGTCAGCCCCTGAGAGGAATCCTCGGTTCCGGCCCTGACTCCACACAAGGTTTTTGGCCCCGGTATCGACGGGAGAGGAATCCCGAGAGGCCCCCTAGCAACTCGCATGGGGACTGGCCTCTCCTGAGGCCACCAGGGCGGGTCCCTGAGGTCCCCGTCGTAATTCGAGAACACCTGCCGCAACTCGAGAAAATCCAGGAAGTTCTCCCTTCCAGGCGAGATGAGGCCTATTTCCGATGAGGCGTCTGGAGACTAATGACACCTAACCTCTGGAACTTCGAAAGGGTCTTTCACACCCTTGCTGCGACTCAAGAAGTTCACCGCCATACCCGTCTCCACTCGAGAGGAAGCACGATGGTCCCGCCCACATCCAGAGGAGCCCCGTTTCCCCCTCGTAGCTCGAGATGAGGGATCCTTTCCCTGCTTTCAACGGGAAAGAATTCCCGGCGTTCCCGTCGCATCTCAAGAGGAGGCACTCTCAACAGGAAAGGCGAGAGGAACTCCATGGTCGTACCACTATTCCAAGAGTCCCCCAGATGTCTCAGTCCATTCCAGAGGAACCTCTTTGCCCTGCACTGGCTCATCTTTCACGCCGAGGATCGACTCACACCACGGTGGCACGTGGGAGAGCCCTGTGGGAAAGCCTCAAGGGAAAGCCTCGAGGGAAAACCACAGATCCTTTGATCCACGCGACGGGAAGCGTGACATTGCTGCTACAGCCTGGAAGGAAAGTGCACGTGCATGCCCCGACTCGAGACGAGGCCTGTCTCCCCTGGCGAGACTCCAGATGTACCCAAAGATCCATATCAGCCCCTGAGAGGAATCCTCGGTTCCGGCCCTGACTCCACACAAGGTTTTTGGCCCCGGTATCGACGGGAGAGGAATCCCGAGAGGCCCCCTAGCAACTCGCTTGGGGAATGGCGTCTCCTGAGGCCAAAAGGGCGGGTCCCTGAGGTTCCCGTCGTAACTCGAGAACACCTTCCGCAACTCGAGAAAATCCAGGAAGTTCTCCCTTCCAGGCGAGATGAGGCCTATTTCCGATGAGGCGTCTGGAGACTAATGACACCTAATCTCTGGAACTTCGAAAGGGTCTTTCACACCCTTGCTGCAACTCAAGAAGTTCACCGCCATACCCGTCTCCACTCGAGAGGAAGCACGATGGTCCCGCCCACATCCAGAGGAGCCCCGTTTCCCCCTCGTAGCTCGAGAGGAGGGATCCTTTCCCTGCTTTCAACGGGAAAGAATTCCCGGCGTTCCCGTCGCATCTCAAGAGGAGGCACTCTCAACAGGAAAGGCGAGAGGAACTCCATGGTCGTACCACCATTCCAAGAGTCCCCCAGATGTCTCAGTGCATTCCAGAGGAACCTCTTTGCCCTGCACTGGCTCATCTTTCACGCCGAGGATCGACTCACACCACGGTGGCACGTGGGACAGCCCTGTGTGAAAGCCTCGAGGGAAAGCCTCGAGGGAAAACCACAGGTCGTTTGATCCACGCCAAGGGAAGCGTGACATTGCTGCTACAGCCTGGAAGGAAAGCGCACGTGCATGCCCCCACTCGAGACGAGGCCTGACTCCCCTGGGGAGACTCCAGAAGTACCCAAAGATACATGAAAGCCCCTGAGAGGAATCCTCGGTTCCGGCCCTGACTCCACCAAAGGGTTTTGGCCCCGGTATCGACGGAAGAGTAAACCCGAGAGGCCCCCTAGCAACTCGCATGGTGACTGGCCTCTCCTGAGGCCACCAGGGCGGGTCCCTGAGGTCCCCGTCGTAACTCGAGAACACCTGCCGCAACTCGAGAAATCCAGGAAGTTCTCCCTTCCAGGCGAGATGAGGCCTATTTCCGATGAGGCGTCTGGAGACTAATGACACCTAACCTCTGGAACTTCGAAAGGGTCTTTCACACCCTTGCTGCAACTCAAGAAGTTCACCGCCATACCCGTGTCCACTCGAGAGGAAGCACGATGGTCCCGCCCACATCCAGAGGAGCACCGTTTCCCCCTCGTAGCTCGAGATGAGGGAACCTTTCCATGCTTTCAACGGGAAAGAATTCCCGGCGTTCCCGTCGAATCTCAAGAGGAGGCACTCTCAACAGGAAAGGCAAGAGGAACTCCATGGTCGTACCACCATTCCAAGAGTCCCCCAAATGTCTCAGTCCATTCCAGAGGAACCTCTTTGCCCTGCACTGGCTCATCCTTCACGCCGAGGATCGACTCACACCATGGTGGCACGTGGGACAGCCCTGTGGGAAAGCCTCAAGGGAAAGCCTCGAGGGAAAACCACAGATCCTTTGATCCACGCGACGGGAAGCGTGACATTGCTGCTACAGCCTGGAAGGAAAGCGCATGTGCATGCCCCCACTCGAGACGAGGCCTGACTCCCCTGGGGAGACTCCAGAAGTACTCAAAGATCCATGTCAGCCCCTGAGAGGAATCCTCGGTTCCGGCCCTGACTCCACCAAATGTTTTTGGCCCCGGTATCGACGGGAGAGGAATCCCGAGAGGCCTCCTAGCAACTCGCATGGGGACTGCCCTCTCCTAAGGCCACCAGGGCGGGTCCCTGAGGTCCCCGTCGTAACTCGAGAACACCTGCCGCAACTCGAGAAAATCCAGGAAGTTCTCCCTTCCAGGCGAGATGAGGCCTATTTCCGATGAGGCGTCTGGAGACTAATGACACCTAACCTCTGGAACTTCGAAAGGGTCTTTCACACCCTTGCTGCAACTCAAGAAGTTCACCGCCATACCCGTGTCCACTCGAGAGGAAGCACGATGGTCCCGCCCACATCCAGAGGAGCACCGTTTCCCCCTCGTAGCTCGAGATGAGGGAACCTTTCCATGCTTTCAACGGGAAAGAATTCCCGGCGTTCCGGTCGAATCTCAAGAGGAGGCACTCTCAACAGGAAAGGCAAGAGGAACTCCATGGTCGTACCACCATTCCAAGAGTCCCCCAAATGTCTCAGTCCATTCCAGAGGAACCTCTTTGCCCTGCACTGGCTCATCCTTCACGCCGAGGATCGACTCACACCATGGTGGCACGTGGGACAGCCCTGTGGGAAAGCCTCAAGGGAAAGCCTCGAGGGAAAACCACAGATCCTTTGATCCACGCGACGGGAAGCGTGACATTGCTGCTACAGCCTGGAAGGAAAGCGCATGTGCATGCCCCCACTCGAGACGAGGCCTGACTCCCCTGGGGAGACTCCAGAAGTACTCAAAGATCCATGTCAGCCCCTGAGAGGAATCCTCGGTTCCGGCCCTGACTCCACCAAATGTTTTTGGCCCCGGTATCGACGGGAGAGGAATCCCGAGAGGCCTCCTAGCAACTCGCATGGGGACTGCCCTCTCCTAAGGCCACCAGGGCAGGTCCCTGAGGTCCCCGTCGTAACTCGAGAACACCTGCCGCAACTCGAGAAAATCCAGGAAGTTCTCCCTTCCAGGCGAGATGAGGCCTATTTCCGATGAGGCGTCTGGAGACTAATGACACCTAAACTCTGGAACTTCGAAAGGGTCTTTCACACCCTTGCTGCAACTCAAGAAGTTCACCGCCATACCCGTCTCCACTCGAGAGGAAGCACGATGGTCCCGCCCACATCCAGAGGAGCCCCGTTTCCCCCTCGTAGCTCGAGATGAGGGATCCTTTCCCTGCTTTCAACGGGAAAGAATTCCCGGCGTTCCCGTCGCATCTCAAGAGGAGGCACTCTCAACAGGAAAGGCGAGAGGAACTCCATGGTCGTACCACCATTCCAAGAGTCCCCCAGATGTCTCAGTCCATTCCAGAGGAACCTCTTTGCCCTGCACTGGCTCATCTTTCACGCCGAGGATCGACTCACACCACGGTGGCACGTGGGACAGCCCTGTGGGAAAGCCTTGAGGGAAAGCCTCGAGGGAAAACCACAGATCCTTTAATCCACGCGACGGGAAGCGTGACATTGCTGCTACAGCCTGGAAGGAAAGTGCACGTGCATGCCCCGACTCGAGACGAGGCCTGTCTCCCCTGGCGAGACTCCAGATGTACCCAAAGATCCATATCAGACCCTGAGAGGAATCCTCGGTTCCGGCCCTGACACCACACAAGGTTTTTGGCCACGGTATCGACGGGAGAGGAATCCCGAGAGGCCCCCTAGCAACTCGCATGGGGACTGGCGTCTCCTGAGGCCACCAGGGCGGGTCCCTGAGGTCCCCGTCGTAACTCGAGAACACCTGCCGCAACTCGAGAAAATCCAGGAAATTCTCCCTTCCAGGCGAGATGAGGCCTATTTCCGATGAGGCGTCTGGAGACTAATGACATCTAACCTCTGGAACTTCGAAAGGGTCTTTCACACCCTTGCTGCAACTCAAGAAGTTCACCGCCATACCCGTGTCCACTCGAGAGGAAGCACGATGGTCCCGCCCACATCCAGAGGAGCCCCGTTTCCCCCTCGTAGCTCGAGATGAGGGATCCTTTCCCTGCTTTCAACGGGAAAGAATTCCCGGTGTTCCCGTCGCATCTCAAGAGGAGGCACTCTCAACAGGAAAGGCGAGAGGAACTCCATGGTCGTACCACCATTCCAAGAGTCCCCCAGATGTCTCAGTCCATTCCAGAGGAACCTCTTTGCCCTGCACTGGCTCATCTTTCACGCCGAGGATCCACTCACATCACGGTGGCACGTGGGATAGCCCTGTGGGAAAGCCTCGAGGGAAAGCCTCGAGGGAAAACCACAGATCCTTTGATCCATGCGACGGGAAGCGTGACATTGCTGCTACAGCCTGGAAGGAAAGTGCACGTACATGCCCCGACTCGAGACGAGGCCTGTCTCCCCTGGCGAGACTCCAGATGTACCCAAAGATCCATATCAGCACCTGAGAGGAATCACCGGTTCCGGCCCTGTCTCCACACAAGGTTTTGGCCCCGGTATCGACGGGAGAGGAATCCCGAGAGGCCCCCTAGCAACTCGCATGGGGACTGGCGTCTCCTGAGGCCACCAGGGCGGGTCCCTGAGGTCCCCGTCGTAACTCGAGAACACCTGCCGCAACTCGAGAAAATCCAGGAAGTTCTCCCTTCCAGGCGAGATGAGGCCTATTTCCGATGAGGCGTCTGGAGACTAAAGACACCTAACCTCTGGAACTTCGAAAGGGTCTTTCACACCCTTGCTGCAACTCAAGAAGTTCACCGCCATACCCGTGTCCACTCGAGAGGAAGCACGATGGTCCCGCCCACATCCAGAGGAGCCCCGTTTCCCCCTCGTAGCTCGAGATGAGGGATCCTTTCCCTGCTTTCAACGGGAAAGAATTCCCGGCGTTCCCTTCGCATCTCAAGAGGAGGCACTCTCAACAGGAAAGGCGAGAGGAACTCCATGGTCGAACCACCATTCCAAGAGTCCCCCAGATGTCTCAGTGCATTCCAGAGGAACCTCTTTGCCCTGCACTGGCTCATCTTTCACGGCGAGGATCGACTCACACCACGGTGGCACGTGGGACAGCCCTGTGGGAAAGCCTCGAGGGAAAGCCTCGAGGGAAAACCACAGGTCGTTTGATCCACGCGACGGGAAGCGTGACATTGCTGCTACAGCCTGGAAGGAAAGCGCACGTGCATGCCCCCACTCGAGACGAGGCCTGACTCCCCTGGGGAGACTCCAGAAGTACCCAAAGATCCATGTCAGCCCCTGAGAGGAATCCTCGGTTCCGGCCCTGACTCCACCAAAGGGTTTTGGCCCCGGTATCGACGGAAGAGTAATCCCGAGAGGCCCCCTAGCAACTTCCATGGGGACTGGCCTCTCCTGAGGCCACCAGGGCGGGTCCCTGAGGTCCCCGTCGTAACTCGAGAACACCTGCCGCAACTCAAGAAATCCAGGAAGTTCTCCCTTCCAGGCGAGATGAGGCCTATTTCCGATGAGGCGTCTGGAGACTAATGACACCTAACCTCTGGAACTTCGAAAGGGTCTTTCACACCCTTGCTGCAACTCAAGAAGTTCACCGCCATACCCGTGTCCACTCGAGAGGAAGCACGATGGTCCCGCCCACATCCAGAGGAGCACCGTTTCCCCCTCGTAGCTCGAGATGAGGGAACCTTTCTATGCTTTCAACGGGAAAGAATTCCCGGCGTTCCCGTCGCATCTCAAGAGGAGGCACTCTCAACAGGAAAGGCGAGAGGAACTCCATGGTCGTACCACCATTCCAAGAGTCCCCCAGATGTCTCAGTCCATTCCAGAGGAACCTCTTTGCCCTGCACTGGCTCATCTTTCACCCCGAGGATCGACTCACACCATGGTGGCACGTGGGACAGCCCTGTGGGAAAGCCTCAAGGGAAAGCCTCGAGGGAAAACCATAGATCCTTTGATCCACGCGACGGGAAGCGTGACATTGCTGCTACAGCCTGGAAGGAAAGCGCATGTGCATGCCCCCACTCGAGACGAGGCCTGACTCCCCTGGGGAGACTCCAGAAGTACTCAAAGATCCATGTCAGCCCCTGAGAGGAATCCTCGGTTCCGGCCCTGACTCCACCAAATGTTTTTGGCCCCGGTATCGACGGGAGAGGAATCCCGAGAGGCCTCCTAGCAACTCGCATGGGGACTGCCCTCTCCTAAGGCCACCAGGGCGGGTCCCTGAGGTCCCCGTCGTAACTCGAGAACACCTGCCGCAACTCGAGAAAATCCAGGAAGTTCTCCCTTCCAGGCGAGATGAGGCCTATTTCCGATGAGGCGTCTGGAGACTAATGACACCTAACCTCTGGAACTTCGAAAGGGTCTTTCACACCCTTGCTGCAACTCAAGAAGTTCACCGCCATACCCGTCTCCACTCGAGAGGAAGCACGATGGTCCCGCCCACATCCACAGGAGCCCCGTTTCCCCCTCGTAGCTCGAGATGAGGGATCCTTTCCCTGCTTTCAACGGGAAAGAATTCCCGGCGTTCCCGTCGCATCTCAAGAGGAGGCACTCTCAACAGGAAAGGCGAGAGGAACTCCATGGTCGTACCACCATTCCAAGAGTCCCCCACATGTCTCAGTGCATTCCAGAGGAACCTCTTTGCCCTGCACTGGCTCATCTTTCACGCCGAGGATCGACTCACACCACGGTGGCACGTGGGACAGCCCTGTGGGAAAGCCTCGAGGGAAAGCCTCGAGGGAAAACCACAGATCCTTTGATCCACGCGACGGGAAGCGTGACATTGCTGCTAAAGCCTGGAAGGAAAGCGCACGTGCATGCCCCCACTCGAGACGAGGCCTGACTCCCCTGGGGAGACTCCAGAAGTACCCAAAGATCCATGTCAGCCCCTGAGAGGAATCCTCGGTTCCGGCCCTGACTCCACACAAGGTTTTGGGCCCCGGTATCGATGGGAGAGGAATACCGAGAGGCCCCCTAGCAACTCTCATGGGGACTGGCCTCTCCTGAGGCCACCAGGGCGGGTCCTTGAGGTCCCGTCGTAACTCGAGAACACCTGCCGCAACTCGAGAAAATCCAGGAAGTTCTCCCTTCCAGGCGAGATGAGGCCTATTTCCGATGAGGCGTTGGGAGACTAATGACACCTAACCTCTGGAACTTCGAAAGGGTCTTTCACACCCTTGCTGCAACTCAAGAAGTTCACCGCCATATCCGTGTCCACTCGAGAGGAAGCATGATGGTCCCGCCCACATCCAGAGGAGCCCCGTTTCCCCCTCGTAGCTCGAGATGAGGGATCCTTTCCCTGCTTTCAACGGGAAAGAATTCCCGGCGTTCCCGTCGCATCTCAAGAGGAGGCACTCTCAACAGGAAAGGCGAGAGGAACTCCATGGTCGTACCACCATTCCAAGAGTCCCCAAGATGTCTCAGTCCTTTCCAGAGGAACCTCTTTGCCCTGCACTGGCTCATCTTTCACGCCGAGGATCGACTCACACCACGGTGGCACGTGGGAGAGCTCTGTGGGAAAGCCTCGAGGGAAAACCACAGATCCTTTGATCCACGCGACGTGAAGCATGACATTGGTGCTACAGCCTGGAAGGAAAGCGCACGTGCATGCCCCCACTCGAGACGAGGCCTGACTCCCCTGGGGAGACTCCAGAAGTACCCAAAGATCCATGGCAGCCCCTGCGAGGAATCCTCGGTTCCGGCCCTGACTCCACACAAGGTTTTTGGCCCCGGTATCGACGGGAGAGGAATCCCGAGAGGCCCCCTAGCAACTCGCATGGGGACTGACCTCTCCTGAGGCCACCAGGGCGGGTCCCTGAGGTCCCCGTCGTAACTCGAGAACACCTGCCGCAACTCGAGAAAATCCAGGAAGTTCTCCCTTCCAGGCGAGATGAGGCCTATTTCCGATGAGGCATCTGGAGACTAATGACACCTAACCTCTGGAACTTCGAAAGGGTCTTTCACACCCTTGCTGCAACTCAAGAAGTTCACCGCCGTACCCGTCTCTACTCGAGAGGAAGCACGATGGTCCCGCCCACATCCAGAGGAGCCCCGTTTCCCCCTCGTAGCTCGAGATGAGGGATCCTTTCCCTGCTTTCAACGGGAAAGAATTCCCGGCGTTCCCGTCGCATCTCAAGAGGAGGCACTCTCAACAGGAAAGGCGAGAGGAACTCCATGGTCGTACCACCATTCCAAGAGTCCCCCAGATGTCTCAGTCCATTCCAGAGGAGCCTCTTTGCCCTGCACTGGCTCATCTTTCACGCCGAGGATCGACTCACACCACGGTGGCACGTGGGACAGCCCTGTGGGAAAGCCTCGAGGGAAAGCCTCGAGGGAAAACCACAGATCCTTTGATCCACGCGACGGGAAGCGTGACATTGCTGCTACAGCCTGGAAGGAAAGCGCACGTGCATGCCCCCACTCGAGACGAGGCCTGACTCCCCTGGGGAGACTCCAGAAGTACCCAAAGATCCATGTCAGGCCCTGAGAGAAATCCTCGGTTCCGGCCCTGACTCCACACAAGGTTTTTGCCCCAGTATCGACGGGAGAGGAATCCCGAGAGGCCCCCTAGCAACTCGCATGGAGACTGGCCTCTCCTGAGGCCACCACGGCGGGTCCCTGAGGTACCCGTCGTAACTCGAGAACACCTGCCGCAACTCGAGAAAATCCAGGAAGTTCTCCCTTCCAGGCGAGATGAGGCCTATTTCCGATGAGGCCTCTGGAGACAAATGACACCTAACCTCTGGAACTTCGAAAGGGTCTTTCACACCCTTGCTGCAACTCAAGAAGTTCACCGCCGTACCCGTCTCCACTCGAGAGGAAGCACGATGGTCCCGCCCACATCCAGAGGAGCCCCGTTTCCCCCTCGTAGCTCGAGATGAGGGATCCTTTCCCTGCTTTCAACGGGAAAGAATTCCCGGCGTTCCCGTCGCATCTCAAGAGGAGGCACTCTCAACAGGAAAGGCGAGAGGAACTCCGTGGTCGTACCACCATTCCAAGAGTCCCCCAGATGTCTCAGTCCATTCCAGAGGAGCCTCTTTGCCCTGCACTGGATCATCTTTCACGCCGAGGATCGACTCACACCACGGTAGCACGTGGAACAGCCCTGTGGGACAGCCTCGAGGGAAAGCCTCGAGGGAAAACCACAGATCCTTTGATGCACGCGACGGGAAGCGTGACATTGCTGCTACAGCCTGGAAGGAAAGCGCACGTGCATGCCCCCACTCGAGACGAGGCCTGACTCCCCTGGGGAGACTCCAGAAGTACCCAAAGATCCATGTCAGCCCCTGAGAGGAATCCTCGGTTCCGGCCCTGACTCCACACAAGGTTTTTGGACCCGGTATCGACGGGAGAGGAATCCCGAGAGGACCCCTAGCAACTCGCATGGGGACTGGCCTCTCCTGAGGCCACCACGGCGGGTCCCTGAGGTCCCCGTCGTAACTCGAGAACACCTGCCGCAACTCGAGAAAATCCAGGAAGTTCTCCCTTCCAGGCGAGATGAGGCCTATTTCCGATGAGGCCTCTGGAGACAAATGACACCTAACCTCTGGATCTTCGAAAGGGTCTTTCACACCCTTGCTGCAACTCAAGAAGTTCACCGCCGTACCCGTCTCCACTCGAGAGGAAGCACGATGGTCCCGCCCACATCCAGAGGAGCCCCGTTTCCCGCTCGTAGCTCGAGATGAGGGATCCTTTCCCTGCTTTCAACGGGAAAGAATTCCCGGCGTTCCCGTCGCATCACAAGAGGAGGCACTCTCAACAGGAAAGGCGAGAGTAACTCCATGGTCGTACCACCATTCCAAGAGTCCCCCAGATGTCTCAGTCCATTCCAGAGGAACCTCTTTGCCCTGCACTGGCTCATCTTTCACGCCGAGGATCGACTCACACCACGATGGCACGTGAGACAGCCCTGTGGGAAAGCCTCGAGGGAAAGCCTCGAGGGAAAACCACAGATCCTTTGATCCACGCGACGGGAAGCGTGACGTTGCTGCTAAAGCCTGGAATGAAGGCGCACGTGCATGCCCCCACTCAAGACGAGGCCTGACCCCCCTGGGGAGACTCCAGAAGTACCCAAAGACCCATGTCAGCCCCTGAGAGGAATCCTCGGTTCCGGCCCTGACTCCACAGAAGGATTTTGGCCCCGGTATCGACGGGAGAGGAATCCCGAGAGGCCCCCGAGCAACTCGCATGGGGACTGGCCTTTCCTGAGGACACCAGGGCGGGTCCCTGAGGTCCCCGTCGTAACTCGAGAACACCTGCCGCAACTCGAGAAAATCCAGGAAGTTCTCCCTTCCAGGCGAGATGAGGCCTATTTCCAATGAGGCGTCTGGAGACTAATGACACCTAACCTCTGGAACTTCGAAAGGGTCTTTCACACCCTTGCTGCAACTCAAGAAGTTCACCGCCATACCCGTCTCCACTCGAGAGGAAGCACGATGGTCCCGCCCACATCCAGAGGAGCCCCGTTTCCCCCTCGGTGCTCGAGATGAGGGATCCTTTCCCTGCTTTCAACGGGAAAGAATTCCCGGCGTTCCCGTCGCATCTCAAGAGGAGGCACTCTCAACAGGAAAGGCGAGAGGAACTCCATGGTCGTACCACCATTCCAAGAGTCCCCCAGATGTCTCAGTCCATTCCAGAGGAACCTCTTTGCCCTGCACTGGCTCATCTTTCACGCCGAGGATCCACACACACCACGGTGGCACGTGGGACAGCCCTGTGGGAAAGCCTCGAGGGAAAGCCTCGAGGGAAAACCACAGATCCTTTGATCCACGCGACGGGAAGCGTGACATTGCTGCTACAGCCTGGAAGGAAAGCGCACGTGCATGCCCCCACTCGAGACGAGGCCTGACTCCCCTGGGGAGACTCCAGAAGTACCCAAAGATCCATGGCAGCCCCTGCGAGGAATCCTCGGTTCCGGCCCTGACTCCACACAAGGTTTTTGGCCCCGGTATCGACGGGAGAGGAATCCCGAGAGGCCCCCTAGCAACTCGCATGGGGACTGGCCGTTCCTGAGGCCACCAGGGCGGGTCCCTGAGGTCCCAGTTGTAAATCGAGAACACCTGCCGCAACTCGAGAAAATCCAGGAAGTTCTCCTTTCCAGGCGAAATGAGGCCTATTTCCGATGAGGCGTCTGGAGACTAATGACACCGAACCTCTGGAACTTCGAAAGGGTCTTTCACACCCTTGCTGCAACTCAAGAAGTTCACCGCCATACCCGTCTCCACTCGAGAGGAAACACGATGGTCCCGCCCACATCCAGAGGAGCCCAGTTTCCCCCTCGTAGCTCGAGATGAGGGATCCTTTCCCTGCTATCAACTGGAAAGAATTCCCGGTGTTACCGTCGCATCTCAAGAGGAGGCACTCTCAACAGGAAAGATGAGAGGAACTCCATGGTCGTATCACCATTCCAAGAGTCCCCGAGATTTCTCAGTCCATTCCAGAGGAAACTCTTTGCCCTGCACTGGCTCATCTTTCACGCCGAGGATCGACTCACACCACGGTGGCACGTGGGACAGCCCTATGGGAAAGCCTCGAGGGAAAACCACAGATCCTTTGATCCACGCGACGGGAAGCGTGACATTGCTGCTACAGCCTGGAAGGAAAGCGCACGTGCATGCCCCCACTCGAGAGAAGGCCTGACTCCCCTGGGGAGACTCCAGAAGTACCCAAAGATCCATGTCAGCCCCTGAGAGGAATCCTCGGTTCCGGCCCTGACTCCACACAAGTTTTTTGGCCCCGGAATCGACAGGAGAGGAATCCTGAGAGGCCCCCGAGCAACTCGCATGGGGATTGGCCTTTCCTGAGGCCACCAGGGCGGGTCCCTGAGCTCCCCGTCGTAACTCGAGAACACCTGCCGCAACTCGAGAAACTTCAGGAAGTTCTCCCTTCCAGGCGAGATGAGGCCTATTTCCGATGAGGCGTCTGGGGACTAATGACACGGAACCTCTGGAACTTCGAAAGGGTCTTTCACACCCTTGCTGCAACTTAAGAAGTTCACCGCCATATCCGTCTCCACTCGAGAGGAAACATGATGGTCCCGCCCACATCCAGAGGAGCCCCGTTTGCCCCTCGTAGCTCGAGATGAGGGATCCTTTCCCTGCTATCAACGGGAAAGTATTTTCGGCGTTCCCGTCGCATCTCAAGAGGAGGCACTCTCAACAGGAAAGACGAGAGGAACTCCATGGTCGTACCACCATTCCAAGAGTCCCCCAGATGTTTCAGTCCATTCCAGAGGAACCTCTTTGCCCTGCACTGACTCATCTTTCATGCCGAAGATCGACTCACACCACGGTGGCACGTGGGACAGCCCTGTGGGATAGCCTCGAGGGAAAGCCTAGAGGGAAAACCACAGATCCTTTGATCCACGCGACGGGAAGCGTGACATTGCTGCTACAGCCTGGAAGGAAAGCGCACGTGCATGCCCCCACTCGAGACGAGGCCTGACTCCCCTGGGGAGACTCCAGAAAGACCCAAAGATCCATGTCAGCCCCTTAGAGGAATCCTCCGTTCCGGCCCTGACTCCACACAAGGTTTTAGGCCCCGGTATTGACTGGAGAGGAATCCCGAGAGGCACCCTAGCAACTCGTATGGGGACTGGAGTTTCCTGAGGCCACCAGGGCTTGTCCCTCACGTCCCCGTCGTAACTCGAGAACACCTGCCGCAACTCGAGAAAATCCAGGAAGTTCTCCGTTCCAGGCGAGATGTGGCCTATTTCCGATGAGGCGTCTGGAGTCTAATGACAGCTAATCTCTGGGACTTCAAAAGGGTCTTTCACACCCTTGCTGCAACTCAAGAAGTTCACCGCCATACCCGTCTCCACTCGAGAGGAAGCACGATGGTCCCGCCCACATTCAGAGGAGCCCCGTTTCCCCCTCGTAGCTCGAGATGAGGGATCCTTTCCCTGCTTTCAACAGGAAAGAATTCCCGGCGTTCCCGTCGCATCTCAAGAGGAGGAACTCTCAACACGAAAGGCGAGAGGAACTCCGTGGTCTTACCACCATTCCAAGAGTCCCCCAGATGTCTCAGTCCATTCCAGAGGAGCCTCTTTGCCCTGCACTGGCTCATCTTTCACGCCGAGGATCGACTCACACCACGGTAGCACGTGGAACAGCCCTGTGGGAAAGCCTCGAGGGAAAGCCTCGAGGGAAAACCACAGATCCTTTGATGCACGCGACGGGAAGCGTGACATTGCTGCTACAGCCTGGAAGGAAAGCGCACGTGCATGCCCCCACTCGAGACGAGGCCTGACTCCCCTGGGGAGACTCCACAAGTACCCAAAGATCCATGTCAGCCCCTGAGAGGAATCCTCGGTTCCGGCCCTGACTCCACACAAGGTTTTTGGACCCGGTATCGACGGGAGAGGAATCCCGAGAGGACCCATAGCAACTCGCATGGGGACTGGCCTCTCCTGAGGCCACCACGGCGGGTCCCTGAGGTCCCCGTCGTAACTCGAGAACACCTGCCGCAACTCGAGAAAATCCAGGAAGTTCTCCCTTCCAGGCGAGATGAGGCCTATTTCCGATGAGGCCTCTGGAGACAAATGACACCTAACCTCTGGATCTTCGAAAGGGTCTTTCACACCCTTGCTGCAACTCAAGAAGTTCACCGCCGTACCCGTCTCCACTCGAGAGGAAGCACGATGGTCCCGCCCACATCCAGAGGAGCCCCGTTTCCCGCTCGTAGCTCGAGATGAGGGATCCTTTCCCTGCTTTCAACGGGAAAGAATTCCCGGCGTTCCCGTCGCATCTCAAGAGGAGGCACTCTCAACAGGAAAGGCGAGAGTAACTCCATGGTCGTATCACCATTCCAAGAGTCCCCCAGATGTCTCAGTCCATTCCAGAGGAACCTCTTTGCCCTGCACTGGCTCATCTTTCACGCCGAGGATCGACTCACACCACGATGGCACGTGAGACAGCCCTGTGGGAAAGCCTCGAGGGAAAGCCTCGAGGGAAAACCACAGATCCTTTGATCCACGCGACGGGAAGCGTGACGTTGCTGCTACAGCCTGGAATGAAGGCGCACGTGCATGCCCCCACTCAAGACGAGGCCTGACCCCCCTGGGGAGACTCCAGAAGTACCCAAAGACCCATGTCAGCCCCTGAGAGGAATCCTCGGTTCCGGCCCTGACTCCACAGAAGGATTTTGGCCCCGGTATCGACGGGAGAGGAATCCCAAGAGGCCCCCGAGCAACTCGCATGGGGACTGGCCTTTCCTGAGGACACCAGGGCGGGTCCCTGAGGTCCCCGTCGTAACTCGAGAACACCTGCCGCAACTCGAGAAAATCCAGGAAGTTCTCCCTTCCAGGCGAGATGAGGCCTATTTCCGATGAGGCGTCTGGAGACTAATGACACCGAACCTCTGGAACTTCGAAAGGGTCTTTCACACCCTTGCAGCAACTCAAGAAGTTCACCGCCATACCCGTCTCCACTCGAGAGGAAACACGATGGTCCCGCCCACATCCAGAGGAGCCCCGTTTCCCCCTCGTAGCTCGAGATGAGGGATCCTTTCCCTGCTATCAACGGGAAAGTATTTTCGGCGTTCCCGTCGCATCTCAAGAGGAGGCACTCTCAACAGGAAAGATGAGAGGAACTCCATGGTCGTACCACCATTCCAAGAGTCCCCGAGATTTCTCAGTCCATTCCAGAGGAACCTCTTTGCCCTGCACTGGCTCATCTTTCACGCCGAGGATCGACTCACACCACGGTGGCACGTGGGACAGCCCTGTGGGAAAGACTCGAGGGAAAACCACAGATCCTTTGATCCACGCGACGGGAAGCGTGACATTGCTGCTACAGCCTGTAAGGAAAGCGCACGTGCATGCCCCCACTCGAGACGAGGCCTGACTCCCCTGGGGAGACTCCAGAAGTACCCAAAGATCCATGTCAGCCCCTGAGAGGAATCCTCGGTTCCGGCCCTGACTCCACACAAGTATTTTGGCCCCGGTATCGACGGGAGAGGAATCCCGAGAGGCCCCCTAGGAACTCGCAAGGGGACTGACCTTTCCTGAGGCCACCATGGCGGGTTCCTGAGGTCCCCGTCGTAACTCGAGAACACCTGCCGCAACTCGAGAAAATCCATGAAGTTCTCCCTTCCAGGCGAGATGAAGCTTATTTCCGATAAGGCGTCTGGAGACTAATGACACGGAACCTCTGGAACTTCGAAAGGGTCTTTCACACCCTTGCTGCAACTCAAGAAGTTCACCGCCATATCCGTCTCCACTCGAGAGGAAACATGATGGTCCCGCCCACATCCAGAGGAGCCCCGTTTGCCCCTCGTAGCTCGAGATGAGGGATCCATTCCCTGCTATCAACGGGAAAGTATTTTCGGCGTTCCCGTCGCATCTCAAGAGGAGGCACTCTCAACAGGAAAGACGAGAGGAACTCCATGGTTGTACCACCATTCCAAGAGTCCCCGAGATTTCTCAGTCCATTCCAGAGGAACCTCTTTGCCCTGCACTGGCTCATCTTTCACGCCGAGGATCGACTCACACCACGGTGGCACGTGGGACAGCCCTGTGGGAAAGCCTCGAGGGTAAACCACAGATCCTTTGATCCACGCGACGGGAAGCGTGACATTGCTGCTACAGCCTGGAAGGAAAGCGCACGTGCATGCCCCCACTCGAGACGAGGCCTGACTCCCCTGGGGAGACTCCAGAAGTACCCAAAGATCCATGTCAGCCCCTTAAAGGAATCCTCGGTTCCGGCCCTGACTCCACACAAAGTTTTTGGCCCCCGTATCGACGGGAGAGGAATCCCGAGAGGCCCCCGAGCAACTCGCATGGGGACTGGCCTTTCCTGAGGCCACCAGGGCGGGTCCCTGAGGTCCCCGTCGTAACTCGAGAACACCTGCCGCAACTCGAGGAAATCCAGGAAGTTCTCCCTTCCAGGCGAGATGAGGCCTATTTCCGATGAGACGTCTGGAGACTAATGACACCGAACCTCTGGAACTTCGAAAGGGTCTTTCACACCCTTGCTGCAACTCAAGAAGTTCACCGCCATACCCGTCTCCACTCGAGAGGAAACACGATGTTCCCGCCCACATCCAGAGGAGCCCCGTTTCCCCCTCGTAGCTCGAGATGAGGGATCCTTTCCCTGCTATCAACGGGAAAGAATTCCCGGCGTTCCCGTCGCATCTCAAGAGGAGGCACTCTCAATAGGAAAGATGAGAGGAACTCCATGGTCGAACCACCATTCCAAGAGTCCCCGAGATTTCTCAGTCCATTCCAGAGGAAACTCTTTGCCCTGCACTGGCTCATCTTTCACGCCGAGGATTGACTCACACCACGGTGGCACGTGGGTCAGCCCTGTGGGAAAGCCTCGAGGGAAAGCCTCGAGGGAAAACCACAGATCCTTTGATCCACGAGCCGGGAAGCGTGACATTGCTGCTACAGCCTGGAAGGAAAGCGCACGTGCATGCCCCCACTCGAGACAAGTCCTGACTCCCCTGGGGAGACTCCAGAAGTACCCAAAAATCCATGTCAGCCCCTGAGAGGAATCCTCGGTTCCGGCCCTGACTCCACACAAGGTTTTTGGCCCCGGTATCGACGGGAGAGGAATCCCGAGAGGCACCCTAGCAACTAGCATGGGGACTGGCCGTTCCTGAGGCCACCAGGGCGGGTCTCTGAGGTCCCCGTCGTAAATCGAGAACACCTGCCGCAACTCGAGAAAATCCAGGAAGTTCTCCTTTCCAGGCGAAATGAGGCCTATTTCCGATGAGGCGTCTGGAGACTAATGACACCGAACCTCTGGAACTTCGAAAGGGTCTTTCACACCCTTGCTGCAACTCAAGAAGTTCACCGCCATACCCGTCTCCACTCGAGAGGAAGCACGATGGTCCCGCCCACATCCAGAGGAGCCCCGTTTCCCCCTCGTAGCTCGAGATGAGGGATCCTTTCCCTGCTTTCAACGGGAAAGAATTCCCGGCGTTCCCGTCGCATCTCAAGAGGAGGCACTCTCAACAGGAAAGGCGAGAGGAACTCCATAGTCCTACCACCATTCCAAGAGTCCCCCAGATGTCTCAGTCCAATCCAGAGGAACCTCTTTGCCCTGCACTGTCTCATCTTTCACGCCGAGAATCGACTCACACCACGGTGGCACGTGGGACAGCCCTGTGGGAAAGCCTCGAGGGAAAACCACAGATCCTTTGATCCACGCGACGGGAACCGAGACATTGCTGCTACAGCCTGGAAGGAAAGCGCACGTGCATGCCCCCACTCGAGACGAGGCCTGACTCCCCTGGGGAGACTCCAGAAGTACCCAAAGATCCATGTCAGCCCCTGAGAGGAATCCTCGGTTCCGGCCCTGACTCCACACAAGGTTTTTGGCCCCGGTATCGACGGGAGAGGAATCCCGAGAGGCCCCCTAGCAACTCGCATGGGGACTGGCCTCTCCTGAGGCCAACAGGGCGGGTCCCTGAGGTCCCCGTCGTAACTCGAGAACACCTGCCGCAACTCGAGAAAATCCAGGAAGTTCTCCCTTCCAGGCGAGATGAGGCCTATTTCCGATGAGGCCTCTGGAGACAAATGACACCTAACCTCTGGAACTTCGAAAGGGTCTTTCACACCCTTGCTGCAACTCAATAAGTTCACCGCCGTACCCGTCTCAACTCGAGAGGAAGCACGATGGTCCCGCCCACATCCAGAGGAGCCCCGTTTCCCCCTGGAGCTCGAGATGAGGGATCCATTCCCTGCTTTCAACGGGAAAGAATTCCCGGCGTTCCCGTCGCATCTCAAGAGGAGGCACTCTCAACAGGAAAGTCGAGAGGAACTTCAAGGTCGTACCACCATTGCAAGAGTCCCCCAGATGTCTCAGTCCATTCCAGAGGAGCCTCTTTGCCCTGCACTGGCTCATCTTTCACGCCGAGGATCGACTCACACCACGGTGGCACGTGGGACAGCCCTGTGGGAAAGCCTCGAAGGAAAGCCTCGAGGGAAAACCACAGATCCTTTGATCCACGCGACGGGAAGCGTGACATTGCTGCTACAGCCTGGAAGGAAAGCGCACGTGCATGCCCCCACTCGAGACGAGGCCTGACTCCCCTGGGGAGACTCCAGAAGTACCCAAAGATCCATGTCAGCCCCTGAGAGGAATCCTCGGTTCCGGCCCTGACTCCACACAAGGTTTTTGCCACGGTATCGACGGGAGAGGAATCTCGAGAGGCCCCCTAGCATCTCGCATGGGGACTGGCCTCTCCTGTGGCCACCAGGGCGGGTCCCTGAGGTCCCCGTCGTAACTCGAGAACACCTGCCGCAACTCGAGAAAATCCAGGAAGTTCTCCCTTCCAGGCGATTGAGGCCTATTTCCGATGAGGCATCTGGAGACAAATGACAACAAACCTCTGGAACTTCGAAAGGGTCTTTCACACCCTTGATGCAACTCAAGAAGTTCACCTCCATACCCGTCTCCACTCGAGAGGAAGCACGATGATCCCGCCCACATCCAGAGGAGCCCCGTTTCCCCCTCGGAGCTCGAGATGAGGGATCCTTTCCCTGCTTTCAACGGGAAAGAATTCCCGGTGTTCCCGTCGCATCTCAAGAGGAGGCACTCTCAACAGGAAAGGCGAGAGGAACTCCATGGTCGTACCACCATGCCAAGAGTCCCCCAAATGTCTCAGTCCATTCCAGAGGAGCCTCTTTGCCCTGCACTGGCTCATCTTTCACGCCGAGGATCGACTCACACCATGGTGGCACGTGGGACAGCCCTGTGGGAAAGCCTCGAGGGAAAGCCTCGAGGGAAAACCACAGATCCTTTGATCCACGCGACGGGAAGCGTGACATTGCTGCTACAGCCTGGAAGGAAAGCGCACGTGCATGCCCCCACTCGAGACGAGGCCTGACTCCCCTGGGGAGACTCTACAAGTACCCAAAGATCCATGTCAGCCCATGAGAGGAATCCTCGGTTCCGGCCCTGACTCCACACAAGGTTTTTGGCCCCGGTATCGACGGGAGAGGAATCCCGAGAGGCCCCCTAGCAACTCGCATGGGGACTGGCCTCTCCTGAGGCCACCAGGGCTGGTCCTTGAGGTCCCCGTCGTAACTCGAGAACACCTGCCGCAACTCGAGAAAATCCAGGAACTTCTCCCTTCCAGGCGAGATGAGGCCTATTTCCGATGAGGCCTCTGGAGACAAAAGACACCTAACCTCTGGAACTTCGAAAGGGTCTTTCACACCCTTGCTGCAACTCAAGAAGTTCACCGCCATACCCGTCTCCACTCGAGAGGAAGCACGATGGTCCCGCCCACATCCAGAGGAGCCCCGTTTCCCCCTCGTAGCTCGAGATGAGGGATCCTTTCCCTGCTATCAACGGGATAGAATTCCCGGCGTTCCCGTCGCATCTCAAGTGGAGGCACTCTCAACAGGAAAGATGAGAGGAACTCCATGGTCGTACCACCATTCCAAGAGTCCCCGAGATTTCTCAGTCCATTCCAGAGGAAACTCTTTGCCCTGCACTGGCTCATCTTTCACGCCGAGGATCGACTCACACCACGGTGGCACGTGGGACAGCCCTGTGGGAAAGCCTCGAGGGAAAGGCTCGAGGGAAAACCACAGATCCTTTGATCCACGCGACGGGAAGCATGACATTGCTGCTACAGCCTTGAAGGAAAGCGCACGTGCATGCCCCCACTCGAGACGAGTCCTGACTCCCCTGGGGAGACTCCAGAAGTACCCAAAGATCCATGTCAGCCCCTGAGAGGAATCCTCGGTTCCGGCCCTGACTCCACACAAGGTTTTTGGCCCCGGTATCGACGGGAGAGGAATCCCGAGAGGCCCCCTAGCAACTAGCATGGGGACTGGCTGTACCTGAGGCCACCAGGGCGGGTCCCTGAGGTCCCCGTCGTAAATCGAGAACACCTGCCGCAACTCGAGAAAATCCAGGAAGTTCTCCTTTCCAGGCGAAGTGAGGCCTATTTCCGATGAGGCGTCTGGAGACTAATGACACCTAACCTCTGGAACTTCGAAAGGGTCTTTCACACCCTTGCTGCAACTCAAGAATTTCACCGCCATACCCGTCTCCACTCGAGAGGAAGCACGATGGTCCCGCCCACATCCAGAGGAGCCCAGTTTCCCCCTCGTAGCTCGAGATGAGGGATCCTTTCCCTGTTTTCAACGGGAAAGAATTCCTGGCGTTCCCGTCGCATCTCAAGAGGAGGCACTCTCAACAGGAAAGGCGAGAGGAACTCCATGGTCGTACCACCATTCCAAGAGTCCCCCAGATGTCTCAGTCCAAACCAGAGGAACCTCTTTGCCCTGCACTGTCTCATCTTTCACGCCGAGAATCGACTCACACCACGGTGGCACGTGGGACAGCCCTGTGGGAAAGCCTCGAGGGAAAACCACAGATCCTTTGATCCACGCGACGGGAACCGAGACATTGCTGCTACAGCCTGGAAGGAAAGCGCACGTTCATGCCCCCACTCGAGACAAGGCCTGACTCCCCTGTGGAGACTCCAGAAGTACCCAAAGATCCATGTCAGCCCCTGAGAGGAATCCTCGGTTCCGGCCCTGACTCCACAGAAGTTTTTTGGCCCCGGTATCGACAGGAGAGGAATCCTGAGAGGCCCCCGAGCAACTCGCATGGGGACTGGCCTTTCCTGAGGCCACCAGGGCGGGTCCCTGAGGTCCCCGTCGTAACTCGAGAACACCTGCCGCAACTCGAGAAACTTCAGGAAGTTCTCCCTTCCAGGCGAGATGAGGCCTATTTCCGATGAGGCGTCTGGAGACTAATGACACGGAACCTCTGGAACTTCGAAAGAGTCTTTCACACCCTTGCTGCAACTCAAGAAGTTCACCGCCATAACCGTCTCCACTCGAGAGGAAACATGATGGTCCCGCCCACATCCAGAGGAGCCCCGTTTGTCCCTCGTAGCTCGAGATGAAGGATCCTTTCCCTGCTATCAACGGGAAAGTGTTTTCGGCGTTCCCGTCGCATCTCAAGAGGAGGCAGTCTCAACAGGAAAGACGAGAGGAACTCCATGGTCGTACCACCATTCCAAGAGTCCCCCAGATGTTTCAGTCCATTCCAGAGGAACCTCTTTGCCCTGCACTGGCTCATCTTTCATACCGAAGATCGACTCACACCACGGTGGCACGTGGGACAGCCCTGTGGGATAGCCTCGAGGGAAAGCCTAGAGGGAAAACCACAGATCCTTTGATCCACGCGACGGGAAGCGTGATATTGCTGCTACAGCCTGGAAGGAAAGCGCACGTGCATGCCCCCACTCGAGACGAGGCCTGACTCCCCTGGGGAGACTCCAGAAAGACCCAAAGATCCGTGTCAGCCCCTTAGAGGAATCCTCCGTTCCGGCCCTGACTCCACACAAGGTTTTTGGCCCCGGTATCTACGGGAGAGGAATCCCGAGAGGCCCCCTAGCAACTCGCATGGGGACTGGCCTCTCCTGAGGCCACCAGGGCGGGTCCCTGAGGTCCCCGTCGTAACTCGAGAACACCTGCCGCAACTCGAGAAAATCCAGGAAGTTCTCCCTTCCAGGCGAGATGAGGCCTATTTCCGATGAGGCCTCTGGAGACTAATGACACCTAACCTCTGGAACTTCGAAAGGGTCTTTCACATCCTTGCTGCAACTCAAGAAGTTCACCGCCATACCCGTCTCCACTCGAGAGGAAGCATGATGGTCCCGCCCACATCCAGAGGAGCCCAGTTTCCCCCTCGAAGCTCGAGATGAGGGATCCTTTCCCTGCTTTCAACGGGAAAGAATTCCCGGCGTTCCCGTCGCATCTCAAGAGGAGGCACTCTCAACAGGAAAGGCGAGAGGAACTCCATGGTCGTACCATCATTCCATGAGTCCCCCAGATGTCTCAGTCCATTCCAGAGGAAACTCTTTGCCCTGCACTGGCTCATCTTTCACGCCGAGGATCGACTCACACCACCGTGGCACGTGGGACAGCCCTGTGGGAAAGCCTCGAGCGAAAGCCTCGAGGGAAAACCACAGATCCTTTGATCCACGCCACGGGAAGCGTGACATTGCTGCTACAGCCTGGAAGGAAAGCGCACGTGCATGCCCCCACTCGAGACGAGGCCTGACTCCCCTGGGGAGACTCCACAAGTACCCAAAGATCCATGTCAGCCCCTGAGAGGAATCCTCGGTTCCGGCCCTGACTCCACACAAGGTTTTTGGCCCCGGTATCTACGGGAGAGGAATCCCGAGAGGCCCCCTAGCAACTCGCATGGGGACTGGCCTCTCCTGAGGCAACCAGGGCGGGTCCCTGAGGTCCCCGTCGTAACTCGAGAACACCTGCCGCAACTCGAGAAAATCCAGGAAGTTCTCCCTTCCAGGCGAGATGAGGCCTATTTCCGATGAGGCCTCTGGAGACTAATGACACCTAACCTCTGGAACTTCGAAAGGGTCTTTCACATCCTTGCTGCAACTCAAGAAGTTCACCGCCATACCCGTCTCCACTCGAGAGGAAGCACGATGGTCCCGCCCACATCCAGAGGAGCCCAGTTTCCCCCTCGTAGCTCGAGATGAGGGATCCTTTCCCTGCTTTCAACGGGAAAGAATTCCCGGCGTTCCCGTCGCATCTCAAGAGGAGGCACTCTCAACAGGAAAGGCGAGAGGAACTCCATGGTCGTACCATCATTCCAAGAGTCCCCCAGATGTCTCAGTCCATTCCAGAGGAACCTCTTTGCCCTGCACTGGCTCATCTTTCACGCCGAGGATCGACTCACACCACCGTGGCACGTGGGAGAGCCCTGTGGGAAAGCCTCGAGCGAAAGCCTCGAGGGAAAACCACAGATCCTTTGATCCACGCGACGGGAAGCGTGACATTGCTGCTACAGCCTGGAAGGAAAGCGCACGTGCATGCCCCCACTCGAGACGAGGCCTGACTCCCCTGGGGAGACTCCAGAAGTACCCAAAGATCCATGTCAGCCCCTGAGAGGAATCCTCGGTTCCGGCCCTGACTGCACACAAGGCTTTTGGCCACGGTATCGACGGGAGAGGAATCCCGAGAGGCCCCCTAGCACCTCGCATGGGGACTGGCCTCTCCTGAGGCCACCAGGGCGGGTCCCTGAGGTCCCCGTCGTAACTCGAGAACACCTGCCGCAACTCGAGAAAATGCAGGAAGTTCTCCCTTCCAGGCGAGATGAGGCCTATTTCCGATGAGGCGTCTGGAGACTAATGACACCTAACTCTGGAACTTCGAAAGGGTCTTTCACACCTTTGCTGCAACTCAAGAATTTCACTGCCATACCCGTCTCCACTCGAGAGGAAGCACGATGGTCCCGCCCACATCCAGAGGAGCCCCGTTTCCCCCTCGTAGCTCGAGATGAGGGATCCTTTCCCTGCTTTCAACGGGAACGAATTCCCGGCGTTCCCGTCGCATCTCAAGAGGAGGCACTCTCAACAGGAAAGGCGAGAGGAACTCCATGGTCGTACCACCATTCCAAGAGTCCCCCAGATGTCTCAGTCCATTCCAGAGGAACCTCTTTGCCCTGCACTGGCTCATCTTTCACGCCGAGGATCGACTCACATCACGGTGGCACGTGGAACAGCCCTGTGGGAAAGCCTCGAGGGAAAGCCTCGAGGGAAAACCACAGATCCTTTGATCCACGCAACGGGAAGCGTGACATTGCTGCTACAGCCTGGAAGGAATGCGCACGTGCATGCCCCCACTAGAGACGAGGCCTGACTCCCCTGGGGAGACTCCACAAGTACCCAAAGATCCATGTCAGCCCCTGAGAGGAATCCTCGGATCCGGCCCTGACTCCACACAAGGTTTTTGGCCCCGGTATCGACGGGAGAGGAATCCCGAGAGGCCCCCTAGCAACTCGCATGGGGACTGGCCTCTCCTGAGGCCACCAGGGCGGGTCCCTGAGGTCCCCGTCGTAACTCGAGAACACCTGCCGCAACTCGAGAAAATCCAGGAAGTTCTCCCTTGCAGGCGAGATGAGGCCTATTTCTGATGAGGCCTCTGGAGACTAATGACACCTTACCTATGGAACTTCGAAAGGGTCTTTCACACCCTTGCTGCAACTCAAGAAGTTCACCGCCATACCCGTCTCCACTCGAGAGGAAGCACGATGGTCCCGCCCACATCCAGAGGAGCCCCGTTTCCCCCTCGGAGCTCGAGATGAGGGATCCTTTCCCTGCTTTCAACGGGAAAGAATTCCCGGCGTTCACATCGCATCTCAAGAGGAGGCACTCTCAACAGGAAAGGCGAGAGGAACTCCATGGTCGTACCACCATTCCAAGAGTCCCCCAGATGTCTCAGTCCATTCCAGAGGAACCTCTTTGCCCTGCACTGGCTCATCTTTCACGCCGAGGATCGACTCACACCACGGTGGCACGAGGGACAGCCCTGTGGGAAAGCCTCGAGGGAAAGCCTCGAGGGAAAACCACAGATCCTTTGATCCACGCGACGGGAAGCGTGACATTGCTGCTACAGCCTGGAAGGAAAGCGCACATGCATGCCCCCACTCGAGACGAGGCCTGACTCCCCTGGGGAGACTCCACAAGTACACAAAGATCCATGTCAGCCACTGAGAGGAATCCTCGATTCTGGCCCTGACTCCGCACAATGTTTTTGGCCCCGGTATCGACGGGAGAGGAATCCCGAGAGGCCCCCTAGCACCTCGCATGGGGACTGGCCTCTCCTGAGGCCACCAGGGCGGGTCCCTGAGGTCCGCGTCGTAACTCGAGAACACCTGCCGCAACTCGAGAAAATCCAGGAAGTTCTCCCTTCCAGGCGAGATGAGGCCTATTTCCGATGAGGCGTCTGGAGACTAATGACACCTAACCTCTGGAACTTCGAAAGGGTCTTTCACACCCTTGCTGCAACTCTAGAAGTTCACCGCCATACCCGTCTCCACTCGAGAGGAAGCACGATGGTCCCGCCCACATCCAGAGGAGCCCCGTTTCCCCCTCGTAGCTCGAGATGAGGGATCCTTTGCCTGCTTTCAACGGGAACGAATTCCCGGCGTTCCCGTCACATCTCAAGAGGAGGCACTCTCAACAGGAAAGTCGAGAGGAACTCCATGGTCGTAGCACCATTCCAAGAGTCCCCCAGATGTCTCAGTCCATTCCAGAGGAACCTCTTTGCCCTGCACTGGCTCATCTTTCACGCCGAGGATCGACTCACACCACGGTGGCACGTGGGACAGCCCTGTGGGAAAGCCTCGAGGGAAAGCCTCGAGGGAAAACCACAGATCCTTTGATCCACGAGCCGGGAAGCGTGACATTGCTGCTACAGCCTGGAAGGAAAGCGCACGTGCATGCCCCCACTCGAGACGAGGCCTAACTCCCCTGGGGAGACTCCAGAAATACCCACAGATCCATGTCAGAGCCTGAGAGGAATCCTCGGTTCCGGCCCTGACTCCACACAAGGTTTTTGGCCCCTGTATCAACGGGAGAGGAATCTCGAGAGGCCCCCTAGCACATCGCATGTGGACTGGCCTCTCCTGAGGCCACCAGGGCGGGTCCCTGAGGTCCCCGTCGTAACTCGAGAACACCTGCCGCAACTCGAGAAAATCCAGGAAGTTCTCCCTTCCAGGCGAGATGAGGCCTATTTCCGATGAGGCGTCTGGAGACTAATGACACCTAACCTCTGGAACTTCGAAAGGGTCTTTCACACCCTTGCTGCAACTCAAGAAGTTCACTGCCATACCCGTCTCCACTCGAGAGGAAGCACGATATTCCCGCCCACATCCAGAGGAGCCCCGTTTCCCCCTCGTAGCTCGAGATGAGGGATCCTTTCCCTGGTTTCAACGGGAAAGAATTCCCGGCGTTCACGTCGCATCTCAAGAGGAGGCACTCTCAACAGGAAAGGCGAGAGGAACTCCATGGTCGTACCACCATTCCAAGAGTCCCCCAGATTTCTCAGTCCATTCCAGAGGAACCTCTTTGCCCTGCACTGGCTCATCTTTCACGCCGAGGATCGACTCACACCACGGTGGCACGTGGGACAGCCCTGTGGGAAAGCCTCGAGGGAAAGCCTCGAGGGAAAACCACAGATCCTTTGATCCACGCGACGGGAAGCGTGACATTGCTGCTACAGCCTGGAAGGAAAGCGCACATGCATGCCCCCACTCGAGACGAGGCCTGACTCCCCTCGGGAGACTCCACAAGTACACAAAGATCCATGTCAGCCCCTGAGAGGAATCCTCGGTTCTGGCCCTGACTCCGCACAAGGTTTTTTGCCCCGGTATCGACGGGAGAGGAATCCCGATAGGCCCCCTAGCACCTCGCATGGGGACTGGCCTCTCCTGAGGCCACCAGGGCGGGTCCCTGAGGTCCGCGTCGTAACTCGAGAACACCTGCCGCAACTCGAGAAAATCCAGGAAGTTCTCCCTTCCAGGCGAGATGAGGCCTATTTCCGATGAGGCCTCTGGAGACTAATGACACCTAACCTCTGGAACTTCGAAAGGGTCTTTCACACCCTTGCTGCAACTCAAGAAGTTCACCGCCATACCCGTCTCCACTCGAGAGGAAGCACGATGGTCCCGCCCACATCCAGAGGAGCCCCGTTTCTCCCTCGTAGCTCGAGATGAGGGATCCTTTGCCTGCTTTCAACGGGAACGAATTCCCGGCGTTCCCGTCGCGTCTCAAGAGGAGGCACTCTCAACAGGAAAGTCGAGAGGAACTCCATGGTCGTAGCACCATTCCAAGAGTCCCCCAGATGTCTCAGTCCATTCCAGAGGAACCTCTTTGCCCTGCACTGGCTCATCTTTCACGCCGAGGATCGACTCACACCACGGTGGCACGTGGGACAGCCCTGTGGGAAAGCCTCGAGGGAAAGCCTCGAGGGAAAACCACAGATCCTTTGATCCACGCCACGGGAAGCGTGACATTGCTGCTACAGCCTGGAAGGAAAGCGCACGTGCATGCCCCCACTCGAGACGAGGCCTGACTCCCCTGGGGAGATTCCAGAAATACCCACAGATCCATGTCAGCGCCTGAGAGGAATCCTCGGTTCCGGCCCTGACTCCACACAAGGTTTTTGGCCCCGGTATCAACGGGAGAGGAATCCCGAGAGGCCCCCTAGCACATCGCATGGGGACTGGCCTCTCCTGAGGCCACCAGGGCGGGTCCCTGAGGTCCCCGTCGTAACTCGAGAACACCTGCCGCAACTCGAGAAAATCCAGGAAGTTCTCCCTTCCAGGCGAGATGAGGCCTATTTCCGATGAGGCGTCTGGAGACTAATGACACCTAACCTCTGGAACTTCGAAAGGGTCTTTCACACCCTTGCTGCAACTCAAGAAGTTCACCGCCATATCCGTCTCCACTCGAGAGGAAGCACGATGATCCCGCCCACATCCAGAGGAGCCCCGTTTCCCCCTCGTAGCTCGAGATGATGGATCCTTTCCCTGCTTTCAACGGGAAAGAATTCCCGGCGTTCCCGTCGCATCTCAAGACGAGGTACTCTCAACAGGAAAGTCGAGAGGAACTCCATGGTCGTAGCACCATTCCAAGAGTCCCCCAGATGTCTCAGTCCATTCCAGAGGAACCTCTTTGCCCTGCACTGGCTCATCTTTCACGCCGAGGATCGACTCACACCACGGTGGCACGTGGGACAGCCCTGTGGGAAAGCCTCGAGGGAAAGCCTCGAGGGAAAACCACAGATCCTTTGATCCACGCCACGGGAAGCGTGACATTGCTGCTACAGCCTGGAAGGAAAGCGCACGTGCATGCCCCCACTCGAGACGAGGTCTGACTTCTCTGGGGAGACTCCAGAAGTACACAAAGATACATGTCAGCCCGTGAGAGGAATCCTCGGTTCCGGCCCTGACTCCACACAAGGTTTTTGGCCCCGGTATCGACGGGAGAGGAATCTCGAGAGGCCCACTAGCACATCGCATGGGGACTGGCCTCTCCTGAGGCCACCAGGGCGGGTCCCTGATGTCCCCGTCGTAACTCGAGAACACCTGCCGCAACTCGAGAAAATCCAGGAAGTTCTCCCTTCCAGGCGAGATGAGGCCTATTTCCGATGAGGCGTCTGGAGACTAATGACACCTAACCTCTGGAACTTCGAAAGGGTCTTTCACACCCTTGCTGCAACTCAAGAAGTTCACTGCCATACCCGTCTCCACTCGAGAGGAAGCACGATGGTCCCGCCCACATCCAGAGGAGCCCCGTTTCCCCCTCATAGCTCGAGATGAGGGATCCTTTCCCTGCTTTCAACGGGAAAGTATTCCCGACGTTCCCGTCGCATTTCAAGAGGAGGCACTCTCAACAGGAAAGGCGAGAGGAACTCCATGGTCGTACCACCATTCCAAGAGTCCCCCAGATGTCTCAGTCCATTCCAGAGGAACCTCTTTGCCCTGCACTGGCTCATCTTTCACGCCGAGGATCGACTCACACCACGGTGGCACGTGGGACAGCCCTGTGGGAAAGCCTCGAGGGAAAGCCTCGAGGGAAAACCACAGATCCTTTGATCCACGCGACGGGAAGAGTGACATTGCTGCTACAGCCTGGAAGGAAAGCGCACATGCATGCCCCCACTCGAGACGAGGCCTGACTCCCCTGGGGAGACTCCACAAGTACACAAAGATCCATGTCAGCCCCTGAGAGGAATCCTCGGTTCTGGCCCTAACTCCGCACAAGGTTTTTGGCCCCGGTATCGACGGGAGAGGAATCCCGTGAGGCCCCCTAGCACCTCGCATGGGGACTGGCCTCTCCTGAGTCCACCAGGGCGGGTCCCTGAGGTCCGCGTCGCAACTCGAGAACACCTGCCGCAACTCGAGAAAATCCAGGAAGTTCTCCCTTCCAGGCGAGATGAGGCCTATTTCCGATGAGGCGTCTGGAGACTAATGACACCTAACCTCTGGAACTTCGAAAGGGTCTTTCACACCCTTGCTGCAACTCAAGAAGTTCACCGCCATACCCGTCTCCACTCGAGAGGAAGCACGATGGTCCCGCCCACATCCAGAGGAGCCCCGTTTCCCCCTCGTAGCTCGAGATGAGGGATCCTTTCCCTGCTTTCAACGGGAACGAATTCCCGGCGTTCCCGTCGCATCTCAAGAGGAGGCACTCTCAACAGGAAAGGCGAGAGGAACTCCATGGTCGTACCACCATTCCAAGAGTCCCCCAGATGTCTCAGTCCATTCCAGAGGAACCTCTTTGCCCTGCACTGGCTCATCTTTCATGCCGAGGATCGACACACATCACGGTGGCACGTGGAACAGCCCTGTGGGAAAGCCTCGAGGGAAAGCCTCGAGGGAAAACCACAGATCCTTTGATCCACGCAACGGGAAGCGTGACATTGCTGCTACAGCCTGGAAGGAATGCGCACGTGCATGCCCCCACTAGAGACGAGGCCTGACTCCCCTGGGGAGACTCCACAAGTACCCAAAGATCCATGTCAGCCCCTGAGAGGAATCCTCGGATCCGGCCCTGACTCCACACAAGGTTTTTGGCCCCGGTATCGACGGGAGAGGAATCCAGAGAGGCCCCCTAGCAACTCGCATGGGGACTGGCCTCTCCTGAGGCCACCAGGGCGGGTCCCTGAGGTACCCGTCGTAACTCGAGAACACCTGCCGCAACTCGAGAAAATCCAGGAAGTTCTCCCTTGCAGGCGAGATGAGGCCTATTTCCGATGAGGCCTCTGGAGACTAATGACACCTAACCTCTGGAACTTCGAAAGGGTCTTTCACACCCTTGCTGCAACTCAAGAAGTTCACCGCCATACCCGTCTCCACTCGAGAGGAAGCACGATGGTCCCGCCCACATCCAGAGGAGCCCCGTTTCCCCCTCGTAGCTCGAGATGAGGGATCCTTTCCCTGCTTTCATCGGGAAAGAATTCCCGGCGTTCACGTCGCATCTCAAGAGGAGGCACTCTCAACAGGAAAGACGAGAGGAACTCCATGGTCGTACCACCATTCCAAGAGTCCCCCAGATGTCTCAGTCCATTCCAGAGGAACCTCTTTGCCCTGCACTGGCTCATCTTTCACGCCGAGGATCGACTCACACCACGGTGGCACGTGGGACAGCCCTGTGGGAAAGCCTCGAGGGAAAGCCTCGAGGGAAAACCACAGATCCTTTGATCCACGCCACGGGAAGCGTGACATTGCTGCTACAGCCTGGAAGGAAAGCGCACGTGCATGCCCCCACTCGAGACGAGGCCTGACTTCCCTGGGGAGACTCCAGAAGTACACAAAGATACATGTCAGCCCGTGAGAGGAATCCTCGGTTCCGGCCCTGACTCCACACAAGGTTTTTGGCCCCGGTATCGACGGGAGAGGAATCTCGAGAGGCCCCCTAGCACATCGCATGGGGACTGGCCTCTCCTGAGGCCACCAGGGCGGGTCCCTGAGGTCCCCGTCGTAACTCGAGAACACCTGCCGCAACTCGAGAAAATCCAGGAAGTTCTCCCTTCCAGGCGAGATGAGGCCTATTTCCGATGATGCGTCTGGAGACTAATGACACCTAACCTCTGGAACTTCGAAAGGGTCTTTCACACCCTTGCTGCAACTCAAGAAGTTCACTGCCATACCCGTCTCCACTCGAGAGGAAGCACGATGGTCCCGCCCACATCCAGAGGAGCCCCGTTTCCCCCTCGTAGCTCGAGATGAGGGATCCTTTCCCTGCTTTCAATGGGAAAGTATTCCCGACGTTCCCGTCGCATTTCAAGAGGAGGCACTCTCAACAGGAAAGGCGAGAGGAACTCCATGGTCGTACCACCATTCCAAGAGTCCCCCAGATGTCTCAGTCCATTCCAGAGGAACCTCTTTGCCCTGCACTGGCTCATCTTTCACGCCGAGGATCGACTCACACCACGGTGGCACGTGGGACAGCCCTGTGGGAAAGCCTCGAGGGAAAGCCTCGAGGGAAAACCACAGATCCTTTGATCCACGCGACGGTAAGCGTGACATTGCTGCTACAGCCTGGAAGGAAAGCGCACATGCATGCCCCCACTCGAGACGAGGCCTGACTCCCCTGGGGAGACTCCACAAGTACACAAAGATGCATGTCAGCCCCTGAGAGGAATCCTCGGTTCTGGCCCTAACTCCGCACAAGGTTTTTGGCCCCGGTATCGATGGGAGAGGAATCCCGTGAGGCCCCCTAGCACCTCGCATGGGGACTGGCCTCTCCTGAGTCCACCAGGGCGGGTCCCTGAGGTCCGCGTCGCAACTCGAGAACACCTGCCGCAACTCGAGAAAATCCAGGAAGTTCTCCCTTCCAGGCGAGATGAGGCCTATTTCCGATGAGGCATCTGGAGACTAATGACACCTAACCTCTGGAACTTCGAAAGGGTCTTTCACACCCTTGCTGCAACTCAAGAAGTTCACCGCCATACCCGTCTCCACTCGAGAGGAAGCACGATGGTCCCGCCCACATCCAGAGGAGCCCCGTTTCCCCCTCGTAGCTCGAGATGAGGGATCCTTTCCCTGCTTTCAACGGGAACGAATTCCCGGCGTTCCCGTCGCATCTCAAGAGGAGGCACTCTCAACAGGAAAGGCGAGAGGAACTCCATGGTCGTACCACCATTCCAAGAGTCCCCCAGATGTCTCAGTCCATTCCAGAGGAACCTCTTTGCCCTGCACTGGCTCATCTTTCATGCCGAGGATCGACTCACATCACGGTGGCACGTGGAACAGCCCTGTGGGAAAGCCTCGAGTGAAAGCCTCGAGGGAAAACCACAGATCCTTTGATCCACGCAACGGGAAGCGTGACATTGCTGCTACAGCCTGGAAGGAATGCGCACGTGCATGCCCCCACTAGAGACGAGGCCTGACTCCCCTGGGGAGACTCCACAAGTACCCAAAGATCCATGTCAGCCCCTGAGAGGAATCCTCGGATCCGGCCCTGACTCCACACAAGGTTTTTGGCCCCGGTATCGACGGGAGAGGAATCCAGAGAGGCCCCCTAGCAACTCGCATGGGGACTGGCCTCTCCTGAGGCCACCAGGGCGGGTCCCTGAGGTACCCGTCGTAACTCGAGAACACCTGCCGCAACTCGAGAAAATCCAGGAAGTTCTCCCTTGCAGGCGAGATGAGGCCTATTTCCGATGAGGCCTCTGGAGACTAATGACACCTAACCTCTGGAACTTCGAAAGGGTCTTTCACACCCTTGCTGCAACTCAAGAAGTTCACCGCCATACCCGTCTCCACTCGAGAGGAAGCACGATGGTCCCGCCCACATCCAGAGGAGCCCCGTTTCCCCCTCGTAGCTCGAGATGAGGGATCCTTTCCCTGCTTTCAACGGGAAAGAATTCCCGGCGTTCACGTCGCATCTCAAGAGGAGGCACTCTCAACAGGAAAGACGAGAGGAACTCCATGGTCGTACCACCATTCCAAGAGTCCCCCAGATGTCTCAGTCCATTCCAGAGGAACCTCTTTGCCCTGCACTGGCTCATCTTTCACGCCGAGGATCGACTCACACCACGGTGGCACCAGGGACAGCCCTGTGGGAAAGCCTCGAGGGAAAGCCTCGAGGGAAAACCACAGATCCTTTTATCCACGCAACGGGAAGCGTGACATTGCTGCTACAGCCTGGAAGGAATGCGCACATGCATGCCCCCACTCGAGACGAGGCCTGACTCCCCTGGGGAGACTCCACAAGTACCCAAAGATCCATGTCAGCCCTTGAGAGGAATCCTCGGTTCCGGCCCTGACTCCACACAAGGTTTTTGGCCCCGGTATCGACGGGAGAGGAATCCCGAGAGGCCCCCTAGCAGCTCGCATGGGGACTGGCCACTCCTGAGGCCACCAGGGCGGGTCCCTGAGGTCCCCGTCGTAACTCGAGAACACCTGCCACAACTCGAGAAAATCCAGGAAGTTCTCCCTTCCAGGCGAGATGAGGCCTATTTCCGATGAGGCGTCTGGAGACTAATGACACCTAACCTCTGGAACTTCGAAAGGGTCTTTCACACCCTTGCTGCAACTCAAGAAGTTCACCGCCATATCCGTCTCCACTCGAGAGGAAGCACGATGGTCCCGCCCACATCCAGAGGAGCCCCGTTTCCCCCTCGTAGCTCGAGATGATGGATCCTTTCCCTGCTTTCAACGGGAAAGAATTCCCGGCGTTCCCGTCGCATCTCAAGACGAGGTACTCTCAACAGGAAAGTCGAGAGGAACTCCATGGTCGTAGCACCATTCCAAGAGTCCCCCAGATGTCTCAGTCCATTCCAGAGGAACCTCTTTGCCCTGCACTGGCTCATCTTTCACGCCGAGGATCGACTCACACCACGGTGGCACGTGGGACAGCCCTGTGGGAAAGCCTCGAGGGAAAGCCTCGAGGGAAAACCACAGATCCTTTGATCCACGCCACGGGAAGCGTGACATTGCTGCTACAGCCTGGAAGGAAAGCGCACGTGCATGCCCCTACTCGAGACGAGGCCTGACTTCCCTGGGGAGATTCCAGAAGTACACAAAGATACATGTCAGCCCGTGAGAGGAATCCTCGGTTCCGGCCCTGACTCCACACAAGGTTTTTGGCCCCGGTATCGACGGGAGAGGAATCTCGAGAGGCCCCCTAGCACATCGCATGGGGACTGGCCTCTCCTGAGGCCACCAGGGCGGGTCCCTGAGGTCCCCGTCGTAACTCGAGAACACCTGCCGCAACTCGAGAAAATCCAGGAAGTTCTCCCTTGCAGGCGAGATGAGGCCTATTTCCGATGAGGCCTCTGGAGACTAATGACACCTAACCTCTGGAACTTCGAAAGGGTCTTTCACACCCTTGCTGCAACTCAAGAAGTTCACCGCCATACCCGTCTCCACTCGAGAGGAAGCACGATGGTCCCGCCCACATCCAGAGGAGCCCCGTTTCCCCCTCGTAGCTCGAGATGAGGGATCCTTTCCCTGCTTTCAACGGGAACGAATTCCCGGCGTTCCCGTCGCATCTCAAGAGGAGGCACTCTCAACAGGAAAGGCGAGAGGAACTCCATGGTCGTACCACCATTCCAGGAGTCTCCCAGAAGTCTCAGTCCATTCCAGAGGAACCTCTTTGCCCTGCACTGGCTCATCTTTCACACCGATGATCGACTCCCACCACCGTGGCATGTGGGACAGCCCTGTGGGAAAGCCTCGAGGGAAAGCCTCGAGGGAAAACCACAGATCCTTTGATCCACGCGACGGGAAGCGTGACATTGCTGCTACAGCATGGAAGGAAAGCACACGTGCATGCCCCCCCTCGAGACGAGGCTTGACTCCCCTGGGGAGACACCAGACAGACCCAGAGATCCATGTCAACACCTGAGAGGAATCCTCGGTTCCGGCCCTGACTCCTCAGAAGGATTTTGCCCCGGTATCGACGGGAGAGGAATCCGGAGAGGCCCCCTAGCAACTCTCCAGGGGACTAGTCTTTCCTGAGGCCACCAGGGCGGGTCCCTGAGGTCCCCGTCGTAACTCGAGAACACCTGCCGCAACTCGAGAAAATCCAGGAAGTTCTCCCTTCCAGGCGAGATGAGGCCTATTTCCGATGAGGCCTCTGGAGACTAATGACACCTAACCTCTGGAACTTCGAAAGGGTCTTTCACACCCTTGCTGCAACTAAGGAAGTTCACCGCCATACCCGTCTCCACTCGAGAGGAAGCACGATGGTCCCGCCCACATCCAGAGGAGCTCCGTTTCCACCTCGTAGCTCGAGAGGAGGGATCCTTTCCCTGCTTTCAACGGGAAAGAATTCCCAGCGTTCCCGTCGCATCTCAAGCGGAGGCACTCTCAACAGGAAAGGCGAGAGGAACTCCATGGTCGTACCACCATTCCAAGAGTCCCCCAGATGTCTCAGTCCATTACAGAGGAACCTCTTTGCCCTGCACTGGCTCATCTTTCACGCCGAGGATCGACTCACACCACGGTGGCACGTCGGACAGCCCTGGGGTAAGGCCTCGAGGGCAAGGCTCGAGGAAAACCACAGATCCTTTGATCCACGCCACGGGAAGCGTGACATTGCTGCTAAAGCCTGGAAGGAAAGTGCACGTGCATGCCCCCTCACGAAACGAGGCCTGTCTCCCCTGTCGAGACTCCAGAAGTATCCAAAGATCCATATCAGCCCCTGAGAGGAATCCTCGGTTCCGGCCCTGACTCCACACAAGGTTTTTGGCCCCGGTATCGACGGGAGAGGAATCCCGAGAGGACCCCTAGCAACTCGCATGGGGACTGGCCTCTCCTGAGGCCACCAGGGCCGGTCCCTGAGGTCCCCGTCGTAACTCGAGAACACCTGCCGCACCTCGAGAAAATACAGGAAGTTCTCCCTTCCAGGCGAAATGAGGCCTATTTCCGATGAGGCGTCTGGAGACTAATGACACCTAACCTCTGGAACTTCGAAAGGGTCTTTCACACCCTTGCTGCGACTCAAGAAGTTCACCACCATACCCGTCTCCACTCGAGAGGAAGCACGATGGTCCCGACCACATCCAAAGGAGCCCCGTTTCCCCCTCGTTGCTCGAGATGAGGGATCCTTTCCCTGCTTTCAACGGGAAAGAATTCCCTGCGTTCCCGTCGCATCTCAAGAGGAGGCACTCTCAACAGGAAAGGCGAGAGGAACTCCATGGTCGTACCACCATTCCAAGAGTCCCCCAGATGTCTCAGTCCATTCCAGAGGAACCTCTTTGCCCTGCACTGGCTCATCTTTCACGCCGAGGATCGACTCACACCACGGTGGCACGTGGGACAGCCCTGTGGGAAAGCCTCGAGGGAAAGCCTCGAGGGAAAGCCTCGAGGGAAAACCACAGATCCTTTGATCCACGCGACGGGAAGCGTGACATTGCTGCTACAGCCTGGAAGGAAAGCGCACGTGCATGCCCCCACTCGAGACGAGGCCTGACTCCCCTGGGGAGACTCCAGAAGTACCCAAAGATCCATGTCAGCCCCTGAGAGGAATCCTCGGTTCCGGCCCTGACTCCACACAAGGTTTTTGGCCCCGGTATCGACGGGAGAGGAATCCCGAGAGGCCCCCTAGCAACTCGCATGGGGACTGGCCTCTCCTGAGGCCACTAGGGCGCGTCCCTGAGGTCCTCGTCGTAACTCGAGAGCACCTGCCGCAACTCGAGAAAATCCAGGAAGTTCTCCCTTCCAGGCGAGATGAGGCCTATTTCCGATGAGGCGTCTGGAGACTAATGACACCTAACCTCTGGAACTTCGAAAGGGTCTTTCATACCCTTGCTGCGAATCAAGAAGTTCACCGCCATACCCGTCTCCACTCGAGAGGAAGCACGATGGTCCCGCCCACATCCAGAGGATCCCCGTTTCCCCCTCGTAGCTCGAGATGAGGGATCCTTTCCCTGCTTTCAACGGGGAAGAATTCCCGGCGTTCCCGTCGCATCTCAAGAGGAGGCACTCTCAACAGGAAAGGCGAGAGGAACTCCATGGTCGTACCACCATTCCAAGAGTCCCCCAGATGTCTCAGTCCATTCCAGAGGAACCTCTTTGCCCTGCACTGGCTCATCTTTCACTCCGAGGATCGACTCACACCACGGTGGCACGTGGGACAGCCCTGAGGGAAAGCCTCGAGGGAAAGCCTCGAGGGAAAACCACAGATCCTTTGATCCACGCCACGGGAAGCGTGACATTGCTGCTAAATCCTGGAAGGAAAGTGCACGTGCATGCCCCCTCACGAAAGGAGGCCTGTCTCCCCTGGCGAGACTCCAGAAGTATCCAAAGATACATATCAGCCCCTGAGAGGAATCCTCGGTTCCGGCCCTGACTCCACACAAGGTTTTTGGCCCCGCTATCGACGGAAGAGGAATCCCGAGAGGCCCCCTAGCAACTCGCATGGGGACTGGCCTCTCCTGAGGCCACCAGGGCCGGTCCCTGAGGTCCCCGTCGTAACTCGAGAACACCTGCCGCAACTCGAGAAAATCCAGGAAGTTCTCCCTTCCAGGCGAGATGAGGCCTATTTCCGATGAGGCGTCTGGAGACTAATGACACCTAACCTCTGGAACTTC
Source organism: Capricornis sumatraensis (assembly GCF_032405125.1). NCBI lineage: Eukaryota > Metazoa > Chordata > Mammalia > Artiodactyla > Bovidae > Capricornis > Capricornis sumatraensis. The sequence continues at coordinate 230,900 of NW_027184627.1, forward strand.
GAAAGGGTCTTTCACACCCTTGCTGCAACTCAAGAAGTTCACCACCATACCCGTCTCCACTCGAGAGGAAGCACGATGGTCCCGACCACATCCAGAGGAGCCCCGTTTCCCCCTCGTAGCTCGAGATGAGGGATCCTTTCCCTGCTTTCAACGGGAAAGAATTCCCTGCGTTCCCGTCGCATCTCAAGAGGAGGCATTATCAACAGGAAAGGCGAGAGGAACTCCATGGTCGTACCACCATTCCAAGAGTCCCCCAGATGTCTCAGTCCATTCCAGAGGAACCTCTTTGCCCTGCACTGGCTCATCTTTCACGCCGAGGATCGACTCACACCACGGTGGCACGTGGGACAGCCCTGTGGGAAAGCCTCGAGGGAAAGCCTCGAGGGAAAACCACAGATCCTTTGATCCACGCGACCGGAAGCGTGACATTGCTGCTACAGCCTGGAAGGAAAGCGCACGTGCATGCCCCTACTCGAGACGAGGCCTGACTCCCCTGGGGAGACTCCAGAAGTACCCAAAGATCCATGTCAGCCCCTGAGAGGAATCCTCGGTTCCGGCCCTGACTCCACACAAGGTTTTTGGCCCCGGTATCGACGGGAGAGGAATCCCGAGAGGCCCCCTAGCAACTCGCATGGGGACTGGCCTCTCCTGAGGCCACCAGGGCGGGTCCCTGAGGTCCCCGTCGTAACTCGAGAACACCTGCCGCAACTCGAGAAAATCCAGGAAGTTCTCCCTTCCAGGCGAGATGAGGCCTATTTCCGATGAGGCCTCTGGAGACTAATGACACCAAACCTCTGGAACTTCGAAAGGGTCTTTCACACCCTTGGTGCAACTCAAGAAGTTCACCGCCATACCCGTCTCCACTCGAGAGGAAGCACGATGGTAACGCCCACATCCAGAGGAGCCCCGTTTCCCCCTCGTAGCTCGAGATGAGGGATCCTTTCCCTGCTTTCAACGGGAAAGAATTCCCGGCGTTCCCGTCGCATCTCAAGAGGAGGCACTCTCAACAGGAAAGGCGAGAGGAACTCCATGGTCGTACCACCATTCCAAGAGTCCCCCAGATGTCTCAGTCCATTCCAGAGGAACCTCTTTGCCCTGCACTGGCTCATCTTTCACGCCGAGGATCGACTCACAACACGGTGGCACGTGGGACAGCCCTGTGGGAAAGCCTCGAGGGAAAGCCTCGAGGGAAAACCACAGATCCTTTGATCCACGCGACGGGAAGCGTGACATTGCTGCTACAGCCTGGAAGGAAAGCGCACGAGCATGCCCCCACTCGAGACGAGGCCTGACTCCCCTGGGGAGACTCCAGAAGTACCCAAAGATCCATGTCAGCCCCTGAGAGGAATCCTCAGTTCCGGCCCTGACTCCACACAAGGTTTTTGGCCCCGGTATCGACGGGAGAGGAATCCCGAGAGACCCCCTAGCAACTCGCATGGGGACTGGCCTCTCCTGAGGCCACCAGGGCGGGTCCCTGAGGTCCCCGTCGTAACTCGAGAACACCTGCCGCAACTCGAGAAAATCCAGGAAGTTCTCCCTTCCAGGCGAGATGAGGCCTATTTCCGATGAGGCCTCTGGAGACTAATGACACCAAACCTCTGGAACTTCGAAAGGGTCTTTCACACCCTTGCTGCAACTCAAGAAGTTCACCGCCATACCCGTCTCCACTCGAGAGGAAGCACGATGGTCCCGCCCACATCCAGAGGAGCCCCGTTTCACCCTCGGAGCTCGAGATGAGGGATCCTTTCCCTGCTTTCAACGGGAAAGAATTCCCGGCGTTCCCGTCGCATCTCAAGAGGAGGCACTCTCAACAGGAAAGGCGAGAGGAACTCCATGGTCGTACCACCATTCCAAGAGTCCCCCAGATGTCTCAGTCCATTCCAGAGGAACCTCTTTGCCCTGCACTGGCTCATCTTTCACGCCGAGGATCGACTCACACCACGGTGCCACGTGGGACAGCCCTGTGGGAAAGCCTCGAGGGAAAGCCTCGAGGGAAAACCACAGATCCTTTGATCCACGCGACGGGAAGCGTGACATTGCTGCTACAGCCTGGAAGGAAAGCGCACGTGCATGCCCCCACTCGAGACGAGGCCTGACTCCCCTGGGGAGACTCCAGAAGTACCCAAAGATCCATGTCAGCCCCTGAGAGGCATCCTCGGTTCCGGCCCTGACTCCACACAAGGTTTTTGGCCCCGGTATCGACGGGAGAGGAATCCCGAGAGGCCCCCTAGCAACTCGCATGGGGACTGGCCTCTCCTGAGGCCACCAGGGCGGGTCCCTGAGGTCCCTGTCGTAACTCGAGAACACCTGCCGCAACTCGAGAAAATCCAGGAAGTTCTCCCTTCCAGGCGAGATGAGGCCTATTTCCGATGAGGCGTCTGGAGACTAATGACACCTAACCTCTGGAACTTCGAAAGGGTCTTTCACACCCTTGCTGCGACTCAAGAAGTTCACCGCCATACCCGTCTCCACTCGAGAGGAAGCACGATGGTCCCGCCCACATCCAGAGGAGCCCCGTTTCCCCCTCGTAGCTCGAGATGAGGGATCCTTTCCCTGCTTTAAACGGGAAAGAATTCCCGGCGTTCCCGTCGCATCTCAAGAGGAGGCAGTCTCAACAGGAAAGGCGAGAGGAACTCCATGGTCGTACCACCATTCCAAGAGTCCCCCAGATGTCTCAGTCCATTCCAGAGGAACCTCTTTGCCCTGCACTGGCTCATCTTTCACGCCGAGGATGGACTCACACCACGGTGGCACGTGGGACAGCCCTGTGGGAAAGCCTCGAGGGAAAACCACAGATCCTTTGATCCACGCCACGGGAAGCGTGACATTGCTGCTACAGCCTGGAAGGAAAGCGCACGTGCATGCCCCCACTCGAGACGAGGCCTGACTCCCCTGGAGAGACTCCAGAAGTACCCAAAGATCCATGTCTGCCCCTGAGAGGAATCCTCGGTTCCGGCCCTGACTGCACACAAGGTTTTTGGCCCCGGTATCGACGGGAGAGGAATCCCGAGAGGCCCCTTAGCAACTCGCATGGGGACTGGCCTCTCCTGAGGCCACCAGGGCGGGTCCCTGAGGTCCCCGTCCTAACTCGACAACACCTGCCGCAACTCGAGAAAATCCAGGAAGTTCTCCCTTCCAGGCGAGATGAGGCCTATTTCCGATGAGGCGTCTGGAGACTAATGACACCTAACCTCTGGAACTTCGAAAGGGTCTTTCACACCCTTGCTGCAACTCAAGAAGTTCACCGCCATACCCGTCTCCACTCGAGAGGAAGCACGATGGTCCGCCCACATCCAGAGGAGCCCCGTTTCCCCCTCGTAGCTTGAGATGAGGGATCCTTTCCCTGCTTTCAACGGGAAAGAATTCCCGGCGTTCCCGTCGCATCTCAAGAGGAGGCACTCTCAACAGGAAAGGCGAGAGGAACTCCATGGTCGTACCACCATTCCAAGAGTCCCCCAGATGTCTCAGTCCATTCCAGAGGAACCTCTTTGCCCTGCACTGGCTCATCTTTCATGCCGAGGATCGACTCACACCACGGTGGCACGTGGGACAGCCCTGTGGGAAAGCCTCGAGGGAAAGCCTCGAGGGAAAACCACAGATCCTTTGATCCACGCGACGGGAAGCGTGACATTGCTGCTACAGCCTGGAAGGAAACCGCACGTGCATGCCCCCACTCGAGACGAGGCCTGACTCCACTGGGGAGACTCCAGAAGTACCCAAAGATCCATGTAAGCCCCTGAGAGGAATCCTCGGTTCCGGCCCTGACTGCACACAAGGTTTTTGGCCCCGGTATCGACGGGAGAGGAATCCCGAGAGGCCCCCTAGCAACTCGCATGGGGACTGGCCTCTCCTGAGGCCACCAGGGCGGGTCCCTGAGGTCCCCGTCGTAACTCGAGAACACCTGCCGCAACTCGAGAAAATCCAGGAAGTTCTCCCTTCCAGGCGAGATGAGGCTTATTTCCGATGAGGCGTCAGGAGACTAATGACACCTAACCTCTGGAACTTCGAAAGGGTCTTTCACACCCTTGCTGCGACTCAAGAAGTTCACCGCCATACCCGTCTCCACTCGAGAGGAAGCACGATGGTCCCGCCCACATCCAGAAGAGCCCCGTTTCCCCCTCGTAGCTCGAGATGAGGGATCCTTTCCCTGCTTTCAACGGGAAAGAATTCCCGGCGTTCCCGTCGCATCTCAAGAGGAGGCACTCTCAACAGGAAAGGCGAGAGGAACTCCATGGTCGTACCACCATTCCAAGAGTCCCCCAGATGTCTCAGTCCATTCCAGAGGAACCTCTTTGCCCTGCACTGGCTCATCTTTCACGCCGAGGATCGACTCACACCACGGTGGCACGTGGGAGAGCCCTGTGGGAAAGCCTCTAGGGAAAACCACACATCATTTGATCCACGCGACGGGAAGCGTGACATTGCTGCTACAGCCTGGAAGGAAAGCGCACGTGCATGCCCCTACTCGAGACGAGGCCTGACTCCCCTGGGGAGACTCCAGGAGTACCCAAAGATCCATGTCAGCCCCTGAGAGGAATCCTCGGTTCCGGCCCTGACTCCACACAAGGTTTTTGGCCCCGGTATCGACGGGAGAGGAATCCCGAGAGGCCCCCTAGCAACTCGCATGGGGACTGGCCTCTCCTGAGGCCACCAGGGCGGGTCCCTGAGGTCCCCGTCGTAACTCGAGAACACCTGCCGCAACTCGAGAAAATCCAGGAAGTTCTCCCTTCCAGGCGAGATGAGGCCTATTTCCGATGAGGCGTCTGGAGACTAATGACACCTAACCTCTCGAACTTCGAAAGGGTCTTTCACACCCTTGCTGCGACTCAAGAAGTTCACCGCCATACCCGTCTCCACTCGAGAGGAAGCACGATGGTCCCGCCCACATCCAGAAGAGCCCCGTTTCCCCCTCGTAGCTCGAGATGAGGGATCCTTTCCCTGCTTTCAACGGGAAAGAATTCCCGGCGTTCCCGTCGCATCTCAAGAGGAGGCACTCTCAACAGGAAAGGCGAGAGGAACTCCATGGTCGTACCACCATTCCAAGAGTCCCCCAGATGTCTCAGTCCATTCCAGAGGAACCTCTTTGCCCTGCACTGGCTCATCTTTCACGCCGAGGATCGACTCACACCACGGTGGCACGTGGGACAGCCCTGTGGGAAAGCCTCGAGGGAAAGCCTCGAGGGAAAACCACAGATCCTTTGATCCACGCGACGGGAAGCGTGACATTGCTGCTACAGCCTGGAAGGAAAGTGCACGTGCATGCCCCCTCACGAAACGAGGCCTGTCTCCCCTGGCGAGACTCCAGAAGTATCCAAAGATCCATATCAGCCCCTGAGAGGAATCCTCGGTTCCGGCCCTGACTCCACACAAGGTTTTTGGCCCCGGTATCGACGGGAGAGGAATCCCGAGAGGCCCCCTAGCAACTCGCATGGGGACTGGCCTCTCCTGAGGCCACCAGGGCCGGTCCCTGAGGTCCCCGTCGTAACTCGAGAACACCTGCCGCAACTCGAGAAAATCCAGGAAGTTCTCCCTTCCAGGCGAGATGAGGCCTATTTCCGATGAGGCGTCTGGAGACTAATGACACCTAACCTCTGGAACTTCGAAAGGGTCTTTCACACCCTTGCTGCAACTCACGAAGTTCACCACCATACTCGTCTCCACTCGAGAGGAAGCACGATGGTCCCGACAACATCCAAAGGAGCCCCGTTTCCCCCTCGTAGCTCGAGATGAGGGATCCTTTCCCTGCTTTCAACGGGAAAGAATTCCCTGCGTTCCCGTCGCATCTCAAGAGGAGGCACTCTCAACAGGAAAGGCGAGAGGAACTCCATGGTCGTACCACCATTCCAAGAGTCCCCCAGATGTCTCAGTCCATTCCAGAGGAACCTTTTTGCCCTGCACTGGCTCATCTTTCACGCCGAGGATCGACTCTCACCACGGTGGCACGAGGGACAGCCCTGTGGGAAAGCCTCGAGGGAAAGCCTCGAGGGAAAACCACAGATCCTTTGATCCACGCGACGGGAAGCGTGACATTGCTGCTACAGCCTGGAAGGAAAGCGCACGTGCATGCCCCTACTCGAGACGAGGCCTGACTCCCCTGGGGAGACTCCAGGAGTACCCAAAGATCCATGTCAGCCCCTGAGAGGAATCCTCGGTTCCGGCCCTGACTCCACACAAGGTTTTTAGCCCCGGTATCGACGGGAGAGGAATCCCGAGAGGCCCCCTAGCAACTCGCATGGGGACTGGCCTCTCCTGAGGCCACCAGGGCGGGTCCCTGAGGTCCCCGTCGTAACTCGAGAACACCTGCCGCAACTCGAGAAAATCCAGGAAGTTCTCCCTTCCAGGCGAGATGAGGCCTATTTCCGATGAGGCCTCTGGAGACTAATGACACCAAACCTCTGGAACTTCGAAAGGGTCTTTCACACCCTTGCTGCAACTCAAGAAGTTCACCGCCATACCCGTCTCCACTCGAGAGGAAGCACGATGGTCCCGCCCACATCCAGAGGAGCCCCGTTTCCCCCTCGTAGCTCGAGATGAGGGATCCTTTCCCTGCTTTCAACGGGAAAGAATTCCCGGCATTCCCGTCGCATCTCAAGAGGAGGCACTCTCAACAGGAAAGGCGAGAGGAACTCCATGGTCGTACCACCATTCCAAGAGTCCCCCAGATGTCTCAGTCCATTCCAGAGGAACCTCTTTGCCCTGCACTGGCTCATCTTTCACGCCGAGGATCGACTCACAACACGGTGGCACGTGGGACAGCCCTGTGGGAAAGCCTCGAGGGAAAGCCTCGAGGGAAAACCACAGATCCTTTGATCCACGCGACGGGAAGCGTGACATTGCTGCTACAGCCTGGAAGGAAAGCGCACGAGCATGCCCCCACTCGAGACGAGGCCTGACTCCCCTGGGGAGACTCCAGAAGTACCCAAAGATCCATGTCAGCCCCTGAGAGGAATCCTCGGTTCCGGCCCTGACTCCACACAAGCTTTTTGGCCCCGGTATCGACGGGAGAGGAATCCCGAGAGACCCCCTAGCAACTCGCATGGGGACTGGCCTCTCCTGAGGCCACCAGGGCGGGTCCCTGAGGTCCCCGTCGTAACTCGAGAACACCTGCCGCAACTCGAGGAAATCCAGGAAGTTCTCCCTTCCAGGCGAGATGAGGCCTATTTCCGATGAGGCCTCTGGAGACTAATGACACCAAACCTCTGGAACTTCGAAAGGGTCATTCACACCCTTGCTGCAACTCAAGAAGTTCACCGCCATACCCGTCTCCACTCGAGAGGAAACACGATGGTCCCGCCCACATCCAGAGGAGCCCCGTTTCCCCCTCGGAGCTCGAGATGAGGGATCCTTTCCCTGCTTTCAACGGGAAAGAATTCCCGGCGTTCCAGTCGCATCTCAAGAGGAGGCACTCTCAACAGGAAAGGCGAGAGGAACTCCATGGTCGTACCACCATTCCAAGAGTCCCCCAGATGTCTCAGTCCATTCCAGAGAAACCTCTTTGCCCTGCACTGGCTCATCTTTCACGCCGAGGATCGACTCACACCACGGTGGCACGTGGGACAGCCCTGTGGGAAAGCCTCGAGCGAAAGCCTCGAGGGAAAACCACAGATCCTTTGATCCACGCGCCGGGAAGCGTGACATTGCTGCTACAGCCTGGAAGGAAAGTGCACGTGCATGCCCCCTCACGAAACGAGGCCTGTCTCCCCTGGCGAGACTCCAGAAGTATCCAAAGATCCATATCAGCCCCTGAGAGGAATCCTCGGTTCCGGCCCTGACTCCACACAAGGTTTTTGGCCCCGGTATCGACGGGAGAGGAATCCCGAGAGGCCCCCTAGCAACTCGCATGGGGACTGGCCTCTCCTGAGGCCACCAGGGCCGGTCCCTGAGGTCCCCGTCGTAACTCGAGAACACCTGCCGCAACTCGAGAAAATCCAGGAAGTTCTCCCTTCCAGGCGAGATGAGGCCTATTTCCGATGAGGCGTCTGGAGACTAATGACACCTAACCTCTGGAACTTCGAAAGGGTCTTTCACACCCTTGCTGCAACTCAAGAAGTTCACCACCATACCCGTCTCCACTCGAGAGGAAGCACGATGGTCCCGAACACATCCAAAGGAGCCCCGTTTCCCCCTCGTAGCTCGAGATGAGGGATCCTTTCCCTGCTTTCAACGGGAAAGAATTCCCTGCGTTCCCGTCGCATCTCAAGAGGAGGCACTCTCAACAGGAAAGGCGAGAGGAACTCCATGGTCGTACCACCATTCCAAGAGTCCCCCAGATATCTCAGTCCATTCCAGAGGAACCTCTTTGCCCTGCACTGGCTCATCTTTCACGCCGAGGATCGACTCACACCACGGTGGCACGTGGGACAGCCCTGTGGGAAAGCCTCGAGGGAAAGCCTCGAGGGAAAACCACAGATCCTTTGATCCACGCGACGGGAAGCGTGACATTGCTGCTACAGCCTGGAAGGAAAGCGCACGTGCATGCCCCCACTCGAGACGAGGCCTGACTCCCCTGGGGAGACTCCACAAGTACCCAAAGATCCATGTCAGCCCCTGAGAGGAATCCTCGGTTCCGGCCCTGACTCCACACAAGGTTTTTGGCCCCGGTATCGACGGGAGAGGAATCCCGAGAGGCCCACTAGCAACTCGCATGGGGACTGGCCTCTCCTGAGGCCACCAGGTCGGGTCCCTGAGGTCCCTGTCGTAACTCGAGAACACCTGCCGCAACTCGAGAAAATCCAGGAAGTTCTCCCTTCCAGGCGAGATGAGGCTTATTTCCGATGAGGCGTCTGGAGACTAATGACACCTAACCTCTGGAACTTCGAAAGGGTCTTTCACACCCTTGCTGCGACTCAAGAAGTTCACCGCCATACCGGTCTCCACTCGAGAGGAAGCACGATTTTCCCGCCCACATCCAGAAGAGCCCCGTTTCCCCCTCGTAGCTCGAGATGAGGGATCCTTTCCCTGCTTTCAACGGGAAAGAATTCCCGGCGTTCCCGTCGCATCTCAAGAGGAGGCACTCTCAACAGGAAAGGCGAGAGGAACTCCATGGTCGTACCACCATTCCAAGAGTCCCCCAGATGTCTCAGTCCATTCCAGAGGAACCTCTTTGCCCTGCACTGGCTCATCTTTCACGCCGAGGATCGACTCACACCACGGTGGCACGTGGGACAGCCCTGTGGGCAAGCCTCGAGGGAAAGCCTCGAGGGAAAACCACAGATCCTTTGATCCACGCGACGGGAAGCGTGACATTGCTGCTACAGCCTGGAAGGAAAGTGCACGTGCATGCCCCCTCACGAAACGAGGCCTGTCTCCCCTGGCGAGACTCCAGAAGTATCCAAAGATCCATATGAGCCCCTGAGAGGAATCCTCGGTTCCGGCCCTGACTCCACACAAGGTTTTTGGCCCCGGTATCGACGGGAGAGGAATCCCGAGAGGGCCCCTAGCAACTCGCATGGGGACTGGCCTCTCCTGAGGCCACCAGGGCCGGTCCCTGAGGTCCCCGTCGTAACTCGAGAACACCTGCCGCAACTCGAGAAAATCCAGGAAGTTCTCCCTTCCAGGCGAGATGAGGCCTATTTCCGATGAGGCGTCTGGAGACTAATGACACCTAACCTCTGGAACTTCGAAAGGGTCTTTCACACCCTTGCTGCAACTCAAGAAGTTCACCGCCATACCCGTCTCCACTCGAGAGGAAGCACGATGGTCCCGACAACATCCAAAGGAGCCCCGTTTCCCCCTCGTAGCTCGAGATGAGGGATCCTTTCCCTGCTTTCAACGGGAAAGAATTCCCTGCGTTCCCGTCGCATCTCAAGAGGAGGCACTCTCAACAGGAAAGGCGAGAGGAACTCCATGGTCGTACCACCATTCCAAGAGTCCCCCAGATGTCTCAGTCCATTCCAGAGGAACCTCTTTGCCCTGCACTGGCTCATCTTTCACGCCGAGGATCGACTCACACCACGGTGGCACGTGGGACAGCCCTGTGGGAAAGCCTCGAGGGAAAGCCTCGAGGGAAAACCACAGATCCTTTGATCCACGCGACGGGAAGCGTGACATTGCTGCTACAGCCTGGAAGGAAAGCGCACGTGCATGCCCCTACTCGAGACGAGGCCTGACTCCCCTGGGGAGACTCCAGAAGTACCCAATGATCCATGTCAGCCCCTGAGAGGAATCCTCGGTTCCGGCCCTGACTCCACACAAGGTTTTTGGCCCCGGTATCGACGGGAGAGGAATCCCGAGAGGCCCCCTAGCAACTCGCATGGGGACTGGCCTCTCCTGAGGCCACCAGGGCGGGTCCCTGAGGTCCCCGTCGTAACTCGAGAACACCTGCCGCAACTCGAGAAAATCCAGAAAGTTCTCCCTTCCAGGCGAGATGAGGCCTATTTCCGATGAGGCCTCTGGAGACTAATGACACCAAACCTCTGGAACTTCGAAAGGGTCTTTCACACCCTTGCTGCAACTCAAGAAGTTCACCGCCATACCCGTCTCCACTCGAGAGGAAGCACGATGGTCCCGCCCACATCCAGAGGAGCCCCGTTTCCCCCTCGTAGCTCGAGATGAGGGATCCTTTCCCTGCTTTCAACGGGAAAGAATTCCCGGCGTTCCCGTCGCATCTCAAGAGGAGGCACTCTCAACAGGAAAGGCGAGAGGAACTCCATGGTCGTACCACCATTCCAAGAGTCCCCCAGATGTCTCAGTCCATTCCAGAGGAACCTCTGTGCCCTGCACTGGCTCATCTTTCACGCCGAGGATCGACTCACAACACGGTGGCACGTGGGACAGCCCTGTGGGAAAGCCTCGAGGGAAAGCCTCGAGGGAAAACCACAGATCCTTTGATCCACGCGACGGGAAGCGTGACATTGCTGCTACAGCCTGGAAGGAAAGCGCACGAGCATGCCCCCACTCGAGACGAGGCCTGACTCCCCTGGGGAGACTCCAGAAGTACCCAAAGATCCATGTCAGCCCCTGAGAGGAATCCTCGGTTCCGGCCCTGACTCCACACAAGCTTTTTGGCCCCGGTATCGACGGGAGAGGAATCCCGAGAGACCCCCTAGCAACTCGCATGGGGACTGGCCTCTCCTGAGGCCACCAGGGCGGGTCCCTGAGGTCCCCGTCGTAACTCGAGAACACCTGCCGCAACTCGAGAAAATCCAGGAAGTTCTCCCTTCCAGGCGAGATGAGGCCTATTTCCGATGAGGCCTCTGGAGACTAATGACACCAAACCTCTGGAACTTCGAAAGGGTCTTTCACACCCTTGCTGCAACTCAAGAAGTTCACCGCCATACCCGTCTCCACTCGAGAGGAAGCACGATGGTCCCGCCCACATCCAGAGGAGCCCCGTTTCCCCCTCGGAGCTCGAGATGAGGGATCCTTTCCCTGCTTTCAACGGGAAAGAATTCCCGGCGTTCCCGTCGCATCTCAAGAGGAGGCACTCTCAACAGGAAAGGCGAGAGGAACTCCATGGTCGTACCACCATTCCAAGAGTCCCCCTAATGTCTCAGTCCATTCCAGAGGAACCTCTTTGCCCTGCACTGGCTCATCTTTCACGCCGAGGATCGACTCACACCACGGTGGCACGTGGGACAGCCCTGTGGGAAAGCCTCGAGGGAAAGCCTCGAGGGAAAACCACAGATCCTTTGATCCACGCGACGGGAAGCGTGACATTGCTGCTACAGCCTGGAAGGAAAGCGCACGTGCATGCCCCTACTCGAGACGAGGCCTGACTCCCCTGGGGAGACTCCAGAAGTACCCAATGATCCATGTCAGCCCCTGAGAGGAATCCTCGGTTCCGGCCCTGACTCCACACAAGGTTTTTGGCCCCGGTATCGACGGGAGAGGAATCCCGAGAGGCCCCCTAGCAACTCGCATGGGGACTGGCCTCTCCTGAGGCCACCAGGGCGGGTCCCTGAGGTCCCCGTCGTAACTCGAGAACACCTGCCGCAACTCGAGAAAATCCAGAAAGTTCTCCCTTCCAGGCGAGATGAGGCCTATTTCCGATGAGGCCTCTGGAGACTAATGACACCAAACCTCTGGAACTTCGAAAGGGTCTTTCACACCCTTGCTGCAACTCAAGAAGTTCACCGCCATACCCGTCTCCACTCGAGAGGAAGCACGATGGTCCCGCCCACATCCAGAGGAGCCCCGTTTCCCCCTCGTAGCTCGAGATGAGGGATCCTTTCCCTGCTTTCAACGGGAAAGAATTCCCGGCGTTCCCGTCGCATCTCAAGAGGAGGCACTCTCAACAGGAAAGGCGAGAGGAACTCCATGGTCGTACCACCATTCCAAGAGTCCCCCAGATGTCTCAGTCCATTCCAGAGGAACCTCTGTGCCCTGCACTGGCTCATCTTTCACGCCGAGGATCGACTCACAACACGGTGGCACGTGGGACAGCCCTGTGGGAAAGCCTCAAGGGAAAGCCTCGAGGGAAAACCACAGATCCTTTGATCCACGCGACGGGAAGCGTGACATTGCTGCTACAGCCTGGAAGGAAAGCGCACGAGCATGCCCCCACTCGAGACGAGGCCTGACTCCCCTGGGGAGACTCCAGAAGTACCCAAAGATCCATGTCAGCCCCTGAGAGGAATCCTCGGTTCCGGCCCTGACTCCACACAAGCTTTTTGGCCCCGGTATCGACGGGAGAGGAATCCCGAGAGACCCCCTAGCAACTCGCATGGGGACTGGCCTCTCCTGAGGCCACCAGGGCGGGTCCCTGAGGTCCCCGTCGTAACTCGAGAACACCTGCCGCAACTCGAGAAAATCCAGGAAGTTCTCCCTTCCAGGCGAGATGAGGCCTATTTCCGATGAGGCCTCTGGAGACTAATGACACCAAACCTCTGGAACTTCGAAAGGGTCTTTCACACCCTTGCTGCAACTCAAGAAGTTCACCGCCATACCCGTCTCCACTCGAGAGGAAGCACGATGGTCCCGCCCACATCCAGAGGAGCCCCGTTTCCCCCTCGGAGCTCGAGATGAGGGATCCTTTCCCTGCTTTCAACGGGAAAGAATTCCCGGCGTTCCCGTCGCATCTCAAGAGGAGGCACTCTCAACAGGAAAGGCGAGAGGAACTCCATGGTCGTACCACCATTCCAAGAGTCCCCCTAATGTCTCAGTCCATTCCAGAGGAACCTCTTTGCCCTGCACTGGCTCATCTTTCACGCCGAGGATCGACTCACACCACGGTGGCACGTGGGACAGCCCTGTGGGAAAGCCTCGAGGGAAAACCACAGATCCTTTGATCCACGCCACGGGAAGCGTGACATTGCTGCTACAGCCTGGAAGGAAAGCGCACGTGCATGCCCCCACTCGAGACGAGGCCTGACTCCCCTGGGGAGACTCCAGAAGTACCCAAAGATCCATGTCTGCCCCTGAGAGGAATCCTCGGTTCCGGCCCTGACTGCACACAAGTTTTTGGCCCCGGTATCGACGGGAGAGGAATCCCGAGAGGCCCCTTAGCAACTCGCATGGGGACTGGCCTCTCCTGAGGCCACCAGGGCGGGTCCCTGAGGTCCCCGTCGTAACTCGACAACACCTGCCGCAACTCGAGAAAATCCAGGAAGTTCTCCCTTCCAGGCGAGATGAGGCCTATTTCCGATGAGGCGTCTGGAGACTAATGACACCTAACCTCTGGAACTTCGAAAGGGTCTTTCACACCCTTGCTGCAACTCAAGAAGTTCACCGCCATACCCGTCTCCACTCGAGAGGAAGCACGATGGTCCCGCCCACATCCAGAGGAGCCCCGTTTCCCCCTCGTAGCTCGAGATGAGGGATCCTTTCCCTGCTTTCAACGGGAAAGAATTCCCGGCGTTCCCGTCGCATCTCAAGAGGAGGCACTCTCAACAGGAAAGGCGAGAGGAACTCCATGGTCGTACCACCATTCCAAGAGTCCCCCAGATGTCTCAGTCCATTCGAGAGGAACCTCTTTGCCCTGCACTGGCTCATTTTTCACGCCGAGAATCGACTCACACCACGGTGTCACGTGGGACAGCCCTGTGGGAAAGCCTCGAGGGAAAGCCTCGAGGGAAAACCGCAGATCCTTTGATCCACGCTACGGGAGCGTGACATTGCTGCTACAGCCTGGAAGGAAAGTGCACGTGCATGCCCCCACACGAGACGAGGCCTGTCTCCCCTGGCGAGACTCCAGAAGTACCCAAAGATCCATATCAGTCCCTGAGAGGAATCCTCGGTTCCGGCCCTGACTCCACACAAGGTTTTTGGCTCCGGTATCGACGGGAGAGGAATCCCGAGGGGCCCCCTAGCAACACGCATAGGGAATGGCCTCTCCTGAGGCCAACAAGGCGGGTCCCTGAGGTCCCCGTCGTAACTCGAGAACACCTGCTGCAACTCGAGAAAATCAAGGAAGTTCTCCCTTCCAGGCGAGATGAGGCCTATTTCCGATGAGGCGTCTCGAGACTAATGACACCTAACCTCTGGAACTTCGAAAGGGTCTTTCACACCCTTGTTGCAACTCAAGAAGTTCACCGCCATACCCGTCTCCACTCGAGAGAAAGCACGATGGTCCCGCCCACATCCAGAGGAGCCCCGTTTCCCCCTCGTAGCTCGAGATGAGGGATCCTTTCCCTGCTTTCAACGGGAAAAAATTCCCGGCGTTCCCGTCGCATCTCAAGAGGAGGCACTCTCAACAGGAAAGGCGAGAGGAACTCCATGGTCGTACCACCATTCCAAGAGTCCCCCAGATGTCTCAGTCCATTCCAGAGGAACCTCTTTGCCCTGCACTGGCTCATCTTTTACGCCGAGGATCGACTCACACCACGGTGGCACGTGGGACAGCCCTGTGGGAAAGCCTCTAGGGAAAACCACACATCATTTGATCCACGCGACGGGAAGCGTGACATTGCTGCTACAGCCTGGAAGGAAAGTGCACGTGCATGCCCCCACTCGAGACGAGGCCTGACTCCCCTGGGGAGACTCCAGAAGTACCCAAAGATCCATGTCAGCCCCTGAGAGGAATCCTCGGTTCCGGCCCTGACTCCACACAAGGTTTTTGGCCCCGGTATCGACGGGAGAGGAATCCCGAGAGGCCCCCTTGCAACTCGCATAGGGACTGGCCTCTCCTGAGGCCACCAGGGCGGGTCCCTGAGGTCCCCGTCGTAACTCGAGAACACCTGCCGCAACTCGAGAAAATCCAGGAAGTTCTCCCTTCCAGGCGAGATGAGGCCTATTTCCGATGAGGCGTCTGGAGACTAATGACACCTTACCTCTGGAACTTCGAAAGGGTCTTTCACAGCCTTGCTGCAACTCAAGAAGTTCACCACCATACCCGTCTCCACTAGAGAGGAAGCACGATGGTCCCGCCCACATCCAGAGGAGCCCCGTTTCCCCCTCGTAGCTCGAGATGAGGGATCCTTTCCCTGCTTTCAACGGGAAAGAATTCCCGGCGTTCCCGTCGCATCTCAAGAGGAGGCACTCTCAACAGGAAAGGCGAGAGGAACTCCATGGTCGTACCACCATTCCAAGAGTCCCCCAGATGTCTCAGTCCATTCCAGAGGAACCTCTTTGCCCTGCATTGGCTCATCTTTCACGCCGAGGATCGACTCACACCACGGTGGCACGTGGGACAGCCCTGTGGGAAAGCCTCGAGGGAAAGCCTCGAGGGAAAACCACAGATCCTTTGATCCACGTGACGGGAAGCGTGACATTGCTGCTAAAGCATGAAAGGAAAGCGCACGTGCATGCCCCCACTCGAGACGAGGCCTGACTCCACTGGGGAGACTCCAGAAGTACCCAAAGATCCATGTCAGCCCCTGAGAGGAATCCTCGGTTCCGGCCCTGACTCCACACAAGGTTTTTGGCCCCGGTATCGACGGGAGAGGAATCCCGAGAGGCCCCCTAGCAACTCGCATGGGGACTGGCCTCTCCGGAGGCCACCAGGGCGGGTCCCTGAGGTCCCCGTCGTAATTCGAGAACACCTGCCGCAACTCGAGAAAATCCAGGAAGTTCTCCCTTCCAGGCGAGATGAGGCCTATTTCCGATGAGGCGTCTGGAGACTAATGACACCTAACCTCTGGAACTTCGAAAGGGTCTTTCACACCCTTGTTGCAACTCAAGAAGTTCACCGCCATACCCGTCTCCACTCGAGAGAAAGCACGATGGTCCCGCCCACATCCAGAGGAGCCCCGTTTCCCCCTCGTAGCTCGAGATGAGGGATCCTTTCCCTGCTTTCAACGGGAAAAAATTCCCGGCGTTCCCATCGCATCTCAAGAGGAGGCACTCTCAACAGGAAAGGCGAGAGGAACTCCATGGTCGTACCACCATTCCAAGAGTCCCCCAGATGTCTCAGTCCATTCCAGAGGAACCTCTTTGCCCTGCACTGGCTCATCTTTCACGCCGAGGATCGACTCACACCACGGTGGCACGTGGGACAGCCCTGTGGGAAAGCCTCTAGGGAAAACCACACATCATTTGATCCACGCGACGGGAAGCGTGACATTGCTGCTACAGCCTGGAAGGAAAGTGCACGTGCATGCCCCCTCAGGAAACGAGGCCTGTCTCCCCTGGCGAGACTCCAGAAGTATCCAAAGATCCATATCAGCCCCTGAGAGGAATCCTCGATTCCGGCCCTGACTCCACACAAGGTTTTTGGCCCCGGTATCGACGGGAGAGGAATCCCGAGAGGCCCCCTAGCAACTCGCATGGGGACTGGCCTCTCCTGAGGCCACCAGGGCCGGTCCCTGAGGTCCCCGTCGTAACTCGAGAACACCTGCCGCAACTCGAGAAAATCCAGGAAGTTCTCCCTTCCAGGCGAGAAGAGGCCTATTTCCGATGAGGCGTCTGGAGACTAATGACACCTAACCTCTGGAACTTCGAAAGGGTCTTTCACACCCTTGCTGCAAATCAAGAAGTTCACCACCATACCCGTCTCCACTCGAGAGGAAGCACGATGGTCCCGACAACATCCAAAGGAGCCCCGTTTCCCCCTCGTAGCTCGAGATGAGGGATCCTTTTCCTGCTTTCAACGGGAAAGAATTCCCTGCGTTCCCGTCGCATCTCAAGAGGAGGCACTCTCAACAGGAAAGGCGAGAGGAACTCCATGGTCGTACCACCATTCCAAGAGTCCCCCAGATGTCTCAGTCCATTCCAGAGGAACCTCTTTGCCCTGCACTGGCTCATCTTTCACGCCGAGGATCGACTCTCACCACGGTGGCACGTGGGACAGCCCTGTGGGAAAGCCTCGAGGGAAAGCCTCGAGGGAAAACCACAGATCCTTTGATCCACGCGACGGGAAGCGTGACATTGCTGCTACAGCCTGGAAGGAAAGCGCACGTGCATGCCCCTACTCGAGACGAGGCCTGACTCCCCTGGGGAGACTCCAGGAGTACCCAAAGATCCATGTCAGCCCCTGAGAGGAATCCTCGGTTCCGGCCCTGACTCCACACAAGGTTTTTGGCCCCGGTATCGACGGGAGAGGAATCCCGAGAGGCCCCCTAGCAACTCGCATGGGGACTGGCCTCTCCTGAGGCCACCAGGGCGGGTCCCTGAGGTCCCCGTCGTAACTCGAGAACACCTGCCGCAACTCGAGAAAATCCAGGAAGTTCTCCCTTCCAGGCGAGATGAGGCCTATTTCCGATGAGGCCTCTGGAGACTAATGACACCAAACCTCTGGAACTTCGAAAGGGTCTTTCACACCCTTGCTGCAACTCAAGAAGTTCACCGCCATACCCGTCTCCACTCGAGAGGAAGCACGATGGTCCCGCCCACATCCAGAGGAGCCCCGTTTCCCCCTCGTAGCTCGAGATGAGGGATCCTTTCCCTGCTTTCAACGGGAAAGAATTCCCGGCGTTCCCGTCGCATCTCAAGAGGAGGCACTCTCAACAGGAAAGGCGAGAGGAACTCCATGGTCGTACCACCATTCCAAGAGTCCCCCAGATGTCTCAGTCCATTCCAGAGGAACCTCTTTGCCCTGCACTGGCTCATCTTTCACGCCGAGGATCGACTCACACCACGGTGGCACGTGGGACAGCCCTGTGGGAAACCCTCGAGGGAAAGCCTCGAGGGAAAACCACAGATCCTTTGATCCACGCGACGGGAAGCGTGACATTGCTGCTACAGCCTGGAAGGAAAGCGCACGAGCATGCCCCCACTCGAGACGAGGCCTGACTCCCCTGGGGAGACTCCAGAAGTACCCAAAGATCCATGTCAGCCCCTGAGAGGAATCCTCGGTTCCGGCCCTGACTCCACACAAGCTTTTTGGCCCCGGTATCGACGGGAGAGGAATCCCGAGAGACCCCCTAGCAACTCGCATGGGGACTGGCCTCTCCTGAGGCCACCAGGGCGGGTCCCTGAGGTCCCCGTCGTAACTCGAGAACACCTGCGGCAACTCGAGAAAATCCAGGAAGTTCTCCCTTCCAGGCGAGATGAGGCCTATTTCCGATGAGGCCTCTGGAGACTAATGACACCAAACCTCTGGAACTTCGAAAGGGTCTTTCACACCCTTGCTGCAACTCAAGAATTTCACCGCCATACCCGTCTCCACTCGAGAGGAAGCACGATGGTCCCGCCCACATCCAGAGGAGCCCCGTTTCCCCCTCGGAGCTCGAGATGAGGGATCCTTTCCCTGCTTTCAACGGGAAAGAATTCCCGGCGTTCCAGTCGCATCTCAAGAGGAGGCACTCTCAACAGGAAAGGCGAGAGGAACTCCATGGTCGTACCACCATTCCAAGAGTCCCCCAGATGTCTCAGTCCATTCCAGAGGAACCTCTTTGCCCTGCACTGGCTCATCTTTCACGCCGAGGATCGACTCACACCACGGTGGCACGTGGGACAGCCCTGTGGGAAAGCCTCGAGCGAAAGCCTCGAGGGAAAACCACAGATCCTTTGATCCACTCGACGGGAAGCGTGACATTGCTGCTACAGCCTGGAAGGAAAGTGCACGTGCATGCCCCCTCACGAAACGAGGCCTGTCTCCCCTGGCGAGACTCCAGAAGTATCCAAAGATCCATATCAGCCCCTGAGTGGAATCCTCGGTTCCGGCCCTGACTCCACACAAGGTTTTTGGCCCCGGTATCGACGGGAGAGGAATCCCGAGAGGCCCCCTAGCAACTCGCATGGGGACTGGCCTCTCCTGAGGCCACCAGGGCGGGTCCCTGAGGTCCCCGTCGTAACTCGAGAACACCTGCTGCAACTCGAGAAAATCCAGGAAGTTCTCCCTTCCAGGCGAGATGAGGCCTATTTCCGATGAGGCGTCTGGAGACTAATGACACCTAACCTCTGGAACTTCGAAAGGGTCTTTCACACCCTTGCTGAAACTCAAGAAGTTCACCACCATACCCGTCTCCACTCGAGAGGAAGCACGATGGTCCCGACCACATGCAAAGGAGCCCCGTTTCCCCCTCGGAGCTCGAGATGAGGGATCCTTTCCCTGCTTTCAACGGGAAAGAATTCCCTGCGTTCCCGTCGCATCTCAAGAGGAGGCACTCTCAACAGGAAAGGCGAGAGGAACTCCATGTTCGTACCACTATTCCAAGAGTCCCCCAGATGTCTCAGTCCATTCCAGAGGAACCTCTTTGCCCTGCACTGGCTCATCTTTCACGCCGAGGATCGACTCACACCACGGTGGCACGTGGGACAGCCCTGTGGGAAAGCCTCGAGGGAAAGCCTCGAGGGAAAACCACAGATCCTTTGATCCACGCGACGGGAAGCGTGACATTGCTGCTACAGCCTGGAAGGAAAGCGCACGTGCATGCCCCCACTCGAGACGAGGCCTGACTCCACTGGGGAGACTCCAGAAGTACCCAAAGATCCATGTCAGCCCCTGAGAGGAATCCTCGGTTCCGGCCCTGACTCCACACAAGGTTTTTGGCCCCGGTATCGACGGGAGAGGAATCCCGAGAGGCCCCCTAGCAACTCGCATGGGGACTGGCCTCTCCTGAGGCCACCAGGGCGGGTTCCTGAGGTCCCCGTCGAAACTCGAGAACACCTGCCGCAACTCGAGAAAATCCAGGAAGTTATCCCTTCCAGGCGAGATTAGGCCTATTTCCGATGAGGCGTCTGGAGACTAATGACACCTAACCTCTGGAACTTCTAAAGGGTCTTTCACACCCTTGCTGCAACTCAAGAAGTTCACCGCCATACCCGTCTCCACTCGAGAGGAAGCACGATGGTCCCGCCCACATCCAGAGGAGCCCCGTTTCCCCCTCGTAGCTCGAGATGAGGGATCCTTTCCCTGCTTAAAACGGGGAAGAATTCCCGGCGTTCCCGTCGCATCTCAAGAGGAGGCACTCTCAACAGGAAAGGCGAGAGGAACTCCATGGTCGTACCACCATTCCAAGAGTCCCCCAGATGTCTCAGTCCATTCCAGAGGAACCTCTTTGCCCTGCACTGGCTCATCTTTCACGCCGAGGATCGACTCACACCACGGTGGCACGTGGGACAGCCCTGTGGGAAAGCCTCTAGGGAAAACCACACATCATTTGATCCACGCGACGGGAAGCGTGACATTGCTGCTACAGCCTGGAAGGAAAGTGCACGTGCATGCCCCCACTCGAGACGAGGCCTGACTCCCCTGGGGAGACTCCAGAAGTACCCAAAGATCCATGTCAGCCCCTGAGAGGAATCCTCGGTTCCGGCCCTGATTCCACACAAGGTTTTTGGCCCCGGTATCGACGGGAGAGGAATCCCGAGAGGCCCCCTTGCAACTCGCATAGGGACTGGCCTCTCCTGAGGCCACCAGGGCGGGTCCCTGAGGTCCCCGTCGTAACTCGAGAACACCTGCCGCAACTCGAGAAAATCCAGGAAGTTCTCCCTTCCAGGCGAGATGAGGCCTATTTCCGATGAGGCGTCTGGAGACTAATGACACCTTACCTCTGGAACTTCGAAAGGGTCTTTCACAGCCTTGCTGCAACTCAAGAAGTTCACCACCATACCCGTCTCCACTAGAGAGGAAGCACGATGGTCCCGCCCACATCCAGAGGAGCCCCGTTTCCCCCTCGTAGCTCGAGATGAGGGATCCTTTCCCTGCTTTCAACGGGAAAGAATTCCCGGCGTTCCCGTCGCGTCTCAAGAGGAGGCACTCTCAACAGGAAAGGCGAGAGGAACTCCATGGTCGTACCACCATTCCAAGAGTCCCCCAGATGTCTCAGTCCATTCCAGAGGAAACTCTTTGCCCTGCACTGGCTCATCTTTCACGCCGAGGATCGACTCACACCACGGTGGCACGTGGGACAGCCCTGTGGGAAAGCCTCGAGGGAAAGCCTCGAGGGAAAACCACAGATCCTTTGATCCACGTGACGGGAAGCGTGACATTGCTGCTACAGCATGAAAGGAAAGCGCACGTGCATGCCCCCACTCGAGACGAGGCCTGACTCCACTGGAGAGACTCCAGAAGTACCCAAAGATCCATGTCAGCCCCTGAGAGGAATCCTCGGTTCCGGCCCTGACTCCACACAAGGTTTTTGGCCCCGGTATCGACGGGAGAGGAATCCCGAGAGGCCCCCTAGCAACTCGCATGGGGACTGGCCTCTCCGGAGGCCACCAGGGCGGGTCTCTGAGGTCCCCGTCGTAATTCGAGAACACCTGCCGCAACTCGAGAAAATCCAGGAAGTTCTCCCTTCCAGGCGAGATGAGGCCTATTTCCGATGAGGCGTCTGGAGACTAATGACACCTAACCTCTGGAACTTCGAAAGGGTCTTTCACACCCTTGTTGCAACTCAAGAAGTTCTCCGCCATACCCGTCTCCACTCGAGAGAAAGCTCGATGGTCCCGCCCACATCCAGAGGAGCCCCGTTTCCCCCTCGTAGCTCGAGATGAGGGATCCTTTCCCTGCTTTCAACGGGAAAAAATTCCCGGCGTTCCCGTCGCATCTCAAGAGGAGGCACTCTCAACAGGAAAGGCGAGAGGAACTCCATGGTCGTACCACCATTCCAAGAGTCCCCCAGATGTCTCAGTCCATTCCAGAGGAACCTCTTTGCCCTGCACTGGCTCATCTTTCACGCCGAGGATCGACTCACACCACGGTGGCACGTGGGACAGCCCTGTGGGAAAGCCTCGAGGGAAAACCACACATCATTTGATCCACGCGACGGGAAGCGTGACATTGCTGCTACAGCCTGGAAGGAAAGTGCACGTGCATGCCCCCTCACGAAACGAGGCCTGTCTCCCCTGGCGAGACTCCAGAAGTATCCAAAGATCCATGTCAGCCCCTGAGAGGAATCCTCGGTTCGGCCCTGACTCCACACAAGGTTTTTGGCCCCGGTATCGACGGGAGAGGAATCCCGAGAGGCCCCCTAGCAACTCGCATGGGGACTGGCCTCTCCTGAGGCCACCAGGGCGGGTCCCTGAGGTCCCCGTCGTAACTCGAGAACACCTGCCGCAACTCGAGAAAATCCAGGAAGTTCTCCCTTCCAGGCGAGATGAGGCCTATTTCCGATGAGGCCTCTGGAGACTAATGACACCAAACCTCTGGAACTTCGAAAGGGTCTTTCACACCCTTGCTGCAACTCAAGAAGTTCACCGCCATACCCGTCTCCACTCGAGAGGAAGCACGATGGTCCCGCCCACATCCAGAGGAGCCCCGTTTCCCCCTCGTAGCTCGAGATGAGGGATCCTTTCCCTGCTTTCAACGGGAAAGAATTCCCGGCGTTCCCGTCGCATCTCAAGAGGAGGCACTCTCAACAGGAAAGGCGAGAGGAACTCCATGGTCGTACCACCATTCCAAGAGTCCCCCAGATGTCTCAGTCCATTCCAGAGGAACCTCTTTGCCCTGCACTGGCTCATCTTTCACGCCGAGGATCGACTCACACCACGGTGGCACGTGGGACAGCCCTGTGGGAAACCCTCGAGGGAAAGCCTCGAGGGAAAACCACAGATCCTTTGATCCACGCGACGGGAAGCGTGACATTGCTGCTATAGCCTGGAAGGAAAGCGCACGAGCATGCCCCCACTCGAGACGAGGCCTGACTCCCCTGGGGAGACTCCAGAAGTACCCAAAGATCCATGTCAGCCCCTGAGAGGAATCCTCGGTTCCGGCCCTGACTCCACACAAGCTTTTTGGCCCCGGTATCGACGGGAGAGGAATCCCGAGAGACCCCCTAGCAACTCGCATGGGGACTGGCCTCTCCTGAGGCCACCAGGGCGGGTCCCTGAGGTCCCCGTCGTAACTCGAGAACACCTGCGGCAATTCGAGAAAATCCAGGAAGTTCTCCCTTCCAGGCGAGATGAGGCCTATTTCCGATGAGGCCTCTGGAGACTAATGACACCAAACCTCTGGAACTTCGAAAGGGTCTTTCACACCCTTGCTGCAACTCAAGAAGTTCACCGCCATACCCGTCTCCACTCGAGAGGAAGCACGATGGTCCCGCCCACATCCAGAGGAGCCCCGTTTCCCCCTCGGAGCTCGAGATGAGGGATCCTTTCCCTGCTTTCAACGGGAAAGAATTCCCAGCGTTCCAGTCGCATCTCAAGAGGAGGCACTCTCAACAGGAAAGGCGAGAGGAACTCCATGGTCGTACCACCATTCCAAGAGTCCCCCAGATGTCTCAGTCCATTCCAGAGGAACCTCTTTGCCCTGCACTGGCTCATCTATCACGCCGAGGATCGACTCACACCACGGTGGCACGTGGGACAGCCCTGTGGGAAAGCCTCGAGCGAAAGCCTCGAGGGAAAACCACAGATCCTTTGATCCACGCGACGGGAAGCGTGACATTGCTGCTACAGCCTGGAAGGAAAGTGCACGTGCATGCCCCCTCACGAAACGAGGCCTGTCTCCCCTGGCGAGACTCCAGAAGTATCCAAAGATCCATATCAGCCCCTGAGAGGAATCCGCGGTTCCGGCCCTGACTCCACACAAGGTTTTTGGCCCCGGTATCGACGGGAGAGGAATCCCGAGAGGCCCCCTAGCAACTCGCATGGGGACTGGCCTCTCCTGAGGCCACCAGGGCCGGTCCCTGAGGTCCCCGTCGTAACTCGAGAACACCTGCCGCAACTCGAGAAAATCCAGGAAGTTCTCCCTTCCAGGCGAGATGAGGCCTATTTCCGATGAGGCGTCTGGAGACTAATGACACCTAACCTCTGGAACTTCGAAAGGGTCTTTCACACCCTTGCTGCAACTCAAGAAGTTCACCACCATACCCGTCTCCACTCGAGAGGAAGCACGATGATCCCGACAACATCCAAAGGAGCCCCGTTTCCCCCTCGTAGCTCGAGATGAGGGATCCTTTCCCTGCTTTCAACGGGAAAGAATTCCCGGCGTTCCCGTCGCATCTCAAGAGGAGGCACTCTCAACAGGAAAGGCGAGAGGAACTCCATGGTCGTACCACCATTCCAAGAGTCCCCCAGATGTCTCAGTCCATTCCAGAGGAACCTCTTTGCCCTGCACTGGCTCATCTTTCACGCCAGGATCGACTCACACCACAGTGGCACGAGGGACAGCCCTGTGGGAAAGCCTCGTGGGAAAGCCTCCAGGGAAAACCACAGATCCTTTGATCCACGCGAAGGGAAGCGTGACATTGCTGCTATAGCCTGGAAGGAAAGCGCACGTGCATGCCCCCACTCGAGACGAGGCCTGACTCCCCTGGGGAGACTCCAGAAGTACCCAAAGATCCATGTCAGCCTCTGAGAGGAATCCTCGGTTCCGGCCCTGACTCCACACAAGGTTTTTGGCCCCGGTATCGACGGGAGAGCAATCCCGAGAGGCCCCCTAGCAACTCGCATGGGGACTGGCCTCTCCTGAGGCCACCAGGGCGGGTCCCTGAGGTCCCCGTCGTAACTCGAGAACACCTGCCGCAACTCGAGAAAATCCAGGAAGTTCTCCCTTCCAGGCGAGATGAGGCCTATTTCCGATGAGGCGTCTGGAGACTAATGACACCTAACCTCTGGAACTTCGAAAAGGTCTTTCACACCCTTGCTGCAAATCAAGAAGTTCACCGCCATACCCGTCTCCACTCGAGGGGAAGCACGATGGTCCCGCCCACATCCAGAGGAGCCCCGTTTCCCCCTCGTAGCTCGAGATGATGGATCCTTTCCCTGCTTTCAACGGGAAAGAATTCCCGGCGTTCCCGTCCCATCTCAAGAGGAGGCACTCTCAACAGGAAAGGCGAGAGGAACTCCATGGTCGTACCACCATTCCAAGAGTCCCCCAGATGTCTCAGTCCATTCCAGCGGAACCTCTGTGCCCTGCACTGGCTCATCTTTCACGCCAGGATCGACTCACACCACGATGGCACGTGGGACAGCCCTGTGGGAAAGCCTCGAGGGAAAGCCTCGAGGGAAAACCACAGATCCTTTGATCCACGCGAAGGGAAGCGTGACATTGCTGCTACAGCCTGGAAGGAAAGCGCACGTGCATGCCCCCACTCGAGACGAGGCCTGACTCCCCTGGGGAGACTCCAGAAGTACCCAAAGATCCATGTCAGCCCCTGAGAGGAATCCTCGGATCCGGCCCTGACTCCACACAAGGTTTTTGGCCCCGGTATCGACGGGAGAGGAATCCCGAGAGGCCCCCTAGCAACTCGCATGGGGACTGGCCTCTCCTGAGGCCACCAGGGCGGGTCCCTGAGGTCCCCGTCGTAACTCCAGAACAGCTGCCGCAACTCGAGAAAATCCAGGAAGTTCTCCCTTCCAGGCGAGATGAGGCCTATTTCCGATGAGGCGTCTGGAGACTAATGACACCTAACCTCTGGAACTTCGAAAGGGTCTTTCACACCCTTGCTGCAACTCAAGAAGTTCACCGCCATACCCGTCTCCACTCGAGAGGAAGCACGATGGTCCCGCCCACATCCAGAGGAGCCCCGTTTCCCCCTCGTAGCTCGAGATGAGGGATCCTTTCCCTGCTTTCAACGGGAAAGAATTCCCGGCGTTCCCGTCGCATCTCAAGAGGAGGCACTCTCAACAGGAAAGGCGAGAGGAACTCCATGGTCGTACCACCATTCCAAGAGTCCCCCAGATGTCTCAGTCCATTCCAGAGGAACCTCTTTGCCCTGCACTGGCTCATTTTTCACGCCGAGAATCGACTCACACCACGGTGTCACGTGGGACAGCCCTGTGGGAAAGCCTCGAGGGAAAGCCTCGAGGGAAAACCGCAGATCCTTTGATCCACGCGACGGGAAGCGTGACATTGCTGCTACAGCCGGGAAGGAAAGTGCACGTGCATGCCCCCACACGAGACGAGGCCTGTCTCCCCTGGCGAGTCTCCAGAGGTACCCAAGATCCATATCAGTCCCTGAGAGGAATCCTCGGTTCCGGCCCTGACTCCACACAAGGTTTTTGGCCCCGGTATCGACGGGAGAGGAATCCCGAGGGGCCCCCTAGCAACACGCATAGGGACTGGCCTCTCCTGAGGCCAACAGGGCGGGTCCCTGAGGTCCCCGTCGTAACTCGAGAACACCTGCCGCAACTCGAGAAAATCAAGGAAGTTCTCCCTTCCAGGCGAGATGAGGCCTATTTCCGATGAGGCGTCTGGAGACTAATGACACCTAACCTCTGGAACTTCGAAAGGGTCTTTCACACCCTTGCTGCAACTCAAGAAGTTCACCGCCATACCCGTCTCCACTCGAGAGAAAGCACGATGGTCCCGCCCACATCCAGAGGAGCCCCGTTTCCCCCTCGTAGCTCGAGATGAGGGATCCTTTCCCTGCTTTCAACGGCAAAAAATTCCCGGCGTTCCCGTCGCATCTCAAGAGGAGGCACTCTCAACAGGAAAGGTGAGAGGAACTCCATGGTCGTACCACCATTCCAAGAGTCCCCCAGATGTCTCAGTCCATTCCAGAGGAACCTCTTTGCCCTGCACTGGCTCATCTTTCACGCCGAGGATCGACTCACACCACGGTGGCACGTGGGACAGCCCTGTGGGAAAGCCTCGAGGGAAAACCACACATCATTTGATCCACGCGACGGGAAGCGTGACATTGCTGCTACAGCCTGGAAGGAAAGTGCACGTGCATGCCCCCACTCGAGACGAGGCCTGACTCCCCTGGGGAGACTCCAGAAGTACCCAAAGATCCATGTCAGCCCCTGAGAGGAATCCTCGGTTCCGGCCCTGACTCCACACAAGGTTTTTGGCCCCGGTATCGACGGGAGAGGAATCCCGAGAGGCCCCCTAGCAACTCGCATAGGGACTGGCCTCTCCTGAGGCCACCAGGTCGGGTCCCTGAGGTCCCCGTCGTAACTCGAGAATACCTGCCGCAACTCGAGAAAATCCAGGAAGTTCTCCCTTCCAGGCGAAATGAGGCCTATTTCCGATGAGGCGTCTGGAGACTAATGACACCTTACCTCTGGAACTTCGAAAGGGTCTTTCACAGCCTTGCTGCAACTCAAGAAGTTCACCACCATACCCGTCTCCACTCGAGAGGAAGCACGATGGTCCCGACAACATCCAAAGGAGCCCCGTTTCCCCCTCGTAGCTCGAGATGAGGGATCCTTTCCCTGCTTTCAACGGGAAAGAATTCCCGGCGTTCCCGTCGCATCTCAAGAGGAGGCACTCTCAACAGGAAAGGCGAGAGGAACTCCATGGTCGTACCACCATTCCAAGAGTCCCCCAGATGTCTCAGTCCATTCCAGAGGAACCTCTTTGCCCTGCACTGGCTCATCTTTCACGCCAGGATCGACTCACACCACAGTGGCACGAGGGACAGCCCTGTGGGAAAGCCTCGTGGGAAAGCCTCGAGGGAAAACCACAGATCCTTTGATCCACGCGAAGGGAAGCGTGACATTGCTGCTACAGCCTGGAAGGAAAGCGCACGTGCATGCCCCCACTCGAGACGAGGCCTGACTCCCCTGGGGAGACTCCAGAAGTACCCAAAGATCCATGTCAGCCTCTGAGAGGAATCCTCGGTTCCGGCCCTGACTCCACACAAGGTTTTTGGCCCCGGTATCGACGGGAGAGGAATCCCGAGAGGCCCCCTAGCAACTCGCATGGGGACTGGCCTCTCCTGAGGCCACCAGGGCGGGTCCCTGAGGTCCCCGACGTAACTCGAGAACACCTGCCGCAACTCGAGAAAATCCAGGAAGTTCTCCCTTCCAGGCGAGATGAGGCCTATTTCCGATGAGGCGTCTGGAGACTAATGACACCTAACCTCTGGAACTTCGAAAAGGTCTTTCACACCCTTGCTGCAAATCAAGTTCACCGCCATACCCGTCTCCACTCGAGGGGAAGCACGATGGTCCCGCCCACATCCAGAGGAGCCCCGTTTCCCCCTCGTAGCTCGAGATGATGGATCCTTTCCCTGCTTTCAACGGGAAAGAATTCCCGGCGTTCCCGTCCCATCTCAAGAGGAGGCACTCTCAACAGGAAAGGCGAGAGGAACTCCATGGTCGTACCACCATTCCAAGAGTCCCCCAGATGTCTCAGTCCATTCCAGCGGAACCTCTGTGCCCTGCACTGGCTCATCTTTCACGCCAGGATCGACTCACACCACGATGGCACGTGGGACAGCCCTGTGGGAAAGCCTCGAGGGAAAGCCTCGAGGGAAAACCACAGATCCTTTGATCCACGCGAAGGGAAGCGTGACATTGCTGCTACAGCCTGGAAGGAAAGCGCACGTGCATGCCCCCACTCGAGACGAGGCCTGACTCCCCTGGGGAGACTCCAAAAGTACCCAAAGATCCATGTCAGCCCCTGAGAGGAATCCTCGGTTCCGGCCCTGACTCCACACAAGGTTTTTGGCCCCGGTATCGACGGGAGAGGAATCCCGAGAGGCCCCCTAGCAACTCGCATGGGGACTGGCCTCTCCTGAGGCCACCAGGGCGGGTCCCTGAGGTCCCCGTCGTAACTCCAGAACAGCTGCCGCAACTCGAGAAAATCCAGGAAGTTCTCCCTTCCAGGCGAGATGAGGCCTATTTCCGATGAGGCGTCTGGAGACTAATGACACCTAACCTCTGGAACTTCGAAAGGGTCTTTCACACCCTTGCTGCAACTCAAGAAGTTCACCGCCATACCCGTCTCCACTCGAGAGGAAGCACGATGGTCCCGCCCACATCCAGAGGAGCCCCGTTTCCCCCTCGTAGCTCGAGATGAGGTATCCTTTCCCTGCTTTCCACGGGAAAGAATTCCCGGCGTTCCCGTCGCATCTCAAGAGGAGGCACTCTCAACAGGAAAGGCGAGAGGAACTCCATGGTCGTACCACCATTCCAAGAGTCCCCCAGATGTCTCAGTCCATTCCAGAGGAAACTCTTTGCCCTGCACTGGCTCATCTTTCACGCCGAGGATCGACTCACACCACGGTGGCACGTGGGACAGCCCTGTGGGAAAGCCTCGAGGGAAAACCACACATCATTTGATCCACGCGACGGGAAGCCTGACATTGCTGCTACAGCCTGGAAGGAAAGTGCACGTGCATGCCCCCACTCGAGACGAGGCCTGACTCCCCTGGGGAGACTCCAGAAGTACCCAAAGATCCATGTCAGCCCCTGAGAGGAATCCTCGGTTCCGGCCCTGACTCCACACAAGGTTTTTGGCCCCGGTATCGACGGGAGAGGAATCCCGAGAGGCCCCCTAGCAACTCGCATAGGGACTGGCCTCTCCTGAGGCCACCAGGTCGGGTCCCTGAGGTCCCCGTCGTAACTCGAGAATACCTGCCGCAACTCGAGAAAATCCAGGAAGTTCTCCCTTCCAGGCGAAATGAGGCCTATTTCCGATGAGGCGTCTGGAGACTAATGACACCTTACCTCTGGAACTTCGAAAGGGTCTTTCACAGCCTTGCTGCAACTCAAGAAGTTCACCACCATACCCGTCTCCACTAGAGAGGAAGCACGATGGTCCCGCCCACATCCAGAGGAGCCCCGTTTCCCCCTCGTAGCTCGAGATGAGGGATCCTTTCCCTGCTTTCAAGGGGAAAGAATTCCCGGCGTTCCCGTCGCATATCAAGAGGAGGCACTCTCAACAGGAAAGGCGAGAGGAACTCCATGGTCGTACCACCATTCCAAGAGTCCCCCAGATGTCTCAGTCCATTCCAGAGGAAACTCTTTGCCCTGCACTGGCTCATCTTTCACGCCGAGGATCGACTCACACCACGGTGGCACGTGGGACAGCCCTGTGGGAAAGCCTCGAGGGAAAGCCTCGAGGGAAAACCACAGATCCTTTGATCCACGTGACGGGAAGCGTGACATTGCTGCTACAGCCTGGAAGGAAAGCGCACGTGCATGCCCCCACTCGAGACGAGGCCTGACTCCCCTGGGGAGACTCCACAAGTACCCAAAGATCCATGTCAGCCCCTGAGAGGAATCCTCGGTTCCGGCCCTGAATCCACTCAAGGTTTTTGGCCCCGGTATCGACGGGAGAGGAATCCCGAGAGGCCCCCTAGCAACTCGCATGGTGACTGGCCTCTCCTGAGGCCACCAGGGCGGGTCCCTGAGTTCCCCGTCGTAACTTAAGAACACCTGCCGCAACTCGAGAAAATCCAGGAAGTTCTCCCTTCCAGGCGAGATGAGGCCTATTTCCGATGAGGCGTCTGGAGACTAATGACACCTAACCTCTGGAACTTTGAAAGGGTCTTTCACACCCTTGCTGCAACTCAAGAAGTTCTCCGCCATACCCGTCTCCACTCGAGAGGAAGCACGATGGTCCCGCCCACATCCAGAGGAGCCCCGTTTTCCCCTCGGTGCTCGAGATGAGGGATCCTTTCCCTGCTTTCAACGGGAAAGAATTCCCGGCGTTCCCGTCGCATCTCAATAGGAGGCACTCTCAACAGGAAAGGCGAGAGGATCTCCATGGTCGTACCACCATTCCAAGAGTCCCCCAGATGTCTCAGTCCATTCCAGAGGAACCTCTTTGCCCTGCACTGGCTCATCTTTCACGCCGAGGATCGACTCACACCACGGTGGCACGTGGGACAGCCCTGTGGGAAAGCCTCGAGGGAAAGCCTCGAGGGAAAACCACAGATCCTTTGATCCACGCGACGGGAAGCGTGACATTGCTGCTACAGCCTGGAAGGAAAGTGCACGTGCATGCCCCCACACGAGACGAGGCCTGACTCCCCTGGGGAGACTCCAGAAGTACCCAAAGATCCATGTCAGCCCCTGAGAGGAATCCTCGGTTCCGGCCCTGACTCCACACAAGGTTTTTGGCCCCGGTATCGACGGGAGAGGAATCCCGAGAGGCCCCCTAGCAACTCGCATGGGGACTGGCCTCTCCTGAGGCCACCAGGGCGGGTCCCTGAGGTCCCCGTCGTAACTCGAGAACACCTGCCGCAACTCGAGAAAATCCAGGAAGTTCTCCCTTCCAGGCGAGATGAGGCCTATTTCCGATGAGGCCTCTGGAGACTAATGACACCAAACCTCTGGAACTTCGAAAGGGTCTTTCACACCCTTGCTGCAACTCAAGAAGTTCACCGCCATACCCGTCTCCACTCGAGAGGAAGCACGATGGTCCCGCCCACATCCAGAGGAGCCCCGTTTCCCCCTCGTAGCTCGAGATGAGGGATCCTTTCCCTGCTTTCAACGGGAAAGAATTCCCGGCGTTCCCGTCGCATCTCAAGAGGAGGCACTCTCAACAGGAAAGGCGAGAGGAACTCCATGGTCGTACCACCATTCCAAGAGTCCCCCAGATGTCTCAGTCCATTCCAGAGGAACCTCTTTGCCCTGCACTGGCTCATCTTTCACGCCGAGGATCGACTCACACCACGGTGGCACGTGGGACAGCCCTGTGGGAAAGCCTCGAGGGAAAACCACAGATCCTTTGATCCACGCGACGGGAAGCGTGACATTGCTGCTACAGCCTGGAAGGAAAGTGCACGTGCATGCCCCCACTCGAGACGAGGCCTGACTCCCCTGGGGAGACTCCAGAAGTACCCAAAGATCCATGTCAGCCCCTGAGAGGAATCCTCGGTTCCGGCCCTGACTCCACACAAGGTTTTTGGCCCCGGTATCGACGGGAGAGGAATCCCGAGAGGCCCCCTAGCAACTCGCATGGGGACTGGCCTCTCCTGAGGCCACCAGGGCGGGTCCCTGAGGTCCCCGTCGTAACTCGAGAACACCTGCCGCAACTCGAGAAAATCCAGGAAGTTCTCCCTTCCAGGCGAGATGAGGCCTATTTCCGATGAGGCCTCTGGAGACTAATGACACCTAACCTCTGGAACTTCGAAAGGGTCTTTCACACCCTTGCTGCAACTCAAGAAGTTCACCGCCATACCCGTCTCCACTCGAGAGGAAGCCCGATGGTCCCGCCCA
This sequence comes from Capricornis sumatraensis, assembly GCF_032405125.1. Taxonomy (NCBI): domain Eukaryota; kingdom Metazoa; phylum Chordata; class Mammalia; order Artiodactyla; family Bovidae; genus Capricornis; species Capricornis sumatraensis. Next base: position 263,006 of record NW_027184627.1, read on the forward strand.
CATCCAGAGGAGCCCCGTTTCCCCCTCGTAGCTCGAGATGAGGGATCCTTTCCCTGCTTTCAACGGGAAAGAATTCCCGGCGTTCCCGTCGCATATCAAGAGGAGGCACTCTCAACAGGAAAGGCGAGAGGAACTCCATGGTCGTACCACCATTCCAAGAGTCCCCCAGATGTCTCAGTCCATTCCAGAGGAACCTCTTTGCCCTGCACTGGCTCATCTTTCACGCCGAGGATCGACTCACACCACGGTGGCACGTGGAACAGCCCTGTGGGAAAGCCTCGAGGGAAAGCCTCGAGGGAAAACCACAGATCCTTTGATCCACGTGACGGGAAGCGTGACATTGCTGCTACAGCCTGGAAGGAAAGCGCACGTGCATGCCCCCACTCGAGACGAGGCCTGACTCCCCTGGGGAGACTCCAGAAGTACCCAAAGATCCATGTCAGCCCCTGAGAGGAATCCTCGTTTCCGGCCCTGACTCCACTCAAGGTTTTTGGCCCCGGTATCGACGGGAGAGGAATCCCGAGAGGCCCCCTAGCAACTCGCATGGGGACTGGCCTCTCCTGAGGCCACCAGGGCGGGTCCCTGAGTTCCCCGTCGTAACTTAAGAACACCTGCTGCAACTCGAGAAAATCCAGGAAGTTCTCCCTTCCAGGCGAGATGAGGCCTATTTCCGATGAGGCGTCTGGAGACTAATGACACCTAACCTCTGGAACTTCGAAAGGGTCTTTCACAGCCTTGCTGCAACTCAAGAAGTTCACCACCATACCCGTCTCCACTCGAGAGGAAGCACGATGGTCCCGCCCACATCCAGAGGAGCCCCGTTTCCCCCTCGTAGCTCGAGATGAGGGATCCTTTCCCTGCTTTCAACGGGAAAGATTTCCCGGCGTTCCCGTCGCATCTCAAGAGGAGGCACTCTCAACAGGAAAGGCGAGAGGAACTCCATGGTCGTACCACCATTCCAAGAGTCCCCCAGATGTCTCAGTCCATTCCAGAGGAACCTCTTTGCCCTGCACTGGCTCATCTTTCACGCCGAGGATCGACTCACACCACGGTGGCACGTGGGACAGCCCTGTGGGAAAGCCTCGAGGGAAAACCACATATCCTTTGATCCACGCGACGGGAAGCGTGACATTGCTGCTACAGCCTGGAAGGAAAGTGCACGTGCATGCCCCCACTCGAGACGAGGCCTGACTCCCCTGGGGAGACTCCAGAAGTACCCAAAGATCCATGTCAGCCCCTGAGAGGAATCCTCGGTTCCGGCCCTGACTCCACACAAGGTTTTTGGCCCCGGTATCGACGGGAGAGGAATCCCGAGAGGCCCCCTAGCAACTCGCATGGGGACTGGCCTCTCCTGAGGCCACCAGGGCGGGTCCCTGAGGTCCCCGTCGTAACTCGAGAACACCTGCCGCAACTAGAGAAAATCCAGGAAGTTCTCCCTTCCAGGCGAGATGAGGCCTATTTCCGATGAGGCCTCTGGAGACTAATGACACCAAACCTCTGGAACTTCGAAAGGGTCTTTCACACCCTTGGTGCAACTCAAGAAGTTCACCGCCATACCCGTCTCCACTAGAGAGGAAGCACGATGGTCCCGCCCACATCCAGAGGAGCCCCGTTTCCCCCTCGTAGCTCGAGATGAGGGATCCTTTCCCTGCTTTCAACGGGAAAGAATTCCCGGCGTTCCCGTCGCATCTCAAGAGGAGGCACTCTCAACAGGAAAGGCGAGAGGAACTCCATGGTCGTACCACCATTCCAAGAGTCCCCCAGATGTCTCAGTCCATTCCAGAGGAACCTCTTTGCCCTGCACTGGCTCATCTTTCACGCCGAGGATCGACTCACACCACGGTGGCACGTGGGACAGCCCTGTGGGAAAGCCTCGAGGGAAAACCACAGATCCTTTGATCCACGCGACGGGAAGCGTGACATTGCTGCTACAGCCTGGAAGGAAAGTGCACGTGCATGCCCCCACTCGAGACGAGGCCTGACTCCCCTGGGGAGACTCCAGAAGTACCCAAAGATCCATGTCAGCCCCTGAGAGGAATCCTCGGTTCCGGCCCTGACTCCACACAAGGTTTTTGGCCCCGGTATCGACGGGAGAGGAATCCCGAGAGGCCCCCTAGCAACTCGCATGGGGACTGGCCTCTCCTGAGGCCACCAGGGCGGGTCCCTGAGGTCCCCGTCGTAACTCGAGAACACCTGCCGCAACTCGAGAAAATCCAGGAAGTTCTCCCTTCCAGGCGAGATGAGGCCTATTTCCGATGAGGCGTCTGGAGACTAATGACACCTAACCTCTGGAACTTCGAAAGGGTCTTTCACACCCTTGCTGCAACTCAAGAAGTTCACCGCCATACCCGTCTCCACTCGAGAGGAAGCCCGATGGTCCCGCCCACATCCAGAGGAGCCCCGTTTCCCCCTCGTAGCTCGAGATGAGGGATCCTTTCCCTGCTTTCAACGGGAAAGAATTCCCGGCGTTCCCGTCGCATATCAAGAGGAGGCACTCTCAACAGGAAAGGCGAGAGGAACTCCATGGTCGTACCACCATTCCAAGAGTCCCCCAGATGTCTCAGTCCATTCCAGAGGAACCTCTTTGCCCTGCACTGGCTCATCTTTCACGCCGAGGATCGACTCACACCACGGTGGCACGTGGGACAGCCCTGTGGGAAAGCCTCGAGGGAAAGCCTCGAGGGAAAACCACAGATCCTTTGATCCACGTGACGGGAAGCTTGACATTGCTGCTACAGCCTGGAAGGAAAGCGCACGTGCATGCCCCCACTCGAGACGAGGCCTGACTCCCCTGGGGAGACTCCAGAAGTACCCAAAGATCCATGTCAGCCCCTGAGAGGAATCCTCGTTTCCGGCCCTGACTCCACTCAAGGTTTTTGGCCCCGGTATCGACGGGAGAGGAATCCCGAGAGGCCCCCTAGCAACTCGCATGGGGACTGGCCTCTCCTGAGGCCACCAGGGCGGGTCCCTGAGTTCCCCGTCGTAACTTAAGAACACCTGCCGCAACTCGAGAAAATCCAGGAAGTTCTCCCTTCCAGGCGAGATGAGGCCTATTTCCGATGAGGCGTCTGGAGACTAATGACACCTAACCTCTGGAACTTCGAAAGGGTCTTTCACAGCCTTGCTGCAACTCAAGAAGTTCACCACCATACCCGTCTCCACTAGAGAGGAAGCACGATGGTCCCGCCCACATCCAGAGGAGCCCCGTTTCCCCCTCGTAGCTCGAGATGAGGGATCCTTTCCCTGCTTTCAACGGGAAAGAATTCCCGGCGTTCCCGTCGCATCTCAAGAGGAGGCACTCTCAACAGGAAAGGCGAGAGGAACTCCATGGTCGTACCACCATTCCAAGAGTCCCCCAGATGTCTCAGTCCATTCCAGAGGAACCTCTTTGCCCTGCACTGGCTCATCTTTCACGCCGAGGATCGACTCACACCACGGTGGCACGTGGGACAGCCCTGTGGGAAAGCCTCGAGGGAGAGCCTCGAGGGAAAACCACAGATCCTTTGATCCACGCGACGGGAAGCGTGACATTGCTGCTACAGCCTGGAAGGAAAGCGCACGTGCATGCCCCCACTCGACACGAGGCCTGACTCCCCTGGGGAGACTCCAGAAGTACCCAAAGATCCATGTCAGCCCCTGAGAGGAATCCTCGGTTCCGGCCCTGACTCCACACAAGGTTTTTGGCCCCGGTATCAACGGGAGAGGAATCCCGAGAGGCCCCCTAGCAACTCGCCTAGGGACTGGCCTTTCCTGAGGCCACCAGGGCGGGTCCCTGAGGTCCCCGTCGTAACTCGAGAACACCTGCCGCAACTCGAGAAAATCCAGGAAGTTCTCCCTTCCAGGCGAGATGAGGCCTATTTCCGATGAGGCCTCTGGAGACTAATGACACCTAACCTCTGGAACTTCGAAAGGGTCTTTTACACCCTTGCTGCAACTCAAGAAGTTCACCGCCATACCCGTCTCCACTAGAGAGGAAGCACGATGGTCCCGCCCACATCCAGAGGAGCCCCGTTTCCCCCTCGTAGCTCGAGATGAGGGATCCTTTCCCTGCTTTCAACGGGAAAGAATTCCCGGCGTTCCCGTCGCATCTCAAGAGGAGGCACTCTCAACAGGAAAGGCGAGAGGAACTCCATGGTCGTACCACCATTCCAAGAGTCCCCCAGATGTCTCAGTCCATTCCAGAGGAACCTCTTTACCCTACACTGGCTCATCTTTCACGCCGAGGATCGACTCACACCACGGTGGCACGTGGGACAGCCCTGTGGGAAAGCCTCGAGGGAAAGCCTCGAGGGAAAACCACAGATCCTTTGATCCAAGCGACGGGAAGCGTGACATTGCTGCTAAAGCCTGGAAGGAAAGCGCACGCGCATTCCCCCACTCGAGACGAGGCCTGACTCCCCTGGGGAGACTCCAGAAGTACCCAAAGATCCATGTCAGCCCCTGAGAGGAATCCTCGGTTCCGGCCCTGACTCCACACAAGGTTTTTGGCCCCGGTATCGACGGGAGAGGAATCCCGAGAGGCCCCCTAGCAACTCGCATGGGGACTGGCCTCTCCTGAGGCCACCAGGGCGGGTCCCTGAGGTCCCCGTCGTAACTCGAGAACACCAGCCGCAAATCGAGAAAATCCAGGAAGTTCTCCCTTCCAGGCGAGATGAGGCCTATTTCCGATGAGGCGTCTGGAGACTAATGACACCTCACCTCTGGAACTTCGAAAGGGTCTTTCACAACCTTGCTGCAACTCAAGAAGTTCACCGCCATACCCGTGTCCACTCAAGAGGAAGCACGATGGTCCCGCCCACATCCAGAGGAGCCCAGTTTCACCCTCGTAGCTCGAGATGAGGGATCCTTTCCCTGCTTTCAACGGGAAAGATTTCCCGGCGTTCCCGTCGCATCTCAAGAGGAGGCACTCTCAACAGGAAAGGCGAGAGGAACTCCATGGTCGTACCACCATTCCAAGAGTCCCCCAGATGTCTCAGTCCATTCCAGAGGAACCTCTTTGCCCTGCACTGGCTCATCTTTCACGCCGAGGATCGACTCACACCACGGTGGCACGTGGGACAGCCCTGTGGGAAAGCCTCGAGGGAAAACCACATATCCTTTGATCCACGCGACGGGAAGCGTGACATTGCTGCTACAGCCTGGAAGGAAAGTGCACGTGCATGCCCCCACTCGAGACGAGGCCTGACTCCCCTGGGGAGACTCCAGAATTACCCAAAGATCCATGTCAGCCCCTGAGAGGAATCCTCGGTTCCGGCCCTGACTCCACACAAGGTTTTTGGCCCCGGTATCGACGGGAGAGGAATCCCGAGAGGCCCCCTAGCAACTCGCATGGGGACTGGCCTCTCCTGAGGCCACCAGGGCGGGTACCTGAGGTCCCCGTCGTAACTCGAGAACACCTGCCGCAACTAGAGAAAATCCAGGAAGTTCTCCCTTCCAGGCGAGATGAGGCCTATTTCCGATGAGGCCTCTGGAGACTAATGACACCAAACCTCTGGAACTTCGAAAGGGTCTTTCACACCCTTGGTGCAACTCAAGAAGTTCACCGCCATACCCGTCTCCACTAGAGAGGAAGCACGATGGTCCCGCCCACATCCAGAGGAGCCCCGTTTCCCCCTCGTAGCTCGAGATGAGGGATCCTTTCCCTGCTTTCAACGGGAAAGAATTCCCGGCGTTCCCGTCGCATCTCAAGAGGAGGCACTCTCAACAGGAAAGGCGAGAGGAACTCCATGGTCGTACCACCATTCCAAGAGTCCCCCAGATGTCTCAGTCCATTCCAGAGGAACCTCTTTGCCCTGCACTGGCTCATCTTTCACGCCGAGGATCGACTCACACCACGGTGGCACGTGGGACAGCCCTGTGGGAAAGCCTCGAGGGAAAACCACAGATCCTTTGATCCACGCGACGGGAAGCGTGACATTGCTGCTACAGCCTGGAAGGAAAGTGCACGTGCATGCCCCCACTCGAGACGAGGCCTGACTCCCCTGGGGAGACTCCAGAAGTACCCAAAGATCCATGTCAGCCCCTGAGAGGAATCCTCGGTTCCGGCCCTGACTCCACACAAGGTTTTTGGCCCCGGTATCGACGGGAGAGGAATCCCGAGAGGCCCCCTAGCAACTCGCATGGGGACTGGCCTCTCCTGAGGCCACCAGGGCGGGTCCCTGAGGTCCCCGTCGTAACTCGAGAACACCTGCCGCAACTCGAGAAAATCCAGGAAGTTCTCCCTTCCAGGCGAGATGAGGCCTATTTCCGATGAGGCGTCTGGAGACTAATGACACCTAACCTCTGGAACTTCGAAAGGGTCTTTCACACCCTTGCTGCAACTCAAGAAGTTCACCGCCATACCCGTCTCCACTCGAGAGGAAGCCCGATGGTCCCGCCCACATCCAGAGGAGCCCCGTTTCCCCCTCGTAGCTCGAGATGAGGGATCCTTTCCCTGCTTTCAACGGGAAAGAATTCCCGGCGTTCCCGTCGCATATCAAGAGGAGGCACTCTCAACAGGAAAGGCGAGAGGAACTCCATGGTCGTACCACCATTCCAAGAGTCCCCCAGATGTCTCAGTCCATTCCAGAGGAACCTCTTTGCCCTGCACTGGCTCATCTTTCACGCCGAGGATCGACTCACACCACGGTGGCACGTGGGACAGCCCTGTGGGAAAGCCTCGAGGGAAAGCCTCGAGGGAAAACCACAGATCCTTTGATCCACGCGACGGGAAGCGTGACATTGCTGCTACAGCCTGGAAGGAAAGCGCACGTGCATGCCCCCACTCGACACGAGGCCTGACTCCCCTGGGGAGACTCCAGAAGTACCCAAAGATCCATGTCAGCCCCTGAGAGGAATCCTCGGTTCCGGCCCTGACTCCACACAAGGTTTTTGGCCCCGGTATCAACGGGAGAGGAATCCCGAGAGGCCCCCTAGCAACTCGCCTAGGGACTGGCCTTTCCTGAGGCCACCAGGGCGGGTCCCTGAGGTCCCCGTCGTAACTCGAGAACACCTGCCGCAACTCGAGAAAATCCAGGAAGTTCTCCCTTCCAGGCGAGATGAGGCCTATTTCCGATGAGGCCTCTGGAGACTAATGACACCTAACCTCTGGAACTTCGAAAGGGTCTTTTACACCCTTGCTGCAACTCAAGAAGTTCACCGCCATACCCGTCTCCACTAGAGAGGAAGCACGATGGTCCCGCCCACATCCAGAGGAGCCCCGTTTCCCCCTCGTAGCTCGAGATGAGGGATCCTTTCCCTGCTTTCAACGGGAAAGAATTCCCGGCGTTCCCGTCGCATCTCTAGAGGAGGCACTCTCAACAGGAAAGGCGAGAGGAACTCCATGGTCGTACCACCATTCCAAGAGTCCCCCAGATGTCTCAGTCCATTCCAGAGGAACCTCTTTACCCTACACTGGCTCATCTTTCACGCCGAGGATCGACTCACACCACGGTGGCACGTGGGACAGCCCTGTGGGAAAGCCTCGAGGGAAAGCCTCGAGGGAAAACCACAGATCCTTTGATCCAAGCGACGGGAAGCGTGACATTGCTGCTAAAGCCTGGAAGGAAAGCGCACGCGCATTCCCCCACTCGAGACGAGGCCTGACTCCCCTGGGGAGACTCCAGAAGTACCCAAAGATCCATGTCAGCCCCTGAGAGGAATCCTCGGTTCCGGCCCTGACTCCACACAAGGTTTTTGGCCCCGGTATCGACGGGAGAGGAATCCCGAGAGGCCCCCTAGCAACTCGCATGGGGACTGGCCTCTCCTGAGGCCACCAGGGCGGGTCCCTGAGGTCCCCGTCGTAACTCGAGAACACCAGCCGCAAATCGAGAAAATCCAGGAAGTTCTCCCTTCCAGGCGAGATGAGGCCTATTTCCGATGAGGCGTCTGGAGATTAATGACACCTCACCTCTGGAACTTCGAAAGGGTCTTTCACAACCTTGCTGCAACTCAAGAAATTCACCGCCATACCCGTGTCCACTCAAGAGGAAGCACGATGGTCCCGCCCACATCCAGAGGAGCCCAGTTTCACCCTCGTAGCTCGAGATGAGGGATCCTTTCCCTGCTTTCAACGGGAAAGAATTCCCGGCGTTCCCGTCGCATCTCAAGAGGAGGCACTCTCAACAGGAAAGGCGAGAGGAACTCCATGGTCGTACCACCATTCCAAGAGTCCCCCAGATGTCTCAGTCCATTCCAGAGGAACCTCTTTGCCCTGCACTGGCTCATTTTTCACGCCGAGAATCGACTCACACCACGGTGTCACGTGGGACAGCCCTGTGGGAAAGCCTCGAGGGAAAGCCTCGAGGGAAAACCGCAGATCCCTTGATCCACGCGACGGGAAGCGTGACATTGCTGCTACAGCATGGAAGGAAAGTGCACGTGCATGCCCCCACACGAGACGAGGCCTGTCTCCCCTGGCGAGACTCCAGAAGTACCCAAAGATCCATATCAGTCCCTGAGAGGAATCCTCGGTTCCGGCCCTGACTCCACACAAGGTTTTTGGCCCCGGTATCGACGGGAGAGGAATCCCGAGGGGCCCCCTAGCAACACGCATAGGGACTGGCCTCTCCTGAGGCCAACAGGGCGGGTCCCTGAGGTCCCCGTCGTAACTCGAGAACACCTGCCGCAACTCGAGAAAATCAAGGAAGTTCTCCCATCCAGGCGAGATGAGGCCTATTTCCGATGAGGCGTCTGGAGACTAATGACACCTAACCTCTGGAACTTCGAAAGGGTCTTTCACACCCTTGCTGCAACTCAAGAAGTTCACCGCCATACCCGTCTCCACTCGAGAGGAAGCACGATGGTCCCGCCCACATCCAGAGGAGCCCCGTTTCCCCCTCGTAGCTCGAGATGAGGGATCCTTTCCCTGCTTTAAACGGGAAAGAATTCCCGGCGTTCCCGTCGCATCTCAAGAGGAGGCACTCTCAACAGGAAAGGCGAGAGGAACTCCATGGTCGTACCACCATTCCAAGAGTCCCCCAGATGTCTCAGTCCATTCCAGAGGAACCTCTTTGCCCTGCACTGGCTCATCTTTCACGCCGAGGATCGACTCACACCACGGTGGCACGTGGGGCAGCCCTGTGGGAAAGCCTCGAGGGAAAACCACACATCATTTGATCCACGCGACGGGAAGCGTGACATTGCTGCTACAGCCTGGAAGGAAAGCGCACGTGCATGCCCCCACTCGAGACGAGGCCTGACTCCCCTGGGGAGACTCCAGAAGTACCCAAAGATCCATGTCAGCCCCTGAGAGGAATCCTCGGTTCCGGCCCTGACTCCACACAAGGTTTTTGGCCCCGGTATCGACGGGAGAGGAATCCCGAGAGGCCCCCTAGCAACTCGCATGGGGACTGGCCTCTCCTGAGGCCACCAGGGCGGGTCCCTGAGGTCCCCGTCGTAACTCGAGAACACCTGCCTCAACTCGAGAAAATCCAGGAAGTTCTCCCTTCCAGGCGAGATGAGGCCTATTTCCGATGAGGCCTCTGGAGACTAATGACACCTAACCTCTGGAACTTCGAAAGGGTCTTTCACCCCCTTGCTGCAACTCAAGAAGTTCACCGCCATACCCGTCTCCACTCGAGAGGAAGCACGATGGTCCCGCCCACATCCAGAGGAGCCCCGTTTCCCCCTCGTAGCTCGAGATGAGGGATCCTTTCCCTGCTTTCAACGGGAAAGAATTCCCGGCATTCCCGTCGCATCTCAAGAGGAGGCACTCTCAACAGGAAAGGCGAGAGGAACTCCATGGTCGTACCACCATTCCAAGAGTCCCCCAGATGTCTCAGTCCATTACAGAGGAACCTCTTTGCCCTGCACTGGCTCATCTTTCACGCCGAGGATCGACTCACACCACGGTGGCACGTGGGACAGCCCTGTGGGAAAGCCTCGAGGGAAAGCCTCGAGGGAAAACCACAGATCCTTTGATCCACGCGACGGGAAGCGTGACATTGCTGCTACAGCCTGGAAGGAAAGCGCACATGCATGCCCCCACTCGAGACGAGGCCTGACTCCCCTGGGGAGACTCCAGAAGTACCCAAAGATCCATGTCAGCCCCTGAGAAGAATCCTCGGTTCCGGCCCTGACTCCACACAAGCTTTTTGGCCCTGGTATCGACGGGAGAGGAATCCCGAGAGACCCCCTAGCAACTCGCATGGGGACTGGCCTCTCCTGAGGCCACCAGGGCGGGTCCCTGAGGTCCCCGTCGTAACTCGAGAACACCTGCCGCAACTCGAGAAAATCCAGGAAGTTCTCCCTTCCAGGCGAGATGAGGCCTATTTCCGATGAGGCCTCTGGAGACTATTGACACCAAACCTCTGGAACTTCGAAAGGGTCTTTCACACCCTTGCTGCAACTCAAGAAGTTCACCGCCATACCCGTCTCCACTCGAGAGGAAGCACGATGGTCCCGACCACATCCAGAGGAGCCCCGTTTCCCCCTCGTAGCTCGAGATGAGGGATCCTTTCCCTGGTTTCAACGGGAAAGAATTCCCGGCGTTCCCGTCGCATCTCAAGAGGAGGCACTCTCAACAGGAAAGGCGAGAGGAACTCCATGGTCGTACCACCATTCCAAGAGTCCCGCAGATGTCTCAGTCCATTCCAGAGGAACCTCTTTGCCCTGCACTGGCTCATCTTTCACGCCGAGAATCGACTCACACCACGGTGGCACGTGGGACAGCCCTGTGGGAAAGCCTCGAGGGAAAGCCTCGAGGGAAAACCACAGATCCTTTGATCCACGCGACGGGAAGCGTGACATTGCTGCTACAGCCTGGAAGGAAAGCGCACGTGCATGCCCCCACTCGAGACGAGGCCTGACTCCCCTGGGGAGACTCCAGAAGTACCCAAAGATCCATGTCAGCCCCTGAGAGGAATCCTCGGTTCCGGCCCTGACTCCACACAAGCTTTTTGGCCCCGGTATCGACGGGAGAGGAATCCCGAGAGGCCCCCTAGCAACTCGCATGGGGACTGGCCTCTCCTGAGGCCACCAGGGCCGGTCCCTGAGGTCCCCGTCGTTACTCGAGAACACCTGCCACAACTCGAGAAAATCCAGGAAGTTCTCCCTTCCAGGCGAGATGAGGCTTATTTCCGATGAGGCGTCTGGAGACTAATGACACCTAACCTCTGGAACTTCGAAAGGGTCTTTCACACCCTTGCTGCAACTCAAGAAGTTCACCACCATACCCGTCTCCACTCGAGAGGAAGCACGATGGTCCCGACCACATCCAAAGGAGCCCCGTTTCCCCCTCGTAGCTCGAGATGAGGGATCCTTTCCCTGCTTTCAACGGGAAAGAATTCCCTGCGTTCCCGTCGCATCTCAAGAGGAGGCACTCTCAACAGGAAAGGCGAGAGGAACTCCATGGTCGTACCACCATTCCAAGAGTCCCCCAGATGTCTCAGTCCATTCCAGAGGAAGCTCTTTGCCCTGCACTGGCTCATCTTTCACGCCGAGGATCGACTCACACCATGGTGGCACGTGGGACAGCCCTGTGGGAAAGCCTCGAGGGAAAACCACACATCATTTGATCCACGCGACGGGAAGCGTGACATTGCTGCTACAGCCTGAAAGGAAAGCTCACGTGCATGCCCCCACTCGAGACGAGGCCTGACTCCACTGGGGAGACTCCAGAAGTACCCAAAGATCCATGTCAGCCCCTGAGAGGAATCCTCGGTTCCGGCCCTGACTCCACACAAGCTTTTTGGCCCCGGTATCGACGGGAGAGGAATCCCGAGAGGCCCCCTGGCAACTCGCATGGGGACTGGCCTCTCCTGAGGCCACCAGGGCGGGTTCCTGAGGTCCCCGTCGAAACTCGAGAACACCTGCCGCAACTCGAGAAAATCCAGGAAGTTCTCCCTTCCAGGCGAGATGAGGCCTATTTCCGATGAGGCGTCTGGAGTCTAATGACACCTAACCTCTGGAACTTCGAAAGGGTCTTTCACACCCTTGCTGCAACTCAAGAAGTTCACCGCCATACCCGTGTCCACTAGAGAGGAAGCACGATCGTCCCGCCCACATCCAGAGGAGCCCCGTTTCCCCCTCGTAGCTCGAGATGAGGGATCCTTTCCCTGCTTTCAACGGGAAAGAATTCCCGGCGTTCCCGTCGCATCTCAAGAGGAGGCACTCTCAACAGGAAAGGCGAGAGGAACTCCATGGTCGTACCACCATTCCAAGAGTCCCCCAGATGTCTCAGTCCATTCCAGAGGAACCTCTTTGCCCTGCACTGGCTCATCTTTCACGCCGAGGATCGACTCACACCACGGTGGCACGTGGGACAGCCCTGTGGGAAAGCCTCGAGGGAAAGCCTCGAGGGAAAACCACAGATCCTTTGATCCAAGCGACGGGAAGCGTGACATTGCTGCTAAAGCCTGGAAGGAAAGCGCACGTGCATGCCCCCACTCGAGACGAGGCCTGACTCCCCTGGGGAGACTCCAGAAGTACCCAAAGATCCATGTCAGCCCCTGAGAGGAATCCTCGGTTCCGGCCCTGACTCCACACAAGGTTTTTGGCCCCGGTATCGACGGGAGAGGAAATCCGAGAGGGCCCCTAACAACTCGCATGGGGACTGGCCTCTCCTGAGGCCACCAGGGCGGGTCCCTGAGGTCCCCGTCGTAACTCGAGAACACCTGCCGCAAATCGAGAAAATCCAGGAAGTTCTCCCTTCCAGGCGAGATGAGGCCTATTTCCGATGAGGCCTCTGGAGACTAATGACACCTAACCTCTGGAACTTCGAAAGGGTCTTTCACACCCTTGCTGCAACTCAAGAAGTTCACCGCCATACCCGTGTCCACTCAAGAGGAAGCACGATGGTCCCGCCCACATCCAGAGGAGCCCCGTTTCCCCCTCGTAGCTCGAGATGAGGGATCCTTTCCCTGCTTTCAACGGGAAAGAATTCCCGGCGTTCCCGTCGCATCTCAAGAGGAGGCACTCTCAACAGGAAAGGCGAGAGGAACTCCATGGTCGTACCACCATTCCAAGAGTCCCCCAGATGTCTCAGTCCATTCCAGAGGAACCTCTTTGCCCTGCACTGGCTCATTTTTCACGCCGAGAATCGACTCACACCACGGTTTCACGTGGGATAGCCCTGTGGGAAAGCCTCGAGGGAAAGCCTCGAGCAAAAACCGCAGATCCTTTGATCCACGCGACGGGAAGCGTGACATTGCTGATACAGCCTGGAAGGAAAGTGCACGTGCATGCCCCCACACGAGACGAGGCCTGTCTCCCCTGGCGAGTCTCCAGAAGTACCCAAAGATCCATATCAGTCCCTGAGAGGAATCCTCGGTTCCGGCCCTGACTCCACACAAGGTTTTTGGCCCCGGTATCGACGGGAGAGGAATCCCGAGGGGACCCCTAGCAACACGCATAGGGACTGGCCTCTCCTGAGGCCAACATGGCGGGTCCCTGAGGTCCCCGTCGTAACTCGAGAACACCTGCCGCAACTCGAGAAAATCAAGGAAGTTCTCCCTTCCAGGCGAGATGAGGCCTATTTCCGATGAGGCGTCTGGAGACTAATGACACCTACCTCTGGAACTTCGAAAGGGTCTTTCACACCCTTGCTGCAACTCAAGAAGTTCACCGCCATACCCGTCTCCACTCGAGAGAAAGCACGATGGTCCCGCCCACATCCAGAGGAGCCCCATTTCCCCCTCGTAGCTCGAGATGAGGGATCCTTTCCCTGCTTTCAACGGCAAAAAATTCCCGGCGTTCCCGTCGCATCTCAAGAGGAGGCACTCTCAACAGGAAAGGCGAGAGGAACTCCATGGTCGTACCACCATTCCAAGAGTCCCCCAGATGTCTCAGTCCATTCCAGAGGAACCTCTTTGCCCTGCACTGGCTCATCTTTCACGCCGAGGATCGACTCACACCACGGTGGCACGTGGGACAGCCCTGTGGGAAAGCCTCGAGGGAAAACCACACATCATTTGATCCACGCGACGGGAAGCGTGACATTGCTGCTACAGCCTGGAAGGAAAGTGCACGTGCATGCCCCCACTCGAGACGAGGCCTGACTCCCCTGGGGAGACTCCAGAAGTACCCAAAGATCCATGTCAGCCCCTGAGAGGAATCCTCGGTTCCGGCCCTGACTCCACACAAGGGTTTTGGCCCCGGTATCGACGGGAGAGGAATCCCGAGAGGCCCCCTAGCAACTCGCATAGGGACTGGCCTCTCCTGAGGCCACGAGGGCGGGTCCCTGAGGTCCCCGTCGTAACTCGAGAACACCTGCCGCAACTCGAGAAAATCCAGGAAGTTCTCCCTTCCAGGCGAAATGAGGCCTATTTCCGATGAGGCGTCTGGAGACTAATGACACCTTACCTCTGGAACTTCGAAAGGGTCTTTCACAGCCTTGCTGCAACTCAAGAAGTTCACCACCATACCCGTCTCCACTAGAGAGGAAGCACGATGGTCCCGCCCACACCCAGAGGAGCCCCGTTTCCCCCTCGTAGCTCGAGATGAGGGATCCTTTCCCTGCTTTCAACGGGAAAGAATTCCCGGCGTTCCCGTCGCATCTCAAGAGGAGGCACTCTCAACAGGAAAGGCGAGAGGAACTCCATGGTCGTACCACCATTCCAAGAGTCCCCCAGATGTCTCAGTCCATTCCAGAGGAACCTCTTTGCCCTGCACTGGCTCATCTTTCACGCCCAGGATTGACTCACACCAAGGTGGCACGTGGGACAGCCCTGTGGGAAAGCCTCGAGGGAAAGCCTCGAGGGAAAACCACAGATCCTTTGATCCACGCGACGGGAAGCGTGACATTGCTGCTACAGCCTGGAAGGAAAGCGCACGTGCATGCCCCCACTCGAGACGAGGCCTTACTCCCCTGGGGAGACTCCAGAAGTACCCAAAGATCCATGTCAGCCCCTGAGAGGAATCCTCGGTTCCGGCCCTGACTCCACACAAGGTTTTTGGCCCCGGTATCGACGGGAGAGGAATCCCGAGAGGCCCCCTAGCAACTCGCATGGGGACTGGCCTCTCCGGAGGCCACCAGGGCGGGTCCCTGAGGTCCCCGTCGTAACTCGAGAACACCTGCCGCAACTCGAGAAAATCCAGGAAGTTCTCCCTTCCAGGCGAGATGAGGCCTATTTCCGATGAGGCCTCTGGAGACTAATGACACCAAACCTCTGGAACTTCGAAAGGGTCTTTCACACCCTTGCTGCAACTCAAGAAGTTCACCGCCATACCCGTCTCCACTCGAGAGGAAGCACGGTGGTCCCGCCCACATCCAGAGGAGCCCCGTTTCCCCCTCGTAGCTCGAGATGAGGGATCCTTTCCCTGGTTTCAACGGGAAAGAATTCCCGGCGTTCCCGTCGCATCTCAAGAGGAGGCACTCTAAACAGGAAAGGCGAGAGGAACTCCATGGTCGTACCACCATTCCAAGAGTCCCCCAGATGTCTCAGTCCATTCCAGAGGAACCTCTTTGCCCTGCACCGGCTCATCTTTCACGCCGAGGATCGACTCACAACACGGTGGCACGTGGGACAGCCCTGTGGGAAAGCCTCGAGGGAAAGCCTCGAGGGAAAACCACAGATCCTTTGATCCACGCGACGGGAAGCGTGACATTGCTGCTACAGCCTGGAAGGAAAGCGCACGTGCATGCCCCCACTCGAGACGAGGCCTGACTCCCCTGGGGAGACTCCAGAAGTACCCAAAGATCCATGTCAGCCCCTGAGAGGAATCCTCGGTTCCGGCCCTGACTCCACACAAGCTTTTTGGCCCCGGTATCGACGGGAGAGGAATCCCGAGAGGCCCCCTAGCAACTCGCATGGGGACTGGCCTCTCCTGAGGCCACCAGGGCGGGTCCCTGAGGTCCCCGTCGTGACTCGAGAACACCTGCCCCAACTCGAGAAAGTCCAGGAAGTTCTCCCTTCCAGGCGAGATGAGGCCTATTTCCGATGAGGCCTCTGGAGACTAATGACACCTAACCTCTGGAACTTCGAAAGGGTCTTTCACACCCTTGCTGCAACTCAAGAAGTTCACCGCCATACCCGTCTCCACTAGAGAGGAAGCACGATGGTCCCGCCCACATCCAGAGGAGCCCCGTTTCCCCCTCGTAGCTCGAGATGAGGGATCCTTTCCCTGCTTTCAACGGGAAAGAATTCCCGGCGTTCCCGTCGCATCTCAAGAGGAGGCACTCTCAACAGGAAAGGCGAGAGGAACTCCATGGTCGTACCACCATTCCAAGAGTCCCCCAGATGTCTCAGTCCATTCCAGCGGAACCTCTGTGCCCTGCACTGGCTCATCTTTCACGCCAGGATCGACTCACACCACGATGGCACGTGGGACAGCCCTGTGGGAAAGCCTCGAGGGAAAGCCTCGAGGGAAAACCACAGATCCTTTGATCCACGCGAAGGGAAGCGTGACATTGCTGCTACAGCCTGGAAGGAAAGCGCACGTGCATGCCCCCACTCGAGACGAGGCCTGACTCCCCTGGGGAGACTCCAAAAGTACCCAAAGATCCATGTCAGCCCCTGAGAGGAATCCTCGGTTCCGGCCCTGACTCCACACAAGGTTTTTGGCCCCGGTATCGACGGGAGAGGAATCCCGAGAGGCCCCCTAGCAACTCGCATGGGGACTGGCCTCTCCTGAGGCCACCAGGGCGGGTCCCTGAGGTCCCCGTCGTAACTCCAGAACAGCTGCCGCAACTCGAGAAAATCCAGGAAGTTCTCCCTTCCAGGCGAGATGAGGCCTATTTCCGATGAGGCGTCTGGAGACTAATGACACCTAACCTCTGGAACTTCGAAAGGGTCTTTCACACCCTTGCTGCAACTCAAGAAGTTCACCGCCATACCCGTCTCCACTCGAGAGGAAGCACGATGGTCCCGCCCACATCCAGAGGAGCCCCGTTTCCCCCTCGTAGCTCGAGATGAGGTATCCTTTCCCTGCTTTCCACGGGAAAGAATTCCCGGCGTTCCCGTCGCATCTCAAGAGGAGGCACTCTCAACAGGAAAGGCGAGAGGAACTCCATGGTCGTACCACCATTCCAAGAGTCCCCCAGATGTCTCAGTCCATTCCAGAGGAAACTCTTTGCCCTGCACTGGCTCATCTTTCACGCCGAGGATCGACTCACACCACGGTGGCACGTGGGACAGCCCTGTGGGAAAGCCTCGAGGGAAAACCACACATCATTTGATCCACGCGACGGGAAGCGTGACATTGCTGCTACAGCCTGGAAGGAAAGTGCACGTGCATGCCCCCACTCGAGACGAGGCCTGACTCCCCTGGGGAGACTCCAGAAGTACCCAAAGATCCATGTCAGCCCCTGAGAGGAATCCTCGGTTCCGGCCCTGACTCCACACAAGGTTTTTGGCCCCGGTATCGACGGGAGAGGAATCCCGAGAGGCCCCCTAGCAACTCGCATAGGGACTGGCCTCTCCTGAGGCCACCAGGTCGGGTCCCTGAGGTCCCCGTCGTAACTCGAGAATACCTGCCGCAACTCGAGAAAATCCAGGAAGTTCTCCCTTCCAGGCGAAATGAGGCCTATTTCCGATGAGGCGTCTGGAGACTAATGACACCTTACCTCTGGAACTTCGAAAGGGTCTTTCACAGCCTTGCTGCAACTCAAGAAGTTCACCACCATACCCGTCTCCACTAGAGAGGAAGCACGATGGTCCCGCCCACATCCAGAGGAGCCCCGTTTCCCCCTCGTAGCTCGAGATGAGGGATCCTTTCCCTGCTTTCAAGGGGAAAGAATTCCCGGCGTTCCCGTCGCATATCAAGAGGAGGCACTCTCAACAGGAAAGGCGAGAGGAACTCCATGGTCGTACCACCATTCCAAGAGTCCCCCAGATGTCTCAGTCCATTCCAGAGGAAACTCTTTGCCCTGCACTGGCTCATCTTTCACGCCGAGGATCGACTCACACCACGGTGGCACGTGGGACAGCCCTGTGGGAAAGCCTCGAGGGAAAGCCTCGAGGGAAAACCACAGATCCTTTGATCCACGTGACGGGAAGCGTGACATTGCTGCTACAGCCTGGAAGGAAAGCGCACGTGCATGCCCCCACTCGAGACGAGGCCTGACTCCCCTGGGGAGACTCCACAAGTACCCAAAGATCCATGTCAGCCCCTGAGAGGAATCCTCGGTTCCGGCCCTGAATCCACTCAAGGTTTTTGGCCCCGGTATCGACGGGAGAGGAATCCCGAGAGGCCCCCTAGCAACTCGCATGGTGACTGGCCTCTCCTGAGGCCACCAGGGCGGGTCCCTGAGTTCCCCGTCGTAACTTAAGAACACCTGCCGCAACTCGAGAAAATCCAGGAAGTTCTCCCTTCCAGGCGAGATGAGGCCTATTTCCGATGAGGCGTCTGGAGACTAATGACACCTAACCTCTGGAACTTTGAAAGGGTCTTTCACACCCTTGCTGCAACTCAAGAAGTTCTCCGCCATACCCGTCTCCACTCGAGAGGAAGCACGATGGTCCCGCCCACATCCAGAGGAGCCCCGTTTTCCCCTCGGTGCTCGAGATGAGGGATCCTTTCCCTGCTTTCAACGGGAAAGAATTCCCGGCGTTCCCGTCGCATCTCAATAGGAGGCACTCTCAACAGGAAAGGCGAGAGGATCTCCATGGTCGTACCACCATTCCAAGAGTCCCCCAGATGTCTCAGTCCATTCCAGAGGAACCTCTTTGCCCTGCACTGGCTCATCTTTCACGCCGAGGATCGACTCACACCACGGTGGCACGTGGGACAGCCCTGTGGGAAAGCCTCGAGGGAAAGCCTCGAGGGAAAACCACAGATCCTTTGATCCACGCGACGGGAAGCGTGACATTGCTGCTACAGCCTGGAAGGAAAGTGCACGTGCATGCCCCCACACGAGACGAGGCCTGACTCCCCTGGGGAGACTCCAGAAGTACCCAAAGATCCATGTCAGCCCCTGAGAGGAATCCTCGGTTCCGGCCCTGACTCCACACAAGGTTTTTGGCCCCGGTATCGACGGGAGAGGAATCCCGAGAGGCCCCCTAGCAACTCGCATGGGGACTGGCCTCTCCTGAGGCCACCAGGGCGGGTCCCTGAGGTCCCCGTCGTAACTCGAGAACACCTGCCGCAACTCGAGAAAATCCAGGAAGTTCTCCCTTCCAGGCGAGATGAGGCCTATTTCCGATGAGGCCTCTGGAGACTAATGACACCAAACCTCTGGAACTTCGAAAGGGTCTTTCACACCCTTGCTGCAACTCAAGAAGTTCACCGCCATACCCGTCTCCACTCGAGAGGAAGCACGATGGTCCCGCCCACATCCAGAGGAGCCCCGTTTCCCCCTCGTAGCTCGAGATGAGGGATCCTTTCCCTGCTTTCAACGGGAAAGAATTCCCGGCGTTCCCGTCGCATCTCAAGAGGAGGCACTCTCAACAGGAAAGGCGAGAGGAACTCCATGGTCGTACCACCATTCCAAGAGTCCCCCAGATGTCTCAGTCCATTCCAGAGGAACCTCTTTGCCCTGCACTGGCTCATCTTTCACGCCGAGGATCGACTCACACCACGGTGGCACGTGGGACAGCCCTGTGGGAAAGCCTCGAGGGAAAACCACAGATCCTTTGATCCACGCGACGGGAAGCGTGACATTGCTGCTACAGCCTGGAAGGAAAGTGCACGTGCATGCCCCCACTCGAGACGAGGCCTGACTCCCCTGGGGAGACTCCAGAAGTACCCAAAGATCCATGTCAGCCCCTGAGAGGAATCCTCGGTTCCGGCCCTGACTCCACACAAGGTTTTTGGCCCCGGTATCGACGGGAGAGGAATCCCGAGAGGCCCCCTAGCAACTCGCATGGGGACTGGCCTCTCCTGAGGCCACCAGGGCGGGTCCCTGAGGTCCCCGTCGTAACTCGAGAACACCTGCCGCAACTCGAGAAAATCCAGGAAGTTCTCCCTTCCAGGCGAGATGAGGCCTATTTCCGATGAGGCCTCTGGAGACTAATGACACCTAACCTCTGGAACTTCGAAAGGGTCTTTCACACCCTTGCTGCAACTCAAGAAGTTCACCGCCATACCCGTCTCCACTCGAGAGGAAGCCCGATGGTCCCGCCCACATCCAGAGGAGCCCCGTTTCCCCCTCGTAGCTCGAGATGAGGGATCCTTTCCCTGCTTTCAACGGGAAAGAATTCCCGGCGTTCCCGTCGCATATCAAGAGGAGGCACTCTCAACAGGAAAGGCGAGAGGAACTCCATGGTCGTACCACCATTCCAAGAGTCCCCCAGATGTCTCAGTCCATTCCAGAGGAACCTCTTTGCCCTGCACTGGCTCATCTTTCACGCCGAGGATCGACTCACACCACGGTGGCACGTGGAACAGCCCTGTGGGAAAGCCTCGAGGGAAAGCCTCGAGGGAAAACCACAGATCCTTTGATCCACGTGACGGGAAGCGTGACATTGCTGCTACAGCCTGGAAGGAAAGCGCACGTGCATGCCCCCACTCGAGACGAGGCCTGACTCCCCTGGGGAGACTCCAGAAGTACCCAAAGATCCATGTCAGCCCCTGAGAGGAATCCTCGTTTCCGGCCCTGACTCCACTCAAGGTTTTTGGCCCCGGTATCGACGGGAGAGGAATCCCGAGAGGCCCCCTAGCAACTCGCATGGGGACTGGCCTCTCCTGAGGCCACCAGGGCGGGTCCCTGAGTTCCCCGTCGTAACTTAAGAACACCTGCTGCAACTCGAGAAAATCCAGGAAGTTCTCCCTTCCAGGCGAGATGAGGCCTATTTCCGATGAGGCGTCTGGAGACTAATGACACCTAACCTCTGGAACTTCGAAAGGGTCTTTCACAGCCTTGCTGCAACTCAAGAAGTTCACCACCATACCCGTCTCCACTCGAGAGGAAGCACGATGGTCCCGCCCACATCCAGAGGAGCCCCGTTTCCCCCTCGTAGCTCGAGATGAGGGATCCTTTCCCTGCTTTCAACGGGAAAGATTTCCCGGCGTTCCCGTCGCATCTCAAGAGGAGGCACTCTCAACAGGAAAGGCGAGAGGAACTCCATGGTCGTACCACCATTCCAAGAGTCCCCCAGATGTCTCAGTCCATTCCAGAGGAACCTCTTTGCCCTGCACTGGCTCATCTTTCACGCCGAGGATCGACTCACACCACGGTGGCACGTGGGACAGCCCTGTGGGAAAGCCTCGAGGGAAAACCACATATCCTTTGATCCACGCGACGGGAAGCGTGACATTGCTGCTACAGCCTGGAAGGAAAGTGCACGTGCATGCCCCCACTCGAGACGAGGCCTGACTCCCCTGGGGAGACTCCAGAAGTACCCAAAGATCCATGTCAGCCCCTGAGAGGAATCCTCGGTTCCGGCCCTGACTCCACACAAGGTTTTTGGCCCCGGTATCGACGGGAGAGGAATCCCGAGAGGCCCCCTAGCAACTCGCATGGGGACTGGCCTCTCCTGAGGCCACCAGGGCGGGTCCCTGAGGTCCCCGTCGTAACTCGAGAACACCTGCCGCAACTAGAGAAAATCCAGGAAGTTCTCCCTTCCAGGCGAGATGAGGCCTATTTCCGATGAGGCCTCTGGAGACTAATGACACCAAACCTCTGGAACTTCGAAAGGGTCTTTCACACCCTTGGTGCAACTCAAGAAGTTCACCGCCATACCCGTCTCCACTAGAGAGGAAGCACGATGGTCCCGCCCACATCCAGAGGAGCCCCGTTTCCCCCTCGTAGCTCGAGATGAGGGATCCTTTCCCTGCTTTCAACGGGAAAGAATTCCCGGCGTTCCCGTCGCATCTCAAGAGGAGGCACTCTCAACAGGAAAGGCGAGAGGAACTCCATGGTCGTACCACCATTCCAAGAGTCCCCCAGATGTCTCAGTCCATTCCAGAGGAACCTCTTTGCCCTGCACTGGCTCATCTTTCACGCCGAGGATCGACTCACACCACGGTGGCACGTGGGACAGCCCTGTGGGAAAGCCTCGAGGGAAAACCACAGATCCTTTGATCCACGCGACGGGAAGCGTGACATTGCTGCTACAGCCTGGAAGGAAAGTGCACGTGCATGCCCCCACTCGAGACGAGGCCTGACTCCCCTGGGGAGACTCCAGAAGTACCCAAAGATCCATGTCAGCCCCTGAGAGGAATCCTCGGTTCCGGCCCTGACTCCACACAAGGTTTTTGGCCCCGGTATCGACGGGAGAGGAATCCCGAGAGGCCCCCTAGCAACTCGCATGGGGACTGGCCTCTCCTGAGGCCACCAGGGCGGGTCCCTGAGGTCCCCGTCGTAACTCGAGAACACCTGCCGCAACTCGAGAAAATCCAGGAAGTTCTCCCTTCCAGGCGAGATGAGGCCTATTTCCGATGAGGCGTCTGGAGACTAATGACACCTAACCTCTGGAACTTCGAAAGGGTCTTTCACACCCTTGCTGCAACTCAAGAAGTTCACCGCCATACCCGTCTCCACTCGAGAGGAAGCCCGATGGTCCCGCCCACATCCAGAGGAGCCCCGTTTCCCCCTCGTAGCTCGAGATGAGGGATCCTTTCCCTGCTTTCAACGGGAAAGAATTCCCGGCGTTCCCGTCGCATATCAAGAGGAGGCACTCTCAACAGGAAAGGCGAGAGGAACTCCATGGTCGTACCACCATTCCAAGAGTCCCCCAGATGTCTCAGTCCATTCCAGAGGAACCTCTTTGCCCTGCACTGGCTCATCTTTCACGCCGAGGATCGACTCACACCACGGTGGCACGTGGGACAGCCCTGTGGGAAAGCCTCGAGGGAAAGCCTCGAGGGAAAACCACAGATCCTTTGATCCACGTGACGGGAAGCTTGACATTGCTGCTACAGCCTGGAAGGAAAGCGCACGTGCATGCCCCCACTCGAGACGAGGCCTGACTCCCCTGGGGAGACTCCAGAAGTACCCAAAGATCCATGTCAGCCCCTGAGAGGAATCCTCGTTTCCGGCCCTGACTCCACTCAAGGTTTTTGGCCCCGGTATCGACGGGAGAGGAATCCCGAGAGGCCCCCTAGCAACTCGCATGGGGACTGGCCTCTCCTGAGGCCACCAGGGCGGGTCCCTGAGTTCCCCGTCGTAACTTAAGAACACCTGCCGCAACTCGAGAAAATCCAGGAAGTTCTCCCTTCCAGGCGAGATGAGGCCTATTTCCGATGAGGCGTCTGGAGACTAATGACACCTAACCTCTGGAACTTCGAAAGGGTCTTTCACAGCCTTGCTGCAACTCAAGAAGTTCACCACCATACCCGTCTCCACTAGAGAGGAAGCACGATGGTCCCGCCCACATCCAGAGGAGCCCCGTTTCCCCCTCGTAGCTCGAGATGAGGGATCCTTTCCCTGCTTTCAACGGGAAAGAATTCCCGGCGTTCCCGTCGCATCTCAAGAGGAGGCACTCTCAACAGGAAAGGCGAGAGGAACTCCATGGTCGTACCACCATTCCAAGAGTCCCCCAGATGTCTCAGTCCATTCCAGAGGAACCTCTTTGCCCTGCACTGGCTCATCTTTCACGCCGAGGATCGACTCACACCACGGTGGCACGTGGGACAGCCCTGTGGGAAAGCCTCGAGGGAGAGCCTCGAGGGAAAACCACAGATCCTTTGATCCACGCGACGGGAAGCGTGACATTGCTGCTACAGCCTGGAAGGAAAGCGCACGTGCATGCCCCCACTCGACACGAGGCCTGACTCCCCTGGGGAGACTCCAGAAGTACCCAAAGATCCATGTCAGCCCCTGAGAGGAATCCTCGGTTCCGGCCCTGACTCCACACAAGGTTTTTGGCCCCGGTATCAACGGGAGAGGAATCCCGAGAGGCCCCCTAGCAACTCGCCTAGGGACTGGCCTTTCCTGAGGCCACCAGGGCGGGTCCCTGAGGTCCCCGTCGTAACTCGAGAACACCTGCCGCAACTCGAGAAAATCCAGGAAGTTCTCCCTTCCAGGCGAGATGAGGCCTATTTCCGATGAGGCCTCTGGAGACTAATGACACCTAACCTCTGGAACTTCGAAAGGGTCTTTTACACCCTTGCTGCAACTCAAGAAGTTCACCGCCATACCCGTCTCCACTAGAGAGGAAGCACGATGGTCCCGCCCACATCCAGAGGAGCCCCGTTTCCCCCTCGTAGCTCGAGATGAGGGATCCTTTCCCTGCTTTCAACGGGAAAGAATTCCCGGCGTTCCCGTCGCATCTCAAGAGGAGGCACTCTCAACAGGAAAGGCGAGAGGAACTCCATGGTCGTACCACCATTCCAAGAGTCCCCCAGATGTCTCAGTCCATTCCAGAGGAACCTCTTTACCCTACACTGGCTCATCTTTCACGCCGAGGATCGACTCACACCACGGTGGCACGTGGGACAGCCCTGTGGGAAAGCCTCGAGGGAAAGCCTCGAGGGAAAACCACAGATCCTTTGATCCAAGCGACGGGAAGCGTGACATTGCTGCTAAAGCCTGGAAGGAAAGCGCACGCGCATTCCCCCACTCGAGACGAGGCCTGACTCCCCTGGGGAGACTCCAGAAGTACCCAAAGATCCATGTCAGCCCCTGAGAGGAATCCTCGGTTCCGGCCCTGACTCCACACAAGGTTTTTGGCCCCGGTATCGACGGGAGAGGAATCCCGAGAGGCCCCCTAGCAACTCGCATGGGGACTGGCCTCTCCTGAGGCCACCAGGGCGGGTCCCTGAGGTCCCCGTCGTAACTCGAGAACACCAGCCGCAAATCGAGAAAATCCAGGAAGTTCTCCCTTCCAGGCGAGATGAGGCCTATTTCCGATGAGGCGTCTGGAGACTAATGACACCTCACCTCTGGAACTTCGAAAGGGTCTTTCACAACCTTGCTGCAACTCAAGAAGTTCACCGCCATACCCGTGTCCACTCAAGAGGAAGCACGATGGTCCCGCCCACATCCAGAGGAGCCCAGTTTCACCCTCGTAGCTCGAGATGAGGGATCCTTTCCCTGCTTTCAACGGGAAAGATTTCCCGGCGTTCCCGTCGCATCTCAAGAGGAGGCACTCTCAACAGGAAAGGCGAGAGGAACTCCATGGTCGTACCACCATTCCAAGAGTCCCCCAGATGTCTCAGTCCATTCCAGAGGAACCTCTTTGCCCTGCACTGGCTCATCTTTCACGCCGAGGATCGACTCACACCACGGTGGCACGTGGGACAGCCCTGTGGGAAAGCCTCGAGGGAAAACCACATATCCTTTGATCCACGCGACGGGAAGCGTGACATTGCTGCTACAGCCTGGAAGGAAAGTGCACGTGCATGCCCCCACTCGAGACGAGGCCTGACTCCCCTGGGGAGACTCCAGAATTACCCAAAGATCCATGTCAGCCCCTGAGAGGAATCCTCGGTTCCGGCCCTGACTCCACACAAGGTTTTTGGCCCCGGTATCGACGGGAGAGGAATCCCGAGAGGCCCCCTAGCAACTCGCATGGGGACTGGCCTCTCCTGAGGCCACCAGGGCGGGTACCTGAGGTCCCCGTCGTAACTCGAGAACACCTGCCGCAACTAGAGAAAATCCAGGAAGTTCTCCCTTCCAGGCGAGATGAGGCCTATTTCCGATGAGGCCTCTGGAGACTAATGACACCAAACCTCTGGAACTTCGAAAGGGTCTTTCACACCCTTGGTGCAACTCAAGAAGTTCACCGCCATACCCGTCTCCACTAGAGAGGAAGCACGATGGTCCCGCCCACATCCAGAGGAGCCCCGTTTCCCCCTCGTAGCTCGAGATGAGGGATCCTTTCCCTGCTTTCAACGGGAAAGAATTCCCGGCGTTCCCGTCGCATCTCAAGAGGAGGCACTCTCAACAGGAAAGGCGAGAGGAACTCCATGGTCGTACCACCATTCCAAGAGTCCCCCAGATGTCTCAGTCCATTCCAGAGGAACCTCTTTGCCCTGCACTGGCTCATCTTTCACGCCGAGGATCGACTCACACCACGGTGGCACGTGGGACAGCCCTGTGGGAAAGCCTCGAGGGAAAACCACAGATCCTTTGATCCACGCGACGGGAAGCGTGACATTGCTGCTACAGCCTGGAAGGAAAGTGCACGTGCATGCCCCCACTCGAGACGAGGCCTGACTCCCCTGGGGAGACTCCAGAAGTACCCAAAGATCCATGTCAGCCCCTGAGAGGAATCCTCGGTTCCGGCCCTGACTCCACACAAGGTTTTTGGCCCCGGTATCGACGGGAGAGGAATCCCGAGAGGCCCCCTAGCAACTCGCATGGGGACTGGCCTCTCCTGAGGCCACCAGGGCGGGTCCCTGAGGTCCCCGTCGTAACTCGAGAACACCTGCCGCAACTCGAGAAAATCCAGGAAGTTCTCCCTTCCAGGCGAGATGAGGCCTATTTCCGATGAGGCGTCTGGAGACTAATGACACCTAACCTCTGGAACTTCGAAAGGGTCTTTCACACCCTTGCTGCAACTCAAGAAGTTCACCGCCATACCCGTCTCCACTCGAGAGGAAGCCCGATGGTCCCGCCCACATCCAGAGGAGCCCCGTTTCCCCCTCGTAGCTCGAGATGAGGGATCCTTTCCCTGCTTTCAACGGGAAAGAATTCCCGGCGTTCCCGTCGCATATCAAGAGGAGGCACTCTCAACAGGAAAGGCGAGAGGAACTCCATGGTCGTACCACCATTCCAAGAGTCCCCCAGATGTCTCAGTCCATTCCAGAGGAACCTCTTTGCCCTGCACTGGCTCATCTTTCACGCCGAGGATCGACTCACACCACGGTGGCACGTGGGACAGCCCTGTGGGAAAGCCTCGAGGGAAAGCCTCGAGGGAAAACCACAGATCCTTTGATCCACGCGACGGGAAGCGTGACATTGCTGCTACAGCCTGGAAGGAAAGCGCACGTGCATGCCCCCACTCGACACGAGGCCTGACTCCCCTGGGGAGACTCCAGAAGTACCCAAAGATCCATGTCAGCCCCTGAGAGGAATCCTCGGTTCCGGCCCTGACTCCACACAAGGTTTTTGGCCCCGGTATCAACGGGAGAGGAATCCCGAGAGGCCCCCTAGCAACTCGCCTAGGGACTGGCCTTTCCTGAGGCCACCAGGGCGGGTCCCTGAGGTCCCCGTCGTAACTCGAGAACACCTGCCGCAACTCGAGAAAATCCAGGAAGTTCTCCCTTCCAGGCGAGATGAGGCCTATTTCCGATGAGGCCTCTGGAGACTAATGACACCTAACCTCTGGAACTTCGAAAGGGTCTTTTACACCCTTGCTGCAACTCAAGAAGTTCACCGCCATACCCGTCTCCACTAGAGAGGAAGCACGATGGTCCCGCCCACATCCAGAGGAGCCCCGTTTCCCCCTCGTAGCTCGAGATGAGGGATCCTTTCCCTGCTTTCAACGGGAAAGAATTCCCGGCGTTCCCGTCGCATCTCTAGAGGAGGCACTCTCAACAGGAAAGGCGAGAGGAACTCCATGGTCGTACCACCATTCCAAGAGTCCCCCAGATGTCTCAGTCCATTCCAGAGGAACCTCTTTACCCTACACTGGCTCATCTTTCACGCCGAGGATCGACTCACACCACGGTGGCACGTGGGACAGCCCTGTGGGAAAGCCTCGAGGGAAAGCCTCGAGGGAAAACCACAGATCCTTTGATCCAAGCGACGGGAAGCGTGACATTGCTGCTAAAGCCTGGAAGGAAAGCGCACGCGCATTCCCCCACTCGAGACGAGGCCTGACTCCCCTGGGGAGACTCCAGAAGTACCCAAAGATCCATGTCAGCCCCTGAGAGGAATCCTCGGTTCCGGCCCTGACTCCACACAAGGTTTTTGGCCCCGGTATCGACGGGAGAGGAATCCCGAGAGGCCCCCTAGCAACTCGCATGGGGACTGGCCTCTCCTGAGGCCACCAGGGCGGGTCCCTGAGGTCCCCGTCGTAACTCGAGAACACCAGCCGCAAATCGAGAAAATCCAGGAAGTTCTCCCTTCCAGGCGAGATGAGGCCTATTTCCGATGAGGCGTCTGGAGATTAATGACACCTCACCTCTGGAACTTCGAAAGGGTCTTTCACAACCTTGCTGCAACTCAAGAAATTCACCGCCATACCCGTGTCCACTCAAGAGGAAGCACGATGGTCCCGCCCACATCCAGAGGAGCCCAGTTTCACCCTCGTAGCTCGAGATGAGGGATCCTTTCCCTGCTTTCAACGGGAAAGAATTCCCGGCGTTCCCGTCGCATCTCAAGAGGAGGCACTCTCAACAGGAAAGGCGAGAGGAACTCCATGGTCGTACCACCATTCCAAGAGTCCCCCAGATGTCTCAGTCCATTCCAGAGGAACCTCTTTGCCCTGCACTGGCTCATTTTTCACGCCGAGAATCGACTCACACCACGGTGTCACGTGGGACAGCCCTGTGGGAAAGCCTCGAGGGAAAGCCTCGAGGGAAAACCGCAGATCCCTTGATCCACGCGACGGGAAGCGTGACATTGCTGCTACAGCATGGAAGGAAAGTGCACGTGCATGCCCCCACACGAGACGAGGCCTGTCTCCCCTGGCGAGACTCCAGAAGTACCCAAAGATCCATATCAGTCCCTGAGAGGAATCCTCGGTTCCGGCCCTGACTCCACACAAGGTTTTTGGCCCCGGTATCGACGGGAGAGGAATCCCGAGGGGCCCCCTAGCAACACGCATAGGGACTGGCCTCTCCTGAGGCCAACAGGGCGGGTCCCTGAGGTCCCCGTCGTAACTCGAGAACACCTGCCGCAACTCGAGAAAATCAAGGAAGTTCTCCCATCCAGGCGAGATGAGGCCTATTTCCGATGAGGCGTCTGGAGACTAATGACACCTAACCTCTGGAACTTCGAAAGGGTCTTTCACACCCTTGCTGCAACTCAAGAAGTTCACCGCCATACCCGTCTCCACTCGAGAGGAAGCACGATGGTCCCGCCCACATCCAGAGGAGCCCCGTTTCCCCCTCGTAGCTCGAGATGAGGGATCCTTTCCCTGCTTTAAACGGGAAAGAATTCCCGGCGTTCCCGTCGCATCTCAAGAGGAGGCACTCTCAACAGGAAAGGCGAGAGGAACTCCATGGTCGTACCACCATTCCAAGAGTCCCCCAGATGTCTCAGTCCATTCCAGAGGAACCTCTTTGCCCTGCACTGGCTCATCTTTCACGCCGAGGATCGACTCACACCACGGTGGCACGTGGGGCAGCCCTGTGGGAAAGCCTCGAGGGAAAACCACACATCATTTGATCCACGCGACGGGAAGCGTGACATTGCTGCTACAGCCTGGAAGGAAAGCGCACGTGCATGCCCCCACTCGAGACGAGGCCTGACTCCCCTGGGGAGACTCCAGAAGTACCCAAAGATCCATGTCAGCCCCTGAGAGGAATCCTCGGTTCCGGCCCTGACTCCACACAAGGTTTTTGGCCCCGGTATCGACGGGAGAGGAATCCCGAGAGGCCCCCTAGCAACTCGCATGGGGACTGGCCTCTCCTGAGGCCACCAGGGCGGGTCCCTGAGGTCCCCGTCGTAACTCGAGAACACCTGCCTCAACTCGAGAAAATCCAGGAAGTTCTCCCTTCCAGGCGAGATGAGGCCTATTTCCGATGAGGCCTCTGGAGACTAATGACACCTAACCTCTGGAACTTCGAAAGGGTCTTTCACCCCCTTGCTGCAACTCAAGAAGTTCACCGCCATACCCGTCTCCACTCGAGAGGAAGCACGATGGTCCCGCCCACATCCAGAGGAGCCCCGTTTCCCCCTCGTAGCTCGAGATGAGGGATCCTTTCCCTGCTTTCAACGGGAAAGAATTCCCGGCATTCCCGTCGCATCTCAAGAGGAGGCACTCTCAACAGGAAAGGCGAGAGGAACTCCATGGTCGTACCACCATTCCAAGAGTCCCCCAGATGTCTCAGTCCATTACAGAGGAACCTCTTTGCCCTGCACTGGCTCATCTTTCACGCCGAGGATCGACTCACACCACGGTGGCACGTGGGACAGCCCTGTGGGAAAGCCTCGAGGGAAAGCCTCGAGGGAAAACCACAGATCCTTTGATCCACGCGACGGGAAGCGTGACATTGCTGCTACAGCCTGGAAGGAAAGCGCACATGCATGCCCCCACTCGAGACGAGGCCTGACTCCCCTGGGGAGACTCCAGAAGTACCCAAAGATCCATGTCAGCCCCTGAGAAGAATCCTCGGTTCCGGCCCTGACTCCACACAAGCTTTTTGGCCCTGGTATCGACGGGAGAGGAATCCCGAGAGACCCCCTAGCAACTCGCATGGGGACTGGCCTCTCCTGAGGCCACCAGGGCGGGTCCCTGAGGTCCCCGTCGTAACTCGAGAACACCTGCCGCAACTCGAGAAAATCCAGGAAGTTCTCCCTTCCAGGCGAGATGAGGCCTATTTCCGATGAGGCCTCTGGAGACTATTGACACCAAACCTCTGGAACTTCGAAAGGGTCTTTCACACCCTTGCTGCAACTCAAGAAGTTCACCGCCATACCCGTCTCCACTCGAGAGGAAGCACGATGGTCCCGACCACATCCAGAGGAGCCCCGTTTCCCCCTCGTAGCTCGAGATGAGGGATCCTTTCCCTGGTTTCAACGGGAAAGAATTCCCGGCGTTCCCGTCGCATCTCAAGAGGAGGCACTCTCAACAGGAAAGGCGAGAGGAACTCCATGGTCGTACCACCATTCCAAGAGTCCCGCAGATGTCTCAGTCCATTCCAGAGGAACCTCTTTGCCCTGCACTGGCTCATCTTTCACGCCGAGAATCGACTCACACCACGGTGGCACGTGGGACAGCCCTGTGGGAAAGCCTCGAGGGAAAGCCTCGAGGGAAAACCACAGATCCTTTGATCCACGCGACGGGAAGCGTGACATTGCTGCTACAGCCTGGAAGGAAAGCGCACGTGCATGCCCCCACTCGAGACGAGGCCTGACTCCCCTGGGGAGACTCCAGAAGTACCCAAAGATCCATGTCAGCCCCTGAGAGGAATCCTCGGTTCCGGCCCTGACTCCACACAAGCTTTTTGGCCCCGGTATCGACGGGAGAGGAATCCCGAGAGGCCCCCTAGCAACTCGCATGGGGACTGGCCTCTCCTGAGGCCACCAGGGCCGGTCCCTGAGGTCCCCGTCGTTACTCGAGAACACCTGCCACAACTCGAGAAAATCCAGGAAGTTCTCCCTTCCAGGCGAGATGAGGCTTATTTCCGATGAGGCGTCTGGAGACTAATGACACCTAACCTCTGGAACTTCGAAAGGGTCTTTCACACCCTTGCTGCAACTCAAGAAGTTCACCACCATACCCGTCTCCACTCGAGAGGAAGCACGATGGTCCCGACCACATCCAAAGGAGCCCCGTTTCCCCCTCGTAGCTCGAGATGAGGGATCCTTTCCCTGCTTTCAACGGGAAAGAATTCCCTGCGTTCCCGTCGCATCTCAAGAGGAGGCACTCTCAACAGGAAAGGCGAGAGGAACTCCATGGTCGTACCACCATTCCAAGAGTCCCCCAGATGTCTCAGTCCATTCCAGAGGAAGCTCTTTGCCCTGCACTGGCTCATCTTTCACGCCGAGGATCGACTCACACCATGGTGGCACGTGGGACAGCCCTGTGGGAAAGCCTCGAGGGAAAACCACACATCATTTGATCCACGCGACGGGAAGCGTGACATTGCTGCTACAGCCTGAAAGGAAAGCTCACGTGCATGCCCCCACTCGAGACGAGGCCTGACTCCACTGGGGAGACTCCAGAAGTACCCAAAGATCCATGTCAGCCCCTGAGAGGAATCCTCGGTTCCGGCCCTGACTCCACACAAGCTTTTTGGCCCCGGTATCGACGGGAGAGGAATCCCGAGAGGCCCCCTGGCAACTCGCATGGGGACTGGCCTCTCCTGAGGCCACCAGGGCGGGTTCCTGAGGTCCCCGTCGAAACTCGAGAACACCTGCCGCAACTCGAGAAAATCCAGGAAGTTCTCCCTTCCAGGCGAGATGAGGCCTATTTCCGATGAGGCGTCTGGAGTCTAATGACACCTAACCTCTGGAACTTCGAAAGGGTCTTTCACACCCTTGCTGCAACTCAAGAAGTTCACCGCCATACCCGTGTCCACTAGAGAGGAAGCACGATCGTCCCGCCCACATCCAGAGGAGCCCCGTTTCCCCCTCGTAGCTCGAGATGAGGGATCCTTTCCCTGCTTTCAACGGGAAAGAATTCCCGGCGTTCCCGTCGCATCTCAAGAGGAGGCACTCTCAACAGGAAAGGCGAGAGGAACTCCATGGTCGTACCACCATTCCAAGAGTCCCCCAGATGTCTCAGTCCATTCCAGAGGAACCTCTTTGCCCTGCACTGGCTCATCTTTCACGCCGAGGATCGACTCACACCACGGTGGCACGTGGGACAGCCCTGTGGGAAAGCCTCGAGGGAAAGCCTCGAGGGAAAACCACAGATCCTTTGATCCAAGCGACGGGAAGCGTGACATTGCTGCTAAAGCCTGGAAGGAAAGCGCACGTGCATGCCCCCACTCGAGACGAGGCCTGACTCCCCTGGGGAGACTCCAGAAGTACCCAAAGATCCATGTCAGCCCCTGAGAGGAATCCTCGGTTCCGGCCCTGACTCCACACAAGGTTTTTGGCCCCGGTATCGACGGGAGAGGAAATCCGAGAGGGCCCCTAACAACTCGCATGGGGACTGGCCTCTCCTGAGGCCACCAGGGCGGGTCCCTGAGGTCCCCGTCGTAACTCGAGAACACCTGCCGCAAATCGAGAAAATCCAGGAAGTTCTCCCTTCCAGGCGAGATGAGGCCTATTTCCGATGAGGCCTCTGGAGACTAATGACACCTAACCTCTGGAACTTCGAAAGGGTCTTTCACACCCTTGCTGCAACTCAAGAAGTTCACCGCCATACCCGTGTCCACTCAAGAGGAAGCACGATGGTCCCGCCCACATCCAGAGGAGCCCCGTTTCCCCCTCGTAGCTCGAGATGAGGGATCCTTTCCCTGCTTTCAACGGGAAAGAATTCCCGGCGTTCCCGTCGCATCTCAAGAGGAGGCACTCTCAACAGGAAAGGCGAGAGGAACTCCATGGTCGTACCACCATTCCAAGAGTCCCCCAGATGTCTCAGTCCATTCCAGAGGAACCTCTTTGCCCTGCACTGGCTCATTTTTCACGCCGAGAATCGACTCACACCACGGTTTCACGTGGGATAGCCCTGTGGGAAAGCCTCGAGGGAAAGCCTCGAGCAAAAACCGCAGATCCTTTGATCCACGCGACGGGAAGCGTGACATTGCTGATACAGCCTGGAAGGAAAGTGCACGTGCATGCCCCCACACGAGACGAGGCCTGTCTCCCCTGGCGAGTCTCCAGAAGTACCCAAAGATCCATATCAGTCCCTGAGAGGAATCCTCGGTTCCGGCCCTGACTCCACACAAGGTTTTTGGCCCCGGTATCGACGGGAGAGGAATCCCGAGGGGCCCCCTAGCAACACGCATAGGGACTGGCCTCTCCTGAGGCCAACATGGCGGGTCCCTGAGGTCCCCGTCGTAACTCGAGAACACCTGCCGCAACTCGAGAAAATCAAGGAAGTTCTCCCTTCCAGGCGAGATGAGGCCTATTTCCGATGAGGCGTCTGGAGACTAATGACACCTACCTCTGGAACTTCGAAAGGGTCTTTCACACCCTTGCTGCAACTCAAGAAGTTCACCGCCATACCCGTCTCCACTCGAGAGAAAGCACGATGGTCCCGCCCACATCCAGAGGAGCCCCATTTCCCCCTCGTAGCTCGAGATGAGGGATCCTTTCCCTGCTTTCAACGGCAAAAAATTCCCGGCGTTCCCGTCGCATCTCAAGAGGAGGCACTCTCAACAGGAAAGGCGAGAGGAACTCCATGGTCGTACCACCATTCCAAGAGTCCCCCAGATGTCTCAGTCCATTCCAGAGGAACCTCTTTGCCCTGCACTGGCTCATCTTTCACGCCGAGGATCGACTCACACCACGGTGGCACGTGGGACAGCCCTGTGGGAAAGCCTCGAGGGAAAACCACACATCATTTGATCCACGCGACGGGAAGCGTGACATTGCTGCTACAGCCTGGAAGGAAAGTGCACGTGCATGCCCCCACTCGAGACGAGGCCTGACTCCCCTGGGGAGACTCCAGAAGTACCCAAAGATCCATGTCAGCCCCTGAGAGGAATCCTCGGTTCCGGCCCTGACTCCACACAAGGGTTTTGGCCCCGGTATCGACGGGAGAGGAATCCCGAGAGGCCCCCTAGCAACTCGCATAGGGACTGGCCTCTCCTGAGGCCACGAGGGCGGGTCCCTGAGGTCCCCGTCGTAACTCGAGAACACCTGCCGCAACTCGAGAAAATCCAGGAAGTTCTCCCTTCCAGGCGAAATGAGGCCTATTTCCGATGAGGCGTCTGGAGACTAATGACACCTTACCTCTGGAACTTCGAAAGGGTCTTTCACAGCCTTGCTGCAACTCAAGAAGTTCACCACCATACCCGTCTCCACTAGAGAGGAAGCACGATGGTCCCGCCCACACCCAGAGGAGCCCCGTTTCCCCCTCGTAGCTCGAGATGAGGGATCCTTTCCCTGCTTTCAACGGGAAAGAATTCCCGGCGTTCCCGTCGCATCTCAAGAGGAGGCACTCTCAACAGGAAAGGCGAGAGGAACTCCATGGTCGTACCACCATTCCAAGAGTCCCCCAGATGTCTCAGTCCATTCCAGAGGAACCTCTTTGCCCTGCACTGGCTCATCTTTCACGCCCAGGATTGACTCACACCAAGGTGGCACGTGGGACAGCCCTGTGGGAAAGCCTCGAGGGAAAGCCTCGAGGGAAAACCACAGATCCTTTGATCCACGCGACGGGAAGCGTGACATTGCTGCTACAGCCTGGAAGGAAAGCGCACGTGCATGCCCCCACTCGAGACGAGGCCTTACTCCCCTGGGGAGACTCCAGAAGTACCCAAAGATCCATGTCAGCCCCTGAGAGGAATCCTCGGTTCCGGCCCTGACTCCACACAAGGTTTTTGGCCCCGGTATCGACGGGAGAGGAATCCCGAGAGGCCCCCTAGCAACTCGCATGGGGACTGGCCTCTCCGGAGGCCACCAGGGCGGGTCCCTGAGGTCCCCGTCGTAACTCGAGAACACCTGCCGCAACTCGAGAAAATCCAGGAAGTTCTCCCTTCCAGGCGAGATGAGGCCTATTTCCGATGAGGCCTCTGGAGACTAATGACACCAAACCTCTGGAACTTCGAAAGGGTTTTTCACACCCTTGCTGCAACTCAAGAAGTTCACCGCCATACCCGTCTCCACTCGAGAGGAAGCACGGTGGTCCCGCCCACATCCAGAGGAGCCCCGTTTCCCCCTCGTAGCTCGAGATGAGGGATCCTTTCCCTGGTTTCAACGGGAAAGAATTCCCGGCGTTCCCGTCGCATCTCAAGAGGAGGCACTCTAAACAGGAAAGGCGAGAGGAACTCCATGGTCGTACCACCATTCCAAGAGTCCCCCAGATGTCTCAGTCCATTCCAGAGGAACCTCTTTGCCCTGCACCGGCTCATCTTTCACGCCGAGGATCGACTCACAACACGGTGGCACGTGGGACAGCCCTGTGGGAAAGCCTCGAGGGAAAGCCTCGAGGGAAAACCACAGATCCTTTGATCCACGCGACGGGAAGCGTGACATTGCTGCTACAGCCTGGAAGGAAAGCGCACGTGCATGCCCCCACTCGAGACGAGGCCTGACTCCCCTGGGGAGACTCCAGAAGTACCCAAAGATCCATGTCAGCCCCTGAGAGGAATCCTCGGTTCCGGCCCTGACTCCACACAAGCTTTTTGGCCCCGGTATCGACGGGAGAGGAATCCCGAGAGGCCCCCTAGCAACTCGCATGGGGACTGGCCTCTCCTGAGGCCACCAGGGCGGGTCCCTGAGGTCCCCGTCGTGACTCGAGAACACCTGCCCCAACTCGAGAAAGTCCAGGAAGTTCTCCCTTCCAGGCGAGATGAGGCCTATTTCCGATGAGGCCTCTGGAGACTAATGACACCTAACCTCTGGAACTTCGAAAGGGTCTTTCACACCCTTGCTGCAACTCAAGAAGTTCACCGCCATACCCGTCTCCACTAGAGAGGAAGCACGATGGTCCCGCCCACATCCAGAGGAGCCCCGTTTCCCCCTCGTAGCTCGAGATGAGGGATCCTTTCCCTGCTTTCAACGGGAAAGAATTCCCGGCGTTCCCGTCGCATCTCAAGAGGAGGCACTCTCAACAGGAAAGGCGAGAGGAACTCCATGGTCGTACCACCATTCCAAGAGTCCCCCAGATGTCTCAGTCCATTCCAGAGGAACCTCTTTGCCCTGCACTGGCTCATTTTTCACGCCGAGAATCGACTCACACCACGGTGTCACGTGGGATAGCCCTGTGGGAAAGCCTCGAGGGAAAGCCTCGAGCAAAAACCGCAGATCCTTTGATCCACGCGACGGGAAGCGTAACATTGCTGATACAGCCTGGAAGGAAAGTGCACGTGCATGCCCCCACACGAGACGAGGCCTGTCTCCCCTGGCGAGTCTCCAGAAGTACCCAAAGATCCATATCAGTCCCTGAGAGGAATCCTCGGTTCCGGCCCTGACTCCACACAAGGTTTTTGGCCCCGGTATCGACGGGAGAGGAATCCCGAGGGGCCCCCTAGCAACACGCATAGGGACTGGCCTCTCCTGAGGCCAACAGGGCGGGTCCCTGAGGTCCCCGTCGTAACTCGAGAACACCTGCCGCAACTCGAGAAAATCAAGGAAGTTCTCCCTTCCAGGCGAGATGAGGCCTATTTCCGATGAGGCGTCTGGAGACTAATGACACCTACCTCTGGAACTTCGAAAGGGTCTTTCACACCCTTGCTGCAACTCAAGAAGTTCACCGCCATACCCGTCTCCACTCGAGAGAAAGCACGATGGTCCCGCCCACATCCAGAGGAGCCCCATTTCCCCCTCGTAGCTCGAGATGAGGGATCCTTTCCCTGCTTTCAACGGCAAAAAATTCCCGGCGTTCCCGTCGCATCTCAAGAGGAGGCACTCTCAACAGGAAAGGCGAGAGGAACTCCATGGTCGTACCACCATTCCAAGAGTCCCCCAGATGTCTCAGTCCATTCCAGAGGAACCTCTTTGCCCTGCACTGGCTCATCTTTCACGCCGAGGATCGACTCACACCACGGTGGCACGTGGGACAGCCCTGTGGGAAAGCCTCGAGGGAAAACCACACATCATTTGATCCACGCGACGGGAAGCGTGACATTGCTGCTACAGCCTGGAAGGAAAGTGCACGTGCATGCCCCCACTCGAGACGAGGCCTGACTCCCCTGGGGAGACTCCAGAAGTACCCAAAGATCCATGTCAGCCCCTGAGAGGAATCCTCGGTTCTGGCCCTGACACCACACAAGGGTTTTGGCCCCGGTATCGACGGGAGAGGAATCCCGAGAGGCCCCCTAGCAACTCGCATAGGGACTGGCCTCTCCTGAGGCCACGAGGGCGGGTCCCTGAGGTCCCCGTCGTAACTCGAGAACACCTGCCGCAACTCGAGAAAATCCAGGAAGTTCTCCCTTCCAGGCGAAATGAGGCCTATTTCCGATGAGGCGTCTGGAGACTAATGACACCTTACCTCTGGAACTTCGAAAGGGTCTTTCACAGCCTTGCTGCAACTCAAGAAGTTCACCACCATACCCGTCTCCACTAGAGAGGAAGCACGATGGTCCCGCCCACACCCAGAGGAGCCCCGTTTCCCCCTCGTAGCTCGAGATGAGGGATCCTTTCCCTGCTTTCAACGGGAAAGAATTCCCGGCGTTCCCGTCGCATCTCAAGAGGAGGCACTCTCAACAGGAAAGGCGAGAGGAACTCCATGGTCGTACCACCATTCCAAGAGTCCCCCAGATGTCTCAGTCCATTCCAGAGGAACCTCTTTGCCCTGCACTGGCTCATCTTTCACGCCCAGGATTGACTCACACCACGGTGGCACGTGGGACAGCCCTGTGGGAAAGCCTCGAGGGAAAGCCTCGAGGGAAAACCACAGATCCTTTGATCCACGCGACGGGAAGCGTGACATTGCTGCTACAGCCTGGAAGGAAAGCGCACGTGCATGCCCCCACTCGAGACGAGGCCTTACTCCCCTGGGGAGACTCCAGAAGTACCCAAAGATCCATGTCAGCCCCTGAGAGGAATCCTCGGTTCCGGCCCTGGCTCCACACAAGGTTTTTGGCCCCGGTATCAACGGGAGAGGAATCCGAGAGGCCCCCTAGCAACTCGCCTAGGGACTGGCCTCTCCTGAGGCCACCAGGGCGGGTCCCTGAGGTCCCCGTCGTAACTCGAGAACACCTGCCGCAACTCGAGAAAATCCAGGAAGTTCTCCC
Organism: Capricornis sumatraensis; assembly: GCF_032405125.1. Classification (NCBI taxonomy): domain Eukaryota; kingdom Metazoa; phylum Chordata; class Mammalia; order Artiodactyla; family Bovidae; genus Capricornis; species Capricornis sumatraensis. Next base: position 301,214 of record NW_027184627.1, read on the forward strand.
TTCCAGGCGAGATGAGGCCTATTTCCGATGAGGCCTCTGGAGACTAATGACACCTAACCTCTGGAACTTCGAAAGGTTCTTTCACACCCTTGCTGCAACTCAAGAAGTTCACAGCCATACCCGTCTCCACTCGAGAGGAAGCACGATGGTCCCGCCCACATCCAGAGGAGCCCCGTTTCCCCCTCGTAGCTCGAGATGAGGGATCCTTTCCCTGCTTTCAACGGGAAAGAATTCCCGGCGTTCCCGTCGCATATCAAGAGGAGACACTCTCAACAGGAAAGGCGAGAGGAACTCCATGGTCGTACCACCATTCCAAGAGTCCCCCAGATGTCTCAGTCCATTCCAGAGGAAACTCTTTGCCCTGCACTGGCTCATCTTTCACGCCGAGGATCGACTCACACCACGGTGGCACGTGGGACAGCCCTGTGGGAAAGCCTCGAGGGAAAGCCTCGAGGGAAAACCACAGATCCTTTGATCCACGTGACGGGAAGCGTGACATTGCTGCTACATCCTGGAAGGAAAGCGCACGTGCATGCCCCCACACGAGACGAGGCCTGACTCCCCTGGGGAGACTCCAGAAGTACCCAAAGATCCATGTCAGCCCCTGAGAGGAATCCTCGGTTCCGGCCCTGACTCCACTCAAGGTTTTTGGCCCCGGTATCGACGGGAGAGGAATCCCGAGAGGCCCCCTAGCAACTCGCATGGGGACTGGCCTCTCCTGAGGCCACCAGGGCGGGTCCCTGAGTTCCCCGTCGTAACTTAAGAACACCTGCCGCAACTCGAGAAATTCCAGGAAGTTCTCCCTTCCAGGAGAGATGAGGCCTATTTCCGATGAGGCCTCTGGAGACTAATGACACCAAACCTCTGGAACTTCGAAAGGGTCTTTCACACCCTTGGTGCAACTCAAGAAGTTCACCGCCATACCCGTCTCCACTCGAGAGGAAGCACGATGGTCCCGCCCACATCCAGAGGAGCCCCGTTTCCCCCTCGTAGCTCGATATGAGGGATCCTTTCCCTGCTTTCAACGGGAAAGAATTCCCGGCGTTCCCGTCGCATCTCAAGAGGAGGCACTCTCAACAGGAAAGGCGAGAGGAACTCCATGGTCGTACCACCATTCCAAGAGTCCCCCAGATGTCTCAGTCCATTCCAGAGGAACCTCTTTGCCCTGCACTGGCTCATCTTTCACGCCGAGGATCGACTCACACCACGGTGGCACGTGGGACAGCCCTGTGGGAAAGCCTCGAGGGAAAACCACAGATCCTTTGATCCACGCGACGGGAAGCGTGACATTGCTGCTACAGCCTGGAAGGAAAGCGCACGTGCATGCCCCCACTCGAGACGAGGCCTGACTCCCCTGGGGAGACTCCAGAAGTACCCAAAGATCCATGTCAGCCCCTGAGAGGAATCCTCGGTTCCGGCCCTGACTCCACACAAGCTTTTTGGCCCCGGTATCGACGGGAGAGGAATCCCGAGAGGCCCCCTAGCAACTCGCATGGGGACTGGCCTCTCCTGAGGCCACCAGGGCCGGTCCCTGAGGTCCCCGTCGTAACTCGAGAACACCTGCCGCAACTCGAGAAAATCCAGGAAGTTCTCCCTTCCAGGCGAGATGAGGCCTATTTCCGATGAGGCGTCTGGAGACTAATGACACCTAACCTCTGGAACTTCGAAAGGGTCTTTCACACCCTTGCTGCAACTCAAGAAGTTCACCACCATACCCGTTTCCACTCGAGAGGAAGCACGATGGTCCCGACCACATCCAAAGGAGCCCCGTTTCCCCCTCGTAGCTCGAGATGAGGGATCCCTTCCCTGCTTTCAACGGGAAAGAATTCCCTGCGTTCCCGTCGCATCTCAAGAGGAGGCACTCTCAACAGGAAAGGCGAGAGGAACTCCATGGTCGTACCACCATTCCAAGAGTCCCCCAGATGTCTCAGTCCATTCCAGAGGAAGCTCTTTGCCCTGCACTGGCTCATCTTTCACGCCGAGGATCGACTCACACCACGGTGGCACGTGGGACAGCCCTGTGGGAAAGCCTCGAGGGAAAGCCTCGAGGGAAAACCACAGATCCTTTGATCCAAGCGACGGGAAGCGTGACATTGCTGCTACAGCCTGGAAGGAAAGCGCACGTGCATGCCCCCACTCGAGACGAGGCCTGACTCCACTGGGGAGACTCCAGAAGTACCCAAAGATCCATGTCAGCCCCTGAGAGGAATCCTCGGTTCCGGCCCTGACTCCACACAAGGTTTTTGGCCCCGGTATCGACGGGAGAGGAATCCCGAGAGGCCCCCTAGCAACTCGCATGGGGACTGGCCTCTCCGGAGGCCACCAGGGCGGGTCCCTGAGGTCCCCGTCGTAACTCGAGAACACCTGCCGCAACTCGAGAAAATCCAGGAAGTTCTCCCTTCCAGGCGAGATGAGGCCTATTTCCGATGAGGCCTCTGGAGACTAATGACACCAAACCTCTGGAACTTCGAAAGGGTCTTTCACACCCTTGCTGCAACTCAAGAAGTTCACCGCCATACCCGTCTCCACTCGAGAGGAAGCACGGTGGTCCCGCCCACATCCAGAGGAGCCCCGTTTCCCCCTCGTAGCTCGAGATGAGGGATCCTTTCCCTGGTTTCAACGGGAAAGAATTCCCGGCGTTCCCGTCGCATCTCAAGAGGAGGCACTCTAAACAGGAAAGGCGAGAGGAACTCCATGGTCGTACCACCATTCCAAGAGTCCCCCAGATGTCTCAGTCCATTCCAGAGGAACCTCTTTGCCCTGCACTGGCTCATCTTTCACGCCGAGGATCGACTCACAACACGGTGGCACGTGGGACAGCCCTGTGGGAAAGCCTCGAGGGAAAGCCTCGAGGGAAAACCACAGATCCTTTGATCCACGCGACGTGAAGCGTGACATTGCTGCTAAAGCCTGGAAGGAAAGCGCACGTGCATGCCCCCACTCGAGACGAGGCCTGACTCCCCTGGGGAGACTCCAGAAGTACCCAAAGATCCATGTCAGCCCCTGAGAGGAATCCTCGGTTCCGGCCCTGACTCCACACAAGCTTTTTGGCCCCGGTATCGACGGGAGAGGAATCCCGAGAGGCCCCCTAGCAACTCGCATGGGGACTGGCCTCTCCTGAGGCCACCAGGGCGGGTCCCTGAGGTCCCCGTCGTAACTCGAGAACACCTGCCGCAACTCGAGAAAGTCCAGGAAGTTCTCCCTTCCAGGCGAGATGAGGCCTATTTCCGATGAGGCCTCTGGAGACTAATGACACCTAACCTCTGGAACTTCGAAAGGGTCTTTCACACCCTTGCTGCAACTCAAGAAGTTCACCGCCATACCCGTCTCCACTCGAGAGGAAGCACGATGGTCCCGCCCACATCCAGAGGAGCCCCGTTTCCCCCTCGTAGCTCGAGATGAGGGATCCTTTCCCTGCTTTCAACGGCAAAAAATTCCCGGCGTTCCCGTCGCATCTCAAGAGGAGGCACTCTCAACAGGAAAGGCGAGAGGAACTCCATGGTCGTACCACCATTCCAAGAGTCCCCCAGATGTCTCAGTCCATTCCAGAGGAACCTCTTTGCCCTGCACTGGCTCATCTTTCACGCCGAGGATCGACTCACACCACGGTGGCACGTGGGACAGCCCTGTGGGAAAGCCTCGAGGGAAAGCCTCGAGGGAAAACCACAGATCCTTTGATCCACGCGACGGGAAGCGTGACATTGCTGCTACAGCCTGGAAGGAAAGCGCACGTGCATGCCCCCACTCGAGACGAGGCCTGACTCCCCTGGGGAGACTCCAGAAGTACCCAAAGATCCATGTCAGCCCCTGAGAGGAATCCTCGGTTCCGGCCCTGACTCCACTCAAGGTTTTTGGCCCCGGTATCGACGGGAGAGGAATCCCTAGAGGCCCCCTAGCAACTCGCATGGGGACTGGCCTCTCCTGAGGCCACCAGGGCGGGTCCCTGAGTTCCCCGTCGTAACTTAAGAACACCTGCCGCAACTCGAGAAAATCCAGGAAGTTCTCCCTTCCAGGCGAGATGAGGCCTATTTCCGATGAGGCGTCTGGAGACTAATGACACCTAACCTCTGGAACTTTGAAAGGGTCTTTCACACCCTTGCTGCAACTCAAGAAGTTCTCCGCCATACCCGTCTCCACTCGAGAGGAAGCACGATGGTCCCGCCCACATCCAGAGCAGTCCCGTTTTCCCCTCGGTGCTCGAGATGAGGGATCCTTTCCCTGCTTTCAACGGGAAAGAATTCCCGGCGTTCCCGTCGCATCTCAAGCGGAGGCACTCTCAACAGGAAAGGCGAGAGGATCTCCATGGTCGTACCACCATTCCAAGAGTCCCCCAGATGTCTCAGTCCATTCCAGAGGAAGATCTTTGCCCTGCACTGGCTCATCTTTCACGCCGAGGATCGACTCACACCACGGTGGCACGTGGGACAGCCCTGTGGGAAAGCCTCGAGGGAAAGCCTCGAGGGAAAACCACAGATCCTTTGATCCACGCGACGGGAAGCGTGACATTGCTGCTACAGCATGGAAGGAAAGCGCACATGCATGCCCCCACTCGAGACGAGGTCTGACTCCACTGGGGAGACTCCAGAAGTACCCAAAGATCCATGTCAGCCCCTGAGAGGAATCCTCGGTTCCGGCCCTGACTCCACAAAAGGTTTTTGGCCCCGGTATCGACGGGAGAGGAATCCCGAGAGGCCCCCTAGCAACTCGCATGGGGACTGGCCTCTCCTGAGGCCACCAGGGCGGGTCCCTGAGGTCCCCGTCGTAACTCGAGAACACCTGCCGCAACTCGAGAAAATCCAGGAAGTTCTCCCTTCCAGGAGAGATGAGGCCTATTTCCGATGAGGCCTCTGGAGACTAATGACACCAAACCTCTGGAACTTCGAAAGGGTCTTTCACACCCTTGGTGCAACTCAAGAAGTTCACCGCCATACCCGTCTCCACTCGAGAGGAAGCACGATGGTCCCGCCCACATCCAGAGGAGCCCCGTTTCCCCCTCGTAGCTCGATATGAGGGATCCTTTCCCTGCTTTCAACGGGAAAGAATTCCCGGCGTTCCCGTCGCATCTCAAGAGGAGGCACTCTCAACAGGAAAGGCGAGAGGAACTCCATGGTCGTACCACCATTCCAAGAGTCCCCCAGATGTCTCAGTCCATTCCAGAGGAACCTCTTTGCCCTGCACTGGCTCATCTTTCACGCCGAGGATCGACTCACACCACGGTGGCATGTGGGACAGCCCTGTGGGAAAGCCTCGAGGGAAAACCACAGATCCTTTGATCCACGCGACGGGAAGCGTGACATTGCTGCTACAGCCTGGAAGGAAAGTGCACGTGCATGCCTCCACTCGAGACGAGGCCTGACTCCCCTGGGGAGACTCCAGAAGTACCCAAAGATCCATGTCAGCCCCTGAGAGGAATCCTCGGTTCCGGCCCTGACTCCACACAAGGTTTTTGGCCCCGGTATCGACGGGAGAGGAATCCCGAGAGGCCCCCTAGCAACTCGCATGGGGACTGGCGTCTCCTGAGGCCACCAGGGCGGGTCCCTGAGGTCCCCGTCGTAACTCGAGAACACCTGCCGCAACTCGAGAAAATCCAGGAAGTTCTCCCTTCCAGGCGAGATCAGGCCTATTTCCGATGAGGCGTCTGGAGACTAATGACACCTAACTTCTGGAACTTCGAAAGGGTCTTTCACAACCTTGCTGCAAATCAAGAAGTTCACCGCCATACCCGTCTCCACTCGAGAGGAAGCACGATGGTCCCGCCCACATCCAGAGGAGCCCCGTTTCCCCCTCGTAGCTCGAGATGAGGGATCCTTTCCCTGCTTTCAACGGGAAAGAATTCCCGGCGTTCCCGTCGCATCTCAAGAGGAGGCACTCTCAACAGGAAAGGCGAGAGGAACTCCATGGTCGTACCACCATTCCAAGAGTCCCCCAGATGTCTCAGTCCATTCCAGAGGAAACTCTGCCCTGCACTGGCTCATCTTTCACGCCGAGGATCGACTCACACCACGGTGGCACGTGGGACAGCCCTGTGGGAAAGCCTCGAGGGAAAGCCTCGAGGGAAAACCACAGATCCTTTGATGCACGTGACGGGAAGCGTTACATTGCTGCTACAGCCTGGAAGGAAAGCGCACGTGCATGCCCCCACTCGAGACGAGGCCTGACTCCCCTGGGGAGACTCCAGAAGTACCCAAAGATCCATGTCAGCCCCTGAGAGGAATCCTCGGTTCCGGCCCTGACTCCACTCAAGGTTTTTGGCCCCGGTATCGACGGGAGAGAAATCCCGAGAGGCCCCCTAGCAACTCGCATGGGGACTGGCCTCTCCTGAGGCCACCAGGGCGGGTCCCTGAGTTCCCCGTCGTAACTTTAGAACACCTGCCGCAACTCGAGAAAATCCAGGAAGTTCTCCCTTCCAGGCGAGATGAGGCCTATTTCCGATGAGGCGTCTGGAGACTAATGACACCTAACCTCTGGAACTTTGAAAGGGTCTTTCACACCCTTGCTGCAACTCAAGAAGTTCTCCGCCATACCCGTCTCCACTCGAGAGGAAGCACGATGGTCCCGCCCACATCCAGAGGAGCCCCGTTTTCCCCTCGGTGCTCGAGATGAGGGATCCTTTCCCTGCTTTCGACGGGAAAGAATTCCCGGCGTTCCCGTCGAATCTCAAGAGGAGGCACTCTCAACAGGAAAGGCGAGAGGAACTCCATGGTCGTACCACCATTCCAAGAGTCCCCCAGATGTCTCAGTCCATTCCTGAGGAACCTCTTTGCCCTGCACTGGCTCATCTTTCACGCCGAGGATCGACTCACACCACGGTGGCACGTGGGACAGCCCTGTGGGAAAGCCTCGAGGGAAAGCCTCGAGGGAAAACCACAGATCCTTTGATCCACGCGACGGGAAGCGTGACATTGCTGCTACAGCCTGGAAGGAAAGCGCACGTGCATGCCCCCACTCGAGACGAGGTCTGACTCCACTGGGGAGACTCCAGAAGTACCCAAAGATCCATGTCAGCCCCTGAGAGAAATCCTCGGTTCCGGCCCTGATTCCACACAAAGTTTTTGGCCCCGGTATCGACGGGAGAGGAATCCCGAGAGGCCCCCTAGCAACTCGCATGGGGACTGGCCTCTCCTGAGGCCACCAGGGCGGGTCCCTGAGGTCCCCGTCGTAACTCGAGAACACCTGCCGCAACTCGAGAAAATCCAGGAAGTTCTCCCTTCCAGGCGAGATGAGGCCTATTTCCGATGAGGCCTCTGGAGACTAATGACACCAAACCTCTGGAACTTCGAAAGGGTCTTTCACACCCTTGGTGCAACTCAAGAAGTTCACCGCCATACCCGTCTCCACTCGAGAGGAAGCACGATGGTCCCGCCCACATCCAGAGGAGCCCCGTTTCCCCCTCGTAGCTCGAGATGAGGGATCCTTTCCCTGCTTTCAACGGGAAAGAATTCCCGGCGTTCCCGTCGCATCTCAAGAGGAGGCACTCTCAACTGGAAAGGCGAGAGGAACTCCATGGTCGTACCACCATTCCAAGAGTCCCCCAGATGTCTCAGTCCATTTCAGAGGAACCTCTTTGCCCTGCACTGGCTCATCTTTCACGCCGAGGATCGACTCACAACACGGTGGCACGTGGGATAGCCCTGTGGGAGAGCCTCGAGGGAAAGACTCGAGGGAAAACCACAGATCCTTTGATCCACGCGACGGGAAGCATGACATTGCTGCTACAGCCTGGAAGGAAAGCGCACATGCATGCCCCCACTCGAGACGAGGCCTGACTCCCCTGGGGAGACTCCAGAAGTACCCAAAGATCCATGTCAGCCCCTGACAAGAATCCTCGGTTCCGGCCCTGACTCCACACAAGCTTTTTGGCCCCGGTATCGACGGGAGAGGAATCCCGAGAGACCCCCTAGCAACTCGCATGGGGACTGGCCTCTCCTGAGGCCACCAGGGCGGGTCCCTGAGGTCCCCGTCGTAACTCGAGAACACCTGCCGCAACTCGAGAAAATCCAGGAAGTTCTCCCTTCCAGGCGAGATGAGGCCTATTTCCGATGAGGCCTCTGGAGACTAATGACACCAAACCTCTGGAACTTCGAAAGGGTCTTTCACACCCTTGCTGCAACTCAAGAAGTTCACCGCCATACCCGTCTCCTCTCGAGAGGAAGCACGATGGTCCCGCCCACATCCAGAGGAGCCCCGTTTCCCCCTCGTAGCTCGAGATGAGGGATCCTTTCCCTGGTTTCAACGGGAAAGAATTCCCGGCGTTCCCGTCGCATCTCAAGAGGAGGCACTCTAAACAGGAAAGGCGAGAGGAACTCCATGGTCGTACCACCATTCCAAGAGTCCCCCAGATGTCTCAGTCCTTTCCAGAGGAACCTCTTTGCCCTGCACTGGCTCATCTTTCACGCCGAGGATCGACTCACAACACGGTGGCACGTGGGACAGCCCTGTGGGAAAGCCTCGAGGGAAAGCCTCGAGGGACAACCACAGATCCTTTGATCCACGCGACGGGAAGCGTGACATTGCTGCTACAGCCTGGAAGGAAAGCGCACGTGCATGCCCCCACTCGAGACGAGGCCTGACTCCCCTGGGGAGACTCCAGAAGTACCCAAAGATCCATGTCAGCCCCTGAGAGGAATCCTCGGTTCCGGCCCTGACTCCACACAAGCTTTTTGGCCCCGGTATCGACGGGAAAGGAATCCCGAGAGGCCCCCTAGCAACTCGCATGGGGACTGGCCTCTCCTGAGGCCACCAGGGCCGGTCCCTGAGGTCCCCGTCGTAACTCGAGAACACCTGCCGCAACTCGAGAAAATCCAGGAAGTTCTCCCTTCCAGGCGAGATGAGGCCTATTTCCGATGAGGCGTCTGGAGACTAATGACACCTAACCTCTGGAACTTCGAAAGGGTCTTTCACACCCTTGCTGCAACTCAAGAAGTTCACCACCATACCCGTTTCCACTCGAGAGGAAGCACGATGGTCCCGACCACATCCAAAGGAGCCCCGTTTCCCCCTCGTAGCTCGAGATGAGGGATCCCTTCCCTGCTTTCAACGGGAAAGAATTCCCTGCGTTCCCGTCGCATCTCAAGAGGAGGCACTCTCAACAGGAAAGGCGAGAGGAACTCCATGGTCGTACCACCATTCCAAGAGTCCCCCAGATGTCTCAGTCCATTCCAGAGGAAGCTCTTTGCCCTGCACTGGCTCATCTTTCACGCCGAGGATCGACTCACACCACGGTGGCACGTGGGACAGCCCTGTGGGAAAGCCTCGAGGGAAAGCCTCGAGGGAAAACCACAGATCCTTTGATCCAAGCGACGGGAAGCGTGACATTGCTGCTACAGCCTGGAAGGAAAGCGCACGTGCATGCCCCCACTCGAGACGAGGCCTGACTCCCCTTGGGAGACTCCAGAAGTACCCAAAGATCCATGTCAGCCCCTGAGAGGAATCCTCGGTTCCGGCCCTGACTCCACACAAGGTTTTTGGCCCCGGTATCGACGGGAGAGGAATCCCGAGAGGCCCCCTAGCAACTCGCATGGGGACTGGCCTCTCCGGAGGCCACCAGGGCGGGTCCCTGAGGTCCCCGTCGTAACTCGAGAACACCTGCCGCAACTCGAGAAAATCCAGGAAGTTCTCCCTTCCAGGCGAGATGAGGCCTATTTCCGATGAGGCCTCTGGAGACTAATGACACCAAACCTCTGGAACTTCGAAAGGGTCTTTCACACCCTTGCTGCAACTCAAGAAGTTCACCGCCATACCCGTCTCCACTCGAGAGGAAGCACGGTGGTCCCGCCCACATCCAGAGGAGCCCCGTTTCCCCCTCGTAGCTCGAGATGAGGGATCCTTTCCCTGCTTTCAACGGGAAAGAATTCCCGGCGTTCCCGTCGCATCTCAAGAGGAGGCAATCTAAACAGGAAAGGCGAGAGGAACTCCATGGTCGTACCACCATTCCAAGAGTCCCCCAGATGTCTCAGTCCATTCCAGAGGAACCTCTTTGCCCTGCACTGGCTCATCATTCACGCCGAGGATCGACTCACAACACGGTGGCACGTGGGACAGCCCTGTGGGAAAGCCTCGAGGGAAAGCCTCGAGGGAAAACCACAGATCCTTTGATCCACGCGACGGGAAGCGTGACATTGCTGCTACAGCCTGGAAGGAAAGCGCACGTGCATGCCCCCACTCGAGACGAGGCCTGACTCCCCTGGGGAGACTCCAGAAGTACCCAAAGATCCATGTCAGCCCCTGAGAGGAATCCTCGGTTCCGGCCCTGACTCCACACAAGCTTTTTGGCCCCGGTATCGACGGGAGAGGAATCCCGAGAGGCCCCCTAGCAACTCGCATGGGGACTGGCCTCTCCTGAGGCCACCAGGGCGGGTCCCTGAGGTCCCCGTCGTAACTCGAGAACACCTGCCGCAACTCGAGAAAGTCCAGGAAGTTCTCCCTTCCAGGCGAGATGAGGCCTATTTCCGATGAGGCCTCTGGAGACTAATGACACCTAACCTCTGGAACTTCGAAAGGGTCTTTCACACCCTTGCTGCAACTCAAGAAGTTCACCGCCATACCCGTCTCCACTCGAGAGGAAGCACGATGGTCCCGCCCACATCCAGAGGAGCCCCGTTTCCCCCTCGTAGCTCGAGATGAGGGATCCTTTCCCTGCTTTCAACGGGAAAGAATTCCCGGCGTTCCCGTCGCATCTCAAGAGGAGGCACTCTCAACAGGAAAGGCGAGAGGAACTCCATGGTCGTACCACCATTCCAAGAGTCCCCCAGATGTCTCAGTCCATTCCAGAGGAACCTCTTTGCCCTGCACTGGCTCATCTTTCACGCCCAGGATTGACTCACACCACGGTGGCACGTGGGACAGCCCTGTGGGAAAGCCTCGAGGGAAAGCCTCGAGGGAAAACCACAGATCCTTTGATCCACGCGACGGGAAGCGTGACATTGCTGCTACAGCCTGGAAGGAAAGCGCACGTGCATGCCCCCACTCGAGACGAGGCCTGACTCCACTGGGGAGACTCCAGAAGTACCCAAAGATCCATGTCAGCCCCTGAGAGGAATCCTCGGTTCCGGCCCTGACTCCACACAAGGTTTTTGGCCCCGGTATCAACGGGAGAGGAATCCCGAGAGGCCCCCTAGCAACTCGCCTAGGGACTGGCCTCTCCTGAGGCCACCAGGGCGGGTCCCTGAGGTCCCCGTCGTAACTCGAGAACACCTGCCGCAACTCGAGAAAATCCAGGAAGTTCTACCTTCCAGGCGAGATGAGGCCTATTTCCGATGAGGCGTCTGGAGACTAATGACACCTAACCTCTGGAACTTCGAAAGGGTCTTTCACACCCTTGCTGCAACTCAAGAAGTTCACCGCCATACCCGTCTCCACTCGAGAGGAAGCACGATGGTCCCGCCCACATCCAGAGGAGCCCCGTTTCCCCCTCGTAGCTCGAGATGAGGGATCCTTTCCCTGCTTTCAACGGGAAAGAATTCCCGGCGTTCCCGTCGCATCTCAAGAGGAGGCACTCTCAACAGGAAAGGCGAGAGGAACTCCATGGTCGTACCACCATTCCAAGAGTCCCCCAGATGTCTCAGTCCATTCCAGAGGAACCTCTTTGCCCTGCACTGGCTCATCTTTCACGCCGAGGATCGACTCACACCACGGTGGCACGTGGGACAGCCCTGTGGGAAAGCCTCGAGGGAAAACCACAGATCCTTTGATCCACGCGACGGGAAGCGTGACATTGCTGCTACAGCCTGGAAGGAAAGTGCACGTGCATGCCCCCACTCGAGACGAGGCCTGACTCCCCTGGGGAGACTCCAGAAGTACCCAAAGATCCATGTCAGCCCCTGAGCGGAATCCTCGGTTCCGGCCCTGACTCCACACAAGGTTTTTGGCCCCGGTATCGACGGGAGAGGAATCCCGAGAGGCCCCCTAGCAACTCGCATGGGGACTGGCCTCTCCTGAGGCCACCAGGGCGGGTCCCTGAGGTCCCCGTCGTAACTCGAGAACACCTGCCGCAACTCGAGAAAATCCAGGAAGTTCTCCCTTCCAGGCGAGATGAGGCCTATTTCCGATGAGGCCTCTGGAGACTAATGACACCTAACCTCTGGAACTTCGAAAGGGTCTTTCACACCCTTGCTGCAACTCAAGAAGTTCACCGCCATACCAGTCTCCACTCGAGAGGAAGCACGATGGTCCCGCCCACATCCAGAGGAGCCCCGTTTCCCCCTCGTAGCTCGAGATGAGGGATCCTTTCCCTGCTTTCAACGGCAAAAAATTCCCGGCGTTCCCGTCGCATCTCAAGAGGAGGCACTCTCAACAGGAAAGGCGAGAGGAACTCCATGGTCGTACCACCATTCCAAGAGTCCCCCAGATGTCTCAGTCCATTCCAGAGGAACCTCTTTGCCCTGCACTGGCTCATCTTTCACGCCGAGGATCGACTCACACCACGGTGGCACGTGGGACTGCCCTGTGGGAAAGCCTCGAGGGAAAGCCTCGAGGGAAAACCACAGATCCTTTGATCCACGCGACGGGAAGCGTGACATTGCTGCTACAGCCTGGAAGGAAAGCGCACGCGCATGCCCCCACTCGAGACGAGGCCTGACTCCCCTGGGGAGACTCCAGAAGTACCCAAAGATCCATGTCAGCCCCTGAGAGGAATCCTCGGTTCCGGCCCTGACTCCACACAAGGTTTTTGGCCCCGGTATCGACGGGAGAGGAATCCCGAGAGGCCCCCTAACAACTCGCATGGGGACTGGCCTCTCCTGAGGCCACCAGGGCGGGTCCCTGAGGTCCCCGTCGTAACTCGAGAACACCAGCCGCAACTCGAGAAAATCCAGGAAGTTCTCCCTTCCAGGCGAGATGAGGCCTATTTCCGATGAGGCGTCTGGAGACTAATGACACCTAACCTCTGGAACTTCGAAAGGGTCTTTCACACCCTTGCTGCAACTCAAGAAGTTCACCGCCATACCCGTGTCCACTCAAGAGGAAGCACGATGGTCCCGCCCACATCCAGAGGAGCCCCGTTTCCCCCTCGTAGCTCGAGATGAGGGATCCTTTCCCTGCTTTCAACGGGAAAGAATTCCCGGCGTTCCCGTCGCATCTCAAGAGGAGGCACTCTCAACAGGAAAGGCGAGAGGAACTCCATGGTCGTACCACCATTCCAAGAGTCCCCCAGATGTCTCAGTCCATTCCAGAGGAACCTCTTTGCCCTGCACTGGCTCATTTTTCACGCCGAGAATCGACTCACACCACGGTGTCACGTGGGACAGCCCTGTGGGAAAGCCTCGAGGGAAAGCCTCGAGCGAAAACCGCAGATCCTTTGATCCACGCGACGGGAAGCGTGACATTGCTGCTACAGCCTGGAAGGAAAGTGCACGTGCATGCCCCCACACGAGACAAGGCCTGTCTCCCCTGGCGAGACTCCAGAAGTACCCAAAGATCCATATCAGTCCCTGAGAGGAATCCTCGGTTCCGGCCCTGACTCCACACAAGGTTTTTGGCCCCGGTATCGACGGGAGAGGAATCCCGAGGGGCCCCCTAGCAACACGCATAGGGACTGGCCTCTCCTGAGGCCAACAGGGCGGGTCCCTGAGGTCCCCGTCGTAACTCGAGAACACCTGCCGCAACTCGAGAAAATCAAGGAAGTTCTCCCTTCCAGGCGAGATGAGGCCTATTTCCGATGAGGCGTCTGGAGACTAATGACACCTAACCTCTGGAACTTCGAAAGGGTCTTTCACACCCTTGCTGCAACTCAAGAAGTTCACCGCCATACCCGTCTCCACTCGAGAGAAAGCACGATGGTCCCGCCCACATCCAGAGGAGCCCCGTTTCCCCCTCGTAGCTCGAGATGAGGGATCCTTTCCCTGCTTTCAACGGCAAAAAATTCCCGGCGTTCCCGTCGCATCTCAAGAGGAGGCACTCTCAACAGGAAAGGCGAGAGGAACTCCATGGTCGTACCACCATTCCAAGAGTCCCCCAGATGTCTCAGTCCATTCCAGAGGAACCTCTTTGCCCTGCACTGGCTCATCTTTCACGCCGAGGATCGACTCACACCACGGTGGCACGTGGGACAGCCCTGTGGGAAAGCCTCTAGGGAAAACCACACATCATTTGATCCACGCGACGGGAAGCGTGACATTGCTGCTACAGCCTGGAAGGAAAGTGCACGTGCATGCCCCCACTCGAGACGAGGCCTGACTCCCCTGGGGAGACTCCAGAAGTACCCAAAGATCCATGTCAGCCCCTGAGAGGAATCCTCGGTTCCGGCCCTGACTCCACACAAGGTTTTTGGCCCCGGTATCGACGGGAGAGGAATCCCGAGAGGCCCCCTAGCAACTCGCATAGGGACTGGCCTCTCCTGAGGCCACCAGGGCGGGTCCCTGAGGTCCCCGTCGTAACTCGAGAACACCTGCCGCAACTGGAGAAAATCCAGGAAGTTCTCCCTTCCAGGCCAAATGAGGCCTATTTCCGATGAGGCGTCTGGAGACTAATGACACCTTACCTCTGGAACTTCGAAAGGGTCTTTCACAGCCTTGCTGCAACTCAAGAAGTTCACCACCATACCCGTCTCCACTAGAGAGGAAGCACGATGGTCCCGGCCACATCCAGAGGAGCCCCGTTTCCCCCTCGTATCTCGAGATGAGGGATCCTTTCCCTGCTTTAAACGGGAAAGAATTCCCGGCGTTCCCGTCGCATCTCAAGAGGAGGCACTCTCAACAGGAAAGGCGAGAGGAACTCCATGGTCGTACCACCATTCCAAGAGTCCCCCAGATGTCTCAGTCCATTCCAGAGGAACCTCTTTGCCCTGCAGTGGCTCATCTTTCACGCCCAGGATTGACTCACACCACGGTGGCACGTGGGACAGCCCTGTGGGAAAGCCTCGAGGGAAAGCCTCGAGGGAAAACCACAGATCCTTTGATCCACGCGACGGGAAGCGTGACATTGCTGCTACAGCCTGGAAGGAAAGCGCACGTGCATGTCCCCACTCGAGACGAGGCCTGACTCCCCTGGGGAGACTCCAGAAGTACCCAAAGATCCATGTCAGCCCCTGAGAGGAATCCTCGGTTCCGGCCCTGACTCCACACAAGGTTTTTGGCCCCGGTATCAACGGGAGAGGAATCCCGAGAGGCCCCCTAGCAACTCGCCTAGGGACTGGCCTCTCCTGAGGCCACCAGGGCGGGTCCCTGAGGTCCCCGTCGTAACTCGAGAACACCTGCCGCAACTCGAGAAAATCCAGGAAGTTCTCCCTTCCAGGCGAGATGAGGCCTATTTCCGATGAGGCCTCTGGAGACTAATGACACCTAACCTCTGGAACTTCGAAAGGGTCTTTCACACCCTTGCTGCAACTCAAGAAGTTCACCGCCATACCCGTCTCCACTAGAGAGGAAGCACGATGGTCCCGCCCACATCCAGAGGAGCCCCGTTTCCCCCTCGTAGCTCGAGATGAGGGATCCTTTCCCTGCTTTCAACGGGAAAGAATTCCCGGCGTTCCCGTCGCATCTCAAGAGGAGGCACTCTCAACAGGAAAG
Organism: Capricornis sumatraensis; assembly: GCF_032405125.1. Lineage (NCBI taxonomy): Eukaryota > Metazoa > Chordata > Mammalia > Artiodactyla > Bovidae > Capricornis > Capricornis sumatraensis. Next base: position 316,717 of record NW_027184627.1, read on the forward strand.
GCGAGAGGAACTCCATGGTCGTACCACCATTCCAAGAGTCCCCCAGATGTCTCAGTCCATTCCAGAGGAACCTCTTTGCCCTGCACTGGCTCATCTTTCACGCCGAGGATCGACTCACACCACGGTGGCACGTGGGACAGCCCTGTGGGAAAGCCTCGAGGGAAAACCACAGATCCTTTGATCCACGCGACGGGAAGCGCGACATTGCAGCTACAGCCTGGAAGGAAAGTGCACGTGCATGCCCCCACTCGAGACGAGGCCTGACTCCCCTGGGGAGACTCCAGAAGTACCCAAAGATCCATGTCAGCCCCTGAGAGGAATCCTCGGTTCCGGCCCTGACTCCACACAAGGTTTTTGGCCCCGGTATCGAGGGGAGAGGAATCCCGAGAGGCCCCCTAGCAACTCGCATGGGGACTGGCCTCTCCTGAGGCCACCAGGGCGGGTCCCTGAGGTCCCCGTCGTAACTCGAGAACACCTGCCGCAACTCGAGAAAGTCCAGGAAGTTCTCCCTTCCAGGCGAGATGAGGCCTATTTCCGATGAGGCGTCTGGAGACTAATGACACCTAACCTCTGGAACTTCGAAAGGGTCTTTCACACCCTTGCTGCAACTCAAGAAGTTCACCGCCATACCCGTCTCCACTCGAGAGGAAGCACGATGGTCCCGCCCACATCCAGAGGAGCCCCGTTTCCCCCTCGTAGCTTGAGATGAGGGATCCTTTCCCTGCTTTCAACGGGAAAGAATTCCCGGCGTTCCCGTCGCATCTCAAGAGGAGGCACTCTCAACAGGAAAGGCGAGAGGAACTCCATGGTCGTACCACCATTCCAAGAGTCCCCCAGATGTCTCAGTCCATTCCAGAGGAAACTCTTTGCCCTGCACTGGCTCATCTTTCACGCCGAGGATCGACTCACACCACGGTGGCACGTGGGACAGCCCTGTGGGAAAGCCTCGAGGGAAAGCCTCGAGTGAAAATCACAGATCGTTTGATCCACGTGACGGGAAGCGTGACATTGCTGCTACAGCCTGGAAGGAAAGCGCACGTGCATGCCCCCACTCGAGACGAGGCCTGACTCCCCTGGGGAGACTCCAGAAGTACCCAAAGATCCATGTCAGCCCCTGAGAGGAATCCTCGGTTCCGGCCCTGACTCCACTCAAGGTTTTTGGCCCCGGTATCGACGGGAGAGGAATCCCGAGAGGCCCCCTAGCAACTCGCATGGGGACTGGCCTCTCCTGAGGCCACCAGGGCGGGTCCCTGAGTTCCCCGTCGTAACTTAAGAACACCTGCCGCAACTCGAGAAAATCCAGGAAGTTCTCCCTTCCAGGCGAGATGAGGCCTATTTCCGATGAGGCGTCTGGAGACTAATGACACCTAACCTCTGGAACTTTGAAAGGGTCTTTCACACCCTTGCTGCAACTCAAGAAGTTCTCCGCCATACCCGTCTCCACTCGAGAGGAAGCACGATGGTCCCGCCCACATCCAGAGGAGCCCCGTTTTCCCCTCGGTGCTCGAGATGAGGGATCCTTTCCCTGCTTTCAACGGGAAAGAATTCCCGGCGTTCCCGTCGCATCTGAAGAGGAGGCACTCTCAACAGGAAAGGCGAGAGGATCTCCATGGTCGTACCACCATTCCAAGAGTCCCCCAGATGTCTCAGTCCATTCCAGAGGAACCTCTTTGCCCTGCACTGGCTCATCTTTCACGCCGAGGATCGACTCACACCACGGTGGCACGTGGGACAGCCCTGTGGGAAAGCCTCGAGGGAAAGCCTCGAGGGAAAACCACAGATCCTTTGATCCACGCGACGGGAAGCGTGACATTGCTGCTACAGCCTGGAAGGAAAGCGCACGTGCATGCCCCCACTCGAGACGAGGCCTGACTCCCCTGGGGAGACTCCAGAAGTACCCAAAGATCCATGTCAGCCCCTGAGAGGAATCCTCGGTTCTGGCCCTGACTCCACACAAGGTTTTTGGCCCCGGTATCGACGGGAGAGGAATCCCGAGAGGCCCCCTAACAACTCGCATGTGGACTGGCCTCTCCTGAGGCCACCAGGGCGGGTCCCTGAGGTCCCCGTCGTAACTCGAGAACACCAGCCGCAAATCGAGAAAATCCAGGAAGTTCTCCCTTCCAGGCGAGATGAGGCCTATTTCCGATGAGGCGTCTGGAGACTAATGACACCTAACCTCTGGAACTTCGAAAGGGTCTTTCACACCCTTGCTGCAACTCAAGAAGTTCACCGCCATACCCGTGTCCACTCAAGAGGAAGCACGATGGTCCCGCCCACATCCAGAGGAGCCCCGTTTCCCCCTCGGAGCTCGAGATGAGGGATCCTTTCCCTGCTTTCAACGGGAAAGAATTCCCGGCGTTCCCGTCGCATCTCAAGAGGAGGCACTCTCAACAGGAAAGGCGAGAGGAACTCCATGGTCGTACCACCATTCCAAGAGTCCCCCAGATGTCTCAGTCCATTCCAGAGGAACCTCTTTGCCCTGCACTGGCTCATTTTTCACGCCGAGAATCGACTCACACCACGGTGTCACGTGGGACAGCCCTGTGGGAAAGCCTCGAGGGAAAGCCTCGAGCGAAAACCGCAGATCCTTTGATCCACGCGACGGGAAGCGTGACATTGCTGCTACAGCCTGGAAGGAAAGTGCACGTGCATGCCCCCACACGAGACGAGGCCTGTCTCCCCTGGCGAGACTCCAGAAGTACCCAAAGATCCATATCAGTCCCTGAGAGGAATCCTCGGTTCCGGCCCTGACTCCACACAAGGTTTTTGGCCCCAGTATCGACGGGAGAGGAATCCCGAGGGGCCCCCTAGCAACACGCATAGGGACTGGCCTCTCCTGAGGCCAACAGGGCGGGTCCCTGAGGTCCCCGTCGTAACTCGAGAACACCTGCTGCAACTCGAGAAAATCAAGGAAGTTCTCCCTTCCAGGCGAGATGAGGCCTATTTCCGATGAGGCGTCTGGAGACTAATGACACCTAACCTCTGGAACTTCGAAAGGGTCTTTCACACCCTTGCTGCAACTCAAGAAGTTCACCGCCATACCCGTCTCCACTCGAGAGAAAGCACGATGGTCCCGCCCACATCCAGAGGAGCCCCGTTTCCCCCTCGTAGCTCGAGATGAGGGATCCTTTCCCTGCTTTCAACGGCAAAAAATTCCCGGCGTTCCCGTCGCATCTCAAGAGGAGGCACTCTCAACAGGAAAGGCGAGAGGAACTCCATGGTCGTACCACCATTCCAAGAGTCCCCCAGATGTCTCAGTCCATTCCAGAGGAACCTCTTTGCCCTGCACTGGCTCATCTTTCACGCCGAGGATCGACTCACACCACGGTGGCACGTGGGACAGCCCTGTGGGAAAGCCTCGAGGGAAAACCACACATCATTTGATCCACGCGACGGGAAGCGTGACATTGCTGCTACAGCCTGGAAGGAAAGTGCACGTGCATGCCCCCACTCGAGACGAGGCCTGACTCCCCTGGGGAGACTCCAGAAGTACCCAAAGATCCATGTCAGCCCCTGAGAGGAATCCTCGGTTCCGGCCCTGACTCCACACAAGGTTTTTGGCCCCGGTATCGACGGGAGAGGAATCCCGAGAGGCCCCCTAGCAACTCGCATAGGGACTGGCCTCTCCTGAGGCCACCAGGGCGGGTCCCTGAGGTCCCCGTCGTAACTCGAGAACACCTGCCGCAACTGGAGAAAATCCAGGAAGTTCTCCCTTCCAGGCGAAATGAGGCCTATTTCCGATGAGGCGTCTGGAGACTAATGACACCTTACCTCTGGAACTTCGAAAGGGTCTTTCACAGCCTTGCTGCAACTCAAGAAGTTCACCACCATACCCGTCTCCACTAGAGAGGAAGCACGATGGTCCCGCCCACATCCAGAGGAGCCCCGTTTCCCCCTCGTAGCTCGAGATGAGGGATCCTTTCCCTGCTTTAAACGGGAAAGAATTCCCGGCGTTCCCGTCGCATCTCAAGAGGAGGCACTCTCAACAGGAAAGGCGAGAGGAACTCCATGGTCGTACCACCATTCCAAGAGTCCCCCAGATGTCTCAGTCCATTCCAGAGGAACCTCTTTGCCCTGCACTGGCTCACCTTTCACGCCCAGGATTGACTCACACCACGGTGGCACGTGGGACAGCCCTGTGGGAAAGCCTCGAGGGAAAGCCTCGAGGGAAAACCACAGATCCTTTGATCCACGCGACGGGAAGCGTGACATTGCTGCTACAGCCTGGAAGGAAAGCGCACGTGCATGCCCCCACTCGAGACGAGGCCTGACTCCCCTGGGGAGACTCCACAAGTACCCAAAGATCCATGTCAGCCCCTGAGAGGAATCCTCGGTTCCGGCCCTGACTCCACACAAGGTTTTTGGCCCCGGTATCAACGGGAGAGGAATCCCGAGAGGCCCCCTAGCAACTCGCCTAGGGACTGGCCTCTCCTGAGGCCACCAGGGCGGGTCCCTGAGGTCCCCGTCGTAACTCGAGAACACCTGCCGCAACTCGAGAAAATCCAGGAAGTTCTCCCTTCCAGGCGAGATGAGGCCTATTTCCGATGAGGCGTCTGGAGACTAATGACACCTAACCTCTGGAACTTCGAAAGGGTCTTTCACACCCTTGCTGCAACTCAAGAAGTTCACCGCCAAACCCGTCTCCACTCGAGAGGAAGCACGATGGTCCCGCCCACATCCAGAGGAGCCCCGTTTCCCCCTCGTAGCTCGAGATGAGGGATCCTTTCCCTGCTTTCAACGGGAAAGAATTCCCGGCGTTCCCGTCGCATCTCAAGAAGAGGCACTCTCAACAGGAAAGGCGAGAGGAACTCCATGGTTGTACCACCATTCCAAGAGTCCCCCAGATGTCTCAGTCCAATCCAGAGGAACCTCTTTGCCCTGCACTGGCTCATCTTTCACGCCGAGGATCGACTCACACCACGGTGGCACGTGGGACAGCCCTGTGGGAAAGCCTCGAGGGAAAGCCTCGAGGAAAAACCACAGATCCTTTGATCCACGCGACGGGAAGCGTGACATTGCTGCTACAGCCTGGAAGGAAAGCGCACGTGCATGCCCCCACTCGAGACGAGGCCTGACTCCCCTGGGGAGACTCCAGAAGTACCCAAAGATCCATGTCAGCCCCTGAGAGGAATCCTCGGTTCCGGCCTTGACTCCACACAACCTTTTTGGCCCCGGTATCGACGGGAGAGGAATCCCGAGAGGCCCCCTAGCAACTCGCATGGGGACTGGCCTCTCCTGAGGCCACCAAGGCGGGTCCCTGAGGTCCCCGTCGTTACTCGAGAACACCTGCTGCAACTCGAGAAAATCCAGGAAGTTCTCCCTTCCAGGCGAGATGAGGCCTATTTCCGATGAGGCCTCTGGAGACTAATGACACCTAACCTCTGGAACTTCGAAAGGGTCTTTCACACCCTTGCTGCAACTCAAGAAGTTCACCGCCATATCCGTATCCACTCGAGAGGAAGCACGATGGTCCCGCCCACATCCAGAGGAGCCCCGTTTCCCCCTCGTAGCTCGAGATGAGAGATCCTTTCCCTGCTTTCAACGGCAAAAAATTCCCGGCGTTCCCGTCGCAACTCAAGAGGAGGCACTCTCAACAGGAAAGGCGAGAGGAACTCCATGGTCGTACCACCATTCCAAGAGTCCCCCAGATGTCTCAGTCCATTCCAGAGGAACCCCTTTGCCCTGCACTGGCTCATCTTTCACGCCGAGGATCGACTCACACCACGGTGGCACGTGGGACAGCCCTGTGGGAAAGCCTCGAGGTAAAATCACACATCATTTGATCCACGCGACGGGAAGCGTGACATTGCTGCTACAGCCTGGAAGGAAAGTGAACGTGCATGCCCCCACTCGAGACGAGGCCTGACTCCCCTGGGGAGACTCCAGAAGTACCCAAAGATCCATGTCAGCCCCTGAGAGGAATCCTCGGTTCCGGCCCTGACTCCACAGAAGGTTTTTGGCCCCGGTATCGACGGGAGAGGAATCCCGAGAGGCCCCCTAGCAACTCGCATGGGGACTGGCCTCTCCTGAGGCCACCAGGGCGGGTCCCTGAGGTCCCCATCGTAACTCGAGAACACCTGCCGCAACTCGAGAAAATCCAGGAAGTTCTCCCTTCCAGGCGAGATGAGGCCTATTTCCGATGAGGCGTCTGGAGACTAATGACACCTAACCTCTGGAACTTCGAAAGGGTCTTTCACACCCTTGCTGCAACTCAAGAAGTTCACCGCCATACCCGTCTCCACTCGAGAGGAAGCACGATGGTCCCGCCCACATCCAGAGGAGCCCCGTTTCCCCCTCGTAGCTCGAGATGAGGGATCCTTTTCCTGCTTTCAACGGGAAAGAATTCCCGGCGTTCCCGTCGCATCTCAAGAGGAGGCACTCTCAACAGGAAAGGCGAGAGGAACTCCATGGTCGTACCACCATTCCAAGAGTCCCCCAGATGTCTCAGTCCATTCCAGAGGAAGCTCTTTGCCCTGCACTGGCTCATCTTTCACGCCGACGATCGACTCACACCACGGTGGCACGTGGGACAGCCCTGTGGGAAAGCCTCTAGGGAAAACCACACATCATTTGATCCACGCGACGGGAAGCGTGACATTGCTGCTACAGCCTGGAAGGAAAGTGCCCGTGCATGCCCCCACTCGAGACGAGGCCTGACTCCCCTGGGGAGACTCCAGAAGTACCCAAAGATCCATGTCAGCCCCTGAGAGGAATCCTCGGTTCCGGCCCTGACTCCACACAAGGTTTTTGGCCCCGGTATCGACGGGAGAGGAATCCCGAGAGGCCCCCTAGCAACTCGCATAGGGACTGGCCTCTCCTGAGGCCACCAGGGCGGTTCCCTGAGGTCCCCGTCGTAACTCGACAACACCTGCCGCAACTGGAGAAAATCCAGGAAGTTCTCCCTTCCAGGCGAAATGAGGCCTATTTCCGATGAGGCGTCTGGAGACTAATGACACCTTACCTCTGGAACTTCCAAAGGGTCTTTCACTGCCTTGCTGCAACTCAAGAAGTTCACCACCATACCCGTCTCCACTAGAGAGGAAGCACGATGGTCCCGCCCACATCCAGAGGAGCCCCGTTTCCCCCTCGTAGCTCGAGATGAGGGATCCTTTCCCTGCTTTCAACGGGAAAGAATTCCCGGCGTTCCCGTCGCATCTCAAGAGGAGGCACTCTCAACAGGAAAGGCGAGAGGAACTCCATGGTCGTACCACCATTCCAAGAGTCCCCCAGATGTCTCAGTCCATTCCAGAGGAACCTCTTTGCCCTGCACTGGCTCATCTTTCACGCCCAGGATTGACTCACACCACGGTGGCACGTGGGACAGCCCTGTGGGAAAGCCTCGAGGGAAAGCCTCGAGGGAAAACCACAGATCCTTTGATCCACGCGACGGGAAGCGTGACATTGCTGCTACAGCCTGGAAGGAAAGCGCACGTGCATGCCCCCACTCGAGACGAGGCCTGACTCCCCTGGGGAGACTCCAGAAGTACCCAAAGATCCATGTCAGCCCCTGAGAGGAATCTTCGGTTCCGGCTCTGACTCCACACAAACTTTTTGGCCCCGGTATCAACGGGAGAGGAATCCCGAGAGGCCCCCTAGCAACTCGCCTAGGGACTGGCCTCTCCTGAGGCCACCAGGGCGGGTCCCTGAGGTCCCCGTCGTAACTCGAGAACACCTGCCGCAACTCGAGAAAATCCAGGAAGTTCTCCCTTCCAGGCGAGATGAGGCCTATTTCCGATGAGGCCTCTGGAGACTAATGACACCTAACCTCTTGAACTTCCAAAGGGTCTTTCAAACCCTTGCTGCAACTCAAGAAGTTCACCGCCATACCCGTCTCCACTAGAGAGGAAGCACGATGGTCCCGCCCACATCCAGAGGAGCCCCGTTTCCCCCTCGTAGCTCGAGATGAGGGATCCTTTCCCTGCTTTCAACGGGAAAGAATTCCCGGCGTTCCCGTCGCATCTCAAGAGGAGGCACTCTCAACAGGAAAGGCGAGAGGAACTCCATGGTCGTACCACCATTCCAAGAGTCCCCCAGATGTCTCAGTCCATTCCAGAGGAACCTCTTTGCCCTGCACTGGCTCATCTTTCACGCCGAGGATCGACTCACACCACGGTGGCACGTGGGACAGCCCTGTGGGAAAGCCTCGAGGGAAAACCACAGATCCTTTGATCCACGCGACGGGAAGCGTGACATTGCTCCTACAGCCTGGAAGGAAAGTGCACGTGCATGCCCCCACTCGAGACGAGGCCTGACTCCCCTGGGGAGACTCCAGAAGTACTCAAAGATCCATGTCAGCCCCTGAGAGGAATCCTCGGTTCCGGCCCTGAATCCACACAAGGTTTTTGGCCCCGGTATCGACGGGAGAGGAATCCCGAGAGGCCCCCTAGCAACTCGCATGGGGACTGGCCTCTCCTGAGGCCACCAGGGCGGGTCCCTGAGGTCCCCGTCGTAACTCGAGAACACCTGCCGCAACTCGAGAAAATCCAGGAAGTTCTCCCTTCCAGGCGAGATGAGGCCTATTTCCGATGAGGCGTCTGGAGACTAATGACACCTAACCTCTGGAACTTCGAAAGGGTCTTTCACACCCTTGCTGCAACTCAAGAAGTTCACCGCCATACCCGTCTCCACTCGAGAGGAAGCACGATGGTCCCGCCCACATCCAGAGGAGCCCCGTTTCCCCCTCGTAGCTCGAGATGAGGGATCCTTTCCCTGCTTTCAACGGGAAAGAATTCCCGGCATTCCCGTCGCATCTCAAGAGGAGGCACTCTCAACAGGAAAGGCGAGAGGAACTCCATGGTCGTACCACCATTCCAAGAGTCCCCCAGATGTCTCAGTCCATTCCAGAGGAAACTCTTTGCCCTGCACTGGCTCATCTTTCACGCCGAGGATCGACTCACACCACGGTGGCACGTGGGACAGCCCTGTGGGAAAGCCTCGAGGGAAAGCCTCGAGGGAAAACCACAGATCCTTTGATCCACGTGACGGGAAGCGTGACATTGCTGCTACAGCCTGGAAGGAAAGCGCACGTGCATGCCCCCACTCGAGACGAGGCCTGACTCCCCTGGGGAGACTCCAGAAGTACCCAAAGATCCATGTCAGCCCCTGAGAGGAATCCTCGGTTCCGGCCCTGACTCCACTCAAGGTTTTTGGCCCCGGTATCGACGGGAGAGGAATCCCGAGAGGCCCCCTAGCAACTCGCATGGGGACTGGCCTCTCCTGAGGCCACCAGGGCGGGTCCCTGAGTTCCCCGTCGTAACTTAAGAACACCTGCCGCAACTCGAGAAAATCCAGGAAGTTCTCCCTTCCAGGCGAGATGAGGCCTATTTCCGATGAGGCGTCTGGAGACTAATGACACCTAACCTCTGGAACTTTGAAAGGGTCTTTCACACCCTTGCTGCAACTCAAGAAGTTCTCCGCCATACCCGTCTCCACTCGAGAGGAAGCACGATGGTCCCGCCCACATCCAGAGGAGCCCCGTTTTCCCCTCGGTGCTCGAGATGAGGGATCCTTTCCCTGCTTTCAACGGGAAAGAATTCCCGGCGTTCCCGTCGCATCTCAAGAGGAGGCACTCTCAACAGGAAAGGCGAGAGGATCTCCATGGTCGTACCACCATTCCAAGAGTCCCCCAGATGTCTCAGTCCATTCCAGAGGAACCTCTTTGCCCTGCACTGGCTCATCTTTCACGCCGAGGATCGACTCACACCACGGTGGCACGTGGGACAGCCCTGTGGGAAAGCCTCGAGGGAAAGCCTCGAGGGAAAACCACAGATCCTTTGATCCACGCGACGGGAAGCGTGACATTGCTGCTACAGCCTGGAAGGAAAGAGCACGTGCATGCCCCCACTCGAGACGAGGTCTGACTCCACTGGGGAGACTCCAGAAGTACCCAAAGATCCATGTCAGCCCCTGAGAGGAATCCTCGGTTCCGGCCCTGACTCCACACAAGGTTTTTGGCCCCGGTATCGACGGGAGAGGAATCCCGAGAGGCCCCCTAGTAACTCGCATGGGGACTGGCCTCTCCGGAGGCCACCAGGGCGGGTCCCTGAGGTCCCCGTCGTAACTCGAGAACACCTGCCGCAACTCGAGAAAATCCAGGAAGTTCTCCCTTCCAGGCGAGATGAGGCCTATTTCCGATGAGGCCTCTGGAGACTAATGACACCAAACCTCTTGAACTTCGAAAGGGTCTTTCACACCCTTGGTGCAACTCAAGAAGTTCACCGCCATACCGGTCTCCACTCGAGAGGAAGCACGATGGTCCCGCCCACATCCAGAGGAGCCCCGTTTCCCCCTCGTAGCTCGAGATGAGGGATCCTTTCCCTGCTTTCAACGGGAAAGAATTCCCGGCGTTCCCGTCGCATCTCAAGAGGAGGCACTCTCAACAGGAAAGGCGAGAGGAACTCCATGGTCGTACCACCATTCCAAGAGTCCCCCAGATGTCTCAGTTCATTTCAGAGGAACCTCTTTGCCCTGCACTGGCTCATCTTTCACGCCGAGGATCGACTCACACCACGGTGGCACGTGGGACAGCCCTGTGGGAAAGCCTCGAGGGAAAGCCTCGAGGGAAAACCACAGATCATTTGATCCACGCGACGGGAAGCATGACATTGCTGGAACAGCCTGGAAGGAAAGCGCACATGCATGCCCCCACTCGAGACGAGGCCTGACTCCCCTGGGGAGACTCCAGAAGTACCCAAAGATCCATGTCAGCCCCTGAGAAGAATCCTCGGTTCCGGCCCTGACTCCACACAAGCTTTTTGGCCCCGGTATCGACGGGATAGGAATCCCGAGAGACCCCTAGCAACTCGCATGGGGACTGGCCTCTCCTGAGGCCACCAGGGCGGGTCCCTGAGGTCCCCGTCGTAACTCGAGAACACCTGCCGCAACTCGAGAAAATCCAGGAAGTTCTCCCTTCCAGGCGAGATGAGGCCTATTTCCGATGAGGCCTCTGGAGACTAATGACACCAAACCTCTGGAACTTCGAAAGGGTCTTTCACACCCTTGCTGCAACTCAAGAAGTTCACCGCCATACCCGTCTCCACTCGAGAGGAAGCACGATGGTCCCGCCCACATCCAGAGGAGCCCCGTTTCCCCCTCGTAGCTCGAGATGAGGGATCCTTTCCCTGGTTTCAACGGGAAAGAATTCCCGGCGTTCCCATCGCATCTCAAGAGGAGGCACTCTCAACAGGAAAGGCGGGAGGAACTCCATGGTCGTACCACCATTCCAAGAGTCCCCCAGATGTCTCAGTCCATTCCAGAGGAACCTCTTTGCCCTGCACTGGCTCATCTTTCACGCCGAGGATCGACTCACAACACGGTGGCACGTGGGACAGCCCTGTGGGAAAGCCTCGAGGGATAGCCTCGAGGAAAAACCACAGATCCTTTGATCCACGCGACGGGAAGCGTGACATTGCTGCTACAGCCTGGAAGGAAAGCGCACGTGCATGCCCCCACTCGAGACGAGGCCTGACTCCCCTGGGGAGACTCCAGAAGTACCCAAAGATCCATGTCAGCCCCTGAGAGGAATCCTCGGTTCCGGCCCTGACTCCACACAAGGTTTTTGGCCCCGGTATCGACGGGAGAGGAATCCCGAGAGGCCCCCTAGCAACTCGCATGGGGACTGGCCTCTCCGGAGGCCACCAGGGCGGGTCCCTGAGGTCCCCGTCGTAATTCGAGAACACCTGCCCCAACTCGAGAAAATCCAGGAAGTTCTCCCTTCCAGGCGAGATGAGGCCTATTTCCGATGAGGCCTCTGGAGACTAATGACACCAAACCTCTGGAACTTCGAAAGGGTCTTTCACACCCTTGCTGCAACTCAAGAAATTCACCGCCATACCCGTCTCCACTCGAGAGGAAGCACGATGGTCCCGCCCACATCCAGAGGAGCCCCGTTTCCCCCTCGTAGCTCGAGATGAGGGATCCTTTCCCTGGTTTCAACGGGAAAGAATTCCCGGCGTTCCCGTCGCATCTCAAGAGGAGGCACTCTCAACAGGAAAGGCGAGAGGAACTCCATGGTCGTACCACCATTCCAAGAGTCCCCCAGATGTCTCAGTCCATTCCAGAGGAACCTCTTTGCCCTGCACTGGCTCATCTTTCACGCCGAGGATCGACTCACAACACGGTGGCACGTGGGACAGCCCTGTGGGAAAGCCTCGAGGGAAAGCCTCGAGGGAAAACCACAGATCCTTTGATCCACGCGACGGGAAGCGTGACATTGCTGCTACAGCCTGGAAGGAAAGCGCACGTGCATGCCCCCACTCGAGACGAGGCCTGACTCCCCTGGGGAGACTCCAGAAGTACCCAAAGATCCATGTCAGCCCCTGAGAGGAATCCTCGGTTCCGGCCTTGACTCCACACAAGCTTTTTGGCCCCGGTATCGACGGGAGAGGAATCCCGAGAGGCCCCCTAGCAACTCGCATGGGGACTGGCCTCTCCTGAGGCCACCAGGGCGGGTCCCTGAGGTCCCCGTCGTAACTCGAGAACACCTGCCGCAACTCGAGAAAATCCAGGAAGTTCTCCCTTCCAGGCGAGATGAGGCCTATTTCCGATGAGGCCTCTGGAGACTAATGACACCTAACCTCTGGAACTTCGAAAGGGTCTTTCACACCCTTGCTGCAACTCAAGAAGTTCACCGCCATATCCGTCTCCACTCGAGAGGAAGCACGATGGTCCCGCCCACATCCAGAGGAGCCCCGTTTCCCCCTCGTAGCTCGAGATGAGGGATCCTTTCCCTGCTTTCAACGGCAAAAAATTCCCGGCGTTCCCGTCGCATCTCAAGAGGAGGCACTCTCAACAGGAAAGGCGAGAGGATCTCCATGGTCGTACCACCATTCCAAGAGGCCCCCAGATGTCTCAGTCCATTCCAGAGGAACCTCTTTGCCCTGCACTGGCTCATCTTTCACGCCGAGGATCGACTCACACCACGGTGGCACGTGGGACAGCCCTGTGGGAAAGCCTCGAGGGAAAACCACACATCATTTGATCCACGCGACGGGAAGCGTGACATTGCTGCTACAGCCTGGAAGGAAAGCGCACGTGCATGCCCCCACTCGAGACGAGGCCTGACTCCCCTGGGGAGACTCCAGAAGTACCCAAAGATCCATGTCAGCCCCTGAGAGGAATCCTCGGTTCCGGCCCTGACTCCACACAAGGTTTTTGGCCCCGGTATCGACGGGAGAGGAATCCCGAGAGGCCCCCTAGCAACTCGCATAGGGACTGGCCCCTCCTGAGGCCACCAGGGCGGGTCCCTGAGGTCCCCGTCGTAACTCGAGAACACCTGCCGCAACTCGAGAAAATCCAGGAAGTTCTCCCTTCCAGGCGAGATGAGGCCTATTTCCGATGAGGCGTCTGGAGACTAATGACACCTAACCTCTGGAACTTCGAAAGGGTCTTTCACAGCCTTGCTGCAACTCAAGAAGTTCACCACCATACCCGTCTCCACTAGAGAGGAAGCACGATGGTCCCGCCCACATCCAGAGGAGCCCCGTTTCCCCCTCTTAGCTCGAGATGAGGGATCCTTTCCCTGCTTTCAACGGGAAAGAATTCCCGGCGTTCCCGTCGCATCTCAAGAGGAGGCACTCTCAACAGGAAAGGCGAGAGGAACTCCATGGTGGTACCACCATTCCAAGAGTCCCCCAGATGTCTCAGTCCATTCCAGAGGAACCTCTTTGCCCTGCACTGGCTCATCTTTCACGCCGAGGATGGACTCACACCACCGTGGCACGTGGGACAGCCCTGTGGGAAAGGCTCGAGGGAAAGCCTCGAGGGAAAACCACAGATCCTTTGATCCACGCGACGGGAAGCGTGACATTGCTGCTACAGCCTGGAAGGAAAGCGCACGTGCATGCCCCCACTCGAGACGAGGCCTGACTCCCCTGGGGAGACTCCACAAGTACCCTAAGATCCATGTCAGCCCCTGAGAGGAATCCTCGGTTCCGGCCTTGACTCCACACAAGGTTTTTGGCCCCGGTATCAACGGGAGAGGAATCCCGAGAGGCCCCCTAGCAACTCGCCTAGGGACTGGCCTCTCCTGAGGCCACCAGGGCGGGTCCCTGAGGTCCCCGTCATAACTCGAGAACACCTGCCGCAACCCGAGAAAATCCAGGAAGTTCTCCCTTCCAGGCGAGATGAGGCCTATTTCCGATGAGGCCTCTGGAGACTAATGACACCTAACCTCTGGAACTTCGAAAGGGTCTTTCACACCCTTGCTGCAACTCAAGAATTTCACCGCCATACCCGTCTCCACTAGAGAGGAAGCACGATGGTCCCGCCCACATCCAGAGGAGCCCCGTTTCCCCCTCGTAGCTCGAGATGAGGGATCCTTTCCCTGCTTTCAACGGGAAAGAATTCCCGGCGTTCCCGTCGCATCTCAAGAGGAGGCACTCTCAACAGGAAAGGCGAGAGGAACTCCATGGTCGTACCACCATTCCAAGAGTCCCCCAGATGTCTCAGTCCATTCCAGAGGAACCTCTTTGCCCTGCACTGGCTCATCTTTCACGCCGAGGATCGACTCACACCACGGTGGCACGTGGGACAGCCCTGTGGGAAAGCCTCGAGGGAAAGCCTCGAGGGAAAACCACAGATCCTTTGATCCACGTGACGGGAAGCGTGACATTGCTGCTACAGCCTGGAAGGAAAGCGCACGTGCATGCCCCTACTCGAGACGAGGCCTGACTCCACTGGGGTGACTCCAGAAGTACCCAAAGATCCATGTCAGCCCCTGAGAGGAATCCTCGGTTCCGGCCCTGACTCCACACAAGGTTTTTGGCCCCGGTATCGACGGGAGAGGAATCCCGAGAGGCCCCCTAGTAACTCGCATGGGGACTGGCCTCTCCGGAGGCCACCAGGGCGGGTCCCTGAGGTCCCCGTCGTAATTCGAGAACACCTGCCGCAACTCGAGAAAATCCAGGAAGTTCTCCCTTCCAGGCGAGATGAGGCCTATTTCCGATGAGGCCTCTGGAGACTAATGACACCAAACCTCTGGAACTTCGAAAGGGTCTTTCACACCCTTGCTGCAACTCAAGAAGTTCACCGCCATACCCGTCTCCACTCGAGAGGAAGCACGATGGTCCCGCCCACATCCAGAGGATCCCCGTTTCCCCCTCGTAGCTCGAGATGAGGGATCCTTTCCCTGGTTTCAACGGGAAAGAATTCCCGGCGTTCCCGTCGCATCTCAAGAGGAGGCACTCTCAACAGGAAAGGCGAGAGGAACTCCATGGTCGTACCACCATTCCAAGAGTCCCCCAGATGTCTCAGTCCATTCCAGAGGAACCTCTTTGCCCTGCACTGGCTCATCTTTCACGCCGAGGAACGACTCACAACACGGTGGCACGTGGGACAGCCCTGTGGGAAAGCCTCGAGGGAAAGCCTCGAGGGAAAACCACAGATCCTTTGATCCACGCGACGGGAAGCGTGACATTGCTGCTACAGCCTGGAAGGAAAGCGCACGTGCATGCCCCCACTCGAGACGAGGCCTGACTCCCCTGGGGAGACTCCAGAAGTACCCAAAGATCCATGTCAGCCCCTGAGAGGAATCCTCGGTTCCGGCCCTGACTCCACACAAGGTTTTTGGCCCCGGTATCGACGGGAGAGGAATCCCGAGAGGCCCCCTAGCAACTCGCATGGGGACTGGCCTCTCCGGAGGCCACCAGGGCGGGTCCCTGAGGTCCCCGTCGTAATTCGAGAACACCTGCCCCAACTCGAGAAAATCCAGGAAGTTCTCCCTTCCAGGCGAGATGAGGCCTATTTCCGATGAGGCCTCTGGAGACTAATGACACCTAACCTCTGGAACTTCGAAAGGGTCTTTCACACCCTTGCTGCAACTCAAGAAGTTCACCGCCATATCCGTCTCCACTCGAGAGGAAGCACGATGGTCCCGCCCACATCCAGAGGAGCCCCGTTTCCCCCTCGTAGCTCGAGATGAGGGATCCTTTCCCTGCTTTCAACGGCAAAAAATTCCCGGCGTTCCCGTCGCATCTCAAGAGGAGGCACTCTCAACAGGAAAGGCGAGAGGAACTCCATGGTCGTACCACCATTCCAAGAGTCCCCCAGATGTCTCAGTCCATTCCAGAGGAACCTCTTTGCCCTGCACTGGCTCATCTTTCACGCCGAGGATCGACTCACACCACGGTGGCACGTGGGACAGCCCTGTGGGAAAGCCTCGAGGGAAAACCACACATCATTTGATCCACGCGACGGGAAGCGTGACATTGCTGCTACAGCCTGGAAGGAAAGCGAACGTGCATGCCCCCACTCGAGACGAGGCCTGACTCCCCTGGGGAGACTCCAGAAGTACCCAAAGATCCATGTCAGCCCCTGAGAGGAATCCTCGGTTCCGGCCCTGACTCCACACAAGGTTTTTGGCCCCGGTATCGACGGGAGAGGAATCCCGAGAGGCCCCCTAGCAACTCGCATAGGGACTGGCCCCTCCTGAGGCCACCAGGGCGGGTCCCTGAGGTCCCCGTCGTAACTCGAGAACACCTGCCGCAACTCGAGAAAATCCAGGAAGTTCTCCCTTCCAGGCGAGATGAGGCCTATTTCCGATGAGGCGTCTGGAGACTAATGACACCTAACCTCTGGAACTTCGAAAGGGTCTTTCACAGCCTTGCTGCAACTCAAGAAGTTCACCACCATACCCGTCTCCACTAGAGAGGAAGCACGATGGTCCCGCCCACATCCAGAGGAGCCCCGTTTCCCCCTCTTAGCTCGAGATGAGGGATCCTTTCCCTGCTTTCAACGGGAAAGAATTCCCGGCGTTCCCGTCGCATCTCAAGAGGAGGCACTCTCAACAGGAAAGGCGAGAGGAACTCCATGGTGGTACCACCATTCCAAGAGTCCCCCAGATGTCTCAGTCCATTCCAGAGGAACCTCTTTGCCCTGCACTGGCTCATCTTTCACGCCGAGGATGGACTCACACCACCGTGGCACGTGGGACAGCCCTGTGGGAAAGGCTCGAGGGAAAGCCTCGAGGGAAAACCACAGATCCTTTGATCCACGCGACGGGAAGCGTGACATTGCTGCTACAGCCTGGAAGGAAAGCGCACGTGCATGCCCCCACTCGAGACGAGGCCTGACTCCCCTGGGGAGACTCCACAAGTACCCTAAGATCCATGTCAGCCCCTGAGAGGAATCCTCGGTTCCGGCCTTGACTCCACACAAGGTTTTTGGCCCCGGTATCAACGGGAGAGGAATCCCGAGAGGCCCCCTAGCAACTCGCCTAGGGACTGGCCTCTCCTGAGGCCACCAGGGCGGGTCCCTGAGGTCCCCGTCGTAACTCGAGAACACCTGCCGCAACCCGAGAAAATCCAGGAAGTTCTCCCTTCCAGGCGAGATGAGGCCTATTTCCGATGAGGCCTCTGGAGACTAATGACACCTAACCTCTGGAACTTCGAAAGGGTCTTTCACACCCTTGCTGCAACTCAAGAATTTCACCGCCATACCCGTCTCCACTAGAGAGGAAGCACGATGGTCCCGCCCACATCCAGAGGAGCCCCGTTTCCCCCTCGTAGCTCGAGATGAGGGATCCTTTCCCTGCTTTCAACGGGAAAGAATTCCCGGCGTTCCCGTCGCATCTCAAGAGGAGGCACTCTCAACAGGAAAGGCGAGAGGAACTCCATGGTCGTACCACCATTCCAAGAGTCCCCCAGATGTCTCAGTCCATTCCAGAGGAACCTCTTTGCCCTGCACTGGCTCATCTTTCACGCCGAGGATCGACTCACACCACGGTGGCACGTGGGACAGCCCTGTGGGAAAGCCTCGAGGGAAAGCCTCGAGGGAAAACCACAGATCCTTTGATCCACGTGACGGGAAGCGTGACATTGCTGCTACAGCCTGGAAGGAAAGCGCACGTGCATGCCCCTACTCGAGACGAGGCCTGACTCCACTGGGGTGACTCCAGAAGTACCCAAAGATCCATGTCAGCCCCTGAGAGGAATCCTCGGTTCCGGCCCTGACTCCACACAAGGTTTTTGGCCCCGGTATCGACGGGAGAGGAATCCCGAGAGGCCCCCTAGTAACTCGCATGGGGACTGGCCTCTCCGGAGGCCACCAGGGCGGGTCCCTGAGGTCCCCGTCGTAATTCGAGAACACCTGCCGCAACTCGAGAAAATCCAGGAAGTTCTCCCTTCCAGGCGAGATGAGGCCTATTTCCGATGAGGCCTCTGGAGACTAATGACACCAAACCTCTGGAACTTCGAAAGGGTCTTTCACACCCTTGCTGCAACTCAAGAAGTTCACCGCCATACCCGTCTCCACTCGAGAGGAAGCACGATGGTCCCGCCCACATCCAGAGGATCCCCGTTTCCCCCTCGTAGCTCGAGATGAGGGATCCTTTCCCTGGTTTCAACGGGAAAGAATTCCCGGCGTTCCCGTCGCATCTCAAGAGGAGGCACTCTCAACAGGAAAGGCGAGAGGAACTCCATGGTCGTACCACCATTCCAAGAGTCCCCCAGATGTCTCAGTCCATTCCAGAGGAACCTCTTTGCCCTGCACTGGCTCATCTTTCACGCCGAGGAACGACTCACAACACGGTGGCACGTGGGACAGCCCTGTGGGAAAGCCTCGAGGGAAAGCCTCGAGGGAAAACCACAGATCCTTTGATCCACGCGACGGGAAGCGTGACATTGCTGCTACAGCCTGGAAGGAAAGCGCACGTGCATGCCCCCACTCGAGACTAGGCCTGACTCCCCTGGGGAGACTCCAGAAGTACCCAAAGATCCATGTCAGCCCCTGAGAGGAATCCTCGGTTCCGGCCCTGACTCCACACAAGCTTTTTGGCCCCGGTATCGATGGGAGAGGAATCCCGAGAGGCCACCTAGCAACTCGCATGGGGACTGGCCTCTCCTGAGGCCACCAGGGCGGGTCCCTGAGATCCCCGTCGTAACTCGAGAACACCTGCCGCAACTCGAGAAAATCCAGGAAGTTCTCCCTTCCAGGCGAGATGAGGCCTATTTCCGATGAGGCGTCTGGAGACTAATGACACCTAACCTCTGGAACTTCGAAAGGGTCTTTCACACCCTTGCTGCAACTCAAGAAGTTCACCGCCATACCCGTCTCCACTCGAGAGGAAGCACGATGGTCCCGCCCACATCCAGAGGAGCCCCGTTTCCCCCTCGTAGCTCGAGATGAGGGATCCTTTCCCTGCTTTCAACGGGAAAGAATTCCCGGCGTTCCCGTCGCAACTCAAGAGGAGGCACTCTCAACAGGAAAGGCGAGAGGAACTCCATGGTCGTACCACCATTCCAAGAGTCCCCCAGATGTCTCAGTCCATTCCAGAGGAACCTCTTTGCCCTGCACTGGCTCATCTTTCACGCCGAGGATCGACTCACACCACGGTGGCACGTGGGACAGCCCTGTGGGAAAGCCTCGAGGGAAAACCACAGATCCTTTGATCCACGCGACGGGAAGCGTGACATTGCTGCTACAGCCTGGAAGGAAAGTGCACGTGCATGCCCCCACTCGAGACGAGGCCTGACTCCCCTGGGGAGACTCCAGAAGTACCCAAAGATCCATGTCAGCCCCTGAGAGGAATCCTCGGTTCCGGCCCTGACTCCACACAAGGTTTTTGGCCCCGGTATCGACTGGAGAGGAATCCCGAGAGGCCCCCTAGCAACTCGCATGGGGACTGGCCTCTCCTGAGGCCACCAGGGCGGGTCCCTGAGGTCCCCGTCGTAACTCGAGAACACCTGCCGCAACTCGGGAAAATCCAGGAAGTTCTCCCTTCCAGGCGAGATGAGGCCTATTTCCAATGAGGCGTCTGGAGACTAATGACACCTAACCTCTGGAACTTCGAAAGGGTCTTTCACACCCTTGCTGCAACTCAAGAAGTTCACCGCCATACCCGTCTCCACTCGAGAGGAAGCACGATGGTCCCGCCCACATCCAGAGGAGCCCCGTTTCCCCCTCGTAGCTCGAGATGAGGGATCCTTTCCCTGCTTTCAACGGGAAAGAATTCCCGGCGTTCCCGTCGCATCTCAAGAGGAGGCACTCTCAACAGGAAAGGCGAGAGGAACTCCATGGTCGTACCACCATTCCAAGAGTCCCCCAGATGTCTCAGTCCATTCCAGAGGAACCTCTTTGCCCTGCACTGGCTCATCTTTCACGCCGAGGATCGACTCACAACACGGTGGCACGTGGGACAGCCCTGTGGGAAAGCCTCGAGGGAAAGCCTCGAGGGAAAACCACAGATCCTTTGATCCACGCGACGGGAAGCGTGACATTGCTGCTACAGCCTGGAAGGAAAGCGCACGTGCATGCCCCCACTTGAGACGAGGCCTGACTCCCCTGGGGAGACTCCAGAAGTACCCAAAGATCCATGTCAGCCCCTGAGAGGAATCCTCGGTTCCGGCCCTGACTCCACACAAGCTTTTTGGCCCCGGTATCGACGGGAGAGGAATCCCGAGAGGCCCCCTAGCAACTCGCATGGGGACTGACCTCTCCTGAGGCCACCAGGGCGGGTCCCTGAGGTCCCCGTCGTAACTCGAGAACACCTGCCGCAACTCGAGAAAATCCAGGAAGTTCTCCCTTCCAGGCGAGATGAGGCCTATTTCCGATGAGGCGTCTGGAGACTAATGACACCTAACCTCTGGAACTTCGAAAGGGTCTTTCACACCCTTGCTGCAACTCAAGAAGTTCACCGCCATACCCGTCTCCACTCGAGAGGAAGCACGATGGTCCCGCCCACATCCAGAGGAGCCCCGTTTCCCCCTCGGAGCTCGAGATGAGGGATCCTTTCCCTGCTTTCAACGGGAAAGAATTCCCGGCGTTCCCGTCGAATCTCAAGAGGAGGCACTCTCAACAGGAAAGGCGAGAAGAACTCCATGGTCGTACCACCATTCCAAGAGTCCCCCAGATGTCTCAGTCCATTCCAGAGGAACCTCTTTGCCCTGCACTGGCTCATCTTTCACGCCGAGGATCGACTCACACCACGGTGGCACGTGGGACAGCCCTGTGGGAAAGCCTCGAGGGAAAACCACAGATCCTTTGATCCACGCGACGGGAAGCGTGACATTGCTGCTACAGCCTGGAAGGAAAGTGCACGTGCATGCCCCCACTCGAGACGAGGCCTGACTCCCCTGGGGAGACTCCAGAAGTACCCAAAGATCCATGTCAGCCCCTGAGAGGAATCCTCGGTTCCGGCCCTGACTCCACACAAGGTTTTTGGCCCCGGTATCGATGGGAGAGGAATCCCGAGAGGCCCCCTAGCAACTCGCATGGGGACTGGCCTCTCCTGAGGCCACCAGGGCGGGTCCCTGAGGTCCCCGTCATAACTCGAGATCACCTGCCGCAACTCGAGAAAATCCAGGAAGTTCTCCCTTCCAGGCGAGATGAGGCCTATTTCCGATGAGGCGCCTGGAGACTAATGACACCTAACCTCTGGAACTTCGAAAGGGTCTTTCACACCCTTGCTGCAACTCAAGAAGTTCACCGCCATACCCGTCTCCACTCGAGAGGAAGCACGATGGTCCCGCCCACATCCAGAGGAGCCCCGTTTCCCCCTCATAGCTCGAGATGAGGGATCCTTTTCCTGCTTTCAACGGGAAAGAATTCCCGGCGTTCCCGTCGCATCTCAAGAGGAGGCACTCTCAACAGGAAAGGCGAGAGGAACTCCATGGTCGTACCACCATTCCAAGAGTCCCCCAGATGTCTCAGTCCATTCCAGAGGAACCTCTTTGCCCTGCACTGGCTCATCTTTCACGCCGAGGATCGACTCACACCACGGTGGCACGTGGGACAGCCCTGTGGGAAAGCCTCGAGGGAAAGCCTCGAGGGAAAACCACATATCCTTTGATCCACGTGACGGGAAGCGTGACATTGCTGCTACAGCCTGAAAGGAAAGCGCACGTGCATGCCCCCACTCGAGACGAGGCCTGACTCCACTGGGGAGACTCCAGAAGTACCCAAAGATCCATGTCAGCCCCTGAGAGGAATCCTCGGTTCCGGCCCTGACTCCACACAAGCTTTTTGGCCCCGGTATCGACGGGAGAGGAATCCCGAGAGGCCCCCTAGCAACTCGCATGGGGACTGGCCTCTCCTGAGGCCACCAGGGCGGGTTCCTGAGGTCCCCGTCGAAACTCGAGAACACCTGCCGCAACTCGAGAAAATCCAGGAAGTTCTCCCTTCCAGGCGAGATGAGGCCTATTTCCGATGAGGCGTCTGGAGTCTAATGACACCTAACCTCTGGAACTTCGAAAGGGTCTTTCACACCCTTGCTGCAACTCAAGAAGTTCACCGCCATACACGTCTCCACTCGAAAGGAAGCACGATGGTCCCGCCCACATCCAGAGGAGCCCCGTTTCCCCCTCGTAGCTCGAGATGAGGGATCCTTTCCCTGCTTTCAACGGGAAAGAATTCCCGGCGTTCCCGTCGCATCTCAAGAGGAGGCACTCTCAACAGGAAAGGCGAGAGGAACTCCATGGTCGTACCACCATTCCAAGAGTCCCCCAGATGTCTCAGTCCATTCCAGAGGAACCTCTTTGCCCTGCACTGGCTCATCTTTCACGCCGAGGATCGACTCACACCACGGTGGCACGTGGGACAGCCCTGTGGGAAAGGCTCGAGGGAAAGGCTCGAGGGAAAACCACAGATCCTTTGATCCAAGCGACGGGAAGCGTGACATTGCTGCTAAAGCCTGGAAGGAAAGCGCACGCGCATGCCCCCACTCGAGACGAGGCCTGACTCCCCTGGAGAGACTCCAGAAGTACCCAAAGATCCATGTCAGCCCCTGAGAGGAATCCTCGGTTCCGGCCCTGACTCCACACAAGGTTTTTGGCCCCGGTATCGACGGGAGAGGAATCCAGAGAGGCCCCCTAACAACTCGCATGGGGACTGGCCTCTCCTGAGGCCACCAGGGCGGGTCCCTGAGGTCCCCGTCGTAACTCGAGAACACCTGCCCCAAATCGAGAAAATCCAGGAAGTTCTCCCTTCCAGGCGAGATGAGGCCTATTTCCGATGAGGCGTCTGGAGACTAATGACACCTAACCTCTGGAACTTCGAAAGGGTCTTTCACACCCTTGCTGCAACTCAAGAAGTTCACCGCCATACCCGTGTCCACTCAATAGGAAGCACGATGGTCCCGCCCACATCCAGAGGAGCCCCGTTTCGCCCTCGTAGCTCGAGATGAGGGATCCTTTCCCTGCTTTCAACGGGAAAGAATTCCCGGCGTTCCCGTCGCAACTCAAGAGGAGGCACTCTCAACAGGAAAGGCGAGAGGAACTCCATGGTCGTACCACCATTCCAAGAGTCCCCCAGATGTCTCAGTCCATTCCAGAGGAACCTCTTTGCCCTGCACTGGCTCATTTTTCACGCCGAGAATCGACTCACACCACGGTGTCACGTGGGACAGCCCTGTGGGAAAGCCTCGAGGGAAAGCCTCGAGGGAAAACCGCAGATCCTTTGATCCACGCGACGGGAAGCGTGACATTGCTGCTACAGCCTGGAAGGAAAGTGCACGTGCATGCCCCCACACGAGACGAGGCCTGTCTCCCCTGGCGAGTCTCCAGAGGTACCCAAAGATCCATATCAGTCCCTGAGAGGAATCCTCGGTTCCGGCCCTGACTCCACACAAGGTTTTTGGCCCCGGTATCGACGGGAGAGGAATCCCGAGGGGCCCCCTAGCAACACGCATAGGGACTGGCCTCTCCTGAGGCCAACAGGGCGGGTCCCTGAGGTCCCCGTCGTAACTCGAGAACACCTGCCGCAACTCGAGAAAATCAAGGAAGTTCTCCCTTCCAGGCGAGATGAGGCCTATTTCCGATGAGGCGTCTGGAGACTAATGACACCTAACCTCTGGAACTTCGAAAGGGTCTTTCACACCCTTGCTGCAACTCAAGAAGTTCACCGCCATACCCGTCTCCACTCGAGAGAAAGCACGGTGGTCCCGCCCACATCCAGAGGAGCCTCGTTTCCCCCTCGTAGCTCGAGATGAGGGATCCTTTCCCTGCTTTCAACGGCAAAAAATTCCCGGCGTTCCCGTCGCATCTCAAGAGGAGGCACTCTCAACAGGAAAGGCGAGAGGAACTCCATGGTCGTACCACCATTCCAAGAGTCCCCCAGATGTCTCAGTCCATTCCAGAGGAACCTCTTTGCCCTGCACTGGCTCATCTTTCACGCCGAGGATCGACTCACACCACGGTGGCACGTGGGACAGCCCTGTGGGAAAGCCTCGAGGGAAAACCACACATCATTTGATCCACGCGACGGGAAGCGTGACATTGCTGCTACAGCCTGGAAGGAAAGTGCACGTGCATGCCCCCACTCGAGACGAGGCCTGACTCCCCTGGGGAGACTCCAGAAGTACCCAAAGATCCATGTCAGCCCCTGAGAGGAATCCTCGGATCCGGCCCTGACTCCACACAAGGTTTTTGGCCCCGGTATCGACGGGAGAGGAATCCCGAGAGGCCCCCTAGCAACTCGCATGGGGAGTGGCCTCTCCGGAGGCCACCAGGGCGGGTCCCTGAGGTCCCCGTCGTAACTCGAGAACACCTGCCGCAACTCGAGAAAATCCAGGAAGTTCTCCCTTCCAGGCGAGATGAGGCCAATTTCCGATGAGGCCTCTGGAGACTAATGACACCAAACCTCTGGAACTTCGAAAGGGTCTTTCACACCCTTGCTGCAACTCAAGCAGTTCACCGCCATACCCGTCTCCACTCGAGAGGAAGCACGATGGTCCCGCCAACATCCAGAGGAGCCCCGTTTCCCCCTCGGAGCTCGAGATGAGGGATCCTTTCCCTGCTTTCAACGGGAAAGAATTCCCGGCGTTCCCGTCGCATCTCAAGAGGAGGCACTCTCAACAGGAAAGGCGAGAGGAACTCCATGGTCGTACCACCATTCCAAGAGTCCCCCAGATGTCTCAGTCCATTCCAGAGGAACCTCTTTGCCCTGCACTGGCTCATCTTTCACGCCGAGGATCGACTCACACCACGGTGGCACGTGGGACAGCCCTGTGGGAAAGCCTCGAGGGAAAACCACAGATACTTTGATCCACGCCACGGGAGGCGTGACATTGCTGCTACAGCCTGGAAGGAAATTGCACGTGCATGCCCCCACTCGAGACGAGGCCTGACTCCCCTGGGGAGACTCCAGAAGTACCCAAAGATCCATGTCTGCCCCTGAGAGGAATCCTCGGTTCCGGCCCTGACTGCACACAAGTTTTTGGCCCCGGTATTGACGGGAGAGGAATCCCGAGAGGCCCCTTAGCAACTCGCATGGGGACTGGCCTCTCCTGAAGCCACCAGGGAGGGTCCCTGAGGTCCCCGTCGTAACTCGACAACACCTGCCGCAACTCGAGAAAATCCAGGAAGTTCTCCCTTCCAGGCGAGATGAGGCCTATTTCCGATGAGGCGTCTGGAGACTAATGACACCTAACCTCTGGAACTTCGAAAGGGTCTTTCACACCCTTGCTGCAACTCAAGAAGTTCACCGCCATACCCGTCTCCACTCGAGAGGAAGCACGATGGTCCCGCCCACATCCAGAGGAGCCCCGTTTCCCCCTCGTAGCTCGAGATGAGGGATCCTTTCCCTGCTTTCAACGGGAAAGAATTCCCGGCGTTCCCGTCGCATCTCAAGAGGAGGCACTCTCAACAGGAAAGGCGAGAGGAATTCCATGGTCGTACCACCATTCCAAGAGTCCCCCAGATGTCTCAGTCCATTCCAGAGGAACCTCTTTGCCCTGCACTGGCTCATTTTTCACGCCGAGAATCGACTCACACCACGGTGTCACGTGGGACAGCCCTGTGGGAAAGCCTCGAGGGAAAGCTTCGAGGGAAAACCGCAGATCCTTTGATCCACGCTACGGGAGCGTGACATTGCTGCTACAGCCTGGAAGGAAAGTGCACGTGCATGCCCCCACACGAGACGAGGCCTGTCTCCCCTGGCGAGACTCCAGAAGTACCCAAAGATCCATATCAGTCCCTGAGAGGAATCCTCGGTTCCGGCCCTGACTCCACACAAGGTTTTTGGCTCCGGTATCGACGGGAGAGGAATCCCGAGGGGCCCCCTAGCAACACGCATAGGGAATGGCCTCTCCTGAGGCCAACAAGGCGGGTCCCTGAGGTCCCCGTCGTAACTCGAGAACACCTGCTGCAACTCGAGAAAATCAAGGAAGTTCTCCCTTCCAGGCGAGATGAGGCCTATTTCCGATGAGGCGTCTGGAGACTAATGACACCTAACCTCTGGAACTTCGAAAGGGTCTTTCACACCCTTGTTGCAACTCAAGAAGTTCACCGCCATACCCGTCTCCACTCGAGAGAAAGCACGATGGTCCCGCCCACATCCAGAGGAGCCCCGTTTCCCCCTCGTAGCTCGAGATGAGGGATCCTTTCCCTGCTTTCAACGGGAAAAAATTCCCGGCGTTCCCGTCGCATCTCAAGAGGAGGCACTCTCAACAGGAAAGGCGAGAGGAACTCCATGGTCGTACCACCATTCCAAGAGTCCCCCAGATGTCTCAGTCCATTCCAGAGGAACCTCTTTGCCCTGCACTGGCTCATCTTTCACGCCGAGGATCGACTCACACCACGGTGGCACGTGGGACAGCCCTGTGGGAAAGCCTCTAGGGAAAACCACACATCATTTGATCCACGCGACGGGAAGCGTGACATTGCTGCTACAGCCTGGAAGGAAAGTGCACGTGCATGCCCCCACTCGAGACGAGGCCTGACTCCCCTGGGGAGACTCCAGAAGTACCCAAAGATCCATGTCAGCCCCTGAGAGGAATCCTCGGTTCCGGCCCTGACTCCACACAAGGTTTTTGGCCCCGGTATCGACGGGAGAGGAATCCCGAGAGGCCCCCTTGCAACTCGCATAGGGACTGGCCTCTCCTGAGGCCACCAGGGCGGGTCCCTGAGGTCCCCGTCGTAACTCGAGAACACCTGCCGCAACTCGAGAAAATCCAGGAAGTTCTCCCTTCCAGGCGAGATGAGGCCTATTTCCGATGAGGCGTCTGGAGACTAATGTCACCTTAGCTCTGGAACTTCGAAAGGGTCTTTCACAGCCTTGCTGCAACTCAAGAAGTTCACCACCATACCCGTCTCCACTAGAGAGGAAGCACGATGGTCCCGCCCACATCCAGAGGAGCCCCGTTTCCCCCTCGTAGCTCGAGATGAGGGATCCTTTCCCTGCTTTCAACGGGAAAGAATTCCCGGCGTTCCCGTCGCATCTCAAGAGGAGGCACTCTCAACAGGAAAGGCGAGAGGAACTCCATGGTCGTACCACCATTCCAAGAGTCCCCCAGATGTCTCAGTCCATTCCAGAGGAAACTCTTTGCCCTGCACTGGCTCATCTTTCACGCCGAGGATCGACTCACACCACGGTGGCACGTGGGACAGCCCTGTGGGAAAGCCTCGAGGGAAAGCCTCGAGGGAAAACCACAGATCCTTTGATCCACGCGACGGGAAGCGTGACATTGCTGCTACAGCCTGGAAGGAAAGCGCACGTGCATGCCCCCACTCGAGACGAGGCCTGACTCCCCTGGGGAGACTCCAGAAGTACCCAAAGATCCATGTCAGCCCCTGAGAGGAATCCTCGGTTCCGGCCCTGACTCCACACAAGGTTTTTCGCCCCGGTATCAACGGGAGAGGAATCCCGAGAGGCCCCCTAGCAACACGCCTAGGGACTGGCCTCTCCTGAGGCCACCAGGGCGGGTCCCTGAGGTCCCCGTCGTAACTCGAGAACACCTGCCGCAACTCGAGAAAATCCAGGAAGTTCTCCCTTCCAGGCGAGATGAGGCCTATTTCCGATGAGGCGTCTGGAGACTAATGACACCTAACCTCTGGAACTTCGAAATGGTCTTTCACACCCTTGCTGCAACTCAAGAAGTTCACCGCCATACCCGTCTCCACTAGAGAGGAAGCACGATGGTCCCGCCCACATCCAGAGGAGCCCCGTTTCCCCCTCGTAGCTCGAGATGAGGGATCCTTTCCCTGCTTTCAACGGGAAAGAATTCCCGGCGTTCCCGTCGCATCTCAAGAGGAGGCACTCTCAACAGGAAAGGCGAGAGGAACTCCATGGTCGTACCACCATTCCAAGAGTCCCCCAGATGTCTCAGTCCATTCCAGAGGAAGCTCTTTGCCCTGCACTGGCTCATCTTTCACGCCGAGGATCGACTCACACCACGGTGGCACGTGGGACAGCCCTGTGGGAAAGCCTCGAGGGAAAGCCTCGAGGGAAAACCACAGATCCTTTGATCCACGTGACGGGAAGCGTGACATTGCTGCTACAGCATGAAAGGAAAGCGCACGTGCATGCCCCCACTCGAGACGAGGCCTGACTCCACTGGGGAGACTCCAGAAGTACCCAAAGATCCATGTCAGCCCCTGAGAGGAATCCTCGGTTCCGGCCCTGACTCCACACAAGGTTTTTGGCCCCGGTATCGACGGGAGAGGAATCCCGAGAGGCCCCCTAGCAACTCGCATGGGGACTGGCCTCTCCGGAGGCCACCAGGGCGGGTCCCTGAGGTCCCCGTCGTAATTCGAGAACACCTGCCGCAACTCGAGAAAATCCAGGAAGTTCTCCCTTCCAGGCGAGATGAGGCCTATTTCCGATGAGGCGTCTGGAGACTAATGACACCTAACCTCTGGAACTTCGAAAGGGTCTTTCACACCCTTGTTGCAACTCAAGAAGTTCACCGCCATACCCGTCTGCACTCGAGAGAAAGCACGATGGTCCCGCCCACATCCAGAGGAGCCCCGTTTCCCCCTCGTAGCTCGAGATGAGGGATCCTTTCCCTGCTTTCAACGGGAAAAAATTCCCGGCGTTCCCGTCGCATCTCAAGAGGAGGCACTCTCAACAGGAAAGGCGAGAGGAACTCCATGGTCGTACCACCATTCCAAGAGTCCCCCAGATGTCTCAGTCCATTCCAGAGGAACCTCTTTGCCCTGCACTGGCTCATCTTTCACGCCGAGGATCGACTCACACCACGGTGGCACGTGGGACAGCCCTGTGGGAAAGCCTCTAGGGAAAACCACACATCATTTGATCCACGCGACGGGAAGCGTGACATTGCTGCTACAGCCTGGAAGGAAAGTGCACGTGCATGCCCCCTCACGAAACGAGGCCTGTCTCCCCTGGCGAGACTCCAGAAGTATCCAAAGATCCATATCAGCCCCTGAGAGGAATCCTCGGTTCCGGCCCTGACTCCACACAAGGTTTTTGGCCCCGGTATCGACGGGAGAGGAATCCCGAGAGGCCCCCTAGCAACTCGCATGGGGACTGGCCTCTCCTGAGGCCACCAGGGCCGGTCCCTGAGGTCCCCGTCGTAACTCGAGAACACCTGCCGCAACTCGAGAAAATCCAGGAAGTTCTCCCTTCCAGGCGAGATGAGGCCTATTTCCGATGAGGCCTCTGGAGACTAATGACACCAAACCTCTGGAACTTCGAAAGGGTCTTTCACACCCTTGCTGCAACTCAAGAAGTTCACCGCCATACCCGTCTCCACTCGAGAGGAAGCACGATGGTCCCGCCCACATCCAGAGGAGCCCCGTTTCCCCCTCGTAGCTCGAGATGAGGGATCCTTTCCCTGCTTTCAACGGGAAAGAATTCCCGGCGTTCCCGTCGCATCTCAAGAGGAGGCACTCTCAACAGGAAAGGCGAGAGGAACTCCATGGTCGTACCACCATTCCAAGAGTCCCCCAGATGTCTCAGTCCATTCCAGAGGAACCTCTTTGCCCTGCACTGGCTCATCTTTCACGCCGAGGATCGACTCACACCACGGTGGCACGTGGGACAGCCCTGTGGGAAACCCTCGAGGGAAAGCCTCGAGGGAAAACCACAGATCCTTTGATCCACGCGACGGGAAGCGTGACATTGCTGCTACAGCCTGGAAGGAAAGCGCACGAGCATGCCCCCACTCGAGACGAGGCCTGACTCCCCTGGGGAGACTCCAGAAGTACCCAAAGATCCATGTCAGCCCCTGAGAGGAATCCTCGGTTCCGGCCCTGACTCCACACAAGCTTTTTGGCCCCGGTATCGACGGGAGAGGAATCCCGAGAGACCCCCTAGCAACTCGCATGGGGACTGGCCTCTCCTGAGGCCACCAGGGCGGGTCCCTGAGGTCCCCGTCGTAACTCGAGAACACCTGCGGCAACTCGAGAAAATCCAGGAAGTTCTCCCTTCCAGGCGAGATGAGGCCTATTTCCGATGAGGCCTCTGGAGACTAATGACACCAAACCTCTGGAACTTCGAAAGGGTCTTTCACACCCTTGCTGCAACTCAAGAAGTTCACCGCCATACCCGTCTCCACTCGAGAGGAAGCACGATGGTCCCGCCCACATCCAGAGGAGCCCCGTTTCCCCCTCGGAGCTCGAGATGAGGGATCCTTTCCCTGCTTTCAACGGGAAAGGATTCCCGGCGTTCCAGTCGCATCTCAAGAGGAGGCACTCTCAACAGGAAAGGCGAGAGGAACTCCATGGTCGTACCACCATTCCAAGAGTCCCCCAGATGTCTCAGTCCATTCCAGAGGAACCTCTTTGCCCTGCACTGGCTCATCTTTCACGCCGAGGATCGACTCACACCACGGTGGCACGTGGGACAGCCCTGTGGGAAAGCCTCTAGGGAAAACCACACATCATTTGATCCACGCGACGGGAAGCGTGACATTGCTGCTACAGCCTGGAAGGAAAGTGCACGTGCATGCCCCCTCACGAAACGAGGCCTGTCTCCCCTGGCGAGACTCCAGAAGTATCCAAAGATCCATATCAGCCCCTGAGAGGAATCCTCGGTTCCGGCCCTGACTCCACAGAAGGTTTTTGGCCCCGGTATCGACGGGAGAGGAATCCCGAGAGGCCCCCTAGCAACTCGCATGGGGACTGGCCTCTCCTGAGGCCACCAGGGCCGGTCCCTGAGGTCCCCGTCGTAACTCGAGAACACCTGCCGCAACTCGAGAAAATCCAGGAAGTTCTCCCTTCCAGGCGAGATGAGGCCTATTTCCGATGAGGCGTCTGGAGACTAATGACACCTAACCTCTGGAACTTCGAAAGGGTCTTTCACACCCTTGCTGCAACTCAAGAAGTTCACCACCATACCCGTCTCCACTCGAGAGGAAGCACGATGGTCCCGACAACATCCAAAGGAGCCCCGTTTCCCCCTCGTAGCTCGAGATGAGGGATCCTTTCCCTGCTTTCAACGGGAAAGAATTCCCTGCGTTCCCGTCGCATCTCAAGAGGAGGCACTCTCAACAGGAAAGGCGAGAGGAACTCCATGGTCGTACCACCATTCCAAGAGTCCCCCAGATGTCTCAGTCCATTCCAGAGGAACCTCTTTGCCCTGCACTGGCTCATCTTTCACGCCGAGGATCGACTCACACCACGGTGGCACGTCGGACAGCCCTGTGGGAAAGCCTCGAGGGAAAGCCTCGAGGGAAAACCACAGATCCTTTGATCCACGCGACGGGAAGCGTGACATTGCTGCTACAGCCTGGAAGGAAAGTGCACGTGCATGCCCCTACTCGAGACGAGGCCTGACTCCCCTGGGGAGACTCCAGGAGTACCCAAAGATCCATTTCAGCCCCTGAGAGGAATCCTCGGTTCCGGCCCTGACTCCACACAAGCTTTTTGGCCCCGGTATCGACGGGAGAGGAATCCCGAGAGGCCCCCTAGCAACTCGCATGGGGACTGGCCTCTCCTGAGGCCACCAGGGCGGGTTCCTGAGGTCCCCGTCGAAACTCGAGAACACCTGCCGCAACTCGAGAAAATCCAGGAAGTTCTCCCTTCCAGGCGAGATGAGGCCTATTTCCG
Source organism: Capricornis sumatraensis (assembly GCF_032405125.1). Lineage (NCBI taxonomy): Eukaryota > Metazoa > Chordata > Mammalia > Artiodactyla > Bovidae > Capricornis > Capricornis sumatraensis. Next base: position 348,438 of record NW_027184627.1, read on the forward strand.
ATGAGGCGTCTGGAGACTAATGACACCTAACCTCTGGAACTTCGAAAGGGTCTTTCACACCCTTGCTGCAACTCAAGAAGTTCACCACCATACCCGTCTCCACTCGAGAGGAAGCACGATGGTCCCGACAACATCCAAAGGAGACCCGTTTCCCCCTCGTAGCTCGAGATGAGGGATCCTTTCCCTGCTTTCAACGGGAAAGAATTCCCTGCGTTCCCGTCGCATCTCAAGAGGAGGCACTCTCAACAGGAAAGGCGAGAGGAACTCCATGGTCGTACCACCATTCCAAGAGTCCCCCAGATGTCTCAGTCCATTCCAGAGGAACCTCTTTGCCCTGCACTGGCTCATCTTTCACGCCGAGGATCGACTCTCACCACGGTGGCACGTGGGACAGCCCTGTGGGAAAGCCTCGAGGGAAAGCCTCGAGGGAAAACCACAGATCCTTTGATCCACGCGACGGGAAGCGTGACATTGCTGCTACAGCCTGGAAGGAAAGTGCACGTGCATGCCCCTACTCGAGACGAGGCCTGACTCCCCTGGGGAGACTCCAGGAGTACCCAAAGATCCATGTCAGCCCCTGAGAGGAATCCTCGGTTCCGGCCCTGACTCCACACAAGCTTTTTGGCCCCGGTATCGACGGGAGAGGAATCCCGAGAGGCCCCCTAGCAACTCGCATGGGGACTGGCGTCTCCTGAGGCCACCAGGGCGGGTTCCTGAGGTCCCCGTCGAAACTCGAGAACACCTGCCGCAACTCGAGAAAATCCAGGAAGTTCTCCCTTCCAGGCGAGATTAGGCCTATTTCCGATGAGGCGTCTGGAGACTAATGACACCTAACCTCTGGAACTTCTAAAGGGTCTTTCACACCCTTGCTGCAACTCAAGAAGTTCACCGCCATACCCGTCTCCACTCGAGAGGAAGCACGATGGTCCCGCCCACATCCAGAGGAGCCCCGTTTCCCCCTCGTAGCTCGAGATGAGGGATCCTTTCCCTGCTTAAAACGGGGAAGAATTCCCGGCGTTCCCGTCGCATCTCAAGAGGAGGCACTCTCAACAGGAAAGGCGAGAGGAACTCCATGGTCGTACCACCATTCCAAGAGTCCCCCAGATGTCTCAGTCCATTCCAGAGGAACCTCTTTGCCCTGCACTGGCTCATCTTTCACGCCGAGGATCGACTCACACCACGGTGGCACGTGGGACAGCCCTGTGGGAAAGCCTCTAGGGAAAACCACACATCATTTGATCCACGCGACGGGAAGCGTGACATTGCTGCTACAGCCTGGAAGGAAAGTGCACGTGCATGCCCCCTCACGAAACGAGGCCTGTCTCCCCTGGCGAGACTCCAGAAGTATCCAAAGATCCATATCAGCCCCTGAGAGGAATCCTCGGTTCCGGCCCTGACTCCACACAAGGTTTTTGGCCCCGGTATCGACGGGAGAGGAATCCCGAGAGGCCCCCTAGCAACTCGCATGGGGACTGGCCTCTCCTGAGGCCACCAGGGCCGGTCCCTGAGGTCCCCGTCGTAACTCGAGAACACCTGCCGCAACTCGAGAAAATCCAGGAAGTTCTCCCTTCCAGGCGAGATGAGGCCTATTTCCGATGAGGCGTCTGGAGACTAATGACACCTAACCTCTGGAACTTCGAAAGGGTCTTTCACACCCTTGCTGCAACTCAAGAAGTTCACCACCATACCCGTCTCCACTCGAGAGGAAGCACGATGGTCCCGACAACATCCAAAGGAGCCCCGTTTCCCCCTCGTAGCTCGAGATGAGGGATCCTTTCCCTGCTTTCAACGGGAAAGAATTCCCTGCGTTCCCGTCGCATCTCAAGAGGAGGCACTCTCAACAGGAAAGGCGAGAGGAACTCCATGGTCGTACCACCATTCCAAGAGTCCCCCAGATGTCTCAGTCCATTCCAGAGGAACCTCTTTGCCCTGCACTGGCTCATCTTTCACGCCGAGGATCGACTCTCACCACGGTGGCACGTGGGACAGCCCTTTGGGAAAGCCTCGAGGGAAAACCACAGATCCTTTGATCCACGCGACGGGAAGCGTGACATTGCTGCTACAGCCTGGAAGGAAAGTGCACGTGCATGCCCCCTCACGAAACGAGGCCTGTCTCCCCTGGCGAGACTCCAGAAGTATCCAAAGATCCATATCAGCCCCTGAGAGGAATCCTCGGTTCCGGCCCTGACTCCACACAAGGTTTTTGGCCCCGGTATCGACGGGAGAGGAATCCCGAGAGGCCCCCTAGCAACTCGCATGGGGACTGGCCTCTCCTGAGGCCACCAGGGCCGGTCCCTGAGGTCCCCGTCGTAACTCGAGAACACCTGCCGCAACTCGAGAAAATCCAGGAAGTTCTCCCTTCCAGGCGAGATGAGGCCTATATCCGATGAGGCGTCTGGAGACTAATGACACCTAACCTCTGGAACTTCGAAAGGGTCTTTCACACCCTTGCTGCAACTCAAGAAGTTCACCACCATACCCGTCTCCACTCGAGAGGAAGCACGATGGTCCCGACCACATGCAAAGGAGCCCCGTTTCCCCCTCGGAGCTCGAGATGAGGGATCCTTTCCCTGCTTTCAACGGGAAAGAATTCCCGGCGTTCCCGTCGCATCTCAAGAGGAGGCACTCTCAACAGGAAAGGCGAGAGGAACTCCATGGTCGTACCACCATTCCAAGAGTCCCCCAGATGTCTCAGTCCATTCCAGAGGAACCTCTTTGCCCTGCACTGGCTCATCTTTCACGCCGAGGATCGACTCACACCACGGTGGCACGTGGGACAGCCCTGTGGGAAAGCCTCGAGGGAAAACCACAGATCCTTTGATCCACGCGACGGGAAGCGTGACATTGCTGCTACAGCCTGGAAGGAAAGTGCACGTGCATGCCCCCTCACGAAACGAGGCCTGTCTCCCCTGGCGAGACTCCAGAAGTATCCAAAGATCCATATCAGCCCCTGAGAGGAATCCTCGGTTCCGGCCCTGACTCCACAGAAGGTTTTTGGCCCGGGTATCGACGGGAGAGGAATCCCGAGAGGCCCCCTAGCAACTCGCATGGGGACTGGCCTCTCATGAGGCCACCAGGGCCGGTCCCTGAGGTCCCCGTCGTAACTCGAGAACACCTGCCGCAACTCGAGAAAATCCAGGAAGTTCTCCCTTCCAGGCGAGATGAGGCCTATTTCCGATGAGGCGTCTGGAGACTAATGACACCTAACCTCTGGAACTTCGAAAGGGTCTTTCACACCCTTGCTGCAACTCAAGAAGTTCACCACCATACCCGTCTCCACTCGAGAGGAAGCACGATGGTCCCGACAACATCCAAAGGAGCCCCGTTTCCCCCTCGTAGCTCGAGATGAGGGATCCTTTCCCTGCTTTCAACGGGAAAGAATTCCCTGCGTTCGCGTCGCATCTCAAGAGGAGGCACTCTCAACAGGAAAGGCGAGAGGAACTCCATGGTCGTACCACCATTCCAAGAGTCCCCCAGATGTCTCAGTCCATTCCAGAGGAACCTCTTTGCCCTGCACTGGCTCATCTTTCACGCCGAGGATCGACTCTCACCACGGTGGCACGTGGGACAGCCCTTTGGGAAAGCCTCGAGGGAAAGCCTCGAGGGAAAACCACAGATCCTTTGATCCACGCGACGGGAAGCGTGACATTGCTGCTACAGCCTGGAAGGAAAGCGCACGTGCATGCCCCTACTCGAGACGAGGCCTGACTCCCCTGGGGAGACTCCAGGAGTACCCAAAGATCCATGTCAGCCCCTGAGAGGAATCCTCGGTTCCGGCCCTGACTCCACACAAGGTTTTTGGCCCCGGTATCGACGGGAGAGGAATCCCGAGAGGCCCCCTAGCAACTCGCATGGGGACTGGCCTCTCCTGAGGCCACCAGGGCGGGTCCCTGAGGTCCCCGTCGTAACTTGAGAACACCTGCCGCAACTCGAGAAAATCCAGGAAGTTCTCCCTTCCAGGCGAGATGAGGCCTATTTCCGATGAGGCCTCTGGAGACTAATGACACCAAACCTCTGGAACTTCGAAAGGGTCTTTCACACCCTTGCTGCAACTCAAGAAGTTCACCGCCATACCCGTCTCCACTCGAGAGGAAGCACGATGGTCCCGCCCACATCCAGAGGAGCCCCGTTTCACCCTCGGAGCTCGAGATGAGGGATCCTTTCCCTGCTTTCAACGGGAAAGAATTCCCGGCGTTCCCGTCGCATCTCAAGAGGAGGCACTCTCAACAGGAAAGGCGAGAGGAACTCCATGGTCGTACCACCATTCCAAGAGTCGCCCAGATGTCTCAGTCCATTCCAGAGGAACCTCTTTGCCCTGCACTGGCTCATCTTTCACGCCGAGGATCGACTCACAACACGGTGGCACGTGGGACAGCCCTGTGGGAAAGCCTCGAGGGAAAACCACACATCATTTGATCCACGCGACGGGAAGCGTGACATTGCTGCTACAGCCTGGAAGGAAAGTGCACGTGCATGCCCCCTCACGAAACGAGGCCTGTCTCCCCTGGCGAGACTCCAGAAGTATCCAAAGATCCATATCAGCCCCTGAGAGGAATCCTCGGTTCCGGCCCTGACTCCACACAAGGTTTTTGGCCCCGGTATCGACGGGAGAGGAATCCCGAGAGGCCCCCTAGCAACTCGCATGGGGACTGGCCTCTCCTGAGGCCACCAGGGCCGGTCCCTGAGGTCCCCGTCGTAACTCGAGAACACCTGCCGCAACTCGAGAAAATCCAGGAAGTTCTCCCTTCCAGGCGAGATGAGGCCTATTTCCGATGAGGCGTCTGGAGACTAATGACACCTAACCTCTGGAACTTCGAAAGGGTCTTTCACACCCTTGCTGCAACTCAAGAAGTTCACCACCATACCCGTCTCCACTCGAGAGGAAGCACGATGGTCCCGACAACATCCAAAGGAGCCCCGTTTCCCCCTCGTAGCTCGAGATGAGGGATCCTTTCCCTGCTTTCAACGGGAAAGAATTCCCTGCGTTCCCGTCGCATCTCAAGAGGAGGCACTCTCAACAGGAAAGGCGAGAGGAACTCCATGGTCGTACCACCATTCCAAGAGTCCCCCAGATGTCTCAGTCCATTCCAGAGGAACCTCTTTGCCCTGCACTGGCTCATCTTTCACGCCGAGGATCGACTCTCACCACGGTGGCACGTGGGACAGCCCTTTGGGAAAGCCTCGAGGGAAAACCACAGATCCTTTGATCCACGCGACGGGAAGCGTGACATTGCTGCTACAGCCTGGAAGGAAAGTGCACGTGCATGCCCCCTCACGAAACGAGGCCTGTCTCCCCTGGCGAGACTCCAGAAGTATCCAAAGATCCATATCAGCCCCTGAGAGGAATCCTCGGTTCCGGCCCTGACTCCACACAAGGTTTTTGGCCCCGGTATCGACGGGAGAGGAATCCCGAGAGGCCCCCTAGCAACTCGCATGGGGACTGGCCTCTCCTGAGGCCACCAGGGCCGGTCCCTGAGGTCCCCGTCGTAACTCGAGAACACCTGCCGCAACTCGAGAAAATCCAGGAAGTTCTCCCTTCCAGGCGAGATGAGGCCTATATCCGATGAGGCGTCTGGAGACTAATGACACCTAACCTCTGGAACTTCGAAAGGGTCTTTCACACCCTTGCTGCAACTCAAGAAGTTCACCACCATACCCGTCTCCACTCGAGAGGAAGCACGATGGTCCCGACCACATGCAAAGGAGCCCCGTTTCCCCCTCGGAGCTCGAGATGAGGGATCCTTTCCCTGCTTTCAACGGGAAAGAATTCCCGGCGTTCCCGTCGCATCTCAAGAGGAGGCACTCTCAACAGGAAAGGCGAGAGGAACTCCATGGTCGTACCACCATTCCAAGAGTCCCCCAGATGTCTCAGTCCATTCCAGAGGAACCTCTTTGCCCTGCACTGGCTCATCTTTCACGCCGAGGATCGACTCACACCACGGTGGCACGTGGGACAGCCCTGTGGGAAAGCCTCGAGGGAAAACCACAGATCCTTTGATCCACGCGACGGGAAGCGTGACATTGCTGCTACAGCCTGGAAGGAAAGTGCACGTGCATGCCCCCTCACGAAACGAGGCCTGTCTCCCCTGGCGAGACTCCAGAAGTATCCAAAGATCCATATCAGCCCCTGAGAGGAATCCTCGGTTCCGGCCCTGACTCCACAGAAGGTTTTTGGCCCCGGTATCGACGGGAGAGGAATCCCGAGAGGCCCCCTAGCAACTCGCATGGGGACTGGCCTCTCCTGAGGTCACCAGGTCCGGTCCCTGAGGTCCCCGTCGTAACTCGAGAACACCTGCCGCAACTCGAGAAAATCCAGGAAGTTCTCCCTTCCAGGCGAGATGAGGCCTATTTCCGATGAGGCGTCTGGAGACTAATGACACCTAACCTCTGGAACTTCGAAAGGGTCTTTCACACCCTTGCTGCAACTCAAGAAGTTCACCACCATACCCGTCTCCACTCGAGAGGAAGCACGATGGTCCCGACAACATCCAAAGGAGCCCCGTTTCCCCCTCGTAGCTCGAGATGAGGGATCCTTTCCCTGCTTTCAACGGGAAAGAATTCCCGGCGTTCCCGTCGCATCTCAAGAGGAGGCACTCTCAACAGGAAAGGCGAGAGGAACTCCATGGTCGTACCACCATTCCAAGAGTCCCCCAGATGTCTCAGTCCATTCCAGAGGAACCTCTTTGCCCTGCACTGGCTCATCTTTCACGCCGAGGATCGACTCTCACCACGGTGGCACGTGGGACAGCCCTGTGGGAAAGCCTCGAGGGAAAGCCTCGAGGGAAAACCACAGATCCTTTCATCCACGCGACGGGAAGCGTGACATTGCTGCTACAGCCTGGAAGGAAAGCGCACGTGCATGCCCCTACTCGAGACGAGGCCTGACTCCCCTGGGGAGACTCCAGGAGTACCCAAAGATCCATGTCAGCCCCTGAGAGGAATCCTCGGTTCCGGCCCTGACTCCACACAAGGTTTTTGGCCCCGGTATCGACGGGAGAGGAATCCCGAGAGGCCCCCTAGCAACTCGCATGGGGACTGGCCTCTCCTGAGGCCACCAGGGCGGGTCCCTGAGGTCCCCGTCGTAACTCGAGAACACCTGCCGCAACTCGAGAAAATCCAGGAAGTTCTCCCTTCCAGGCGAGATGAGGCCTATTTCCGATGAGGCCTCTGGAGACTAATGACACCAAACCTCTGGAACTTCGAAAGGGTCTTTCACACCCTTGGTGCAACTCAAGAAGTTCACCGCCATACCCGTCTCCACTCGAGAGGAAGCACGATGGTCCCGCCCACATCCAGAGGAGCCCCGTTTCCCCCTCGTAGCTCGAGATGAGGGATCCTTTCCCTGCTTTCAACGGGAAAGAATTCCCGGCGTTCCCGTCATATCTCAAGAGGAGGCACTCTCAACAGGAAAGGCGAGAGGAACTCCATGGTCGTACCACCATTCCAAGAGTCCCCCAGATGTCTCAGTCCATTCCAGAGGAACCTCTTTGCCCTGCACTGGCTCATCTTTCACGCCGAGGATCGACTCACACCACGGTGGCACGTGGGACAGCCCTGTGGGAAACCCTCGAGGGAAAGCCTCGAGGGAAAACCACAGATCCTTTGATCCACGCGACGGGAAGCGTGACATTGCTGCTACAGCCTGGAAGGAAATCGCACGAGCATGCCCCCACTCGAGACGAGGCCTAACTCCCCTGGGGAGACTCCAGAAGTACCCAAAGATCCATGTCAGCCCCTGAGAGGAATCCTCGGTTCCGGCCCTGACTCCACACAAGCTTTTTGGCCCCGGTATCGACGGGAGAGGAATCCCGAGAGACCCCCTAGCAACTCGCATGTGGACTGGCCTCTCCTGAGGCCACCAGGGCGGGTCCCTGAGGTCCCCGTCGTAACTCGAGAACACCTGCGGCAACTCGAGAAAATCCAGGAAGTTCTCCCTTCCAGGCGAGATGAGGCCTATTTCCGATGAGGCCTCTGGAGACTAATGACACCAAACCTCTGGAACTTCGAAAGGGTCTTTCACACCCTTGCTGCAACTCAAGAAGTTCACCGCCATACCCGTCTCCACTCGAGAGGAAGCACGATGGTCCCGCCCACATCCAGAGGAGCCCCGTTTCCCCCTCGGAGCTCGAGATGAGGGATCCTTTCCCTGCTTTCAACGGGAAAGAATTCCCGGCGTTCCAGTCGCATCTCAAGAGGAGGCACTCTCAACAGGAAAGGCGAGAGGAACTCCATGGTCGTACCACCATTCCAAGAGTCCCCCAGATGTCTCAGTCCATTCCAGAGGAACCTCTTTGCCCTGCACTGGCTCATCTTTCACGCCGAGGATCGACTCTCACCACGGTGGCACGTGGGACAGCCCTGTGGGAAAGCCTCGAGGGAAAGCCTCGAGGGAAAACCACAGATCCTTTGATCCACGCGACGGGAAGCGTGACATTGCTGCTACAGCCTGGAAGGAAAGCGCACGTGCATGCCCCTACTCGAGACGAGGCCTGACTCCCCTGGGGAGACTCCAGGAGTACCCAAAGATCCATGTCAGCCCCTGAGAGGAATCCTCGGTTCCGGCCCTGACTCCACACAAGGTTTTTGGCCCCGGTATCGACGGGAGAGGAATCCCGAGAGGCCCCCTAGCAACTCGCATGGGGACTGGCCTCTCCTGAGGCCACCAGGGCGGGTCCCTGAGGTCCCCGTCGTAACTCGAGAACACCTGCCGCAACTCGAGAAAATCCAGGAAGTTCTCCCTTCCAGGCGAGATGAGGCCTATTTCCGATGAGGCCTCTGGAGACTAATGACACCAAACCTCTGGAACTTCGAAAGGGTCTTTCACAGCCTTGCTGCAACTCAAGAAGTTCACCGCCATACCCGTCTCCACTCGAGAGGAAGCACGATGGTCCCGCCCACATCCAGAGGAGCCCCGTTTCCCCCTCGTAGCTCGAGATGAGGGATCCTTTCCCTGCTTTCAACGGGAAAGAATTCCCGGCGTTCCCATCGCACCTCAAGAGGAGGCACTCTCAACAGGAAAGGCGAGAGGAACTCCATGGTCGTACCACCATTCCAAGAGTCCCCCAGATGTCTCAGTCCATTCCAGAGGAACCTCTTTGCCCTGCACTGGCTCATCTTTCACGCCGAGGATCGACTCACACCACGGTGGCACGTGGGACAGCCCTGTGGGAAACCCTCGAGGGAAAGCCTCGAGGGAAAACCACAGATCCTTTGATCCACGCGACGGGAAGCGTGACATTGCTGCTACAGCCTGGAAGGAAAGCGCACGAGCATGCCCCCACTCGAGACGAGGCCTGACTCCCCTTGGGAGACTCCAGAAGTACCCAAAGATCCATGTCAGCCCCTGAGAGGAATCCTCGGTTCCGGTCCTGACTCCACACAAGGTTTTTCGCCCCGGTATCAACGGGAGAGGAATCCCGAGAGGCCCCCTAGCAACACGCCTAGGGACTGGCCTCTCCTGAGGCCCCCAGGGCGGGTCCCTGAGGTCCCCGTCGTAACTCGAGAACACCTGCCGCAACTCGAGAAAATCCAGGAAGTTCTCCCTTCCAGGCGAGATGAGGCCTATTTCTGATGAGGCGTCTGGAGACTAATGACACCTAACCTCTGGAACTTCGAAATGGTCTTTCACACCCTTGCTGCAACTCAAGAAGTTCACCGCCATACCCGTCTCCACTAGAGAGGAAGCACGATGGTCCCGCCCACATCCAGAAGAGCCCCGTTTCCCCCTCGTAGCTCGAGATGAGGGATCCTTTCCCTGCTTTCAACGGGAAAGAATTCCCGGCGTTCCCGTCGCATCTCAAGAGGAGGCACTCTCAACAGGAAAGGCGAGAGGAACTCCATGGTCGTACCACCATTCCAAGAGTCCCCCAGATGTCTCAGTCCATTCCAGAGGAACCTCTTTGCCCTGCACTGGCTCATCTTTCACGCCGAGGATCGACTCACACCACGGTGGCACGTGGGACAGCCCTGTGGGAAAGCCTCTAGGGAAAACCACACATCATTTGATCCACGCGACGGGAAGCGTGACATTGCTGCTACAGCCTGGAAGGAAAGTGCACGTGCATGCCCCCTCACGAAACGAGGCCTGTCTCCCCTGGCGAGACTCCAGAAGTATCCAAAGATCCATATCAGCCCCTGAGAGGAATCCTCGGTTCCGGCCCTGACTCCACAGAAGGTTTTTGGCCCCGGTATCGACGGGAGAGGAATCCCGAGAGGCCCCCTAGCAACTCGCATGGGGACTGGCCTCTCCTGAGGCCACCAGGGCCGGTCCTTGAGGTCCCCGTCGTAACTCGAGAACACCTGCCGCAACTCGAGAAAATCCAGGAAGTTCTCCCTTCCAGGCGAGATGAGGCCTATTTCCGATGAGGCGTCTGGAGACTAATGACACCTAACCTCTGGAACTTCGAAAGGGTCTTTCACACCCTTGCTGCAACTCAAGAAGTTCACCACCATACCCGTCTCCACTCGAGAGGAAGCACGATGGTCCCGACAACATCCAAAGGAGCCCCGTTTCCCCCTCGTAGCTCGAGATGAGGGATCCTTTCCCTGCTTTCAACGGGAAAGAATTCCCGGCGTTCCCGTCGCATCTCAAGAGGAGGCACTCTCAACAAGAAAGGCGAGAGGAACTCCATGGTCGTACCACCATTCCAAGAGTCCCCCAGATGTCTCAGTCCATTCCAGAGGAACCTCTTTGCCCTGCACTGGCTCATCTTTCACGCCGAGGATCGACTCTCACCACGGTGGCACGTGGGACAGCCCTGTGGGAAAGCCTCGAGGGAAAGCCTCAAGGGAAAACCACAGATCCTTTGATCCACGCGACGGGAAGCGTGACATTGCTGCTACAGCCTGGAAGGAAAGCGCACGTGCATGCCCCTACTCGAGACGAGGCCTGACTCCCCTGGGGAGACTCCAGGAGTACCCAAAGATCCATGTCAGCCCCTGAGAGGAATCCTCGGTTCCGGCCCTGACTCCACACAAGGTTTTTGGCCCCGGTATCGACGGGAGAGGAATCCCGAGAGGCCCCCTAGCAACTCGCATGGGGACTGGCCTCTCCTGAGGCCGCCAGGGCGGGTCCTTGAGGTTCCCGTCGTAACTCGAGAACACCTGCCACAACTCGAGAAAATCCAGGAAGTTCTCCCTTCCAGGCGAGATGAGGCCTATTTCCGATGAGGCCTCTGGAGACTAATGACACCAAACCTCTGGAACTTCGAAAGGGTCTTTCACACCCTTGCTGCAACTCAAGAAGTTCACCGCCATACCCGTCTCCACTCGAGAGGAAGCACGATGGTCCCGCCCACATCCAGAGGAGCCCCGTTTCCCCCTCGTAGCTCGAGATGAGATATCCTTTCCCTGCTTTCAACGGGAAAGAATTCCCGGCGTTCCCGTCGCATCTCAAGAGGAGGCACTCTCAACAGGAAAGGCGAGAGGAACTCCATGGTCGTACCACCATTCCAAGAGTCCCCCAGATGTCTCAGTCCATTCCAGAGGAACCTCTTTGCCCTGCACTGGCTCATCTTTCACGCCGAGGATCGACTCACACCACGGTGGCACGTGGGACAGCCCTGTGGGAAACCCTCGAGGGAAAGCCTCGAGGGAAAACCACAGATCCTTTGATCCACGCGACGGGAAGCGTGACATTGCTGCTACAGCCTGGAAGGAAAGCGCACGAGCATGCCCCCACTCGAGACGAGGCCTGACTCCCCTGGGGAGACTCCAGAAGTACCCAAAGATCCATGTCAGCCCCTGAGAGGAATCCTCGGTTCCGGCCCTGACTCCACACAAGCTTTTTGGCCCCGGTATCGACGGGAGAGGAATCCCGAGAGACCCCCTAGCAACTCGCATGGGGACTGGCCTCTCCTGAAGCCACCAGGGCGGGTCCCTGAGGTCCCCGTCGTAACTCGAGAACACCTGCGGCAACTCGAGAAAATCCAGGAAGTTCTCCCTTCCAGGCGAGATGAGGCCTATTTCCGATGAGGCCTCTGGAGACTAATGACACCAAACCTCTGGAACTTCGAAAGGGTCTTTCACACCCTTGCTGCAACTCAAGAAGTTCACCGCCATACCCGTCTCCACTCGAGAGGAAGCACAATGGTCCCGCCCACATCCAGAGGAGCCCCGTTTCCCCCTCGGAGCTCGAGATGAGGGATCCTTTCCCTGCTTTCAACGGGAAAGAATTCCCGGCGTTCCAGTCGCATCTCAAGAGGAGGCACTCTCAACAGGAAAGGCGAGAGGAACTCCATGGTCGTACCACCATTCCAAGAGTCCCCCAGATGTCTCAGTCCATTCCAGAGGAACCTCTTTGCCCTGCACTGGCTCATCATTCACGCCGAGGATCGACTCACACCACGGTGGCACGTGGGACAGCCCTGTGGGAAAGCCTCGAGGGAAAGCCTCGAGGGAAAACCACAGATCCTTTGATCCACGCGACGGGAAGCGTGACATTGCTGCTACAGCCTGGAAGGAAAGTGCACGTGCATGCCCCCTCACGAAACGAGGCCTGTCTCCCCTGGCGAGACTCCAGAAGTATCCAAAGATCCATATCAGCCCCTGAGAGGAATCCTCGGTTCCGTCCCTGACTCCACACAAGGTTTTTGGCCCCGGTATCGACGGGAGAGGAATCCCGAGAGGCCCCCTAGCAACTCGCATGGGGACTGGCCTCTCCTGAGGCCACCAGGGCCGGTCCCTGAGGTCCCCGTCGTAACTCGAGAACACCTGCCGCAACTCGAGAAAATCCAGGAAGTTCTCCCTTCCAGGCGAGATGAGGCCTATTTCCGATGAGGCGTCTGGAGACTAATGACACCTAACCTCTGGAACTTCGAAAGGGTCTTTCACACCCTTGCTGCAACTCAAGAAGTTCACCACCATACCCGTCTCCACTCGAGAGGAAGCACGATGGTCCCGACCACATGCAAAGGAGCCCCGTTTCCCCCTCGGAGCTCGAGATGAGGGATCCTTTCCCTGCTTTCAACGGGAAAGAATTCCCGGCGTTCCCGTCGCATCTCAAGAGGAGGCACTCTCAACAGGAAAGGCGAGAGGAACTCCATGGTCGTACCACCATTCCAAGAGTCCCCCAGATGTCTCAGTCCATTCCAGAGGAACCTCTTTGCCCTGCACTGGCTTATCTTTCACGCCGAGGATCGACTCACACCACGGTGGCACGTGGGACAGCCCTGTGGGAAAGCCTCTAGGGAAAACCACACATCATTTGATCCACGCGACGGGAAGCGTGACATTGCTGCTACAGCCTGGAAGGAAAGCGCACGTGCATGCCCCTACTCGAGACGAGGCCTGACTCCCCTGGGGAGACTCCAGGAGTACCCAAAGATCCATGTCAGCCCCTGAGAGGAATCCTCGGTTCCGGCCCTGACTCCACACAAGCTTTTTGGCCCCGGTATCGACGGGAGAGGAATCCCGAGAGGCCCCCTAGCAACTCGCATGGGGACTGGCCTCTCCTGAGGCCACCAGGGCGGGTCCCTGAGGTCCCCGTCGTAACTCGAGAACACCTGCCGCAACTCGAGAAAATCCAGGAAGTTCTCCCTTCCAGGCGAGATGAGGCCTATTTCCGATGAGGCCTCTGGAGACTAATGACACCAAACCTCTGGAACTTCGAAAGGGTCTTTCACACCCTTGGTGCAACTCAAGAAGTTCACCGCCATACCCGTCTCCACTCGAGAGGAAGCACGATGGTCCCGCCCACATCCAGAGGAGCCCCGTTTCCCCCTCGTAGCTCGAGATGAGGGATCCTTTCCCTGCTTTCAACGGGAAAGAATTCCCGGCGTTCCCGTCGCATCTCAAGAGGAGGCACTCTCAACAGGAAAGGCGAGAGGAACTCCATGGTCGTACCACCATTCCAAGAGTCCCCCAGATGTCTCAGTCCATTCCAGAGGAACCTCTTTGCCCTGCACTGGCTCATCTTTCACGCCGAGGATCGACTCACACCACGGTGGCACGTGGGACAGCCCTGTGGGAAACCCTCGAGGGAAAGCCTCGAGGGAAAACCACAGATCCTTTGATCCACGCTACGGGAAGCGTGACATTGCTGCTACAGCCTGGAAGGAAAGCGCACGAGCATGCCCCCACTCGAGACGAGGCCTGACTCCCCTTGGGAGACTCCAGAAGTACCCAAAGATCCATGTCAGCCCCTGAGAGGAATCCTCGGTTCCGGCCCTGACTCCACACAAGCTTTTTGGCCCCAGTATCGACGGGAGAGGAATCCCGAGAGACCCCCTAGCAACTCGCATGGGCCTGGCCTCTCCTGAGGCCACCAGGGCGGGTCCCTGAGGTCTCCGTCGTAACTCGAGAACACCTGCGGCAACTCGAGAAAATCCAGGAAGTTCTCCCTTCCAGGCGAGATGAGGCCTATTTACGATGAGGCGTCTGGAGACTAATGACACCTAACCTCTGGAACTTCGAAATGGTCTTTCACACCCTTGCTGCAACTCAAGAAGTTCACCGCCATACCCGTCTCCACTAGAGAGGAAGCACGATGGTCCCGCCCACATCCAGAGGAGCCCCGTTTCCCCCTCGTAGCTCGAGATGAGGGATCCTTTCCCTGCTTTCAACGGGAAAGAATTCCCGGCGTTCCCGTCGCATCTCAAGAGGAGGCACTCTCAACAGGAAAGGCGAGAGGAACTCCATGGTCGTACCACCATTCCAAGAGTCCCCCAGATGTCTCAGTCCATTCCAGAGGAACCTCTTTGCCCTGCATTGGCTCATCTTTCACGCCGAGGATCGACTCACACCACGGTGGCACGTGGGACAGCCCTGTGGGAAAGCCTCGAGGGAAAGCCTCGAGGGAAAACCACAGATCCTTTGATCCACGTGACGGGAAGCGTGACATTGCTGCTACAGCATGAAAGGAAAGCGCACGTGCATGCCCCCACTCGAGACGAGGCCTGACTCCACTGGGGAGACTCCAGAAGTACCCAAAGATCCATGTCAGCCCCTGAGAGGAATCCTCGGTTCCGGCCCTGACTCCACACAAGGTTTTTGGCCCCGGTATCGACGGGAGAGGAATCCCGAGAGGCCCCCTAGCAACTCGCATGGGGACTGGCCTCTCCGGAGGCCACCAGGGCGGGTCCCTGAGGTCCCCGTCGTAATTCGAGAACACCTGCCGCAACTCGAGAAAATCCAGGAAGTTCTCCCTTCCAGGCGAGATGAGGCCTATTTCCGATGAGGCGTCTGGAGACTAATGACACCTAACCTCTGGAACTTCGAAAGGGTCTTTCACACCCTTGTTGCAACTCAAGAAGTTCACCGCCATACCCGTCTGCACTCGAGAGAAAGCACGATGGTCCCGCCCACATCCAGAGGAGCCCCGTTTCCCCCTCGTAGCTCGAGATGAGGGATCCTTTCCCTGCTTTCAACGGGAAAAAATTCCCGGCGTTCCCGTCGCATCTCAAGAGGAGGCACTCTCAACAGGAAAGGCGAGAGGAACTCCATGGTCGTACCACCATTCCAAGAGTCCCCCAGATGTCTCAGTCCATTCCAGAGGAACCTCTTTGCCCTGCACTGGCTCATCTTTCACGCCGAGGATCGACTCACACCACGGTGGCACGTGGGACAGCCCTGTGGGAAAGCCTCTAGGGAAAACCACACATCATTTGATCCACGCGACGGGAAGCGTGACATTGCTGCTACAGCCTGGAAGGAAAGTGCACGTGCATGCCCCCTCACGAAACGAGGCCTGTCTCCCCTGGCGAGACTCCAGAAATATCCAAAGATCCATATCAGCCCCTGAGAGGAATCCTCGGTTCCGGCCCTGACTCCACAGAAGGTTTTTGGCCCCGGTATCGACGGGAGAGGAATCCCGAGAGGCCCCCTAGCAACTCGCATGGGGACTGGCCTCTCCTGAGGCCACCAGGGCCGGTCCTTGAGGTCCCCGTCGTAACTCGAGAACACCTGCCGCAACTCGAGAAAATCCAGGAAGTTCTCCCTTCCAGGCGAGATGAGGCCTATTTCCGATGAGGCGTCTGGAGACTAATGACACCTAACCTCTGGAACTTCGAAAGGGTCTTTCACACCCTTGCTGCAACTCAAGAAGTTCACCACCATACCCGTCTCCACTCGAGAGGAAGCACGATGGTCCCGACAACATCCAAAGGAGCCCCGTTTCCCCCTCGTAGCTCGAGATGAGGGATCCTTTCCCTGCTTTCAACGGGAAAGAATTCCCTGCGTTCCCGTCGCATCTCAAGAGGAGGCATTCTCAACAGGAAAGGCGAGAGGAACTCCATGGTCGTACCACCATTCCAAGAGTCCCCCAGATGTCTCAGTCCATTCCAGAGGAACCTCTTTGCCCTGCACTGGCTCATCTTTCACGCCGAGGATCGACTCTCACCACGGTGGCACGTGGGACAGCCCTGTGGGAAAGCCTCGAGGGAAAGCCTCAAGGGAAAACCACAGATCCTTTGATCCACGCGACGGGAAGCGTGACATTGCTGCTACAGCCTGGAAGGAAAGCGCACGTGCATGCCCCTACTCGAGACGAGGCCTGACTCCCCTGGGGAGACTCCAGGAGTACCCAAAGATCCATGTCAGCCCCTGAGAGGAATCCTCGGTTCCGGCCCTGACTCCACACAAGGTTTTTGGCCCCGGTATCGACGGGAGAGGAATCCCGAGAGGCCCCCTAGCAACTCGCATGGGGAATGGCCTCTCCTGCGGCCGCCAGGGCGGGTCCCTGAGGTCCCCGTCGTAACTCGAGAACACCTGCCACAACTCGAGAAAATCCAGGAAGTTCTCCCTTCCAGGCGAGATGAGGCCTATTTCCGATGAGGCCTCTGGAGACTAATGACACCAAACCTCTGGAACTTCGAAAGGGTCTTTCACACCCTTGCTGCAACTCAAGAAGTTCACCGCCATACCCGTCTCCACTCGAGAGGAAGCACGATGGTCCCGCCCACATCCAGAGGAGCCCCGTTTCCCCCTCGTAGCTCGAGATGAGATATCCTTTCCCTGCTTTCAACGGGAAAGAATTCCCGGCGTTCCCGTCGCATCTCAAGAGGAGGCACTCTCAACAGGAAAGGCGAGAGGAACTCCATGGTCGTACCACCATTCCAAGAGTCCCCCAGATGTCTCAGTCCATTCCAGAGGAACCTCTTTGCCCTGCACTGGCTCATCTTTCACGCCGAGGATCGACTCACACCACGGTGGCACGTGGGACAGCCCTGTGGGAAACCCTCGAGGGAAAGCCTCGAGGGAAAACCACAGATCCTTTGATCCACGCGACGGGAAGCGTGACATTGCTGCTACAGCCTGGAAGGAAAGCGCACGAGCATGCCCCCACTCGAGACGAGGCCTGACTCCCCTGGGGAGACTCCAGAAGTACCCAAAGATCCATGTCAGCCCCTGAGAGGAATCCTCGGTTCCGGCCCTGACTCCACACAAGCTTTTTGGCCCCGGTATCGACGGGAGAGGAATCCCGAGAGACCCCCTAGCAACTCGCATGGGGACTGGCCTCTCCTGAGGCCACCATGGCGGGTCCCTGAGGTCCCCGTCGTAACTCGAGAACACCTGCGGCAACTCGAGAAAATCCAGGAAGTTCTCCCTTCCAGGCGAGATGAGGCCTATTTCCGATGAGGCCTCTGGAGACTAATGACACCAAACCTCTGGAACTTCGAAAGGGTCTTTCACACCCTTGCTGCAACTCAAGAAGTTCACCGCCATACCCGTCTCCACTCGAGAGGAAGCACGATGGTCCCGCCCACATCCAGAGGAGCCCCGTTTCCCCCTCGGAGCTCGAGATGAGGGATCCTTTCCCTGCTTTCAACGGGAAAGAATTCCCGGCGTTCCAGTCGCATCTCAAGAGGAGGCACTCTCAACAGGAAAGGCGAGAGGAACTCCATGGTCGTACCACCATTCCAAGAGTCCCCCAGATGTCTCAGTTCATTCCAGAGGAACCTCTTTGCCCTGCACTGGCTCATCTTTCACGCCGAGGATCGACTCACACCACGGTGGCACGTGGGACAGCCCTGTGGGAAAGCCTCGAGCGAAAGCCTCGAGGGAAAACCACAGATCCTTTGATCCACGCGACGGGAAGCGTGACATTGCTGCTACAGCCTGGAAGGAAAGTGCACGTGCATGCCCCCTCACGAAACGAGGCCTGTCTCCCCTGGCGAGACTCCAGAAGTATCCAAAGATCCATATCAGCCCCTGAGAGGAATCCTCGGTTCCGGCCCTGACTCCACACAAGGTTTTTGGCCCCGGTATCGACGGGAGAGGAATCCCGAGAGGCCCCCTAGCAACTCGCATGGGGACTGGCCTCTCCTGAGGCCACCAGGGCCGGTCCCTGAGGTCCCCGTCGTAACTCGAGAACACCTGCCGCAACTCGAGAAAATCCAGGAAGTTCTCCCTTCCAGGCGAGATGAGGCCTATTTCCGATGAGGCGTCTGGAGACTAATGACACCTAACCTCTGGAACTTCGAAAGGGTCTTTCACACCCTTGCTGCAACTCAAGAAGTTCACCACCATACCCGTCTCCACTCGAGAGGAAGCACGATGGTCCCGACCACATGCAAAGGAGCCCCGTTTCCCCCTCGGAGCTCGAGATGAGGGATCCTTTCCCTGCTTTCAACGGGAAAGAATTCCCGGCGTTCCCGTCGCATCTCAAGAGGAGGCACTCTCAACAGGAAAGGCGAGAGGAACTCCATGGTCGTACCACCATTCCAAGAGTCCCCCAGATGTCTCAGTCCATTCCAGAGGAACCTCTTTGCCCTGCACTGGCTCATCTTTCACGCCGAGGATCGACTCACACCACGGTGGCACGTGGGACAGCCCTGTGGGAAAGCCTCTAGGGAAAACCACACATCATTTGATCCACGCGACGGGAAGCGTGACATTGCTGCTACAGCCTGGAAGGAAAGCGCACGTGCATGCCCCTACTCGAGACGAGGCCTGACTCCCCTGGGGAGACTCCAGGAGTACCCAAAGATCCATGTCAGCCCCTGAGAGGAATCCTCGGTTCCGGCCCTGACTCCACACAAGCTTTTTGGCCCCGGTATCGACGGGAGAGGAATCCCGAGAGACCCCCTAGCAACTCGCATGGGCCTGGCCTCTCCTGAGGCCACCAGGGCGGGTCCCTGAGGTCTCCGTCGTAACTCGAGAACACCTGCGGCAACTCGAGAAAATCCAGGAAGTTCTCCCTTCCAGGCGAGATGAGGCCTATTTCCGATGAGGCCTCTGGAGACTAATGACACCAAACCTCTGGAACTTCGAAAGGGTCTTTCACACCCTTGGTGCAACTCAAGAAGTTCACCGCCATACCCGTCTCCACTCGAGAGGAAGCACGATGGTCCCGCCCACATCCAGAGGAGCCCCGTTTCCCCCTCGGAGCTCGAGATGAGGGATCCTTTCCCTGCTTTCAACGGGAAAGAATTCCCGGCCTTCCAGTCGCATCTCAAGAGGAGGCACTCTCAACAGGAAGGGCGAGAGGAACTCCATGGTCGTACCACCATTCCAAGAGTCCCCCAGATGTCTCAGTCCATTCCAGAGGAACCTCTTTGCCCTGCACTGGCTCATCTTTCACGCCGAGGATCGACTCACACCACGGTGGCACGTGGGACAGCCCTGTGGGAAAGCCTCTAGGGAAAACCACACATCATTTGATCCACGCGACGGGAAGCGTGACATTGCTGCTACAGCCTGGAAGGAAAGTGCACGTGCATGCCCCCTCACGAAACGAGGCCTGTCTCCCCTGGCGAGACTCCAGAAGTATCCAAAGATCCATATCAGCCCCTGAGAGGAATCCTCGGTTCCGGCCCTGACTCCACACAAGGTTTTTGGCCCCGGTATCGACGGGAGAGGAATCCCGAGAGGCCCCCTAGCAACTCGCATGGGGACTGGCCTCTCCTGAGGCCACCAGGGCCGGTCCCTGAGGTCCCCGTCGTAACTCGAGAACACCTGCCGCAACTCGAGAAAATCCAGGAAGTTCTCCCTTCCAGGCGAGATGAGGCCTATTTCCGATGAGGCGTCTGGAGACTAATGACACCTAACCTCTGGAACTTCGAAAGGGTCTTTCACACCCTTGCTGCAACTCAAGAAGTTCACCACCATACCCGTCTCCACTCGAGAGGAAGCACGATGGTCCCGACAACATCCAAAGGAGCCCCGTTTCCCCCTCGTAGCTCGAGATGAGGGATCCTTTCCCTGCTTTCAACGGGAAAGAATTCCCGGCGTTCCCGTCGCATCTCAAGAGGAGGCACTCTCAACAGGAAAGGCGAGAGGAACTCCATGGTCGTACCACCATTCCAAGAGTCCCCCAGATGTCTCAGTCCATTCCAGAGGAACCTCTTTGCCCTGCACTGGCTCATCTTTCACGCCGAGGATCGACTCTCACCACGGTGGCACGTGGGACAGCCCTGTGGGAAAGCCTCGAGGGAAAGCCTCGAGGGAAAACCACAGATCCTTTGATCCACGCGACGGGAAGCGTGACATTGCTGCTACAGCCTGGAAGGAAAGCGCACGTGCATGCCCCTACTCGAGACGAGGCCTGACTCCCCTGGGGAGACTCCAGGAGTACCCAAAGATCCATGTCAGCCCCTGAGAGGAATCCTCGGTTCCGGCCCTGACTCCACACAAGGTTTTTGGCCCCGGTATCGACGGGAGAGGAATCCCGAGAGGCCCCCTAGCAACTCGCATGGGGACTGGCCTCTCCTGAGGCCGCCAGGGCGGGTCCCTGAGGTCCCCGTCGTAACTCGAGAACACCTGCCGCAACTCGAGAAAATCCAGGAAGTTCTCCCTTCCAGGCGAGATGAGGCCTATTTCCGATGAGGCCTCTGGAGACTAATGACACCAAACCTCTGGAACTTCGAAAGGGTCTTTCACACCCTTGCTGCAACTCAAGAAGTTCACCGCCATACCCGTCTCCACTCGAGAGGAAGCACGATGGTCCCGCCCACATCCAGAGGAGCCCCGTTTCCCCCTCGTAGCTCGAGATGAGGGATCCTTTCCCTGCTTTCAACGGGAAAGAATTCCCGGCGTTCCCGTCGCATCTCAAGAGGAGGCACTCTCAACAGGAAAGGCGAGAGGAACTCCATGGTCGTACCACCATTCCAAGAGTCCCCCAGATGTATCAGTCCATTCCAGAGGAACCTCTTTGCCCTGCACTGGCTCATCTTTCACGCCGAGGATCGACTCACACCACGGTGGCACGTGGGACAGCCCTGTGGGAAACCCTCGAGGGAAAGCCTCGAGGGAAAACCACAGATCCTTTGATCCACGCGACGGGAAGCGTGACATTGCTGCTACAGCCTGGAAGGAAAGCGCACGAGCATGCCCCCACTCGAGACGAGGCCTGACTCCCCTGGGGAGACTCCAGAAGTACCCAAAGATCCATGTCAGCCCCTGAGAGGAATCCTCGGTTCCGGCCCTGACTCCACACAAGCTTTTTGGCCCCGGTATCGACGGGAGAGGAATCCCGAGAGACCCCCTAGCAACTCGCATGGGGACTGGCCTCTCCTGAGGCCACCAGGGCGGGTCCCTGAGGTCCCCGTCGTAACTCGAGAACACCTGCGGCAACTCGAGAAAATCCAGGAAGTTCTCCCTTCCAGGCGAGATGAGGCCTATTTCCGATGAGGCCTCTGGAGACTAATGACACCAAACCTCTGGAACTTCGAAAGGGTCTTTCACACCCTTGCTGCAACTCAAGAAGTTCACCGCCATACCCGTCTCCACTCGAGAGGAAGCACGATGGTCCCGCCCACATCCAGAGGAGCCCCGTTTCCCCCTCGGAGCTCGAGATGAGGGATCCTTTCCCTGCTTTCAACGGGAAAGAATTCCCGGCGTTCCAGTCGCATCTCAAGAGGAGGCACTCTCAACAGGAAAGGCGAGAGGAACTCCATGGTCGTACCACCATTCCAAGAGTCCCCCAGATGTCTCAGTCCATTCCAGAGGAACCTCTTTGCCCTGCACTGGCTCATCTTTCACGCCGAGGATCGACTCACACCACGGTGGCACGTGGGACAGCCCTGTGGGAAAGCCTCGAGCGAAAGCCTCGAGGGAAAACCACAGATCCTTTGATCCACGCGACGGGAAGCGTGACATTGCTGCTACAGCCTGGAAGGAAAATGCACGTGCATGCCCCCTCACGAAACGAGGCCTGTCTCCCCTGGCGAGACTCCAGAAATATCCAAAGATCCATATCAACCCCTGAGAGGAATCCTCGGTTCCGGCCCTGACTCCACACAAGGTTTTTGGCCCCGGTATCGACGGGAGAGGAATCCCGAGAGGCCCCCTAGCAACTCGCATGGGGACTGGCCTCTCCTGAGGCCACCAGGGCCGGTCCCTGAGGTCCCCGTCGTAACTCGAGAACACCTGCCGCAACTCGAGAAAATCCAGGAAGTTCTCCCTTCCAGGCGAGATGAGGCCTATTTCCGATGAGGCGTCTGGAGACTAATGACACCTAACCTCTGGAACTTCGAAAGGGTCTTTCACACCCTTGCTGCAACTCAAGAAGTTCACCACCATACCCGTCTCCACTCGAGAGGAAGCACGATGGTCCCGACCACATGCAAAGGAGCCCCGTTTCCCCCTCGGAGCTCGAGATGAGGGATCCTTTCCCTGCTTTCAACGGGAAAGAATTCCCTGCGTTCCCGTCGCATCTCAAGAGGAGGCACTCTCAACAGGAAAGGCGAGAGGAACTCCATGGTCGTACCACCATTCCAAGAGTCCCCCAGATGTCTCAGTCCATTCCAGAGGAACCTCTTTGCCCTGCACTGGCTCATCTTTCACGCCGAGGATCGACTCACACCACGGTGGCACGTGGGACAGCCCTGTGGGAAAGCCTCTAGGGAAAACCACACATCATTTGATCCACGCGACGGGAAGCGTGACATTGCTGCTACAGCCTGGAAGGAAAGTGCACGTGCATGCCCCCTCACGAAACGAGGCCTGTCTCCCCTGGCGAGACTCCAGAAGTATCCAAAGATCCATATCAGCCCCTGAGAGGAATCCTCGGTTCCGGCCCTGACTCCACACAAGGTTTTTGGCCCCGGTATCGACGGGAGAGGAATCCCGAGAGGCCCCCTAGCAACTCGCATGGGGACTGGCCTCTCCTGAGGCCACCAGGGCCGGTCCCTGAGGTCCCCGTCGTAACTCGAGAACACCTGCCGCAACTCGAGAAAATCCAGGAAGTTCTCCCTTCCAGGCGAGATGAGGCCTATTTCCGATGAGGCGTCTGGAGACTAATGACACCTAACCTCTGGAACTTCGAAAGGGTCTTTCACACCCTTGCTGCAACTCAAGAAGTTCACCACCATACCCGTCTCCACTCGAGAGGAAGCACGATGGTCCCGACAACATCCAAAGGAGCCCCGTTTCCCCCTCGTAGCTCGAGATGAGGGATCCTTTCCCTGCTTTCAATGGGAAAGAATTCCCTGCGTTCCCGTCGCATCTCAAGAGGAGGCACTCTCAACAGGAAAGGCGAGAGGAACTCCATGGTCGTACCACCATTCCAAGAGTCCCCCAGATGTCTCAGTCCATTCCAGAGGAACCTCTTTGCCCTGCACTGGCTCATCTTTCACGCCGAGGATCGACTCTCACCACGGTGGCACGTGGGACAGCCCTGTGGGAAAGCCTCGAGGGAAAGCCTCGAGGGAAAACCACAGATCCTTTGACACACGCGACGGGAAGCGTGACATTGCTGCTACAGCCTGGAAGGAAAGCGCACGTGCATGCCCCTACTCGAGACGAGGCCTGACTCCCCTGGGGAGACTCCAGGAGTACCCAAAGATCCATGTCAGCCCCTGAGAGGAATCCTCGGTTCCGGCCCTGACTCCACACAAGGTTTTTGGCCCCGGTATCGACGGGAGAGGAATCCCGAGAGGCCCCCTAGCAACTCGCATGGGGACTGGCCTCTCCTGAGGCCACCAGGGCGGGTCCCTGAGGTCCCCGTCGTAACTCGAGAACACCTGCCGCAACTCGAGAAAATCCAGGAAGTTCTCCCTTCCAGGCGAGATGAGGCCTATTTCCGATGAGGCCTCTGGAGACTAATGACACCAAACCTCTGGAACTTCGAAAGGGTCTTTCACACCCTTGGTGCAACTCAAGAAGTTCACCGCCATACCCGTCTCCACTCGAGAGGAAGCACGATGGTCCCGCCCACATCCAGAGGAGCCCCGTTTCCCCCTCGTAGCTCGAGATGAGGGATCCTTTCCCTGCTTTCAACGGGAAAGAATTCCCGGCGTTCCCATCGCATCTCAAGAGGAGGCACTCTCAACAGGAAAGGCGAGAGGAACTCCATGGTCGTACCACCATTCCAAGAGTCCCCCAGATGTCTCAGTCCATTCCAGAGGAACCTCTTTGCCCTGCACTGGCTCATCTTTCACGCCGAGGATCGACTCACACCACGGTGGCACGTGGGACAGCCCTGTGGGAAACCCTCGAGGGAAAGCCTCGAGGGAAAACCACAGATCCTTTGATCCACGCGACGGGAAGCGTGACATTGCTGCTACAGCCTGGAAGGAAAGCGCACGAGCATGCCCCCACTCGAGACGAGGCCTGACTCCCCTGGGGAGACTCCAGAAGTACCCAAAGATCCATGTCAGCCCCTGAGAGGAATCCTCGGTTCCGGCCCTGACTCCACACAAGCTTTTTGGCCCCGGTATCGACGGGAGAGGAATCCCGAGAGACCCCCTAGCAACTCGCATGGGGACTGGCCTCTCCTGAGGCCACCAGGGCGGGTCCCTGAGGTCCCCGTCGTAACTCGAGAACACCTGCGGCAACTCGAGAAAATCCAGGAAGTTCTCCCTTCCAGGCGAGATGAGGCCTATTTCCGATGAGGCCTCTGGAGACTAATGACACCAAACCTCTGGAACTTCGAAAGGGTCTTTCACACCCTTGCTGCAACTCAAGAAGTTCACCGCCATACCCGTCTCCACTCGAGAGGAAGCACGATGGTCCCGCCCACATCCAGAGGAGCCCCGTTTCCCCCTCGGAGCTCGAGATGAGGGATCCTTTCCCTGCTTTCAACGGGAAAGAATTCCCGGCGTTCCAGTCGCATCTCAAGAGGAGGCACTCTCAACAGGAAAGGCGAGAGGAACTCCATGGTCGTACCACCATTCCAAGAGTCCCCCAGATGTCTCAGTCCATTCCAGAGGAACCTCTTTGCCCTGCACTGGCTCATCTTTCACGCCGAGGATCGACTCTCACCACGGTGGCACGTGGGACAGCCCTGTGGGAAAGCCTCGAGGGAAAGCCTCGAGGGAAAACCACAGATCCTTTGACACACGCGACGGGAAGCGTGACATTGCTGCTACAGCCTGGAAGGAAAGCGCACGTGCATGCCCCTACTCGAGACGAGGCCTGACTCCCCTGGGGAGACTCCAGGAGTACCCAAAGATCCATGTCAGCCCCTGAGAGGAATCCTCGGTTCCGGCCCTGACTCCACACAAGGTTTTTGGCCCCGGTATCGACGGGAGAGGAATCCCGAGAGGCCCCCTAGCAACTCGCATGGGGACTGGCCTCTCCTGAGGCCACCAGGGCGGGTCCCTGAGGTCCCCGTCGTAACTCGAGAACACCTGCCGCAACTCGAGAAAATCCAGGAAGTTCTCCCTTCCAGGCGAGATGAGGCCTATTTCCGATGAGGCCTCTGGAGACTAATGACACCAAACCTCTGGAACTTCGAAAGGGTCTTTCACACCCTTGGTGCAACTCAAGAAGTTCACCGCCATACCCGTCTCCACTCGAGAGGAAGCACGATGGTCCCGCCCACATCCAGAGGAGCCCCGTTTCCCCCTCGTAGCTCGAGATGAGGGATCCTTTCCCTGCTTTCAACGGGAAAGAATTCCCGGCGTTCCCGTCGCATCTCAAGAGGAGGCACTCTCAACAGGAAAGGCGAGAGGAACTCCATGGTCGTACCACCATTCCAAGAGTCCCCCAGATGTCTCAGTCCATTCCAGAGGAACCTCTTTGCCCTGCACTGGCTCATCTTTCACGCCGAGGATCGACTCACACCACGGTGGCACGTGGGACAGCCCTGTGGGAAACCCTCGAGGGAAAGCCTCGAGGGAAAACCACAGATCCTTTGATCCACGCGACGGGAAGCGTGACATTGCTGCTACAGCCTGGAAGGAAAGCGCACGAGCATGCCCCCACTCGAGACGAGGCCTGACTCCCCTGGGGAGACTCCAGAAGTACCCAAAGATCCATGTCAGCCCCTGAGAGGAATCCTCGGTTCCGGCCCTGACTCCACACAAGCTTTTTGGCCCCGGTATCGACGGGAGAGGAATCCCGAGAGACCCCCTAGCAACTCGCATGGGGACTGGCCTCTCCTGAGGCCACCAGGGCGGGTCCCTGAGGTCCCCGTCGTAACTCGAGAACACCTGCGGCAACTCGAGAAAATCCAGGAAGTTCTCCCTTCCAGGCGAGATGAGGCCTATTTCCGATGAGGCCTCTGGAGACTAATGACACCAAACCTCTGGAACTTCGAAAGGGTCTTTCACACCCTTGCTGCAACTCAAGAAGTTCACCGCCATACCCGTCTCCACTCGAGAGGAAGCACGATGGTCCCGCCCACATCCAGAGGAGCCCCGTTTCCCCCTCGGAGCTCGAGATGAGGGATCCTTTCCCTGCTTTCAACGGGAAAGAATTCCCGGCGTTCCAGTCGCATCTCAAGAGGAGGCACTCTCAACAGGAAAGGCGAGAGGAACTCCATGGTCGTACCACCATTCCAAGAGTCCCCCAGATGTCTCAGTCCATTCCAGAGGAACCTCTTTGCCCTGCACTGGCTCATCTTTCACGCCGAGGATCGACTCTCACCACCGTGGCACGTGGGACAGCCCTGTGGGAAAGCCTCGAGGGAAAGCCTCGAGGGAAAACCACAGATCCTTTGATCCACGCGACGGGAAGCGTGACATTGCTGCTACAGCCTGGAAGGAAAGCGCACGTGCATGCCCCTACTCGAGACGAGGCCTGACTCCCCTGGGGAGACTCCAGGAGTACCCAAAGATCCATGTCAGCCCCTGAGAGGAATCCTCGGTTCCGGCCCTGACTCCACACAAGCTTTTTGGCCCCGGTATCGACGGGAGAGGAATCCCGAGAGGCCCCCTAGCAACTCGCATGGGGACTGGCCTCTCCTGAGGCCACCAGGGCGGGTCCCTGAGGTCCCCGTCGTAACTCGAGAACACCTGCCGCAACTCGAGAAAATCCAGGAAGTTCTCCCTTCCAGGCGAGATGAGGCCTATTTCCGATGAGGCCTCTGGAGACTAATGACACCAAACCTCTGGAACTTCGAAAGGGTCTTTCACACCCTTGGTGCAACTCAAGAAGTTCACCGCCATACCCGTCTCCACTCGAGAGGAAGCACGATGGTCCCGCCCACATCCAGAGGAGCCCCGTTTCCCCCTCGTAGCTCGAGATGAGGGATCCTTTCCCTGCTTTCAACGGGAAAGAATTCCCGGCGTTCCCGTCGCATCTCAAGAGGAGGCACTCTCAACAGGAAAGGCGAGAGGAACTCCATGGTCGTACCACCATTCCAAGAGTCCCCCAGATGTCTCAGTCCATTCCAGAGGAACCTCTTTGCCCTGCACTGGCTCATCTTTCACGCCGAGGATCGACTCACACCACGGTGGCACGTGGGACAGCCCTGTGGGAAACCCTCCAGGGAAAGCCTCGAGGGAAAACCACAGATCCTTTGATCCACGCGACGGGAAGCGTGACATTGCTGCTACAGCCTGGAAGGAAAGCGCACGAGCATGCCCCCACTCGAGACGAGGCCTGACTCCCCTGGGGAGACTCCAGAAGTACCCAAAGATCCATGTCAGCCCCTGAGAGGAATCCTCGGTTCCGGCCCTGACTCCACACAAGCTTTTTGGCCCCGGTATCGACGGGAGAGGAATCCCGAGAGGCCCCCTAGCAACTCGCATGGGGACTGGCCTCTCCTGAGGCCACCAGGGCGGGTTCCTGAGGTCCCCGTCGAAACTCGAGAACACCTGCCGCAACTCGAGAAAATCCAGGAAGTTCTCCCTTCCAGGCGAGATTAGGCCTATTTCCGATGAGGCGTCTGGAGACTAATGACACCTAACCTCTGGAACTTCTATAGGGTCTTTCACACCCTTGCTGCAACTCAAGAAGTTCACCGCCATACCCGTCTCCACTCGAGAGGAAGCACGATGGTCCCGCCCACATCCAGAGGAGCCCCGTTTCCCCCTCGTAGCTCGAGATGAGGGATCCTTTCCCTGCTTAAAACGGGGAAGAATTCCCGGCGTTCCCGTCGCATCTCAAGAGGAGGCACTCTCAACAGGAAAGGCGAGAGGAACTCCATGGTCGTACCACCATTCCAAGAGTCCCCCAGATGTCTCAGTCCATTCCAGAGGAACCTCTTTGCCCTGCACTGGCTCATCTTTCACGCCGAGGATCGACTCACACCACGGTGGCACGTGGGACAGCCCTGTGGGAAAGCCTCGAGGGAAAACCACAGATCCTTTGATCCACGCGACGGGAAGCGTGACATTGCTGCTACAGCCTGGAAGGAAATCGCACGTGCATGCCCCCACTCGAGACGAGGCCTGACTCCCCTGGGGAGACTCCAGAAGTACCCAAAGATCCATGTCAGCCCCTGAGAGGAATCCTCGGTTCCGGCCCTGACTCCACACAAGGTTTTTGGCCCCGGTATCGACGGGAGAGGAATCCCGAGAGGCCCCCTAGCAACTCGCATGGGGACTGGCCTCTCCTGAGGCCACCAGGGCGGGTCCCTGAGGTCCCCGTCGTAACTCGAGAACACCTGCCGCAACTCGAGAAAATCCAGGAAGTTCTCCCTTCCAGGCGAGATGAGGCCTATTTCCGATGAGGCGTCTGGAGACTAATGACACCTAACCTCTGGAAATTCGAAAGGGTCTTTCACACACTTGCTGCAACTCAAGAAGTTCACCGCCATACCCGTCTCCACTCGAGAGGAAGCACGATGGTCCCGCCCACATCCAGAGGAGCCCCGTTTCCCCCTCGTAGCTCGAGATGAGGGATCCTTTCCCTGCTTTCAACGGGAAAGAATTCCCGGCGTTCCCGTCGCATCTCAAGAGGAGGCACTCTCAACAGGAAAGGCGAGAGGAACTCCATGGTCGTACCACCATTCCAAGAGTCCCCCAGATGTCTCAGTCCATTCCAGAGGAACCTCTTTGCCCTGCACTGGCTCATCTTTCACGCCAGGATCGACTCACACCACAGTGGCACGTGGGACAGCCCTGTGGGAAAGCCTCGAGGGAAAGCCTCGAGGGAAAACTACAGATCCTTTGATCCACGCGAAGGGAAGCGTGACATTGCTGCTACAGCCTGGAAGGAAAGCGCACGTGCATGCCCCCACTGGAGACGAGGCCTGACTCCCCTGGGGAGACTCCAGAAGTACCCAAAGATCCATGTCAGCCCCTGAGAGGAATCCTCGGTTCCGGCCCTGACTCCACACAAGGTTTTTGGCCCCGGTATCGACGGGAGAGGAATCCCGAGAGGCCCCCTAGCAACTCGCATGGGGACTGGCCTCTCCTGAGGCCACCAGGGCGGGTCCCTGAGGTCCCCGTCGTAACTCGAGAACACCTGCCGCAACTCGAGAAAATCCAGGAAGTTCTCCCTTCCAGGCGAGATGAGGCCTATTTCCGATGAGGCGTCTGGAGACTAATGACACCTAACCTCTGGAACTTCGAAAAGGTCTTTCACACCCTTGCTGCAAATCAAGAAGTTCACCGCCATACCCGTCTCCACTCGAGGGGAAGCACGATGGTCCCGCCCACATCCAGAGGAGCCCCGTTTCCCCCTCGTAGCTCGAGATGATGGATCCTTTCCCTGCTTTCAACGGGAAAGAATTCCCGGCGTTCCCGTCCCATCTCAAGAGGAGGCACTCTCAACAGGAAAGGCGAGAGGAACTCCATGGTCGTACCACCATTCCAAGAGTCCCCCAGATGTATCAGTCCATTCCAGCGGAACCTCTGTGCCCTGCACTGGCTCATCTTTCACGCCAGGATCGACTCACACCACGGTGGCACGTGGGACAGCCCTGTGGGAAAGCCTCGAGGGAAAGCCTCGAGGGAAAACCACAGATCCTTTGATCCACGCGAAGGGAAGCGTGACATTGCTGCTACAGCCTGGAAGGAAAGCGCACGTGCATGCCCCCACTCGAGACGAGGCCTGACTCCCCTGTGGAGACTCCAGAAGTACCCAAAGATCCATGTC
The DNA here is from genome assembly GCF_032405125.1 of Capricornis sumatraensis. Classification (NCBI taxonomy): domain Eukaryota; kingdom Metazoa; phylum Chordata; class Mammalia; order Artiodactyla; family Bovidae; genus Capricornis; species Capricornis sumatraensis. The sequence continues at coordinate 378,585 of NW_027184627.1, forward strand.
AGCCCCTGAGAGGAATCCTCGGTTCCGGCCCTGACTCCACACAAGGTTTTTGGCCCCGGTATCGACGGGAGAGGAATCCCGAGAGGCCCCCTAGCAACTCGCATGGGGACTGGCCTCTCCTGAGGCCACCAGGGCGGATCCCTGAGGTCCCCGTCGTAACTCCAGAACAGCTGCCGCAACTCGAGAAAATCCAGGAAGTTCTCCCTTCCAGGCGAGATGAGGCCTATTTCCGATGAGGCGTCTGGAGACTAATGACACCTAACCTCTGGAACTTCGAAAGGGTCTTTCACACCCTTGGTGCAACTCAAGAAGTTCACCGCCATACCCGTCTCCACTCGAGAGGAAGCACGATGGTCCCGCCCACATCCAGAGGAGCCCCGTTTCCCCCTCGTAGCTCGAGATGAGGGATCCTTTCCCTGCTTTCAACGGGAAAGAATTCCCGGCGTTCCCGTCGCATCTCAAGAGGAGGCACTCTCAACAGGAAAGGCGAGAGGAACTCCATGGTCGTACCACCATTCCAAGAGTCCCCCAGATGTCTCAGTCCATTCCAGAGGAACCTCTTTGCCCTGCACTGGCTCATTTTTCACGCCGAGAATCGACTCACACCACGGTGTCACGTGGGACAGCCCTGTGGGAAAGCCTCGAGGGAAAGCCTCGAGGGAAAACCGCAGATCCTTTGATCCACGCGACGGGAAGCGTGACATTGCTGCTACAGCCTGGAAGGAAAGTGCACGTGCATGCCCCCACACGAGACGAGGCCTGTCTCCCCTGGCGAGTCTCCAGAGGTACCCAAAGATCCATGTCAGCCCCTGAGAGGAATCCTCGGTTCCGGCCCTGACTCCACACAAGGTTTTTGGCCCCGGTATCGACGGGAGAGGAATCCCGAGGGGCCCCCTAGCAACACGCATAGGGACTGGCCTCTCCTGAGGCCAACAGGGCGGGTCCCTGAGGTCCCCGTCGTAACTCGAGAACACCTGCCGCAACTCGAGAAAATCAAGGAAGTTCTCCCTTCCAGGCGAGATGAGGCCTATTTCCGATGAGGCGTCTGGAGACTAATGACACCTAACCTCTGGAACTTCGAAAGGGTCTTTCACAGCCTTGCTGCAACTCAAGAAGTTCACCGCCATACCCGTCTCCACTCGAGAGAAAGCACGATGGTCCCGCCCACATCCAGAGGAGCCCCGTTTCCCCCTCGTAGCTCGAGATGAGGGATCCTTTCCCTGCTTTCAACGGCAAAAAATTCCCGGCGTTCCCGTCGCATCTCAAGAGGAGGCACTCTCAACAGGAAAGGTGAGAGGAACTCCATGGTCGTACCACCATTCCAAGAGTCCCCCAGATGTCTCAGTCCATTCCAGAGGAACCTCTTTGCCCTGCACTGGCTCATCTTTCACGCCGAGGATCGACTCACACCACGGTGGCACGTAGGACAGCCCTGTGGGAAAGCCTCGAGGGAAAACCACAGATCCTTTGATCCACGCGACGGGAAGCGTGACATTGCTGCTACAGCCTGGAAGGAAAGCGCACGTGCATGCCCCCACTCGAGACGAGGCCTGACTCCCCTGGGGAGACTCCAGAAGTACCCAAAGATCCATGTCAGCCCCTGAGAGGAATCCTCGGTTCCGGCCCTGACTCCACACAAGGTTTTGGTCCCCGGTATCAACGGGAGAGGAATCCCGAGAGGCCCCCTAGCAACTCGCCTAGGGACTGGCCTGTCCTGAGGCCACCAGGGCGGGTCCCTGAGGTCCCCGTCGTAACTCGAGAACACCTGCCGCAACTCGAGAAAATCCAGGAAGTTCTCCCTTCCAGGCGAGATGAGGCCTATTTCCGATGAGGCCTCTGGAGACTAATGACACCTAACCTCTGGAACTTCGAAAGGGTCTTTCACACCCTTGCTGCAACTCAAGAAGTTCACCGCCATACCCGTCTCCACTAGAGAGGAAGCACGATGGTCCCGCCCACATCCAGAGGAGCCCCGTTTCCCCCTCGTAGCTCGAGATGAGGGATCCTTTCCCTGCTTTCCACGGGAAAGAATTCCTGGCGTTCCCGTCGCATCTCAAGTGGAGGCACTCTCAACAGGAAAGGCGAGAGGAACTCCATGGTCGTACCACCATTCCAAGAGTCCCCCAGATGTCTCAGTCCATTCCAGAGGAACCTCTTTGCCCTGCACTGGCTCATCTTTCACGCCGAGGATCGACTCACACCACGGTGGCACGTGGGACAGCCCTGTGGGAAAGCCTCGAGGGAAAACAACAGATCCTTTGATCCACGCGACGGGAAGCGTGACATTGCTGCTACAGCCTGGAAGGAAAGTGCACGTGCATGCCCCCACTCGAGACGAGGCCTGACTCCCCTGGGGAGACTCCAGAAGTACCCAAAGATCCATGTCAGCCCCTGAGAGGAATCCTCGGTTCCGGCCCTGACTCCACACAAGGTTTTTGGCCCCGGTATCGACGGGAGAGGAATCCCGAGAGGCCCCCTAGCAACTCGCATGGGGACTGGCCTCTCCTGAGGCCACCAGGGCGGGTCCCTGAGGTCCCCGTCGTAACTCGAGAACACCTGCCGCAACTCGAGAAAATCCAGGAAGTTCTCCCTTCCAGGCGAGATGAGGCCTATTTCCGATGAGGCGTCTGGAGACTAATGACACCTAACCTCTGGAACTTCGAAAGGGTCTTTCACACCCTTGCTGCAACTCAAGAAGTTCACCGCCATACCCGTCTCCACTCGAGAGGAAGCACGATGGTCCCGCCCACATCCAGAGGAGCCCCGTTTCCCACTCGTAGCTCGAGATGAGGGATCCTTTCCCTGCTTTCAACGGGAAAGAATTCCCGGCGTTCCCGTCGCATATCAAGAGGAGGCACTCTCAACAGGAAAGGCGAGAGGAACTCCATGGTCGTACCACCATTCCAAGAGTCCCCCAGATGTCTCAGTCCATTCCAGAGGAAACTCTTTGCCCTGCACTGGCTCATCTTTCACGCCGAGGATCGACTCACACCACGGTGGCACGTGGGACAGCCCTGTGGGAAAGCCTCGAGGGAAAGCCTCGAGGGAAAACCACAGATCCTTTGATCCACGTGACGGGAAGCGTGACATTGCTGCTACAGCCTGGAAGGAAAGCGCACGTGCATGCCCCCACTCGAGACGAGGCCTGACTCCCCTGGGGAGACTCCAGAAGTACCCAAAGATCCATGTCAGCCCCTGAGAGCAATCCTCGGTTCCGGCCCTGACTCCACTCAAGGTTTTTGGCCCCGGTATCGACGGGAGAGGAATCCCGAGAGGCCCCCTAGCAACTCGCATGGGGACTGGCCTCTCCTGAGGCCACCAGGGCGGGTCCCTGAGTTCCCCGTCGTAACTTAAGAACACCTGCCGCAACTCGAGAAAATCCAGGAAGTTCTCCCTTCCAGGCGAGATGAGGCCTATTTCCGATGAGGCGTCTGGAGACTAATGACACCTATCCTCTGGAACTTTGAAAGGGTCTTTCACACCCTTGCTGCAACTCAAGAAGTTCTCCGCCATACCCGTCTCCACTCGAGAGGAAGCACGATGGTCCCGCCCACATCCAGAGGAGCCCCGTTTTCCCCTCGGTGCTCGAGATGAGGGATCCTTTCCCTGCTTTCAACGGGAAAGAATTCCCGGCGTTCCCGTCGCATCTCAATAGGAGGCACTCTCAACAGGAAAGGCGAGAGGATCTCCATGGTCGTACCACCATTCCAAGAGTCCCCCAGATGTCTCAGTCCATTCCAGAGGAACCTCTTTGCCCTGCACTGGCTCATCTTTCACGCCGAGGATCGACTAACACCACGGTGGCACGTGGGACAGCCCTGTGGGAAAGCCTCGAGGGAAAGCCTCGAGGGAAAACCACAGATCCTTTGATCCACGCGACGGGAAGCGTGACATTGCTGCTACAGCCTGGAAGGAAAGCGCACGTGCATGCCCCCACTCGAGACGAGGCCTGACTCCCCTGGGGAGACTCCAGAAGTACCCAAAGATCCATGTCAGCCCCTGAGAGGAATCCTCGGTTCCGGCCCTGACTCCACACAAGGTTTTTGGCCCCGGTATCGACGGGAGAGGAATCCCGAGAGGCCCCCTAGCAACTCGCATGGGGACTGGCCTCTCCTGAGGCCACCAGGGCGGGTCCCTGAGGTCCCCGTCGTAACTCGAGAACACCTGCCGCAACTCGAGAAAATCCAGGAAGTTCTCCCTTCCAGGCGAGATGAGGCCTATTTCCAATGAGGCGTCTGGAGACTAATGACACCTAACCTCTGGAAATTCGAAAGGGTCTTTCACACACTTGCTGCAACTCAAGAAGTTCACCGCCATACCCGTCTCCACTCGAGAGGAAGCACGATGGTCCCGCCCACATCCAGAGGAGCCCCGTTTCCCCCTCGTAGCTCGAGATGAGGGATCCTTTCCCTGCTTTCAACGGGAAAGAATTCCCGGCGTTCCCGTCGCATCTCAAGAGGAGGCACTCTCAACAGGAAAGGCGAGAGGAACTCCATGGTCGTACCACCATTCCAAGAGTCCCCCAGATGTCTCAGTCCATTCCAGAGGAACCTCTTTGCCCTGCACTGGCTCATTTCACGCCAGGATCGACTCACACCACAGTGGCACGTGGGACAGCCCTGTGGGAAGCCTCGAGGGAAAGCCTCGAGGGAAAACCACAGATCCTTTGATCCACGCGAAGGGAAGCGTGACATTGCTGCTACAGCCTGGAAGGAAAGCGCACGTGCATGCCCCCACTCGAGACGAGGCCTGACTCCCCTGGGGAGACTCCAGAAGTACCCAAAGATCCATGTCAGCCTCTGAGAGGAATCCTCGGTTCCGGCCCTGACACCACACAAGGTTTTTGTCCCCGGTATCGACGGGAGACGAATCCCGAAAGGCCCCCTAGCAACTCGCATGGGGACTGGCCTCTCCTGAGGCCACCAGGGCGGGTACCTGAGGTCCCCGTCGTAACTCGAGAACACCTGCCTCAACTCGAGAAAATCCAGGAAGTTCACCCTTCCAGGCGAGATGAGGCCTATTTCCGATGAGGCATCTGGAGACTAATGACACCAAACCTCTGGAACTTCGGAAGGGTCTTTCACACCCTTGCTGCAACTCAAGAAGTTCACCGCCATACCCGTCTCCACTCGAGAGGAAACACGATGGTCCCGCCCACATCCAGAGGAGCCCCGTTTCCCCATCGTAGCTCGAGATGTGGGATCCTTTCCCTGCTTTCAACGGGAAAGAATTCCCGGCGTTCCCGTCGCATCTCAAGAGGAGGCACTCTCAACAGGAAAGGCGAGAGGAACTCCATGGTCGTACCACCATTCCAAGAGTCCCCCAGATGTCTCAGTCCATTCCAGAGGAACCTCTTTGCACTGCACTGGCTCATCTTTCACGCCGAGGATCGACTCACACCACGGTGGCACGTGGGGCAGCCCTGTGGGAAAGCCTCAAGGAAAGCCTCGAGGGAAAACCACAGATCCTTTGATCCACGCGACGGGAAGCGTGACATTTCTGCCACAGCCTGGAAGGAAAGCGCACGTGCATGCCCCCACTGGAGACGAGGCCTGACTCCCCTGGGGAGACTCCAGAAGTACCCAAAGATCCATGTCAGCCCCTGAGAGGAATCCTCGGTTCCGGCCCTGACTCCACACAAGGTTTTTGGCCCCGGTATCGACGGGAGAGGAATCCCGAGAGGCCCCCTAGCAACTCGCATGGGGACTGGCCTCTCCTGAGGCCACCAGGGCGGGTCCCTGAGGTCCCCGTCGTAACTCGAGAACACCTGCCGCAACTCGAGAAAATCCAGGAAGTTCTCCCTTCCAGGCGAGATGAGGCCTATTTCCGATGAGGCGTCTGGAGACTAATGACACCTAACCTCTGGAACTTCGAAAAGGTCTTTCACACCCTTGCTGCAAATCAAGAAGTTCACCGCCATACCCGTCTCCACTCGAGGGGAAGCACGATGGTCCCGCCCACATCCAGAGGAGCCCCGTTTCCCCCTCGTAGCTCGAGATGATGGATCCTTTCCCTGCTTTCAACGGGAAAGAATTCCCGGCGTTCCCGTCCCATCTCAAGAGGAGGCACTCTCAACAGGAAAGGCGAGAGGAACTCCATGGTCGTACCACCATTCCAAGAGTCCCCCAGATGTCTCAGTCCATTCCAGCGGAACCTCTGTGCCCTGCACTGGCTCATCTTTCACGCCAGGATCGACTCACACCACGGTGGCACGTGGGACAGCCCTGTGGGAAAGCCTCGAGGGAAAGCCTCGAGGGAAAACCACAGATCCTTTGATCCACGCGACGGGAAGCGTGACATTGCTGCTACAGCCTGGAAGGAAAGCGCACGAGCATGCCCCCACTCGAGACGAGGCCTGACTCCCCTGGGGAGACTCCAGAAGTACCCAAAGATCCATGTCAGCCCCTGAGAGGAATCCTCGGTTCCGGCCCTGACTCCACACAAGCTTTTTGGCCCCGGTATCGACGGGAGAGGAATCCCGAGAGACCCCCTAGCAACTCGCATGGGGACTGGCCTCTCCTGAGGCCACCAGGGCGGGTCCCTGAGGTCCCCGTCGTAACTCGAGAACACCTGCGGCAACTCGAGAAAATCCAGGAAGTTCTCCCTTCCAGGCGAGATGAGGCCTATTTCCGATGAGGCCTCTGGAGACTAATGACACCAAACCTCTGGAACTTCGAAAGGGTCTTTCACACCCTTGCTGCAACTCAAGAAGTTCACCGCCATACCCGTCTCCACTCGAGAGGAAGCACGATGGTCCCGCCCACATCCAGAGGAGCCCCGTTTCCCCCTCGGAGCTCGAGATGAGGGATCCTTTCCCTGCTTTCAACGGGAAAGAATTCCCGGCGTTCCAGTCGCATCTCAAGAGGAGGCACTCTCAACAGGAAAGGCGAGAGGAACTCCATGGTCGTACCACCATTCCAAGAGTCCCCCAGATGTCTCAGTCCATTCCAGAGGAACCTCTTTGCCCTGCACTGGCTCATCTTTCACGCCGAGGATCGACTCTCACCACCGTGGCACGTGGGACAGCCCTGTGGGAAAGCCTCGAGGGAAAGCCTCGAGGGAAAACCACAGATCCTTTGATCCACGCGACGGGAAGCGTGACATTGCTGCTACAGCCTGGAAGGAAAGCGCACGTGCATGCCCCTACTCGAGACGAGGCCTGACTCCCCTGGGGAGACTCCAGGAGTACCCAAAGATCCATGTCAGCCCCTGAGAGGAATCCTCGGTTCCGGCCCTGACTCCACACAAGGTTTTTGGCCCCGGTATCGACGGGAGAGGAATCCCGAGAGGCCCCCTAGCAACTCGCATGGGGACTGGCCTCTCCTGAGGCCACCAGGGCGGGTCCCTGAGGTCCCCGTCGTAACTCGAGAACACCTGCCGCAACTCGAGAAAATCCAGGAAGTTCTCCCTTCCAGGCGAGATGAGGCCTATTTCCGATGAGGCCTCTGGAGACTAATGACACCAAACCTCTGGAACTTCGAAAGGGTCTTTCACACCCTTGGTGCAACTCAAGAAGTTCACCGCCATACCCGTCTCCACTCGAGAGGAAGCACGATGGTCCCGCCCACATCCAGAGGAGCCCCGTTTCCCCCTCGTAGCTCGAGATGAGGGATCCTTTCCCTGCTTTCAACGGGAAAGAATTCCCGGCGTTCCCGTCGCATCTCAAGAGGAGGCACTCTCAACAGGAAAGGCGAGAGGAACTCCATGGTCGTACCACCATTCCAAGAGTCCCCCAGATGTCTCAGTCCATTCCAGAGGAACCTCTTTGCCCTGCACTGGCTCATCTTTCACGCCGAGGATCGACTCACACCACGGTGGCACGTGGGACAGCCCTGTGGGAAACCCTCCAGGGAAAGCCTCGAGGGAAAACCACAGATCCTTTGATCCACGCGACGGGAAGCGTGACATTGCTGCTACAGCCTGGAAGGAAAGCGCACGAGCATGCCCCCACTCGAGACGAGGCCTGACTCCCCTGGGGAGACTCCAGAAGTACCCAAAGATCCATGTCAGCCCCTGAGAGGAATCCTCGGTTCCGGCCCTGACTCCACACAAGCTTTTTGGCCCCGGTATCGACGGGAGAGGAATCCCGAGAGGCCCCCTAGCAACTCGCATGGGGACTGGCCTCTCCTGAGGCCACCAGGGCGGGTTCCTGAGGTCCCCGTCGAAACTCGAGAACACCTGCCGCAACTCGAGAAAATCCAGGAAGTTCTCCCTTCCAGGCGAGATTAGGCCTATTTCCGATGAGGCGTCTGGAGACTAATGACACCTAACCTCTGGAACTTCTATAGGGTCTTTCACACCCTTGCTGCAACTCAAGAAGTTCACCGCCATACCCGTCTCCACTCGAGAGGAAGCACGATGGTCCCGCCCACATCCAGAGGAGCCCCGTTTCCCCCTCGTAGCTCGAGATGAGGGATCCTTTCCCTGCTTAAAACGGGGAAGAATTCCCGGCGTTCCCGTCGCATCTCAAGAGGAGGCACTCTCAACAGGAAAGGCGAGAGGAACTCCATGGTCGTACCACCATTCCAAGAGTCCCCCAGATGTCTCAGTCCATTCCAGAGGAACCTCTTTGCCCTGCACTGGCTCATCTTTCACGCCGAGGATCGACTCACACCACGGTGGCACGTGGGACAGCCCTGTGGGAAAGCCTCGAGGGAAAACCACAGATCCTTTGATCCACGCGACGGGAAGCGTGACATTGCTGCTACAGCCTGGAAGGAAATCGCACGTGCATGCCCCCACTCGAGACGAGGCCTGACTCCCCTGGGGAGACTCCAGAAGTACCCAAAGATCCATGTCAGCCCCTGAGAGGAATCCTCGGTTCCGGCCCTGACTCCACACAAGGTTTTTGGCCCCGGTATCGACGGGAGAGGAATCCCGAGAGGCCCCCTAGCAACTCGCATGGGGACTGGCCTCTCCTGAGGCCACCAGGGCGGGTCCCTGAGGTCCCCGTCGTAACTCGAGAACACCTGCCGCAACTCGAGAAAATCCAGGAAGTTCTCCCTTCCAGGCGAGATGAGGCCTATTTCCGATGAGGCGTCTGGAGACTAATGACACCTAACCTCTGGAAATTCGAAAGGGTCTTTCACACACTTGCTGCAACTCAAGAAGTTCACCGCCATACCCGTCTCCACTCGAGAGGAAGCACGATGGTCCCGCCCACATCCAGAGGAGCCCCGTTTCCCCCTCGTAGCTCGAGATGAGGGATCCTTTCCCTGCTTTCAACGGGAAAGAATTCCCGGCGTTCCCGTCGCATCTCAAGAGGAGGCACTCTCAACAGGAAAGGCGAGAGGAACTCCATGGTCGTACCACCATTCCAAGAGTCCCCCAGATGTCTCAGTCCATTCCAGAGGAACCTCTTTGCCCTGCACTGGCTCATCTTTCACGCCAGGATCGACTCACACCACAGTGGCACGTGGGACAGCCCTGTGGGAAAGCCTCGAGGGAAAGCCTCGAGGGAAAACCACAGATCCTTTGATCCACGCGAAGGGAAGCGTGACATTGCTGCTACAGCCTGGAAGGAAAGCGCACGTGCATGCCCCCACTCGAGACGAGGCCTGACTCCCCTGGGGAGACTCCAGAAGTACCCAAAGATCCATGTCAGCCTCTGAGAGGAATCCTCGGTTCCGGCCCTGACACCACACAAGGTTTTTGTCCCCGGTATCGACGGGAGACGAATCCCGAAAGGCCCCCTAGCAACTCGCATGGGGACTGGCCTCTCCTGAGGCCACCAGGGCGGGTACCTGAGGTCCCCGTCGTAACTCGAGAACACCTGCCTCAACTCGAGAAAATCCAGGAAGTTCACCCTTCCAGGCGAGATGAGGCCTATTTCCGATGAGGCATCTGGAGACTAATGACACCAAACCTCTGGAACTTCGGAAGGGTCTTTCACACCCTTGCTGCAACTCAAGAAGTTCACCGCCATACCCGTCTCCACTCGAGAGGAAACACGATGGTCCCGCCCACATCCAGAGGAGCCCCGTTTCCCCATCGTAGCTCGAGATGTGGGATCCTTTCCCTGCTTTCAACGGGAAAGAATTCCCGGCGTTCCCGTCGCATCTCAAGAGGAGGCACTCTCAACAGGAAAGGCGAGAGGAACTCCATGGTCGTACCACCATTCCAAGAGTCCCCCAGATGTCTCAGTCCATTCCAGAGGAACCTCTTTGCACTGCACTGGCTCATCTTTCACGCCGAGGATCGACTCACACCACGGTGGCACGTGGGGCAGCCCTGTGGGAAAGCCTCAAGGAAAGCCTCGAGGGAAAACCACAGATCCTTTGATCCACGCGACGGGAAGCGTGACATTTCTGCCACAGCCTGGAAGGAAAGCGCACGTGCATGCCCCCACTGGAGACGAGGCCTGACTCCCCTGGGGAGACTCCAGAAGTACCCAAAGATCCATGTCAGCCCCTGAGAGGAATCCTCGGTTCCGGCCCTGACTCCACACAAGGTTTTTGGCCCCGGTATCGACGGGAGAGGAATCCCGAGAGGCCCCCTAGCAACTCGCATGGGGACTGGCCTCTCCTGAGGCCACCAGGGCGGGTCCCTGAGGTCCCCGTCGTAACTCGAGAACACCTGCCGCAACTCGAGAAAATCCAGGAAGTTCTCCCTTCCAGGCGAGATGAGGCCTATTTCCGATGAGGCGTCTGGAGACTAATGACACCTAACCTCTGGAACTTCGAAAAGGTCTTTCACACCCTTGCTGCAAATCAAGAAGTTCACCGCCATACCCGTCTCCACTCGAGGGGAAGCACGATGGTCCCGCCCACATCCAGAGGAGCCCCGTTTCCCCCTCGTAGCTCGAGATGATGGATCCTTTCCCTGCTTTCAACGGGAAAGAATTCCCGGCGTTCCCGTCCCATCTCAAGAGGAGGCACTCTCAACAGGAAAGGCGAGAGGAACTCCATGGTCGTACCACCATTCCAAGAGTCCCCCAGATGTCTCAGTCCATTCCAGCGGAACCTCTGTGCCCTGCACTGGCTCATCTTTCACGCCAGGATCGACTCACACCACGGTGGCACGTGGGACAGCCCTGTGGGAAAGCCTCGAGGGAAAGCCTCGAGGGAAAACCACAGATCCTTTGATCCACGCGAAGGGAAGCGTGACATTGCTGCTACAGCCTGGAAGGAAAGCGCACGTGCATGCCCCCACTCGAGACGAGGCCTGACTCCCCTGTGGAGACTCCAGAAGTACCCAAAGATCCATGTCAGCCCCTGAGAGGAATCCTCGGTTCCGGCCCTGACTCCACACAAGGTTTTTGGCCCCGGTATCGACGGGAGAGGAATCCCGAGAGGACCCCTAGCAACTCGCATGGGGACTGGCCTCTCCTGAGGCCACCAGGGCGGATCCCTGAGGTCCCCGTCGTAACTCCAGAACAGCTGCCGCAACTCGAGAAAATCCAGGAAGTTCTCCCTTCCAGGCGAGATGAGGCCTATTTCCGATGAGGCGTCTGGAGACTAATGACACCTAAACTCTGGAACTTCGAAAGGGTCTTTCACACCCTTGGTGCAACTCAAGAAGTTCACCGCCATACCCGTCTCCACTCGAGAGGAAGCACGATGGTCCCGCCCACATCCAGAGGAGCCCCGTTTCCCCCTCGTAGCTCGAGATGAGGGATCCTTTCCCTGCTTTCAACGGGAAAGAATTCCCGGCGTTCCCGTCGCATCTCAAGAGGAGGCACTCTCAACAGGAAAGGCGAGAGGAACTCCATGGTCGTACCACCATTCCAAGAGTCCCCCAGATGTCTCAGTCCATTCCAGAGGAACCTCTTTGCCCTGCACTGGCTCATTTTTCACGCCGAGTATCGACTCACACCACGGTGTCACGTGGGACAGCCCTGTGGGAAAGCCTCGAGGGAAAGCCTCGAGGGAAAACCGCAGATCCTTTGATCCACGCGACGGGAAGCGTGACATTGCTGCTACAGCCTGGAAGGAAAGTGCACGTGCATGCCCCCACACGAGACGAGGCCTGTCTCCCCTGGCGAGTCTCCAGAGGTACCCAAAGATCCATGTCAGCCCCTGAGAGGAATCCTCGGTTCCGGCCCTGACTCCACACAAGGTTTTTGGCCCCGGTATCGACGGGAGAGGAATCCCGAGGGGCCCCCTAGCAACACGCATAGGGACTGGCCTCTCCTGAGGCCAACAGGGCGGGTCCCTGAGGTCCCCGTCGTAACTCGAGAACACCTGCCGCAACTCGAGAAAATCAAGGAAGTTCTCCCTTCCAGGCGAGATGAGGCCTATTTCCGATGAGGCGTCTGGAGACTAATGACACCTAACCTCTGGAACTTCGAAAGGGTCTTTCACACCCTTGCTGCAACTCAAGAAGTTCACCGCCATACCCGTCTCCACTCGAGAGAAAGCACGATGGTCCCGCCCACATCCAGAGGAGCCCCGTTTCCCCCTCGTAGCTCGAGATGAGGGATCCTTTCCCTGCTTTCAACGGCAAAAAATTCCCGGCGTTCCCGTCGCATCTCAAGAGGAGGCACTCTCAACAGGAAAGGTGAGAGGAACTCCATGGTCGTACCACCATTCCAAGAGTCCCCCAGATGTCTCAGTCCATTCCAGAGGAACCTCTTTGCCCTGCACTGGCTCATCTTTCACGCCGAGGATCGACTCACACCACGGTGGCACGTAGGACAGCCCTGTGGGAAAGCCTCGAGGGAAAACCACAGATCCTTTGATCCACGCGACGGGAAGCGTGACATTGCTGCTACAGCCTGGAAGGAAAGCGCACGTGCATGCCCCCACTCGAGACGAGGCCTGACTCCCCTGGGGAGACTCCAGAAGTACCCAAAGATCCATGTCAGCCCCTGAGAGGAATCCTCGGTTCCGGCCCTGACTCCACACAAGGTTTTGGTCCCCGGTATCAACGGGAGAGGAATCCCGAGAGGCCCCCTAGCAACTCGCCTAGGGACTGGCCTGTCCTGAGGCCACCAGGGCGGGTCCCTGAGGTCCCCGTCGTAACTCGAGAACACCTGCCGCAACTCGAGAAAATCCAGGAAGTTCTCCCTTCCAGGCGAGATGAGGCCTATTTCCGATGAGGCCTCTGGAGACTAATGACACCTAACCTCTGGAACTTCGAAAGGGTCTTTCACACCCTTGCTGCAACTCAAGAAGTTCACCGCCATACCCGTCTCCACTAGAGAGGAAGCACGATGGTCCCGCCCACATCCAGAGGAGCCCCGTTTCCCCCTCGTAGCTCGAGATGAGGGATCCTTTCCCTGCTTTCCACGGGAAAGAATTCCTGGCGTTCCCGTCGCATCTCAAGAGGAGGCACTCTCAACAGGAAAGGCGAGAGGAACTCCATGGTCGTACCACCATTCCAAGAGTCCCCCAGATGTCTCAGTCCATTCCAGAGGAACCTCTTTGCCCTGCACTGGCTCATCTTTCACGCCGAGGATCGACTCACACCACGGTGGCACGTGGGACAGCCCTGTGGGAAAGCCTCGAGGGAAAACAACAGATCCTTTGATCCACGCGACGGGAAGCGTGACATTGCTGCTACAGCCTGGAAGGAAAGTGCACGTGCATGCCCCCACTCGAGACGAGGCCTGACTCCCCTGGGGAGACTCCAGAAGTACCCAAAGATCCATGTCAGCCCCTGAGAGGAATCCTCGGTTCCGGCCCTGACTCCACACAAGGTTTTTGGCCCCGGTATCGACGGGAGAGGAATCCCGAGAGGCCCCCTAGCAACTCGCATGGGGACTGGCCTCTCCTGAGGCCACCAGGGCGGGTCCCTGAGGTCCCCGTCGTAACTCGAGAACACCTGCCGCAACTCGAGAAAATCCAGGAAGTTCTCCCTTCCAGGCGAGATGAGGCCTATTTCCGATGAGGCGTCTGGAGACTAATGACACCTAACCTCTGGAACTTCGAAAGGGTCTTTCACACCCTTGCTGCAACTCAAGAAGTTCACCGCCATACCCGTCTCCACTCGAGAGGAAGCACGATGGTCCCGCCCACATCCAGAGGAGCCCCGTTTCCCACTCGTAGCTCGAGATGAGGGATCCTTTCCCTGCTTTCAACGGGAAAGAATTCCCGGCGTTCCCGTCGCATATCAAGAGGAGGCACTCTCAACAGGAAAGGCGAGAGGAACTCCATGGTCGTACCACCATTCCAAGAGTCCCCCAGATGTCTCAGTCCATTCCAGAGGAAACTCTTTGCCCTGCACTGGCTCATCTTTCACGCCGAGGATCGACTCACACCACGGTGGCACGTGGGACAGCCCTGTGGGAAAGCCTCGAGGGAAAACCACAGATCCTTTGATCCACGTGACGGGAAGCGTGACATTGCTGCTACAGCCTGGAAGGAAAGCGCACGTGCATGCCCCCACTCGAGACGAGGCCTGACTCCCCTGGGGAGACTCCACAAGTACCCAAAGATCCATGTCAGCCCCTGAGAGCAATCCTCGGTTCCGGCCCTGACTCCACTCAAGGTTTTTGGCCCCGGTATCGACGGGAGAGGAATCCCGAGAGGCCCCCTAGCAACTCGCATGGGGACTGGCCTCTCCTGAGGCCACCAGGGCGGGTCCCTGAGTTCCCCGTCGTAACTTAAGAACACCTGCCGCAACTCGAGAAAATCCAGGAAGTTCTCCCTTCCAGGCGAGATGAGGCCTATTTCCGATGAGGCGTCTGGAGACTAATGACACCTATCCTCTGGAACTTTGAAAGGGTCTTTCACACCCTTGCTGCAACTCAAGAAGTTCTCCGCCATACCCGTCTCCACTCGAGAGGAAGCACGATGGTCCCGCCCACATCCAGAGGAGCCCCGTTTTCCCCTCGGTGCTCGAGATGAGGGATCCTTTCCCTGCTTTCAACGGGAAAGAATTCCCGGCGTTCCCGTCGCATCTCAATAGGAGGTACTCTCAACAGGAAAGGCGAGAGGATCTCCATGGTCGTACCACCATTCCAAGAGTCCCCCAGATGTCTCAGTCCATTCCAGAGGAACCTCTTTGCCCTGCACTGGCTCATCTTTCACGCCGAGGATCGACTAACACCACGGTGGCACGTGGGACAGCCCTGTGGGAAAGCCTCGAGGGAAAGCCTCGAGGGAAAACCACAGATCCTTTGATCCACGCGACGGGAAGCGTGACATTGCTGCTACAGCCTGTAAGGAAAGCGCACGTGCATGCCCCCACTCGAGACGAGGCCTGACTCCCCTGGGGAGACTCCAGAAGTACCCAAAGATCCATGTCAGCCCCTGAGAGGAATCCTCGGTTCCGGCCCTGACTCCACACAAGGTTTTTGGCCCCGGTATCGACGGGAGAGGAATCCCGAGAGGCCCCCTAGCAACTCGCATGGGGACTGGCCTCTCCTGAGGCCACCAGGGCGGGTCCCTGAGGTCCCCGTCGTAACTCGAGAACACCTGCCGCAACTCGAGAAAATCCAGGAAGTTCTCCCTTCCAGGCGAGATGAGGCCTATTTCCGATGAGGCGTCTGGAGACTAATGACACCTAACCTCTGGAAATTCGAAAGGGTCTTTCACACACTTGCTGCAACTCAAGAAGTTCACCGCCATACCCGTCTCCACTCGAGAGGAAGCACGATGGTCCCGCCCACATCCAGAGGAGCCCCGTTTCCCCCTCGTAGCTCGAGATGAGGGATCCTTTCCCTGCTTTCAACGGGAAAGAATTCCCGGCGTTCCCGTCGCATCTCAAGAGGAGGCACTCTCAACAGGAAAGGCGAGAGGAACTCCATGGTCGTACCACCATTCCAAGAGTCCCCCAGATGTCTCAGTCCATTCCAGAGGAACCTCTTTGCCCTGCACTGGCTCATCTTTCACGCCAGGATCGACTCACACCACAGTGGCACGTGGGACAGCCCTGTGGGAAAGCCTCGAGGGAAAGCCTCGAGGGAAAACCACAGATCCTTTGATCCACGCGAAGGGAAGCGTGACATTGCTGCTACAGCCTGGAAGGAAAGCGCACGTGCATGCCCCCACTCGAGACGAGGCCTGACTCCCCTGGGGAGACTCCAGAAGTACCCAAAGATCCATGTCAGCCTCTGAGAGGAATCCTCGGTTCCGGCCCTGACACCACACAAGGTTTTTGTCCCCGGTATCGACGGGAGATGAATCCCGAAAGGCCCCCTAGCAACTCGCATGGGGACTGGCCTCTCCTGAGGCCACCAGGGCGGGTACCTGAGGTCCCCGTCGTAACTCGAGAACACCTGCCTCAACTCGAGAAAATCCAGGAAGTTCACCCTTCCAGGCGAGATGAGGCCTATTTCCGATGAGGCATCTGGAGACTAATGACACCAAACCTCTGGAACTTCGGAAGGGTCTTTCACACCCTTGCTGCAACTCAAGAAGTTCACCGCCATACCCGTCTCCACTCGAGAGGAAACACGATGGTCCCGCCCACATCCAGAGGAGCCCCGTTTCCCCATCGTAGCTCGAGATGTGGGATCCTTTCCCTGCTTTCAACGGGAAAGAATTCCCGGCGTTCCCGTCGCATCTCAAGAGGAGGCACTCTCAACAGGAAAGGCGAGAGGAACTCCATGGTCGTACCACCATTCCAAGAGTCCCCCAGATGTCTCAGTCCATTCCAGAGGAACCTCTTTGCACTGCACTGGCTCATCTTTCACGCCGAGGATCGACTCACACCACGGTGGCACGTGGGGCAGCCCTGTGGGAAAGCCTCAAGGAAAGCCTCGAGGGAAAACCACAGATCCTTTGATCCACGCGACGGGAAGCGTGACATTTCTGCCACAGCCTGGAAGGAAAGCGCACGTGCATGCCCCCACTCGAGACGAGGCCTGACTCCCCTGGGGAGACTCCAGAAGTACCCAAAGATCCATGTCAGCCCCTGAGAGGAATCCTCGGTTCCGGCCCTGACTCCACACAAGGTTTTTGGCCCCGGTATCGACGGGAGAGGAATCCCGAGAGGCCCCCTAGCAACTCGCATGGGGACTGGCCTCTCCTGAGGCCACCAGGGCGGGTCCCTGAGGTCCCCGTCGTAACTCGAGAACACCTGCCGCAACTCGAGAAAATCCAGGAAGTTCTCCCTTCCAGGCGAGATGAGGCCTATTTCCGATGAGGCGTCTGGAGACTAATGACACCTAACCTCTGGAACTTCGAAAAGGTCTTTCACACCCTTGCTGCAAATCAAGAAGTTCACCGCCATACCCGTCTCCACTCGAGGGGAAGCACGATTGTCCCGCCCACATCCAGAGGAGCCCCGTTTCCCCCTCGTAGCTCGAGATGATGGATCCTTTCCCTGCTTTCAACGGGAAAGAATTCCCGGCGTTCCCGTCCCATCTCAAGAGGAGGCACTCTCAACAGGAAAGGCGAGAGGAACTCCATGGTCGTACCACCATTCCAAGAGTCCCCCAGATGTCTCAGTCCATTCCAGCGGAACCTCTGTGCCCTGCACTGGCTCATCTTTCACGCCAGGATTGACTCACACCACGGTGGCACGTGGGACAGCCCTGTGGGAAAGCCTCGAGGGAAAGCCTCGAGGGAAAACCACAGATCCTTTGATCCACGCGAAGGGAAGCGTGACATTGCTGCTACAGCCTGGAAGGAAAGCGCACGTGCATGCCCCCACTCGAGACGAGGCCTGACTCCCCTGTGGAGACTCCAGAAGTACCCAAAGATCCATGTCAGCCCCTGAGAGGAATCCTCGGTTCCGGCCCTGACTCCACACAAGGTTTTTGGCCCCGGTATCGACGGGAGAGGAATCCCGAGAGGACCCCTAGCAACTCGCATGGGGACTGGCCTCTCCTGAGGCCACCAGGGCGGATCCCTGAGGTCCCCGTCGTAACTCCAGAACAGCTGCCGCAACTCGAGAAAATCCAGGAAGTTCTCCCTTCCAGGCGAGATGAGGCCTATTTCCGATGAGGCGTCTGGAGACTAATGACACCTAACCTCTGGAACTTCGAAAGGGTCTTTCACACCCTTGGTGCAACTCAAGAAGTTCACCGCCATACCCGTCTCCACTCGAGAGGAAGCACGATGGTCCCGCCCACATCCAGAGGAGCCCCGTTTCCCCCTCGTAGCTCGAGATGAGGGATCCTTTCCCTGCTTTCAACGGGAAAGAATTCCCGGCGTTCCCGTCGCATCTCAAGAGGAGGCACTCTCAACAGGAAAGGCGAGAGGAACTCCATGGTCGTACCACCATTCCAAGAGTCCCCCAGATGTCTCAGTCCATTCCAGAGGAACCTCTTTGCCCTGCACTGGCTCATTTTTCACGCCGAGAATCGACTCACACCACGGTGTCACGTGGGACAGCCCTGTGGGAAAGCCTCGAGGGAAAGCCTCGAGGGAAAACCGCAGATCCTTTGATCCACGCGACGGGAAGCGTGACATTGCTGCTACAGCCTGGAAGGAAAGTGCACGTGCATGCCCCCACACGAGACGAGGCCTGTCTCCCCTGGCGAGTCTCCAGAGGTACCCAAAGATCCATATCAGTCCCTGAGAGGAATCCTCGGTTCCGGCCCTGACTCCACACAAGGTTTTTGGCCCCGGTATCGACGGGAGAGGAATCCCGAGGGGCCCCCTAGCAACACGCATAGGGACTGGCCTCTCCTGAGGCCAACAGGGCGGGTCCCTGAGGTCCCCGTCGTAACTCGAGAACACCTGCCGCAACTCGAGAAAATCAAGGAAGTTCTCCCTTCCAGGCGAGATGAGGCCTATTTCCGATGAGGCGTCTGGAGACTAATGACACCTAACCTCTGGAACTTCGAAAGGGTCTTTCACACCCTTGCTGCAACTCAAGAAGTTCACCGCCATACCCGTCTCCACTCGAGAGAAAGCACGATGGTCCCGCCCACATCCAGAGGAGCCCCGTTTCCCCCTCGTAGCTCGAGATGAGGGATCCTTTCCCTGCTTTCAACGGCAAAAAATTCCCGGCGTTCCCGTCGCATCTCAAGAGGAGGCACTCTCAACAGGAAAGGTGAGAGGAACTCCATGGTCGTACCACCATTCCAAGAGTCCCCCAGATGTCTCAGTCCATTCCAGAGGAACCTCTTTGCCCTGCACTGGCTCATCTTTCACGCCGAGGATCGACTCACACCACGGTGGCACGTAGGACAGCCCTGTGGGAAAGCCTCGAGGGAAAACCACAGATCCTTTGATCCACGCGACGGGAAGCGTGACATTGCTGCTACAGCCTGGAAGGAAAGCGCACGTGCATGCCCCCACTCGAGACGAGGCCTGACTCCCCTGGGGAGACTCCAGAAGTACCCAAAGATCCATGTCAGCCCCTGAGAGGAATCCTCGGTTCCGGCCCTGACTCCACACAAGGTTTTGGTCCCCGGTATCAACGGGAGAGGAATCCCGAGAGGCCCCCTAGCAACTCGCCTAGGGACTGGCCTGTCCTGAGGCCACCAGGGCGGGTCCCTGAGGTCCCCGTCGTAACTCGAGAACACCTGCCGCAACTCGAGAAAATCCAGGAAGTTCTCCCTTCCAGGCGAGATGAGGCCTATTTCCGATGAGGCCTCTGGAGACTAATGACACCTAACCTCTGGAACTTCGAAAGGGTCTTTCACACCCTTGCTGCAACTCAAGAAGTTCACCGCCATACCCGTCTCCACTAGAGAGGAAGCACGATGGTCCCGCCCACATCCAGAGGAGCCCCGTTTCCCCCTCGTAGCTCGAGATGAGGGATCCTTTCCCTGCTTTCCACGGGAAAGAATTCCTGGCGTTCCCGTCGCATCTCAAGAGGAGGCACTCTCAACAGGAAAGGCGAGAGGAACTCCATGGTCGTACCACCATTCCAAGAGTCCCCCAGATGTCTCAGTCCATTCCAGAGGAACCTCTTTGCCCTGCACTGGCTCATCTTTCACGCCGAGGATCGACTCACACCACGGTGGCACGTGGGACAGCCCTGTGGGAAAGCCTCGAGGGAAAGCCTCGAGGGAAAACCACAGATCCTTTGATCCACGCGACGGGAAGCGTGACATTGCTGCTACAGCCTGGAAGGAAAGTGCACGTGCATACCCCCACTCGAGACGAGGCCTGACTCCCCTGGGGAGACTCCAGAAGTACCCAAAGATCCATGTCAGCCCCTGAGAGGAATCCTCGGTTCCGGCCATGACTCCACACAAGGTTTTTGGCCCCGGTATCGACGGGAGAGGAATCCCGAGAGGCCCCCTAGCAACTCGCATAGGGACTGGCCTCTCCTGAGGCCACCAGGGCGGGTCCCTGAGGTCCCCGTCTTAACTCGAGAACACCTGCCGCAACTCGAGAAAATCCAGGAAGTTCTCCCTTCCAGGCGAGATGAGGCCTATTTCCGATGAGGCGTCTGGAGACTAATGACACCTTACCTCTGGAACTTCGAAAGGGTCTTTCACAGCCTTGCTGCAACTCAAGAAGTTCACCACCATACCCGTCTCCACTAGAGAGGAAGCACGATGTTCCCGCCCACATCCAGAGGAGCCCCGTTTCCCCCTCGTAGCTCGAGATGAGGGATCCTTTCCCTGCTTTAAACGGGAAAGAATTCCCGGCGTTCCCGTCGCATCTCAAGAGGAGGCACTCTCAACAGGAAAGGCGAGAGGAACTCCATGGTCGTACCACCATTCCAAGAGTCCCCCAGATGTCTCAGTCCATTCCAGAGGAATCTCTTTGCCCTGCACTGGCTCATCTTTCACGCCCAGGATTGACTCACACCACCGTGGCACGTGGGACAGCCCTGTGGGAAAGCCTCGAGGGAAAGCCTCGAGGGAAAACCACAGATCCTTTGATCCACGCGACGGGAAGCGTGACATTGCTGCTACAGCCTGGAAGGAAAGCGCACGTGCATGCCCCCACTCGAGACGAGGCCTGACTCCCCTGGGGAGACTCCAGAAGTACCCAAAGATCCATGTCAGCCCCTGAGAAGAATCCTCGGTTCCGGCCCTGACTCCACACAAGGTTTTTGGCCCCGGTATCGACGGGAGAGGAATCCCGAGAGGCCCCCTAGCAACTCGCATGGGGACTGGCCTCTCCTGAGGCCACCAGGGCGGGTCCCTGAGGTCCCCGTCGTAACTCGAGAACACCTGCCTCAACTCGAGAAAATCCAGGAAGTTCTCCCTTCCAGGCGAGATGAGGCCTATTTCCGATGAGGCCTCTGGAGACTAATGACACCTAACCTCTGGAACTTCGAAAGGGTCTTTCACACCCTTGCTGCAACTCAAGAAGTTCACCGCCATACCCGTCTCCACTCGAGAGGAAGCACGATGGTCCCGCCCACATCCAGAGGAGCCCCGTTTCCCCCTCGTAGCTCGAGATGAGGGATCCTTTCCCTGCTTTCAACGGGAAAGAATTCCCGGCGTTCCCGTCGCATCTCAAGAGGAGGCACTCTCAACAGGAAAGGCGAGAGGAACTCCATGGTCGTACCACCATTCCAAGAGTCCCCCAGATGTCTCAGTCCATTCCAGAGGAACCTCTTTGCCCTGCACTGGCTCATCTTTCACGCCGAGAATCGACTCACACCACGGTGGCACGTGGGACAGCCCTGTGGGAAAGCCTCGAGGGAAAGCCTCGAGGGAAAACCACAGATCCT
Source organism: Capricornis sumatraensis (assembly GCF_032405125.1). Taxonomy (NCBI): domain Eukaryota; kingdom Metazoa; phylum Chordata; class Mammalia; order Artiodactyla; family Bovidae; genus Capricornis; species Capricornis sumatraensis. Next base: position 400,062 of record NW_027184627.1, read on the forward strand.
TTGATCCACGCGACGGGAAGCGTGACATTGCTGCTACAGCCTGGAAGGAAAGCGCACGTGCATGCCCCCACTCGAGACGAGGCCTGACTCCCCTGGGGAGACTCCAGAAGTACCCAAAGATCCTTGTCAGCCCCTGAGAGGAATCCTCGGTTCCGGCCCTGACTCCACACAAGCTTTTTGGCCCCGGTATCGACGGGAGAGGAATCCCGAGAGGCCCCCTAGCAACTCGCATGGGGACTGGCCTCTCCTGAGGCCACCAGGGCCGGTCCCTGAGGTCCCCGTCGTTACTCGAGAACACCTGCCACAACTCGAGAAAATCCAGGAAGTTCTCCCTTCCAGGCGAGATGAGGCTTATTTCCGATGAGGCGTCTGGAGACTAATGACACCTAACCTCTGGAACTTCGAAAGGGTCTTTCACACCCTTGCTGCAACTCAAGAAGTTCACCACCATACCCGTCTCCACTCGAGAGGAAGCACGATGGTCCCAACCACATCCAAAGGAGCCCCGTTTCCCCCTCGTAGCTCGAGATGAGGGATCCTTTCCCTGCTTTCAACGGGAAAGAATTCCCTGCGTTCCCGTCGCATCTCAAGAGGAAGCACTCTCAACAGGAAAGGCGAGAGGAACTCCATGGTCGTACCACCATTCCAAGAGTCCCCCAGATGTCTCAGTCAATTCCAGAGGAAGCTCTTTGCCCTGCACTGGCTCATCTTTCACGCCGAGGATCGACTCACACCACGGTGGCACGTGGGACAGCCCTGTGGGAAAGCCTCGAGGGAAAGCCTCGAGGGAAAACCACAGATCCTTTGATCCACGTGACGGGAAGCGTGACATTGCTGCTACAGCCTGGAAGGAAAGCGCACGTGCATGCCCCCACTCGAGACGAGGCCTGACTCCCCTGGGGAGACTCCAGAAGTAACCAAAGATCCATGTCAGCCCCTGAGAGGAATCCTCGGTTCCGGCCCTGATTCCACTCAAGGTTTTTGGCCCCGGTATCGACGGGAGAGGAATCCCGAGAGGCCCCCTAGCAACTCGCATGGGGACTGGCCTCTCCTGAGGCCACCAGGGCGGGTCCCTGAGTTCCCCGTCGTAACTTAAGAACACCTGCCGCAACTCGAGAAAATCCAGGAAGTTCTCCCTTCCAGGCGAGATGAGGCCAATTTCCGATGAGGCGTCTGGAGACTAATGACACCTAACCTCTGGAACTTCGAAAGGGTCTTTCACAGCCTTGCTGCAACTCAAGAAGTTCACCACCATACCCGTCTCCACTAGAGAGGAAGCACGATGGTCCCGCCCACATCCAGAGGAGCCCCGTTTCCCCCTCGTAGCTCGAGATGAGGGATCCTTTCCCTGCTTTCAACGGGAAAGAATTCCCGGCGTTCCCGTCGCATCTCAAGAGGAGGCACTCTCAACAGGAAAGGCGAGAGGAACTCCATGGTCGTACCACCATTCCAAGAGTCCCCCAGATGTATCAGTCCATTCCAGAGGAACCTCTTTGCCCTGCACTGGCTCATCTTTCACGCCGAGGATCGACTCACACCACGGTGGCACGTGGGACAGCCCTGTGGGAAAGCCTCGAGGGAAAGCCTCGAGGGAAAACCACAGATCCTTTGATCCACGCGACGGGAAGCGTGACATTGCTGCTACAGCCTGGAAGGAAAGCGCACGTGCATGCCCCCACTCGAGACGAGGCCTGACTCCCCTGGGGAGACTCCAGAAGTACCCAAAGATCCATGTCAGCCCCTGAGAGGAATCCTCGGTTCCGGCCCTGACTCCACACAAGGTTTTTGGCCCCGGTATCAACGGGAGAGGAATCCCGAGAGGCCCCCTAGCAACTCGCCTAGGGACTGGCCTTTCCTGAGGCCACCAGGGCGGGTCCCTGAGGTCCCCGTCGTAACTCGAGAACACCTGCCGCAACTCGAGAAAATCCAGGAAGTTCTCCCTTCCAGGCGAGATGAGGCCTATTTCCGATGAGGCCTCTGGAGACTAATGACACCTAACCTTTGGAACTTCGAAAGGGTCTTTCACACCCTTGCTGCAACTCAAGAAGTTCACCGCCATACCCGTCTCCACTAGAGAGGAAGCACGATGGTCCCGCCCACATCCAGAGGAGCCCCGTTTCCCCCTCGTAGCTCGAGATGAGGGATCCTTTCCCTGCTTTCAACGGGAAAGAATTCCCGGCGTTCCCGTCGCATCTCAAGAGGAGGCACTCTCAACAGGAAAGGCGAGAGGAACTCCATGGTCGTACCACCACTCCAAGAGTCCCCCAGATGTCTCAGTCCATTCCAGAGGAACCTCTTTGCCCTGCACTGGCTCATCTTACACGCCGAGGATCGACTCACACCACGGTGGCACGTGGGACAGCCCTGTGGGAAAGCCTCGAGGGAAAGCCTCGAGGGAAAACCACAGATCCTTTGATCCACGTGACGGGAAGCGTGACATTGCTGCTACAGCCTGAAAGGAAAGCGCACGTGCATGCCCCCACTCGAGACGAGGCCTGACTCCACTGGGGAGACTCCAGAAGTACCCAAAGATCCATGTCAGCCCCTGAGAGGAATCCTCGGTTCCGGCCCTGACTCCACACAAGCTTTTTGGCCCCGGTATCGACGGGAGAGGAATCCCGAGAGGCCCCCTAGCAACTCGCATGGGGACTGGCCTCTCCTGAGGCCACCAGGGCGGGTCCCTGAGGTCCCCGTCGAAACTCGAGAACACCTGCCGCAACTCGAGAAAATCCAGGAAGTTCTCCCTTCCAGGCGAGATGAGGCCTATTTCCGATGAGGCCTCTGGAGACTAATGACACCTAAACTCTGGAACTTCGAAAGGGTCTTTCACACCCTTGCTGCAACTCAAGAAGTTCACCGCCATACCCGTCTCCACTCGAGAGGAAGCACGATGGTCCCGCCCACATCCAGAGGAGCCCCGTTTCCCCCTCGTAGCTCGAGATGAGGGATCCTTTCCCTACTTTCAACGGGAAAGAATTCCCGGCGTTCCCGTCGCATCTCAAGAGGAGGCACTCTCAACAGGAAAGGCGAGAGGAACTCCATGGTCGTACCACCATTCCAAGAGTCCCCCAGATGTCTCAGTCCATTCCAGAGGAACCTCTTTGCCCTGCACTGGCTCATCTTTCACGCCCAGGATTGACTCACACCACGGTGGCACGTGGGACAGCCCTGTGGGAAAGCCTCGAGGGAAAGCCTCGAGGGAAAACCACAGATCCTTTGATCCACGCGACGGGAAGCGTGACATTGCTGCTACAGCCTGGAAGGAAAGTGCACGTGCATACCCCCACTCGAGACGAGGCCTGACTCCCCTGGGGAGACTCCAGAAGTACCCAAAGATCCATGTCAGCCCCTGAGAGGAATCCTCGGTTCCGGCTCTGACTCCACACAAGGTTTTTGGCCCCGGTATCAACGGGAGAGGAATCCCGAGAGGCCCCCTAGCAACTCGCATAGGGACTTGCCTCTCCTGAGGCCACCAGGGCGGGTCCCTGAGGTCCCCGTCGTAACTCGAGAACACCTGCCGCAACTCGAGAAAATCCAGGAAGTTCTCCCTTCCAAGCGAGATGAGGCCTATTTCCGATGAGGCCTCTGGAGACTAATGACACCTAACCTCTGGAACTTCGAAAGGGTCTTTCACACCCTTGCTGCAACTCAAGAAGTTCACCGCCATACCCGTCTCCACTCGAGAGGAAGCACGATGGTCCCGCCCACATCCAGAGGAGCCCCGTTTCCCCCTCGTAGCTCCAGATGAGGGATCCTTTCCCTGCTTTCAACGGGAAAGAATTCCCGGCGTTCCCGTCGCATCTCAAGAGGAGGCACTCTCAACAGGAAAGGCGAAAGGAACTCGATGGTAGTACCACCATTCCAAGAGTCCCCCAGATGTCTCAGTCCATTCCAGAGGAACCTCTTTGCCCTGCACTGGCTCATCTTTCACGCCGAGGATCGACTCACACCACGGTGGCACGTGGGACAGCCCTGTGGGAAAGCCTCGAGGGAAAGCCTCGAGGGAAAACCACAGATCCTTTGATCCACGTGACGGGAAGCGTGATATTGCTGCTACAGCCTGGAAGGAAAGCGCACGTGCATGCCCCCACTCGAGACGAGGCCTGACTCCCCTGGGGAGACTCCAGAAGTACCCAAAGATCTATGTCAGCCCCTGAGAGGAATCCTCGGTTCCGGCCCTGACTTCACTCAAGGTTTTTGGCCCCGGTATCGACGGGAGAGGAATCCCGAGAGGCCCCCTAGCAACTCGCATGGGGACTGGCCTCTCCTGAGGCCACCAGGGCGGGTCCCTGAGTTCCCCGTCGTAACTTAAGAACACCTGCCGCAACTCGAGAAAATCCAGGAAGTTCTCCCTTCCAGGCGAGATGAGGCCTATTTCCGATGAGGCGTCTGGAGACTAATGACACCTAACCTCTGGAACTTTGAAAGGGTCTTTCACACCCTTGCTGCAACTCAAGAAGTTCTCCGCCATACCCGTCTCCACTCGAGAGGAAGCACGATGGTCCCGCCCACATCCAGAGTAGCCCCGTTTTCCCCTCGGTGCTCGAGATGAGGGATCCTTTCCCTGCTTTCAACGGGAAAGAATTCCCGGCGTTCCCGTCGCATCTCAAGAGGAGGCACTCTCAACAGGAAAGGCGAGAGGATCTCCATGGTCGTACCACCATTCCAAGAGTCCCCCAGATGTCTCAGTCCATTCCAGAGGAACCTCTTTGCCCTGCACTGGCTCATCTTTCACGCCGAGGATCGACTCACACCACGGTGGCACGTGGGACAGCCCTGTGGGAAAGCCTCGAGGGAAAGCCTCGAGGGAAAACCACAGATCCTTTGATCCACGCGACGAGAAGCGTGACATTGCTACTACAGCCTGGAAGGAAAGCGCACGTGCATGCCCCCACTCGAGACGAGGCCTGACTCCCCTGGGGAGACTCCAGAAGTACCCAAAGATCCATGTCAGCCCCTGAGAAGAATCCTCGGTTCCGGCCCTGACTCCACACAAGGTTTTTGGCCCCGGTATCGACGGGAGAGGAATCCCGAGAGGGCCCCTAACAACTCGCATGGGGACTGGCCTCTCCTGAGGCCACCAGGGCGGGTCCCTGAGGTCCCCGTCGTAACTCGAGAACACCTGCCGCAAATCGAGAAAATCCAGGAAGTTCTCCCTTCCAGGCGAGATGAGGCCTATTTCCGATGAGGCGTCTGGAGACTAATGACACCTAACCTCTGGAACTTCGAAAGGGTCTTTCACACCCTTGCTGCAACTCAAGAAGTTCACCGCCATACCCGTGTCCACTCAAGAGGAAGCACGATGGTCCCGCCCACATCCAGAGGAGCCCCGTTTCCCCCTCGTAGCTCGAGATGAGGGATCCTTTCCCTGCTTTCAACGGGAAAGAATTCCCGGCGTTCCCGTCGCATCTCAAGAGGAGGCACTCTCAACAGGAAAGGCGAGAGGAACTCCATGGTCGTACCACCATTCCAAGAGTCCCCCAGATGTCTCAGTCCATTCCAGAGGAACCTCTTTGCCCTGCACTGGCTCATTTTTCACGCCGAGAATCGATTCACACCACGGTGTCACGTGGGATAGCCCTGTGGGAAATCCTCGAGGGAAAGCCTCGAGCAAAAACCGCAGATCCTTTGATCCAAGCGACGGGAAGCGTGACATTGCTGATACAGCCTGGAAGGAAAGTGCACGTGCATGCCCCCACACGAGACGAGGCCTGTCTCCCCTGGCGAGTCTCCAGAAGTACCCAAAGATCCATATCAGTCCCTGAGAGGAATCCTCGGTTCCGGCCCTGACTCCACACAAGGTTTTTGGCCCCGGTATCGACGGGAGAGGAATCCCGAGGGGCCCCCTAGCAACACGCATAGGGACTGGCCTCTCCTGAGGCCAACAGGGCGGGTCCCTGAGGTCCCCGTCGTAACTCGAGAACACCTGCCGCAACTCGAGAAAATCAAGGAAGTTCTCCCTTCCAGGCGAGATGAGGCCTATTTCCGATGAGGCGTCTGGAGACTAATGACACCTACCTCTGGAACTTCGAAAGGGTCTTTCACACCCTTGCTGCAACTCAAGAAGTTCACCGCCATACCCGTCTCCACTCGAGAGAAAGCACGATGGTCCCGCCCACATCCAGAGGAGCCCCGTTTCCCCCTCGTAGCTCGAGATGAGGGATCCTTTCCCTGCTTTCAACGGGAAAGAATTCCCGGCGTTCCCGTCGCATCTCAAGAGGAGGCACTCTCAACAGGAAAGGCGAGAGGAACTCCATGGTCGTACCACCATTCCAAGAGTCCCCCAGATGTATCAGTCCATTCCAGAGGAACCTCTTTGCCCTGCACTGGCTCATCTTTCACGCCGAGGATCGACTCACACCACGGTGGCACGTGGGACAGCCCTGTGGGAAAGCCTCGAGGGAAAGCCTCGAGGGAAAACCACAGATCCTTTGATCCACGCGACGGGAAGCGTGACATTGCTGCTACAGCCTGGAAGGAAAGCGCACGTGCATGCCCCCACTCGAGACGAGGCCTGACTCCCCTGGGGAGACTCCAGAAGTACCCAAAGATCCATGTCAGCCCCTGAGAGGAATCCTCGGTTCCGGCCCTGACTCCACACAAGGTTTTTGGCCCCGGTATCAACGGGAGAGGAATCCCGAGAGGCCCCCTAGCAACTCGCCTAGGGACTGGCCTTTCCTGAGGCCACCAGGGCGGGTCCCTGAGGTCCCCGTCGTAACTCGAGAACACCTGCCGCAACTCGAGAAAATCCAGGAAGTTCTCCCTTCCAGGCGAGATGAGGCCTATTTCCGATGAGGCCTCTGGAGACTAATGACACCTAACCTTTGGAACTTCGAAAGGGTCTTTCACACCCTTGCTGCAACTCAAGAAGTTCACCGCCATACCCGTCTCCACTAGAGAGGAAGCACGATGGTCCCGCCCACATCCAGAGGAGCCCCGTTTCCCCCTCGTAGCTCGAGATGAGGGATCCTTTCCCTGCTTTCAACGGGAAAGAATTCCCGGCGTTCCCGTCGCATCTCAAGAGGAGGCACTCTCAACAGGAAAGGCGAGAGGAACTCCATGGTCGTACCACCACTCCAAGAGTCCCCCAGATGTCTCAGTCCATTCCAGAGGAACCTCTTTGCCCTGCACTGGCTCATCTTACACGCCGAGGATCGACTCACACCACGGTGGCACGTGGGACAGCCCTGTGGGAAAGCCTCGAGGGAAAGCCTCGAGGGAAAACCACAGATCCTTTGATCCACGTGACGGGAAGCGTGACATTGCTGCTACAGCCTGAAAGGAAAGCGCACGTGCATGCCCCCACTCGAGACGAGGCCTGACTCCACTGGGGAGACTCCAGAAGTACCCAAAGATCCATGTCAGCCCCTGAGAGGAATCCTCGGTTCCGGCCCTGACTCCACACAAGCTTTTTGGCCCCGGTATCGACGGGAGAGGAATCCCGAGAGGCCCCCTAGCAACTCGCATGGGGACTGGCCTCTCCTGAGGCCACCAGGGCGGGTCCCTGAGGTCCCCGTCGAAACTCGAGAACACCTGCCGCAACTCGAGAAAATCCAGGAAGTTCTCCCTTCCAGGCGAGATGAGGCCTATTTCCGATGAGGCCTCTGGAGACTAATGACACCTAAACTCTGGAACTTCGAAAGGGTCTTTCACACCCTTGCTGCAACTCAAGAAGTTCACCGCCATACCCGTCTCCACTCGAGAGGAAGCACGATGGTCCCGCCCACATCCAGAGGAGCCCCGTTTCCCCCTCGTAGCTCGAGATGAGGGATCCTTTCCCTACTTTCAACGGGAAAGAATTCCCGGCGTTCCCGTCGCATCTCAAGAGGAGGCACTCTCAACAGGAAAGGCGAGAGGAACTCCATGGTCGTACCACCATTCCAAGAGTCCCCCAGATGTCTCAGTCCATTCCAGAGGAACCTCTTTGCCCTGCACTGGCTCATCTTTCACGCCCAGGATTGACTCACACCACGGTGGCACGTGGGACAGCCCTGTGGGAAAGCCTCGAGGGAAAGCCTCGAGGGAAAACCACAGATCCTTTGATCCACGCGACGGGAAGCGTGACATTGCTGCTACAGCCTGGAAGGAAAGTGCACGTGCATACCCCCACTCGAGACGAGGCCTGACTCCCCTGGGGAGACTCCAGAAGTACCCAAAGATCCATGTCAGCCCCTGAGAGGAATCCTCGGTTCCGGCCCTGACTCCACACAAGGTTTTTGGCCCCGGTATCAACGGGAGAGGAATCCCGAGAGGCCCCCTAGCAACTCGCATAGGGACTTGCCTCTCCTGAGGCCACCAGGGCGGGTCCCTGAGGTCCCCGTCGTAACTCGAGAACACCTGCCGCAACTCGAGAAAATCCAGGAAGTTCTCCCTTCCAAGCGAGATGAGGCCTATTTCCGATGAGGCCTCTGGAGACTAATGACACCTAACCTCTGGAACTTCGAAAGGGTCTTTCACACCCTTGCTGCAACTCAAGAAGTTCACCGCCATACCCGTCTCCACTCGAGAGGAAGCACGATGGTCCCGCCCACATCCAGAGGAGCCCCGTTTCCCCCTCGTAGCTCCAGATGAGGGATCCTTTCCCTGCTTTCAACGGGAAAGAATTCCCGGCGTTCCCGTCGCATCTCAAGAGGAGGCACTCTCAACAGGAAAGGCGAAAGGAACTCGATGGTAGTACCACCATTCCAAGAGTCCCCCAGATGTCTCAGTCCATTCCAGAGGAACCTCTTTGCCCTGCACTGGCTCATCTTTCACGCCGAGGATCGACTCACACCACGGTGGCACGTGGGACAGCCCTGTGGGAAAGCCTCGAGGGAAAGCCTCGAGGGAAAACCACAGATCCTTTGATCCACGTGACGGGAAGCGTGATATTGCTGCTACAGCCTGGAAGGAAAGCGCACGTGCATGCCCCCACTCGAGACGAGGCCTGACTCCCCTGGGGAGACTCCAGAAGTACCCAAAGATCTATGTCAGCCCCTGAGAGGAATCCTCGGTTCCGGCCCTGACTTCACTCAAGGTTTTTGGCCCCGGTATCGACGGGAGAGGAATCCCGAGAGGCCCCCTAGCAACTCGCATGGGGACTGGCCTCTCCTGAGGCCACCAGGGCGGGTCCCTGAGTTCCCCGTCGTAACTTAAGAACACCTGCCGCAACTCGAGAAAATCCAGGAAGTTCTCCCTTCCAGGCGAGATGAGGCCTATTTCCGATGAGGCGTCTGGAGACTAATGACACCTAACCTCTGGAACTTTGAAAGGGTCTTTCACACCCTTGCTGCAACTCAAGAAGTTCTCCGCCATACCCGTCTCCACTCGAGAGGAAGCACGATGGTCCCGCCCACATCCAGAGGAGCCCCGTTTTCCCCTCGGTGCTCGAGATGAGGGATCCTTTCCCTGCTTTCAACGGGAAAGAATTCCCGGCGTTCCCGTCGCATCTCAAGAGGAGGCACTCTCAACAGGAAAGGCGAGAGGATCTCCATGGTCGTACCACCATTCCAAGAGTCCCCCAGATGTCTCAGTCCATTCCAGAGGAACCTCTTTGCCCTGCACTGGCTCATCTTTCACGCCGAGGATCGACTCACACCACGGTGGCACGTGGGACAGCCCTGTGGGAAAGCCTCGAGGGAAAGCCTCGAGGGAAAACCACAGATCCTTTGATCCACGCGACGAGAAGCGTGACATTGCTACTACAGCCTGGAAGGAAAGCGCACGTGCATGCCCCCACTCGAGACGAGGCCTGACTCCCCTGGGGAGACTCCAGAAGTACCCAAAGATCCATGTCAGCCCCTGAGAAGAATCCTCGGTTCCGGCCCTGACTCCACACAAGGTTTTTGGCCCCGGTATCGACGGGAGAGGAATCCCGAGAGGGCCCCTAACAACTCGCATGGGGACTGGCCTCTCCTGAGGCCACCAGGGCGGGTCCCTGAGGTCCCCGTCGTAACTCGAGAACACCTGCCGCAAATCGAGAAAATCCAGGAAGTTCTCCCTTCCAGGCGAGATGAGGCCTATTTCCGATGAGGCGTCTGGAGACTAATGACACCTAACCTCTGGAACTTCGAAAGGGTCTTTCACACCCTTGCTGCAACTCAAGAAGTTCACCGCCATACCCGTGTCCACTCAAGAGGAAGCACGATGGTCCCGCCCACATCCAGAGGAGCCCCGTTTCCCCCTCGTAGCTCGAGATGAGGGATCCTTTCCCTGCTTTCAACGGGAAAGAATTCCCGGCGTTCCCGTCGCATCTCAAGAGGAGGCACTCTCAACAGGAAAGGCGAGAGGAACTCCATGGTCGTACCACCATTCCAAGAGTCCCCCAGATGTCTCAGTCCATTCCAGAGGAACCTCTTTGCCCTGCACTGGCTCATTTTTCACGCCGAGAATCGATTCACACCACGGTGTCACGTGGGATAGCCCTGTGGGAAATCCTCGAGGGAAAGCCTCGAGCAAAAACCGCAGATCCTTTGATCCAAGCGACGGGAAGCGTGACATTGCTGATACAGCCTGGAAGGAAAGTGCACGTGCATGCCCCCACACGAGACGAGGCCTGTCTCCCCTGGCGAGTCTCCAGAAGTACCCAAAGATCCATATCAGTCCCTGAGAGGAATCCTCGGTTCCGGCCCTGACTCCACACAAGGTTTTTGGCCCCGGTATCGACGGGAGAGGAATCCCGAGGGGCCCCCTAGCAACACGCATAGGGACTGGCCTCTCCTGAGGCCAACAGGGCGGGTCCCTGAGGTCCCCGTCGTAACTCGAGAACACCTGCCGCAACTCGAGAAAATCAAGGAAGTTCTCCCTTCCAGGCGAGATGAGGCCTATTTCCGATGAGGCGTCTGGAGACTAATGACACCTACCTCTGGAACTTCGAAAGGGTCTTTCACACCCTTGCTGCAACTCAAGAAATTCACCGCCATACCCGTCTCCACTCGAGAGAAAGCACGATGGTCCCGCCCACATCCAGAGGAGCCCCGTTTCCCCCTCGTAGCTCGAGATGAGGGATCCTTTCCCTGCTTTCAACGGCAAAAAATTCCCGGCGTTCCCGTCGCATCTCAAGAGGAGGCACTCTCAACAGGAAAGGCGAGAGGAACTCCATGGTCGTACCACCATTCCAAGAGTCCCCCAGATGTCTCAGTCCATTCCAGAGGAACCTCTTTGCCCTGCACTGGCTCATCTTTCACGCCGAGGATCGACTCACACCACGGTGGCACGTGGGACAGCCCTGTGGGAAAGCCTCGAGGGAAAACCACACATCATTTGATCCACGCGACGGGAAGCGTGACATTGCTGCTACAGCCTGGAAGGAAAGTGCACGTGCATGCCCCCACTCGAGACGAGGCCTGACTCCCCTGGGGAGACTCCAGAAGTACCCAAAGATCCATTTCAGCCCCTGAGAGGAATCCTCGGTTCCGGCCCTGACTCCACACAAGGGTTTTGGCCCCGGTATCGACGGGAGAGGAATCCCGAGAGGCCCCCTAGCAACTCGCATAGGGACTGGCCTCTCCTGAGGCCACGAGGGCGGGTCCCTGAGGTCCCCGTCGTAACTCGAGAACACCTGCCGCAACTCGAGAAAATCCAGGAAGTTCTCCCTTCCAGGCGAAATGAGGCCCATTTCCGATGAGGCGTCTGGAGACTAATGACACCTTACCTCTGGAACTTCGAAAGGGTCTTTCACAGCCTTGCTGCAACTCAAGAAGTTCACCACCATACCCGTCTCCACTAGAGAGGAAGCACGATGGTCCCGCCCACATCCAGAGGAGCCCCGTTTCCCCCTCGTAGCTCGAGATGAGGGATCCTTTCCCTGCTTTAAACGGGAAAGTATTCCCGGCGTTCCCGTCGCATCTCAAGAGGAGGCACTCTCAACAGGAAAGGCGAGAGGAACTCCATGGTCGTACCACCATTCCAAGAGTCCCCCAGATGTCTCAGTCCATTCCAGAGGAACCTCTTTGCCCTGCACTGGCTCATCTTTCACGCCCAGGATTGACTCACACCACGGTGGCACGTGGGACAGCCCTGTGGGAAAGCCTCGAGGGAAAGCCTCGAGGGAAAACCACAGATCCTTTGATCCACGCGACAGGAAGCGTGACATTGCTGCTACAGCCTGGAAGGAAAGCGCACGTGCATGCCCCCACTCGAGACGAGGCCTGACTCCCCTGGGGAGACTCCAGAAGTACCCAAAGATCCATGTCAGCCCCTGAGAGGAATCCTCGGTTCCGGCCCTGACTCCACAAAAGGTTTTTGGCCCCGGTATCGACGGGAGAGGAATCCCGAGAGGGCCCCTAACAACTCGCATGGGGACTGGCCTCTCCTGAGGCCACCAGGGCGGGTCCCTGAGGTCCCCGTCGTAACTCGAGAACACCTGCCGCAAATCGAGAAAATCCAGGAAGTTCTCCCTTCCAGGCGAGATGAGGCCTATTTCCGATGAGGCGTCTGGAGACTAATGACACCTAACCTCTGGAACTTCGAAACGGTCTTTCACACCCTTGCTGCAACTCAAGAAGTTCACCGCCATACCCGTGTCCACTCAAGAGGAAGCACGATGGTCCCGCCCACATCCAGAGGAGCCCCGTTTCCCCCTCGTAGCTCGAGATGAGGGATCCTTTCCCTGCTTTCAACGGGAAAGAATTCCCGGCGTTCCCGTCGCATCTCAAGAGGAGGCACTCTCAACAGGAAAGGCGAGAGGAACTCCATGGTCGTACCACCATTCCAAGAGTCCCCCAGATGTCTCAGTCCATTCCAGAGGAACCTCTTTGCCCTGCACTGGCTCATTTTTCACGCCGAGAATCGATTCACACCACGGTGTCACGTGGGATAGCCCTGTGGGAAATCCTCGAGGGAAAGCCTCGAGCAAAAACCGCAGATCCTTTGATCCAAGCGACGGGAAGCGTGACATTGCTGATACAGCCTGGAAGGAAAGTGCACGTGCATGCCCCCACACGAGACGAGGCCTGTCTCCCCTGGCGAGTCTCCAGAAGTACCCAAAGATCCATATCAGTCCCTGAGAGGAATCCTCGGTTCCGGCCCTGACTCCACACAAGGTTTTTGGCCCCGGTATCGACGGGAGAGGAATCCCGAGGGGCCCCCTAGCAACACGCATAGGGACTGGCCTCTCCTGAGGCCAACAGGGCGGGTCCCTGAGGTCCCCGTCGTAACTCGAGAACACCTGCCGCAACTCGAGAAAATCAAGGAAGTTCTCCCTTCCAGGCGAGATGAGGCCTATTTCCGATGAGGCGTCTGGAGACTAATGACACCTACCTCTGGAACTTCGAAAGGGTCTTTCACACCCTTGCTGCAACTCAAGAAGTTCACCGCCATACCCGTCTCCACTCGAGAGAAAGCACGATGGTCCCGCCCACATCCAGAGGAGCCCCGTTTCCCCCTCGTAGCTCGAGATGAGGGATCCTTTCCCTGCTTTCAACGGCAAAAAATTCCCGGCGTTCCCGTCGCATCTCAAGAGGAGGCACTCTCAACAGGAAAGGCGAGAGGAACTCCATGGTCGTACCACCATTCCAAGAGTCCCCCAGATGTCTCAGTCCATTCCAGAGGAACCTCTTTGCCCTGCACTGGCTCATCTTTCACGCCGAGGATCGACTCACACCACGGTGGCACGTGGGACAGCCCTGTGGGAAAGCCTCGAGGGAAAACCACACATCATTTGATCCACGCGACGGGAAGCGTGACATTGCTGCTACAGCCTGGAAGGAAAGTGCACGTGCATGCCCCCACTCGAGACGAGGCCTGACTCCCCTGGGGAGACTCCAGAAGTACCCAAAGATCCATTTCAGCCCCTGAGAGGAATCCTCGGTTCCGGCCCTGACTCCACACAAGGGTTTTGGCCCCGGTATCGACGGGAGAGGAATCCCGAGAGGCCCCCTAGCAACTCGCATAGGGACTGGCCTCTCCTGAGGCCACGAGGGCGGGTCCCTGAGGTCCCCGTCGTAACTCGAGAACACCTGCCGCAACTCGAGAAAATCCAGGAAGTTCTCCCTTCCAGGCGAAATGAGGCCTATTTCCGATGAGGCGTCTGGAGACTAATGACACCTTACCTCTGGAACTTCGAAAGGGTCTTTCACAGCCTTGCTGCAACTCAAGAAGTTCACCACCATACCCGTCTCCACTAGAGAGGAAGCACGATGGTCCCGCCCACATCCAGAGGAGCCCCGTTTCCCCCTCGTAGCTCGAGATGAGGGATCCTTTCCCTGCTTTAAACGGGAAAGTATTCCCGGCGTTCCCGTCGCATCTCAAGAGGAGGCACTCTCAACAGGAAAGGCGAGAGGAACTCCATGGTCGTACCACCATTCCAAGAGTCCCCCAGATGTCTCAGTCCATTCCAGAGGAACCTCTTTGCCCTGCACTGGCTCATCTTTCACGCCCAGGATTGACTCACACCACGGTGGCACGTGGGACAGCCCTGTGGGAAAGCCTCGAGGGAAAGCCTCGAGGGAAAACCACAGATCCTTTGATCCACGCGACAGGAAGCGTGACATTGCTGCTACAGCATGGAAGGAAAGCGCACGTGCATGCCCCCACTCGAGACGAGGCCTGACTCCCCTGGGGAGACTCCAGAAGTACCCAAAGATCCATGTCAGCCCCTGAGAGGAATCCTCGGTTCCGGCCCTGACTCCACAAAAGGTTTTTGGCCCCGGTATCAACGAGAGAGGAATCCGAGAGGCCCCCTAGCACCTCGCCTAGGGACTGGCCTCTCCTGAGGCCACCAGGGCGGGTCCCTGAGGTCCCCGTCGTAACTCGAGAACACCTGCCGCAACTCGAGAAAATCCAGGAAGTTCTCCCTTCCAGGCGAGATGAGGCCTATTTCCGATGAGGCCTCTGGAGACTAATGACACCTAACCTCTGGAACTTCGAAAGGTTCTTTCACACCCTTGGTGCAACTCAAGAAGTTCACCGCCATACCCGTCTCCACTCGAGAGGAAGCACGATGGTCCCGCCCACATCCAGAGGAGCCCCGTTTCCCCCTCGTAGCTCGAGATGAGGGATCCTTTCCCTGCTTTCAACGGGAAAGAATTCCCGGCGTTCCCGTCGCATCTCAAGAGGAGGCACTCTCAACAGGAAAGGCGAGAGGAACTCCATGGTCGTACCACCATTCCAAGAGTCCCCCAGATGTCTCAGTCCATTCCAGAGGAAACTCTTTGCCCTGCACTGGCTCATCTTTCACGCCGAGGATCGACTCACACCACGGTGGCACGTGGGACAGCCCTGTGGGAAAGCCTCGAGGGAAAGCCTCGAGGGAAAACCACAGATCCTTTGATCCACGTGACGGGAAGCGTGACATTGCTGCTACAGCCTGGAAGGAAAGCGCACGTGCATGCCCCCACTCGAGACGAGGCCTGACTCCCCTGGGGAGACTCCAGAAGTACCCAAAGATCCATGTCAGCCCCTGAGAGGAATCCTCGGTTCCGGCCCTGACTCCACTCAAGGTTTTTGGCCCCGGTATCGACGGGAGAGGAATCCCGAGAGGCCCCCTAGCAACTCGCATGGGGACTGGCCTCTCCTGAGGCCACCAGGGCGGGTCCCTGAGTTCCCCGTCGTAACTTAAGAACACCTGCCGCAACTCGAGAAAATCCAGGAAGTTCTCCCTTCCAGGCGAGATGAGGCCTATTTCCGATGAGGCGTCTGGAGACTAATGACACCTAACCTCTGGAACTTTGAAAGGGTCTTTCACACCCTTGCTGCAACTCAAGAAGTTCTCCGCCATACCCGTCTCCACTCGAGAGGAAGCACGATGATCCCGCCCACATCCAGAGGAGTCCCGTTTTCCCCTCGGTGCTCGAGATGAGGGATCCTTTGCCTGCTTTCAACGGGAAAGAATTCCCGGCGTTCCCGTCGCATCTCAAGCGGAGGCACTCTCAACAGGAAAGGCGAGAGGATCTCCATGGTCGTACCACCATTCCAAGAGTCCCCCAGATGTCTCAGTCCATTCCAGAGGAAGCTCTTTGCCCTGCACTGGCTCATCTTTCACGCCGAGGATCGACTCACACCACGGTGGCACGTGGGACAGCCCTGTGGGAAAGCCTCGAGGGAAAGCCTCGAGGGAAAACCACAGATCCTTTGATCCACGCGATGGGAAGCGTGACATTGCTGCTACAGCATGGAAGGAAAGCGCACGTGCATGCCCCCACTCGAGACGAGGTCTGACTCCCCTGGGGAGACTCCAGAAGTACCCAAAGATCCATGTCAGCCCCTGAGAGGAATCCTCGGTTCCGGCCCTGACTCCACACAAGGTTTTTGGCCCCGGTATCGACGGGAGAGGAATCCCGAGAGGCCCCCTAGCAACTCGCATGGGGACTGGCCTCTCCTGAGGCCACCAGGGCGGGTCCCTGAGGTCCCCGTCGTAACTCGAGAACACCTGCCGCAACTCGAGAAAATCCAGGAAGTTCTCCCTTCCAGGAGAGATGAGGCCTATTTCCGATGAGGCCTCTGGAGACTAATGACACCAAACCTCTGGAAATTCGAAAGGGTCTTTCACACCCTTGGTGCAACTCAAGAAGTTCACCGCCATACCCGTCTCCACTCGAGAGGAAGCACGATGGTCCCGCCCACATCCAGAGGAGCCCCGTTTCCCCCTCGTAGCTCGATATGAGGGATCCTTTCCCTGCTTTCAACGGGAAAGAATTCCCGGCGTTCCCGTCGCATCTCAAGAGGAGGCACTCTCAACAGGAAAGGCGAGAGGAACTCCATGGTCGTACCACCATTCCAAGAGTCCCCCAGATGTCTCAGTCCATTCCAGAGGAACCTATTTGCCCTGAACTGGCTTATCTTTCACGCCGAGGATCGACTCACACCACGGTGGCACGTGGGACAGCCCTGTGGGAAAGCCTCGAGGGAAAACCACAGATCCTTTGATCCACGCGACGGGAAGCGTGACATTGCTGCTACAGCCTGGAAGGAAAGTGCACGTGCATGCCTCCACTCGAGACGAGGCCTTACTCCCCTGGGGAGACTCCAGAAGTACCCAAAGATCCATGTCAGCCCCTGAGAGGAATCCTCGGTTCCGGCCCTGACTCCACACAAGGTTTTTGGCCCCGGTATCGACGGGAGAGGAATCCCGAGAGGCCCCCTAGCAACTCGCATGGGGACTGGCCTCTCCTGAGGCCACCAGGGCGGGTCCCTGAGGTCCCCGTCGTAACTCGAGAACACCTGCCGCAACTCGAGAAAATCCAGGAAGTTCTCCCTTCCAGGCGAGATCAGGCCTATTTCCGATGAGGCGTCTGGAGACTAATGACACCTAACCTCTGGAACTTCGAAAGGGTCTTTCACACCCTTGCTGCAACTCAAGAAGTTCACCGCCATACCCGTCTCCACTCGAGAGGAAGCACGATGGTCCCGCCCACATCCAGAGGAGCCCCGTTTCCCCCTCGTAGCTCGAGATGAGGGATCCTTTCCCTGCTTTCAACGGGAAAGAATTCCCGGCGTTCCCGTCGCATCTCAAGAGGAGGCACTCTCAACAGGAAAGGCGAGAGGAACTCCATGGTCGTACCACCATTCCAAGAGTCCCCCAGATGTCTCAGTCCATTCCAGAGGAAACTCTTTGCCCTGCACTGGCTCATCTTTCACGCCGAGGATCGACTCACACCAAGGTGGCACGTGGGACAGCCCTGTGGGAAAGCCTCGAGGGAAAGCCTCGAGGGAAAACCACAGATCCTTTGATGCACGTGACGGGAAGCGTTACATTGCTGCTACAGCCTGGAAGGAAAGCGCACGTGCATGCCCCCACTCGAGACGAGGCCTGACTCCCCTGGGGAGACTCCAGAAGTACCCAAAGATCCATGTCAGCCCCTGAGAGGAATCCTCGGTTTCGGCCCTGACTCCACACAAGCTTTTTGGCCCCGGTATCGACGGGAGAGGAATCCCGAGAGGCCCCTTAGCAACTCGCATGGGGACTGGCCTCTCCTGAGGCCACCAGGGCGGGTCCCTGAGGTCCCCGTCGTAACTCGAGAACACCTGCCGCAACTCGAGAAAGTCCAGGAAGTTCTCCCTTCCAGGCGAGATGAGGCCTATTTCCGATGAGGCCTCTGGAGACTAATGACACCTAACCTCTGGAACTTCGAAAGGGTCTTTCAAACCCTTGCTGCAACTCAAGAAGTTCACCGCCATACCCGTCTCCACTCGAGAGGAAGCACGATGGTCCCGCCCACATCCAGAGGAGCCCCGTTTCCCCCTCGTAGCTCGATATGAGGGATCCTTTCCCTGCTTTCAACGGGAAAGAATTCCCGGCGTTCCCGTCGCATCTCAAGAGGAGGCACTCTCAACAGGAAAGGCGAGAGGAACTCCATGGTCGTACCACCATTCCAAGAGTCCCCCAGATGTCTCAGTCCATTCCAGAGGAACCTCTTTGCCCTGCACTGGCTCATCTTTCACGCCGAGGATCGACTCACAACACGGTGGCACGTGGGACAGCCCTGTGGGAAAGCCTCGAGGGAAAGCCTCGAGGGAAAACCACAGATCCTTTGATCCACGCGACGGGAAGCGTGACATTGCTGCTACAGCCTGGAAGGAAAGCGCACGTGCATGCCCCCACTCGAGACGAGGCCTGACTCCCCTGGGGAGACTCCAGAAGTACCCAAAGATCCATGTCAGCCCCTGAGAGGAATCCTCGGTTCCGGCCCTGACTCCACACTAGCTTTTTGGCCCCAGTATCGACGGGAGAGGAATCCCGAGAGGCCCCCTAGCAACTCGCATGGGGACTGGCCTCTCCTGAGGCCACCAGGGCGGGTCCCTGAGGTCCCCGTTGTAACTCGAGAACACCTGCCGCAACTCGAGAAAATTCAGGAAGTTCTCCCTTCCAGGCGAGATGAGGCCTATTTCCGATGAGGCCTCTGGAGACTAATGACACCAAACCTCTGGAACTTCGAAAGGGTCTTTCACACCCTTGCTGCAACTCAAGAAGTTCACCGCCATACCCGTCTCCACTCGAGAGGAAGCACGATGGTCCCGCCCACATCCAGAGGAGCCCCGTTTCCCCCTCGTAGCTCGAGATGAGGGATCCTTTCCCTGCTTTCAACGGGTAAGAATTCCCGGCGTTCCCGTCGCATCTCAAGAGGAGGCACTCTCAACAGGAAAGGCGAGAGGAACTCCATGGTCGTACCACCATTCCAAGAGTCCCCCAGATGTCTCAGTCCATTCCAGAGGAACCTCTTTGCCCTGCACTGGCTCATCTTTCACGCCGAGGATCGACTCACAACACGGTGGCACGTGGGACAGCCCTGTGGGAAAGCCTCGAGGGAAAGCCTCGAGGGAAAACCACAGATCCTTTGATCCACGCGACGGGAAGCGTGACATTGCTGCTACAGCCTGGAAGGAAAGCGCACGTGCATGCCCCCACTTGAGACGAGGCCTGACTCCCCTGGGGAGACTCCAGAAGTACCCAAAGATCCATGTCAGCCCCTGAGAGGAATCCTCGGTTCCGGCCCTGACTCCACACAAGCTTTTTGGCCCCGGTATCGACGGGAGAGGAATCCCGAGAGGCCCCCTAGCAACTCGCATGGGGACTGACCTCTCCTGAGGCCACCAGGGCGGGTCCCTGAGGTCCCCGTCGTAACTCGAGAACACCTGCCGCAACTCGAGAAAATCCAGGAAGTTCTCCCTTCCAGGCGAGATGAGGCCTATTTCCGATGAGGCGTCTGGAGACTAATGACACCTAACCTCTGGAACTTCGAAAGGGTCTTTCACACCCTTGCTGCAACTCAAGAAGTTCACCGCCATACCCGTCTCCACTCGAGAGGAAGCACGATGGTCCCGCCCACATCCAGAGGAGCCCCGTTTCCCCCTCGTAGCTCGAGATGAGGGATCCTTTCCCTGCTTTCAACGGGAAAGAATTCCCGGCGTTCCCGTCGCATCTCAAGAGGAGGCACTCTCAACAGGAAAGGCGAGAGGAACTCCATGGTCGTACCACCATTCCAAGAGTCCCCCAGATGTCTCAGTCCATTCCAGAGGAACCTCTTTGCCCTGCACTGGCTCATCTTTCACGCCGAGGATCGACTCACACCACGGTGGCACGTGGGACAGCCCTGTGGGAAAGCCTCGAGGGAAAACCACAGATCCTTTGATCCACGCGACGGGAAGCGTGACATTGCTGCTACAGCCTGGAAGGAAAGTGCACGTGCATGCCCCCACTCGAGACGAGGCCTGACTCCCCTGGGGAGACTCCAGAAGTACCCAAAGATCCATGTCAGCCCCTGAGAGGAATCCTCGGTTCCGGCCCTGACTCCACACAAGCTTTTTGGCCCCGGTATCGACGGGAGAGGAATCCCGAGAGGCCCCCTAGCAACTCGCATGGGGACTGGCCTCTCCTGAGGCCACCAGGGCGGGTCCCTGAGGTCCCCGTCGTAACTCGAGAACACCTGCCGCAACTCGAGAAAATCCAGGAAGTTCTCCCTTCCAGGCGAGATGAGGCCTATTTCCGATGAGGCGTCTGGAGACTAATGACACCTAACCTCTGGAACTTCGAAAGGGTCTTTCACACCCTTGCTGCAACTGAAGAAGTTCACCGCCATACCCGTCTCCACTCGAGAGGAAGCACGATGGTCCCGCCCACATCCAGAGGAGCCCCGTTTCCCCCTCGTAGCTCGAGATGAGGGATCCTTTTCCTGCTTTCAACGGGAAAGAATTCCCGGCGTTCCCGTCGCATCTCAAGAGGAGGCACTCTCAACAGGAAAGGCGAGAGTAACTCCATGGTCGTACCACCATTCCAAGAGTCCCCCAGATGTCTCAGTCCATTCCAGAGGAAGCTCTTTGCCCTGCACTGGCTCATCTTTCACGCCGAGGATCGACTCACACCACGGTGGCACGTGGGACAGCCCTGTGGGAAAGCCTCGAGGGAAAGCCTCGAGGGAAAACCACAGATCCTTTGATCCACGCGACGGGAAGCGTGACATTGCTGCTACAGCCTGGAAGGAAAGCGCACGTGCATGCCCCCACTCGAGACGAGGCCTGACTCCACTGGGGAGACTCCAGAAGTACCCAAAGATCCATGTCAGCCCCTGAGAGGAATCCTCGGTTCCGGCCCTGACTCCACTCAAGGTTTTTGGCCCCGGTATCGACGGGAGAGGAATCCCGAGAGGCCCCCTAGCAACTCGCATAGGGACTGGCCTCTCCTGAGGCCACCAGGGCGGGTCCCTGAGGTCCCCGTCGTAACTCGACAACACCTGCCGCAACTGGAGAAAATCCAGGAAGTTCTCCCTTCCAGGCGAAATGAGGCCTATTTCCGATGAGGCGTCTGGAGACTAATGACACCTTACCTCTGGAACTTCCAAAGGGTCTTTCACAGCCTTGCTGCAACTCAAGAAGTTCACCACCATACCCGTCTCCACTAGAGAGGAAGCACGATGGTCCCGCCCACATCCAGAGGAGCCCCGTTTCCCCCTCGTAGCTCGAGATGAGGGATCCTTTCCCTGCTTTCAACGGGAAAGAATTCCCGGCGTTCCCGTCGCATCTCAAGAGGAGGCACTCTCAACAGGAAAGGCGAGAGGAACTCCATGGTCGTACCACCATTCCAAGAGTCCCCCAGATGTCTCAGTCCATTCCAGAGGAACCTCTTTGCCCTGCACTGGCTCATCTTTCACGCCCAGGATTGACTCACACCACGGTGGCACGTGGGACAGCCCTGTGGGAAAGCCTCGAGGGAAAGCCTCGAGGGAAAACCACAGATCCTTTGATCCACGCGACGGGAAGCGTGACATTGCTGCTACAGCCTGGAAGGAAAGCGCACGTGCATGCCCCCACTCGAGACGAGGCCTGACTCCCCTGGGGAGACTCCAGAAGTACCCAAAGATCCATGTCAGCCCCTGAGAGGAATCCTCGGTTCCGGCCCTGACTCCACACAAACTTTTTGGCCCCGGTATCAACGGGAGAGGAATCACGAGAGGCCCCCTAGCAACTCGCCTAGGGACTGGCCTCTCCTGAGGCCACCAGGGCGGGTCCCTGAGGTCCCCGTCGTAACTCGAGAACACCTGCCGCAACTCGAGAAAATCCAGGAAGTTCTCCCTTCCAGGCGAGATGAGGCCTATTTCCGATGAGGCCTCTGGAGACTAATGACACCTAACCTCTGGAACTTCCAAAGGGTCTTTCACACCCTTGCTGCAACTCAAGAAGTTCACCGCCATACCCGTCTCCACTCGAGAGGAAGCACGATGGTCCCGCCCACATCCAGAGGAGCCCCGTTTCCCCCTCGTAGCTCGAGATGAGGGATCCTTTCCCTGCTTTCAACGGGAAAGAATTCCCGGCGTTCCCGTCGCATCTCAAGAGGAGGCACTCTCAACAGGAAAGGCGAGAGGAACTCCATGGTCGTACCACCATTCCAAGAGTCCCCCAGATGTCTCAGTCCATTCCAGAGGAACCTCTTTGCCCTGCACTGGCTCATCTTTCACGCCGAGGATCGACTCACAACACGGTGGCACGTGGGACAGACCTGTGGGAAAGCCTCGAGGGAAAGCCTCGAGGGAAAACCACAGATCCTTTGATCCACGCGACGGGAAGCGTGACATTGCTGCTACAGCCTGGAAGGAAAGCGCACGTGCATGCCCCCACTCGAGACGAGGCCTGACTCCCCTGGGGAGACTCCAGAAGTACCCAAAGATCCATGTCAGCCCCTGAGAGGAATCCTCGGTTCCGGCCTTGACTCCACACAAGCTTTTTGGCCCCGGTATCGACGGGAGAGGAATCCCGAGAGGCCCCCTAGCAACTCGCATGGGGACTGGCCTCTCCTGAGGCCACCAGGGCGGGTCTCTGAGGTCCCCGTCGTAACTCGAGAACACCTGCCGCAACTCGAGAAAATCCAGGAAGTTCTCCCTTCCAGGCGAGATGAGGCCTATTTCCGATGAGGCCTCTGGAGAGTAATGACACTTAACCTCTGGAACTTCGAAAGGGTCTTTCACACCCTTGCTGCAACTCAAGAAGTTCACCGCCATATCCGTCTCCACTCGAGAGGAAGCACGATGGTCCCGCCCACATCCAGAGGAGCCCCGTTTCCCCCTCGTAGCTCGAGATGAGGGATCCTTTCCCTGCTTTCAACGGCAAAAAATTCCCGGCGTTCCCGTCGCATCTCAAGAGGAGGCACTCTAAACAGGAAAGGCGAGAGGAACTCCATGGTCGTACCACCATTCCAAGAGTCCCCCAGATGTCTCAGTCCATTCCAGAGGAACCTCTTTGCCCTGCACTGGCTCATCTTTCACGCCGAGGATCGACTCACACCACGGTGGCACGTGGGACAGCCCTGTGGGAAAGCCTCGAGGGAAAGCCTCGAGGGAAAACCACAGATCCTTTGATCCACGCGACGGGAAGCGTGACATTGCTGCTACAGCCTGGAAGGAAAGCGCACGTGCATTCCCCCACTCGAGACGAGGTCTGACTCCACTGGGGAGACTCCAGAAGTACCCAAAGATCCATGTCAGCCCCTGAGAGGAATCCTCGATTCCGGCCCTGACTCCACACAAGGTTTTTGGCCCCGGTATCGACGGGAGAGGAATCCCGAGAGGCCCCCTAGCAACTCGCATGGGGACTGGCCTCTCCGGAGGCCACCAGGGCGGGTCCCTGAGGTCCCCGTCGTAACTCGAGAACACCTGCCGCAACTCGAGAAAATCCAGGAAGTTCTCCCTTCCAGGCGAGATGAGGCCTATTTCCGATGAGGCCTCTGGAGACTAATGACACCAAACCTCTTGAACTTCGAAAGGGTCTTTCACACCCTTGGTGCAACTCAAGAAGTTCACCGCCATACCCGTCTCCACTCGAGAGGAAGCACGATGGTCCCGCCCACATCCAGAGGAGCCCCGTTTCCCCCTCGTAGCTCGAGATGAGGGATCCTTTCCCTGCTTTCAACGGGAAAGAATTCCCGGCGTTCCCGTCGCATCTCAAGAGGAGGCACTCTCAACAGGAAAGGCGAGAGGAACTCCATGGTCGTACCACCATTCCAAGAGTCCCTCAGATGTCTCAGTTCATTTCAGAGGAACCTCTTTGCCCTGCACTGGCTCATCTTTCACGCCGAGGATCGACTCACACCACGGTGGCACGTGGGACAGCCCTGTGGGAAAGCCTTGAGGGAAAGCCTCGAGGGAAAACCACAGATCCTTTGATCCACGCGACGGGAAGCATGACATTGCTGGAACAGCCTGGAAGGAAAGCGCACATGCATGCCCCCACTCGAGACGAGGCCTGACTCCCCTGGGGAGACTCCAGAAGTACCCAAAGATCCATTTCAGCCCCTGAGAAGAATCCTCGGTTCCGGCCCTGACTCCACACAAGCTTTTTGGCCCCGGTATCGACGGGATAGGAATCCCGAGAGACCCCCTAGCAACTCGCATGGGGACTGGCCTCTCCTGAGGCCACCAGGGCGGGTCCCTGAGGTCCCCGTCGTAACTCGAGAACACCTGCCGCAACTCGAGAAAATCCAGGAAGTTCTCCCTTCCAGGCGAGATGAGGCCTATTTCTGATGAGGCCTCTGGAGACTAATGACACCAAACCTCTGGAACTTCGAAAGGGTCTTTCACACCCTTGCTGCAACTCAAGAAGTTCACCGCCATACCCGTCTCCACTCGAGAGGAAGCACGATGGTCCCGCCCACATCCAGAGGAGCCCCGTTTCCCCCTCGTAGCTCGAGATGAGGGATCCTTTCCCTGGTTTCAACTGGAAAGAATTCCCGGCGTTCCCATCGCATCTCAAGAGGAGGCACTCTCAACAGGAAAGGCGGGAGGAACTCCATGGTCGTACCACCATTCCAAGAGTCCCCCAGATGTCTCAGTCCATTCCAGAGGAACCTCTTTGCCCTGCACTGGCTCATCTTTCACGCCGAGGATCGACTCACAACACGGTGGCACGTGGGACAGCCCTGTGGGAAAGCCTCGAGGGATAGCCTCGAGGAAAAACCATAGATCCTTTGATCCACGCGACGGGAAGCGTGACATTGCTGCTACAGCCTGGAAGGAAAGCGCACGTGCATGCCCCCACTCGAGACGAGGCCTGACTCCCCTGGGGAGACTCCAGAAGTACCCAAAGATCCATGTCAGCCCCTGAGAGGAATTCTCGGTTCCGGCCCTGACTCCACACAAGGTTTTTGGCCCCGGTATCGACGGGAGAGGAATCCCGAGAGGCCCCCTAGCAACTCGCATGGGGACTGGCCTCTCCGGAGGCCACCAGGGCGGGTCCCTGAGGTCCCCGTCGTAATTCGAGAACACCTGCCGCAACTCGAGAAAATCCAGGAAGTTCTCCCTTCCAGTCGAGATGAGGCCTATTTCCGATGAGGCCTCTGGAGACTAATGACACCAAACCTCTGGAACTTCGAAAGGGTCTTTCACACCCTTGCTGCAACTCAAGAAGTTCACCGCCATACCCGTCTCCACTCGAGAGGAAGCACGATGGTCCCGCCCACATCCAGAGGAGCCCCGTTTCCCCCTCGTAGCTCGAGATGAGGGATCCTTTCCCTGGTTTCAACGGGAAAGAATTCCCGGCGTTCCCGTCGCATCTCAAGAGGAGGCACTCTCAACAGGAAAGGCGAGAGGAACTCCATGGTCGTACCACCATTCCAAGAGTCCCCCAGATGTCTCAGTCCATTCCAGAGGAACCTCTTTGCCCTGCACTGGCTCATCTTTCACGCCGAGGATCGACTCACACCACGGTGGCACGTGGGACAGCCCTGTGGGAAAGCCTCGAGGGAAAACCACACATCATTTGATCCACGCGACGGGAAGCGTGACATTGCTGCTACAGCCTGGAAGGAAAGTGCACGTGCATGCCCCCACTCGAGACGAGGCCTGACTCCCCTGGGGAGACTCCAGAAGTACCCAAAGATCCATGTCAGCCCCTGAGAGGAATCCTCGGTTCCGGCCCTGACTCCACACAAGGTTTTTGGCCCCGGTATCGACGGGAGAGGAATCCCGAGAGGCCCCCTAGCAACTCGCATAGGGACTGGCCCCTCCTGAGGCCACCAGGGCGGGTCCCTGAGGTCCCCGTCGTAACTCGAGAACACCTGCCGCAACTCGAGAAAATCCAGGAAGTTCTCCCTTCCAGGCGAGATGAGGCCTATTTCCGATGAGGCGTCTGGAGACTAATGACACCTAACCTCTGGAACTTCGAAAGGGTCTTTCACAGCCTTGCTGCAACTCAAGAAGTTCACCACCATACCCGTCTCCACTAGAGAGGAAGCACGATGGTCCCGCCCACATCCAGAGGAGCCCCGTTTCCCCCTCTTAGCTCGAGATGAGGGATCCTTTCCCTGCTTTCAACGGGAAAGAATTCCCGGCGTTCCCGTCGCATCTCAAGAGGAGGCACTCTCAACAGGAAAGGCGAGAGGAACTCCATGGTCGTACCACCATTCCAAGAGTCCCCCAGATGTCTCAGTCCATTCCAGAGGAACCTCTTTGCCCTGCACTGGCTCATCTTTCACGCCGAGGATCGACTCACACCACCGTGGCACGTGGGACAGCCCTGTGGGAAAGGCTCGAGGGAAAGCCTCGAGGGAAAACCACATATCCTTTGATCCACGCGACGGGAAGCGTGACATTGCTGCTACAGCCTGGAAGGAAAGCGCACGTGCATGCCCCCACTCGAGACGAGGCCTGACTCCCCTGGGGAGACTCCACAAGTACCCAAAGATCCATGTCAGCCCCTGAGAGGAATCCTCGGTTCCGGCCTTGACTCCACACAAGGTTTTTGGCCCCGGTATCAACGGGAGAGGAATCCCGAGAGGCCCCCTAGCAACTCGCCTAGGGACTGGCCTCTCCTGAGGCCACCAGGGCGGGTCCCTGAGGTCCCCGTCGTAACTCGAGAACACCTGCCGCAACTCGAGAAAATCCAGGAAGTTCTCCCTTCCAGGCGAGATGAGGCCTATTTCCGATGAGGCCTCTGGAGACTAATGACACCAAACCTCTGGAACTTCGAAAGGGTCTTTCACACCCTTGCTGCAACTCAAGAAGTTCACCGCCATACCCGTCTCCACTCGAGAGGAAGCACGATGGTCCCGCCCACATCCAGAGGATCCCCGTTTCCCCCTCGTAGCTCGAGATGAGGGATCCTTTCCCTGGTTTCAACGGGAAAGAATTCCCGGCGTTCCCGTCGCATCTCAAGAGGAGGCACTCTCAACAGGAAAGGCGAGAGGAACTCCATGGTCGTACCACCATTCCAAGAATCCCCCAGATGTCTCAGTCCATTCCAGAGGAACGTCTTTGCCCTGCACTGGCTCATCTTTCACGCCGAGGAACGACTCACAACACGGTGGCACGTGGGACAGCCCTGTGGGAAAGCCTCGAGGGAAAGCCTCGAGGGAAAACCACAGATCCTTTGATCCACGCGACGGGAAGCGTGACATTGCTGCTACAGCCTGGAAGGAAAGCGCACGTGCATGCCCCCACTCGAGACGAGGCCTGACTCCCCTGGGGAGACTCCAGAAGTACCCAAAGATCCATGTCAGCCCATGAGAGGAATCCTCGGTTCCGGCCCTGACTCCACACAAGCTTTTTGGCCCCGGTATCGATGGGAGAGGAATCCCGAGAGGCCCCCTAGCAACTCGCATGGGGACTGGCCTCTCCTGAGGCCACCAGGGCGGGTCCCTGAGGTCCCCGTCGTAACTCGAGAACACCTGCCGAAACTCGAGAAAATCCAGGAAGTTCTCCCTTCCAGGCGAGATGAGGCCTATTTCCGATGAGGCCTCTGGAGACTAATGACACCAAACCTCTGGAACTTCGAAAGGGTCTTTCACACCCTTGCTGCAACTCAAGAAGTTCACCGCCATACCCGTCTCCACTCGAGAGGAAGCACGATGGTCCCGCCCACATCCAGAGGAGCCCCGTTTCCCCCTCGTAGCTCGAGATGAGGGATCCTTTCCCTGCTTTCAACGGGAAAGTATTCCGGGCGTTCCCGTCGCATCTCAAGTGGAGGCACTCTCAACAGGAAAGGCGAGAGGAACTCCATGGTCGTACCACCATTCCAAGAGTCCCCCAGATGTCTCAGTCCATTCCAGAGGAACCTCTCTGCCCTGCACTGGCTCATCTTTCACGCCGAGGATCGACTCACAACACGGTGGCACGTGGGACAGCCCTGTGGGAAAGCCTCGAGGGAAAGCCTCGAGGGAAAACCACAGATCCTTTGATCCACGCGACGGGAAGCGTGACATTGCTGCTACAGCCTGGAAGGAAAGCGCACGTGCATGCCCCCACTCGAGACGAGGCCTGACTCCCCTGGGGAGACTCCAGAAGTACCCAAAGATCCATGTCAGCCCCTGAGAGGAATCCTCGGTTCCGGCCCTGACTCCATACAAGGTTTTTGGCCCCGGTATCGACGGGAGAGGAATCCCGAGAGGCCCCCTAACAACTCGCATGGGGACTGGCCTCTCCTGAGGCCACCAGGGCGGGTCCCTGAGATCCCCGTCGTAACTCGAGAACACCTGCCGCAACTCGAGAAAATCCAGGAAGTTCTCCCTTCCAGGCGAGATGAGGCCTATTTCCGATGAGGCGTCTGGAGACTAATGACACCAAACCTCTGGAAATTCGAAAGGGTCTTTCACACCCTTGGTGCAACTCAAGAAGTTCACCGCCATACCCGTCTCCACTCGAGAGGAAGCACGATGGTCCCGCCCACATCCAGAGGAGCCCCGTTTCCCCCTCGTAGCTCGATATGAGGGATCCTTTCCCTGCTTTCAACGGGAAAGAATTCCCGGCGTTCCCGTCGCATCTCAAGAGGAGGCACTCTCAACAGGAAAGGCGAGAGGAACTCCATGGTCGTACCACCATTCCAAGAGTCCCCCAGATGTCTCAGTCCATTCCAGAGGAACCTATTTGCCCTGAACTGGCTTATCTTTCACGCCGAGGATCGACTCACACCACGGTGGCACGTGGGACAGCCCTGTGGGAAAGCCTCGAGGGAAAACCACAGATCCTTTGATCCACGCGACGGGAAGCGTGACATTGCTGCTACAGCCTGGAAGGAAAGTGCACGTGCATGCCTCCACTCGAGACGAGGCCTTACTCCCCTGGGGAGACTCCAGAAGTACCCAAAGATCCATGTCAGCCCCTGAGAGGAATCCTCGGTTCCGGCCCTGACTCCACACAAGGTTTTTGGCCCCGGTATCGACGGGAGAGGAATCCCGAGAGGCCCCCTAGCAACTCGCATGGGGACTGGCCTCTCCTGAGGCCACCAGGGCGGGTCCCTGAGGTCCCCGTCGTAACTCGAGAACACCTGCCGCAACTCGAGAAAATCCAGGAAGTTCTCCCTTCCAGGCGAGATCAGGCCTATTTCCGATGAGGCGTCTGGAGACTAATGACACCTAACCTCTGGAACTTCGAAAGGGTCTTTCACACCCTTGCTGCAACTCAAGAAGTTCACCGCCATACCCGTCTCCACTCGAGAGGAAGCACGATGGTCCCGCCCACATCCAGAGGAGCCCCGTTTCCCCCTCGTAGCTCGAGATGAGGGATCCTTTCCCTGCTTTCAACGGGAAAGAATTCCCGGCGTTCCCGTCGCATCTCAAGAGGAGGCACTCTCAACAGGAAAGGCGAGAGGAACTCCATGGTCGTACCACCATTCCAAGAGTCCCCCAGATGTCTCAGTCCATTCCAGAGGAAACTCTTTGCCCTGCACTGGCTCATCTTTCACGCCGAGGATCGACTCACACCAAGGTGGCACGTGGGACAGCCCTGTGGGAAAGCCTCGAGGGAAAGCCTCGAGGGAAAACCACAGATCCTTTGATGCACGTGACGGGAAGCGTTACATTGCTGCTACAGCCTGGAAGGAAAGCGCACGTGCATGCCCCCACTCGAGACGAGGCCTGACTCCCCTGGGGAGACTCCAGAAGTACCCAAAGATCCATGTCAGCCCCTGAGAGGAATCCTCGGTTTCGGCCCTGACTCCACACAAGCTTTTTGGCCCCGGTATCGACGGGAGAGGAATCCCGAGAGGCCCCTTAGCAACTCGCATGGGGACTGGCCTCTCCTGAGGCCACCAGGGCGGGTCCCTGAGGTCCCCGTCGTAACTCGAGAACACCTGCCGCAACTCGAGAAAGTCCAGGAAGTTCTCCCTTCCAGGCGAGATGAGGCCTATTTCCGATGAGGCCTCTGGAGACTAATGACACCTAACCTCTGGAACTTCGAAAGGGTCTTTCAAACCCTTGCTGCAACTCAAGAAGTTCACCGCCATACCCGTCTCCACTCGAGAGGAAGCACGATGGTCCCGCCCACATCCAGAGGAGCCCCGTTTCCCCCTCGTAGCTCGATATGAGGGATCCTTTCCCTGCTTTCAACGGGAAAGAATTCCCGGCGTTCCCGTCGCATCTCAAGAGGAGGCACTCTCAACAGGAAAGGCGAGAGGAACTCCATGGTCGTACCACCATTCCAAGAGTCCCCCAGATGTCTCAGTCCATTCCAGAGGAACCTCTTTGCCCTGCACTGGCTCATCTTTCACGCCGAGGATCGACTCACAACACGGTGGCACGTGGGACAGCCCTGTGGGAAAGCCTCGAGGGAAAGCCTCGAGGGAAAACCACAGATCCTTTGATCCACGCGACGGGAAGCGTGACATTGCTGCTACAGCCTGGAAGGAAAGCGCACGTGCATGCCCCCACTCGAGACGAGGCCTGACTCCCCTGGGGAGACTCCAGAAGTACCCAAAGATCCATGTCAGCCCCTGAGAGGAATCCTCGGTTCCGGCCCTGACTCCACACTAGCTTTTTGGCCCCAGTATCGACGGGAGAGGAATCCCGAGAGGCCCCCTAGCAACTCGCATGGGGACTGGCCTCTCCTGAGGCCACCAGGGCGGGTCCCTGAGGTCCCCGTTGTAACTCGAGAACACCTGCCGCAACTCGAGAAAATCCAGGAAGTTCTCCCTTCCAGGCGAGATGAGGCCTATTTCCGATGAGGCCTCTGGAGACTAATGACACCAAACCTCTGGAACTTCGAAAGGGTCTTTCACACCCTTGCTGCAACTCAAGAAGTTCACCGCCATACCCGTCTCCACTCGAGAGGAAGCACGATGGTCCCGCCCACATCCAGAGGAGCCCCGTTTCCCCCTCGTAGCTCGAGATGAGGGATCCTTTCCCTGCTTTCAACGGGTAAGAATTCCCGGCGTTCCCGTCGCATCTCAAGAGGAGGCACTCTCAACAGGAAAGGCGAGAGGAACTCCATGGTCGTACCACCATTCCAAGAGTCCCCCAGATGTCTCAGTCCATTCCAGAGGAACCTCTTTGCCCTGCACTGGCTCATCTTTCACGCCGAGGATCGACTCACAACACGGTGGCACGTGGGACAGCCCTGTGGGAAAGCCTCGAGGGAAAGCCTCGAGGGAAAACCACAGATCCTTTGATCCACGCGACGGGAAGCGTGACATTGCTGCTACAGCCTGGAAGGAAAGCGCACGTGCATGCCCCCACTTGAGACGAGGCCTGACTCCCCTGGGGAGACTCCAGAAGTACCCAAAGATCCATGTCAGCCCCTGAGAGGAATCCTCGGTTCCGGCCCTGACTCCACACAAGCTTTTTGGCCCCGGTATCGACGGGAGAGGAATCCCGAGAGGCCCCCTAGCAACTCGCATGGGGACTGACCTCTCCTGAGGCCACCAGGGCGGGTCCCTGAGGTCCCCGTCGTAACTCGAGAACACCTGCCGCAACTCGAGAAAATCCAGGAAGTTCTCCCTTCCAGGCGAGATGAGGCCTATTTCCGATGAGGCGTCTGGAGACTAATGACACCTAACCTCTGGAACTTCGAAAGGGTCTTTCACACCCTTGCTGCAACTCAAGAAGTTCACCGCCATACCCGTCTCCACTCGAGAGGAAGCACGATGGTCCCGCCCACATCCAGAGGAGCCCCGTTTCCCCCTCGTAGCTCGAGATGAGGGATCCTTTCCCTGCTTTCAACGGGAAAGAATTCCCGGCGTTCCCGTCGCATCTCAAGAGGAGGCACTCTCAACAGGAAAGGCGAGAGGAACTCCATGGTCGTACCACCATTCCAAGAGTCCCCCAGATGTCTCAGTCCATTCCAGAGGAACCTCTTTGCCCTGCACTGGCTCATCTTTCACGCCGAGGATCGACTCACACCACGGTGGCACGTGGGACAGCCCTGTGGGAAAGCCTCGAGGGAAAACCACAGATCCTTTGATCCACGCGACGGGAAGCGTGACATTGCTGCTACAGCCTGGAAGGAAAGTGCACGTGCATGCCCCCACTCGAGACGAGGCCTGACTCCCCTGGGGAGACTCCAGAAGTACCCAAAGATCCATGTCAGCCCCTGAGAGGAATCCTCGGTTCCGGCCCTGACTCCACACAAGCTTTTTGGCCCCGGTATCGACGGGAGAGGAATCCCGAGAGGCCCCCTAGCAACTCGCATGGGGACTGGCCTCTCCTGAGGCCACCAGGGCGGGTCCCTGAGGTCCCCGTCGTAACTCGAGAACACCTGCCGCAACTCGAGAAAATCCAGGAAGTTCTCCCTTCCAGGCGAGATGAGGCCTATTTCCGATGAGGCGTCTGGAGACTAATGACACCTAACCTCTGGAACTTCGAAAGGGTCTTTCACACCCTTGCTGCAACTGAAGAAGTTCACCGCCATACCCGTCTCCACTCGAGAGGAAGCACGATGGTCCCGCCCACATCCAGAGGAGCCCCGTTTCCCCCTCGTAGCTCGAGATGAGGGATCCTTTTCCTGCTTTCAACGGGAAAGAATTCCCGGCGTTCCCGTCGCATCTCAAGAGGAGGCACTCTCAACAGGAAAGGCGAGAGTAACTCCATGGTCGTACCACCATTCCAAGAGTCCCCCAGATGTCTCAGTCCATTCCAGAGGAAGCTCTTTGCCCTGCACTGGCTCATCTTTCACGCCGAGGATCGACTCACACCACGGTGGCACGTGGGACAGCCCTGTGGGAAAGCCTCGAGGGAAAGCCTCGAGGGAAAACCACAGATCCTTTGATCCACGCGACGGGAAGCGTGACATTGCTGCTACAGCCTGGAAGGAAAGCGCACGTGCATGCCCCCACTCGAGACGAGGCCTGACTCCACTGGGGAGACTCCAGAAGTACCCAAAGATCCATGTCAGCCCCTGAGAGGAATCCTCGGTTCCGGCCCTGACTCCACTCAAGGTTTTTGGCCCCGGTATCGACGGGAGAGGAATCCCGAGAGGCCCCCTAGCAACTCGCATAGGGACTGGCCTCTCCTGAGGCCACCAGGGCGGGTCCCTGAGGTCCCCGTCGTAACTCGACAACACCTGCCGCAACTGGAGAAAATCCAGGAAGTTCTCCCTTCCAGGCGAAATGAGGCCTATTTCCGATGAGGCGTCTGGAGACTAATGACACCTTACCTCTGGAACTTCCAAAGGGTCTTTCACAGCCTTGCTGCAACTCAAGAAGTTCACCACCATACCCGTCTCCACTAGAGAGGAAGCACGATGGTCCCGCCCACATCCAGAGGAGCCCCGTTTCCCCCTCGTAGCTCGAGATGAGGGATCCTTTCCCTGCTTTCAACGGGAAAGAATTCCCGGCGTTCCCGTCGCATCTCAAGAGGAGGCACTCTCAACAGGAAAGGCGAGAGGAACTCCATGGTCGTACCACCATTCCAAGAGTCCCCCAGATGTCTCAGTCCATTCCAGAGGAACCTCTTTGCCCTGCACTGGCTCATCTTTCACGCCCAGGATTGACTCACACCACGGTGGCACGTGGGACAGCCCTGTGGGAAAGCCTCGAGGGAAAGCCTCGAGGGAAAACCACAGATCCTTTGATCCACGCGACGGGAAGCGTGACATTGCTGCTACAGCCTGGAAGGAAAGCGCACGTGCATGCCCCCACTCGAGACGAGGCCTGACTCCCCTGGGGAGACTCCAGAAGTACCCAAAGATCCATGTCAGCCCCTGAGAGGAATCCTCGGTTCCGGCCCTGACTCCACACAAACTTTTTGGCCCCGGTATCAACGGGAGAGGAATCACGAGAGGCCCCCTAGCAACTCGCCTAGGGACTGGCCTCTCCTGAGGCCACCAGGGCGGGTCCCTGAGGTCCCCGTCGTAACTCGAGAACACCTGCCGCAACTCGAGAAAATCCAGGAAGTTCTCCCTTCCAGGCGAGATGAGGCCTATTTCCGATGAGGCCTCTGGAGACTAATGACACCTAACCTCTGGAACTTCCAAAGGGTCTTTCACACCCTTGCTGCAACTCAAGAAGTTCACCGCCATACCCGTCTCCACTCGAGAGGAAGCACGATGGTCCCGCCCACATCCAGAGGAGCCCCGTTTCCCCCTCGTAGCTCGAGATGAGGGATCCTTTCCCTGCTTTCAACGGGAAAGAATTCCCGGCGTTCCCGTCGCATCTCAAGAGGAGGCACTCTCAACAGGAAAGGCGAGAGGAACTCCATGGTCGTACCACCATTCCAAGAGTCCCCCAGATGTCTCAGTCCATTCCAGAGGAACCTCTTTGCCCTGCACTGGCTCATCTTTCACGCCGAGGATCGACTCACAACACGGTGGCACGTGGGACAGACCTGTGGGAAAGCCTCGAGGGAAAGCCTCGAGGGAAAACCACAGATCCTTTGATCCACGCGACGGGAAGCGTGACATTGCTGCTACAGCCTGGAAGGAAAGCGCACGTGCATGCCCCCACTCGAGACGAGGCCTGACTCCCCTGGGGAGACTCCAGAAGTACCCAAAGATCCATGTCAGCCCCTGAGAGGAATCCTCGGTTCCGGCCTTGACTCCACACAAGCTTTTTGGCCCCGGTATCGACGGGAGAGGAATCCCGAGAGGCCCCCTAGCAACTCGCATGGGGACTGGCCTCTCCTGAGGCCACCAGGGCGGGTCTCTGAGGTCCCCGTCGTAACTCGAGAACACCTGCCGCAACTCGAGAAAATCCAGGAAGTTCTCCCTTCCAGGCGAGATGAGGCCTATTTCCGATGAGGCCTCTGGAGAGTAATGACACTTAACCTCTGGAACTTCGAAAGGGTCTTTCACACCCTTGCTGCAACTCAAGAAGTTCACCGCCATATCCGTCTCCACTCGAGAGGAAGCACGATGGTCCCGCCCACATCCAGAGGAGCCCCGTTTCCCCCTCGTAGCTCGAGATGAGGGATCCTTTCCCTGCTTTCAACGGCAAAAAATTCCCGGCGTTCCCGTCGCATCTCAAGAGGAGGCACTCTAAACAGGAAAGGCGAGAGGAACTCCATGGTCGTACCACCATTCCAAGAGTCCCCCAGATGTCTCAGTCCATTCCAGAGGAACCTCTTTGCCCTGCACTGGCTCATCTTTCACGCCGAGGATCGACTCACACCACGGTGGCACGTGGGACAGCCCTGTGGGAAAGCCTCGAGGGAAAGCCTCGAGGGAAAACCACAGATCCTTTGATCCACGCGACGGGAAGCGTGACATTGCTGCTACAGCCTGGAAGGAAAGCGCACGTGCATTCCCCCACTCGAGACGAGGTCTGACTCCACTGGGGAGACTCCAGAAGTACCCAAAGATCCATGTCAGCCCCTGAGAGGAATCCTCGATTCCGGCCCTGACTCCACACAAGGTTTTTGGCCCCGGTATCGACGGGAGAGGAATCCCGAGAGGCCCCCTAGCAACTCGCATGGGGACTGGCCTCTCCGGAGGCCACCAGGGCGGGTCCCTGAGGTCCCCGTCGTAACTCGAGAACACCTGCCGCAACTCGAGAAAATCCAGGAAGTTCTCCCTTCCAGGCGAGATGAGGCCTATTTCCGATGAGGCCTCTGGAGACTAATGACACCAAACCTCTTGAACTTCGAAAGGGTCTTTCACACCCTTGGTGCAACTCAAGAAGTTCACCGCCATACCCGTCTCCACTCGAGAGGAAGCACGATGGTCCCGCCCACATCCAGAGGAGCCCCGTTTCCCCCTCGTAGCTCGAGATGAGGGATCCTTTCCCTGCTTTCAACGGGAAAGAATTCCCGGCGTTCCCGTCGCATCTCAAGAGGAGGCACTCTCAACAGGAAAGGCGAGAGGAACTCCATGGTCGTACCACCATTCCAAGAGTCCCTCAGATGTCTCAGTTCATTTCAGAGGAACCTCTTTGCCCTGCACTGGCTCATCTTTCACGCCGAGGATCGACTCACACCACGGTGGCACGTGGGACAGCCCTGTGGGAAAGCCTTGAGGGAAAGCCTCGAGGGAAAACCACAGATCCTTTGATCCACGCGACGGGAAGCATGACATTGCTGGAACAGCCTGGAAGGAAAGCGCACATGCATGCCCCCACTCGAGACGAGGCCTGACTCCCCTGGGGAGACTCCAGAAGTACCCAAAGATCCATTTCAGCCCCTGAGAAGAATCCTCGGTTCCGGCCCTGACTCCACACAAGCTTTTTGGCCCCGGTATCGACGGGATAGGAATCCCGAGAGACCCCCTAGCAACTCGCATGGGGACTGGCCTCTCCTGAGGCCACCAGGGCGGGTCCCTGAGGTCCCCGTCGTAACTCGAGAACACCTGCCGCAACTCGAGAAAATCCAGGAAGTTCTCCCTTCCAGGCGAGATGAGGCCTATTTCTGATGAGGCCTCTGGAGACTAATGACACCAAACCTCTGGAACTTCGAAAGGGTCTTTCACACCCTTGCTGCAACTCAAGAAGTTCACCGCCATACCCGTCTCCACTCGAGAGGAAGCACGATGGTCCCGCCCACATCCAGAGGAGCCCCGTTTCCCCCTCGTAGCTCGAGATGAGGGATCCTTTC
Organism: Capricornis sumatraensis; assembly: GCF_032405125.1. Classification (NCBI taxonomy): domain Eukaryota; kingdom Metazoa; phylum Chordata; class Mammalia; order Artiodactyla; family Bovidae; genus Capricornis; species Capricornis sumatraensis. The sequence continues at coordinate 436,690 of NW_027184627.1, forward strand.
CCTGGTTTCAACTGGAAAGAATTCCCGGCGTTCCCATCGCATCTCAAGAGGAGGCACTCTCAACAGGAAAGGCGGGAGGAACTCCATGGTCGTACCACCATTCCAAGAGTCCCCCAGATGTCTCAGTCCATTCCAGAGGAACCTCTTTGCCCTGCACTGGCTCATCTTTCACGCCGAGGATCGACTCACAACACGGTGGCACGTGGGACAGCCCTGTGGGAAAGCCTCGAGGGATAGCCTCGAGGAAAAACCATAGATCCTTTGATCCACGCGACGGGAAGCGTGACATTGCTGCTACAGCCTGGAAGGAAAGCGCACGTGCATGCCCCCACTCGAGACGAGGCCTGACTCCCCTGGGGAGACTCCAGAAGTACCCAAAGATCCATGTCAGCCCCTGAGAGGAATTCTCGGTTCCGGCCCTGACTCCACACAAGGTTTTTGGCCCCGGTATCGACGGGAGAGGAATCCCGAGAGGCCCCCTAGCAACTCGCATGGGGACTGGCCTCTCCGGAGGCCACCAGGGCGGGTCCCTGAGGTCCCCGTCGTAATTCGAGAACACCTGCCGCAACTCGAGAAAATCCAGGAAGTTCTCCCTTCCAGTCGAGATGAGGCCTATTTCCGATGAGGCCTCTGGAGACTAATGACACCAAACCTCTGGAACTTCGAAAGGGTCTTTCACACCCTTGCTGCAACTCAAGAAGTTCACCGCCATACCCGTCTCCACTCGAGAGGAAGCACGATGGTCCCGCCCACATCCAGAGGAGCCCCGTTTCCCCCTCGTAGCTCGAGATGAGGGATCCTTTCCCTGGTTTCAACGGGAAAGAATTCCCGGCGTTCCCGTCGCATCTCAAGAGGAGGCACTCTCAACAGGAAAGGCGAGAGGAACTCCATGGTCGTACCACCATTCCAAGAGTCCCCCAGATGTCTCAGTCCATTCCAGAGGAACCTCTTTGCCCTGCACTGGCTCATCTTTCACGCCGAGGATCGACTCACACCACGGTGGCACGTGGGACAGCCCTGTGGGAAAGCCTCGAGGGAAAACCACACATCATTTGATCCACGCGACGGGAAGCGTGACATTGCTGCTACAGCCTGGAAGGAAAGTGCACGTGCATGCCCCCACTCGAGACGAGGCCTGACTCCCCTGGGGAGACTCCAGAAGTACCCAAAGATCCATGTCAGCCCCTGAGAGGAATCCTCGGTTCCGGCCCTGACTCCACACAAGGTTTTTGGCCCCGGTATCGACGGGAGAGGAATCCCGAGAGGCCCCCTAGCAACTCGCATAGGGACTGGCCCCTCCTGAGGCCACCAGGGCGGGTCCCTGAGGTCCCCGTCGTAACTCGAGAACACCTGCCGCAACTCGAGAAAATCCAGGAAGTTCTCCCTTCCAGGCGAAATGAGGCCTATTTCCGATGAGGCGTCTGGAGACTAATGACACCTAACCTCTGGAACTTCGAAAGGGTCTTTCACAGCCTTGCTGCAACTCAAGAAGTTCACCACCATACCCGTCTCCACTAGAGAGGAAGCACGATGGTCCCGCCCACATCCAGAGGAGCCCCGTTTCCCCCTCTTAGCTCGAGATGAGGGATCCTTTCCCTGCTTTCAACGGGAAAGAATTCCCGGCGTTCCCGTCGCATCTCAAGAGGAGGCACTCTCAACAGGAAAGGCGAGAGGAACTCCATGGTCGTACCACCATTCCAAGAGTCCCCCAGATGTCTCAGTCCATTCCAGAGGAACCTCTTTGCCCTGCACTGGCTCATCTTTCACGCCGAGGATCGACTCACACCACCGTGGCACGTGGGACAGCCCTGTGGGAAAGGCTCGAGGGAAAGCCTCGAGGGAAAACCACATATCCTTTGATCCACGCGACGGGAAGCGTGACATTGCTGCTACAGCCTGGAAGGAAAGCGCACGTGCATGCCCCCACTCGAGACGAGGCCTGACTCCCCTGGGGAGACTCCACAAGTACCCAAAGATCCATGTCAGCCCCTGAGAGGAATCCTCGGTTCCGGCCTTGACTCCACACAAGGTTTTTGGCCCCGGTATCAACGGGAGAGGAATCCCGAGAGGCCCCCTAGCAACTCGCCTAGGGACTGGCCTCTCCTGAGGCCACCAGGGCGGGTCCCTGAGGTCCCCGTCGTAACTCGAGAACACCTGCCGCAACTCGAGAAAATCCAGGAAGTTCTCCCTTCCAGGCGAGATGAGGCCTATTTCCGATGAGGCCTCTGGAGACTAATGACACCAAACCTCTGGAACTTCGAAAGGGTCTTTCACACCCTTGCTGCAACTCAAGAAGTTCACCGCCATACCCGTCTCCACTCGAGAGGAAGCACGATGGTCCCGCCCACATCCAGAGGATCCCCGTTTCCCCCTCGTAGCTCGAGATGAGGGATCCTTTCCCTGGTTTCAACGGGAAAGAATTCCCGGCGTTCCCGTCGCATCTCAAGAGGAGGCACTCTCAACAGGAAAGGCGAGAGGAACTCCATGGTCGTACCACCATTCCAAGAATCCCCCAGATGTCTCAGTCCATTCCAGAGGAACGTCTTTGCCCTGCACTGGCTCATCTTTCACGCCGAGGAACGACTCACAACACGGTGGCACGTGGGACAGCCCTGTGGGAAAGCCTCGAGGGAAAGCCTCGAGGGAAAACCACAGATCCTTTGATCCACGCGACGGGAAGCGTGACATTGCTGCTACAGCCTGGAAGGAAAGCGCACGTGCATGCCCCCACTCGAGACGAGGCCTGACTCCCCTGGGGAGACTCCAGAAGTACCCAAAGATCCATGTCAGCCCCTGAGAGGAATCCTCGGTTCCGGCCCTGACTCCACACAAGCTTTTTGGCCCCGGTATCGATGGGAGAGGAATCCCGAGAGGCCCCCTAGCAACTCGCATGGGGACTGGCCTCTCCTGAGGCCACCAGGGCGGGTCCCTGAGGTCCCCGTCGTAACTCGAGAACACCTGCCGAAACTCGAGAAAATCCAGGAAGTTCTCCCTTCCAGGCGAGATGAGGCCTATTTCCGATGAGGCCTCTGGAGACTAATGACACCAAACCTCTGGAACTTCGAAAGGGTCTTTCACACCCTTGCTGCAACTCAAGAAGTTCACCGCCATACCCGTCTCCACTCGAGAGGAAGCACGATGGTCCCGCCCACATCCAGAGGAGCCCCGTTTCCCCCTCGTAGCTCGAGATGAGGGATCCTTTCCCTGCTTTCAACGGGAAAGTATTCCGGGCGTTCCCGTCGCATCTCAAGTGGAGGCACTCTCAACAGGAAAGGCGAGAGGAACTCCATGGTCGTACCACCATTCCAAGAGTCCCCCAGATGTCTCAGTCCATTCCAGAGGAACCTCTCTGCCCTGCACTGGCTCATCTTTCACGCCGAGGATCGACTCACAACACGGTGGCACGTGGGACAGCCCTGTGGGAAAGCCTCGAGGGAAAGCCTCGAGGGAAAACCACAGATCCTTTGATCCACGCGACGGGAAGCGTGACATTGCTGCTACAGCCTGGAAGGAAAGCGCACGTGCATGCCCCCACTCGAGACGAGGCCTGACTCCCCTGGGGAGACTCCAGAAGTACCCAAAGATCCATGTCAGCCCCTGAGAGGAATCCTCGGTTCCGGCCCTGACTCCATACAAGGTTTTTGGCCCCGGTATCGACGGGAGAGGAATCCCGAGAGGCCCCCTAACAACTCGCATGGGGACTGGCCTCTCCTGAGGCCACCAGGGCGGGTCCCTGAGATCCCCGTCGTAACTCGAGAACACCTGCCGCAACTCGAGAAAATCCAGGAAGTTCTCCCTTCCAGGCGAGATGAGGCCTATTTCCGATGAGGCGTCTGGAGACTAATGACACCTAACCTCTGGAACTTCGAAAGGGTCTTTCACACCCTTGCTGCAACTCAAGAAGTTCACCGCCATACCCGTCTCCACTCGAGAGGAAGCACGATGGTCCCGCCCACATCCAGAGGAGCCCCGTTTCCCCCTCGTAGCTCGAGATGAGGGATCCTTTCCCTGCTTTCAACGGGAAAGAATTCCCGGCGTTCCCGTCGCAACTCAAGAGGAGGCACTCTCAACAGGAAAGGCGAGAGGAACTCCATGGTCGTACCACCATTCCAAGAGTCCCCCAGATGTCTCAGTCCATTCCAGAGGAACCTCTTTGCCCTGCACTGGCTCATCTTTCACGCCGAGGATCGACTCACACCACGGTGGCACGTGGGACAGCCCTGTGGGAAAGCCTCGAGGGAAAACCACAGATCCTTTGATCCACGCGACGGGAAGCGTGACATTGCTGCTACAGCCTGGAAGGAAAGTGAACGTGCATGCCCCCACTCGAGACGAGGCCTGACTCCCCTGGGGAGACTCCAGAAGTACCCAAAGATCCATGTCAGCCCCTGAGAGGAATCCTCGGTTCCGGCCCTGACTCCACACAAGGATTTTGGCTCCGGTATCGACGGGAGAGGAATCCCGAGAGGCCCCCTAGCAACTCGCATAGGGACTTGCCTCTCCTGAGGCCACCAGGGCGGGTCCCTGAGGTCCCCGTCGTAACTCGAGAACACCTGCCGCAACTCGAGAAAATCCAGGAAGTTCTCCCTTCCAGGCGAGATGAGGCCTATTTCCGATGAGGCGTCTGGAGACTAATGACACCTAACCTCTGGAACTTCGAAAGGGTCTTTCACACCCTTGCTGCAACTCAAGAAGTTCACCACCATACCCGTCTCCACTAGAGAGGAAGCACGATGGTCCCGCCAACATCCAGAGGAGCCCCGTTTCCCCCTCGTAGCTCGAGATGAGGGATCCTTTCCCTGCTTTCAACGGGAAAGAATTCCCGGCGTTCCCGTCGCATCTCAAGAGGAGGCACTCTCAACAGGAAAGGCGAGAGGAACTCCATGGTCGTACCACCATTCCAAGAGTCCCCCAGATGTCTCAGTCCATTCCAGAGGAACCTCTTTGCCCTGCACTGGCTCATCTTTCACGCCGAGGATCGACTCACACCACGGTGGCACGTGGGACAGCCCTGTGGGAAAGGCTCGAGGGAAAGCCTCGAGGGAAAACCATAGATCCTTTGATCCACGCGACGGGAAGCGTGACATTGCTGCTACAGCCTGGAAGGAAAGCGCACGTGCATGCCCCCACTCGAGACGAGGCCTGACTCCCCTGGGGAGACTCCACAAGTACCCAAAGATCCATGTCAGCCCCTGAGAGGAATCCTCGGTTCCGGCCTTGATTCCACACAAGGTTTTTGGCCCCGGTATCAACGGGAGAGGAATCCCGAGAGGCCCCCTAGCAACTCGCCTAGGGACTGGCCTCTCCTGAGGCCACCAGGGCGGGTCCCTGAGGTCCCCGTCGTAACTCGAGAACACCTGCCGCAACTCGAGAAAATCCAGGAAGTTCTCCCTTCCAGGCGAGATGAGGCCTATTTCCGATGAGGCGTCTGGAGACTAATGACACCTAACCTCTGGAACTTCGAAAGGGTCTTTCACACCCTTGCTGCAACTCAAGAAGTTCACCGCCATACCCGTCTCCACTAGAGAGGAAGCACGATGGTCCCGCCCACATCCAGAGGAGCCCCGTTTCCCCCTCGTATCTCGAGATGAGGGATCCTTTCCCTGCTTTCAACGGGAAAGAATTCCCGGCGTTCCCGTCGCATCTCAAGAGGAGGCACTCTCAACAGGAAAGGCGAGAGGAACTCCATGGTCGTACCACCATTCCAAGAGTCTCCCAGATGTCTCAGTCCATTCCAGAGGAACCTCTTTGCCCTGCACTGGCTCATCTTTCACGCCGAGGATCGACTCACACCACGGTGGCACGTGGGACAGCCCTGTGGGAAAGCCTCGAGGGAAAACCACAGATCCTTTGATCCACGCGACGGGAAGCGTGACATTGCTGCTACAGCCTGGAAGGAAAGTGCACGTGCATGCCCCCACTCGAGACGAGGCCTGACTCCCCTGGGGAGACTCCAGAAGTACCCAAAGATCCATGTCAGCCCCTGAGAGGAATCCTCGGTTCCGGCCCTGACTCCACACAAGGTTTTTGGCCCCGGTATCGACGGGAGAGGAATCCCGAGAGGCCCCCTAGCAACTCGCATGGGGACTGGCCTCTCCTGAGGCCACCAGGGCGGGTCCCTGAGGTCCCCGTCGTAACTCGAGAACACCTGCCGCAACTCGAGAAAATCCAGGAAGTTCTCCCTTCCAGGCGAGATGAGGCCTATTTCCGATGAGGCGTCTGGAGACTAATGACACCTAACCTCTGGAACTTCGAAAGGGTCTTTCACACCCTTGCTGCAACTCAAGAAGTTCACCGCCATACCCGTCTCCACTCGAGAGGAAGCACGATGGTCCCGCCCACATCCAGAGGAGCCCCGTTTCCCCCTCGTAGCTCGAGATGAGGGATCCTTTTCCTGCTTTCAACGGGAAAGAATTCCCGGCGTTCCCGTCGCATCTCAAGAGGAGGCACTCTCAACAGGAAAGGCGAGAGGAACTCCATGGTCGTACCACCATTCCAAGAGTCCCCCAGATGTCTCAGTCCATTCCAGAGGAACCTCTTTGCCCTGCACTGGCTCATCTTTCACGCCGAGGATCGACTCACACCACGGTGGCACGTGGGACAGCCCTGTGGGAAAGCCTCGAGGGAAAGCCTCGAGGGAAAACCACAGATCCTATGATCCACGCGACGGGAAGCGTGACATTGCTGCTACAGCCTGGAAGGAAAGCGCACGTGCATGCCCCCACTCGAGACGAAGCCTGACTCCACTGGGGAGACTCCAGAAGTACCCAAAGATCCATGTCAGCCCCTGAGAGGAATCCTCGGTTCCGGCCCTGACTCCACACAAGGTTTTTGGCCCCGGTATCGACGGGAGAGGAATCCCGAGAGGCCCCCTAGCAACTCGCATGGGGACTGGCCTCTCCTGAGGCCACCAGGGCGGGTCCCTGAGGTCCCCGTCGTTACTCGAGAACACCTGCTGCAACTCGAGAAAATCCAGGAAGTTCTCCCTTCCAGGCGAGATGAGGCCTATTTCCGATGAGGCCTCTGGAGACTAATGACACCTAACCTCTGGAACTTCGAAAGGGTCTTTCACACCCTTGCTGCAACTCAAGAAGTTCACCGCCATATCCGTCTCCACTCCTGAGGAAGCACGATGGTCCCGCCCACATCCAGAGGAGCCCCGTTTCCCCCTCGTAGCTCGAGATGAGAGATCCTTTCCCTGCTTTCAACGGCAAAAAATTCCCGGCGTTCCCGTTGCAACTCAAGAGGAGGCACTCTCAACAGGAAAGGCGAGAGGAACTCCATGGTCGTACCACCATTCCAAGAGTCCCCCAGATGTCTCAGTCCATTCCAGAGGAACCTCTTTGCCCTGCACTGGCTCATCTTTCACGCCGAGGATCGACTCACACCACGGTGGCACGTGGGACAGCCCTGTGGGAAAGCCTCGAGGGAAAATCACACATCATTTGATCCACGCGACGGGAAGTGTGACATTGATGCTACAGCCTGGAAGGAAAGTGAACGTGCATGCCCCCACTCGAGACGAGGCCTGACTCCCCTGGGGAGACTCCAGAAGTACCCAAAGATCCATGTCAGCCCCTGAGAGGAATCCTCGGTTCCGGCCCTGACTCCACACAAGGATTTTGGCCCCGGTATCGACGGGAGAGGAATCCCGAGAGGCCCCCTAGCAACTCGCATAGGGACTGGCCTCTCCTGAGGCCACCAGGGCGGGTCCCTGAGGTCCCCGTCGTAACTCGAGAACACCTGCCGCAACTCGAGAAAATCCAGGAAGTTCTCCCTTCCAGGCGAGATGAGGCCTATTTCCGATGAGGCGTCTGGAGACTAATGACACCTAACCTCTGGAACTTCGAAAGGGTCTTTCACACCCTTGCTGCAACTCAAGAAGTTCACCACCATACCCGTCTCCACTAGAGAGGAAGCACGATGGTCCCGCCAACATCCAGAGGAGCCCCGTTTCCCCCTCGTAGCTCGAGATGAGGGATCCTTTCCCTGCTTTCAACGGGAAAGAATTCCCGGCGTTCCCGTCGCATCTCAAGAGGAGGCACTCTCAACAGGAAAGGCGAGAGGAACTCCATGGTCGTACCACCATTCCAAGAGTCCCCCAGATGTCTCAGTCCATTCCAGAGGAACCTCTTTGCCCTGCACTGGCTCATCTTTCACGCCGAGGATCGACTCACACCACGGTGGCACGTGGGACAGCCCTGTGGGAAAGGCTCGAGGGAAAGCCTCGAGGGAAAACCATAGATCCTTTGATCCACGCGACGGGAAGCGTGACATTGCTGCTACAGCCTGGAAGGAAAGCGCACGTGCATGCCCCCACTCGAGACGAGGCCTGACTCCCCTGGGGAGACTCCACAAGTACCCAAAGATCCATGTCAGCCCCTGAGAGGAATCCTCGGTTCCGGCCTTGACTCCACACAAGGTTTTTGGCCCCGGTATCAACGGGAGAGGAATCCCGAGAGGCCCCCTAGCAACTCGCCTAGGGACTGGCCTCTCCTGAGGCCACCAGGGCGGGTCCCTGAGGTCCCCGTCGTAACTCGAGAACACCTGCCGCAACTCGAGAAAATCCAGGAAGTTCTCCCTTCCAGGCGAGATGAGGCCTATTTCCGATGAGGCCTCTGGAGACTAATGACACCAAACCTCTGGAACTTCGAAAGGGTCTTTCACACCCTTGCTGCAACTCAAGAAGTTCACCGCCATACCCGTCTCCACTCGAGAGGAAGCACGATGGTCCCGCCCACATCCAGAGGAGCCCCGTTTCCCCCTCGTAGCTCGAGATGAGGGATCCTTTCCCTGCTTTCAACGGGTAAGAATTCCCGGCGTTCCCGTCGCATCTCAAGAGGAGGCACTCTCAACAGGAAAGGCGAGAGGAACTCCATGGTCGTACCACCATTCCAAGAGTCCCCCAGATGTCTCAGTCCATTCCAGAGGAACCTCTTTGCCCTGCACTGGCTCATCTTTCACGCCGAGGATCGACTCACACCACGGTGGCACGTGGGACAGCCCTGTGGGAAAGCCTCGAGGGAAAACCACAGATCCTTTGATCCACGCGACGGGAAGCGTGACATTGCTGCTACAGCCTGGAAGGAAAGTGCACGTGCATGCCCCCACTCGAGACGAGGCCTGACTCCCCTGGGGAGACTCCAGAAGTACCCAGAGATCCATGTCAGCCCCTGAGAGGAATCCTCGGTTCCGGCCCTGACTCCACAGAAGGTTTTTGGCCCCGGTATCGACGGGAGAGGAATCCCGAGAGGCCCCCTAGCAACTCGCATGGGGACTGGCCTCTCCTGAGGCCACCAGGGCGGGTCCCTGAGGTCCCCGTCGTAACTCGAGAACACCTGCCACAACTCGAGAAAATCCAGGAAGTTCTCCCTTCCAGGCGAGATGAGGCCTATTTCCGATGAGGCGTCTGGAGACTAATGACACCTAACCTCTGGAACTTCGAAAGGGTCTTTCACACCCTTGCTGCAACTCAAGAAGTTCACCGCCATACCCGTCTCCACTCGAGAGGAAGCACGATGGTCCCGCCCACATCCAGAGGAGCCCCGTTTCCCCCTCGTAGCTCGAGATGAGGGATCCTTTTCCTGCTTTCAACGGGAAAGAATTCCCGGCGTTCCCGTCGCATCTCAAGAGGAGGCACTCTCAACAGGAAAGGCGAGAGGAACTCCATGGTCGTACCACCATTCCAAGAGTCCCCCAGATGTCTCAGTCCATTCCAGAGGACGCTCTTTGCCCTGCACTGGCTCATCTTTCACGCCGAGGATCGACTCACACCACGGTGGCACGTGGGACAGCCCTGTGGGAAAGCCTCGAGGGAAAGCCTCGAGGGAAAACCACAGATCCTTTGATCCACGCGACGGGAAGCGTGACATTGCTGCTACAGCCTGGAAGGAAAGCGCACGTGCATGCCCCCACTCGAGACGAGGCCTGACTCCACTGGGGAGACTCCAGAAGTACCCAAAGATCCATGTCAGCCCATGAGAGGAATCCTCGGTTCCGGCCCTGACTCCACACAAGGTTTTTGGCCCCGGTATCGACGGGAGAGGAATCCCGAGAGGCCCCCTAGCAACTCGCATGGGGACTGGCCTCTCCGGAGGCCACCAGGGCGGGTCCCTGAGGTCCCCGTCGTAACTCGAGAACACCTGCCGCAACTCGAGAAAATCCAGGAAGTTCTCCCTTCCAGGCGAGATGAGGCCTATTTCCGATGAGGCCTCTGGAGACTAACGACACCAAACCTCTGGAACTTCGAAAGGGTCTTTCACACCCTTGCTGCAACTCAAGAAGTTCACCGCCATACCCGTCTCCACTCGAGAGGAAGCACGATGGTCCCGCCCACATCCAGAGTAGCCCCGTTTTCCCCTCGGTGCTCGAGATGAGGGATCCTTTCCCTGGTTTCAACGGGAAAGAATTCCCGGCGTTCCCGTCGCATCTCAAGAGGAGGCACTCTCAACAGGAAAGGCGAGAGGAACTCCATGGTCGTACCACCATTCCAAGAGTCCCCCAGATGTCTCAGTCCATTCCAGAGGAACCTCTTTGCCCTGCACTGGCTCATCTTTCACGCCGAGGATCGACTCACACCACGGTGGCACGTGGGACAGCCCTGTGGGAAAGCCTCGAGGGAAAACCACAGATCCTTTGATCCACGCGACGGGAAGCGTGACATTGCTGCTAGAGCCTGGAAGGAAAGTGCACGTGCATGCCCCCACTCGAGACGAGGCCTGACTCCCCTGGGGAGACGCCAGAAGTACCCAAAGATCCATGTCAGCCCCTGAGAGGAATCCTCGGTTCCGGCCCTGACTCCACACAAGGTTTTGGGCCCCGGTATCGACGGGAGAGGAATCCCGAGAGGCACCCTAGCAACTCGCATGGGGACTGGCCTCTCCTGAGGCCACCAGGGCGGGTCCCTGAGGTCCCCGTCGTAACTCGAGAACACCTGCCGCAACTCGAGAAAATCCAGGAAGTTCTCCCTTCCAGGCGAGATGAGGCCTATTTCCGATGAGGCCTCTGGAGACTAATGACACCTAACCTCTGGAACTTCGAAAGGGTCTTTCACACCCTTGCTGCAACTCAAGAAGTTCACCGCCATACCCGTCTCCACTCGAGAGGATGCACGATGGTCCCGCCCACATCCAGAGGAGCCCCGTTTCCCCCTCGTAGCTCGAGATGAGGGATCCTTTCCCTGCTTTCAACGGCAAAAAATTCCCGGCGTTCCCGTCGCATCTCAAGAGGAGGCACTCTCAACAGGAAAGGCGAGAAGAACTCCATGGTCGTACCACCATTCCAAGAGTCCCCCAGATGTCTCAGTCCATTCCAGAGGAACCTCTTTGCCCTGCACTGGCTCATCTTTCACGCCGAGGATCGACTCACACCACGGTGGCACGTGGGACAGCCCTGTGGGAAAGCCTCTAGGGAAAACCACACAACATTTGATCCACGCGACGGGAAGCGTGACATTGCTGCTACAGCCTGGAAGGAAAGTGCACGTGCATGCCCCCACTCGAGACGAGGCCTGACTCCCCTGGGGAGACTCCAGAAGTACCCAAAGATCCATGTCAGCCCCTGAGAGGAATCCTCGGTTCCGGCCCTGACTCCACACAAGGGTTTTGGCCCCGGTATCGACGGGAGAGGAATCCCGAGAGGCCCCCTAGCAACTCGCATAGGGACTGGCCTCTCCTGAGGCCACCAGGGCGGGTCCCTGAGGTCCCCGTCGTAACTCGACAACACCTGCCGCAACTGGAGAAAATCCAGGAAGTTCTCCCTTCCAGGCGAAATGAGGCCTATTTCCGATGAGGCGTCTGGAGACTAATGACACCTTACCTCTGGAACTTCCAAAGGGTCTTTCACAGCCTTGCTGCAACTCAAGAAGTTCACCACCATACCCGTCTCCACTAGAGAGGAAGCACGATGTTCCCGCCCACATCCAGAGGAGCCCCGTTTCCCCCTCGTAGCTCGAGATGAGGGATCCTTTCCCTGCTTTCAACGGGAAAGAATTCCCGGCGTTCCCGTCGCATCTCAAGAGGAGGCACTCTCAACAGGAAAGGCGAGAGGAACTCCATGGTCGTACCACCATTCCAAGAGTCCCCCAGATGTCTCAGTCCATTCCAGAGGAACCTCTTTGCCCTGCACTGGCTCATCTTTCACGCCCAGGATTGACTCACACCACGGTGGCACGTGGGACAGCCCTGTGGGAAATCCTCGAGGGAAAGCCTCGAGGGAAAACCACAGATCCTTTGATCCACGCGACGGGAAGCGTGACATTGCTGCTACAGCCTGGAAGGAAAGCGCACGTGCATGCCCCCACTCGAGACGAGGCCTGACTCCCCTGGGGAGACTCCAGAAGTACCCAAAGATCCATGTCAGCCCCTGAGAGGAATCCTCGGTTCCGGCCCTGACTCCACACAAACTTTTTGGCCCCGGTATCAACGGGAGAGGAATCCCGAGAGGCCCCCTAGCAACTCGCCTAGGGACTGGCCTCTCCTGAGGCCACCAGGGCGGGTCCCTGAGGTCCCCGTCGTAACTCGAGAACACCTGCCGCAACTCGAGAAAATCCAGGAAGTTCTCCCTTCCAGGCGAGATGAGGCCTATTTCCGATGAGGCCTCTGGAGACTAATGACACCTAACCTCTGGAACTTCCAAAGGGTCTTTCACACCCTTGCTGCAACTCAAGAAGTTCACCGCCATACCCGTCTCCACTCGAGAGGAAGCACGATGGTCCCGCCCACATCCAGAGGAGCCCCGTTTCCCCCTCGTAGCTCGAGATGAGGGATCCTTTCCCTGCTTTCAACGGGAAAGAATTCCCGGCGTTCCCGTCGCATCTCAAGAGGAGGCACTCTCAACAGGAAAGGCGAGAGGAACTCCATGGTCGTACCACCATTCCAAGAGTCCCCCAGATGTCTCAGTCCATTCCAGAGGAACCTCTTTGCCCTGCACTGGCTCATCTTTCACGCCGAGGATCGACTCACACCACGGTGGCACGTGGGACAGCCCTGTGGGAAAGCCTCGAGGGAAAGCCTCGAGGGAAAACCACAGATCCTTTGATCCACGTGACGGGAAGCGTGACATTGCTGCTACAGCCTGGAAGGAAAGCGCACGTGCATGCCCCCACTCGAGACGAGGCCTGACTCCCCTGGGGAGACTCCAGAAGTACCCAAAGATCCATGTCAGCCCCTGAGAGGAATCCTCGGTTCCGGCCCTGACTCCACTCAAGGTTTTTGGCCCCGGTATCGACGGGAGAGGAATCCCGAGAGGCCCCCTAGCAACTCGCATGGGGACTGGCCTCTCCTGAGGCCACCAGGGCGGGTCCCTGAGTTCCCCGTCGTAACTTAAGAACACCTGCCGCAACTCGAGAAAATCCAGGAAGTTCTCCCTTCCAGGCGAGATGAGGCCTATTTCCGATGAGGCGTCTGGAGACTAATGACACCTAACCTCTGGAACTTTGAAAGGGTCTTTCACACCCTTGCTGCAACTCAAGAAGTTCTCCGCCATACCCGTCTCCACTCGAGAGGAAGCACGATGGTCCCGCCCACATCCAGAGGAGCCCCGTTTTCCCCTCGGTGCTCGAGATGAGGGATCCTTTCCCTGCTTTCAACGGGAAAGAATTCCCGGCGTTCCCGTCGCATCTCAAGAGGAGGCACTCTCAACAGGAAAGGCGAGAGGATCTCCATGGTCGTACCACCATTCCAAGAGTCCCCCAGATGTCTCAGTCCATTCCAGAGGAACCTCTTTGCCCTGCACTGGCTCATCTTTCACGCCGAGGATCGACTCACACCACGGTGGCACGTGGGACAGCCCTGTGGGAAAGCCTCGAGGGAAAGCCTCGAGGGAAAACCACAGATCCTTTGATCCACGCGACGGGAAGCGTGACATTGCTGCTACAGCCTGGAAGGAAAGCGCACGTGCATGCCCCCACTCGAGACGAGGTCTGACTCCACTGGGGAGACTCCAGAAGTACCCAAAGATCCATGTCAGCCCCTGAGAGGAATCCTCGGTTCCGGCCCTGACTCCACACAAGGTTTTTGGCCCCGGTATCGACGGGAGAGGAATCCCGAGAGGCCCCCTAGCAACTCGCATGGGGACTGGCCTCTCCGGAGGCCACCAGGGCGGGTCCCTGAGGTCCCCGTCGTAATTCGAGAACACCTGCCGCAACTCGAGAAAATCCAGGAAGTTCTCCCTTCCAGGCGAGATGAGGCTTATTTCTGATGAGGCCTCTGGAGACTAATGACACCAAACCTCTGGAACTTCGAAAGGGTCTTTCACACCCTTGGTGCAACTCAAGAAGTTCACCGCCATACCCGTCTCCACTCGAGAGGAAGCACGATGGTCCCGCCCACATCCAGAGGAGCCCCGTTTCCCCCTCGTAGCTCGAGATGAGGGATCCTTTCCCTGGTTTCAACGGGAAAGAATTCCCGGCGTTCCCGTCGCATCTCAAGAGGAGGCACTCTCAACAGGAAAGGCGAGAGGAACTCCATGGTCGTACCACCATTCCATGAGTCCCCCAGATGTCTCAGTTCATTTCAGAGGAACCTCTTTGCCCTGCACTGGCTCATCTTTCACGCCGAGGATCGACTCACACCACGGTGGCACGTGGGACAGCCCTGTGGGAAAGCCTCGAGGGAAAGCCTCGAGGGAAAACCACAGATCCTTTGATCCACGCGACGGGAAGCATGACATTGCTGGAACAGCCTGGAAGGAAAGCGCACATGCATGCCCCCACTCGAGACGAGGCCTGACTCCCCTGGGGAGACTCCAGAAGTACCCAAAGATCCATTTCAGCCCCTGAGAAGAATCCTCGGTTCCGGCCCTGACTCCACACAAGCTTTTTGGCCCCGGTATCGACGGGATAGGAATCCCGAGAGACCCCCTAGCAACTCGCATGGGGACTGGCCTCTCCTGAGGCCACCAGGGCGGGTCCCTGAGGTCCCCGTCGTAACTCGAGAACACCTGCCGCAACTCGAGAAAATCCAGGAAGTTCTCCCTTCCAGGCGAGATGAGGCCTATTTCCGATGAGGCCTCTGGAGACTAATGACACCAAACCTCTGGAACTTCGAAAGGGTCTTTCACACCCTTGCTGCAACTCAAGAAGTTCACCGCCATACCCGTCTCCACTCGAGAGGAAGCACGATGGTCCCGCCCACATCCAGAGGAGCCCCGTTTCCCCCTCGTAGCTCGAGATGAGGGATCCTTTCCCTGGTTTCAACGGGAAAGAATTCCCGGCGTTCCCATCGCATCTCAAGAGGAGGCACTTTCAACAGGAAAGGCGGGAGGAACTCCATGGTCGTACCACCATTCCAAGAGTCCCCCAGATGTCTCAGTCCATTCCAGAGGAACCTCTTTGCCCTGCACTGGCTCATCTTTCACGCCGAGGATCGACTCACAACACGGTGGCACGTGGGACAGCCCTGTGGGAAAGCCTCTAGGGAAAACCACACAACATTTGATCCACGTGACGGGAAGCGTGACATTGCTGCTACAGCCTGGAAGGAAAGTGCACGTGCATGCCCCCACTCGAGACGAGGCCTGACTCCCCTGGGGAGACTCCAGAAGTACCCAAAGATCCATGTCAGCCCCTGAGAGGAATCCTCGGTTCCGGCCCTGACTCCACACAAGGTTTTTGGCCCCGGTATCGACGGGAGAGGAATCCCGAGAGGCCCCCTAGCAACTCGCCTAGGGACTGGCCTCTCCTGAGGCCACCAGGGCGGGTCCCTGAGGTCCCCGTCGTAACTCGAGAACACCTGCCGCAACTCGAGAAAATCCAGGAAGTTCTCCCTTCCAGGCGAGATGAGGCCTATTTCCGATGAGGCCTCTGGAGACTAATGACACCTAACCTCTGGAACTTCCAAAGGGTCTTTCACACCCTTGCTGCAACTCAAGAAGTTCACCGCCATACCCGTCTCCACTCGAGAGGAAGCACGATGGTCCCGCCCACATCCAGAGGAGCCCCGTTTCCCCCTCGTAGCTCGAGATGAGGGATCCTTTCCCTGGTTTCAACGGTAAAGAATTCCCGGCGTTCCCGTCGCATCTCAAGAGGAGGCACTCTCAACAGGAAAGGCGAGAGGAACTCCATGGTCGTACCACCATTCCAAGAGTCCCCCAGATGTCTCAGTTCATTTCAGAGGAACCTCTTTGCCCTGCACTGGCTCATCTTTCACGCCGAGGATCGACTCACACCACGGTGGCACGTGGGACAGCCCTGTGGGAAAGCCTCGAGGGAAAGCCTCGAGGGAAAACCACAGATCCTTTGATCCACGCGACGGGAAGCATGACATTGCTGGAACAGCCTGGAAGGAAAGCGCACATGCATGCCCCCACTCGAGACGAGGCCTGACTCCCCTGGGGAGACTCCAGAAGTACCCAAAGATCCATTTCAGCCCCTGAGAAGAATCCTCGGTTCCGGCCCTGACTCCACACAAGCTTTTTGGCCCCGGTATCGACGGGATAGGAATCCCGAGAGACCCCCTAGCAACTCGCATGGGGACTGGCCTCTCCTGAGGCCACCAGGGCGGGTCCCTGAGGTCCCCGTCGTAACTCGAGAACACCTGCCGCAACTCGAGAAAATCCAGGAAGTTCTCCCTTCCAGGCGAGATGAGGCCTATTTCCGATGAGGCCTCTGGAGACTAATGACACCAAACCTCTGGAACTTCGAAAGGGTCTTTCACACCCTTGCTGCAACTCAAGAAGTTCACCGCCATACCCGTCTCCACTCGAGAGGAAGCACGATGGTCCCGCCCACATCCAGAGGAGCCCCGTTTCCCCCTCGTAGCTCGAGATGAGGGATCCTTTCCCTGGTTTCAACGGGAAAGAATTCCCGGCGTTCCCATCGCATCTCAAGAGGAGGCACTCTCAACAGGAAAGGCGGGAGGAACTCCATGGTCGTACCACCATTCCAAGAGTCCCCCAGATGTCTCAGTCCATTCCAGAGGAACCTCTTTGCCCTGCACTGGCTCATCTTTCACGCCGAGGATCGACTCACAACACGGTGGCACGTGGGACAGCCCTGTGGGAAAGCCTCTAGGGAAAACCACACAACATTTGATCCACGCGACGGGAAGCGTGACATTGCTGCTACAGCCTGGAAGGAAAGTGCACGTGCATGCCCCCACTCGAGACGAGGCCTGACTCCCCTGGGGAGACTCCAGAAGTACCCAAAGATCCATGTCAGCCCCTGAGAGGAATCCTCGGTTCCGGCCCTGACTCCACACAAGGTTTTTGGCCCCGGTATCGACGGGAGAGGAATCCCGAGAGGCCCCCTAGCAACTCGCCTAGGGACTGGCCTCTCCTGAGGCCACCAGGGCGGGTCCCTGAGGTCCCCGTCGTAACTCGAGAACACCTGCCGCAACTCGAGAAAATCCAGGAAGTTCTCCCTTCCAGGCGAGATGAGGCCTATTTCCGATGAGGCCTCTGGAGACTAATGACACCTAACCTCTGGAACTTCCAAAGGGTCTTTCACACCCTTGCTGCAACTCAAGAAGTTCACCGCCATACCCGTCTCCACTCGAGAGGAAGCACGATGGTCCCGCCCACATCCAGAGGAGCCCCGTTTCCCCCTCGTAGCTCGAGATGAGGGATCCTTTCCCTGCTTTCAACGGGAAAGAATTCCCGGCGTTCCCGTCGCATCTCAAGAGGAGGCACTCTCAACAGGAAAGGCGAGAGGAACTCCATGGTCGTACCACCATTCCAAGAGTCCCCCAGATGTCTCAGTCCATTCCAGAGGAACCTCTTTGCCCTGCACTGGCTCATCTTTCACGCCGAGGATCGACTCACACCACGGTGGCACGTGGGACAGCCCTGTGGGAAAGCCTCGAGGGAAAACCACAGATCCTTTGATCCACGCGACGGGAAGCGTGACATTGCTGCTAGAGCCTGGAAGGAAAGTGCACGTGCATGCCCCCAATCGAGACGAGGCCTGACTCCCCTGGGGAGACTCCAGAAGTACCCAAAGATCCATGTCAGCCCCTGAGAGGAATCCTCGGTTCCGGCCCTGAATCCACACAAGGTTTTTGGCCCCGGTATCGACGGGAGAGGAATCCCGAGAGGCCCCCTAGCAACTCGCATGGGGACTGGCCTCTCCTGAGGCCACCAGGGCGGGTCCCTGAGTTCCCCGTCGTAACTTAAGAACACCTGCCGCAACTCGAGAAAATCCAGGAAGTTCTCCCTTCCAGGCGAGATGAGGCCTATTTCCGATGAGGCGTCTGGAGACTAATGACACCTAACCTCTGGAACTTTGAAAGGGTCTTTCACACCCTTGCTGCAACTCAAGAAGTTCTCCGCCATACCCGTCTCCACTCGAGAGGAAGCACGATGGTCCCGCCCACATCCAGAGGAGCCCCGTTTTCCCCTCGGTGCTCGAGATGAGGGATCCTTTCCCTGCTTTCAACGGGAAAGAATTCCCGGCGTTCCCGTCGCATCTCAAGAGGAGGCACTCTCAACAGGAAAGGCGAGAGGATCTCCATGGTCGTACCACCATTCCAAGAGTCCCCCAGATGTCTCAGTCCATTCCAGAGGAACCTCTTTGCCCTGCACTGGCTCATCTTTCACGCCGAGGATCGACTCACACCACGGTGGCACGTGGGACAGCCCTGTGGGAAAGCCTCGAGGGAAAGCCTCGAGGGAAAACCACAGATCCTTTGATCCACGCGACGGGAAGCGTGACATTGCTGCTACAGCCTGGAAGGAAAGCGCACGTGCATGCCCCCACTCGAGACGAGGTCTGACTCCACTGGGGAGACTCCAGAAGTACCCAAAGATCCATGTCAGCCCCTGAGAGGAATCCTCGGTTCCGGCCCTGACTCCACACAAGGTTTTTGGCCCCGGTATCGACGGGAGAGGAATCCCGAGAGGCCCCCTAGCAACTCGCATGGGGACTGGCCTCTCCGGAGGCCACCAGGGCGGGTCCCTGAGGTCCCCGTCGTAATTCGAGAACACCTGCCGCAACTCGAGAAAATCCAGGAAGTTCTCCCTTCCAGGCGAGATGAGGCTTATTTCTGATGAGGCCTCTGGAGACTAATGACACCAAACCTCTGGAACTTCGAAAGGGTCTTTCACACCCTTGGTGCAACTCAAGAAGTTCACCGCCATACCCGTCTCCACTCGAGAGGAAGCACGATGGTCCCGCCCACATCCAGAGGAGCCCCGTTTCCCCCTCGTAGCTCGAGATGAGGGATCCTTTCCCTGGTTTCAACGGGAAAGAATTCCCGGCGTTCCCGTCGCATCTCAAGAGGAGGCACTCTCAACAGGAAAGGCGAGAGGAACTCCATGGTCGTACCACCATTCCATGAGTCCCCCAGATGTCTCAGTTCATTTCAGAGGAACCTCTTTGCCCTGCACTGGCTCATCTTTCACGCCGAGGATCGACTCACACCACGGTGGCACGTGGGACAGCCCTGTGGGAAAGCCTCGAGGGAAAGCCTCGAGGGAAAACCACAGATCCTTTGATCCACGCGACGGGAAGCATGACATTGCTGGAACAGCCTGGAAGGAAAGCGCACATGCATGCCCCCACTCGAGACGAGGCCTGACTCCCCTGGGGAGACTCCAGAAGTACCCAAAGATCCATTTCAGCCCCTGAGAAGAATCCTCGGTTCCGGCCCTGACTCCACACAAGCTTTTTGGCCCCGGTATCGACGGGATAGGAATCCCGAGAGACCCCCTAGCAACTCGCATGGGGACTGGCCTCTCCTGAGGCCACCAGGGCGGGTCCCTGAGGTCCCCGTCGTAACTCGAGAACACCTGCCGCAACTCGAGAAAATCCAGGAAGTTCTCCCTTCCAGGCGAGATGAGGCCTATTTCCGATGAGGCCTCTGGAGACTAATGACACCAAACCTCTGGAACTTCGAAAGGGTCTTTCACACCCTTGCTGCAACTCAAGAAGTTCACCGCCATACCCGTCTCCACTCGAGAGGAAGCACGATGGTCCCGCCCACATCCAGAGGAGCCCCGTTTCCCCCTCGTAGCTCGAGATGAGGGATCCTTTCCCTGGTTTCAACGGGAAAGAATTCCCGGCGTTCCCATCGCATCTCAAGAGGAGGCACTTTCAACAGGAAAGGCGGGAGGAACTCCATGGTCGTACCACCATTCCAAGAGTCCCCCAGATGTCTCTGTCCATTCCAGAGGAACCTCTTTGCCCTGCACTGGCTCATCTTTCACGCCGAGGATCGACTCACAACACGGTGGCACGTGGGACAGCCCTGTGGGAAAGCCTCTAGGGAAAACCACACAACATTTGATCCACGTGACGGGAAGCGTGACATTGCTGCTACAGCCTGGAAGGAAAGTGCACGTGCATGCCCCCACTCGAGACGAGGCCTGACTCCCCTGGGGAGACTCCAGAAGTACCCAAAGATCCATGTCAGCCCCTGAGAGGAATCCTCGGTTCCGGCCCTGACTCCACACAAGGTTTTTGGCCCCGGTATCGACGGGAGAGGAATCCCGAGAGGCCCCCTAGCAACTCGCCTAGGGACTGGCCTCTCCTGAGGCCACCAGGGCGGGTCCCTGAGGTCCCCGTCGTAACTCGAGAACACCTGCCGCAACTCGAGAAAATCCAGGAAGTTCTCCCTTCCAGGCGAGATGAGGCCTATTTCCGATGAGGCCTCTGGAGACTAATGACACCTAACCTCTGGAACTTCCAAAGGGTCTTTCACACCCTTGCTGCAACTCAAGAAGTTCACCGCCATACCCGTCTCCACTCGAGAGGAAGCACGATGGTCCCGCCCACATCCAGAGGAGCCCCGTTTCCCCCTCGTAGCTCGAGATGAGGGATCCTTTCCCTGGTTTCAACGGTAAAGAATTCCCGGCGTTCCCGTCGCATCTCAAGAGGAGGCACTCTCAACAGGAAAGGCGAGAGGAACTCCATGGTCGTACCACCATTCCAAGAGTCCCCCAGATGTCTCAGTTCATTTCAGAGGAACCTCTTTGCCCTGCACTGGCTCATCTTTCACGCCGAGGATCGACTCACACCACGGTGGCACGTGGGACAGCCCTGTGGGAAAGCCTCGAGGGAAAGCCTCGAGGGAAAACCACAGATCCTTTGATCCACGCGACGGGAAGCATGACATTGCTGGAACAGCCTGGAAGGAAAGCGCACATGCATGCCCCCACTCGAGACGAGGCCTGACTCCCCTGGGGAGACTCCAGAAGTACCCAAAGATCCATTTCAGCCCCTGAGAAGAATCCTCGGTTCCGGCCCTGACTCCACACAAGCTTTTTGGCCCCGGTATCGACGGGATAGGAATCCCGAGAGACCCCCTAGCAACTCGCATGGGGACTGGCCTCTCCTGAGGCCACCAGGGCGGGTCCCTGAGGTCCCCGTCGTAACTCGAGAACACCTGCCGCAACTCGAGAAAATCCAGGAAGTTCTCCCTTCCAGGCGAGATGAGGCCTATTTCCGATGAGGCCTCTGGAGACTAATGACACCAAACCTCTGGAACTTCGAAAGGGTCTTTCACACCCTTGCTGCAACTCAAGAAGTTCACCGCCATACCCGTCTCCACTCGAGAGGAAGCACGATGGTCCCGCCCACATCCAGAGGAGCCCCGTTTCCCCCTCGTAGCTCGAGATGAGGGATCCTTTCCCTGGTTTCAACGGGAAAGAATTCCCGGCGTTCCCATCGCATCTCAAGAGGAGGCACTCTCAACAGGAAAGGCGGGAGGAACTCCATGGTCGTACCACCATTCCAAGAGTCCCCCAGATGTCTCAGTCCATTCCAGAGGAACCTCTTTGCCCTGCACTGGCTCATCTTTCACGCCGAGGATCGACTCACAACACGGTGGCACGTGGGACAGCCCTGTGGGAAAGCCTCTAGGGAAAACCACACAACATTTGATCCACGCGACGGGAAGCGTGACATTGCTGCTACAGCCTGGAAGGAAAGTGCACGTGCATGCCCCCACTCGAGACGAGGCCTGACTCCCCTGGGGAGACTCCAGAAGTACCCAAAGATCCATGTCAGCCCCTGAGAGGAATCCTCGGTTCCGGCCCTGACTCCACACAAGGTTTTTGGCCCCGGTATCGACGGGAGAGGAATCCCGAGAGGCCCCCTAGCAACTCGCCTAGGGACTGGCCTCTCCTGAGGCCACCAGGGCGGGTCCCTGAGGTCCCCGTCGTAACTCGAGAACACCTGCCGCAACTCGAGAAAATCCAGGAAGTTCTCCCTTCCAGGCGAGATGAGGCCTATTTCCGATGAGGCCTCTGGAGACTAATGACACCTAACCTCTGGAACTTCCAAAGGGTCTTTCACACCCTTGCTGCAACTCAAGAAGTTCACCGCCATACCCGTCTCCACTCGAGAGGAAGCACGATGGTCCCGCCCACATCCAGAGGAGCCCCGTTTCCCCCTCGTAGCTCGAGATGAGGGATCCTTTCCCTGCTTTCAACGGGAAAGAATTCCCGGCGTTCCCGTCGCATCTCAAGAGGAGGCACTCTCAACAGGAAAGGCGAGAGGAACTCCATGGTCGTACCACCATTCCAAGAGTCCCCCAGATGTCTCAGTCCATTCCAGAGGAACCTCTTTGCCCTGCACTGGCTCATCTTTCACGCCGAGGATCGACTCACACCACGGTGGCACGTGGGACAGCCCTGTGGGAAAGCCTCGAGGGAAAACCACAGATCCTTTGATCCACGCGACGGGAAGCGTGACATTGCTGCTAGAGCCTGGAAGGAAAGTGCACGTGCATGCCCCCAATCGAGACGAGGCCTGACTCCCCTGGGGAGACTCCAGAAGTACCCAAAGATCCATGTCAGCCCCTGAGAGGAATCCTCGGTTCCGGCCCTGAATCCACACAAGGTTTTTGGCCCCGGTATCGACGGGAGAGGAATCCCGAGAGGCCCCCTAGCAACTCGCATGGGGACTGGCCTCTCCTGAGGCCACCAGGGCGGGTCCCTGAGGTCCCCGTCGTAACTCGAGAACACCTGCCGCAACTCGAGAAAATCCAGGAAGTTCTCCCTTCCAGGCGAGATGAGGCCTATTTCCGATGAGGCGTCTGGAGACTAATGACACCTAACCTCTGGAACTTCGAAAGGGTCTTTCACACCCTTGCTGCAACTCAAGAAGTTCACCGCCATACCCGTCTCCACTCGAGAGGAAGCATGATGGTCCCGCCCACATCCAGAGGAGCCCCGTTTCCCCCTCGTAGCTCGAGATGAGGGATCCTTTCCCTGCTTTCAACGGGAAAGAATTCCCGGCATTCCCGTCGCATCTCAAGAGGAGGCACTCTCAACAGGAAAGGCGAGAGGAACTCCATGGTCGTACCACCATTCCAAGAGTTCCCCAGATGTCTCAGTCCATTCCAGAGGAACCTCTTTGCCCTGCACTGGCTCATCTTTCACGCCGAGGATCGACTCACACCACGGTGGCACGTGGGACAGCCCTGTGGGAAAGCCTCGAGGGAAAGCCTCGAGGGAAAACCACAGATCCTTTGATCCACGTGACGGGAAGCGTGACATTGCTGCTACAGCCTGGAAGGAAAGCGCACGTGCATGCCCCCACTCGAGACGAGGCCTGACTCCCCTGGGGAGACTCCAGAAGTACCCAAAGATCCATGTCAGCCCCTGAGAGGAATCCTCGGTTCCGGCCCTGACTCCACTCAAGGTTTTTGGCCCCGGTATCGACGGGAGAGGAATCCCGAGAGGCCCCCTAGCAACTCGCATGGGGACTGGCCTCTGCTGAGGCCACCAGGGCGGGTCCCTGAGTTCCCCGTCGTAACTTAAGAACACCTGCCGCAACTCGAGAAAATCCAGGAAGTTCTCCCTTCCAGGCGAGATGAGGCCTATTTCCGATGAGGCGTCTGGAGACTAATGACACCTAACCTCTGGAACTTTGAAAGGGTCTTTCACACCCTTGCTGCAACTCAAGAAGTTCTCCGCCATACCCGTCTCCACTCGAGAGGAAGCACGATGGTCCCGCCCACATCCAGAGGAGCCCCGTTTTCCCCTCGGTGCTCGAGATGAGGGATCCTTTCCCTGCTTTCAACGGGAAAGAATTCCCGGCGTTCCCGTCGCATCTCAAGAGGAGGCACTCTCAACAGGAAAGGCGAGAGGATCTCCATGGTCGTACCACCATTCCAAGAGTCCCCCAGATGTCTCAGTCCATTCCAGAGGAACCTCTTTGCCCTGCACTGGCTCATCTTTCACGCCGAGGATCGACTCACACCACGGTGGCACGTGGGACAGCCCTGTGGGAAAGCCTCGAGGGAAAGCCTCGAGGGAAAACCACAGATCCTTTGATCCACGCGACGGGAAGCGTGACATTGCTGCTACAGCCTGGAAGGAAAGCGCACGTGCATGCCCCCACTCGAGACGAGGTCTGACTCCACTGGGGAGACTCCAGAAGTACCCAAAGATCCATGTCAGCCCCTGAGAGGAATCCTCGGTTCCGGCCCTGACTCCACACAAGGTTTTTGGCCCCGGTATCGACGGGAGAGGAATCCCGAGAGGCCCCCTAGCAACTCGCATGGGGACTGGCCTCTCCGGAGGCCACCAGGGCGGGTCCCTGAGGTCCCCGTCGTAATTCGAGAACACCTGCCGCAACTCGAGAAAATCCAGGAAGTTCTCCCTTCCAGGCGAGATGAGGCCTATTTCTGATGAGGCCTCTGGAGACTAATGACACCAAACCTCTGGAACTTCGAAAGGGTCTTTCACACCCTTGGTGCAACTCAAGAAGTTCACCGCCATACCCGTCTCCACTCGAGAGGAAGCACGATGGTCCCGCCCACATCCAGAGGAGCCCCGTTTCCCCCTCGTAGCTCGAGATGAGGGATCCTTTCCCTGGTTTCAACGGGAAAGAATTCCCGGCGTTCCCGTCGCATCTCAAGAGGAGGCACTCTCAACAGGAAAGGCGAGAGGAACTCCATGGTCGTACCACCATTCCAAGAGTCCCCCAGATGTCTCAGTTCATTTCAGAGGAACCTCTTTGCCCTGCACTGGCTCATCTTTCACGCCGAGGATCGACTCACACCACGGTGGCACGTGGGACAGCCCTGTGGGAAAGCCTCGAGGGAAAGCCTCGAGGGAAAACCACAGATCCTTTGATCCACGCGACGGGAAGCATGACATTGCTGGAACAGCCTGGAAGGAAAGCGCACATGCATGCCCCCACTCGAGACGAGGCCTGACTCCCCTGGGGAGACTCCAGAAGTACCCAAAGATCCATTTCAGCCCCTGAGAGGAATCCTCGGTTCCGGCCCTGACTCCACACAAGCTTTTTGGCCCCGGTATCGACGGGATAGGAATCCCGAGAGACCCCCTAGCAACTCGCATAGGGACTGGCCTCTCCTGAGGCCACCAGGGCGGGTCCCTGACGTCCCCGTCGTAACTCGACAACACCTGCCGCAACTGGAGAAAATCCAGGAAGTTCTCCCTTCCAGGCGAAATGAGGCCTATTTCCGATGAGGCGTCTGGAGACTAATGACAC
Source organism: Capricornis sumatraensis (assembly GCF_032405125.1). NCBI lineage: Eukaryota > Metazoa > Chordata > Mammalia > Artiodactyla > Bovidae > Capricornis > Capricornis sumatraensis. The sequence goes on from NW_027184627.1 coordinate 462,092, forward strand.
CTTACCTCTGGAACTTCCAAAGGGTCTTTCACAGCCTTGCTGCAACTCAAGAAGTTCACCACCATACCCGTCTCCACTAGAGAGGAAGCACGATGGTCCCGCCCACATCCAGAGGAGCCCCGTTTCCCCCTCGTAGCTCGAGATGAGGGATCCTTTCCCTGCTTTCAACGGGAAAGAATTCCCGGCGTTCCCGTCGCATCTCAAGAGGAGGCACTCTCAACAGGAAAGGCGAGAGGAACTCCATGGTCGTACCACCATTCCAAGAGTCCCCCAGATGTCTCAGTCCATTCCAGAGGAACCTCTTTGCCCTGCACTGGCTCATCTTTCACGCCCAGGATTGACTCACACCACGGTGGCACGTGGGACAGCCCTGTGGGAAAGCCTCGAGGGAAAGCCTCGAGGGAAAACCACAGATCCTTTGATCCACGCGACGGGAAGCGTGACATTGCTGCTACAGCCTGGAAGGAAAGCGCACGTGCATGCCCCCACTCGAGACGAGGCCTGACTCCCCTGGGGAGACTCCAGAAGTACCCAAAGATCCATGTCAGCCCCTGAGAGGAATCCTCGGTTCCGGCCCTGACTCCACACAAACTTTTTGGCCCCGGTATCAACGGGAGAGGAATCCCGAGAGGCCCCCTAGCAACTCGCCTAGGGACTGGCCTCTCCTGAGGCCACCAGGGCGGGTCCCTGAGGTCCCCGTCGTAACTCGAGAACACCTGCCGCAACTCGAGAAAATCCAGGAAGTTCTCCCTTCCAGGCGAGATGAGGCCTATTTCCGATGAGGCCTCTGGAGACTAATGACACCTAACCTCTGGAACTTCCAAAGGGTCTTTCACACCCTTGCTGCAACTCAAGAAGTTCACCGCCATACCCGTCTCCACTCGAGAGGAAGCACGATGGTCCCGCCCACATCCAGAGGAGCCCCGTTTCCCCCTCGTAGCTCGAGATGAGGGATCCTTTCCCTGCTTTCAACGGGAAAGAATTCCCGGCGTTCCCGTCGCATCTCAAGAGGAGGCACTCTCAACAGGAAAGGCGAGAGGAACTCCATGGTCGTACCACCATTCCAAGAGTCCCCCAGATGTCTCAGTCCATTCCAGAGGAACCTCTTTGCCCTGCACTGGCTCATCTTTCACGCCGAGGATCGACTCACACCACGGTGGCACGTGGGACAGCCCTGTGGGAAAGCCTCGAGGGAAAATCACAGATCCTTTGATCCACGCGACGGGAAGCGTGACATTGCTGCTAGAGCCTGGAAGGAAAGTGCACGTGCATGCCCCCAATCGAGACGAGGCCTGCCTCCCCTGGGGAGACTCCAGAAGTACCCAAAGATCCATGTCAGCCCCTGAGAGGAATCCTCGGTTCCGGCCCTGAATCCACACAAGGTTTTTGGCCCCGGTATCGACGGGAGAGGAATCCCGAGAGGCCCCCTAGCAACTCGCATGGGGACTGGCCTCTCCTGAGGCCACCAGGGCGGGTCCCTGAGGTCCCCGTCGTAACTCGAGAACACCTGCCGCAACTCGAGAAAATCCAGGAAGTTCTCCCTTCCAGGCGAGATGAGGCCTATTTCCGATGAGGCGTCTGGAGACTAATGACACCTAACCTCTGGAACTTCGAAAGGGTCTTTCACACCCTTGCTGCAACTCAAGAAGTTCACCGCCATACCCGTCTGCACTCGAGAGGAAGCATGATGGTCCCGCCCACATCCAGAGGAGCCCCGTTTCCCCCTCGTAGCTCGAGATGAGGGATCCTTTCCCTGCTTTCAACGGGAAAGAATTCCCGGCATTCCCGTCGCATCTCAAGAGGAGGCACTCTCAACAGGAAAGGCGAGAGGAACTCCATGGTCGTACCACCATTCCAAGAGTCCCCCAGATGTCTCAGTCCATTCCAGAGGAAACTCTTTGCCCTGCACTGGCTCATCTTTCACGCCGAGGATCGACTCACACCACGGTGGCACGTGGGACAGCCCTGTGGGAAAGCCTCGAGGGAAAGCCTCGAGGGAAAACCACAGATCCTTTGATCCACGTGACGGGAAGCGTGACATTGCTGCTACAGCCTGGAAGGAAAGCGCACGTGCATGCCCCCACTCGAGACGAGGCCTGACTCCCCTGGGGAGACTCCAGAAGTACCCAAAGATCCATGTCAGCCCCTGAGAGGAATCCTCGGTTCCGGCCCTGACTCCACTCAAGGTTTTTGGCCCCGGTATCGACGGGAGAGGAATCCCGAGAGGCCCCCTAGCAACTCGCATGGGGACTGGCCTCTCCTGAGGCCACCAGGGCGGGTCCCTGAGTTCCCCGTCGTAACTTAAGAACACCTGCCGCAACTCGAGAAAATCCAGGAAGTTCTCCCTTCCAGGCGAGATGAGGCCTATTTCCGATGAGGCGTCTGGAGACTAATGACACCTAACCTCTGGAACTTTGAAAGGGTCTTTCACACCCTTGCTGCAACTCAAGAAGTTCTCCGCCATACCCGTCTCCACTCGAGAGGAAGCACGATGGTCCCGCCCACATCCAGAGGAGCCCCGTTTTCCCCTCGGTGCTCGAGATGAGGGATCCTTTCCCTGCTTTCAACGGGAAAGAATTCCCGGCGTTCCCGTCGCATCTCAAGAGGAGGCACTCTCAACAGGAAAGGCGAGAGGATCTCCATGGTCGTACCACCATTCCAAGAGTCCCCCAGATGTCTCAGTCCATTCCAGAGGAACCTCTTTGCCCTGCACTGGCTCATCTTTCACGCCGAGGATCGACTCACACCACGGTGGCACGTGGGACAGCCCTGTGGGAAAGCCACGAGGGAAAGCCTCGAGGGAAAACCACAGATCCTTTGATCCACGCGACGGGAAGCGTGACATTGCTGCTACAGCCTGGAAGGAAAGCACACGTGCATGCCCCCACTCGAGACGAGGTCTGACTCCACTGGGGAGACTCCAGAAGTACCCAAAGATCCATGTCAGCCCCTGAGAGGAATCCTCGGTTCCGGCCCTGACTCCACACAAGGTTTTTGGCCCCGGTATCGACGGGAGAGGAATCCCGAGAGGCCCCCTAGCAACTCGCATGGGGACTGGCCTCTCCGGAGGCCACCAGGGCGGGTCCCTGAGGTCCCCGTCGTAATTCGAGAACACCTGCCGCAACTCGAGAAAATCCAGGAAGTTCTCCCTTCCAGGCGAGATGAGGCCTATTTCTGATGAGGCCTCTGGAGACTAATGACACCAAACCTCTGGAACTTCGAAAGGGTCTTTCACACCCTTGGTGCAACTCAAGAAGTTCACCGCCATACCCGTCTCCACTCGAGAGGAAGCACGATGGTCCCGCCCACATCCAGAGGAGCCCCGTTTCCCCCTCGTAGCTCGAGATGAGGGATCCTTTCCCTGGTTTCAACGGGAAAGAATTCCCGGCGTTCCCGTCGCATCTCAAGAGGAGGCACTCTCAACAGGAAAGGCGAGAGGAACTCCATGGTCGTACCACCATTCCAAGAGTCCCCCAGATGTCTCAGTTCATTTCAGAGGAACCTCTTTGCCCTGCACTGGCTCATCTTTCACGCCGAGGATCGACTCACACCACGGTGGCACGTGGGACAGCCCTGTGGGAAAGCCTCGAGGGAAAGCCTCGAGGGAAAACCACAGATCCTTTGATCCACGCGACGGGAAGCATGACATTGCTGGAACAGCCTGGAAGGAAAGCGCACATGCATGCCCCCACTCGAGACGAGGCCTGACTCCCCTGGGGAGACTCCAGAAGTACCCAAAGATCCATGTCAGCCCCTGAGAGGAATCCTCGGTTCCGGCCCTGACTCCACACAAGGTTTTTGGCCCCGGTATCGACGGGAGAGGAATCCCGAGAGGCCCCCTAGCAACTCGCATGGGGACTGGCCTCTCCGGAGGCCACCAGGGCGGGTCCCTGAGGTCCCCGTCGTAATTTGAGAACACCTGCCGCAACTCGAGAAAATCCAGGAAGTTCTCCCTTCCAGGCGAGATGAGGCCTATTTCCGATGAGGCCTCTGGAGACTAATGACACCAAACCTCTGGAACTTCGAAAGGGTCTTTCACACCCTTGCTGCAACTCAAGAAGTTCACCGCCATAACCGTCTCCACTCGAGAGGAAGCACGATGGTCCCGCCCACATCCAGAGGAGCCCCGTTTCCCCCTCGTAGCTCGAGATGAGGGATCCTTTCCCTGGTTTCAACGGGAAAGAATTCCCGGCGTTCCCGTCGCATCTCAAGAGGAGGCACTCTCAACAGGAAAGGCGAGAGGAACTCCATGGTCGTACCACCATTCCAAGAGTCCCCCAGATGTCTCAGTCCATTCCAGAGGAACCTCTTTGCCCTGCACTGGCTCATCTTTCACGCCGAGGATCGACTCACAACACGGTGGCACGTGGGACAGCCCTGTGGGAAAGCCTCGAGGGAAAGCCTCGAGGGAAAACCACAGATCCTTTGATCCACGCGACGGGAAGTGTGACATTGCTGCTACAGCCTGGAAGGAAAGCGCACGTGCATGCCCCCACTCGAGACGAGGCCTGACTCCCCTGGGGAGACTCCAGAAGTACCCAAAGATCCATGTCAGCCCCTGAGAGGAATCCTCGGTTCCGGCCTTGACTCCACACAAGCTTTTTGGCCCCGGTATCGACGGGAGAGGAATCCCGAGAGGCCCCCTAGCAACTCGCATGGGGACTGGCCTCTCCTGAGGCCACCAGGGCGGGTCCCTGAGGTCCCCGTCGTAACTCGAGAACACCTGCCGCAACTCGAGAAAATCCAGGAAGTTCTCCCTTCCAGGCGAGATGAGGCCTATTTCCGATGAGGCCTCTGGAGACTAATGACACCTAACCTCTGGAACTTCGAAAGGGTCTTTCACACCCTTGCTGCAACTCAAGAAGTTCACCGCCATATCCGTCTCCACTCGAGAGGAAGCACGATGGTCCCGCCCACATCCAGAGGAGCCCCGTTTCCCCCTCATAGCTCGAGATGAGGGATCCTTTCCCTGCTTTCAACGGCAAAAAATTCCCGGCGTTCCCGTCGCATCTCAAGAGGAGGCACTCTAAACAGGAAAGGCGAGAGGAACTCCATGGTCGTACCACCATTCCAAGAGTCCCCCAGATGTCTCAGTCCATTCCAGAGGAACCTCTTTGCACTGCACTGGCTCATCTTTCACGCCGAGGATCGACTCACACCACGGTGGCACGTGGGACAGCCCTGTGGGAAAGCCTCGAGGGAAAACCACACATCATTTGATCCACGCGACGGGAAGCGTGACATTGCTGCTACAGCCTGGAAGGAAAGTGCACGTGCATGCCCCCACTCGAGACGAGGCCTGACTCCCCTGCGGAGACTCCAGAAGTACCCAAAAATCCATGTCAGCCCCTGAGAGGAATCCTCGGTTCCGGCCCTGACTCCACACAAGGTTTTTGGCCCCGGTATCGACGGGAGAGGAATCCCGAGAGGCCCCCTAGCAACTCGCATAGGGACTGGCCCCTCCTGAGGCCACCAGGGCGGGTCCCTGTGGTCCCCGTCGTAACTCGAGAACGCCTGCCGCAACTCGAGAAAATCCAGGAAGTTCTCCCTTCCAGGCGAGATGAGGCCTATTTCCGATGAGGCGTCTGGAGACTAATGACACCTAACCTCTGGAACTTCGAAAGGGTCTTTCACAGCCTTGCTGCAACTCAAGAAGTTCACCACCATACCCGTCTCCACTAGAGAGGAAGCACGATGGTCCCGCCCACATCCAGAGGAGCCCCGTTTCCCCCTCTTAGCTCGAGATGAGGGATCCTTTCCCTGCTTTCAACGGGAAAGAATTCCTGGCGTTCCCGTCGCATCTCAAGAGGAGGCACTCTCAACAGGAAAGGCGAGAGGAACTCCATGGTCGTACCACCATTCCAAGAGTCCCCCAGATGTCTCAGTCCATTCCAGAGGAACCTCTTTGCCCTGCACTGGCTCATCTTTCACGCCGAGGATCGACTCACACCACCGTGGCACGTGGGACAGCCCTGTGGGAAAGGCTCGAGGGAAAGCCTCGAGGGAAAACCACAGATCCTTTGATCCACGCGACGGGAAGCGTGACATTGCTGCTACAGCCTGGAAGGAGAGCGCACGTGCATGCCCCCACTCGAGACGAGGCCTGACTCCCCTGGGGAGACTCCACAAGTACCCAAAGATCCATGTCAGCCCCTGAGAGGAATCCTCGGTTCCGGCCTTGACTCCACACAAGGTTTTTGGCCCCGGTATCAACGGGAGAGGAATCCCGAGAGGCCCCCTAGCAACTCGCCTAGGGACTGGCCTCTCCTGAGGCCACCAGGGCGGGTCCCTGAGGTCCCCGTCGTAACTCGAGAACACCTGCCGCAACTCGAGAAAATCCAGGAAGTTCTCCCTTCCAGGCGAGATGAGGCCTATTTCCGATGAGGCCTCTGGAGACTAATGACACCTAACCTCTGGAACTTCGAAAGGGTCTTTCACACCCTTGCTGCAACTCAAGAAGTTCACCGCCATACCCGTCTCCACTAGAGAGGAAGCACGATGGTCCCGCCCACATCCAGAGGAGCCCCGTTTCCCCCTCGTAGCTCGAGATGAGGGATCCTTTCCCTGCTTTCAACGGGAAAGAATTCCCGGCGTTCCCGTCGCATCTCAAGAGGAGGCACTCTCAACAGGAAAGGCGAGAGGAACTCCATGGTCGTACCACCATTCCAAGAGTCCCCCAGATGTCTCAGTCCATTCCAGAGGAACCTCTTTGCCCTGCAATGGCTCATCTTTCACGCCGAGGATCGACTCACACCACGGTGGCACGTGGGACAGCCCTGTGTGAAAGCCTCGAGGGAAAGCCTCGAGGGAAAACCACAGATCCTTTGATCCACGTGACGGGAAGCGTGACATTGCTGCTACAGCCTGGAAGGAAAGCGCACGTGCATGCCCCTACTCGAGACGAGGCCTGACTCCACTGGGGTGACTCCAGAAGTACCCAAAGATCCATGTCAGCCCCTGAGAGGAATCCTCGGTTCCGGCCCTGACTCCACACAAGGTTTTTGGCCCCGGTATCGACGGGAGAGGAATCCCGAGAGGCCCCCTAGTAACTCGCATGGGGACTGGCCTCTCCGGAGGCCACCAGGGCGGGTCCCTGAGGTCCCCGTCGTAATTCGAGAACACCTGCCGCAACTCGAGAAAATCCAGGAAGTTCTCCCTTCCAGGCGAGATGAGGCCTATTTCCGATGAGGCCTCTGGAGACTAATGACCCCAAACCTCTGGAACTTCGAAAGGGTCTTTCACACCCTTGCTGCAACTCAAGAAGTTCACCGCCATACCCGTCTCCACTCGAGAGGAAGCACGATGGTCCCGCCCACATCCAGAGGATCCCCGTTTCCCCCTCGTAGCTCGAGATGAGGGATCCTTTCCCTGGTTTCAACGGGAAAGAATTCCCGGCGTTCCCGTCGCATCTCAAGAGGAGGCACTCTCAACAGGAAAGGCGAGAGGAACTCCATGGTCGTACCACCATTCCAAGAGTCCCCCAGATGTCTCAGTCCATTCCAGAGGAACCTCTTTGCCCTGCACTGGCTCATCTTTCACGCCGAGGAACGACTCACAACACGGTGGCACGTGGGACAGCCCTGTGGGAAAGCCTCGAGGGAAAGCCTCGAGGGAAAACCACAGATCCTTTGATCCACGCGACGGGAAGCGTGACATTGCTGCTACAGCCTGGAAGGAAAGCGCACGTGCATGCCCCCACTCGAGACGAGGCCTGACTCCCCTGGGGAGACTCCAGAAGTACCCAAAGATCCATGTCAGCCCCTGAGAGGAATCCTCGGTTCCGGCCCTGACTCCACACAAGCTTTTTGGCCCCGGTATCGAAGGGAGAGGAATCCCGAGAGGCCCCCTAGCAACTCGCATGGGGACTGGCCTCTCCTGAGGCCACCAGGGCGGGTCCCTGAGGTCCCCGTCGTAACTAGAGAACACCTGCCGCAACTCGAGAAAATCCAGGAAGTTCTCCCTTCCAGGCGAGATGAGGCCTATTTCCGATGAGGCCTCTGGAGACTAATGACACCAAACCTCTGGAACTTCGAAAGGGTCTTTCACACCCTTGCTGCAACTCAAGAAGTTCACCGCCATACCCGTCTCCACTCGAGAGGAAGCACGATGGTCCCGCCCACATCCAGAGGAGCCCCGTTTCCCCCTCGTAGCTCGAGATGAGGGATCCTTTCCCTGCTTTCAACGGGAAAGAATTCCTGGCGTTCCCGTCGCATCTCAAGAGGAGGCACTCTCAACAGGAAAGGCGAGAGGAACTCCATGGTCGTACCACCATTCCAAGAGTCCCCCAGATGTCTCAGTCCATTCCAGAGGAACCTCTTTGCCCTGCACTGGCTCATCTTTCACGCCGAGGATCGACTCACACCACCGTGGCACGTGGGACAGCCCTGTGGGAAAGGCTCGAGGGAAAGCCTCGAGGGAAAACCACAGATCCTTTGATCCACGCGACGGGAAGCGTGACATTGCTGCTACAGCCTGGAAGGAGAGCGCACGTGCATGCCCCCACTCGAGACGAGGCCTGACTCCCCTGGGGAGACTCCACAAGTACCCAAAGATCCATGTCAGCCCCTGAGAGGAATCCTCGGTTCCGGCCTTGACTCCACACAAGGTTTTTGGCCCCGGTATCAACGGGAGAGGAATCCCGAGAGGCCCCCTAGCAACTCGCCTAGGGACTGGCCTCTCCTGAGGCCACCAGGGCGGGTCCCTGAGGTCCCCGTCGTAACTCGAGAACACCTGCCGCAACTCGAGAAAATCCAGGAAGTTCTCCCTTCCAGGCGAGATGAGGCCTATTTCCGATGAGGCCTCTGGAGACTAATGACACCTAACCTCTGGAACTTCGAAAGGGTCTTTCACACCCTTGCTGCAACTCAAGAAGTTCACCGCCATACCCGTCTCCACTCGAGAGGAAGCACGATGGTCCCGCCCACATCCAGAGGAGCCCCGTTTCCCCCTCGTAGCTCGAGATGAGGGATCCTTTCCCTGCTTTCAACGGGAAAGAATTCCCGGCGTTCCCGTCGCATCTCAAGAGGAGGCACTCTCAACAGGAAAGGCGAGAGGAACTCCATGGTCGTACCACCATTCCAAGAGTCCCCCAGATGTCTCAGTCCATTCCAGAGGAACCTCTTTGCCCTGCACTGGCTCATCTTTCACGCCGAGGATCGACTCACACCACGGTGGCACGTGGGACAGCCCTGTGGGAAAGCCTCGAGGGAAAGCCTCGAGGGAAAACCACAGATCCTTTGATCCACGTGACGGGAAGCGTGACATTGCTGCTACAGCCTGGAAGGAAAGCGCACGTGCATGCCCCTACTCGAGACGAGGCCTGACTCCACTGGGGTGACTCCAGAAGTACCCAAAGATCCATGTCAGCCCCTGAGAGGAATCCTCGGTTCCGGCCCTGACTCCACACAAGGTTTTTGGCCCCGGTATCGACGGGAGAGGAATCCCGAGAGGCCCCCTAGTAACTCGCATGGGGACTGGCCTCTCCGGAGGCCACCAGGGCGGGTCCCTGAGGTCCCCGTCGTAATTCGAGAACACCTGCCGCAACTCGAGAAAATCCAGGAAGTTCTCCCTTCCAGGCGAGATGAGGCCTATTTCCGATGAGGCCTCTGGAGACTAATGACCCCAAACCTCTGGAACTTCGAAAGGGTCTTTCACACCCTTGCTGCAACTCAAGAAGTTCACCGCCATACCCGTCTCCACTCGAGAGGAAGCACGATGGTCCCGCCCACATCCAGAGGATCCCCGTTTCCCCCTCGTAGCTCGAGATGAGGGATCCTTTCCCTGCTTTCAACGGGAAAGAATTCCCGGCGTTCCCGTCGCATCTCAAGAGGAGGCACTCTCAACAGGAAAGGCGAGAGGAACTCCATGGTCGTACCACCATTCCAAGAGTCCCCCAGATGTCTCAGTCCATTCCAGAGGAACCTCTTTGCCCTGCACTGGCTCATCTTTCACGCCGAGGAACGACTCACAACACGGTGGCACGTGGGACAGCCCTGTGGGAAAGCCTCGAGGGAAAGCCTCGAGGGAAAACCACAGATCCTTTGAACCACGCGACGGGAAGCGTGACATTGCTGCTACAGCCTGGAAGGAAAGCGCACGTGCATGCCCCCACTCGAGACGAGGCCTGACTCCCCTGGGGAGACTCCAGAAGTACCCAAAGATCCATGTCAGCCCCTGAGAGGAATCCTCGGTTCCGGCCCTGACTCCACACAAGCTTTTTGGCCCCGGTATCGAAGGGAGAGGAATCCCGAGAGGCCCCCTAGCAACTCGCATGGGGACTGGCCTCTCCTGAGGCCACCAGGGCGGGTCCCTGAGGTCCCCGTCGTAACTAGAGAACACCTGCCGCAACTCGAGAAAATCCAGGAAGTTCTCCCTTCCAGGCGAGATGAGGCCTATTTCCGATGAGGCCTCTGGAGACTAATGACACCAAACCTCTGGAACTTCGAAAGGGTCTTTCACACCCTTGCTGCAACTCAAGAAGTTCACCGCCATACCCGTCTCCACTCGAGAGGAAGCACGATGGTCCCGCCCACATCCAGAGGAGCCCCGTTTCCCCCTCGTAGCTCGAGATGAGGGATCCTTTCCCTGCTTTCAACGGGAAAGTATTCCGGGCGTTCCCGTCGCATCTCAAGAGGAGGCACTCTCAACAGGAAAGGCGAGAGGAACTCCATGGTCGTACCACCATTCCAAGAGTCCCCCAGATGTCTCAGTCCATTCCAGAGGAACCTCTTTGCCCTGCACTGGCTCATCTTTCACGCCGAGGATCGACTCACAACACGGTGGCACGTGGGACAGCCCTGTGGGAAAGCCTCGAGGGAAAGCCTCGAGGGAAAACCACAGATCCTTTGATCCACGCGACGGGAAGCGTGACATTGCTGCTACAGCCTGGAAGGAAAGCGCACGTGCATGCCCCCACTCGAGACGAGGCCTGGCTCCCCTGGGGAGACTCCAGAAGTACCCAAAGATCCATGTCAGCCCCTGAGAGGAATCCTCGGTTCCGGCCCTGACTCCACACAAGGTTTTTGGCCCCGGTATCGACGGGAGAGGAATCCCGAGAGGCCCCCTAGCAACTCGCATAGGGACTGGCCTCTCCTGAGGCCACCAGGGCGGGTCCCTGAGGTCCCCGTCGTAACTCGAGAACACCTGCCGCAACTCGAGAAAATCCAGGAAGTTCTCCCTTCCAGGCGAGATGAGGCCTATTTCCGATGAGGCGTCTGGAGACTAATGACACCTTACCTCTGGAACTTCGAAAGGGTCTTTCACAGCCTTGCTGCAACTCAAGAAGTTCACCACCATACCCTGCCGGAAGCCAGTGTGAGGAATCCCGCCCGTGACAAGGTCATGAGGAAGGAAGCTGACATACGCAAGGCGTGCTCAGACTTCAGGGACCCCTCTGGATATTCCTAAGCATGTACCCCAGCAAAAATCTGCCGGCTTTTGTGCTCTGCTTTTCCACTTTTCTGATATTCTCTGGAAAAAAGTCAATTCAGGGTTTTAGTCTTCTGCATTTGAAAGGGATGTTTCAGTTAAACCCCTCTGATAGCTCTCTAGTCTGCCTAACAGGTTCCCCAGACCTCTTACAGCTTGTGAATTGCTTACAGCCCCCCAACCGCGAGAGGCACAAAGCTTACAGCTTGTGAATTGCTTACAGCCCCCCAACCGCGGGAGGCACAAAGCTTAAAAGCATCTTAAAGATACAGAGCCTTTTCTAAAGAGTTAAAAATTATATTGGTAGAGGGTTTTCACTGTTGACTCAAGGATTGCTGCCAGACCTCCTTATTCTTTATCTTTTAGGCACCTGGAAGGATGTTAATGTAAGCAGGATGTAGAAAAAGATACATAGTAGTTTTGATGTTAGCAACACTAGACTTTTGAGTTAATTGCTTCTCTTTTGCTATAAATCACTGCACTCCCTCTACTTGTTATAAGTTGCTGTATCCTTGCTGTCTAAGAATGTAACTTTCTTTAGTGCTTTCCGAGAGTGGCACCAGACCTTGGGAAGATCAACACAAATAAGTCTTGTGGTTGACAAACCCTTATCAGAAAAAAGGCTGTAAAATGTTAATTGGCCCTTTTGGTTGGAAGATGATGTAAATTACCTAAGACTTGTGTATACAATTAGGTATGCAGAGAGAAAAGCCTGGTTTTGATAAGAGTCTGGACTGCTAACGCTGCATAACTTTGTGTTACCCATTGATCTCCATGTTTTATCAAAAGTATAAAAGGCCTTCTGAACAATAAAGGACGGGACCAGATTCTCAGACCAGTTTCTCGGACTAGTCTCGGCCTGGTTTCTTGGGAATCTGGCTCCCCCCCTGTCTCTCTCTCTCTCTCTTTTTCTCTCCCTTTTCTTCCCTCTGCTCTTTACTTTAATTTCAGGCTGAATTTCCATCTGGGGCGCGGAGGCTCGCCAGGTCTACTTATTTGCCCTGGTTATTAAGATCCGCGAGAAAGGGAGCTTAAGGCGAGGCACCCTTAGATATTCAAGCGGGCACCGGTGGCCCAACGTAGATGGTGCAAATTCCTTGTCTGGAATTTTATTGGTCTTCCGCGTAAACCAAGCTATTCAGCCCTCTTTCTCCACTTAATCTTCCTACTGCACTACAGTTTCTTAATCTAATCTTATATTAATAAATAAACAAGTCTTTCCACGCCAACGCCGTCCACCCTTCGAATTCCCTGGATCCACCGGGGCTGGACCCCGGCAAGTGGCGCCCGGAACAGGCTATTCGAAGGTAGGTTCCTCGGAGCAAAAGCTCCCCCCGGAGCACTCTCTGTAGCTCCCCCCGGAGCACTCTCTGTTGCTCCCCCCGGAGCACTCTCTGTTGCTCCCCCCCGGAGTGACTTAATCACTCCCCCCGGAGTACTTTCGGGTACTCCCCCAGTGTTGAGTGTTCGGGACGGCTAGGACCCCACTCAGGGTGCCGCGGACCCCCCTGTAGGATAGACAGGGTGAGGAGGAGTGGGAAGTGTTCAAGGGTTTAAGAGAAACCTGGTGCTCTAGAGGTTGAAAAGAAACCTGCTATCTTAGGGTTGAAAACAAAACCCCCCTCGCCAAAGGTAAAACCTTTTTGTTGAGGTAGACTTTTCTATAAGACTTAATTTTCTGACATGGGTAACAGTGAATCAAAAGAAAGACAGCTTTTTACAGGAGTAATCTTGCAGTTACTAACTAAACGAGGAATTAAAGTTAAAAAATCCAATATTCATTCATTTTTTTCCTTTGTACAAGAACAGTGTCCCTGGTTTCCAGAAGAAGGCACTGTTAACTTAGACACCTGGGAGAGAGTAGGAAAACAACTAAAAACTTACCATGCTGAACATGGCTCACAAAAGGTGCCTACTGACGCCTTTTCCTTATGGAATATAATTAGGGACGCTCTAGACCCTGCCCCTGAATCTGAAAAGGTACATCTTAAAGAGGAAAGTGCAGAGAAAAAGGTATCTATCGAAGAGGAGAGTGATGAAAAGGAGGCTACACCTAACTATCGGCAGTTGAGTCAAATGATAGCTGCAATGACTGCCCAAGAAAAGGTAATAGATAGAGATGACAAAAAAGAGCAGCTTTCAGATGAGGAAGATTTGGAAGAGGAAGTAAGTCAAGATCATTCTGATGAGGACTGGTCTTTATTAAATAAAGATGCTCCAAGGAGTTTAAGAGAAACTTCTCCAATTAGATTATCTGCTCCAAAGAGCTTAATAAAAACTTCCCCAACCAGACCACCTGCTTCCACAAATTCAAGAGAAATTTCCTTAATTAAGCCTTCTGCTTCCAGAGGCTCAAGACAAATGTCCCCCATCAGATTATATGCACCTGAGAGTTTAAGGCCAGATTCCCCAGATAAAACATCCGTAAGACCTAAACACAGAACGGATAAAAAATTCCCAAAGTACGAAGAAAGTGACATAGGACACCCCTTGCCCCCCCCTCCCTATAAGGGTGAGGGGCCTCCACTAGAAGCTCCCCGAAGAAGAGTTTTCTCTAGCCCAGATGATGAACTTGATCCCCACCTTGAGGCTTGTTTCCCCATAATATTTGGTGGAAGTGGTGGGAGAACAGCCCCCCACTGGGAACCCATTCCAATGAAAATGATTAAAGAACTCAAACAGGCTTGTGCTTTGTATGGGCCTAAAGCCCCGTACACTGTATCATTGGTGGAAGCTTTAGCGGGCAGATGGATGACACCCCATGACTGGAAGACAGTCGCTAAAGCTTGTCTGTCTGGAGGTCAATATGTACTTTGGAGAACTGAATATGAAGATCTAGCCCAAAAACAGGCTGATGCTAACCAAAAATATGGCCCAAGATATATTATAAAAAATATGTTGGCAGGGACTAATGATTTTGGAACACTTAGAGATCAAATGGGATTAGATAAAACCACTTTAGATCAAGTAACCGCCTGCGCCCTTGGGGCTTGGCGTTTGTTGCCTGAAGGGAAAGAATCTACCTCTTCCTTCTCAAATGTTAAACAAAAACCAGAAGAGCCATATGAAGACTTTATATCAAGACTTGCAGAGGCAGTCAACAGAGTAATTTCCAACACTGAGGCAGCTAGTATATTGATAAAACAACTGGCATTTGAAAATGCTAATTCTACCTGCCAGGCCATTTTACGTCCTATTAAAAAAACTGGGGAAATAATAGATTATATCAGGCAATGTGCAGATGTAGGACCAGCGATGATGCAGGGCGTTGCCATAGCTGCAGCCATAAAGGGAAATTCTTACCAGCAGGCAGTACAGTCCTTTTTTACAAATAGAAATAACCCGTCAAAGAGTCATTCCAGTAGTCCAGGCCAGAATATTGGTTTATCCAAGGCCTGCTTCTCTTGCGGACGGGAAGGGCACCTTATGCGAGCTTGTCCCCAAAAAGCAGCCGGTTCTTCTCTGCCGAATTCTCCCTCCCCGGCTGTGCCTACTAATCTCCCTAGATCTCTCTGCCCTCGTTGTCAAAAAGGATATCACTGGGCAAAAGAATGTAGGTCACAATTCCATAGAAATGGAGCCTTTTTGGGCCCCGACCAGCAGTCGGGAAACGGATTGAGGGGCCAGCCTCAGGCCCCGACAACAATTGGGGCAGCCTCACTGAACCCATTCATTCCCTTCGTCCCATCGCAGAACTCATCAGAGCAACCCCAGGCAGCGCAGGACTGGACCTCAGTTCCACCACCTCAGCAATATTAACACCAGATAGCCCCACTGTAAAAATACCTACAGGAGTTAAAGGCCCATTACCAACAGGTTTAGTAGGAATTATACTAGGCAGAAGTTCCTTAGCTATGCAAGGTCTCACAATCATCCCTGGAGTAATTGACTCAGATTATACAGGAGAAATCCAGATAATGATTTCACCCCCAACTAAAACTTTCCAAATACATCAGGGACAAAGAATAGCCCAACTTTTGCTTTTGCCTTACCACACTGCAATTGGGCGCACAGCTACTCAAAATGAAAGGCAGGATAAAGGATTTGGGTCTAGTGATATGGTTTTTTGGATAACAGAAATTACTCAGAAACGTCCTATGAAGACTATCCTGATTAATGGCAAGTCTATTGTGGGGTTATTAGACACAGGAGCAGATGTTTCTTGCATTTCAGGAAAAGACTGGCCCAGCTCCTGGCCCACACATACTACTGAAAATAACTTGGTGGGGATAGGAAGAGCCCCCACAATAGCCAAAAGTGCAAAAATTTTAGATTGGCAATTTGAGGATACCCGTGGAACTTTCCAACCTTATGTCGTTCCTTCGCTCCCCCTTACCCTGTGGGGGAGGGACGTGCTATCTCAAATGGGAGTGTTACTTTTTAGCCCTGATGATAAAGTGACCTCTCAGATGTTGCAGATGGGCTATGATCCATCAAAAGGATTGGGTAAACAACAGACAGGAATAATTGAGCCAATTTGCCCAACTCCTCGCAAGCTACGTGCTGGATTGGGATATCCAAATTTATAATTGAGGCCATTGTTTTTGCTGCCGACCCCATCACATGGAAATCTCAAGATCCGGTGTGGGTAGAACAGTGGCCTCTGCATAAGGAAAAATTATTGGCAGCTAAAGCATTAATCTTTGAACAATTAGAATTGGGGGACATATTGAGCCCTCCAATAGCCCCTGGAACACTCCTATTTTTGTCATTAAGAAAAAATCTGGTAAATGGCGACTTTTACAGGATTTGAGAGCTATTAATGCCACCATGGAGGACATGGGGGCCTTACAGCCTGGGCTCCCTTCCCCAGTAGCCGTTCCAGAGGGATATAATATAATTGTTATTGATTTACAAGATTGTTTTTTCACTATTCCCTTAAATCCTGAGGATAAAAAGCGATTTGCCTTTAGTCTGCCATCAGAAAATCTTAAACAGCCTTATTTACGGTTTCAGTGGAAGGTTCTGCCTCAGGGAATGAAAAATAGCCCTACTTTATGCCAAAAATTTGTTAATGCCGCTCTAGAAGATACTAGGGCTAAATATGAACACGTGTATATGATTCACTATATGGATGATATTTTAATAGCTCATCCTGATAGAGTTCACCTGCAGACTGTGCTCCAGGACCTGACCCAGGCATTGACAGACAGAGGCCTAAAAATTGCCCCAGAAAAAATTCAAATCAATCCGCCCATAACTTACTTAGGAAGAGTCATAAATTCGGAAACGGTGACTCATACCCCGCTGCAATTGAGAAAAGACCATCTTATTACTTTAAATGATTATCAAAAACTCTTAGGTGATATTAATTGGATTAGACCATATTTAAAATTAACCACTGCCGAATTAAAACCTCTTTTTAACACTTTACGCGGGGATCCTGATCCAACCTCAAAAAGACAATTAACAGCTGAGGCTCAAGAAGCCCTAGGCAAAGTAGAAGCAGCCTTATCAAATAGCTATGTAAAAAGAATTGATTTGACGATGACGTGGCAGTTCCTTTGCCTAGCTACTCCAACGGCGCCTACGGGAGTTCTGTGGCAACGCGGCCCTTTAGAATGGATCCATCTTCCTACCCAAGCTAAAAAAGTCGTGGCTTCTTATCCTGGTTTAATTGCCACATTAATGCTAAAAGGAAGGAAGCGGAGCATTGAATTGTTTGGTAAAGAGCCATCAGAGATTGTAATTCCATATAATAAGGAGCAGCTTGATGCTCTTTTAATGTTTGATGAAGACTGGCAGATTGCCATAGGGAATTACTGTGGTCAAATTTTGCATCATTTACCCTCGCATGTTTTACTAAATTTTATGTCTAACCATCCAGTTATTTTTCCTGTCCGGTGTAAACAGTTCCCTATTTCAGATGCTCAGGTAGTCTTTACTGATGGATCGGCTAACGGTAGAGCCTCTATAGTCACAAGAGATCATCAAAAACTTTTGGAAACACAAGAAACTTCAGCTCAAAGGGCTGAAATCACAGCTGTTATTGAGGCCTTTGTTATGTTTGCGGAGAAAGAATTTAACCTTTATTCTGACTCTCAGTATGTGGTCAGGCTGTTTCCACACATTGAGACTGCAGTTTTGCCTGAAAACAAAACTGCTATCTTCCATTTGTTAACTAAACTGCAGCAGCAAATATGGAAAAGAAATCGGGCGTTCTTTATCGGCCACATTCGGGCTCATTCCGGCCTGCCTGGCCCTTTAAATGCTCTCAATGAATTGGCAGATTCGTTAACCAGGATTTCAGTGGCTTCTGTTTTTGAAGAAGCTCGAGCTTCTCACTCACTTCATCACCAAAATGCCACTGCCTTACGATACCAGTTTCAAATTCCTCGAGAATCTGCCCGAGAGATTGTTCGTTCTTGTTCACATTGTCCTACTACCGTGAATGCTTTGCCTCTGGGAGTTAACCCTCGCGGTCTCAAACCTAATGCACTCTGGCAAATGGATGTAACCCATGTCTCTTCATTTGGAAAACTGTCTTTTGTTCATGTAACTGTAGATACCTTCTCTCATGTTATTATTGCCACTGCTCGTACAGGGGAAGCAGTTAAAGATGTAATACAACATCTTTTTACATGCTTTTCCTATCTGGGCTTGCCAAAAGCTTTAAAAACTGATAATGCTCCTGCTTACACTTCTAAATCTTTTCAGCAATTCTGTACAAGATTTCAAATTAAACATAACACCGGCATCCCTTATAACCCACAAGGACAAGCCATTGTGGAAAGAGCACATCAAACACTGAAAATCCATATTCAAAAACTAAAAGAAGGGGAATTTAAATATAGTTCCCCCCATCAGATTTTGCAACATGCTCTTTTCGTAATAAATAACTTAAATGCTGATTCATCCGGAAACACTGCAATGCTTCGCCATTGGTGCCCAGAGCAATTGAATGCAAAACCATTAGTAAAATGGAGGGACCTTCTTTCCGGACAATGGAAAGGTCCTGACCCCTTATTAACCAATGGGCGAGGGTATGCTTGTGTTTTTCCACAGGACGCGGACGCTCCGATTTGGGTTCCAGACAGACTAATTCGCCATGTCTCAGCTCCCCGGATACCAGAATCCCCCGCCACCGCGATCTCTAAAAAGGAAGAAACTCCCTCTTCCCCCGCTCCCTCCGCCAGCACGGGAAACGCCGCTGACCCCAGGACAGCTGACATTGGAGATCCCGGATAGGCGCGGATCGGAGCCACCCACTGGACAGATGTCACGACTTCAGATACAGGATATTGCACCCCCTGATTTTTTGCCTCGCAGGAATCCATTAGGACGCCCAGCTCAGTCAACCCAACAAGCCTCCTTGCCCACCTGGGGACAGATTAAAGCTCTCTGTCGCCAGGCACAGGGGATAGCTACCCTACAGGGATCGTCAGTCTCTCCTGAAAAGGTGTTTATTGCCATGCTTGCCTTGCTCTCTTGCCAGGTAAGCGCTGCTCCCATTCCAACCAAATATTGGGCGTTTCTCCCGGATCCTCCAACTTTCCAAGTTGTTACTTGGAACAGTGACCCCATACGAGTTAGTACAGACCAGCCTCGCCTTTTGGGAGGATCTTATACTTCCTATACAAAAGACCAATACCCTATTAATTTCAATTATACCTTTAAAGGACTAGCAGATGATTTTCCTGTCTGCTTTAATTTTCCTCCTGGCCTTACAGGAGACTTCTTTACCAAGACAGGATGCATTGGAGCCTCCACAAAAGCAGTTATGACAGATTCCCCAACCTCTAAATTTGCATCTATAGGGGATCGGTCTGCTTGGATATTACGAGCCCGTATGCCTGGGGTCCTTGGCCCCTATAAGTCTTTGTCTCTCAAAACTCCATCAGAATATCCAAATTGTGATGATGTTGCTCCCTCAGATGTTATTTGGAAAACTATAGATGATCATTCAGGATATCCGATTTGGAAATCTTGTATTTATAATTCGAGAGTAGATTACAATATGCCGGGAGGAAGAAATTGTGCGATTCAGGACTGGAGCAACCCAAATCCAGGTCAAGACCCTGAGTCTGACGATGACTTTATCAATAGATTGGATAATTGGAAAGAATATTCAATTTCTTGGCCGTTAGTTGCCACCAGACGGCATCATAACCAATTTGTTCCCCCTATGCTGTCTTATATAACTAGAGGTAAAACCTTTTGGCAGCCAGAAATTTGGAGAGCCCTTGCGGCTACCGCCCCTATTATTTTAATCCGACCAAAAAATACCTCTATTTACTCTATTTTAGCTTGTCTACCCTCTCCTTATGTTTTTCTTTTCACTAATGATTCTGAAAGACTTAACATACAATTGAATTATACAGGTGGACCCCATGTAGTGTCTTGTGAACAATGTATGCTTTCATCCTGTTTAACTCCTCAATATAAAGTTTGCTCTTTCATGGTTTTAAAACGTCCGCCCTATCTCATGGTACCTGTAACTGTAGCCACGTATTGGTATGATAACCATGGCCTAGCTGTACTGCAACAGCTACAAGATTTAATGCGAACACGACGGTTTGTGGGCTTACTTGTTTTGGGAATATCAGCTTTGATAACCGCAATTACTTCTGTTACTGTGGCGGCATTATCATTGTCTCAACAAGTGTATACTGCCCAATATGTTGACACCGTATCCAAAAATGTTTCTCTAACGCTGGCAACCCAGGAAATTATAGATAGGAAGCTAGAAATAAGGATTGATGCCTTAGAAGAAGCAGTAATGCATATTGGGAATGAATTACAGAGTCTGAAAATGAAATTGGCTCTTTCATGTCATGCCGATTACCGGTGGATATGTGTTACATCCCTGAAAGTAAATGAGACAGATTTTAAATGGGAGAGGGTCAAAAATCATATTTTAGGTGTCTGGAACAGCTCAGATATTAGTTTAGATTTAGGGAAACTTCATAATCAGATTCAGACCTTGGAACACTCCCGATTAGATTTTACCGCCGCAGGAGAAGCCAATGACTTTTTCCACACCTTCTCTGACTTCATTTCTGGAAAAACTCTTCTGACTACTGTCTCTAGCTATGCTGCTGTGGGTGCCATAATCCTGCTCCTTGTAATCGTGCTTCCTTGTGTTGTCAGGACTCTTCGGCAGAGCATTCGGAATCTCGCGACTGAACTGCACCTAATTTTTTAAAAAAACTAATAAAGAAGGGGGAGTTGCCGGAAGCCAGTGTGAGGAATCCCGCCCGTGACAAGGTCATGAGGAAGGAAGCTGACATACGCAAGGCGTGCTCAGACTTCAGGGACCCCTCTGGATATTCCTAAGCATGTACCCCAGCAAAAATCTGCCGGCTTTTGTGCTCTGCTTTTCCACTTTTCTGATATTCTCTGGAAAAAAGTCAATTCAGGGTTTTAGTCTTCTGCATTTGAAAGGGATGTTTCAGTTAAACCCCTCTGATAGCTCTCTAGTCTGCCTAACAGGTTCCCCAGACCTCTTACAGTTTGTGAATTGCTTACAGCCCCCCAACCGCGAGAGGCACAAAGCTTACAGCTTGTGAATTGCTTACAGCCCCCCAACCGCGGGAGGCACAAAGCTTAAAAGCATCTTAAAGATACAGAGCCTTTTCTAAAGAGTTAAAAATTATATTGGTAGAGGGTTTTCACTGTTGACTCAAGGATTGCTGCCAGACCTCCTTATTCTTTATCTTTTAGGCACCTGGAAGGATGTTAATGTAAGCAGGATGTAGAAAAAGATACATAGTAGTTTTGATGTTAGCAACACTAGACTTTTGAGTTAATTGCTTCTCTTTTGCTATAAATCACTGCACTCCCTCTACTTGTTATAAGTTGCTGTATCCTTGCTGTCTAAGAATGTAACTTTCTTTAGTGCTTTCCGAGAGTGGCACCAGACCTTGGGAAGATCAACACAAATAAGTCTTGTGGTTGACAAACCCTTATCAGAAAAAAGGCTGTAAAATGTTAATTGGCCCTTTTGGTTGGAAGATGATGTAAATTACCTAAGACTTGTGTATACAATTAGGTATGCAGAGAGAAAAGCCTGGTTTTGATAAGAGTCTGGACTGCTAACGCTGCATAACTTTGTGTTACCCATTGATCTCCATGTTTTATCAAAAGTATAAAAGGCCTTCTGAACAATAAAGGACGGGACCAGATTCTCAGACCAGTTTCTCGGACTAGTCTCGGCCTGGTTTCTTGGGAATATGGCTCCCCCCGTGTCTCTCTCTCTCTCTCTTTTTCTCTCCCTTTTCTTCCCTCTGCTCTTTACTTTAATTTCAGGCTGAAATTCCATCTGGGGCGCGGAGGCTCGCCAGGTCTACTTATTTGCCCTGGTTATTAAGATCCGCGAGAAAGGGAGCTTAAGGCGAGGCACCCTTAGATATTCAAGCGGGCACCGGTGGCCCAACGTAGATGGTGCAAATTCCTTGTCTGGAATTTTATTGGTCTTCCGCGTAAACCAAGCTATTCAGCCCTCTTTCTCCACTTAATCTTCCTACTGCACTACAGTTTCTTAATCTAATCTTATATTAATAAATAAACAAGTCTTTCCACGCCAACGCCGTCCACCCTTCGAATTCCCTGGATCCACCGGGGCTGGACCCCGGCAATACCCGTCTCCACTAGAGAGGAAGCACGATGGTCCCGCCCACATCCAGAGGAGCCCCGTTTCCCCCTCGGAGCTCGAGATGAGGGATCCTTTCCCTGCTTTCAACGGGAAAGAATTCCCGGCGTTCCCGTCGCATCTCAAGAGGAGGCACTCTCAACAGGAAAGGCGAGAGGAACTCCATGGTCGTACCACCATTCCAAGAGTCCCCCATATGTCTCAGTCCATTCCAGAGGAACCTCTTTGCCCTGCACTGGCTCATCTTTCACGCCGAGGATCGACTCACACCACGGTGGAACGTGGGACAGCCCTGTGGGAAAGCCTCGAGGGAAAACCACAGATCCTTTGATCCACGCGACGGGAAGCGTGACATTGCTGCTACAGCCTGGAAAGAAAACGCACGTGCATGCCCCCACTCGAGACGAGGCCTGACTCCCCTGCGGAGACTCCAGAAGTA
This sequence comes from Capricornis sumatraensis, assembly GCF_032405125.1. NCBI lineage: Eukaryota > Metazoa > Chordata > Mammalia > Artiodactyla > Bovidae > Capricornis > Capricornis sumatraensis. The sequence continues at coordinate 484,549 of NW_027184627.1, forward strand.
CCCAAAGATCCATGTCAGCCCCTGAGAGGAATCCTCGTTTCCGGCCCTGACTCCACACAAGGTTTTTGGCCCCGGTATCGACGGGAGAGGAATCCCGCGAGGCCCCCTAGCAACTCGCATGTGGACTGGCCTCTCCTGAGGCCACCAGGGCGGGTCCCTGAGGTCCCCGTCGTAACTCGAGAACACCTGCCGCATCTCGAGAAAATCCAGGAAGTTCTCCCTTCCAGGCGAGATGAGGCCTATTTCCGATGAGGCGTCTGGAGACTAATGACACCTAACCTCTGGAACTTCGAAAGGGTCTTTCACACCCTTGCTGCAACTCAAGAAGTTCACTTCCATACCCGTCTCCACTCGAGAGGAAGCAGGATGGTCCCGCCCACATCCAGAGGAGCCCCGTTTCCCCCTCGTAGCTCGAGATGAGGGATCCTTTGCCTGCTTTCAACGGGAAAGAATTCCCGGCGTTCCCGTCGCATCTCAAGAGGAGGCACTCTCAACAGGAAAGGCGAGAGGAACTCCATGGTCGTACCACCATTCCAAGAGTCCCCCAGATGTCTCAGTCCATTCCAGAGGAACCTCTTTGCCCTGCACTGGCTCATCTTTCACGCCGAGGATCGACTCACACCAGGGTGGCACGTGGGACAGCCCTGTGGGAAAGCCTCGAGGGAAAGCCTCGAGGGAAAACCACAGATCCTATGATCCACGCGACGGGAAGCGTGACATTGCTGCTACAGCCTGGAAGGAAAGCACACGTGCATGCCCCCCTCGAGACGAGGCCTGACTCCCCTGGGGAGACTCCAGAAGTACCCAAAGATCCATGTCAGCCCCTGAGAGGAATCCTCGGTTCCGGCCCTGACTCCACACAAGGTTTTTGGCCCGGTATCGACGGGAGAGGAATCCCGCGAGGCCCCCTAGCAACTCGCATGTGGACTGGCCTCTCCTGAGGCCACCAGGGCGGGTCCCTGAGGTCCCCGTTGTAACTCGAGAACACCTGCCGCATCTCGAGAAAATCCAGGAAGTTCTCCCTTCCAGGCGAGATGAGGCCTATTTCCGATGAGGCGTCTGGAGACTAATGACACCTAACCTCTGGAACTTCGAAAGGGTCTTTCACACCCTTGCTGCAACTCAAAAAGTTCACTTCCATACCCGTCTCCACTAGAGAGGAAGCAGGATGGTCCCGCCCACATCCAGAGGAGCCCCGTTTCCCCCTCGTAGCTCGAGATGAGGGATCCTTTGCCTGCTTTCAACGGGAAAGAATTCCCGGCGTTCCCGTCGCATCTCAAGAGGAGGCACTCTCAACAGGAAAGGCGAGAGGAACTCCATGGTCGTACCACCATTCCAAGAGTCCCCCAGATGTCTCAGTCCATTCCAGAGGAAGCTCTTTGCCCTGCACTGGCTCATCTTTCACGCAGAGGATCGACTCACACCACGGAGGCACGTGGGACAGCCCTGTGGGAAAGCCTCGAGGGAAAGCCTCGAGGGAAAATCACAGATCCTTTGATCCACGCGACGGGAAGCGTGACATTGCTGCTACAGCCTGGAAGGAAAGCACACGTGCATGCCCCCACTCGAGACGAGGCCTGACTCCCCTGGGGAGACTCCAGAAGTACCCAAAGATCCATGTCAGCCCCTGAGAGGAATCCTCGGTTCCGGCCCTGACTCCACACAAGGTATTTGGCCCCGGTATCGACGGGAGAGGAATCCCGAGAGGCCCCCTAGCAACTCGCATGGGGACTGGCCTTTCCTGAGGCCACCAGGGAGGGTCCCTGAGGTCCACGTTGTAACTCGAGAACACCTGTTGCAACTCGAGAAAATCCAGGAAGTTCTCCCTTCCAGGCGAGATGAGGCCTATTTCCGATGAGTCTTCTGGAGACTAATGACACCTAACCTCTGGAACTTCGAAACGGTCTTTCACACCCTTGCTGCAACTCAAGAAGTTCACCGCCATACCCGTCTCCACTCGAGAGGAAGCACGATGGTCCCGCCCACATCCAGAGGAGCCCCGTTTCCCCCTCGTAGCTCGAGATGAGGGATCCTTTCCCTGCTTTCAACGGGAAAGAATTCCAGGCGTTCCCGTCGCATCTCAAGAGGAGGCACTCTCAACAGGAAAGGCGAGAGGAACTCCATGATCGTACCACCATTCCAAGAGTCCCCCAGATGTATCAGTCCATTCCAGAGGAACCTCTTTGCCCTGCACTGGCTCATCTTTCACGCCGAAGATCGACTCACACCACGGTGGCACGTGGGACAGCCCTGTGGGAAAGCCTGGAGGGAAAACCACAGATCCTTTGATCCATGGGTCGAGAAGCGTGACATTGCTGCTACAGCTTGGAAGGATAGCGCACGTGCATGCCCCCACTCGAGACGAGGCCTGACTCCCCTGCGGAGACTCCAGAAGTACCCAAAGATCCATGTCAGCCCCTGAGAGGAATCCTCGTTTCCGGCCCTGACTCCACACAAGGTTTTTGGCCCCGGTATCGACGGGAGAGGAATTCCGAGAGGCCCCCTAGCAACTCGCATGTGGACTGGCCTCTCCTGAGGCCACCAGGGCGGGTCCCTGAGGTCCCCGTCGTAACTCGAGAACACCTGCCGCATCTCGAGAAAATCCAGGAAGTTCTCCCTTCCAGGCGAGAAGAATCCTATTTCCGATGAGGCGTCTGGAGACTAATGACACCTAACCTCTGGAATTTCGAAAGGGTCTTTCACACCCTTGCTGCAACTCAAGAAGTTCAATTCCATACCCGTCTCCACTCGAGAGGAAGCAGGATGGTCCCGCCCACATCCAGAGGAGCCCTGTTTCCCCCTCGTAGCTCGAGATGAGGGATCCTTTGCCTGCTTTCAACGGGAAAGAATTCCCGGCGTTCCCATCGCATCTCAAGAGGAGGCACTCTCAACAGGAAAGGCGAGAGGAACTCCATGGTGGTACCACCATTCCAAGAGTCCCCCAGATGTCTCAGTACATTCCAGAGGAAGCTCTTTGCCCTGCACTGGCTCATCTTTCACGCCGAGGATCGACTCACACCACGGTGGCACGTGGGACAGCCCTGTGGGAAAGCCTCGAGGGAAAGCCTCGAGGGAAAACCACAGATCCTATGATCCACGCGACGGGAAGCGTGACATTGCTGCTACAGCCTGGAAGGAAAGTGCACGTGCATGCCCCCTCACGAGACGAGGCCTGTCTCCCCTGGCGAGACTCCAGAAGTACCCAAAGATCCATATCAGCCCCTGAGAGGAATCCTCGGTTCTGGCCCTGACTCCACACAAGGTTTTTGGCCCCGGTATCGACGGGAGAGGAATCCCGAGAGGCCCCCTAGCAACTCGCATGGTGACTGGCCACTCCTGAGGCCACCAGGGCGGGTCCCTGAGGTCCCCGTCGTAAGTCGAGAACACCTGCCGCAACTCGAGAAAATCCAGGAAGTTCTCCCTTCCAGGCGAGATGAGGCCTATTTCGGATGAGGCGTCTGGAGACTAATGACACCTAACCTCTGGAACTTCGAAATGGTCTTTCACACCCTTGCTGCAACTCAAGAAGTTCACCGCCATACCCGTCTCCACTCGAGAGGAAGCACGATGGTCCCGCCCACATCCAGAGGAGCCCCGTTTCCCCCTCGTAACTCGAGATGAGGGATCCTTTGCCTGCTTTCAACGGGAAAGAATTCCCGGAGTTCCCGTCGCATCTCAAGAGGAGGCACTCTCAACAGGAAAGGCGAGAGGAACTCCATGGTCGTACCACCATTCCAAGAGTCCCCCAGATGTCTCAGTCCATTCCAGAGGAACCTCTTTGCCCTGCACTGGCTCATCTTTCACGCCGAGGATCGACTCACACCACGGTGGCACGTGGGACAGCCCTCTGGGAAAGCCTCGAGGGAAAACCACAGATCCTTTGATCCACGCGACGGGAAGCGTGACATTACTGCTACAGCATGGAAAGAAAACGCACGTGCATGCCCCCACTCGAGACGAGGCCTGACTCCCCTGCGGAGACTCCAGAAGTACCCAAAGATCCATGTCAGCCCCTGAGAGGAATCCTCGTTTCCGGCCCTGACTCCACACAAGGTTTTTGGCCCCGGTATCGACGGGAGAGGAATCCCGAGAGGCCCCCTAGCAACTCGCATGGGGACTGGCCTTTCCTGAGGCCACCAGGGCGGGTCCCTGAGGTCCCCGTCGTAACTCGAGAACACCTGCCGCAACTCGAGAAAATCCAGGAAGTTCTCCCTTCCAGGCGAGATGAGGCCTATTTCCGATGAGGCGTCTGGAGACTAATGACACCTAACCTCTGGAACTTCGAAAGGGTCTTTCACACCCTTGCTGCAACTCAAGAAGTTCACCGCCATACCCGTCTCCACTCGAGAGGAAGCACGATGGTCCCGCCCACATCCAGAGGAGCCCCGTTTCCCCCTCGTAGCTCGAGATGAGGGATCCTTTCCCTGCTTTCAACGGGAAAGTATTCCCGTCATTCCCGTCGCATCTCAAGAGGAGGCACTCTCAACAGGAAAGGCGAGAGGAACTCCATGGTCGTACCACCATTCCAAGAGTCCCCCAGATGTCTCAGTCCATTCCAGAGGAAACTCTTTGCCCTGCACTGGCTCATCTTTCATGCCGAGGATCGACTCACACCACGGTGGCACGTGGGACAGCCCTGAGGGAAAGCCTCGAGGGAAAGCCTCGAGGGAAAACCACAGATCCTTTGATCCACGCGACGGGAAGCGTGACATTGCTGCTACAGCCTGGAAGGAAAGCGCACGTGCATGCCCCAACTGGAGACGAGGCCTGACTCCACTGGGGAGTCTCCAGACGTACCCAAAGATCCATGTCAGCCCATGAGAGGAATCCTCGGTTACGGCCCTGACTCCACACAAGGTTGTTGGCCCCGGTATCGACGGGAGAGGAATCCCGAGAGGCCCCCTAGCAACTAGCATAGGGACTGGCCTCTCCTGAGGCCACCAGGGCGGGTCCCTGAGGTCCCCGTCGTAACTCGAGAACACCTGCCGCAACTCGAGAAAATCCAGGAAGTTCTCCCTTCCAGGCGAGATGAGGCCTATTTCCGATGAGGCCTCTGGAGACTAATGACACCTAACCTCTGGAACTTCGAAAGGGTCTTTCACACCCTTGCTGCAACTCAAGAAGTTCACCGCCATACCCGTCTCCACTCGAGATGAAGCACGATGGTCCCGCCCACATCCAGAGGAGCCCCGTTTTCCCCTCGTAGCTCGAGATGAGGGATCCTTTCCCTGGTTTCAAAGGGAAAGAGTTCCCGGCGTTCCCGTCGCATCTCAAGAGGAGGCACTCTCAACAGGAAAGGCGAGAGGAACTCCATGGTCGTACCACCATTCCAAAAGTCCCCCAGATATCTCAGTCCATTCCAGAGGAACCTCTTTGTCCTGCACTGGCTCATCTTTCACGCCGAGGATCGACTCACACCACGGTGGCACGTGGGACAGCCCTGTGGGAAAGCCTCGAGGGAAAACCACAGATCCTTTGATCCACGCGACGGGAAGCGTGACATTGCTGCTACAGCCTGGAAGGAAAGTGCACGTGCATGCCCCCACTCGAGACGAGGCCTGACTCCCCTGGGGAGACTCCAGAAGTACCCAAAGATCCATGTCAGCCCCTGAGAGGAATCCTCGGTTCCGGCCCTGACTCCATACAAGGTTTTTGGCCCCGGTATCGACGGGAGAGTAATCCCGAGAGGCCCCCTAGCAACTCGCATAGGGACTGGCCTCTCCTGAGGCCACCAGGGCCGGTTCCTGAGGTCCCCGTCATAACTCGAGAACACCTGCCGCAACTCGAGAAAATCCAGGAAGTTCTCCCTTCCAGGCGAGATGAGGCCTATTTCCTATGAGGCGTCTGGAGACTAATGACACCTAACCTCTGGAATTTCGAAAGGGTCTTTCACACCCTTGCTGCAACTCAAGAAGATCACCACCATACCTGTCTCCACTAGAGAGGAAGCACGATGGTCCCGCCCACATCCAGAGGAGCCCCGTTTCCCCCTCGTAGCTCGAGATGAGGGATCCTTTTCCTGCTTTCAACGGGAAAGAATTCCCGGCGTTCCCGTCGCATCTCAAGAGGAGGCACTCTCAACAGGAAAGGCGAGAGGAACTCCATGGTCGTACCACCATTCCAAGAGTCCCCCAGATGTCTCAGTCCATTCCAGAGGAACCTCTTTGCCCTGCACTGGCTCATCTTTCACGCCGAGGATCGACTCACACCACGGTGGCACGTGGGACAGCCCTGTGGGAAAGCCTCGAGGGAAAACCACAGATCCTTTGATCCACGCGACGGGAAGCGTGACATTGCTGCTACAGCATGGAAAGAACGCACGTGCATGCCCCCACTCGAGACGAGGCCTGACTCCCCTGCGGAGACTCCAGAAGTACCCAAAGATCCATGTCAGCCCCTGAGAGGAATCCTCGTTTCCGGCCCTGACTCCACACAAGGTTTTTCGCCCCGGTATCGACGGGAGAGGAATCCCGAGAGGCCCCCTAGCAACTCGCATGTGGACTGGCCTCTCCTGAGGCCACCAGGGCGGGTCCCTGAGGTCCCCGTCGTAACTCGAGAACACCTGCCGCATCTCGTGAAAATCCAGGAAGTTCTCCCTTCCAGGCGAGATGAGGCCTATTTCCGATGAGGCGTCTGGAGACTAATGACACCTAACCTCTGGAACTTCGAAAGGGTCTTTCACACCCTTGCTGCAACTCAAGAAGTTCACCGCCATACCCGTCTCCACTCGAGAGGAAGCACGATGGTCCCGCCCACATCCAGAGGAGCCCCGTTTCCCCCTCGTAGCTCGAGATAAGGGATCCTTTGCCTGCTTTCAACGGGAAAGAATTCCCGGCGTTCCCGTCGCATCTCAAGAGGAGGCACTCTCAACAGGAAAGGCGAGAGGAACTCCATGGTCGTACCACCATTCCAAGAGTCCCCCAGATGTCTCAGTCCATTCCAGAGGAAACTCTTTGCCCTGAACTGGCTCATCTTTCACGCCGAGGATCCACACACACCACGGTGGCACGTGGGACAGCCCTGTGGGAAAGCCTCGAGGGAAAGCTTCGAGGGAAAACCACAGATCCTATGATCCACGCTTCGGGAAGCATGACATTGCTGCTACAGCCTGGAAGGAAAGCGCACGTGCATGCCCCCACTCGAGACGAGGCCTGACTCCCCTGGGGAGACTCCAGAAGTACCCAAAGATCCATGTCAGCCCCTGAGAGGAATCCTCGGTTCCGGCCCTGACTCCACACAAGGTTTTTGGCCCCGGTATCGACGGGAGAGGAATCCCGAGAGGCCCCCTAGCAACTCGCATGGGGACTGGCCTTTCCTGAGGCCACCAGGGCGGGTCCCTGAGGTCCCCGTCGTAACTCGAGAACACCTGCCGCAACTCGAGAAAATCCAGGAAGTTCTCCCTTCCAGGCGAGATGAGGCCTATTTCCGATGAGGCGTCTGGAGACTAATGACACCTAACCTCTGGAACTTCGAAAGGGTCTTTCACACCCTTGCTGCAACTCAAGAAGTTCACCGCCATACCCGTCTCCACTCGAGAGGAAGCACGATGGTCCCGCCCACATCCAGAGGAGCCCCGTTTCCCCCTCGTAGCTCGAGATGAGGGATCCTTTCCCTGCTTTCAACGGGAAAGTATTCCCGTCATTCCCGTCGCATCTCAAGAGGAGGCACTCTCAACAGGAAAGGCGAGAGGAACTCCATGGTCGTACCACCATTCCAAGAGTCCCCCAGATGTCTCAGTCCATTCCAGAGGAAACTCTTTGCCCTGCACTGGCTCATCTTTCATGCCGAGGATCGACTCACACCACGGTGGCACGTGGGACAGCCCTGAGGGAAAGCCTCGAGGGAAAGCCTCGAGGGAAAACCAGAGATCCTTTGATCCACGCGAAGGGAAGCGTGACATTGCTGCTACAACATGGAAGGAAAGCGCACGTGCATGCCCCCACTCGAGACGAGGCCTGACTCCCCTGGGGAGACTCCAGAAGTACCCAAAGATCCATGTCAGCCCCTGAGAGGAATCCTCGGTTCCGGCCCTGACTCCACACAAGGTTGTTGGCCCCGGTATCGACGGGAGAGGAATCCCGAGAGGCCCCCTAGCAACTCGCATAGGGACTGGCCTCTCCTGAGGCCACCAGGGCGGGTCCCTGAGGTCCCCGTCGTAACTCGAGAACACCTGCCGCAACTCGAGAAAATCCAGGAAGTTCTCCCTTCCAGGCGAGATGAGGCCTATTTCCGATGAGGCCTCTGGAGACTAATGACACCTAACCTCTGGAACTTCGAAAGGGTCTTTCACACCCTTGCTGCAACTCAAGAAGTTCACCGCCATACCCGTCTCCACTCGAGATGAAGCACGATGGTCCCGCCCACATCCAGAGGAGCCCCGTTTTCCCCTCGTAGCTCGAGATGAGGGATCCTTTCCCTGGTTTCAAAGGGAAAGAGTTCCCGGCGTTCCCGTCGCATCTCAAGAGGAGGCACTCTCAACAGGAAAGGCGAGAGGAACTCCATGGTCGTACCACCATTCCAAAAGTCCCCCAGATATCTCAGTCCATTCCAGAGGAACCTCTTTGTCCTGCACTGGCTCATCTTTCACGCCGAGGATCGACTCACACCACGGTGGCACGTGGGACAGCCCTGTGGGAAAGCCTCGAGGGAAAACCACAGATCCTTTGATCCACGCGACGGGAAGCGTGACATTGCTGCTACAGCCTGGAAGGAAAGTGCACGTGCATGCCCCCACTCGAGACGAGGCCTGACTCCCCTGGGGAGACTCCAGAAGTACCCAAAGATCCATGTCAGCCCCTGATAGGAATCCTCGGTTCCGGCCCTGACTCCATACAAGGTTTTTGGCCCCGGTATCGACGGGAGAGTAATCCCGAGAGGCCCCCTAGCAACTCGCATAGGGACTGGCCTCTCCTGAGGCCACCAGGGCCGGTTCCTGAGGTCCCCGTCATAACTCGAGAACACCTGCCGCAACTCGAGAAAATCCAGGAAGTTCTCCCTTCCAGGCGAGATGAGGCCTATTTCCTATGAGGCGTCTGGAGACTAATGACACCTAACCTCTGGAATTTCGAAAGGGTATTTCACACCCTTGCTGCAACTCAAGAAGATCACCACCATACCTGTCTCCACTAGAGAGGAAGCACGATGGTCCCGCCCACATCCAGAGGAGCCCCGTTTCCCCCTCGTAGCTCGAGATGAGGGATCCTTTTCCTGCTTTCAACGGGAAAGAATTCCCGGCGTTCCCGTCGCATCTCAAGAGGAGGCACTCTCAACAGGAAAGGCGAGAGGAACTCCATGGTCGTACCACCATTCGAAGAGTCCCCCAGATGTCTCAGTCCATTCCAGAGGAATCTCTTTGCCCTGCACTGGCTCATCTTTCACGCCGAGGATCGACTCACACCACGGTGGCACGTGGGACAGCCCTGTGGGAAAGCCTCGAGGGAAAGCCTCGAGGGAAAACCACAGATCCTTTGATCCACGCGACGGGAAGCGTGACATTGCTGCTACAGCCTGGAAGGAAAGCGCACGTGCATGCCCCCACTCGAGACGAGGCCTGACTCCCCTGGGGGGACTCCAGAAGAACCCAAAGATCCATGTCAGCCCCTGAGAGGAATCCTCGGTTCCGGCCCTGACTCCATACAAAGTTTTTGGCCCCGGTATCGACGGGAGAGGAATCCCGAGAGGCCCCCTAGCAACTCGCATGGGGACTGGCCTCTCCTGAGGCCACCAGGGCGGGTCCCTGAGGTCCCCGTCGTAACTCGAGAACACCTGCCGCATCTCGAGAAAATCCAGGAAGTTCTCCCTTCCAGGCGAGATGAGGCCTATTTCCGATGAGGCGTCTGGAGACTAATGACACCTAACCTCTGGAACTTCGAAAGGGTCTTTCACACCCTTGCTGCAACTCAAGAAGTTCACCGCCATACCCGTCTCCACTCGAGAGGAAGCACGATGGTCCCGCCCACATCCAGAGGAGCCCCGTTTCCCCCTCGTAGCTCGAGATGAGGGATCCTTTGCCTGCTTTCAACGGGAAAGAATTCCCGGCGTTCCCGTCGCATCTCAAGAGGAGGCACTCTCAACAGGAAAGGCGAGAGGAACTCCATGGTCGTACCACCATTCCAAGAGTCCCCCAGATGTCTCAGTCCATTCCAGAGGAACCTCTTTGCCCTGCACTGGCTCATCTTTCACGCCGAGGATCCACACACACCACGGTGGCACGTGGGACAGCCCTGTGGGAAAGCCTCGAGGGAAAGCCTCGAGGGAAAACCACAGATCCTATGATCCACGCTTCGGGAAGCGTGACATTGCTGCTACAGCCTGGAAGGAAAGCGCACGTGCATGCCCCCACTCGAGACGAGGCCTGACTCCCCTGGGGAGACTCCAGAAGTACCCAAAGATCCATGTCAGCCCCTGAGAGGAATCCTCGGTTCCGGCCCTGACTCCACACAAGGTTTTTGGCCCCGGTATCGACGGGAGAGGAATCCCGAGAGGCCCCCTAGCAACTCGCATGGGGACTGGCCTTTCCTGAGGCCACCAGGGCGGGTCCCTGAGGTCCCCGTCGTAACTCGAGAACAACTGCCGCAACTCGAGAAAATCCAGGAAGTTCTCCCTTCCAGGCGAGATGAGGCCTATTTCCGATGAGGCGTCTGGAGACTAATGACACCTAACCTCTGGAACTTCGAAAGGGTCTTTCACACCCTTGCTGCAACTCAAGAAGTTCACCGCCATACCCGTCTCCACTCGAGAGGAAGCACGATGGTCCCGCCCACATCCAGAGGAGCCCCGTTTCCCCCTCGTAGCTCGAGATGAGGGATCCTTTCCCTGCTTTCAACGGGAAAGAATTCCCGTCATTCCCGTCGCATCTCAAGAGGAGGCACTCTCAACAGGAAAGGCGAGGGGAACTCCATGGTCGTACCACCATTCCAAGAGTCCCCCAGATGTCTCAGTCCATTCCAGAGGAACCTCTTTGCCCTGCACTGGCTCATCTTTCACGCCGAGGATCGACTCACACCACGGTGGCACGTGGGACAGCCCTGTGGGAAAGCCTCGAGGGAAAACCACAGATCCTTTGATCCACGCGACGGGAAGCGTGACATTGCTGCTACAGCCGGGAAGGAAAGCGCACGTGCATGCCCCCACTCGAGAAGAATCCTAACTCCCCTGGGGAGACTCCAGAAGTACCCAAAGATCCATGTCAGCCCCTGAGAGGAATCCTCGGTTCCGGCCCTGACTCCACACAAGGTTTTTGGCCCCGGTATCGACGGGAGAGGAATCCCGAGAGGCCCCCTAGCACCTCGCATGGGGACTGGCCTCTCCTGAGGCCACCAGGGCGGGTCCCTGAGGTCCCCGTCGTAACTCGAGAACACCTGCCGCAACTCGAGAAAATCCAGGAAGTTCTCCCTTTCAGGCGAGATGAGGCCTATTTCCGATGAGGCGTCTGGAGACTAATGACACCTAACCTCTGGAACTTCGAAAGGGTCTTTCACACCCTTGCTGCAACTCAAGAAGTTCACCGCCATACCCGTCTCCACTCGAGAGGAAGCACGATGGTCCCGCCCACATCCAGAGGAGCCCCGTTTCCCCCTCGTATCTCGAGATGAGGGAACCTTTCCCTGCTTTAGACGGGAAAGAATTCCCGGCGTTCCCGTCGCATCTCAAGAGGAGGCACTCTCAACAGGAAAGGCGAGAGGAACTCCATGGTCGTACCACCATTCCAGGAGTCCCCCAGATGTCTCAGTCCATTCCAGAGGAACCTCTTTGCCCTGCACTGGCTCATCTTTCACGCCGAGGATCGACTCACACCACGGTGGCACGTGGGACAGCCCTGTGGGAAAGCCTCGAGGGAAAGCCTCGAGGGAAAACCACAGATTCTTTGATCCACGCGACAGGAAGCGTGACATTGCTGCTTCAGCCTGGAAGGAAAGCGCACGTGCATGCCCCCACTCGAGACGAGGCCTGACTCCCCTGGGGAGACTCCAGAAGTACCCAAAGATCCATGTCAGCCCCTGAGAGGAATCCTCGGTTCCGGCCCTGACTCCACACAAGGTTTTTGGCCCCGGTATCGACGGGAGAGGAATCCCGAGAGGCCCCCTAGCACATCGCATGGGGACTGGCCTCTCCTGAGGCCACCAGGGCGGGTCCCTGAGGTCCCCGTCGTAACTCGAGAACACCTGACGCAACTCGAGAAAATCCAGGAAGTTCTCCCTTCCAGGCGAGATGAGGCCTATTTCCGATGAGGCGTCTGGAGACTAATGACACCTAACCTCTGGAACTTCGAAAGGGTCTTTCACACCCTTGCTGCAACTCAAGAAGTTCACCGCCATACCCGTGTCCACTCGAGAGGAAGCAAGATGGTCCCGCCCACATCCAGAGGAGACCCGTTTCCCCCTCGTAGCTCGAGATGAGGGATCCTTTCCCTGCTTTCAACGGGAAAGAATTCCCGGCGTTCCCGTCGCATCTCAAGAGGAGGCACTCTCAACAGGAAAGGCGAGAGGAACTCCATGGTCGTACCACCATTCCAAGAGTCCCCCAGATGTCTCAGTCCATTCCAGAGGAACCTCTTTGCCCTGCACTGGCTCATCTTTCACGCCGAGGATCGACTCACACCACGGTGGCACGTGGGACAGCCCTGTGGGAAAGTCTCGAGGGAAAACCACAGATCCTTTGATACACGCCACGGGAAGCGTGACATTGCTGCTACAGCCTGGAAGGAAAGCGCACGTGCATGCCCCCACTCGAGTCGAGGCCTAACTCCGCTGGGGAGACTCCAGAAGTACCCAAAGATCCAAGTCAGCCCCTGAGAGGAATCCTCGGTTCCGGCCCTGACTCCACACAAGCTTTTTGGCCCCGGTATCGAAGGGAGAGGAATCCCGAGAGGCCCCCTAGCCCCTCGCATGGGGACTGGCCTCTCCTGAGGCCACCAGGGCGGGTCCCTGAGGTCCCCGTCTTAACACGAGAACACCTGCCGCAACTCGAGAAAATCCAGGAAGTTCTCCCTTCCAGGAGAGATGAGGCCTATTTCCGATGAGGCGTCTGGAGACTAATGACACCTAACCTTTGGAATTTCGAAAGGGTCTTTCACACCCTTGCTGCAACTCAAGAAGTTCACCGCCATACCCGTCTCCACTCGAGAGGAAGCACGATGGTCCCGCCTACATCCAGAGGAGCCCCGTTTCCCTCTCGGAGCTCGAGATGAGGGATCCTTTCCTGCTTTCAACGGGAAGGAATTCCCGGCGTTCCTGACGCATCTCAAGAGGAGGCACTCTCAACAGGAAAGGCGAGAGGAACTCCATGGTCGTACCACCATTCCAAGAGTCCCCCAGATGTCTCAGTCCATTCCAGAGGAACCTCTTTGCCCTGCACTGGCTCATCTTTCACGCCGAGGATCGACTCACACCACGGAGGCACGTGGGACAGCCCTGTGGGAAAGCCTCGAGGGAAAGCCTCGAGGGAAAACCACAGATCCTTTGATGCACGCGACGGGAAGCGTGACATTGCTGCTACAGCCTGGAAGGAAAGCGCACGTGCATGCCCCCACTCGAGACGAGGCCTGTCTCCCCTGGCGAGACTCCAGAAGTACCCAAAGATCCATATAAGCCCCTGAGAGGAATCCTCGGTTCCGACCCTGACTCCACACAAGGTTTTTGGCCTCGGTATCGACGGGAGAGGAATCCCGAGAGGCCCCGTAGCACCTCGCATGGGGACTGGCCTCTCCTGAGGCCACCAGGGCGGGTCCCTGAGGTCCCCGTCGTAACTCGAGAACACCTGCCGCAACTCGAGAAAATCCAGGAAGTTCTCCCTTGCAGGCGAGATGAGGCCTATTTCCGATGAGTCGTCTGGAGACTAATGACACCTAACCTCTGGAACTTCGAAAGGGTCTTTCACACCCTTGCTGCAACTCAAGAAGTTCACCGCCATACCCGTCTCCACTCGAGAGGAAGCACGATGGTCCCGCCCACATCCAGAGGAGCCCAGTTTCCACCTCGTAGCTCGAGATGAGGGATCCTTTCCCTGCTTTCAATGGGAAAGAGTTCCCGGCGTTCCCGTCGCATCTCAAGAGGAGGCACTCTCAACAGGAAAGGCGAGAGGAACTCCATGGTCGTACCACCATTCCTAGAGTCCCCCAGATGTCTCAGTCCATTCCAGAGGAACCTCTTTGCCCTGCACTGGCTCATCTTTCACGCCGAGGATCGACTCACACCACGGAGGCACGTGGGACAGCCCTGTGGGAAAGCCTCGAGGGAAAGCCTCGAGGGAAAACCACAGATCCTTTGATCCACGCGACGGGAAGCGTGACATTGCTGCTACAGCCTGGAAGGAAAGCGGACGTGCATGCCCCCACTCGAGACGAGGCCTGACTCCACTGGGGAGTCTCCAGACGTACCCAAAGATCCATGTCAGCCCATGAGAGGAATCCTCGGTTACGGCCCTGACTCCACACAAGGTTGTTGTCCCCGGTATCGACGGGAGAGGAATCCCGAGAGGCCCCCTAGCAACTCGCATAGGGACTGGCCTCTCCTGAGGCCACCAGGGCGGGTCCCTGAGGTCCCCGTCGTAACTAGAGAACACATGCCACAACTCGAGAAAATCCAGGAAGTTCTCCCTTCCAGGCGAGATGAGGCCTATTTCTGATGAGGCGTCTGGAGACTAATGACACCTAACCTCTGGAACTTCGAAAGGGTCTTTCACACCCTTGCTGCAACTCAAGAAGTTCACCGCCATACCCGTCTCCACTCGAGATGAAGCACGATGGTCCCGCCCACATCCAGAGGAGCCCCGTTTTCCCCTCGTAGCTCGAGATGAGGGATCCTTTCCCTGGTTTCAAAGGGAAAGAGTTCCCGGCGTTCCCGTCGCATCTCAAGAGGAGGCACTCTCAACAGGAAAGGCGAGAGGAACTCCATGGTCGTACCACCATTCCAAGAGTCCCCCAGATATCTCAGTCCATTCCAGAGGATCCTCTTTGTCCTGCACTGGCTCATCTTTCACGCCGAGGATCGACTCACACCACGGTGGCACGTGGGACAGCCCTGTGGGAAAGCCTCGAGGGAAAACCACAGATCCTTTGATCCACGCGACGGGAAGCCTGACATTGCTGCTACAGCCTGGAAGGAAAGTGCACGTGCATGCCCCCACTCGAGACGAGGCCTGACTCCCCTGGGGAGACTCCAGAAGTACCCAAAGATCCATGTCAGCCCCTGAGAGGAATCCTCGGTTTCAGCCCTGACTCCATACAAGGTTTTTGGCCCCGGTATCGACGGGAGAGGAATCCCGAGAGGCCCCCTAGCAACTCGCATAGGGACTGGCCTCTCCTGAGGCCACCAGGGCGGGTTCCTGAGGTCCCCGTCGTAACTCGAGAACACCTGCCGCAACTCGAGAAAATCCAGGAAGTTCTCCCTTCCTGGCGAGATGAGGCCTATTTCCTATGTGGCGTCTGGAGACTAATGACACCTAACCTCTGGAACTTCGAAAGGGTCTTTCACACCCTTGCTGCAACTCAAGAAGTTCACCACCATACCCGTCTCCACTAGAGAGGAAGCACGATGGTCCCGCCCACATCCAGAGGAGCCCCGTTTCCCCCTCGTAGCTCGAGATAAGGGATCCTTTTCCTGCTTTCAACGGGAAAGAATTCCCGGCGTTCCCGTCGCATCTCAAGAGGAGGCACTCTCAACAGGAAAGGCGAGAGGAACTCCATGGTCGTACCACCATTCCAAGAGTCCTCCAGATGTCTCAGTCCATTCCAGAGGAACCTCTTTGCCCTGCACTGGCTCATCTTTCACGCCGAGGATCGACTCACACCACGGTGGCACGTGGGACAGCCCTGTGGGAAAGCCTCGAGGGAAAACCACAGATCCTTTGATACACGCCACGGGAAGCGTGACATTGCTGCTACAGCCGGGAAAGAAAGCGCACGTGCATGCCCCCACTCGAGAAGAGGCCTAACTCCCCTGGGGAGACTCCAGAAGTACCCAAAGATCCATGTCAGCCCCTGAGAGGAATCCTCGGTTCCTGCCCTGACTCCACACAAGGTTTTTGGCCCCGGTATCGACGGGAGAGGAATCCCGAGAGGCCCCCTAGCACCTCGCATGGGGACTGGCCTCTCCTGAGGCCACCAGGGCGGGTCCCTGAGGTCCCCGTCGTAACTCGAGAACACCTGCCGCAACTCGAGAAAATCCAGGAAGTTCTCCCTTTCAGGCGAGATGAGGCCTATTTCCGATGAGGCGTCTGGAGACTAATGACACCTAACCTCTGGAACTTCGAAAGGGTCTTTCACACCCTTGCTGCAACTCAAGAAGTTCACCGCCATACCGGTCTCCACTCGAGAAGAAGCACGATGGTCCCGCCCACATCCAGAGGAGCCCCGTTTCCCCCTCGTATCTCGAGATGAGGGAACCTTTCCCTGCTTTAGACGGGAAATAATTCCCGGCGTTCCCGTCGCATCTCAAGAGGAGGCACTCTCAACAGGAAAGGCGAGAGGAACTCCATGGTCGTACCACCATTCAAGGAGTCCCGAAGATGTCTCAGTCCATTCCAGAGGAACCTCTTTGCCCTGCACTGGCTCATCTTTCACGCCGAGGATCGACTCATACCACGGTGGCACGTGGGACAGCCCTGTGGGAAAGCCTCGAGGGAAAGCCTCGAGGGAAAACCACAGATCCTTTGATCCACGCGACAGGAAGCGTGACATTGCTGCTACAGCCTGGAAGGAAAGCGCACGTGCATGCCCCCACTCGAGACGAGGCCTGACTCCCCTGGGGAGACTCCAGAAGTACCCAAAGATCCATGTCAGCCCCTGAGAGGAACCCTCGGTTCCGGCCCTGACTCCACACAAGCTTTTTGGCCCCGGTATCGACGGGAGTGGAATCCAGAGAGGCCCCCTAGCACCTCGCATGGGGACTGGCCTCTCCTGAGGCCACCAGGGCGGGTCCCTGAGTTCCCCGTCGTAACTCGAGAACACCTGCCGCAACTCGAGAAAATCCAGGAAGTTCTCCCTTCCAGGCGAGATGAGGCCTATTTCCGATGAGGCGTCTGGAGACTAATGACACCTAACCTCTGGAACTTCGAAAGGGTCTTTCACACCCTTGCTGCAACTCAAGAAGTTCACCGCCATACCCGTGTCCACTCGAGAGGAAGCACGATGGTCCCGCCCACATCCAGAGGAGCCCCGTATCCCCCTCGTAGCTCGAGATGAGGGATCCTTTCCCTGCTTTCAACGGGAAAGAATTCCCGGCGTTCCCGTCGCATCTCAAGAGGAGGCACTCTCAACAGGAAAGGCGAGAGGAACTCCATGGTCGTACCACCATTCCTGGAGTCCCCCAGATGTCTCAGTCCATTCCAGAGGAACCTCTTTGCCCTGCACTGGCTCATCTTTCACGCCGAGGATCGACTCACACCACGGAGGCACGTGGGACAGCCCTGTGGGAAAGCCTCGAGGGAAAGCCTCGAGGGAAAACCACAGATCCTTTGATCCACGCGACGGGAAGCGTGACATTGCTGCTACAGCCTGGAAGGAAAGCGCACGTGCATGCCCCCACTCGAGACGAGGCCTGTCTCCCCTGGCGAGACTCCAGAAGTACCCAAAGATCCATATAAGCCCCTGAGAGGAATCCTCGGTTCTGACCCTGACTCCACACAAGGTTTTTGGCCTTGGTATCGACGGGAGAGGAATCCCGAGAGGCCCCCTAGCACCTCGCATGGGGACTGGCCTCTCCTGAGGCCACCAGGGCGGGTCCCTGAGGTCCCCGTTGTAACTCGAGAACACCTGCCGCAACTCGAGAAAATCCAGGAAGTTCTCCCTTCCAGGCGAGATGAGGCCTATTTCCGATGAGGCGTCTGGAGACTAATGACACCTAACCTCTCAAACTTCGAAAGGGTCTTTCACACCCTTGCTGCAACTCACGAAGTTCACCGCCATACCCATCTCCACTCGAGAGGAAGCACGATGGTCCCGCCCACATCCAGAGGAGCCCCGTTTCCCCTTCTTAGCTCGAGATGAGGGATCCTTTCCCTGCTTTCAACGGGAAAGAATTCCCGGTGTTCCCGTCGTATCTCAAGAGGAGGCACTCTCAACAGGAAAGGCGAGAGGAACTCCATGGTCGTACCACCATTCCAAGAGTCCCCAAGATGTCTCAGTCCATTCCAGAGGAACCTCTTTGCCCTGCACTGGCTAATCTTTCACGCCGAGGATCGACTCACACCACGGTGGCACGTGGGACAGCCCTGTGGGAAAGCCTCGAGGGAAAGCCTCGAGGGAATACCACAGATCCTTTGATCCACGCGACGGGAAGCGTGACATTGCTGCTACAGCCTGGAAGGAAAGCGCACGTGCATGCCCCCACTCGAGTCGAGGCCTGACTCCCCTGGGGAGACTCCAGAAGTACCCAAAGATCCATGTCAGCCCCTGAGAGGAATCCTCGGTTCCGGCCTTGACTCCACACAAGCTTTTTGGCCCCGGTATCGACGGGAGAGGAATCCCGAGAGGCCCCCTAGCACCTCGCATGGGGACTGGCCTCTCCTGAGGCCACCAGGGCGGGTCCCTGAGGTCCCCGTCTTAACTCGAGAACACCTGCCGCAACTCGAGAAAATCCAGGAAGTTCTCCCTTCCAGGCTAGATGAGGCCTATTTCCGATGAGGCGTCTGGAGACTAATGACACCTAACCTTTGGAATTTCGAAAGGGTCTTTCAAACCCTTGCTGCAACTCAAGAAGTTCACCGCCATACCCGTCTCCACTCGAGAGGAAGCACGATGGTCCCGCCCACATCCAGAGTAGCCCCGTTTCCCTCTCGGAGCTCGCGATGAGGGATCCTTTCCTGCTTTCAACGGGAAGGAATTCCCGGCGTTCCCGTCGCATCTCAAGAGGAGGCACTCTCAACAGGAAAGGCGAGAGGAACTCCATGGTCGTACCACCATTCCTAGAGTCCCCCAGATGTCTCAGTCCATTCCAAAGGAACCTCTTTGCCCTGCACTGGCTCATCTTTCACGCCGAGGATCGACTCACACCACGGTGGCACGTGGGACAGCCCTGTGGGAAAGCCTCGAGGGAAAACCACAGATCCTTTGATTCACGCCACGGGAAGCGTGACATTGCTGCTACAGCCTGTAAGGAAAGCGCACGTGCATGCCCCCACTCGAGACGAGGCCTGACTCCCCTGGGGAGACTCCAGAAGTACCCAACGATCCATGTCAGCCCCTGAGAGGAATCCTCGGTTCCGGCCCTGACTCCACACAAGGTTTTTGGCCCCGGTATCGATGGGAGAGGAATCCCGAGAGGCCCCCTAGCACCTCGCATGGGTACTGGCCTATCCTGAGGCCACCAGGGCGGGTCCCTGAGGTCCCCGTCGTAACTCGAGAACACCTGCCGCAACTCGAGAAAATCCAGGAAGTTCTCCCTTCCAGGCGAGATGAGGCCTATTTCCGATGAGTCGTCTGGAGACTAATGACACCTAACCTCTGGAACTTCGAAAGGGTCTTTCACACCCTTGCTGCAACTCAAGAAGTTCACCGCCATACCCGTCTCCACTCGAGAGGAAGCACGATGGTCCCGCCCACATCCAGAGGAGCCCCGTTTCCCCCTCGTAGCTCGAGATGAGGGATCCTTTCCCTGCTTTCAACGGGAAAGAATTCCCGGCGTTCCCGTCGCATCTCAAGAGGAGGCACTCTCAACAGGAAAGGCGAGAGGAACTCCATGGTCCTACCACCATTCCTAGAGTCCCCCAGATGTCTCAGTCCATTCCAGAGGAACCTCTTTGCCCTGCACTGGCTCATCTTTCACGCCGAGGATCGACTCACACCACGGAGGCACGTGGGACAGCCCTGTGGGAAAGCCTCGAGGGAAAGCCTCGAGGGAAAACCACAGATCCTTTGATCCACGCGACGGGAAGCGTGACATTGCTGCTACACCCTGGAAGGAAAGCGCACGTGCATGCCCCCACTCGAGAAGAGGCCTGACTCCCCTGGGGAGACTCTAGAAGTACCCAAAGATCCATGTCAGCCCCTGAGAGGAATCCTCGGTTCTGGCCCTGACTCCACACAAGGTTTTTGGCCCCGGTATCGACTGGAGAGGAATCCCGAGAGGCCCCCTAGCAACTCGCATGGGGACTGTCCTCTCCTGAGGCCATCAGGGCGGGTCCCTGTGGTACCCGTCGTAACTCGAGAACACCTGCCGCACCTCGAGAAAATCCAGGAAGTTCTCCCTTCCAGGCTAGATGAGGCCTATTTCCGATGAGGCGTCTGGAGACTAATGACACCTAACCTCTGGAACTTCGAAAGGGTCTTTCACACCCTTGCTGCAACTCAAGAAGTTCACCGACATACCCGTCTCCACTCGAGAGGAAGCACGATGGTCCCGCCCACATCCAGAGGAGCCCCGTTTCCCCCTCGTAGCTCGAGATGAGGGATCCTTTCCCTGCTTTCAACGGGAAAGAATTCCCGGCGTTCTCGTCACAACTCAAGAGGAGGCACTCTCAACAGGAAAGGCGAGAGGAACTCCATGGTCGTACCACCATTCCAAGAGTCCCCCAGATGTCTCAGTCCATTCCAGAGGAACCTCTTTGCCCTGCACTGGCTCATCTTTCACGCCGAGGATCGACTCACACCACGGTGGCACGTGGGACAGCCCTGTGGGAAAGCCTCGAGGGAAAGCCTCGAGGGAAAACCACAGATCCTTTGATCCACGCGACGGGAAGCGTGACATTGCTGCTACAGCCTGGAAGGAAAGCGCACGTGCATGCCCCCACTCGAGACGAGGCCTGACTCCCCTGGGGAGACTCCAGAAGTACCCAAAGATCCATGTCAGCCCCTGAGAGGAATCCTCGGTTCTGGCCCTGACTCCACACACGGTTTTTGGCGCCGGTATCGACGGGAGAGGAATCCCGAGAGGCCCCCTAGCAACTCGCATGGGGACTGGCCTCTCCTGAGGCCATCAGGGCGGGTCCCTGTGGTACCCGTCGTAACTCGAAAACACCTGCCGCACCTCGAGAAAATCCAGGAAGTTCTCCCTTCCAGGCGAGATGAGGCCTATTTCCGATGAGGCGTCTGGAGACTAATGACACCTAACCTCTGGACCTTCGGAAGGGACTTTCACACCCTTGCTGCAACTCAAGAAGTTCACCGACATACCCGTGTCCACTCGAGAGGAAGCACGATGGTCCCGCCCACATCCCGAGGAGCCCCGTTTCCCCCTCGTAGCTCGAGATGAGGGATCCTTTCCCTGCTTTCAACGGGAAAGAATTCCCGGCGTTCCCGTCGCATCTCAAGAGGAGGCACTCTCAACAGGAAAGGCGAGAGGAACTCCATGGTCGTACCACCATTCCAAGAGTCCCCCAGATGTCTCAGTCCATTCCAGAGGAACCTCTTTGCCCTGCACTGGCTCATCTTTCACGCCGAGGATCGACTCACACCACGGTGGCACGTGGGACAGCCCTGTGGGAAAGCCTCGAGGGAAAGCCTCGAGGGAAAACCACAGATCCTTTGATCCACGCGACGGGAAGCGTGACATTGCTGCTACAGCCTGGAAGGAAAGCACACGTGCATGCCCCCACTCGAGACGAGGCCTGACTCCCCTGGGGAGACTCCAGAAGTACCCAAAGATCCATATCAGCCCCTGAGAGGAATCCTCGGTTCCGGCCCTGACTCCACACAAGGTTTTTGGCCCCGGTATCGACGGGAGAGGAATCCCGAGAGGCCCCCTAGCAACTCGCATGGGGACTGGCCTCTCCTGAGGCCACCAGGGCGGGTCCCTGAGGTCCCCGTCGTAACTCGAGAACACCTGCCGCAACTCGAGAAAATCCAGGAAGTTCTCCCTTCCAGGCGAGATGAGGCCTATTTCCGATGAGGCGTCTGGAGACTAATGACACCCAAACTCTGGAACTTCGAAAGGGTCTTTCACACCCTTGCTGCAACTCAAGAAGTTTACCGCCATACCCGTCTCCACACGAAAGAAAGCACGATGGTCCCGCCCACATCCAGAGGAGCCCCGTTTCCCCCTCGTAGCTCGAGATGAGGGATCCTTTCCCTGCTTTCAACGGGAAAGAATTCCCGGCATTCCCGTCGCATCTCAAGAGGAGGCACTCTCAACATAAAGGCCAGAGGAACTCCATGGTCGTACCACCATTCCAAGAGTCCCCCAGATGTCTCAGTCCATTCCAGAGGAACCTCTTTGCCCTGCACTGGCTCATCTTTCACGCCGAGAATCGACTCACACCACGGTGGCACGTGGGACAGCCCTGTGGGAAAGCCTCGAGGGAAAGCCTAGAGGGAAAACCACAGATCCTTTGATCCACGCGACGGGAAGCGTGACATTGCTGCTACAGCCTGGAAGGAAAGCGCACGTGCATGCCCCCACTCGAGACGAGGCCTGACTCCCCTAGGGAGACTCCAGAAGTACCCAAAGATCCATGTCAGCCCCTGAAAGGAATCCTCGGTTCCGGCCCTGACTCCACACAAGGTATTTGGCCCCAGTATCGACGGGAGAGGAATCCCGAGAGGCCCCCTAGCAACACGCATGGGGACTGGCCTCTCCTGAGGCCATCAGGGCGGGTCCCTGTGGTACCAGTCGTAACTCGAGAACACCTGCCGCACCTCGAGAAAATCCAGGAAGTTCTCCCTTCCAGGCGAGATGAGGTCTATTTCCGATGAGGTGTCTGGAGACTGACACGTAACCTCTGGAACTTCGAAAGGGTCTTTCACACCCTTGCTGCAACTCAAGAAGTTCACCGCCATACCCGTCTCCACTCGAGAGGAAGCACGATGGTCCCGCCCACATCCAGAGGAGCCCCGTTTACCCCTCGTAGCTCGAGATGAGGGATCCTTTCCCTGCTTTCAACGGGAAAGAATTCCCAGCGTTCCCGTCGCATCTCAAGAGGAGGCACTCTCAACAGGAAAGGCGAGAGGAACTCCATGGTCGTACCACCATTCCAAGAGTCCCCCAGATGTCTCAGTCCATTCCAGAGGAACCTCTTTGCCCTGCACTGGCTCATCTTTCACGCCGAGGATCGACTCACACCACGGTGGTACGTGGGACAGCCCTGTGGGAAAGCCTCGAGGGAAAGCCTCGAGGGAAAACCACAGATCCTTTGATCCACGCGACATGAAGCTTGACATTGCTGTTACAGCCTGGAAGGAAAGCGCACGTGCATGCCCCCACTCGAGACGAGGCCTGACTCCCCTGGGGAGACTCCAGAAGTACCCAAAGATCCATGTCAGCCCCTGAGAGGAATCCTCGGTTCTGGCCCTGACTCCACACAAGGTTTTTGGCCCCGGTATCGACGGGAGAGGAATCCCTAGAGGCCCCCTAGCAACTCGCATGGGGACTGGCCTCTCCTGAGGCCATCAGGGCGGGTCCCTGTGGTACCCGTCGTAACTCGAGAACACCTGCCGCACCTCGAGAAAATCCAGGAAGTTCTCCCTTCCAGGCTAGATGAGGCCTGTTTCCGATGAGGCGTCTGGAGACTAATGACACCTAACCTCTGGAACTTCGAAAGGGTCTTTCACACCCTTGCTGCAACTCAAGAAGTTCACCGACATACCCGTGTCCACTCGAGAGGAAGCACGATGGTCCCGCCCACATCCCGAGGAGCCCCGTTTCCCCCTCGTAGCTCGAGATGAGGGATCCTTTCCCTGCTTCCAACGGGAAAGAATTCCCGGCGTTCCCGTCGCATCTCAAGAGGAGGCACTCTCAACAGGAAAGGCGAGAGGAACTCCATGGTCGTACCACCATTCCAAGAGTCCCCCAGATGTCTCAGTCCATTCCAGAGGAACCTCTTTGCCCTGCACTGGCTCATCTTTCACGCCGAGGATCGACTCACACCACGGTGGCACGTGGGACAGCCCTGTGGGAAAGCCTCGAGGGAAAGCCTCGAGGGAAAACCACAGATCCTTTGATGCACGCGACGGGAAGCGTGACATTGCTGCTACAGCCTGGAAGGAAAGCACACATGCATGCCCCCACTCGAGACGAGGCCTGACTCCCCTGGGGAGACTCCAGAAGTACCCAAAGATCCATGTCAGCCCCTGAGAGGAATCCTCGGTTCCGGCCCTGACTCCACACAAGGTTTTTGGCCCCGGTATCGACGGGAGAGGAATCCCGAGAGGCCCCCTAGCAACTCGCATGGGGACTGGCCTCTCCTGAGGCCATCAGGGCGGGTCCCTGTGGTACCCGTCGTAACTCGAGAACATCTGCCGCACCTCGAGAAAATCCAGGAAGTTCTCCCTTCCAGGCGAGATGAGGCCTATTTCCGATGAGGCGTCTGGAGACTAATGACACCTAACCTCTGGAACTTCGAAAGGGTCTTTCACACCCTTGCTGCAACTCAAGAAGTTCACCGACATACCCGTGTCCACTCGAGAGGAAGCACGATGGTCCCGCCCACATCCCGAGGAGCCCCGTTTCCCCCTCGTAGCTCGAGATGAGGGATCCTTTCCCTGCTTTCTACGGGAAAGAATTCCCGGCGTTCCCGTCGCATCTCAAGAGGAGGCACTCTCAACAGGAAAGGCTAGAGGAACTCCATGGTCGTACCACCATTCCAAGAGTCCCCCAGATGTCTCAGTCCATTCCAGAGGAACCTCTTTGCCCTGCACTGGCTCATCTTTCACGCCGAGGATCGACTCACACCACGGTGGCACGTGGGACAGCCCTGTGGGAAAGCCTCGAGGGAAAGCCTCGAGGGAAAACCACAGATCCTTTGATGCACGCGACGGGAAGCGTGACATTGCTGCTACAGCCTGGAAGGAAAGCACACGTGCATGCCCCCACTCGAGACGAGGCCTGACTCGCCTGGGGAGACTCCAGAAGTACCCAAAGATCCATGTCAGCCCCTGAGAGGAATCCTCGGTTCCGGCCCTGACTCCACACAAGGTTTTTGCCCCGGTATCGACGGGAGAGGAATCCCGAGAGGCCCCCTAGCAACTCGCATGGGGACTGGCCTCTCCTGAGGCCACCAGGGCGGGTCCCTGAGGTCCCCGTCGTAACTCGAGAACACCTGCCGCAACTCGAGAAAATCCAGGAAGTTCTCCCTTCCAGGCGAGATGAGGCCTATTTCCGATGAGGCGTCTGGAGACTAATGACACCTAACCTCTGGAACTTCGAAAGGGTCTTTCACACCCTTGCTGCAACTCAAGAAGTTCACCGCCATACCCGTCTCCACTCGAGAGGAAGCACGATGGTCCCGCCCACATCCAGAGGAGCCCCGTTTCCCCCTGGTAGCTCGAGATGAGGGATCCTTTCCCTGCTTTCAACGGGAAAGAATTCCCGGCATTCCCGTCGCATCTCAAGAGGAGGCACTCTCAACAGGAAAGGCGAGAGGAACTCCATGGTCGTACCACCATTCCAAGAGTCCCTCAGATGTCTCAGTCCATTCCAGAGGAACCTCTTTGCCCTGCACTGGCTCATCTTTCACGCCGAGGATCGACTCACACCACGGTGGCACGTGGGACAGCCCTGTGGGAAAGTCTCGAGGGAAAGCCTCGAGAGAAAACCACAGATCATTTGATCCACGCGACGGGAAGCGTGACATTGCTGCTACAGCCTGGAAGGAAAGCGCACGTGCATGCCCCCACTCGAGACGAGGCCTGACTCCCCTGGGGAGACTCCAGAAGTACCCAAAGATCCATGTCAGCCCCTGAGAGGAATCCTCGGTTCCAGCCCTGACTCCACACAAGGTTTTTGGCCCCGGTATCGACGGGAGAGGAATCCCGAGAGGCCCCCTAGCAACTCGCATGGGGACTGGCCTCTCCTGAGGCCACCAGGGCGGGTCCCTGAGGTCCCCGTCGTAACTCGAGAACACCTGCCGCAACTCGAGAAAATCCAGGAAGTTCTCCCTTCCAGGCGAGATGAGGCCTATTTCCGATGAGGCGTCTGGAGACTAATGACACCCATCCTCTGGAACTTCGAAAGGGTCTTTCACACCCTTGCTGCAACTCAAGAAGTTCACCGACATACCCGTGTCCACTCGAGAGGAAGCACGATGGTCCCGCCCACATCCCGAGGAGCCCCGTTTCCCCCTCGTAGCTCGAGATGAGGGATCCTTTCCCTGCTTTCAACGGGAAAGAATTCCCGGAGTTCCCGTCACAACTCAAGTGGAGGCACTCTCAACAGGAAAGGCGAGAGGAACTCCATGGTCGTACCACCATTCCAAGAGTCCCCCAGATGTCTCAGTCCATTCCAGAGGAACCTCTTTGCCCTGCACTGGCTCATCTTTCACGCCGAGTATCGACTCACACCACGGTGGCACGTGGGAGAGCCCTGTGGGAAAGCCTCGAGGGAAAGCCTCGAGGGAAAACCACAGATCCTTTGATCCACGCGACGGGAAGCGTGACATTGCTGCTACAGCCTGGAAGGAAAGCACACGTGCATGCCCCCACTCGAGACGAGGCCTGACTCCCCTGGGGAGACTCCAGAAGTACCCAAAGATCCATGTCAGCCCCTGAGAGGAATCCTCGGTTCCGGCCCTGACTCCACACAAGCTTTTTGGCCCCGGTATCGACGGGAGAGGAATCCCGAGAGGCCCCCTAGCAACTCGCATGGGGACTGGCCTCTCCTGAGGCCACCAGGGCGGGTCCCTGAGGTCCCCGTCGTAACTCGGGAACACCTGCCGCAACTCGAGAAAATCCAGGAAGTTCTCCCTTCCAGGCGAGATGAGGCCTATTTCCGATGAGGCGTCTGGAGACTAATGACACCTAACCTCTGGAACTTCGAAAGGGTCTTTCACACCCTTGCTGCAACTCAAGAAGTTTACCGCCAAACCCGTTTCCACACGAGAGGAAGCACGATGGTCCCGCCCACATCCAGAGGAGCCCCGTTTCCCCCTCGTAGCTTGAGATGAGGGATCCTTTCCCTGCTTTCAACGGGAAAGAATTCCCGGCATTCCCGTCGCATCTCAAGAGGAGGCACTCTCAACAGGAAAGGCGAGAGGAACTCCATGGTCGTACCACCATTCCAAGAGTCCCCCAGATGTCTCAGTCCATTCCAGAGGAACCTCTTTGCCCTGCACTGGCTCATTTTTCACGCCGAGTATCGACTCACACCACGGTGGCACGTGGGACAGCCCTGTGGGAAAGCCTCGAGGGAAAGCCTCGAGGGAAAACCACAGATCTTTTGATCCACGCGACAGGAAGCTTGACATTGCTGCTACAGCCTGGAAGGAAAGCGCACGTGCATGCCCCCACTCGAGACGAGGCCTGACTCCTCTGGGGAGACTCCAGAAGTACCCAAAGATCCATGTCAGCCCCTGAGAGGAATCCTCGGTTCTGGCCCTGACTCCACACAAGGTTTTTGGCCCCGGTATCGACGGGAGAGGAATCCCGAGAGGCCCCCTAGCAACTCGCATGGGGACTGGCCTCTCCTGAGGCCATCAGGGCGGGTCCCTGTGGTACCCGTCGTAACTCGAGAACACCTGCCGCACCTCGAGAAAATCCAGGAAGTTCTCCCTTCCAGGCTAGATGAGGCCTATTTCCGATGAGGCGTCTGGAGACTAATGACACCCAAACTCTGGAACTTCGAAAGGGTCTTTCACACCCTTGCTGCAACTCAAGAAGTTTACCGCCATACCCGTCTCCACACGAGAGAAAGCACGATGGTCCCGCCCACATCCAGAGGAGCCCCGTTTCCCCCTCGTAGCTCGAGATGAGGGATCCTTTCCCTGCTTTCAACGGGAAAGAATTCCCGGCATTCCCGTCGCATCTCAAGAGGAGGCACTCTCAACATAAAGGCCAGAGGAACTCCATGGTCGTACCACCATTCCAAGAGTCCCCCAGATGTCTCAGTCCATTCCAGAGGAACCTCTTTGCCCTGCACTGGCTCATCTTTCACGCCGAGAATCGACTCACACCACGGTGGCACGTGGGACAGCCCTGTGGGAAAGCCTCGAGGGAAAGCCTAGAGGGAAAACCACAGATCCTTTGATCCACGCGACGGGAAGCGTGACATTGCTGCTACAGCCTGGAAGGAAAGCGCACGTGCATGCCCCCACTCGAGACGAGGCCTGACTCCCCTAGGGAGACTCCAGAAGTACCCAAAGATCCATGTCAGCCCCTGAGAGGAATCCTCGGTTCCGGCCCTGACTCCACACAAGGTATTTGGCCCCAGTATCGACGGGAGAGGAATCCCGAGAGGCCCCCTAGCAACACGCATGGGGACTGGCCTCTCCTGAGGCCATCAGGGCGGGTCCCTGTGGTACCAGTCGTAACTCGAGAACACCTGCCGCACCTCGAGAAAATCCAGGAAGTTCTCCCTTCCAGGCGAGATGAGGTCTATTTCCGATGAGGCGTCTGGAGACTGACACGTAACCTCTGGAACTTCGAAAGGGTCTTTCACACCCTTGCTGCAACTCAAGAAGTTCACCGCCATACCCGTCTCCACTCGAGAGGAAGCACGATGGTCCCGCCCACATCCAGAGGAGCCCCGTTTACCCCTCGTAGCTCGAGATGAGGGATCCTTTCCCTGCTTTCAACGGGAAAGTATTCCCAGCGTTCCCGTCGCATCTCAAGAGGAGGCACTCTCAACAGGAAAGGCGAGAGGAACTCCATGGTCGTACCACCATTCCAAGAGTCCCCCAGATGTCTCAGTCCATTCCAGAGGAAACTCTTTGCCCTGCACTGGCTCATCTTTCACGCCGAGGATCGACTCACACCACGGTGGTACGTGGGACAGCCCTGTGGGAAAGCCTCGAGGGAAAGCCTCGAGGGAAAACCACAGATCCTTTGATCCACGCGACATGAAGCTTGACATTGCTGTTACAGCCTGGAAGGAAAGCGCACGTGCATGCCCCCACTCGAGACGAGGCCTGACTCCCCTGGGGAGACTCCAGAAGTACCCAAAGATCCATGTCAGCCCCTGAGAGGAATCCTCGGTTCTGGCCCTGACTCCACACAAGGTTTTTGGCCCCGGTATCGACGGGAGAGGAATCCCTAGAGGCCCCCTAGCAACTCGCATGGGGACTGGCCTCTCCTGAGGCCATCAGGGCGGGTCCCTGTGGTACCCGTCGTAACTCGAGAACACCTGCCGCACCTCAAGAAAATCCAGGAAGTTCTCCCTTCCAGGCTAGATGAGGCCTATTTCCGATGAGGCGTCTGGAGACTAATGACACCTAACCTCTGGAACTTCGAAAGGGTCTTTCACACCCTTGCTGCAACTCAAGAAGTTCACCGACATACCCGTGTCCACTCGAGAGGAAGCACGATGGTCCCGCCGACATCCCGAGGAGCCCCGTTTCCCCCTCGTAGCTCGAGATGAGGGATCCTTTCCCTGCTTCCAACGGGAAAGAATTCCCGGCGTTCCCGTCGCATCTCAAGAGGAGGCACTCTCAACAGGAAAGGCGAGAGGAACTCCATGGTCGTACCACCATTCCAAGAGTCCCCCAGATGTCTCAGTCCATTCCAGAGGAACCTCTTTGCCCTGCACTGGCTCATCTTTCACGCCGAGGATCGACTCACACCACGGTGGCACGTGGGACAGCCCTGTGGGAAAGCCTCGAGGGAAAGCCTCGAGGGAAAACCACAGATCCTTTGATGCACGCGACGGGAAGCGTGACATTGCTGCTACAGCCTGGAAGGAAAGCACACATGCATGCCCCCACTCGAGACGAGGCCTGACTCCCCTGGGGAGACTCCAGAAGTACCCAAAGATCCATGTCAGCCCCTGAGAGGAATCCTCAGTTCCGGCCCTGACTCCACACAAGGTTTTTGGCCCCGGTATCGACGGGAGAGGAATCCCGAGAGGCCCCCTAGCAACTCGCATGGGGACTGGCCTCTCCTGAGGCCATCAGGGCGGGTCCCTGTGGTACCCGTCGTAACTCGAGAACATCTGCCGCACCTCGAGAAAATCCAGGAAGTTCTCCCTTCCAGGCGAGATGAGGCCTATTTCCGATGAGGCGTCTGGAGACTAATGACACCTAACCTCTGGAACTTCGAAAGGGTCTTTCACACCCTTGCTGCAACTCAAGAAGTTCACCGACATACCCGTGTCCACTCGAGAGGAAGCACGATGGTCCCGCCCACATCCCGAGGAGCCCCGTTTCCCCCTCGTAGCTCGAGATGAGGGATCCTTTCCCTGCTTTCTACGGGAAAGAATTCCCGGCGTTCCCGTCGCATCTCAAGAGGAGGCACTCTCAACAGGAAAGGCTAGAGGAACTCCATGGTCGTACCACCATTCCAAGAGTCCCCCAGATGTCTCAGTCCATTCCAGAGGAACCTCTTTGCCCTGCACTGGCTCATCTTTCACGCCGAGGATCGACTCACACCACGGTGGCACGTGGGACAGCCCTGTGGGAAAGCCTCGAGGGAAAGCCTCCAGGGAAAACCACAGATCCTTTGATGCACGTGACGGGAAGCGTGACATTGCTGCTACAGCCTGGAAGGAAAGCACACGTGCATGCCCCCACTCGAGACGAGGCCTGACTCGCCTGGGGAGACTCCAGAAGTACCCAAAGATCCATGTCAGCCCCTGAGAGGAATCCTCGGTTCCGGCCCTGACTCCACACAAGGTTTTTGCCCCGGTATCGACGGGAGAGGAATCCCGAGAGGCCCCCTAGCAACTCGCATGGGGACTGGCCTCTCCTGAGGCCACCAGGGCGGGTCCCTGAGGTCCCCGTCGTAACTCGAGAACACCTGCCGCAACTCGAGAAAATCCAGGAAGTTCTCCCTTCCAGGCGAGATGAGGCCTATTTCCGATGAGGCGTCTGGAGACTAATGACACCTAACCTCTGGAACTTTGAAAGGGTCTTTCACACCCTTGCTGCAACTCAAGAAGTTCACCGCCATACCCGTCTCCACTCGAGAGGAAGCACGATGGTCCCGCCCACATCCAGAGGAGCCCCGTTTCCCCCTGGTAGCTCGAGATGAGGGATCCTTTCCCTGCTTTCAACGGGAAAGAATTCCCGGCATTCCCGTCGCATCTCAAGAGGAGGCACTCTCAACAGGAAAGGCGAGAGGAACTCCATGGTCGTACCACCATTCCAAGAGTCCCTCAGATGTCTCAGTCCATTCCAGAGGAACCTCTTTGCCCTGCACTGGCTCATCTTTCACGCCGAGGATCGACTCACACCACGGTGGCACGTGGGACAGCCCTGTGGGAAAGCCTCGAGGGAAAGCCTCGAGAGAAAACCACAGATCATTTGATCCACGCGACGGGAAGCGTGACATTGCTGCTACAGCCTGGAAGGAAAGCGCACGTGCATGCCCCCACTCGAGACGAGGCCTGACTCCCCTGGGGAGACTCCAGAAGTACCCAAAGATCCATGTCAGCCCCTGAGAGGAATCCTCGGTTCCAGCCCTGACTCCACACAAGGTTTTTGGCCCCGGTATCGACGGGAGAGGAATCCCGAGAGGCCCCCTAGCAACTCGCATGGGGACTGGCCTCTCCTGAGGCCACCAGGGCGGGTCCCTGAGGTCCCCGTCGTAACTCGAGAACACCTGCCGCAACTCGAGAAAATCCAGGAAGTTCTCCCTTCCAGGCGAGATGAGGCCTATTTCCGATGAGGCGTCTGGAGACTAATGACACCCATCTTCTGGAACTTCGAAAGGGTCTTTCACACCCTTGCTGCAACTCAAGAAGTTCACCAACATACCCGTGTCCACTCGAGAGGAAGCACGATGGTCCCGCCCACATCCCGAGGAGCCCCGTTTCCCCCTCGTAGCTCGAGATGAGGGATCCTTTCCCTGCTTTCAACGGGAAAGAATTCCCGGAGTTCCCGTCACAACTCAAGTGGAGGCACTCTCAACAGGAAAGGCGAGAGGAACTCCATGGTCGTACCACCATTCCAAGAGTCCCCCAGATGTCTCAGTCCATTCCAGAGGAACCTCTTTGCCCTGCACTGGCTCATCTTTCACGCCGAGTATCGACTCACACCACGGTGGCACGTGGGAGAGCCCTGTGGGAAAGCCTCGAGGGAAAGCCTCGAGGGAAAACCACAGATCCTTTGATCCACGCGACGGGAAGCGTGACATTGCTGCTACAGCCTGGAAGGAAAGCACACGTGCATGCCCCCACTCGAGACGAGGCCTGACTCCCCTGGGGAGACTCCAGAAGTACCCAAAGATCCATGTCAGCCCCTGAGAGGAATCCTCGGTTCCGGCCCTGACTCCACACAAGCTTTTTGGCCCCGGTATCGACGGGAGAGGAATCCCGAGAGGCCCCCTAGCAACTCGCATGGGGACTGGCCTCTCCTGAGGCCACCAGGGCGGGTCCCTGAGGTCCCCGTCGTAACTCGGGAACACCTGCCGCAACTCGAGAAAATCCAGGAAGTTCTCCCTTCCAGGCGAGATGAGGCCTATTTCCGATGAGGCGTCTGGAGACTAATGACACCTAACCTCTGGAACTTCGAAAGGGTCTTTCACACCCTTGCTGCAACTCAAGAAGTTTACCGCCAAACCCGTTTCCACACGAGAGGAAGCACGATGGTCCCGCCCACATCCAGAGGAGCCCCGTTTCCCCCTCGTAGCTTGAGATGAGGGATCCTTTCCCTGCTTTCAACGGGAAAGAATTCCCGGCATTCCCGTCGCATCTCAAGAGGAGGCACTCTCAACAGGAAAGGCGAGAGGAACTCCATGGTCGTACCACCATTCCAAGAGTCCCCCAGATGTCTCAGTCCATTCCAGAGGAACCTCTTTGCCCTGCACTGGCTCATTTTTCACGCCGAGTATCGACTCACACCACGGTGGCACGTGAGACAGCCCTGTGGGAAAGCCTCGAGGGAAAGCCTCGAGGGAAAACCACAGATCTTTTGATCCACGCGACAGGAAGCTTGACATTGCTGCTACAGCCTGGAAGGAAAGCGCACGTGCATGCCCCCACTCGAGACGAGGCCTGACTCCTCTGGGGAGACTCCAGAAGTACCCAAAGATCCATGTCAGCCCCTGAGAGGAATCCTCGGTTCTGGCCCTGACTCCACACAAGGTTTTTGGCCCCGGTATCGACGGGAGAGGAATCCCGAGAGGCCCCCTAGCAACTCCCATGGGGACTGGCCTCTCCTGAGGCCATCAGGGCGGGTCCCTGTGGTACCCGTCGTAACTCGAGAACACCTGCCGCACCTCGAGAAAATCCAGGAAGTTCTCCCTTCCAGGCTAGATGAGGCCTATTTCCGATGAGGCGTCTGGAGACTAATGACACCTAACCTCTGGAACTTCGAAAGGGTCTTTCACACCCTTGCTGCAACTCAAGAAGTTCACCGACATACCCGTGTCCACTCGAGAGGAAGCACGATGGTCCCGCCCACATCCCGAGGAGCCCCGTTTCCCCCTCGTAGCTTGAGATGAGGGATCCTTTCCCTGCTTTCAACGGGAAAGAATTCCCGGCATTCCCGTCGCATCTCAAGAGGAGGCACTCTCAACAGGAAAGGCGAGAGGAACTCCATGGTCGTACCACCATTCCAAGAGTCCCCCAGATGTCTCAGTCCATTCCAGAGGAACCTCTTTGCCCTGCACAGGCTCATCTTTCACGCCGAGGATCGACACACAACACGGTGGTACGTGGGACAGCCCTGTGGGAAAGCCTCGAGGGAAAGCCTCGAGGGAAAACCACAGATCCTTTGATCCACGCGACAGGAAGCTTGACATTGCTGCTACAGCCTGGAAGGAAAGCGCACGTGCATGCCCCCACTCGAGACGAGGCCTGACTCCCCTGGGGAGACTCCAGAAGTACCCAAAGATCCATGTCAGCCCCTGAGAGGAATCCTCGGTTCTGGCCCTGACTCCACACAAGGTTTTTGGCCCCGGTATCGACGGGAGAGGAATCCCTAGAGGCCCCCTAGCCACTCGCATGGGGACTGGCCTCTCCTGAGGCCATCAGGGCGGGTCCCTGTGGTACCCGTCGTAACTCGAGAACACCTGCCGCACCTCGAGAAAATCCAGGAAGTACTCCCTTCCAGGCTAGATGAGGCCTATTTCCGATGAGGCGTCTGGAGACTAATGACACCTAACCTCTGGAACTTCGAAAGGGTCTTTCACACCCTTGCTGCAACTCAAGAAGTTCACCGACATACCCGTGTCCACTCGAGAGGAAGCACGATGGTCCCGCCCACATCCCGAGGAGCCCCGTTTCCCCCTCGTAGCTCGAGATGAGGGATCCTTTCCCTGCTTCCAACGGGAAAGAATTCCCGGCGTTCCCGTCGCATCTCAAGAGGAGGCACTCTCAACAGGAAAGGCGAGAGGAACTCCATGGTCGTACCACCATTCCAAGAGTCCCCCAGATGTCTCAGTCCATTCCAGAGGAACTTCTTTGCCCTGCAATGGCTCATCTTTCACGCCGAGGATCGACTCACACCACGGTGGCACGTGGGACAGCCCTGTGGGAAAGCCTCGAGGGAAAGCCTCGAGGGAAAACCACAGATCCTTTGATGCACGCGACGGGAAGCGTGACATTGCTGCTACAGCATGGAAGGAAAGCACACATGCATGCCCCCACTCGAGACGAGGCCTGACTCCCCTGGGGAGACTCCAGAAGTACCCAAAGATCCATGTCAGCCCCTGAGAGGAATCCTCGGTTCCGGCCCTGACTCCACACAAGCTTTTTGGCCCCGGTATCGACGGGAGAGGAATCCCGAGAGGCCCCCTAGCAACTCGCATGGGGACTGGCCTCTCCTGAGGCCACCAGGGCGGGTCCCTGAGGTCCCCGTCGTAACTTGGGAACACCTGCCGCAACTCGAGAAAATCCAGGAAGTTCTCCCTTCCAGGCGAGATGAGGCCTATTTCCGATGAGGCGTCTGGAGACTAATGACACCTAACCTCTGGAACTTCGAAAGGGTCTTTCACACCCTTGCTGCAACTCAAGAAGTTTACCGCCAAACCCGTTTCCACACGAGAGGAAGCACGATGGTCCCGCCCACATCCAGAGGAGCCCCGTTTCCCCCTCGTAGCTTGAGATGAGGGATCCTTTCCCTGCTTTCAACGGGAAAGAATTCCCGGCATTCCCGTCGCATCTCAAGAGGAGGCACTCTCAACAGGAAAGGCGAGAGGAACTCCATGGTCGTACCACCATTCCAAGAGTCCCCCAGATGTCTCAGTCCATTCCAGAGGAACCTCTTTGCCCTGCACTGGCTCATTTTTCACGCCGAGTATCGACTCACACCACGGTGGCACGTGGGACAGCCCTGTGGGAAAGCCTCGAGGGAAAGCCTCGAGGGAAAACCACAGATCTTTTGATCCACGCGACAGGAAGCTTGACAGTGCTGCTACAGCCTGGAAGGAAAGCGCACGTGCATGCCCCCACTCGAGACGAGGCCTGACTCCTCTGGGGAGACTCCAGAAGTACCCAAAGATCCATGTCAGCCCCTGAGAGGAATCCTCGGTTCTGGCCCTGACTCCACACAAGGTTTTTGGCCCCGGTATCGACGGGAGAGGAATCCCGAGAGGCCCCCTAGCAACTCCCATGGGGACTGGCCTCTCCTGAGGCCATCAGGGCGGGTCCCTGTGGTACCCGTCGTAACTCGAGAACACCTGCCGCACCTCGAGAAAATCCAGGAAGTTCTCCCTTCCAGGCTAGATGAGGCCTATTTCCGATGAGGCGTCTGGAGACTAATGACACCTAACTTCTGGAACTTCGAAAGGGTCTTTCACACCCTTGCTGCAACTCAAGAAGTTCACCGACATACCCGTGTCCACTCGAGAGGAAGCACGATGGTCCCGCCCACATCCCGAGGAGCCCCGTTTCCCCCTCGTAGCTTGAGATGAGGGATCCTTTCCCTGCTTTCAACGGGAAAGAATTCCCGGCATTCCCGTCGCATCTCAAGAGGAGGCACTCTCAACAGGAAAGGCGAGAGGAACTCCATGGTCGTACCACCATTCCAAGAGTCCCCCAGATGTCTCAGTCCATTCCAGAGGAACCTCTTTGCCCTGCACAGGCTCATCTTTCACGCCGAGGATCGACACACAACACGGTGGTACGTGGGACAGCCCTGTGGGAAAGCCTCGAGGGAAAGCCTCGAGGGAAAACCACAGATCCTTTGATCCACGCGACAGGAAGCTTGACATTGCTGCTACAGCCTGGAAGGAAAGCGCACGTGCATGCCCCCACTCGAGACGAGGCCTGACTCCCCTGGGGAGACTCCAGAAGTACCCAAAGATCCATGTCAGCCCCTGAGAGGAATCCTCGGTTCTGGCCCTGACTCCACACAAGGTTTTTGGCCCCGGTATCGACGGGAGAGGAATCCCTAGAGGCCCCCTAGCCACTCGCATGGGGACTGGCCTCTCCTGAGGCCATCAGGGCGGGTCCCTGTGGTACCCGTCGTAACTCGAGAACACCTGCCGCACCTCGAGAAAATCCAGGAAGTACTCCCTTCCAGGCTAGATGAGGCCTATTTCCGATGAGGCGTCTGGAGACTAATGACACCTATCCTCTGGAACTTCGAAAGGGTCTTTCACACCCTTGCTGCAACTCAAGAAGTTCACCGACATACCCGTGTCCACTCGAGAGGAAGCACGATGGTCCCGCCCACATCCCGAGGAGCCCCGTTTCCCCCTCGTAGCTCGAGATGAGGGATCCTTTCCCTGCTTCCAACGGGAAAGAATTCCCGGCGTTCCCGTCGCATCTCAAGAGGAGGCACTCTCAACAGGAAAGGCGAGAGGAACTCCATGGTCGTACCACCATTCCAAGAGTCCCCCAGATGTCTCAGTCCATTCCAGAGGAACTTCTTTGCCCTGCAATGGCTCATCTTTCACGCCGAGGATCGACTCACACCACGGTGGCACGTGGGACAGCCCTGTGGGAAAGCCTCGAGGGAAAGCCTCGAGGGAAAACCACAGATCCTTTGATGCACGCGACGGGAAGCGTGACATTGCTGCTACAGCATGGAAGGAAAGCACACATGCATGCCCCCACTCGAGACGAGGCCTGACTCCCCTGTGGAGACTCCAGAAGTACCCAAAGATCCATGTCAGCCCCTGAGAGGAATCCTCGGTTCCGGCCCTGACTCCACACAAGGTTTTTGGCCCCGGTATCGACGGGAGAGGAATCCCGAGAGGCCCCCTAGCAACTCGCATGGGGAGTGGCCTCTCCTGAGGCCATCAGGGCGGGTCCCTGTGGTACCCGTCGTAACTCGAGAACATCTGCCGCACCTCGAGAAAATCCAGGAAGTTCTCCCTTCCAGGCGAGATGAGGCCTATTTCCGATGAGGCGTCTGGAGACTAATGACACCTAACCTCTGGAACTTCGAAAGGGTCTTTCACACCCTTGCTGCAACTCAAGAAGTTCACCGACATACCCGTGTCCACTCGAGAGGAAGCACGATGGTCCCGCCCACATCCCGAGGAGCCCCGTTTCCCCCTCGTAGCTCGAGATGAGGGATCCTTTCCCTGCTTTCTACGGGAAAGAATTCCCGGCGTTCCCGTCGCATCTCAAGAGGAGGCACTCTCAACAGGAAAGGCTAGAGGAACTCCATGGTCGTACCACCATTCCAAGAGTCCCCCAGATGTCTCAGTCCATTCCAGAGGAACCTCTTTGCCCTGCACTGGCTCATCTTTCACGCCGAGGATCGACTCACACCACGGTGGCACATGGGACAGCCCTGTGGGAAAGCCTCGAGGGAAAGCCTCGAGGGAAAACCACAGATCCTTTGATGCACGCGACGGGAAGCGTGACATTGCTGCTACAGCCTGGAAGGAAAGCACACGTGCATGCCCCCACTCGAGACGAGGCCTGACTCCCCTGGGGAGACTCCAGAAGTACCCAAAGATCCATGTCAGCCCCTGAGAGGAATCCTCGGTTCCGGCCCTGACTCCACACAAGGTTTTTGCCCCGGTATCGACGGGAGAGGAATCCCGAGAGGCCCCCTAGCAACTCGCATGGGGACTGGCCTCTCCTGAGGCCACCAGGGAGGGTCCCTGAGGTCCCCGTCGTAACTCGAGAACACCTGCCGCAACTCGAGAAAATCCAGGAAGTTCTCCCTTCCAGGCGAGATGAGGCCTATTTCCGATGAGGCGTCTGGAGACTAATGACACCTAACCTCTGGAACTTCGAACGGGTCTTTCACACCCTTGCTGCAACTCAAGAAGTTCACCGCCATACCCGTCTCCACTCGAGAGGAAGCACGATGGTCCCGCCCACATCCAGAGGAGCCCCGTTTCCCCCTGGTAGCTCGAGATGAGGGATCCTTTCCCTGCTTTCAACGGGAAAGAATTCCCGGCATTCCCGTCGCATCTCAAGAGGAGGCACTCTCAACAGGAAAGGCGAGAGGAACTCCATGGTCGTACCACCATTCCAAGAGTCCCTCAGATGTCTCAGTCCATTCCAGAGGAACCTCTTTGCCCTGCACTGGCTCATCTTTCACGCCGAGGATCGACTCACACCACGGTGGCACGTGGGACAGCCCTGTGGGAAAGCCTCGAGGGAAAGCCTCGAGAGAAAACCACAGATCATTTGATCCACGCGACGGGAAGCGTGACATTGCTGCTACAGCCTGGAAGGAAAGCGCACGTGCATGCCCCCACTCGAGACGAGGCCTGACTCCCCTGGGGAGACTCTAGAAGTACCCAAAGATCCATGTCAGCCCCTGAGAGGAATCCTCGGTTCTGGCCCTGATTCCACACAAGGTTTTTGGCCCCGGTGTCGACGGGAGAGGAATCCCGAGAGGCCCCCTAGCACATCGCATGGGGACTGGCCTCTCCTGAGGCCATCAGGGCGGGTCCCTGTGGTACCCGTCGTAACTCGAGAACACCTGCCGCACCTCGAGAAAATCCAGGAAGTTCTCCCTTCCAGGCTAGATGAAGCCTATTTCCGATGAGGCGTCTGGAGACTAATGACACCTAACTTCTGGAACTTCGAAAGGGTCTTTCACACCCTTGCTGCAACTCAAGAAGTTTACCGCCATACCCGTCTCCACACGAGAGAAAGCACGATGGTCCCGCCCACATCCAGAGGAGCCCCGTTTCCCCCTCGTAGCTCGAGATGAGGGATCCTTTCCCTGCTTTCAACGGGAAAGAATTCCCGGCGTTCCCGTCGCATCTCAAGAGGAGGCACTCTCAACAGGAAAGGCGAGAGGAACTCCATGGTCGTACCACCATTCCAAGAGTCCCCCAGATGTCTCAGTCCATTCCAGAGGAACCTCTTTGCCCTGCACTGGCTCATCTTTCACGCCGAGGATCGACTCACACCACGGTGGCACGTGGGACAGCCCTGTGGGAAAGCCTCGAGGGAAAGCCTCGAGGGAAAACCACAGATCCTTTGATGCACGCGACGGGAAGCGTGACATTGCTGCTACAGCCTGGAAGGAAAGCACACGTGCATGCCCCCACTCGAGACGAGGCCTGACTCCAGTGGGGAGACTCCAGAAGTACCCAAAGATCCATGTCAGCCCCTGAGAGGAATCCTCGGTTCCAGCCCTGACTCCACACAAGGTTTTTGGCCCCGGTATCGACGGGAGAGGAATCCCGAGAGGCCCCCTAGCAACTCGCATGGGGACTGGCCTCTCCTGAGGCCACCAGGGCGGGTCCCTGAGGTCCCCGTCGTAACTCGAGAACACCTGCCGCAACTCGAGAAAATCCAGGAAGTTCTCCCTTCCAGGCGAGATGAGGCCTATTTCCGATGAGGCGTCTGGAGACTAATGACACCTAACCTCTGGAACTTCGAAAGGGTCTTTCACACCCTTGCTGCAACTCAAGAAGTTCACCGACATACCCGTCTCCACTCGAGAGGAAGCACGATGGTCCCGCCCACATCCAGAGGAGCCCCGTTTCCCCCTCGTAGCTCGAGATGAGGGATCCTTTCCCTGCTTTCAACGGGAATGAATTCCCAGCCTTCCCGTCGCATCTCAAGAGGAGGCACTCTCAACAGGAAAGGCGAGAGGAACTCCATGGTCGTACCACCATTCCAAGAGTCCCTCAGATGTCTCAGTCCATTCCAGAGGAACCTCTTTGCCCTTCACTGGCTCATCTTTCACGCCGAGGATCGATTCACACCACGGTGGCACGTGGGACAGCCCTGTGGGAAAGCCTCGAGGGAAAGCCTCGAGAGAAAACCACAGATCATTTGATCCACGCGACGGGAAGCGTGACATTGCTGCTACAGCCTGGAAGGAAAGCGCACGTGCATGCCCCCACTCGAAACGAGGCCTGACTCCCCTGGGGAGACTCTAGAAGTACCCAAAGATCCATGTCAGCCCCTGAGAGGAATCCTCGGTTCTGGCCCTGACTCCACACAAGGTTTTTGGCCCCGGTATCGACGGGAGAGGAATCCCGAGAGGCCCCCTAGCAACTCGCATGGGGACTGGCCTCTCCTGAGGCCATCAGGGCGGGTCCCTGTGGTTCCCGTCGTAACTCGAGAACACCTGCCGCACCTCGAGAAAATCCAGGAAGTTCTCCCTTCCAGGCTAGATGAGGCCTATTTCCGATGAGGCGTCTGGAGACTAATGACACCTAACTTCTGGAACTTCGAAAGGGTCTTTCACACCCTTGCTGCAACACAAGAAGTTTACCGCCATACCCGTCTCCACACGAGAGAAAGCACGATGGTCCCGCCCACATCCAGAGGAGCCCCGTTTCCCCCTCGTAGCTCGAGATGAGGGATCCCTTCCCTGCTTTCAACGGGAAAGAATTCCCGGCATTCCCGTCGCATCTCAAGAGGAGGCACTCTCAACAGGAAAGGCGAGAGGAACTCCATGGTCGTACCACCATTCCAAGAGTCCCCCAGATGTCTCAGTCCATTCCAGAGGAACCTCTTTGCCCTGCACTGGCTCATCTTTCACGCCGAGGATCGACTCACACCACGGTGGCACGTGGGACAGCCCTGTGGGAAAGCCTCGAGGGAAAGCCTCGAGGGAAAACCACAGATCCTTTGATCCACGCGACGGGAAGCGTGACATTGCTGCTACAGCCTGGAAGGAAAGCGCACGTGCATGCCCCCACTCGAGACGAGGCCTGACTACCCTCGGGAGACTCTAGAAGTACCCAAAGATCCATGTCAGCCCCTGAGAGGAATCCTCGGTTCTGACCCTGACTCCACACAAGGTTTTTGGCCCCGGTATCGACGGGAGAGGAATCCCGAGAGGCCCCCTAGCAACTCGCATGGGGACTGGCCTCTCCTGAGGCCACCAGGGCGGGTCCCTGAGGTCCCCGTCGTAACTCGAGAACACCTGCCGCAACTCGAGAAAATCCAGGAAGTTCTCCCTTCCAGGCGAGATGAGGCCTATTTCCGATGAGGCTTCTGGAGACTAACGACACCTAACCTCTGGAACTTCGAAAGGGTCTTTCACACCCTTGCTGCAACTCAATAAGTTCACCGCCATACCCGTGTCCACTCGAGAGGAAGCACGATGGTCCCGCCCACATCCAGAGGAGCCCCGTTTTCCCCTCGTAGCTCGAGATGAGGGATCATTTCCCTGCTTTCAACGGGAAAGAATTCCCGGCATTCCCGTCGCATCTCAAGAGGAGGCACTCTCAACAGGAAAGGCGAGAGGAACTCCATGGTCGTACCACCATTCCAAGAGTCCCCCAGATGTCTCAGTCCATTCCAGAGGAACATCTTTGCCCTGCACTGGCTCATCTTTCACGCCGAGGATCGACTCACACCACGGTGGCACGTGGGACAGCCCTGTGGGAAAGCCTCGAGGCAAAGCCTCGAGGGAAAACCACAGATCCTTTGATCCACGCGACGGGAGGCGTGACATTGCTGCTACAGCCTGGAAGGAAAGCGCACGTGCATGCCCCCACTCCAGACGAGGCCTGACTCCCCTGGGGAGACTCCAGAAGTACCCAAAGATCCATGTCAGCCCCTGAGAGGAATCCTCGGTTCCGGCCCTGACTCCACACAAGGTTTTTGGCCCCGGTATCGACGGGAGAGGAATCCCGAGAGGCCCCCTAGCAACTCGCATGGGGACTGGCCTCTCCTGAGGCCACCAGGGCGGGTCCCTGAGGTCTCCGTCGTAACTCGAGAACACCTGTCGCAACTCGAGAAAATCCAGGAAGTTCTCCCTTCCAGGCGAGAAGAATCCTATTTCCGATGAGGCGTTTGGAGACTAATGACACCTAAACTCTGGAATTTCGAAAGGGTCTTTCACACCCTTGCTGCAACTCAAGAAGTTCACCGCCATACCCGTCTCCACTCGCGAGGAAGCACGATGGTCCCGCCCACATCCAGAGGAGCCCCGTTTCCCCCTCGTAGCTCGAGATGAGGGATCCTTTCCCTGCTTTCAACGGGAAAGAATTCCCGGAGTTCCCGTCACAACTCAAGTGGAGGCACTCTCAACAGGAAAGGCGAGAGGAACTCCATGGTCGTACCACCATTCCAAGAGTCCCCCAGATGTCTCAGTCCATTCCAGAGGAACCTCTTTGCCCTGCACTGGCTCATCTTTCACGCCGAGTATCGACTCACAC
Organism: Capricornis sumatraensis; assembly: GCF_032405125.1. Classification (NCBI taxonomy): domain Eukaryota; kingdom Metazoa; phylum Chordata; class Mammalia; order Artiodactyla; family Bovidae; genus Capricornis; species Capricornis sumatraensis. The sequence goes on from NW_027184627.1 coordinate 526,832, forward strand.
CACGGTGGCACGTGGGAGAGCCCTGTGGGAAAGCCTCGAGGGAAAGCCTCGAGGGAAAACCACAGATCCTTTGATCCACGCGACGGGAAGCGTGACATTGCTGCTACAGCCTGGAAGGAAAGCACACGTGCATGCCCCCACTCGAGACGAGGCCTGACTCCCCTGGGGAGACTCCAGAAGTACCCAAAGATCCATGTCAGCCCCTGAGAGGAATCCTCGGTTCCGGCCCTGACTCCACACAAGCTTTTTGGCCCCGGTATCGACGGGAGAGGAATCCCGAGAGGCCCCCTAGCAACTCGCATGGGGACTGGCCTCTCCTGAGGCCACCAGGGCGGGTCCCTGAGGTCCCCGTCGTAACTCGGGAACACCTGCCGCAACTCGAGAAAATCCAGGAAGTTCTCCCTTCCAGGCGAGATGAGGCCTATTTCCGATGAGGCGTCTGGAGACTAATGACACCTAACCTCTGGAACTTCGAAAGGGTCTTTCACACCCTTGCTGCAACTCAAGAAGTTTACCGCCAAACCCGTTTCCACACGAGAGGAAGCACGATGGTCCCGCCCACATCCAGAGGAGCCCCGTTTCCCCCTCGTAGCTTGAGATGAGGGATCCTTTCCCTGCTTTCAACGGGAAAGAATTCCCGGCATTCCCGTCGCATCTCAAGAGGAGGCACTCTCAACAGGAAAGGCGAGAGGAACTCCATGGTCGTACCACCATTCCAAGAGTCCCCCAGATGTCTCAGTCCATTCCAGAGGAACCTCTTTGCCCTGCACTGGCTCATTTTTCACGCCGAGTATCGACTCACACCACGGTGGCACGTGAGACAGCCCTGTGGGAAAGCCTCGAGGGAAAGCCTCGAGGGAAAACCACAGATCTTTTGATCCACGCGACAGGAAGCTTGACATTGCTGCTACAGCCTGGAAGGAAAGCGCACGTGCATGCCCCCACTCGAGACGAGGCCTGACTCCTCTGGGGAGACTCCAGAAGTACCCAAAGATCCATGTCAGCCCCTGAGAGGAATCCTCGGTTCTGGCCCTGACTCCACACAAGGTTTTTGGCCCCGGTATCGACGGGAGAGGAATCCCGAGAGGCCCCCTAGCAACTCCCATGGGGACTGGCCTCTCCTGAGGCCATCAGGGCGGGTCCCTGTGGTACCCGTCGTAACTCGAGAACACCTGCCGCACCTCGAGAAAATCCAGGAAGTTCTCCCTTCCAGGCTAGATGAGGCCTATTTCCGATGAGGCGTCTGGAGACTAATGACACCTAACCTCTGGAACTTCGAAAGGGTCTTTCACACCCTTGCTGCATCTCAAGAAGTTCACCGACATACCCGTGTCCACTCGAGAGGAAGCACGATGGTCCCGCCCACATCCCGAGGAGCCCCGTTTCCCCCTCGTAGCTTGAGATGAGGGATCCTTTCCCTGCTTTCAACGGGAAAGAATTCCCGGCATTCCCGTCGCATCTCAAGAGGAGGCACTCTCAACAGGAAAGGCGAGAGGAACTCCATGGTCGTACCACCATTCCAAGAGTCCCCCAGATGTCTCAGTCCATTCCAGAGGAACCTCTTTGCCCTGCACAGGCTCATCTTTCACGCCGAGGATCGACACACAACACGGTGGTACGTGGGACAGCCCTGTGGGAAAGCCTCGAGGGAAAGCCTCGAGGGAAAACCACAGATCCTTTGATCCACGCGACAGGAAGCTTGACATTGCTGCTACAGCCTGGAAGGAAAGCGCACGTGCATGCCCCCACTCGAGACGAGGCCTGACTCCCCTGGGGAGACTCCAGAAGTACCCAAAGATCCATGTCAGCCCCTGAGAGGAATCCTCGGTTCTGGCCCTGACTCCACACAAGGTTTTTGGCCCCGGTATCGACGGGAGAGGAATCCCTAGAGGCCCCCTAGCCACTCGCATGGGGACTGGCCTCTCCTGAGGCCATCAGGGCGGGTCCCTGTGGTACCCGTCGTAACTCGAGAACACCTGCCGCACCTCGAGAAAATCCAGGAAGTACTCCCTTCCAGGCTAGATGAGGCCTATTTCCGATGAGGCGTCTGGAGACTAATGACACCTAACCTCTGGAACTTCGAAAGGGTCTTTCACACCCTTGCTGCAACTCAAGAAGTTCACCGACATACCCGTGTCCACTCGAGAGGAAGCACGATGGTCCCGCCCACATCCCGAGGAGCCCCGTTTCCCCCTCGTAGCTCGAGATGAGGGATCCTTTCCCTGCTTCCAACGGGAAAGAATTCCCGGCGTTCCCGTCGCATCTCAAGAGGAGGCACTCTCAACAGGAAAGGCGAGAGGAACTCCATGGTCGTACCACCATTCCAAGAGTCCCCCAGATGTCTCAGTCCATTCCAGAGGAACTTCTTTGCCCTGCAATGGCTCATCTTTCACGCCGAGGATCGACTCACACCACGGTGGCACGTGGGACAGCCCTGTGGGAAAGCCTCGAGGGAAAGCCTCGAGGGAAAACCACAGATCCTTTGATGCACGCGACGGGAAGCGTGACATTGCTGCTACAGCATGGAAGGAAAGCACACATGCATGCCCCCACTCGAGACGAGGCCTGACTCCCCTGGGGAGACTCCAGAAGTACCCAAAGATCCATGTCAGCCCCTGAGAGGAATCCTCGGTTCCGGCCCTGACTCCACACAAGCTTTTTGGCCCCGGTATCGACGGGAGAGGAATCCCGAGAGGCCCCCTAGCAACTCGCATGGGGACTGGCCTCTCCTGAGGCCACCAGGGCGGGTCCCTGAGGTCCCCGTCGTAACTTGGGAACACCTGCCGCAACTCGAGAAAATCCAGGAAGTTCTCCCTTCCAGGCGAGATGAGGCCTATTTCCGATGAGGCGTCTGGAGACTAATGACACCTAACCTCTGGAACTTCGAAAGGGTCTTTCACACCCTTGCTGCAACTCAAGAAGTTTACCGCCAAACCCGTTTCCACACGAGAGGAAGCACGATGGTCCCGCCCACATCCAGAGGAGCCCCGTTTCCCCCTCGTAGCTTGAGATGAGGGATCCTTTCCCTGCTTTCAACGGGAAAGAATTCCCGGCATTCCCGTCGCATCTCAAGAGGAGGCACTCTCAACAGGAAAGGCGAGAGGAACTCCATGGTCGTACCACCATTCCAAGAGTCCCCCAGATGTCTCAGTCCATTCCAGAGGAACCTCTTTGCCCTGCACTGGCTCATTTTTCACGCCGAGTATCGACTCACACCACGGTGGCACGTGGGACAGCCCTGTGGGAAAGCCTCGAGGGAAAGCCTCGAGGGAAAACCACAGATCTTTTGATCCACGCGACAGGAAGCTTGACAGTGCTGCTACAGCCTGGAAGGAAAGCGCACGTGCATGCCCCCACTCGAGACGAGGCCTGACTCCTCTGGGGAGACTCCAGAAGTACCCAAAGATCCATGTCAGCCCCTGAGAGGAATCCTCGGTTCTGGCCCTGACTCCACACAAGGTTTTTGGCCCCGGTATCGACGGGAGAGGAATCCCGAGAGGCCCCCTAGCAACTCCCATGGGGACTGGCCTCTCCTGAGGCCATCAGGGCGGGTCCCTGTGGTACCCGTCGTAACTCGAGAACACCTGCCGCACCTCGAGAAAATCCAGGAAGTTCTCCCTTCCAGGCTAGATGAGGCCTATTTCCGATGAGGCGTCTGGAGACTAATGACACCTAACTTCTGGAACTTCGAAAGGGTCTTTCACACCCTTGCTGCAACTCAAGAAGTTCACCGACATACCCGTGTCCACTCGAGAGGAAGCACGATGGTCCCGCCCACATCCCGAGGAGCCCCGTTTCCCACTCGTAGCTTGAGATGAGGGATCCTTTCCCTGCTTTCAACGGGAAAGAATTCCCGGCATTCCCGTCGCATCTCAAGAGGAGGCACTCTCAACAGGAAAGGCGAGAGGAACTCCATGGTCGTACCACCATTCCAAGAGTCCCCCAGATGTCTCAGTCCATTCCAGAGGAACCTCTTTGCCCTGCACAGGCTCATCTTTCACGCCGAGGATCGACACACAACACGGTGGTACGTGGGACAGCCCTGTGGGAAAGCCTCGAGGGAAAGCCTCGAGGGAAAACCACAGATCCTTTGATCCACGCGACAGGAAGCTTGACATTGCTGCTACAGCCTGGAAGGAAAGCGCACGTGCATGCCCCCACTCGAGACGAGGCCTGACTCCCCTGGGGAGACTCCAGAAGTACCCAAAGATCCATGTCAGCCCCTGAGAGGAATCCTCGGTTCTGGCCCTGACTCCACACAAGGTTTTTGGCCCCGGTATCGACGGGAGAGGAATCCCTAGAGGCCCCCTAGCCACTCGCATGGGGACTGGCCTCTCCTGAGGCCATCAGGGCGGGTCCCTGTGGTACCCGTCGTAACTCGAGAACACCTGCCGCACCTCGAGAAAATCCAGGAAGTACTCCCTTCCAGGCTAGATGAGGCCTATTTCCGATGAGGCGTCTGGAGACTAATGACACCTATCCTCTGGAACTTCGAAAGGGTCTTTCACACCCTTGCTGCAACTCAAGAAGTTCACCGACATACCCGTGTCCACTCGAGAGGAAGCACGATGGTCCCGCCCACATCCCGAGGAGCCCCGTTTCCCCCTCGTAGCTCGAGATGAGGGATCCTTTCCCTGCTTCCAACGGGAAAGAATTCCCGGCGTTCCCGTCGCATCTCAAGAGGAGGCACTCTCAACAGGAAAGGCGAGAGGAACTCCATGGTCGTACCACCATTCCAAGAGTCCCCCAGATGTCTCAGTCCATTCCAGAGGAACTTCTTTGCCCTGCAATGGCTCATCTTTCACGCCGAGGATCGACTCACACCACGGTGGCACGTGGGACAGCCCTGTGGGAAAGCCTCGAGGGAAAGCCTCGAGGGAAAACCACAGATCCTTTGATGCACGCGACGGGAAGCGTGACATTGCTGCTACAGCATGGAAGGAAAGCACACATGCATGCCCCCACTCGAGACGAGGCCTGACTCCCCTGTGGAGACTCCAGAAGTACCCAAAGATCCATGTCAGCCCCTGAGAGGAATCCTCGGTTCCGGCCCTGACTCCACACAAGGTTTTTGGCCCCGGTATCGACGGGAGAGGAATCCCGAGAGGCCCCCTAGCAACTCGCATGGGGAGTGGCCTCTCCTGAGGCCATCAGGGCGGGTCCCTGTGGTACCCGTCGTAACTCGAGAACATCTGCCGCACCTCGAGAAAATCCAGGAAGTTCTCCCTTCCAGGCGAGATGAGGCCTATTTCCGATGAGGCGTCTGGAGACTAATGACACCTAACCTCTGGAACTTCGAAAGGGTCTTTCACACCCTTGCTGCAACTCAAGAAGTTCACCGACATACCCGTGTCCACTCGAGAGGAAGCACGATGGTCCCGCCCACATCCCGAGGAGCCCCGTTTCCCCCTCGTAGCTCGAGATGAGGGATCCTTTCCCTGCTTTCTACGGGAAAGAATTCCCGGCGTTCCCGTCGCATCTCAAGAGGAGGCACTCTCAACAGGAAAGGCTAGAGGAACTCCATGGTCGTACCACCATTCCAAGAGTCCCCCAGATGTCTCAGTCCATTCCAGAGGAACCTCTTTGCCCTGCACTGGCTCATCTTTCACGCCGAGGATCGACTCACACCACGGTGGCACATGGGACAGCCCTGTGGGAAAGCCTCGAGGGAAAGCCTCGAGGGAAAACCACAGATCCTTTGATGCACGCGACGGGAAGCGTGACATTGCTGCTACAGCCTGGAAGGAAAGCACACGTGCATGCCCCCACTCGAGACGAGGCCTGACTCCCCTGGGGAGACTCCAGAAGTACCCAAAGATCCATGTCAGCCCCTGAGAGGAATCCTCGGTTCCGGCCCTGACTCCACACAAGGTTTTTGCCCCGGTATCGACGGGAGAGGAATCCCGAGAGGCCCCCTAGCAACTCGCATGGGGACTGGCCTCTCCTGAGGCCACCAGGGAGGGTCCCTGAGGTCCCCGTCGTAACTCGAGAACACCTGCCGCAACTCGAGAAAATCCAGGAAGTTCTCCCTTCCAGGCGAGATGAGGCCTATTTCCGATGAGGCGTCTGGAGACTAATGACACCTAACCTCTGGAACTTCGAACGGGTCTTTCACACCCTTGCTGCAACTCAAGAAGTTCACCGCCATACCCGTCTCCACTCGAGAGGAAGCACGATGGTCCCGCCCACATCCAGAGGAGCCCCGTTTCCCCCTGGTAGCTCGAGATGAGGGATCCTTTCCCTGCTTTCAACGGGAAAGAATTCCCGGCATTCCCGTCGCATCTCAAGAGGAGGCACTCTCAACAGGAAAGGCGAGAGGAACTCCATGGTCGTACCACCATTCCAAGAGTCCCTCAGATGTCTCAGTCCATTCCAGAGGAACCTCTTTGCCCTGCACTGGCTCATCTTTCACGCCGAGGATCGACTCACACCACGGTGGCACGTGGGACAGCCCTGTGGGAAAGCCTCGAGGGAAAGCCTCGAGAGAAAACCACAGATCATTTGATCCACGCGACGGGAAGCGTGACATTGCTGCTACAGCCTGGAAGGAAAGCGCACGTGCATGCCCCCACTCGAGACGAGGCCTGACTCCCCTGGGGAGACTCTAGAAGTACCCAAAGATCCATGTCAGCCCCTGAGAGGAATCCTCGGTTCTGGCCCTGATTCCACACAAGGTTTTTGGCCCCGGTGTCGACGGGAGAGGAATCCCGAGAGGCCCCCTAGCACATCGCATGGGGACTGGCCTCTCCTGAGGCCATCAGGGCGGGTCCCTGTGGTACCCGTCGTAACTCGAGAACACCTGCCGCACCTCGAGAAAATCCAGGAAGTTCTCCCTTCCAGGCTAGATGAAGCCTATTTCCGATGAGGCGTCTGGAGACTAATGACACCTAACTTCTGGAACTTCGAAAGGGTCTTTCACACCCTTGCTGCAACTCAAGAAGTTTACCGCCATACCCGTCTCCACACGAGAGAAAGCACGATGGTCCCGCCCACATCCAGAGGAGCCCCGTTTCCCCCTCGTAGCTCGAGATGAGGGATCCTTTCCCTGCTTTCAACGGGAAAGAATTCCCGGCGTTCCCGTCGCATCTCAAGAGGAGGCACTCTCAACAGGAAAGGCGAGAGGAACTCCATGGTCGTACCACCATTCCAAGAGTCCCCCAGATGTCTCAGTCCATTCCAGAGGAACCTCTTTGCCCTGCACTGGCTCATCTTTCACGCCGAGGATCGACTCACACCACGGTGGCACGTGGGACAGCCCTGTGGGAAAGCCTCGAGGGAAAGCCTCGAGGGAAAACCACAGATCCTTTGATGCACGCGACGGGAAGCGTGACATTGCTGCTACAGCCTGGAAGGAAAGCACACGTGCATGCCCCCACTCGAGACGAGGCCTGACTCCAGTGGGGAGACTCCAGAAGTACCCAAAGATCCATGTCAGCCCCTGAGAGGAATCCTCGGTTCCAGCCCTGACTCCACACAAGGTTTTTGGCCCCGGTATCGACGGGAGAGGAATCCCGAGAGGCCCCCTAGCAACTCGCATGGGGACTGGCCTCTCCTGAGGCCACCAGGGCGGGTCCCTGAGGTCCCCGTCGTAACTCGAGAACACCTGCCGCAACTCGAGAAAATCCAGGAAGTTCTCCCTTCCAGGCGAGATGAGGCCTATTTCCGATGAGGCGTCTGGAGACTAATGACACCTAACCTCTGGAACTTCGAAAGGGTCTTTCACACCCTTGCTGCAACTCAAGAAGTTCACCGACATACCCGTCTCCACTCGAGAGGAAGCACGATGGTCCCGCCCACATCCAGAGGAGCCCCGTTTCCCCCTCGTAGCTCGAGATGAGGGATCCTTTCCCTGCTTTCAACGGGAATGAATTCCCAGCCTTCCCGTCGCATCTCAAGAGGAGGCACTCTCAACAGGAAAGGCGAGAGGAACTCCATGGTCGTACCACCATTCCAAGAGTCCCTCAGATGTCTCAGTCCATTCCAGAGGAACCTCTTTGCCCTGCACTGGCTCATCTTTCACGCCGAGGATCGATTCACACCACGGTGGCACGTGGGACAGCCCTGTGGGAAAGCCTCGAGGGAAAGCCTCGAGAGAAAACCACAGATCATTTGATCCACGCGACGGGAAGCGTGACATTGCTGCTACAGCCTGGAAGGAAAGCGCACGTGCATGCCCCCACTCGAAACGAGGCCTGACTCCCCTGGGGAGACTCTAGAAGTACCCAAAGATCCATGTCAGCCCCTGAGAGGAATCCTCGGTTCTGGCCCTGACTCCACACAAGGTTTTTGGCCCCGGTATCGACGGGAGAGGAATCCCGAGAGGCCCCCTAGCAACTCGCATGGGGACTGGCCTCTCCTGAGGCCATCAGGGCGGGTCCCTGTGGTTCCCGTCGTAACTCGAGAACACCTGCCGCACCTCGAGAAAATCCAGGAAGTTCTCCCTTCCAGGCTAGATGAGGCCTATTTCCGATGAGGCGTCTGGAGACTAATGACACCTAACTTCTGGAACTTCGAAAGGGTCTTTCACACCCTTGCTGCAACACAAGAAGTTTACCGCCATACCCGTCTCCACACGAGAGAAAGCACGATGGTCCCGCCCACATCCAGAGGAGCCCCGTTTCCCCCTCGTAGCTCGAGATGAGGGATCCCTTCCCTGCTTTCAACGGGAAAGAATTCCCGGCATTCCCGTCGCATCTCAAGAGGAGGCACTCTCAACAGGAAAGGCGAGAGGAACTCCATGGTCGTACCACCATTCCAAGAGTCCCCCAGATGTCTCAGTCCATTCCAGAGGAACCTCTTTGCCCTGCACTGGCTCATCTTTCACGCCGAGGATCGACTCACACCACGGTGGCACGTGGGACAGCCCTGTGGGAAAGCCTCGAGGGAAAGCCTCGAGGGAAAACCACAGATCCTTTGATCCACGCGACGGGAAGCGTGACATTGCTGCTACAGCCTGGAAGGAAAGCGCACGTGCATGCCCCCACTCGAGACGAGGCCTGACTACCCTCGGGAGACTCTAGAAGTACCCAAAGATCCATGTCAGCCCCTGAGAGGAATCCTCGGTTCTGACCCTGACTCCACACAAGGTTTTTGGCCCCGGTATCGACGGGAGAGGAATCCCGAGAGGCCCCCTAGCAACTCGCATGGGGACTGGCCTCTCCTGAGGCCACCAGGGCGGGTCCCTGAGGTCCCCGTCGTAACTCGAGAACACCTGCCGCAACTCGAGAAAATCCAGGAAGTTCTCCCTTCCAGGCGAGATGAGGCCTATTTCCGATGAGGCCTCTGGAGACTAATGACACCAAACCTCTGGAACTTCGAAAGGGTCTTTCACACCCTTGCTGCAACTCAAGAAGTTCACCGCCATACCCGTGTCCACTCGAGAGGAAGCACGATGGTCCCGCCCCCATCCAGAGGAGCCCCGTTTCCCCCTCGTAGCTCGAGATGAGGGATCCTTTCCCTGCTTTCAACGGGAAAGAATTCCCGGCGTTCCCGTCGCATCTCAAGAGAAGGCACTCTCAACAGGAAAGGCGAGAGGAACTCCATGGTCGTACCACCATTCCAAGAGTCCCCCAGATGTCTCAGTCCATTCCAGAGGAACCTCTTTGCCCTGCACTGGCTCATCTTTCACGCCGAGGATCGACTCACACCACGGTGGCACGTGGGACAGCCCTGTGGGAAAGCCTCGAGGGAAAACCACAGATCCTTTGATCCACGCGACGGGAAGCGTGACATTGCTGCTACAGCCTGGAAAGAAAGTGCACGTGCATGCCCCCACTCGAGACGAGGCCTGACTCCCCTGGGGAGACTCCAGAAGTACCCAAAGATCCATGTCAGCCCCTGAGAGGAATCCTCGGTTCCGGCCCTGACTCCACACAAGGTTTTTGGCCCCGGTATCGACGGGAGAGAAATCCCGAGAGGCCCCCTAGCAACTCGCCTAGGGACTGGCCTCTCCTGAGGCCACCAGGGCGGGTCCCTGAGGTCCCCGTCGTAACTCGAGAACACCTGCCGCAACTCGAGAAAATCCAGGAAGTTCTCCCTTCCAGGCGAGATGAGGCCTATTTCCGATGAGGCCTCTGGAGACTAATGACACCAAACCTCTTGAACTTCGAAAGGGTCTTTCACACCCTTGGTGCAACTCAAGAAGTTCACCGCCATACCCGTCTCCACTCGAGAGGAAGCACGATGGTCCCGCCCACATCCAGAGGAGCCCCGTTTCCCCCTCGTAGCTCGAGATGAGGGATCCTTTCACTACTTTCAACGGGAAAGAATTCCCGGCGTTCCCGTCGCATCTCAAGAGGAGGCACTCTCAACAGGAAAGGCGAGAGGAACTCCATGGTCGTACCACCATTCCAAGAGTCCCCCAGATGTCTCAGTCCATTCCAGAGGAACCTCTTTGCCCTGCACTGGCTCATCTTTCACGCCGAGGATCGACTCACACCACGGTGGCACGTGGGACAGCCCTGTGGGAAAGCCTCGAGGGAAAACCACAGATCATTTGATCCACGCGACAGGTAGCGTGACATTGCTGCTACAGCCTGGAAGGAAAGTGCACGTGCATGCCCCCACTCGAGACGAGGCCTGACTCCCCTGGGGAGACTCCAGAAGTACCCAAAGATCCATGTCAGCCCCTGAGAGGAATCCTCGGTTCCGGCCCTGACTCCACACAAGGTTTTTGGCCCCGGTATCGACGGGAGAGGAATCCCGAGAGGCCCCCTAGCAACTCGCATAGGGACTGGCCTCTCCTGAGGCCACCAGGGCGGGTCCCTGAGGTCCCCGTCGTAACTCGAGAACACCTGCCGCAACTCGAGAAAATCCAGGAAGTTCTCCCTTCCAGGCGAGATGAGGCCTATTTCCGATGAGGCGTCTGGAGACTAATGACACCTTACCTCTGGAACTTCGAAAGGGTCTTTCACAGCCTTGCTGCAACTCAAGAAGTTCACCACCATACCCTGCCGGAAGCCAGTGTGAGGAATCCCGCCCGTGACAAGGTCATGAGGAAGGAAGCTGACATACGCAAGGCGTGCTCAGACTTCAGGGACCCCTCTGGATATTCCTAAGCATGTACCCCAGCAAAAATCTGCTGGCTTTTGTGCTCTGCTTTTCCACTTTTCTGATATTCTCTGGAAAAAAGTCAATTCAGGGTTTTAGTCTTCTGCATTTGAAAGGGATGTTTCAGTTAAACCCCTCTGATAGCTCTCTAGTCTGCCTAACAGGTTCCCCAGACCTCTTACAGCTTGTGAATTGCTTACAGCCCCCCAACCGCGAGAGGCACAAAGCTTACAGCTTGTGAATTGCTTACAGCCCCCCAACCGCGGGAGGCACAAAGCTTAAAAGCATCTTAAAGATACAGAGCCTTTTCTAAAGAGTTAAAAATTATATTGGTAGAGGGTTTTCACTGTTGACTCAAGGATTGCTGCCAGACCTCCTTATTCTTTATCTTTTAGGCACCTGGAAGGATGTTAATGTAAGCAGGATGTAGAAAAAGATACATAGTAGTTTTGATGTTAGCAACACTAGACTTTTGAGTTAATTGCTTCTCTTTTGCTATAAATCACTGCACTCCCTCTACTTGTTATAAGTTGCTGTATCCTTGCTGTCTAAGAATGTAACTTTCTTTAGTGCTTTCCGAGAGTGGCACCAGACCTTGGGAAGATCAACACAAATAAGTCTTGTGGTTGACAAACCCTTATCAGAAAAAAGGCTGTAAAATGTTAATTGGCCCTTTTGGTTGGAAGATGATGTAAATTACCTAAGACTTGTGTATACAATTAGGTATGCAGAGAGAAAAGCCTGGTTTTGATAAGAGTCTGGACTGCTAACGCTGCATAACTTTGTGTTACCCATTGATCTCCATGTTTTATCAAAAGTATAAAAGGCCTTCTGAACAATAAAGGACGGGACCAGATTCTCAGACCAGTTTCTCGGACTAGTCTCGGCCTGGTTTCTTGGGAATCTGGCTCCCCCCCTGTCTCTCTCTCTCTCTCTTTTTCTCTCCCTTTTCTTCCCTCTGCTCTTTACTTTAATTTCAGGCTGAATTTCCATCTGGGGCGCGGAGGCTCGCCAGGTCTACTTATTTGCCCTGGTTATTAAGATCCGCGAGAAAGGGAGCTTAAGGCGAGGCACCCTTAGATATTCAAGCGGGCACCGGTGGCCCAACGTAGATGGTGCAAATTCCTTGTCTGGAATTTTATTGGTCTTCCGCGTAAACCAAGCTATTCAGCCCTCTTTCTCCACTTAATCTTCCTACTGCACTACAGTTTCTTAATCTAATCTTATATTAATAAATAAACAAGTCTTTCCACGCCAACGCCGTCCACCCTTCGAATTCCCTGGATCCACCGGGGCTGGACCCCGGCAAGTGGCGCCCGGAACAGGCTATTCGAAGGTAGGTTCCTCGGAGCAAAAGCTCCCCCCGGAGCACTCTCTGTAGCTCCCCCCGGAGCACTCTCTGTTGCTCCCCCCGGAGCACTCTCTGTTGCTCCCCCCCGGAGTGACTTAATCACTCCCCCCGGAGTACTTTCGGGTACTCCCCCAGTGTTGAGTGTTCGGGACGGCTAGGACCCCACTCAGGGTGCCGCGGACCCCCCTGTAGGATAGACAGGGTGAGGAGGAGTGGGAAGTGTTCAAGGGTTTAAGAGAAACCTGGTGCTCTAGAGGTTGAAAAGAAACCTGCTATCTTAGGGTTGAAAACAAAACCCCCCTCGCCAAAGGTAAAACCTTTTTGTTGAGGTAGACTTTTCTATAAGACTTAATTTTCTGACATGGGTAACAGTGAATCAAAAGAAAGACAGCTTTTTACAGGAGTAATCTTGCAGTTACTAACTAAACGAGGAATTAAAGTTAAAAAATCCAATATTCATTCATTTTTTTCCTTTGTACAAGAACAGTGTCCCTGGTTTCCAGAAGAAGGCACTGTTAACTTAGACACCTGGGAGAGAGTAGGAAAACAACTAAAAACTTACCATGCTGAACATGGCTCACAAAAGGTGCCTACTGACGCCTTTTCCTTATGGAATATAATTAGGGACGCTCTAGACCCTGCCCCTGAATCTGAAAAGGTACATCTTAAAGAGGAAAGTGCAGAGAAAAAGGTATCTATCGAAGAGGAGAGTGATGAAAAGGAGGCTACACCTAACTATCGGCAGTTGAGTCAAATGATAGCTGCAATGACTGCCCAAGAAAAGGTAATAGATAGAGATGACAAAAAAGAGCAGCTTTCAGATGAGGAAGATTTGGAAGAGGAAGTAAGTCAAGATCATTCTGATGAGGACTGGTCTTTATTAAATAAAGATGCTCCAAGGAGTTTAAGAGAAACTTCTCCAATTAGATTATCTGCTCCAAAGAGCTTAATAAAAACTTCCCCAACCAGACCACCTGCTTCCACAAATTCAAGAGAAATTTCCTTAATTAAGCCTTCTGCTTCCAGAGGCTCAAGACAAATGTCCCCCATCAGATTATATGCACCTGAGAGTTTAAGGCCAGATTCCCCAGATAAAACATCCGTAAGACCTAAACACAGAACGGATAAAAAATTCCCAAAGTACGAAGAAAGTGACATAGGACACCCCTTGCCCCCCCCTCCCTATAAGGGTGAGGGGCCTCCACTAGAAGCTCCCCGAAGAAGAGTTTTCTCTAGCCCAGATGATGAACTTGATCCCCACCTTGAGGCTTGTTTCCCCATAATATTTGGTGGAAGTGGTGGGAGAACAGCCCCCCACTGGGAACCCATTCCAATGAAAATGATTAAAGAACTCAAACAGGCTTGTGCTTTGTATGGGCCTAAAGCCCCGTACACTGTATCATTGGTGGAAGCTTTAGCGGGCAGATGGATGACACCCCATGACTGGAAGACAGTCGCTAAAGCTTGTCTGTCTGGAGGTCAATATGTACTTTGGAGAACTGAATATGAAGATCTAGCCCAAAAACAGGCTGATGCTAACCAAAAATATGGCCCAAGATATATTATAAAAAATATGTTGGCAGGGACTAATGATTTTGGAACACTTAGAGATCAAATGGGATTAGATAAAACCACTTTAGATCAAGTAACCGCCTGCGCCCTTGGGGCTTGGCGTTTGTTGCCTGAAGGGAAAGAATCTACCTCTTCCTTCTCAAATGTTAAACAAAAACCAGAAGAGCCATATGAAGACTTTATATCAAGACTTGCAGAGGCAGTCAACAGAGTAATTTCCAACACTGAGGCAGCTAGTATATTGATAAAACAACTGGCATTTGAAAATGCTAATTCTACCTGCCAGGCCATTTTACGTCCTATTAAAAAAACTGGGGAAATAATAGATTATATCAGGCAATGTGCAGATGTAGGACCAGCGATGATGCAGGGCGTTGCCATAGCTGCAGCCATAAAGGGAAATTCTTACCAGCAGGCAGTACAGTCCTTTTTTACAAATAGAAATAACCCGTCAAAGAGTCATTCCAGTAGTCCAGGCCAGAATATTGGTTTATCCAAGGCCTGCTTCTCTTGCGGACGGGAAGGGCACCTTATGCGAGCTTGTCCCCAAAAAGCAGCCGGTTCTTCTCTGCCGAATTCTCCCTCCCCGGCTGTGCCTACTAATCTCCCTAGATCTCTCTGCCCTCGTTGTCAAAAAGGATATCACTGGGCAAAAGAATGTAGGTCACAATTCCATAGAAATGGAGCCTTTTTGGGCCCCGACCAGCAGTCGGGAAACGGATTGAGGGGCCAGCCTCAGGCCCCGACAACAATTGGGGCAGCCTCACTGAACCCATTCATTCCCTTCGTCCCATCGCAGAACTCATCAGAGCAACCCCAGGCAGCGCAGGACTGGACCTCAGTTCCACCACCTCAGCAATATTAACACCAGATAGCCCCACTGTAAAAATACCTACAGGAGTTAAAGGCCCATTACCAACAGGTTTAGTAGGAATTATACTAGGCAGAAGTTCCTTAGCTATGCAAGGTCTCACAATCATCCCTGGAGTAATTGACTCAGATTATACAGGAGAAATCCAGATAATGATTTCACCCCCAACTAAAACTTTCCAAATACATCAGGGACAAAGAATAGCCCAACTTTTGCTTTTGCCTTACCACACTGCAATTGGGCGCACAGCTACTCAAAATGAAAGGCAGGATAAAGGATTTGGGTCTAGTGATATGGTTTTTTGGATAACAGAAATTACTCAGAAACGTCCTATGAAGACTATCCTGATTAATGGCAAGTCTATTGTGGGGTTATTAGACACAGGAGCAGATGTTTCTTGCATTTCAGGAAAAGACTGGCCCAGCTCCTGGCCCACACATACTACTGAAAATAACTTGGTGGGGATAGGAAGAGCCCCCACAATAGCCAAAAGTGCAAAAATTTTAGATTGGCAATTTGAGGATACCCGTGGAACTTTCCAACCTTATGTCGTTCCTTCGCTCCCCCTTACCCTGTGGGGGAGGGACGTGCTATCTCAAATGGGAGTGTTACTTTTTAGCCCTGATGATAAAGTGACCTCTCAGATGTTGCAGATGGGCTATGATCCATCAAAAGGATTGGGTAAACAACAGACAGGAATAATTGAGCCAATTTGCCCAACTCCTCGCAAGCTACGTGCTGGATTGGGATATCCAAATTTATAATTGAGGCCATTGTTTTTGCTGCCGACCCCATCACATGGAAATCTCAAGATCCGGTGTGGGTAGAACAGTGGCCTCTGCATAAGGAAAAATTATTGGCAGCTAAAGCATTAATCTTTGAACAATTAGAATTGGGACATATTGAGCCCTCCAATAGCCCCTGGAACACTCCTATTTTTGTCATTAAGAAAAAATCTGGTAAATGGCGACTTTTACAGGATTTGAGAGCTATTAATGCCACCATGGAGGACATGGGGGCCTTACAGCCTGGGCTCCCTTCCCCAGTAGCCGTTCCAGAGGGATATAATATAATTGTTATTGATTTACAAGATTGTTTTTTCACTATTCCCTTAAATCCTGAGGATAAAAAGCGATTTGCCTTTAGTCTGCCATCAGAAAATCTTAAACAGCCTTATTTACGGTTTCAGTGGAAGGTTCTGCCTCAGGGAATGAAAAATAGCCCTACTTTATGCCAAAAATTTGTTAATGCCGCTCTAGAAGATACTAGGGCTAAATATGAACACGTGTATATGATTCACTATATGGATGATATTTTAATAGCTCATCCTGATAGAGTTCACCTGCAGACTGTGCTCCAGGACCTGACCCAGGCATTGACAGACAGAGGCCTAAAAATTGCCCCAGAAAAAATTCAAATCAATCCGCCCATAACTTACTTAGGAAGAGTCATAAATTCGGAAACGGTGACTCATACCCCGCTGCAATTGAGAAAAGACCATCTTATTACTTTAAATGATTATCAAAAACTCTTAGGTGATATTAATTGGATTAGACCATATTTAAAATTAACCACTGCCGAATTAAAACCTCTTTTTAACACTTTACGCGGGGATCCTGATCCAACCTCAAAAAGACAATTAACAGCTGAGGCTCAAGAAGCCCTAGGCAAAGTAGAAGCAGCCTTATCAAATAGCTATGCAAAAAGAATTGATTTGACGATGACGTGGCAGTTCCTTTGCCTAGCTACTCCAACGGCGCCTACGGGAGTTCTGTGGCAACGCGGCCCTTTAGAATGGATCCATCTTCCTACCCAAGCTAAAAAAGTCGTGGCTTCTTATCCTGGTTTAATTGCCACATTAATGCTAAAAGGAAGGAAGCGGAGCATTGAATTGTTTGGTAAAGAGCCATCAGAGATTGTAATTCCATATAATAAGGAGCAGCTTGATGCTCTTTTAATGTTTGATGAAGACTGGCAGATTGCCATAGGGAATTACTGTGGTCAAATTTTGCATCATTTACCCTCGCATGTTTTACTAAATTTTATGTCTAACCATCCAGTTATTTTTCCTGTCCGGTGTAAACAGTTCCCTATTTCAGATGCTCAGGTAGTCTTTACTGATGGATCGGCTAACGGTAGAGCCTCTATAGTCACAAGAGATCATCAAAAACTTTTGGAAACACAAGAAACTTCAGCTCAAAGGGCTGAAATCACAGCTGTTATTGAGGCCTTTGTTATGTTTGCGGAGAAAGAATTTAACCTTTATTCTGACTCTCAGTATGTGGTCAGGCTGTTTCCACACATTGAGACTGCAGTTTTGCCTGAAAACAAAACTGCTATCTTCCATTTGTTAACTAAACTGCAGCAGCAAATATGGAAAAGAAATCGGGCGTTCTTTATCGGCCACATTCGGGCTCATTCCGGCCTGCCTGGCCCTTTAAATGCTCTCAATGAATTGGCAGATTCGTTAACCAGGATTTCAGTGGCTTCTGTTTTTGAAGAAGCTCGAGCTTCTCACTCACTTCATCACCAAAATGCCACTGCCTTACGATACCAGTTTCAAATTCCTCGAGAATCTGCCCGAGAGATTGTTCGTTCTTGTTCACATTGTCCTACTACCGTGAATGCTTTGCCTCTGGGAGTTAACCCTCGCGGTCTCAAACCTAATGCACTCTGGCAAATGGATGTAACCCATGTCTCTTCATTTGGAAAACTGTCTTTTGTTCATGTAACTGTAGATACCTTCTCTCATGTTATTATTGCCACTGCTCGTACAGGGGAAGCAGTTAAAGATGTAATACAACATCTTTTTACATGCTTTTCCTATCTGGGCTTGCCAAAAGCTTTAAAAACTGATAATGCTCCTGCTTACACTTCTAAATCTTTTCAGCAATTCTGTACAAGATTTCAAATTAAACATAACACCGGCATCCCTTATAACCCACAAGGACAAGCCATTGTGGAAAGAGCACATCAAACACTGAAAATCCATATTCAAAAACTAAAAGAAGGGGAATTTAAATATAGTTCCCCCCATCAGATTTTGCAACATGCTCTTTTCGTAATAAATAACTTAAATGCTGATTCATCCGGAAACACTGCAATGCTTCGCCATTGGTGCCCAGAGCAATTGAATGCAAAACCATTAGTAAAATGGAGGGACCTTCTTTCCGGACAATGGAAAGGTCCTGACCCCTTATTAACCAATGGGCGAGGGTATGCTTGTGTTTTTCCACAGGACGCGGACGCTCCGATTTGGGTTCCAGACAGACTAATTCGCCATGTCTCAGCTCCCCGGATACCAGAATCCCCCGCCACCGCGATCTCTAAAAAGGAAGAAACTCCCTCTTCCCCCGCTCCCTCCGCCAGCACGGGAAACGCCGCTGACCCCAGGACAGCTGACATTGGAGATCCCGGATAGGCGCGGATCGGAGCCACCCACTGGACAGATGTCACGACTTCAGATACAGGATATTGCACCCCCTGATTTTTTGCCTCGCAGGAATCCATTAGGACGCCCAGCTCAGTCAACCCAACAAGCCTCCTTGCCCACCTGGGGACAGATTAAAGCTCTCTGTCGCCAGGCACAGGGGATAGCTACCCTACAGGGATCGTCAGTCTCTCCTGAAAAGGTGTTTATTGCCATGCTTGCCTTGCTCTCTTGCCAGGTAAGCGCTGCTCCCATTCCAACCAAATATTGGGCGTTTCTCCCGGATCCTCCAACTTTCCAAGTTGTTACTTGGAACAGTGACCCCATACGAGTTAGTACAGACCAGCCTCGCCTTTTGGGAGGATCTTATACTTCCTATACAAAAGACCAATACCCTATTAATTTCAATTATACCTTTAAAGGACTAGCAGATGATTTTCCTGTCTGCTTTAATTTTCCTCCTGGCCTTACAGGAGACTTCTTTACCAAGACAGGATGCGTTGGAGCCTCCACAAAAGCAGTTATGACAGATTCCCCAACCTCTAAATTTGCATCTATAGGGGATCGGTCTGCTTGGATATTACGAGCCCGTATGCCTGGGGTCCTTGGCCCCTATAAGTCTTTGTCTCTCAAAACTCCATCAGAATATCCAAATTGTGATGATGTTGCTCCCTCAGATGTTATTTGGAAAACTATAGATGATCATTCAGGATATCCGATTTGGAAATCTTGTATTTATAATTCGAGAGTAGATTACAATATGCCGGGAGGAAGAAATTGTGCGATTCAGGACTGGAGCAACCCAAATCCAGGTCAAGACCCTGAGTCTGACGATGACTTTATCAATAGATTGGATAATTGGAAAGAATATTCAATTTCTTGGCCGTTAGTTGCCACCAGACGGCATCATAACCAATTTGTTCCCCCTATGCTGTCTTATATAACTAGAGGTAAAACCTTTTGGCAGCCAGAAATTTGGAGAGCCCTTGCGGCTACCGCCCCTATTATTTTAATCCGACCAAAAAATACCTCTATTTACTCTATTTTAGCTTGTCTACCCTCTCCTTATGTTTTTCTTTTCACTAATGATTCTGAAAGACTTAACATACAATTGAATTATACAGGTGGACCCCATGTAGTGTCTTGTGAACAATGTATGCTTTCATCCTGTTTAACTCCTCAATATAAAGTTTGCTCTTTCATGGTTTTAAAACGTCCGCCCTATCTCATGGTACCTGTAACTGTAGCCACGTATTGGTATGATAACCATGGCCTAGCTGTACTGCAACAGCTACAAGATTTAATGCGAACACGACGGTTTGTGGGCTTACTTGTTTTGGGAATATCAGCTTTGATAACCGCAATTACTTCTGTTACTGTGGCGGCATTATCATTGTCTCAACAAGTGTATACTGCCCAATATGTTGACACCGTATCCAAAAATGTTTCTCTAACGCTGGCAACCCAGGAAATTATAGATAGGAAGCTAGAAATAAGGATTGATGCCTTAGAAGAAGCAGTAATGCATATTGGGAATGAATTACAGAGTCTGAAAATGAAATTGGCTCTTTCATGTCATGCCGATTACCGGTGGATATGTGTTACATCCCTGAAAGTAAATGAGACAGATTTTAAATGGGAGAGGGTCAAAAATCATATTTTAGGTGTCTGGAACAGCTCAGATATTAGTTTAGATTTACGGAAACTTCATAATCAGATTCAGACCTTGGAACACTCCCGATTAGATTTTACCGCCGCAGGAGAAGCCAATGACTTTTTCCACACCTTCTCTGACTTCATTTCTGGAAAAACTCTTCTGACTACTGTCTCTAGCTATGCTGCTGTGGGTGCCATAATCCTGCTCCTTGTAATCGTGCTTCCTTGTGTTGTCAGGACTCTTCGGCAGAGCATTCGGAATCTCGCGACTGAACTGCACCTAATTTTTTTAAAAAACTAATAAAGAAGGGGGAGTTGCCGGAAGCCAGTGTGAGGAATCCCGCCCGTGACAAGGTCATGAGGAAGGAAGCTGACATACGCAAGGCGTGCTCAGACTTCAGGGACCCCTCTGGATATTCCTAAGCATGTACCCCAGCAAAAATCTGCTGGCTTTTGTGCTCTGCTTTTCCACTTTTCTGATATTCTCTGGAAAAAAGTCAATTCAGGGTTTTAGTCTTCTGCATTTGAAAGGGATGTTTCAGTTAAACCCCTCTGATAGCTCTCTAGTCTGCCTAACAGGTTCCCCAGACCTCTTACAGCTTGTGAATTGCTTACAGCCCCCCAACCGCGAGAGGCACAAAGCTTACAGCTTGTGAATTGCTTATAGCCCCCCAACCGCGGGAGGCACAAAGCTTAAAAGCATCTTAAAGATACAGAGCCTTTTCTAAAGAGTTAAAAATTATATTGGTAGAGGGTTTTCACTGTTGACTCAAGGATTGCTGCCAGACCTCCTTATTCTTTATCTTTTAGGCACCTGGAAGGATGTTAATGTAAGCAGGATGTAGAAAAAGATACATAGTAGTTTTGATGTTAGCAACACTAGACTTTTGAGTTAATTGCTTCTCTTTTGCTATAAATCACTGCACTCCCTCTACTTGTTATAAGTTGCTGTATCCTTGCTGTCTAAGAATGTAACTTTCTTTAGTGCTTTCCGAGAGTGGCACCAGACCTTGGGAAGATCAACACAAATAAGTCTTGTGGTTGACAAACCCTTATCAGAAAAAAGGCTGTAAAATGTTAATTGGCCCTTTTGGTTGGAAGATGATGTAAATTACCTAAGACTTGTGTATACAATTAGGTATGCAGAGAGAAAAGCCTGGTTTTGATAAGAGTCTGGACTGCTAACGCTGCATAACTTTGTGTTACCCATTGATCTCCATGTTTTATCAAAAGTATAAAAGGCCTTCTGAACAATAAAGGACGGGACCAGATTCTCAGACCAGTTTCTCGGACTAGTCTCGGCCTGGTGTCTTGGGAATATGGCTCCCCCCGTGTCTCTCTCTCTCTCTCTTTTTCTCTCCCTTTTCTTCCCTCTGCTCTTTACTTTAATTTCAGGCTGAATTTCCATCTGGGGCGCGGAGGCTCGCCAGGTCTACTTATTTGCCCTGGTTATTAAGATCCGCGAGAAAGGGAGCTTAAGGCGAGGCACCCTTAGATATTCAAGCGGGCACCGGTGGCCCAACGTAGATGGTGCAAATTCCTTGTCTGGAATTTTATTGGTCTTCCGCGTAAACCAAGCTATTCAGCCCTCTTTCTCCACTTAATCTTCCTACTGCACTACAGTTTCTTAATCTAATCTTATATTAATAAATAAACAAGTCTTTCCACGCCAACGCCGTCCACCCTTCGAATTCCCTGGATCCACCGGGGCTGGACCCCGGCAATACCCGTCTCCACTAGAGAGGAAGCACGATGGTCCCGCCCACATCCAGAGGAGCCCCGTTTCCCTCTCGGAGCTCGAGATGAGGGATCCTTTCCTGCTTTCAACGGGAAGGAATTCCCGGCGTTCCCGTCGCATCTCAAGAGGAGGCACTCTCAACAGGAAAGGCGAGAGGAACTCCATGGTCGTACCACCATTCCAAGAGTCCCCCAGATGTCTCAGTCCATTCCAGAGGAACCTCTTTGCCCTGCACTGGCTCATCTTTCACACCGAGGATCGACTCACACCACGGAGGCACGTGGGACAGCCCTGTGGGAAAGCCTCGAGGGAAAGCCTCGAGGGAAAACCACAGATCCTTTGATGCACGCGACGGGAAGCGTGACATTGCTGCTACAGCCTGGAAGGAAAGCGCACGTGCATGCCCCCACTCGAGACGAGGCCTGTCTCCCCTGGCGAGACTCCAGAAGTACCCAAAGATCCATATAAGCCCCTGAGAGGAATCCTCGGTTCCGACCCTGACTCCACACAAGGTTTTTGGCCTCGGTATCGACGGGAGAGGAATCCCGAGAGGCCCCCTAGCACCTCGCATGGGGACTGGCCTCTCCTGAGGCCACCAGGGCGGGTCCCTGAGGTCCCCGTCGTAACTCGAGAACACCTGCCGCAACTCGAGAAAATCCAGGAAGTTCTCCCTTGCAGGCGAGATGAGGCCTATTTCCGATGAGTCGTCTGGAGACTAATGACACCTAACCTCTGGAACTTCGAAAGGGTCTTTCACACCCTTGCTGCAACTCAAGAAGTTCACCGCCATACCCGTCTCCACTCGAGAGGAAGCACGATGGTCCCGCCCACATCCAGAGGAGCCCCGTTTCCCCCTCGTAGCTCGAGATGAGGGATCCTTTCCCTGCTTTCAATGGGAAAGAATTTCCGGCGTTCCCGTCGCATCTCAAGAGGAGGCACTCTCAACAGGAAAGGCGAGAGGAACTCCATGGTCGTACCACCATTCCTAGAGTCCCCCAGATGTCTCAGTCCATTCCAGAGGAACCTCTTTGCCCTGCACTGGCTCATCTTTCACGCCGAGGATCGACTCACACCACGGAGGCACGTGGGACAGCCCTGTGGGAAAGCCTCGAGGGAAAGCCTCGAGGGAAAACCACAGATCCTTTGATCCACGCGACGGGAAGCGTGACATTGCTGCTACAGCCTGGAAGGAAAGCGCACGTGCATGCCCCCACTCGAGACGAGGCCTGTCTCCCCTGGCGAGACTCCAGAAGTACCCAAAGATCCATGTCAGCCCCTGAGAGGAATCCTCGGTTCCGGCCCTGACTCCACACAAGGTTTTTGGCCCCGGTATCGACGGGAGAGGAATCCCGAGAGGCCCCCTAGCAACTCGCATGGGGACTGGCCTCTCCTGAGGCCACCAGGGCGGGTCCCTGAGGTCCCCGTCGTAACTCGAGAACACCTGCCGCAACTCGAGAAAATCCAGGAAGTTCTCCCTTCCAGGCGAGATGAGGCCTATTTCCGATGAGGCGTCTGGAGACTAATGACACCTAACCTCTGGAACTTCGAAAGAGTCTTTCACACCCTTGCTGCAACTCAAGAAGTTCACCGCCATACCCGTCTCCACTCGAGAGGAAGCACGATGGTCCCGCCCACATCCAGAGGAGCCCCGTTTCCCCCTCGTAGCTCGAGATGAGGGATCCTTTGCCTGCTTTCAACGGGAAAGAATTCCCGGCGTTCCCGTCGCTACTCAAGAGGAGGAACTCTCAACAGGAAAGGCGAGAGGAACTCCATGGTCGTACCACCATTCCAAGAGTCCCCCAGATGTCTCAGTCCATTCCAGAGGAACCTCTTTGCCCTGCACTGGCTCATCTTTCACGCCGAGGATCGACTCACACCACGGTGGCACGTGGGACAGCCCTGTGGGAAAGCCTCGAGGGAAAGCCTCGAGGGAAAACCACAGATCCTTTGATCCACGCGACGGGAAGCGTGACATTGCTGCTACAGCCTGGAAGGAAAGCGGACGTGCATGCCCCCACTCGAGACGAGGCCTGACTCCACTGGGGAGTCTCCAGACGTACCCAAAGATCCATGTCAGCCCATGAGAGGAATCCTCGGTTACGGCCCTGACTCCACACAAGGTTGTTGGCCCCGGTATCGACGGGAGAGGAATCCCGAGAGGCCCCCTAACAACTCGCATAGGGACTGGCCTCTCCTGAGGCCACCAGGGCGGGTCCCTGAGGTCCCCGTCGTAACTCGAGAACACCTGCCACAACTCGGGAAAATCCAGGAAGTTCTCCCTTCCAGGCGAGATGAGGCCTATTTCTGATGAGGCGTCTGGAGACTAATGACACCTAACCTCTGGAACTTCGAAAGGGTCTTTCACAGCCTTGCTGCAACTCAAGAAGTTCACCGCCATACCCGTCTCCACTCGAGATGAAGCACGATGGTCCCGCCCACATCCAGAGGAGCCCCGTTTTCCCCTCGTAGCTCGAGATGAGGGATCCTTTCCCTGGTTTCAAAGGGAAAGAGTTCCCGGCGTTCCCGTCGCATCTCAAGAGGAGGCACTCTCAACAGGAAAGGCGAGAGGAACTCCATGGTCGTACCACCATTCCAGGAGTCCCCCAGATATCTCAGTCCATTCCAGAGGAACCTCTTTGTCCTGCACTGGCTCATCTTTCACGCCGAGGATCGACTCACACCACGGTGGCACGTGGGACAGCCCTGTGGGAAAGCCTCGAGGGAAAACCACAGATCCTTTGATCCACGCGACGGGAAGCCTGACATTGCTGCTACAGCCTGGAAGGAAAGTGCACGTGCATGCCCCCACTCGAGACGAGGCCTGACTCCCCTGGGGAGACTCCAGAAGTACCCAAAGATCCATGTCAGCCCCTGAGAGGAATCCTCGGTTCCGGCCCTGACTCCATACAAAGTTTTTGGCCCCGGGATCGACGGGAGAGGAATCCCTAGAGGCCCCCTAGCAACTCGCATAGGGACTGGCCTCTCCTGAGGCCACCAGGGCGGGTTCCTGAGGTCCCCGTCGTAACTCGAGAACACCTGCCGCAACTCGAGAAAATCCAGGAAGTTCTCCCTTCCTGGCGAGATGAGGCCTATTTCCTATGTGGCGTCTGGAGACTAATGACACCTAACCTCTGGAACTTCGAAAGGGTCTTTCACACCCTTGCTGCAACTCAAGAAGTTCACCACCATACCCGTCTCCACTAGAGAGGAAGCACGATGGTCTCGCCCACATCCAGAGGAGCCCCGTTTCCCCCTCGTAGCTCGAGATAAGGGATCCTTTTCCTGCTTTCAACGGGAAAGAATTCCCGGCGTTCCCGTCGCATCTCAAGAGGAGGCACTCTCAACAGGAAAGGCGAGAGGAACTCCATGGTCGTACCACCATTCCAAGAGTCCCCCAGATGTCTCAGTCCATTCCAGAGGAACCTCTTTGCCCTGCACTGGCTCATCTTTCACGCCGAGGATCGACTCACACCACGGTGGCACGTGGGACAGCCCTGTGGGAAAGCCTCGACGGAAAGCCTCGAGGGAAAACCACAGATCCTTTGATCCACGCGACTGGAAGCATGACATTGCTGCTACAGCCTGGAAGGAAAGCGCACGTGCATGCCCCCACTCGAGACGAGGCCTGACTCCCCTGGGGGGACTCCAGAAGAACCCAAAGATCCATGTCAGCCCCTGAGAGGAATCCTCGGTTCCGGCCCTGACTCCATACAATGTTTTTGGCCCCGGTATCGACGGGAGAGGAATCCCGAGAGGCCCCCTAGCAACTCGCATGGGGACTGGCCTCTCCTGAGGCCACCAGGGCGGGTCCCTGAGGTCCCCGTCGTAACTCGAGAACACCTGCCCCAGCTCGAGAAAATCCAGGAAGTTCTCCCTTCCAGGCGAGATGAGGCCTATTTCCGATGAGGCGTCTGGAGACTAATGACACCTAACCTCTGGAACTTCGAAAGGGTCTTTCACACCCTTGCTGCAACTCAAGAAGTTCACCGCCATACCCGTCTCCACTCGAGAGGAAGCACGATGGTCCCGCCCACATCCAGAGGAGCCCCGTTTCCCCCTCGTATCTCGAGATGAGGGAACCTTTCCCTGCTTTAGACGGGAAAGAATTCCCGGCGTTCCCGTCGCATCTCAAGAGGAGGCACTCTCAACAGGAAAGGCGAGAGGAACTCCATGGTCGTACCACCATTCCAAGAGTCCCCCAGATGTCTCAGTCCATTCCAGAGGAACCTCTTTGCCCTGCACTGGCTCATCTTTCACGCCGAGGATCGACTCACACCACGGTGGCACGTGGGACAGCCCTGTGGGAAAGCCTCGAGGGATAACCACAGATCCTTTGATACACGCCACGGGAAGCGTGACATTGCTGCTACAGCCCGGAAAGAAAGCGCACGTGCATGCCCCCACTCGAGAAGAGGCCTAACTCCCCTGGGGAGACTCCAGAAGTACCCAAAGATCCATGTCAGCCCCTGAGAGGAATCCTCGGTTCCGGCCCTGACTCCACACAAGGTTTTTGGCCCCGGTATCGACGGGAGAGGAATCCCAAGAGGCCCCCTAGCACCTCGCATGGGGACTGGCCTCTCCTGAGGCCACCAGGGCGGGTCCCTGAGGTCCCCGTCGTAACTCGAGAACACCTGCCGCAACTCGAGAAAATCCAGGAAGTTCTCCCTTTCAGGCGAGATGAGGCCTATTTCCGATGAGGCGTCTGGAGACTAATGACACCTAACCTCTGGAACTTCGAAAGGGTCTTTCACACCCTTGCTGCAACTCAAGAAGTTCACCGCCATACCCGTCTCCACTCGAGAGGAAGCACGATGGTCCCGCCCACATCCAGAGGAGCCCCGTTTCCCCCTCGTATCTCGAGATGAGGGAACCTTTCCCTGCTTTAGACGGGAAAGAATTCCCGGCGTTCCCGTCGCATCTCAAGAGGAGGCACTCTCAACAGGAAAGGCGAGAGGAACTCCATGGTCGTACCACCATTCAAGGAGTCCCGAAGATGTCTCAGTCCATTCCAGAGGAACCTCTTTGCCCTGCACTGGCTCATCTTTCACGCCGAGGATCGACTCATACCACGGTGGCACGTGGGACAGCCCTGTGGGAAAGCCTCGAGGGAAAGCCTCGAGGGAAAACCACAGATCCTTTGATCCACGCGACAGGAAGCGTGACATTGCTGCTACAGCCTGGAAGGAAAGCGCACGTGCATGCCCCCACTCGAGACGAGGCCTGACTCCCCTGGGGAGACTCCAGAAGTACCCAAAGATCCATGTCAGCCCCTGAGAGGAATCCTCAGTTCCGGCCCTGACTCCACACAAGGTTTTTGGCCCCGGTATCGACGGGAGAGGAATCCCGAGAGGCCCCCTAGCACATCGCATGGGGACTGGCCTCTCCTGAGGCCACCAGGGCGGGTCCCTGAGTTCCCCGTCGTAACTCGAGAACACCTGCCGCAACTCGAGAAAATCCAGGAAGTTCTCCCTTCCAGGCTAGATGAGGCCTATTTCCGATGAGGCGTCTGGAGACTAATGACACCTAACCTCTGGAACTTCGAAAGGGTCTTTCACACCCTTGCTGCAACTCAAGAAGTTCACCGCCATACCCGTGTCCACTCGAGAGGAAGCACGATGGTCCCGCCCCCATCCAGAGGAGCCCCGTTTCCCCCTCGTAGCTCGAGATGAGGGATCCTTTCCCTGCTTTCAACGGGAAAGAATTCCCGGCGTTCCCGTCGCATCTCAAGAGAAGGCACTCTCAACAGGAAAGGCGAGAGGAACTCCATGGTCGTACCACCATTCCAAGAGTCCCCCAGATGTCTCAGTCCATTCCAGAGGAACCTCTTTGCCCTGCACTGGCTCATCTTTCACGCCGAGGATCGACTCACACCACGGTGGCACGTGGGACAGCCCTGTGGGAAAGCCTCGAGGGATAACCACAGATCCTTTGATACACGCCACGGGAAGCGTGACATTGCTGCTACAGCCCGGAAAGAAAGCGCACGTGCATGCCCCCACTCGAGAAGAGGCCTAACTCCCCTGGGGAGACTCCAGAAGTACCCAAAGATCCATGTCAGCCCCTGAGAGGAATCCTCGGTTCCGGCCCTGACTCCACACAAGGTTTTTGGCCCCGGTATCGACGGGAGAGGAATCCCAAGAGGCCCCCTAGCACCTCGCATGGGGACTGGCCTCTCCTGAGGCCACCAGGGCGGGTCCCTGAGGTCCCCGTCGTAACTCGAGAACACGTGCCGCAACTCGAGAAAATCCAGGAAGTTCTCCCTTTCAGGCGAGATGAGGCCTATTTCCGATGAGGCGTCTGGAGACTAATGACACCTAACCTCTGGAACTTCGAAAGGGTCTTTCACACCCTTGCTGCAACTCAAGAAGTTCACCGCCATACCCGTCTCCACTCGAGAGGAAGCACGATGGTCCCGCCCACATCCAGAGGAGCCCCGTTTCCCCCTCGTATCTCGAGATGAGGGAACCTTTCCCTGCTTTAGACGGGAAAGAATTCCCGGCGTTCCCGTCGCATCTAAAGAGGAGGCACTCTCAACAGGAAAGGCGAGAGGAACTCCATGGTCGTACCACCATTCCAAGAGTCCCCCAGATGTCTCAGTCCATTCCAGAGGAAGCTCTTTGCCCTGCACTGGCTCATCTTTCACGCCGAGGATCGACTCACACCACGGTGGCACGTGGGACAGCCCTGTGGGAAAGCCTCGAGGGAAAGCCTCGAGGGAATACCACAGATCCTTTGATCCACGAGACGGGAAGCGTGACATTGCTGCTACAGCCTGGAAGGAAAGCGCACGTGCATGCCCCCACTCGAGACGAGGCCTGACTCCCGTGGGGAGACTCCAGAAGTACCCAAAGATCCATGTCAGCCCCTGAGAGGAATCCTCGGTTCCGGCCCTGACTGCACACAAGGTTTTTGGCCCCGGTATCGACGGGAGAGGAATCCCGAGAGGCCCCCTAGCACCTCGCATGGGGACTGGCCTCTCCTGAGGCCACCAGGGCGGGTCCCTGAGGTCCCCGTCGTAACTCGAGAACACCTGCCGCAACTCGAGAAAATCCAGGAAGTTCTCCCTTCCAGGCGAGATGAGGCCTATTTCCGATGAGGCGTCTGGAGACTAATGACACCTAACCTCTCGAACTTCGAAAGGGTCTTTCACACCCTTGCTGCAACTCAAGAAGTTCACCGCCATACCCGTCTCCACTCGAGAGGAAGCACGATGGTCCCGCCCACATCCAGAGGAGCCCCGTTTCCCCCTCGTAGCTCAAGATGAGGGATCCTTTCCCTGCTTTCAACGGGAAAGAATTCCCGGCGTTCCCGTCGCATCTCAAGAGGAGGCACTCTCAACAGGAAAGGCGAGAGGAACTCCATGGTCGTACCACCATTCCAAGAGTCCCCCAGATGTCTCAGTCCATTCCAGAGGAACCTCTTTGCCCTGCACTGGCTCATCTTTCACGCCGAGGATCGACTCACACCACGGTGGCACGTGGGACAGCCCTGTGGGAAAGCCTCGAGGGAAAACCACAGATCCTTTGATCCACGCCACGGGAAGCGTGACATTGCTGCTACAGCCTGGAAGGAAAGCGCACGTGCATGCCCCCACTCGAGACGAGGCCTGACTCCCCTGGGGAGACTCCAGAAGTACCCAAAGATCCATGTCAGCCCCTGAGAGGAATCCTCGGTTCCGGCCCTGACTCCACACAAGGTTTTTGGCCCCGGTATCGACGGGAGAGGAATCCCGAGAGGCCCCCTAGCACCTCGCATGGGTACTGGCCTATCCTGAGGCCACCAGGGCGGGTCCCTGAGGTCCCCGTCGTAACTCGAGAACACCTGCCGCAACTCGAGAAAATCCAGGAAATTCTCCCTTCCAGGCGAGATGAGGCCTATTTCCGATGAGTCGTCTGGAGACTAATGACACCTAACCTCTGGAAATTCGAAAGGGTCTTTCACACCCTTGCTGCAACTCAAGAAGTTCACCGCCATACCCGTCTCCACTCGAGAGGAAGCACGATGGTCCCGCCCACATCCAGAGGAGCCCCGTTTCCCCCTCGTAGCTCGAGATGAGGGATCCTTTCCCTGCTTTCAACGGGAAAGAATTCCCGGCGTTCCCGTCGCATCTCAAGAGGAGGCACTCTCAACAGGAAAGGCGAGAGGAACTCCATGGTCCTACCACCATTCCTAGAGTCCCCCAGATGTCTCAGTCCATTCCAGAGGAACCTCTTTGCCCTGCACTGGCTCATCTTTCACGCCGAGGATCGACTCACACCACGGAGGCACGTGGGACAGCCCTGTGGGAAAGCCTCGAGGGAAAGCCTCGAGGGAAAACCACAGATCCTTTGATCCACGCGACAGGAAGCGTGACATTGCTGCTACACCCTGGAAGGAAAGCGCACGTGCATGCCCCCACTCGAGACGAGGCCTGACTCCCGTGGGGAGACTCCAGAAGTACCCAAAGATCCATATAAGCCCCTGAGAGGAATCCTCGGTTCCGGCCCTGACTGCACAAAAGGTTTTTGGCCCCGGTATCGACGGGAGAGGAATCCCGAGAGGCCCCCTAGCACCTCGCATGGGGACTGGCCTCTCCTGAGGCCACCAGGGCGGGTCCCTGAGGTCCCCGTCGTAACTCGAGAACACCTGCCGCAACTCGAGAAAATCCAGGAAATTCTCCCTTCCAGGCGAGATGAGGCCTATTTCCGATGAGTCGTCTGGAGACTAATGACACCTAACCTCTGGAAATTCGAAAGGGTCTTTCACACCCTTGCTGCAACTCAAGAAGTTCACCGCCATACCCGTCTCCACTCGAGAGGAAGCACGATGGTCCCGCCCACATCCAGAGGAGCCCCGTTTCCCCCTCGTAGCTCGAGATGAGGGATCCTTTCCCTGCTTTCAACGGGAAAGAATTCCCGGCGTTCCCGTCGCATCTCAAGAGGAGGCACTCTCAACAGGAAAGGCGAGAGGAACTCCATGGTCCTACCACCATTCCTAGAGTCCCCCAGATGTCTCAGTCCATTCCAGAGGAACCTCTTTGCCCTGCACTGGCTCATCTTTCACGCCGAGGATCGACTCACACCACGGAGGCACGTGGGACAGCCCTGTGGGAAAGCCTCGAGGGAAAGCCTCGAGGGAAAACCACAGATCCTTTGATCCACGCGACAGGAAGCGTGACATTGCTGCTACACCCTGGAAGGAAAGCGCACGTGCATGCCCCCACTCGAGACGAGGCCTGACTCCCGTGGGGAGACTCCAGAAGTACCCAAAGATCCATATAAGCCCCTGAGAGGAATCCTCGGTTCCGGCCCTGACTGCACAAAAGGTTTTTGGCCCCGGTATCGACGGGAGAGGAATCCCGAGAGGCCCCCTAGCACCTCGCATGGGGAATGGCCTCTCCTGAGGCCACCAGGGCGGGTCCCTGAGGTCCCCGTCGTAACTCGAGAACACCTGCCGCAACTCGAGAAAATCCAGGAAGTTCTCCCTTCCAGGCGAGATGAGGCCTATTTCCGATGAGGCGTCTGGAGACTAATGACACCTAACCTCTCGAACTTCGAAAGGGTCTTTCACAACCTTGCTGCAACTCAAGAAGTTCACCGCCATACCCGTGTCCACTCGAGAGGAAGCACGATGGTCCCGCCCACATCCAGAGGAGCCCCGTTTCCCCCTCGTAGCTCGAGATGAGGGATCCTTTCCCTGCTTTCAACGGGAAAGAATTCCCGGCGTTCCGGTCGCATCTCAAGAGGAGGCACTCTCAACAGGAAAGGCGAGAGGAACTCCATGGTCGTACCACCATTCCAAGAGTCCCCCAGATGTCTCAGTCCATTCCAGAGGAACCTCTTTGCCCTGCACTGGCTCATCTTTCACGCCGAGGATCGACTCAAACCACGGTGGCACGTGGGACAGCCCTGTGGGAAAGCCTCGAGGGAAAACCACAGATCCTTTGATCCACGCCACGGGAAGCGTGACATTGCTGCTACAGCCTGGAAGGAAAGCGCACGTGCATGCCCCCACTCGAGACGAGGCCTGACTCCCCTGGGGAGACTCCAGAAGTACCCAAAGATCCATGTCAGCCCCTGAGAGGAATCCTCGGTTCCGGCCCTGACTCCACACAAGGTTTTTGGCCCCGGTATCGACGGGAGAGGAATCCCGAGAGGCCCCGTAGCAAATCGCATGGGGACTGGCCTCTTGAGGCAACCAGGGCGGGTCCCTGAGGTCCCCGTCGTAACTCGAGAACACCTACCGCAACTCGAGAAAATCAAGGAAGTTCTCCCTTGCAGGCGAGATGAGGCCTATTTCCGATGAGGCGTCTGGAGACTAATGACACCTAACCTCTGGAACTTCGAAAGGGTCTTTCACACCCTTGCTGCAACTAAAGAAGTTCACCGCCATACCCGTGTCCACTCGGGAGGAAGCACGATGGTCCCGCCCACATCCAGAGGAGCCCCGTTTCCCCCTCGGAGCTCGAGATGAGGGATACTTTCCCTGCTTTCAACGGGAAAGAATTCCCGGCGTTCCCGTCGCATCTCAAGAGGAGGCACTCTCAACAGGAAAGGCGAGAGGAACTCCATGGTCGTACCACCATTCCAAGAGTCCCCCAGATGTCTCAGTCCATTCCAGAGGAACCCCTTTGCCCTGCACTGGCTCATCTTTCACGCCGAGGATCGACTCACACCACGGTGGCACGTGGGACAGCCCTGTGGGAAAGCCTCGAGGGAAAGCCTCGAGGGAAAACCACAGATCATTTGATCCACGCGACGGGAAGCGTGACATTGCTGCTACAGCCTGAAAGGAAAGCGCACGTGCATGCCCCCACTTGAGACGAGGCCTGACTCTCCTGGGGAGACTCCAGAAGTACCCAAAGATCCATGTCAGCCCCTGAGAGGAATCCTCGGTTCCGGCCCTGACTCCACACAAGGTTTTTGGCCCCGGTATTGACGGGAGAGGAATCCCGAGAGGCCCCCTAGCAACTCGCATGGGGACTGGCCTCTCCTGAGGCCACCAGGGCGGGTCCCTGAGGTCCCCGTCGTAACTCGAGAACACCTGCCGCAACTCGAGAAAATCCAGGAAGTTCTCCCTTCCAGGCGAGATGAGGCCTATTTCCGATGAGGCGTCTGGAGACTAATGACACCTAACCTCTGGAACTTCGAAAGGGTCTTTCACACCCTTGCTGCAACTCAAAAAGTTCACCGCCATACCCGTCTCCACTCGAGAGGAAGCACGATGGTCCCGCCCACATCCAGAGGAGCCCCGTTTCCCCCTCGTAGCTCGAGATGAGGGATCCTTTCCCTGCTTTCAACGGGAAAGAATTCCCGGCGTTCCCGTCGGATCGCAAGAGGAGGCACTCTTAACAGGAAAGGCGAGAGGAACTCCATGGTCGTACCACCATTCCAAGAGTCCCCCAGATGTCTCAGTCCATTCCAGAGGAACCTCTTTGCCCTGCACTGGCTCATCTTTCGCGCCGAGGATCGACTCACACCACGGTGGCACGTGGGACAGCCCTGTGGGAAAGCCTCGAGGGAAAGCCTCGAGGGAAAACCACAGATCCTTTGATCCACGCGACGGGAAGCGTGACATTGCTGCTACAGCCTGGAAGGAAAGCGCACGTGCATGCCCCCACTCGAGACGAGGCCTGACTCCCCTGGGGAGACTCCAGAAGTACCCAAAGATCCATGTCAGCCCCTGAGAGGAATCCTCGGTTCTGGCCCTGACTCCACACAAGGTTTTTGGCCCCGGTATCGATGGGAGAGGAATCCCGAGAGGCCCCCTAGCAACTCGCATGGGGACTGGCCTCTCCTGAGGCCACCAGGGCGGGTCCCTGAGGTCCCCGTCGTAACTCGAAAACACCTGCCGCAACTCGAGAAAATCCAGGAAGTTCTCCCTTCCAGGCGAGATGAGGCCTATTTCCGATGAGGCGTCTGGAGACTAATGACACCTAACCTCTGGAACTTCGAAAGGGTCTTTCACACCCTTGCTGCAACTCAAGAAGTTTACCGCCATACCCGTCTCCACACGAGAGAAAGCACGATGGTCCCGCCCACATCCAGAGGAGCCCCGTTTCCACCTCGTAGCTCGAGATGAGGGATCCTTTCCCTGCTTTCAACGGGAAAGAATTCCCGGCATTCCGTCGCATCTCAAGAGGAGGCACTCTCAACAGGAAAGGCGAGAGGAACTCCATGTTTGTACCACCATTCCAAGAGTCCCCCAGATGTCTCAGTCCATTCCAGAGGAACCTCTTTGCCCTGCACTGGCTCATCTTTCACGCCGAGAATCGACTCAAACCACGGTGGCACGTGGGACAGCCCTGTGGGAAAGCCTCGAGGGAAAGCCTAGAGGGAAAACCACAGATACTTTGATCCACGCGACGGGAAGCGTGACATTGCTGCTATAGCCTGGAAGGAAAGCGCACGTGCATGCCCCCACTCGAGACGAGGCCTGACTCCCCTGGGGAGACTCCAGAAGTACCCAAAGATCCATGTCAGCCCCTGAGAGGAATCCTTGGTTCCGGCCCTGACTCCACACAAGGTATTTGGCCCCAGTATCGACGGGAGAGGAATCCCGAGAGGCCCCCTAGCAACACGCATGGGGACTGGCCTCTCCTGAGGCCATCAGGGCGGGTCCCTGTGGTACCAGTCGTAACTCGAGAACACCTGCCGCAGCTCGAGAAAATCCAGGAAGTTCTCCCTTCCAGGCGAGATGAGGTCTATTTCCGATGAGGCGTCTGGAGACTGACACGTAACCTCAGGAACTTCGAAAGGGTCTTTCACACCCTTGCTGCAACTCAAGAAGTTCACCGACATACCCGTCTCCACTCGAGAGGAAGCACGATGGTCCCGCCCACATCCAGAGGAGCCCCGTTTCCCCCTCGTAGCTCGAGATGAGGGATCCTTTCCCTGCTTTCAACGGGAAAGAATTCCCAGCGTTCCCGTCGCATCTCAAGAGGAGGCACTCTCAACAGGAAAGGCGAGAGGAACTCCATGGTCGTACCACCATTCCAAGAGTCCCCCAGATGTCTCAGTCCATTCCAGAGGAACCTCTTTGCACTGCACTGGCTCATCTTTCACTCCGAGGATCGACTCACACCACGGTGGCACATGGTACAGCCCTGTGGGAAAGCCTCGAGGGAAAGCCTCGAGGGAAAACCACAGATCATTTGATCCACGGGACAGGAAGCGTGACATTGCTGCTAGAGCCTGGAAGGAAAGCGCACGTGCATGCCCCCACTCGAGAAGAGGCCTGACTCCCCTGGGGAGACTCTAGAAGTACCCAAAGATCCATGTCAGCCCCTGAGAGGAATCCTCGGTTCTGGCCCTGACTCCACACAAGGTTTTTGGCCCCGGTATCGACTGGAGAGGAATCCCGAGAGGCCCCCTAGCAACTCGCATGGGGACTGTCCTCTCCTGAGGCCACCAGGGCGGGTCCCTGTGGTACCCGTCGTAACTCGAGAACACCTGCCGCACCTCGAGAAAATCCAGGAAGTTCTCCCTTCCAGGCTAGATGAGGCCTATTTCCGATGAGGCGTCTGGAGACTAATGACACCTAACCTCTGGAACTTCGAAAGGGTCTTTCACACCCTTGCTGCAACTCAAGAAGTTCACCGACATACCCGTGTCCACTCGAGAGGAAGCACGATGGTCCCGCCCACATCCCGAGGAGCCCCGTTTCCCCCTCGTAGCTCGAGATGAGGGATCCTTTCCCTGCTTTCAACGGGAAAGAATTCCCGGCGTTCTCGTCACAACTCAAGAGGAGGCACTCTCAACAGGAAAGGCGAGAGGAACTCCATGGTCGTACCACCATTCCAAGAGTCCCCCAGATGTCTCAGTCCATTCCAGAGGAACCTCTTTGCCCTGCACTGGCTCATCTTTCACGCCGAGGATCGACTCACACCACGGTGGCACGTGGGACAGCCCTGTGGGAAAGCCTCGAGGGAAAGCCTCGAGGGAAAACCACAGATCCTTTGATCCACGCGACGGGAAGCGTGACATTGCTGCTACAGCCTGGAAGGAAAGCGCACGTGCATTCCCCCACTCGAGACGAGGCCTGACTCCCCTGTGGAGACTCCAGAAGTACCCAAAGATCCATGTCAGCCCCTGAGAGGAATCCTCGGTTCTGGCCCTGACTCCACACACGGTTTTTGGCGCCGGTATCGACGGGAGAGGAATCCCGAGAGGCCCCCTAGCAACTCGCATGGGGACTGGCCTCTCCTGAGGCCACCAGGGCGGGTCCCTTGGGTCCCCGTCGTAACTCGAGAACACCTGCCGCAACTCGAGAAAATCCAGGAAGTTCTCCCTTCCAGGCGAGATGAGGCCTATTTCTGATGAGGCGTCTGGAGACTAATGACACCTAACCTCTGGAACTTCGAAAGGGTCTTTCACACCCTTGCTGCAACTCAAGAAGTTTACCGCCATACCCGTCTCCACACGAGAGAAAGCACGATGGTCCCGCCCACATACAGAGGAGCCACGTTTCCCCCTCGTAGCTTGAGATGAGGGATCCTTTCCCTGCTTTCAACGGGAAAGAATTCCCGGCATTCCCGTCGCATCTCAAGAGGAGGCACTCTCAACAGGAAAGGCGAGAGGAACTCCATGGTCGTACCACCATTCCAAGAGTCCCCCAGATGTCTCAGTCCATTCCAGAGGAACCTCTTTGCCCTGCACTGGCTCATCTTTCACGCCGAGGATCGACTAACACCACGGTGGCACGTGGGACAGCCCTGTGGGAAAGCCTCGAGGGAAAGCCTCGAGGGAAAACCACAGATCCTTTAACCCTCGCGATGCGAAGCTTGACATTGCTGCTACAGCCTGGAAGGAAAGCGCACGTGCATGCCCCCACTCGAGACGAGGCCTGACTCCCCTGGGGAGACTCCAGAAGTACCCAAAGATCCATGTAACCCCTGAGAGGAATGCTCGGTTCCGGCCCTGACTCCACACAAGGCTTTTGGCCCCGGTATCGACGGGAGAGGAATCCCGAGAGGCCCCCTAGCAACTCGCATGGGGACTGGCCTCTCCTGAGGCCACCAGGGCGGGTCCCTGAGGTCCCCGTCGTAACTCGAGAACACCTGCCGCAACTCGAGAAAATCCAGGAAGTTCTCCCTTCCAGGCGAGATGAGGCCTATTTCCGATGAGGCGTCTGGAGACTAATGACACCTAACCTCTGGAACTTTGAAAGGGTCTTTCACACCCTTGCTGCAACTCAAGAAGTTCACCGCCATACCCGTGTCCACTCGGGAGTAAGCACGATGGTCCCGCCCACATCCAGAGGAGCCCCGTTTCCCCCTCGGAGCTCGAGATGAGGGATCCTTTCCCTGCTTTCAACGGGAAAGAATTCCCGGCGTTCCCGTCGCATCTCAAGAGGAGGCACTCTCAACAGGAAAGGCGAGAGGAACTCCATGGTCGTACCACCATTCCAAGAGTCCCCCAGATGTCTCAGTCCATTCCAGAGGAAACCCTTTGCCCTGCACTGGCTCATCTTTCACGCCGAGGATCGACTCACACCACGGTGGCACGTGGGACAGCCTTGTGGGAAAGCCTCGAGGGAAAGCCTCGAGGGAAAACCACAGATCATTTGATCCACGCGACGGGAAGCGTGACATTGCTGCTACAGCCTGAAAGGAAAGCGCACGTGCATGCCCCCTCTCGAGACGAGGCCTGACTCTCCTGGGGAGACTCTAGAAGTACCCAAAGATCCATGTCAGCCCCTGAGAGGAATCCTCGGTCCCGGCCCTGACTCCACACAAGGATTTTGGCCCCGGTATCGACGGGAGAGGAATCCCGAGAGGCCCCCTAGCAACTCGCATAGGGACTGGCCTCTCCTGAGGCCACCAGGGCGGGTCCCTGAGGTCCCCGTCGTAACTCGAGAACACCTGCCGCAACTCGAGAAAATCCAGGAAGTTCTCCCTTCCAGGCGAGATGAGGCCTATTTCCGATGAGGCGTCTGGAGACTAATGACACCTAACCTCTGGAACTTCGAAAGGGTCTTTCACACCCTTGCAGCAACTCAAGAAGTTTACCGCCATACCCGTCTCCACACGAGAGGAAGCACGATGGTCCCGCCCACATCCAGAGGAGCCCCGTTTCCCCCTCGTAGCTTGAGATGAGGGATCCTTTCCCTGCTTTCAACGGGAAAGAATTCCCGGCATTCCCGTCGCATCTCAAGAGGAGGCACTCTCAACAGGAAAGGCGAGAGGAACTCCATGGTCGTACCACCATTCCAAGAGTCCCCCAGATGTCTCAGTCCATTCCAGAGGAATCTCTTTGCCCTGCACTGGCTCATCTTTCACGCCGAGGATCGACTCACACCACGGTGGCACGTGGGACAGCCCTGTGGGAAAGCCTCGAGGGAAAGCCTCGAGGGAAAACCACAGATCCTTTGATCCACGCGACGGGAAGCGTGACATTGCTGCTACAGCCTGGAAGGAAAGCACACGTGCATGCCCCCACTCGAGACGAGGCCTGACTCCCCTGGGGAGACTCCAGAAGTACCCAAAGATCCATGTCAGCCCCTGAGAGGAATCCTCGCTTCCGGCCCTGACTCCACACAAGGTTTTTGGCCCCGGTATCGACGGGAGAGGAATCCCGAGAGGCCCCCTAGCAACTGGCATGGGGACTGGCCTCTACTGAGGCCACCAGGGCGGGTCCCTGAGGTCCCCGTCGTAACTCGAGAACACCTGCCGCAACTCGAGAAAATCCAGGAAGTTCTCCCTTCCAGGCGAGATGAGGCATATTTCCGATGAGGCGTCTGGAGACTAATGACACCTAACCTCTGGAACTTCGAAAGGGTCTTTCACACCCTTGCTGCAACTCAAGAAGTTCACCGACATACCCGTGTCCACTCGAGAGGAAGCACGATGGTCCCGCCCACATCCCGAGGAGCCCCGTTTCCCCCTCGTAGCTCGAGATGAGGGATCCTTTCCCTGCTTTCAACGGGAAAGAATTCCCGGAGTTCCCGTCACAACTCAAGTGGAGGCACTCTCAACAGGAAAGGCGAGAGGAACTCCATGGTCGTACGACCATTCCAAGAGTCCCCCAGATGTCTCAGTCCATTCCAAAGGAACCTCTTTGCCCTGCACTGGCTCATCTTTCACGCCGAGGATCGACTCACACCACGGTGGCACGTGGGACAGCCCTGTGGGAAAGCCTCGAGGGAAAGCCTCGAGGGAAAACCACAGATCCTTTGATCCACGCGACGGGAAGCGTGACATTGCTGCTACAGCCTGGAAGGAAAGCACACGTGCATGCCCCCACTCGAGACGAGGCCTGACTCCCCTGGGGAGACTCCAGAAGTACCCAAAGATCCATGTCAGCCCCTGAGAGGAATCCTCGGTTCCGGCCCTGACTCCACACAAGGTTTTTGGCCCCGGTATCGACGGGAGAGGAATCCCGAGAGGCCCCCTAGCAACTCGCATGGGGACTGGCCTCGCCTGAGGCCACCAGGGCGGGTCCCTGAGGTCCCCGTCGTAACTCGGGAACACCTGCCGCAACTCGAGAAAATCCAGGAAGTTCTCCCTTCCAGGCGAGATGAGGTCTATTTCCGATGAGGCGTCTGGAGACTGACACGTAACCTCTGGAACTTCGAAAGGATCTTTCACACCCTTGCTGCAACTCAAGAAGTTCACCGCCATACCCGTCTCCACTCGAGAGGGAGCACGAAAGTCCCGCCCACATCCAGAGGAGCCCCGTTTCCCCCTCGTAGCTCGAGATGAGGGATCCTTTCCCTGCTTTCAACGGGAAAGTATTCCCAGCGATCCCGTCGCATCTCAAGAGGAGGCACTTTCAACAGGAAAGGCGAGAGGAACTCCATGGTCGTACCACCATTCCAAGAGTCCCTCAGATGTCTCAGTCCATTCCAGAGGAACCTCTTTGCCCTGCACTGGCTCACCTTTCACTCCGAGGATCGACTCACACCACGGTGGCACGTGGGACAGCCCTGTGGGAAAGCCTCGAGAGAAAATCACAGATCATTTGATCCACGCGACGGGAAGCGTGACATTGCTGCTACAGCCTGGAAGGAAAGCGCACGTCCATGCCCCCACTCGAGACCAGGCCTGACTCCCCTGGGGAGACTCTAGAAGTACCCAAAGATCCATGTCAGCCCCTGAGAGGAATCCTCGGTTCTGGCCCTGACTCCACACAAGGTTTTTGGCCCCGGTATCGACGGGAGAGGAATCCCGAGAGGCCCCCTAGCAACTCGCATGGGGACTGGCCTCTCCTGAGGCCATCAGGGCGGGTCCCTGTGGTACCCGTCGTAACTCGAGAACACCTGCCGCACCTCGAGAAAATCCAGGAAGTTCTCCCTTCCAGGCTAGATGAGGCCTATTTCCGATGAGGCGTCTGGAGACTAATGACACCTAACCTCTGGAACTTCGAAAGGGTATTTCACACCCTTGCTGCAACTCAAGAAGTTCACCGACATACCCGTGTCCACTCGAGAGGAAGCACGATGGTCCTGCCCACATCCCGAGGAGCCCCGTTTCCCCCTCGTAGCTCGAGATGAGGGATCCTTTCCCTGCTTTTAACGGGAAAGAATTCCCGGGGTTCCCATCGCATCTCAAGAGGAGGCACTCTCAACAGGAAAGGCGAGAGGAACTCCATGGTCGTACCACCATTCCAAGAGTCCCCCAGGTGTCTCAGTCCATTCCAGAGGAACCTCTTTGCCCTGCACTGGCTCATCTTTCACGCCGAGGATCGACTCACACCACGGTGGCACGTGGGACAGCCCTGTGGGAAAGCCTCGAGGGAAAGCCTCGAGGGAAAACCACAGATCCTTTGATGCACGCGACGGGAAGCGTGACATTGCTGCTACAGCCTGGAAGGAAAGCACACGTGCATGCCCCCACTCGTGACGAGGCCTGACTCCCCTGGGGAGACTCCAGAAGTACCCAAAGATCCATGTCAGCCCCTGAGAGGAATCCTCGGTTCCGGCCCTGACTCCACACAAGGTTTTTGGCCCCGGTATCGACGGGAGAGGAATCCCGAGAGGCCCCCTAGCAACTCGCATGGGGACTGGCCTCTCCTGAGGCCACCAGGGCGGGTCCCTGAGGTCCCCGTCGTAACTCGGGAACACCTGCCGCAACTCGAGAAAATCCAGGAAGTTCTCCCTTCCAGGCTAGATGAGGCCTATTTCCGATGAGGCGTCTGGAGACTAATGACACCTAACCTCTGGAACTTCGAAAGGGTCTTTCACACCCTTGCTGCAACTCAAGAAGTTTACCGCCAAGCCCGTTTCCACACGAGAGGAAGCACGATGGTCCCGCCCACATCCAGAGGAGCCCCGTTTCCCCCTCGTAGCTTGAGATGAGGGATCCTTTCCCTGCTTTCAACGGGAAAGAATTCCCGGCATTCCCGTCGCATCTCAAGAGGAGGCACTCTCAACAGGAAAGGCGAGAGGAACTCCATGGTCGTACCACCATTCCAAGAGTCCCCCAGATGTCTCAGTCCATTCCAGAGGAACCTCTTTGCCCTGCACTGGCTCATCTTTCACGCCGAGGATCGACTCACACCACGGTGGCACGTGGGACAGCCCTGTGGGAAAGCCTCGAGGGAAAGCCTCGAGGGAAAACCACAGATCCTTTGATCCACGCGACAGGAAGCTTGACATTGCTGCTACAGCCTGGAAGGAAAGCGCACGTGCATGCCCCCACTCGAGACGAGGCCTGACTCCTCTGGGGAGACTCCAGAAGTACCCAAAGATCCATGTC
This sequence comes from Capricornis sumatraensis, assembly GCF_032405125.1. Taxonomy (NCBI): domain Eukaryota; kingdom Metazoa; phylum Chordata; class Mammalia; order Artiodactyla; family Bovidae; genus Capricornis; species Capricornis sumatraensis. Next base: position 568,174 of record NW_027184627.1, read on the forward strand.
AGCCCCTGAGAGGAATCCTCGGTTCTGGCCCTGACTCCACACAAGGTTTTTGGCCCCGGTATCGACGGGAGAGGAATCCCGAGAGGCCCCCTAGCAACTCGCATGGGGACTGGCCTCTCCTGAGGCCATCAGGGTGGGTCCCTGTGGTACCCGTCGTAACTCGAGAACACCTGCCGCACCTCGAGAAAATCCAGGAAGTTCTCCCTTCCAGGCTAGATGAGGCCTATTTCCGATGAGGCGTCTGGAGACTAATGACACCTAACCTCTGGAACTTCGAAAGGGTCTTTCACACCCTTGCTGCAACTCAAGAAGTTCACCGCCATACCCGTGTCCACTCGAGAGGAAGCACGATGGTCCCGCCCACATCCCGAGGAGCCCCGTTTCCCCCTCGTAGCTTGAGATGAGGGATCCTTTCCCTGCTTTCAACGGGAAAGAATTCCCGGCATTCCCGTCGCATCTCAAGAGGAGGCACTCTCAACAGGAAAGGCGAGAGGAACTCCATGGTCGTACCACCATTCCAAGAGTCCCCCAGATGTCTCAGTCCATTCCAGAGGAACCTCTTTGCCCTGCACTGGCTCATCTTTCACGCCGAGGATCGACCCACACCACGGTGGTACGTGGGACAGCCCTGTGGGAAAGCCTCGAGGGAAAGCCTCGAGGGAAAACCACAGATCCTTTGATCCACGCGACAGGAAGCTTGACATTGCTGCTACAGCCTGGAAGGAAAGCGCACGTGCATGCCCCCACTCGAGACGAGGCCTGACTCCCCTGGGGAGACTCCAGAAGTACCCAAAGATCCATGTCAGCCCCTGAGAGGAATCCTCGGTTCTGGCCCTGACACCACACAAGGTTTTTGGCCCCAGTATCGACGGGAGAGGAATCCCTAGAGGCCCCCTAGCAACTCGCATGGGGACTGGCCTCTCCTGAGGCCATCAGGGCGGGTCCATGTGGTACCCGTCGTAACTCGAGAACACCTGCCGCACCTCGAGAAAATCCAGGAAGTTCTCCCTTCCAGGCTAGATGAGGCCTATTTCCGATGAGGCGTCTGGAGACTAATGACACCTAAACTCTGGAACTTCGAAAGGGTCTTTCACACCCTTGCTGCAACTCAAGAAGTTCACCGACATACCCGTGTCCACTCGAGAGGAAGCACGATGGTCCCGCCCACATCCCGAGGAGCCCCGTTTCCCCCTCGTAGCTCGAGATGAGGGATCCTTTCCCTGCTTCCAACGGGAAAGAATTCCCGGCGTTCCCGTCGCATCTCAAGAGGAGGCACTCTCAACAGGAAAGGCGAGAGGAACTCCATGGTCGTACCACCATTCCAAGAGTCCCCCAGATGTCTCAGTCCATTCCAGAGGAACCTCTTTGCCCTGCACTGGCTCATCTTTCACGCCGAGGATCGACTCACACCACGGTGGCACGTGGGACAGCCCTGTGGGAAAGCCTCGAGGGAAAGCCTCGAGGGAAAACCACAGATCCTTTGATGCACGCGACGTGAAGCGTGACATTGCTGCTACAGCCTGGAAGGAAAGCACACATGCATGCCCCCACTCGAGACGAGGCCTGACTCCCCTGGGGAGACTCCAGAAGTACCCAAAGATCCATGTCAGCCCCTGAGAGGAATCCTCGGTTCCGGCCCTGACTCCACACAAGGTTTTTGGCCCCGGTATCGACGGGAGAGGAATCCCGAGAGGCCCCCTAGCAACTCGCATGGGGACTGGCCTCTCCTGAGGCCATCAGGGCGGGTCCCTGTGGTACCCGTCGTAACTCGAGAACATCTGCCGCACCTCGAGAAAATCCAGGAAGTTCTCCGTTCCAGGCGAGATGAGGCCTATTTCCGATGAGGCGTCTGGAGACTAATGACACCTAACCTCTGGAACTTCGAAAGGGTCTTTCACACCCTTGCTGCAACTCAAGAAGTTCACCGACATACCCGTGTCCACTCGAGAGGAAGCACGATGGTCCCGCCCACATCCCGAGGAGCCCCGTTTCCCCCTCGTAGCTCGAGATGAGGGATCCTTTCCCTGCTTTCTACGGGAAAGAATTCCCGGCGTTCCCGTCGCATCTCAAGAGGAGGCACTCTCAACAGGAAAGGCGAGATGAACTCCATGGTCGTACCACCATTCCAAGAGTCCCCCAGATGTCTCAGTCCATTCCAGAGGAACCTCTTTGCCCTGCACTGGCTCATCTTTCACGCCGAGGATCGACTCACACCACGGTGGCACATGGGACAGCCCTGTGGGAAAGCCTCGAGGGAAAGCCTCGAGGGAAAACCACAGATCCTTTGATGCACGCGACGGGAAGCGTGACATTGCTGCTACAGCCTGGAAGGAAAGCACACGTGCATGCCCCCACTCGAGACGAGGCCTGACTCGCCTGGGGAGACTCCAGAAGTACCCAAAGATCCATGTCAGCCCCTGAGAGGAATCCTCGGTTCCGGCCCTGACATCACACAAGGTTTTTGCCCCGGTATCGACGGGAGAGGAATCCCAAGAGGCCCCCTAGCAACTCGCATGGGGACTGGCCTCTCCTGAGGCCACCAGGGCGGGTCCCTGAGGTCCCCGTCGTAACTCGAGAACACCTGCCGCAACTCGAGAAAATCCAGGAAGTTCTCCCTTCCAGGCGAGATGAGGCCTATTTCCGATGAGGCGTCTGGAGACTAATGACACCTAACCTCTGGAACTTCGAACGGGTCTTTCACACCCTTGCTGCAACTCAAGAAGTTCACCGCCATACCCGTCTCCACTCGAGAGGAAGCACGATGGTCCCGCCCACATCCAGAGGAGCCCCGTTTCCCCCTGGTAGCTCGAGATGAGGGATCCTTTCCCTGCTTTCAACGGGAAAGAATTCCCGGCATTCCCGTCGCATCTCAAGAGGAGGCACTCTCAACAGGAAAGGCGAGAGGAACTCCATGGTCGTACCACCATTCCAAGAGTCCCTCAGATGTCTCAGTCCATTCCAGAGGAACCTCTTTGCCCTGCACTGGCTCATCTTTCACGCCGAGGATCGACTCACACCACGGTGGCACGTGGGACAGCCCTGTGGGAAAGCCTCGAGGGAAAGCCTCGAGAGAAAACCACAGATCATTTGATCCACGCGACGGGAAGCGTGACATTGCTGCTACAGCCTGGAAGGAAAGCGCACGTGCATGCCCCCACTCGAGACGAGGCCTGACTCCCCTGGGGAGACTCTAGAAGTACCCAAAGATCCATGTCAGCCCCTGAGAGGAATCCTCGGTTCTGGCCCTGACTCCACACAAGGTTTTTGGCCCCGGTGTCGACGGGAGAGGAATCCCGAGAGGCCCCCTAGCAACTCGCATGGGGACTGGCCTCTCCTGAGGCCATCAGGGCGGGTCCCTGTAGTACCCGTCGTAACTCGAGAACACCTGCCGCACCTCGAGAAAATCCAGGAAGTTCTCCCTTCCAGGCTAGATGAGGCCTATTTCCGATGAGGCGTCTGGAGACTAATGACACCTAACATCTGGAACTTCGAAAGGGTCTTTCACACCCTTGCTGCAACTCAAGAAGTTTACCGCCATACCCGTCTCCACACGAGAGAAAGCACGATGGTCCCGCCCACATCCCGAGGAGCCCCGTTTCCCCCTCGTAGCTCGAGATGAGGGATCCTTTCCCTGCTTTCAACGGGAAAGAATTCCCGGCATTCCCGTCGCATCTCAAGAGGAGGCACTCTCAACAGGAAAGGCGAGATGAACTCCATGGTCGTACCACCATTCCAAGAGTCCCCCAGATGTCTCAGTCCATTCCAGAGGAACCTCTTTGCCCTGCGCTGGCTCATCTTTCACGCCGAGGATCGACTCACACCACGGTGGCACGTGGGACAGCCCTGTGGGAAAGCCTCGAGGGAAAGCCTCGAGGGAAAACAACAGATCCTTTGATCCACGCGACGTGAAGCGTGACATTGCTGCTACAGCCTGGAAGGAAAGCGCACGTGCATGCCCCCACTCGAGACGAGGCCTGACTACCCTCGGGAGACTCTAGAAGTACCCAAATATCCATGTCAGCCCCTGAGAGGAATCCTCGGTTCTGGCCCTGACTCCACACAAGGTTTTTGGCCCCAGTATCGACGGGAGAGGAATCCCGAGAGGCCCCCTAGCAACTCGCATGGGGACTGGCCTCTCCGGAGGCCACCAGGGCGGGTCCCTGAGGTCCCCGTCGTAACTCGAGAACACCTGCCGCAACTCGAGAAAATCCAGGAAGTTCTCCCTTCCAGGCGAGATGAGGCCTATTTCCAATGAGGCGTCTGGAGACTAATGACACCTAACCTCTGGAACTTCGAAAGGGTCTTTCACACCCTTGCTGCAACTCAAGAAGTTCACCGACATACCCGTGTCCACTCGAGAGGAAGGACGATGGTCCCGCCCACATCCCGAGGAGCCCCGTTTCCCCCTCGTAGCTCGAGATGAGGGATCCTTTCCCTGCTTTCAACTGGAAAGTATTCCCGGCGTTCCCGTCGCATCTCAAGAGGAGGCACTCTCAACAGGAAAGGCGAGAGGAACTCCATGGTCGTACCACCATTCCAAGAGTCCCCCAGATGTCTCAGTCCATTCCAGAGGAACCTCTTTGCCCTGCACTGGCTCATCTTTCACGCCGAGGATCGACTCACACCACGGTGGCACGTGGGACAGCCCTGTGGGAAAGCCTCTAGGGAAAGCCTCGAGGGAAAACCACAGATCCTTTGATGCACGCGACGGGAAGCGTAACATTGCTGCTACAGCCTGGAAGGAAAGCACACGTGCATGCCCCCACTCGAGACGAGGCCTGACTCCCCTGGGGAGACTCCAGAAGTACCCAAAGATCCATGTCAGCCCCTGAGAGGAATCCTCGGTTCCGGCCCTGACTCCACACAAGGTTTTTGGCCCCGGTATCGACGGGAGAGGAATCCCGAGAGGCCCCCTAGCAACTCGCATGGGGACTGGCCTCTCCTGAGGCCACCAGGGCGGGTCCCTGAGGTCCCCGTCGTAACTCGAGAACACCTGCCGCAACTCGAGAAAATCCAGGAAGTTCTCCCTTCCAGGCGAGATGAGGCCTATTTCCGATGAGGCGTCTGGAGACTAATGACACCTAACCTCTGGAACTTCGAAAGGGTCTTTCACACCCTTGCTGCAACTCAAGAAGTTCACCGACATACCCGTCTCCACTCGAGAGGAAGCACGATGGTCCCGCCCACATCCAGAGGAGCCCCGTTTCCCCCTCGTAGCTCGAGATGAGGGATCCTTTCCCTGCTTTCAACGGGAATGAATTCCCAGCGTTCCCGTCGCATCTCAAGAGGAGGCACTCTCAACAGGAAAGGCGAGAGGAACTCCATGGTCGTACCACCATTCCAAGAGTCCCTCAGATGTCTCAGTCCATTCCAGAGGAACCTCTTTGCCCTTCACTGGCTCATCTTTCACGCCGAGGATCGATTCACACCACGGTGGCACGTGGGACAGCCCTGTGGGAAAGCCTCGAGGGAAAGCCTCGAGAGAAAACCACAGATCATTTGATCCACGCGACGGGAAGCGTGACATTGCTGCTACAGCCTGGAAGGAAAGCGCACGTGCATGCCCCCACTCGAAACAAGGCCTGACTCCCCTGGGGAGACTCTAGAAGTACCCAAAGATCCATGTCAGCCCCTGAGTGGAATCCTCGGTTCTGGCCCTGACTCCACACAAGGTTTTTGGCCCCGGTATCGACGGGAGAGGAATCCCGAGAGGCCCCCTAGCAACTCGCATGGGGACTGGCCTCTCCTGAGGCCATCAGGGCGGGTCCCTGTGGTACCCGTCGTAACTCGAGAACACCTGCCGCACCTCGAGAAAATCCAGGAAGTTCTCCCTTCCAGGCTAGATGAGGCCTATTTCCGATGAGGCGTCTGGAGACTAATGACACCTAACCTCTGGAACTTCGAAAGGGTCTTTCACACCCTTACTGCAACTCAAGAAGTTCACCGACATACCCGTGTCCACTCGAGAGGAAGCACGATGGTCCCGCCCACATCCCGAGGAGCCCCATTTCCCCCTCGGAGCTCGAGATGAGGGATCCTTTCCCTGGTTTCAACGGGAAAGAATTCCCGGCGTTCCCGTCGCATCTCAAGAGGAGGCACTCTCAACAGGAAAGGGGAGAGGAACTCCATGGTCGTACCACCATTCCAAGAGTCCCCCAGATGTCTCAGTCCATTCCAGAGGAACCTCTTTGCCCTGCACTGGCTCATCTTTCACGCCGAGGATCGACTCACACCACGGTGGCACGTGGGACAGCCCTGTGGGAAAGCCTCCAGGGAAAGCCTCGAGGGAAAACCACAGATCCTTTGATCCACGCGACGGGAAGCGTGACATTGCTGCTACAGCCTGGAAGGAAAGCGCACGTGCATGCCCCCTCACGAAACGAGGCCTGTCTCCCCTGTCGAGACTCCAGAAGTATCCAAAGATCCATATCAGCCCCTGAGAGGAATCCTCGGTTCCGGCCCTGACTCCACACAAGGTTTTTGGCCCCGGTATCGACGGGAGAGGAATCCCGAGAGGCCCCCTTGCAACTCGCATGGGGACTGGCCTCTCCTGAGGCCACCAGGGCCGGTCCCTGAGGTCCCCGTCGTAACTCGAGAACACCTGCCGCACCTCGAGAAAATCCAGGAAGTTCTCCCTTCCAGGCGAAATGAGGCCTATTTCCGATGAGGCGTCTGGAGACTAATGACACCTAACCTCTGGAACTTCGAAAGGGTCTTTCACACCCTTGCTGCAACTCAAGAAGTTCACCACCATACCCGTCTCCACTCGAGAGGAAGCACGATGGTCCCGACCACATCCAAAGGAGCCCCGTTTCCCCCTCGTTGCTCGAGATGAGGGATCCTTTCCCTGCTTTCAACGGGAAAGAATTCCCTGCGTTCCCGTCGCATCTCAAGAGGAGGCACTCTCAACAGGAAAGGCGAGAGGAACTCCATGGTCGTACCACCATTCCAAGAGTCCCCCAGATGTCTCAGTCCATTCCAGAGGAACCTCTTTGCCCTGCACTGGCTCATCTTTCACGCCGAGGATCGACTCACACCACGGTGGCACGAGGGACAGCCCTGTGGGAAAGCCTCGAGGGAAAGCCTCGAGGGAAAACCACAGATCCTTTGATCCACGCGACGGGAAGCGTGACATTGCTGCTACAGCCTGGAAGGAAAGCGCACATGCATGCCCCCACTCGAGACGAGGCCTGACTCCCCTGGGGAGACTCCACAAGTACACAAAGATCCATGTCAGCCCCTGAGAGGAATCCTCGGTTCTGGCCCTGACTCCGCACAAGGTTTTTGGCCCCGGTATCGACAGGAGAGGAATCCAGAGAGGCCCCCTAGCAACTCGCATGGGGACTGGCCTCTCCTGAGGCCACCAGGGCGGGTCCCTGAGGTCCCCGTCGTAACTCGAGAACACCTGCCGCAACTCGAGAAAATCCAGGAAGTTCTCCCTTGCAGGCGAGATGAGGCCTATTTCCGATGAGGCCTCTGGAGACTAATGACACCTAACCTCTGGAACTTCGAAAGGGTCTTTCACACCCTTGCTGCAACTCAAGAAGTTCACCGCCATACCCGTCTCCACTCGAGAGGAAGCACGATGGTCCCGCCCACATCCAGAGGAGCCCCGTTTCCCCCTCGTAGCTCGAGATGAGGGATCCTTGCCCTGCTTTCCACGGGAACGAATTCCCGGTGTTCCCGTCGCATCTCAAGAGGAGGCACTCTCAACAGGAAAGGCGAGAGGAACTCCATGGTCGTACCACCATTCCAAGAGTCCCCCAGAAGTCTCAGTCCATTCCAGAGGAAACTCTTTGCCCTGCACTGGCTCATCTTTCACGCCGATGATCGACTCCCACCACCGTGGCATGTGGGACAGCCCTGTGGGAAAGCCTCGAGGGAAAGCCTCGAGGGAAAACCACAGATCCTTTGATCCACGCGACGGGAAGCGTGACATTGCTGCTACAGCCTGGAAGGAAAGCGCACGTGCATGCCCCCCCTCGAGACGAGGCTTGACTCCCCTGGGGAGACACCAGACAGACCCAGAGATCCATGTCAACACCTGAGAGGAATCCTCGGTTCCGGCCCTGACTCCTCAGATGGATTTTAGCCCCGGTATCGACGGGAGAGGAATCCGGAGAGGCCCCCTAGCAACTCTCCAGGGGACTAGCCTTTCCTGAGGCCACCAGGGCGGGTCCCTGAGGTCCCCGTCGTAACTCGAGAACACCTGCCGCAACTCGAGAAAATCCAGGAAGTTCTCCCTTCCAGGCGAGATGAGGCCTATTTCCGATGAGGCCTCTGGAGACTAATGACACCTAACCTCTGGAACTTCGAAAGGGTCTTTCACACCCTTGCTGCAACTAAGGAAGTTCACCGCCATACCCGTCTCCACTCGAGAGGAAGCACGATGGTCCCGCCCACATCCAGAGGAGCTCCGTTTCCACCTCGTAGCTCGAGAGGAGGGATCCTTTCCCTGCTTTCAACGGGAAAGAATTCCCAGCGTTCCCGTCGCATCTCAAGCGGAGGCACTCTCAACAGGAAAGGCGAGAGGAACTCCATGGTCGTACCACCATTCCAAGAGTCCCCCAGATGTCTCAGTCCATTACAGAGGAACCTCTTTGCCCTGCAGTGGCTCATCTTTCACGCCGAGGATCGACTCACACCACGGTGGCACGTGGGACAGCCCTGGGGGAAGGCCTCGAGGGCAAGGCTCGAGGAAAACCACAGATCCTTTGATCCACGCCACGGGAAGCGTGACATTGCTGCTAAAGCCTGGAAGGAAAGTGCACGTGCATGCCCCCTCACGAAACGAGGCCTGTCTCCCCTGTCGAGACTCCAGAAGTATCCAAAGATCCATATCAGCCCCTGAGAGGAATCCTCGGTTCCGGCCCTGACTCCACACAAGGTTTTTGGCCCCGGTATCGACGGGAGAGGAATCCCGAGAGGCCCCCTTGCAACTCGCATGGGGACTGGCCTCTCCTGAGGCCACCAGGGCCGGTCCCTGAGGTCCCCGTCGTAACTCGAGAACACCTGCCGCACCTCGAGAAAATCCAGGAAGTTCTCCCTTCCAGGCGAAATGAGGCCTATTTCCGATGAGGCGTCTGGAGACTAATGACACCTAACCTCTGGAACTTCGAAAGGGTCTTTCACACCCTTGCTGCAACTCAAGAAGTTCACCACCATACCCGTCTCCACTCGAGAGGAAGCACGATGGTCCCGACCACATCCAAAGGAGCCCCGTTTCCCCCTCGTTGCTCGAGATGAGGGATCCTTTCCCTGCTTTCAACGGGAAAGAATTCCCTGCGTTCCCGTCGCATCTCAAGAGGAGGCACTCTCAACAGGAAAGGCGAGAGGAACTCCATGGTCGTACCACCATTCCAAGAGTCCCCCAGATGTCTCAGTCCATTCCAGAGGAACCTCTTTGCCATGCACTGGCTCATCTTTCACGCCGAGGATCGACTCACACCACGGTGGCACGTGGGACAGCCCTGTGGGAAAGCCTCGAGGGAAAACCACAGATCCTTTGATCCACGCGACGGGAAGCGTGACATTGCTGCTACAGCCTGGAAGGAAAGCGCACGTGCATGCCCCCACTCGAGACGAGGCCTGACTCCCCTGGGGAGACTCCAGAAGTACCCAAAGATCCATGTCAGCCCCTGAGAGGAATCCTCGGTTCCGGCCCTGACTCCACACAAGGTTTTTGGCCCCGGTATCGACGGGAGAGGAATCCCGAGAGGCCCCCTAGCAACTCGCATGGGGACTGGCCTCTCCTGAGGCCACCAGGGCGGGTCGCTGAGGTCCTCGTCGTAACTCGAGAGCACCTGCCGCAACTCGAGAAAATCCAGGAAGTTCTCCCTTCCAGGCGAGATGAGGCCTATTTCTGATGAGGCGTCTGGAGACTAATGACACCTAACCTCTGGAACTTCGAAAGGGTCTTTCACACCCTTGCTGCGACTCAAGAAGTTCACCGCCATACCCGTCTCCCCTCGAGAGGAAGCACGATGGTCCCGCCCACATCCATAGGATCCCCGTTTCCCCCTCGTAGCTCGAGATGAGGGAACCTTTCCCTGCTTTCAACGGGAAAGAATTCCCTGCGTTCCCGTCGCATCTCAAGAGGAGGCACTCTCAACAGGAAAGGCGAGAGGAACTCCATGGTCGTACCACCATTCGAAGAGTCCCCCAGATGTCTCAGTCCATTCCAGAGGAACCTCTTTGCCATGCACTGGCTCGTCTTTCACGCCGAGGATCGACTCACACCACGGTGGCACGTGGGACAGCCCTGTGGGAAAGCCTCGAGGGAAAGCCTCGAGGGAAAGCCTCGAGGGAATACCACAGATCCTTTGATCCACGCGACGGGAAGCGTGACATTGCTGCTACAGCCTGGAAGGAAAGCGCACGTGCATGCCCCACTCGAGACGAGGCCTGACTCCCCTGGGGAGACTGCAGAAGTACCCAAAGATCCATGTCAGCCCCTGAGAGGAATCCTCGGTTCCGGCCCTGACTCCACTCAAGGTTTTTGGCCCCGGTATCGACGGGAGAGGAATCCCGAGAGGCCCCCTAGCAACTCGCATGTGGACTGGCCTCTCCTGAGGCCACCAGGGCGGGTCGCTGAGGTCCTCGTCGTAACTCGAGAGCACCTGCCGCAACTCGAGAAAATCCAGGAAGTTCTCCCTTCCAGGCGAGATGAGGCCTATTTCCGATGAGGCGTCTGGAGACTAATGACACCTAACCTCTGGAACTTCGAAAGGGTCTTTCACACCCTTGCTGCGACTCAAGAAGTTCACCGCCATACCCGTCTCCACTCGAGAGGAAGCACGATGGTCCCGCCCACATCCATAGGATCCCCGTTTCCCCCTCGTAGCTCGAGATGAGGGAACCTTTCCCTGCTTTCAACGGGAAAGAATTCCCGGCGTTCCCGTCGCATCTCAAGAGGAGGCACTCTCAACCGGAAAGGCGAGAGGAACTCCATGGTCGTAGCACCATTCCAAGAGTACCCCAGATGTCTCAGTCCATTCCAGAGGAACCTCTTTGCCCTGCACTGGCTCATCTTTCACGCCGAGGATCGACTCACACCACGGTGGCACGTGGGACAGCCCTGTGGGAAAGCCTCGAGGGAAAGCCTCGAGGGAAAACCACAGATCCTTTGATCCAGGCCACGGGAAGCGTGACATTGCTGCTAAAGCCTGGAAGGAAAGCGCACGTGCATGCCCCCACTCGAGACGAGGCCTGACTCCCCTGGGGAGACTCCAGAAGTACCCAAAGATCCATGTCAGCCCCTGAGAGGAATCCTCGGTTCCGGCCCTGACTCCACACAAGGTTTTTGGCCCCGGTATCGACGGGAGAGGAATCCCGAGAGGCCCCCTAGCAACTCGCATGGGGACTGGCCTCTCCTGAGGCCACCAGGGCGGGTCCCTGAGGTCCCCGTCGTAACTCGAGAACACCTGCCGCAACTCGAGAAAATCCAGGAAGTTCTCCCTTCCAGGCGAGATGAGGGCTATTTCCGATGAGGCCTCTGGAGACTAATGACACCAAACCTCTGGAACTTCGAAAGGGTCTTTCACACCCTTGCTGCAACTCAAGAAGTTCACCGCCATACCCGTCTCCACTCGAGAGGAAGCACGATGGTCCCGCCCACATCCAGAGGAGCCCCGTTTCCCCCTCGTAGCTCGAGATGAGGGATCCTTTCCCTGCTTTCAACGGGAAAGAATTCCCGGCGTTCCCGTCGCATCTCAAGAGGAGGCACTCTCAACAGGAAAGGCGAGAGGAACTCCATGGTCGTACCACCATTCCAAGAGTCCCCCAGATGTCTCAGTCCATTCCAGAGGAACCTCTTTGCCCTGCACTGGCTCATCTTTCACGCCGAGGATCGACTCACACCACGGTGGCACGTGGGACAGCCCTGTGGGAAAGCCTCGAGGGAAAGCCTCGAGGGAAAACCACAGATCCTTTGATCCACGCGACGGGAAGCGTGACATTGCTGCTACAGCCTGGAAGGAAAGTGCACGTGCATGCCCCCTCACGAAACGTGGCCTGTCTCCCCTGGCGAGACTCCAGAAGTATCCAAAGATCCATATCAGCCCCTGAGAGGAATCCTCGGTTCCGGCCCTGACTCCACACAAGGTTTTTGGCCCCGGTATCGACGGGAGAGGAATCCCGAGAGGCCCCCTAGCAACTCGCATGGGGACTGGCCTCTCCTGAGGCCACCAGGGCCGGTCCCTGAGGTCCCCGTCGTAACTCGAGAACACCTGCCGCAACTCGAGAAAATCCAGGAAGTTCTCCCTTCCAGGCGAGATGAGGCCTATTTCCGATGAGGCGTCTGGAGACTAATGACACCTAACCTCTGGACTTCGAAAGGGTCTTTCACACCCTTGCTGCAACTCAAGAAGTTCACCACCATACCCGTCTCCACTCGAGAGGAAGCACGATGGTCCCGACCACATCCAAAGGAGCCCCGTTTCCCCCTCGTAGCTCGAGATGAGGGATCCTTTCCCTGCTTTCAACGGGAAAGAATTCCCGGCGTTCCCGTCGCATCTCAAGAGGAGGCACTCTCAACAGGAAAGGCGAGAGGAACTCCATGGTCGTACCACCATTCCAAGAGTCCCCCAGATGTCTCAGTCCATTCCAGAGGAACCTCTTTGCCCTGCACTGGCTCATCTTTCACGCCGAGGATCGACTCACACCACGGTGGCACGTGGGACAGCCCTGTGGGAAAGCCTCGAGGGAAAGCCTCGAGGGAAAAACACAGATCCTTTGATCCACGCGACGGGAAGCGTGACATTGCTGCTACAGCCTGGAAGGAAAGCGCACGTGCATGCCCCCACTCGAGACGAGGCCTGACTCCACTGGGGAGACTCCAGAAGTACCCAAAGATCCATGTCAGCCCCTGAGAGGAATCCTCGGTTCCGGCCCTGACTCCACACAAGGTTTTTGGCCCCGGTATCGACGGGAGAGGAATCCCGAGAGGCCCCCTAGCAACTCGCATGGGGACTGGCCTCTCCTGAGGCCACCAGGGCCGGTCCCTGAGTTCCCCGTCGTAACTCGAGAACACCTGCCGCAACTCGAGAAAATCCAGGAAGTTCTCCCTTCCAGGCGAGATGAGGCCTATTTCCGATGAGGCGTCTGGAGACTAATGACACCTAACCTCTGGAACTTCGAAAGGGTCTTTCACACCCTTGCTGCAACTCAAGAAGTTCACCACCATACCCGTCTCCACTCGAGAGGAAGCACGATGGTCCCGCCCACATCCAGAGGAGCCCCGTTTCCCCCTCGTAGCTCGAGATGAGGGATCCTTTCCCTGGTTTCAACGGGAAAGAATTCCCGGCGTTCCCGTCGCATCTCAAGAGGAGGCACTCTCAACAGGAAAGGCGAGAGGAACTCCATGGTCGTACCACCATTCCAAGAGTCCCCCAGATGTCTCAGTCCATTCCAGAGGAACCTCTTTGCCCTGCACTGGCTCATCTTTCACGCCGAGGATCGACTCACACCACGGTGGCATGTGGGACAGCCCTGTGGGAAAGCCTCGAGGGAAAGCCTCGAGGGAAAACCACAGATCCTTTGATCCACGCGACGGGAAGCGTGACATTGCTGCTACAGCCTGGAAGGAAAGTGCACGTGCATGCCCCCTCACGAAACGAGGCCTGTCTCCCCTGGCGAGACTCCAGAAGTATCCAAAGATCCATATCAGCCCCTGAGAAGAATCCTCGGTTCCGGCCCTGACTCCACACAATGTTTTTGGCCCCGGTATCGACGGGAGAGGAATCCCGAGAGGCCCCCTAGCAACTCGCATGGGGACTGGCCTCTCCTGAGGCCACCAGGGCCAGTCCCTGAGGTCCCCGTCGTAACTCGAGAACACCTGCCGCAACTCGAGAAAATCCAGGAAGTTCTCCCTTCCAGGCGAGATGAGGCCTATTTCCGATGAGGCGTCTGGAGACTAATGACACCTAACCTCTGGAACTTCGAAAGGGTCTTTCACACCCTTGCTGCAACTCAAGAAGTTCACCACCATACCCATCTCCACTCGAGAGGAAGCACGATGGTCCCGACCACATCCAAAGGAGCCCCGTTTCCCCCTCGTAGCTCGAGATGAGGGATCCTTTCCCTGCTTTCAACGGGAAAGAATTCCCTGCGTTCCCGTCGCATCTCAAGAGGAGGCACTCTCAACAGGAAAGGCGAGAGGAACTCCATGGTCGTACCACCATTCCAAGAGTCCCCCAGATGTCTCAGTCCATTCCAGAGGAACCTCTTTGCCCTGCACTGGCTCATCTTTCATGCCGAGGATCGACTCACACCACGGTGGCACGTGGGACAGCCCTGTGGGAAAGCCTCGAGGGAAAGCCTCGAGGGAAAACCACAGATCCTTTGATCCACGCGACGGGAAGCGTGACATTGCTGCTACAGCCTGGAAGGAAAGTGCACGTGCATGCCCCCTCACGAAACGAGGCCTGTCTCCCCTGGCGAGACTCCAGAAGTATCCAAAGATCCATATCAGCCCCTGAGAGGAATCCTCGGTTCCGGCCCTGACTCCACACAAGGTTTTTGGCCCCGGTATCGACGGGAGAGGAATCCCGAGAGGCCCCCTAGCAACTCGCATGGGGACTGGCCTCTCCTGAGGCCACCAGGGCCGGTCCCTGAGGTCCCCGTCGTAACTCGAGAACACCTGCCGCAACTCGAGAAAATCCAGGAAGTTCTCCCTTCCAGGCGAGATGAGGCCTATTTCCGATGAGGCGTCTGGAGACTAATGACACCTAACCTCTGGAACTTCGAAAGGGTCTTTCACACCCTTGCTGCAACTCAAGAAGTTCACCACCATACCCGTCTCCACTCGAGAGGAAGCACGATGGTCCCGACAACATCCAAAGGAGCCCCGTTTCCCCCTCGTAGCTCGAGATGAGGGATCCTTTCCCTGCTTTCAACGGGAAAGAATTCCCTGCGTTCCCGTCGCATCTCAAGAGGAGGCACTCTCAACAGGAAAGGCGAGAGGAACTCCATGGTCGTACCATCATTCCAAGAGTCCCCCAGATGTCTCAGTCCATTCCAGAGGAACCTCTTTGCCCTGCACTGGCTCATCTTTCACGCCGAGGATCGACTCTCACCACGGTGGCACGTGGGACAGCCCTGTGGGAAAGCCTCGAGGGAAAGCCTCGAGGGAAAACCACAGATCCTTTGATCCACGTGACGGGAAGCGTGACATTGCTGCTACAGCCTGAAAGGAAAGCGCACGTGCATGCCCCCACTCGAGACGAGGCCTGACTCTCCTGGGGAGACCCAGAAGTACCCAAAGATCCATGTCAGCCCCTGAGAGGAATCCTCGGTTCCGGCCCTGACTCCACACAAGGTTTTTGGCCCCGGTATCGACGGGAGAGGAATCCCGAGAGGCCCCCTAGCAACTCGCATGGGGACTGGCCTCTCCTGAGGCCACCAGGGCGGGTCCCTGAGGTCCCCGTCGTAACTCGAGAACACCTGCCGCAACTCGAGAAAATCCAGGAAGTTCTCCCTTCCAGGCGAGATGAGGCCTATTTCCGATGAGGCCTCTGGAGACTAATGACACCAAACCTCTGGAACTTCGAAAGGGTCTTTCACACCCTTGCTGCAACTCAAGAAGTTCACCGCCATACCCGTCTCCACTCGAGAGGAAGCACGATGGTCCCGCCCACATCCAGAGGAGCCCGGTTTCCCCCTCGGAGCTCGAGATGAGGGATCCTTTCCCTGCTTTCAACGGGAAAGAATTCCCGGCGTTCCAGTCGCATCTCAAGAGGAGGCACTCTCAACAGGAAAGGCGAGAGGAACTCCATGGTCGTAAAACCATTCCAAGAGTCCGCCAGATGTCTCAGTCCATTCCAGAGGAACCTCTTTGCCCTGCACTGGCTCATCTTTCACGCCGAGGATCGACTCACACCACGGTGGCACGTGGGACAGCCCTGTGGGAAAGCCTCGAGGGAAAGCCTCGAGGGAAAACCACAGATCCTTTGATCCACGCGACGGGAAGCGTGACATTGCTGCTACAGCCTGGAAGGAAAGTGCACGTGCATGCCCCCTCACGAAACGAGGCCTGTCTCCCCTGGCGAGACTCCAGAAGTATCCAAAGATCCATGTCAGCCCCTGAGAGGAATCCTCGGTTCCGGCCCTGACTCCACACAAGGTTTTTGGCCCCGGTATCGACGGGAGAGGAATCCCGAGAGGCCCCCTAGCAACTCGCATGGGGACTGGCCTCTCCTGAGGCCACCAGGGCCGGTCCCTGAGGTCCCCGTCGTAACTCGAGAACACCTGCCGCAACTCGAGAAAATCCAGGAAGTTCTCCCTTCCAGGCGAGATGAGGCCTATTTCCGATGAGGCGTCTGGAGACTAATGACACCTAACCTCTGGAACTTCGAAAGGGTCTTTCACACCCTTGCTGCAACTCAAGAAGTTCACCACCATACCCGTCTCCACTCGAGAGGAAGCACGATGGTCCCGACCACATCCAAAGGAGCCCCGTTTCCCCCTCGTAGCTCGAGATGAGGGATCCTTTCCCTGCTTTCAACGGGAAAGAATTCCCTGCGTTCCCGTCGCATCTCAAGAGGAGGCACTCTCAACAGGAAAGGCGAGAGGAACTCCATGGTCGTACCACCATTCCAAGAGTCCCCCAGATGTCTCAGTCCATTCCAGAGGAACCTCTTTGCCCTGCACTGGCTCATCTTTCACGCCGAGGATCGACTCACACCACGGTGGCACTTGGGACAGCCCTGTGGGAAAGCCTCGAGGGATAGCCTCGAGGGAATACCACAGATCCTTTGATCCACGCGACGGGAAGCGTGACATTGCTGCTAGAGCCTGGAAGGAAAGCGCACGTGCATGCCCCCACTCGAGACGAGGCCTGACTCCACTGGGGAGACTCCAGAAGTACCCAAAGATCCATGTCAGCCCCTGAGAGGAATCCTCGGTTCCGGCCCTGACTCCACACAAGGTTTTTGGCCCCGGTATCGACGGGAGAGGAATCCCGAGAGGCCCCCTAGCAACTCGCATGGGGACTGGCCTCTCCTGAGGCCACCAGGGCGGGTCCCTGAGGTCCCCGTCGTAACTCGAGAACACCTGCCGCAACTCGAGAAAATCCAGGAAGTTCTCCCTTCCAGGCGAGATGAGGCTTATTTCCGATGAGGCGTCTGGAGACTAATGACACCTAACCTCTGGAACTTCGAAAGGGTCTTTCACACCCTTGCTGCGACTCAAGAAGTTCACCGCCATACCCGTCTCCACTCGAGAGGAAGCACGATGGTCCCGCCCACATCCAGAAGAGCCCCGTTTCCCCCTCGTAGCTCGAGATGAGGGATCCTTTCCCTGCTTTCAACGGGAAAGAATTCCCGGCGTTCCCGTCGCATCTCAAGAGGAGGCACTCTCAACAGGAAAGGCGAGAGGAACTCCATGGTCGTACCACCATTCCAAGAGTCCCCCAGATGTCTCAGTCCATTCCAGAGGAACCTCTTTGCCCTGCACTGGCTCATCTTTCACGCCGAGGATCGACTCACACCACGGTGGCACGTGGGACAGCCCTGTGGGAAAGCCTCGAGGGAAAGCCTCGAGGGAAAACCACAGATCCTTTGATCCACGCGACGGGAAGCGTGACATTGCTGCTACAGCCTGGAAGGAAAGTGCACGTGCATGCCCCCTCACGAAACGAGGCCTTTCTCCCCTGGCGAGACTCCAGAAGTATCCAAAGATCCATATCAGCCCCTGAGAGGAATCCTCGGTTCCGGCCCTGACTCCACACAAGGTTTTTGGCCCCGGTATCGACGGGAGAGGAATCCCGAGAGGCCCCCTAGCAACTCGCATGGGGACTGGCCTCTCCTGAGGCCACCAGGGCCGGTCCCTGAGGTCCCCGTCGTAACTCGAGAACACCTGCCGCAACTCGAGAAAATCCAGGAAGTTCTCCCTTCCAGGCGAGATGAGGCCTATTTCCGATGAGGCGTCTGGAGACTAATGACACCTAACCTCTGGAACTTCGAAAGGGTCTTTCACACCCTTGCTGCAACTCAAGAAGTTCACCACCATACCCGTCTCCACTCGAGAGGAAGCACGATGGTCCCGACCACATCCAAAGGAGCCCCGTTTCCCCCTCGTAGCTCGAGAAGAGGGATCCTTTCCCTGCTTTCAACGGGAAAGAGTTCCCTGCGTTCCCGTCGCATCTCAAGAGGAGGCACTCTCAACAGGAAAGGCGAGAGGAACTCCATGGTCGTAGCACCATTCCAAGAGTCCCCCAGATGTCTCAGTCCATTCCAGAGGAACCTCTTTGCCCTGCACTGGCTCATCTTTCACGCCGAGGATCGACTCACACCACGGTGGCACGTGGGACAGCCCTGTGGGAAAGCCTCGAGGGAAAGCCTCGAGGGAAAAACACAGATCCTTTGATCCACGCGACGGGAAGCGTGACATTGCTGCTACAGCCTGGAAGGAAAGCGCACGTGCATGCCCCCACTCGAGACGAGGCCTGACTCCACTGGGGAGACTCCAGAAGTACCCAAAGATCCATGTCAGCCCCTGAGAGGAATCCTCGGTTCCGGCCCTGACTCCACACAAGGTTTTTGGCCCCGGTATCGACGGGAGAGGAATCCCGAGAGGCCCCCTAGCAACTCGCATGGGGACTGGCCTCTCCTGAGGCCACCAGGGCGGGTCCCTGAGGTCCCCGTCGTAACTCGAGAACACCTGCCGCAACTCGAGAAAATCCAGGAAGTTCTCCCTTCCAGGCGAGATGAGGCCTATTTCCGATGAGGCCTCTGGAGACTAATGACACCAAACCTCTGGAACTTCGAAAGGGTCTTTCACACCCTTGCTGCAACTCAAGAAGTTCACCGCCATACCCGTCTCCACTCGAGAGGAAGCACGATGGTCCCGCCCACATCCAGAGGAGCCCCGTTTCCCCCTCGTAGCTCGAGATGAGGGATCCTTTACCTGCTTTCAACGGGAAAGAATTCCCGGCGTTCCCGTCGCATCTCAAGAGGAGGCACTCTCAACAGGAAAGGCGAGAGGAACTCCATGGTCGTACCACCATTCCAAGAGTCCCCCAGATGTCTCAGTCCATTCCAGAGGAACCTCTTTGCCATGCACTGGCTCATCTTTCACGCCGAGGATCGACTCACACCACGGTGGCACGTGGGACAGCCCTGTGGGAAAGCCTCGAGGGAAAGCCTCGAGGGAAAACCACAGATCCTTTGATCCACGCGACGGGAAGCGTGACATTGCTGCTACAGCCTGGAAGGAAAGTGCACGTGCATGCCCCCTCACGAAACGAGGCCTTTCTCCCCTGGCGAGACTCCAGAAGTATCCAAAGATCCATATCAGCCCCTGAGAGGAATCCTCGGTTCCGGCCCTGACTCCACACAAGGTTTTTGGCCCCGGTATCGACGGGAGAGGAATCCCGAGAGGCCCCCTAGCAACTCGCATGGGGACTGGCCTCTCCTGAGGCCACCAGGGCCGGTCCCTGAGGTCCCCGTCGTAACTCGAGAACACCTGCCGCAACTCGAGAAAATCCAGGAAGTTCTCCCTTCCAGGCGAGATGAGGCCTATTTCCGATGAGGCGTCTGGAGACTAATGACACCTAACCTCTGGAACTTCGAAAGGGTCTTTCACACCCTTGCTGCAACTCAAGAAGTTCACCACCATACCCGTCTCCACTCGAGAGGAAGCACGATGGTCCCGACCACATCCAAAGGAGCCCCGTTTCCCCCTCGTAGCTCGAGAAGAGGGATCCTTTCCCTGCTTTCAACGGGAAAGAATTCCCTGCGTTCCCGTCGCATCTCAAGAGGAGGCACTCTCAACAGGAAAGGCGAGAGGAACTCCATGGTCGTAGCACCATTCCAAGAGTCCCCCAGATGTCTCAGTCCATTCCAGAGGAACCTCTTTGCCCTACACTGGCTCATCTTTCACGCCGAGGATCGACTCACACCACGGTGGCACGTGGGACAGCCCTGTGGGAAAGCCTCGAGGGAAAGCCTCGAGGGAAAAACACAGATCCTTTGATCCACGCGACGGGAAGCGTGACATTGCTGCTACAGCCTGGAAGGAAAGCGCACGTGCATGCCCCCACTCGAGACGAGGCCTGACTCCACTGGGGAGACTCCAGAAGTACCCAAAGATCCATGTCAGCCCCTGAGAGGAATCCTCGGTTCCGGCCCTGACTCCACACAAGGTTTTTGGCCCCGGTATCGACGGGAGAGGAATCCCGAGAGGCCCCCTAGCAACTCGCATGGGGACTGGCCTCTCCTGAGGCCACCAGGGCCGGTCCCTGAGTTCCCCGTCGTAACTCGAGAACACCTGCCGCAACTCGAGAAAATCCAGGAAGTTCTCCCTTCCAGGCGAGATGAGGCCTATTTCCGATGAGGCGTCTGGAGACTAATGACACCTAACCTCTGGAACTTCGAAAGGGTCTTTCACACCCTTGCTGCAACTCAAGAAGTTCACCACCATACCCGTCTCCACTCGAGAGGAAGCACGATGGTCCCGCCCACATCCAGAGGAGCCCCGTTTCCCCCTCGTAGCTCGAGATGAGGGATCCTTTCCCTGGTTTCAACGGGAAAGAATTCCCGGCGTTCCCGTCGCATCTCAAGAGGAGGCACTCTCAACAGGAAAGGCGAGAGGAACTCCATGGTCGTACCACCATTCCAAGAGTCCCCCAGATGTCTCAGTCCATTTCAGAGGAACCTCTTTGCCCTGCACTGGCTCATCTTTCACGCCGAGGATCGACTCACACCACGGTGGCACGTGGGACAGCCCTGTGGGAAAGCCTCGAGGGAAAGCCTCGAGGGAAAACCACAGATCCTTTGATCCACGCGACGGGAAGCGTGACATTGCTGCTACAGCCTGGAAGGAAAGTGCACGTGCATGCCCCCTCACGAAATGAGGCCTGTCTCCCCTGGCGAGACTCCAGAAGTATCCAAAGATCCATATCAGCCCCTGAGAAGAATCCTCGGTTCCGGCCCTGACTCCACACAATGTTTTTGGCCCCGGTATCGACGGGAGAGGAATCCCGAGAGGCCCCCTAGCAACTCGCATGGGGACTGGCCTCTCCTGAGGCCACCAGGGCCGGTCCCTGAGGTCCCCGTCGTAACTCGAGAACACCTGCCGCAACTCGAGAAAATCCAGGAAGTTCTCCCTTCCAGGCGAGATGAGGCCTATTTCCGATGAGGCGTCTGGAGACTAATGACACCTAACCTCTGGAACTTCGAAAGGGTCTTTCACACCCTTGCTGCAACTCAAGAAGTTCACCACCATACCCATCTCCACTCGAGAGGAAGCACGATGGTCCCGACCACATCCAAAGGAGCCCCGTTTCCCCCTTGTAGCTCGAGATGAGGGATCCTTTCCCTGCTTTCAACGGGAAGGAATTCCCTGCGTTCCCGTCGCATCTCAAGAGGAGGCACTCTCAACAGGAAAGGCGAGAGGAACTCCATGGTCGTACCACCATTCCAAGAGTCCCCCAGATGTCTCAGATCATTCCAGAGGAACCTCTTTGCCCTGCACTGGCTCATCTTTCATGCCGAGGATCGACTCACACCACGGTGGCACGTGGGACAGCCCTGTGGGAAAGCCTCGAGGGAAAGCCTCGAGGGAAAACCACAGATCCTTTGATCCACGCGACGGGAAGCGTGTCATTGCTGCTACAGCCTGGAAGGAAAGCGCACGTGCATGCCCCCACACGAGACGAGGCCTGACTCCACTGGTGAGACTCCAGAAGTACCCAAAGATCCATGTCAGCCCCTGAGAGGAATCCTCGGTTCCGGCCCTGACTCCACACAAGGTTTTTGGCCCCGGTATCGACGGGAGAGGAATCCCGAGAGGCCCCCTAGCAACTCGCATGGGGACTGGCCTCTCCTGAGGCCACCAGGGCCGGTCCCTGAGTTCCCCGTCGTAACTCGAGAACACCTGCCGCAACTCGAGAAAATCCAGGAAGTTCTCCCTTCCAGGCGAGATGAGGGCTATTTCCGATGAGGCCTCTGGAGACTAATGACACCAAACCTCTGGAACTTCGAAAGGGTCTTTCACACCCTTGCTGCAACTCAAGAAGTTCACCGCCATACCCGTCTCCACTCGAGAGGAAGCACGATGGTCCCGCCCACATCCAGAAGAGCCCCGTTTCCCCCTCGTAGCTCGAGATGAGGGATCCTTTCCCTGCTTTCAACGGGAAAGAATTCCCTGCGTTCCCGTCGCATCTCAAGAGGAGGCACTCTCAACAGGAAAGGCGAGAGGAACTCCATGGTCGTACCACCATTCCAAGAGTCCCCCAGATGTCTCAGTCCATTCCAGAGGAACCTCTTTGCCCTGCACTGGCTCATCTTTCACGCCGAGGATCGACTCACACCACGGTGGCACGTGGGACAGCCCTGTGGGAAAGCCTCGAGGGAAAGCCTCGAGGGAAAACCACAGATCCTTTGATCCACGCGACGGGAAGCGTGATATTGCTGCTACAGCCTGGAAGGAAAGTGCACGTGCATGCCCCCTCACGAAACGAGGCCTGTCTCCCCTGGCGAGACTCCAGAAGTATCCAAAGATCCATATCAGCCCCTGAGAGGAATCCTCGGTTCCGGCCCTGACTCCACACAAGGTTTTTGGCCCCGGTATCGACGGGAGAGGAATCCCGAGAGGCCCCCTAGCAACTCGCATGGGGACTGGCCTCTCCTGAGGCCACCAGGGCCGGTCCCTGAGGTCCCCGTCGTAACTCGAGAACACCTGCCGCAACTCGAGAAAATCCAGGAAGTTCTCCCTTCCAGGCGAGATGAGGCCTATTTCCGATGAGGCGTCTGGAGACTAATGACACCTAACCTCTGGAACTTCGAAAGGGTCTTTCACACCCTTGCCGCAACTCAAGAAGTTCACCACCATACCCGTCTCCACTCGAGAGGAAGCACGATGGTCCCGACAACATCCAAAGGAGCCCCGTTTCCCCCTCGTAGCTCGAGATGAGGGATCCTTTCCCTGCTTTCAACGGGAAAGAATTCCCTGCGTTCCCGTCGCATCTCAAGAGGAGGCACTCTCAACAGGAAAGGCGAGAGGAACTCCATGGTCGTACCATCATTCCAAGAGTCCCCCAGATGTCTCAGTCCATTCCAGAGGAACCTCTTTGCCCTGCACTGGCTCATCTTTCACGCCGAGGATCGACTCTCACCACGGTGGCACGTGGGACAGCCCTGTGGGAAAGCCTCGAGGGAAAGCCTCGAGGGAAAACCACAGATCCTTTGATCCACGTGACGGGAAGCGTGACATTGCTGCTACAGCCTGAAAGGAAAGCGCACGTGCATGCCCCCACTCGAGACGAGGCCTGACTCTCCTGGGGAGACTCCAGAAGTACCCAAAGATCCATGTCAGCCCCTGAGAGGAATCCTCGGTTCCGGCCCTGACTCCACACAAGGTTTTTGGCCCCGGTATCGACGGGAGAGGAATCCCGAGAGGCCCCCTAGCAACTCGCATGGGGACTGGCCTCTCCTGAGGCCACCAGGGCGGGTCCCTGAGGTCCCCGTCGTAACTCGAGAACACCTGCCGCAACTCGAGAAAATCCAGGAAGTTGTCCCTTCCAGGCGAGATGAGGCCTATTTCCGATGAGGCCTCTGGAGACTAATGACACCAAACCTCTGGACCTTCGAAAGGGTCTTTCACACCCTTGCTGCAACTCAAGAAGTTCACCGCCATACCCGTCTCCACTCGAGAGGAAGCACGATGGTCCCGCCCACATCCAGAGGAGCCCCGTTTCCCCCTCGGAGCTCGAGATGAGGGATCCTTTCCCTGCTTTCAACGGGAAAGAATTCCCGGCGTTCCAGTCGCATCTCAAGAGGAGGCACTCTCAACAGGAAAGGCGAGAGGAACTCCATGGTCGTAAAACCATTCCAAGAGTCCGCCAGATGTCTCAGTCCATTCCAGAGGAACCTCTTTGCCCTGCACTGGCTCATCTTTCACGCCGAGGATCGACTCACACCACGGTGGCACTTGGGACAGCCCTGTGGGAAAGCCTCGAGGGAAAGCCTCGAGGGAAAACCACAGATCCTTTGATTCACGCGACGGGAAGCGTGACATTGCTGCTAGAGCCTGGAAGGAAAGCGCACGTGCATGCCCCCACTCGAGACGAGGCCTGACTCCACTGGGGAGACTCCAGAAGTATCCAAAGATCCATGTCAGCCCCTGAGAGGAATCCTCGGTTCCGGCCCTGACTCCACACAAGGTTTTTGGCCCCGGTATCGACGGGAGAGGAATCCCGAGAGGCCCCCTAGCAACTCGCATGGGGACTGGCCTCTCCTGAGGCCACCAGGGCCGGTCCCTGAGGTCCCCGTCGTAACTCGAGAACACCTGCCGCAACTCGAGAAAATCCAGGAAGTTCTCCCTTCCAGGCGAGATGAGGCCTATTTCCGATGAGGCGTCTGGAGACTAATGACACCTAACCTCTGGAACTTCGAAAGGGTCTTTCACACCCTTGCTGCGACTCAAGAAGTTCACCGCCATACCCGTCTCCACTCGAGAGGAAGCACGATGGTCCCGCCCACATCCAGAAGAGCCCCGTTTCCCCCTCGTAGCTCGAGATGAGGGATCCTTTCCCTGCTTTCAACGGGAAAGAATTCCCGGCGTTCCCGTCGCATCTCAAGAGGAGGCACTCTCAACAGGAAAGGCGAGAGGAACTCCATGGTCGTACCACCATTCCAAGAGTCCCCCAGATGTCTCAGTCCATTCCAGAGGAACCTCTTTGCCCTGCACTGGCTCATCTTTCACGCCGAGGATCGACTCACACCACGGTGGCACGTGGGACAGCCCTGTGGGAAAGCCTCGAGGGAAAGCCTCGAGGGAAAACCACAGATCCTTTGATCCACGCGACGGGAAGCGTGACATTGCTGCTACAGCCTGGAAGGAAAGTGCACGTGCATGCCCCCTCACGAAACGAGGCCTGTCTCCCCTGGCGAGACTCCAGAAGTATCCAAAGATCCATATCAGCCCCTGAGAGGAATCCTCGGTTCCGGCCCTGACTCCACACAAGGTTTTTGGCCCCGGTATCGACGGGAGAGGAATCCCGAGAGGCCCCCTAGCAACTCGCATGGGGACTGGCCTCTCCTGAGGCCACCAGGGCGGGTCCCTGTGGTCCCCGTCGTAACTCGAGAACACCTGCCGCAACTCGAGAAAATCCAGGAAGTTCTCCCTTCCAGGCGAGATGAGGCCTATTTCCGATGAGGCCTCTGGAGACTAATGACACCAAACCTCTGGAACTTCGAAAGGGTCTTTCACACCCTTGCTGCAACTCAAGAAGTTCACCGCCATACCCGTCTCCACTCGAGAGGAAGCACGATGGTCCCCCCCACATCCAGAGGAGCCCCGTTTCCCCCTCGTAGCTCGAGATGAGGGATCCTTTCCCTGCTTTCAACGGGAAAGAATTCCCGGCATTCCCGTCGCATCTCAAGAGGAGGCACTCTCAACAGGAAAGGCGAGAGGAACTCCATGGTCGTACCACCATTCCAAGAGTCCCCCAGATGTCTCAGTCCATTCCAGAGGAACCTCTTTGCCCTGCACTGGCTCATCTTTCACGCCGAGGATCGACTCACAACACGGTGGCACGTGGGACAGCCCTGTGGGAAAGCCTCGAGGGAAAGCCTCGAGGGAAAACCACAGATCCTTTGATCCACGCGACGGGAAGCGTGACATTGCTGCTACAGCCTGGAAGGAAAGCGCACGAGCATGCCCCCACTCGAGACGAGGCCTGACTCCCCTGGGGAGACTCCAGAAGTACCCAAAGATCCATGTCAGCCCCTGAGAGAAATCCTCGGTTCCGGCCCTGACTCCACACAAGCTTTTTGGCCCCGGTATCGACGGGAGAGGAATCCCGAGAGACCCCCTAGCAACTCGCATGGGGACTGGCCTCTCCTGAGGCCACCAGGGCGGGTCCCTGAGGTCCCCGTCGTAACTCGAGAACACCTGCCGCAACTCGAGAAAATCCAGGAAGTTCTCCCTTCCAGGCGAGATGAGGCCTATTTCCGATGAGGCCTCTGGAGACTAATGACACCAAACCTCTGGAACTTCGAAAGGGTCTTTCACACCCTTGCTGCAACTCAAGAAGTTCACCGCCATACCCGTCTCCACTCGAGAGGAAGCACGATGGTCCCGCCCACATCCAGAGGAGCCCCGTTTCCCCCTCGGAGCTCGAGATGAGGGATCCTTTCCCTGCTTTCAACGGGAAAGAATTCCCGGCGTTCCCGTCGCATCTCAAGAGGAGGCACTCTCAACAGGAAAGGCGAGAGGAACTCCATGGTCGTACCACCATTCCAAGAGTCCCCCAGATGTCTCAGTCCATTCCAGAGGAACCTCTTTGCCCTGCACTGGCTCATCTTTCACGCCGAGGATCGAGTCACACCACGTTGGCACGTGGGACAGCCCTGTGGGAAAGCCTCGAGGGAAAGCCTCGAGGGAAAACCACAGATCCTTTGATCCACGCGACGGGAAGCGTGACATTGCTGCTACAGCCTGGAAGGAAAGTGCACGTGCATGCCCCATCACGAAACGAGGCCTGTCTCCCCTGGCGAGACTCCAGAAGTATCCAAAGATCCATATCAGCCCCTGAGAGGAATCCTCGGTTCCGGCCCTGACTCCACACAAGGTTTTTGGCCCCGGTATCGACGGGAGAGGAATCCCGAGAGGGCCCCTAGCAACTCGCATGGGGACTGGCCTCTCCTGAGGCCACCAGGGCCGGTCCCTGAGGTCTCCGTCGTAACTCGAGAACACCTGCCGCAACTCGAGAAAATCCAGGAAGTTCTCCCTTCCAGGCGAGATGAGGCCTATTTACGATGAGGCGTCTGGAGACTAATGACACCTAACCTCTGGAACTTCGAAAGGGTCTTTCACACCCTTGCTGCAACTCAAGAAGTTCACCACCATACCTGTCTCCACTCGAGAGGAAGCACGATGGTCCCGACAACATCCAAAGGAGCCCCGTTTCCCCCTCGTAGCTCGAGATGAGGGATCCTTTCCCTGCTTTCAACGGGAAAGAATTCCCTGCGTTCCCGTCGCATCTCAAGAGGAGGTACTCTCAACAGGAAAGGCGAGAGGAACTCCATGGTCGTACCACCATTCCAAGAGTCCCCCAGATGTCTCAGTCAATTCCAGAGGAACCTCTTTGCCCTGCACTGGCTCATCTTTCACGCCGAGGATCGACTCACACCACGGTGGCACGTGGGACAGCCCTGTGGGAAAGCCTCGAGGGAAAGCCTCGAGGGAAAACCACAGATCCTTTGATCCACGCGACGGGAAGCGTGACATTGCTGCTACAGCCTGGAAGGAAAGCGCACGTGCATGCCCCTACTCGAGACGAGGCCTGACTCCCCTGGGGAGACTCCAGAAGTACCCAAAGATCCATGTCAGCCCCTGAGAGGAATCCTCGGTTCCGGCCCTGACTCCACACAAGGTTTTTGGCCCCGGTATCGACGGGAGAGGAATCCCGAGAGGCCCCCTAGCAACTCGCATGGGGACTGGCCTCTCCTGAGGCCACCAGGGCGGGTCCCTGAGGTCCCCGTCGTAACTCGAGAACACCTGCCGCAACTCGAGAAAATCCAGGAAGTTCTCCCTTCCAGGCGAGATGAGGCCTATTTCCGATGAGGCCTCTGGAGACTAATGACACCAAACCTCTGGAACTTCGAAAGGGTCTTTCACACCCTTGCTGCAACTCAAGAAGTTCACCGCCATACCCGTCTCCACTCGAGAGGAAGCACGATGGTCCCGCCCACATCCAGAGGAGCCCCGTTTCCCCCTCGGAGCTCGAGATGAGGGATCCTTTCCCTGCTTTCAACGGGAAAGAATTCCCGGCGTTCCCGTCGCATCTCAAGAGGAGGCACTCTCAACAGGAAAGGCGAGAGGAACTCCATGGTCGTACCACCATTCCAAGAGTCCCCCAGATGTCTCAGTCCATTCCAGAGGAACCTCTTTGCCCTGCACTGGCTCATCTTTCACGCCGAGGATCGAGTCACACCACGGTGGCACGTGGGACAGCCCTGTGGGAAAGCCTCGAGGGAAAGCCTCGAGGGAAAACCACAGATCCTTTGATCCACGCGACGGGAAGCGTGACATTGCTGCTACAGCCTGGAAGGAAAGTGCACGTGCATGCCCCCTCACGAAACGAGGCCTGTCTCCCCTGGCGAGACTCCAGAAGTATCCAAAGATCCATATCTGCCCCTGAGAGGAATCCTCGGTTCCGGCCCTGACTCCACACAAGGTTTTTGGCCCCGGTATCGACGGGAGAGGAATCCCGAGAGGGCCCCTAGCAACTCGCATGGGGACTGGCCTCTCCTGAGGCCACCAGGGCCGGTCCCTGAGGTCTCCGTCGTAACTCGAGAACACCTGCCGCAACTCGAGAAAATCCAGGAAGTTCTCCCTTCCAGGCGAGATGAGGCCTATTTCCGATGAGGCGTCTGGAGACTAATGACACCTAACCTCTGGAACTTCAAAAGGGTCTTTCACACCCTTGCTGCAACTCAAGAAGTTCACCGCCATACCCGTCTCCACTCGAGAGGAAGCACGATGGTCCCGCCCACATCCAGAGGAGCCCCGTTTCCCCCTCGTAGCTCGAGATGAGGGATCCTTTCCCTGCTTTCAACGGGAAAGAATTCCCGGCGTTTCCGTCGCATCTCAAGAGGAGGCACTCTCAACAGGAAAGGCGAGAGGAACTCCATGGTCGTACCACCATTCCAAGAGTCCCCCAGATGTCTCAGTCCATTCCAGAGGAACCTCTTTGCCCTGCACTGGCTCATCTTTCACGCCGAGGATCGACTCACAACACGGTGGCACGTGGGACAGCCCTGTGGGAAAGCCTCGAGGGAAAGCCTCGAGGGAAAACCACAGATCCTTTGATCCACGCGACGGGAAGCGTGACATTGCTGCTACAGCCTGGAAGGAAAGCGCACGAGCATGCCCCCACTCGAGACGAGGCCTGACTCCCCTGGGGAGACTCCAGAAGTACCCAAAGATCCATGTCAGCCCCTGAGAGAAATCCTCGGTTCCGGCCCTGACTCCACACAAGCTTTTTGGCCCCGGTATCGACGGGAGAGGAATCCCGAGAGACCCCCTAGCAACTCGCATGGGGACTGGCCTCTCCTGAGGCCACCAGGGCGGGTCCCTGAGGTCCCCGTCGTAACTCGAGAACACCTGCCGCAACTCGAGAAAATCCAGGAAGTTCTCCCTTCCAGGCGAGATGAGGCCTATTTCCGATGAGGCCTCTGGAGACTAATGACACCAAACCTCTGGAACTTCGAAAGGGTCTTTCACACCCTTGCTGCAACTCAAGAAGTTCACCACCATACCCGTCTCCACTCGAGAGGAAGCACGATGGTTCCGCCCACATCCAGAGGAGCCCCGTTTCCCCCTCGGAGCTCGAGATGAGGGATCCTTTCCCTGCTTTCAACGGGAAAGAATTCCCGGCGTTCCCGTCGCATCTCAAGAGGAGGCACTCTCAACAGGAAAGGCGAGAGGAACTCCATGGTCGTACCACCATTCCAAAAGTCCCCCAGATGTCTCAGTCCATTCCAGAGGAACCTCTTTGCCCTGCACTGGCTCATCTTTCACGCCGAGGATCGACTCACACCACGGTGCCACGTGGGACAGCCCTGTGGGAAAGCCTCGAGGGAAAGCCTCGAGGGAAAACCACAGATCCTTTGATCCACGCGACGGGAAGCGTGACATTGCTGCTACAGCCTGGAAGGAAAGCGCACGTGCATGCCCCCACTCGAGACGAGGCCTGACTCCCCTGGGGAGACTCCAGAAGTACCCAAAGATCCATGTCAGCCCCTGAGAGGCATCCTCGGTTCCGGCCCTGACTCCACACAAGGTTTTTGGCCCCGGTATCGACGGGAGAGGAATCCCGAGAGGCCCCCTAGCAACTCGCATGGGGACTGGCCTCTCCTGAGGCCACCAGGGCGGGTCCCTGAGGTCCCTGTCGTAACTCGAGAACACCTGCCGCAACTCGAGAAAATCCAGGAAGTTCTCCCTTCCAGGCGAGATGAGGCCTATTTCCGATGAGGCGTCTGGAGACTAATGACACCTAACCTCTGGAACTTCGAAAGGGTCTTTCACACCCTTGCTGCGACTCAAGAAGTTCACCGCCATACCCGTCTCCACTCGAGAGGAAGCACGATGGTCCCGCCCACATCCAGAGGAGCCCCGTTTCCCCCTCGTAGCTCGAGATGAGGGATCCTTTCCCTGCTTTAAACGGGAAAGAATTCCCTGCGTTCCCGTCGCATCTCAAGAGGAGGCAGTCTCAACAGGAAAGGCGAGAGGAACTCCATGGTCGTACCACCATTCCAAGAGTCCACCAGATGTCTCAGTCCATTCCAGAGGAAACTCTTTGCCCTGCACTGGCTCATCTTTCACGCCGAGGATCGACTCACACCACGGTGGCACGTGGGACAGCCCTGTGGGAAAGCCTCGAGGGAAAGCCTCGAGGGAAAACCACAGATCCTTTGATCCACGCCACGGGAAGCGTGACATTGCTGCTAAAGCCTGGAAGGAAAGTGCACGTGCATGCCCCCTCACGAAACGAGGCCTGTCTCCCCTGGCGAGACTCCAGAAGTATCCAAAGATCCATATCAGCCCCTGAGAGGAATGCTCGTTTCCGGCCCTGACTCCACAGAAGGTTTTTCGCCCCGGTATCGACGGGAGAGGAATCCCGAGAGGCCCCCTAGCAACTCGCATGGGGACTGGCCTCTCCTGAGGCCACGAGGGCCGGTCCCTGAGGTCCCCGTCGTAACTCGAGAACACCTGCCGCAACTCGAGAAAATCCAGGAAGTTCTCCCTTCCAGGCGAGATGAGGCCTATTTCCGATGAGGCGTCTGGAGACTAATGACACCTAACCTCTGGAACTTCGAAAGGGTCTTTCACACCCTTGCTGCAACTCAAGAAGTTCACCACCATACCCGTCTCCACTCGAGAGGAAGCACGATGGTCCCGACCACATGCAAAGGAGCCCCGTTTCCCCCTCGGAGCTCGAGATGAGGGATCCTTTCCCTGCTTTCAACGGGAAAGAATTCCCGGCGTTCCTGACGCATCTCAAGAGGAGGCACTCTCAACAGGAAAGGCGAGAGGAACTCCATGGTCGTACCACCATTCCAAGAGTCCCCCAGATGTCTCAGTCCATTCCAGAGGAACCTCTTTGCCCTGCACTGGCTCATCTTTCACGCCGAGGATCGACTCACAACACGGTGGCACGTGGGACAGCCCTGTGGGAAAGCCTCGAGGGAAAACCACAGATCCTTTGATGCACGCGACGGGAAGCGTGACATTGCTGCTACAGCCTGGAAGGAAAGCGCACGTGCATGCCCCCACTCGAGACGAGGCCTGACTCCCCTGGGGAGACTCCAGACGTACCCAAAGATCCATGTCAGCACCTGAGAGGAATCCTCGGTTCCGGCCCTGACTCCACACAAGCTTTTTGGCCCCGGTATCGACGGGAGAGGAATCCCGAGAGGCCCCCTAGCAACTCGCATGGGGACTGGCCTCTCCTGAGGCCACCAGGGCCGGTCCCTGAGGTCCCCGTCGTAACTCGAGAACACCTGCCGCAACTCGAGAAAATCCAGGAAGTTCTCCCTTCCAGGCGAGATGAGGCCTATTTCCGATGAGGCGTCTGGAGACTAATGACACCTAACCTCTGGAACTTCGAAAGGGTCTTTCACACCCTTGCTGCAACTCAAGAAGTTCACCACCATACCCGTCTCCACTCGAGAGGAAGCACGATGGTCCCGCCCACATCCAGAGGAGCCCCGTTTCCCCCTCGTAGCTCGAGATGAGGGATCCTTTCCCTGGTTTCAACGGGAAAGAATTCCCGGCTTTCCCGTCGCATCTCAAGAGGAGGCACTCTCAACAGGAAAGGCGAGAGGAACTCCATGGTCGTACCACCATTCCAAGAGTCCCCCAGATGTCTCAGTCCATTCCAGAGGAACCTCTTTGCCCTGCACTGGCTCATCTTTCACGCCGAGGATCGACTCACACCACGGTGGCACGTGGGACAGCCCTGTGGGAAAGCCTCGAGGGAAAGCCTCGAGGGAAAACCACAGATCCTTTGATCCACGCGACGGGAAGCGTGACATTGCTGCTACAGCCTGGAAGGAAAGTGCACGTGCATGCCCCCTCACGAAACGAGGCCTGTCTCCCCTGGCGAGACTCCAGAAGTATCCAAAGATCCATATCAGCCCCTGAGAGGAATCCTCGGTTCCGGCCCTGACTCCACACAAGGTTTTTGGCCCCGGTATCGACGGGAGAGGAATCCCGAGAGGCCCCCTAGCAACTCGCATGGGGACTGGCCTCTCCTGAGGCCACCAGGGCCGGTCCCTGAGGTCCCCGTCGTAACTCGAGAACACCTGCCGCAACTCGAGAAAATCCAGGAAGTTCTCCCTTCCAGGCGAGATGAGGCCTATTTCCGATGAGGCGTCTGGAGACTAATGACACCTAACCTCTGGAACTTCGAAAGGGTCTTTCACACCCTTGCTGCAACTCAAGAAGTTCACCACCATACCCGTCTCCACTCGAGAGGAAGCACGATGGTCCCGACCACATCCAAAGGAGCCCCGTTTCCCCCTCGAAGCTCGAGATGAGGGATCCTTTCCCTGCTTTCAACGGGAAGGAATTCCCTGCGTTCCCGTCGCATCTCAAGAGGAGGCACTCTCAACAGGAAAGGCGAGAGGAACTCCATGGTCGTACCACCATTCCAAGAGTCCCCCAGATGTCTCAGTCCATTCCAGAGGAACCTCTTTGCCCTGCACTGGCTCATCTTTCATGCCGAGGATCGACTCACACCACGGTGGCACGTGGGACAGCCCTGTGGGAAAGCCTCGAGGGAAAGCCTCGAGGGAAAACCACAGATCCTTTGATCCACGCGACGGGAAGCGTGACATTGCTGCTACAGCCTGGAAGGAAAGCGCACGTGCATGCCCCCACACGAGACGACGCCTGACTCCACTGGGGAAACTCCAGAAGTACGCAAAGATCCATGTCAGCCCCTGACAGGAATCCTCGGTTCCGGCCCTGACTCCACACAAGGTTTTTGGCCCCGGTATCGACGGGAGAGGAATCCCGAGAGGCCCCCTAG
Source organism: Capricornis sumatraensis (assembly GCF_032405125.1). NCBI lineage: Eukaryota > Metazoa > Chordata > Mammalia > Artiodactyla > Bovidae > Capricornis > Capricornis sumatraensis. The sequence goes on from NW_027184627.1 coordinate 601,214, forward strand.
CAACTCGCATGGGGACTGGCCTCTCCTGAGGCCACCAGGGCCGGTCCCTGAGTTCCCCGTCGTAACTCGAGAACACCTGCCGCAACTCGAGAAAATCCAGGAAGTTCTCCCTTCCAGGCGAGATGAGGGCTATTTCCGATGAGGCCTCTGGAGACTAAAGACACCAAACCTCTGGAACTTCGAAAGGGTCTTTCACACCCTTGCTGCAACTCAAGAAGTTCACCGCCATACCCGTCTCCACTCGAGAGGAAGCACGATGTTCCCGCCCACATCCAGAAGAGCCCCGTTTCCCCCTCGTAGCTCGAGATGAGGGATCCTTTCCCTGCTTTCAACGGGAAAGAATTCCCTGCGTTCCCGTCGCATCTCAAGAGGAGGCACTCTCAACAGGAAAGGCGAGAGGAACTCCATGGTCGTACCACCATTCCAAGAGTCCCCCAGATGTCTCAGTCCATTCCAGAGGAACCTCTTTGCCCTGCACTGGCTCATCTTTCACGCCGAGGATCGACTCACACCACGGTGGCACGTGGGACAGCCCTGTGGGAAAGCCTCGAGGGAAAGCCTCGAGGGAAAACCACAGATCCTTTGATCCACGCGACGGGAAGCGTGACATTGCTGCTACAGCCTGGAAGGAAAGTGCACGTGCATGCCCCCTCACGAAACGAGGCCTGTCTCCCCTGGCGAGACTCCAGAAGTATCCAAAGATCCATATCAGCCCCTGAGAGGAATCCTCGGTTCCGGCCCTGACTCCACACAAGGTTTTTGGCCCCGATATCGATGGGAGAGGAATCCCGAGAGGCCCCCTAGCAACTCGCATGGGGACTGGCCTCTCCTGAGGCCACCAGGGCCGGTCCCTGAGGTCCCCGTCGTAACTCGAGAACACCTGCCGCAACTCGAGAAAATCCAGGAAGTTCTCCCTTCCAGGCGAGATGAGGCCTATTTCCGATGAGGCGTCTGGAGACTAATGACACCTAACCTCTGGAACTTCGAAAGGGTCTTTCACACCCTTGCTGCAACTCAAGAAGTTCACCACCATACCCGTCTCCACTCGAGAGGAAGCACGATGGTCCCGACAACATCCAAAGGAGCCCCGTTTCCCCCTCGTAGCTCGAGATGAGGGATCCTTTCCCTGCTTTCAACGGGAAAGAATTCCCTGCGTTCCCGTCGCATCTCAAGAGGAGGCACTCTCAACAGGAAAGGCGAGAGGAACTCCATGGTCGTACCACCATTCCAAGAGTCCCCCAGATGTCTCAGTCCATTCCAGAGGAACCTCTTTGCCCTGCACTGGCTCATCTTTCACGCCGAGGATCGACTCTCACCACGGTGGCACGTGGGACAGCCCTGTGGGAAAGCCTCGAGGGAAAGCCTCGAGGGAAAACCACAGATCCTTTGATCCACGTGACGGGAAGCGTGACATTGCTGCTACAGCCTGAAAGGAAAGCGCACGTGCATGCCCCCACTCGAGACGAGGCCTGACTCCCCTGGGGAGACTCCAGAAGTACCCAAAGATCCATGTCAGCCCCTGAGAGGAATCCTCGGTTCCGGCCCTGACTCCACACAAGGTTTTTGGCCCCGGTATCGACGGGAGAGGAATCCCGAGAGGCCCCCTAGCAACTCGCATGGGGACTGGCCTCTCCTGAGGCCACCAGGGCGGGTCCCTGAGGTCCCCGTCGTAACTCGAGAACACCTGCCGCAACTCGAGAAAATCCAGGAAGTTCTCCCTTCCAGGCGAGATGAGGCCTATTTCCGATGAGGCCTCTGGAGACTAATGACACCAAACCTCTGGAACTTCGAAAGGGTCTTTCACACCCTTGCTGCAACTCAAGAAGTTCACCGCCATACCCGTCTCCACTCGAGAGGAAGCACGATGGTCCCGCCCACATCCAGAGGAGCCCCGTTTCCCCCTCGTAGCTCGAGATGAGGGATCCTTTCCCTGCTTTCAACGGGAAAGAATTCCCGGCGTTCCCGTCGCATCTCAAGAGGAGGCACTCTCAACAGGAAAGGCGAGAGGAACTCCATGGTCGTACCACCATTCCAAGAGTCCCCCAGATGTCTCAGTCCATTCCAGAGGAACCTCTTTGCCCTGCACTGGCTCATCTTTCACGCCGAGGATCGACTCACAACACGGTGGCACGTGGGACAGCCCTGTGGGAAAGCCTCGAGGGAAAGCCTCGAGGGAAAACCACAGATCCTTTGATCCACGCGACGGGAAGCGTGACATTGCTGCTACAGCCTGGAAGGAAAGCGCACGAGCATGCCCCCACTCGAGACGAGGCCTGACTCCCCTGGGGAGACTCCAGAAGTACCCAAAGATCCATGTCAGCCCCTGAGAGGAATCCTCGGTTCCGGCCCTGACTCCACACAAGCTTTTTGGCCCCGGTATCGACGGGAGAGGAATCCCGAGAGACCCCCTAGCAACTCGCATGGGGACTGGCCTCTCCTGAGGCCACCAGGGCGGGTCCCTGAGGACCCCGTCGTAACTCGAGAACACCTGCCGCAACTCGAGAAAATCCAGGAAGTTCTCCCTTCCAGGCGAGATGAGGCCTATTTCCGATGAGGCCTCTGGAGACTAATGACACCAAACCTCTGGACCTTCGAAAGGGTCTTTCACACCCTTGCTGCAACTCAAGAAGTTCACCGCCATACCCGTCTCCACTCGAGAGGAAGCACGATGGTCCCGCCCACATCCAGAGGAGCCCCGTTTCCCCCTCGGAGCTCGAGATGAGGGATCCTTTCCCTGCTTTCAACGGGAAAGAATTCCCGGCGTTCCAGTCGCATCTCAAGAGGAGGCACTCTCAACAGGAAAGGCGAGAGGAACTCCATGGTCGTACCACCATTCCAAGAGTCCGCCAGATGTCTCAGTCCATTCCAGAGGAACCTCTTTGCCCTGCACTGGCTCATCTTTCACGCCGAGGATCGACTCACACCACGGTGGCACGTGGGACAGCCCTGTGGGAAAGCCTCGAGGGAAAGCCTCGAGGGAAAACCACAGATCCTTTGATCCACGCGACGGGAAGCGTGACATTGCTGCTACAGCCTGGAAGGAAAGTGCACGTGCATGCCCCCTCAGGAAACGAGGCCTGTCTCCCCTGGCGAGACTCCAGAAGTATCCAAAGATCCATGTCAGCCCCTGAGAGGAATCCTCGGTTCCGGCCCTGACTCCACACAAGGTTTTTGGCCCCGGTATCGACGGGAGAGGAATCCCGAGAGGCCCCCTAGCAACTCGCATGGGGACTGGCCTCTCCTGAGGCCACCAGGGCCGGTCCCTGAGGTCCCCGTCGTAACTCGAGAACTCCTGCCGCAACTCGAGAAAATCCAGGAAGTTCTCCCTTCCAGGCGAGATGAGGCCTATTTCCGATGAGGCGTCTGGAGACTAATGACACCTAACCTCTGGAACTTCGAAAGGGTCTTTCACACCCTTGCTGCAACTCAAGAAGTTCACCACCATACCCGTCTCCACTCGAGAGGAAGCACGATGGTCCCGACCACATCCAAAGGAGCCCCGTTTCCCCCTCGTAGCTCGAGATGAGGGATCCTTTCCCTGCTTTCAACGGGAAAGAATTCCCTGCGTTCCCGTCGCATCTCAAGAGGAGGCACTCTCAACAGGAAAGGCGAGAGGAACTCCATGGTCGTACCACCATTCCAAGAGTCCCCCAGATGTCTCAGTCCATTCCAGAGGAACCTCTTTGCCCTGCACTGGCTCATCTTTCACGCCGAGGATCGACTCACACCACGGTGGCACGTGGGACAGCCCTGTGGGAAAGCCTCGAGGGAAAGCCTCGAGGGAATACCACAGATCCTTTGATCCACGCGACGGTAAGCGTGACATTGCTGCTAGAGCCTGGAAGGAAAGCGCACGTGCATGCCCCCACTCGAGACGAGGCCTGACTCCACTGGGGAGACTCCAGAAGTACCCAAAGATCCATGTCAGCCCCTGAGAGGAATCCTCGGTTCCGGCCCTGACTCCACACAAGGTTTTTGGCCCCGGTATCGACGGGAGAGGAATCCCGAGAGGCCCCCTAGCAACTCGCATGGGGACTGGCCTCTCCTGAGGCCACCAGGGCGGGTCCCTGAGGTCCCCGTCGTAACTCGAGAACACCTGCCGCAACTCGAGAAAATCCAGGAAGTTCTCCCTTCCAGGCGAGATGAGGCTTATTTCCGATGAGGCGTCTGGAGACTAATGACACCTAACCTCTGGAACTTCGAAAGGGTCTTTCACACCCTTGCTGCGACTCAAGAAGTTCACCGCCATACCCGTCTCCACTCGAGAGGAAGCACGATGGTCCCGCCCACATCCAGAAGAGCCCCGTTTCCCCCTCGTAGCTCGAGATGAGGGATCCTTTCCCTGCTTTCAACGGGAAAGAATTCCCGGCGTTCCCGTCGCATCTCAAGAGGAGGCACTCTCAACAGGAAAGGCGAGAGGAACTCCATGGTCGTACCACCATTCCAAGAGTCCCCCAGATGTCTCAGTCCATTCCAGAGGAACCTCTTTGCCCTGCACTGGCTCATCTTTCACGCCGAGGATCGACTCACACCACGGTGGCACGTGGGACAGCCCTGTGGGAAAGCCTCGAGGGAAAGCCTCGAGGGAAAACCACAGATCCTTTGATCCACGCGACGGGAAGCGTGACATTGCTGCTACAGCCTGGAAGGAAAGTGCACGTGCATGCCCCCTCACGAAACGAGGCCTGTCTCCCCTGGCGAGACTCCAGAAGTATCCAAAGATCCATATCAGCCCCTGAGAGGAATCCTCGGTTCCGGCCCTGACTCCACACAAGGTTTTTGGCCCCGGTATCGACGGGAGAGGAATCCCGAGAGGGCCCCTAGCAACTCGCATGGGGACTGGCCTCTCCTGTGGCCACCAGGGCCGGTCCCTGAGGTCCCCGTCGTAACTCGAGAACACCTGCCGCAACTCGAGAAAATCCAGGAAGTTCTCCCTTCCAGGCGAGATGAGGCCTATTTCTGATGAGGCGTCTGGAGACTAATGACACCTAACCTCTGGAACTTCGAAAGGGTCTTTCACACCCTTGCTGCAACTCAAGAAGTTCACCACCATACCTGTCTCCACTCGAGAGGAAGCACGATGGTCCCGACAACATCCAAAGGAGCCCCGTTTCCCCCTCGTAGCTCGAGATGAGGGATCCTTTCCCTGCTTTCAACGGGAAAGAATTCCCTGCGTTCCCGTCGCATCTCAAGAGGAGGTACTCTCAACAGGAAAGGCGAGAGGAACTCCATGGTCGTACCACCATACCAAGAGTCCCCCAGATGTCTCAGTCCATTCCAGAGGAACCTCTTTGCCCTGCACTGGCTCATCTTTCACGCCGAGGATCGACTCACACCACGGTGGCACGTGGGACAGCCCTGTGGGAAAGCCTCGAGGGAAAGCCTCGAGGGAAAACCACAGATCCTTTGATCCACGCGACGGGAAGCGTGACATTGCTGCTACAGCCTGGAAGGAAAGCGCACGTGCATGCCCCTACTCGAGACGAGGCCTGACTCCCCTGGGGAGACTCCAGAAGTACCCAAAGATCCATGTCAGCCCCTGAGAGGAATCCTCGGTTCCGGCCCTGACTCCACACAAGGTTTTTGGCCCCGGTATCGACGGGAGAGGAATCCCGAGAGGCCCCCTAGCAACTCGCATGGGGACTGGCCTCTCCTGAGGCCACCAGGGCGGGTCCCTGAGGTCCCCGTCGTAACTCGAGAACACCTGCCGCAACTCGAGAAAATCCAGGAAGTTCTCCCTTCCAGGCGAGATGAGGCCTATTTCCGATGAGGCCTCTGGAGACTAATGACACCAAACCTCTGGAACTTCGAAAGGGTCTTTCACACCCTTGCTGCAACTCAAGAAGTTCACCGCCATACCCGTCTCCACTCGAGAGGAAGCACGATGGTCCCGCCCACATCCAGAGGAGCCCCGTTTCCCCCTCGTAGCTCGAGATGAGGGATCCTTTCCCTGCTTTCAACGGGAAAGAATTCCCGGCGTTCCCGTCGCATCTCAAGAGGAGGCACTCTCAACAGGAAAGGCGAGAGGAACTCCATGGTCGTACCACCATTCCAAGAGTCCCCCAGATGTCTCAGTCCATTCCAGAGGAACCTCTTTGCCCTGCACTGGCTCATCTTTCACGCCGAGGATCGACTCACAACACGGTGGCACGTGGGACAGCCCTGTGGGAAAGCCTCGAGGGAAAGCCTCGAGGGAAAACCACAGATCCTTTGATCCACGCGACGGGAAGCGTGACATTGCTGCTACAGCCTGGAAGGAAAGCGCACGAGCATGCCCCCACACGAGACGAGGCCTGACTCCCCTGGGGAGACTCCAGAAGTACCCAAAGATCCATGTCAGCCCCTGTGAGAAATCCTCGGTTCCGGCCCTGACTCCACACAAGCTTTTTGGCCCCGGTATCGACGGGAGAGGAATCCCGAGAGACCCCCTAGCAACTCGCATGGGGACTGGCCTCTCCTGAGGCCACCAGGGCGGGTCCCTGAGGTCCCCGTCGTAACTCGAGAACACCTGCCGCAACTCGAGAAAATCCAGGAAGTTCTCCCTTCCAGGCGAGATGAGGCCTATTTCCGATGAGGCCTCTGGAGACTAATGACACCAAACCTCTGGAACTTCGAAAGGGTCTTTCACACCCTTGCTGCAACTCAAGAAGTTCACCGCCATACCCGTCTCCACTCGAGAGGAAGCACGATGGTCCCGCCCACATCCAGAGGAGCCCCGTTTCCCCCTCGGAGCTCGAGATGAGGGATCCTTTCCCTGCTTTCAACGGGAAAGAATTCCCGGCGTTCCCGTCGCATCTCAAGGGGAGGCACTCTCAACAGGAAAGGCGAGAGGAACTCCATGGTCGTACCACCATTCCAAGAGTCCCCCAGATGTCTCAGTCCATTCCAGAGGAACCTCTTTGCCCTGCACTGGCTCATCTTTCACGCCGAGGATCGACTCACACCACGGTGGCACGTGGGACAGCCCTGTGGGAAAGCCTCGAGGGAAAGCCTCGAGGGAAAACCACAGATCCTTTGATCCACGCGACGGGAAGCGTGACATTGCTGCTACAGCCTGGAAGGAAAGCGCACGTGCATGCCCCCACTCGAGACGAGGCCTGACTCCCCTGGGGAGACTCCAGAAGTACCCAAAGATCCATGTCAGCCCCTGAGAGGCATCCTCGGTTCCGGCCCTGACTCCACACAAGGTTTTTGGCCCCGGTATCGACGGGAGAGGAATCCCGAGAGGCCCCCTAGCAACTCGCATGGGGACTGGCCTCTCCTGAGGCCACCAGGGCGGGTCCCTGAGGTCCCTGTCGTAACTCGAGAACACCTGCCGCAACTCGAGAAAATCCAGGAAGTTCTCCCTTCCAGGCGAGATGAGGCCTATTTCCGATGAGGCGTCTGGAGACTAATGACACCTAACCTCTGGAACTTCAAAAGGGTCTTTCACACCCTTGCTGCGACTCAAGAAGTTCACCGCCATACCCGTCTCCACTCGAGAGGAAGCACGATGGTCCCGCCCACATCCAGAGGAGCCCCGTTTCCCCCTCGTAGCTCGAGATGAGGGATCCTTTCCCTGCTTTAAACGGGAAAGAATTCCCGGCGTTCCCGTCGCATCTCAAGAGGAGGCAGTCTCAACAGGAAAGGCGAGAGGAACTCCATGGTCGTACCACCATTCCAAGAGTCCCCCAGATGTCTCAGTCCATTCCAGAGGAACCTCTTTGCCCTGCACTGGATCATCTTTCACGCCGAGGATCGACTCACACCACGGTGGCACGTGGGACAGCCCTGTGGGAAAGCCTCGAGGGAAAGCCTCGAGGGAAAACCACAGATCCTTTGATCCACGCCACGGGAAGCGTGACATTGCTGCTAAAGCCTGGAAGGAAAGTGCACGTGCATGCCCCCTCACGAAACGAGGCCTGTCTCCCCTGGCGAGACTCCAGAAGTATCCAAAGATCCATATCAGCCCCTGAGAGGAATGCTCGTTTCCGGCCCTGACTCCACAGAAGGTTTTTGGCCCCGGTATCGAGGGGAGAGGAAGCCCGAGAGGCCCCCTAGCAACTCGCATGGGGACTGGCCTCTCCTGAGGCCACGAGGGCCGGTCCCTGAGGTCCCCGTCGTAACTCGAGAACACCTGCCGCAACTCGAGAAAATCCAGGAAGTTCTCCCTTCCAGGCGAGATGAGGCCTATTTCCGATGAGGCGTCTGGAGACTAATGACACCTAACCTCTGGAACTTCGAAAGGGTCTTTCACACCCTTGCTGCAACTCAAGAAGTTCACCACGATACCCGTCTCCACTCGAGAGGAAGCACGATGGTCCCGACCACATCCAAAGGAGCCCCGTTTCCCCCTCGTAGCTCGAGATGAGGGATCCTTTCCATGCTTTCAACGGGAAAGAATTCCCTGCGTTCCCGTCGCATCTCAAGAGGAGGCACTCTCAACAGGAAAGGCGAGAGGAACTCCATGGTCGTACCACCATTCCAAGAGTCCCCCAGATGTCTCAGTCCATTCCAGAGGAACCTCTTTGCCCTGCACTGGCTCATCTTTCACGCCGAGGATCGACTCACACCACGGTGGCATGTGGGACAGCCCTGTGGGAAAGCCTCGAGGGAAAGCCTCGAGGGAAAACCACAGATCCTTTGATCCACGCGACGGGAAGCGTGACATTGCTGCTACAGCCTGGAAGGAAAGCGCACGTGCATGCCCCCACTCGAGACGAGGCCTGACTCCACTGGGGAGACTCCAGAAGTACGCAAAGATCCATGTCAGCCCCTGAGAGGAATCCTCGGTTCCGGCCCTGACTCCACACAAGGTTTTTGGCCCCGGTATCGACGGGAGAGGAATCCCGAGAGGCCCCCTAGCAACTCGCATGGGGACTGGCCTCTCCGGAGGCCACCAGGGCGGGTCCCTGAGGTCCCCGTCGTAACTCGAGAACACCTGCCGCAACTCGAGAAAATCCAGGAAGTTCTCCCTTCCAGGCGAGATGAGGCCTATTTCCGATGAGGCCTCTGGAGACTAATGACACCAAACCTCTGGAACTTCGAAAGGGTCTTTCACACCCTTGCTGCAACTCAAGCAGTTCACCGCCATACCCGTCTCCACTAGAGAGGAAGCACGATGGTCCCGCCCACATCCAGAGGAGCCCCGTTTCCCCCTCGTAGCTCGAGATGAGGGATCCTTTCCCTGGTTTCAACGGGAAAGAATTCCCGGCGTTCCCGTCGCATCTCAAGAGGAGGCACTCTCAACAGGAAAGGCGAGAGGAACTCCATGGTCGTACCACCATTCCAAGAGTCCCCCAGATGTCTCAGTCCATTCCAGAGGAACCTCTTTGCCCTGCACTGGCTAATCTTTCACGCCGAGGATCGACTCACACCACGGTGGCACGTGGGACAGCCCTGTGGGAAAGCCTCGAGGGAAAACCACAGATCCTTTGATCCACGCCACGGGAAGCGTGACATTGCTGCTACAGCCTGGAAGGAAAGTGCACGTGCATGCCCCCACTCGAGACGAGGCATGACTCCCCTGGAGAGACTCCAGAAGTACCCAAAGATCCATGTCTGCCCCTGAGAGGAATCCTCGGTTCCGGCCCTGACTGCACACAAGGTTTTTGGCCCCGGTATCGACGGGAGAGGAATCCCGAGAGGCCCCTTAGCAACTCGCATGGGGACTGGCCTCTCCTGAGGCCACCAGGGCGGGTCCCTGAGGTCCCCGTCGTAACTCGACAACACCTGCCGCAACTCGAGAAAATCCAGGAAGTTCTCCCTTCCAGGCGAGATGAGGCCTATTTCCGATGAGGCGTCTGGAGACTAATGACACCTAACCTCTGGAACTTCGAAAGGGTCTTTCACACCTTTGCTGCAACTCAAGAAGTTCACCGCCATACCCGTCTCCACTCGAGAGGAAGCACGATAGTCCGCCCACATCCAGAGGAGCCCCGTTTCCCCCTCGTAGCTCGAGATGAGGGATCCTTTCCCTGCTTTCAACGGGAAAGAATTCCCGGCGTTCCCGTCGCATCTCAAGAGGAGGCACTCTCAACAGGAAAGGCGAGAGGAACTCCATGGTCGTACCACCATTCCAAGAGTCCCCCAGATGTCTCAGTCCATTCCAGAGGAACCTCTTTGCCCTGCACTGGCTCATTTTTCACGCCGAGAATCGACTCACACCACGGTGTCACGTGGGACAGCCCAGTGGGAAAGCCTCGAGGGAAAGCCTCGAGGGAAAACCGCAGATCCTTTGATCCACGCTACGGGAAGCGTGACATTGCTGCTACAGCCTGGAAGGAAAGTGCACGTGCATGCCCCCACACGAGACGAGGCCTGTCTCCCCTGGCGAGGCTCCAGAAGTACCCAAAGATCCATATCAGTCCCTGAGAGGAATCCTCGGTTCCGGCCCTGACTCCACACAAGGTTTTTCGCCCAGGTATCGACGGGAGAGGAATCCCGAGGGGCCCCATAGCAACACGCATAGGGACTGGCCTCTCCTGAGGCCAACAAGGCGGGTCCCTTAGGTCCCCGTCGTAACTCGAGAACACCTGCTGCAACTCGAGAAAATCAAGGAAGTTCTCCCTTCCAGGCGAGATGAGGCCTATTTCCGATGAGGCGTCTGGAGAATAATGACACCTAACCTCTGGAACTTCGAAAGGGTCTTTCACACCCTTGTTGCAACTCAAGAAGTTCACCGCCATACCCGTCTCCACTCGAGAGAAAGCACGATGGTCCCGCCCACATTCAGAGGAGCCCCGTTTCCCCCTCGTAGCTCGAGATGAGGGATCCTTTCCCTGCTTTCAACGGGAAAAAATTCCCGGCGTTCCCGTCGCATCTCAAGAGGAGGCACTCTCAACAGGAAAGGCGAGAGGAACTCCATGGTCGTACCACCATTCCAAGAGTCCCCCAGATGTCTCAGTCCATTCCAGAGGAACCTCTTTGCCCTGCACTGGCTCATCTTTCACGCCGAGGATCGACTCACACCACGGTGGCACGTGGGACAGCCCTGTGGGAAAGCCTCTAGGGAAAACCACACATCATTTGATCCACGCGACGGGAAGCGTGACATTGCTGCTACAGCCTGGAAGGAAAGTGCACGTGCATGCCCCCACTCGAGACGAGGCCTGACTCCCCTGGGGAGACTCCAGAAGTACCCAAAGATCCATGTCAGCCCCTGAGAGGAATCCTCGGTTCCGGCCCTGACTCCACACAAGGTTTTTGGCCCCGGTATCGACGGGAGAGGAATCCCGAGAGGCCCCCTAGCAACTCGCATAGGGACTGGCCTCTCCTGAGGCCACCAGGTCGGGTCCCTGAGGTCCCCGTCGTAACTCGAGAACACCTGCCGCAACTCGAGAAAATCCAGGAAGTTCTCCCTTCCAGGCGAGATGAGGCCTATTTCCGATGAGGCGTCTGGAGACTAATGACACCTTACCTCTGGAACTTCGAAAGGGTCTTTCACAGCCTTGCTGCAACTCAAGAAGTTCACCACCATACCCGTCTCCACTAGAGAGGAAGCACGATGGTCCCGCCCACATCCAGAGGAGCCCCGTTTCCCCCTCGTAGCTCGAGATGAGGGATCCTTTCCCTGCTTTCAACGGGAAAGAATTCCCGGCGTTCCCGTCGCATCTCAAGAGGAGGCACTCTCAACAGGAAAGGCGAGAGGAACTCCATGGTCGTACCACCATTCCAAGAGTCCCCCAGATGTCTCAGTCCATTCCAGAGGAAACTCTTTGCCCTGCACTGGCTCATCTTTCACGCCGAGGATCGACTCACACCACGGTGGCACGTGGGACAGCCCTGTGGGAAAGCCTCGAGGGAAAGCCTCGAGGGAAAACCACAGATCCTTTGATCCACGCGACGGGAAGCGTGACATTGCTGCTACAGCCTGGAAGGAAAGCGCACGTGCATGCCCCCACTCGAGACGAGGCCTGACTCCCCTGGGGAGACTCCAGAAGTACCCAAAGATCCATGTCAGCCCCTGAGAGGAATCCTCGGTTCCGGCCCTGACTCCACACAAGGTTTTTCGCCCCGGTATCAACGGGAGAGGAATCCCGAGAGGCCCCCTAGCAACACGCCTAGGGACTGGCCTCTCCTGAGGCCACCAGGGCGGGTCCCTGAGGTCCCCGTCGTAACTCGAGAACACCTGCCGAAACTCGAGAAAATCCAGGAAGTTCTCCCTTCCAGGCGAGATGAGGCCTATTTCCGATGAGGCGTCTGGAGACTAATGACACCTAACCTCTGGAACTTCGAAATGGTCTTTCACACCCTTGCTGCAACTCAAGAAGTTCACCGCCATACCCGTCTCCACTAGAGAGGAAGCACGATGGTCCCGCCCACATCCAGAGGAGCCCCGTTTCCCCCTCGTAGCTCGAGATGAGGGATCCTTTCCCTGCTTTCAACGGGAAAGAATTCCCGGCGTTCCCGTCGCATCTCAAGAGGAGGCACTCTCAACAGGAAAGGCGAGAGGAACTCCATGGTCGTACCACCATTCCAAGAGTCCCCCAGATGTCTCAGTCCATTCCAGAGGAACCTCTTTGCCCTGCACTGGCTAATCTTTCACGCCGAGGATCGACTCACACCACGGTGGCACGTGGGACAGCCCTGTGGGAAAGCCTCGAGGGAAAACCACAGATCCTTTGATCCACGCGACGGGAAGCGTGACATTGCTGCTACAGCCTGGAAGGAAAGTGCACGTGCATGCCCCCACTCGAGACGAGGCATGACTCCCCTGGAGAGACTCCAGAAGTACCCAAAGATCCATGTCTGCCCCTGAGAGGAATCCTCGGTTCCGGCCCTGACTGCACACAAGGTTTTTGGCCCCGGTATCGACGGGAGAGGAATCCCGAGAGGCCCCTTAGCAACTCGCATGGGGACTGGCCTCTCCTGAGGCCACCAGGGCGGGTCCCTGAGGTCCCCGTCGTAACTCGACAACACCTGCCGCAACTCGAGAAAATCCAGGAAGTTCTCCCTTCCAGGCGAGATGAGGCCTATTTCCGATGAGGCGTCTGGAGACTAATGACACCTAACCTCTGGAACTTCGAAAGGGTCTTTCACACCTTTGCTGCAACTCAAGAAGTTCACCGCCATACCCGTCTCCACTCGAGAGGAAGCACGATGGTCCGCCCACATCCAGAGGAGCCCCGTTTCACCCTCGTAGCTCGAGATGAGGGATCCTTTCCCTGCTTTCAACGGGAAAGAATTCCCGGCGTTCCCGTCGCATCTCAAGAGGAGGCACTCTCAACAGGAAAGGCGAGAGGAACTCCATGGTCGTACCACCATTCCAAGAGTCCCCCAGATGTCTCAGTCCATTCCAGAGGAACCTCTTTGCCCTGCACTGGCTCATTTTTCACGCCGAGAATCGACTCACACCACGGTGTCACGTGGGACAGCCCTGTGGGAAAGCCTCGAGGGAAAGCCTCGAGGGAAAACCGCAGATCCTTTGATCCACGCTACCGGAAGCGTGACATTGCTGCTACAGCCTGGAAGGAATGTGCACGTGCATGCCCCCACACGAGACGAGGCCTGTCTCCCCTGGCGAGGCTCCAGAAGTACCCAAAGATCCATATCAGTCCCTGAGAGGAATCCTCGGTTCCGGCCCTGACTCCACACAAGGTTTTTCGCCCAGGTATCGACGGGAGAGGAATCCCGAGGGGCCCCATAGCAACACGCATAGGGACTGGCCTCTCCTGAGGCCAACAAGGCGGGTCCCTGAGGTCCCCGTCGTAACTCGAGAACACCTGCTGCAACTCGAGAAAATTAAGGAAGTTCTCCCTTCCAGGCGAGATGAGGCCTATTTCCGATGAGGCGTCTGGAGAATAATGACACCTAACCTCTGGAACTTCGAAAGGGTCTTTCACACCCTTGTTGCAACTCAAGAAGTTCACCGCCATACCCGTCTCCACTCGAGATAAAGCACGATGGTCCCGCCCACATTCAGAGGAGCCCCGTTTCCCCCTCGTAGCTCGAGATGAGGGATCCTTTCCCTGCTTTCAACGGGAAAAAATTCCCGGCGTTCCCGTCGCATCTCAAGAGGAGGCACTCTCAACAGGAAAGGCGAGAGGAACTCCATGGTCGTACCACCATTCCAAGAGTCCCCCAGATGTCTCAGTCCATTCCAGAGGAACCTCTTTGCCCTGCACTGGCTCATCTTTCACGCCGAGGATCGACTCACACCACGGTGGCACGTGGGACAGCCCTGTGGGAAAGCCTCTAGGGAAAACCACACATCATTTGATCCACGCGACGGGAAGCGTGACATTGCTGCTACAGCCTGGAAGGAAAGTGCACGTGCATGCCCCCACTCGAGACGAGGCCTGACTCCCCTGGGGAGACTCCAGAAGTACCCAAAGATCCATGTCAGCCCCTGAGAGGAATCCTCGGTTCCGGCCCTGACTCCACACAAGGTTTTTGGCCCCGGTATCGACGGGAGAGGAATCCCGAGAGGCCCCCTAGCAACTCGCATAGGTACTGGCCTCTCCTGAGGCCACCAGGTCGGGTCCCTGAGGTCCCCGTCGTAACTCGAGAACACCTGCCGCAACTCGAGAAAATCCAGGAAGTTCTCCCTTCCAGGCGAGATGAGGCCTATTTCCGATGAGGCGTCTGGAGACTAATGACACCTTACCTCTGGAACTTCGAAAGGGTCTTTCACAGCCTTGCTGCAACTCAAGAAGTTCACCACCATACCCGTCTCCACTAGAGAGGAAGCACGATGGTCCCGCCCACATCCAGAGGAGCCCCGTTTCCCCCTCGTAGCTCGAGATGAGGGATCCTTTCCCTGCTTTCAACGGGAAAGAATTCCCGGCGTTCCCGTCGCATCTCAAGAGGAGGCACTCTCAACAGGAAAGGCGAGAGGAACTCCATGGTCGTACCACCATTCCAAGAGTCCCCCAGATGTCTCAGTCCATTCCAGAGGAAACTCTTTGCCCTGCACTGGCTCATCTTTCACGCCGAGGATCGACTCACACCACGGTGGCACGTGGGACAGCCCTGTGGGAAAGCCTCGAGGGAAAGCCTCGAGGGAAAACCACAGATCCTTTGATCCACGCGACGGGAAGCGTGACATTGCTGCTACAGCCTGGAAGGAAAGCGCACGTGCATGCCCCCACTCGAGACGAGGCCTGACTCCCCTGGGGAGACTCCAGAAGTACCCAAAGATCCATGTCAGCCCCTGAGAGGAATCCTCGGTTCCGGCCCTGACTCCACACAAGGTTTTTCGCCCCGGTATCAACGGGAGAGGAATCCCGAGAGGCCCCTTAGCAACACGCCTAGGGACTGGCCTCTCCTGAGGCCACCAGGGCGGGTCCCTGAGGTCCCCGTCGTAACTCGAGAACACCTGCCGAAACTCGAGAAAATCCAGGAAGTTCTCCCTTCCAGGCGAGATGAGGCCTATTTCCGATGAGGCGTCTGGAGACTAATGACACCTAACCTCTGGAACTTCGAAATGGTCTTTCACACCCTTGCTGCAACTCAAGAAGTTCACCGCCATACCCGTCTCCACTAGAGAGGAAGCACGATGGTCCCGCCCACATCCAGAGGAGCCCCGTTTCCCCCTCGTAGCTCGAGATGAGGGATCCTTTCCCTGCTTTCAACGGGAAAGAATTCCCAGCGTTCCCGTCGCATCTCAAGAGGAGGCACTCTCAACAGGAAAGGCGAGAGGAACTCCATGGTCGTACCACCATTCCAAGAGTCCCCCAGATGTCTCAGTCCATTCCAGAGGAACCTCTTTGCCCTGCACTGGCTAATCTTTCACGCCGAGGATCGACTCACACCACGGTGGCACGTGGGACAGCCCTGTGGGAAAGCCTCGAGGGAAAACCACAGATCCTTTGATCCACGCCACGGGAAGCGTGACATTGCTGCTACAGCCTGGAAGGAAAGTGCACGTGCATGCCCCCACTCGAGACGAGGCATGACTCCCCTGGAGAGACTCCAGAAGTACCCAAAGATCCATGTCTGCCCCTGAGAGGAATCCTCGGTTCCGGCCCTGACTGCACACAAGGTTTTTGGCCCCGGTATCGACGGGAGAGGAATCCCGAGAGGCCCCTTAGCAACTCGCATGGGGACTGGCCTCTCCTGAGGCCACCAGGGCGGGTCCCTGAGGTCCCCGTCGTAACTCGACAACACCTGCCGCAACTCGAGAAAATCCAGGAAGTTCTCCCTTCCAGGCGAGATGAGGCCTATTTCCGATGAGGCGTCTGGAGACTAATGACACCTAACCTCTGGAACTTCGAAAGGGTCTTTCACACCTTTGCTGCAACTCAAGAAGTTCACCGCCATACCCGTCTCCACTCGAGAGGAAGCACGATGGTCCGCCCACATCCAGAGGAGCCCCGTTTCCCCCTCGTAGCTCGAGATGAGGGATCCTTTCCCTGCTTTCAACGGGAAAGAATTCCCGGCGTTCCCGTCGCATCTCAAGAGGAGGCACTCTCAACAGGAAAGGCGAGAGGAACTCCATGGTCGTACCACCATTCCAAGAGTCCCCCAGATGTCTCAGTCCATTCCAGAGGAACCTCTTTGCCCTGCACTGGCTCATTTTTCACGCCGAGAATCGACTCACACCACGGTGTCACGTGGGACAGCCCTGTGGGAAAGCCTCGAGGGAAAGCCTCGAGGGAAAACCGCAGATCCTTTGATCCACGCTACGGGAAGCGTGACATTGCTGCTACAGCCTGGAAGGAAAGTGCACGTGCATGCCCCCACACGAGACGAGGCCTGTCTCCCCTGGCGAGGCTCCAGAAGTACCCAAAGATCCATATCAGTCCCTGAGAGGAATCCTCGGTTCCGGCCCTGACTCCACACAAGGTTTTTCGCCCAGGTATCGACGGGAGAGGAATCCCGAGGGGCCCCATAGCAACACGCATAGGGACTGGCCTCTCCTGAGGCCAACAAGGCGGGTCCCTGAGGTCCCCGTCGTAACTCGAGAACACCTGCTGCAACTCGAGAAAATCAAGGAAGTTCTCCCTTCCAGGCGAGATGAGGCCTATTTCCGATGAGGCGTCTGGAGAATAATGACACCTAACCTCTGGAACTTCGAAAGGGTCTTTCACACCCTTGTTGCAACTCAAGAAGTTCACCGCCATACCCGTCTCCACTCGAGAGAAAGCACGATGGTCCCGCCCACATTCAGAGGAGCCCCGTTTCCCCCTCGTAGCTCGAGATGAGGGATCCTTTCCCTGCTTTCAACGGGAAAAAATTCCCGGCGTTCCCGTCGCATCTCAAGAGGAGGCACTCTCAACAGGAAAGGCGAGAGGAACTCCATGGTCGTACCACCATTCCAAGAGTCCCCCAGATGTCTCAGTCCATTCCAGAGGAACCTCTTTGCCCTGCACTGGCTCATCTTTCACGCCGAGGATCGACTCACACCACGGTGGCACGTGGGACAGCCCTGTGGGAAAGCCTCTAGGGAAAACCACACATCATTTGATCCACGCGACGGGAAGCGTGACATTGCTGCTACAGCCTGGAAGGAAAGTGCACGTGCATGCCCCCACTCGAGACGAGGCCTGACTCCCCTGGGGAGACTCCAGAAGTACCCAAAGATCCATGTCAGCCCCTGAGAGGAATCCTCGGTTCCGGCCCTGACTCCACACAAGGTTTTTGGCCCCGGTATCGACGGGAGAGGAATCCCGAGAGGCCCCCTAGCAACTCGCATAGGGACTGGCCTCTCCTGAGGCCACCAGGTCGGGTCCCTGAGGTCCCCGTCGTAACTCGAGAACACCTGCCGCAACTCGAGAAAATCCAGGAAGTTCTCCCTTCCAGGCGAGATGAGGCCTATTTCCGATGAGGCGTCTGGAGACTAATGACACCTTACCTCTGGAACTTCGAAAGGGTCTTTCACAGCCTTGCTGCAACTCAAGAAGTTCACCACCATACCCGTCTCCACTAGAGAGGAAGCACGATGGTCCCGCCCACATCCAGAGGAGCCCCGTTTCCCCCTCGTAGCTCGAGATGAGGGATCCTTTCCCTGCTTTCAACGGGAAAGAATTCCCGGCGTTCCCGTCGCATCTCAAGAGGAGGCACTCTCAACAGGAAAGGCGAGAGGAACTCCATGGTCGTACCACCATTCCAAGAGTCCCCCAGATGTCTCAGTCCATTCCAGAGGAAACTCTTTGCCCTGCACTGGCTCATCTTTCACGCCGAGGATCGACTCACACCACGGTGGCACGTGGGACAGCCCTGTGGGAAAGCCTCGAGGGAAAGCCTCGAGGGAAAACCACAGATCCTTTGATCCACGCGACGGGAAGCGTGACATTGCTGCTACAGCCTGGAAGGAAAGCGCACGTGCATGCCCCCACTCGAGACGAGGCCTGACTCCCCTGGGGAGACTCCAGAAGTACCCAAAGATCCATGTCAGCCCCTGAGAGGAATCCTCGGTTCCGGCCCTGACTCCACACAAGGTTTTTCGCCCCGGTATCAACGGGAGAGGAATCCCGAGAGGCCCCCTAGCAACACGCCTAGGGACTGGCCTCTCCTGAGGCCACCAGGGCGGGTCCCTGAGGTCCCCGTCGTAACTCGAGAACACCTGCCGAAACTCGAGAAAATCCAGGAAGTTCTCCCTTCCAGGCGAGATGAGGCCTATTTCCGATGAGGCGTCTGGAGACTAATGACACCTAACCTCTGGAACTTCGAAATGGTCTTTCACACCCTTGCTGCAACTCAAGAAGTTCACCGCCATACCCGTCTCCACTAGAGAGGAAGCACGATGGTCCCGCCCACATCCAGAGGAGCCCCGTTTCCCCCTCGTAGCTCGAGATGAGGGATCCTTTCCCTGCTTTCAACGGGAAAGAATTCCCGGCGTTCCCGTCGCATCTCAAGAGGAGGCACTCTCAACAGGAAAGGCGAGAGGAACTCCATGGTCGTACCACCATTCCAAGAGTCCCCCAGATGTCTCAGTCCATTCCAGAGGAACCTCTTTGCCCTGCATTGGCTCATCTTTCACGCCGAGGATCGACTCACACCACGGTGGCACGTGGGACAGCCCTGTGGGAAAGCCTCGAGGGAAAGCCTAGAGGGAAAACCACAGATCCTTTGATCCACGTGACGGGAAGCGTGACATTGCTGCTACAGCCTGAAAGGAAAGCGCACGTGCATGCCCCCACTCGAGACGAGGCCTGACTCCACTGGGGAGACTCCAGAAGTACCCAAAGATCCATGTCAGCCCCTGAGAGGAATCCTCGGTTCCGGCCCTGACTCCACACAAGGATTTTGGCCCCGGTATCGACGGGAGAGGAATCCCGAGAGGCCCCCTAGCAACTCGCATGGGGACTGGCCTCTCCGGAGGCCACCAGGGCGGGTCCCTGAGGTCCCCGTCGTAATTCGAGAACACCTGCCGCAACTCGAGAAAATCCAGGAAGTTCTCCCTTCCAGGCGAGATGAGGCCTATTTCCGATGAGGCCTCTGGAGACTAATGACACCAAACCTCTGGAACTTCGAAAGGGTCTTTCACACCCTTGCTGCAACTCAAGAAGTTCACCGCCATACCCGTCTCCACTCGAGAGGAAGCACGATGGTCCCGCCCACATCCAGAGGAGCCCCGATTCCCCCTCGTAGCTCGAGATGAGGGATCCTTTCCCTGCTTTCAACGGGAAAGAATTCCCGGCGTTCCCGTCGCATCTCAAGAGGAGGCACTCTCAACAGGAAAGGCGAGAGGAACTCCATGGTCGTACCACCATTCCAAGAGTCCCCCAGATGTCTCAGTCCATTCCAGAGGAACCTCTTTGCCCTGCACTGGCTCATCTTTCACGCCCAGGATTGACTCACACCACGGTGGCACGTGGGACAGCCCTGTGGGAAAGCCTCGAGGGAAAGCCTCGAGGGAAAACCACAGATCCTTTGATCCACGCGACGGGAAGCGTGACATTGCTGCTACAGCCTGGAAGGAAAGCGCACGTGCATGCCCCCACTCGAGACGAGGCCTGACTCCTCTGGGGAGAATCCAGAAGTACCCAAAGATCCATGTCAGCCCCTGAGAGGAATCCTCGATTCCGGCCCTGACTCCACACAAGGTTTTTGGCCCCGGTATCGACGGGAGAGGAATCCCGAGAGGCCCCCTAGCAACTCGCATGGGGACTGGCCTCTCCTGAGGCCACCAGGGCGGGTCCCTGAGGTCCCCGTCGTAACTCAAGAACACCTGCCGCAACTCGAGAAAATCCAGGAAGTTCTCCCTTCCAGGCGAGATGAGGCTTATTTCCGATGAGGCGTCTGGAGACTAATGACACCTAACCTCTGGAACTTCGAAAGGGTCTTTCACACCCTTACTGCAACTCAAGAAGTTCACCGCCATACCCGTCTCCACTCGAGAGGAAGCACGATGGTCCCGCCCACATCCAGAAGAGCCCCGTTTCCCCCTCGTAGCTCGAGATGAGGGATCCTTTCCCTGCTTTCAACGGGAAAGAATTCCCGGCGTTCCCGTCGCATCTCAAGAGGAGGCACTCTCAACAGGAAAGGCGAGAGGAACTCCATGGTCGTACCACCATTCCAAGAGTCCCCCAGATGTCTCAGTCCATTCCAGAGGAACCTCTTTGCCCTGCATTGGCTCATCTTTCACGCCGAGGATCGACTCACACCACGGTGGCACGTGGGACAGCCCTGTGGGAAAGCCTCGAGGGAAAGCCTCGAGGGAAAACCACAGATCATTTGATCCACGTGACGGGAAGCGTGACATTGCTGCTACAGCCTGAAAGGAAAGCGCACGTGCATGCCCCCACTCGAGACGAGGCCTGACTCCACTGGGGAGACTCCAGAAGTACCCAAAGATCCATGTCAGCCCCTGAGAGGAATCCTCGGTTCCGGCCCTGACTCCACACAAGGTTTTTGGCCCCGGTATCGACGGGAGAGGAATCCCGAGAGGCCCCCTAGCAACTCGCATGGGGACTGGCCTCTCCGGAGGCCACCAGGGCGGGTCCCTGAGGTCCCCGTCGTAATTCGAGAACACCTGCCGCAACTCGAGAAAATCCAGGAAGTTCTCCCTTCCAGGCGAGATGAGGCCTATTTCCGATGAGGCCTCTGGAGACTAATGACACCAAACCTCTGGAACTTCGAAAGGGTCTTTCACACCCTTGCTGCAACTCAAGAAGTTCACCGCCATACCCGTCTCCACTCGAGAGGAAGCACGATGGTCCCGCCCACATCCAGAGGAGCCCCTTTTCCCCCTCGTAGCTCGAGATGAGGGATCCTTTCCCTGCTTTCAACGGGAAAGAATTCCCGGCGTTCCCGTCGCATCTCAAGAGGAGGCACTCTCAACAGGAAAGGCGAGAGGAACTCCATGGTCGTACCACCATTCCAAGAGTCCCCCAGATGTCTCAGTCCATTCCAGAGGAACCTCTTTGCCCTGCACTGGCTCATCTTTCATGCCGAGGATCGACTCACACCACGGTGGCACGTGGGACAGCCCTGTGGGAAAGCCTCGAGGGAAAGCCTCGAGGGAAAACCACAGATCCTTTGATCCACGCGACGGGAAGCGTGACATTGCTGCTACAGCCTGGAAGGAAAGCGCACGTGCATGCCCCCACTCGAGACGAGGCCTGACTCCACTGGGGAGACTCCAGAAGTACCCAAAGATCCATGTCAGCCCCTGAGAGGAATCCTCGGTTCCGGCCCTGACTCCACACAAGGTTTTTGGCCCCGGTATCGACGGGAGAGGAATCCCGAGAGGCCCCCTAGCAACTCGCATGGGGACTGGCCTCTCCTGAGGCCACCAGGGCGGGTCCCTGTGGTCCCCGTCGTAACTCGAGAACACCTGCCGCAACTCGAGAAAATCCAGGAAGTTCTCCCTTCCAGGCGAGATGAGGCTTATTTCCGATGAGGCGTCAGGAGACTAATGACACCTAACCTCTGGAACTTCGAAAGGGTCTTTCACACCCATGCTGCGACTCAAGAAGTTCACCGCCATACCCGTCTCCACTCGAGAGGAAGCACGATGGTCCCGCCCACATCCAGAAGAGCCCCGTTTCCCCCTCGTAGCTCGAGATGAGGGATCCTTTCCCTGCTTTCAACGGGAAAGAATTCCCGGCGTTCCCGTCGCATCTCAAGAGGAGGCACTCTCAACAGGAAAGGCGAGAGGAACTCCATGGTCGTACCACCATTCCAAGAGTCCCCCAGATGTCTCAGTCCATTCCAGAGGAACCTCTTTGCCCTGCACTGGCTCATCTTTCACGCCGAGGATCGACTCACACCACGGTGGCACGTGGGACAGCCCTGTGGGAAAGCCTCGAGGGAAAGCCTCGAGGGAAAACCACAGATCCTTTAATCCACGCGACGGGAAGCGTGACATTGCTGCTACAGCCTGGAAGGAAAGTGCACGTGCATGCCCCCTCACGAAACGAGGCCTGTCTCCCCTGGCGAGACTCCAGAAGTATCCAAAGATCCATATCAGCCCCTGAGAGGAATCCTCGGTTCCGGCCCTGACTCCACACAAGGTTTTTGGCCCCGGTATCGACGGGAGAGGAATCCCGAGAGGCCCCCTAGCAACTCGCATGGGGACTGGCCTCTCCTGAGGCCACCAGGGCCGGTCCCTGAGGTCCCCGTCGTAACTCGAGAACACCTGCCGCAACTCGAGAAAATCCAGGAAGTTCTCCCTTCCAGGCGAGATGAGGCCTATTTCCGATGAGGCGTCTGGAGACTAATGACACCTAACCTCTGGAACTTCGAAAGGGTCTTTCACACCCTTGCTGCAACTCAAGAAGTTCACCACCATACCCGTCTCCACTCGAGAGGAAGCACGATGGTCCCGACAACATCCAAAGGAGCCCCGTTTCCCCCTCGTAGCTCGAGATGAGGGATCCTTTCCCTGCTTTCAACGGGAAAGAATTCCCTGCGTTCCCGTCCCATCTCAAGAGGAGGCACTCTCAACAGGAAAGGCGAGAGGAACTCCATGGTCGTACCACCATTCCAAGAGTCCCCCAGATGTCTCAGTCCATTCCAGAGGAACCTCTTTGCCCTGCACTGGCTCATCTTTCACGCCGAGGATCGACTCTCACCACGGTGGCACGTGGGACAGCCCTGTGGGAAAGCCTCGAGGGAAAGCCTCGAGGGAAAACCACAGATCCTTTGATCCACGCGACGGGACGCGTGACATTGCTGCTACAGCCTGGAAGGAAAGCGCACGTGCATGCCCCTACTCGAGACGAGGCCTGACTCCCCTGGGGAGACTCCAGGAGTACCCAAAGATCCATGTCAGCCCCTGAGAGGAATCCTCGGTTCCGGCCCTGACTCCACACAAGGTTTTTGGCCCCGGTATCGACGGGAGAGGAATCCCGAGAGGCCCCCTAGCAACTCGCATGGGGACTGGCCTCTCCTGAGGCCACCAGGGCGGGTCCCTGAGGTCCCCGTCGTAACTCGAGAACACCTGCCGCAACTCGAGAAAATCCAGGAAGTTCTCCCTTCCAGGCGAGATGAGGCCTATTTCCGATGAGGCCTCTGGAGACTAATGACACCAAACCTCTGGAACTTCGAAAGGGTCTTTCACACCCTTGCTGCAACTCAAGAAGTTCACCGCCATACCCGTCTCCACTCGAGAGGAAGCACGATGGTCCCGCCCACATCCAGAGGAGCCCCGTTTCCCCCTCGGAGCTCGAGATGAGGGATCCTTTCCCTGCTTTCAACGGGAAAGAATTCCCGGCGTTCCAGTCGCATCTCAAGAGGAGGCACTCTCAACAGGAAAGGCGAGAGGAACTCCATGGTCGTACCACCTTTCCAAGAGTCCCCCAGATGTCTCAGTCCATTCCAGAGGAACCTCTTTGCCCTGCACTGGCTCATCTTTCACGCCGAGGATCGACTCACACCACGGTGGCACGTGGGACAGCCCTGTGGGAAAGCCTCGAGGGAAAGCCTCGAGGGAAAACCACAGATCCTTTGATCCACGCGACGGGAAGCGTGACATTGCTGCTACAGCCTGGAAGGAAAGCGCACGTGCATGCCCCCTCACGAAACGAGGCCTGTCTACCCTGGCGAGACTCCAGAAGTATCCAAAGATCCATATCAGCCCCTGAGAGGAATCCTCGGTTCCGGCCCTGACTCCACACAAGGTTTTTGGCCCCGGTATCGACGGGAGAGGAATCCCGAGAGGGCCCCTAGCAACTCGCATGGGGACTGGCCTCTCCTGAGGCCACCAGGGCCGGTCCCTGAGGTCCCCGTCGTAACTCGAGAACACCTGCCGCAACTCGAGAAAATCCAGGAAGTTCTCCCTTCCAGGCGAGATGAGGCCTATTTCCGATGAGGCGTCTGGAGACTAATGACACCTAACCTCTGGAACTTCGAAAGGGTCTTTCACACCCTTGCTGCAACTCAAGAAGTTCACCACCATACCCGTCTCCACTCGAGAGGAAGCACGATGGTCCCGACAACATCCAAAGGAGCCCCGTTTCCCCCTCGTAGCTCGAGATGAGGGATCCTTTCCCTGCTTTCAACGGGAAAGAATTCCCTGCGTTCCCGTCGCATCTCAAGAGGAGGCACTCTCAACAGGAAAGGCGAGAGGAACTCCATGGTCGTACCACCATTCCAAGAGTCCCCCAGATGTCTCAGTCCATTCCAGAGGAACCTCTTTGCCCTGCACTGGCTCATCTTTCACGCCGAGGATCGACTCACACCACGGTGGCACGTGGGACAGCCCTGTGGGAAAGCCTCGAGGGAAAACCACAGATCCTTTGATCCACGCGACGGGAAGCGTGACATTGCTGCTACAGCCTGGAAGGAAAGCGCACGTGCATGCCCCTACTCGAGACGAGGCCTGACTCCCCTGAGGAGACTCCGGAAGTACCCAATGATCCATGTCAGCCCCTGAGAGGAATCCTCGGTTCCGGCCCTGACTCCACACAAGGTTTTTGGCCCCGGTATCGACGGGAGAGGAATCCCGAGAGGCCCCCTAGCAACTCGCATGGGGACTGGCCTCTCCTGAGGCCACCAGGGCGGGTCCCTGAGGTCCCCGTCGTAACTCGAGAACACCTGCCGCAACTCGAGAAAATCCAGGAAGTTCTCCCTTCCAGGCGAGATGAGGCCTATTTCCGATGAGGCCTCTGGAGACGAATGACACCAAACCTCTGGAACTTCGAAAGGGTCTTTCACACCCTTGCTGCAACTCAAGAAGTTCACCGCCATACCCGTCTCCACTCGAGAGGAAGCACGATGGTCCCGCCCACATCCAGAGGAGCCCCGTTTCCCCCTCGTAGCTCGAGATGAGGGATCCTTTCCCTGCTTTCAACGGGAAAGAATTCCCGGCGTTCCCGTCGCATCTCAAGAGGAGGCACTCTCAACAGGAAAGGCGAGAGGAACTCCATGGTCGTACCACCATTCCAAGAGTCCCCCAGATGTCTCAGTCCATTCCAGAGGAACCTCTTTGCCCTGCACTGGCTCATCTTTCACGCCGAGGATCGACTCACAACACGGTGGCACGTGGGACAGCCCTGTGGGAAAGCCTCGAGGGAAAGCCTCGAGGGAAAACCACAGATCCTTTGATCCACGCGACGGGAAGCGTGACATTGCTGCTACAGACTGGAAGGAAAGCGCACGAGCATGCCCCCACTCGAGACGAGGCCTGACTCCCCTGGGGAGACTCCAGAAGTACCCAAAGATCCATGTCAGCCCCTGAGAGGAATCCTCGGTTCCGGCCCTGACTCCACACAAGCTTTTTGGCCCCGGTATCGACGGGAGAGGAATCCCGAGAGACCCCCTAGCAACTCGCATGGGGACTGGCCTCTCCTGAGGCCACCAGGGCGGGTCCCTGAGGTCCCCGTCGTAACTCGAGAACACCTGCCGCAACTCGAGAAAATCCAGGAAGTTCTCCCTTCCAGGCGAGATGAGGCCTATTTCCGATGAGGCCTCTGGAGACTAATGACACCAAACCTCTGGAATTTCGAAAGGGTCTTTCACACCCTTGCTGCAACTCAAGAAGTTCACCACCATACCCGTCTCCACTCGAGAGGAAGCACGATGGTCCCGCCCACATCCAGAGGAGCCCCGTTTCCCCCTCGGAGCTCGAGATGAGGGATCCTTTCCCTGCTTTCAACGGGAAAGAATTCCCGGCGTTCCCGTTGCATCTCAAGAGGAGGCACTCTCAACAGGAAAGGCGAGAGGAACTCCATGGTCGTACCACCATTCCAAGAGTCCCCCAGATGTCTCAGTCCATTCCAGAGGAAACTCTTTGCCCTGCACTGGCTCATCTTTCACGCCGAGGATCGACTCACACCACGGTGGCACGTGGGACAGCCCTGTGGGAAAGCCTCGAGGGAAAGCCTCGAGGGAAAACCACAGATCCTTTGATCCACGCGACGGGAAGCGTGACATTGCTGCTACAGCCTGGAAGGAAAGCGCACGTGCATGCCCCCACTCGAGACGAGGCCTGACTCCCCTGGGGAGACTCCAGAAGTACCCAAAGATCCATGTCAGCCCCTGAGAGGAATCCTCGGTTCCGGCCCTGACTCCACACAAGGTTTTAGGCCCCGGTATCAACGGGAGAGGAATCCCGAGAGGCCCCCTAGCAACACGCCTAGGGACTGGCCTCTCCTGAGGCCACCAGGGCGGGTCCCTGAGGTCCCCGTCGTAACTCGAGAACACCTGCCGCAACTCGAGAAAATCCAGGAAGTTCTCCCTTCCAGGCGAGATGAGGCCTATTTCCGATGAGGCGTCTGGAGACTAATGACACCTAACCTCTGGAACTTCGAAATGGTCTTTCACACCCTTGCTGCAACTCAAGAAGTTCACCGCCATACCCGTCTCCACTAGAGAGGAAGCACGATGGTCCCGCCCACATCCAGAGGAGCCCCGTTTCCCCCTCGTAGCTCGAGATGAGGGATCCTTTCCCTGCTTTCAACGGGAAAGAATTCCCGGCGTTCCCGTCGCATCTCAAGAGGAGGCACTCTCAACAGGAAAGGCGAGAGGAACTCCATGGTCGTACCACCATTCCAAGAGTCCCCCAGATGTCTCAGTCCATTCCAGAGGAACCTCTTTGCCCTGCATTGGCTCATCTTTCACGCCGAGGATCGACTCACACCACGGTGGCACGTGGGACAGCCCTGTGGGAAAGCCTCGAGGGAAAGCCTCGAGGGAAAACCACAGATCCTTTGATCCACGTGACGGGAAGCGTGACATTGCTGCTACAGCCTGAAAGGAAAGCGCACGTGCATGCCCCCACTCGAGACGAGGCCTGACTCCACTGGGGAGACTCCAGAAATACCCAAAGATCCATGTCAGCCCCTGAGAGGAATCCTCGGTTCCGGCCCTGACTCCACACAAGGTTTTTGGCCCCGGTATCGACGGGAGAGGAATCCCGAGAGGCCCCCTAGCAACTCGCATGGGGACTGGCCTCTCCGGAGGCCACCAGGGCGGGTCCCTGAGGTCCCCGTCGTAATTCGAGAACACCTGCCGCAACTCGAGAAAATCCAGGAAGTTCTCCCTTCCAGGCGAGATGAGGCCTATTTCCGATGAGGCGTCTGGAGACTAATGACACCTAACCTCTGGAACTTCGAAAGTGTCTTTCACACCCTTGTTGCAACTCAAGAAGTTCACCGCCGTACCCGTCTCCACTCGAGAGAAAGCACGATGGTCCCGCCCACATCCAGAGGAGCCCCGTTTCCCCCTCGTAGCTCGAGATGAGGGATCCTTTCCCTGCTTTCAACGGGAAAAAATTCCCGGCGTTCCCGTCGCATCTCAAGAGGAGGCACTCTCAACAGGAAAGGCGAGAGGAACTCCATGGTCGTACCACCATTCCAAGAGTCCCCCAGATGTCTCAGTCCATTCCAGAGGAACCTCTTTGCCCTGCACTGGCTCATCTTTCACGCCGAGGATCGACTCACACCACGGTGGCACGTGGGACAGCCCTGTGGGAAAGCCTCGAGGGAAAGCCTCGAGGGAAAACCACAGATCCTTTGATCCACGCGACGGGAAGCGTGACATTGCTGCTACAGCCTGGAAGGAAAGCGCACGTGCATGCCCCCTCACGAAACGAGGCCTGTCTCCCCTGGCGAGTCTCCAGAAGTATCCAAAGATCCATATCAGCCCCTGAGAGGAATCCTCGGTTCCGGCCCTGACTCCACACAAGGTTTTTGGCCCCGGTATCGACGGGAGAGGAATCCCGAGAGGGCCCCTAGCAACTCGCATGGGGACTGGCCTCTCCTGAGGCCACCAGGGCCGGTCCCTGAGGTCCCCGTCGTAACTCGAGAACACCTGCCGCAACTCGAGAAAATCCAGGAAGTTCTCCCTTCCAGGCGAGATGAGGCCTATTTCCGATGAGGCGTCTGGAGACTAATGACACCTAACCTCTGGAACTTCGAAAGGGTCTTTCACACCCTTGCTGCAACTCAAGAAGTTCACCACCATACCCGTCTCCACTCGAGAGGAAGCACGATGGTCCCGACAACATCCAAAGGAGCCCCGTTTCCCCCTCGTAGCTCGAGATGAGGGATCCTTTCCCTGCTTTCAACGGGAAAGAATTCCCTGCGTTCCCGTCGCATCTCAAGAGGAGGCACTCTCAACAGGAAAGGCGAGAGGAACTCCATGGTCGTACCACCATTCCAAGAGTCCCCCAGATGTCTCAGTCCATTCCAGAGGAACCTCTTTGCCCTGCACTGGCTCATCTTTCACGCCGAGGATCGACTCACACCACGGTGGCACGTGGGACAGCCCTGTGGGAAAGCCTCGAGGGAAAACCACAGATCCTTTGATCCACGCGACGGGAAGCGTGACATTGCTGCTACAGCCTGGAAGGAAAGCGCACGTGCATGCCCCTACTCGAGACGAGGCCTGACTCCCCTGAGGAGACTCCGGAAGTACCCAATGATCCATGTCAGCCCCTGAGAGGAATCCTCGGTTCCGGCCCTGACTCCACACAAGGTTTTTGGCCCCGGTATCGACGGGAGAGGAATCCCGAGAGGCCCCCTAGCAACTCGCATGGGAACTGGCCTCTCCTGAGGCCACCAGGGCGGGTCCCTGAGGTCCCCGTCGTAACTCGAGAACACCTGCCGCAACTCGAGAAAATCCAGGAAGTTCTCCCTTCCAGGCGAGATGAGGCCTATTTCCGATGAGGCCTCTGGAGACTAATGACACCAAACCTCTGGAACTTCGAAAGGGTCTTTCACACCCTTGCTGCAACTCAAGAAGTTCACCGCCATACCCGTCTCCACTCGAGAGGAAGCACGATGGTCCCGCCCACATCCAGAGGAGCCCCGTTTCCCCCTCGTAGCTCGAGATGAGGGATCCTTTCCCTGCTTTCAACGGGAAAGAATTCCCGGCGTTCCCTTCGCATCTCAAGAGGAGGCACTCTCAACAGGAAAGGCGAGAGGAACTCCATGGTCGTACCACCATTCCAAGAGTCCCCCAGATGTCTCAGTCCATTCCAGAGGAACCTCTTTGCCCTGCACTGGCTCATCTTTCACGCCGAGGATCGACTCACAACACGGTGGCACGTGGGACAGCCCTGTGGGAAAGCCTCGAGGGAAAGCCTCGAGGGAAAACCACAGATCCTTTGATCCACGCGACGGGAAGCGTGACATTGCTGCTACAGCCTGGAAGGAAAGCGCACGAGCATGCCCCCACTCGAGACGAGGCCTGACTCCCCTGGGGAGACTCCAGAAGTACCCAAAGATCCATGTCAGCCCCTGAGAGGAATCCTCGGTTCCGGCCCTGACTCCACACAAGCTTTTTGGCCCCGGTATCGACGGGAGAGGAATCCCGAGAGACCCCCTAGCAACTCGCATGGGGACTGGCCTCTCCTGAGGCCACCAGGGCGGGTCCCTGAGGTCCCCGTCGTAACTCGAGAACACCTGCCGCAACTCGAGAAAATCCAGGAAGTTCTCCCTTCCAGGCGAGATGAGGCCTATTTCCGATGAGGCCTCTGGAGACTAATGACACCAAACCTCTGGAATTTCGAAAGGGTCTTTCACACCCTTGCTGCAACTCAAGAAGTTCACCGCCATACCCGTCTCCACTCGAGAGGAAGCACGATGGTCCCGCCCACATCCAGAGGAGCCCCGTTTCCCCCTCGGAGCTCGAGATGAGGGATCCTTTCCCTGCTTTCAACGGGAAAGAATTCCCGGCGTTCCCGTCGCATCTCAAGAGGAGGCACTCTCAACAGGAAAGGCGAGAGGAACTCCATGGTCGTACCACCATTCCAAGAGTCCCCCAGATGTCTCAGTCCATTCCAGAGGAAACTCTTTGCCCTGCACTGGCTCATCTTTCACGCCGAGGATCGACTCACACCACGGTGGCACGTGGGACAGCCCTGTGGGAAAGCCTCGAGGGAAAGCCTCGAGGGAAAACCACAGATCCTTTGATCCACGCGACGGGAAGCGTGACATTGCTGCTACAGCCTGGAAGGAAAGCGCACGTGCATGCCCCCACTCGAGACGAGGCCTGACTCCCCTGGGGAGACTCCAGAAGTACCCAAAGATCCATGTCAGCCCCTGAGAGGAATCCTCGGTTCCGGCCCTGACTCCACACAAGGTTTTTCGCCCCGGTATCAACGGGAGAGGAATCCCGAGAGGCCCCCTAGCAACACGCCTAGGGACTGGCCTCTCCTGAGGCCACAAGGGCGGGTCCCTGAGGTTCCCGTCGTAACTCGAGAACACCTGCCGCAACTCGAGAAAATCCAGGAAGTTCTCCCTTCCAGGCGAGATGAGGCCTATTTCCGATGAGGCGTCTGGAGACTAATGACACCTAACCTCTGGAACTTCGAAATGGTCTTTCACACCCTTGCTGTAACTCAAGAAGTTCACCGCCATACCCGTCTCCACTAGAGAGGAAGCACGATGGTCCCGCCCACATCCAGAGGAGCCCCGTTTCCCCCTCGTAGCTCGAGATGAGGGATCCTTTCCATGCTTTCAACGGGAAAGAATTCCCGGCGTTCCCGTCGCATCTCAAGAGGAGGCACTCTCAACAGGAAAGGCGAGAGGAACTCCATGGTCGTACCACCATTCCAAGAGTCCCCCAGATGTCTCAGTCCATTCCAGAGGAACCTCTTTGCCCTGCATTGGCTCATCTTTCACGCCGAGGATCGACTCACACCACGGTGGCACGTGGGACAGCCCTGTGGGAAAGCCTCGAGGGAAAGCCTCGAGGGAAAACCACAGATCCTTTGATCCACGTGACGGGAAGCGTGACATTGCTGCTACAGCCTGAAAGGAAAGCGCACGTGCATGCCCCCACTCGAGACAAGGCCTGACTCCACTGGGGAGACTCCAGAAGTACACAAAGATCCATGTCAGCCCCTGAGAGGAATCCTCGGTTCCGGCCCTGACTCCACACAAGGTTTTTGGCCCCGGTATCGACGGGAGAGTAATCCCGAGAGGCCCCCTAGCAACTCGCATGGGGACTGGCCTCTCCGGAGGCCACCAGGGCGGGTCCCTGAGGTCCCCGTCGTAATTCGAGAACACCTGCCGCAACTCGAGAAAATCCAGGAAGTTCTCCCTTCCAGGCGAGATGAGGCCTATTTCCGATGAGGCGTCTGGAGACTAATGACACCTAACCTCTGGAACTTCGAAAGTGTCTTTCACACCCTTGTTGCAACTCAAGAAGTTCACCGCCGTACCCGTCTCCACTCGAGAGAAAGCACGATGGTCCCGCCCACATCCAGAGGAGCCCCGTTTCCCCCTCGTAGCTCGAGATGAGGGATCCTTTCCCTGCTTTCAACGGGAAAAAATTCCCGGCGTTCCCGTCGCATCTCAAGAGGAGGCACTCTCAACAGGAAAGGCGAGAGGAACTCCATGGTCGTACCACCATTCCAAGAGTCCCCCAGATGTCTCAGTCCATTCCAGAGGAACCTCTTTGCCCTGCACTGGCTCATCTTTCACGCCGAGGATCGACTCACACCACGATGGCACGTGGGACAGCCCTGTGGGAAAGCCTCTAGGGAAAACCACACATCATTTGATCCACGCGACGGGAAGCGTGACATTGCTGCTACAGCCTGGAAGGAAAGTGCACGTGCATGCTCCCTCACGAAACGAGGCCTGTCTCCCCTGGCGAGACTCCAGAAGTATCCAAAGATCCATATCAGCCCCTGAGAGGAATCCTCGGTTCCGGCCCTGACTCCACACAAGGTTTTTGGCCCCGGTATCGACGGGAGAGGAATCCCGAGAGGCCCCCTAGCAACTCGCATGGGGACTGGCCTCTCCTGAGGCCACCAGGGCCGGTCCCTGAGGTCCCCGTCGTAACTCGAGAACACCTGCCGCAACTCGAGAAAATCCAGGAAGTTCTCCCTTCCAGGCGAGATGAGGCCTATTTCCGATGAGGCGTCTGGAGACTAATGACACCTAACCTCTGGAACTTCGAAAGGGTCTTTCACACCCTTGCTGCAACTCAAGAAGTTCACCACCATACCCGTCTCCACTCGAGAGGAAGCACGATGGTCCCGACAACATCCAAAGGAGCCCCGTTTCCCCCTCGTAGCTCGAGATGAGGGATCCTTTCCCTGCTTTCAACGGGAAAGAATTCCCTGCGTTCCCGTCGCATCTCAAGAGGAGGCACTCTCAACAGGAAAGGCGAGAGGAACTCCATGGTCGTACCACCATTCCAAGAGTCCCCCAGATGTCTCAGTCCATTCCAGAGGAACCTCTTTGCCCTGCACTGGCTCATCTTTCACGCCGAGGATCGACTCTCACCACGGTGGCACGTGGGACAGCCCTGTGGGAAAGCCTCGAGGGAAAGCCTCGAGGGAAAACCACAGATCCTTTGATCCACGCGACGGGAAGCGTGACATTGCTGCTACAGCCTGGAAGGAAAGCGCACGTGCATGCCCCTACTCGAGACGAGGCCTGACTCCCCTGGGGAGACTCCAGGAGTACCCAAAGATCCATGTCAGCCCCTGAGAGGAATCCTCGGTTCCGGCCCTGACTCCACACAAGGTTTTTGGCCCCGGTATCGACGGGAGAGGAATCCCGAGAGGCCCCCTAGCAACTCGCATGGGGACTGGCCTCTCCTGAGGCCACCAGGGCGGGTCCCTGAGGTCCCCGTCGTAACTCGAGAACACCTGCCGCAACTCGAGAAAATCCAGGAAGTTCTCCCTTCCAGGCGAGATGAGGCCTATTTCCGATGAGGCCTCTGGAGACTAATGACACCAAACCTCTGGAACTTCGAAAGGGTCTTTCATACCCTTGCTGCAACTCAAGAAGTTCACCACCATACCCGTCTCCACTAGAGAGGAAGCACGATGGTCCCGCCCACATCCAGAGGAGCCCCGTTTCCCCCTCGTAGCTCGAGATGAGGGATCCTTTCCCTGCTTTCAACGGGAAAGAATTCCCGGCGTTCCCGTCGCATCTCAAGAGGAGGCACTCTCAACAGGAAAGGCGAGAGGAACTCCATGGTCGTACCACCATTCCAAGAGTCCCCCAGATGTCTCAGTCCATTCCAGAGGAACCTCTTTGCCCTGCACTGGCTCATCTTTCACGCCGAGGATCGACTCACACCACGGTGGCACGTGGGACAGCCCTGTGGGAAAGCCTCGAGGGAAAGCCTCGAGGGAAAACCACAGATCCTTTGATCCACGCGACGGGAAGCGTGACATTGCTGCTACAGCCTGGAAGGAAAGCGCACGTGCATGCCCCCACTCGAGACGAGGTCTGACTCCACTGGGGAGACTCCAGAAGTACCCAAAGATCTATGTCAGCCCCTGAGAGGAATCCTCGGTTCCGGCCCTGACTCCACACAAGGTTTTTGGCCCCGGTATCGACGGGAGAGGAATCCCGAGAGGCCCCCTAGCAACTCGCATGGGGACTGGCCTCTCCGGAGGCCACCAGGGCGGGTCCCTGAGGTCCCCGTCGTAACTCGAGAACACCTGCCGCAACTCGAGAAAATCCAGGAAGTTCTCCCTTCCAGGCGAGATGAAGCCTATTTCCGATGAGGCCTCTGGAGACTAATGACACCAAACCTCTTGAACTTCGAAAGGGTCTTTCACACCCTTGGTGCAACTCAAGAAGTTCACCGCCATACCCGTCTCCACTCGAGAGGAAGCACGATGGTCCCGCCCACATCCAGAGGAGCCCCGTTTCCCCCTCGTAGCTCGAGATGAGGGATCCTTTCCCTGCTTTCAACGGGAAAGAATTCCCGGCGTTCCCGTCGCATCTCAAGAGGAGGCACTCTCAACAGGAAAGGCGAGAGGAACTCCATGGTCGTACCACCATTCCAAGAGTCCCCCAGATGTCTCAGTCCATTTCAGAGGAACCTCTTTGCTCTGCACTGGCTCATCTTTCACGCCGAGAATCGACTCACACCACGGTGGCACGTGGGACAGCCCTGTGGGAAAGCCTCGAGGGAAAGCCTCGAGGGAAAACCACAGATCCTTTGATCCACGCGACGGGAAGCTTGACATTGCTGGAATAGCCTGGAAGGAAAGCGCACATGCATGCCCCCACTCGAGACGAGGCCTGACTCCCCTGGGGAGACTCCAGAAGTACCCAAAGATCCATGTCAGCCCCTGAGAAGAATCCTCGATTCCGGCCCTGACTCCACACAAGCTTTTTGACCCCGGTATTGTCGGGAGAGGAATCCCGAGAGACCCCCTAGCAACTCGCATGGGGACTGGCCTCTCCTGAGGCCACCAGGGCGGGTCCCTGAGGTCCCCGTCGTAACTCGAGAACACCTGCCGCAACTCGAGAAAATCCAGGAAGTTCTCCCTTCCAGGCGAGATGAGGCCTATTTCCGATGAGGCCTCTGGAGACTAATGACACCAAACCTCTGGAACTTCGAAAGGGTCTTTCACACCCTTGCTGCAACTCAAGAAGTTCACCGCCATACCCGTCTCCACTCGAGAGGAAGCACGATGGTCCCGCCCACATCCAGAGGAGCCCCGTTTGCCCCTCGTAGCTCGAGATGAGGGATCCTTTCCCTGGTTTCAACGGGAAAGAATTCCCGGCGTTCCCGTCGCATCTCAAGAAGAGGCACTCTCAACAGGAAAGGCGAGAGGAACTCCATGGTCGTACCACCATTCCAAGAGTCCCCCAGATGTCTCAGTCCATTCCAGAGGAACCTCTTTGCCCTGCACTGGCTCATCTTTCACGCCGAGGATCGACTCACACCACGGTGGCACGTGGGACAGCCCTGTGGGAAAGCCTCGAGGGAAAACCACACATCATTTGATCCACGCGACGGGAAGCGTGACATTGCTGCTACAGCCTGGAAGGAAAGTGCACGTGCATGCCCCCACTCGAGACGAGGCCTGACTCCCCTGGGGAGACTCCAGAAGTACCCAAAGATCCATGTCAGCCCCTGAGAGGAATCCTCGGTTCCGGCCCTGACTCCACACAAGGTTTTTGGCCCCGGTATCGACGGGAGAGGAATCCCGAGAGGCCCCCTAGCAACTTGCATAGGGACTGGCCTCTCCTGAGGCCACCAGGGCGGGTCCCTGAGGTCCCCGTCGTAACTCGAGAACACCTGCCGCAACTCGAGAAAATCCAGGAAGTTCTCCCTTCCAGGCGAAATGAGGCCTATTTCCGATGAGGCGTCTGGAGACTAATGACACCTTACCTCTGGAACTTCGAAAGGGTCTTTCACAGCCTTGCTGCAACTCAAGAAGTTCACCACCATACCCGTCTCCACTAGAGAGGAAGCACGATGGTCCCGCCCACATCCAGAGGAGCCCCGTTTCCCCCTCGTAGCTCGAGATGAGGGATCCTTTCCCTGCTTTAAACGGGAAAGATTTCCCGGCGTTCCCGTCGCATCTCAAGAGGAGGCACTCTCAACAGGAAAGGCGAGAGGAACTCCATGGTCGTACCACCATTCCAAGAGTCCCCCAGATGTCTCAGTCCATTCCAGAGGAACCTCTTTGCCCTGCACTGGCTCATCTTTCACGCCCAGGATTGACTCACACCACGGTGGCACGTGGGACAGCCCTGTGGGAAAGCCTCGAGGGAAAGCCTCGAGGGAAAACCACAGATCCTTTGATCCACGCGACGGGAAGCGTGACATTGCTGCTACAGCCTGGAAGGAAAGCGCACGTGCATGCCCCCACTCGAGACGAGGCCTGACTCCCCTGGGGAGACTCCAGAAGTACCCAAAGATCCATGTCAGCCCCTGAGAGGAATCCTCGGTTCCGGCCCTGACTCCACACAAGGTTTTTGGCCCCGGTATCGACGGGAGAGGAATCCCGAGAGGCCCCCTAACAACTCGCATGGGGACTGGCCTCTCCTGAGGCCACCAGGGCGGGTCCCTGAGGTCCCCGTCGTAACTCGAGAACACCAGCCGCAAATCGAGAAAATCCAGGAAGTTCTCCCTTCCAGGCGAGATGAGGCCTATTTCCGATGAGGCGTCTGGAGACTAATGACACCTAACCTCTGGAACTTCGAAAGGGTCTTTCACACCCTTGCTGCAACTCAAGAAGTTCACCGCCATACCCGTGTCCACTCAAGAGGAAGCACGATGGTCCCGCCCACATCCAGAGGAGCCCCGTTTCCCCCTCGTAGCTCGAGATGAGGGATCCTTTCCCTGCTTTCAACGGGAAAGAATTCCCGGCGTTCCCGTCGCATCTCAAGAGGAGACACTCTCAACAGGAAAGGCGAGAGGAACTCCATGGTCGTACCACCATTCCAAGAGTCCCCCAGATGTCTCAGTCCATTCCAGAGGAACCTCTTTGCCCTGCACTGGCTCATTTTTCACGCCGAGAATCGACTCACACCACGGTGTCACGTGGGACAGCCCTGTGGGAAAGCCTCGAGGGAAAGCCTCGAGCGAAAACCGCAGATCCTTTGATCCACGCGACGGGAAGCGTGACATTGCTGCTACAGCCTGGAAGGAAAGTGCACGTGCATGCCCCCACACGAGACGAGGCCTGTCTCCCCTGGCGAGACTCCAGAAGTACCCAAAGATCCATATCAGTCCCTGAGAGGAATCCTCGGTTCCGGCCCTGACTCCACACAAGGTTTTTGGCCCCGGTATCGACGGGAGAGGAATCCCGAGGGGCCCCCTAGCAACACGCATAGGGACTGGCCTCTCCTGAGGCCAACAGGGCGGGTCCCTGAGGTCCCCGTCGTAACTCGAGAACACCTGCCGCAACTCGAGAAAATCAAGGAAGTTCTCCCTTCCAGGCGAGATGAGGCCTATTTCCGATGAGGCGTCTGGAGACTAATGACACCTAACCTCTGGAACTTCGAAAGGGTCTTTCACACCCTTGCTGCAACTCAAGAAGTTCACCGCCATACCCGTCTCCACTCGAGAGAAAGCACGATGGTCCCGCCCACATCCAGAGGAGCCCCGTTTCCCCCTCGTAGCTCGAGATGAGGGATCCTTTCCCTGCTTTCAACGGCAAAAAATTCCCGGCGTTCCCGTCGCATCTCAAGAGGAGGCACTCTCAACAGGAAAGGCGAGAGGAACTCCATGGTCGTACCACCATTCCAAGAGTCCCCCAGATGTCTCAGTCCATTCCAGAGGAACCTCTTTGCCCTGCACTGGCTCATCTTTCACGCCGAGGATCGACTCACACCACGGTGGCACGTGGGACAGCCCTGTGGGAAAGCCTCTAGGGAAAACCACACATCATTTGATCCACGCGACGGGAAGCGTGACATTGCTGCTACAGCCTGGAAGGAAAGTGCACGTGCATGCCCCCACTCGAGACGAGGCCTGACTCCCCTGGGGAGACTCCAGAAGTACCCAAAGATCCGTGTCAGCCCCGGAGAGGAATCCTCGGTTCCGGCCCTGACCCCACACAAGGTTTTTGGCCCCGGTATCGACGGGAGAGGAATCCCGAGAGGCCCCCTAGCAACTCGCATAGGGACTGGCCTCTCCTGAGGCCACCAGGGCGGGTCCCTGAGGTCCCCGTCGTAACTCGAGAACACCTGCCGCAACTCGAGAAAATCCAGGAAGTTCTCCCTTCCAGGCGAAATGAGGCCTATTTCCGATGAGGCGTCTGGAGACTAATGACACCTTACCTCTGGAACTTCGAAAGGGTCTTTCACAGCCTTGCTGCAACTCAAGAAGTTCACCACCATACCCGTCTCCACTAGAGAGGAAGCACGATGGTCCCGCCCACATCCAGAGGAGCCCCGTTTCCCCCTCGTAGCTCGAGATGAGGGATCCTTTCCCTGCTTTAAACGGGAAAGAATTCCCGGCGTTCCCGTCGCATCTCAAGAGGAGGCACTCTCAACAGGAAAGGCGAGAGGAACTCCATGGTCGTACCACCATTCCAAGAGTCCCCCAGATGTCTCAGTCCATTCCAGAGGAACCTCTTTGCCCTGCACTGGCTCATCTTTCACGCCCAGGATTGACTCACACCACGGTGGCACGTGGGACAGCCCTGTGGGAAAGCCTCGAGGGAAAGCCTCGAGGGAAAACCACAGATCCTTTGATCCACGCGACGGGAAGCGTGACATTGCTGCTACAGCCTGGAAGGAAAGCGCACGTGCATGCCCCCACTCGAGACGAGGCCTGACTCCCCTGGGGAGACTCCAGAAGTACCCAAAGATCCATGTCAGCCCCTGAGAGGAATCCTCGGTTCCGGCCCTGACTCCACACAAGGTTTTTGGCCCCGGTATCAACGGGAGAGGAATCCCGAGAGGCCCCCTAGCAACTCGCCTAGGGACTGGCCTCTCCTGAGGCCACCAGGGCGGGTCCCTGAGGTCCCCGTCGTAACTCGAGAACACCTGCCGCAACTCGAGAAAATCCAGGAAGTTCTCCCTTCCAGGCGAGATGAGGCCTATTTCCGATGAGGCCTCTGGAGACTAATGACACCTAACCTCTGGAACTTCGAAAGGGTCTTTCACACCCTTGCTGCAACTCAAGAACTTCACCGCCATACCCGTCTCCACTAAAGAGGAAGCACGAAGGTCCCGCCCACATCCAGAGGAGCCCCGTTTCCCCCTCGTAGCTCGAGATGAGGGATCCTTTCCCTGCTTTCAACGGGAAAGAATTCCCGGCGTTCCCGTCGCATCTCAAGAGGAGGCACTCTCAACAGGAAAGGCGAGAGGAACTCCATGGTCGTACCACCATTCCAAGAGTCCCCCAGATGTCTCAGTCAATTCCAGAGGAACCTCTTTGCCCTGCACTGGCTCATCTTTCACGCCGAGGATCGACTCACACCACGGTGGCACGTGGGACAGCCCTGTGGGAAAGCCTCGAGGGAAAACCACAGATCCTTTGATCCACGCGACGGGAAGCGTGACATTGCTGCTACAGCCTGGAAGGAAAGTGCACGTGCATGCCCCCACTCGAGACGAGGCCTGACTCCCCTGGGGAGACTCCACAAGTACCCAAAGATCCATGTCAGCCCCTGAGAGGAATCCTCGGTTCCGGCCCTGACTCCGCACAAGGTTTTTGGCCCCGGTATCGACGGGAGAGGAATCCCGAGAGGCCCCCTAGCAACTCGCATGGGGACTGGCCTCTCCTGAGGCCACCAGGGCGGGTCCCTGAGGTCCCCGTCGTAACTCGAGAACACCTGCCGCAACTCGAGAAAATCCAGGAAGTTCTCCCTTCCAGGCGAGATGAGGCCTATTTCCGATGAGGCGTCTGGAGACTAATGACACCTAACCTCTGGAACTTCGAAAGGGTCTTTCACACCCTTGCTGCAACTCAAGAAGTTCACCGCCATACCCGTCTCCACTCGAGAGGAAGCACGATGGTCCCGCCCACATCCAGAGGAGCCCCGTTTCCCCCTCGTAGCTCGAGATGAGGGATCCTATCCCTGCTTTCAACGGGAAAGAATTCCCGGCGTTCCCGTCGCATCTCAAGAGGAGGCACTCTCAACAGGAAAGGCGAGAGGAACTCCATGGTCGTACCACCATTCCAAGAGTCCCCCAGATGTCTCAGTCCATTCCAGAGGAACCTCTTTGCCCTGCACTGGCTCATCTTTCACGCCGAGGATCGACTCACACCACGGTGGCACGTGGGACAGCCCTGTGGGAAAGCCTCGAGGGAAAGCCTCGATTGAAAATCACAGATCCTTTGATCCACGTGACGGGAAGCGTGACATTGCTGCTACAGCCTGGAAGGAAAGCGCACGTGCATGCCCCCACTCGAGACGAGGCCTGACTCCCCTGGGGAGACTCCAGAAGTACCCAAAGATCCATGACAGCCCCTGAGAGGAATCCTCGGTTCCGGCCCTGACTCCACTCAAGGTTTTTGGCCCCGGTATCTACGGGAGAGGAATCCCGAGAGGCCCCCTAGCAACTCGCATGGGGACTGGCCTATCCTGAGGCCACCAGGGCGGGTCCCTGAGTTCCCCGTCGTAACTTAAGAACACCTGCCGCAACTCGAGAAAATCCAGGAAGTTCTCCCTTCCAGGCGAGATGAGGCCTATTTCCGATGAGGCGTCTGGAGACTAATGACACCTAACCTTTGGAACTTTGAAAGGGTCTTTCACACCCTTGCTGCAACTCAAGATGTTCTCCGCCATACCCGTCTCCACTCGAGAGGAAGCACGATGGTCCCGCCCACATCCAGAGGAGCCCCGTTTTCCCCTCGGTGCTCGAGATGAGGGATCCTTTCCCTGCTTTCAACGGGAAAGAATTCCCGGCGTTCCCGTCGCATCTCAAGAGGAGGCACTCTCAACAGGAAAGGCGAGAGGATCTCCATGGTCGTACCACCATTCCAAGAGTCCCCCAGATGTCTCAGTCCATTTCAGAGGAACCTCTTTGCCCTGCACTGGCTCATCTTTCACGCCGAGGATCGACTCACACCACGGTGGCACGTGGGACAGCCCTGTGGGAAAGCCTCGAGGGAAAGCCTCGAGGGAAAACCACAGATCCTTTGATCCACGCGACGGGAAGCGTGACATTGCTGCTACAGCCTGGAAGGAAAGCGCACGTGCATGCCCCCACTCGAGACGAGGTCTGACTCCACTGGGGAGACTCCAGAAGTAACCAAAGATCCATGTCAGCCCCTGAGAGGAATCCTCGGTTCCGGCCCTGACTCCACACAAGCTTTTTGGCCCCGGTATCGACGGGAGAGGAATCCCGAGAGGCCCCCTAGCAACTCGCATGGGGACTGGCCTCTCCTGAGGCCACCAGGGCCGGTCCATGAGGTCCCCGTCGTACCTCGAGAACACCTGCCGCAACTCGAGAAAATCCAGGAAGTTCTCCCTTCCAGGCGAGATGAGGCCTATTTCCGATGAGGCGTCTGGAGACTAATGACACCTAACCTCTGGAACTTCGAAAGGGTCTTTCACACCCTTGCTGCAACTCAAGAAGTTCACCACCATACCCGTCTCCACTCGAGAGGAAGCACGATGGTCCCGACCACATCCAAAGGAGCCCCGTTTCCCCCTTGTAGCTCGAGATGAGGGAACCTTTCCCTGCTTTCAACGGGAAAGAATTCCCTGCGTTCCCGTCGCATCTCAAGAGGAGGCACTCTCAACAGGAAAGGCGAGAGGAACTCCATGGTCGTACCACCATTCCAAGAGTCCCCCAGATGTCTCAGTCCATTCCAGAGGAAGCTCTTTGCCCTGCACTGGCTCATCTTTCACGCCGAGGATCGACTCACACCACGGTGGCACGTGGGACAGCCCTGTGGGAAAGCCTCGAGGGAAAGCCTCGAGGGAAAACCACAGATCCTTTGATCCATGCGACGGGAAGCGTGACATTGCTGCTACAGCCTGGAAGGAAAGCGCACGTGCATGCCCCCACTCGAGACGAGGCCTGACTCCACTGGGGAGACTCCAGAAGTACCCAAAGATCCATGTCAGCCCCTGAGAGGAATCCTCGGTTCCGGCCCTGACTCCACACAAGGTTTTTGGCCCCAGTATCGACGGGAGAGGAATCCCGAGAGGGCCCCTAGCAACTCGCATGGGGACTGGCCTCTCCGGAGGCCACCAGGGCGGGTCCCTGAGGTCCCCGTCGTAATTCGAGAACACCTGCCGCAACTCGAGAAAATCCAGGAAGTTCTCCCTTCCAGGCGAGATGAGGCCTATTTCCGATGAGGCCTCTGGAGACTAATGACACCTAACCTCTGGAACTTCGAAAGGGTCTTTCACACCTTGCTGCAACTCAAGAAGTTCACCGCCATACCCGTCTCCACTCGAGAGGAAGCACGATGATCCCGCCCACATCCAGAGGAGCCCCGTTTCCCCCTCGTAGCTCGAGATGAGGGATCCTTTCCCTGGTTTCAACGGGAAAGAATTCCCGGCGTTCCCGTCGCATCTCAAGAGGAGGCACTCTCAACAGGAAAGGCGAGAGGAACTCCATGGTCGTACCACCATTCCAAGAGTCCCCCAGATGTCTCAGTC
Source organism: Capricornis sumatraensis (assembly GCF_032405125.1). Taxonomy (NCBI): domain Eukaryota; kingdom Metazoa; phylum Chordata; class Mammalia; order Artiodactyla; family Bovidae; genus Capricornis; species Capricornis sumatraensis. Next base: position 643,311 of record NW_027184627.1, read on the forward strand.
CATTCCAGAGGAACCTCTTTGCCCTGCACTGGATCATCTTTCACGCCGAGGATCGACTCACAACACGGTGGCACGTGGGACAGCCCTGTGGGAAAGCCTCGAGGGAAAGCCTCGAGGGAAAACCACAGATCCTTTGATCCACGCGACGGGAAGCGTGACATTGCTGCTACAGCCTGGAAGGAAAGCGCACGTGCATGCCCCCACTCGAGACGAGGCCTGACTCCCCTGGGGAGACTCCAGAAGTACCCAAAGATCCATGTCAGCCCCTGAGAGGAATCCTCGGTTCCGGCCCTGACTCCACACAAGCTTTTTGGCCCCGGTATCGACGGGAGAGGAATCCCGAGAGGCCCCCTAGCAACTCGCATGGGGACTGGCCTCTCCTGAGGCCACCAGGGCCGGTCCCTGAGGTCCCCGTCGTAACTCGAGAACACCTGCCGCAACTCGAGAAAATCCAGGAAGTTCTCCCTTCCAGGCGAGATGAGGCCTATTTCCGATGAGGCGTCTGGAGACTAATGACACCTAACCTCTGGAACTTCGAAAGGGTCTTTCACACCCTTGCTGCAACTCAAGAAGTTCACCACCATACCCGTCTCCACTCGAGAGGAAGCACCATGGTCCCGACCACATCCAAAGGAGCCCCGTTTCCCCCTCGTAGCTCGAGATGAGGGATCCTTTCCCTGCTTTCAACCGGAAAGAATTCCCTGTGTTCCCGTCGCATCTCAAGAGGAGGCACTCTCAACAGGAAAGGCGAGAGGAACTCCATGGTCGTACCACCATTCCAAGAGTCCCCCAGATGTCTCAGTCCATTCCAGAGGAAGCTCTTTGCCCTGCACTGGCTCATCTTTCACGCCGAGGATCGACTCACACCACGGTGGCACGTGGGACAGCCCTGTGGGAAAGCCTCGAGGGAAAGCCTCGAGGGAAAACCACAGATCCTTTGATCCAAGCGACGGGAAGCGTGACATTGCTGCTACAGCCTGGAAGGAAAGCGCACGTGCATGCCCCCACTCGAGACGAGGCCTGACTCCACTGGGGAGACTCCAGAAGTACCCAAAGATCCATGTCAGCCCCTGAGAGGAATCCTCGGTTCCGGCCCTGACTCCACACAAGGTTTTTGGCCCCGGTATCGACGGGGGAGGAATCCCGAGAGGGCCCCTAGCAACTCGCATGGGGACTGGCCTCTCCTGAGGCCACCAGGGCGGGTCCCTGAGGTCCCCGTCGTAACTCAAGAACACCTGCCGCAACTCGAGAAAATCCAGGAAGTTCTCCCTTCCAGGCGAGATGAGGCCTATTTCCGATGAGGCCTCTGGAGACTAATGACACCTAACCTCTGGAACTTCGAAAGGGTCTTTCACACCCTTGCTGCAACTCAAGAAGTTCACCGCCATACCCGTCTCCACTCGAGAGGAAGCACGATGGTCCCGCCCACATCCAGAGGAGCCCCGTTTCCCCCTCGTAGCTCGAGATGAGGGATCCTTTCCCTGGTTTCAACGGGAAAGAATTCCCGGCGTTCCCGTCGCATCTCAAGAGGAGGCACTCTCAACAGGAAAGGCGAGAGGAACTCCATGGTCGTACCACCATTCCAAGAGTCCCCCAGATGTCTCAGTCCATTCCAAAGGAACCTCTTTGCCCTGCACTGGATCATCTTTCACGCCGAGGATCGACTCACAACACGGTGGCACGTGGGACAGCCCTGTGGGAAAGCCTCGAGGGAAAGCCTCGAGGGAAAACCACAGATCCTTTGATCCACGCGACGGGAAGCGTGACATTGCTGCTACAGCCTGGAAGGAAAGCGCACGTGCATGCCCCCACTCGAGACGAGGCCTGACTCCCCTGGGGAGACTCCAGAAGTACCCAAAGATCCATGTCAGCCCCTGAGAGGAATCCTCGGTTCCGGCCTTGACTCCACACAAGCTTTTTGGCCCCGGTATCGACGGGAGAGGAATCCCGAGAGGCACCCTAGCAACTCGCATGGGGACTGGCCTCTCCTGAGGCCACCAGGGCGGGTCCCTGAGGTCCCCGTCGTAACTCGAGAACACCTGCCGCAACTCGAGAAAATCCAGGAAGTTCTCCCTTCCAGGCGAGATGAGGCCTATTTCCGATGAGGCCTCTGGAGACTAATGACACCTAACCTCTGGAACTTCGAAAGGGTCTTTCACACCCTTGCTGCAACTCAAGAAGTTCACCGCCATATCCGTCTCCACTCGAGAGGAAGCACGATGGTCCCGCCCACATCCAGAGGAGCCCCGTTTCCCCCTCGTAGCTCGAGATGAGAGATCCTTTCCCTGCTTTCAACGGCAAAAAATTCCCGGCGTTCCCGTCGCATCTCAAGAGGAGGCACTCTCAACAGGAAAGGCGAGAGGAACTCCATGGTCGTACCACCATTCCAAGAGTCCCCCAGATGTCTCAGTCCATTCCAGAGGAACCTCTTTGCCCTGCACTGGCTCATCTTTCACGCCGAGGATCGACTCACACCACGGTGGCACGTGGGACAGCCCTGTGGGAAAGCCTCGAGGGAAAACCACACATCATTTGATCCACGCGACGGGAAGCGTGACATTGCTGCTACAGCCTGGAAGGAAAGTGAACGTGCATGCCCCCACTCGAGACGAGGCCTGACTCCCCTGGGGAGACTCCAGAAGTACCCAAAGATCCATGTCAGCCCCTGAGAGGAATCCTCGGTTCCGGCCCTGACTCCACACAAGGATTTTGGCTCCGGTATCGACGGGAGAGGAATCCCGAGAGGCCCCCTAGCAACTCGCATAGGGACTGGCCTCTCCTGAGGCCACCAGGGCGGGTCCCTGAGGTCCCCGTCGTAACTCGAGAACACCTGCCGCAACTCGAGAAAATCCAGGAAGTTCTCCCTTCCAGGCGAGATGAGGCCTATTTCCGATGAGGCGTCTGGAGACTAATGACACCTAACCTCTGGAACTTCGAAAGGGTCTTTCACACCCTTGCTGCAACTCAAGAAGTTCACCACCATACCCGTCTCCACTCGAGAGGAAGCACGATGGTCCCGCCCACATCCAGAGGAGCCCCGTTTCCCCCTCGTAGCTCGAGATGAGGGATCCTTTCCCTGGTTTCAACGGGAACGAATTCCCGGCGTTCCCGTCGCATCTCAAGTAGAGGCACTCTCAACAGGAAAGGCGAGAGGAACTCCATGGTTGTACCACCATTCCAAGAGTCCCCCAGATGTCTCAGTCCATTCCAGAGGAACCTCTTTGCCCTGCACTGGCTCATCTTTCACGCCGAGGATCGACTCACAACACGGTGGCACGTGGGACAGCCCTGTGGGAAAGCCTCGAGGGAAAGCCTCGAGGAAAAACCACAGATCCTTTGATCCACGCGACGGGAAGCGTGACATTGCTGCTACAGCCTGGAAGGAAAGCGCACGTGCATGCCCCCACTCGAGACGAGGCCTGACTCCCCTGGGGAGTCTCCAGAAGTACCCAAAGATCCATGTCAGCCCCTGAGAGGAATCCTCGGTTCCGGCCCTGACTCCACACAAGCTTTTTGGCCCCGGTATCGACGGGAGAGGAATCCCGAGAGGCCCCCTAGCAACTCGCATGGGGACTGGCCTCTCCTGAGGCCACCAGGGCCGGTCCCTGAGGTCCCCGTCGTAACTCGAGAACACCTGCCGCAACTCGAGAAAATCCAGGAAGTTCTCCCTTCCAGGCGAGATGAGGCCTATTTCCGATGAGGCGTCTGGAGACTAATGACACCTAACCTCTGGAACTTCGAAAGGGTCTTTCACACCCTTGCTGCAACTCAAGAAGTTCACCACCATACCCGTCTCCACTCGAGAGGAAGCACGATGGTCCCGACCACATCCAAAGGAGCCCCGTTTTCCCCTCGTAGCTCGAGATGAGGGATCCTTTCCCTGCTTTCAACGGGAAAGAATTCCCTGCGTTCCCGTCGCATCTCAAGAGGAGGCACTCTCAACAGGAAAGGCGAGAGGAACTCCATGGTCGTACCACCATTCCAAGAGTCCCCCAGATGTCTCAGTCCATTCCAGAGGAAGCTCTTTGCCCTGCACTGGCTCATCTTTCACGCCGAGGATCGACTCACACCACGGTGGCACGTGGGACAGCCCTGTGGGAAAGCCTCGAGGGAAAAACACAGATCCTTTGATCCAAGCGACGGGAAGCGTGACATTGCTGCTACAGCCTGGAAGGAAAGCGCACGTGCATGCCCCCACTCGAGACGAGGCCTGACTCCACTGGGGAGACTCCAGAAGTACCCAAAGATCCATGTCAGCCCCTGAGAGGAATCCTCGATTCCGGCCCTGACTCCACACAAGGTTTTTGGCCCCGGTATCGACGGGAGAGGAATCCCGAGAGGGCCCCTAGCAACTCGCATGGGGACTGGCCTCTCCGGAGGCCACCAGGGCGGGTCCCTGAGGTCCCCGTCGTAATTCGAGAACACCTGCCGCAACTCGAGAAAATCCAGGAAGTTCTCCCTTCCAGGCGAGATGAGGCCTATTTCCGATGAGGCCTCTGGAGACTAATGACACCTAACCTCTGGAACTTCGAAAGGGTCTTTCACACCTTGCTGCAACTCAAGAAGTTCACCGCCATACCCGTCTCCACTCGAGAGGAAGCACGATGGTCCCGCCCACATCCAGAGGAGCCCCGTTTCCCCCTCGTAGCTCGAGAAGAGGGATCCTTTCCCTGGTTTCAACGGGAAAGAATTCCCGGCGTTCCCGTCGCATCTCAAGAGGAGGCACTCTCAACAGGAAAGGCGAGAGGAACTCCATGGTCGTACCACCATTCCAAGAGTCCCCCAGATGTCTCAGTCCATTCCAGAGGAACCTCTTTGCCCTGCACTGGATCATCTTTCACGCCGAGGATCGACTCACAACACGGTGGCACGTGGGACAGCCCTGTGGGAAAGCCTCGAGGGAAAGCCTCGAGGGAAAACCACAGATCCTTTGATCCACGCGACGGGAAGCGTGACATTGCTGCTACAGCCTGGAAGGAAAGCGCACGTGCATGCCCCCACTCGAGATGAGGCCTGACTCCCCTGGGGAGACTCCAGAAGTACCCAAAGATCCATGTCAGCCCCTGAGAGGAATCCTCGGTTCCGGCCCTGACTCCACACAAGCTTTTTGGCCCCGGTATCGACGGGAGAGGAATCCCGAGAGGCCCCCTAGCAACTCGCATGGGGACTGGCCTCTCCTGAGGCCACCAGGGCCGGTCCCTGACGTCCCCGTCGTAACTCGAGAACACCTGCCGCAACTCGAGAAAATCCAGGAAGTTCTCCCTTCCAGGCGAGATGAGGCCTATTTCCGATGAGGCGTCTGGAGACTAATGACACCTAACCTCTGGAACTTCGAAAGGGTCTTTCACACCCTTGCTGCAACTCAAGAAGTTCACCACCATACCCGTCTCCACTCGAGAGGAAGCACGATGGTCCCGACCACATCCAAAGGAACCCCGTTTCCCCCTCGTAGCTCGAGATGAGGGATCCTTTCCCTGCTTTCAACGGGAAAGAATTCCCTGTGTTCCCGTCGCATCTCAAGAGGAGGCACTCTCAACAGGAAAGGCGAGAGGAACTCCATGGTCGTACCACCATTCCAAGAGTCCCCCAGATGTCTCAGTCCATTCCAGAGGAAGCTCTTTGCCCTGCACTGGCTCATCTTTCACGCCGAGGATCGACTCACACCACGGTGGCACGTGGGACAGCCCTGTGGGAAAGCCTCGAGGGAAAGCCTCGAGGGAAAACCACAGATCCTTTGATCCACGCGACGGGAAGCGTGACATTGCTGCTACAGCCTGGAAGGAAAGCGCACGTGCATGCCCCCACTCGAGACGAGGCCTGACTCCCCTGGGGACACTCCAGAAGTACCCAAAGATCCATGTCAGCCCCTGAGAGGAATCCTCGGTTCCGGCCTTGACTCCACACAAGCTTTTTGGCCCCGGTATCGACGGGAGAGGAATCCCGAGAGGCCCCCTAGCAACTCGCATGGGGACTGGCCTCTCCTGAGGCCACCAGGGCGGGTCCCTGAGGTCCCCGTCGTAACTCGAGAACACCTGCCGCAACTCGAGAAAATCCAGGAAGTTCTCCCTTCCAGGCGAGATGAGGCCTATTTCCGATGAGGCCACTGGAGACTAATGACACCTAACCTCTGGAACTTCGAAAGGGTCTTTCACACCCTTGCTGCAACTCAAGAAGTTCACCGCCATATCCGTCTCCACTCGAGAGGAAGCACGATGGTCCCGCCCACATCCAGAGGAGCCCCGTTTCCCCCTCGTAGCTCGAGATGAGAGATCCTTTCCCTGCTTTCAACGGCAAAAAATTCCCGGCGTTCCCGTCGCATCTCAAGAGGAGGCACTCTCAACAGGAATGGCGAGAGGAACTCCATGGTCGTACCACCATTCCAAGAGTCCCCCAGATGTCTCAGTCCATTCCAGAGGAACCTCTTTGCCCTGCACTGGCTCATCTTTCACGCCGAGGATCGACTCACACCACGGTGGCACGTGGGACAGCCCTGTGGGAAAGCCTCGAGGGAAAACCACACATCATTTGATCCACGCGACGGGAAGCGTGACATTGCTGCTACAGCCTGGAAGGAAAGTGAACGTGCATGCCCCCACTCGAGACGAGGCCTGACTCCCCTGGGGAGACTCCAGAAGTACCCAAAGATCCATGTCAGCCCCTGAGAGGAATCCTCGGTTCCGGCCCTGACTCCACACAAGGATTTTGGCCCCGGTATCGACGGGAGAGGAATCCCGAGAGGCCCCCTAGCAACTCGCATAGGGACTGGCCTCTCCTGAGGCCACCAGGGCGGGTCCCTGAGGTCCCCGTCGTAACTCGAGAACACCTGCCGCAACTCGAGAAAATCCAGGAAGTTCTCCCTTCCAGGCGAGATGAGGCCTATTTCCGATGAGGCGTCTGGAGACTAATGACACCTAACCTCTGGAACTTCGAAAGGGTCTTTCACACCCTTGCTGCAACTCAAGAAGTTCACCGCCATATCCGTCTCCACTCGAGAGGAAGCACGATGGTCCCGCCCACATCCAGAGGAGCCCCGTTTCCCCCTCTTAGCTCGAGATGAGGGATCCTTTCCCTGCTTTCAACGGGAAAGAATTCCCGGCGTTCCCGTCGCATCTCAAGAGGAGGCACTCTCAACAGGAAAGGCGAGAGGAACTCCATGGTCGTACCACCATTCCAAGAGTCCCCCAGATGTCTCAGTCCATTCCAGAGGAACCTCTTTGCCCTGCACTGGCTCATCTTTCACGCCGAGGATCGACTCACACCACGGTGGCACGTGGGACAGCCCTGTGGGAAAGGCTCGAGGGAAAGCCTCGAGGGAAAACCACAGATCCTTTGATCCACGTGACGGGAAGCGTGACATTGCTGCTACAGCCTGAAAGGAAAGCGCACGTGCATGCCCCTACTCGAGACGAGGCCTGACTCCACTGGGGTGACTCCAGAAGTACCCAAAGATCCATGTCAGCCCCTGAGAGGAATCCTCGGTTCCGGCCCTGACTCCACACAAGGTTTTTGGCCCCGGTATCGACGGGAGAGGAATCCCGAGAGGCCCCCTAGCAACTCGCATGGGGACTGGCCTCTCCGGAGGCCACCAGGGCGGGTCCCTGAGGTCCCCGTCGTAATTCGAGAACACCTGCCACAACTCGAGAAAATCCAGGAAGTTCTCCCTTCCAGGCGAGATGAGGCCTATTTCCGATGAGGCCTCTGGAGACTAATGACACCAAACCTCTGGAACTTCGAAAGGGTCTTTCACACCCTTGCTGCAACTCAAGAAGTTCACCGCCATACCCGTCTCCACTCGAGAGGAAGCACGATGGTCCCGCCCACATCCAGAGGAGCCCCGTTTCCCCCTCGTAGCTCGAGATGCGGGATCCTTTCCCTGGTTTCAACGGGAAAGAATTCCCGGCGTTCCCGTCGCATCTCAAGAGGAGGCACTCTCAACAGGAAAGGCGAGAGGAACTCCATGGTCGTACCACCATTCCAAGAGTCCCCCAGATGTCTCAGTCCATTCCAGAGGAAACTCTTTGCCCTGCACTGGCTCATCTTTCAAGCCGAGGATCGACTCACAACACGGTGGCACGTGGGACAGCCCTGTGGGAAAGCCTCGAGGGAAAAGCTCGAGGGAAAACCACAGATCCTTTGATCCACGCGACGGGAAGCGTGACATTGCTGCTACAGCCTGGAAGGAAAGCGCACGTGCATGCCCCCACTCGAGACGAGGCCTGACTCCCCTGGGGAGACTCCACAAGTACACAAAGATCCATGTCAGCCCCTGAGAGGAATCCTCGGTTCCGGCCCTGACTCCACACAAGCTTTTTGGCCCCGGTATCGACGGGAGAGGAATCCCGAGAGGCCCCCTAGCAACTCGCATGGGGACTGGCCTCTCCGGAGGCCACCAGGGCGGGTCCCTGAGGTCCCCGTCGTAATTCGAGAACACCTGCCGCAACTCGAGAAAATCCAGGAAGTTCTCCCTTCCAGGCGAGATGAGGCCTATTTCCGATGAGGCCTCTGGAGACTAATGACACCAAACCTCTGGAACTTCGAAAGGGTCTTTCACACCCTTGCTGCAACTCAAGAAGTTCACCGCCATACCCGTCTCCACTCGAGAGGAAGCACGATGGTCCCGCCCACATCCAGAGGAGCCCCGTTTCCCCCTCGTAGCTCGAGATGCGGGATCCTTTCCCTGGTTTCAACGGGAAAGAATTCCCGGCGTTCCCGTCGCATCTCAAGAGGAGGCACTCTCAACAGGAAAGGCGAGAGGAACTCCATGGTCGTACCACCATTCCAAGAGTCCCCCAGATGTCTCAGTCCATTCCAGAGGAACCTCTTTGCCCTGCACTGGCTCATCTTTCATGCCGAGGATCGACTCACACCACGGTGGCACGTGGGAAAACCTCGAGGGAAAACCACAGATCCTTTGATCCACGCGACGGGAAGCGTGACATTGCTGCTACAGCCTGGAAGGAAAGTGCACGTGCATGCCCCCACTCGAGACGAGGCCTGACTCCCCTGGGGAGACTCCAGAAGTACCCAAAGATCCATGTCAGCCCCTGAGAGGAATCCTCGGTTCCGGCCCTGACTCCACACAAGGTTTTTGGCCCCGGTATCGACGGGAGAGGAATCCCGAGAGGCCCCCTAGCAACTCGCATGGGGACTGGCCTCTCCTGAGGCCACCAGGGCGGGTCCCTGAGGTCCCCGTCGTAACTCGAGAACACCTGCCGCAACTCGAGAAAATCCAGGAAGTTCTCCCTTCCAGGCGAGATGAGGCCTATTTCCGATGAGGCGTCTGGAGACTAATGACACCTAACCTCTGGAACTTCGAAAGGGTCTTTCACACCCTTGCTGCAACTCAAGAAGTTCACCGCCATACCCGTCTCCACTCGAGAGGAAGCACGATGGTCCCGCCCACATCCAGAGGAGCCCCGTTTCCCCCTCGTAGCTCGAGATGAGGGATCCTTTTCCTGCTTTCAACGGGAAAGAATTCCCGGCGTTCCCGTCGCATCTCAAGAGGAGGCACTCTCAACAGGAAAGGCGAGAGGAACTCCATGGTCGTACCACCATTCCAAGAGTCCCCCAGATGTCTCAGTCCATTCCAGAGGAAGCTCTTTGCCCTGCACTGGCTCATCTTTCACGCCGAGGATCGACTCACACCACGGTGGCACGTGGGACAGCCCTGTGGGAAAGCCTCGAGGGAAAGCCTCGAGGGAAAACCACAGATCCTTTGATCCACGCGACGGGAAGCGTGACATTGCTGCTACAGCCTGGAAGGAAAGCGCACGTGCATGCCCCCACTCGAGACGAGGCCTGACTCCACTGGGGAGACTCCAGAAGTACCCAAAGATCCACGTCAGCCCCTGAGAGGAATCCTCGGTTCCGGCCCTGACTCCACACAAGGTTTTTGGCCCCGGTATCGACGGGAGAGGAATCCCGAGGGGCCCCCTAGCAACACGCATAGGGACTGGACTCTCCTGAGGCCAACAGGGCGGGTCCCTGAGGTCCCCGTCGTAACTCGAGAACACCTGCCGCAACTCGAGAAAATCAAGGAAGTTCTCCCTTCCAGGCGAGATGAGGCCTATTTACGATGAGGCGTCTGGAGACTAATGACACCTAACCTCTGGAACTTCGAAAGGGTCTTTCACACCCTTGCTGCAACTCAAGAAGATCACCGCCATACCCGTCTCCACTCGAGAGAAAGCACAATGGTCCCGCCCACATCCAGAGGAGCCCCGTTTCCCCCTCGTAGCTCGAGATGAGGGATCCTTTCCCTGCTTTCAACGGCAAAAAATTCCCGGCGTTCGGGTCGCATCTCAAGAGGAGGCACTCTCAACAGGAAAGGCGAGAGGAACTCCATGGTCGTACCACCATTCCAAGAGTCCCCCAGATGTCTCAGTCCATTCCAGAGGAACCTCTTTGCCCTGCACTGGCTCATCTTTCACGCCGAGGATCGACTCACACCACGGTGGCACGTGGGACAGCCCTGTGGGAAAGCCTCGAGGGAAAGCCTCGAGGGAAAACCACAGATCCTTTGATCCACGCGACGGGAAGCATGACATTGCTGGAACAGCCTGGAAGGAAAGCGCACATGCATGCCCCCACTCGAGACGAGGCCTGACTCCCCTGGGGAGACTCCAGAAGTACCCAAAGATCCATTTCAGCCCCTGAGAAGAATCCTCGGTTCCGGCCCTGACTCCACACAAGCTTTTTGGCCCCGGTATCGACGGGATAGGAATCCCGAGAGACCCCCTAGCAACTCGCATGGGGACTGGCCTCTCCTGAGGCCACCAGGGCGGGTCCCTGAGGTCCCCGTCGTAACTCGAGAACACCTGCCGCAACTCGAGAAAATCCAGGAAGTTCTCCCTTCCAGGCGAGATGAGGCCTATTTCCGATGAGGCCTCTGGAGACTAATGACACCAAACCTCTGGAACTTCGAAAGGGTCTTTCACACCCTTGCTGCAACTCAAGAAGTTCACCGCCATACCCGTCTCCACTCGAGAGGAAGCACGATGGTCCCGCCCACATCCAGAGGAGCCCCGTTTCCCCCTCGTAGCTCGAGATGAGGGATCCTTTCCCTGGTTTCAACGGGAAAGAATTCCCGGCGTTCCCGTCGCATCTCAAGAGGAGGCACTCTCAACAGGAAAGGCGAGAGGAACTCCATGGTCGTACCACCATTCCAAGAGTCCCCCAGATGTCTCAGTCCATTCCAGAGGAACCTCTTTGCCCTGCACTGGCTCATCTTTCACGCCGAGGATCGACTCACAACACGGTGGCACGTGGGACAGCCCTGTGGGAAAGCCTCGAGGGAAAGCCTCGAGGGAAAACCACAGATCCTTTGATCCACGCGACGGGAAGCGTGACATTGCTGCTACAGCCTGGAAGGAAAGCGCACGTGCATGCCCCCACTCGAGACGAGACCTGACTCCCCTGGGGAGACTCCAGAAGTACCCAAAGATCCATGTCAGCCCCTGAGAGGAATCCTCGTTTCCGGCCCTGACTCCACACAAGGTTTTTGGCCCCGGTATCGACGGGAGAGGAATCCCGAGAGGCCCCCTAGCAACTCGCATAGGGACTGGCCTCTCCTGAGGCCACCAGGGCGGGTCCCTGAGGTCCCCGTCGTAACTCGAGAACACCTGCCGCAACTCGAGAAAATCCAGGAAGTTCTCCCTTCCAGGCGAGATGAGGCCTATTTCCGATGAGGCATCTGGAGACTAATGACACCTAACCTCTGGAACTTCGAAAGGGTCTTTCACAGCCTTGCTGCAACTCAAGAAGTTCACCACCATACCCGTCTCCACTAGAGAGGAAGCACGATGGTCCCGCCCACATCCAGAGGAGCCCCGTTTCCCCCTCTTAGCTCGAGATGAGGGATCCTTTCCCTGCTTTCAACGGGAAAGAATTCCCGGCGTTCCAGTCGCATCTCAAGAGGAGGCACTCTCAACAGGAAAGGCGAGAGGAACTCCATGATCGTACCACCATTCCAAGAGTCCCCCAGATGTCTCAGTCCATTCCAGAGGAACCTCTTTGCCCTGCACTGGCTCATCTTTCACGCCGAGGATCGACTCACACCACGGTGGCACGTGGGACAGCCCTGTGGGAAAGGCTCGAGGGAAAGCCTCGAGGGAAAACCACAGATCCTTTGATCCACGCGACGGGAAGCGTGACAATGCTGCTACAGCCTGGAAGGAAAGCGCACGTGCATGCCCCCACACGAGACGAGGCCTGACTCCCCTGGGGAGACTCCACAAGTACCCAAAGATCCATGTCAGCCCCTGAGAGGAATCCTCGGTTCCGGCCTTGACTCCACACAAGGTTTTTGGCCCCGGTATCAACGGGAGAGGAATCCCGAGAGGCCCCCTAGCAACTCGCCTAGGGACTGGCCTCTCCTGAGGCCACCAGGGCGGGTCCCTGAGGTCCCCGTCGTAACTCGAGAACACCTGCCGCAACTCGAGAAAATCCAGGAAGTTCTCCCTTCCAGGCGAGATGAGGCCTATTTCCGATGAGGCCTCTGGAGACTAATGACACCTAACCTCTGGAACTTCGAAAGGGTCTTTCACACCCTTGCTGCAACTCAAGAACTTCACCGCCATACCCGTCTCCACTAGAGAGGAAGCACGATGGTCCCGCCCACATCCAGAGGAGCCCCGTTTCCCCCTCGTAGCTCGAGATGAGGGATCCTTTCCCTGCTTTCAACGGGAAAGAATTTCCGGCGTTCCCGTCGCATCTCAAGAGGAGGCACTCTCAACAGGAAAGGCGAGAGGAACTCCATGGTCGTACCACCATTCCAAGAGTCCCCCAGATGTCTCAGTCCATTCCAGAGGAACCTCTTTGCCCTGCACTGGCTCATCTTTCACGCCGAGGATCGACTCACACCACGGAGGCACGTGGGACAGCCCTGTGGGAAAGCCTCGAGGGAAAGCCTCGAGGGAAAACCACAGATCCTTTGATCCACGTGACGGGAAGCGTGACATTGCTGCTACAGCCTGGAAGGAAAGCGCACGTGCATGCCCCTACTCGAGACGAGGCCTGACTCCACTGGGGTGACTCCAGAAGTACCCAAAGATCCATGTCAGCCCCTGAGAGGAATCCTCGATTCCGGCCCTGACTCCACACAAGGTTTTTGGCCCCGGTATCGACGGGAGAGGAATCCCGAGAGGCCCCCTAGTAACTCGCATGGGGACTGGCCTCTCCGGAGGCCACCAGGGCGGGTCCCTGAGGTCCCCGTCGTAATTCGAGAACACCTGCCGCAACTCGAGAAAATCCAGGAAGTTCTCACTTCCAGGCGAGATGAGGCCTATTTCCGATGAGGCCTCTGGAGACTAATGACACCAAACCTCTGGAACTTCGAAAGGGTCTTTCACACCCTTGCTGCAACTCAAGAAGTTCACCGCCATACCCGTCTCCACTCGAGAGGAAGCACGATGGTCCCGCCCACATCCAGAGGAGCCCCGTTTCCCCCTCGTAGCTCGAGATGAGGGATCCTTTCCCTGGTTTCAACGGGAAAGAATTCCCGGCGTTCCCGTCGCATTTCAAGAGGAGGCACTCTCAACAGGAAAGGCGAGAGGAACTCCATGGTCGTACCACCATTCCAAGAGTCCCTCAGATGTCTCAGTCCATTCCAGAGGAACCTCTTTGCCCTGCACTGGCTCATCTTTCACGCCGAGGAACGACTCACAACACGGTGGCACGTGGGACAGCCCTGTGGGAAAGCCTCGAGGGAAAGCCTCGAGGGAAAACCACAGATCCTTTGATCCACGCGACGGGAAGCGTGACATTGCTGCTACAGCCTGGAAGGAAAGCGCACGTGCATGCCCCCACTCGAGACGAGGCCTGACTCCCCTGGGGAGACTCCAGAAGTACCCAAAGATCCATGTTAGCCCCTGAGAGGAATCCTCGGTTCCGGCCCTGACTCCATACAAGCTTTTTGGCCCCGGTATCGACGGGAGAGGAATCCCGAGAGGCCCCCTAACAACTCGCATGGGGACTGGCCTCTCCTGAGGCCACCAGGGCGGGTCCCTGATGTCCCCGTCGTAACTCTAGAACACCTGCCGCAACTCGAGAAAATCCAGGAAGTTCTCCCTTCCAGGCGAGATGAGGCCTATTTCCGATGAGGCGTCTGGAGACTAATGACACCTAACCTCTGGAACTTCGAAAGGGTCTTTCACACCCTTGCTGCAACTCAAGAAGTTCACCGCCATACCCGTCTCCACTCGAGAGGAAGCACGATGGTCCCGCCCACATCCAGAGGAGCCCCGTTTCCCCCTCGTAGCTCGAGATGAGGGATCCTTTCCCTGCTTTCAACGGGAAAGAATTCCCGGCGTTCCCGTCGCATCTCAAGAGGAGGCACTCTCAACAGGAAAGGCGAGAGGAACTCCATGGTCGTACCACCATTCCAAGAGTCCCCCAGATGTCTCAGTCCATTCCAGAGGAACCTCTTTGCCCTGCACTGGCTCATCTTTCACGCCGAGGATCGACTCACACCACGGTGGCACGTGGGACAGCCCTGTGGGAAAGCCTCGAGGGAAAACCACAGATCATTTGATCCACGCGACAGGTAGCGTGACATTGCTGCTACAGCCTGGAAGGAAAGTGCACGTGCATGCCCCCACTCGAGACGAGGCCTGACTCCCCTGGGGAGACTCCAGAAGTACCCAAAGATCCATGTCAGCCCCTGAGAGGAATCCTCGGTTCCGGCCCTGACTCCACACAAGGTTTTTGGCCCCGGTATCGACGGGAGAGGAATCCCGAGAGGCCCCCTAGCAACTCGCATAGGGACTGGCCTCTCCTGAGGCCACCAGGGCGGGTCCCTGAGGTCCCCGTCGTAACTCGAGAACACCTGCCGCAACTCGAGAAAATCCAGGAAGTTCTCCCTTCCAGGCGAGATGAGGCCTATTTCCGATGAGGCGTCTGGAGACTAATGACACCTAACCTTTGGAACTTCGAAAGGGTCTTTCACACCCTTGCTGCAACTCAAGAAGTTCACCGCCATACCCGTCTCCACTCGAGAGGAAGCACGATGGTCCCGCCCACATCCAGAGGAGCCCCGTTTCCCCCTCGTAGCTCGAGATGAGGGATCCTTTCCCTGCTTTCAACGGGAAAGAATTCCCGGCGTTCCCGTCGCATCTCAAGAGGAGGCACTCTCAACAGGAAAGGCGAGAGGAACTCCATGGTCGTATCACCATTCCAAGAGTCCCCCAGATGTCTCAGTCCATTCCAGAGGAACCTCTTTGCCCTGCACTGGCTCATCTTTCACGCCGAGGATCGACTCACACCACGGTGGCACGTGGGACAGCCCTGTGGGAAAGCCTCGAGGGAAAGCCTCGAGGAAAACCACAGATCCTTTGATCCACGCGACGGGAAGCGTGACATTGCTGCTACAGCCTGGAAGGAAAGCGCACGTGCATGCCCCCACTCGAGACGAGGCCTGACTCCACTGGGGAGACTCCAGAAGAACCCAAAGATCCATGTCAGCCCCTGAGAGGAATCCTCGGTTCCGGCCCTGACTCCACACAAGGTTTTTGGCCCCGGTATCGACGGGAGAGGAATCCCGAGAGGCCCCCTAGCAACTCGCATGGGGACTGGCCTCTCCGGAGGCCACCAGGGCGGGTCCCTGAGGTCCCCGTCGTAACTCGAGAACACCTGCCGCAACTCGAGAAAATCCAGGAAGTTCTCCCTTCCAGGCGAGATGAGGCCTATTTCCGATGAGGCCTCTGGAGACTAATGACACCAAACCTCTGGAACTTCGAAAGGGTCTTTCACACCCTTGCTGCAACTCAAGAAGTTCACCGCCATACCCGTCTCCACTCGAGAGGAAGCACGATGGTCCCGCCCACATCCAGAGGAGCCCCGTTTTCCCCTCGGTGCTCGAGATGAGGGATCCTTTCCCTGGTTTCAACGGGAAAGAATTCCCGGCGTTCCCGTCGCATCTCAAGAGGAGGCACTCTCAACAGGAAAGGCGAGAGGAACTCCATGGTCGTACCACCATTCCAAGAGTCCCCCAGATGTCTCAGTCCATTCCAGAGGATCCTCTTTGCCCCGCACTGGCTCATCTTTCACGCCGAGGATCGACTCACAAAACGGTGGCACGTGGGACAGCCCTGTGGGAAAGCCTCGAGGGAAAGCCTCGAGGGAAAACCACAGATCCTTTGATCCACGCGACGGGAAGCGTGACATTGCTGCTACAGGCTGGAAGGAAAGCGCACGTGCAAGCCCCCACTCGAGACGAGGCCTGACTCCCCTGGGGAGACTCCAGATGTACCCAAAGATCCATGTCAGCCCCTGAGAGGAATCCTCGGTTCCAGCCCTGTCTCCACACAAGGTTTTTGGCCCCGGTATCGACGGGAGAGGAATCCCGAGGGGCCCCCTAGCAACACGCATAGGGACTGGCCTCTCCTGAGGCCAACAGGGCGGGTCCCTGAGGTCCCCGTCGTAACTCGAGAACACCTGCTGCAACTCGAGAAAATCAAGGAAGTTCTTCCTTCCAGGCGAGATGAGGCCTATTTCCGATGAGGCGTCTGGAGACTAATGACACCTAACCTCTGGAACTTCGAAAGGGTCTTTCACACCCTTGCTGCAACTCAAGAAGTTCACCGCCATACCCGTCTCCACTCGAGAGAAAGCACGATGGTCCCGCCCACATCCAGAGGAGCCCCGTTTCCCCCTCGTAGCTCGAGATGAGGGATCCTTTCCCTGCTTTCAACGGGAAAGTATTCCCGGCGTTCCCGTCGCATCTCAAGAGGAGGCACTCTCAACAGGAAAGGCGAGAGGAACTCCATGGTCGTACCACCATTCCAAGAGTCCCCCAGATGTTTCAGTCCATTCCAGAGGAACCTCTTTGCCCTGCACTGGCTCATCTTTCACGCCGAGGATCGACTCACACCACGGTGGCACGTGGGACAGCCCTGTGGGAAAGCCTCGAGGGAAAACCACAGATCATTTGATCCACGCGACAGGTAGCGTGACATTGCTGCTACAGCCTGGAAGGAAAGTGCACGTGCATGCCCCCACTCGAGACGAGGCCTGACTCCCCTGGGGAGACTCCAGAAGTACCCAAAGATCCATGTCAGCCCCTGAGAGGAATCCTCGGTTCCGGCCCTGACTCCACACAAGGTTTTTGGCCCCAGTATCGATGGGAGAGGAATCCCGAGAGGCCCCCTAGCAACTCGCATAGGGACTGGCCTCTCCTGAGGCCACCAGGGCGGGTCCCTGAGGTCCCCGTCGTAACTCGAGAACACCTGCCGCAACTCGAGAAAATCCAGGAAGTTCTCCCTTCCAGGCGAGATGAGGCCTATTTCCGATGAGGCGTCTGGAGACTAATGACACCTAACCTCTGGAACTTCGAAAGGGTCTTTCACACCCTTGCTGCAACTCAAGAAGTTCACCGCCATACCCGTCTCCACTCGAGAGGAAGCACGATGGTCCCGCCCACATCCAGAGGAGCCCCGTTTCCCCCTCGTAGCTCGAGATGAGGGATCCTTTCCCTGCTTTCAACGGGAAAGAATTCCCGGCGTTCCCGTCGCATCTCAAGAGGAGGCACTCTCAACAGGAAAGGCGAGAGGAACTCCATGGTCGTATCACCATTCCAAGAGTCCCCCAGATGTCTCAGTCCATTCCAGAGGAACCTCTTTGCCCTGCACTGGCTCATCTTTCACGCCGAGGATCGACTCACACCACGGTGGCACGTGGGACAGCCCTGTGGGAAAGCCTCGAGGGAAAGCCTCGAGGGAAAACCACAGATCCTTTGATCCACGCGACGGGAAGCGTGACATTGCTGCTACAGGCTGGAAGGAAAGCGCACGTGCATGCCCCCACTCCAGACGAGGCCTGACTCCCCTGGGGAGACTCCAGAAGTACCCAAAGATCCATGTCAGCCCCTGAGAGGAATCCTCGGTTCCGGCCCTGACTGCACACAAGGTTTTTGGCCCCGGTATCGACGGGAGAGGAATCCCGAGAGGCCCCCTAGCAACTCGCATGTGGACTGGCCTCTCCTGAGGCCACCAGGGCGGGTCCCTGAGGTCCCCGTCGTAACTCGAGAACACCTGCCGCAACTCGAGAAAATCCAGGAAGTTCTCCCTTCCAGGCGAGATGAGGCCTATTTCCGATGAGGCCTCTGGAGACTAATGACACCTAACCTCTGGAACTTCGAAAGGGTCTTTCACACCCTTGCTGCAACTCAAGAAGTTGACCGCCATACCCGTCTCCACTCGAGAGGAAGCACGATGGTCCCGCCCACATCCAGAGGAGCCCCGTTTCCCCCTCGTAGCTCGAGATGAGGGATCCTTTCCCTGCTTTCAACGGGAAAGTATTCCCGGCGTTCCCGTCACATCTCAAGAGGAGGCACTCTCAACAGGAAAGGCGAGAGGAACTCCATGGTCGTACCACCATTCCAAGAGTCCCCCAGATGTCTCAGTCCATTCCAGAGGAACCTCTTTGCCCTGCACTGGCTCATCTTTCACGCCGAGGATCGACTCTCACCACGGTGGCACGTGGGACAGCCCTGTGGGAAAGCCTCGAGGGAAAGCCTCGAGGGAAAACCACAGATCCTTTGATCCACGCGACGGGAAGCGTGACATTGCTGCTACAGCCTGGAAGGAAAGCGCACGTGCATGCCCCCACTCGAGACGAGGCCTGACTCCCCTGGGGAGACTCCAGAAGTACCCAAAGATCCATGTCAGCCCCTGAGAGGAATCCTCGGTTCCGGCCCTGACTCCACACAAGCTTTTTGGCCCCGGTATCGACGGGAGAGGAATCCCGAGAGGCCCCCTAGCAACTCGCATGGGGACTGGCCTCTCCTGAGGCCACCAGGGCGGGTCCCTGAGGTCCCCGTCGTAACTCGAGAACACCTGCCGCAACTCGAGAAAATCCAGGAAGTTCTCCCTTCCAGGCGAGATGAGGCCTATTTCCGATGAGGCGTCTGGAGACTAATGACACCTAACCTCTGGAACTTCGAAAGGGTCTTTCACACCCTTGCTGCAACTCAAGAAGTTCACCGCCATACCCGTCTCCACTCGAGAGAAAGCACGATGGTCCCGCCCACATCCAGAGGAGCCCCGTTTCCCCCTCGTAGCTCGAGATGAGGGATCCTTTCCCTCCTTTCAACGGGAAAGAATTCCCGGCGTTCCCGTCGCATCTCAAGAGGAGGCACTCTCAACAGGAAAGGCGAGAGGAACTCCATGGTCGTACCACCATTTCAAGAGTCCCCCAGATGTCTCAGTCCACTCCAGAGGAACCTCTTTGACCTGCACTGGCTCATTTTTCACGCCGAGAATCGACTCACACCACGGTGTCACGTGGGACAGCCCTGTGGGAAAGCCTCGAGGGAAAGCCTCGAGGGAAAACCGCAGATCCTTTGATCCACGCGACGTGAAGCGTGACATTGCTGCTACAGCCTGGAAGGAAAGTGCACGTGCATGCCCCCACACGAGACGAGGCCTGTCTCCCCTGGCGAGACTCCAGAAGTACCCAAAGATCCATATCAGTCCCTGAGAGGAATCCTCGGTTCCAGCCCTGTCTCCACACAAGGTTTTTGGCCCCGGTATCGACGGGAGAGGAATCCCGAGGGGCCCCCTAGCAACACGCATAGGGACTGGCCTCTGCTGAGGCCAACAGGGCGGGTCCCTGAGGTCCCCGTCGTAACTCGAGAACACCTGCTGCAACTCGAGAAAATCAAGGAAGTTCTTCCTTCCAGGCGAGATGAGGCCTATTTCCGATGAGGCGTCTGGAGACTAATGACACCTAACCTCTGGAACTTCGAAAGGGTCTTTCACACCCTTGCTGCAACTCAAGAAGTTCACCGCCATACCCGTCTCCACTCGAGAGAAAGCACGATGGTCCCGCCCACATCCAGAGGAGCCCCGTTTCCCCCTTGTAGCACGAGATGAGGGATCCCTTCCCTGCTTTCAACGGGAAAATATTCCCGGCGTTCCCGTCGCATCTCAAGAGGAGGCACTCTCAACAGGAAAGGCGAGAGGAACTCCATGGTCGTACCACCATTCCAAGAGTCCCCCAGATGTCTCAGTCCATTCCAGAGGAACCTCTTTGCCCTGCACTGGCTCATCTTTCACGCCGAGGATCGACTCACACCACGGTGGCACGTGGGACAGCCCTGTGGGAAAGCCTCGAGGGAAAACCACAGATCATTTGATCCACGCGACAGGTAGCGTGACATTGCTGCTACAGCCTGGAAGGAAAGTGCACGTGCATGCCCCCACTCGAGACGAGGCCTGACTCCCCTGGGGAGACTCCAGAAGTACCCAAAGATCCATGTCAGCCCCTGAGAGGAATCCTCGGTTCCGGCCCTGACTCCACACAAGGTTTTTGGCCCCGGTATCGACGGGAGAGGAATCCCGAGAGGCCCCCTAGCAACTCGCATAGGGACTGGCCTCTCCTGAGGCCACCAGGGCGGGTCCCTGAGTTCCCCGTCGTAACTCGAGAACACCTGCCGCAACTCGAGAAAATCCAGGAAGTTCTCCCTTCCAGGCGAGATGAGGCCTATTTCCGATGAGGCGTCTGGAGACTAATGACACCTAACCTCTGGAACTTCGAAAGGGTCTTTCACACCCTTGCTGCAACTCAAGAAGTTCACCGCCATACCCGTCTCCACTCGAGAGGAAGCACGATGGTCCCGCCCACATCCAGAGGAGCCCCGTTTCCCCCTCGTAGCTCGAGATGAGGGATCCTTTCCCTGCTTTCAACGGGAAAGAATTCCCGGCGTTCCCGTCGCATCTCAAGAGGAGGCACTCTCAACAGGAAAGGCGAGAGGAACTCCATGGTCGTATCACCATTCCAAGAGTCCCCCAGATGTCTCAGTCCATTCCAGAGGAACCTCTTTGCCCTGCACTGGCTCATCTTTCACGCCGAGGATCGACTCACACCACGGTGGCACGTGGGACAGCCCTGTGGGAAAGCCTCGAGGGAAAACCACAGATCCTTTGATCCACGCGACGGGAAGCGTGACATTGCTGCTACAGCCTGGAAGGAAAGTGCACGTGCATGCCCCCACTCGAGACGAGGTCTGACTCCCCTGGGGAGACTCCAGAAGTACCCAAAGATCCATGTCAGCCCCTGAGAGGAATCCTCGGTTCCGGCCCTGACTCCACACAAGGTTTTTGGCCCCGGTATCGACGGGAGAGGAATCCCGAGAGGCCCCCTAGCAACTCGCATGGGGACTGGCCTCTCCTGAGGCCACCAGGGCGGGTCCCTGAGGTCCCCGTCGTAACTCGAGAACACCTGCCGCAACTCGAGAAAATCCAGGAAGTTCTCCCTTCCAGGCGAGATGAGGCCTATTTCCGATGAGGCGTCTGGAGACTAATGACACCTAACCTCTGGAACTTCGAAAGGGTCTTTCACACCCTTGCTGCAACTCAAGAAGTTCACCGCCATACCCGTCTCCACTCGAGAGGAAGCACGATGGTCCCGCCCACATCCAGAGGAGCCCCGTTTCCCCCTCGTAGCTCGAGATGAGGGATCCTTTTCCTGCTTTCAACGGGAAAGCATTCCCGGCGTTCCCGTCGCATCTCAAGAGGAGGCACTCTCAACAGGAAAGGCGAGAGGAACTCCATGGTCGTACCACCATTCCAAGAGTCCCCCAGATGTCTCAGTCCATTCCAGAGGAACCTCTTTGCCCTGCACTGGCTCATCTTTCACGCCGAGGATCGACTCACACCACGGTGGCACGTGGGACAGCCCTGTGGGAAAGCCTCGAGGGAAAGCCTCGAGGAAAACCACAGATCCTTTGATCCACGCGACGGGAAGCGTGACATTGCTGCTACAGCCTGGAAGGAAAGCGCACGTGCATGCCCCCACTCGAGACGAGGCCTGACTCCACTGGGGAGACTCCAGAAGTACCCAAAGATCCATGTCAGCCCCTGAGAGGAATCCTCGGTTTCGGCCCTGACTCCACACAAGGTTTTTGGCCCCGGTATCGACGGGAGAGGAATCCCGAGAGGCCCCCTAGCAACTCGCATGGGGACTGGCCTCTCCGGAGGCCACCAGGGCGGGTCCCGGAGGTCCCCGTCGTAACTCGAGAACACCTGCCGCAACTCGAGAAAATCCAGGAAGTTCTCCCTTCCAGGCGAGATGAGGCCTATTTCCGATGAGGCCTCTGGAGACTAATGACACCAAACCTCTGGAACTTCGAAAGGGTCTTTCACACCCTTGCTGCAACTCAAGAAGTTCACCGCCATACCCGTCTCCACTCGAGAGGAAGCACGATGGTCCCGCCCACATCCAGAGGAGCCCCGTTTTCCCCTCGGTGCTCGAGATGAGGGATCCTTTCTCTGGTTTCAACGGGAAAGAATTCCCGGCGTTCCCGTCGCATCTCAAGAGGAGGCACTCTCAACAGGAAAGGCGAGAGGAACTCCATGGTCGTACCACCATTCCAAGAGTCCCCCAGATGTCTCAGTCCATTCCAGAGGAACCTCTTTGCCCTGCACTGGCTCATCTTTCACGCCGAGGATCGACTCACAAAACGGTGGCACGTGGGACAGCCCTGTGGGAAAGCCTGGAGGGAAAGCCTCGAGGGAAAACCACAGATCCTTTGATCCACGCGACGGGAAGCGTGACATTGCTGCTACAGGCTGGAAGGAAAGCGCACGTGCATGCCCCCACTCCAGACGAGGCCTGACTCCCCTGGGGAGACTCCAGAAGTACCCAAAGATCCATGTCAGCCCCTGAGAGGAATCCTCGGTTCCGGCCCTGACTGCACACAAGGTTTTTGGCCCCGGTATCGACGGGAGAGGAATCCCGAGAGGCCCCCTAGCAACTCGCATGTGGACTGGCCTCTCCTGAGGCCACCAGGGCGGGTCCCTGAGGTCCCCGTCGTAACTCGAGAACACCTGCCGCAACTCGAGAAAATCCAGGAAGTTCTCCCTTCCAGGCGAGATGAGGCCTATTTCCGATGAGGCCTCTGGAGACTAATGACACCTAACCTCTGGAACTTCGAAAGGGTCTTTCACACCCTTGCTGCAACTCAAGAAGTTCACCGCCATACCCGTCTCCACTCGAGAGAAAGCACGATGGTCCCGCCCACATCCAGAGGAGCCCCGTTTCCCCCTCGTAGCTCGAGATGAGGGATCCTTTCCCTGCTTTCAACGGGAAAATATTCCCGGCGTTCCCGTCGCATCTCAAGAGGAGGCACTCTCAACAGGAAAGGCGAGAGGAACTCCATGGTCGTACCACCATTCCAAGAGTCCCCCAGATGTCTCAGTCCATTCCAGAGGAACCTCTTTGCCCTGCACTGGCTCATCTTTCACGCCGAGGATCGACTCACACCACGGTGGCACGTGGGACAGCCCTGTGGGAAAGCCTCGAGGGAAAACCACAGATCATTTGATCCACGCGACAGGTAGCGTGACATTGCTGCTACAGCCTGGAAGGAAAGTGCACGTGCATGCCCCCACTCGAGACGAGGCCTGACTTCCCTGGGGAGACTCCAGAAGTACCCAAAGATCCATGTCAGCCCCTGAGAGGAATCCTCGGTTCCGGCCCTGACTCCACACAAGGTTTTTGGCCCCGGTATCGACGGGAGAGGAATCCCGAGAGGCCCCCTAGCAACTCGCATAGGGACTGGCCTCTCCTGAGGCCACCAGGGCGGGTCCCTGAGGTCCCCGTCGTAACTCGAGAACACCTGCCGCAACTCGAGAAAATCCAGGAAGTTCTCCCTTCCAGGCGAGATGAGGCCTATTACCGATGAGGCGTCTGGAGACTAATGACACCTTACCTCTGGAACTTCGAAAGGGTCTTTCACAGCCTTGCTGCAACTCAAGAAGTTCACCACCATACCCTGCCGGAAGCCAGTGTGAGGAATCCCGCCCGTGACAAGGTCATGAGGAAGGAAGCTGACATACGCAAGGCGTGCTCAGACTTCAGGGACCCCTCTGGATATTCCTAAGCATGTACCCCAGCAAAAATCTGCTGGCTTTTGTGCTCTGCTTTTCCACTTTTCTGATATTCTCTGGAAAAAAGTCAATTCAGGGTTTTAGTCTTCTGCATTTGAAAGGGATGTTTCAGTTAAACCCCTCTGATAGCTCTCTAGTCTGCCTAACAGGTTCCCCAGACCTCTTACAGCTTGTGAATTGCTTACAGCCCCCCAACCGCGAGAGGCACAAAGCTTACAGCTTGTGAATTGCTTACAGCCCCCCAACCGCGGGAGGCACAAAGCTTAAAAGCATCTTAAATATACAGAGCCTTTTCTAAAGCGTTAAAAATTATATTGGTAGAGGGTTTTCACTGTTGACTCAAGGATTGCTGCCAGACCTCCTTATTCTTTATCTTTTAGGCACCTGGAAGGATGTTAATGTAAGCAGGATGTAGAAAAAGATACATAGTAGTTTTGATGTTAGCAACACTAGACTTTTGAGTTAATTGCTTCTCTTTTGCTATAAATCACTGCACTCCCTCTACTTGTTATAAGTTGCTGTATCCTTGCTGTCTAAGAATGTAACTTTCTTTAGTGCTTTCCGAGAGTGGCACCAGACCTTGGGAAGATCAACACAAATAAGTCTTGTGGTTGACAAACCCTTATCAGAAAAAAGGCTGTAAAATGTTAATTGGCCCTTTTGGTTGGAAGATGATGTAAATTACCTAAGACTTGTGTATACAATTAGGTATGCAGAGAGAAAAGCCTGGTTTTGATAAGAGTCTGGACTGCTAACGCTGCATAACTTTGTGTTACCCATTGATCTCCATGTTTTATCAAAAGTATAAAAGGCCTTCTGAACAATAAAGGACGGGACCAGATTCTCAGACCAGTTTCTCGGACTAGTCTCGGCCTGGTTTCTTGGGAATCTGGCTCCCCCCCTGTCTCTCTCTCTCTCTCTTTTTCTCTCCCTTTTCTTCCCTCTGCTCTTTACTTTAATTTCAGGCTGAATTTCCATCTGGGGCGCGGAGGCTCGCCAGGTCTACTTATTTGCCCTGGTTATTAAGATCCGCGAGAAAGGGAGCTTAAGGCGAGGCACCCTTAGATATTCAAGCGGGCACCGGTGGCCCAACGTAGATGGTGCAAATTCCTTGTCTGGAATTTTATTGGTCTTCCGCGTAAACCAAGCTATTCAGCCCTCTTTCTCCACTTAATCTTCCTACTGCACTACAGTTTCTTAATCTAATCTTATATTAATAAATAAACAAGTCTTTCCACGCCAACGCCGTCCACCCTTCGAATTCCCTGGATCCACCGGGGCTGGACCCCGGCAAGTGGCGCCCGGAACAGGCTATTCGAAGCTAGGTTACTCGGAGCAAAAGCTCCCCCCGGAGCACTCTCTGTAGCTCCCCCCGGAGCACTCTCTGTTGCTCCCCCCGGAGCACTCTCTGTTGCTCCCCCCCGGAGTGACTTAATCACTCCCCCCGGAGTACTTTCGGGTACTCCCCCAGTGTTGAGTGTTCGGGACGGCTAGGACCCCACTCAGGGTGCCGCGGACCCCCCTGTAGGATAGACAGGGTGAGGAGGAGTGGGAAGTGTTCAAGGGTTTAAGAGAAACCTGGTGCTCTAGAGGTTGAAAAGAAACCTGCTATCTTAGGGTTGAAAACAAAACCCCCCTCGCCAAAGGTAAAACCTTTTTGTTGAGGTAGACTTTTCTATAAGACTTAATTTTCTGACATGGGTAACAGTGAATCAAAAGAAAGACAGCTTTTTACAGGAGTAATCTTGCAGTTACTAACTAAACGAGGAATTAAAGTTAAAAAATCCAATATTCATTCATTTTTTTCCTTTGTACAAGAACAGTGTCCCTGGTTTCCAGAAGAAGGCACTGTTAACTTAGACACCTGGGAGAGAGTAGGAAAACAACTAAAAACTTACCATGCTGAACATGGCTCACAAAAGGTGCCTACTGACGCCTTTTCCTTATGGAATATAATTAGGGACGCTCTAGACCCTGCCCCTGAATCTGAAAAGGTACATCTTAAAGAGGAAAGTGCAGAGAAAAAGGTATCTATCGAAGAGGAGAGTGATGAAAAGGAGGCTACACCTAACTATCGGCAGTTGAGTCAAATGATAGCTGCAATGACTGCCCAAGAAAAGGTAATAGATAGAGATGACAAAAAAGAGCAGCTTTCAGATGAGGAAGATTTGGAAGAGGAAGTAAGTCAAGATCATTCTGATGAGGACTGGTCTTTATTAAATAAAGATGCTCCAAGGAGTTTAAGAGAAACTTCTCCAATTAGATTATCTGCTCCAAAGAGCTTAATAAAAACTTCCCCAACCAGACCACCTGCTTCCACAAATTCAAGAGAAATTTCCTTAATTAAGCCTTCTGCTTCCAGAGGCTCAAGACAAATGTCCCCCATCAGATTATATGCACCTGAGAGTTTAAGGCCAGATTCCCCAGATAAAACATCCGTAAGACCTAAACACAGAACGGATAAAAAATTCCCAAAGTACGAAGAAAGTGACATAGGACACCCCTTGCCCCCCCCTCCCTATAAGGGTGAGGGGCCTCCACTAGAAGCTCCCCGAAGAAGAGTTTTCTCTAGCCCAGATGATGAACTTGATCCCCACCTTGAGGCTTGTTTCCCCATAATATTTGGTGGAAGTGGTGGGAGAACAGCCCCCCACTGGGAACCCATTCCAATGAAAATGATTAAAGAACTCAAACAGGCTTGTGCTTTGTATGGGCCTAAAGCCCCGTACACTGTATCATTGGTGGAAGCTTTAGCGGGCAGATGGATGACACCCCATGACTGGAAGACAGTCGCTAAAGCTTGTCTGTCTGGAGGTCAATATGTACTTTGGAGAACTGAATATGAAGATCTAGCCCAAAAACAGGCTGATGCTAACCAAAAATATGGCCCAAGATATATTATAAAAAATATGTTGGCAGGGACTAATGATTTTGGAACACTTAGAGATCAAATGGGATTAGATAAAACCACTTTAGATCAAGTAACCGCCTGCGCCCTTGGGGCTTGGCGTTTGTTGCCTGAAGGGAAAGAATCTACCTCTTCCTTCTCAAATGTTAAACAAAAACCAGAAGAGCCATATGAAGACTTTATATCAAGACTTGCAGAGGCAGTCAACAGAGTAATTTCCAACACTGAGGCAGCTAGTATATTGATAAAACAACTGGCATTTGAAAATGCTAATTCTACCTGCCAGGCCATTTTACGTCCTATTAAAAAAACTGGGGAAATAATAGATTATATCAGGCAATGTGCAGATGTAGGACCAGCGATGATGCAGGGCGTTGCCATAGCTGCAGCCATAAAGGGAAATTCTTACCAGCAGGCAGTACAGTCCTTTTTTACAAATAGAAATAACCCGTCAAAGAGTCATTCCAGTAGTCCAGGCCAGAATATTGGTTTATCCAAGGCCTGCTTCTCTTGCGGACGGGAAGGGCACCTTATGCGAGCTTGTCCCCAAAAAGCAGCCGGTTCTTCTCTGCCGAATTCTCCCTCCCCGGCTGTGCCTACTAATCTCCCTAGATCTCTCTGCCCTCGTTGTCAAAAAGGATATCACTGGGCAAAAGAATGTAGGTCACAATTCCATAGAAATGGAGCCTTTTTGGGCCCCGACCAGCAGTCGGGAAACGGATTGAGGGGCCAGCCTCAGGCCCCGACAACAATTGGGGCAGCCTCACTGAACCCATTCATTCCCTTCGTCCCATCGCAGAACTCATCAGAGCAACCCCAGGCAGCGCAGGACTGGACCTCAGTTCCACCACCTCAGCAATATTAACACCAGATAGCCCCACTGTAAAAATACCTACAGGAGTTAAAGGCCCATTACCAACAGGTTTAGTAGGAATTATACTAGGCAGAAGTTCCTTAGCTATGCAAGGTCTCACAATCATCCCTGGAGTAATTGACTCAGATTATACAGGAGAAATCCAGATAATGATTTCACCCCCAACTAAAACTTTCCAAATACATCAGGGACAAAGAATAGCCCAACTTTTGCTTTTGCCTTACCACACTGCAATTGGGCGCACAGCTACTCAAAATGAAAGGCAGGATAAAGGATTTGGGTCTAGTGATATGGTTTTTTGGATAACAGAAATTACTCAGAAACGTCCTATGAAGACTATCCTGATTAATGGCAAGTCTATTGTGGGGTTATTAGACACAGGAGCAGATGTTTCTTGCATTTCAGGAAAAGACTGGCCCAGCTCCTGGCCCACACATACTACTGAAAATAACTTGGTGGGGATAGGAAGAGCCCCCACAATAGCCAAAAGTGCAAAAATTTTAGATTGGCAATTTGAGGATACCCGTGGAACTTTCCAACCTTATGTCGTTCCTTCGCTCCCCCTTACCCTGTGGGGGAGGGACGTGCTATCTCAAATGGGAGTGTTACTTTTTAGCCCTGATGATAAAGTGACCTCTCAGATGTTGCAGATGGGCTATGATCCATCAAAAGGATTGGGTAAACAACAGACAGGAATAATTGAGCCAATTTGCCCAACTCCTCGCAAGCTACGTGCTGGATTGGGATATCCAAATTTATAATTGAGGCCATTGTTTTTGCTGCTGACCCCATCACATGGAAATCTCAAGATCCGGTGTGGGTAGAACAGTGGCCTCTGCATAAGGAAAAATTATTGGCAGCTAAAGCATTAATCTTTGAACAATTAGAATTGGGACATATTGAGCCCTCCAATAGCCCCTGGAACACTCCTATTTTTGTCATTAAGAAAAAATCTGGTAAATGGCGACTTTTACAGGATTTGAGAGCTATTAATGCCACCATGGAGGACATGGGGGCCTTACAGCCTGGGCTCCCTTCCCCAGTAGCCGTTCCAGAGGGATATAATATAATTGTTATTGATTTACAAGATTGTTTTTTCACTATTCCCTTAAATCCTGAGGATAAAAAGCGATTTGCCTTTAGTCTGCCATCAGAAAATCTTAAACAGCCTTATTTACGGTTTCAGTGGAAGGTTCTGCCTCAGGGAATGAAAAATAGCCCTACTTTATGCCAAAAATTTGTTAATGCCGCTCTAGAAGATACTAGGGCTAAATATGAACACGTGTATATGATTCACTATATGGATGATATTTTAATAGCTCATCCTGATAGAGTTCACCTGCAGACTGTGCTCCAGGACCTGACCCAGGCATTGACAGACAGAGGCCTAAAAATTGCCCCAGAAAAAATTCAAATCAATCCGCCCATAACTTACTTAGGAAGAGTCATAAATTCGGAAACGGTGACTCATACCCCGCTGCAATTGAGAAAAGACCATCTTATTACTTTAAATGATTATCAAAAACTCTTAGGTGATATTAATTGGATTAGACCATATTTAAAATTAACCACTGCCGAATTAAAACCTCTTTTTAACACTTTACGCGGGGATCCTGATCCAACCTCAAAAAGACAATTAACAGCTGAGGCTCAAGAAGCCCTAGGCAAAGTAGAAGCAGCCTTATCAAATAGCTATGTAAAAAGAATTGATTTGACGATGACGTGGCAGTTCCTTTGCCTAGCTACTCCAACGGCGCCTACGGGAGTTCTGTGGCAACGCGGCCCTTTAGAATGGATCCATCTTCCTACCCAAGCTAAAAAAGTCGTGGCTTCTTATCCTGGTTTAATTGCCACATTAATGCTAAAAGGAAGGAAGCGGAGCATTGAATTGTTTGGTAAAGAGCCATCAGAGATTGTAATTCCATATAATAAGGAGCAGCTTGATGCTCTTTTAATGTTTGATGAAGACTGGCAGATTGCCATAGGGAATTACTGTGGTCAAATTTTGCATCATTTACCCTCGCATGTTTTACTAAATTTTATGTCTAACCATCCAGTTATTTTTCCTGTCCGGTGTAAACAGTTCCCTATTTCAGATGCTCAGGTAGTCTTTACTGATGGATCGGCTAACGGTAGAGCCTCTATAGTCACAAGAGATCATCAAAAACTTTTGGAAACACAAGAAACTTCAGCTCAAAGGGCTGAAATCACAGCTGTTATTGAGGCCTTTGTTATGTTTGCGGAGAAAGAATTTAACCTTTATTCTGACTCTCAGTATGTGGTCAGGCTGTTTCCACACATTGAGACTGCAGTTTTGCCTGAAAACAAAACTGCTATCTTCCATTTGTTAACTAAACTGCAGCAGCAAATATGGAAAAGAAATCGGGCGTTCTTTATCGGCCACATTCGGGCTCATTCCGGCCTGCCTGGCCCTTTAAATGCTCTCAATGAATTGGCAGATTCGTTAACCAGGATTTCAGTGGCTTCTGTTTTTGAAGAAGCTCGAGCTTCTCACTCACTTCATCACCAAAATGCCACTGCCTTACGATACCAGTTTCAAATTCCTCGAGAATCTGCCCGAGAGATTGTTCGTTCTTGTTCACATTGTCCTACTACCGTGAATGCTTTGCCTCTGGGAGTTAACCCTCGCGGTCTCAAACCTAATGCACTCTGGCAAATGGATGTAACCCATGTCTCTTCATTTGGAAAACTGTCTTTTGTTCATGTAACTGTAGATACCTTCTCTCATGTTATTATTGCCACTGCTCGTACAGGGGAAGCAGTTAAAGATGTAATACAACATCTTTTTACATGCTTTTCCTATCTGGGCTTGCCAAAAGCTTTAAAAACTGATAATGCTCCTGTTTACACTTCTAAATCTTTTCAGCAATTCTGTACAAGATTTCAAATTAAACATAACACCGGCATCCCTTATAACCCACAAGGACAAGCCATTGTGGAAAGAGCACATCAAACACTGAAAATCCATATTCAAAAACTAAAAGAAGGGGAATTTAAATATAGTTCCCCCCATCAGATTTTGCAACATGCTCTTTTCGTAATAAATAACTTAAATGCTGATTCATCCGGAAACACTGCAATGCTTCGCCATTGGTGCCCAGAGCAATTGAATGCAAAACCATTAGTAAAATGGAGGGACCTTCTTTCCGGACAATGGAAAGGTCCTGACCCCTTATTAACCAATGGGCGAGGGTATGCTTGTGTTTTTCCACAGGACGCGGACGCTCCGATTTGGGTTCCAGACAGACTAATTCGCCATGTCTCAGCTCCCCGGATACCAGAATCCCCCGCCACCGCGATCTCTAAAAAGGAAGAAACTCCCTCTTCCCCTGCTCCCTCCGCCAGCACGGGAAACGCCGCTGACCCCAGGACAGCTGACATTGGAGATCCCGGATAGGCGCGGATCGGAGCCACCCACTGGACAGATGTCACGACTTCAGATACAGGATATTGCACCCCCTGATTTTTTGCCTCGCAGGAATCCATTAGGACGCCCAGCTCAGTCAACCCAACAAGCCTCCTTGCCCACCTGGGGACAGATTAAAGCTCTCTGTCGCCAGGCACAG
Source organism: Capricornis sumatraensis (assembly GCF_032405125.1). Lineage (NCBI taxonomy): Eukaryota > Metazoa > Chordata > Mammalia > Artiodactyla > Bovidae > Capricornis > Capricornis sumatraensis. The sequence goes on from NW_027184627.1 coordinate 674,565, forward strand.
GGGATAGCTACCCTACAGGGATCGTCAGTCTCTCCTGAAAAGGTGTTTATTGCCATGCTTGCCTTGCTCTCTTGCCAGGTAAGCGCTGCTCCCATTCCAACCAAATATTGGGCGTTTCTCCCGGATCCTCCAACTTTCCAAGTTGTTACTTGGAACAGTGACCCCATACGAGTTAGTACAGACCAGCCTCGCCTTTTGGGAGGATCTTATACTTCCTATACAAAAGACCAATACCCTATTAATTTCAATTATACCTTTAAAGGACTAGCAGATGATTTTCCTGTCTGCTTTAATTTTCCTCCTGGCCTTACAGGAGACTTCTTTACCAAGACAGGATGCGTTGGAGCCTCCACAAAAGCAGTTATGACAGATTCCCCAACCTCTAAATTTGCATCTATAGGGGATCGGTCTGCTTGGATATTACGAGCCCGTATGCCTGGGGTCCTTGGCCCCTATAAGTCTTTGTCTCTCAAAACTCCATCAGAATATCCAAATTGTGATGATGTTGCTCCCTCAGATGTTATTTGGAAAACTATAGATGATCATTCAGGATATCCGATTTGGAAATCTTGTATTTATAATTCGAGAGTAGATTACAATATGCCGGGAGGAAGAAATTGTGCGATTCAGGACTGGAGCAACCCAAATCCAGGTCAAGACCCTGAGTCTGACGATGACTTTATCAATAGATTGGATAATTGGAAAGAATATTCAATTTCTTGGCCGTTAGTTGCCACCAGACGGCATCATAACCAATTTGTTCCCCCTATGCTGTCTTATATAACTAGAGGTAAAACCTTTTGGCAGCCAGAAATTTGGAGAGCCCTTGCGGCTACCGCCCCTATTATTTTAATCCGACCAAAAAATACCTCTATTTACTCTATTTTAGCTTGTCTACCCTCTCCTTATGTTTTTCTTTTCACTAATGATTCTGAAAGACTTAACATACAATTGAATTATACAGGTGGACCCCATGTAGTGTCTTGTGAACAATGTATGCTTTCATCCTGTTTAACTCCTCAATATAAAGTTTGCTCTTTCATGGTTTTAAAACGTCCGCCCTATCTCATGGTACCTGTAACTGTAGCCACGTATTGGTATGATAACCATGGCCTAGCTGTACTGCAACAGCTACAAGATTTAATGCGAACACGACGGTTTGTGGGCTTACTTGTTTTGGGAATATCAGCTTTGATAACCGCAATTACTTCTGTTACTGTGGCGGCATTATCATTGTCTCAACAAGTGTATACTGCCCAATATGTTGACACCGTATCCAAAAATGTTTCTCTAACGCTGGCAACCCAGGAAATTATAGATAGGAAGCTAGAAATAAGGATTGATGCCTTAGAAGAAGCAGTAATGCATATTGGGAATGAATTACAGAGTCTGAAAATGAAATTGGCTCTTTCATGTCATGCCGATTACCGGTGGATATGTGTTACATCCCTGAAAGTAAATGAGACAGATTTTAAATGGGAGAGGGTCAAAAATCATATTTTAGGTGTCTGGAACAGCTCAGATATTAGTTTAGATTTAGGGAAACTTCATAATCAGATTCAGACCTTGGAACACTCCCGATTAGATTTTACCGCCACAGGAGAAGCCAATGACTTTTTCCACACCTTCTCTGACTTCATTTCTGGAAAAACTCTTCTGACTACTGTCTCTAGCTATGCTGCTGTGGGTGCCATAATCCTGCTCCTTGTAATCGTGCTTCCTTGTGTTGTCAGGACTCTTCGGCAGAGCATTCGGAATCTCGCGACTGAACTGCACCTAATTTTTTTAAAAAACTAATAAAGAAGGGGGAGTTGCCGGAAGCCAGTGTGAGGAATCCCGCCCGTGACAAGGTCATGAGGAAGGAAGCTGACATACGCAAGGCGTGCTCAGACTTCAGGGACCCCTCTGGATATTCCTAAGCATGTACCCCAGCAAAAATCTGCCGGCTTTTGTGCTCTGCTTTTCCACTTTTCTGATATTCTCTGGAAAAAAGTCAATTCAGGGTTTTAGTCTTCTGCATTTGAAAGGGATGTTTCAGTTAAACCCCTCTGATAGCTCTCTAGTCTGCCTAACAGGTTCCCCAGACCTCTTACAGCTTGTGAATTGCTTACAGCCCCCCAACCGCGAGAGGCACAAAGCTTACAGCTTGTGAATTGCTTACAGCCCCCCAACTGCGGGAGGCACAAAGCTTAAAAGCATCTTAAAGATACAGAGCCTTTTCTAAAGAGTTAAAAATTATATTGGTAGAGGGTTTTCACTGTTGACTCAAGGATTGCTGCCAGACCTCCTTATTCTTTATCTTTTAGGCACCTGGAAGGATGTTAATGTAAGCAGGATGTAGAAAAAGATACATAGTAGTTTTGATGTTAGCAACACTAGACTTTTGAGTTAATTGCTTCTCTTTTGCTATAAATCACTGCACTCCCTCTACTTGTTATAAGTTGCTGTATCCTTGCTGTCTAAGAATGTAACTTTCTTTAGTGCTTTCCGAGAGTGGCACCAGACCTTGGGAAGATCAACACAAATAAGTCTTGTGGTTGACAAACCCTTATCAGAAAAAAGGCTGTAAAATGTTAATTGGCCCTTTTGGTTGGAAGATGATGTAAATTACCTAAGACTTGTGTATACAATTAGGTATGCAGAGAGAAAAGCCTGGTTTTGATAAGAGTCTGGACTGCTAACGCTGCATAACTTTGTGTTACCCATTGATCTCCATGTTTTATCAAAAGTATAAAAGGCCTTCTGAACAATAAAGGACGGGACCAGATTCTCAGACCAGTTTCTCGGACTAGTCTCGGCCTGGTGTCTTGGGAATATGGCTCCCCCCGTGTCTCTCTCTCTCTCTCTTTTTCTCTCCCTTTTCTTCCCTCTGCTCTTTACTTTAATTTCAGGCTGAATTTCCATCTGGGGCGCGGAGGCTCGCCAGGTCTACTTATTTGCCCTAGTTATTAAGATCCGCGAGAAAGGGAGCTTAAGGCGAGGCACCCTTAGATATTCAAGCGGGCACCGGTGGCCCAACGTAGATGGTGCAAATTCCTTGTCTGGAATTTTATTGGTCTTCCGCGTAAACCAAGCTATTCAGCCCTCTTTCTCCACTTAATCTTCCTACTGCACTACAGTTTCTTAATCTAATCTTATATTAATAAATAAACAAGTCTTTCCACGCCAACGCCGTCCACCCTTCGAATTCCCTGGATCCACCGGGGCTGGACCCCGGCAATACCCGTCTCCACTAGAGAGGAAGCACGATGGTCCCGCCCACATCCAGAGGAGCCCCGTTTCCCCCTCGGAGCTCGAGATGAGGGATCCTTTCCCTGCTTTCAACGGGAAAGAATTCCCGGCGTTCCCGTCGCATCTCAAGAGGAGGCACTCTCAACAGGAAAGGCGAGAGGAACTCCATGGTCGTACCACCATTCCAAGATTCCCCCAGATGTCTCAGTCCATTCCAGAGGAACCTCTTTGCCCTGCACTGGCTCATCTTTCACGCCGAGGATCGACTCACACCACGGTGGAACGTGGGACAGCCCTGTGGGAAAGCCTCGAGGGAAAACCACAGATCCTTTGATCCACGCGACGGGAAGCGTGACATTGCTGCTACAGCCTGGAAAGAAAACGCACGTGCATGCCCCCACTCGAGACGAGGCCTGACTCCCCTGCGGAGACTCCAGAAGTACCCAAAGATCCATGTCAGCCCCTGAGAGGAATCCTCGTTTCCGGCCCTGACTCCACACAAGGTTTTTGGCCCCGGTATCGCCGGGAGAGGAATCCCGAGAGGCCCCCTAGCAACTCGCATGGGGACTGGCCTTTCCTGAGGCCACCAGGGCGGGTCCCTGAGGTCCCCGTCGTAACTCGAGAACACCTGCCGCAACTCGAGAAAATCCAGGAAGTTCTCCCTTCCAGGCGAGATGAGGCCTATTTCCGATGAGGCGTCTGGAGACTAATGACACCTAACCTCTGGAACTTCGAAAGGGTCTTTCACACCCTTGCTGCAACTCAAGAAGTTCACCGCCATACCCGTCTCCACTCGAGAGGAAGCACGATGGTCCCGCCCACATCCAGAGGAGCCCCGTTTCCCCCTCGTAGCTCGAGATGAGGGATCCTTTCCCTGCTTTCAACGGGAAAGTATTCCCGTCATTCCCGTCGCATCTCAAGAGGAGGCACTCTCAACAGGAAAGGCAAGAGGAACTCCATGGTCGTACCACCATTCCAAGAGTCCCCCAGATGTCTCAGTCCATTCCAGAGGAAACTCTTTGCCCTGGACTGGCTCATCTTTCATGCCGAGGATCGACTCACACCACGGTGGCACGTGGGACAGCCCTGAGGGAAAGCCTCGAGGGAAAGCCTCGAGGGAAAACCACAGATCCTTTGATCCACGCGAAGGGAAGCGTGACATTGCTGCTACAGCCTGGAAGGAAAGCGCACGTGCATGCCCCCACTCGAGACGAGGCCTGACTCCCCTGGGGAGACTCCAGAAGTACCCAAAGATCCATGTCAGCCCCTGAGAGGAATCCTCGGTTCCGGCCCTGACTCCACACAAGGTTTTTGGCCCCGGTATCGACGGGAGACGAATCCCGAGAGGCCCCCTAGCAACTCGCATGGGGACTGGCCTCTACTGAGGCCACCAGGGCGGGTCCCTGAGGTCCCCGTCGTAACTCGAGAACACCTGCCCCAACTCGAGAAAATCCAGGAAGTTCTCCCTTCCAGGCGAGATGAGGCCTATTTCTGATGAGGCGTCTGGAGACTAATGACACCTAACCTCTGGAACTTCGAAAGGGTCTTTCACACCCTTGCTGCAACTCAAGAAGTTCACCGCCATACCCGTCTCCACTCGAGAGGAAGCACGATGGTCCCGCCCACATCCAGAGGAGCCCCGTTTCCCCCTCGTAGCTCGAGATGAGGGATCCTTTTCCTGCTTTCAACGGGAAAAAATTCCCGGCGTTCCCGTCGCATCTCAAGAGGAGGCACTCTCAACAGGAAAGGCGAGAGGAACTCCATGGTCGTACCACCATTCCAAGAGTCCCCCAGATGTCTCAGTCCATTCCAGAGGAAACTCTTTGCCCTGCACTGGCTCATCTTTCACGCCGAGGATCGACTCACACCACGGTGGCACGTGGGACAGCCCTGTGGGAAAGCCTCGAGGGAAAGCCTCGAGGGAAAACCACAGATCCTTTGATCCACGCGACGGGAAGCGTGACATTGCTGCTACAGCCTGGAAGGAAAGTGCACGTGCATGCCCCCTCACGAGACGAGGCCTGTCTCCCCTGGCGAGACTCCAGAAGTACCCAAAGATCCATATCAGCCCCTGAGAGGAATCCTCGGTTCTGGCCCTGACTCCACACAAGGTTTTTGGCCCCGGTATCGACGGGAGAGGAATCCCGAGAGGCCCCCTAGCAACTCGCATGGTGAGTGGCCACTCCTGAGGCCACCAGGGCGGGTCCCTGAGGTCCCCGTCGTAACTCGAGAACACCTGCCGCAACTCGAGAAAATCCAGGAAGTTCTCCCTTCCAGGCGAGATGAGGCCTATTTCCGATGAGGCGTCTGGAGACTAATGACACCTAACCTCTGGAACTTCGAAAGGGTCTTTCACACCCTTGCTGCAACTCAAGAAGTTCACTGCCATACCCGTCTCCACTCGAGAGGAAGCACGATGGTCCCGCCCACATCCAGAGGAGCCCCGTTTCCCCCTCGTAGCTCGAGATGAGGGATCCTTTGCCTGCTTTCTACGGGAAAGAATTCCCGGAGTTCCCGTCGCATCTCAAGAGGAGGCAGTCTCAACAGGAAAGGCGAGAGGAACTCCATGGTCGTACCACCATTCCAAGAGTCCCCCAGATGTCTCAGTCCATTCCAGAGGAACCTCTTTGCCCTGCACTGGCTCATCTTTCACGCCGAGGATCGACTCACACCATGGTGGCACGTGGGACAGCCCTGTGGGAAAGCCTCGAGGGAAAACCACAGAACCTTTGATCCACGCGAAGGGAAGCGTGACATTGCTGCTACAGCCTGGAAAGAAAACGCACGTGCATGCCCCCACTCGAGACGAGGCCTGACTCCCCTGCGGAGACTCCAGAAGTACCCAAAGATCCATGTCAGCCCCTGAGAGGAATCCTCGTTTCCGGCCCTGACTCCACACAAGGTTTTTGGCCCCGGTATCGACGGGAGAGGAGTCTCGCGAGGCCCCCTAGCAACTCGCATGTGGACTGGCCTCTCCTGAGGCCACCAGGGCGGGTCCCTGAGGTCCCCGTCGTAACTCGAGAACACCTGCCGCATCTCGAGAAAATCCAGGAAGTTCTCCCTTCCAGGCGAGATGAGGCCTATTTCCGATGAGGCGTCTGGAGACTAATGACACCTAACCTCTGGAACTTCGAAAGGGTCTTTCACACCCTTGCTGCAACTCAAGAAGTTCACTTCCATACCCGTCTCCACTAGAGAGGAAGCAGGATGGTCCCGCCCACATCCAGAGGAGCCCCGTTTCCCCCTCGTAGCTCGAGATGAGGGATCCTTTGCCTGCTTTCAACGGGAAAGAATTCCCGGCGTTCCCGTCGCATCTCAAGAGGAGGCACTCTCAACAGGAAAGGCGAGAGGAACTCCATGGTCGTACCACCATTCCAAGAGTCCCCCAGATGTCTCAGTCCATTCCAGAGGAAGCTCTTTGCCCTGCACTGGCTCATCTTTCACGCAGAGGATCGACTCACACCACGGAGGCACGTGGGACAGCCCTGTGGGAAAGCCTCGAGGGAAAGCCTCGAGGGAAAACCACAGATCCTTTGATCCACGCGACGGTAAGCGTGACATTGCTGCTACAGCCTGGAAGGAAAGCACACGTGCATGCCCCCACTCGAGACGAGGCCTGACTCCCCTGGGGAGACTCCAGAAGTACCCAAAGATCCATGTCAGCCCCTGAGAGGAATCCTCGGTTCCGGCCCTGACTCCACACAAGGTATTTGGCACCGGTATCGACGGGAGAGGAATCCCGAGAGGCCCCCTAGCAACTCGCATGGGGACTGGCCTTTCCTGAGGCCACCAGGGAGGGTCCCTGAGGTCCACGTCGTAACTCGAGAACACCTGCTGCAACTCGAAAAATCCAGGAAGTTCTCCCTTCCAGGCGAGATGAGGCCTATTTCCGATGAGGCTTCTGGAGACTAATGACACCTAACCTCTGGAACTTCGAAAGGGTCTTTCACACCCTTGCTGCAACTCAAGAAGTTCACCGCCATACCCGTCTCCACTCGAGAGGAAGCACGATGGTCCCGCCCACATCCAGAGGAGCCCCGTTTCCCCCTCGTAGCTCGAGATGAGGGATCCTTTCCCTGCTTTCAACGGGAAAGAATTCCAGGCGTTCCCGTCGCATCTCAAGAGGAGGCACTCTCAACAGGAAAGGCGAGAGGAACTCCATGATCGTACCACCATTCCAAGAGTCCCCCAGATGTATCAGTCCATTCCAGAGGAACCTCTTTGCCCTGCACTGGCTCATCTTTCACGCCGAAGATCGACTCACACCACGGTGGCACGTGGGACAGCCCTGTGGGAAAGCCTGGAGGGAAAACCACAGATCCTTTGATCCATGGGTCGAGAAGCGTGACATTGCTGCTACAGCTTGGAAGGATAGCGCACGTGCATGCCCCCACTCGAGACGAGGCCTGACTCCCCTGCGGAGACTCCAGAAGTACCCAAAGATCCATGTCAGCCCCTGAGAGGAATCCTCGGTTCCGGCCCTGACTCCACACAAGCTTTTTGGCCCCGGTATCGACGGGAGAGGAATTCCGAGAGGACCACTAGCAACTCGCATGTGGCCTGGCCTCTCCTGAGGCCACCAGGGCGGGTCCCTGAGGTCCCCGTCGTAACTCGAGAACACCTGCCGCATCTCGAGAAAATCCAGGAAGTTCTCCCTTCCAGGCGAGAAGAATCCTATTTCCGATGAGGCGTCTGGAGACTAATGACACCTAACCTCTGGAATTTCTAAAGGGTCTTTCACACCCTTGCTGCAACTCAAGAAGTTCACTTCCATACCCGTCTCCACTCGAGAGGAAGCAGGATGGTCCCGCCCACATCCAGAGGAGCCCCGTTTCCCCCTCGTAGCTCGAGATGAGGGATCCTTTGCCTGCTTTCAACGGGAAAGAATTCCCGGCGTTCCCATCGCATCTCAAGAGGAGGCACTCTCAACAGGAAAGGCGAGAGGAACTCCATGGTGGTACCACCATTCCAAGGTCCCCCAGATGTCTCAGTACATTCCAGAGGAAGCTCTTTGCCCTGCACTGGCTCATCTTTCACGCCGAGGATCGACTCACACCACGGTGGCACGTGGGACAGCCCTGTGGGAAAGCCTCGAGGGAAAGCCTCGAGGGAAAACCACAGATCCTATGATCCACGCGACGGGAAGCGTGACATTGCTGCTACAGCCTGGAAGGAAAGTGCACGTGCATGCCCCCTCACGAGACGAGGCCTGTCTCCCCTGGCGAGACTCCAGAAGTACCCAAAGATCCATATCAGCCCCTGAGAGGAATCCTCGGTTCTGGCCCTGACTCCACACAAGGTTTTTGGCCCCGGTATCGACGGGAGAGGAATCCCGAGAGCCCCCCTAGCAACTCGCATGGTGACAGGCCACTCCTGAGGCCACCAGGGAGGGTCCCTGAGGTCCCCGTCGTAACTCGAGAACACCTGCCGCAACTCGAGAAAATCCAGGAAGTTCTCCCTTCCAGGCGAGATGAGGCCTATTTCCGATGAGGCGTCTGGAGACTAATGACACCTAACCTCTGGAACTTCGAAAGGGTCTTTCACACCCTTGCTGCAACTCAAGAAGTTCACCGCCATACCCGTCTCCACTCGAGAGGAAGCACGATGGTCCCGCCCACATCCAGAGGAGCCCCGTTTCCCCCTCGTAGCTCGAGATGAGGGATCCTTTGCCTGCTTTCAACGGGAAAGAATTCCCGGAGTTCCCGTCGCATCTCAAGAGGAGGCACTCTCAACAGGAAAGGCGAGAGGAACTCCATGGTCGTACCACCATTCCAAGAGTCCCCCAGATGTCTCAGTCCATTCCAGAGGAACCTCTTTGCCCTGCACTGGCTCATCTTTCACGCCGAGGATCGACTCACACCACGGTGGCACGTGGGACAGCCCTGTGGGAAAGCCTCGAGGGAAAACCACAGATCCTTTGATCCACGCGACGGGAAGCGTGACATTGCTGCTACAGCATGGAAAGAAAACGCACGTGCATGCCCCCACTCGAGACGAGGCCTGACTCCTCTGCGGAGACTCCAGAAGTACCCAAAGATCCATGTCAGCCCCTGAGAGGAATCCTCGTTTCCGGCCCTGACTCCACACAAGGTTTTTGGCCCCGGTATCGACGGGAGAGGAATCCCGAGAGGCCCCCTAGCAACTCGCATGTGGACTGCCCTCTCCTGAGGCCACCAGGGCGGGTCCCTGAGGTCCCCGTCGTAACTCGAGAACACCTGCCGCATCTCGAGAAAATCCAGGAAGTTCTCCCTTCCAGGCGAGATGAGGCCTATTTCCGATGAGGCGTCTGGAGACTAATGACACCTAACCTCTGGAACTTCGAAAGGGTCTTTCACACCCTTGCTGCAACTCAAGAAGTTCACCGCCATACCCGTCTCCACTCGAGAGGAAGCACGATGGTCCCGCCCACATCCAGAGGAGCCCCGTTTCCCCCTCGTAGCTCGAGATGAGGGATCCTTTGCCTGCTTTCAACGGGAAAGAATTCCCGGCGTTCCCGTCGCATCTCAAGAGGAGGCACTCTCAACAGGAAAGGCGAGAGGAACTCCATGGTCGTACCACCATTCCAAGAGTACCCCAGATGTCTCAGTCCATTCCAGAGGAACCTCTTTGCCCTGCACTGGCTCATCTTTCACGCCGAGGATCCACTCACACCACGGTGGCACGTGGGACAGCCCTGTGGGAAAGCCTCGAGGGAAAACCACAGATCCTTTGATCCACGCCACGGGAAGCGTGACATTGCTGCTACAGCCGGGAAGGAAAGCGCACGTGCATGCCCCCACTCGAGAAGAGTCCTAACTCCCCTGGGGAGACTCCAGAAGTACCCAAAGATCCATGTCAGCCCCTGAGAGGAATCCTCGGTTCCGGCCCTGACTCCACACAAGGTTTTTGGCCCCGGTATCGACGGGAGAGGAATCCCAAGAGGCCCCCTAGCACCTCGCATGGGGACTGGCCTCTCCTGAGGCCACCAGGGCGGGTCCCTGAGGTCCCCGTCGTAACTCGAGAACACCTGCCGCAACTCGAGAAAATCCAGGAAGTTCTCCCTTTCAGGCGAGATGAGGCCTATTTACGATGAGGCGTCTGGAGACTAATGACACCTAACCTCTGGAACTTCGAAAGGGTCTTTCACACCCTTGCTGCAACTCAAGAAGTTCACCGCCATACCCGTCTCCACTCGAGAGGAAGCACGATGGTCCCGCCCACATCCAGAGGAGCCCCGTTTCCCCCTCGTATCTCGAGATGAGGGAACCTTTCCCTGCTTTAGACGGGAAAGAATTCCCGGCGTTCCCGTCGCATCTCAAGAGGAGGCACTCTCAACAGGAAAGACGAGAGGAACTCCATGGTCGTACCACCATTCCAGGAGTCCCCCAGATGTCTCAGTCCATTCCAGAGGAACCTCTTTGCCCTGCACTGGCTCATCTTTCACGCCGAGGATCGACTCACACCACGGTGGCACGTGGGACAGCCCTGTGGGAAAGCCTCGAGGGAAAACCACAGAACCTTTGATCCACGCGAAGGGAAGCGTGACATTGCTGCTACAGCCTGGAAAGAAAACGCACGTGCATGCCCCCACTCGAGACGAGGCCTGACTCCCCTGCGGAGACTCCAGAAGTACCCAAAGATCCATGTCAGCCAGTGAGAGGAATCCTCGTTTCCGGCCCTGACTCCACACAAGGTTTTTGGCCCCGGTATCGACGGGAGAGGAATCTCGCGAGGCCCCCTAGCAACTCGCATGTGGACTGGCCTCTCCTGAGGCCACCAGGGCGGGTCCCTGAGGTCCCCGTCGTAACTCGAGAACACCTGCCGCATCTCGAGAAAATCCAGGAAGTTCTCCCTTCCAGGCGAGATGAGGCCTATTTCCGATGAGGCGTCTGGAGACTAATGACACCTAACCTCTGGAACTTCGAAAGGGTCTTTCACACCCTTGCTGCAACTCAAGAAGTTCACTTCCATACCCGTCTCCACTAGAGAGGAAGCAGGATGGTCCCGCCCACATCCAGAGGAGCCCCGTTTCCCCCTCGGAGCTCGAGATGAGGGATCCTTTGCCTGCTTTCAACGGGAAAGAATTCCCGGCGTTCCCGTCGCATCTCAAGAGGAGGCACTCTCAACAGGAAAGGCGAGAGGAACTCCATGGTCGTACCACCATTCCAAGAGTCCCCCAGATGTCTCAGTCCATTCCAGAGGAAGCTCTTTGCCCTGCACTGGCTCATCTTTCACGCAGAGGATCGACTCACACCACGGAGGCACGTGGGACAGCCCTGTGGGAAAGCCTCGAGGGAAAGCCTCGAGGGAAAACCACAGATCCTTTGATCCACGCGACGGGAAGCGTGACATTGCTGCTACAGCCTGGAAGGAAAGCACACGTGCATGCCCCCACTCGAGACGAGGCCTGACTCCCCTGGGGAGACTCCAGAAGTACCCAAAGATCCATGTCAGCCCCTGAGAGGAATCCTCGGTTCCGGCCCTGACTCCACACAAGGTATTTGGCACCGGTATCGACGGGAGAGGAATCCCGAGAGGCCCCCTAGCAACTCGCATGGGGACTGGCCTTTCCTGAGGCCACCAGGGAGGGTCCCTGAGGTCCACGTCGTAACTCGAGAACACCTGCTGCAACTCGAGAAAATCCAGGAAGTTCTCCCTTCCAGGCGAGATGAGGCCTATTTCCGATGAGGCTTCTGGAGACTAATGACACCTAACCTCTGGAACTTCGAAAGGGTCTTTCACACCCTTGCTGCAACTCAAGAAGTTCACCGCCATACCCGTCTCCACTCGAGAGGAAGCACGATGGTCCCGCCCACATCCAGAGGAGCCCCGTTTCCCCCTCGTAGCTCGAGATGAGGGATCCTTTCCCTGCTTTCAACGGGAAAGAATTCCAGGCGTTCCCGTCGCATCTCAAGAGGAGGCACTCTCAACAGGAAAGGCGAGAGGAACTCCATGATCGTACCACCATTCCAAGAGTCCCCCAGATGTATCAGTCCATTCCAGAGGAACCTCTTTGCCCTGCACTGGCTCATCTTTCACGCCGAAGATCGACTCACACCACGGTGGCACGTGGGACAGCCCTGTGGGAAAGCCTGGAGGGAAAACCACAGATCCTTTGATCCATGGGTCGAGAAGCGTGACATTGCTGCTACAGCTTGGAAGGATAGCGCACGTGCATGCCCCCACTCGAGACGAGGCCTGACTCCCCTGCGGAGACTCCAGAAGTACCCAAAGATCCATGTCAGCCCCTGAGAGGAATCCTCGGTTCCGGCCCTGACTCCACACAAGCTTTTTGGCCCCGGTATCGACGGGAGAGGAATTCCGAGAGGCCCACTAGCAACTCGCATGTGGCCTGGCCTCTCCTGAGGCCACCAGGGCGGGTCCCTGAGGTCCCCGTCGTAACTCGAGAACACCTGCCGCATCTCGAGAAAATCCAGGAAGTTCTCCCTTCCAGGCGAGAAGAATCCTATTTCCGATGAGGCGTCTGGAGACTAATGACACCTAACCTCTGGAATTTCTAAAGGGTCTTTCACACCCTTGCTGCAACTCAAGAAGTTCACTTCCATACCGTCTCCACTCGAGAGGAAGCAGGATGGTCCCGCCCACATCCAGCGGAGCCCCGTTTCCCCCTCGTAGCTCGAGATGAGGGATCCTTTCCCTGCTTTCAACGGGAAAAAATTCCCGGCGTTCCCGTCGCATCTCAAGAGGAGGCACTCTCAACAGGAAAGGCGAGAGGAACTCCATGGTCGTACCACCATTCCAAGAGTCCCCCAGATGTCTCAGTCCATTCCAGAGGAACCTCTTTGCCCTGCACTGGCTCATCTTTCACGCCGAGGATCGACTCACACCACTGTGGCACGTGGGACAGCCCTGTGGGAAAGTCTCGAGGGAAAACCACAGATCCTTTGATACACGCTTCGGGAAGCGTGACATTGCTGCTACAGCCTGGAAGGAAAGCGCACGTGCATGCCCCCACTCGAGTCGAGGCCTGACTCCCCTGGGGAGACTCCAGAAGTACCCAAAGATCCATGTCAGCCCCTGAGAGGAATCCTCGGTTCCGGCCCTGACTCCACACAAGCTTTTTGGCCCCGGTATCGACGGGAGAGGAATCCCGAGAGGCCCCCTAGCACCTCGCATGGGGACTGGCCTCTCCTGAGGCCACCAGGGCGGGTCCCTGAGGTCCCCGTCTTAACTCGGGAACACCTGCCGCAACTCGAGAAAATCCAGGAAGTTCTCCCTTCCAGGCGAGATGAGGCCTATTTCCGATGAGGCGTCTGGAGACTAATGACACCTAACCTTTGGAATTTCGAAAGGGTCTTTCACACCCTTGCTGCAACTCAAGAAGTTCACCGCCATACCCGTCTCCACTCGAGAGGAAGCACGATGGTCCCGCCCACATCCAGAGGAGCCCCGTTTCCCTCTCGGAGCTCGAGATGAGGGATCCTTTCCTGCTTTCAACGGGAAGGAATTCCCGGCGTTCCCGTCGCATCTCAAGAGGAGGCACTCTCAACAGGAAAGGCGAGAGGAACTCCATGGTCGTACCACCATTCCTAGAGTCCCCCAGATGTCTCAGTCCATTCCAGAGGAACCTCTTTGCCCTGCACTGGCTCATCTTTCACGCCGAGGATCGACTCACACCACGGAGGCACGTGGGACAGCCCTGTGGGAAAGCCTCGAGGGAAAGCCTCGAGGGAAAACCACAGATCCTTTGATCCACGCGACGGGAAGCGTGACATTGCTGCTACAGCCTGGAAGGAAAGCGCACGTGCATGCCCCCACTCGAGACGAGGCCTGTCTCCCCTGGCGAGACTCCAGAAGTACCCAAAGATCCATATAAGCCCCTGAGAGGAATCCTCGGTTCCGACCCTGACTCCACACAAGGTTTTTGGCCTTGGTATCGACGGGAGAGGAATCCCGAGAGGCCCCCTAGCACCTCGCATGGGGACTGGCCTCTCCTGAGGCCACCAGGGCGGGTCCCTGAGGTCCCCGTCGTAACTCGAGAACACCTGCCGCAACTCGAGAAAATCCAGGAAGTTCTCCCTTCCAGGCGAGATGAGGCCTATTTCCGATGAGGCGTCTGGAGACTAATGACACCTAACCTCTCGAACTTCGAAAGGGTCTTTCACACCCTTGCTGCAACTCAAGAAGTTCACCGCCATACCCGTCTCCACTCGAGAGGAAGCACGATGGTCCCGCCCACATCCAGAGGAGCCCCGTTTCCCCCTCTTAGCTCGAGATGAGGGATCCTTTCCCTGCTTTCAACGGGAAAGAATTCCCGGTGTTCCCGTCGTATCTCAAGAGGAGGCACTCTCAACAGGAAAGGCGAGAGGAACTCCATGGTCGTACCACCATTCCAAGAGTCCCCCAGATGTCTCAGTCCATTCCAGAGGAACCTCTTTGCCCTGCACTGGCTAATCTTTCACGCCGAGGATCGACTCACACCACGGTGGCACGTGGGACAGCCCTGTTGGAAAGCCTCGAGGGAAAGCCTCGAGGGAATACCACAGATCCTTTGATCCACGCGACGGGAAGCGTGACATTGCTGCTACAGCCTGGAAGGAAAGCGCACGTGCATGCCCCCACTCGAGTCGAGGCCTGACTCCCCTGGGGAGACTCCAGAAGTACCCAAAGATCCATGTCAGCCCCTGAGAGGAATCCTCGGTTCCGGCCTTGACTCCACACAAGCTTTTTGGCCCCGGTATCGACGGGAGAGGAATCCCGAGAGGCCCCCTAGCACCTCGCATGGGGACTGGCCTCTCCTGAGGCCACCAGGGCGGGTCCCTGAGGTCCCCGTCTTAACTCGAGAACACCTGCCGCAACTCGAGAAAATCCAGGAAGTTCTCCCTTCCAGGCGAGATGAGGCCTATTTCCGATGAGGCGTCTGGAGACTAATGACACCTAACCTTTGGAATTTCGAAAGGGTCTTTCACACCCTTGCTGCAACTCAAGAAGTTCACCGACATGCCCGTCTCCACTCGAGAGGAAGCACGATGGTCCCGCCCACATCCAGAGGAGCCCCGTTTCCCTCTCCGAGCTCGAGATGAGGGATCCTTTCCTGCTTTCAACGGGAAGGAATTCCTAGCGTTCCCGTCGCATCTCAAGAGGAGGCACTCTCAACAGGAAAGGCGAGAGGAACTCCATGGGCGTACCACCATTCCAAGAGTACCCCAGATGTCTCAGTCCATTCCAGAGGAACCTCTTTGCCCTGCACTGGCTCATCTTTCACGCCGAGGATCAACTCACACCACGGTGGCACGTGGGACAGCCCTGTGGGAAAGTCTCGAGGGAAAACCACAGATCCTTTGATACACGCCACGGGAAGCGTGACATTGCTGCTACAGCCTGGAAGGAAAGCGCACGTGCATGCCCCCACTCGAGTCGAGGCCTGACTCCCCTGGGGAGACTCCAGAAGTACCCAAAGATCCATGTCAGCCCCTGAGAGGAATCCTCGGTTCCGGCCCTGACTCCACACAAGCTTTTTGGCCCCGGTATCGACGGGAGA
The DNA here is from genome assembly GCF_032405125.1 of Capricornis sumatraensis. NCBI lineage: Eukaryota > Metazoa > Chordata > Mammalia > Artiodactyla > Bovidae > Capricornis > Capricornis sumatraensis. The sequence goes on from NW_027184627.1 coordinate 690,277, forward strand.
GGAATCCCGAGAGGCCCCCTAGCACCTCGCATGGGGACTGGCCTCTCCTGAGGCCACCAGGGCGGGTCCCTGAGGTCCCCGTCTTAACTCGAGAACACCTGCCGCAACTCGAGAAAATCCAGGAAGTTCTCCCTTCCAGGCGAGATGAGGCCTATTTCCGATGAGGCGTCTGGAGACTAATGACACCTAACCTTTGGAATTTCGAAAGGGTCTTTCACACCCTTGCTGCAACTCAAGAAGTTCACCGCCATACCCGTCTCCACTCGAGAGGAAGCACGATGGTCCCGCCCACATCCAGAGGAGCCCCGTTTCCCTCTCGGAGCTCGAGATGAGGGATCCTTTCCTGCTTTCAACGGGAAGGAATTCCCGGCGTTCCCGTCGCATCTCAAGAGGAGGCACTCTCAACAGGAAAGGCGAGAGGAACTCCATGGTCGTACCACCATTCCTAGAGTCCCCCAGATGTCTCAGTCCATTCCAGAGGAACCTCTTTGCCCTGCACTGGCTCATCTTTCACGCCGAGGATCGACTCACACCACGGAGGCACGTGGGACAGCCCTGTGGGAAAGCCTCGAGGGAAAGCCTCGAGGGAAAACCACAGATCCTTTGATCCACGCGACGGGAAGCGTGACATTGCTGCTACAGCCTGGAAGGAAAGCGCACGTGCATGCCCCCACTCGAGACGAGGCCTGTCTCCCCTGGCGAGACTCCAGAAGTACCCAAAGATCCATATAAGCCCCTGAGAGGAATCCTCGGTTCCGACCCTGACTCCACACAAGGTTTTTGGCCTTGGTATCGACGGGAGAGGAATCCCGAGAGGCCCCCTAGCACCTCGCATGGGGACTGGCCTCTCCTGAGGCCACCAGGGCGGGTCCCTGAGGTCCCCGTCGTAACTCGAGAACACCTGCCGCAACTCGAGAAAATCCAGGAAGTTCTCCCTTCCAGGCGAGATGAGGCCTATTTCCGATGAGGCGTCTGGAGACTAATGACACCTAACCTCTCGAACTTCGAAAGGGTCTTTCACACCCTTGCTGCAACTCAAGAAGTTCACCGCCATACCCGTCTCCACTCGAGAGGAAGCACGATGGTCCCGCCCACATCCAGAGGAGCCCCGTTTCCCCCTCTTAGCTCGAGATGAGGGATCCTTTCCCTGCTTTCAACGGGAAAGAATTCCCGGTGTTCCCATCGTATCTCAAGAGGAGGCACTCTCAACAGGAAAGGCGAGAGGAACTCCATGGTCGTACCACCATTCCAAGAGTCCCCCAGATGTCTCAGTCCATTCCAGAGGAACCTCTTTGCCCTGTACTGGCTCATCTTTCACGCCGAGGATCGACTCACACCACGGAGGCACGTGGGACAGCCCTGTGGGAAAGCCTCGAGGGAAAGCCTCGAGGGAAAACCACAGATCCTTTGATCCACGCGACGGGAAGCGTGACATTGCTGCTACAGCCTGGAAGGAAAGCGCACGTGCATGCCCCAACTCGAGACGAGCCCTGACTCCCTTGGGGAGACTCCAGAAATACCCAAAGATCCATGTCAGCCCCTGAGAGGAATCCTCGGTTCCGCCCCTGACTCCACACAAGGTTTTTGGCCCCGGTATCGACGGGAGAGGAATCCCGAGAGGCCCCCTAGCAACTCCCATGGGGACTGGCCTCTCCTGAGGCCACCAGGGCGGGTCCCTGAGGTCCCCGTCGTAACTCGAGAACACCTGCCGCAACTCGAGAAAATCCAGGAAGTTCTCCCTTCCAGGCGAGATGAGGCCTATTTCCGATGAGGCGTCTGGAGACTAATGACACCTAAACTCTGGAACTTCGAAAGGGTCTTTCACACCCTTGCTGCAACTCAAGAAGTTCACCGCCATATGCGTCTCCACTCGAGAGGAAGCACGATGGTCCCGCCCACATCCAGAGGAGCCCCGTTTCCCCCTCGTAGCTCGAGATGAGGGATCCTTTCCCTGCTTTCAACGGGAAAGAATTCCCGGCGTTCCCGTCGCATCTCAAGAGGAGGCACTCTCAACAGGAAAGGCGAGAGGAACTCCATGGTCGTACCACCATTCCAAGAGTCCCCCAAATGTCTCAGTCCATTCCAGAGGAACCTCTTTGCCCTGCACTGGCTCATCTTTCACGCCGAGGATCGACTCACACCACGGTGGCACGTGGGACAGCCCTGTGGGAAAGCCTCGAGGGAAAACCACAGATCCATTGATCCACGCGACGGGAAGCGTGACATTGCTGCTACAGCCTGGAAGGAAAGCGCACGTGCATGCCCCCACTCGAGACGAGGCCTGACTCCCCTGGGGAGACTCCAGAACTACCCAAAGATCCATGTCAGCCCCTGAGAGGAATCCTCGGTTCCGGCCCTGACTGCACACAAGGTTTTTGGCCCCGGTATCGACGGGAGAGGAATCCCCATAGGCCCCCTAGCACCTCGCATGGGGACTGGCCTCTCCTTAGGCCACCAGAGCGGGTCCCTGAGGTCCCCGTCGTAACTCGAGAACACCTGCCGCAACTCGAGAAAATCCAGGAAGTTCTCCATTCCAGGCGAGATGAGGCCTATTTCCGATGAGGCGTCTGGAGACTAATGACACCTAACCTCTGGAACTTCGAAAGGGTCTTTCACACACTTGCTGCAACTCAAGAAGTTCACCGCCATACCCGTCTCCACTCGAGAGGAAGCACGATGGTCCCGCCCACATCCAGAGGAGCCCCGTTTCCCCCTCGTAGCTCGAGATGAGGGATCCTTTCCCTGCTTTCAACGGGAAAGTATTCCCGTCATTCCCGTCGCATCTCAAGTGGAGGCACTCTCAACAGGAAAGGCGAGAGGAATTCCATGGTCGTACCACCATTCCAAGAGTCCCCCAGATGTCTCAGTCCATTCCAGAGGAACCTCTTTGCCCTGCACTGGCTCATCTTTCACGCCGAGGATCGACTCACACCACGGTGGCACGTGGCACAGCCATGTGGGAAAGCCTCGAGGGAAAGCCTCGAGGGAAAACCACAGATCCTTTGATCCACGCCACGGGAAGCGTGACATTGCTGCTACAGCCTGGAAGGAAAGCGCACGTGCATGCCCCCACTCGAGACGAGGCCTGAATCCCCTGGGGAGACTCCAGAAGTACCCAAAGATCCATGTCAGCCCCTGAGAGGAATCCTCGTTTCCGGCCCTGACTGCACACAAGGTTTTTGGCCCCGGTATCGACGGGAGAGGAATCCCGAGAGGCCCCCTAGCAACTCGCATGGGGACTGGCCTCTCCTGAGGCCACCAGGGCGGGTCCCTGAGGTCCCCGTCGTAACTCGAGAACACCTGCCGCAACTCGAGAAAATCCAGGAAGTTCTCCCTTCCAGGCGAGATGAGGCCTATTTCCGATGAGGCGTCTGGAGACTAATGACACCCAACCTCTGGAACTTCAAAAGGGTCTTTCACACCCTTGCTGCTACTCAAGAAGTTCACCTCCTTGCCCGTCTCCACTCGAGAGGAAGCACGATGGTCCCGCCCACATCCAGAGGAGCCCCGTTTCCCCCTCGTAGCTAGAGATGAGGGATCCTTTCCCTGCTTTCAACGGGAAAGAATTCCCGGCATTCCCGTCGCATCTCAAGAGGAGGCACTCTCAACAGGAAAGGCGAGAGGAACTCCATGGTTGTACCACCATTCCAAGAGTCCCCCAGATGTCTGAGTCCATTCCAGAGGAACCTCTTTGCCCTGCACTGGCTCATCTTTCATGCCGAGGATCGACTCACACCACGGTGGCACGTGGGACAGCCCTGTGGGAAAGCCTCGAGGGAAAGCCTCGAGGGAAAACCACAGATCCTTTGATCCACGCGACGGGAAGCGTGACATTGCTGCTACAGCCTGGAAGGAAAGCACACGTGCATGCCCCCACTCGAGACGAGGCCTGACTCCCCTGGGGAGACTCCAGAAGTACCCAAAGATCCATGTCAGCCCCTGAGAGGAATCCTCGGTTCCGGCCCTGACTCCACACAAGGTTTTTGGCCCCGGTATCGACGGGAGAGGAATCCCGAGAGGCCCCCTAGCAACTCGCATGGGGACTGGCTGTTCTTGAGGCCACCAGGGCGGGTCCCTGAGATCCCCGTCGTAACTCGAGAACACCTGCCGCAACTCGAGAAAATCCAGGAAGTTCTCCCTTCCAGGCGAGATGAGGCCTATTTCCGATGAGGCGTCTGGAGACTAATGACACCTAACCTCTGGAACTTCGAAAGGGTCTTTCACACCCTTGCTGCAACTCAAGAAGTTCACCGCCATACCCGTCTCCACTCGAGAGGAAGCACGATGGTCCCGCCCACATCCAGAGGAGCCCCGTTTCCCCCTCGGAGCTCGAGATGAGGGACCCTTTCCCTGCTTTCAACGGGAAAGAATTCCCGGCGTTCCCGTCGCATCTCAAGAGGAGGCACTCTCAACAGGAAAGGCGAGAGGAACTCCATGGTCGTACCACCATTCCAAGAGTCCCCCAGATGTCTCAGTCCATTCCAGAGGAACCTCTTTGCCCTGCACTGGCTCATCTTTGACGCCGAGGATCGACTCACACCACGGTGGCACGTGGGACAGACCTGCGGGAAAGCCTCGAGGGAAAGCCTCGAGGGAAAACCACAGATCCTTTGATGCACGCGACGGGAAGCGTGACATTGCTGCTACAGCCTGGAAGGAAAGCGCACGTGCATGCCCCCACTCGAGACGAGGCCTGACTCCCCTGGGGAGACTCCAGAAGTACCCAAAGATCCATGTCACCCCTGTGAGGAATCCTCGGTTCCGGCCCTGACTCCACACAAGGTTTTTGGCCCTAGTATCGACGGGAGAGGAATCCCGAGAGGCCCCCTAGCAACTCGCATGGGGACTGGCCTCTCCTGAGGCCATCAGGGCGGGTCCCTTTGGTACGCGTCGTAACTCGAGAACACCTGCCGCACCTCGAGAAAATCCAGGAAGTTCTCCCTTCCAGGCGAGATGAGGTCTATTTCCGATGAGGCATCTGGAGACTGACACGTAACCTCTGGAACTTCGAAAGGGTCTTTCACACCCTTGCTGCAACTCAAGAAGTTCACCGCCATACCCGTCTCCACTCGAGATGAAGCACGATGGTCCCGCCCACATCCAGAGGAGCCCCGTTTTCCCCTCGTAAGCTCGAGATGAGGGATCCTTTCCCTGGTTTCAAAGGGAAAGAGTTCCCGGCGTTCCCGTCGCATCTCAAGAGGAGGCACTCTCAACAGGAAAGGCGAGAGGAACTCCATGGTCGTACCACCATTCCAAGAGTCCCCCAGATATCTCAGTCCATTCCAGAGGAACCTCTTTGTCCTGCACTGGCTCATCTTTCACGCCGAGGATCGACTCACACCACGGTGGCACGTGGGACAGCCCTGTGGGAAAGCCTCGAGGGAAAACCACAGATCCTTTGATCCACGCGACGGGAAGCCTGACATTGCTGCTACAGCCTGGAAGGAAAGTGCACGTGCATGCCCCCACTCGAGACGAGGCCTGACTCCCCTGGGGAGACTCCAGAAGTACCCAAAGATCCATGTCAGCCCCTGAGAGGAATCCTCGGTTCCGGCCCTGACTCCATACAAGGTTTTTGGCCCCGGTATCGACGGGAGAGGAATCCCGAGAGGCCCCCTAGCAACTCGCATAGGGACTGGCCTCTCCTGAGGCCACCAGGGCGGGTTCCTGAGGTCCCCGTCGTAACTCGAGAACACCTGCCGCAACTCGAGAAAATCCAGGAAGTTCTCCCTTCCTGGCGAGATGAGGCCTATTTCCTATGTGGCGTCTGGAGACTAATGACACCTAACCTCTGGAACTTCGAAAGGGTCTTTCACACCCTTGCTGCAACTCAAGAAGTTCACCACCATACCCGTCTCCACTAGAGAGGAAGCACGATGGTCCCGCCCACATCCAGAGGAGCCCCGTTTCCCCCTCGTAGCTCGAGATAAGGGATCCTTTTCCTGCTTTCAACGGGAAAGAATTCCCGGCGTTCCCGTCGCATCTCAAGAGGAGGCACTCTCAACAGGAAAGGCGAGAGGAACTCCATGGTCGTACCACCATTCCAAGAGTCCCCCAGATGTCTCAGTCCATTCCAGAGGAACCTCTTTGCCCTGCACTGGCTCATCTTTCACGCCGAGGATCGACTCACACCACGGTGGCACGTGGGACAGCCCTGTGGGAAAGCCTCGAGGGAAAGCCTCGAGGGAAAACCACAGATCCTTTGATCCACTCGACTGGAAGCGTGACATTGCTGCTACAGCCTGGAAGGAAAGCGCACGTGCATGCCCCCACTCGAGACGAGGCCTGACTCCCCTGGGGGGACTCCAGAAGAACCCAAAGATCCATGTCAGCCCCTGAGAGGAATCCTCGGTTCCGGCCCTGACTCCATACAATGTTTTTGGCCCCGGTATTGACGGGAGAGGAATCCCGAGAGGCCCCCTAGCAACTCGCATGGGGACTGGCCTCTCCTGAGGCCACCAGGGCGGGTCCCTGAGGTCCCCGTCGTAACTCGAGAACACCTGCCCCAACTCGAGAAAATCCAGGAAGTTCTCCCTTCCAGGCGAGATGAGGCCTATTTCCGATGAGGCGTCTGGAGACTAATGACACCTAACCTCTGGAACTTCGAAAGGGTCTTTCACACCCTTGCTGCAACTTAAGAAGTTCACTGCCATACCCGTCTCCACTCGAGAGGAAGCACGATGGTCCCGCCCACATCCAAAGGAGCCCCGTTTCCCCCTCGGAGCTCGAGATGATGGATCCTTTCCCTGCTTTCAACGGGGAAGATTTCCCGGCGTTCCCGTCGCATCTCAAGAGGAGGCACTCTCAACAGGAAAGGCGAGAGGAACTCCATGGTCGTACCACCATTCCAAGAGTCCCCCAGATGTCTCAGTCCATTCCAGAGGAACCTCTTTGCCCTGCACTGGCTCATCTTTCACGCCGAGGATCGACTCACACCACGGTGGCACGTGGGACAGCCCTGTGGGAAAGCCTCGAGGGAAAACCACAGATCCTTTGATACACGCCACGGGAAGCGTGACATTGCTGCTACAGCCGGGAAAGAAAGCGCACGTGCATGCCCCCACTCGAGAAGAGGCCTAACTCCCCTGGGGAGACTCCAGAAGTACCCAAAGATCCATGTCAGCCCCTGAGAGGAATCCTCGGTTCCGGCCCTGACTCCACACAAGGTTTTTGGCCCCGGTATCGACGGGAGAGGAATCCCGAGAGGCCCCCTAGCACCTCGCATGGGGACTGGCCTCTCCTGAGGCCACCAGGGCGGGTCCCTGAGGTCCCCGTCGTAACTCGAGAACACCTGCCGCAACTCGAGAAAATCCAGGAAGTTCTCCCTTTCAGGCGAGATGAGGCCTATTTCCGATGAGGCGTCTGGAGACTAATGACACCTAACCTCTGGAACTTCGAAAGGGTCTTTCACACCCTTGCTGCAACTCAAGAAGTTCACCGCCATACCCGTCTCCACTCGAGAGGAAGCACGATGGTCCCGCCCACATCCAGAGGAGCCCCGTTTCCCCCTCGTATCTCGAGATGAGGGAACCTTTCCCTGCTTTAGACGGGAAAGAATTCCCGGCGTTCCCGTCGCATCTCAAGAGGAGGCACTCTCAACAGGAAAGGCGAGAGGAACTCCATGGTCGTACCACCATTCAAGGAGTCCCGAAGATGTCTCAGTCCATTCCAGAGGAACCTCTTTGCCCTGCACTGGCTCATCTTTCACGCCGAGGATCGACTCATACCACGGTGGCACGTGGGACAGCCCTGTGGGAAAGCCTCGAGGGAAAGCCTCGAGGGAAAACCACAGATCCTTTGATCCACGCGACGGGAAGCGTGACATTGCTGCTAAAGCCTGGAAGGAAAGCGCACGTGCATGCCCCCACTCCAGACGAGGCCTGACTCCCCTGGGGGGACTCCAGACGAACCCAAAGATCCATGTCAGCCCCTGAGAGGAATCCTCGGTTCCGGCCCTGACTCCATACAAAGTTTTTGGCCCCGGTATCGACGGGAGAGGAATCCCGAGAGGCCCCCTAGCAACTCGCATGGGGACTGGCCTCTCCTGAGGCCACCAGGGTGGGTCCCTGAGGTCCCCGTCGTAACTCGAGAACACCTGCCCCAACTCGAGAAAATCCAGGAAGTTCTCCCTTCCAGGCGAGATGAGGCCTATTTCCGATGAGGCGTCTGGAGACTAATGACACCTAACCTCTGGAACTTCGAAAGGGTCTTTCACACCCTTGCTGCAACTCAAGAAGTTCACTGCCATACCCGTCTCCACTCGAGAGGAAGCATGATGGTCCCGCCCACATCCAAAGGAGCCCCGTTTCCCCCTCGGAGCTCGAGATGATGGATCCTTTCCCTGCTTTCAACGGGGAAGAATTCCCGGCGTTCCCGTCGCATCTCAAGAGGAGGCACTCTCAACAGGAAAGGCGAGAGGAACTCCATGGTCGTACCACCATTCCAAGAGTCCCCCAGATGTCTCAGTCCATTCCAGAGGAACCTCTTTGCCCTGCACTGGCTCATCTTTCACGCCGAGGATCGACTCACACCACGGTGGCACGTGGGACAGCCCTGTGGGAAAGCCTCGAGGGAAAACCACAGATCCTTTGATCCACGCGACGGGAAGCGTGACATTGCTGCTACAGCCGGGAAGGAAAGTGCACGTGCATGCCCCCACTCGAGAAGAGTCCTAACTCCCCTGGGGAGACTCCAGAAGTACCCAAAGATCCATGTCAGCCCCTGAGAGGAATCCTCGGTTCCGGCCCTGACTCCACACAAGGTTTTTGGCCCCGGTATCGACGGGAGAGGAATCCCAAGAGGCCCCCTAGCACCTCGCATGGGGACTGGCCTCTCCTGAGGCCACCAGGGCGGGTCCCTGAGGTCCCCGTCGTAACTCGAGAACACCTGCCGCAACTCGAGAAAATCCAGGAAGTTCTCCCTTCCAGGCGAGATGAGGCCTATTTCCGATGAGGCGTCTGGAGACTAATGACACCTAACCTCTGGAACTTCGAAAGGGTCTTTCACACCCTTGCTGCAACTCAAGAAGTTCACCGCCATACCCGTCTCCACTCGAGAGGAAGCACGATGGTCCCGCCCACATCCAGAGGAGCCCCGTTTCCCCTTCGTATCTCGAGATGAGGGAACCTTTCCCTGCTTTAGACGGGAAAGAATTCCCGGCGTTCCCGTCGCATCTCAAGAGGAGGCACTCTCAACAGGAAAGGCGAGAGGAACTCCATGGTCGTACCACCATTCCAGGAGTCCCCCAGATGTCTCAGTCCATTCCAGAGGAACCTCTTTGCCCTGCACTGGCTCATCTTTCACGCCGAGGATCGACTCACACCACGGTGGCACGTGGGACAGCCCTGTGGGAAAGCCTCGAGGGAAAGCCTCGAGGGAAAACCACAGATTCTTTGATCCACGTGACAGGAAGCGTGACATTGCTGCTACAGCCTGGAAGGAAAGCGCACGTGCATGCCCCCACTCGAGACGAGGCCTGACTCCCCTGGGGAGACTCCAGAAGTACCCAAAGATCCATGTCAGCCCCTGAGAGGAATCCTCGGTTCCGGCCCTGACTCCACACAAGCTTTTTGGCCCCGGTATCGAAGGGAGAGGAATCCCGAGAGGCCCCCTAGCACCTCGCATGGGGACTGGCCTCTCCTGAGGCCACCAGGGCGGGTCCCTGAGGTCCCCGTCTTAACTCGAGAACACCTGCCGCAACTCGAGAAAATCCAGGAAGTTCTCCCTTCCAGGCGAGATGAGGCCTATTTCCGATGAGGCGTCTGGAGACTAATGACACCTAACCTTTGGAATTTCGAAAGGGTCTTTCACACCCTTGCTGCAACTCAAGAAGTTCACCGCCATACCCGTCTCCACTCGAGAGGAAGCACGATGGTCCCGCCCACATCCAGAGGAGCCCCGTTTCCCTCTCGGAGCTCGAGATGAGGGATCCTTTCCTGCTTTCAACGGGAAGGAATTCCCGGCGTTCCCGTCGCATCTCAAGAGGAGGCACTCTCAACAGGAAAGGCGAGAGGAACTCCATGGTCGTACCACCATTCCTAGAGTCCCCCATATATCACAGTCCATTCCAGAGGAACCTCTTTGCCCTGCACTGGCTCATCTTTCACGCCGAGGATCGACTCACACCACGGAGGCACGTGGGACAGCCCTGTGGGAAAGCCTCGAGGGAAAGCCTCGAGGGAAAACCACAGATCCTTTGATCCACGCGACGGGAAGCGTGACATTGCTGCTACAGCCTGGAAGGAAAGCGCACGTGCATGCCCCCACTCGAGACGAGGCCTGTCTCCCCTGGCGAGACTCCAGAAGTACCCAAAGATCCATATAAGCCCCTGAGAGGAATCCTCGGTTCCGACCCTGACTCCACACAAGGTTTTTGGCCTTGGTATCGACGGGAGAGGAATCCCGAGAGGCCCCCTAGCACCTCGCATGGGGACTGGCCTCTCCTGAGGCCACCAGGGCGGGTCCCTGAGGTCCCCGTCGTAACTCGAGAACACCTGCCGCAACTCGAGATAATCCAGGAAGTTCTCCCTTCCAGGCGAGATGAGGCCTATTTCCGATGAGGCGTCTGGAGACTAATGACACCTAACCTCTCGAACTTCGAAAGGGTCTTTCACACCCTTGCTGCAACTCAAGAAGTTCACCGCCATACCCGTCTCCACTCGAGAGGAAGCACGATGGTCCCGCCCACATCCAGAGGAGCCCCGTTTCCCCCTCTTAGCTCGAGATGAGGGATCCTTTCCCTGCTTTCAACGGGAAAGAATTCCCGGTGTTCCCGTCGTATCTCAAGAGGAGGCACTCTCAACAGGAAAGGCGAGAGGAACTCCATGGTCGTACCACCATTCCAAGAGTCCCCCAGATGTCTCAGTCCATTCCAGAGGAACCTCTTTGCCCTGCACTGGCTAATCTTTCACGCCGAGGATCGACTCACACCACGGTGGCACGTGGGACAGCCCTGTGGGAAAGCCTCGAGGGAAAGCCTCGAGGGAATACCACAGATCCTTTGATCCACGCGACGGGAAGCGTGACATTGCTGCTACAGCCTGGAAGGAAAGCGCACGTGCATGCCCCCACTCAGGTCGAGGCCTGACTCCTCTGGGGAGACTCCAGAAGTACCCAAAGATCCATGTCAGCCCCTGAGAGGAATCCTCGGTTCCGGCCTTGACTCCACACAAGCTTTTTGGCCCCGGTATCGACGGGAGAGGAATCCCGAGAGGCCCCCTAGCACCTCGCATGGGGACTGGCCTCTCCTGAGGCCACCAGGGCGGGTCCCTGAGGTCCCCGTCTTAACTCGAGAACACCTGCCGCAACTCGAGAAAATCCAGGAAGTTCTCCCTTCCAGGCGAGATGAGGCCTATTTCCGATGAGGCGTCTGGAGACTAATGACACCTAACCTTTGGAATTTCGAAAGGGTCTTTCACACCCTTGCTGCAACTCAAGAAGTTCACCGCCATACCCGTCTCCACTCGAGAGGAAGCACGATTGTCCCGCCCACATCCAGAGGAGCCCCGTTTCCCTCTCGGAGCTCGAGATGAGGGATCCTTTCCTGCTTTCAACGGGAAGGAATTCCTAGCGTTCCCGTCGCATCTCAAGAGGAGGCACTCTCAACAGGAAAGGCGAGAGGAACTCCATGGTCGTACCACCATTCCAAGAGTCCCCCAGATGTCTCAGTCCATTCCAGAGGAACCTCTTTGCCCTGCACTGGCTCATCTTTCACGTCGAGGATCGACTCACACCACTGTGGCACGTGGGACAGCCCTGTGGGAAAGTCTCGAGGGAAAACCACAGATCCTTTGATACACGCTTCGGGAAGCGTGACATTGCTGCTACAGCATGGAAGGAAAGCGCACGTGCATGCCCCCACTCGAGTCGAGGCCTGACTCCCCTGGGGAGACTCCAGAAGTACCCAAAGATCCATGTCAGCCCCTGAGAGGAATCCTCGGTTCCGGCCCTGACTCCACACAAGCTTGTTGGCCCCGGTATCGACGGGAGAGGAATCCCGAGAGGCCCCCTAGCACCTCGCATGGGGACTGGCCTCTCCTGAGGCCACCAGGGCGGGTCCCTGAGGTCCCCGTCTTAACTCGAGAACACCTGCCGCAACTCGAGAAAATCCAGGAAGTTCTCCCTTCCAGGCGAGATGAGGCCTATTTCCGATGAGGCGTCTGGAGACTAATTACACCTAACCTTTGGAATTTCGAAAGGGTCTTTCACACCCTTGCTGCAACTCAAGAAGTTCACCGCCATACCCGTCTCCACTCGAGAGGAAGCACGATGGTCCCGCCCACATCCAGAGGAGCCCCGTTTCCCTCTTGGAGCTCGAGATGAGGGATCCTTTCCTGCTTTCAACGGGAAGGAATTCCCGGCGTTCCCGTCGCATCTCAAGAGGAGGCACTCTCAACAGGAAAGGCGAGAGGAACTCCATGGTCGTACCACCATTCCTAGAGTCCCCCAGATGTCTCAGTCCATTCCAGAGGAACCTCTTTGCCCTGCACTGGCTCATCTTTCACGCCGAGGATCGACTCACACCACGGAGGCACGTGGGACAGCCCTGTGGGAAAGCCTCGAGGGAAAGCCTCGAGGGAAAACCACAGATCCTTTGATCCACGCGACGGGAAGCGTGACATTGCTGCTACAGCCTGGAAGGAAAGCGCACGTGCATGCCCCCACTCGAGACGAGGCCTGTCTCCCCTGGCGAGACTCCAGAAGTACCCAAAGATCCATATAAGCCCCTGAGAGGAATCCTCGGTTCCGACCCTGACTCCACACAAGGTTTTTGGCCTTGGTATCGACGGGAGAGGAATCCCGAGAGGCCCCCTAGCACCTCGCATGGGGACTGGCCTCTCCTGAGGCCACCAGGGCGGGTCCCTGAGGTCCCCGTCGTAACTCGAGAACACCTGCCGCAACTCGAGAAAATCCAGGAAGTTCTCCCTTCCAGGCGAGATGAGGCCTATTTCCGATGAGGCGTCTGGAGACTAATGACACCTAACCTCTCGAACTTCGAAAGGGTCTTTCACACCCTTGCTGCAACTCAAGAAGTTCACCGCCATACCCGTCTCCACTCGAGAGGAAGCACGATGGTCCCGCCCACATCCAGAGGAGCCCCGTTTCCCCCTCTTAGCTCGAGATGAGGGATCCTTTCCCTGCTTTCAACGGGAAAGAATTCCCGGTGTTCCCGTCGTATCTCAAGAGGAGGCACTCTCAACAGGAAAGGCGAGAGGAACTCCATGGTCGTACCACCATTCCAAGAGTCCCCCAGATGTCTCAGTCCATTCCAGAGGAACCTCTTTGCCCTGCACTGGCTAATCTTTCACGCCGAGGATCGACTCACACCACGGTGGCACGTGGGACAGCCCTGTTGGAAAGCCTCGAGGGAAAGCCTCGAGGGAATACCACAGATCCTTTGATCCACGCGACGGGAAGCGTGACATTGCTGCTACAGCCTGGAAGGAAAGCGCACGTGCATGCCCCCACTCGAGAAGAGGCCTGACTCCCCTGGGGAGACTCCAGAAGTACCCAAAGATCCATGTCAGCCCCTGAGAGGAATCCTCGGTTCCGGCCTTGACTCCACACAAGCTTTTTGGCCCCGGTATCGACGGGAGAGGAATCCCGTGAGGCCCCCTAGCACCTCGCATGGGGACTGGCCTCTCCTGAGGCCACCAGGGCGGGTCCCTGAGGTCCCCGTCTTAACTCGAGAACACCTGCCGCAACTCGAGAAAATCCAGGAAGTTCTCCCTTCCAGGCGAGATTAGGCCTATTTCCGATGAGGCGTCTGGAGACTAATGACACCTAACCTTTGGAATTTCGAAAGGGTCTTTCACACCCTTGCTGCAACTCAAGAAGTTCACCGACATGCCCGTCTCCACTCGAGAGGAAGCACGATGGTCCCGCCCACATCCAGAGGAGCCCCGTTTCCCTCTCGGAGCTCGAGATGAGGGATCCTTTCCTGCTTTCAACGGGAAGGAATTCCTAGCGTTCCCGTCGCATCTCAAGAGGAGGCACTCTCAACAGGAAAGGCGAGAGGAACTCCATGGTCGTACCACCATTCCAAGAGTCCCCCAGATGTCTCAGTCCATTCCAGAGGAACCTCTTTGCCCTGCACTGGCTCATCTTTCACGCCGAGGATCGACTCACACCACGGTGGCACGTGGGACAGCCCTGTGGGAAAGTCTCGAGGGAAAACCACAGATCCTTTGATACACGCCACGGGAAGCCTGACATTGCTGCTACAGCCTGGAAGGAAAGCGCACGTGCATGCCCCCACTCGAGTCGAGGCCTGACTCCCCTGGGGAGACTCCAGAAGTACCCAAAGATCCATGTCAGCCCCTGAGAGGAATCCTCGGTTCCGGCCCTGACTCCACACAAGCTTTTTGGCCCCGGTATCGACGGGAGAGGAATCCCGAGAGGCCCCCTAGCACCTCGCATGGGGACTGGCCTCTCCTGAGGCCACCAGGGCGGGTCCCTGAGGTCCCCGTCTTAACTCGAGAACACCTGCCGCAACTCGAGAAAATCCAGGAAGTTCTCCCTTCCAGGCGAGATGAGGCCTATTTCCGATGAGGCGTCTGGAGACTAATGACACCTAACCTTTGGAATTTCGAAAGGGTCTTTCACACCCTTGCTGCAACTCAAGAAGTTCACCGCCATACCCGTCTCCACTCGAGAGGAAGCACGATGGTCCCGCCCACATCCAGAGGAGCCCCGTTTCCCTCTCGGAGCTCGAGATGAGGGATCCTTTCCTGCTTTCAACGGGAAGGAATTCCCGGCGTTCCCGTCGCATCTCAAGAGGAGGCACTCTCAACAGGAAAGGCGAGAGGAACTCCATGGTCGTACCACCATTCCTAGAGTCCCCCAGATGTCTCAGTCCATTCCAGAGGAACCTCTTTGCCCTGCACTGGCTCATCTTTCACGCCGAGGATCGACTCACACCACGGAGGCACGTGGGACAGCCCTGTGGGAAAGCCTCGAGGGAAAGCCTCGAGGGAAAACCACAGATCCTTTGATCCACGCGACGGGAAGCGTGACATTGCTGCTACAGCCTGGAAGGAAAGCGCACGTGCATGCCCCCACTCGAGACGAGGCCTGTCTCCCCTGGCAAGACTCCAGAAGTACCCAAAGATCCATATAAGCCCCTGAGAGGAATCCTCGGTTCCGACCCTGACTCCACACAAGGTTTTTGGCCTTGGTATCGACGGGAGAGGAATCCCGAGAGGCCCCCTAGCACCTCGCATGGGGACGGGCCACTCCTGAGGCCACCAGGGCGGGTCCCTGAGGTCCCCGTCGTAACTCGAGAACACCTGCCGCAACTCGAGAAAATCCAGGAAGTTCTCCCTTCCAGGGGAGATGAGGCCTATTTCCGATGAGGCGTCTGGAGACTAATGACACCTAACCTCTCGAACTTCGAAAGGGTCTTTCACACCCTTGCTGCAACTCAAGAAGTTCACCGCCATACCCGTCTCCACTCGAGAGGAAGCACGATGGTCCCGCCCACATCCAGAGGAGCCCCGTTTCCCCCTCTTAGCTCGAGATGAGGGATCCTTTCCCTGCTTTCAACGGGAAAGTATTCCCGGCGTTCCCGTCGCATCTCAAGAGGTGGCACTCTCAACAGGAAAGGCGAGAGGAACTCCATGGTCGTACCACCATTCCACGAGTCCCCCAGATGTCTCAGTCCATTCCAGAGGAACCTCTTTGCCCTGCACTGGCTCATCTTTCACGCCGAGGATCGACTCACACCACGGTGGCACGTGGGACAGCCCTGTGGGAAAGCCTCGAGGGAAAGCCTCGAGGGAAAACCACAGATCCTTTGATCCATGCGACGGGAAGCGTGACATTGCTGCTACAGCCTGGAAGGAAAGCGCACGTGCATGCCCCAACTCGAGACGAGCCCTGACTCCCTTGGGGAGACTCCAGAAATACCCAAAGATCCATGTCAGCCCCTGAGAGGAATCCTCGGTTCCGCCCCTGACTCCACACAAGGATTTTGGCCCCGGTATCGACGGGAGAGGAATCCCGAGAGGCCCCCTAGCAACTCCCATGGGGACTGGCCTCTCCTGAGGCCACCAGGGCGGGTCCCTGAGGTCCCCGTCGTAACTCGAGAACACCTGCCGCAACTCGAGAAAATCCAGGAAGTTCTCCCTTCCAGGCGAGATGAGGCCTATTTCCGATGAGGCGTCTGGAGACTAATGACACCTAAACTCTGGAACTTCGAAAGGGTCTTTCACACCCTTGCTGCAACTCAAGAAGTTCACCGCCATATGCGTCTCCACTCGAGAGGAAGCACGATGGTCCCGCCCACATCCAGAGGAGCCCCGTTTCCCCCTCGTAGCTCGAGATGAGGGATCCTTTCCCTGCTTTCAACGGGAAAGAATTCCCGGCGTTCCCGTCGCATCTCAAGAGGAGGCACTCTCAACAGGAAAGGCGAGAGGAACTCCATGGTCGTACCACCATTCCAAGAGTCCCCCAGATGTCTCAGTCCATTCCAGAGGAACCTCTTTGCCCTGCACTGGCTCATCTTTCACGCCGAGGATCGACTCACACCACGGTGGCACGTGGGACAGCCCTGTGGGAAAGCCTCGAGGGAAAACCACAGATCCTTTGATCCACGCGACGGGAAGCGTGACATTGCTGCTACAGCCTGGAAGGAAAGCGCACGTGCATGCCCCCACTCGAGACGAGGCCTGACTCCCCTGGGGAGACTCCAGAAGTACCCAAAGATCCATGTCAGCCCCTGAGAGGAATCCTCGGTTCCGGCCCTGACTGCACACAAGGTTTTTGGCCCCGGTATCGACGGGAGAGGAATCCCGATAGGCCCCCTAGCACCTCGCATGGGGACTGGCCTCTCCGGAGGCCACCAGAGCGGGTCCCTGAGGTCCCCGTCGTAACTCGAGAACACCTTCCGCAACTCGAGAAAATCCAGGAAGTTCTCCATTCCAGGCGAGATGAGGCCTATTTCCGATGAGGCGTCTGGAGACTAATGACACCTAACCTCTGGAACTTCGAAAGGGTCTTTCACACACTTGCTGCAACTCAAGAAGTTCACCGCCATACCCGTCTCCACTCGAGAGGAAGCACGATGGTCCCGCCCACATCCAGAGGAGCCCCGTTTCCCCCTCGTAGCTCGAGATGAGGGATCCTTTCCCTGCTTTCAACGGGAAAGTATTCCCGTCATTCCCGTCGCATCTCAAGTGGAGGCACTCTCAACAGGAAAGGCGAGAGGAACTCCATGGTCGTACCACCATTCCAAGAGTCCCCCAGATGTCTCAGTCCATTCCAGAGGAACCTCTTTGCCCTGCACTGGCTCATCTTTCACGCCGAGGATCGACTCACACCACGGTGGCACGTGGCACAGCCATGTGGGAAAGCCTCGAGGGAAAGCCTCGAGGGAAAACCACAGATCCTTTGATCCACGCCACGGGAAGCGTGACATTGCTGCTACAGCCTGGAAGGAAAGCACACGTGCATGCCCCCACTCGAGACGAGGCCTGAATCCCCTGGGGAGACTCCAGAAGTACCCAAAGATCCATGTCAGCCCCTGAGAGGAATCCTCGTTTCCGGCCCTGACTGCACACAAGGTTTTTGGCCCCGGTATCGACGGGAGAGGAATCCCGAGAGGCCCCCTAGCAACTCGCATGGGGACTGGCCTCTCCTGAGGCCACCAGGGCGGGTCCCTGAGGTCCCCGTCGTAACTCGAGAACACCTGCCGCAACTCGAGAAAATCCAGGAAGTTCTCCCTTCCAGGCGAGATGAGGCCTATTTCCGATGAGGCGTCTGGAGACTAATGACACCCAACCTCTGGAACTTCAAAAGGGTCTTTCACACCCTTGCTGCTACTCAAGAAGTTCACCTCCTTGCCCGTCTCCACTCGAGAGGAAGCACGATGGTCCCGCCCACATCCAGAGGAGCCCCGTTTCCCCCTCGTAGCTAGAGATGAGGGATCCTTTCCCTGCTTTCAACGGGAAAGAATTCCCGGCATTCCCGTCGCATCTCAAGAGGAGGCACTCTCAACAGGAAAGGCGAGAGGAACTCCATGGTCGTACCACCATTCCAAGAGTCCCCCAGATGTCTGAGTCCATTCCAGAGGAACCTCTTTGCCCTGCACTGGCTCATCTTTCATGCCGAGGATCGACTCACACCACGGTGGCACGTGGGACAGCCCTGTGGGAGAGCCTCGAGGGAAAGCCTCGAGGGAAAACCACAGATCCTTTGATCCACGCGACGGGAAGCGTGACATTGCTGCTACAGCCTGGAAGGAAAGCACACGTGCATGCCCCCACTCGAGACGAGGCCTGACTCCCCTGGGGAGACTCCAGAAGTACCCAAAGATCCATGTCAGCCCCTGAGAGGAATCCTCGGTTCCGGCCCTGACTCCACACAAGGTTTTTGGCCCCGGTATCGACGGGAGAGGAATCCCGAGAGGCCCCCTAGCAACTCGCATGGGGACTGGCTGTTCTTGAGGCCACCAGGGCGGGTCCCTGAGATCCCCGTCGTAACTCGAGAACACCTGCCGCAACTCGAGAAAATCCAGGAAGTTCTCCCTTCCAGGCGAGATGAGGCCTATTTCCGATGAGGCGTCTGGAGACTAATGACACCTAACCTCTGGAACTTCGAAAGGGTCTTTCACACCCTTGCTGCAACTCAAGAAGTTCACCGCCATACCCGTCTCCACTCGAGAGGAAGCACGATGGTCCCGCCCACATCCAGAGGAGCCCCGTTTCCCCCTCGGAGCTCGAGATGAGGGATCCTTTCCCTGCTTTCAACGGGAAAGAATTCCCGGCATTCCCGTCGCATCTCAAGAGGAGGCACTCTCAACAGGAAAGGCGAGAGGAACTCCATGGTCGTACCACCATTCCAAGAGTCCCCCAGATGTCTCAGTCCATTCCAGAGGAACCTCTTTGCCCTGCACTGGCTCATCTTTGACGCCGAGGATCGACTCACACCACGGTGGCACGTGGGACAGACCTGCGGGAAAGCCTCGAGGGAAAGCCTCGAGGGAAAACCACAGATCCTTTGATCCACGCGACGGGAAGCGTGACATTGCTGCTACAGCCAGGAAGGAAAGCGCACGTGCATGCCCCCACTCGAGACGAGGCCTGACTCCCCTGGGGAGACTCTAGAAGTACCCAAAGATCCATGTCACCCCTGTGAGGAATCCTCGGTTCCGGCCCTGACTCCACACAAGGTTTTTGGCCCTAGTATCGACGGGAGAGGAATCCCGAGAGGCCCCCTAGCAACTCGCATGGGGACTGGCCTCTCCTGAGGCCATCAGGGCGGGTCCCTTTGGTACGCGTCGTAACTCGAGAACACCTGCCGCACCTCGAGAAAATCCAGGAAGTTCTCCCTTCCAGGCGAGATGAGGTCTATTTCCGATGAGGCATCTGGAGACTGACACGTAACCTCTGGAACTTCGAAAGGGTCTTTCACACCCTTGCTGCAACTCAAGAAGTTCACCGCCATACCCGTCTCCACTCGAGAGGAAGCACGATGGTCCCGCCCACATCCAGAGGAGCCCCGTTTCCCTCTCGGAGCTCGAGATGAGGGATCCTTTCCTGCTTTCAACGGGAAGGAATTCCCGGCGTTCCCGTCGCATCTCAAGAGGAGGCACTCTCAACAGGAAAGGCGAGAGGAACTCCATGGTCGTACCACCATTCCTAGAGTCCCCCAGATGTCTCAGTCCATTCCAAAGGAACCTCTTTGCCCTGCACTGGCTCATCTTTCACGCCGAGGATCGACTCACACCACGGAGGCACGTGGGACAGCCCTGTGGGAAAGCCTCGAGGGAAAGCCTCGAGGGAAAACCACAGATCCTTTGATCCACGCGACGGGAAGCGTGACATTGCTGCTACAGCCTGGAAGGAAAGCGCACGTGCATGCCCCCACTCGAGACGAGGCCTGTCTCCCCTGGCGAGACTCCAGAAGTACCCAAAGATCCATATAAGCCCCTGAGAGGAATCCTCGGTTCCGACCCTGACTCCACACAAGGTTTTTGGCCTTGGTATCGACGGGAGAGGAATCCCGAGAGGCCCCCTAGCACCTCGCATGGGGACGGGCCTCTCCTGAGGCCACCAGGGCGGGTCCCTGAGGTCCCCGTCGTAACTCGAGAACACCTGCCGCAACTCGAGAAAATCCAGGAAGTTCTCCCTTCCAGGCGAGATGAGGCCTATTTCCGATGAGGCGTCTGGAGACTAATGACACCTAACCTCTCGAACTTCGAAAGGGTCTTTCACACCCTTGCTGCAACTCAAGAAGTTCACCGCCATACCCGTCTCCACTCGAGAGGAAGCACGATGGTCCCGCCCACATCCAGAGGAGCCCCGTTTCCCCCTCTTAGCTCGAGATGAGGGATCCTTTCCCTGCTTTCAACGGGAAAGTATTCCCGGCGTTCCCGTCGCATCTCAAGAGGTGGCACTCTCAACAGGAAAGGCGAGAGGAACTCCATGGTCGTACCACCATTCCACGAGTCCCCCAGATGTCTCAGTCCATTCCAGAGGAACCTCTTTGCCCTGCACTGGCTCATCTTTCACGCCGAGGATCGACTCACACCACGGTGGCACGTGGGACAGCCCTGTGGGAAAGCCTCGAGGGAAAGCCTCGAGGGAAAACCACAGATCCTTTGATCCATGCGACGGGAAGCGTGACATTGCTGCTACAGCCTGGAAGGAAAGCGCACGTGCATGCCCCAACTCGAGACGAGCCCTGACTCCCTTGGGGAGACTCCAGAAATACCCAAAGATCCATGTCAGCCCCTGAGAGGAATCCTCGGTTCCGCCCCTGACTCCACACAAGGATTTTGGCCCCGGTATCGACGGGAGAGGAATCCCGAGAGGCCCCCTAGCAACTCCCATGGGGACTGGCCTCTCCTGAGGCCACCAGGGCGGGTCCCTGAGGTCCACGTCGTAACTCGAGAACACCTGCCGCAACTCGAGAAAATCCAGGAAGTTCTCCCTTCCAGGCGAGATGAGGCCTATTTCCGATGAGGCGTCTGGAGACTAATGACACCTAAACTCTGGAACTTCGAAAGGGTCTTTCACACCCTTGCTGCAACTCAAGAAGTTCACCGCCATATGCGTCTCCACTCGAGAGGAAGCACGATGGTCCCGCCCACATCCAGAGGAGCCCCGTTTCCCCCTCGTAGCTCGAGATGAGGGATCCTTTCCCTGCTTTCAACGGGAAAGAATTCCCGGCGTTCCCGTCGCATCTCAAGAGGAGGCACTCTCAACAGGAAAGGCGAGAGGAACTCCATGGTCGTACCACCATTCCAAGAGTCCCCCAGATGTCTCAGTCCATTCCAGAGGAACCTCTTTGCCCTGCACTGGCTCATCTTTCACGCCGAGGATCGACTCACACCACGGTGGCACGTGGGACAGCCCTGTGGGAAAGCCTCGAGGGAAAACCACAGATCCTTTGATCCACGCGACGGGAAGCGTGACATTGCTGCTACAGCCTGGAAGGAAAGCGCACGTGCATGCCCCCACTCGAGACGAGGCCTGACTCCCCTGGGGAGACTCCAGAAGTACCCAAAGATCCATGTCAGCCCCTGAGAGGAATCCTCGGTTCCGGCCCTGACTGCACACAAGGTTTTTGGCCCCGGTATCGATGGGAGAGGAATCCCGATAGGCCCCCTAACACCTCGCATGGGGACTGGCCTCTCCTGAGGCCACCAGAGCGGGTCCCTGAGGTCCCCGTCGTAACTCGAGAACACCTGCCGCAACTCGAGAAAATCCAGGAAGTTCTCCATTCCAGGCGAGATGAGGCCTATTTCCGATGAGGCGTCTGGAGACTAATGACACCTAACCTCTGGAACTTCGAAAGGGTCTTTCACACACTTGCTGCAACTCAAGAAGTTCACCGCCATACCCGTCTCCACTCGAGAGGAAGCACGATGGTCCCGCCCACATCCAGAGGAGCCCCGTTTCCCCCTCGTAGCTCGAGATGAGGGATCCTTTCCCTGCTTTCAACGGGAAAGTATTCCCGTCATTCCCGTCGCATCTCAAGTGGAGGCACTCTCAACAGGAAAGGCGAGAGGAACTCCATGGTCGTACCACCATTCCAAGAGTCCCCCAGATGTCTCAGTCCATTCCAGAGGAACCTCTTTGCCCTGCACTGGCTCATCTTTCACGCCGAGGATCGACTCACACCACGGTGGCACGTGGCACAGCCATGTGGGAAAGCCTCGAGGGAAAGCCTCGAGGGAAAACCACAGATCCTTTGATCCACGCCACGGGAAGCGTGACATTGCTGCTACAGCCTGGAAGGAAAGCACACGTGCATGCCCCCACTCGAGACGAGGCCTGAATCCCCTGGGGAGACTCCAGAAGTACCCAAAGATCCATGTCAGCCCCTGAGAGGAATCCTCGTTTCCGGCCCTGACTGCACACAAGGTTTTTGGCCCCGGTATCGACGGGAGAGGAATCCCGAGAGGCCCCCTAGCAACTCGCATGGGGACTGGCCTCTCCTGAGGCCACCAGGGCGGGTCCCTGAGGTCCCCGTCGTAACTCGAGAACACCTGCCGCAACTCGAGAAAATCCAGGAAGTTCTCCCTTCCAGGCGAGATGAGGCCTATTTCCGATGAGGCGTCTGGAGACTAATGACACCCAACCTCTGGAACTTCAAAAGGGTCTTTCACACCCTTGCTGCTACTCAAGAAGTTCACCTCCTTGCCCGTCTCCACTCGAGAGGAAGCACGATGGTCCCGCCCAAATCCAGAGGAGCCCCGTTTCCCCCTCGTAGCTAGAGATGAGGGATCCTTTCCCTGCTTTCAACGGGAAAGAATTCCCGGCATTCCCGTCGCATCTCAAGAGGAGGCACTCTCAACAGGAAAGGCGAGAGGAACTCCATGGTTGTACCACCATTCCAAGAGTCCCCCAGATGTCTGAGTCCATTCCAGAGGAACCTCTTTGCCCTGCACTGGCTCATCTTTCATGCCGAGGATCGACTCACACCACGGTGGCACGTGGGACAGCCCTGTGGGAAAGCCTCGAGGGAAAGCCTCGAGGGAAAACCACAGATCCTTTGATCCACGCGACGGGAAGCGTGACATTGCTGCTACAGCCTGGAAGGAAAGCACACGTGCATGCCCCCACTCGAGACGAGGCCTGACTCCGCTGGGGAGACTCCAGAAGTACCCAAAGATCCATGTCAGCCCCTGAGAGGAATCCTCGGTTCCGGCCCTGACTCCACACAAGGTTTTTGGCCCCGGTATCGACGGGAGAGGAATCCCGAGAGGCCCCCTAGCAACTCGCATGGGGACTGGCTGTTCTTGAGGCCACCAGGGCGGGTCCCTGAGATCCCCGTCGTAACTCGAGAACACCTGCCGCAACTCGAGAAAATCCAGGAAGTTCTCCCTTCCAGGCGAGATGAGGCCTATTTCCGATGAGGCGTCTGGAGACTAATGACACCTAACCTCTGGAACTTCGAAAGGGTCTTTCACACCCTTGCTGCAACTCAAGAAGTTCACCGCCATACCCGTCTCCACTCGAGAGGAAGCACGATGGTCCCGCCCACATCCAGAGGAGCCCCGTTTCCCCCTCTTAGCTCGAGATGAGGGATCCTTTCCCTGCTTTCAACGGGAAAGTATTCCCGGCGTTCCCGTCGCATCTCAAGAGGTGGCACTCTCAACAGGAAAGGCGAGAGGAACTCCATGGTCGTACCACCATTCCACGAGTCCCCCAGATGTCTCAGTCCATTCCAGAGGAACCTCTTTGCCCTGCACTGGCTCATCTTTCACGCCGAGGATCGACTCACACCACAGTGGCACGTGGGAAAGCCCTGTGGGAAAGCCTCGAGGGAAAGCCTCGAGGGAAAACCACAGATCCTTTGATCCATGCGACGGGAAGCGTGACATTGCTGCTACAGCCTGGAAGGAAAGCGCACGTGCATGCCCCAACTCGAGACGAGCCCTGACTCCCTTGGGGAGACTCCAGAAATACCCAAAGATCCATGTCAGCCCCTGAGAGGAATCCTCGGTTCCGCCCCTGACTCCACACAAGGATTTTGGCCCCGGTATCGACGGGAGAGGAATCCCGAGAGGCCCCCTAGCAACTCCCATGGGGACTGGCCTCTCCTGAGGCCACCAGGGCGGGTCCCTGAGGTCCCCGTCGTAACTCGAGAACACCTGCCGCAACTCGAGAAAATCCAGGAAGTTCTCCCTTCCAGGCGAGATGAGGCCTATTTCCGATGAGGCGTCTGGAGACTAATGACACCTAAACTCTGGAACTTCGAAAGGGTCTTTCACACCCTTGCTGCAACTCAAGAAGTTCACCGCCATATGCGTCTCCACTCGAGAGGAAGCACGATGGTCCCGCCCACATCCAGAGGAGCCCCGTTTCCCCCTCGTAGCTCGAGATGAGGGATCCTTTCCCTGCTTTCAACGGGAAAGAATTCCCGGCGTTCCCGTCGCATCTCAAGAGGAGGCACTCTCAACAGGAAAGGCGAGAGGAACTCCATGGTCGTACCACCATTCCAAGAGTCCCCCAGATGTCTCAGTCCATTCCAGAGGAACCTCTTTGCCCTGCACTGGCTCATCTTTCACGCCGAGGATCGACTCACACCACGGTGGCACGTGGGACAGCCCTGTGGGAAAGCCTCGAGGGAAAACCACAGATCCTTTGATCCACGCGACGGGAAGCGTGACATTGCTGCTACAGCCTGGAAGGAAAGCGCACGTGCATGCCCCCACTCGAGACGAGGCCTGACTCCCCTGGGGAGACTCCAGAAGTACCCAAAGATCCATGTCAGCCCCTGAGAGGAATCCTCGGTTCCGGCCCTGACTGCACACAAGGTTTTTGGCCCCGGTATCGACGGGAGAGGAATCCCGATAGGCCCCCTAGCACCTCGCATGGGGACTGGCCTCTCCTGAGGCCACCAGAGCGGGTCCCTGAGGTCCCCGTCGTAACTCGAGAACACCTGCCGCAACTCGAGAAAATCCAGGAAGTTCTCCATTCCAGGCGAGATGAGGCCTATTTCCGATGAGGCGTCTGGAGACTAATGACACCTAACCTCTGGAACTTCGAAAGGGTCTTTCACACACTTGCTGCAACTCAAGAAGTTCACCGCCATACCCGTCTCCACTCGAGAGGAAGCACGATGGTCCCGCCCACATCCAGAGGAGCCCCGTTTCCCCCTCGTAGCTCGAGATGAGGGATCCTTTCCCTGCTTTCAACGGGAAAGTATTCCCGTCATTCCCATCGCATCTCAAGTGGAGGCACTCTCAACAGGAAAGGCGAGAGGAACTCCATGGTCGTACCACCATTCCAAGAGTCCCCCAGATGTCTCAGTCCATTCCAGAGGAAACTCTTTGCCCTGCACTGGCTCATCTTTCACGCCGAGGATCGACTCACACCACGGTGGCACGTGGCACAGCCATGTGGGAAAGCCTCGAGGGAAAGCCTCGAGGGAAAACCACAGATCCTTTGATCCACGCCACGGGAAGCGTGACATTGCTGCTACAGCCTGGAAGGAAAGCGCACGTGCATGCCCCCACTCGAGACGAGGCCTGAATCCCCTGGGGAGACTCCAGAAGTACCCAAAGATCCATGTCAGCCCCTGAGAGGAATCCTCGTTTCCGGCCCTGACTGCACACAAGGTTTTTGGCCCCGGTATCGACGGGAGAGGAATCCCGAGAGGCCCCCTAGCAACTCGCATGGGGACTGGCCTCTCCTGAGGCCACCAGGGCGGGTCCCTGAGGTCCCCGTCGTAACTCGAGAACACCTGCCGCAACTCGAGAAAATCCAGGAAGTTCTCCCTTCCAGGCGAGATGAGGCCTATTTCCGATGAGGCGTCTGGAGACTAATGACACCCAACCTCTGGAACTTCAAAAGGGTCTTTCACACCCTTGCTGCTACTCAAGAAGTTCACCTCCTTGCCCGTCTCCACTCGAGAGGAAGCACGATGGTCCCGCCCACATCCAGAGGAGCCCCGTTTCCCCCTCGTAGCTAGAGATGAGGGATCCTTTCCCTGCTTTCAACGGGAAAGAATTCCCGGCATTCCCGTCGCATCTCAAGAGGAGGCACTCTCAACAGGAAAGGCGAGAGGAACTCCATGGTTGTACCACCATTCCAAGATTCCCCCAGATGTCTGAGTCCATTCCAGAGGAACCTCTTTGCCCTGCACTGGCTCATCTTTCATGCCGAGGATCGACTCACACCACGGTGGCACGTGGGACAGCCCTGTGGGAAAGCCTCGAGGGAAAGCCTCGAGGGAAAACCACAGATCCTTTGATCCACGCGACGGGAAGCGTGACATTGCTGCTACAGCCTGGAAGGAAAGCACACGTGCATGCCCCCACTCGAGACGAGGCCTGACTCCCCTGGGGAGACTCCAGAAGTACCCAAAGATCCATGTCAGCCCCTGAGAGGAATCCTCGGTTCCGGCCCTGACTCCACACAAGGTTTTTGGCCCCGGTATCGACGGGAGAGGAATCCCGAGAGGCCCCCTAGCAACTCGCATGGGGACTGGCTGTTCTTGAGGCCACCAGGGCGGGTCCCTGAGATCCCCGTCGTAACTCGAGAACACCTGCCGCAACTCGAGAAAATCCAGGAAGTTCTCCCTTCCAGGCGAGATGAGGCCCATTTCCGATGAGGCGTCTGGAGACTAATGACACCTAACCTCTGGAACTTCGAAAGGGTCTTTCACACCCTTGCTGCAACTCAAGAAGTTCACCGCCATACCCGTCTCCACTCGAGAGGAAGCACGATGGTCCCGCCCACATCCAGAGGAGCCCCGTTTCCCCCTCGGAGCTCGAGATGAGGGATCCTTTCCCTGCTTTCAACGGGAAAGAATTCCCGGCGTTCCCGTCGCATCTCAAGAGGAGGCACTCTCAACAGGAAAGGCGAGAGGAACTCCATGGTCGTACCACCATTCCAAGAGTCCCCCAGATGTCTCAGTCCATTCCAGAGGAACCTCTTTGCCCTGCACTGGCTCATCTTTGACGCCGAGGATCGACTCACACCACGGTGGCACGTGGGACAGACCTGCGGGAAAGCCTCGAGGGAAAGCCTCGAGGGAAAACCACAGATCCTTTGATGCACGCGACGGGAAGCGTGACATTGCTGCTACAGCCTGGAAGGAAAGCGCACGTGCATGCCCCCACTCGAGACGAGGCCTGACTCCCCTGGGGAGACTCCAGAAGTACCCAAAGATCCATGTCACCCCTGTGAGGAATCCTCGGTTCCGGCCCTGACTCCACACAAGGTTTTTGGCCCTAGTATCGACGGGAGAGGAATCCCGAGAGGCCCCCTAGCAACTCGCATGGGGACTGGCCTCTCCTGAGGCCATCAGGGCGGGTCCCTTTGGTACGCGTTGTAACTCGAGAACACCTGCCGCACCTCGAGAAAATCCAGGAAGTTCTCCCTTCCAGGCGAGATGAGGTCTATTTCCGATGAGGCATCTGGAGACTGACACGTAATCTCTGGAACTTCGAAAGGGTCTTTCACACCCTTGCTGCAACTCAAGAAGTTCACCGCCATACCCGTCTCCACTCGAGAGGAAGCACGATGGTCCCGCCCACATCCAGAGGAGCCCCGTTTCCCTCTCGGAGCTCGAGATGAGGGATCCTTTCCTGCTTTCAACGGGAAGGAATTCCCGGCGTTCCCGTCGCATCTCAAGAGGAGGCACTCTCAACAGGAAAGGCGAGAGGAACTCCATGGTCGTACCACCATTCCTAGAGTCCCCCAGATGTCTCAGTCCATTCCAAAGGAACCTCTTTGCCCTGCACTGGCTCATCTTTCACGCCGAGGATCGACTCACACTACGGAGGCACGTGGGACAGCCCTGTGGGAAAGCCTCGAGGGAAAGCCTCGAGGGAAAACCACAGATCCTTTGATCCACGCGACGGGAAGCGTGACATTGCTGCTACAGCCTGGAAGGAAAGCGCACGTGCATGCCCCCACTCGAGACGAGGCCTGTCTCCCCTGGCGAGACTCCAGAAGTACCCAAAGATCCATATAAGCCCCTGAGAGGAATCCTCGGTTCCGACCCTGACTCCACACAAGGTTTTTGGCCTTGGTATCGACGGGAGAGGAATCCCGAGAGGCCCCCTAGCACCTCGCATGGGGACGGGCCTCTCCTGAGGCCACCAGGGCGGGTCCCTGAGGTCCCCGTCGTAACTCGAGAACACCTGCCGCAACTCGAGAAAATCCAGGAAGTTCTCCCTTCCAGGCGAGATGAGGCCTATTTCCGATGAGGCGTCTGGAGACTAATGACACCTAACCTCTCGAACTTCGAAAGGGTCTTTCACACCCTTGCTGCAACTCAAGAAGTTCACCGCCATACCCGTCTCCACTCGAGAGGAAGCACGATGGTCCCGCCCACATCCAGAGGAGCCCCGTTTCCCCCTCTTAGCTCGAGATGAGGGATCCTTTCCCTGCTTTCAACGGGAAAGTATTCCCGGCGTTCCCGTCGCATCTCAAGAGGTGGCACTCTCAACAGGAAAGGCGAGAGGAACTCCATGGTCGTACCACCATTCCACGAGTCCCCCAGATGTCTCAGTCCATTCCAGAGGAACCTCTTTGCCCTGCACTGGCTCATCTTTCACGCCGAGGATCGACTCACACCACGGTGGCACGTGGGACAGCCCTGTGGGAAAGCCTCGAGGGAAAGCCTCGAGGGAAAACCACAGATCCTTTGATCCATGCGACGGGAAGCGTGACATTGCTGCTACAGCCTGGAAGGAAAGCGCACGTGCATGCCCCAACTCGAGACGAGCCCTGACTCCCTTGGGGAGACTCCAGAAATACCCAAAGATCCATGTCAGCCCCTGAGAGGAATCCTCGGTTCCGCCCCTGACTCCACACAAGGATTTTGGCCCCGGTATCGACGGGAGAGGAATCCCGAGAGGCCCCCTAGCAACTCCCATGGGGACTGGCCTCTCCTGAGGCCACCAGGGCGGGTCCCTGAGGTCCCCGTCGTAACTCGAGAACACCTGCCGCAACTCGAGAAAATCCAGGAAGTTCTCCCTTCCAGGCGAGATGAGGCCTATTTCCGATGAGGCGTCTGGAGACTAATGACACCTAAACTCTGGAACTTCGAAAGGGTCTTTCACACCCTTGCTGCAACTCAAGAAGTTCACCGCCATATGCGTCTCCACTCGAGAGGAAGCACGATGGTCCCGCCCACATCCAGAGGAGCCCCATTTCCCCCTCGTAGCTCGAGATGAGGGATCCTTTCCCTGCTTTCAACGGGAAAGAATTCCCGGCGTTCCCGTCGCATCTCAAGAGGAGGCACTCTCAACAGGAAAGGCGAGAGGAACTCCATGGTCGTACCACCATTCCAAGAGTCCCCCAGATGTCTCAGTCCATTCCAGAGGAACCTCTTTGCCCTGCACTGGCTCATCTTTCACGCCGAGGATCGACTCACACCACGGTGGCACGTGGGACAGCCCTGTGGGAAAGCCTCGAGGGAAAACCACAGATCCTTTGATCCACGCGACGGGAAGCGTGACATTGCTGCTACAGCCTGGAAGGAAAGCGCACGTGCATGCCCCCACTCGAGACGAGGCCTGACTCCCCTGGGGAGACTCCAGAAGTACCCAAAGATCCATGTCAGCCCCTGAGAGGAATCCTCGGTTCCGGCCCTGACTGCACACAAGGTTTTTGGCCCCGGTATCGACGGGAGAGGAATCCCGATAGGCCCCCTAGCACCTCGCATGGGGACTGGCCTCTCCTGAGGCCACCAGAGCGGGTCCCTGAGGTCCCCGTCGTAACTCGAGAACACCTGCCGCAACTCGAGAAAATCCAGGAAGTTCTCCATTCCAGGCGAGATGAGGCCTATTTCCGATGAG
The DNA here is from genome assembly GCF_032405125.1 of Capricornis sumatraensis. Lineage (NCBI taxonomy): Eukaryota > Metazoa > Chordata > Mammalia > Artiodactyla > Bovidae > Capricornis > Capricornis sumatraensis. Next base: position 720,041 of record NW_027184627.1, read on the forward strand.
GCGTCTGGAGACTAATGACACCTAACCTCTGGAACTTCGAAAGGGTCTTTCACACACTTGCTGCAACTCAAGAAGTTCACCGCCATACCCGTCTCCACTCGAGAGGAAGCACGATGGTCCCGCCCACATCCAGAGGAGCCCCGTTTCCCCCTCGTAGCTCGAGATGAGGGATCCTTTGCCTGCTTTCAACGGGAAAGTATTCCCGTCATTCCCGTCGCATCTCAAGTGGAGGCACTCTCAACAGGAAAGGCGAGAGGAACTCCATGGTCGTACCACCATTCCAAGAGTCCCCCAGATGTCTCAGTCCATTCCAGAGGAACCTCTTTGCCCTGCACTGGCTCATCTTTCACGCCGAGGATCGACTCACACCACGGTGGCACGTGGCACAGCCATGTGGGAAAGCCTCGAGGGAAAGCCTCGAGGGAAAACCACAGATCCTTTGATCCACGCCACGGGAAGCGTGACATTGCTGCTACAGCCTGGAAGGAAAGCGCACGTGCATGCCCCCACTCGAGACGAGGCCTGAATCCCCTGGGGAGACTCCAGAAGTACCCAAAGATCCATGTCAGCCCCTGAGAGGAATCCTCGTTTCCGGCCCTGACTGCACACAAGGTTTTTGGCCCCGGTATCGACGGGAGAGGAATCCCGAGAGGCCCCCTAGCAACTCGCATGGGGACTGGCCTCTCCTGAGGCCACCAGGGCGGGTCCCTGAGGTCCCCGTCGTAACTCGAGAACACCTGCCGCAACTCGAGAAAATCCAGGAAGTTCTCCCTTCCAGGCGAGATGAGGCCTATTTCCGATGAGGCGTCTGGAGACTAATGACACCCAACCTCTGGAACTTCAAAAGGGTCTTTCACACCCTTGCTGCTACTCAAGAAGTTCACCGCCATACCCGTCTCCACTCGAGAGGAAGCACGATGGTCCCGCCCACATCCAGAGGAGCCCCGTTTCCCCCTCGTAGCTAGAGATGAGGGATCCTTTCCCTGCTTTCAACGGGAAAGAATTCCCGGCATTCCCGTCGCATCTCAAGAGGAGGCACTCTCAACAGGAAAGGCGAGAGGAACTCCATGGTTGTACCACCATTCCAAGAGTCCCCCAGATGTCTGAGTCCATTCCAGAGGAACCTCTTTGCCCTGCACTGGCTCATCTTTCATGCCGAGGATCGACTCACACCACGGTGGCACGTGGGACAGCCCTGTGGGAAAGCCTCGAGGGAAAGCCTCGAGGGAAAACCACAGATCCTTTGATCCACGCGACGGGAAGCGTGACATTGCTGCTACAGCCTGGAAGGAAAGCACACGTGCATGCCCCCACTCGAGACGAGGCCTGACTCCCCTGGGGAGACTCCAGAAGTACCCAAAGATCCATGTCAGCCCCTGAGAGGAATCCTCGGTTCCGGCCCTGACTCCACACAAGGTTTTTGGCCCCGGTATCGACGGGAGAGGAATCCCGAGAGGCCCCCTAGCAACTCGCATGGGGACTGGCTGTTCTTGAGGCCACCAGGGCGGGTCCCTGAGATCCCCGTCGTAACTCGAGAACACCTGCCGCAACTCGAGAAAATCCAGGAAGTTCTCCCTTCCAGGCGAGATGAGGCCTATTTCCGATGAGGCGTCTGGAGACTAATGACACCTAACCTCTGGAACTTCGAAAGGGTCTTTCACACCCTTGCTGCAACTCAAGAAGTTCACCGCCATACCCGTCTCCACTCGAGAGGAAGCACGATGGTCCCGCCCACATCCAGAGGAGCCCCGTTTCCCCCTCGGAGCTCGAGATGAGGGATCCTTTCCCTGCTTTCAACGGGAAAGAATTCCCGGCGTTCCCGTCGCATCTCAAGAGGAGGCACTCTCAACAGGAAAGGCGAGAGGAACTCCATGGTCGTACCACCATTCCAAGAGTCCCCCAGATGTCTCAGTCCATTCCAGAGGAACCTCTTTGCCCTGCACTGGCTCATCTTTGACGCCGAGGATCGACTCACACCACGGTGGCACGTGGGACAGACCTGCGGGAAAGCCTCGAGGGAAAGCCTCGAGGGAAAACCACAGATCCTTTGATGCACGCGACGGGAAGCGTGACATTGCTGCTACAGCCTGGAAGGAAAGCGCACGTGCATGCCCCCACACGAGACGAGGCCTGACTCCCCTGGGGAGACTCCAGAAGTACCCAAAGATCCATGTCACCCCTGTGAGGAATCCTCGGTTCCGGCCCTGACTCCACACAAGGTTTTTGGCCCTAGTATCGACGGGAGAGGAATCCCGAGAGGCCCCCTAGCAACTCGCATGGGGACTGGCCTCTCCTGAGGCCATCAGGGCGGGTCCCTTTGGTACGCGTCGTAACTCGAGAACACCTGCCGCACCTCGAGAAAATCCAGGAAGTTCTCCCTTCCAGGCGAGATGAGGTCTATTTCCGATGAGGCATCTGGAGACTGACACGTAACCTCTGGAACTTCGAAAGGGTCTTTCACACCCTTGCTGCAACTCAAGAAGTTCACCGCCATACCCGTCTCCACTCGAGATGAAGCACGATGGTCCCGCCCACATCCAGAGGAGCCCCGTTTTCCCCTCGTAAGCTCGAGATGAGGGATCCTTTCCCTGGTTTCAAAGGGAAAGAGTTCCCGGCGTTCCCGTCGCATCTCAAGAGGAGGCACTCTCAACAGGAAAGGCGAGAGGAACTCCATGGTCGTACCACCATTCCAAGAGTCCCCCAGATATCTCAGTCCATTCCAGAGGAACCTCTTTGTCCTGCACTGGCTCATCTTTGACGCCGAGGATCGACTCACACCACGGTGGCACGTGGGACAGACCTGCGGGAAAGCCTCGAGGGAAAGCCTCGAGGGAAAACCACAGATCCTTTGATGCACGCGACGGGAAGCGTGACATTGCTGCTACAGCCTGGAAGGAAAGCGCACGTGCATGCCCCCACACGAGACGAGGCCTGACTCCCCTGGGGAGACTCCAGAAGTACCCAAAGATCCATGTCACCCCTGTGAGGAATCCTCGGTTCCGGCCCTGACTCCACACAAGGTTTTTGGCCCTAGTATCGACGGGAGAGGAATCCCGAGAGGCCCCCTAGCAACTCGCATGGGGACTGGCCTCTCCTGAGGCCATCAGGGCGGGTCCCTTTGGTACGCGTCGTAACTCGAGAACACCTGCCGCACCTCGAGAAAATCCAGGAAGTTCTCCCTTCCAGGCGAGATGAGGTCTATTTCCGATGAGGCATCTGGAGACTGACACGTAACCTCTGGAACTTCGAAAGGGTCTTTCACACCCTTGCTGCAACTCAAGAAGTTCACCGCCATACCCGTCTCCACTCGAGATGAAGCACGATGGTCCCGCCCACATCCAGAGGAGCCCCGTTTTCCCCTCGTAAGCTCGAGATGAGGGATCCTTTCCCTGGTTTCAAAGGGAAAGAGTTCCCGGCGTTCCCGTCGCATCTCAAGAGGAGGCACTCTCAACAGGAAAGGCGAGAGGAACTCCATGGTCGTACCACCATTCCAAGAGTCCCCCAGATATCTCAGTCCATTCCAGAGGAACCTCTTTGTCCTGCACTGGCTCATCTTTCACGCCGAGGATCGACTCACACCACGGTGGCACGTGGGACAGCCCTGTGGGAAAGCCTCGAGGGAAAACCACAGATCCTTTGATCCACGCGACGGGAAGCCTGACATTGCTGCTACAGCCTGGAAGGAAAGTGCACGTGCATGCCCCCACTCGAGACGAGGCCTGACTCCCCTGGGGAGACTCCAGAAGTACCCAAAGATCCATGTCAGCCCCTGAGAGGAATCCTCGGTTCCGGCCCTGACTCCATACAAGGTTTTTGGCCCCGGTATCGACGGGAGAGGAATCCCGAGAGGCCCCCTAGCAACTCGCATAGGGACTGGCCTCTCCTGAGGCCACCAGGGCGGGTTCCTGAGGTCCCCGTCGTAACTCGAGAACACCTGCCGCAACTCGAGAAAATCCAGGAAGTTCTCCCTTCCTGGCGAGATGAGGCCTATTTCCTATGTGGCGTCTGGAGACTAATGACACCTAACCTCTGGAACTTCGAAAGGGTCTTTCACACCCTTGCTGCACCTCAAGAAGTTCACCACCATACCCGTCTCCACTAGAGAGGAAGCACGATTGTCCCGCCCACATCCAGAGGAGCCCCGTTTCCCCCTCGTAGCTCGAGATAAGGGATCCTTTTCCTGCTTTCAACGGGAAAGAATTCCCGGCGTTCCCGTCGCATCTCAAGAGGAGGCACTCTCAACAGGAAAGGCGAGAGGAACTCCATGTTCGTACCACCATTCCAAGAGTCCCCCAGATGTCTCAGTCCATTCCAGAGGAACCTCTTTGCCCTGCACTGGCTCATCTTTCACGCCGAGGATCGACTCACACCACGGTGGCACGTGGGACAGCCCTGTGGGAAAGCCTCGAGGGAAAGCCTCGAGGGAAAACCACAGATCCTTTGATCCACTCGACTGGAAGCGTGACATTGCTGCTACAGCCTGGAAGGAAAGCGCACGTGCATGCCCCCACTCGAGACGAGGCCTGACTCCCCTGGGGGGACTCCAGAAGAACCCAAAGATCCATGTCAGCCCCTGAGAGGAATCCTCGGTTCCGGCCCTGACTCCATACAATGTTTTTGGCCCCGGTATCGACGGGAGAGGAATCCCGAGAGGCCCCCTAGCAACTCACATGGGGACTGGCCTCTCCTGAGGCCACCATGGCGGGTCCCTGAGGTCCCCGTCGTAACTCGAGAACACCTGCCCCAACTCGAGAAAATCCAGGAAGTTCTCCCTTCCAGGCGAGATGAGGCCTATTTCCGATGAGGCGTCTGGAGACTAATGACACCTAACCTCTGGAACTTCGAAAGGGTCTTTCACACCCTTGCTGCAACTTAAGAAGTTCACCGCCATACCCGTCTCCACTCGAGAGGAAGCACGATGGTCCCGCCCACATCCAAAGGAGCCCCGTTTCCCCCTCGGAGCTCGAGATGATGGATCCTTTCCCTGCTTTCAACGGGGAAGATTTCCCGGCGTTCCCGTCGCATCTCAAGAGGAGGCACTCTCAACAGGAAAGGCGAGAGGAACTCCATGGTCGTACCACCATTCCAAGAGTCCCCCAGATGTCTCAGTCCATTCCAGAGGAACCTCTTTGCCCTGCACTGTCTCATCTTTCACGCCGAGGATCGACTCACACCACGGTGGCACGTGGGACAGCCCTGTGGGAAAGTCTTGAGGGAAAACCACAGATCCTTTGATACACGCCACGGGAAGCGTGACATTGCTGCTACAGCCTGGAAGGAAAGCGCACGTGCATGCCCCCACTCGAGTCGAGGCCTGACTCCCCTGGGGAGACTCCAGAAGTACCCAAAGATCCATGTCAGCCCCTGAGAGGAATCCTCGGTTCCGGCCCTGAATCCACACAAGCTTTTTGGCCCCGGTATCGACGGGAGAGGAATCCCGAGAGGCCCCCTAGCACCTCGCATGGGGACTGGCCTCTCCTGAGGCCACCAGGGCGGGTCCCTGAGGTCCCCGTCTTAACTCGAGAACACCTGCCGCAACTCGAGAAAATCCAGGAAGTTCTCCCTTCCAGGCGAGATGAGGCCTATTTCCGATGAGGCGTCTGGAGACTAATGACACCTAACCTTTGGAATTTCGAAAGGGTCTTTCACACCCTTGCTGCAACTCAAGAAGTTCACCGCCATACCCGTCTCCACTCGAGAGGAAGCACGATGGTCCCGCCCACATCCAGAGGAGCCCCGTTTCCCTCTCGGAGCTCGAGATGAGGGATCATTTCCTGCTTTCAACGGGAAGGAATTCCCGGCGTTCCCGTCGCATCTCAAGAGGAGGCACTCTCAACAGGAAAGGCGAGAGGAACTCCATGGTCGTACCACCATTCCTAGAGTCCCCCAGATGTCTCAGTCCATTCCAGAGGAACCTCTTTGCCCTGCACTGGCTCATCTTTCACGCCGAGGATCGACTCACACCACGGAGGCACGTGGGACAGCCCTGTGGGAAAGCCTCGAGGGAAAGCCTCGAGGGAAAACCACAGATCCTTTGATCCACGCGACGGGAAGCGTGACATTGCTGCTACAGCCTGGAAGGAAAGCGCACGTGCATGCCCCCACTCGAGACGAGGCCTGTCTCCCCTGGCGAGACTCCAGAAGTACCCAAAGATCCATATAAGCCCCTGAGAGGAATCCTCGGTTCCGACCCTGACTCCACACAAGGTTTTTGGCCTTGGTATCGACGGGAGAGGAATCCCGAGAGGCCCCCTAGCACCTCGCATGGGGACTGGCCTCTCCTGAGGCCACCAGGGCGGGTCCCAGAGGTCCCCGTCGTAACTCGAGAACACCTGCCGCAACTCGAGAAAATCCAGGAAGTTCTCCCTTCCAGGCGAGATGAGGCCTATTTCCGATGAGGCGTCTGGAGACTAATGACACCTAACCTCTCGAACTTCGAAAGGGTCTTTCACACCCTTGCTGCAACTCAAGAAGTTCACCGCCATACCCGTCTCCACTCGAGAGGAAGCACGATGGTCCCGCCCACATCCAAAGGAGCCCCGTTTCCCCCTCTTAGCTCGAGATGAGGGATCCTTTCCCTGCTTTCAACGGGAAAGAATTCCCGGCGTTCCCGTCGTATCTCAAGAGGAGGCACTCTCAACAGGAAAGGCGAGAGGAACTCCATGGTCGTACCACCATTCCAAGAGTCCCCCAGATGTCTCAGTCCATTCCAGAGGAACCTCTTTGCCCTGCACTGGCTAATCTTTCACGCCGAGGATCGACTCACACCACGGTGGCACGTGGGACAGCCCTGTGGGAAAGCCTCGAGGGAAAGCCTCGAGGGAATACCACAGATCCTTTGATCCACGCGACGGGAAGCGTGACATTGCTGCAACAGCCTGGAAGGAAAGCGCACGTGCATGCCCCCACTCGAGTCGAGGCCTGACTCCCCTGGGGAGACTCCAGAAGTACCCAAAGATCCATGTCATCCCCTGAGAGGAATCCTCGGTTCCGGCCTTGACTCCACACAAGCTTTTTGGCCCCGGTATCGACGGGAGAGGAATCCCGAGAGGCCCCCTAGCACCTCGCATGGGGACTGGCCTCTCCTGAGGCCACCAGGGCGGGTCCCTGAGGTCCCCGTCTTAACTCGAGAACACCTGCCGCAACTCGAGAAAATCCAGGAAGTTCTCCCTTCCAGGCGAGATGAGGCCTATTTCCGATGAGGCGTCTGGAGACTAATGACACCTAACCTTTGGAATTTCGAAAGGGTCTTTCACACCCTTGCTGCAACTCAAGAAGTTCACCGCCATACCCGTCTCCACTCGAGAGGAAGCACGATGGTCCCGCCCACATCCAGAGGAGCCCCGTTTCCCTCTCGGAGCTCGAGATGAGGGATCCTTTCCTGCTTTCAACGGGAAGGAATTCCCGGCGTTCCCGTCGCATCTCAAGAGGAGGCACTCTCAACAGGAAAGGCGAGAGGAACTCCATGGTCGTACCACCATTCCTAGAGTCCCCCAGATGTCTCAGTCCATTCCTAAGGAACCTCTTTGCCCTGCAGTGGCTCATCTTTCACGCCGAGGATCGACTCACACCACGGAGGCACGTGGGACAGCCCTGTGGGAAAGCCTCGAGGGAAAGCCTCGAGGGAAAACCACAGATCCTTTGATCCACGCGACGGGAAGCGTGACATTGCTGCTACAGCCTGGAAGGAAAGCGCACGTGCATGCCCCCACTCGATACGAGGCCTGTCTCCCCTGGCGAGACTCCAGAAGTACCCAAAGATCCATATAAGCCCCAGAGAGGAATCCTCGGTTCCGACCCTGACTCCACACAAGGTTTTTGGCCTTGGTATCGACGGGAGAGGAATCCCGAGAGGCCCCCTAGCACCTCGCATGGGGACGGGCCTCTCCTGAGGCCACCAGAGCGGGTCCCTGAGGTCCCCGTCGTAACTCGAGAACACCTGCCGCAACTCGAGAAAATCCAGGAAGTTCTCCCTTCCAGGCGAGATGAGGCCTATTTCCGATGAGGCGTCTGGAGACTAATGACACCTAACCTCTCGAACTTCGAAAGGGTCTTTCACACCCTTGCTGCAACTCAAGAAGTTCACCGCCATACCCGTCTCCACTCGAGAGGAAGCACGATGGTCCCGCCCACATCCAGAGGAGCCCCGTTTCCCCCTCTTAGCTCGAGATGAGGGATCCTTTCCCTGCTTTCAACGGGAAAGTATTCCCTGTGTTCCCGTCGTATCTCAAGAGGAGGCACTCTCAACAGGAAAGGCGAGAGGAACTCCATGGTCGTACCACCATTCCAAGAGTCCCCCAGATGTCTCAGTCCATTCCAGAGGAACCTCTTTGCCCTGCACTGGCTCATCTTTCACGCCGAGGATCGACTCACACCACGGTGGCACGTGGGACAGCCCTGTGGGAAAGCCTCGAGGGAAAGCCTCGAGGGAATACCACAGATCCTTTGATCCACGCGACGGGAAGCGTGACATTGCTGCTACAGCCTGGAAGGAAAGCGCACGTGCATGCCCCCACTCGAGACGAGGCCTGACTCCCGTGGGGAGACTCCAGAAGTACCCAAAGATCCATGTCAGCCCCTGAGAGGAATCCTCGGTTCCGGCCCTGACTGCACACAAGGTTTTTGGCCCCGGTATCGACGGGAGAGGAATCCCGAGAGGCCCCCTAGCACCTCGCATGGGGACTGGCCTCTCCTGAGGCCACCAGGGCGGGTCCCTGAGGTCCCCGTCGTAACTCGAGAACACCTGCCGCAACTCGAGAAAATCCAGGAATTCTCCCTTCCAGGCGAGATGAGGTCTATTTCCGATGAGGCGTCTGGAGACTGACACGTAACCTCAGGAACTTCTAAAGGGTCTTTCACACCCTTGCTGCAACTCAAGAAGTTCACCGCCATACCCGTCTCCACTCGAGAGGAAGCACGATGGTCCCGCCCACATCCAGAGGAGCCCCGTTTCCCCCTCGTAGCTCGAGATGAGGGATCCTTTCCCTGCTTTCAACGGGAAAGAATTCCCAGCGTTCCCGTCGCATCTCAAGAGGAGGCACTCTCAACAGGAAAGGCGAGAGGAACTCCATGGTCGTACCACCATTCCAAGAGTCCCCCAGATGTCTCAGTCCATTCCAGAGGAAACTCTTTGCCCTGCACTGGCTCATCTTTCACTCCGAGGATCGACTCACACCACGGTGGCACATGGGACAGCCCTGTGGGAAAGCCTCGAGGGAAAGCCTCGAGGGAAAACCACAGATCATTTGATCCACGGGACAGGAAGCGTGACATTGCTGCTACAGCCTGGAAGGAAAGCGCACGTGCATGCCCCCACTCGAGAAGAGGCCTGACTCCCCTGGGGAGACTCTAGAAGTACCCAAAGATCCATGTCAGCCCCTGAGAGGAATCCTCGGTTCTGGCCCTGACTCCACACAAGGTTTTTGGCCCCGGTATCGACTGGAGAGGAATCCCGAGAGGCCCCCTAGCAACTCGCATGGGGACTGTCCTCTCCTGAGGCCATCAGGGCGGGTCCCTGTGGTACCCGTCGTAACTCGAGAACACCTGCCGCACCTCGAGAAAATCCAGGAAGTTCTCCCTTCCAGGCTAGATGATGCCTATTTCCGATGAGGCGTCTGGAGACTAATGACACCTAACCTCTGGAACTTCGAAAGGGTCTTTCACACCCTTGCTGCAACTCAAGAAGTTCACCGACATACCCGTGTCCACTCGAGAGGAAGCACGATGGTCCCGCCCACATCCCGAGGAGCCCCATTTCCCCCTCGTAGCTCGAGATGAGGGATACTTTCCCTGCTTTCAACGGGAAAGAATTCCCGGCGATCTCGTCACAACTCAAGAGGAGGCACTCTCAACAGGAAAGTCGAGAGGAACTCCATGGTCGTACCACCATTCCAAGAGTCCCCCAGATGTCTCAGTCCATTCCAGAGGAACCTCTTTGCCCTGCACTGGCTCATCATTCACGCCGAGGATCGACTCACACCACGGTGGCACGTGGGACAGCCCTGTGGGAAAGCCTCGAGGGAAAGCCTCGAGGGAAAACCACAGATCCTTTGATCCACGCGACGGGAAGCGTGACATTGCTGCTACACCCTGGAAGGAAAGCGCACGTGCATGCCCCCACTCGAGACGAGGCCTGACTCCCCTGGGGAGACTCCAGAAGTACCCAAAGATCCATGTCAGCCCCTGAGAGGAATCCTCGGTTCCGGCCCTGACTCCACACAAGGTATTTGGCCCCAGTATCGACGGGAGAGGAATCCCGAGAGGCCCCCTAGCAACACGCATGGGGACTGGCCTCTCCTGAGGCCATCAGGGCGGGTCCCTGTGGTACCAGTCGTAACTCGAGAACACCTGCCGCACCTCGAGAAAATCCAGGAAGTTCTCCCTTCCAGGCGAGATGAGGTCTATTTCCGATGAGGCGTCTGGAGACTGACACGTAACCTCAGGAACTTCTAAAGGGTCTTTCACACCCTTGCTGCAACTCAAGAAGTTCACCGCCATACCCGTCTCCACTCGAGAGGAAGCACGATGGTCCCGCCCACATCCAGAGGAGCCCCGTTTCCCCCTCGTAGCTCGAGATGAGGGATCCTTTCCCTGCTTTCAACGGGAAAGAATTCCCAGCGTTCCCGTCGCATCTCAAGAGGAGGCACTCTCAACAGGAAAGGCGAGAGGAACTCCATGGTCGTACCACCATTCCAAGAGTCCCCCAGATGTCTCAGTCCATTCCAGAGGAAACTCTTTGCCCTGCACTGGCTCATCTTTCACTCCGAGGATCGACTCACACCACGGTGGCACATGGGACAGCCCTGTGGGAAAGCCTCGAGGGAAAGCCTCGAGGGAAAACCACAGATCATTTGATCCACGGGACAGGAAGCGTGACATTGCTGCTACAGCCTGGAAGGAAAGCGCACGTGCATGCCCCCACTCGAGAAGAGGCCTGACTCCCCTGGGGAGACTCTAGAAGTACCCAAAGATCCATGTCAGCCCCTGAGAGGAATCCTCGGTTCTGGCCCTGACTCCACACAAGGTTTTTGGTCCCGGTATCGACTGGAGAGGAATCCCGAGAGGCCCCCTAGCAACTCGCATGGGGACTGTCCTCTCCTGAGGCCATCAGGGCGGGTCCCTGTGGTACCCGTCGTAACTCGAGAACACCTGCCGCACCTCGAGAAAATCCAGGAAGTTCTCCCTTCCAGGCTAGATGATGCCTATTTCCGATGAGGCGTCTGGAGACTAATGACACCTAACCTCTGGAACTTCGAAAGGGTCTTTCACACCCTTGCTGCAACTCAAGAAGTTCACCGACATACCTGTGTCCACTCGAGAGGAAGCACGATGGTCCCGCCCACATCCCGAGGAGCCCCATTTCCCCCTCGTAGCTCGAGATGAGGGATCCTTTCCCTGCTTTCAACGGGAAAGAATTCCCGGCGTTCTCGTCACAACTCAAGAGGAGGCACTCTCAACAGGAAAGTCGAGAGGAACTCCATGGTCGTACCACCATTCCAAGAGTCCCCCAGATGACTCAGTCCATTCCAGAGGAACCTCTTTGCCCTGCACTGGCTCATCATTCACGCCGAGGATCGACTCACACCACGGTGGCACGTGGGACAGCCCTGTGGGAAAGCCTCGAGGGAAAGCCTCGAGGGAAAACCACAGATCCTTTGATCCACGCGACGGGAAGCGTGACATTGCTGCTACAGCCTGGAAGGAAAGCGCACGTGCATGCCCCCACTCGAGACGAGGCCTGACTCCCCTGGGGTGACTCCAGAAGTACCCAAAGATCCATGTCAGCCCCTGAGAGGAATCCTCGGTTCTGGCCCTGACTCCACACACGGTTTTTGGCGCCGGTATCGACGGGAGAGGAATCCCGAGAGGCCCCCTAGCAACTCGCATGGGGACTGGCCTCTCCTGAGGCCATCAGGGCGGGTCCCTGTGGTACCCGTCGTAACTCGAAAACACCTGCCGAACCTCGAGAAAATCCAGGAAGTTCTCCCTTCCAGGCGAGATGAGGCCTATTTCCGATGAGGCGTCTGGAGACTAATGACACCTAACCTCTGGAACTTCGGAAGGGTCTTTCACACCCTTGCTGCAACTCAAGAAGTTCACCGACATACCCGTGTCCACTCGAGAGGAAGCACGATGGTCCCGCCCACATCCCGAGGAGCCCCGTTTCCCCCTCGTAGCTCGAGATGAGGGATCCTTTCCCTGCTTTCAACGGGAAAGAATTCCCGGCGTTCCCGTCGCATCTCAAGAGGAGGCACTCTCAACAGGAAAGGCGAGAGGAACTCCATGGTGGTACCACCATTCCAAGAGTCCCCCAGATGTCTCAGTCCATTCCAGAGGAACCTCTTTGCCCTGCACTGGCTCATCTTTCACGCCGAGGATCGACTCACACCACGGTGGCACGTGGGACAGCCCTGTGGGAAAGCCTCGAGGGAAAGCCTCGAGGGAAAACCACAGATCCTTTGATCCACGCGACGGGAAGCGTGACATTGCTGCTACAGCCTGGAAGGAAAGCACACGTGCATGCCCCCACTCGAGACGAGGCCTGACTCCCCTGGGGAGACTCCAGAAGTACCCAAAGATCCATGTCAGCCCCTGAGAGGAATCCTCGGTTCCGGCCCTGACTCCACACAAGGTTTTTGGCCCCGGTATCGACGGGAGAGGAATCCCGAGAGGCCCCCTAGCAACTCGCCTGGGGACTGGCCTCTCCTGAGGCCACCAGGGCGGGTCCCTGAGGTCCCCGTCGTAACTCGAGAACACCTGCCGCAACTCGAGAAAATCCAGGAAGTTCTCCCTTCCAGGCGAGATGAGGCCTATTTCCGATGAGGCGTCTGGAGACTAATGACACCCAAACTCTGGAACTTCGAAAGGGTCTTTCACACCCTTGCTGCAACTCAAGCAGTTTACCGCCATACCCGTCTCCACACGAGAGAAAGCACGATGGTCCCGCCCACATCCAGAGGAGCCCCGTTTCCCCCTCGTAGCTCGAGATGAGGGATCCTTTCCCTGCTTTCAACGGGAAAGAATTCCCGGCATTACCGTCCCATCTCAAGAGGAGGCACTCTCAACAGGAAAGGCGAGAGGAACTCCATGGTCGTACCACCATTCCAAGAGTCCCCCAGATGTCTCAGTCCATTCCAGAGGAACCTCTTTGCCCTGCACTGGCTCATCTTTCACGCCGAGAATCGACTCACACCACGGTGGCACGTGGGGCAGCCCTGTGGGAAAGCCTCGAGGGAAAGCCTAGAGGGAAAACCACAGATCCTTTGATTCACGCGACGGGAAGCGTGACATTGCTGCTACAGCATGGAAGGAAAGCGCACGTGCATGCCCCCACTCGAGACGAGGCCTGACTCCCCTAGGGAGACTCCAGAAGTACCCAAAGATCCATGTCAGCCCCTGAGAGGAATCCTCCGTTCCGGCCCTGACTCCACACAAGGTATTTGGCCCCAGTATCGACGGGAGAGGAATCCCGAGAGGCCCCCTAGCAACACGCATGGGGACTGGCCTCTCCTGAGGCCATCAGGGCGGGTCCCTGTTGTACAAGTCGTAACTCGAGAACACCTGCCGCACCTCGAGAAAATCCAGGAAGTTCTCCCTTCCAGGCGAGATGAGGTCTATTTCCGATGAGGGGTCTGGAGACTGACACGTAACCTCTGGAACTTCGAAAGGGTCTTTCACACCCTTGCTGCAACTCAAGAAGTTCACTGCCATACCCGTCTCCACTCGAGAGGAAGCACGATGGTCCCGCCCACATCCAGAGGAGCCCCGTTTCCCCCTCGTAGCTCGAGATGAGGGATCCTTTCCCTGCTTTCAACGGGAAAGAATTCCCAGTGTTCCCGTCGCATCTCAAGAGGAGGCACTCTCAACAGGAAAGGCGAGAGGAACTCCATGGTCGTACCACCATTCCAAGAGTCCCCCAGATGTCTCAGTCCATTCCAGAGGAACCTCTTTGCCCTGCACTGGCTCATCTTTCACTCCGAGGATCGACTCACACCACGGTGGCACATGGGACAGCCCTGTGGGAAAGCCTCGAGGGAAAGCCTCGAGGGAAAACCACAGATCCTTTGATCCAAGCGACGGGAAGCGTGACATTGCTGCTACAGCCTGGAAGGAAAGCGCACGTGCATGCCCCCACTCGAGACGAGGCCTGACTCCCCTGGGGAGACTCTAGAAGAACCCAAAGATCCATGTCAGCCCCTGAGAGGAATCCTCGGTTCTGGCCCTGACTCCACACAAGGTTTTTGGTCCCGGTATCGACTGGAGAGGAATCCCGGGAGGCCCCCTAGCAACTCGCATGGGGACTGGCCTCTCCTGAGGCCATCAGGGCGGGTCCCTGTGGTACCCGTCGTAACTCGAGAACACCTGCCGCACCTCGAGAAAATCCAGGAAGTTCTCCCTTCCAGGCTAGATGAGGCCTATTTCCGATGAGGCGTCTGGAGACTAATGACACCTAACCTCTGGAACTTCGAAAGGGTCTTTCACACCCTTGCTGCAACTCAAGAAGTTCACCGACATACCCGTGTCCACTCGAGAGGAAGCACGATGGTCCCGCCCACATTCCGAGGAGCCCCGTTTCCCCCTCGTAGCTCGAGATGAGGGATCCTTTCCCTGCTTTCAACGGGAAAGAATTCCCGGCGTTCCCGTCACAACTCAAGAGGAGTCACTCTCAACAGGAAAGGCGAGAGGAACTCCATGGTCGTACCACCATTCCAAGAGTCCCCCAGATGTCTCAGTCCATTCCAGAGGAACCTCTTTGCCCTGCACTGGCTCATCTTTCACGCCGAGGATCGACTCACACCACGGTGGCACGTGGGACAGCCCTGTGGGAAAGCCTCGAGGGAAAGCCTCGAGGGAAAACCACAGATCCTTTGATCCACGCGACGGGAAGCGTGACATTGCTGCTACAGCCTGGAAGGAAAGCGCACGTGCATGCCCCCACTCGAGACGAGGCCTGACTCCCCTGGGGAGACTCCAGAAGTACCCAAAGATCCATGTCAGCCCCTGAGAGGAATCCTCGGTTCTGGCCCTGACTCCACACAAGGTTTTTGGCGCCGGTATCGACGGGAGAGGAATCCCGAGAGGCCCCCTAGCAACTCGCATGGGGACTGGCCTCTCCTGAGACCATCAGGGCGGGTCCCTGTGGTACCCGTCGTAACTCGAAAACACCTGCCGCACCTCGAGAAAATCCAGGAAGTTCTCCCTTCCAGGCGAGATGAGGCCTATTTCCGATGAGGCGTCTGGAGACTAATGACACCTAACCTCTGGAACTTCGAAAGGGTCTTTCACACCCTTGCTGCAACTCAAGAAGTTCACCGACATACCCGTCTCCACACGACAGAAAGCACGATGGTCCCGCCCACATACAGAGGAGCCACGTTTCCCCCTCGTAGCTTGAGATGAGGGATCCTTTCCCTGCTTTCAACGGGAAAGAATTCCCGGCATTCCCGTCGCATCTCAAGAGGAGGCACTCTCAACAGGAAAGGCGAGAGGAACTCCATGGTCGTACCACCATTCCAAGAGTCCCCCAGATGTCTCAGTCCATTCCAGAGGAACCTCTTTGCCCTGCACTGGCTCATCTTTCACGCCGAGGATCGACTCACACCACGGTGGCACGTGGGACAGCCCTGTGGGAAAGCCTCGAGGGAAAGCCTCGAGGGAAAACCACAGATCCTTTAACCCTCGCGATGCGAAGCGTGACATTGCTGCTACAGCCTGGAAGGAAAGCGCACGTGCATGCCCCCACTCGAGACGAGGCCTGACTCCCCTGGGGAGACTCCAGAAGTACCCAAAGATCCATGTAACCCCTGAGAGGAATGCTCGGTTCCGGCCCTGACTCCACACAAGGCTTTTGGCCCCGGTATCGACGGGAGAGGAATCCCGAGAGGCCCCCTAGCAACTCGCATGGGGACTGGCCTCTCCTGAGGCCACCAGGGCGGGTCCCTGAGGTCCCCGTCGTAACTCGAGAACACCTGCCGCAACTCGAGAAAATCCAGGAAGTTCTCCCTTCCAGGCGAGATGAGGCCTATTTCCGATGAGGCGTCTGGAGACTAATGACACCTAACCTCTGGAACTTCGAAAGGGTCTTTCACACCCTTGCTGCAACTCAAGAAGTTCACCGCCATACCCGTGTCCACTCGGGAGGAAGCACGATGGTCCCGCCCACATCCAGAGGAGCCCCGTTTCCCCCTCGGAGCTCGAGATGAGGGATCCTTTCCCTGCTTTCAACGGGAAAGAATTCCCGGCGTTCCCGTCGCATCTCAAGAGGAGGCACTCTCATCAGGAAAGACGAGAGGAACTCCATGGTCGTACCACCATTCCAAGAGTCCCCCAGATGTCTCAGTCCATTCCAGAGGAACCCCTTTGCCCTGCACTGGCTCATCTTTCACGCCGAGGATCGACTCACACCACGGTGGCACGTGGGACAGCCCTGTGGGAAAGCCTCGAGGGAAAGCCTCGAGGGAAAACCACAGATCATTTGATCCACGCGACGGGAAGCGTGACATTGCTGCTACAGCCTGAAAGGAAAGCGCACGTGCATGCCCCCTCTCGAGACGAGGCCTGACTCTCCTGGGGAGACTCTAGAAGTACCCAAAGATCCATGTCAGCCCCTGAGAGGAATCCTCGGTTCCGGCCCTGACTCCACACAAGGATTTTGGCCCCGGTATCGACGGGAGAGGAATCCCGAGAGGCCCCCTAGCAACTCGCATGGGGACTGGCCTCTCCTGAGGCCACCAGGGCGGGTCCCTGAGGTCCCCGTCGTAACTCGAGAACACCTGCCGCAACTCGAGAAAATCCAGGAAGTTCTCCCTTCCAGGCGAGATGAGGCCTATTTCCGATGAGGCGTCTGGAGACTAATGACACCCAACCTCTGGAACTTCGAAAGGGTCTTTCACACCCTTGCTGCAACTCAAGAAGTTCACCGACATACCCGTGTCCACTCGAGAGGAAGCACGATGGTCCCGCCCACATCCCGAGGAGCCCCGGTTCCCCCTCGTAGCTCGAGATGAGGGATCCTTTCCCTGCTTTCAACGGGAAAGAATTCCCGGAGTTCCCGTCACAACTCAAGAGGAGGCACTCTCAACAGGAAAGGCGAGAGGAACTCCATGGTCGTACCACCATTCCAAGAGTCCCCCAGATGTCTCAGTCCATTCCAGAGGAACCTCTTTGCCCTGCACTGGCTCATCTTTCACGCCGAGGATCGACTCACACCACGGTGGCACGTGGGACAGCCCGGTGGGAAAGCCTCGAGGGAAAGCCTCGAGGGAAAACCACAGTTCCTTTGATCCACGCGACGGGAAGCGTGACATTGCTGCTACAGCCTGGAAGGAAAGCACACGTGCATGCCCCCACTCGAGACGAGGCCTGACTCCCCTGGGGAGACTCCAGAAGTACCCAAAGATCCATGTCAGCCCCTGAGAGGAATCCTCGGTTCCGGCCCTGACTCCACACAAGGTTTTTGGCCCCGGTATCGACGGGAGAGGAATCCCGAGAGGCCCCCTAGCAACTCGCATGGGGACTGGCCTCGCCTGAGGCCACCAGGGCGGGTCCCTGAGGTCCCTGTCGTAACTCGGGAACACCTGCCGCAACTCGAGAAAATCCAGGAAGTTCTCCCTTCCAGGCGAGATGAGGTCTATTTCCGATGAGGCGTCTGGAGACTGACACGTAACCTCTGGAACTTCGAAAGGGTCTTTCACACCCTTGCTGCAACTCAAGAAGTTCACCGCCATACCCGTCTCCACTCGAGAGGAAGCACGATAGTCCCGCCCACATCCAGAGGAGCCCCGTTTCCCCCTCGTAGCTCGAGATGAGGGATCCTTTCCCTGCTTTCAATGGGAAAGTATTCCCAGCGATCCCGTCGCATCTCAAGAGGAGGCACTCTCAACAGGAAAGGCGAGAGGAACTCCATGGTCGTACCACCATTCCAAGAGTCCCTCAGATGTCTCAGTCCATTCCAGAGGAACCTCTTTGCCCTGCACTGGCTCATCTTTCACTCCGAGGATCGACTCACACCACGGTGGCACGTGGGACAGCCCTGTGGGAAAGCCTCGAGAGAAAACCACAGATCCTTTGATGCACGCGACGGGAAGCGTGACATTGCTGCTACAGCCTGGAAGGAAAGCGCACGTCCATGCCCCCACTCGAGACCAGGCCTGACTCCCCTGGGGAGACACTAGAAGTACCCAAAGATCCATGTCAGCCCCTGAGAGGAATCCTCGGTTCTGGCCCTGACTCCACACAAGGTTTTTGGCCCCGGTATCGACGGGAGAGGAATCCCGAGAGGCCCCCTAGCAACTCGCATGGGGACTGGCCTCTCCTGAGGCCATCAGGGCGGGTCCCTGTGGTACCCGTCGTAACTCGAGAACACCTGCCGCACCTCGAGAAAATCCAGGAAGTTCTGCCTTCCAGGCTAGATGAGGCCTATTTCCGTTGAGGCGTCTGGAGACTAATGACACCTAACCTCTGGAACTTCGAAAGGGTCTTTCACACCCTTGCTGCAAATCAAGAAGTTCACCACCATACCCGTGTCCACTCGAGAGGAAGCACGATGGTCCTGCCCACATCCCGAGGAGCCCCGTTTCCCCCTCGTAGCTCGAGATGAGGGATCCTTTCCCTGCTTTTAACGGGAAAGAATTCCCGGCGTTCCCATCGCATCTCAAGTGGAGGCACTCTCAACAGGAAAGGCGAGAGGAACTCCATGGTCGTACCACCATTCCAAGAGTCCCCCAGGTGTCTCAGTCCATTCCAGAGGAACCTCTTTGCCCTGCACTGGCTCATCTTTCACGCCGAGGATCGACTCACACCACGGTGGCACGTGGGACAGCCCTGTGGGAAAGCCTCGAGGGAAAGCCTCGAGGGAAAACCACAGATCCTTTGATGCACGCGACGGGAAGCGTGACATTGCTGCTACAGCCTGGAAGGAAAGCACACGTGCATGCCCCCCCTCGAGACGAGGCCTGACTCCCCTGGGGAGACTCCAGAAGTACCCAAAGATCCATGTCAGCCCCTGAGAGGAATCCTCGGTTCCAGCCCTGACTCCACACAATGTTTTTGGCCCCGGTATCGACGGGAGAGGAATCCCGAGAGGCCCCCTAGCAACTCGCACGGGGACTGGCCTCTCCTGAGGCCACCAGGGCGGGTCCCTGAGGTCCCCGTCGTAACTCGAGAACACCTGCCGCAACTCGAGAAAATCCAGGAAGTTCTCCCTTCCAGGCGAGATGAGGCCTATTTCCGATGAGGCGTCTGGAGACTAATGACACCCATCCTCTGGAACTTCGAAAGGGTCTTTCACACCCTTGCTGCAACTGAAGAAGTTCACCGACATACCCTTGTCCACTCGAGAGGAAGCACGATGGTCCCGCCCACATCCCGAGGAGCCCCGTTTCCCCCTCGTAGCTCGAGATGAGGGATCCTTTCCCTGCTTTCAACGGGAAAGAATTCCCGGCATTCCCGTCGCATCTCAAGAGGAGGCACTCTCAACAGGAAAGGCGAGAGGAACTCCATGGTCGTACCACCATTCCAAGAGTCCCCCAGATGTCTCAGTCCATTCCAGAGGAACCTCTTTGCCCTGCACTGGCTCATCTTTCACGCCGAGGATCGACTCACACCACGGTGGCACGTGGGACAGCCCTGTGGGAAAGCCTCGAGGGAAAGCCTCGAGGGAAAACCACAGATCCTTTGATCCACGCGACAGGAAGCTTGACATTGCTGCTACAGCCTGGAAGGAAAGCGCACGTGCATGCCCCCACTCGAGACGAGGCCTGACTCCTCTGGGGAGACTCCAGAAGTACCCAAAGATCCATGTCAGCCCCTGAGAGGAATCCTCGGTTCTGGCCCTGACTCCACACAAGGTTTTTGGCCCCGGTATCGACGGGAGAGGAATCCCGAGAGGCCCCCTAGCAACTCGCATGGGGACTGGCCTCTCCTGAGGCCATCAGGGCGGGTCCCTGTGGTACCCGTCGTAACTCGAGAACACCTGCCGCACCTCGAGAAAATCCAGGAAGTTCTCCCTTCCAGGCTAGATGAGGCCTATTTCCGATGAGGCGTCTGGAGACTAATGACACCTAACCTCTGGAACTTCGAAAGGGTCTTTCACACCCTTGTTGCAACTCAAGAAGTTCACCGACATACCCGTGTCCACTCGAGAGGAAGCACGATGGTCCCGCCCACATCCCGAGGAGCCCCGTTTCCCCCTCGTAGCTCGAGATGAGGGATCCTTTCCCTGCTTTCAACGGGAAAGAATTCCCGGCATTCCCGTCCCATCTCAAGAGGAGGCACTCTCAACAGGAAAGGCGAGAGGAACTCCATGGTCGTACCACCATTCCAAGAGTCCCCCAGATGTCTCAGTCCATTCCAGAGGAACCTCTTTGCCCTGCACTGGTTCATCTTTCACGCCGAGGATCGACCCACACCACGGTGGTACGTGGGACAGCCCTGTGGGAAAGCCTCGAGGGAAAGCCTCGAGGGAAAACCACAGATCCTTTGATCCACGCGACAGGAAGCTTGACATTGCTGCTACAGCCTGGAAGGAAAGCGCACGTGCATGCCCCCACTCGAGACGAGGCCTGACTCCCCTGGGGAGACTCCAGAAGTACCCAAAGATCCATGTCAGCCCCTGAGAGGAATCCTCGGTTCTGGCCCTGACTCCACACAAGGTTTTTGGCCCCGGTATCGACGGGAGAGGAATCCCTAGAGGCCCCCTAGCAACTCGCATGGGGACTGTCCTCTCCTGAGGCCATCAGGGCGGGTCCCTGTGGTACCCGTCGTAACTCGAGAACACCTGCCGCACCTCGAGAAAATCCAGGAAGTTCTCCCTTCCAGGCTAGATGAGGCCAATTTCCGATGAGGCGTCTGGAGACTAATGACACCTAACCTCTGGAACTTCGAAAGGGTCTTTCACACCCTTGCTGCAACTCAAGAAGTTCACAGACATACCCGTGTCCACTCGAGAGGAAGCACGATGGTCCGGCCCACATCCCGAGGAGCCCCGTTTCCCCCTCGTAGCTCGAGATGAGGGATCCTTTCCCTGCTTCCAACGGGAAAGAATTCCCGGCGTTCCCGTCGCATCTCAAGAGGAGGCACTCTCAACAGGAAAGGCGAGAGGAACTCCATGGTCGTACCACCATTCCAAGAGTCCCCCAGATGTCTCAGTCCATTCCAGAGGAACCTCTTTGCCCTGCACTGGCTCATCTTTCACGCCGAGGATCGACTCACACCACGGTGGCACGTGGGACAGCCCTGTGGGAAAGCCTCGAGGGAAAGCCTCGAGGGAAAACCACAGATCCTTTGATGCACGCGACGGGAAGCGTGACATTGCTGCTACAGCCTGGAAGGAAAGCACACATGCATGCCCCCACTCGAGACGAGGCCTGACTCCCCTGGGGAGACTCCAGAAGTACCCAAAGATCCATGTCAGCCCCTGAGAGGAATCCTCGGTTCCGGCCCTGACTCCACACAAGGTTTTTGGCCCCGGTATCGACGGGAGAGGAATCCCGAGAGGCCCCCTAGCAACTCGCATGGGGACTGGCCTCTCCTGAGGCCATCAGGGCGGGTCCCTGTGGTACCCGTCGTAACTCGAGAACATTTGCCGCACCTCGAGAAAATCCAGGAAGTTCTCCCTTCCAGGCGAGATGAGGCCTATTTCCGATGAGGCGTCTGGAGACTAATGACACCTAACCTCTGGAACTTCAAAAGGGTCTTTCACACCCTTGCTGCAACTCAAGAAGTTCACCGACATACCCGTGTCCACTCGAGAGGAAGCACGATGGTCCCGCCCACATCCCGAGGAGCCCCGTTTCCCCCTCGTAGCTCGAGATGAGGGATCCTTTCCCTGCTTTCTACGGGAAAGAATTCCCGGCGTTCCCGTCGCATCTCAAGAGGAGGCACTCTCAACAGGAAAGGCGAGAGGAACTCCATGGTCGTACCACCATTCCAAGAGTCCCCCAGATGTCTCAGTCCATTCCAGAGGAACCTCTTTGCCCTGCACTGGCTCATCTTTCACGCCGAGGATCGACTCACACCACGGTGGCACATGGGACAGCCCTGTGGGAAAGCCTCGAGGGAAAGCCTCGAGGGAAAACCACAGATCCTTTGATGCACGCGACGGGAAGCGTGACATTGCTGCTACAGCCTGGAAGGAAAGCACACGTGCATGCCCCCACTCGAGACGAGGCCTGACTCGCCTGGGGAGACTCCAGAAGTACCCAAAGATCCATGTCAGCCCCTGAGAGGAATCCTCGGTTCCGGCCCTGACTCCACACAAGGTTTTTGCCCCGGTATCGACGGGAGAGGAATCCCGAGAGGCCCCCTAGCAACTCGCATGGGGACTGGCCTCTCCTGAGGCCACCAGGGCGGGTCCCTGAGGTCCCCGTCGTAACTCGAGAACACCTGCCGCAACTCGAGAAAATCCAGGAAGTTCTCCCTTCCAGGCGAGATGAGGCCTATTTCCGATGAGGCGTCTGGAGACTAATGACACCTAACCTCTGGAACTTCGAACGGGTCTTTCACACCCTTGCTGCAACTCAAGAAGTTCACCGCCATACCCGTCTCCACTCGAGAGGAAGCACGATGGTCCCGCCCACATCCAGAGGAGCCCCGTTTCCCCCTGGTAGCTCGAGATGAGGGATCCTTTCCCTGCTTTCAACGGGAAAGAATTCCCGGCATTCCCGTCGCATCTCAAGAGGAGGCACTCTCAACAGGAAAGGCGAGAGGAACTCCATGGTCGTACCACCATTCCAAGAGTCCCTCAGATATCTCAGTCCATTCCAGAGGAACCTCTTTGCCCTGCACTGGCTCATCTTTCACGCCGAGGATCGACTCACACCACGGTGGCACGTGGGACAGCCCTGTGGGAAAGCCTCGAGGGAAAGCCTCGAGAGAAAACCACAGATCATTTGATCCACGCGACGGGAAGCGTGACATTGCTGCTACAGCCTGGAAGGAAAGCGCACGTGCATGCCCCCACTCGAGACGAGGCCTGACTACCCTCCGGAGACTCTAGAAGTACCCAAAGATCCATGTCAGCCCCTGAGAGGAATCCTCGGTTCTGGCCCTGACTCCACACAAGGTTTTTGGCCCCAGTATCGACGGGAGAGGAATCCCGAGAGGCCCCCTAGCAACTCGCATGGGGACTGGCCTCTCCTGAGGCCACCAGGGCGGGTCCCTGAGGTCCCCGTCGTAACTCGAGAACACCTGCCGCAACTCGAGAAAATCCAGGAAGTTCTCCCTTCCAGGCGAGATGAGGCCTATTTCCAATGAGGCGTCTGGAGACTAATGACACCTAACCTCTGGAACTTCAAAAGGGTCTTTCACACCCTTGCTGCAACTCAAGAAGTTCACCGACATACCCGTGTCCACTCGAGAGGAAGCACGATGGTCCCACCCACATCCCGAGGAGACCCGTTTCCCCCTCGTAGCTCGAGATGAGGGATCCTTTCCCTGCTTTCAACGGGAAAGAATTCCCGGCGTTCCCGTCGCATCTCAAGAGGAGGCACTCTCAACAGGAAAGGCGAGAGGAACTCCATGTTCGTACCACCATTCCAAGAGTCCCCCAGATGTCTCAGTCCATTCCAGAGGAACCTCTTTGCCCTGCACTGGCTCATCTTTCACGCCGAGGATCGACTCACACCACGGTGGCACGTGGGACAGCCCTGTGGGAAAGCCTCGAGGGAAAGCCTCGAGGGAAAACCACAGATCCTTTGATGCACGCGACGGGAAGCGTGACATTGCTGCTACAGCCTGGAAGGAAAGCACACGTGCATGCCCCCACTCGAGACGAGGCCTGACTCCCCTGGGGAGACTCCAGAAGTACCCAAAGATCCATGTCAGCCCCTGAGAGGAATCCTCGGTTCCGGCCCTGACTCCACACAAGGTTTTTGGCCCCGGTATCGACGGGAGAGGAATCCCGAGAGGCCCCCTAGCAACTCGCATGGGGACTGGCCTCTCCTGAGGCCACCAGGGCGGGTCCCTGAGGTCCCCGTCGTAACTCGAGAACACCTGCCGCAACTCGAGAAAATCCAGGAAGTTCTCCCTTCCAGGCTAGATGAGGCCTATTTCCGATGAGGCGTCTGGAGACTAATGACACCTAACTTCTGGAACTTCGAAAGGGTCTTTCACACCCTTGCTGCAACTCAAGAAGTTTACCGCCATACCCGTCTCCACACGAGAGAAAGCACGATGGTCCCGCCCACATCCAGAGGAGCCCCGTTTCCCCCTCGTAGCTCGAGATGAGGGATCCTTTCCCTGCTTTCAACGGGAAAGAATTCCCGGCATTCCCGTCGCATCTCAAGAGGAGGCACTCTCAACAGGAAAGGCGAGAGGAACTCCATGGTCGTACCACCATTCCAAGAGTCCCCCAGATGTCTCAGTCCATTCCAGAGGAACCTCTTTGCCCTGCACTGGCTCATCTTTCACGCCGAGGATCGACTCACACCACGGTGGCACGTGGGACAGCCCTGTGGGAAAGCCTCGAGGGAAAGCCTCGAGGGAAAACCACAGATCCTTTGATCCACGCGACGGGAAGCGTGACATTGCTGCTACAGCCTGGAAGGAAAGCGTACGTGCATGCCCCCACTCGAGACGAGGCCTGACTACCCTCGGGAGACTCTAGAAGTACCCAAAGATCCATGTCAGCCCCTGAGAGGAATCCTCGGTTCTGGCCCTGACTCCACACAAGATTTTTGGCCCCGGTATCGACGGGAGAGGAATCCCGAGAGGCCCCCTAGCAACTCGCATGGGGACTGGCCTCTCCTGAGGCCACCAGGGCGGGTCCCTGAGGTCCCCGTCGTAACTCGAGAACACCTGCCGCAGCTCGAGAAAATCCAGGAAGTTCTCCCTTCCAGGCGAGATGAGGCCTATTTCCGATGAGGCGTCTGGAGACTAATGACACCTAACCTCTGGAACTTCGAAAGGGTCTTTCACACCCTTGCTGCAACTCAAGAAGTTCACCGACATACCCGTCTCCACTCGAGAGGAAGCACGATGGTCCCGCCCACATCCAGAGGAGCCCCGTTTCCCCCTCGTAGCTCGAGATGAGGGATCCTTTCCCTGCTTTCAACGGGAATGAATTCCCAGTGTTCCCGTCGCATCTCAAGAGGAGGCACTCTCAACAGGAAAGGCGAGAGGAACTCCATGGTCGTACCACCATTCCAAGAGTCCCTCAGATGTCTCAGTCCATTCCAGAGGAACCTCTTTGCCCTTCACTGGCTCATCTTTCACGCCGAGGATCGATTCACACCACGGTGGCACGTGGGACAGCCCTGTGGGAAAGCCTCGAGGGAAAGCCTCGAGAGAAAACCACAGATCATTTGATCCACGCGACGGGAAGCGTGACATTGCTGCTACAGCCTGGAAGGAAAGCGCACGTGCATGCCCCCACTCGAAACGAGGCCTGACTCCCCTGGGGAGACTCTAGAAGTACCCAAAGATCCATGTCAGCCCCTGAGAGAAATCCTCGGTTCTGGCCCTGACTCCACACAAGGTTTTTGGCCCCGGTATCGACGGGAGAGGAATCCCGAGAGGCCCCCTAGCAACTCGCATGGGGACTGGCCTCTCCTGAGGCCATCAGGGCGGGTCCCTGTGGTACCCGTCGTAACTCGAGAACACCTGCCGCAACTCGAGAAAATCCAGGAAGTTCTCCCTTCCAGGCTAGATGAGGCCTATTTCCGATGAGGCGTCTGGAGACTAATGACACCTAACTTCTGGAACTTCGAAAGGGTCTTTCACACCCTTGCTGCAACTCAAGAAGTTTACCGCCATACCCGTCTCCACACGAGAGAAAGCACGATGGTCCCGCCCACATCCAGAGGAGCCCCGTTTCCCCCTCGTAGCTCGAGATGAGGGATCCTTTCCCTGCTTTCAACGGGAAAGAATTCCCGGCATTCCCGTCGCATCTCAAGAGGAGGCACTCTCAACAGGAAAGGCGAGAGGAACTCCATGGTCGTACCACCATTCCAAGAGTCCCCCAGATGTCTCAGTCCATTCCAGAGGAACCTCTTTGCCCTGCACTGGCTCATCTTTCACGCCGAGGATCGACTCACACCACGGTGGCACGTGGGACAGCCCTGTGGGAAAGCCTCGAGGGAAAGCCTCGAGGGAAAACCACAGATCCTTTGATCCACGCGACGGGAAGCGTGACATTGCTGCTACAGCCTGGAAGGAAAGCGTACGTGCATGCCCCCACTCGAGACGAGGCCTGACTACCCTCGGGAGACTCTAGAAGTACCCAAAGATCCATGTCAGCCCCTGAGAGGAATCCTCGGTTCTGGCCCTGACTCCACACAAGATTTTTGGCCCCGGTATCGACGGGAGAGGAATCCCGAGAGGCCCCCTAGCAACTCGCATGGGGACTGGCCTCTCCTGAGGCCACCAGGGCGGGTCCCTGAGGTCCCCGTCGTAACTCGAGAACACCTGCCGCAACTCGAGAAAATCCAGGAAGTTCTCCCTTCCAGGCGAGATGAGGTCTATTTCCGATGAGGCGTCTGGAGACTGACACGTAACCTCTGGAACTTCGAAAGGGTCTTTCACACCCTTACTGCGACTCAAGAAGTTCTCCGCCATACCCGTCTCCACTCGCGAGGAAGCACGATGGTCCCGCCCACATCCAGAGGAGCCCCGTTTCCCCCTCGTAGCTCGAGATGAGGGATCCTTTCCCTGCTTTCAACGGGAAAGAATTCCCGGCGTTCCCGTCGCATCTCAAGAGGAGGCACTCTCAACAGGAAAGGCGAGAGGAACTCCATGGTCGTACCACCATTCCAAGAGTCCCCCAGATGTCTCAGTCCATTCCAGAGGAACCTCTTTGCCCTGCACTGGCTCATCTTTCACGCCGAGGATCGACTCACACCACGGTCGCACGTGGGACAGCCCTGTGGGAAAGCCTCGAGGGAAAGCCTCGAGGGAAAACCACATATCCTTTGATCCACGCGACGGGAAGCGTGACATTGCTGCTACAGCCTGGAAGGAAAGCGCAAGTGCATGCCACCACTCGAGAAGAGGCCTGACTCCCCTGGGGAGACTCCAGAAGTACCCAAAGATCCATGTCAGCCCCTGAGAGGAATCCTCGGTTCCGGCCCTGACTCCACACAAGGTTTTTGGCCCCGGTATCAACGGGAGAGGAATCCCGAGAGGCAGCCTAGCAACTCGCATGGGGAGTGGCCTCTCCTGAGGCCACCAGGGCGGGTCCCTAACGTCCCCGTCGTAACTCGAGAACACCTGCCGCAAATCGAGAAAATCCAGGAAGTTCTCCCTTGCAGGCGAGATGAGGCCTATTTCCGATGAGTCGTCTGGAGACTAATGACACCTAACCTCTGGAACTTCGAAAGGGTCTTTCACACAATTGCTGCAACTCAAGAAGTTCACCGCCATACCCGTCTCCACTCGAGAGGAAGCACGATGGTCCCGCCCACATCCAGAGGAGCCCCGTTTCCCCCTCGTAGCTCGAGATGAGGGATCCTTTCCCTGCTTTCAACGGGAAAGAATTCCCGGCGTTCCCGTCGCATCTCAAGAGGAGGCACTCTCAACAGGAAAGGCGAGAGGAACTCCATGGTCGTACCACCATTCCAAGAGTCCCCCAGATGTCTCAGTCCATTCCAGAGGAACCTCTTTGCCCTGCACTGGCTCATCTTTCACGCCGAGGATCGACTCACACCACGGTGGCACGTGGGACAGCCCTGTGGGAAAGCCTCATGGGAAAGCCTCGAGGAAAAACCACAGATTCTTTGATCCACGCGACGGGAAGCGTGACATTGCTGCTAGAGCCTGGAAGGAAAGCGCACGTGCATGCCCCCACTCGAGACGAGGCCTGACTCCCCTGGGGAGACTCCAGAAGTACCCAAAGATCCATGTCAGCCCCTGAGAGGAATCCTCGGTTCCGGCCCTGACTCCACACAAGGTTTTTGGCCCCAGTATCGACGGGAGAGGAATCCCGAGGGGCCCCCTAGCAACTAGCATGGGGACTGGCCTCTCCTGAGGCCACCAGGGCGGGTCCCTGAGGTCCCCGTCGTAACTCGAGAACACCTGCCGCAACTCGAGCAAATCCAGGAAGTTCTCCCTTCCAGGCGAGATGAGGCCTATTTCCGATGAGGCGTCTGGAGCCTAATGACACCTAACCTCTGGAACTTCGAAAGGGTCATTCACACCCTTGCTGCAACTCAAGAAGTTCACCGCCGTACCCGTCTCCACTCGGGAGGAAGCACGATGGTCCCGCCCACATCCAGAGGAGCCCCGTTTCCCCCTCGTAGCTCGAGATGAGGGATCCTTTCCCTGCTTTCAACGGGAAAGAATTCCCGGCGTTCCCGTCGCATCTCAAGAGGAGGCACTCTCAACAGGAAAGGCGAGAGGAACTCCATGGTCGTACCACCATTCCAAGAGTCCCCCAGATGTCTCAGTCCATTCCAGAGGAACCTCTTTGCCCTGCACTGGCTCATCTTTCACGCCGAGGATCGACTCACACCACGGTGCCACGTGGGACAGCCCTGTGGGAAAGCCTCGAGGGGAAGTCTCGAGGGAAAGCCACAGATCCTTTGATAAATGCGACGGGAAGAATGACATTGCTGCTACAGCCTGGAAGGAAAGCGCACGTGCATGCTCCCACTCAAGACGAGGCCTGACTCCCCTGGGGAGACTCCAGAAGTACCCAAAGATCCATGTCAGCCCATGACAGGAATCCTCGGTTCCGGCCCTGACTCCACACAAGGTTTTTGGCCCCGGTATCGACGGGAGAGGAATCCCGAGAGGCCCCCTAGCAACTCGCATGGGGACTGGCCTCTCCTGAGGCCACCAGGGCGGGTCCCTGAGGTCCCCGTCGTAACTCGAGAACACCTGCCGCAACTCGAGAAAATCCAGGAAGTTCTCCCTTCCAGCCGAGATGAGGCCTATTTCCGATGAGGCGTCTGGAGCCTAATGACACCTAACCTCTGGAACTTCGAAAGGGTCTTTCACACCCTTGCTGGAACTCAAGAAGTTCACCGCCATACCAGTCTCCACTCGAGAGGAAGCACGATGGTCCCGCCCACATCCAGAGGAGCCCCGTTTCCCCCTCGGAGCTCGAGATGAGGGATCGTTTCCCTGCTTTCAACGGGAAAAAATTCCCAGCATTCCCGTCGCATCTCAAGAGGAGGCAATCTCAACAGGAAAGGCGAGAGGAATTCCATGGTCGTACCACCATTCCTAGAGTCCCCTAGATTTCTCAGTCCATTCCAGAGGAACCTCTTTGCCCTGCACTGGCTCATCTTTCACGCCGAGGATCGACTCACACCACGGTGGCACGTGGGACAGCCCTGTGGGAAAGCCTCGAGGGATAACCACAGATCCTTTGATCCACGCCACGGGAAGCGTGACATTGCTGCTACAGCCTGTAAGGAAAGCGCACGTGCATGCCCCCACTCGAGACGAGGCCTGACTCCCCTGGGGAGACTCCAGAAGTACCCAAAGATCCATGTCAGCCCCTGAGAAGAATCCTCGGATCCGGCCCTGACTCCAAACAAGGTTTTTGGCCCCGGTATCGACAGAAGAGGAATCCCGAGAGGCCCCCTAGCAACTCGCATGGGGACTGGCCTCTCCTGAGGCCACCAGGGCGGGTCCCTGAGGTCCCCGTCGTAACTCGAGAACACCTGCCGCAACTCGAGAAAATCCAGGAAGTTCTCCCTTCCAGGCGAGATGAGGCCTATTTCCGATGAGGCGTCTGGAGACTAATGACACCTAACCTCTGGAACTTCGAAAGGGTCTTTCACACCCTTGCTGCAACTCAAGAAGTTCACCGCCATACCCGTCTCCACTCTAGAGGAAGCACGATGGTCCCGCCCACATCCAGAGGAGCCCCGTTTCCCCCTCGTAGCTCGAGATGAGGGATCCTTTCCCTGCTTTCAACGGGAAAGAATTCCCGGCATTCACGTCGCATCTCAAGAGGAGGCACTCTCAACAGGAAAGGCGAGAGGAACTCCATGGTCGTACCACCATTCCAAGAGTCCCCCAGATGTCTCAGTCCATTCCAGAGGAACCTCTTTGCCCTGCACTGGCTCATCTTTCACGCCGAGGATCGACTCACACCACGGTGGCACGTGGGACAGCCCTGTGGGAAAGCCTCGAGGGAAAGCCTCGAGGGAAAACCACAGATCCTTTGATCCACGCGACGGGAAGCGTCACATTCCTGCTACAGCCTGGAAGGAAAGCGCACGTGCATGCCCCCGCTCGAGACGAGGCCTGACTCCCCTGGGGAGACTCCAGAAGTACCCAAAGATCCATGTCACCCCTGAGAGGAATCCTCGGTTCCGGCCCTGACTCCACACAAGGTTTTTGGCCCCGGTATCGACAGGAGAGGAATCCCGAGAGGCCACCTAGCAACTCGCATGGACCTGGCCTCTCCTGAGGCCATCAGGGCGGGTCCCTGAGGTCCCCGTCGTAATCGAGAACACCTGCCGCAACTCAAAAAAATCCAGGAAGTTCTCCCTTCCAGGCAAGATGAGGCCTATTTCCGATGAGGCGTCTGGAGACTAATGACACCTAAACTCTGGAACTTCGAAAGGGTCTTTCACACCCTTGCTGCAACTCAAGAAGTTCACCGCCATACCCATCTCCACTCGAGAGGAAGCACGACGGTCCCGCCCACATCCAGAGGAGCCCCGTTTCCCCCTCGTAGCTCGAGATGAGGGATCCTTTCCCTGCATTTAACGGCAAAGAATTCCGGGCGTTCTCGTCGCATCTCAAGAGGAGGCACTCTCAACAGGAAAGGCTTGAGGAACTCCATGGTCGTACCACCATGCCAAGAGTCCCCCAGATGTCTCAGTCCATTCCAGAGGAACCTCTTTGCCCTGCACTGGCTCATCTTTCACGCCTAGGATCGACTCACACCACGGTGGCACGTGGGACAGCCCTGTGGGAAAGCCTCGAGGGAAAGCCTCGAGGGAAAACCACAGATCCTTTGATCCACGCGACGGGAAGCGTGACATTGCTGCTACAGCCTGGAAGGAAAGCGCACGTGCATGTCCCCACTCGAGACGAGGCCTGACTCAGCTGGGGAGACTCCAGAAGTACCCAAAGATCCATGTCAGCCCCTGAGAGGAATCCTCGGTTCCGGCCCTGACTCCACACAAGTTTTTTGGCCCCGGTATCGACGGGAGAAGAATCACGAGAGGCCACCTAGCAAGACGCATGGGGACTGTTCTCTATTGAGGCCACCAGGGCGGGTCCCTGAGGTCCCCGTCTTAACTCTAGAACACCTCCCGCAACTCGAGAAAATCCAGGAAGTTCTCCCTTCCAGGCGAGATGAGGCCTATTTCCGATGAGGCGTCTGGAGACTAATGACACCTAACCTCTGGAACTTCGAAAGGGTCTTTCACACCCTTGCTGCAACTCAAGAAGTTCACCGCCATACCCGTCTCCACTCTAGAGGAAGCACGATGGTCCCGCCTACATCCAGAAGAGCCCCGTTTCCCCCTCGTAGCTCGAGATGAGGGATCCTTTCCCTGCTTTCAACGGGAAAGAATTCCCAGCGTTCCCGTCGCATCTCAAGAGGAGGCACTCTCAACAGAAAAGGCGAGAGGAACTCCATGGTCGTACCACCATTCCAAGAGTCCCCCAGATGTCTCAGTCCATTCAAGAGGAACCTCTTTGCCCTGCACTGGCTCATCTTTCACGCCGAGGTTCGACTCACACCACGGTGGCACGTGGGACAGTCCTGTGGGAAAGCCTCGAGGGAAAGCCTCGAGGGAAAACCACAGATCCTTTGATCCACGCGACGGGAAGCGTGACATTTCTGCTACAGCCTGGAAGGAAAGCGCACGTGCATGCCCCCACTCGAGACGAGGCCTGACTCCCCTGGGGAGTCTCCAGAAGTACCCAAAGAACCATGTCACCCCTGAGAGGAATCCTCGGTTCCGGCCCTGACTCCACACAAGGTTTTTGGCCCCGGTATCGACGGGAGAG
This sequence comes from Capricornis sumatraensis, assembly GCF_032405125.1. NCBI lineage: Eukaryota > Metazoa > Chordata > Mammalia > Artiodactyla > Bovidae > Capricornis > Capricornis sumatraensis. Next base: position 751,955 of record NW_027184627.1, read on the forward strand.
GAATCCCGAGAGGCCCCCTAGCAACTTGCATGGGGACTGGCCTCTCCTGAGGCCACCAGGGCGGGTCCCTGAGGTCCCCGTCGTAACTCGAGAACACCTGCCGCAACTCGAGAAAATCCAGGAAGTTCTCCCTTCCAGGCGAGATGAGGCCTATTTCCGATGAGGCGTCTGGAGACTAATGACACCTAACCTCTGGAACTTCGAAAGGGTCTTTCACACCCTTGCTGCAACTCAAGAAGTTCACCGCCATACCCGTCTCCACTCTAGAGGAAGCACGATGGTCCCGCCCACATCCAGAGGAGCCCCGTTTCCCCCTCGTAGCTCGAGATGAGGGATCCTTTCCCTGCTTTCAACGGGAAAGAATTCCCAGCGTTCCCGTCGCATCTCAAGACAAGGCACTCTCAACAGAAAAGGCGAGAGGAACTCCATGGTCGTACCACCATTCCAAGAGTCCCCCAGATGTCTCAGTCCATTCCAGAGGAACCTCTTTGCCCTGCACTGGCTCATCTTTCACGCCGAGGATCGACTCACACCACGGTGGCACGTGGGACAGCCCTGTGGGAAAGCCTCGAGGGAAAGCCTCGAGGGAAAACCACAGATCCTTTGATCCACGCGACGGGAAGCGTGACATTGCTGCTACAGCCTCGAAGGAAAGCGCACGTGCATGTCCCCACTCGAGACGAGGCCTGACTCAGCTGGGGAGACTCCAGAAGTACCCAAAGATCCATGTCAGCCCCTGAGAGGAATCCTCGGTTCCGGCCCTGACTCCACACAAGTTTTTTGGCCCCGGTATCGACGGGAGAGGAATCCCGAGAGGCCACCTAGCAACACGCATGGGGACTGTCCTCTATTGAGGCCACCAGGGCGGGTCCCCGAGGTCCCCGTCTTAACTCTAGAACACCTCCCGCAACTCGAGATAATCCAGGAAGTTCTCCCTTCCAGGCGAGATGAGGCCTATTTCCGATGAGGCGTCTGGAGACTAATGACACGGAACCTCTGGATCTTCGAAAGGTTCATTCACACCCTTGCTGCAACTCAAGAAGTTCACCGCCATACCCGTCTCCACTCGAGAGGAAGCACGATGGTCCCGCCCACATCCAGAGGAGCCCCGTTTCCCCCTCATAGCTCGAGATGAGGGATCCTTTCCCTACTTTCAACGGGAAAGAATTCCCGGCGTTCCCGTCGCATCTCAAGAGGAGGCACTCTCAACAGGAAAGGCGAGAGGAACTCCATGGTCGTCCCACCATTCCAAGAGTCCCCCAGATATCTCACTCCATTCCAGAGGAACCTCTTTGCCCTGCACTGGCTCATCTTTCACGCCGAGGATCGACTCACACCACGGTGGCACGTGGGACAGCCCTGTGGGAAAGCCTCGAGGGAAAGCCTCGAGGGAAAACCACAGATCCTTTGATCCACGCGACGGGAAGCGTCACATTCCTGCTACAGCCTGGAAGGAAAGCGCACGTGCATGCCCCCGCTCGAGACGAGGCCTGACTCCCCTGGGGAGACTCCAGAAGTACCCAAAGATCCATGTCTCCCCTGAGAGGAATCCTCGGTTCCGGCCCTGACTCCACACAAGGTTTTTGGCCCCGGTATCGACAGGAGAGGAATCCCGAGAGGCCACCTAGCAACTCGCATGGACCTGGCCTCTCCTGAGGCTATCAGGGCGGGTCCCTGAGGTCCCCGTCGTAATCGAGAACACCTGCCTCAACTCAAAAAAATCCAGGAAGTTCTCCCTTCCAGGCGAGATGAGGCCTATTTCCGATGAGGCGTCTGGAGACTAATGACACCTAACCTCTGGAACTTCGAAAGGGTCTTTCACACCCTTGCTGCAACTCAAGAAGTTCACCGCCATACCCATCTCCACTCGAGAGGAAGCACGACGGTCCCGCCCACATCCAGAGGAGCCCCGTTTCCCCCTCGTAGATCGAGATGAGGGATCCTTTCCCTGCATTTAACGGGAAAGATTTCCCGGCGTTCTCGTCGCATCTCAAGAGGAGGCACTCTCAACAGGAAAGGCTTGAGGAACTCCATGGTCGTACCACCATGCCAAGAGTCCCCCAGATGTCTCAGTCCATTCCAGAGGAACCTCTTTGCCCTGCACTGGCTCATCTTTCACGCCTAGGATCGACTCACACCACGGTGGCACGTGGGACAGCCCTGTGGGAAAGCCTCGAGGGAAAGCCTCGAGGGAAAACCACAGATCCTTTGATCCACGCGACGGGAAGCGTGACATTGCTGCTACAGCCTCGAAGGAAAGCGCACGTGCATGTCCCCACTCGAGACGAGGCCTGACTCAGCTGGGGAGACTCCCGAAGTACCCAAAGATCCATGTCAGCCCCTGAGAGGAATCCTCGGATCCGGCCCTGACTCCACACAAGTTTTTTTGCCCCAGTATCGACGGGAGAGGAATCCCGAGAGGCCACCTAGCAACACGCATGGGGACTGTCCTCTATTGAGGCCACCAGGGCGGGTCCCCGAGGTCCCCGTCTTAACTCTAGAACACCTCCCGCAACTCGAGATAATCCAGGAAGTTCTCCCTTCCAGGCGAGATGAGGCCTATTTCCGATGAGGCGACTGGAGACTAATGACACGGAAACTCTGGAACTTCGAAAGGTTCATTCACACCCTTGCTGCAACTCAAGAAGTTCACCGCCATACCCGTCTCCACTCGAGAGGAAGCACGATGGTCCCGCCCACATCCAGAGGAGCCCCGTTTCCCCCTCATAGCTCGAGATGAGGGATCCTTTCCCTACTTTCAACGGGAAAGAATTCCCGGCGTTCCCGTCGCATCTCAAGAGGAGGCACTCTCAACAGGAAAGGCGAGAGGAACTCCATGGTCGTCCCACCATTCCAAGAGTCCCCCAGATATCTCACTCCATTCCAGAGGAACCTCTTTGCCCTGCACTGGCTCATCTTTCACGCCGAGGATCGACTCACACCACGGTGGCACGTGGGACAGCCCTGTTGGAAAGCCTCGATGGAAAATCACAGATCCTTTGATCCACGCGACGGGAAGCGTGACATTGGTGCTACAGCCTGGAAGGAAAGCGCACGTGCATGCCCCCACTCGAGACGAGGCCTGACTCCCCTGGGGAGACTCCAGAAGTACCCAAAGATCCATGTCAGCCCCTGAGAGGAATCCTCGGTTCCGGCCCTGACTCTACACAAGGTTTTTGGCCCCGGTATCGACGGGAGAGTAATCCCGAGAGGCCCCCTAGCAACTCGCATGGGGACTGGCCTCTCCTGAGGCCACCAGGGCGGGTCCCTGAGGTCCCCGTCGTAACTCGAGAACACCTGCCGCAACTCGAGAAAATCCAGGAAGTTCTCCCTTCCAGGCGAGATGAGGCCTATTTCCGATGAGGCGTCTGGAGACTAATGACACCTAACCTCTGGAACTTCGAAAGGGTCTTTCACACCCTTGCTGCAACTCAAGAAGTTCACCGCCATACCCGTCTCCACTCGAGAGGATGCACGATGGTCCCGCCCACATCCAGAGGAGCCCCGTTTCCCCCTCGTAGCTCGAGATGAGGGATCCTTTCCCTGCTTTCAACGGGAAAGATTTCCCGGCATTCACGTCGCATCTCAAGAGGAGGCACTCTCAACAGGAAAGGCGAGAGAAACTCCATGGTCGTACCACCATTCCAAAAGTCCCCCAGATGTCTCAGTCCATTCCAGAGGAACCTCTTTGCCCTGCACTGGCTCATCTTTCACGCCGAGGATCGACTCACACCACGGTGGCACGTGGGGCAGCCCTGTGGGAAAGCCTCGAGGGAAAGCCTCGAGGGAAAACCACAGATCCTTTGATCCACGCGACGGGAAGCGTCACATTGCTGCTACAGCCTGGAAGGAAAGCGCACGTGCATGCCCCCACTCGAGACGAGGCCTGACTCCCCTGGGGAGACTCCAGAAGTACCCAAAGATCCATGTCAGCCCTTGAGAGGAATTCTCGGTTCCGGCCCTGACTCCACACAAGGTTTTTGGCCCCGGTATCGACGGGAGAGGAATCCCGAGAGGCCTCCCAGCAACTCGCATGGGGACTGGCCTCTCCTGAGGCCACCAGGGCGGGTCCCTGAGGTCCCCGTCGTAACTCGAGAACACCTGCCGCAACTCGAGAAAATCCAGGAAGTTCTCCCTTCCAGGCGAGATGAGGCCTATTTCCGATGAGGCGTCTGGAGACTAATGACACCTAACCTCTGGAACTTCGAAAGGGTCTTTCACACCCTTGCTGCAACTCAAGAAGTTCACCGCCATACCCGTCTCCACTCGAGAGGAAGCACGATGGTCCCGCCCACATCCAGAGGAGCCCCGTTTCCCCCTCGTAGCTCGAGATGAGGGATCCTTTCCCTGCTTTCAACGGGAAAGAATTCCCGGCCTTTCCGTCGCATCTCAAGAGGAGGCACTCTCAACAGGAATGGCGAGCGGAACTCCATGGTCGTACCACCATTCCAAGAGTCCCCCAGATGTCTCAGTCCATTCCAGAGGAACCTCTTTGCCCTGCACTGGCTCATCTTTCACGCCGAGGATCGACTCACACCACGGTGGCACGTGGGACAGCCCTGTGGGAAAGCCTCGAGGGAAAGCCTCGAGGGAAAACCACAGATCCTTTGATCCACGCCACGGGAAGCGTGACATTGCTGCTACAGCCTGGAAGGAAAGCGCACGTGCATGCCCCCACTCGAGACGAGGCCTGACTCCCCTGGGGAGACTCCAGAAGTACCCAAAGATCCATGTCAGCCCTTGAGAGGAATTCTCGGTTCCGGCCCTGACTCCACACAAGGTTTTTGGCCCCGGTATCGACGGGAGAGGAATCCCGAGAGGCCTCCCAGCAACTCGCATGGGGACTGGCCTCTCCTGAGGCCACCAGGGCGGGTTCCTGAGGTCCCCGTCGTAACTCGAGAACACCTGCCACAACTCGAGAAAATCCAGGAAGTTCTCCCTTCCAGGCGAGATGAGGCCTATTTCCGATGAGGCGTCTGGAGACTAATGACACCTAACCTCTGGAACTTCGAAAGGGTCTTTCACACCCTTGCTGCAACTCAAGAAGTTCACCGCCATACCCGTCTCCACTCTAGAGGAAGCACGATGGTCCCGCCCACATCCAGAGGAGCCCCGTTTCCCCCTCGTAGCTCGAGATGAGGGATCCTTTCCCTGCTTTCAACGGGAAAGAATTCCCGGCGTTCCCGTCGCATCTCAAGAGGTGGCACTCTCAACAGGAAAGGCGAGCGGAACTCCATGGTCGTACCACCATTCCAGGAGTCCCCCAGATGTCTCAGTCCATTCCAGAGGAACCTCTTTGCCCTGCACTGGCTCATCTTTCACGCCGAGGATCGACTCACACCACGGTGGCACGTGGGACAGCCCTGTGGGAAAGCCTCGAGGGAACGCCTCGAGGGAAAACCACAGATCCTTGGATCCACGCGACGGGAAGCGTGACATTGCTGCTACAGCCTGGCAGGAAAGCGCACGTGCATGCCCCCACTCGAGACGAGGCCTGACTCCCCTGGGGAGACTCCTGAAGTACCCAAAGATCCATGTCAGCCATTGAGAGGAATTCTCGGTTCCGGCCCTGACTCCACACAAGGTTTTTGGCCCCAGTATCGACGGGAGAGGAATCCCGAGAGGCCTCCCAGCAACTCGCATGGGGACTGGCCTCTCCTGAGGCCACCAGGGCGGGTCCCTGAGGTCCCCGTCGTAACTCGAGAACACCTGCCGCAACTCGAGAAAATCCAGGAAGTTCTCCCTTCCAGGCGAGATGAGGCTTATTTCCGATGAGGCGTCTGGAGACTAATGACACCTAACCTCTGGAACTTCGAAAGGGTCTTTCACACCCTTGCTGCAACTCAAGAAGTTCACCGCCATACCCGTCTCCACTCGAGAGGAAGCACGATGGTCCCGCCCACATCCAGAGGAGCCCCGTTTCCCCCTCGTAGCTCGAGATGAGGGATCCTTTCACTGCTTTCAAAGCAAAGAATTCCCGGCGTTCCTGACGCATCTCAAGAGGTGGCACTCTAAACAGGAAAGGCGAGAGGAACTCCATGGTCGTACCACCATTCCAAGAGTCCCCCAGATGTCTCAGTCCATTCCAGAGGAACCTCTTTGCCCTGCACTGGCTCATCTTTCACGCCGAGGATCGACTCACACCACGGTGGCACGTGGGACAGCCCTGTGGGAATGCCTCGATGGAAAATCACAGATCCTTTGATCCACGCGACGGGAAGCGTGACATTGCTGCTACAGCCTGGAAGGAAATCGCACGTGCATGCCCCCACTCGAGACGAGGCCTGACTCCCCTGGGGAGACTCCAGAAGTACCCAAAGATCCATGTCAGCCCTTGAGAGCAATTCTCGGTTCCGGCCCTGACTCCACACAAGGTTTTTGGCCCCGGTATCGACGGGAGAGGAATCCCGAGAGGCCTCCCAGCAACTCGCATGGGGACTGGCCTCTCCTGAGGCCACCAGGGCGGGTCCCTGAGGTCCCCGTCGTAACTCGAGAACACCTGCCGCAACTCCAGAAAATCCAGGAAGTTCTCCCTTCCAGGCGAGATGAGGCCTATTTCCGATGAGGCGTCTGGAGACTAATGACACCTAACCTCTGGAACTTCGAAAGGGTCTTTCACACCCTTGCTGCAACTCAAGAAGTTCACCGCCATACCCGTCTCCACTCGAGAGGAAGCACGATGGTCCCGCCCACATCCTTAGGAGCCCCGTTTCCCCCTCGGAGCTCGAGATGAGGGATCCTATCCCTGCTTTCAACGGGAAAGTATTCCCGGCGTTCCCGTCGCATCTCAAGAGGAGGCACTCTCAACAGGAAAGGCGAGCGGAACTCCATGGTCGTACCACCATTCCAAGAGTCCCCCAGATGTCTCAGTCCATTCCAGAGGAACCTCTTTGCCCTGCACTGGCTCATCTTTCACGCCGAGGATCGACTCACACCACGGTGGCACGTGGGACAGCCCTGTGGGAAAGCCTCGATGGAAAATCACAGATCCTTTGATCCACGCGACGGGAAGCGTGACATTGCTGCTACAGCCTGGAAGGAAAGTGCACGTGCATGCCCCCACTCGAGACGAGGCCTGACTCCCCTGGGGAGACTCCAGAAGTACCCAAAGATCCATGTCAGCCCCTGAGAGGAATCCTCGGTTCCGGCCCTGACTCTACACAAGGTTTTTGGCCCCGGTATCGACGGGAGAGTAATTCCGAGAGGCCCCCTAGTAACTCGCATGGGGACTGGCCTCTCCTGAGGCCACCAGGGCGGGTCCCTGAGGTCCCCGTCGTAACTCGAGAACACCTGCCGCAACTCCAGAAAATCCAGGAAGTTCTCCCTTCCAGGCGAGATGAGGCCTATTTCCGATGAGGCGTCTGGAGACTAATGACACCTAACCTCTGGAAATTCGAAAGGGTCTTTCACACCCTTGCTGCAACTCAAGAAGTTCACCGCCATACCCGTCTCCACTCGAGAGGAAGCACGATGGTCCCGCCCACATCGAGAGGAGCCCCGTTTCCCCCTCGAAGCTCGCGATGAGGGATCCTTTCCCTGCTTTCAACGCAAAGAATTCCCAGCGTTCCCGTCACATCTCAAGAGGAGGCACTCTCAACAGGAAAGGCGAGAGGAACTCCATGGTCGTACCACCATTCCAAGAGTCCCCGAGATGTCTCAGTCCATTCCAGAGGAACCTCTTTGCCCTGCACTGGCTCATCTTTCACGCCGAGGATCGACTCACACCACGGTGGCACGTGGGACAGCACTGTGGGAAAGCCTCGAGGGAAAGCCTCGAGGGAAAACCACAGATCCTTTGATCCACGCCACGGGAAGCGTGACATTGCTGCTACAGCCTGGAAGGAAAGCGCACGTGCATGCCCCCACTCGAGACGAGGCCTGACTCCCCTGGGGAGACTCCAGAAGTACCCAAAGATCCATGTCAGCCCTTGAGAGGAATTCTCGGTTCCGGCCCTGACTCCACACAAGGTTTTTGGCCCCGGTATCGACGGGAGAGGAATCCCGAGAGGCCTCCCAGCAACTCGCATGGGGACTGGCCTCTCCTGAGGCCACCAGGGCGGGTTCCTGAGGTCCCCGTCGTAACTCGAGAACACCTGCCACAACTCGAGAAAATCCAGGAAGTTCTCCCTTCCAGGCGAGATGAGGCCTATTTCCGATGAGGCGTCTGGAGACTAATGACACCTAACCTCTGGAACTTCGAAAGGGTCTTTCACACCCTTGCTGCAACTCAAGAAGTTCACCACCATACCCGTCTCCACTCGAGAGGAAGCACGATGGTCCCGCCCACATCCAGAGGAGCCCCGTTTCCCCCTCGTAGCTCGAGATGAGGGATCCTTTCCCTGCTTTCAACGGGAAAGAATTCCCGGCGTTCCCGTCGCATCTCAAGAGGTGGCACTCTCAACAGGAAAGGCGAGCGGAACTCCATGGTCGTACCACCATTCCAAGAGTCCCCCAGATGTCTCAGTCCATTCCAGAGGAACCTCTTTGCCCTGCACTGGCTCATCTTTCACGCCGAGGATCGACTCACACCACGGTGGCACGTGGGACAGCCCTGTGGGAAAGCCTCGATGGAAAACCACAGATCCATTACTCCACTCGACGGGATGCGTGACATTGCTGCTACAGCCTGGAAGGAAATCGCACGTGCATGCCCCCACTCGAGACGAGGCCTGACTCCCCTGGGGAGACTCCAGAAGTACCCAAACATCCATGTCAGCCCCTGAGAGGAATCCTCGGTTCCGGCCCTGACTCCACACAAGGTTTTTGGCCCCGGTATCGACGGGAGATTAATCCCGAGAGGCTCCCTAGCAACTCGCATGGGTACTGGCCTCCCCTGAGGCGACCAGGGCGGGTCCCTGAGGTCCCCGTCGTAAGTCGAGAACACCTGCCGCAACTCCAGAAAATCCAGGAAGTTCTCCCTTCCAGGCGAGATGAGGCCTATTTCCGATGAGGCGTCTGGAGACTAATGACACCTAACCTCTGGAACTTCGAAAGGGTCTTTCACACCCTTACTGCAACTCAAGAAGTTCACCGCCATACCCGTCTCCACTCGAGAGGATGCACGATGGTCCCGCCCACATCCAGAGGAGCCCCGTTTCCCCCTCGTAGCTCGAGATGAGGGATCCTTTCCCTGCTTTCAACGGGAAAGAATTCCCGGCGTTCCCATCGCATCTCAAGAGGAGGCACTCTCAACAGGAAAGGCGAGAGGAACTCCATGGTCGTACCACCATTCCAAGAGTTCCCCAGATGTCTCAGTCCATTCCAGAGGAAACTCTTTGCCCTGCACTGGCTCATCTTTCACGCCGAGGATCGACTCACACCACGGTGGCACGTGGGGCAGCCCTGTGGGAAAGCCTCGAGGGAAAGCCTCGAGGGAAAACCACAGATCCTTTAATCCACGCGACGGGAAGCGTGACATTGCTGCTACAGCCTGGAAGGAAATCGCACGTGCATGCCCCCACTCGAGACGAGGCCTGACTCCCCTGGGGAGACTCCAGAAGTACCCAAAGATCCATGTCAGCCCTTGAGAGCAATTCTCGGTTCCGGCCCTGACTCCACAAAAGGTTTTTGGCCCCGGTATCGACGGGAGAGGAATCCCGAGAGGCCTCCCAGCAACTCGCATGGGGACTGGCCTCTCCTGAGGCCACCTGGGCGGGTCCCTGAGGTCCCCGTCGTAACTCGAGAACAGCTGCCGCATCTCCAGAAAATCCAGGAAGTTCTCCCTTCCAGGCGAGATGAGGCCTATTTCCGATGAGGCGTCTGGAGACTAATGACACCTAACCTCTGGAACTTCGAAAGGGTCTTTCACACCCTTGCTGCAACTCAAGAAGTTCACCGCCATACCCGTCTCCACTCGAGAGGAAGCACGATGGTCCCGCCCACATCCTTAGGAGCCCCGTTTCCCCCTCGGAGCTCGAGATGAGGGATCCTTTCCCTGCTTTCAACGGGAAAGAATTCCCGGCGTTCCCGTCGCATCTCAAGAGGAGGCACTCTCAACAGGAAAGGCGAGCGGAACTCCATGGTCGTACCACCATTCCAAGAGTCCCCCAGATGTCTCAGTCCATTCCAGAGGAACCTCTTTGCCCTGCACTGGCTTATCTTTCACGCCGAGGATCGACTCACACCACGGTGGCACGTGGGACAGCCCTGTGGGAAAGCCTCGATGGAAAATCACAGATCCTTTGATCCACGCGACGGGAAGCGTGACATTGCTGCTACAGCCTGGAAGGAAAGGGCCCGTGCATGCCCCCACTCGAGACGAGGCCTGACTCCCCTGGGGAGACTCCAGAAGTACCCAAAGATCCATGTCAGCCCCTGAGAGGAATCCTCGGTTCCGGCCCTGACTCTACACAAGGTTTTTGGTCCCGGTATCGACGGGAGAGTAATTCCGAGAGGCCCCCTAGCAACTCGCATGGGGACTGGCCTCTCCTGAGGCCACCAGGGCGGGTCCCTGAGGTCCCCGTCGTAACTCGAGAACACCTGCCGCAACTCCAGAAAATCCAGGAAGTTCTCCCTTCCAGGCGAGATGAGGCCTATTTCCGATGAGGCGTCTGGAGACTAATGACACCTAACCTCTGGAACTTCGAAAGGGTCTTTCACACCCTTGCTGCAACTCAAGAAGTTCACCGCCATACCCGTCTCCACTCGAGAGGAAGCACGATGGTCCCGCCCACATCGAGAGGAGCCCCGTTTCCCCCTCAAAGCTCGAGATGAGGGATCCTTTCCCTGCTTTCAACGCAAAGAATTCCCAGCGTTCCCGTCACATCTCTAGAGGAGGCACTCTCAACAGGAAAGGCGAGAGGAACTCCATGGTCGTACCACCATTCCAAGAGTCCCCGAGATGTCTCAGTCCATTCCAGAGGAACCTCTTTGCCCTGCACTGGCTCATCTTTCACGCCGAGGATCGACTCACACCACGGTGGCACGTGGGACAGCCCTGTGGGAAAGCCTCGAGGGAAAGCCTCGAGGGAAAACCACAGATCCTTTGATCCTCACCACGGGAAGCGTGACATTGCTGCTACAGCCTGGAAGGAAAGCGCACGTGCATGCCCCCACTCGAGACGAGGCCTGACTCCCCTGGGGAGACTCCAGAAGTACCCAAAGATCCATGTCAGCCCTTGAGAGGAATTCTCGGTTCCGGCCCTGACTCCACACAAGGTTTTTGGCCCCGGTATCGACGGGAGAGGAATCCCGAGAGGCCTCCCAGCAACTCGCATGGGGACTGGCCTCTCCTGAGGCCACCAGGGCGGGTTCCTGAGGTCCGCGTCGTAACTCGAGAACACCTGCCACAACTCGAGAAAATCCAGGAAGTTCTCCCTTCCAGGCGAGATGAGGCCTATTTCCGATGAGGCGTCTGGAGACTAATGACACCTAACCTCTGGAACTTCGAAAGGGTCTTTCACACCCTTGCTGCAACTCAAGAAGTTCACCGCCATACCCGTCTCCACTCGAGAGGAAGCACGATGGTCCCGCACACATCCAGAGGAGCCCCGTTTCCCCCTCGTAGCTCGAGATGAGGGATCCTTTCCCTGCTTTCAACGGGAAAGAATTCCCGGCGTTCCCGTCGCATCTCAAGAGGTGGCACTCTCAACAGGAAAGGCGAGCGGAACTCCATGGTCGTACCATCATTCCAAGAGTCCCCCAGATGTCTCAGTCCATTCCAGAGGAACCTCTTTGCCCTGCACTGGCTCATCTTTCACGCCGAGGATCGACTCACACCACGGTGGCACGTGGGACAGCCCTGTGGGAAAGCCTCGAGGGAAGGCCTCGAGGGAAAACCACAGATCCTTTGATCCACGCGACGGGAAGCGTGACATTGCTGCTACAGCCTGGAAGGAAAGCGCACGTGCATGCCCCCACTCGAGACGAGGCCTGACTCCCCTGGGGAGACTCCTGGGGTACCCAAAGATCCATGTCAGCCATTGAGAGGAATTCTCGGGTCCGGCCCTGATTCCACACAAGGTTTTTGGCCCCAGTATCGACGGGAGAGTAATCCCGAGAGGCCTCCCAGCAACTCGCATGGGGACTGGCCTCTCCTGAGGCCACCAGGGCGGGTCCCTGAGGTCCCCGTCGTAACTCGAGAACATCTGCCGCAACTCGAGAAAATCCAGGAATTTCTCCCTTCCAGGCGAGATGAGGCTTATTTCCGATGAGGCGTCTGGAGACTAATGACACCTAACCTCTGGAACTTCGAAAGGGTCTTTCACACCCTTGCTGCAACTCAAGAAGTTCACCGCCATACCCGTCTCCACTCGAGAGGAAGCACGATGGTCCCGCCCACATCCAGAGGAGCCCCGTTTCCCCCTCGTAGCTCGAGATGAGGGATCCTTTCACTGCTTTCAAAGCAAAGAATTCCCGGCGTTCCTGACGCATCTCAAGAGGTGGCACTCTAAACAGGAAAGGCGAGAGGAACTCCATGGTCGTACCACCATTCCAAGAGTCCCCCAGATGTCTCAGTCCATTCCAGAGGAACCTCTTTGCCCTGCACTGGCTCATCTTTCACGCCGAGGATCGACTCACACCACGGTGGCACGTGGGACAGCCCTGTGGGAAAGCCTCGATGGAAAATCACAGATCCTTTGATCCACGCGACGGGAAGCCTGACATTGCTGCTACAGCCTGGAAGGAAAGCGCACGTGCATGCCCCCACTCGAGACGAGGCCTGACTCCCCTGGGGAGACTCCAGGAATACCCAAAGATCCATGTCAGCCCCTGAGAGGAATCCTCGGTTCCGGCCCTGACTCTACACAAGGTTTTTGGCCCCGGTATCGACGGGAGAGGAATCCCGAGAGGCCCCCTAGCAACTCGCATGGGGACTGGCCTCTCCTGAGGCCACCAGGGCGGGTCCCTGAGGTCCCCGTCGTAACTCGAGAACACCTGCCGCAACTCGAGAAAATCCAGGAATTTCTCCCTTCCAGGCGAGATGAGGCCTATTTCCGATGAGGCGTCTGGAGACTAATGACACCTAACCTCTGGAACTTCGAAAGGGTCTTTCACACCCTTGCTGCAACTCAAGAAGTTCACCGCCATACCCGTCTCCACTCGAGAGGAAGCACGATGGTCCCGCCCACATCCAGAGGAGCCCCGTTTCCCCCTCGTAGCTCGAGATGAGGGATCCTTTCACTGCTTTCAAAGCAAAGAATTCCCGGCGTTCCTGACGCATCTCAAGAGGTGGCACTCTCAACAGGAAAGGCGAGAGGAACTCCATGGTCGTACCACCATTCCAAGAGTCCCCCAGATGTCTCAGTCCATTCCAAAGGAACCTCTTTGCCCTGCACTGGCTCATCTTTCACGCCGAGGATCGACTCACACCACGGTGGCACGTGGGACAGCCCTGTGGGAAAGCCTCGATGGAAAATCACAGATCCTTTGATCCACGCGACGGGAAGCGTGACATTGCTGCTACAGCCTGGAAGGAAAGCGCACGTGCATGCCCCCACTCGAGACGAGGCCTGACTCCCCTGGGGAGACTCCAGAAGTACCCAAAGATCCATGTCAGCCCCTGAGAGGAATCCTCGGTTCCGGCCCTGACTCTACACAAGGTTTTTGGCCCTGGTATCGACGGGAGAGTAATTCCGAGAGGCCCCCTAGCAACTCGCATGGGGACTGGCCTCTCCTGAGGCCACCAGGGCGGGTCCCTGAGGTCCCCGTCATAACTCGAGAACACCTGCCACAACTCGAGAATATCCAGGAAGTTCTCCCTTCTAGGCGAGATGAGGCCTATTTCCGATGATGCGTCTGGAGACGAATGACACCTAACCTCTGGAACTTCGAAAGGGTCTTTCACACCCTTGCTGCAACTCAAGAAGTTCACCGCCATACCCGTCTCCACTCGAGAGGAAGCACGATGGTCCCGCCCACATCGAGAGGAGACCCGTTTCCCCCTCGAAGCTCGAGATGAGGGATTCTTTCCCTGCTTTCAACGCAAAGAATTCCCGGCCTTCCCGTCACATCTCAAGAGGAGGCACTCTCAACAGGAGAGGCGAGAGGAACACCATGGTCGTACCACCATTCCAAGAGTCCCCCAGATGTCTCAGTCCATTCCAGAGGAACCTCTTTGCCGTACACTGGCTCATCTTTCACGCCGAGGATCGACTCACACCACGGTGGCACGTGGGACAGCCCTGTGGGAAAGCCTCGAGGGAAAGCCTCGAGGGAAAACCACAGATCCTTTGATCCATGCCACGGGAAGCGTGACATTGCTGCTACAGCCTGGAAGGAAAGCGCACGTGCATGCGCCCACTCGAGCCGAGGGCTGACTCCCCTGGGGAGACTCCAGAAGTACCCAAACATCCATGTCAGCCCCTGAGAGGAATCCTCGGTTCCGGCCCTGACTCCACACAAGGTTTTTGGCGCCGGTATCGACGGTAGAGGAATCCCGAGAGGCCCCCTAGCAACTCGCATGGGGACTGGCCTCTCCTGAGGCCACCAGGGCGGGTCCCTGAGGTCCCCGTCGTAACTCGAGAACACCTGCCGCAACTCGAGAAAATCCAGGAAGTTCTCCCTTCCAGGCGAGATGAGGCCTATTTCCGATGAGGCGTCTGGTGACTAATGACACCTAACCTCTGGAACTTCGAAAGGGTCTTTCACACCCTTGCTGCAACTCAAGAAGTTCACCGCCATACCCGTCTCCACTCTAGAGGAAGCACGATGGTCCCGCCCACATCCAGAGGAGCCCCGTTTCCCCCTCCTAGCTCGAGATGAGCGATCCTTTCCCTGCTTTCAACGGGAAAGAATTCCCGGCGTTCCCGTCGCATCTCAAGAGGAGGCACTCTCAACAGGAAAGGCGAGAGGAACTCCATGGTCGTACCACCATTCCAAGAGTCCCCCAGATGTCTCAGTCCATTTCAGAGGAACCTCTTTGCCCTGCACTGGCTCATCTTTCACGCCGAGGATCGACTCACACCACGGTGGCACGTGGGACAGCCCTGTGGGAAAGCCTCGAGGGAAAGCCTCGAGGGAAAACCACAGATCCTTTGATCCACGCGATGGGAAGCGTGACATTGCTGCTACAGCCTGGAAGGAAAGCGCACGTGCATGCACCCACTCGAGATAAGGCCTGTCTCCCCTGGCGAGACTCCAGATGTACCCAAAGATCCATATCAGCCCGTGAGAGGATTCCTCGGTTCCGGCCCTGACTCCACACAAGGTTTTTGGCCGGGGTATCGACGGGAGAGGAATCCCGAGAGGCCCCCTAGCAACTCGCATGGGGACTGGCCTCTCCTGAGGCCACCAGGGCGGGTCCCTGATGTCCCCGTCGTAACTCGAGAACACCTGCCGCAACTCGAGAAAATCCAGGAAGTTCTCCCTTCCAGGCGAGATGAGTCCTATTTCCGATGAGGCGCCTGGAGACTAATGACACCTAAACTCTGGAACTTCGAAAGGGTCTTTCACACCCTTGCTGCAACTCAAGAAGTTCACCGCCATACCCGTCTCCACTCGAGAGGAATCACGATCGTCCCGCCCACATCCAGAGGAGCCCCCTTTCCCCCTTCTAGCTCGAGATGAGCGATCCTTTCCCTGCTTTCAACGGGAAAGAATTCCCGGCGTTCCCGTCGCATCTCAAGAGGAGGCACTCTCAACAGGAAAGGCGAGAGGAACTCCATGGTCTTACCACCATTCCAAGAGTCCCCCAGATGTCTCAGTCCATTCCAGAGGAACCTCTTTGCCCTGCACTGGCTCATCTTTCACGCCGAGGTTCGCCTCACACCACGGTGGCACGTGGGACAGCCCAGTGGGAAAGCCTCGAGGGAAAGCCTCGAGGGAAAACCACAGTTCCTTTGATCCACGCCACGGGAAGCGTGACATTGCTGCTACAGCCTGGAAGGAAAGCGCACGTGCATGCCCCCACTCGAGCCGAGGCCTGACTCCCCTGGGGAGACTCCAGAAGTACCCAAACATCCATGTCAGCCCCTGAGAAGAATCCTCGGTTCCGGCCCTGACTCCACACAAGGTTTTTGGCCCCGGTATCGACGGGAGAGGAATCCCGAGAGGCCCCCTAGCAACTCGCATGGGGACTGGCCTCTCTTGAGGCCATCAGGGCGGGTCCCTGTGGTCCCCGTCGTAACTCGAGAACACCTGCCGCAACTCGAGAAAATCCAGGAAGTTCTCCCTTCCAGGCGAGATGAGGCCTATTTCCGATCAGGCGTCTGGAGACTAATGACACCTAACCTCTGGAATTTCGAAAGGGTCTTTCACACCCTTGCTGCAACTCAAGAAGTTCACCGCCATATCCGTCTCCACTCGAGAGGAAGTACGATGGTCCCGCCCACATCCAGAGGAGCCCCGTTTCCCCCTCCTAGCTCGAGATGAGCGATCCTTTCCCTGCTTTCAACGGGAAAGAATTCCCGGCGTTCCCGTCGCATCTCAAGAGGAGGCACTCTCAACAGGAAAGGCGAGAGGAACTCCATGGTCGTACCACCATTCCAAGAGTCCCCCAGATGTCTCAGTCCATTCCAGAGGAACCTCTTTGCCCTGCACTGGCTCATCTTTCACGCCGAGGATCGACTCACACCACGGTGGCACGTGGGACAGCCCTGTGGGAAAGCCTCGAGGGAAAGCCTCGAGGGAAAACCACTGATCCTTTGATCCACGCGATGGGAAGCGTGACATTGCTGCTACAGCCTGGAAGGAAAGCGCACGAGCATGCCCCCACTCGAGATGAGGCCTGTCTCCCCTGGCGAGACTCCAGAAGTACCCAAAGATCCATATCAGCCCGTGAGAGAAATCCTCGGTTCCGGCCCTGACTCCACACAAGGTTTTTGGCCCGGGTATCGACGGGAGAGGAATCCCGAGAGGCCCCCTAGCAACTCGCATGGGGACTGGCCTCTCCTGAGGCCACCACGGCGGGTCCCTGAGGTCCCCGTCGTAACTCGAGAACACCTGCCGCAACTCGAGAAATTCCAGGAAGTTTCCCCTTCCAGGCGAGATGAGGCCTATTTCCGATGAGGCGTCTGGAGACTAATGACACCTAACCTCTGGAACTTCGAAAGGGTCTTTCACACCCTTGCTGCAGCTCAAGAAGTTCACCGCCATACCCGTCTCCACTCGAGAGGAAGCACGATCGTCCCGCCCACATCCAGAGGAGCCCCCTTTCCCCCTCATAGCTCGAGATGAGGAATCCTTTCCCTGCTTTCAATGGGAAAGAGTTCCCGGCGTTCCCGTCGCAACTCAAGCGGAGGCACTCTCAACAGGAAAGGCGAGAGGAACTCGATGGTCGTACCACCATTCCAAGAGTCCCCCAGATGTCTCAGTCCATTCCAGAGGAACCTCTTTGCCCTGCACTGGCTCATCTTTCACGCCGAGGATCGACTCACACCACGGTGGCACGTGGGACAGCCCAGTGGGAAAGCCTCGAGGGAAAGCCTCGAGGGAAAACCACAGATCCTTTGATCCACGCCACGGGAAGCGTGACATTGCTGCTACAGCCTGGAAGGAAAGTGCACGTGCATGCCCCGACACGAGACGAGGCCTGACTCCCCTGGGGAGACTCCAGAAGTACCCAAAGATCCATGTCAGCCCCTGAGAGGAATCCTCGGTTCCGGCCCTGACTCCAAACAAGGTTTTTGGCCCCGGTATCGACGGGAGAGGAATCCCGAGAGGCCCCCTAGCAACTCGCATGGGGACTGGCCTCTCCTGAGGCCACCAGGGCGGGTCCCTGAGGTCCCCGTCGTAACTCGAGAACACCTGCCGCAACTCGAGAAAATCCAGGAAGTTCTCCCTTCCAGGCGAGATGAGGCCTATTTCCGATCAGGCGTCTGGAGACTAATGACACCTAAACTCTGGAACTTCGAAAGGGTCTTTCACACCCTTGCTGCAACTCAAGAAGTTCACCGCCATACCCGTCTCCACTCCAGAGGAAGCACGATGGTCCCGCCCACATCCAGAGGAGCCCCGTTTCCCCCTCGTAGCTCGAGATGAGCGATCCTTTCCCTGCTTTCAACGGGAAAGAATTCCCGGCGTTCCCGTCGCTTCTCAAGAGGAGACACTCTCAACAGAAAAGGCGAGAGGAACTCCATGGTCGTACCACCATTCCAAGAGTCCCCCAGATGTCTCAGTCCATTCCAGAGGAACCTCTTTGCCCTGCACTGGCTCATCTTTCACGCCGAGGATCGACTCACACCACGGTGGCACGTGGGACAGCACTGTGGGAAAGCCTCGAGGGAAAGCCTCGAGGGAAAACCACTGATCCTTTGATCCACGCGATGGGAAGCGTGACATTGCTGCTACAGCCTGGAAGGAAAGCGCACGAGCATGCCCCCACTCGAGATGAGGCCTGTCTCCCCTGGCGAGACTCCAGAAGTACCCAAAGATCCATATCAGCCCGTGAGAGAAATCCTCGGTTCCGGCCCTGACTCCACACAAGGTTTTTGGCCCGGGTATCGACGGGAGAGGAATCCCGAGAGGCCCCCTAGCAACTCGCATGGGGACTGGCCTCTCCTGAGGCCACCACGGCGGGTCCCTGAGGTCCCCGTCGTAACTCGAGAACACCTGCCGCAACTCGAGAAATTCCAGGAAGTTTCCCCTTCCAGGCGAGATGAGGCCTATTTCCGATGAGGCGTCTGGAGACTAATGACACCTAACCTCTGGAACTTCGAAAGGGTCTTTCACACCCTTGCTGCAGCTCAAGAAGTTCACCGCCATACCCGTCTCCACTCGAGAGGAAGCACGATCGTCCCGCCCACATCCAGAGGAGCCCCCTTTCCCCCTCATAGCTCGAGATGAGGAATCCTTTCCCTGCTTTCAATGGGAAAGACTTCCCGGCGTTCCCGTCGCATCTCAAGCGGAGGCACTCTCAACAGGAAAGGCGAGAGGAACTCGATGGTCGTACCACCATTCCAAGAGTCCCCCAGATGTCTCAGTCCATTCCAGAGGAACCTCTTTGCCCTGCACTGGCTCATCTTTCACGCCGAGGATCGACTCACACCACGGTGGCACGTGGGACAGCCCAGTGGGAAAGCCTCGCGGGAAAGCCTCGAGGGAAAACCACAGATCCTTTGATCCACGCCACGGGAAGCGTGACATTGCTGCTACAGCCTGGAAGGAAAGTGCACGTGCATGCCCCGACACGAGACGAGGCCTGACTCCCCTGGGGAGACTCCAGAAGTACCCAAAGATCCATGTCAGCCCCTGAGAGGAATCCTCGGTTCCGGCCCTGACTCCAAACAAGGTTTTTGGCCCCGGTATCGACGGGAGAGGAATCCCGAGAGGCCCCCTAGCAACTCGCATGGGGACTGGCCTCTCCTGAGGCCACCAGGGCGGGTCCCTGAGGTCCCCGTCGTAACTCGAGAACACCTGCCGCAACTCGAGAAAATCCAGGAAGTTCTCCCTTCCAGGCGAGATGAGGCCTATTTCCGATGAGGCGTCTGGAGTCTAATGACACCTAAACTCTGGAACTTCGAAAGGGTCTTTCACACCCTTGCTGCAACTCAAGAAGTTCACCGCCATACCCGTCTCCACTCGAGAGGAAGCACGATCGTCCTGCCCACATCCAGAGGAGCCCCCTTTCCCCCTCCTAGCTCGAGATGAGCGATCCTTTCCCTGCTTTCAACGGGAAAGAATTCCCGGCGTTCCCGTCCCATCTCAAGAGGAGGCACTCTCAACAGGAAAGGCGAGAGGAACTCCATGGTCGTACCACCATTCCAAGAGTCCCCCAGATGTCTCAGTCCATTCCAGAGGAACCTCTTTGCCCTGCACTGGCTCATCTTTCACGCCGAGGATCGACTCACACCACGGTGGCACGTGGGACAGCCCTGTGGGAAAGCCTCGAGGGAAAGCCTCGAGGGAAAACCACAGATCCTTTGATCCACGCGACGGGAAGCGTGACATTGCTGCTACAGCCTGGAAGGAAAGCGCACGTGCATGCCCCGACTCGAGACAAGGCCTGACTCCCCTGGGGAGACTCCAGAAGTACCCAAAGATCCATGTCAGCCCCTGAGAGAAATCCTCGGTTCCGGCCTTGACACCACACAAGGTTTTTGGCCCCAGTATCGACGGGAGAGGAATCCCGAGAGGGCCCCTAGCAACTCGCATGGGGACTGGCCTCTCCTGAGGCCACCAGGGCGGGTCCCTGAGGTCCCCGTCGTAACTCGAGAACACCTGCCGCAACTCGAGAAAATCCAGGAAGTTCTCCCTTCCAGGCGAGATGAGGCCTATTTCCGATGAGGCGTCTGGAGACTAATGACACCTAAACTCTGGAACTTCGAAAGGGTCTTTCACACCCTTGCTGCAACTCAAGAAGTTCACCGCCATACCCGTCTCCACTCGAGAGGAAGCACGATCGTCCTGCCCACATCCAGAGGAGCCCCCTTTCCCCCTCCTAGCTCGAGATGAGCGATCCTTTCCCTGCTTTCAACGGGAAAGAATTCCCGGCGTTCCCGTCCCATCTCAAGAGGAGGCACTCTCAACAGGAAAGGCGAGAGGAACTGCATGGTCTTACCACCATTCCAAGAGTCCCCCAGATGTCTCAGTCCATTCCAGAGGAACCTCTTTGCCCTGCACTGGCTCATCTTTCACGCCGAGGATCGACTCACACCACGGTGGCACGTGGGACAGCCCAGTGGGAAAGCCTCGAGGGAAAGCCTCGAGGGAAAACCACAGATCCTTTGATCCACGCCACGGGAAGCGTGACATTGCTGCTACAGCCTGGAAGGAAAGCGCACGTGCATGCCCCCACTCGAGCCGAGGCCTGACTCCCCTGGGGAGACTCCAGAAGTACCCAAACATCCATGTCAGCCCCTGAGAGGAATCCTCGGTTCCGGCCCTGACTCCACACAAGGTTTTTGGCCCCGGTATCGACGGGAGAGGAATCCCGAGAGGCCCCCTAGCAACTCGCATGGGGACTGGCCTCTCCTGAGGCCATCAGGGCGGGTCCCTGTGGTCCCCGTCGTAACTCGAGAACACCTGCCGCAACTCGAGAAAATCCAGGAAGTTCTCCCTTCCAGGCGAGATGAGGCCTATTTCCGATCAGGCGTCTGGAAACTAATGACACCTAACCTCTGGAACTTCGAAAGGGTCTTTCACACCCTTGCTGCAACTCAAGAAGTTCACCGCCATATCCGTCTCCACTCGAGAGGAAGTACGATGGTCCCGCCCACATCCAGAGGAGCCCCGTTTCCCCCTCCTAGCTCGAGATGAGCGATCCTTTCCCTGCTTTCAACGGGAAAGAATTCCCGGCGTTCCCGTCGCATCTCAAGAGGAGGCACTCTCAACAGGAAAGGCGAGAGGAACTCCATGGTCGTACCACCATTCCAAGAGTCCCCCAGATGTCTCAGTCCATTCCAGAGGAACCTCTTTGCCCTGCACTGGCTCATCTTTCACGCCGAGGATCGACTCACACCACGGTGGCACGTGGGACAGCCCTGTGGGAAAGCCTCGAGGGAAAGCCTCGAGGGAAAACCACTGATCCTTTGATCCACGCGATGGGAAGCGTGACATTGCTGCTACAGCCTGGAAGGAAAGCGCACGAGCATGCCCCCACTCGAGATGAGGCCTGTCTCCCCTGGCGAGACTCCAGAAGTACCCAAAGATTCATATCAGCCCGTGAGAGAAATCCTCGGTTCCGGCCCTGACTCCACACAAGGTTTTTGGCCCGGGTATCGACGGGAGAGGAATCCCGAGAGGCCCCCTAGCAACTCGCATGGGGACTGGCCTCTCCTGAGGCCACCACGGCGGGTCCCTGAGGTCCCCGTCGTAACTCGAGAACACCTGCCGCAACTCGAGAAATTCCAGGAAGTTTCCCCTTCCAGGCGAGATGAGGCCTATTTCCGATGAGGCGTCTGGAGACTAATGACACCTAACCTCTGGAACTTCGAAAGGGTCTTTCACACCCTTGCTGCAGCTCAAGAAGTTCACCGCCATACCCGTCTCCACTCGAGAGGAAGCACGATCGTCCCGCCCACATCCAGAGGAGCCCCCTTTCCCCCTCATAGCTCGAGATGAGGAATTCTTTCCCTGCTTTCAATGGGAAAGAGTTCCCGGCGTTCCCGTCGCAACTCAAGCGGAGGCACTCTCAACAGGAAAGGCGAGAGGAACTCGATGGTCGTACCACCATTCCAAGAGTCCCCCAGATGTCTCAGTCCATTCCAGAGGAACCTCTTTGCCCTGCACTGGCTCATCTTTCACGCCGAGGATCGACTCACACCACGGTGGCACGTGGGACAGCCCAGTGGGAAAGCCTCGAGGGAAAGCCTCGAGGGAAAACCACAGATCCTTTGATCCACGCCACGGGAAGCGTGACATTGCTGCTACAGCCTGGAAGGAAAGTGCACGTGCATGCCCCGACACGAGACGAGGCCTGACTCCCCTGGGGAGACTCCAGAAGTACCCAAAGATCCATGTCAGCCCCTGAGAGGAATCCTCGGTTCCGGCCCTGACTCCAAACAAGGTTTTTGGCCCCGGTATCGACGGGAGAGGAATCCCGAGAGGCCCCCTAGCAACTCGCATGGGGACTGGCCTCTCCTGAGGCCACCAGGGCGGGTCCCTGAGGTCCCCGTCGTAACTCGAGAACACCTGCCGCAACTCGAGAAAATCCAGGAAGTTCTCCCTTCCAGGCGAGATGAGGCCTATTTCCGATCAGGCGTCTGGAGACTAATGACACCTAAACTCTGGAACTTCGAAAGGGTCTTTCACACCCTTGCTGCAACTCAAGAAGTTCACCGCCATACCCGTCTCCACTCCAGAGGAAGCACGATGGTCCCGCCCACATCCAGAGGAGCCCCGTTTCCCCCTCGTAGCTCGAGATGAGCGATCCTTTCCCTGCTTTCAACGGGAAAGAATTCCCGGCGTTCCCGTCGCTTCTTAAGAGGAGACACTCTCAACAGAAAAGGCGAGAGGAACTCCATGGTCGTACCACCATTCCAAGAGTCCCCCAGATGTCTCAGTCCATTCCAGAGGAACCTCTTTGCCCTGCACTGGCTCATCTTTCACGCCGAGGATCGACTCACACCACGGTGGCACGTGGGACAGCACTGTGGGAAAGCCTCGAGGGAAAGCCTCGAGGGAAAACCACTGATCCTTTGATCCACGCGATGGGAAGCGTGACATTGCTGCTACAGCCTGGAAGGAAAGCGCACGAGCATGCCCCCACTCGAGATGAGGCCTGTCTCCCCTGGCGAGACTCCAGAAGTACCCAAAGATCCATATCAGCCCGTGAGAGAAATCCTCGGTTCCGGCCCTGACTCCACACAAGGTTTTTGGCCCGGGTATCGACGGGAGAGGAATCCCGAGAGGCCCCCTAGCAACTCGCATGGGGACTGGCCTCTCCTGAGGCCACCACGGCGGGTCCCTGAGGTCCCCGTCGTAACTCGAGAACACCTGCCGCAACTCGAGAAATTCCAGGAAGTTTCCCCTTCCAGGCGAGATGAGGCCTATTTCCGATGAGGCGTCTGGAGACTAATGACACCTAACCTCTGGAACTTCGAAAGGGTCTTTCACACCCTTGCTGCAGCTCAAGAAGTTCACCGCCATACCCGTCTCCACTCGAGAGGAAGCACGATCGTCCCGCCCACATCCAGAGGAGCCCCCTTTCCCCCTCATAGCTCGAGATGAGGAATCCTTTCCCTGCTTTCAATGGGAAAGAGTTCCCGGCGTTCCCGTCGCATCTCAAGCGGAGGCACTCTCAACAGGAAAGGCGAGAGGAACTCGATGGTCGTACCACCATTCCAAGAGTCCCCCAGATGTCTCAGTCCATTCCAGAGGAACCTCTTTGCCCTGCACTGGCTCATCTTTCACGCCGAGGATCGACTCACACCACGGTGGCACGTGGGACAGCCCTGTGGGAAAGCCTCGAGGGAAAGCCTCGAGGGAAAACCACAGATCCTTTGATCCACGCGATGGGAAGCGTGACATTGCTGCTACAGCCTGGAAGGAAAGCGCACGTGCATGGCCCCACTCGAGCCGAGGCCTGACTCCCCTGGGGAGACTCCAGAAGTACCCAAAGATCCATGTCAGCCCCTGAGAGGAATCCTCGTTTCCGGCCCTGACTCCACACAAGGATTTTGGCCCCAGTATCGACGGGAGAGGAATCCCGAGAGGCCCCCTAGCAACTCGCCTGGGAACTGGCCTCTCCTGAGACCACCAGGGCGGGTCCCTGATGTCCCCGTCGTAACTCGAGAACACCTGCCGCAACTCGAGAAAATCCAGGAAGTTCTCCCTTCCAGGCGAGTGAGTCCTATTTCCGATGAGGCGTTTGGAGACTAATGACACCTAAACTCTGGAACTTCGAAAGGATCTTTCACACCCTTGCTGCAAGTCAAGAAGTTCACCGCCATACCCGTCTCCACTCGAGAGGAAGCACGATCGTCCCGCCCACATCCAGAGGAGCCCCCTTACCCCCTCCTAGCTCGAGATGAGCGATCCTTTCCCTGCTTTCAACGGGAAAGAATTCCCGGCGTTCCCGTCGCATCTCAAGAGGAGGCACTCTCAACAGGAAAGGCGAGAGGAACTCCATGGTCTTACCACCATTCCAAGAGTCCCCCAGATGTCTCAGTCCATTCCAGAGGAACCTCTTTGCCCTGCACTGGCTCATCTTTCACGCCGAGGATCGACTCACACCACGGTGGCACGTGGGACAGCCCAGTGGGAAAGCCTCGAGGGAAAGCCTCGATGGAAAACCACAGATCCTTTCATCCACGCCACGGGAAGCGTGACATTGCTGCTACAGCCTGGAAGGAAGGCGCACGTGCATGCCCCCACTCGAGCCGAGGCCTGACTCCCCTGGGGAGACTCCAGAAGTACCCAAACATCCATGTCAGCCCCTGAGAGGAATCCTCGGTTCCGGCCCTGACTCCACACAAGGTTTTTGGCCCCGGTATCGACGGGAGAGGAATCCCGAGAGGCCCCCTAGCAACTCGCATGGGGACTGGCCTCTCCTGAGGCCATCAGGGCGGGTCCCTGTGGTCCCCGTCGTAACTCGAGAACACCTGCCGCAACTCGAGAAAATCCAGGAATTTCTCCCTTCCAGGCGAGATGAGGCCTATTTCCGATGAGGCGTCTGGAGACTAATGACACCTAACCTCTGGAACTTCGAAAGGGTCTTTCACACCCTTGCTGCAACTCAAGAAGTTCACCGCCATATCCGTCTCCACTCGAGAGGAAGCACGATGGTCCCGCCCACATCCAGAGGAGCCCCGTTTCCCCCTCCTAGCTCGAGATGAGCGATCCTTTCCCTGCTTTCAACGGGAAAGAATTCCCGGCGTTCCCGTCGCATCTCAAGAGGAGGCACTCTCAACAGGAAAGGCGAGAGGAACTCCATGGTCGTACCACCATTCCAAGAGTCCCCCAGATGTCTCAGTCCATTCCAGAGGAACCTCTTTGCCCTGCACTGGCTCATCTTTCACGCCGAGGATCGACTCACACCACGGTGGCACGTGGGACAGCCCTGTGGGAAAGCCTCGAGGGAAAGCCTCGAGGGAAAACCACTGATCCTTTGATCCACGTGATGGGAAGCGTGACATTGCTGCTACAGCCTGGAAGGAAAGCGCACGAGCATGCCCCCACTCGAGATGAGGCCTGTCTCCCCTGGCGAGACTCCAGAAGTACCCAAAGATCCATATCAGCCCGTGAGAGAAATCCTCGGTTCCGGCCCTGACTCCACACAAGTTTTTTGGCCCGGGTATCGACGGGAGAGGAATCCCGAGAGGCCCCCTAGCAACTCGCATGGGGACTGGCCTCTCCTGAGGCCACCACGGCGGGTCCCTGAGTTCCCCGTCGTAACTCGAGAACACCTGCCGCAACTCGAGAAATTCCAGGAAGTTCCCCCTTCCAGGCGAGATGAGGCCTATTTCCGATGAGGCGTCTGGAGACTAATGACACCTAACCTCTGGAACTTCGAAAGGGTCTTTCACACCCTTGCTGCAGCTCAAGAAGTTCACCGCCATACCCGTCTCCACTCGAGAGGAAGCACGATCGTCCCGCCCACATCCAGAGGAGCCCCCTTTCCCCCTCATAGCTCGAGATGAGGAATCCTTTCCCTGCTTTCAATGGGAAAGAATTCCCGGCGTTCCCGTCGCATCTCAAGCGGAGGCACTCTCAACAGGAAAGGCGAGAGGAACTCGATGGTCGTACCACCATTCCAAGAGTCCCCCAGATGTCTCAGTCCATTCCAGAGGAACCTCTTTGCCCTGCACTGGCTCATCTTTCACGCCGAGGATCGACTCACACCATGGTGGCACGTGGGACAGCCCTGTGGGAAAGCCTCGAGGGAAAGCCTCGAGGGAAAACCACAGATCCTTTGATCCACGCCACGGGAAGCATGACATTGCTGCTACAGCCTGGAAGGAAAGTGCACGTGCATGCCCCGACACGAGACGAGGCCTGACTCCCCTGGGGAGACTCCAGAAGTACCCAAAGATCCATGTCAGCCCCTGAGAGGAATCCTCGGTTCCGGCCCTGACTGCACACAAGGTTTTTGGCCCCGGTATCGACGGGAGAGGAATCCCGAGAGGCCCCCTAGCAACTCGCATGGGGACTGGCCTCTCCTGAGGCCACCAGGGCGGGTCCCTGAGGTCCCCGTCGTAACTCGAGAACACCTGCCGCAACTCGAGAAAATCCAGGAAGTTCTCCCTTCCAGGCGAGATGAGGCCTATTTCCGATCAGGCGTCTGGAGACTAATGACACCTAAACTCTGGAACTTCGAAAGGGTCTTTCACACCCTTGCTGCAACTCAAGAAGTTCACCGCCATACCCGTCTCCACTCCAGAGGAAGCACGATGGTCCCGCCCACATCCAGAGGAGCCCCGTTTCCCCCTCGTAGCTCGAGATGAGCGATCCTTTCCCTGCTTTCAACGGGAAAGAATTCCCGGCGTTCCCGTCGCTTCTCAAGAGGAGACACTCTCAACAGAAAAGGCGAGAGGAACTCCATGGTCGTACCACCATTCCAAGAGTCCCCCAGATGTCTCAGTCCATTCCAGAGGAACCTCTTTGCCCTGCACTGGCTCATCTTTCACGCCGAGGATCGACTCACACCACGGTGGCACGTGGGACAGCCCTGTGGGAAAGCCTCGAGGGAAAGCCTCGAGGGAAAACCACTGATCCTTTGATACACGCGATGGGAAGCGTGACATTGCTGCTACAGCCTGGAAGGAAAGCGCACGAGCATGCCCCCACTCGAGATGAGGCCTGTCTCCCCTGGCGAGACTCCAGAAGTACCCAAAGATCCATATCAGCCCGTGAGAGAAATCCTCGTTTCCGGCCCTGACTCCACACAAGGTTTTTGGCCCCGGTATCGACGGGAGAGTAATCCCGAGAGGCCCCCTAGCAACTCGCATGGGGACTGGCCTCTCCTGAGGCCACCAGGGCGGGTCCCTGAGGTCCCCGTCGTAACTCGAGAACACCTGCCGCAACTCGAGATAATCCAGGAAGTTCTCCCTTCCAGGCGAGATGAGGCCTATTTCCGATCAGGCGTCTGGAGACTAATGACACCTAAACTCTGGAACTTCGAAAGGGTCTTTCACACCCTTGCTGCAACTCAAGAAGTTCACCGCCATACCCGTCTCCACTCTAGAGGAAGCACGATGGTCCCGCCCACATCCAGAGGAGCCCCGTTTCCCCCTCGTAGCTCGAGATGAGCGATCCTTTCCCTGCTTTCAACGGGAAAGATTTCCAGGCGTTCCCGTCGCTTCTCAAGAGGAGGCACTCTCAACAGAAAAGGCGAGAGGAACTCCATGGTCGTACCACCATTCCAAGAGTCCCCCAGATGTCTCAGTCCATTCCAGAGGAACCTCTTTGCCCTGCACTGGCTCATCTTTCACGCCGAGGATCGACTCACACCACGGTGGCACGTGGGACAGCCCTGTGGGAAAGACTCGAGGGAAAGCCTCGAGGGAAAACCACAGATCCTTTGATCCACGCGATGGGAAGCGTGACATTGCTGCTACAGCCTGGAAGGAAAGCTCACGTGCATGGCCCCACTCGAGCCGAGCCTGACTCCCCTGGGGAGACTCCAGAAGTACCCAAAGATCCATGTCAGCCACTGAAAGGAATCCTCGGTTCCGGCCCTAACTCCACACATGGTTTTTGGCCCCAGTATCGACGGGAGAGGAATCCCGAGAGGGCCCCTAGCAACTCGCATGGGGACTGGCCTCTCCTGAGGCCACCAGGGCGGGTCCCTGAGGTCCCCGTCGTAACTCGAGAACACCTGCCGCAACTCGAGAAAATCCAGGAAGTTCTCCCTTCAAGGCGAGATGAGGCCTATTTCCGATCAGGCGTCTGGAGACTAATGACACCTAAACTCTGGAACTTCGAAAGGGTCTTTCACACCCTTGCTGCAACTCAAGAAGTTCACCGCCATACCCGTCTCCACTCTAGAGGAAGCACGATGGTCCCGCCCACATCCAGAGGAGCCCCGTTTCCCCCTCCTAGCTCGAGATGAGCGATCCTTTCCCTGCTTTCAACGGGAAAGAATTCCCGGCGTTCCTGTCGCATCTCAAGAGGAGGCACTCTCAACAGGAAAGGCGAGAGGAACTCCATGGTCGTACCACCATTCCAAGAGTCCCCCAGATGTCTCAGTCCATTCCAGAGGAACCTCTTTGCCCTGCACTGGCTCATCTTTCACGCCGAGGATCGACTCACACCATGGTGGCACGTGGGACAGCCCTGTGGGAAAGCCTCGAGGGAAAGCCTCGAGGGAAAACCACAGATCCTTTGATCCACGCCACGGGAAGCGTGACATTGCTGCTACAGCCTGGAAGGAAAGCGCACGTGCATGCCCCCACTCGAGACGAGGCCATACTCCCATGGGGAGACTCCAGAAGTACCCAAAGATCCATGTCAGCCCCTGAGAGGAATCCTCGGTTCCGGCCGTGACTCCACACAAGGTTTTTGGCCCCGGTATCGACGGGAGAGGAATCCCTAGAGGCCCCCTAGCAACTCGCATGGGGACTGGCCTCTCCTGAGGCCACCAGGGCGGGTCCCTGAGGTCCCCGTCGTAACTCGAGAACACCTGCCGCAACTCGAGAAAATCCAGGAAGTTCTCCCTTCCAGGCAAGATGAGGCCTATTTCCGATGAGGCGTCTGGAGACTAATGACACCTAACCTCTGGAACTTCGAAAGGGTCTTTCACACCCTTGCTGCAACTCAAGAAGTTCACCGCCATACCCGTCTCCACTCTAGAGGAAGCACGATGGTCCCGCCCACATCCAGAGGAGCCCCGTTTCCCCCTCCTAGCTCGAGATGAGCGATCCTTTCCCTGCTTTCAACGGGAAAGAATTCCCGGCGTTCCCGTCGCATCTCAAGAGGAGGCACTCTCAACAGGAAAGGCGAGGGGAACTCCATGGTCGTACCACCATTCCAAGAGTCCCCCAGATGTCTCAGTCCATTTCAGAGGAACCTCTTTGCCCTGCACTGGCTCATCTTTCACGCCGAGGATCGACTCACACCACGGTGGCACGTGGGACAGCCCTGTGGGAAAGCCTCGAGGGAAAGCCTCGAGGGAAAACCACAGATCCTATGATCCAGGCGATGGGAAGCGTGACATTGCTGCTACAGCCTGGAAGGAAAGCGCACGTGCATGCACCCACTCGAGGTAAGGCCTGTCTCCCCTGGCGAGACTCCAGAAGTACCCAAAGGTCCATATCAGCCCGTGAGAGGAATCC
The DNA here is from genome assembly GCF_032405125.1 of Capricornis sumatraensis. NCBI lineage: Eukaryota > Metazoa > Chordata > Mammalia > Artiodactyla > Bovidae > Capricornis > Capricornis sumatraensis. The sequence continues at coordinate 781,546 of NW_027184627.1, forward strand.
TCGGTTCCGGCCCTGACTCCACACAAGGTTTTTGGCCCGGGTATCGACGGGAGAGGAATCCCGAGAGGCCCCCTAGAAACTCGCATGGGGACTGGCCTCTCCTGAGGCCACCAGGGCGGGTCCCTGAGGTCCCCGTCGTAACTCGAGAACACCTGCCGCAACTCGAGAAAATCCAGGAAGTTCTCCCTTCCAGGCGAGATGAGGCCTATTTCCGATGAGGCGTCTGGAGACTAATGACACCTAACCTCTGGAACTTCGAAAGGGTCTTTCACACCCTTGCTGCAACTCAAGAAGTTCACCGCCATACCCGTCTCCACTCGAGAGGAAGCACGATGGTCCCGCCCACATCCAGAGGAGCCCCGTTTCCCCCTCGTAGCTCGAGATGAGGGATTCTTTCCCTGCTTTCAACGGGAAAGAATTCCCGGCGTTCCCTTCGCATCTCAAGAGGAGGCACTCTCAACAGGAAAGGCGAGAGGAACTCCATGGTCTTACCACCATTCCAAGAGTCCCCCAGATGTCTCAGTCCATTCAAGAGGAACCTCTTTCCCTGCACTGGCTCATCTTTCACGCCGAGGATCGACTCACACCACGGTGGCACGTGGGACAGCCCTGTGGGAAAGCCTCGAGGGAAAGCCTCGAGGGAAAACCACAGATCCTTTGATTCACGCCACGGGAAGCGTGACATTGCTGCTACAGCCTGGAAGGAAAGCGCACGTGCATGCCCCCACTCGAGACGAGGCCTGACTCCCCTGGGGAGACTCCAGAAGTACCCAAAGATCCATGTCAGCCACTGAGAGGAATCCTCGGTTCCGGCCCTGACTCCACACAAGGTTTTTGGCCCCGGTATCGATGGGAGAGGAATCCCGAGAGGCCCCCTAGCAACTCGCATGGGGACTGGCCTCTCCTGAGGCCACCAGGGCGGGTCCCTGAGGTCCCCGTCGTAACTCGAGAACACCTGCCGCAACTCGAGAAAATCCAGGAAGTTCTCCCTTCCAGGCGAGATGAGGCCTATTTCCGATGAGGCGTCTGGAGACTAATGACACCTAACCTCTGGAACTTCGAAAGGGTCTTTCACACCCTTGCTGCAACTCAAGAAGTTCACCGCCATACCCGTCTCCACTCGAGAGGAAGCACGATAGTCCCGCCCACATCCAGAGGAGCCCCGTTTCCCCCTCGTAGCTCGAGATGAGGGATCCTTTCCCTGCTTTCAACGGGAAAGAATTCCCGGCGTTCCCGTTGCATCTCAAGAGGAGGCACTCTCAACAGGAAAGACGAGAGGAACTCCATGGTCGTACCACCATTCCAAGAGTCCCCCAGATGTCTCAGTCCATTCCAGAGGAAGCTCTTTGCCCTGCACTGGCTCATCTTTCACGCCGAGGATCGACTCACACCACGGTGGCACGTGGGACAGCCCTGTGGGAAAGCCTCGAGGGAAAGCCTCAAGGGAAAACCACAGATCCTTTGATCCACGCCACGGGAAGCGTGACATTGCTGCTACAGCCTGGAAGGAAAGTGCACGTGCATGCCCCGACTCGAGACGAGGCCTCACTCCCCTGGGGAGACTCCAGAAGTACCCAAAGATCCATGTCAGCCCCTGAGAGGAATCCTCGGTTACGGCCCTGACTCCACACAAGGTTTTTGGCCCCGGTATCGACGGGAGAGGAATCCCGAGAGGCCCCCTAGCAACTCGCATGGGGACTGGCCTCTCCTGAGGCCACCAGGGCGGGTCACTGAGGTCCCCGTCGTAACGCGAGAACACCTGCCGCAACTCGAGATATTCCAGGAAGTTCCCCCTTCCAGGCGAGATGAGGCCTATTTCCGATGAGGCGTCTGGAGACTAATGACACCTAACCTCTGGAACTTCGAAAGGGTCTTTCACACCCTTGCTGCAACTCAAGAAGTTCACCGCCATACCCGTCTCCACTCGAGAGGAAGCACGATCGTCCCGCCCACATCCAGAGAAGCCCCCTTTCCCCCTCGTAGCTCGAGATGAGGGATCCTTTCCCTGCTTTCAACGGGAAAAATTCCCGGCGTTCCCGTTGCATCTCAAGAGGAGGCACTCTCAACAGGAAAGGCGAGAGGAACTCCATGGTCGTACCACCATTCCAAGAGTCCCCCAGATGTCTCAGTCCATTCCAGAGGAAGCTCTTTGCCCTGCACTGGCTCATCTTTCACGCCGAGGATCGACTCACACCACGGTGGCACGTGGGACAGCCCTGTGGGAAAGCCTCGAGGGAAAGCCTCGAGGGAAAACCACAGATCCTTTGATCCACGCGACGGGAAGCATGACATTGCTGCTACAGCCTGGAAGGAAAGTGCACGTGCATGCCCCGACTCGAGACGAGGCCTGACTCCCCTGAGGAGACTCCAGAAGTACCCAAAGATCCATGTCAGCCCCTGAGAGGAATCCTCGGTTCAGGCCCTGACTCCACACAAGGTTTTTGGCCCCGGTATTGACGGGAGAGGAATCCCGAGAGGCCCCCTAGCAACTCGCATGGGGACTGGCCTCTCCTGAGGCCACCAGGGCGGGTCCCTGAGGTCCCCGTCGTAACTCGAGAACACCTGCCACAACTCGAGAAATTCCAGGAAGTTCCCCCTTCCAGGCGAGATGAGGCCTATTTCCGATGAGGCGTCTGGAGACTAATGACACCTAACCTCTGGAACTTCGAAAGGGTCTTTCACACCCTTGCTGCAACTCAAGAAGTTCACCGCCACACCCGTCTCCACTCGAGAGGAAGCACGATGGTCCCGTCCACATCCAGAGGAGCCCCGTTTCCACCTCCTAGCTCGAGATGAGCGATCCTTTCCCTGCTTTCAACGGGAAAAAATTCCCGGCGTTCCCGTCGCATCTCAAGAGGAGGCACTCTCAACAGGAAAGGCGAGAGGAACTCCATGGTCGTACCACCATTCCAAGAGTCCCCCAGATGTCTCAGTCCATTCCAGAGGAACCTCTTTGCCCTGCACTGGCTCATCTTTCACGCCGAGGATCGACTCACACCACGGTGGCACGTGGGACAGCCCTGGGGGAAAGCCTCGAGGGAAAGCCTCGAGGGAAAACCACAGATCCTTTGATCCACGCCACGGGAAGCGTGACATTGCTGCTACAGCCTGGAAGGAAAGCGCACGTGCATGCCCCCACTCGAGACGAGGCCTGACTCCCATGGGGAGACTCCAGAAGTACCCACAGATCCATGTCAGCCCCTGAGAGGAATCCTCGGTTCCGGCCCTGACTCCACACAAGGTTTTTGGCTCCGTTATCGACGGGAGAGGAATCCCTAGAGGCCCCCTAGCAAGTCGCATGGGGACTGGCCTCTCCTGAGGCCACCAGGGCGGGTCCCTGAGGTCCCCGTCGTAACTCGAGAACACCTGCCGCAACTCGAGAAAATCCAGGAAGTTCTCCCTTCCAGGCGAGATGAGGCCTATTTCCGATCAGGCGTCTGGAAACTAATGACACCTAACCTCTGGAACTTAGAAAGGGTCTTTCACACCCTTGCTGCAACTCAAGAAGTTCACCGCCATACCCGTCTCCACTCGAGAGGAAGCACGATGGTCCCGCCCACATCCAGAGGAGCCCCGTTTCCCCCTCCTAGCTCGAGATGAGCGATCCTTTCCCTGCTTTCAATGGGAAAGAATTCCCGGCGTTCCCGTCGCATCTCAAGAGGAGGCATTCTCAACAGGAAAGGCGAGAGGAACTCCATGGTCGTACCTCCATTCCAAGAGTCCCCCAGATGTCTCAGTCCATTCCAGAGGAACCTCTTTGCCCTGCACTGGCTCATCTTTCACGCCGAGGATCGACTCACACCACGGTGGCACGTGGGACAGCCCTGTGGGAAAGCCTCGAGGGAAAGCCTCGAGGGAAAACCACAGATCCTTTGATCCACGCGATGGGAAGCGTGACATTGCTGCTACAGCCTGGAAGGAAAGCGCACGTGCATGCCCCCACTCGAGATGAGGCCTGTCTCCCCTGGCGAGACTCCAGAAGTACCCAAAGATCCATATCAGCCAGTGAGAGGAATCCTCGGTTCCGGCCCTGAATCCACACAAGGTTTTTGGCCCGGGTATCGATGGGAGAGGAATCCCGAGAGGCCCCCTAGCAACTCGCATGGGGACTGGCCTCTCCTGAGGCCACCACCGCCGGTCCCTGAGGTCCCCGTCGTAACTCGAGAACACCTGCCGCAACTCGAGAAAATCCAGGAAGTTCTCCCTTCCAGGCGAGATGAGGCCTATTTCCGATGAGGCGTCTGGAGACTAATGACACCTAACCTCTGGAACTTCGAAAGGGTCTTTCACACCCTTGCTGCAACTCAAGAAGTTCACCGCCATACCCGTCTCCACTCGAGAGGAAGCACGATCGTCCCGCCCACATCCAGAGAAGCCCCCTTTCCCCCTCGTAGCTCGAGATGAGGGATCCTTTCCCTGCTTTCAACGGGAAAGAATTCCCGGCGTTCCCGTCGCATTTCAAGCGGAGGCACTCTCAACAGGAAAGGCGAGAGGAACTCCATGGTCGTACCACCATTCCAAGAGTCCCCCAGATGTCTCAGTCCATTCCAGAGGAACCTCTTTGCCCTGCACTGGCTCATCTTTCACGCCGAGGATCGACTCACACCACGGTGGCACGTGGGACAGCCCTGTGGGAAAGCCTCAAGGGAAAGCTTCGAGGGAAAACCACAGATCCTTTGATCCACGCCACGGGAAGCGTGACATTGCTGCTACAGCCTGGAAGGAAAGTGCACGTGCATGCCCCGACTCGAGACGAGGCCTGACTCCCCTGGGGAGACTCCAGAAGTACCCAAAGATCCATGTCAGCCCCTGAGAGGAATCCTCGGTTACGGCCCTGACTCCACACAAGGTTTTTGGCCCCGGTATCGACGGGAGAGGAATCCCGAGAGGCCCCCTAGCAACTCGCATGGGGACTGGCCTCTCCTGAGGCCACCAGGGCGGGTCCCTGAGGTCCCCGTCTTAACTCGAGAACACCTGCCGCAACTCGAGATATTCCAGGAAGTTCCCCCTTCCAGGCGAGATGAGGCCTATTTCCGATGAGGCGTCTGGAGACTAATGACACCTAACCTCTGGAACTTCGAAAGGGTCTTTCACACCCTTGCTGCAACTCAAGAAGTTCACCGACATACCCGCCTCCACTCGAGAGGAAGCACGATCGTCCCGCCCACATCCAGAGGAGCCCCCTTTCCCCCTCGTAGCTCGAGATGAGGAATCCTTTCCCTGCTTTTAATGGGAAAGAATTCCCGGCGTTCCCGTCGCATCTCAAGCGGAGGCACTCTCAACAGGAAAGGCGAGAGGAACTCCATGGTCGTACCACCATTCCAAGAGTCCCCCAGATGTCTCAGTCCATTCCAGAGGAAGCTCTTTGCCCTGCACTGGCACATCTTTCACGCCGAGGATCGACTCACACCACGGTGGCACGTGGGACAGCCCTGTGGGAAAGCCTCGAGGGAAAGCCTCGAGGGAAAACCACAGATCCTTTGATCCACGCCACGGGAAGCGTGACATTGCTGCTACAGCCTGGAAGGAAAGTGCACGTGCATGCCCCGACTCGAGACGAGGCCTGACTCCCCTGGGGAGACTCCAGAAGTACCCAAAGATCCATGTCAGCCCCTGAGAGGAATCCTCGGTTCCGGCCCTGACTCCACACAAGGTTTTTGGCCCCGGTATCGGCGGGAGAGGAATCCCGAGAGGCCCCCTAGCAACTCGCATGGGGACTGGCCTCTCCTGAGGCCACCAGGGCGGGTCCCTGAGGTCCCCGTAGTAACTCGAGAACACCTGCCACAACTCGAGAAATTCCAGGAAGTTCCCCCTTCCAGGCGAGATGAGGCCTATTTCCGATGAGGCGTCTGGAGACTAATGACACCTAACCTCTGGAACTTCGAAAGGGTCTTTCACACCCTTGCTGCAACTCAAGAAGTTCACCGCCACACCCGTCTCCACTCGAGAGGAAGCACGATGGTCCCGCCCACATCCAGAGGAGCCCCGTTTCCCCCTCGTAGCTCGAGATGAGGGATCCTTTCCCTGCTTTCAACGGAAAAGAATTCCCGGCGTTCCCGTCGCATCTCAAGAGGAGGGAGTCTCAAAGGAAAGGCGAGAGGAACTCCATGGTCGTACCACCATTCCAAGAGTCCCCCAGATGTCTCAGTCCATTCCAGAGGAAGCTCTTTGCCCTGCACTGGCTCATCTTTCACGCCCAGGATCGACTCACACCACGGTGGCACGTGGGACAGCCCTGTGGGAAAGCCTCGAGGGAAAGCCTAGAGGGAAAACCACAGATCGTTTGATTCACGCCACGGGAAGCGTGACATTGCTGCTACAGCCTTGAAGGAAAGCGCACGTGCATGCCCCCACTCGAGACGAGGCCTGACTCCCCTGAGGAGACTCCAGAAGTACCCAAAGATCCATGTCAGCCACTGAGAGGAATCCTCGGTTCCGGCCCTGACTCCACACAAGGTTTTTGGCCCCGGTATCGACGGGAGAGGAATCCCGAGAGGCCCCCTAGCAACTCGCATGGGGACTGACCGTTCCTGAGGCCACCAGGGCGGGTCCCTGAGGTCCCCGTCGTAACTCGAGAACACCTGCCGCAACTCGAGAAAATCCAGGAAGTTCTCCCTTCCAGGCGAGATGAGGCCTATTTCCGATGAGGCGTCTGGAGACTAATGACACCTAACCTCTGGAACTTCGAAAGGGTCTTTCACACCCTTGCTGCAACTCAAGAAGTTCACCGCCATACCCGTCTCCACTCGAGAGGAAGTACGATAGTCCCGCCCACATCCAGAGGAGCCCCGTTTCCCCCTCGTAGCTCGAGATGAGGGATCCTTTCCCTGCTTTCAACGGGAAAGAATTCCCGGCGTTCCCGTCGAATCTCAAGAGGAGGCACTCTCAACAGGAAAGGCGAGAGGAACTCCATGGTCGTACCACCATTCCAAGAGTCCCCCAGATGTCTCAGTCCATTCCAGAGGAAGCTCTTTGCCCTACACTGGCTCATCTTTCACGCCGAGGATCGACTCACACCACGGTGGCACGTGGGACAGCCCTGTGGGAAAGCCTCGAGGGAAAGCCTCGAGGGAAAACCACAGATCCTTTGATTCACGCCACGGGAAGCGTGACATTGCTGCTACAGCCTGGAAGGAAAGCGCACGTGCATGCCCCCACTCGAGACGAGGCCTGACTCCCCTGGTGAGACTCCAGAAGTACCCAAAGATCCATGTCAGCCAATGAGAGGAATCCTCGGTTCCGGCCCTGACTCCACACAAGGTTTTTGGCCCCGGTATCGACGGGAGAGGAATCCCGAGAGGCCCCCTAGCAACTCGCATGGGGACTGGCCTCTCCTGAGGCCACCAGGGCGGGTCCCTGAGGTCCCCGTCGTAACTCGAGAACACCTGCCGCAACTCGAGAAAATCCAGGAAGTTCTCCCTTCCAGGCGAGATGAGGCCTATTTCCGATGAGGCGTCTGGAGACTAATGACACCTAAACTCTGGAACTTCGAAAGGGTCTTTCACACCCTTGCTGCAACTCAAGAAGTTCACCGCCATACCCATCTCCACTCTAGAGGAAGCACGATGGTCCCGCCCACATCCAGAGGAGCCCCGTTTTCATCTCCTAGCTCGAGATGAGCGATCCTTTCCCTGCTTTCAACGGGAAAGAATTCCCGGCGTTCCCGTCGCATCTCAAGAGGAGGCACTCTCAACAGGAAAGGCGAGAGGAACTCCATGGTCGTACCACCATTCCAAGAGTCCCCCAGATGTCTCAGTCCATTCCAGAGGAACCTCTTTGCCCTGCACTGGCTCATCTTTCACGCCGAGGATCGACTCACACCACGGTGGCACGTGGGACAGCCCTGTGGGAAAGCCTCGAGGGAAAGCCTCGAGGGAAAACCACAAATCCTTTGATCCACGCGATGGGAAGCGTGACATTGCTGCTACAGCCTGGAAGGAAAGCGCACGTGCTTGCCCCCACTCGAGATGAGGCCTGTCTCCCCTGGCGAGACTCCAGAAGTACCCAAAGAAACATATCAGCCCGTGAGAGGAATCCTCGGTTCCGGCCCTGACTCCACACAAGGTTTTTGGCCCGGGTATCGACGGGAGAGGAATCCCGAGAGGCCCCCTAGCAAGTCGCATGGGGACTGGCCTCTCCTGAGGCCACCAGGGCGGGTCCCTGAGGTCCCCGTCGTAACTCGAGAACACCTGCCGCAACTCGAGAAAATCCAGGAAGTTCTCCCTTCCAGGCGAGATGAGGCCTATTTCCGATGAGGCGTCTGGAGACTAATGACACCTAACCTCTGGAACTTCGAAAGGGTCTTTCACACCCTTGCTGCAACTCAAGAAGTTCACCGCCATACCCGTCTCCACTCGAGAGGAAGCACGATCGTCCCACCCACATCCAGAGGAGCCCCCTATCCCCCTCGTAGCTCGAGATGAGGAATCCTTTCCCTGCTTTCAATGGGAAAGAATTCCCGGCGTTCCCGTCGCATCTGAAGCGGAGGCACTCTCAACAGGAAAGGAGAGAGGAACTCCATGGTCGTACCACCATTCCAAGAGTCCCCCAGATGTCTCAGTCCGTTCCAGAGGAAGCTCATTGCCCTGCACTGGCTCATCTTTCACGCCGAGGATCGACTCACACCACGGTGGCACGTGGGACAGCCCTGTGGGAAAGCCTCGAGGGAAAGCCTCGAGGGAAAACCACAGATCCTTTGATCCACGCCACGGGAAGCGTGATATTGCTGCTACAGCCTGGAAGGAAAGTGCACGTGCATGCCCCGACTCGAGACGAGGCCTGACTCCCCTGGGGAGACTCCAGTAGAACCCAAAGATCCATGTCAGCCCCTTAGAGGAATCCTCGGTTCAGGCCCTGACTCCACACAAGGTTTTTGGCCCCGGTATCGACGGGAGAGGAATCCCGAGAGGCCCCCTAGCAACTCGCATGGGGACTGGCCTCTCCTGAGGCCACCAGGGCGGGTCCCTGAGGTCCCCGTCGTAACTCGAGAACACCTGCCACAACTCGAGAAATTCCAGGAAGTTCCCCCTTCCAGGCGAGATGAGGCCTATTTCCGATGAGGCGTCTGGAGACTAATGACACCTAACCTCTGGAACTTCGAAAGGGTCTTTCACACCCTTGCTGCAACTCAAGAAGTTCACCGCCATACCCGTCTCCACTCGAGAGGAAGCACGTTGGTCCCGCCCAATCCAGAGGAGCCCCGTTTCCCCCTCGGAGCTCGAGATGAGGGATCCTTTCCCTGCTTTCAACGGGAAAGAATTCCCGGCGTTCCCGTCGCATCTCAAGAGGAGGCACTCTCAACAGGAAAGGAGAGAGGAACTCCATGGTCGTACCACCATTCCAAGAGTCCCCCAGATGTCTCAGTCCATTCCAGAGGAAACTCTTTGCCCTGCACTGGCTCATCTTTCACGCCGAGGATCGACTCACACCACGGTGCCACGTGGGACAGCCCTGTGGGAAAGCCTCGAGGGAAAGCCTCGAGGGAAAACCACAGATCCTTTGATCCACGCGATGGGAAGCTTGACATTGCTGCTACAGCCTGGAAGGAAAGTGCACGTGCATGCCCCCACTCGAGATGAGGCCTCTCTCCCCTGGCGAGACTCCAGAAGTACCCAAAGATCCATATCAGCCCGTGAGAGGAATCCTCGGTTCCGGCCCTGACTCCACACAAGGTTTTTGGCCCGGGTATCGACGGGAGAGGAATCCCGAGAGGCCCCCTAGCAACTCGCATGGGGACTGGCCTCTCCTGAGGCCACCAGGGCGGGTCCCTGAGGTCCCCGTCGTAACTCGAGAACACCTGCCGCAACTCGAGAAAATCCAGGAAGTTCTCCCTTCCAGGCGAGATGAGGCCTATTTCCGATGAGGCGTCTGGAGACTAATGACATCTAACCTCTGGAACTTCGAAAGGGTCTTTCACACCCTTGCTGCAACTCAAGAAGTTCACCGCCATACCCGTCTCCACTCGAGAGGAAGCACGATCGTCCCGCCCACATCCAGAGGAGCCCCCTTTCCCCCTCGTAGCTCGAGATGAGGAATCCTTTCCCTGCTTTCAATGGGAAAGAATTCCCGGCGTTCCCGTCGCATCTCAAGGGGAGGCACTCTCAACAGGAAAGGCGAGAGGAACTCCATGGTCGTACCACCATTCCAAGAGTCCCCCAGATGTCTCAGTCCATTCCAGAGGAACCTCTTTGCCCTGCACTGGCTCATCTTTCACGCCGAGGATCGACTTACACCACGGTGGCACGTTGGACAGCCCTGTGGGAAAGCCTCGAGGGAAAGCCTCGAGGGAAAACCACAGATCCTTTGATCCACGCCACGGGAAGCGTGACATTGCTGCTACAGCCTGGAAGGAAAGTGAACGTGCATGCCCCCGACTCGAGACGAGGCCTGACTCCCCTGGGGAGACTCCAGAAGTACCCAAAGATCCATGTCAGCCCCTGAGAGGAATCCTCGGTTCCGGCCCTGACTCCACACAAGGTTTTTGGCCCCGGTATCGACGGGAGAGGAATCCCGAGAGGCCCCCTAGCAACTCGCATGGGGACTGGCCTCTCCTGAGGCCACCAGGGCGGGTCCCTGAGGTCCCCGTCGTAACTCGAGAACACCTGCCGCAACTCGAGAAATTCCAGGAAGTTTCCCCTTCCAGGCGAGATGAGGCCTATTTCCGATGAGGCGTCTGGAGACTAATGACACCTAAACTCTGGACCTTCGAAAGGGTCTTTCACACCCTTTCTGCAACTCAATAAGTTCACCGCCATACCCGTCTCCACTCGAGAGGAAGCACGATGGTCCCGCCCACATCCAGAGGAGCCCCGTTTCCCCCACGTAGCTCGAGATGAGGGATCCTTTCCCTGCTTTCAACGGGAAAGAATTCCCGGCGTTCCCGTTGCATCTCAAGAGGAGGCACTCTCAACAAGAAAGGCGAGAGGAACTGCATGGTCTTACCACCATTTCAAGAGTCCCCCAGATGTCTCAGTCCATTCCAGAGGAACCTCTTTGCCCTGCACTGGCTCATCTTTCACGCCGAGGATCGACTAACACCACGGTGGCACGTGGGACAGCCCTGTGGGAAAGCCTCGAGGGAAAGCCTCGAGGGAAAACCACAGATCCATTGATCCAGGCCACGGGAAGCGTGACATTGCTGCTACAGCCTGGAAGGAAAGTGCACGTGCATGCCCCGACTCGAGACGAGGCCTGACTCCCCTGGGGAGACTCCAGAAGTACCCAAAGATCCATGTCAGCCCCTGAGAGGAATCTTCGTTTCCGGCCCTGACTCCACACAAGGTTTTTGGCCCCGGTATCGACGGGAGGGGAATCCCGAGAGGCCCCCTAGCAAGTCGCATGGGGACTGGCCTCTCCTGAGGCCACCAGGGCGGGTCCCTGAGGTCCCCGTCGTAACTCGAGAACACCTGCCGCAACTCGAGAAAATCCAAGAAGTTCTCCCTTCCAGGCGAGATGAGGCCTATTTCCGATCAAGCGTCTGGAGACTAATGACACCTAAACTCTGGAACTTCGAAAGGGTCTTTCACACCCTTGCTGCAACTCAAGAAGTTCACCGCCATACCCGTCTCCACTCTAGAGGAAGCACGATGGTCCCGCCCACATCCAGAGGAGCCCCGTTTCCCCCTCCTAGCTCGAGATGAGCGATCCTTTCCCTGCTTTCAACGGCAAAGAATTCCCGGCGTTCCCGTCGCATCTCAAGAGGAGGCACTCTCAACAGGAAAGGCGAGTGGAACTCCATGGTCGTACCACCATTCCAAGAGTCCCGCAGATGTCTCAGTCCATTCCAGAGGAACCTCTTTGCCCTGCACTGGCTCATCTTTCACGCCGAGGATCGACTCACACCACGGTGGCACGTGGGACAGCCCTGTGGGAAAGCCTCGAGGGAAAACCACAGATCCTTTGATCCACGCCACGGGAAGCGTGACATTGCTGCTACAGCCTTGAAGGAAAGTGCACGTGCATGCCCCGACTCGAGACGAGGCCTGACTCCCCTGGGGAGACTCCAGAAGTACCCAAAGATCCATGTCAGCCCGTGAGAGGAATACTCGGTTCCGGCCCTGACTCCACACAAGGTTTTTGGCCCCGGTATCGACGGGAGAGGAATCCCGAGAGGCCCCCTAGCAACTCGCATGGGGACTGGCCTCTCCTGAGGGCACCAGGGCGGGTCCCTGAGGTCCCCGTCGTAACTCGAGAACACCTGCCGCAACTCGAGAAAATCCAGGAAGTTCTCCCTTCCAGGCGAGATGAGGCCTATTTCCGATGAGGCGTCTGGAGACTAATGACACCTAACCTCTGTAACTTCGAAAGGGTCTTTCACACCCTTGCTGCAACTCAAGAAGTTCACCGCCATACCGGTCTCCACTCGAGAGGAAGCACGATGGTCCCGCCCACATCCAGAGGAGCCCCGTTTCCCCCTCCTAGCTCGAGTTGAGGGATCCTTTCCCTTCTTTCAACGGGAAAGAATTCCCGGCGTTCCCGTCGCATCTCAAGAGGAGGTACTCTCAACAGGAAAGGCGAGAAGAACTGCATGGTCGTACCACCATTTCAAGAGTCCGCCAGATGTCTCAGTCCATTCCAGAGGAATCTCTTTGCCCTGCACTGGCTCATCTATCACGCCGAGGATCGACTCACTCCACGGTGGCACGTGGGACAGCCCTGTGGGAAAGCCCTGTGGGAAAGCCTCGAGGGTAAACCACAGATCCTTTGATCCACGCCTCGGGAAGCGTGACATTTCTGCTACAGCCTGGAAGGAAAGCGCACGTGCATGCCCCCACTCGAGACGAGGCCTGACTCCCCTGGGGAGACTCCAGAAGTACCCAAAGATCCATGTCAGCCCCTGAGAGGAATCCTCGGATCCGGCCCTGACTCCACACAAGGTTTTTGGCCCCGGTATCGGCCGGAGAGGAATACCGAGAGGCCCCCTAGCAACTCGCATGGGGACTGGCCTCTCCTGAGGCCACCAGGGCGGGTCCCTGAAGTCCCCGAAGTAACTCGAGAACACCTGCCGCAACTCGAGAATATCCAGGAAGTTCTCCCTTCCAGGCGAGATGAGGCCTATTTCCGATGAGGCATCTGGAGACTAATGACACCTAACCTCTGGAACTTCGAAAGGATCTTTCACACCCTTGCTGCAACTCAAGAAGTTCACCGCCATACCCAACTCCACTCGAGAGGAAGCACGATGGTCCCGCCCACATCCAGAGGAGCCCCGTTTCCCCCTCTTAGCTCGAGATGAGGGATCCTTTCCCTGCTTTCAACGGGAAAGAATTCCCAGCGTTCCCATCGCATCTCAAGAGGAGGCACTCTCAACAGGAAAGGCGAGAGGAACTCCATGGTCGTACCACCATGCCAAGAGTCCCCAAGATGTCTCAGTCCATTCCAGAGGAAACTCTTTGCCCTGCACTGGCCCATCTTTCACGCCTAGGATCGACTCACACCACGGTGGCACGTGGGACAGCCCAGTGGGAAAGCGTCGAGGGAAAGCCTCGAGGGAAAACCACAGATCCTTTGATCCACGCGACGGGAAGCGTGACATTGCAGCTACAGCCTGGAAGGAAAGCGCACGTGCATGCCCCCACTCGAGACGAGGCCTGACTCCCCTGGGGAGACTCCAGAAGTACCCAAAGATCCATGTCACCCCTGAGAGGAATCCTCGGTTCCCGCCCTGACTCCACACAAGGTTTTTGGCCCCGGTATCGACGGGAGAGGAATCCCGAGAGGCCCCCTAGCAACTCGCATGGGGACTGGCCTCTCCTGAGGCCACCAGGACGGGTCCCTGAGGTCCCCGTCTTAACTCGAGAACACCTCCCGCAACTCGAGAAAACCCAGGAAGTTCTTCCTTCCAGGCGAGATGAGGCCTATTTCCGATGAGGCGTCTGGAGACTAATGACACCTAACCTATGGAACTTCGAAAGGGTCTTTCACACCCTTGCTGCAACTCAAGAAGTTCACCGCCATACCCGTCTCCACTCCAGAGGAAGCACGATGGTCCCGCCCACATCCAGAGGAGCCCCGTTTCCCCCTCGGAGTTCTAGATGAGGGATCCTTTCCCTGCTTTCAACGGGAAAGAATTCCCGGCGTTCCCGTCGCATCTCAAGAGGAGGCACTCTCAACAGGAAAGGCGAGAGGAACTCCATGGTCGTACCACCATTCCAAGAGTCCCCCAGATGTTTCAGTCCATTCCAGAGGAACCTCTTTGCCCTGCACTGGCTCATCTTTCACGCCGAGGATCGACTCACACCACGGTGGCACGTGGGACAAACCTGTGGAAAAACCACAGATCCTTTGATCCACGCGATGGAAAGCGTGACATTGCTGCTACAGCCTGGAAGGAAAGCGCACGTACATGCCCCCACTCGAGATGGGGCCTGTCTCCCCTGGCGAGACTCCAGAAGTACCCAAAGATCCATATCAGCCCGTGAGAGGAATCCTCGGTTCCGGCCCTGACTCCACACAAGGTTTTTGGCCCGGGTATCGACGGGAGAGGAATCCCGAGAGGCCCCCAAGCAACTCGCATGGGGACTGGCCTCTCCTGAGGCCACCAGGGCGGGTCCCTGAGGTCCCCGTCGTAACTCGAGAACACCTGCCGCAACTCGAGAAAATCCAGGAAGTTCTCCCTTCCAGGCAGGATGAGGCCTATTTCCGATGAGGCGTCTGGAGACTAATGACACCTAACCTCTGGAACTTCGAAAGGGTCTTTCACACCCTTGCTGCAACTCAAGAAGTTCACCGCCATACCCGTCTCCACTGGAGAGGAAGCACGATCGTCCCGCCCACATCCAGAGGAGCCCCCTTTCCCCCTCGTAGCTCGAGATGAGGAATCCTTTCCCTGCTTTCAATGGGAAAGAGTTCCCGGCGTTCCCGTCGCATCTCAAGCGGAGGCACTCTCAACAGGAAAGGCGAGAGGAACTCCATGGTCGTACCACCATTCCAAGAGTCCCCCAGATGTCTCAGTCCATTCCAGAGGAACGTCTTTGCCCTGCACTGTCTCATCTTTCACGCCGAGGATCGACTCACACCACGGTGGCACGTGGGACAGCCCTGTGGGAAAGCCTCGAGGGAAAGCCTCGAGGGAAAACCACAGATCGTTTGATTCACGCCACGGGAAGCGTGGCATTGCTGCTACAGCCTTGAAGGAAAGCGCACGTGCATGCCCCCACTCGAGACGAGGCCTGACTCCCCTGGGGAGACTCCAGAAGTACCCAAAGATCCATGTCAGCCCCTGAGAGGAATCCTCGGTTCCGGCCCTGACTCCACACAAGGTTTTTGGCCCCAGTATCGACGGGAGAGGAATCCCGAGAGGCACCCTAGCAACTCGCATGGGGACTGGCCTCTCCTGAGGCCACCAGGGCGGGTCCCTGAGGTCCCCGTCGTAACTCGAGAACACCTGCCGCAACTCGAGAAAATCCAGGAATTCTCCCTTCCAGGCGAGATGAGGCCTATTTCCGATGAGGCGTCTGGAGACTAATGACACCTAACCTCTGGAACTTCGAAAAGGTCTTTCACACACTTGCTGCAACTCAAGAAGTTCACCGCCATACCCGTCTCCACTCTAGAGGAAGCACGATGGTCCCGCCCACATCCAGAGGAGCCTCGTTTCCCCCTCCTAGATCGAGATGAGCGATCCTTTCCCTGCTTTCAACGGGAAAGAATTCCCGGTATTCCCGTCCCATCTCAAGAGGAGGCACTCTCAACAGCAAAGGCGAGAGGAACTCCATCGTCGTACCACCATTCCAAGAGTCCCCCAGATGTCTCAGTCCATTCCAGAGGAACCTCTTTGCCCTGCACTGGCTCATCTTTCACGCCGAGGATCGACTCACACCACGGTGGCACGTGGGACAGCCCTGTGGGAAAGCCTCGAGGGAAAGCCTCGAGGGAAAACCACAGATCCTTTGATCCACGCGACGGGAAGCGTCACATTGTTGCTACAGCCTGGAAGGAAAGTGCACGTGCATGCCCCCACTCGAGACGAGGCCTGTCTCCCCTGGCGAGACTCCAGAAGTACCCAAAGATCCATATCAGCCCCTGAGAGGAATCCTCGGTTTGGGCCCTGACTCCACACAAGGTTTTTGGCCCCGGTATCGGCGGGAGAGGAATCCCGAGAGGCCCCCTAGCAACTCGCATGGGGACTGGCCTCTCCTGAGGCCACCAGGGCGGGTCCCTGAGGTCCCCGTAGTAACTCGAGAACACCTGCCACAACTCGAGAAATTCCAGGAAGTTCCCCCTTCCAGGCGAGATGAGGCCTATTTCCGATGAGGCGTCTGGAGACTAATGACACCTAACCTCTGGAACTTCGAAAGGGTCTTTCACACCCTTGCTGCAACTCAAGAAGTTCACCGCCACACCCGTCTCCACTCGAGAGGAAGCACGATGGTCCCGCCCACATCCAGAGGAGCCCCGTTTCCCCCTCGTAGCTCGAGATGAGGGATCCTTTCCCTGCTTTCAACGGAAAAGAATTCCCGGCGTTCCCGTCGCATCTCAAGAGGAGGGAGTCTCAAAGGAAAGGCGAGAGGAACTCCATGGTCGTACCACCATTCCAAGAGTCCCCCAGATGTCTCAGTCCATTCCAGAGGAAGCTCTTTGCCCTGCACTGGCTCATCTTTCACGCCCAGGATCGACTCACACCACGGTGGCACGTGGGACAGCCCTGTGGGAAAGCCTCGAGGGAAAGCCTAGAGGGAAAACCACAGATCGTTTGATTCACGCCACGGGAAGCGTGACATTGCTGCTACAGCCTTGAAGGAAAGCGCACGTGCATGCCCCCACTCGAGACGAGGCCTGACTCCCCTGAGGAGACTCCAGAAGTACCCAAAGATCCATGTCAGCCACTGAGAGGAATCCTCGGTTCCGGCCCTGACTCCACACAAGGTTTTTGGCCCCGGTATCGACGGGAGAGGAATCCCGAGAGGCCCCCTAGCAACTCGCATGGGGACTGACCGTTCCTGAGGCCACCAGGGCGGGTCCCTGAGGTCCCCGTCGTAACTCGAGAACACCTGCCGCAACTCGAGAAAATCCAGGAAGTTCTCCCTTCCAGGCGAGATGAGGCCTATTTCCGATGAGGCGTCTGGAGACTAATGACACCTAACATCTGGAACTTCGAAAGGGTCTTTCACACCCTTGCTGCAACTCAAGAAGTTCACCGCCATACCCGTCTCCACTCGAGAGGAAGTACGATAGTCCCGCCCACATCCAGAGGAGCCCCGTTTCCCCCTCGTAGCTCGAGATGAGGGATCCTTTCCCTGCTTTCAACGGGAAAGAATTCCCGGCGTTCCCGTCGAATCTCAAGAGGAGGCACTCTCAACAGGAAAGGCGAGAGGAACTCCATGGTCGTACCACCATTCCAAGAGTCCCCCAGATGTCTCAGTCCATTCCAGAGGAAGCTCTTTGCCCTACACTGGCTCATCTTTCACGCCGAGGATCGACTCACACCACGGTGGCACGTGGGACAGCCCTGTGGGAAAGCCTCGAGGGAAAGCCTCGAGGGAAAACCACAGATCCTTTGATTCACGCCACGGGAAGCGTGACATTGCTGCTACAGCCTGGAAGGAAAGCGCACGTGCATGCCCCCACTCGAGACGAGGCCTGACTCCCCTGGTGAGACTCCAGAAGTACCCAAAGATCCATGTCAGCCAATGAGAGGAATCCTCGGTTCCGGCCCTGACTCCACACAAGGTTTTTGGCCCCGGTATCGACGGGAGAGGAATCCCGAGAGGCCCCCTAGCAACTCGCATGGGGACTGGCCTCTCCTGAGGCCACCAGGGCGGGTCCCTGAGGTCCCCGTCGTAACTCGAGAACACCTGCCGCAACTCGAGAAAATCCAGGAAGTTCTCCCTTCCAGGCGAGATGAGGCCTATTTCCGATGAGGCGTCTGGAGACTAATGACACCTAAACTCTGGAACTTCGAAAGGGTCTTTCACACCCTTGCTGCAACTCAAGAAGTTCACCGCCATACCCATCTCCACTCTAGAGGAAGCACGATGGTCCCGCCCACATCCAGAGGAGCCCCGTTTTCATCTCCTAGCTCGAGATGAGCGATCCTTTCCCTGCTTTCAACGGGAAAGAATTCCCGGCGTTCCCGTCGCATCTCAAGAGGAGGCACTCTCAACAGGAAAGGCGAGAGGAACTCCATGGTCGTACCACCATTCCAAGAGTCCCCCAGATGTCTCAGTCCATTCCAGAGGAACCTCTTTGCCCTGCACTGGCTCATCTTTCACGCCGAGGATCGACTCACACCACGGTGGCACGTGGGACAGCCCTGTGGGAAAGCCTCGAGGGAAAGCCTCGAGGGAAAACCACAAATCCTTTGATCCACGCGATGGGAAGCGTGACATTGCTGCTACAGCCTGGAAGGAAAGCGCACGTGCTTGCCCCCACTCGAGATGAGGCCTGTCTCCCCTGGCGAGACTCCAGAAGTACCCAAAGAAACATATCAGCCCGTGAGAGGAATCCTCGGTTCCGGCCCTGACTCCACACAAGGTTTTTGGCCCGGGTATCGACGGGAGAGGAATCCCGAGAGGCCCCCTAGCAAGTCGCATGGGGACTGGCCTCTCCTGAGGCCACCAGGGCGGGTCCCTGAGGTCCCCGTCGTAACTCGAGAACACCTGCCGCAACTCGAGAAAATCCAGGAAGTTCTCCCTTCCAGGCGAGATGAGGCCTATTTCCGATGAGGCGTCTGGAGACTAATGACACCTAACCTCTGGAACTTCGAAAGGGTCTTTCACACCCTTGCTGCAACTCAAGAAGTTCACCGCCATACCCGTCTCCACTCGAGAGGAAGCACGATCGTCCCACCCACATCCAGAGGAGCCCCCTATCCCCCTCGTAGCTCGAGATGAGGAATCCTTTCCCTGCTTTCAATGGGAAAGAATTCCCGGCGTTCCCGTCGCATCTGAAGCGGAGGCACTCTCAACAGGAAAGGAGAGAGGAACTCCATGGTCGTACCACCATTCCAAGAGTCCCCCAGATGTCTCAGTCCGTTCCAGAGGAAGCTCATTGCCCTGCACTGGCTCATCTTTCACGCCGAGGATCGACTCACACCACGGTGGCACGTGGGACAGCCCTGTGGGAAAGCCTCGAGGGAAAGCCTCGAGGGAAAACCACAGATCCTTTGATCCACGCCACGGGAAGCGTGATATTGCTGCTACAGCCTGGAAGGAAAGTGCACGTGCATGCCCCGACTCGAGACGAGGCCTGACTCCCCTGGGGAGACTCCAGTAGAACCCAAAGATCCATGTCAGCCCCTTAGAGGAATCCTCGGTTCAGGCCCTGACTCCACACAAGGTTTTTGGCCCCGGTATCGACGGGAGAGGAATCCCGAGAGGCCCCCTAGCAACTCGCATGGGGACTGGCCTCTCCTGAGGCCACCAGGGCGGGTCCCTGAGGTCCCCGTCGTAACTCGAGAACACCTGCCACAACTCGAGAAATTCCAGGAAGTTCCCCCTTCCAGGCGAGATGAGGCCTATTTCCGATGAGGCGTCTGGAGACTAATGACACCTAACCTCTGGAACTTCGAAAGGGTCTTTCACACCCTTGCTGCAACTCAAGAAGTTCACCGCCATACCCGTCTCCACTCGAGAGGAAGCACGTTGGTCCCGCCCAATCCAGAGGAGCCCCGTTTCCCCCTCGGAGCTCGAGATGAGGGATCCTTTCCCTGCTTTCAACGGGAAAGAATTCCCGGCGTTCCCGTCGCATCTCAAGAGGAGGCACTCTCAACAGGAAAGGAGAGAGGAACTCCATGGTCGTACCACCATTCCAAGAGTCCCCCAGATGTCTCAGTCCATTCCAGAGGAAACTCTTTGCCCTGCACTGGCTCATCTTTCACGCCGAGGATCGACTCACACCACGGTGGCACGTGGGACAGCCCTGTGGGAAAGCCTCGAGGGAAAGCCTCGAGGGAAAACCACAGATCCTTTGATCCACGCGATGGGAAGCTTGACATTGCTGCTACAGCCTGGAAGGAAAGTGCACGTGCATGCCCCCACTCGAGATGAGGCCTCTCTCCCCTGGCGAGACTCCAGAAGTACCCAAAGATCCATATCAGCCCGTGAGAGGAATCCTCGGTTCCGGCCCTGACTCCACACAAGGTTTTTGGCCCGGGTATCGACGGGAGAGGAATCCCGAGAGGCCCCCTAGCAACTCGCATGGGGACTGGCCTCTCCTGAGGCCACCAGGGCGGGTCCCTGAGGTCCCCGTCGTAACTCGAGAACACCTGCCGCAACTCGAGAAAATCCAGGAAGTTCTCCCTTCCAGGCGAGATGAGGCCTATTTCCGATGAGGCGTCTGGAGACTAATGACATCTAACCTCTGGAACTTCGAAAGGGTCTTTCACACCCTTGCTGCAACTCAAGAAGTTCACCGCCATACCCGTCTCCACTCGAGAGGAAGCACGATCGTCCCGCCCACATCCAGAGGAGCCCCCTTTCCCCCTCGTAGCTCGAGATGAGGAATCCTTTCCCTGCTTTCAATGGGAAAGAATTCCCGGCGTTCCCGTCGCATCTCAAGGGGAGGCACTCTCAACAGGAAAGGCGAGAGGAACTCCATGGTCGTACCACCATTCCAAGAGTCCCCCAGATGTCTCAGTCCATTCCAGAGGAACCTCTTTGCCCTGCACTGGCTCATCTTTCACGCCGAGGATCGACTTACACCACGGTGGCACGTTGGACAGCCCTGTGGGAAAGCCTCGAGGGAAAGCCTCGAGGGAAAACCACAGATCCTTTGATCCACGCCACGGGAAGCGTGACATTGCTGCTACAGCCTGGAAGGAAAGTGAACGTGCATGCCCCCGACTCGAGACGAGGCCTGACTCCCCTGGGGAGACTCCAGAAGTACCCAAAGATCCATGTCAGCCCCTGAGAGGAATCCTCGGTTCCGGCCCTGACTCCACACAAGGTTTTTGGCCCCGGTATCGACGGGAGAGGAATCCCGAGAGGCCCCCTAGCAACTCGCATGGGGACTGGCCTCTCCTGAGGCCACCAGGGCGGGTCCCTGAGGTCCCCGTCGTAACTCGAGAACACCTGCCGCAACTCGAGAAATTCCAGGAAGTTTCCCCTTCCAGGCGAGATGAGGCCTATTTCCGATGAGGCGTCTGGAGACTAATGACACCTAAACTCTGGACCTTCGAAAGGGTCTTTCACACCCTTTCTGCAACTCAATAAGTTCACCGCCATACCCGTCTCCACTCGAGAGGAAGCACGATGGTCCCGCCCACATCCAGAGGAGCCCCGTTTCCCCCACGTAGCTCGAGATGAGGGATCCTTTCCCTGCTTTCAACGGGAAAGAATTCCCGGCGTTCCCGTTGCATCTCAAGAGGAGGCACTCTCAACAAGAAAGGCGAGAGGAACTGCATGGTCTTACCACCATTTCAAGAGTCCCCCAGATGTCTCAGTCCATTCCAGAGGAACCTCTTTGCCCTGCACTGGCTCATCTTTCACGCCGAGGATCGACTAACACCACGGTGGCACGTGGGACAGCCCTGTGGGAAAGCCTCGAGGGAAAGCCTCGAGGGAAAACCACAGATCCATTGATCCAGGCCACGGGAAGCGTGACATTGCTGCTACAGCCTGGAAGGAAAGTGCACGTGCATGCCCCGACTCGAGACGAGGCCTGACTCCCCTGGGGAGACTCCAGAAGTACCCAAAGATCCATGTCAGCCCCTGAGAGGAATCTTCGTTTCCGGCCCTGACTCCACACAAGGTTTTTGGCCCCGGTATCGACGGGAGGGGAATCCCGAGAGGCCCCCTAGCAAGTCGCATGGGGACTGGCCTCTCCTGAGGCCACCAGGGCGGGTCCCTGAGGTCCCCGTCGTAACTCGAGAACACCTGCCGCAACTCGAGAAAATCCAAGAAGTTCTCCCTTCCAGGCGAGATGAGGCCTATTTCCGATCAAGCGTCTGGAGACTAATGACACCTAAACTCTGGAACTTCGAAAGGGTCTTTCACACCCTTGCTGCAACTCAAGAAGTTCACCGCCATACCCGTCTCCACTCTAGAGGAAGCACGATGGTCCCGCCCACATCCAGAGGAGCCCCGTTTCCCCCTCCTAGCTCGAGATGAGCGATCCTTTCCCTGCTTTCAACGGCAAAGAATTCCCGGCGTTCCCGTCGCATCTCAAGAGGAGGCACTCTCAACAGGAAAGGCGAGTGGAACTCCATGGTCGTACCACCATTCCAAGAGTCCCGCAGATGTCTCAGTCCATTCCAGAGGAACCTCTTTGCCCTGCACTGGCTCATCTTTCACGCCGAGGATCGACTCACACCACGGTGGCACGTGGGACAGCCCTGTGGGAAAGCCTCGAGGGAAAACCACAGATCCTTTGATCCACGCCACGGGAAGCGTGACATTGCTGCTACAGCCTTGAAGGAAAGTGCACGTGCATGCCCCGACTCGAGACGAGGCCTGACTCCCCTGGGGAGACTCCAGAAGTACCCAAAGATCCATGTCAGCCCGTGAGAGGAATACTCGGTTCCGGCCCTGACTCCACACAAGGTTTTTGGCCCCGGTATCGACGGGAGAGGAATCCCGAGAGGCCCCCTAGCAACTCGCATGGGGACTGGCCTCTCCTGAGGGCACCAGGGCGGGTCCCTGAGGTCCCCGTCGTAACTCGAGAACACCTGCCGCAACTCGAGAAAATCCAGGAAGTTCTCCCTTCCAGGCGAGATGAGGCCTATTTCCGATGAGGCGTCTGGAGACTAATGACACCTAACCTCTGTAACTTCGAAAGGGTCTTTCACACCCTTGCTGCAACTCAAGAAGTTCACCGCCATACCGGTCTCCACTCGAGAGGAAGCACGATGGTCCCGCCCACATCCAGAGGAGCCCCGTTTCCCCCTCCTAGCTCGAGTTGAGGGATCCTTTCCCTTCTTTCAACGGGAAAGAATTCCCGGCGTTCCCGTCGCATCTCAAGAGGAGGTACTCTCAACAGGAAAGGCGAGAAGAACTGCATGGTCGTACCACCATTTCAAGAGTCCGCCAGATGTCTCAGTCCATTCCAGAGGAACCTCTTTGCCCTGCACTGGCTCATCTATCACGCCGAGGATCGACTCACTCCACGGTGGCACGTGGGACAGCCCTGTGGGAAAGCCCTGTGGGAAAGCCTCGAGGGTAAACCACAGATCCTTTGATCCACGCCTCGGGAAGCGTGACATTTCTGCTACAGCCTGGAAGGAAAGCGCACGTGCATGCCCCCACTCGAGACGAGGCCTGACTCCCCTGGGGAGACTCCAGAAGTACCCAAAGATCCATGTCAGCCCCTGAGAGGAATCCTCGGATCCGGCCCTGACTCCACACAAGGTTTTTGGCCCCGGTATCGGCCGGAGAGGAATACCGACAGGCCCCCTAGCAACTCGCATGGGGACTGGCCTCTCCTGAGGCCACCAGGGCGGGTCCCTGAAGTCCCCGAAGTAACTCGAGAACACCTGCCGCAACTCGAGAATATCCAGGAAGTTCTCCCTTCCAGGCGAGATGAGGCCTATTTCCGATGAGGCATCTGGAGACTAATGACACCTAACCTCTGGAACTTCGAAAGGATCTTTCACACCCTTGCTGCAACTCAAGAAGTTCACCGCCATACCCAACTCCACTCGAGAGGAAGCACGATGGTCCCGCCCACATCCAGAGGAGCCCCGTTTCCCCCTCTTAGCTCGAGATGAGGGATCCTTTCCCTGCTTTCAACGGGAAAGAATTCCCAGCGTTCCCATCGCATCTCAAGAGGAGGCACTCTCAACAGGAAAGGCGAGAGGAACTCCATGGTCGTACCACCATGCCAAGAGTCCCCAAGATGTCTCAGTCCATTCCAGAGGAAACTCTTTGCCCTGCACTGGCCCATCTTTCACGCCTAGGATCGACTCACACCACGGTGGCACGTGGGACAGCCCAGTGGGAAAGCGTCGAGGGAAAGCCTCGAGGGAAAACCACAGATCCTTTGATCCACGCGACGGGAAGCGTGACATTGCAGCTACAGCCTGGAAGGAAAGCGCACGTGCATGCCCCCACTCGAGACGAGGCCTGACTCCCCTGGGGAGACTCCAGAAGTACCCAAAGATCCATGTCACCCCTGAGAGGAATCCTCGGTTCCCGCCCTGACTCCACACAAGGTTTTTGGCCCCGGTATCGACGGGAGAGGAATCCCGAGAGGCCCCCTAGCAACTCGCATGGGGACTGGCCTCTCCTGAGGCCACCAGGACGGGTCCCTGAGGTCCCCGTCTTAACTCGAGAACACCTCCCGCAACTCGAGAAAACCCAGGAAGTTCTTCCTTCCAGGCGAGATGAGGCCTATTTCCGATGAGGCGTCTGGAGACTAATGACACCTAACCTATGGAACTTCGAAAGGGTCTTTCACACCCTTGCTGCAACTCAAGAAGTTCACCGCCATACCCGTCTCCACTCCAGAGGAAGCACGATGGTCCCGCCCACATCCAGAGGAGCCCCGTTTCCCCCTCGGAGTTCTAGATGAGGGATCCTTTCCCTGCTTTCAACGGGAAAGAATTCCCGGCGTTCCCGTCGCATCTCAAGAGGAGGCACTCTCAACAGGAAAGGCGAGAGGAACTCCATGGTCGTACCACCATTCCAAGAGTCCCCCAGATGTTTCAGTCCATTCCAGAGGAACCTCTTTGCCCTGCACTGGCTCATCTTTCACGCCGAGGATCGACTCACACCACGGTGGCACGTGGGACAAACCTGTGGAAAAACCACAGATCCTTTGATCCACGCGATGGAAAGCGTGACATTGCTGCTACAGCCTGGAAGGAAAGCGCACGTACATGCCCCCACTCGAGATGGGGCCTGTCTCCCCTGGCGAGACTCCAGAAGTACCCAAAGATCCATATCAGCCCGTGAGAGGAATCCTCGGTTCCGGCCCTGACTCCACACAAGGTTTTTGGCCCGGGTATCGACGGGAGAGGAATCCCGAGAGGCCCCCAAGCAACTCGCATGGGGACTGGCCTCTCCTGAGGCCACCAGGGCGGGTCCCTGAGGTCCCCGTCGTAACTCGAGAACACCTGCCGCAACTCGAGAAAATCCAGGAAGTTCTCCCTTCCAGGCAGGATGAGGCCTATTTCCGATGAGGCGTCTGGAGACTAATGACACCTAACCTCTGGAACTTCGAAAGGGTCTTTCACACCCTTGCTGCAACTCAAGAAGTTCACCGCCATACCCGTCTCCACTGGAGAGGAAGCACGATCGTCCCGCCCACATCCAGAGGAGCCCCCTTTCCCCCTCGTAGCTCGAGATGAGGAATCCTTTCCCTGCTTTCAATGGGAAAGAGTTCCCGGCGTTCCCGTCGCATCTCAAGCGGAGGCACTCTCAACAGGAAAGGCGAGAGGAACTCCATGGTCGTACCACCATTCCAAGAGTCCCCCAGATGTCTCAGTCCATTCCAGAGGAACGTCTTTGCCCTGCACTGTCTCATCTTTCACGCCGAGGATCGACTCACACCACGGTGGCACGTGGGACAGCCCTGTGGGAAAGCCTCGAGGGAAAGCCTCGAGGGAAAACCACAGATCGTTTGATTCACGCCACGGGAAGCGTGGCATTGCTGCTACAGCCTTGAAGGAAAGCGCACGTGCATGCCCCCACTCGAGACGAGGCCTGACTCCCCTGGGGAGACTCCAGAAGTACCCAAAGATCCATGTCAGCCCCTGAGAGGAATCCTCGGTTCCGGCCCTGACTCCACACAAGGTTTTTGGCCCCAGTATCGACCGGAGAGGAATCCCGAGAGGCACCCTAGCAACTCGCATGGGGACTGGCCTCTCCTGAGGCCACCAGGGCGGGTCCCTGAGGTCCCCGTCGTAACTCGAGAACACCTGCCGCAACTCGAGAAAATCCAGGAATTCTCCCTTCCAGGCGAGATGAGGCCTATTTCCGATGAGGCGTCTGGAGACTAATGACACCTAACCTCTGGAACTTCGAAAAGGTCTTTCACACACTTGCTGCAACTCAAGAAGTTCACCGCCATACCCGTCTCCACTCTAGAGGAAGCACGATGGTCCCGCCCACATCCAGAGGAGCCTCGTTTCCCCCTCCTAGATCGAGATGAGCGATCCTTTCCCTGCTTTCAACGGGAAAGAATTCCCGGTATTCCCGTCCCATCTCAAGAGGAGGCACTCTCAACAGCAAAGGCGAGAGGAACTCCATCGTCGTACCACCATTCCAAGAGTCCCCCAGATGTCTCAGTCCATTCCAGAGGAACCTCTTTGCCCTGCACTGGCTCATCTTTCACGCCGAGGATCGACTCACACCACGGTGGCACGTGGGACAGCCCTGTGGGAAAGCCTCGAGGGAAAGCCTCGAGGGAAAACCACAGATCCTTTGATCCACGCGACGGGAAGCGTCACATTGTTGCTACAGCCTGGAAGGAAAGTGCACGTGCATGCCCCCACTCGAGACGAGGCCTGTCTCCCCTGGCGAGACTCCAGAAGTACCCAAAGATCCATATCAGCCCCTGAGAGGAATCCTCGGTTTGGGCCCTGACTCCACACAAGGTTTTTGGCCCCGGTATCGACGGGAGAGGAATCCCGAGAGGCCCCCTAGCAACTCGCATGGGGACTGGCCTCTCCTGAGGGCACCAGGGCGGGTCCCTGACGTCCCCGTCGTAACTCGAGAACACCTGCCGCAACTCGAGAAAATCCAGGAGGTTCTCCCTTCCAGGCGAGATGAGGCCTATTTCCGATGAGGCGTCTGGAGACTAATGACACCTAACCTCTGGAACTTCGAAAGGGTCTTTCACACCCTTGCTGCAACTCAAGAAGTTCACCGCCATACCCGTCTCCACTCCAGAGGAAGCACGATGGTCCCGCCCACATCCAGAGGAGCCCCGTTTCCCCCTCGGAGCTCGAGATGAGGGATCCTTTCCCTTCTTTCAACGGGAAAGAATTCCCGGCGTTCCCGTCGCATCTCAAGAGGAGGCACTCTCAACAGGAAAGGCGAGAGGAACTCCATGGTCGCACCACCATTCCAAGAGTCCCCCAGATGTCTCAGTCCATTCCAGAGGAAACTCTTTGCCCTGCACTGGCTCATCTTTCACGCCGAGGATCGACTCACACCACGGTGGCACGTGGGACAGCCCTGTGGGAAAGCCTCGAGGGAAAGCCTCGAGGGAAAACCACAGATCCTTTGATCCACGCCTCGGGAAGTGTGACATTGCTGCTAAAGCCTGGAAGGAAAGCGCACGTGCATGCCCCCACTCGAGCCGAGGCCTGACTCCCCTGGGGAGACTCCAGAAGTACCCAAAGATCCATGTCAGCCCCTGAGAGGAATCCTCGTTTCCGGCCCTGACTCCACACAAGGTTTTTGGCCCCGGTATCGATGGGAGAGGAATCCCGAGAGGCCCCCTAGCAACTCGCATGGGGACTGGCCTCTCCTGAGGCCATCAGGGCGGGTCCCTGAGGTCCCCGTCGTAACTCGAGAGCACCTGCCGCAACTCGAGAAAATCCAGGAAGTTCTCCCTTCCAGGCGAGATGAGGCCTATTTCCGATGAGGCGTCAGGAGACTAATGACACCTAACCTCTGGAACTTCAAAAGGTCTTTCACACCCTTGCTGCAACTCAAGAAGTTCACCGCATACCCGTCTCCACTCTAGAGGAAGCACGATGGTCCCGCCCACATCCAGAGGAGCCCCGTTTCCCCCTCCTAGCTCGAGATGAGCGATCCTTTCCCTGCTTCCAACGGGAAAGAATTCCCGGCGTTCCCGTCGCATCTCAAGAGGAGGCATTCTCAACAGGAAAGGCGAGAGGAACTCCATGGTCGTACCACCATTCCAAGAGTCCCCCAGATGTCTCAGTCCATTCCAGAGGAACCTCTTTGCCCTGCACTGGCTCATCTTTCACGCCGAGGATCGACTCACACCACGGTGGCACGTGGGACAAACCTGTGGAAAAACCACAGATCCTTTGATCCACGCGATGGAAAGCGTGACATTGCTGCTACAGCCTGGAAGGAAAGCGCACGTACATGCCCCCACTCGAGATGGGGCCTGTCTCCCCTGGCGAGACTCCAGAAGTACCCATAGATCCATATCAGCCCGTGAGAGGAATCCTCGGTTCCGGCCCTGACTCCACACAAGGTTTTTGGCCCGGGTATCGACGGGAGAGGAATCCCGAGAGGCCCCCTAGCAACTCGCATGGGGACTGGCCTCTCCTGAGGCCACCAGGGCGGGTCCCTGAGGTCCCCGTCGTAACTCGAGAACACCTGCCGGAACTCGAGAAAATCCAGGAAGTTCTCCCTTCCAGGCAGGATGAGGCCTATTTCCGATGAGGCGTCTGGAGACTAATGACACCTAACCTCTGGAACTTCGAAAGGGTCTTTCACACCCTTGCTGCAACTCAAGAAGTTCACCGCCATACCCGTCTCCACTGGAGAGGAAGCACGATCATCCCGCCCACATCCAGAGGAGCCCCCATTCCCCCTCGTAGCTCGAGATGAGGAATCCTTTCCCTGCTTTCAATGGGAAAGAGTTCCCGGCGTTCCCGTCGCATCTCAAGCGGAGGCACTCTCAACAGGAAAGGCGAGAGGAACTCCATGGTCGTACCACCATTCCAAGAGTCCCCCAGATGTCTCAGTCCATTCCAGAGGAATCTCTTTGCCCTGCACTGGCTCATCTTTCACGCCGAGGATCGACTGACACCACGGTGGCACGTGGGACAGCCCTGTGGGAAAGCCTCGAGGGAAAGCCTCGAGGGAAAACCACAGATCCTTTGATCCACGCCACGGGAAGCGTGACATTGCTGCTACAGCCTGGAAGGAAAGTGCACGTGCATGCCCCGACTCGAGACGAGGCCTGACTCCCCTGGGGAGACTCCAGAAGTACCCAAAGATCCATGTCAGCCCGTGAGAGGAATCCTCGGTTCCGGCCCTGACTCCACACAAGGTTTTTGGCCCCGGTATCGACGGGAGAGGAATCCCGAGAGGCCCCCTAGCAACTCGCATGGGGACTGGCCTCTCCTGAGGGCACCAGGGCGGGTCCCTGAGGTCCCCGTCGTAACTCGAGAACACCTGCCGCAACTCGAGAAAATCCAGGAAGTTCTCCCTTCCAGGCGAGATGAGGCCTATTTCCGATGAGGCGTCTGGAGACTAATGACACCTAACCTCTGTAACTTCGAAAGGGTCTTTCACACCCTTGCTGCAACTCAAGAAGTTCACCGCCATACCGGTCTCCACTCGAGAGGAAGCACGATGGTCCCGCCCACATCCAGAGGAGCCCCGTTTCCCCCTCCTAGCTCGAGTTGAGGGATCCTTTCCCTTCTTTAAACGGGAAAGAATTCCCGGCGTTCCCGTCGCATCTCAAGAGGAGGCACTCTCAACAGGAAAGGCGAGAAGAACTGCATGGTCGTACCACCATTTCAAGAGTCCGCCAGATGTCTCAGTCCATTCCAGAGGAACCTCTTTGCCCTGCACTGGCTCATCTATCACGCCGAGGATCGACTCACTCCACGGTGGCACGTGGGACAGCCCTGTGGGAAAGCCTCGAGGGAAAGCCTAGATGGAAAACCACAGATCCTTTGATCAACGCGACGGGAAGCGTGACATTGCTGCTACAGCCTGGAAGGAAAGTGCACGTGCATGCCCCCACTCGAGACGAGGCCTGTCTCCCCTACGAGACTCCAGAAGTACCCAAAGATCCATATCAGCCCCTGAGAGGAATCCTCGGTTCCGGCCCTGACTCCACACAAGGTTTTTGGCCCCGGTATCGATGGGAGAGGAATCCCGAGAGGCCCCCTAGCAACTCGCATGGGGACTGGCCTCTCCTGAGGCCACCAGGGCGGGTCCCTGAGGTCCCCGTCGTATCTCGAGAACACCTGCCGCAACTCGAGAAAATCCAGAAAGTTCTCCCTTCCAGGCGAGAAGAGGCCTATTTCCGATGAGGCGTCTGGAGACTAATGACACCTAACCTCTGGAACTTCGAAAGGGTCTTTCACACCCTTGCTGCAACTCAAGAAGTTCACCGCCATACCCGTCTCGACTCGAGAGGAAGGACGATGGTCCCGCCCACATCCAGAGGAGCCCCGTTTCCCCCTCGTAGCTCGAGATGAGGGATCCTTTCCCTGCTTTCAACGGGATAGAATTCCCGGCGTTCACGTCGCATCTCAAGAGGAGGCACTCTCAACAGGAAAGGCGAGAGGAACTCCATGGTCGTACCACCATTCCAAGAGTCCCCCAGGTGTCTCAGTCCATTCCAGAGGAACCTCTTTGCCCTGCACTGGCTCATCTTTCACGCCGAGGATCGACTCACACCACGGTGGTACGTGGGACAGCCCTGTGGGAAAGCCTCAAGGGAAAACCACAGATCCTTTGATCCACGCCTCGGGAAGCGTGACATTTCTGCTACAGCCTGGAAGGAAAGCGCACGTGCATGCCCCCACTCGAGATGAGGCCTGTCTCCCCTGGCGAGACTCCAGAAGTACCCAAAGATCCATATCAGCCCCTGAGAGGAATCCTCGGTTCCGGCCCTGACTCCACACAAGGTTTTTGGCCCGGGTATCGACGGGAGAGGAATCCCGAGAGGCCCCCTAGCAACTCGCATGGGGACTGGCCTCTCCTGAGGCCACCAGGGCGGGTCCCTGAGGTCCCCGTCGTAACTCGAGAACACCTGTCGCAACTCGAGAAAATCCAGGAAGTTCTCCCTTCCAGGCAGGATGAGGCCTATTTCCGATGAGGCGTCTGGAAACTAATGACACCTAACCTCTGTAACTTCGAAAGGGTCTTTCACACCCTTGCTGCAACTCAAGAAGTTCACCGCCATACCCGTCTCCACTCGAGAGGAAGCACGATCCTCCCGCCCACATCCAGAGGACCCCCCTTTCCCCCTCGTAGCTCGAGATGAGGAATCCTTTCCCTGCTTTCAATGGGAAAGAATTCCCGGCGTTCCCGTCGCATCTCAAGCGGAGGCACTCTCAACAGGAAAGGCGAGAGGAACTCCATGGTCGTACCACCATTCCAAGAGTCCCCCAGATGTCTCAGTCCATTCCAGAGGAACCTCTTTGCCCTGCACTGGCTCATCTTTCACGCCGAGGATCGACTCACACCACGGTGGCACGTGGGACAGCCCTGTGGGAAAGCCTCGAGGGAAAACCACAGATCCTTTGATCCACGCCACGGGAAGCGTGACATTGCTGCTACAGCCTGTAAGGAAAGCGCACGTGCATGCTCCCACTCGAGACGAGGCCTGACTCCCCTGGGGAGACTCCAGAAGTACCCAAAGATACATGTCAGCCCCTGAGAGGAATCCTCGGATCCGGCCCTGACTCCACACAAGGTTTTTGGCCCCGGTATCGGCGGGAGAGGAATACCGAGAGGCCCCCTAGCAACTCGCATGGGGACTGGCCTCTCCTGAGGCCACCAGGGCGGGTCCCTGAAGTCCCCGAAGTAACTCGAGAACACCTGCCGCAACTCGAGAATATCCAGGAAGTTCTCCCTTCCAGGCGAGATGAGGCCTATTTCCGATGAGGCATCTGGAGACTAATGACACCTAAGCTCTGGAACTTCGAAAGGATCTTTCACACCCTTGCTGCAACTCAAGAAGTTCACCGCCATACCCATCTCCACTCGAGAGGAAGCACGATGGTCCCGCCCACATCCAGAGGAGCCCCGTTTCCCCCTCTTAGCTCGAGATGAGGGATCCTTTCCCTGCTTTCAACGGGAAAGAATTCCCAGCGTTCCCATCGCATCTCAAGAGGAGGCACTCTCAACAGGAAAGGCGAGAGGAACTCCATGGTCGTACCACCATGCCAAGAGTCCCCAAGATGTCTCAGTCCATTCCAGAGGAAACTCTTTGCCCTGCACTGGCCCATCTTTCACGCCTAGGATCGACTCACACCACGGTGGCACGTGGGACAGCCCAGTGGGAAAGCGTCGAGGGAAAGCCTCGAGGGAAAACCACAGATCCTTTGATCCACGCGACGGGAAGCGTGACATTGCAGCTACAGCCTGGAAGGAAAGCGCACGTGCATGCCCCCACTCGAGACGAGGCCTGACTCCCCTGGGGAGACTCCAGAAGTACCCAAAGATCCATGTCACCCCTGAGAGGAATCCTCGGTTCCCGCCCTGACTCCACACAAGGTTTTTGGCCCCGGTATCGACGGGAGAGGAATCCCGAGAGGCCCCCTAGCAACTCGCATGGGGACTGGCCTCTCCTGAGGCCACCAGGGCGGGTCCCTGAGGTCCCCGTCGTAACTCGAGAACACCTGCCGCAACTCGAGAAAACCCAGGAAGTTCTTCCTTCCAGGCGAGATGAGGCCTATTTCCGATGAGGCGTCTGGAGACTAATGACACCTAACCTATGGAACTTCGAAAGGGTCTTTCACACCCTTGCTGCAACTCAAGAAGTTCACCGCCATACCCGTCTCCACTCCAGAGGAAGCACGATGGTCCCGCCCACATCCAGAGGAGCCCCGTTTCCCCCTCGGAGTTCGAGATGAGGGATCCTTTCCCTGCTTTCAACGGGAAAGAATTCCCGGCCTTCCCGTCGCATCTCAAGAGGAGGCACTCTCAACAGGAAAGGCGAGAGGAACTCCATGGTCGTACCACCATTCCAAGAGTCCCCCAGATGTTTCAGTCCATTCCAGAGGAACCTCTTTGCCCTGCACTGGCTCATCTTTCACGCCGAGGATCGACTCACACCACGGTGGCACGTGGGACAGCCCTGTGGGAAAGCCTCGGGGGAAAACCACAGATACTTTGATCCACGCGACGGGAAGCGTGACATTGCTGCTACAGCCTGTAAGGAAAGCGCACGTGCATGCCCCCACTCGAGACGAGGCCTGACTCCCCTGGGGAGACTCCAGAAGTACCCAAAGATCCATGTCACTCATGAGAGGAATCCTCGGTTCCGGCCCTGACTCCACACAAGGTTTTTGACCCTGGTATCCACGGGAGAGGAATCCCGAGAGGCCCCCTAGCAACTCGCATGGGGACTGGCCTCTCCTGAGGCCACCAGGGCGGGTCCCTGAGGTCCCCGTCGTAACTCGAGAACACCTGCCGCAACTCGAGAATATCCAGGAAGTTCTCCCTTCCAGGCGAGATGAGGCCTATTTCCGATGAGGCATCTGGAGACTAATGACACCTAACCTATGGAACTTCGAAAGGGTCTTTCACACCCTTGCTGCAACTCAAGAAGTTCACCGCCATACCCGTCTCCACTCCAGAGGAAGCACGATGGTCCCGCCCACATCCAGAGGAGCCCCGTTTCCCCTCGGAGTTCGAGATGAGGGATCCTTTCCCTGCTTTCAACGGGAAAGAATTCCCGGCGTTCCCGTCGCATCTCAAGAGGAGGCACTCTCAACAGGAAAGGCGAGAGGAACTCCATGGTCGTACCACCATTCCAAGAGTCCCCCAGATGTTTCAGTCCATTCCAGAGGAACCTCTTTGCCATGCACTGGCTCATCTTTCACGCCGAGGATCGACTCACACCACGGTGGCACGTGGGACAGCCCTGTGGGAAAGCCTCGGGGGAAAACCACAGATACTTTGATCCACGCGACGGGAAGCGTGACATTGCTGCTACAGCCTGGAAGGAAAGCGCACGTGCATGCCTCCACTCGAGACGAGGCCTGACTCCCCTGGGGAGACTCCAGAAGTACCCAAAGATCCATGTCACCCCTGAGAGGAATCCTCGGTTCCGGCCCTGAATCCACACAAGGTTTTTGGCCCCGGTATCCACGGGAGAGGAATCCCGAGAGGCCCCCTAGCAACTCGCATGGGGACTGGCCTCTCCTGAGGCCACCAGGGCGGGTCCCTGAGGTCCCCGTCGTAACTCGAGAACACCTGCTGCAACTCGAGAAAATCCAGGAATTCTCCCTTCCAGGCGAGATGAGGCCTATTTCCGAAGAGGCGTCTGGAGACTAATGACACCTAACCTCTGGAACTTCGAAAAGGTCTTTCACACCCTTGCTGCAACTCAAGAAGTTCACCGCCATACCCGTCTCCACTCTAGAGGAAGCACGATGGTCCCGCCCACATCCAGAGGAGCCTCGTTTCCCCCTCCTAGATCGAGATGAGCGATCCTTTCCCTGCTTTCAACGGGAAAGAATTCCCGGTATTCCCGTCCCATCTCAAAAGGAGGCACTCTCAACAGGAAAGGAGAGAGGAACTCCATGGTCGTACCACCATTCCAAGAGTCCCCCAGATGTCTCAGTCCATTCCAGAGGAACCTCTTTGCCCTGCACTGGCTCATCTTTCACGCCGAGGATCGACTCACACCACGGTGGCACGTGGGACAGCCCTGTGGGAAAGCCTCGAGGGAAAGCCTCGAGGGAAAACCACAGATCCTTTGATCCACGTGACGGGAATCGTCACATTGCTGCTACAGCCTGGAAGGAAAGTGCACGTGCATGCCCCCACTCGAGACGAGGCCTGTCTCCCCTGGCGAGACTCCAGAAGTACCCAAAGATCCATATCAGCCCCTGAGAGGAATCCTCGGTTTGGGCCCTGACTCCACACAAGGTTTTTGGCCCCGGTATCGACGGGAGAGGAATCCCGAGAGGCCCCCTAGCAACTCGCATGGGGACTGGCCTCTCCTGAGGGCACCAGGGCGGGTCCCTGAGGTCCCCGTCGTAACTCGAGAACACCTGCCGCAACTCGAGAAAATCCAGGAAGTTCTCCCTTCCAGGCGAGATGAGGCCTATTTCCGATGAGGCGTCTGGAGACTAATGACACCTAACCTCTGGAACTTGGAAAGGGTCTTTCACACCCTTGCTGCAACTCAAGAAGTTCACCGCCATACCCGTCTCCACTCGAGAGGAAGCACGATGGTCCCGCCCACATCCAGAGGAGCCCCGTTTCCCCCTCGGAGCTCGAGATGAGGGATCCTTTCCCTGCTTTCAACGGGAAAGAATTCCCGGCGTTCCCGTCGCATCTCAAGAGGAGGCACTCTCAACAGGAAAGGCGAGAGGAACTCCATGGTCGCACCACCATTCCAAGAGTCCCCCAGATGTCTCAGTCCATTCCAGAGGAAACTCTTTGCCCTGCACTGGCTCATCTTTCACGCCGAGGATCGACTCACACCACGGTGGCACGTGGGACAGCCCTGTGGGAAAGCCTCGAGGGAAAGCCTCGAGGGAAAACCACAGATCCTTTGATCCACGCCTCGGGAAGCGTGACATTGCTGCTACAGCCTGGAAGGAAAGCGCACGTGCATGCCCCCACTCGAGCCGAGGCCTGACTCCCCTGGGGAGACTCCAGAAGTACCCAAAGATCCATGTCAGCCCCTGAGAGGAATCCTCGTTTCCGGCTCTGACTCCACACAAGGTTTTTGGCCCCGGTATCGATGGGAGAGGAATCCCGAGAGGCCCCCTAGCAACTCGCATGGGGACTGGCCTCTCCTGAGGCCATCAGGACGGGTCCCTGAGGTCCCCGTCGTAACTCGAGAACACCTGCCGCAACTCGAGAAAATCCAGGAAGTTCTCCCTTCCAGGCGAGATGAGGCCTATTTCCGATGAGGCGTCTGGAGACTAATGACACCTAACCTCTGGAACTTCGAAAAGGTCTTTCACACCCTTGCTGCAACTCAAGAAGTTCACCGCATACCCGTCTCCACTCTAGAGGAAGCACGATGGTCCCGCCCACATCCAGAGGAGCCCCGTTTCCCCCTCCTAGCTCGAGATGAGCGATCCTTTCCCTGCTTCCAACGGGAAAGAATTCCCGGCGTTCCCGTCGCATCTCAAGAGGAGGCACTCTCAACAGGAAAGGCGAGAGGAACTCCATGGTCGTACCACCATTCCAAGAGTCCCCCAGATGTCTCAGTCCATTCCAGAGGAACCTCTTTGCCCTGCACTGGCTCATCTTTCACGCCGAGGATCGACTCACACCACGGTGGCACGTGGGACAAACCTGTGGAAAAACCACAGATCCTTTGATCCACGCGATGGAAAGCGTGACATTGCTGCTACAGCCTGGAAGGAAAGCGCACGTACATGCCCCCACTCGAGATGGGGCCTGTCTCCCCTGGCGAGACTCCAGAAGTACCCAAAGATCCATATCAGCCCGTGAGAGGAATCCTCGGTTCCGGCCCTGACTCCACACAAGGTTTTTGGCCCGGGTATCGACGGGAGAGGAATCCCGAGAGGCCCCCTAGCAACTCGCATGGGGACTGGCCTCTCCTGAGGCCACCAGGGCGGGTCCCTGAGGTCCCCGTCGTAACTCGAGAACACCTGCCGCAACTCGAGAAAATCCAGGAAGTTCTCCCTTCCAGGCAGGATGAGGCCTATTTCCGATGAGGCGTCTGGAGACTAATGACACCTAACCTCTGGAACTTCGAAAGGGTCTTTCACACCCTTGCTGCAACTCAAGAAGTTCACCTCCATACCCGTCTCCACTCGAGAGGAAGCACGATCGTCCCGCCCACATCCAGAGGAGCCCCCTTTCCCCCTCGTAGCTCGAGATGAGGAATCCTTTCCCTGCTTTCAATGGGAAAGAGTTCCCGGCGTTCCCATCGCATCTCAAGAGGAGGCACTCTCAACAGGAAAGGCGAGAGGAACTCCATGGTCGTACCACCATTCCAAGAGTCCCCCAGATGTCTCAGTCCATTCCAGAGGAATCTCTTTGCCCTGCACTGGCTCATCTTTCACGCCGAGGATCGACTGACACCACGGTGGCACGTGGGACAGCCCTGTGGGAAAGCCTCGAGGGAAAGCCTCGAGGGAAAACCACAGATCCTTTGATCCACGCCACGGGAAGCGTGACATTGCTGCTACAGCCTGGAAGGAAAGTGCACGTGCATGCCCCGACTCGAGACGAGGCCAGACTCCCCTGGGGAGACTCCAGAAGTACCCAAAGATCCATGTCAGCCCGTGAGAGGAATCCTCGGTTCCGGCCCTGACTCCACACAAGGTTTTTGGCCCCGGTATCGACGGGAGAGGAATCCCGAGAGGCCCCCTAGCAACTCGCATGGGGACTGGCCTCTCCTGAGGCCACCAGGGCGGGTCCCTGAGGTCCCCGTCGTAACTCGAGAACACCTGCCACAACTCGAGAAATTCCAGGAAGTTCCCCCTTCCAGGCGAGATGAGGCCTATTTCCGATGAGGCGTCTGGAGACTAATGACACCTAACCTCTGGAACTTCGAAAGGGTCTTTCACACCCTTGCTGCAACTCAAGAAGTTCACCTCCATACCCGTCTCCACTCGAGAGGAAGCACGATGGTCCCGCCCACATCCAGAGGAGCCCCGTTTCCCCCTCCTAGCTCGAGTTGAGGGATCCTTTCCCTTCTTTCAACGGGAAAGAATTCCCGGCGTTCCCGTCGCATCTCAAGAGGAGGCACTCTCAACAGGAAAGGCGAGAGGAACTGCATGGTCGTACCACCATTTCAAGAGTCCGCCAGATGTCTCAGTCCATTCCAGAGGAACCTCTTTGCCCTGCACTGGCTCATCTATCACGCCGAGGATCGACTCACACCACGGTGGCACGTGGGACAGCCCTGTGGGAAAGCCTCGAGGGAAAGCCTAGAGGGAAAACCACAGATCCTTTGATCAACGCGACGGGAAGCGTGACATTGCTGCTACAGCCTGGAAGGAAAGTGCACGTGCATGCCCCCACTCGAGACGAGGCCTGTCTCCCCTACGAGACTCCAGAAGTACCCAAAGATCCATATCAGCCCCTAAGAGGAATCCTCGGTTCCGGCCCTGACTCCACACAAGGTTTTTGGCCCCGGTATCGATGGGAGAGGAATCCCGAGAGGCCCCCTAGCAACTCGCATGGGGACTGGCCTCTCCTGAGGCCACCAGGGCGGGTCCCTGAGGTCCCCGTCGTAACTCGAGAACACCTGCCGCAACTCGAGAAAATCCAGAAAGTTCTCCCTTCCAGGCGAGAAGAGGCCTATTTCCGATGAGGCGTCTGGAGACTAATGACACCTAACCTCTGGAACTTCGAAAGGGTCTTTCACACCCTTGCTGCAACTCAAGAAGTTCACCGCCATACCCGTCTCCACTCGAGAGGAAGCACGATGGTCCCGCCCACATCCAGAGGAGCCCCGTTTCCCCCTCGTAGCTCGAGATGAGGGATCCTTTCCCTGCTTTCAACGGGATAGAATTCCCGGCGTTCACGTCGCATCTCAAGAGGAGGCACTCTCAACAGGAAAGGCGAGAGGAACTCCATGGTCGTACCACCATTCCAAGAGTCCCCCAGGTGTCTCAGTCCATTCCAGAGGAACCTCTTTGCCCTGCACTGGCTCATCTTTCACGCCGAGGATCAACTCACACCACGGTGGTACGTGGGACAGCCCTGTGGGAAAGCCTCGAGGGAAAACCACAGATCCTTTGATCCACGCCTCGGGAAGCGTGACATTGCTGCTACAGCCTGGAAGGAAAGCGCACGTGCATGCCCCCACTCGAGCCGAGGCCTGACTCCCCTGGGGAGACTCCAGAAGTACCCAAAGATCAATGTCAGCCCCTGAGAGGAATCCTCGTTTCCGGCTCTGACTCCACACAAGGTTTTTGGCCCCGGTATCGATGGGAGAGGAATCCCGAGAGGCCCCCTAGCAACTCGCATGGGGACTGGCCTCTCCTGAGGCCATCAGGACGGGTCCCTGAGGTCCCCGTCGTAACTCGAGAACACCTGCCGCAACTCGAGAAAATCCAGGAAGTTCTCCCTTCCAGGCGAGATGAGGCCTATTTCCGATGAGGCGTCTGGAGACTAATGACACCTAACCTCTGGAACTTCGAAAAGGTCTTTCACACCCTTGCTGCAACTCAAGAAGTTCACCGCATACCCGTCTCCACTCTAGAGGAAGCACGATGGTCCCGCCCACATCCAGAGGAGCCCCGTTTCCCCCTCCTAGCTCGAGATGAGCGATCCTTTCCCTGCTTCCAACGGGAAAGAATTCCCGGCGTTCCCGTCGCATCTCAAGAGGAGGCACTCTCAACAGGAAAGGCGAGAGGAACTCCATGGTCGTACCACCATTCCAAGAGTCCCCCAGATGTCTCAGTCCATTCCAGAGGAACCTCTTTGCCCTGCACTGGCTCATCTTTCACGCCGAGGATCGACTCACACCACGGTGGCACGTGGGACAAACCTGTGGAAAAACCACAGATCCTTTGATCCACGCGATGGAAAGCGTGACATTGCTGCTACAGCCTGGAAGGAAAGCGCACGTGCATACCCCCACTCGAGACGAGGCCTGACTCCCCTGGGGAGACTCCAGAAGTACCCAAAGATCCATGTCACCCATGAGAGGAATCCTCGGTTCCGGCCCTGACTCCACACAAGGTTTTTGACCCCGGTATCGACGAGAGAGAAATCCCGAGAGGCCCCCTAGCAACTCGCATGGGGACTGGCCTCTCCTGAGGCCACCAGGGCGGGTCCCTGAGGTCCCCGTCGTAACTCGAGAACACCTGCCGCAACTCGAGAAAATCCAGGAAGTTCTCCCTTCCAGGCGAGATGAGGCCTGTTTCCGATGAGGCATCTGGAGACTAATGACACCTAACCTCTGCAACTTCGAAAGGGTCTTTCACACCCTTGCTGCAACTCAAGAAGTTCACCGCCATACCCGTCTCCACTCGAGAGGAAGCACGATGGTCCCGCCCACATCCAGAGGAGCCCCGTTTCCCCCTCGTAGGTCGAGATGAGGGATCCTTTCCCTGCTTTCAACGGGAAAGAATTCCCAGCGTTCCCATCGCATCTCAAGAGGAGGCACTCTCAACAGGAAAGGCGAGAGGAACTCCATGGTCGTACCACCATGCCAAGAGTCCCCCAGATGTCTCAGTCCATTCCAGAGGAACCTCTTTGCCCTGCACTGGCTCATCTTTCACGCCGAGGATCGACTCACACCACGGTGGCACGTGGGACAGCCCTGTGGGAAAGCCTCGAGGGAAAACCACAGATCCTTTGATCCACGCCACGGGAAGCGTGACATTGCTGCTACAGCCTGGAAGGAAAGCGCACGTGCATGCCCCCACTCGAGACGAGGCCTGACTCCCCTGGGGAGACCTCAGAAGTACCCAAAGATCCATCTCAGCCCCTGAGAAGAATCCTCGGTTCCGGCCCTGACTCCACACAAAGTTTTTGGCCCCGGTATCGACGGGAGAGGAATCCCGAGAGGCCCCCTATCACCTCGCATGGGGACTGGCCTCTCCTGAGGCCACCAGGGCGGGTCCCTGAGGTCCCCGTCGTAACTCGAGAACACCTGCCGCAACTCGAGAAAATCCAGGAAGTTCTCCCTTCCAGGCGAGATGAGGCCTATTTGCGATGAGGCGTCTGGAGACTAATGACCCCTAACGTTTGGAACTTCGAAAGGGTCTTTCACACCCTTGCTGCAACTCAAGAAGTTCACCGCCATACCCGTCTCCACTCGAGAGGAAGCACGATGGTCCCGCCCACATCTATAGGAGCCCCGTTTCCTCCTCGGAGCTCGAGATGACGGATCCTTTCCCTGCTTTCAACGGGAAAGAATTCCCGGCGTTCCCATCGCATCTCAAGAGGAGGCACTCTCAACAGGAAAGGCGAGAGGAACTCCATGGTCGTACCACCATTCCAAGAGTCCCCCAGATGTCTCAGTCCATTCCAGAGGAACTTCTTTGCCCTGCACTGGCTCATCTTTCACCCCGAGGATCGATTCACACCACGGTGGCACGTGGGACAGCCCTGTGGGAAATCCTCGAGGGAAAGCCTCGAGGGAAAACCACAGATCCTTTGATCCACGCCACATGAAGCGTGACATTGCTGCTACAGCCTCGAAGGAAAGCGCACGTGCATGCCCCCACTCGAGACGAGGCCTGACTCCCCTGGGGAGACTCCAGAAGTACCCAAAGATCCATGTCAGCCCCTGAGAGGAATCCTCGGTTCCGGCCCTGACTACACACAAGGTTTATGGCCCCGGAATTAACGGGAGAGGAATCCCACGAGGCCCCCTAGCAACTCGCATGGGGACTGGCCTCTCCTGAGGCCACCAGGGCGGGTCCCTGAGGTCCACGTCGTAACTCGAGAACACCTGCCGCAACTCGAGAAAATCCAGGAAGTTCTCCCTTCCAGGCGAGATTAGGCCTATTTCCGATGAGGCGTCTGGAGACTAATGACACCTAACCTCTGGAACTTCGAAAGGGTCTTTCACACCCTTGCTGCAACTCAAGAAGTTCACCGCCATACCCGTCTCCACTCGAAGGGAAGCACGATGGTCCCGCCCAGATCCAGAGGAGCCCCGTGTCCCCCTCGTAGCTCGAGATGAGGGATCCTTTCCCTGCTTTCCACGGGAAAGAATTGCCGGCATTCCCGTCGCATCTCAAGAGGAGGCACTCTCAACAGGAAAGGCGAGAGGAACTCCATGGTCGTACCACCATTCCAAGAGTCCCCCAGATGTCTCAGTCCATTCCAGAGGAACCTCTTTGCCCTGCACTGGCTCATCTTTCACGCCGAGGATCGACTCACACCACGGTGGCACGTGGGACAGCCCTGTGGGAAAGCCTCGAGGGAAAACCACAGATCCTTTGATCCACGCGACGGGAAGCGTGACATTGCTGCTACAGCCTGGAAGGAAAGCGCACGTGCATGCCCCCACTCGAGACGAGGCCTGACTCCCCTGGGGAGACTCCAGAAGTACCCAAAGATCCATGTCAGCCCCTGAGAGGAATCCTCGGTTCCGGCCCTGACTCCACACAAGGTTTTTGGCCCCGGTATCGACGGGAGAGGAATCCCGAGAGGCCCCCTAGCAACTCGCATGGGGACTGGCCTCTCCTGAGGCCACCAGGGCGGGTCCCTGAGGTCCCCGTCGTAACTCCAGAACACCTGCCGCAACTCGAGAAAATCCAGGAAGTTCTCCTTTCCAGGCGAGATGAGGCCTATTTCCGATGAGGCGTCTGGAGATTAATGACACCTAACCTCTGGAACTTCGAAAGGGTCTTTCACACCCTTGCTGAAACTCAAGAAATTCACCGCCATACCCGTCTCCACTCGAGAGGAAGCACGATGGTCCCGCCCACATCCAGAGGAGCCCCGTTTCCCCCTCGTAGCACGAGATGAGGGATCCTTTCCCTGCTTTCAACGGGAAAGAATTCCCGGTGTTCCCGTCGCATCTCAAGAGGAGGAACTCTCAACAGGAAAGGCAAGAGGAACTCCATGGTCGTACCACCATTCCAAGAGTCCCCCAGATGTCTCAGTCCATTCCAGAGGAACCTCTTTGCCCTGCACTGGCTCATCTTTCACGCCGAGGATCGACTCACACCACGGTGGCACGTGGGACAGCCCTGTGGGAAAGCCTCGAGGGAATGCCTCGAGGGAAAATCACAGATCCATTGATCCACGCGACGGGAAGCGTGACATTGCTGCTACAGCCTGGAAGGAAAGCGCACGTGCATGCCCCCACTCGAGACGAGGCCTGACTCCCCTGGGGAGACTCCACAAGTACCCAAAGATCCATGTCAGCCCCTGAGAGGAATCCTCGGTTCCGGCCCTGAATCCACACAAGGTTTTTGGCCCCGGTATCGAAGGGAGAGGAATCCCGAGAGGCCCCCTAGCAACTCGCCTGGGGACTGGCCTCTCCTGAGGCCCCCAGGGCGGGTCCCTGAGGTCCCCATCGTAACTCGAGAACACCGGCTGCAACTCGAGAAAATCCAGGAAATTCTCCCTTGCAGGCTAGATGAGGCCTATTTCTGATGAGGCGTCTGGAGACTAATGACATTTAACCTCTGGAACTTCGAAAGGGTCTTTCACACCCTTGCTGCAACTCAAGAAGTTCACCGCCATACCCGTCTCCACTCGCGAAGAAGCACGATGGTCCCTCCCAAATCCAGAGGAGCCCCGTTTCCCCCTCGTAGCTCGAGATGAGGGATCCTTCCCCTGCTTTCAACGGGAAAGAATTCCCGGCGTTCCCGTCGCATCTCAAGAGGAGGCACTCTCAACAGGAAAGGAGAGAGGAACTCCATGGTCGTACCACCATTCCAAGAGTCCCCCAGATGTCTCAGTCCATTCCAGAGGAACCTCTTTGCCCTGCACTGGCTCATCTTTCACGCCGAGGATCGACTCACACCACGGTGGCACGTGGGAGAGGCTTGTGGGAAAGCCTCGAGGGAAAGCCTCGAGGGAAAACCACAGACCCTTTAATCCACGCGACGGGAAGCGTGACATTGCTGCTACAGCCTGGAAGGAAAGCGCACGTGCATGCCCCCACTCGAGACGAGGCCTGACTCCCCTGAGGAGACTCCAGAAGTACCCAAAGATCCATGTCACCCCTGAGAGGAATCCTCGGTTCCGGCCCTGACTACACACAATGTTTTTGGCCCCGGAATTGACGGGAGAGGCACCCCAAGAGGTCCCCTAGCACCTCGCATAGGGACTGGCCTCTCCTGAGGCCACCAGGTCGGGTCCCTGAGGTCACCGTCGTAACTCGAGAACACCTGCCGCAACTCGAGAAAATCCAGGAAGTTCTCCCTTCCAGGCGAGATGAGGCCTATTTCCGATGAGGCGTCTGGAGACTAATGACACCTAACCTCTGGAACTTCGAAAGGGTCTTTCACACCCTTGCTGCAACTCAAGAAGTTCACCGCCATACCCGTCTCCACTCGAGAGGAAGCACAATGGTCCCGCCCACATCCAGAGGAGCCCCGTTTCCCCCTCGTAGCACGAGATGAGGGATCCTTTCCCTGCATTCAACGGGAAAGAATTCCCGGCGTTCCCGTCGCATCTCAAGAGGAGGCACTCTCAACAGGAAAGGAGAGAGGAACTCCATGGTCGTACCACCATTCCAAGAGTCCCCCAGATGTCTCAGTCCATTCCAGAGGAACCTCTTTGCGCTGCACTGGCTCATCTTTCACGCCGAGGATCGACTCACACCACAGTGGCACGTGCGACAGCCCTGTGGGAAAGCCTCGAGGGAAAACCACAGATCCTTTGATGCACGCGACGGGAATCGTGACATTGCTGCTACAGCCTGGAAGGAAAGCGCACGTGCATGCCCCCACTCGAGACGAGGCCTGACTCCCCTGGGGAGACTCCAGAAGTACCCAAAGATCCATGTCAGCCCCTGAGAGGAATCCTCGGTTCCGGCCCTGACTCCACACAAGCTTTTTGGCCCCGGTATCGACGGGAGAGGAATCCCGAGAGGCCCCCTAGCAACTCGCATGGGGACTGGCCTCTCCTGAGGCCACCAGGGCGGGTCCCTGAGGTCCCCGTCGTAACTCGAGAACACCTGCCGCAACTCGAGAAAATCCAGGAAGTTCTCCCTTCCAGGCGAGATGAGGCCTATTTCCGATGAGGCGTCTGGAGACTAATGACACCTAACCTCTGGAACTTCGAAAGGGTCTTTCACACCCTTGCTGCAACTCAAGAAGTTCACCGCCATACCCGTCTCCACTCGAGAGGAAGCACGATGGTCCCGCCCACATCCAGAGGAGCCCCGTTTCCCCCTCGTAGCTCGAGATGAGGGATCCTTTCCCTGCTTTCAACGGGAAAGAATTCCCGGCGTTCCCGTCGCATCTCAAGAGGAGGCACTCTCAACAGGAAAGGCGTGAGGAACTCCATGGTCGTACCACCATTCCAAGAGTCCCGCAGATGTCTCAGTCCATTCCAGAGGAACCTCTTTGCCCTGCACTGGCTCATCTTTCACGCCAGGATCGACTCACACCACGGTGGCACGTGGGACAGCCCTGTGGGAAAGCCTCGAGGGAAAGCCTCGAGGGAAAACCACAGATCCTTTGATCCACGCGAAGGGAAGCGTAACATTGCTGCTACAGCCTGGAAGGAAAGCGCACGTGCATGCCCCCACTCGAGACGAGGCCTGACTCCCCTGGGGAGACTCCAGAAGTACCCAAAGATCCATGTCAGCCTCTGAGAGGAATCCTCAGTTCCGGCCCTGACTCCACACAAGGTTTTTGGCCCCGGTATCGACGGGAGAGGAATCCCGAGAGGCCCCCTAGCAACTCGCATGGGGACTGGCCTCTCCTGAGGCCACCAGGGCGGGTCCCTGAGGTCCCCGTCGTAACTCGAGAACACCTGC
This sequence comes from Capricornis sumatraensis, assembly GCF_032405125.1. Lineage (NCBI taxonomy): Eukaryota > Metazoa > Chordata > Mammalia > Artiodactyla > Bovidae > Capricornis > Capricornis sumatraensis. Next base: position 826,444 of record NW_027184627.1, read on the forward strand.
CGCAACTCGAGAAAATCCAGGAAGTTCACCATTCCAGGCAAGATGAGGCCTATTTCCGATGAGGCATCTGGAGACTAATGACACCAAACCTCTGGAACTTCGGAAGGGTCTTTCACACCCTTCCTGCAACTCAAGAAGTTCACCGCCATACCCGTCTGCACTCGAGAGGAAACACGATGGTCCCGCCCACATCCAGAGGAGCCCCGTTTCCCCATCGTAGCTCGAGATGAGGGATCCTTTCCCTGCTTTCAACGGGAAAGAATTCCTGCGTTCCCGTCGCATCTCAAGAGGAGGCACTCTCAACAGGAAAGGCGAGAGGAACTCCATGGTCGTACCACCATTCCAAGAGTCCCCCAGATGGCTCAGTCCATTCCAGAGGAACCTCTTTGCCCTGCACTGGCTCATCTTTCACGCCGAGGATCGATTCACACCACGGTGGCACGTGCGACAGCCCTGTGGGAAAGCCTCGAGGGAAAACCACAGATCCTTTGATCCACGCGACGGGAAGCGTGACATTGCTGCTACAGCCTGGAAGGAAAGCGCACGTGCATGCCCCGACTCGAGACGAGGCCTGACTCCCCTGGGGAGACTCCAGAAGTACCCAAAGATCCATGTAAGCCCCTGAGAGGAATCCTCGTTTCCGGACCTGACTCCACACAAAGTTTTTGGCCCCGGTATCGACGGGAGAGGAATCCCGAGAGGCCCCCTAGCATCTCGCATGGGGACTGGCCTCTCCTGAGGCCACCAGGGCGGGTCCCTGAGGTCCCCGTCGTAACTCGAGAGCACCTGCCGCAACTCGAGAAAATCCAGGAAGTTCTCCCTTCCAGGCGAGATGAGGCCTATTTCCGATCAGGCGTCTGGAGACTAATGACACCTAACCTCTGGAACTTCGAAAGGGTCTTTCACACCCTTGCTGCAACTCAAGAAGTTCACCGCCATACCCGTCTGCACTCGAGAGGAAGCACGATGGTCCCGCCCACATCCAGAGGAGCCCCGTTTCCCCCTCGTAGCTCGAGATGAGCGATCCTTTCCCTGCTTTCAACGGGAAAGAATTCCCGGCGTTACCGTCGCATCTCAAAAGGAGGCACTCTCAACAGGAAAGGCGAGAGGAACTCCATGGTCGTACCACCATTCCAAGAGTCCCCCAGATGTCTCAGTCCATTCCAGCGGAACCTCTGTACCCTGCACTGGCTCATCTTTCACGCCAGGATCGACTCACACCACGGTGGCACGTGGGACATCCCTGTGGGAAAGCCTCGAGGGAAAGCCTCGAGGGAAACCACAGATCCTTTGATCCACGCGAAGGGAAGCGTGACATTGCTGCTACAGCCTCGAAGGAAAGCGCACGTGCATGCCCCGACTCGAGACGAGGCCTGACTCCCCTGTGGAGACTCCAGAAGTACCCAAAGATCCATGTCAGCCCCTGAGAGGAATCCTCGGTTCCGGCCCTGACTCCACACAAGGTTTTTGGCCCCGGTATCGACGGGAGAGGAATCCCGAGAGGCCCCCTAGCAACTCGCATGGGGACTGGCCTCTCCTGAGGCCACCAGGGCGGGTCCCTGAGGTCCCCGTCGTAACTCGAGAACACCTGCCGCAACTCGAGAAAATCCAGGAAGTTCTCCCTTCCAGGCGAGATGAGGCCTATTTCCGATGAGGCGTCTGGAGACTAATGACACCTGACCTCTGGAACTTCGAAAGGGTCTTTCACACCCTTGCTGCAACTCAAGAAGTTCACCGCCATACCCGTCTCCACTCGAGAGGAAGCACGATGGTCCCGCCCACATCCTGAGGAGCCCCGTTTCCCCCTCGTAGCTCGAGATGAGGGATCCTTTCCCTGCTTTCAACGGGAAAGAATTTCCGGCGTTCCCGTCGCATCTCAAAAGGAGGCATTCTCAACAGGAAAGGCGAGAGGAACTCCATGGTCGTACCAGCATTCCAAGAGTCCCCCAGATGTCTCAGTCCAATCCAGCGGAACCTCTTTGCCCTGCACTGGCTCATCTTTCACGCCAGGATCGACTCACACCACGGTGGCACGTGGGACAGCCCTGTGGGAAAGCCTCGAGGGAAAGCCTCGAGGGAAAACCACAGATCCTTTGATCCACGCGAAGGGAAGCGTGACATTGCTGCTACAGCCTGGAAGGAAGGCGCACGTGCATGCCCCCACTCGAGACGAGGCCTGACTTCCCTGTGGAGACTCCAGAAGTACCCAAAGATCCATGTCAGCCCCTGAGAGGAATCCTCGGTTCCGGCCCTGACTCCACACAAGGTTTTTGGCCCCGGTATCGACGGGAGAGGAATCCCGAGAGTCCCCCTAGCAACTCGCATGGGGACTGGCCTCTCCTGAGGCCACCAGTGCGGGTCCCTGAGGTCCCCGTCGTAACTCCAGAACAGCTGCCGCAACTCGAGAAAATCCAGGAAGTTCTACCTTCCAGGCGAGATTAGGCCTATTTCTGATGAGGCGTCTGGAGACTAATGACACCTAACCTCTGGAACTTCGAAAGGGTCTTTCACACCCTTGCTGCAACTCAAGAAGTTCACCTCCATACCCGTCTCGACTCGAGAGGAAGCACGATGGTCCCGCCCACATCCAGAGGAGCCCCGTTTCCCCCTCGTAGCTCGAGATGAGGGATCCTTTCCCTGCTTTCAACGGGAAAGAATTCCCGGCGTTCCCGTCGCATCTCAAGAGGAGGCACTCTCAACAGGAAAGGCGAGAGGAACTCCATGGTCGTACCACCATTCCAAGAGTCCCCCAGATGTCTCAGTCCATTCCAGCGGAACCTCTTTGCCCTGCACTGGCTCATCTTTCACGCCGAGGATCGACTCACACCACGGTGGCACGTGGGACATCCCTGTGGGAAAGCCTCGAGGGAAAGCCTCGAGGGAAACCACAGATCCTTTGATCCACGCGAAGGGAAGCGTGACATTGCTGCTACAGCCTGGAAGGAAAGCGCACGTGCATGCCCCGACTCGAGACGAGGCCTGACTCCCCTGTGGAGACTCCAGAAGTACCCAAAGATCCATGTCAGCCCCTGAGAGGAATCCTCGTTTCCGGCCCTGACTCCACACAAGGTTTTTGGCCCCGGTATCGACGGGAGAGGAATCCCGAGAGGCCCCCTAGCAACTCGCACGGGGACTGGCCTCTCCTGAGGCCACCAGGGCGGGTCCCTGAGGTCCCCGTCGTAACTCGAGAACACCTGCCGCAACTCGAGAAAATCCAGGAAGTTCTCCCTTCCAGGCGAGATGAGGCCCATTTCCGATGAGGCGTCTGGAGACTAATGACACCTAACCTCTGGAACTTCGAAAGGGTCTTTCACACCCTTGCTGCAACTCAAGAAGTTCACCGCCATACCCGTCTCCACTCGAGAGGAAGCACGATGGTCCCGCCCACATCCAGAGGAGCCCCGTTTCCCCCTCGTAGCTCGAGATGAGGGATCCTTTCCCTGCTTTCAACGGGAAAGAATTCCCGGCGTTCCCGTCGCATCTCAAAAGGAGGCATTCTCAACAGGAAAGGCGAGAGGAACTCCATGGTCGTACCACCATTCCAAGAGTCCCCCAGATGTCTCAGTCCATTCCAGCGGAACCTCTTTGCCCTGCACTGGCTCATCTTTCACGCCAGGATCGACTCACACCACGGTGGCACGTGGGACAGCCCTGTGGGAAAGCCTCGATGGAAAGCCTCGAGGGAAAACCACAGATCCTTTGATCCACGCGAAGGGAAGCGTGACATTGCTGCTACAGCCTGGAAGGAAGGCGCACGTGCATGCCCCCACTCGAGACGAGGCCTGACTCCCCTGTGGAGACTCCAGAAGTACCCAAAGATCCATGTCAGCCCCTGAGAGGAATCCTCGGTTCCGGCCCTGACTCCACAAAAGGTTTTTGGCCCCGGTATCGACGGGAGAGGAATCCCGAGAGGCCCCCTAGCAACTCGCATGGGGACTGGCCTCTCCTGAGGCCACCAGTGCGGGTCCCTGAGGTCCCCGTCGTAACTCCAGAACAGCTGCCGCAACTCGAGAAAATCCAGGAAGTTCTCCCTTCCAGGCGAGATTAGGCCTATTTCCGATGAGGCGTCTGGAGACTAATGACACCTAACCTCTGGAACTTCGAAAGGGTCTTTCACACCCTTGCTGCAACTCAAGAAGTTCACCGCCATACCCGTCTCGACTCGAGAGGAAGCACGATGGTCCCGCCCACATCCAGAGGAGCCCCGTTTCCCCCTCGTAGCTCGAGATGAGGGATCCTTTCCCTGCTTTCAACGGGAAAGAATTCCCGGCGTTCCCGTCGCATCTCAAGAGGAGGCACTCTCAACAGGAAAGGCGAGAGGAACTCCATGGTCGTACCACCATTCCAAGAGTCCCCCAGATGTCTCAGTCCATTCCAGAGGAACCTCTTTGCCCTGCACTGGCTCATCTTTCACGCCGAGGATCGACTCACACCACGGTGGCACGTGGGACAGCCCTGTGGGAAAGCCTCGAGGGAAAAAAACAGATCCTTTGATCCACGCGACGGGAAGCGTGACATTGCTGCTACAGCCTGGAAGGAAATCACACGTGCATGCCCCCACTCGAGACGAGGCCTGACTCCCCTGGGGAGACTCCAGAAGTACCCAAAGATCCATGTCAGCCTCTGAGAGGAATCCTCGGTTCCGGCCCTGACTCCACACAAGGTTTTTGGCCCCGGTATCGACGGGAGAGGAATCCCGAGAGGCCCCCTAGCAACTCGCATGGGGACTGGCCTCTCCTGAGGCCACCAGGGCGGGTCCCTGAGGTCCCCGTCGTAACTCGAGAACACCTGCCGCAACTCGAGAAAATCCAGAAAGTTCACCATTCCAGGCGAGATGAGGCCTATTTCCGATGAGGCATCTGGAGACTAATGACACCAAACCTCTGGAACTTCGGAAGGGTCTTTCACACCCTTGCTGCAACTCAAGAAGTTCACCGCCATACCCGTCTCCACTCGAGAGGAAACACGATGGTCCCGCCCACATCCAGAGGAGCCCCGTTTCCCCATCGTAGCTCGAGATGTGGGATCCTTTCCCTGCTTTCAACGGGAAAGAATTCCCGGCGTTCCCGTCGCATCTCAAGAGGAGGCACTCTCAACAGGAAAGGCGAGAGGAACTCCATGGTCGTACCACCATTCCAAGAGTCCCCCAGATGTCTCAGTCCATTCCAGAGGAACCTCTTTGCCCTGCACTGGCTCATCTTTCACGCCGAGGATCGATTCACACCACGGTGGCACGTGTGACAGCCCTGTGGGAAAGCCTCGAGGGAAAACCACAGATCCTTTGATCCACGCGACGGGAAGCGTGACATTGCTGCTACAGCCTTGAAGGAAAGCGCACGTGCATGCCCCGACTCGAGACGAGGCCTGACTCCCCTGTGGAGACTCCAGAAGTACCCAAAGATCCATGTAAGCCCCTGAGAGGAATCCTCGTTTCCGGACCTGACTCCACACAAGGTTTTTGGCCCCGGTATCGACGGGAGAGGAATCCCGAGAGGCCCCCTAGCATCTCGCATGGGGACTGGCCTCTCCTGAGGCCACCAGGGCGGGTCCCTGAGGTCCCCGTCGTAACTCGAGAGCACCTGCCGCAACTCGAGAAAATCCAGGAAGTTCTCCCTTCCAGGCGAGATGAGGCCTATTTCCGATGAGGCGTCTGGAGACTAATGACACCTAACCTCTGGAACTTCGAAAGGGTCTTTCACACCCTTGCTGCAACTCAAGAAGTTCACCGCCATACCCGTCTCCACTCGAGAGGAAGCACGATGGTCCCGCCCACATCCAGAGGAGCCCCGTTTCCCCCTCGTAGCTCGAGATGAACGATCCTTTCCCTGCTTTCAACGGGAAAGAATTCCCGGCGTTTCCGTCGCATCTCAAAAGGAGGCATTCTCAACAGGAAAGGCGAGAGGAACTCCATGGTCGTACCACCATTCCAAGAGTCCCCCAGATGGCTCAGTCCATTCCAGAGGAACCTCTTTGCCCTGCACTGGCTCATCTTTCACGCCGAGGATCGATTCACACCACGGTGGCACGTGCGACAGCCCTGTGGGATAGCCTCGAGGGAAAGCCTCGAGGGAAACCACAGATCCTTTGATCCACGCGAAGGGAAGCGTGACATTGCTGCTACAGCCTGGAAGGAAAGCGCACGTGCATGCCCCCACTCGAGACGAGGCCTGACTCCCCTGTGGAGACTCCAGAAGTACCCAAAGATCCATATCAGCCCCTGAGAGGAATCCTCGGTTCCGGCCCTGACTCCACACAAGGTTTTTGGCCCCGGTATCGACGGGAGAGGAATCCCGAGAGGCCCCCTAGCAACTCGCATGGGGACTGGCCTCTCCTGAGGCCACCAGGGCGGGTCCCTGAGGTCCCCGTCGTAACTCGAGAACACCTGCCGCAACTCGAGAAAATCCAGGAAGTTCTCCCTTCCAGGCGAGATGAGGCCTATTTCCGATGAGGCGTCTGGAGACTAATGACACCTAACCTCTGGAACTTCGAAAGGGTCTTTCACACCCTTGCTGCAACTCAAGAAGTTCACCGCCATACCCGTCTCCACTCGAGAGGAAGCACGATGGTCCCGCCCACATCCAGAGGAGCCCCGTTTCCCCCTCGTAGCTCGAGATGAGGGATCCTTTCCCTGCTTTCAACGGGAAAGAATTCCCGGCGTTCCCGTCGCATCTCAAAAGGAGGCATTCTCAACAGGAAAGGCGAGAGGAACTCCATGGTCGTACCACCATTCCAAGAGTCCCCCAGATGTCTCAGTCCATTCCAGCGGAACCTCTTTGCCCTGCACTGGCTCATCTTTCACGCCAGGATCGACTCACACCACGGTGGCACGTGGGACAGCCCTGTGGGAAAGCCTCGATGGAAAGCCTCGAGGGAAAACCACAGATCCTTTGATCCACGCGAAGGGAAGCGTGACATTGCTGCTACAGCCTGGAAGGAAGGCGCACGTGCATGCCCCCACTCGAGACGAGGCCTGACTCCCCTGTGGAGACTCCAGAAGTACCCAAAGATCCATGTCAGCCCCTGAGAGGAATCCTCGGTTCCGGCCCTGACTCCACACAAGGTTTTTGGCCCCGGTATCGACGGGAGAGGAATCCCGAGAGGCCCCCTAGCAACTCGCATGGGGACTGGCCTCTCCTGAGGCCACCAGTGCGGGTCCCTGAGGTCCCCGTCGTAACTCCAGAACAGCTGCCGCAACTCGAGAAAATCCAGGAAGTTCTCCCTTCCAGGCGAGATTAGGCCTATTTCCGATGAGGCGTCTGGAGACTAATGACACCTAACCTCTGGAACTTCGAAAGGGTCTTTCACACCCTTGCTGCAACTCAAGAAGTTCACCGCCATACCCGTCTCGACTCGAGAGGAAGCACGATGGTCCCGCCCACATCCAGAGGAGCCCCGTTTCCCCCTCGTAGCTCGAGATGAGGGATCCTTTCCCTGCTTTCAACGGGAAAGAATTCCCGGCGTTCCCGTCGCATCTCAAGAGGAGGCACTCTCAACAGGAAAGGCGAGAGGAACTCCATGGTCGTACCACCATTCCAAGAGTCCCCCAGATGTCTCAGTCCATTCCAGAGGAACCTCTTTGCCCTGCACTGGCTCATCTTTCACGCCGAGGATCGACTCACACCACGGTGGCACGTGGGACAGCCCTGTGGGAAAGCCTCGAGGGAAAAAAACAGATCCTTTGATCCACGCGACGGGAAGCGTGACATTGCTGCTACAGCCTGGAAGGAAATCACACGTGCATGCCCCCACTCGAGACGAGGCCTGACTCCCCTGGGGAGACTCCAGAAGTACCCAAAGATCCATGTCAGCCTCTGAGAGGAATCCTCGGTTCCGGCCCTGACTCCACACAAGGTTTTTGGCCCCGGTATCGACGGGAGAGGAATCCCGAGAGGCCCCCTAGCAACTCGCATGGGGACTGGCCTCTCCTGAGGCCACCAGGGCGGGTCCCTGAGGTCCCCGTCGTAACTCGAGAACACCTGCCGCAACTCGAGAAAATCCAGAAAGTTCACCATTCCAGGCGAGATGAGGCCTATTTCCGATGAGGCATCTGGAGACTAATGACACCAAACCTCTGGAACTTCGGAAGGGTCTTTCACACCCTTGCTGCAACTCAAGAAGTTCACCGCCATACCCGTCTCCACTCGAGAGGAAACACGATGGTCCCGCCCACATCCAGAGGAGCCCCGTTTCCCCATCGTAGCTCGAGATGTGGGATCCTTTCCCTGCTTTCAACGGGAAAGAATTCCCGGCGTTCCCGTCGCATCTCAAGAGGAGGCACTCTCAACAGGAAAGGCGAGAGGAACTCCATGGTCGTACCACCATTCCAAGAGTCCCCCAGATGTCTCAGTCCATTCCAGAGGAACCTCTTTGCCCTGCACTGGCTCATCTTTCACGCCGAGGATCGATTCACACCACGGTGGCACGTGTGACAGCCCTGTGGGAAAGCCTCGAGGGAAAACCACAGATCCTTTGATCCACGCGACGGGAAGCGTGACATTGCTGCTACAGCCTTGAAGGAAAGCGCACGTGCATGCCCCGACTCGAGACGAGGCCTGACTCCCCTGTGGAGACTCCAGAAGTACCCAAAGATCCATGTAAGCCCCTGAGAGGAATCCTCGTTTCCGGACCTGACTCCACACAAGGTTTTTGGCCCCGGTATCGACGGGAGAGGAATCCCGAGAGGCCCCCTAGCATCTCGCATGGGGACTGGCCTCTCCTGAGGCCACCAGGGCGGGTCCCTGAGGTCCCCGTCGTAACTCGAGAGCACCTGCCGCAACTCGAGAAAATCCAGGAAGTTCTCCCTTCCAGGCGAGATGAGGCCTATTTCCGATGAGGCGTCTGGAGACTAATGACACCTAACCTCTGGAACTTCGAAAGGGTCTTTCACACCCTTGCTGCAACTCAAGAAGTTCACCGCCATACCCGTCTCCACTCGAGAGGAAGCACGATGGTCCCGCCCACATCCAGAGGAGCCCCGTTTCCCCCTCGTAGCTCGAGATGAACGATCCTTTCCCTGCTTTCAACGGGAAAGAATTCCCGGCGTTTCCGTCGCATCTCAAAAGGAGGCATTCTCAACAGGAAAGGCGAGAGGAACTCCATGGTCGTACCACCATTCCAAGAGTCCCCCAGATGGCTCAGTCCATTCCAGAGGAACCTCTTTGCCCTGCACTGGCTCATCTTTCACGCCGAGGATCGATTCACACCACGGTGGCACGTGCGACAGCCCTGTGGGATAGCCTCGAGGGAAAGCCTCGAGGGAAACCACAGATCCTTTGATCCACGCGAAGGGAAGCGTGACATTGCTGCTACAGCCTGGAAGGAAAGCGCACGTGCATGCCCCCACTCGAGACGAGGCCTGACTCCCCTGTGGAGACTCCAGAAGTACCCAAAGATCCATATCAGCCCCTGAGAGGAATCCTCGGTTCCGGCCCTGACTCCACACAAGGTTTTTGGCCCCGGTATCGACGGGAGAGGAATCCCGAGAGGCCCCCTAGCAACTCGCATGGGGACTGGCCTCTCCTGAGGCCACCAGGGCGGGTCCCTGAGGTCCCCGTCGTAACTCGAGAACACCTGCCGCAACTCGAGAAAATCCAGGAAGTTCTCCCTTCCAGGCGAGATGAGGCCTATTTCCGATGAGGCGTCTGGAGACTAATGACACCTAACCTCTGGAACTTCGAAAGGGTCTTTCACACCCTTGCTGCAACTCAAGAAGTTCACCGCCATACCCGTCTCCACTCGAGAGGAAGCACGATGGTCCCGCCCACATCCAGAGGAGCCCCGTTTCCCCCTCGTAGCTCGAGATGAGGGATCCTTTCCCTGCTTTCAACGGGAAAGAATTCCCGGCGTTCCCGTCGCATCTCAAAAGGAGGCATTCTCAACAGGAAAGGCGAGAGGAACTCCATGGTCGTACCACCATTCCAAGAGTCCCCCAGATGTCTCAGTCCATTCCAGCGGAACCTCTTTGCCCTGCACTGGCTCATCTTTCACGCCAGGATCGACTCACACCACGTTGGCACGTGGGACAGCCCTGTGGGAAAGCCTCGATGGAAAGCCTCGAGGGAAAACAACAGATCCTTTGATCCACGCGAAGGGAAGCGTGACATTGCTGCTACAGCCTGGAAGGAAGGCGCACGTGCATGCCCCCACTCGAGACGAGGCCTGACTCCCCTGGGGAGACTCCAGAAGTACCCAAAGATCCATGTCAGCCCCTGAGAGGAATCCTCGGTTCCGGCCCTGACTACACACAAGGTTTATGGCCCCGGAATTGACGGGAGAGGAACCCCACGAGGCCCCCTAGCTACTCGCATGGGGACTGGCCTCTCCTGAGGCCACCAGGGCGGGTCCCTGAGGTCCCCGTCGTAACTCGAGAACACCTGCCGCAACTCGAGAAAATACAGGAAGTTCTCCCTTCCAGGCGAGATTAGGCCTATTTCCGATGAGGCGTCTGGAGACTAATGACACCTAACCTCTGGAACTTCGAAAGGGTCTTTCACACCCTTGCTGCAACTCAAGAAGTTCACCGCCATACCCGTCTCCACTCGAAGGGAAGCACGATGGTCCCGCCCAGATCCAGAGGAGCCCCGTGTCCCCCTCGTAGCTCGAAATGAGGGATCCTTTCCCTGCTTTCCACGGGAAAGAATTCCCGGCGTTCCCGTCGCATCTCAAGAGGAGGCACTCTCAACAGGAAAGGCGAGAGGAACTCCATGGTCGTACCACCATTCCAAGAGTCCCCCAGATGTCTCAGTCCATTCCAGAGGAACCTCTTTGCCCTGCACTGGCTCATCTTTCACGCCGAGGATCGACTCACAACACGGTGGCACGTGGGACAGCCCTGTGGGAAAGCCTCGAGGGAAATCCTCGAGGGAAAACCACAGACCCTTTAATCCACGCGACGGGAAGCGTGACATTGCTGCTACAGCCTGGAAGGAAAGCGCACGTGCATGCCCCCACTCGAGACGAGGCCTGACTCCCCTGGGGAGACTCCAGAAGTACCCAAAGATCCATGTCAGCCCCTGAGAGGAATCCTCGGTTCCGGCCCTGACTCCACACAAGGTTTTTGGCCCCGGTATCGACGGGAGAGGAATCCCGAGAGGCCCCCTAGCAACTCGCATAGGGACTGGCCTCTCCTGAGGCCACCAGGGCGGGTCCCTGAGGTCCCCGTCGTAACTCGAGAACACCTGCCGCAACTCGAGAAAATCCAGGAAGTTCTCCCTTCCAGGCGAGATGAGGCCTATTTCCGATGAGGCGTCTGGAGACTAATGACACCTAACCTCTGGAACTTCGAAAGGGTCTTTCACAGCCTTGCTGCAACTCAAGAAGTTCACCACCATACCCGTCTCCACTAGAGAGGAAGCACGATGGTCCCGCCCACATCCAGAGGAGCCCCGTTTCCCCCTCTTAGCTCGAGATGAGGGATCCTTTCCCTGCTTTCAACGGGAAAGAATTCCCGGCGTTCCCGTCGCATCTCAAGAGGAGGCACTCTCAGCAGGAAAGGCGAGAGGAACTCCATGGTCGTACCACCATTCCAAGAGTCCCCCAGATGTCTCAGTCCATTCCAGAGGAACCTCTTTGCCCTGCACTGGCTCATCTTTCACGCCGAGGATCGACTCACACCACGGTGGCACGTGGGACAGCCCTGTGGGAAAGGCTCGAGGGAAAGCCTCGAGGGAAAACCACAGATCCTTTGATCCACGCGACGGGAAGCGTGACAATGCTGCTACAGCCTGGAAGGAAAGCGCACGTGCATGCCCCCACTCGAGACGAGGCCTGACTCCCCTGGGGAGACTCCACAAGTACCCAAAGATCCATGTCAGCCCCTGAGAGGAATCCTCGGTTCCGGCCTTGACTCCACACAAGGTTTTTGGCCCCGGTATCAACGGGAGAGGAATCCCGAGAGGCCCCCTAGCAACTCGCATGGGGACTGGCCTCTCCTGAGGCCACCAGGGCGGGTCCCTGAGGTCCCCGTCGTAACTCGAGAACACCTGCCGCAACTCGAGAAAATCCAGGAAGTTCTCCCTTCCAGGCGAGATGAGGCGTATTTCCGATGAGGCGTCTGGAGACTAATGACACCTAACCTCTGGAACTTCGAAAGGGTCTTTCACACCCTTGCTGCGACTCAAGAAGTTCACCGCCATACCCGTCTCCACTGGAGAGGAAGCACGATGGTCCCGCCCACATCCAGAGGATCCCCGTTTCCCCCTCGTAGCTCGAGATGAGGGATCCTTTGCCTGCTTTCAACGGGAAAGAATTCCCGGCGTTCCCGTCGCATCTCAAGAGGAGGCACTCTCAACAGGAAAGGCGAGAGGAACTCCATGGTCGTACCACCATTCTAAGAGTCCCCCAGAAGTCTCAGTCCATTCCAGAGGAACCTCTTTGCCCTGCACTGGCTCATCTTTCACGCCGAGGATCGACTCACACCACGGTGGCACGTGGGACAGCCCTGTGGGAAAGCCTCGAGGGAAAGCCTCGAGGGAAAACCACAGATCCTTTGATCCAGGCCACGGGAAGCGTGACATTACTGCTACAGCCTGGAAGGAAAGCACACGTGCATGCCCCCACACGAGACGAGGCCTGACTCCCCTGTGGAGACTCCACAAGTACCCAAAGATCCATGTCAGCCCCTGAGAGGAATCCTCGGTTCCGGCCCTGACTCCACACAAGGTTTTTGGCCCCGGTATCGAAGGGAGAGGAATCCCGAGAGGCCCCCTAGCAACTCGCCTGGGGACTGGCCTCTCCTGAGGCCACCAGGGCGGGTCCCTGAGGTCTCCATCGTAACTCGAGAACACCGGCTGCAACTCGAGAAAATCCAGGAAATTCTCCCTTGCAGGCTAGATGAGGCCTATTTCCGATGAGGCGTCTGGAGACTAATGACATTTAACCTCTGGAACTTCGAAAGGGTCTTTCACACCCTTGCTGCAACTCAAGAAGTTCACCGCCATACCCGTCTCCACTCGCGAGGAAGCACGATGGTCCCTCCCAAATCCAGAGGAGCCCCGTTTCCCCCTCGTAGCTCGAGATGAGGGATCCTTCCCCTGCTTTCAACGGGAAAGAATTCCCGGCGTTCCCGTCGCATCTCAAGAGGAGGCACTCTCAACAGGAAAGGCGAGAGGAACTCCATGGTCGTACCACCATTCCAAGAGTCCCCCAGATGTCTCAGTCCATTCCAGAGGAACCTCTTTGCCCTGCACTGGCTCATCTTTCACGCCGAGGATCGACTCACACCACGGTGGCACGTGGGAGAGGCTTGTGGGAAAGCCTCGAGGGAAAGCCTCGAGGGAAAACCACAGACCCTTTAATCCACGCGACGGGAAGCGTGACATTGCTGCTACAGCCTGGAAGGAAAGCGCACGTGCATGCCCCCACTCGAGACGAGGCCTGACTCCCCTGGGGAGACTCCAGAAGTACCCAAAGATCCATGTCAGCCCCTGAGAGGAATCCTCGGTTCCGGCCCTGACTACACACAAGGTTTTTGGCCCCGGAATTGACAGGAGAGGAACCCCAAGAGGTCCCCTAGCACCTCGCATGGGGACTGGCCTCTCCTGAGGCCACCAGGTCGGGTCCCTGAGGTCCCCGTCGTAACTCGAGAACACCTGCCGCAACTCGAGAAAATCCAGGAAGTTCTCCCTTCCAGGCGAGATGAGGCCTAATTCCGATGAGGCGTCTGGAGACTAATGACACCTAACCTCTGGAACTTCGAAAGGGTCTTTCACACACTTGCTGCAACTCAAAAAGTTCACCGCCATACCCGTCTCCACTCGAGAGGAAGCACAATGGTCCCGCCCACATCCAGAGGAGCCCCGTTTCCCCCTCGTAGATCAAGATGAGGGATCCTTTCCCTGCTTTCAACGGGAAAGAATTCCCGGCGTTCCCGTCGCATCTCAAGAGGAGGCACTCTCAACAGGAAAGGCGAGAGGAACTCCATGGTCGTACCACCATTCCAAGAGTCCCCCAGATGTCTCAGTCCATTCCAGAGGAACCTCTTTACCCTGCACTGGCTCATCTTTCACGCCGAGGATCGACTCACACCACGGTGGCACGTGCGACAGCCCTGTGGGAAAGCCTCGAGGGAAAACCACAGATCCTTTGATCCACGAGACGGGAAGCGTGACATTGCTGCTACAGCCTGGAAGGAATGCGCACGTGCATGCCCCCACTCGAGACGAGGCCTGACTCCCCTGGGGAGACTCCAGAAGTACCCAAAGATCCATGTCAGCCCCTGAGAGGAATCCTCGGTTCCGGCCCTGACTCCACACAAGGTTTTTGGCCCCGGTATCGACGGGAGAGGAATCCCGAGAGGCCCCCTAGCAACTCGCATGGGGACTGGCCTCTCCTGAGGCCACCATGGCGGGTCCCTGAGGTCCCCGTCGTAACTCGAGAACACCTGCCGCAACTCGAGAAAATCCAGGAAGTTCTCCCTTCCAGGCGAGATGAGGCCTATTTCCGATGAGGCGTCTGGAGACTAATGACACCTAACCTCTGGAACTTCGAAAGGGTCTTTCACACCCTTGCTGCAACTCAAGAAGTTCACCGCCATACCCGTCTCCACTGGAGAGGAAGCACGATGGTCCCGCCCACATCCAGAGGAGCCCCGTTTCCCCCTCGTAGATCAAGATGAGGGATCCTTTCCCTGCTTTCAACGGGAAAGAATTCCCGGCGTTCCCGTCGCATCTCAAGAGGAGGCACTCTCAACAGGAAAGGACAGAGGAACTCCATGGTCGTACCACCATTCCAAGAGTCCCCCAGATGTCTCAGTCCATTCCAGAGGAACCTCTTTGCCCTGCACTGGCTCATCTTTCACGCCGAGGATCGACTCACACCACAGTGGCACGTGCGACAGCCCTGTGGGAAAGCCTCGAGGGAAATCCTCGAGGGAAAACCACAGACCCTTTAATCCACGCGACGGGAAGCGTGACATTGCTGCTACAGCATGGAAGGAAAGCGCACGTGCATGCCCCCACTCGAGACGAGGCCTGACTCCCCTGGGGAGACTCCAGAAGTACCCAAAGATCCATGTCAGCCCCTGAGAGGAATCCTCGGTTCCGGCCCTGACTCCACACAAGGTTTTTGGCCCCGGTATCGACGGGAGAGGAATCCCGAGAGGCCCCCTAGCAACTCGCATAGGGACTGGCCTCTCCTGAGGCCACCAGGGCGGGTCCCTGAGGTCCCCGTCGTAACTCGAGAACACCTGCCGCAACTCGAGAAAATCCAGGAAGTTCTCCCTTCCAGGCGAGATGAGGCCTATTTCCGATGAGGCGTCTGGAGACTAATGACACCTAACCTCTGGAACTTCGAAAGGGTCTTTCACAGCCTTGCTGCAACTCAAGAAGTTCACCACCATACCCGTCTCCACTAGAGAGGAAGCACGATGGTCCCGCCCACATCCAGAGGAGCCCCGTTTCCCCCTCTTAGCTCGAGATGAGGGATCCTTTCCCTGCTTTCAACGGGAAAGAATTCCCGGCGTTCCCGTCGCATCTCAAGAGGAGGCACTCTCAGCAGGAAAGGCGAGAGGAACTCCATGGTCGTACCACCATTCCAAGAGTCCCCCAGATGTCTCAGTCCATTCCAGAGGAACCTCTTTGCCCTGCACTGGCTCATCTTTCACGCCGAGGATCGACTCACACCACGGTGGCACGTGGGACAGCCCTGTGGGAAAGGCTCGAGGGAAAGCCTCGAGGGAAAACCACAGATCCTTTGATCCACGCGACGGGAAGCGTGACAATGCTGCTACAGCCTGGAAGGAAAGCGCACGTGCATGCCCCCACTCGAGACGAGGCCTGACTCCCCTGGGGAGACTCCACAAGTACCCAAAGATCCATGTCAGCCCCTGAGAGGAATCCTCGGTTCCGGCCTTGACTCCACACAAGGTTTTTGGCCCCGGTATCAACGGGAGAGGAATCCCGAGAGGCCCCCTAGCAACTCGCATGGGGACTGGCCTCTCCTGAGGCCACCAGGGCGGGTCCCTGAGGTCCCCGTCGTAACTCGAGAACACCTGCCGCAACTCGAGAAAATCCAGGAAGTTCTCCCTTCCAGGCGAGATGAGGCCTATTTCCGATGAGGCCTCTGGAGACTAATGACACCTAACCTCTGGAACTTCGAAAGGGTCTTTCACACCCTTGCTGCAACTCAAGAACTTCACCGCCATACCCGTCTCCACTAGAGAGGAAGCACGATGGTCCCGCCCACATCCAGAGGAGCCCCGTTTCCCCCTCGTAGCTCGAGATGAGGGATCCTTTCCCTGCTTTCAACGGGAAAGAATTCCCGGCGTTCCCGTCGCAACTCAAGAGGAGGCACTCTCAACAGGAAAGGCGAGAGGAACTCCATGGTCGTACCACCATTCCAAGAGTCCCCCAGATGTCTCAGTCCATTCCAGAGGAACCTCTTTGCCCTGCACTGGCTCATCTTTCACGCCGAGGATCGACTCACACCACGGAGGCACGTGGGACAGCCCTGTGGGAAAGCCTCGAGGGAAAGCCTCGAGGGAAAACCACAGATCCTTTGATCCACGTGACGGGAAGCGTGACATTGCTGCTACAGCCTGGAAGGAAAGCGCACGTGCATGCCCCTACTCGAGACGAGGCCTGACTCCACTGGGGTGACTCCAGAAGTACCCAAAGATCCATGTCAGCCCCTGAGAGGAATCCTCGGTTCCGGCCCTGACTCCACACAAGGTTTTTGGCCCCGGTATCGACGGGAGAGGAATCCCGAGAGGCCCCCTAGTAACTCGCATGGGGACTGGCCTCTCCGGAGGCCACCAGGGCGGGTCCCTGAGGTCCCCGTCGTAATTCGAGAACACCTGCCGCAACTCGAGAAAATCCAGGAAGTTCTCCCTTCCAGGCGAGATGAGGCCTATTTCCGATGAGGCCTCTGGAGACTAATGACACCAAACCTCTGGAACTTCGAAAGGGTCTTTCACACCCTTGCTGCAACTCAAGAAGTTCACCGCCATACCCGTCTCCACTCGAGAGGAAGCACGATGGTCCCGCCCACATCCAGAGGAGCCCCGTTTCCCCCTCGTAGCTCGAGATGAGGGATCCTTTCCCTGGTTTCAACGGGAAAGAATTCCCGGCGTTCCCGTCGCATCTCAAGAGGAGGCACTCTCAACAGGAAAGGCGAGAGGAACTCCATGGTCGTACCACCATTCCAAGAGTCCCCCAGATGTCTCAGTCCATTCCAGAGGAACCTCTTTGCCCTGCACTGGCTCATCTTTCACGCCGAGGAACGACTCACAACACGGTGGCACGTGGGACAGCCCTGTGGGAAAGCCTCGAGGGAAAGCCTCGAGGGAAAACCACAGATCCTTTGATCCACGCGACGGGAAGCGTGACATTGCTGCTACAGCCTGGAAGGAAAGTGCACGTGCATGCCCCCACTCGAGACGAGGCCTGACTCCCCTGGGGAGACTCCAGAAGTACCCAAAGATCCATGTCAGCCCCTGAGAGGAATCCTCGGTTCCGGCCCTGACTCCACACAAGGTTTTTGGCCCCGGTATCGACGGGAGAGGAATCCCGAGAGGCCCCCTAGCAACTCGCATGGGGACTGGCCTCTCCTGAGGCCACCAGGGCGGGTCCCTGAGGTCCCCGTCGTAACTCGAGAACACCTGCCGCAACTCGAGAAAATCCAGGAAGTTCTCCCTTCCAGGCGAGATGAGGCCTATTTCCGATGAGGCGTCTGGAGACTAATGACACCTAACCTCTGGAACTTCGAAAGGGTCTTTCACACCCTTGCTGCAACTCAAGAACTTCACCGCCATACCCGTCTCCACTAGAGAGGAAGCACGATGGTCCCGCCCACATCCAGAGGAGCCCCGTTTCCCCCTCGTAGCTCGAGATGAGGGATCCTTTCCCTGCTTTCAACGGGAAAGAATTCCCGGCGTTCCCGTCGCATCTCAAGAGGAGGCACTCTCAACAGGAAAGGCGAGAGGAACTCCATGGTCGTACCACCATTCCAAGAGTCCCCCAGATGTCTCAGTCCATTCCAGAGGAAACTCTTTGCCCTGCACTGGCTCATCTTTCACGCCGAGGATCGACTCACACCACGGAGGCACGTGGGACAGCCCTGTGGGAAAGCCTCGAGGGAAAGCCTCGAGGGAAAACCACAGATCCTTTGATCCACGTGACGGGAAGCGTGACATTGCTGCTACAGCCTGGAAGGAAAGCGCACGTGCATGCCCCTACTCGAGACGAGGCCTGACTCCACTGGGGTGACTCCAGAAGTACCCAAAGATCCATGTCAGCCCCTGAGAGGAATCCTCGGTTCCGGCCCTGACTCCACACAAGGTTTTTGGCCCCGGTATCGACGGGAGAGGAATCCCGAGAGGCCCCCTAGTAACTCGCATGGGGACTGGCCTCTCCGGAGGCCACCAGGGCGGGTCCCTGAGGTCCCCGTCGTAATTCGAGAACACCTGCCGCAACTCGAAAAAATCCAGGAAGTTCTCCCTTCCAGGCGAGATGAGGCCTATTTCCGATGAGGCCTCTGGAGACTAATGACACCAAACCTCTGGAACTTCGAAAGGGTCTTTCACACCCTTGCTGCAACTCAAGAAGTTCACCGCCATACCCGTCTCCACTCGAGAGGAAGCACGATGGTCCCGCCCACATCCAGAGGAGCCCCGTTTCCCCCTCGTAGCTCGAGATGAGGGATCCTTTCCCTGGTTTCAACGGGAAAGAATTCCCGGCGTTCCCGTCGCATCTCAAGAGGAGGCACTCTCAACAGGAAAGGCGAGAGGAACTCCATGGTCGTACCACCATTCCAAGAGTCCCCCAGATATCTCAGTCCATTCCAGAGGAACCTCTTTGCCCTGCACTGGCTCATCTTTCACGCCGAGGAACGACTCACAACACGGTGGCACGTGGGACAGCCCTGTGGGAAAGCCTCGAGGGAAAGCCTCGAGGGAAAACCACAGATCCTTTGATCCACGCGACGGGAAGCGTGACATTGCTGCTACAGCCTGGAAGGAAAGTGCACGTGCATGCCCCCACTCGAGACGAGGCCTGACTCCCCTGGGGAGACTCCAGAAGTACCCAAAGATCCATGTCAGCCCCTGAGAGGAATCCTCGGTTCCGGCCCTGACTCCACACAAGGTTTTTGGCCCCGGTATCGACGGGAGAGGAATCCCGAGAGGCCCCCTAGCAACTCGCATGGGGACTGGCCTCTCCTGAGGCCACCAGGGCGGGTCCCTGAGGTCCCCGTCGTAACTCGAGAACACCTGCCGCAACTCGAGAAAATCCAGGAAGTTCTCCCTTCCAGGCGAGATGAGGCCTATTTCCGATGAGGCGTCTGGAGACTAATGACACCTAACCTCTGGAACTTCGAAAGGGTCTTTCACACCCTTGCTGCAACTCAAGAAGTTCACCGCCATACCCGTCTCCACTCGAGAGGAAGCACGATGGTCCCGCCCACATCCAGAGAAGCCCCGTTTCCCCCTCGTAGCTCGAGATGAGGGATCCTTTCCCTGCTTTCAACGGGAAAGAATTCCCGGCGTTCCCGTCGCATCTCAAGAGGAGGCACTCTCAACAGGAAAGGCGAGAGGAACTCCATGGTCGTACCACCATTCCAAGAGTCCCCCAGATGTCTCAGTCCATTCCAGAGGAACCTCTTTGCCCTGCACTGGCTCATCTTTCACGCCGAGGATCGACTCACAACACGGTGGCACGTGGGACAGCCCTGTGGGAAAGCCTCGAGGGAAAGCCTCGAGGGAAAACCACAGATCCTTTGATCCACGCGACGGGAAGCGTGACATTGCTGCTACAGCCTGGAAGGAAAGCGCACGTGCATGCCCCCACTTGAGACGAGGCCTGACTCCCCTGGGGAGACTCCAGAAGTACCCAAAGATCCATGTCCGTCCCTGAGAGGAATCCTCGGTTCCGGCCCTGACTCCACACAAGCTTTTTGGCCCCGGTATCGACGGGAGAGGAATCCCGAGAGGCCCCCTAGCAACTCGCATGGGGACTGACCTCTCCTGAGGCCACCAGGGCGGGTCCCTGAGGTCCCCGTCGTAACTCGAGAACACCTGCCGCAACTCGAGAAAATCCAGGAAGTTCTCCCTTCCAGGCGAGATGAGGCCTATTTCCGATGAGGCGTCTGGAGACTAATGACACCTAACCTCTGGAACTTCGAAAGGGTCTTTCACACCCTTGCTGCAACTCAAGAAGTTCAGCGCCATACCCGTGTCCACTCGAGAGGAAGCACGATGGTCCCGCCCACATCCAGAGGAGCCCCGTTTCCCCCTCGTAGCTCGAGATGAGGGATCCTTTTCCTGCTTTCAACGGGAAAGCATTCCCGGCGTTCCCGTCGCATCTCAAGAGGAGGCACTCTCAACAGGAAAGGCGAGAGGAACTCCATGGTCGTACCACCATTCCAAGAGTCCCCCAGATGTCTCAGTCCATTCCAGAGGAACCTCTTTGCCCTGCACTGGCTCATCTTTCACGCCCAGGATCGACTCACACCACGGTGGCACGTGGGACAGCCCTGTGGGAAAGCCTCGAGGGAAAGCCTCGAGGAAAACCACAGATCCTTTGATCCACGCGACGGGAAGCGTGACATTGCTACTACAGCCTGGAAGGAAAGCGCACGTGCATGCCCCCACTCGAGACGAGGCCTGACTCCACTGGGGAGACTCCAGAAGTACCCAAAGATCCATGTCAGCCCCTGAGAGGAATCCTCGGTTCCGGCCCTGACTCCACACAAGGTTTTTGGCCCCGGTATCGACGGGAGAGGAATCCCGAGAGGCCCCCTAGCAACTCGCATGGGGACTGGCCTCTCCGGAGGCCACCAGGGCGGGTCCCTGAGGTCCCCGTCGTAACTCGAGAACACCTGCCGCAACTCGAGAAAATCCAGGAAGTTCTCCCTTCCAGGCGAGATGAGGCCTATTTCCGATGAGGCCTCTGGAGACTAATGACACCAAACCTCTGGAACTTCGAAAGGGTCTTTCACACCCTTGCTGCAACTCAAGAAGTTCACCGCCATACCCGTCTCCACTCGAGAGGAAGCACGATGGTCCCGCCCACATCCAGAGGAGCCCCGTTTTCCCCTCGGTGCTCGAGATGAGGGATCCTTTCCCTGGTTTCAACGGGAAAGAATTCCCGGCGTTCCCGTCGCATCTCAAGAGGAGGCACTCTCAACAGGAAAGGCGAGAGGAACTCCATGGTCGTACCACCATTCCAAGAGTCCCCGAGATTTCTCAGTCCATTCCAGAGGAACCTCTTTGCCCTGCACTGGCTCATCTTTCACGCCGAGGATCGACTCACAAAACGGTGGCACGTGGGACAGCCCTGTGGGAAAGCCTCGAGGGAAAACCACAGATCCTTTGATCCATGCGACGGGAAGCGTGACATTGCTGCTACAGCCTGGAAGGAAAGCGCACGTGCATGCCCCCACTCGAGACGAGGCCTGACTCCCCTGGGGAGACTCCAGAAGTACCCAAAGATCCATGTCAGCCCCTGAGAGGAATCCTCGGTTCCGGCCCTGACTCCACACAAGCTTTTTGGCCCCGGTATCGACGGGAGAGGAATCCCGAGAGGCCCCCTAGCAACTCGCATGGGGACTGGCCTCTCCTGAGGCCACCAGGGCGGGTCCCTGAGGTCCCCGTCGTAACTCGAGAACACCTGCCGCAACTCGAGAAAATCCAGGAAGTTCTCCCTTCCAGGCGAGATGAGGCCTATTTCCGATGAGGCGTCTGGAGACTAATGACACCTAACCTCTGGAACTTCGAAAGGGTCTTTCACACCCTTGCTGCAACTCAAGAAGTTCACCGCCATACCCGTCTCCACTCGAGAGAAAGCACGATGGTCCCGCCCACATCCAGAGGAGCCCCGTTTCCCCCTCGTAGATCGAGATGAGGGATCCTTTCCCTCCTTTCAACGGGAAAGAATTCCCGGCGTTCCCGTCGCATCTCAAGAGGAGGCACTCTCAACAGGAAAGGCGAGAGGAACTCCATGGTCGTACCACCATTCCAAGAGTCCCCCAGATGTCTCAGTCCATTCCAGAGGAACCTCTTTGCCCTGCACTGGCTCATTTTTCACGCCGAGAATCGACTCACACCACGGTGTCACGTGGGACAGCCCTGTGGGAAAGCCTCGAGGGAAAGCCTCGAGGGAAAACCGCAGATCCTTTGATCCACGCGACGTGAAGCGTGACATTGCTGCTACAGCCTGGAAGGAAAGTGCACGTGCATGCCCCCACACGAGACGAGGCCTGTCTCCCCTGGCGAGACTCCAGATACCCAAAGATCCATATCAGTCCCTGAGAGGAATCCTCGGTTCCAGCCCTGTCTCCACACAAGGTTTTTGGCCCCGGTATCGACGGGAGAGGAATCCCGAGGGGCCCCCTAGCAACACGCATAGGGACTGGCCTCTCCTGAGGCCAACAGGGCGGGTCCCTGAGGTCCCCGTCGTAACTCGAGAACACCTGCCGCAACTCGAGAAAATCAAGGAAGTTCTTCCTTCCAGGCGAGATGAGGCCTATTTCCGATGAGGCGTCTGGAGACTAATGACACCTAACCTCTGGAACTTCGAAAGGGTCTTTCACACCCTTGCTGCAACTCAAGAAGTTCACCGCCATACCCGTCTCCACTCGAGAGAAAGCACGATGGTCCCGCCCACATCCAGAGGAGCCCCGTTTCCCCCTCGTAGCTCGAGATGAGGGATCCTTTCCCTGCTTTCAACGGGAAAATATTCCCGGCGTTCCCGTCGCATCTCAAGAGGAGGCACTCTCAACAGGAAAGGCGAGAGTAACTCCATGGTCGTACCACCATTCCAAGAGTCCCCCAGATGTCTCAGTCCATTCCAGAGGAACCTCTTTGCCCTGCACTGGCTCATCTTTCACGCCGAGGATCGACTCACACCACGGTGGCACGTGGGACAGCCCTGTGGGAAATCCTCGAGGGAAAACCACAGATCATTTGATCCACGCGACAGGTAGCGTGACATTGCTGCTACAGCCTGGAAGGAAAGTGCACGTGCATGCCCCCACTCGAGACGAGGCCTGACTCCCCTGGGGAGACTCCAGAAGTACCCAAAGATCCATGTCAGCCCCTGAGAGGAATCCTCGGTTCCGGCCCTGACTCCACACAAGGTTTTTGGCCCCGGTATCGACGGGAGAGGAATCCCGAGAGGCCCCCTAGCAACTCGCATAGGGACTGGCCTCTCCTGAGGCCACCAGGGCGGGTCCCTGAGGTCCCCGTCGTAACTCGAGAACACCTGCCGCAACTCGAGAAAATCCAGGAAGTTCTCCCTTCCAGGCGAGATGAGGCCTATTTCCGATGAGGCGTCTGGAGACTAATGACACCTTACCTCTGGAACTTCGAAAGGGTCTTTCACAGCCTTGCTGCAACTCAAGAAGTTCACCACCATACCCTGCCGGAAGCCAGTGTGAGGAATCCCGCCCGTGACAAGGTCATGAGGAAGGAAGCTGACATACGCAAGGTGTGCTCAGACTTCAGGGACCCCTCTGGATATTCCTAAGCATGTACCCCAGCAAAAATCTGCTGGCTTTTGTGCTCTGCTTTTCCACTTTTCTGATATTCTCTGGAAAAAAGTCAATTCAGGGTTTTAGTCTTCTGCATTTGAAAGGGATGTTTCAGTTAAACCCCTCTGATAGCTCTCTAGTCTGCCTAACAGGTTCCCCAGACCTCTTACAGCTTGTGAATTGCTTACAGCCCCCCAACCGCGAGAGGCACAAAGCTTACAGCTTGTGAATTGCTTACAGCCCCCCAACCGCGGGAGGCACAAAGCTTAAAAGCATCTTAAAGATACAGAGCCTTTTCTAAAGAGTTAAAAATTATATTGGTAGAGGGTTTTCACTGTTGACTCAAGGATTGCTGCCAGACCTCCTTATTCTTTATCTTTTAGGCACCTGGAAGGATGTTAATGTAAGCAGGATGTAGAAAAAGATACATAGTAGTTTTGATGTTAGCAACACTAGACTTTTGAGTTAATTGCTTCTCTTTTGCTATAAATCACTGCACTCCCTCTACTTGTTATAAGTTGCTGTATCCTTGCTGTCTAAGAATGTAACTTTCTTTAGTGCTTTCCGAGAGTGGCACCAGACCTTGGGAAGATCAACACAAATAAGTCTTGTGGTTGACAAACCCTTATCAGAAAAAAGGCTGTAAAATGTTAATTGGCCCTTTTGGTTGGAAGATGATGTAAATTACCTAAGACTTGTGTATACAATTAGGTATGCAGAGAGAAAAGCCTGGTTTTGATAAGAGTCTGGACTGCTAACGCTGCATAACTTTGTGTTACCCATTGATCTCCATGTTTTATCAAAAGTATAAAAGGCCTTCTGAACAATAAAGGACGGGACCAGATTCTCAGACCAGTTTCTCGGACTAGTCTCGGCCTGGTGTCTTGGGAATATGGCTCCCCCCGTGTCTCTCTCTCTCTCTCTTTTTCTCTCCCTTTTCTTCCCTCTGCTCTTTACTTTAATTTCAGGCTGAATTTCCATCTGGGGCGCGGAGGCTCGCCAGGTCTACTTATTTGCCCTGGTTATTAAGATCCGCGAGAAAGGGAGCTTAAGGCGAGGCACCCTTAGATATTCAAGCGGGCACCGGTGGCCCAACGTAGATGGTGCAAATTCCTTGTCTGGAATTTTATTGGTCTTCCGCGTAAACCAAGCTATTCAGCCCTCTTTCTCCACTTAATCTTCCTACTGCACTACAGTTTCTTAATCTAATCTTATATTAATAAAAAAACAAGTCTTTCCACGCCAACGCCGTCCACCCTTCGAATTCCCTGGATCCACCGGGGCTGGACCCCGGCAATACCTGTCTCCACTAGAGAGGAAGCACGATGGTCCCGCCCACATCCAGAGGAGCCCCGTTTCCCCCTCGTAGCTCGAGATGAGGGATCCTTTCCCTGCTTTCAACGGGAAAGAATTCCCGGCGTTCCCGTCGCATCTCAAGAGGAGGCACTCTCAACAGGAAAGGCGAGAGGAACTCCATGGTCGTACCACCATTCCAAGAGTCCCCCAGATGTCTCAGTCCATTCCAGAGGAACCTCTGTGCCCTGCACTGGCTCATCTTTCACGCCGAGGATCGACTCACACCACGGTGGAACGTGGGACAGCCCTGTGGGAAAGCCTCGAGGGAAAACCACAGATCCTTTGATCCACGCGACGGGAAGCGTGACATTGCTGCTACAGACTGGAAAGAAAACGCACGTGCATGCCCCCACTCGAGACGAGGCCTGACTCCCCTGCGGAGACTCCAGAAGTACCCAAAGATCCATGTCAGCCCCTGAGAGGAATCCTCGTTTCCGGCCCTGACTCCACACAAGGTTTTTGGCCCCGGTATCGACGGGAGAGGAATCCCGCGAGGCCCCCTAGCAACTCGCATGTGGACTGGCCTCTCCTGAGGCCACCAGGGCGGGTCCCTGAGGTCCCCGTCGTAACTCGAGAACACCTGCCGCATCTCGAGAAAATCCAGGAAGTTCTCCCTTCCAGGCGAGATGAGGCCTATTTCTGATGAGGCGTCTGGAGACTAATGACACCTAACCTCTGGAACTTCGAAAGGGTCTTTCACACCCTTGCTGCAACTCAAGAAGTTCACCGCCATACCCGTCTCCACTCGAGAGGAAGCACGATGGTCCCGCCCACATCCAGAGGAGCCCCGTTTCCCCCTCGTAGCTCGAGATGAGGGATCCTTTTCCTGCTTTCAACGGGAAAAAATTCCCGGCGTTCCCGTCGCATCTCAAGAGGAGGCACTCTCAACAGGAAAGGCGAGAGGAACTCCATGGTCGTACCACCATTCCAAGAGTCCCCCAGATGTCTCAGTCCATTCCAGAGGAAACTCTTTGCCCTGCACTGGCTCATCTTTCACGCCGAGGATCGACTCACACCACGGTGGCACGTGGGACAGCCCTGTGGGAAAGCCTCGAGGGAAAGCCTCGAGGGAAAACCACAGATCCTTTGATCCACGCCACGGGAAGCGTGACATTGCTGCTACAGCCTGGAAGGAAAGTACACGTGCATGCCCCCTCACGAGACGAGGCCTGTCTCCCCTGGCGAGACTCCAGAAGTACCCAAAGATCCATATCAGCCCCTGAGAGGAATCCTCGGTTCTGGCCCTGACTCCACACAAGGTTTTTGGCCCCGGTATCGACGGGAGAGGAATCCCGAGAGGCCCCCTAGCAACTCGCATGGTGACTGGCCACTCCTGAGGCCACCAGGGCGGGTCCCTGAGGTCCCCGTCGTAACTCGAGAACACCTGCCGCAACTCGAGAAAATCCAGGAAGTTCTCCCTTCCAGGCGAGATGAGGCCTATTTCCGATGAGGCGTCTGGAGACTAATGACACCTAACCTCTGGAACTTCGAAAGGGTCTTTCACACCCTTGCTGCAACTCAAGAAGTTCACCGCCATACCCGTCTCCATTCGAGAGGAAGCACGATGGTCCCGGCCACATCCAGAGGAGCCCCGTTTCCCCCTCGTAGCTCGAGATGAGGGATCCTTTGCCTGCTTTCAACGGGAAAGAATTCCCGGCGTTCCCGTCGCATCTCAAGAGGAGGCACTCTCAACAGGAAAGGCGAGAGGAACTCCATGGTCGTACCACCATTCCAAGAGTCCCCCAGATGTCTCAGTCCATTCCAGAGGAACCTCTTTGCCCTGCACTGGCTCATCTTTCACGCCGAGGATCGACTCACACCACGGTGGCACGTGGGACAGCCCTGTGGGAAAGCCTCGAGGGAAAACCACAGATCCTTTGATCCACGCGAAGGGAAGCGTGACATTGCTGCTACAGCCTGGAAAGAAAACGCACGTGCATGCCCCCACTCGAGACGAGGCCTGACTCCCCTGCGGAGACTCCAGAAGTACCCAAAGATCCATGTCAGCCCCTGAGAGGAATCCTCGTTTCCGGCCCTGACTCCACACAAGGTTTTTGGCCCCGGTATCGACGGGAGAGGAATCCCGAGAGGCTCCCTAGCAACTCGCATGTGGACTGGCCTCTCCTGAGGCCACCAGGGCGGGTCCCTGAGGTCCCCGTCGTAACTCGAGAACACCTGCCGCATCTCGAGAAAATCCAGGAAGTTCTCCCTTCCAGGCGAGATGAGGCCTATTTCCGATGAGGCGTCTGGAGACTAATGACACCTAACCTCTGGAACTTCGAAAGGGTCTTTCACACCCTTGCTGCAACTCAAGAAGTTCACTTCCATACCCGTCTCCACTCGAGAGGAAGCAGGATGGTCCCGCCCACATCCAGAGGAGCCCCGTTTCCCCCTCGTAGCTCGAGATGAGGGATCCTTTGCCTGCTTTCAACGGGAAAGAATTCCCGGCGTTCCCGTCGCATCTCAAGAGGAGGCACTCTCAACAGGAAAGGCGAGAGGAACTCCATGGTCGTACCACCATTCCAAGAGTCCCCCAGATGTCTCAGTCCATTCCAGAGGAACCTCTTTGCCCTGCACTGGCTCATCTTTCACGCCGAGGATCGACTCACACCACGGTGGCACGTGGGACAGCCCTGTGGCAAAGCCTCGAGGGAAAGCCTCGAGGGAAAACCACAGATCCTTTGATCCACGCGACGGGAAGCGTGACATTGCTGCTACAGCCTGGAAGGAAAGCGCACGTGCATGCCCCCACTCGAGACGAGGCCTGACTCCCCTGGGGAGACTCCAGAAATACCCAAAGTTCCATGTCACCACTGAGAGGTAACCTCGGTTCCGACCCTGACTTCACACAAGGTTTTTGGCCCCGGTATCGACGGGAGAGGAATCCTGAGAGGCCCCCTAGCAACTCGCATGGGGACTGGCCTTTCCTGAGGCCACCATGGCGGGTCCCTGAGGTCCCCGTCGTAACTCGAGAACACCTGCCGCAACTCGAGAAAATCCAGGAAGTTCTCCCTTCCAGGCGAGATGAGGCATATTTCCGATGAGGCGTCTGGAGACTAATGACACCTAACCTCTGGAACTTCGAAAGGGTCTTTCACACCCTTGCTGCAACTCAAGAAGTTCACCGCCATACCCGTCTCCACTCGAGAGGAAGCACGATGGTCCCGCCCACATCCAGAGGACCCCCGTTTCACATTCGTAGCTCGAGATGAGGGATCCTTTCCCTGCTTTCAACGGGAAAGAATTCCCGGCGTTCCCGTCGCATCTCAAGAGGAGGCACTCTCAACAGGAAAGGCGAGAGGAACTCCATGGTCGTACCACCATTCCAAGAGTACCCCAGATGTCTCAGTCCATTCCAGAGGAACCTCTTTGCCCTGCACTGGCTCATCTTTCACGCCGAGGATCGACTCACACCACGGTGGCACGTGGAACAGCCCTGTGGGAAAGCCTCAAGGGAAAGCCTCGAGGGAAAACCACAGATCCTTTGATCCACGCGACGGGAAGCGTGACATTGCTGCTACAGCCTGGAAGGAAAGCACACGTGCATGCCCCCACTCGAGACGAGGCCTGACTCCCCTGGGGAGACTCCAGAAGTACCCAAAGATCCATGTCAGCCCCTGAGAGGAATCCTCGGTTCCGGCCCTGACTCCACACAAGGTTTTTGGCCCCGGTATCGACGGGAGAGGAATCCCGAGAGGCCCCCTAGCAAATCGCATGGGGACTGGCCTCTCCTGAGGCCACCAGGGCGGGTCCCTGAGGTCACCGTCGTAACTCGAGAACACCTGCCGCAACTCGAGAAAATCCAGGAAGTTCTCCCTTCCAGGCGAGATGAGGCCTATTTCCGATGAGGCGTCTGGAGACTAATGACACCTAACCTCTGGAATTTCGAAAGGGTCTTTCACACCCTTGCTGCAACTCAAGAAGTTCACTTCCATACCCGTCTCCACTCGAGAGGAAGCAGGATGGTCCCGCCCACATCCAGAGGAGCCCCGTTTCCCCCTCGTAGCTCGAGATGAGGGATCCTTTGCCTGCTTTCAACGGGAAAGTATTCCCGGAGTTCCCGTCGCATCTCAAGAGGAGGCACTCTCAACAGGAAAGGCGAGAGGAACTCCATGGTCGTACCACCATTCCAAGAGTCCCCCAGATGTCTCAGTCCATTCCAGAGGAACATCTTTGCCCTGCACTGGCTCATCTTTCACGCCGAGGATCGACTCACACCACGGTGGCACGTGGGACAGCCCTGTGGGAAAGCCTCGAGGGAAAACCACAGATCCTTTGATCCACGCGAAGGGAAGCGTGACATTGCTGCTACAGCCTGGAAAGAAAACGCACGTGCATGCCCCCACTCGAGACGAGGCCTGACTCCCCTGGGGAGACTCCAGAAGTACCCAAAGATCCATGTCAGCCCCTGAGAGGAATCCTCGTTTCCGGCCCTGACTCCACACAAGGTTTTTGGCCCCGGTATCGACGGGAGAGGAATCCCGCGAGGCCCCCTAGCAACTCGCATGTGGACTGGCCTCTCCTGAGGCCACCAGGGCGGGTCCCTGAGGTCCCCGTCGTAACTCGAGAACACCTGCCGCATCTCGAGAAAATCCAGGAAGTTCTCCCTTCCAGGCGAGATGAGGCCTATTTCCGATGAGGCGTCTGGAGACTAATGACCCCTAACCTCTGGAACTTCGAAAGGGTCTTTCACACCCTTGCTGCAACTCAAGAAGTTCACTTCCATACCCGTCTCCACTCGAGAGGAAGCACGATGGTCCCGCCCACATCCAGAGGAGCCCCGTTTCCCCCTCGTAGCTCGAGATGAGGGATCCTTTGCCTGCTTTCAACGGGAAAGAATTCCCGGCGTTCCCGTCGCATCTCAAGAGGAGGCACTCTCAACAGGAAAGGCGAGAGGAACTCCATGGTCGTACCACCATTCCAAGAGTCCCCCAGATGTCTCAGTCCATTCCAGAGGAACCTCTTTGCCCTGCACTGGCTCATCTTTCACGCCGAGGATCGACTCACACCACGGTGGCACGTGGGACAGCCCTGTGGGAAAGCCTCGAGGGAAAACCACAGATCCTTTGATCCACGCGACGGGAAGCGTGACATTGCTGCTACAGCATGGAAAGAAAACGCACGTACATGCCCCCACTCGAGACGAGGCCTGACTCCCCTGCGGAGACTCCAGAAGTACCCAAAGATCCATGTCAGCCCCTGAGAGGAATCCTCGTTTCCGGCCCTGACTCCACACAAGGTTTTTGGCCCCGGTATCGACGGGAGAGGAATCCCGAGAGGCTCCCTAGCAACTCGCATGTGGACTGGCCTCTCCTGAGGCCACCAGGGCGGGTCCCTGAGGTCCCCGTCGTAACTCGAGAACACCTGCCGCATCTCGAGAAAATCCAGGAAGTTCTCCCTTCCAGGCGAGATGAGGCCTATTTCCGATGAGGCGTCTGGAGACTAATGACACCTAACCTCTGGAACTTCGAAAGGGTCTTTCACACCCTTGCTGCAACTCAAGAAGTTCACTTCCATACCCGTCTCCACTCGAGAGGAAGCAGGATGGTCCCGCCCACATCCAGAGGAGCCCCGTTTCCCCCTCGTAGCTCGAGATGAGGGATCCTTTGCCTGCTTTCAACGGGAAAGAATTCCCGGCGTTCCCGTCGCATCTCAAGAGGAGGCACTCTCAACAGGAAAGGCGAGAGGAACTCCATGGTCGTACCACCATTCCAAGAGTCCCCCAGATGTCTCAGTCCATTCCAGAGGAACCTCTTTGCCCTGCACTGGCTCATCTTTCACGCCGAGGATCGACTCACACCACGGTGGCACGTGGGACAGCCCTGTGGGAAAGCCTCGAGGGAAAGCCTCGAGGGAAAACCACAGATCCTTTGATCCACGCGACGGGAAGCGTGACATTGCTGCTACAGCCTGGAAGGAAAGCGCACGTGCATGCCCCCACTCGAGACGAGGCCTGACTCCCCTGGGGAGACTCCAGAAATACCCAAAGTTCCATGTCACCACTGAGAGGTAACCTCGGTTCCGACCCTGACTTCACACAAGGTTTTTGGCC
Organism: Capricornis sumatraensis; assembly: GCF_032405125.1. Taxonomy (NCBI): domain Eukaryota; kingdom Metazoa; phylum Chordata; class Mammalia; order Artiodactyla; family Bovidae; genus Capricornis; species Capricornis sumatraensis. The sequence continues at coordinate 857,315 of NW_027184627.1, forward strand.
CCGGTATCGACGGGAGAGGAATCCTGAGAGGCCCCCTAGCAACTCGCATGGGGACTGGCCTTTCCTGAGGCCACCATGGCGGGTCCCTGAGGTCCCCGTCGTAACTCGAGAACACCTGCCGCAACTCGAGAAAATCCAGGAAGTTCTCCCTTCCAGGCGAGATGAGGCATATTTCCGATGAGGCGTCTGGAGACTAATGACACCTAACCTCTGGAACTTCGAAAGGGTCTTTCACACCCTTGCTGCAACTCAAGAAGTTCACCGCCATACCCGTCTCCACTCGAGAGGAAGCACGATGGTCCCGCCCACATCCAGAGGACCCCCGTTTCACATTCGTAGCTCGAGATGAGGGATCCTTTCCCTGCTTTCAACGGGAAAGAATTCCCGGCGTTCCCGTCGCATCTCAAGAGGAGGCACTCTCAACAGGAAAGGCGAGAGGAACTCCATGGTCGTACCACCATTCCAAGAGTACCCCAGATGTCTCAGTCCATTCCAGAGGAACCTCTTTGCCCTGCACTGGCTCATCTTTCACGCCGAGGATCGACTCACACCACGGTGGCACGTGGAACAGCCCTGTGGGAAAGCCTCAAGGGAAAGCCTCGAGGGAAAACCACAGATCCTTTGATCCACGCGACGGGAAGCGTGACATTGCTGCTACAGCCTGGAAGGAAAGCACACGTGCATGCCCCCACTCGAGACGAGGCCTGACTCCCCTGGGGAGACTCCAGAAGTACCCAAAGATCCATGTCAGCCCCTGAGAGGAATCCTCGGTTCCGGCCCTGACTCCACACAAGGTTTTTGGCCCCGGTATCGACGGGAGAGGAATCCCGAGAGGCCCCCTAGCAAATCGCATGGGGACTGGCCTCTCCTGAGGCCACCAGGGCGGGTCCCTGAGGTCACCGTCGTAACTCGAGAACACCTGCCGCAACTCGAGAAAATCCAGGAAGTTCTCCCTTCCAGGCGAGATGAGGCCTATTTCCGATGAGGCGTCTGGAGACTAATGACACCTAACCTCTGGAACTTCGAAAGGGTCTTTCACACCCTTGCTGCAACCCAAGAAGTTCACTTCCATACCCGTCTCCACTCGAGAGGAAGCAGGATGGTCCCGCCCACATCCAGAGGAGCCCCGTTTCCCCCTCGTAGCTCGAGATGAGGGATCCTTTGCCTGCTTTCAACGGGAAAGAATTCCCGGCGTTCCCGTCGCATCTCAAGAGGAGGCACTCTCAACAGGAAAGGCGAGAGGAACTCCATGGTCGTACCACCATTCCAAGAGTCCCCCAGATGTCTCAGTCCATTCCAGAGGAACCTCTTTGCCCTGCACTGGCTCATCTTTCACGCCGAGGATCGACTCACACCACGGTGGCACGTGGGACAGCCCTGTGGCAAAGCCTCGAGGGAAAGCCTCGAGGGAAAACCACAGATCCTTTGATCCACGCGACGGGAAGCGTGACATTGCTGCTACAGCCTGGAAGGAAAGCGCACGTGCATGCCCCCACTCGAGACGAGGCCTGACTCCCCTGGGGAGACTCCAGAAATACCCAAAGTTCCATGTCACCACTGAGAGGTAACCTCGGTTCCGACCCTGACTTCACACAAGGTTTTTGGCCCCGGTATCGACGGGAGAGGAATCCTGAGAGGCCCCCTAGCAACTCGCATGGGGACTGGCCTTTCCTGAGGCCACCATGGCGGGTCCCTGAGGTCCCCGTCGTAACTCGAGAACACCTGCCGCAACTCGAGAAAATCCAGGAAGTTCTCCCTTCCAGGCGAGATGAGGCATATTTCCGATGAGGCGTCTGGAGACTAATGACACCTAACCTCTGGAACTTCGAAAGGGTCTTTCACACCCTTGCTGCAACTCAAGAAGTTCACCGCCATACCCGTCTCCACTCGAGAGGAAGCACGATGGTCCCGCCCACATCCAGAGGACCCCCGTTTCACATTCGTAGCTCGAGATGAGGGATCCTTTCCCTGCTTTCAACGGGAAAGAATTCCCGGCGTTCCCGTCGCATCTCAAGAGGAGGCACTCTCAACAGGAAAGGCGAGAGGAACTCCATGGTCGTACCACCATTCCAAGAGTACCCCAGATGTCTCAGTCCATTCCAGAGGAACCTCTTTGCCCTGCACTGGCTCATCTTTCACGCCGAGGATCGACTCACACCACGGTGGCACGTGGAACAGCCCTGTGGGAAAGCCTCAAGGGAAAGCCTCGAGGGAAAACCACAGATCCTTTGATCCACGCGACGGGAAGCGTGACATTGCTGCTACAGCCTGGAAGGAAAGCACACGTGCATGCCCCCACTCGAGACGAGGCCTGACTCCCCTGGGGAGACTCCAGAAGTACCCAAAGATCCATGTCAGCCCCTGAGAGGAATCCTCGGTTCCGGCCCTGACTCCACACAAGGTTTTTGGCCCCGGTATCGACGGGAGAGGAATCCCGAGAGGCCCCCTAGCAAATCGCATGGGGACTGGCCTCTCCTGAGGCCACCAGGGCGGGTCCCTGAGGTCACCGTCGTAACTCGAGAACACCTGCCGCAACTCGAGAAAATCCAGGAAGTTCTCCCTTCCAGGCGAGATGAGGCCTATTTCCGATGAGGCGTCTGGAGACTAATGACACCTAACCTCTGGAATTTCGAAAGGGTCTTTCACACCCTTGCTGCAACTCAAGAAGTACACCGCCATACCCGTCTCCACTCGAGAGGAAGCACGATGGTCCCGCCCACATCCAGAGGAGCCCCGTTTCCCCCTCGTAGCTCGAGATGAGGGATCCTTTCCCTGCTTTCAACGGGAAAGAATTCCCAGCGTTCCCGTCGCATCTCAAGAGGAGGCACTCTCAACAGGAAAGGCGAGAGGAACTCCATGGTCGTACCACCATTCCAAGAGTCCCCCAGATGTCTCAGTCCATTCCAGAGGAACCTCTTTGCCCTGCACTGGCTCATCTTTCACGCCGAGGATCGACTCACAGCACGGTGGCACGTGGGACAGCCTTGTGGGAAAGCCTCGAGGGAAAGCCTCGTGGGAAAACCACAGATCCTTTGATCCACTCGACGGGAAGCGTGACATTGCTGCTACAGCCTGGAAGGAAAGCGCACGTGCATGCCCCCACTCGAGACGAGGCCTGACTCCCCTGGGGAGACTCCAGAAGTACCCAAAGATACATGTCACCCCTGAGAGGAATCCTCGGTTCCGGCCCTGACTCCACACAAGGTTTTTGGCCCCGGTATCGACGGGATAGGAATCCCGAGAGGCCCCCTAGCAACTCGCATGGGGACTGGCCTCTCCTGATGCAACCAGGGCGGATCCCTGAGGTCCCCGTCGTAACTCGAGAACACCTGCCGCAACTCGAGAAAATCCAGGAAGTTCTCCCTTGCAGGCGAGATGAGGCCTATTTCCGATGAGGCGTCTGGAGACTAATGACACCTAACCTCTGGAACTTCGAAAGGGTCTTTCACACCCTTGCTGCAACTCAAGAAGTTCACCGCCATACCCGTCTCCACTCGAGAGGAAGCACGATGGTCCCGCCCACATCCAGAGGAGCCCCGTTTCCCCCTCGTAGATCGAGATGAGGGATCCTTTCCCTGCTTTCAACGGGAAAGTATTCCCGGCGTTCCCGTCGAATCTCAAGAGGAGGCACTCTCAACAGGAAAGGCGAGAGGAACTCCATGGTCGTACCACCATTCCAAGAGTCCCCCAGATGTCTCAGTCAATTCCAGAGGAACCTCTTTGCCCTGCACTGGCTCATCTTTCACGCCGAGGATCGACTCACAACACGGTGGCACGTGGGACAGCCCTGTGGGAAAGCCTCGAGGGAAAGCCTCGAGGGAAAACCACAGATCCTTTGATCCACGCGACGGGAAGCGTGACATTGCTGCTACAGCCTGGAAGGAAAGCGCACGTGCATGCACCCACTCGAGACGAGGCCTGACTCCCCTGGGGAGACTCCAGAAGTACCCAAAGATCCATGTCAGCCCCTGAGAGGAATCCTCGGTTCCGGCCCTGACTCCACACAAGGTTTTTGGCCCCGGTATCGACGGGAGAGGAATCCCGAGAGGCCCCCTAGCAACTCGCATGGGGACTGGCCTCTCCTGAGGCCACCAGGGCGGGTCCCTGAGGTCCCCGTCGTAACTCGAGAACACCTGCCGCAACTCGAGAAAATCCAGGAAGTTCTCCCTTCCAGGCGAGATGAGGCCTATTTCCGATGAGGCGTCTGGAGACTAATGACACCTAAACTCTGGAACTTCGAAAGGGTCTTTCACACCCTTGCTGCAACTCAAGAAGTTCACCGCCATACCCGTCTCCACTCGAGAGGAAGCACGATGGTCCCGCCCACATCCAGAGGAGCCCCGTTTCCCCCTCGGAGCTCGAGATGAGGGATCCTTTCCCTGCTTTCAACGGGAAAGAATTCCCGGCGTTCCCGTCGCATCTCAAGAGGAGGCACTCTCAACAGGAAAGGCGAGAGGAACTCCATGGTCGTACCACCATTCCAAGAGTCCCCCAGATGTCTCAGTCCATTGCAGAGGAACCTCTTTGCCCTGCACTGGCTCATCTTTCACGCCGAGGATCGACTCACACCACGGTGGCACGTGGGACAGCCCTGTGGGAAAGCCTCGAGGGAAAGCCTCGAGGGAAAACCACAGATCCTTTGATCCACGCGACGGGAAGCGTGACATTGCTCCTAAAGCCTGGAAGGAAAGTGCACGTGCATGCCCCCACTCGAGACGAGGCCTGACTCCCCTGGGGAGACTCCAGAAGTACCCAAAGATCCATGTCAGCCCCTGAGAGGAATCCTCGGTTCCGGCCCTGACTCCACACAAGGTTTTTGGCCCCGGTATCGACGGGAGAGGAATCCCGAGAGGCCCCCTAGCAACTCGCATAGGGACTGGCCTCTCCTGAGGCCACCAGGGCGGGTCCCTGAGGTCCCCGTCGTAACTCGAGAACACCTGCCGCAACTCGAGAAAATCCAGGAAGTTCTCCCTTCCAGGCGAGATGAGGCCTATTTCCGATGAGGCGTCTGGAGACTAATGACACCTTACCTCTGGAACTTCGAAAGGGTCTTTCACAGCCTTGCTGCAACTCAAGAAGTTCACCACCATACCCTGCCGGAAGCCAGTGTGAGGAATCCCGCCCGTGACAAGGTCATGAGGAAGGAAGCTGACATACGCAAGGCGTGCTCAGACTTCAGGGACCCCTCTGGATATTCCTAAGCATGTACCCCAGCAAAAATCTGCTGGCTTTTGTGCTCTGCTTTTCCACTTTTCTGATATTCTCTGGAAAAAAGTCAATTCAGGGTTTTAGTCTTCTGCATTTGAAAGGGATGTTTCAGTTAAACCCCTCTGATAGCTCTCTAGTCTGCCTAACAGGTTCCCCAGACCTCTTACAGCTTGTGAATTGCTTACAGCCCCCCAACCGCGAGAGGCACAAAGCTTACAGCTTGTGAATTGCTTATAGCCCCCCAACCGCGGGAGGCACAAAGCTTAAAAGCATCTTAAAGATACAGAGCCTTTTCTAAAGAGTTAAAAATTATATTGGTAGAGGGTTTTCACTGTTGACTCAAGGATTGCTGCCAGACCTCCTTATTCTTTATCTTTTAGGCACCTGGAAGGATGTTAATGTAAGCAGGATGTAGAAAAAGATACATAGTAGTTTTGATGTTAGCAACACTAGACTTTTGAGTTAATTGCTTCTCTTTTGCTATAAATCACTGCACTCCCTCTACTTGTTATAAGTTGCTGTATCCTTGCTGTCTAAGAATGTAACTTTCTTTAGTGCTTTCCGAGAGTGGCACCAGACCTTGGGAAGATCAACACAAATAAGTCTTGTGGTTGACAAACCCTTATCAGAAAAAAGGCTGTAAAATGTTAATTGGCCCTTTTGGTTGGAAGATGATGTAAATTACCTAAGACTTGTGTATACAATTAGGTATGCAGAGAGAAAAGCCTGGTTTTGATAAGTCTGGACTGCTAACGCTGCATAACTTTGTGTTACCCATTGATCTCCATGTTTTATCAAAAGTATAAAAGGCCTTCTGAACAATAAAGGACGGGACCAGATTCTCAGACCAGTTTCTCGGACTAGTCTCGGCCTGGTTTCTTGGGAATCTGGCTCCCCCCGTGTCTCTCTCTCTCTCTCTTTTTCTCTCCCTTTTCTTCCCTCTGCTCTTTACTTTAATTTCAGGCTGAATTTCCATCTGGGGCGCGGAGGCTCGCCAGGTCTACTTATTTGCCCTGGTTATTAAGATCCGCGAGAAAGGGAGCTTAAGGCGAGGCACCCTTAGATATTCAAGCGGGCACCGGTGGCCCAACGTAGATGGTGCAAATTCCTTGTCTGGAATTTTATTGGTCTTCCGCGTAAACCAAGCTATTCAGCCCTCTTTCTCCACTTAATCTTCCTACTGCACTACAGTTTCTTAATCTAATCTTATATTAATAAATAAACAAGTCTTTCCACGCCAACGCCGTCCACCCTTCGAATTCCCTGGATCCACCGGGGCTGGACCCCGGCAAGTGGCGCCCGGAACAGGCTATTCGAAGGTAGGTTCCTCGGAGCAAAAGCTCCCCCCGGAGCACTCTCTGTAGCTCCCCCCGGAGCACTCTCTGTTGCTCCCCCCGGAGCACTCTCTGTTGCTCCCCCCCGGAGTGACTTAATCACTCCCCCCGGAGTACTTTCGGGTACTCCCCCAGTGTTGAGTGTTCGGGACGGCTAGGACCCCACTCAGGGTGCCGCGGACCCCCCTGTAGGATAGACAGGGTGAGGAGGAGTGGGAAGTGTTCAAGGGTTTAAGAGAAACCTGGTTCTCTAGAGGTTGAAAAGAAACCTGCTATCTTAGGGTTGAAAACAAAACCCCCCTCGCCAAAGGTAAAACCTTTTTGTTGAGGTAGACTTTTCTATAAGACTTAATTTTCTGACATGGGTAACAGTGAATCAAAAGAAAGACAGCTTTTTACAGGAGTAATCTTGCAGTTACTAACTAAACGAGGAATTAAAGTTAAAAAATCCAATATTCATTCATTTTTTTCCTTTGTACAAGAACAGTGTCCCTGGTTTCCAGAAGAAGGCACTGTTAACTTAGACACCTGGGAGAGAGTAGGAAAACAACTAAAAACTTACCATGCTGAACATGGCTCACAAAAGGTGCCTACTGACGCCTTTTCCTTATGGAATATAATTAGGGACGCTCTAGACCCTGCCCCTGAATCTGAAAAGGTACATCTTAAAGAGGAAAGTGCAGAGAAAAAGGTATCTATCGAAGAGGAGAGTGATGAAAAGGAGGCTACACCTAACTATCGGCAGTTGAGTCAAATGATAGCTGCAATGACTGCCCAAGAAAAGGTAATAGATAGAGATGACAAAAAAGAGCAGCTTTCAGATGAGGAAGATTTGGAAGAGGAAGTAAGTCAAGATCATTCTGATGAGGACTGGTCTTTATTAAATAAAGATGCTCCAAGGAGTTTAAGAGAAACTTCTCCAATTAGATTATCTGCTCCAAAGAGCTTAATAAAAACTTCCCCAACCAGACCACCTGCTTCCACAAATTCAAGAGAAATTTCCTTAATTAAGCCTTCTGCTTCCAGAGGCTCAAGACAAATGTCCCCCATCAGATTATATGCACCTGAGAGTTTAAGGCCAGATTCCCCAGATAAAACATCCGTAAGACCTAAACACAGAACGGATAAAAAATTCCCAAAGTACGAAGAAAGTGACATAGGACACCCCTTGCCCCCCCCTCCCTATAAGGGTGAGGGGCCTCCACTAGAAGCTCCCCGAAGAAGAGTTTTCTCTAGCCCAGATGATGAACTTGATCCCCACCTTGAGGCTTGTTTCCCCATAATATTTGGTGGAAGTGGTGGGAGAACAGCCCCCCACTGGGAACCCATTCCAATGAAAATGATTAAAGAACTCAAACAGGCTTGTGCTTTGTATGGGCCTAAAGCCCCGTACACTGTATCATTGGTGGAAGCTTTAGCGGGCAGATGGATGACACCCCATGACTGGAAGACAGTCGCTAAAGCTTGTCTGTCTGGAGGTCAATATGTACTTTGGAGAACTGAATATGAAGATCTAGCCCAAAAACAGGCTGATGCTAACCAAAAATATGGCCCAAGATATATTATAAAAAATATGTTGGCAGGGACTAATGATTTTGGAACACTTAGAGATCAAATGGGATTAGATAAAACCACTTTAGATCAAGTAACCGCCTGCGCCCTTGGGGCTTGGCGTTTGTTGCCTGAAGGGAAAGAATCTACCTCTTCCTTCTCAAATGTTAAACAAAAACCAGAAGAGCCATATGAAGACTTTATATCAAGACTTGAAGAGGCAGTCAACAGAGTAATTTCCAACACTGAGGCAGCTAGTATATTGATAAAACAACTGGCATTTGAAAATGCTAATTCTACCTGCCAGGCCATTTTACGTCCTATTAAAAAAACTGGGGAAATAATAGATTATATCAGGCAATGTGCAGATGTAGGACCAGCGATGATGCAGGGCGTTGCCATAGCTGCAGCCATAAAGGGAAATTCTTACCAGCAGGCAGTACAGTCCTTTTTTACAAATAGAAATAACCCGTCAAAGAGTCATTCCAGTAGTCCAGGCCAGAATATTGGTTTATCCAAGGCCTGCTTCTCTTGCGGACGGGAAGGGCACCTTATGCGAGCTTGTCCCCAAAAAGCAGCCGGTTCTTCTCTGCCGAATTCTCCCTCCCCGGCTGTGCCTACTAATCTCCCTAGATCTCTCTGCCCTCGTTGTCAAAAAGGATATCACTGGGCAAAAGAATGTAGGTCACAATTCCATAGAAATGGAGCCTTTTTGGGCCCCGACCAGCAGTCGGGAAACGGATTGAGGGGCCAGCCTCAGGCCCCGACAACAATTGGGGCAGCCTCACTGAACCCATTCATTCCCTTCGTCCCATCGCAGAACTCATCAGAGCAACCCCAGGCAGCGCAGGACTGGACCTCAGTTCCACCACCTCAGCAATATTAACACCAGATAGCCCCACTGTAAAAATACCTACAGGAGTTAAAGGCCCATTACCAACAGGTTTAGTAGGAATTATACTAGGCAGAAGTTCCTTAGCTATGCAAGGTCTCACAATCATCCCTGGAGTAATTGACTCAGATTATACAGGAGAAATCCAGATAATGATTTCACCCCCAACTAAAACTTTCCAAATACATCAGGGACAAAGAATAGCCCAACTTTTGCTTTTGCCTTACCACACTGCAATTGGGCGCACAGCTACTCAAAATGAAAGGCAGGATAAAGGATTTGGGTCTAGTGATATGGTTTTTTGGATAACAGAAATTACTCAGAAACGTCCTATGAAGACTATCCTGATTAATGGCAAGTCTATTGTGGGGTTATTAGACACAGGAGCAGATGTTTCTTGCATTTCAGGAAAAGACTGGCCCAGCTCCTGGCCCACACATACTACTGAAAATAACTTGGTGGGGATAGGAAGAGCCCCCACAATAGCCAAAAGTGCAAAAATTTTAGATTGGCAATTTGAGGATACCCGTGGAACTTTCCAACCTTATGTCGTTCCTTCGCTCCCCCTTACCCTGTGGGGGAGGGACGTGCTATCTCAAATGGGAGTGTTACTTTTTAGCCCTGATGATAAAGTGACCTCTCAGATGTTGCAGATGGGCTATGATCCATCAAAAGGATTGGGTAAACAACAGACAGGAATAATTGAGCCAATTTGCCCAACTCCTCGCAAGCTACGTGCTGGATTGGGATATCCAAATTTATAATTGAGGCCATTGTTTTTGCTGCCGACCCCATCACATGGAAATCTCAAGATCCGGTGTGGGTAGAACAGTGGCCTCTGCATAAGGAAAAATTATTGGCAGCTAAAGCATTAATCTTTGAACAATTAGAATTGGGACATATTGAGCCCTCCAATAGCCCCTGGAACACTCCTATTTTTGTCATTAAGAAAAAATCTGGTAAATGGCGACTTTTACAGGATTTGAGAGCTATTAATGCCACCATGGAGGACATGGGGGCCTTACAGCCTGGGCTCCCTTCCCCAGTAGCCGTTCCAGAGGGATATAATATAATTGTTATTGATTTACAAGATTGTTTTTTCACTATTCCCTTAAATCCTGAGGATAAAAAGCGATTTGCCTTTAGTCTGCCATCAGAAAATCTTAAACAGCCTTATTTACGGTTTCAGTGGAAGGTTCTGCCTCAGGGAATGAAAAATAGCCCTACTTTATGCCAAAAATTTGTTAATGCCGCTCTAGAAGATACTAGGGCTAAATATGAACACGTGTATATGATTCACTATATGGATGATATTTTAATAGCTCATCCTGATAGAGTTCACCTGCAGACTGTGCTCCAGGACCTGACCCAGGCATTGACAGACAGAGGCCTAAAAATTGCCCCAGAAAAAATTCAAATCAATCCGCCCATAACTTACTTAGGAAGAGTCATAAATTCGGAAACGGTGACTCATACCCCGCTGCAATTGAGAAAAGACCATCTTATTACTTTAAATGATTATCAAAAACTCTTAGGTGATATTAATTGGATTAGACCATATTTAAAATTAACCACTGCCGAATTAAAACCTCTTTTTAACACTTTACGCGGGGATCCTGATCCAACCTCAAAAAGACAATTAACAGCTGAGGCTCAAGAAGCCCTAGGCAAAGTAGAAGCAGCCTTATCAAATAGCTATGTAAAAAGAATTGATTTGACGATGACGTGGCAGTTCCTTTGCCTAGCTACTCCAACGGCGCCTACGGGAGTTCTGTGGCAACGCGGCCCTTTAGAATGGATCCATCTTCCTACCCAAGCTAAAAAAGTCGTGGCTTCTTATCCTGGTTTAATTGCCACATTAATGCTAAAAGGAAGGAAGCGGAGCATTGAATTGTTTGGTAAAGAGCCATCAGAGATTGTAATTCCATATAATAAGGAGCAGCTTGATGCTCTTTTAATGTTTGATGAAGACTGGCAGATTGCCATAGGGAATTACTGTGGTCAAATTTTGCATCATTTACCCTCGCATGTTTTACTAAATTTTATGTCTAACCATCCAGTTATTTTTCCTGTCCGGTGTAAACAGTTCCCTATTTCAGATGCTCAGGTAGTCTTTACTGATGGATCGGCTAACGGTAGAGCCTCTATAGTCACAAGAGATCATCAAAAACTTTTGGAAACACAAGAAACTTCAGCTCAAAGGGCTGAAATCACAGCTGTTATTGAGGCCTTTGTTATGTTTGCGGAGAAAGAATTTAACCTTTATTCTGACTCTCAGTATGTGGTCAGGCTGTTTCCACACATTGAGACTGCAGTTTTGCCTGAAAACAAAACTGCTATCTTCCATTTGTTAACTAAACTGCAGCAGCAAATATGGAAAAGAAATCGGGCGTTCTTTATCGGCCACATTCGGGCTCATTCCGGCCTGCCTGGCCCTTTAAATGCTCTCAATGAATTGGCAGATTCGTTAACCAGGATTTCAGTGGCTTCTGTTTTTGAAGAAGCTCGAGCTTCTCACTCACTTCATCACCAAAATGCCACTGCCTTACGATACCAGTTTCAAATTCCTCGAGAATCTGCCCGAGAGATTGTTCGTTCTTGTTCACATTGTCCTACTACCGTGAATGCTTTGCCTCTGGGAGTTAACCCTCGCGGTCTCAAACCTAATGCACTCTGGCAAATGGATGTAACCCATGTCTCTTCATTTGGAAAACTGTCTTTTGTTCATGTAACTGTAGATACCTTCTCTCATGTTATTATTGCCACTGCTCGTACAGGGGAAGCAGTTAAAGATGTAATACAACATCTTTTTACATGCTTTTCCTATCTGGGCTTGCCAAAAGCTTTAAAAACTGATAATGCTCCTGCTTACACTTCTAAATCTTTTCAGCAATTCTGTACAAGATTTCAAATTAAACATAACACCGGCATCCCTTATAACCCACAAGGACAAGCCATTGTGGAAAGAGCACATCAAACACTGAAAATCCATATTCAAAAACTAAAAGAAGGGGAATTTAAATATAGTTCCCCCCATCAGATTTTGCAACATGCTCTTTTCGTAATAAATAACTTAAATGCTGATTCATCCGGAAACACTGCAATGCTTCGCCATTGGTGCCCAGAGCAATTGAATGCAAAACCATTAGTAAAATGGAGGGACCTTCTTTCCGGACAATGGAAAGGTCCTGACCCCTTATTAACCAATGGGCGAGGGTATGCTTGTGTTTTTCCACAGGACGCGGACGCTCCGATTTGGGTTCCAGACAGACTAATTCGCCATGTCTCAGCTCCCCGGATACCAGAATCCCCCGCCACCGCGATCTCTAAAAAGGAAGAAACTCCCTCTTCCCCCGCTCCCTCCGCCAGCACGGGAAACGCCGCTGACCCCAGGACAGCTGACATTGGAGATCCCGGATAGGCGCGGATCGGAGCCACCCACTGGACAGATGTCACGACTTCAGATACAGGATATTGCACCCCCTGATTTTTTGCCTCGCAGGAATCCATTAGGACGCCCAGCTCAGTCAACCCAACAAGCCTCCTTGCCCACCTGGGGACAGATTAAAGCTCTCTGTCGCCAGGCACAGGGGATAGCTACCCTACAGGGATCGTCAGTCTCTCCTGAAAAGGTGTTTATTGCCATGCTTGCCTTGCTCTCTTGCCAGGTAAGCGCTGCTCCCATTCCAACCAAATATTGGGCGTTTCTCCCGGATCCTCCAACTTTCCAAGTTGTTACTTGGAACAGTGACCCCATACGAGTTAGTACAGACCAGCCTCGCCTTTTGGGAGGATCTTATACTTCCTATACAAAAGACCAATACCCTATTAATTTCAATTATACCTTTAAAGGACTAGCAGATGATTTTCCTGTCTGCTTTAATTTTCCTCCTGGCCTTACAGGAGACTTCTTTACCAAGACAGGATGCGTTGGAGCCTCCACAAAAGCAGTTATGACAGATTCCCCAACCTCTAAATTTGCATCTATAGGGGATCGGTCTGCTTGGATATTACGAGCCCGTATGCCTGGGGTCCTTGGCCCCTATAAGTCTTTGTCTCTCAAAACTCCATCAGAATATCCAAATTGTGATGATGTTGCTCCCTCAGATGTTATTTGGAAAACTATAGATGATCATTCAGGATATCCGATTTGGAAATCTTGTATTTATAATTCGAGAGTAGATTACAATATGCCGGGAGGAAGAAATTGTGCGATTCAGGACTGGAGCAACCCAAATCCAGGTCAAGACCCTGAGTCTGACGATGACTTTATCAATAGATTGGATAATTGGAAAGAATATTCAATTTCTTGGCCGTTAGTTGCCACCAGACGGCATCATAACCAATTTGTTCCCCCTATGCTGTCTTATATAACTAGAGGTAAAACCTTTTGGCAGCCAGAAATTTGGAGAGCCCTTGCGGCTACCGCCCCTATTATTTTAATCCGACCAAAAAATACCTCTATTTACTCTATTTTAGCTTGTCTACCCTCTCCTTATGTTTTTCTTTTCACTAATGATTCTGAAAGACTTAACATACAATTGAATTATACAGGTGGACCCCATGTAGTGTCTTGTGAACAATGTATGCTTTCATCCTGTTTAACTCCTCAATATAAAGTTTGCTCTTTCATGGTTTTAAAACGTCCGCCCTATCTCATGGTACCTGTAACTGTAGCCACGTATTGGTATGATAACCATGGCCTAGCTGTACTGCAACAGCTACAAGATTTAATGCGAACACGACGGTTTGTGGGCTTACTTGTTTTGGGAATATCAGCTTTGATAACCGCAATTACTTCTGTTACTGTGGCGGCATTATCATTGTCTCAACAAGTGTATACTGCCCAATATGTTGACACCGTATCCAAAAATGTTTCTCTAACGCTGGCAACCCAGGAAATTATAGATAGGAAGCTAGAAATAAGGATTGATGCCTTAGAAGAAGCAGTAATGCATATTGGGAATGAATTACAGAGTCTGAAAATGAAATTGGCTCTTTCATGTCATGCCGATTACCGGTGGATATGTGTTACATCCCTGAAAGTAAATGAGACAGATTTTAAATGGGAGAGGGTCAAAAATCATATTTTAGGTGTCTGGAACAGCTCAGATATTAGTTTAGATTTAGGGAAACTTCATAATCAGATTCAGACCTTGGAACACTCCCGATTAGATTTTACCGCCGCAGGAGAAGCCAATGACTTTTTCCACAGCTTCTCTGACTTCATTTCTGGAAAAACTCTTCTGACTACTGTCTCTAGCTATGCTGCTGTGGGTGCCATAATCCTGCTCCTTGTAATCGTGCTTCCTTGTGTTGTCAGGACTCTTCGGCAGAGCATTCGGAATCTCGCGACTGAACTGCACCTAATTTTTTTAAAAAACTAATAAAGAAGGGGGAGTTGCCGGAAGCCAGTGTGAGGAATCCCGCCCGTGACAAGGTCATGAGGAAGGAAGCTGACATACGCAAGGCGTGCTCAGACTTCAGGGACCCCTCTGGATATTCCTAAGCATGTACCCCAGCAAAAATCTGCTGGCTTTTGTGCTCTGCTTTTCCACTTTTCTGATATTCTCTGGAAAAAAGTCAATTCAGGGTTTTAGTCTTCTGCATTTGAAAGGGATGTTTCAGTTAAACCCCTCTGATAGCTCTCTAGTCTGCCTAACAGGTTCCCCAGACCTCTTACAGCTTGTGAATTGCTTACAGCCCCCCAACCGCGAGAGGCACAAAGCTTACAGCTTGTGAATTGCTTACAGCCCCCCAACCGCGGGAGGCACAAAGCTTAAAAGCATCTTAAAGATACAGAGCCTTTTCTAAAGAGTTAAAAATTATATTGGTAGAGGGTTTTCACTGTTGACTCAAGGATTGCTGCCAGACCTCCTTATTCTTTATCTTTTAGGCACCTGGAAGGATGTTAATGTAAGCAGGATGTAGAAAAAGATACATAGTAGTTTTGATGTTAGCAACACTAGACTTTTGAGTTAATTGCTTCTCTTTTGCTATAAATCACTGCACTCCCTCTACTTGTTATAAGTTGCTGTATCCTTGCTGTCTAAGAATGTAACTTTCTTTAGTGCTTTCCGAGAGTGGCACCAGACCTTGGGAAGATCAACACAAATAAGTCTTGTGGTTGACAAACCCTTATCAGAAAAAAGGCTGTAAAATGTTAATTGGCCCTTTTGGTTGGAAGATGATGTAAATTACCTAAGACTTGTGTATACAATTAGGTATGCAGAGAGAAAAGCCTGGTTTTGATAAGAGTCTGGACTGCTAACGCTGCATAACTTTGTGTTACCCATTGATCTCCATGTTTTATCAAAAGTATAAAAGGCCTTCTGAACAATAAAGGACGGGACCAGATTCTCAGACCAGTTTCTCGGACTAGTCTCGGCCTGGTGTCTTGGGAATATGGCTCCCCCCGTGTCTCTCTCTCTCTCTCTTTTTCTCTCCCTTTTCTTCCCTCTGCTCTTTACTTTAATTTCAGGCTGAATTTCCATCTGGGGCGTGGAGGCTCGCCAGGTCTACTTATTTGCCCTGGTTATTAAGATCCGCGAGAAAGGGAGCTTAAGGCGAGGCACCCTTAGATATTCAAGCGGGCACCGGTGGCCCAACGTAGATGGTGCAAATTCCTTGTCTGGAATTTTATTGGTCTTCCGCGTAAACCAAGCTATTCAGCCCTCTTTCTCCACTTAATCTTCCTACTGCACTACAGTTTCTTAATCTAATCTTATATTAATAAAAAAACAAGTCTTTCCACGCCAACGCCGTCCACCCTTCGAATTCCCTGGATCCACCGGGGCTGGACCCCGGCAATACCCGTCTCCACTAGAGAGGAAGCACGATGGTCCCGCCCACATCCAGAGGAGCCCCGTTTCCCCCTCGTAGCTCGAGATGAGGGATCCTTTCCCTGCTTTCAACGGGAAAGAATTCCCGGCGTTCCCGTCGCATCTCAAGAGGAGGCACTCTCAACAGGAAAGGCGAGAGGAACTCCATGGTCGTACCACCATTCCAAGAGTCCCCCAGATGTCTCAGTCCATTCCAGACGAACCTCTGTGCCCTGCACTGGCTCATCTTTCACGCCGAGGATCGACTCACACCACGGTGGAACGTGGGACAGCCCTGTGGGAAAGCCTCGAGGGAAAACCACAGATCCTTTGATCCACGCGACGGGAAGCGTGACATTGCTGCTACAGACTGGAAAGAAAACGCACGTGCATGCCCCCACTCGAGACGAGGCCTGACTCCCCTGCGGAGACTCCAGAAGTACCCAAAGATCCATGTCAGCCCCTGAGAGGAATCCTCGTTTCCGGCCCTGACTCCACACAAGGTTTTTGGCCCCGGTATCGACGGGAGAGGAATCCCGCGAGGCCCCCTAGCAACTCGCATGTGGACTGGCCTCTCCTGAGGCCACCAGGGCGGGTCCCTGAGGTCCCCGTCGTAACTCGAGAACACCTGCCGCATCTCGAGAAAATCCAGGAAGTTCTCCCTTCCAGGCGAGATGAGGCCTATTTCTGATGAGGCGTCTGGAGACTAATGACACCTAACCTCTGGAACTTCGAAAGGGTCTTTCACACCCTTGCTGCAACTCAAGAAGTTCACTGCCATACCCGTCTCCACTCGAGAGGAAGCACGATGGTCCCGCCCACATCCAGAGGAGCCCCGTTTCCCCCTCGTAGCTCGAGATGAGGGATCCTTTTCCTGCTTTCAACGGGAAAAAATTCCCGGCGTTCCCGTCGCATCTCAAGAGGAGGCACTCTCAACAGGAAAGGCGAGAGGAACTCCATGGTCGTACCACCATTCCAAGAGTCCCCCAGATGTCTCAGTCCATTCCAGAGGAAACTCTTTGCCCTGCACTGGCTCATCTTTCACGCCGAGGATCGACTCACACCACGGTGGCACGTGGGACAGCCCTGTGGGAAAGCCTCGAGGGAAAGCCTCGAGGGAAAACCACAGATCCTTTGATCCACGCGACGGGAAGCGTGACATTGCTGCTACAGCCTGGAAGGAAAGTGCACGTGCATGCCCCCTCACGAGACGAGGCCTGTCTCCCCTGGCGAGACTCCAGAAGTACCCAAAGATCCATATCAGCCCCTGAGAGGAATCCTCGGTTCTGGCCCTGACTCCACACAAGGTTTTTAGCCCCGGTATCGACGGGAGAGGAATCCCGAGAGGCCCCCTAGCAACTCGCATGGTGACTGGCCACTCCTGAGGCCACCAGGGCGGGTCCCTGAGGTCCCCGTCGTAACTCGAGAACACCTGCCGCAACTCGAGAAAATCCAGGAAGTTCTCCCTTCCAGGCGAGATGAGGCCTATTTCCGATGAGGCGTCTGGAGACTAATGACACCTAACCTCTGGAACTTCGAAAGGGTCTTTCACACCCTTGCTGCAACTCAAGAAGTTCACCGCCATACCCGTCTCCATTCGAGAGGAAGCACGATGGTCCCGGCCACATCCAGAGGAGCCCCGTTTCCCCCTCGTAGCTCGAGATGAGGGATCCTTTGCCTGCTTTCAACGGGAAAGAATTCCCGGAGTTCCCGTCGCATCTCAAGAGGAGGCACTCTCAACAGGAAAGGCGAGAGGAACTCCATGGTCGTACCACCATTCCAAGAGTCCCCCAGATGTCTCAGTCCATTCCAGAGGAACCTCTTTGCCCTGCACTGGCTCATCTTTCACGCCGAGGATCGACTCACACCACGGTGGCACGTGGGACAGCCCTGTGGGAAAGCCTCGAGGGAAAACCACAGATCCTTTGATCCACGCGACGGGAAGCGTGACATTGCTGCTACAGCATGGAAAGAAAACGCACGTACATGCCCCCACTCGAGACGAGGCCTGACTCCCCTGCGGAGACTCCAGAAGTACCCAAAGATCCATGTCAGCCCCTGAGAGGAATCCTCGTTTCCGGCCCTGACTCCACACAAGGTTTTTGGCCCCGGTATCGACGGGAGAGGAATCCCGAGAGGCTCCCTAGCAACTCGCATGTGGACTGGCCTCTCCTGAGGCCACCAGGGCGGGTCCCTGAGGTCCCCGTCGTAACTCGAGAACACCTGCCGCATCTCGAGAAAATCCAGGAAGTTCTCCCTTCCAGGCGAGATGAGGCCTATTTCCGATGAGGCGTCTGGAGACTAATGACACCTAACCTCTGGAACTTCGAAAGGGTCTTTCACACCCTTGCTGCAACTCAAGAAGTTCACTTCCATACCCGTCTCCACTCGAGAGGAAGCAGGATGGTCCCGCCCACATCCAGAGGAGCCCCGTTTCCCCCTCGTAGCTCGAGATGAGGGATCCTTTCCCTGCTTTCAACGGGAAAGAATTCCCGGCGTTCCCGTCGCATCTCAAGAGGAGGCACTCTCAACAGGAAAGGCGAGAGGAACTCCATGGTCGTACCACCATTCCAAGAGTCCCCCAGATGTCTCAGTCCATTCCAGAGGAACCTCTTTGCCCTGCACTGGCTCATCTTTCACGCCGAGGATCGACTCACACCACGGTGGCACGTGGGACAGCCCTGTGGGAAAGCCTCGAGGGAAAGCCTCGAGGGAAAACCACAGATCCTATGATCCACGCTTCGGGAAGCGTGACATTGCTGCTACAGCCTGGAAGGAAAGCGCACGTGCATGCCCCCACTCGAGACGAGGCCTGACTCCCCTGGGGAGACTCCAGAAGTACCCAAAGATCCATGTCAGCCCCTGAGAGGAATCCTCGGTTCCGGCCCTGACTCCACACAAGGTTTTTGGCCCTGGTATCGACGGGAGAGGAATCCCGAGAGGCCCCCTAGCAACTCGCATGGGGACTGGCCTTTCCTGAGGCCACCAGGGCGGGTCCCTGAGGTCCCCGTCGTAACTCGAGAACACCTGCCGCAACTCGAGAAAATCCAGGAAGTTCTCCCTTCCAGGCGAGATGAGGCCTATTTCCGATGAGGCGTCTGGAGACTAATGACACCTAACCTCTGGAACTTCGAAAGGGTCTTTCACACCCTTGCTGCAACTCAAGAAGTTCACCGCCATACCCGTCTCCACTCGAGAGGAAGCACGATGGTCCCGCCCACATCCAGAGGAGCCCCGTTTCCCCCTCGTAGCTCGAGATGAGGGATCCTTTCCCTGCTTTCAACGGGAAAGTATTCCCGTCATTCCCATCGCATCTCAAGAGGAGGCACTCTCAACAGGAAAGGCGAGAGGAACTCCATGGTCGTACCACCATTCCAAAGTCCCCCAGATGTCTCAGTCCATTCCAGAGGAAACTCTTTGCCCTGCACTGGCTCATCTTTCATGCCGAGGACCGACTCACACCACGGTGGCACGTGGGACAGCCCTGTGGGAAAGCCTCGAGGGAAAGCCTCGAGGGAAAACCACAGATCCTTTGATCCACGCGACGGGAAGCGTGACATTGCTGCTACAGCCTGGAAGGAAAGCGCACGTGCATGCCCCCACTCGAGACGAGGCCTGACTCCACTGGGGAGTCTCCAGACGTACCCAAAGATCCATGTCAGCCCATGAGAGGAATCCTCGGTTACGGCCCTGACTCCACACAAGGTTGTTGGCCCCGGTATCGACGGGAGAGGAATCCCGAGAGGCCCCCTAGCAACTCGCATAGGGACTGGCCTCTCCTGAGGCCACCAGGGCGGGTCCCTGAGGTCCCCGTCGTAACTCGAGAACACCTGCCGCAACTCGAGAAAATCCAGGAAGTTCTCCCTTCCAGGCGAGATGAGGCCTATTTCTGATGAGGCGTCTGGAGACTAATGACACCTAACCTCTGGAACTTCGAAAGGGTCTTTCACACCCTTGCTGCAACTCAAGAAGTTCACCGCCATACCCGTCTCCACTCGAGATGAAGCACGATGGTCCCGCCCACATCCAGAGGAGCCCCGTTTTCCCCTCGTAGCTCGAGATGAGGGATCCTTTCCCTGGTTTCAAAGGGAAAGAGTTCCCGGCGTTCCCGTCGCATCTCAAGAGGAGGCACTCTCAACAGGAAAGGCGAGAGGAACTCCATGGTCGTACCACCATTCCAAGAGTCCCCCAGATATCTCAGTCCATTCCAGAGGAACCTCTTTGTCCTGCACTGGCTCATCTTTCACGCCGAGGATCGACTCACACCACGGTGGCACGTGGGACAGCCCTGTGGGAAAGCCTCGAGGGAAAACCACAGATCCTTTGATCCACGCGACGGGAAGCGTGAAATTGCTGCTACAGCCTGGAAGGAAAGTGCACGTGCATGCCCCCACTCGAGACGAGGCCTGACTCCCCTGGGGAGACTCCAGAAGTACCCAAAGATCCATGTCAGCCCCTGAGAGGAATCCTCGGTTCCGGCCCTGACTCCATACAAGGTTTTTGGCCCCGGTATCGACGGGAGAGGAATCCCGAGAGGCCCCCTAGCAACTCGCATAGGGACTGGCCTCTCCTGAGGCCACCAGGGCGGGTTCCTGAGGTCCCCGTCATAACTCGAGAACACCTGCCGCAACTCGAGAAAATCCAGGAAGTTCTCCCTTCCAGGCGAGATGAGGCCTATTTCCTATGAGGCGTCTGGAGACTAATGACACCTAACCTCTGGAACTTCGAAAGGGTCTTTCACACCCTTGCTGCAACTCAAGAAGTTCACCACCATACCTGTCTCCACTAGAGAGGAAGCACGATGGTCCCGCCCACATCCAGAGGAGCCCCGTTTCCCCCTCGTAGCTCGAGATGAGGGATCCTTTCCCTGCTTTCAACGGGGAAGAATTCCCGGCGTTCCCGTCGCATCTCAAGAGGAGGCACTCTCAACAGGAAAGGCGAGAGGAACTCCATGGTCGTACCACCATTCCAAGAGTCCCCCAGATGTCTCAGTCCATTCCAGAGGAACCTCTTTGCCCTGCACTGGCTCATCTTTCACGCCGAGGATCGACTCACACCACGGTGGCACGTGGGACAGCCCTGTGGGAAAGCCTCGAGGGAAAGCCTCGAGGGAAAACCACAGATCCTTGGATCCACGCGACAGGAAGCGTGACATTGCTGCTACAGCCTGGAAGGAAAGCGCACGTGCATGCCCCCACTCGAGACGAGGCCTGACTCCCCTGGGGAGACTCCAGAAGTACCCAAAGATCCATGTCAGCCCCTGAGAGGAATCCTCGGTTCCGGCCCTGACTCCACACAAGGTTTTTGGCCCCGGTATCGACGGGAGAGGAATCCCGAGAGGCCCCCTAGCACATCGCATGGGGACTGGCCTCTCCTGAGGCCACCAGGGCGGGTCCCTGAGGTCCCCGTCGTAACTCGAGAACACCTGCCGCAACTCGAGAAAATCCAGGAAGTTCTCCCTTCCAGGCGAGATGAGGCCTATTTCCGATGAGGCGTCTGGAGACTAATGACACCTAACATCTGGAACTTCGAAAGGGTCTTTCACACCCTTGCTGCAACTCAAGAAGTTCACCGCCATACCCGTGTCCACTCGAGAGGAAGCACGATGGTCCCGCCCACATCCAGAGGAGCCCCGTTTCCACCTCGTAGCTCGAGATGAGGGATCCTTTCCCTGCTTTCAACGGGAAAGAATTCCCGGCGTTCCCGTCGCATCTCAAGAGGAGGCACTCTCAACAGGAAAGGCGAGAGGAACTCCATGGTCGTACCACCATTCCAAGAGTCCCCCAGATGTCTCAGTCCATTCCAGAGGAACCTCTTTGCCCTGCACTGGCTCATCTTTCACGCCGAGGATCGACTCACACCACGGTGGCACGTGGGACAGCCCTGTGGGAAAGTCTCGAGGGAAAACCACAGATCCTTTGATACACGCCACGGGAAGCGTGACATTGCTGCTACAGCCTGGAAGGAAAGCGCACGTGCATGCCCCCACTCGAGTCGAGGCCTAACTCCGCTGGGGAGACTCCAGAAGTACCCAAAGATTCATGTCAGCCCCTGAGAGGAATCCTAGGTTCCGGCCCTGACTCCACACAAGCTTTTTGGCCCCGGTATCGAAGGGAGAGGAATCCCGAGAGGCCCCCTAGCACCTCGCATGGGGACTGGCCTCTCCTGAGGCCACCAGGGCGGGTCCCTGAGGTCCCCGTCTTAACTCGAGAACACCTGCCGCAACTCGAGAAAATCCAGGAAGTTCTCCCTTCCAGGCGAGATGAGGCCTATTTCCGATGAGGCGTCTGGAGACTAATGACACCTAACCTCTGGAACTTCGAAAGGGTCTTTCACACCCTTGCTGCAACTCAAGAAGTTCACCGCCATACCCGTCTCCACTCGAGAGGAAGCACGATGGTCCCGCCCACATCCAGAGGAGCCCCGTTTCCCTCTCGGAGCTCGAGATGAGGGATCCTTTCCTGCTTTCAACGGGAAGGAATTCCCGGCGTTCCCGTCGCATCTCAAGAGGAGGCACTCTCAACAGGAAAGGCGAGAGGAACTCCATGGTCGTACCACCATTCAAAGAGTCCCCCAGATGTCTCAGTCCATTCCAGAGGAACCTCTTTGCCCTGCACTGGCTCATCTTTCACGCCGAGGATCGACTCACACCACGGTGGCACGTGGTACAGCCCTGTGGGAAAGCCTCGAGGGAAAACCACAGATCCTTTGATCCACGCGACGGGAAGCGTGACATTGCTGCTACAGCCGGGAAGGAAAGCGCACGTGCATGCCCCCACTCGAGAAGAGGCCTAACTCCCCTGGGGAGACTCCAGAAGTACCCAAAGATCCATGTCAGCCCCTGAGAGGAATCCTCGGTTCCGGCCCTGACTCCACACAAGGTTTTTGGCCCCGGTATCGACGGGAGAGGAATCCCGAGAGGCCCCCTAGCACCTCGCATGGGGACTGGCCTCTCCTGAGGCCACCAGGGCGGGTCCCTGAGGTCCCCGTCGTAACTCGAGAACACCTGCCGCAACTCGAGAAAATCCAGGCAGTTCTCCCTTTCAGGCGAGATGAGGCCTATTTCCGATGAGGCGTCTGGAGACTAATGACACCTAACCTCTGGAACTTCGAAAGGGTCTTTCACACCCTTGCTGCAACTCAAGAAGTTCACCGCCATACCCGTCTCCACTCGAGAGGAAGCACGATGGTCCCGCCCACATCCAGAGGAGCCCCGTTTCCCCCTCGTATCTCGAGATGAGGGAACCTTTCCCTGCTTTAGACGGGAAAGAATTCCCGGCGTTCCCGTCGCATCTCAAGAGGAGGCACTCTCAACAGGAAAGGCGAGAGGAACTCCATGGTCGTACCACCATTCAAGGAGTCCCCAAGATGTCTCAGTCCATTCCAGAGGAACCTCTTTGCCCTGCACTGGCTCATCTTTCACGCCGAGGATCGACTCACACCACGGTGGCACGTGGGACAGCCCTGTGGGAAAGCCTCGAGGGAAAGCCTCGAGGGAAAACCACAGATCCTTTGATCCACGCGACAGGAAGCGTTACATTGCTGCTACCGCCTGGAAGGAAAGCGCACGTGCATGCCCCCACTCGAGACGAGGCCTGACTCCCCTGTGGAGACTCCAGAAGTACCCAAAGATCCATGTCAGCCCCTGAGAGGAATCCTCGGTTCCGGCCCTGACTCCACACAAGGTTTTTGGCCCCGGTATCGACGGGAGAGGAATCCCGAGAGGCCCCCTAGCACATCGCATGGAGACTGGCCTCTCCTGAGGCCACCAGGGCGGGTCCCTGAGTTCCCCGTCGTAACTCGAGAACACCTGCCGCAACTCGAGAAAATCCAGGAAGTTCTCCCTTCCAGGCGAGATGAGGCCTATTTCCGATGAGGCGTCTGGAGACTAATGACACCTAACCTCTGGAACTTCGAAAGGGTCTTTCACACCCTTGCTGCAACTCAAGAAGTTCACCGCCATACCCGTGTCCACTCGAGAGGAAGCACGATGGTCCCGCCCACATCCAGAGGAGCCCCGTTTCCCCCTCGTAGCTCGAGATGAGGGATCCTTTCCCTGCTTTCAACGGGAAAGAATTCCCGGCGTTCCCGTCGCATCTCAAGAGGAGGCACTCTCAACAGGAAAGGCGAGAGGAACTCCATGGTCGTACCACCATTCCAAGAGTCCCCCAGATGTCTCAGTCCATTCCAGAGGAACCTCTTTGCCCTGCACTGGCTCATCTTTCACGCCGAGGATCGACTCACACCACGGTGGCACGTGGGACAGCCCTGTGGGAAAGTCTCGAGGGAAAACCACAGATCCTTTGATACACGCCACGGGAAGCGTGACATTGCTGCTACAGCCTGGAAGGAAAGCTCACGTGCATGCCCCCACTCGAGTCGAGGCCTGACTCCCCTGGGGAGACTCCAGAAGTACCCAAAGATCCATGTCAGCCCCTGAGAGGAATCCTCGGTTCCGGCCCTGAATCCACACAAGCATTTTGGCCCCGGTATCGACGGGAGAGGAATCCCGAGAGGCCCCCTAGCACCTCGCATGGGGACTGGCCTCTCCTGAGGCCACCAGGGCGGGTCCCTGAGGTCCCCGTCTTAACTCGAGAACACCTGCCGCAACTCGAGAAAATCCAGGAAGTTCTCCCTTCCAGGCGAGATGAGGCCTATTTCCGATGAGGCGTCTGGAGACTAATGACACCTAACCTTTGGAATTTCGAAAGGGTCTTTCACACCCTTGCTGCAACTCAAGAAGTTCACCGCCATACCCGTCTCCACTCGAGAGGAAGCACGATGGTCCCGCCCACATCCAGAGGAGCCCCGTTTCCCTCTCGGAGCTCGAGATGAGGGATCCTTTCCTGCTTTCAACGGGAAGGAATTCCCGGCGTTCCCGTCGCATCTCAAGAGGAGGCACTCTCAACAGGAAAGGCGAGAGGAACTCCATGGTCGTACCACCATTCCTAGAGTCCCCCAGATGTCTCAGTCCATTCCAGAGGAACCTCTTTGCCCTGCACTGGCTCATCTTTCACGCCGAGGATCGACTCACACCACGGAGGCACGTGGGACAGCCCTGTGGGAAAGCCTCGAGGGAAAGCCTCGAGGGAAAACCACAGATCCTTTGATCCACGCGACGGGAAGCGTGACATTGCTGCTACAGCCTGGAAGGAAAGCGCACGTGCATGCCCCCACTCGAGACGAGGCCTGTCTCCCCTGGCGAGACTCCAGAAGTACCCAAAGATCCATATAAGCCCCTGAGATGAATCCTCGGTTCCGACCCTGACTCCACACAAGGTTTTTGGCCTTGGTATCGACGGGAGAGGAATCCCGAGAGGCCCCCTAGCACCTCGCATGGGGACTGGCCTCTCCTGAGGCCACCAGGGCGGGTCTCTGAGGTCCCCGTCGTAACTCGAGAACACCTGCCGCAACTCGAGAAAATCCAGGAAGTTCTCCCTTCCAGGCGAGATGAGGCCTATTTCAGATGAGGCGTCTGGAGACTAATGACACCTAACCTCTGGAACTTCAAAAGGGTCTTTCACACCCTTGCTGCAACTCAAGAAGTTCACCGCCATACCCGTCTCCACTCGAGAGGAAGCACGATGGTCCCGCCCACATCCAGAGGAGCCCCGTTTCCCCCTCTTAGCTCGAGATGAGGGATCCTTTCCCTGCTTTCAACGGGAAAGAATTCCCGGTGTTCCCGTCGTATCTCAAGAGGAGGCACTCTCAACAGGAAAGGCGAGAGGAACTCCATGGTCGTACCACCATTCCAAGAGTCCCCCAGATGTCTCAGTCCATTCCAGAGGAACCTCTTTGCCCTGCACTGGCTAATCTTTCACGCCGAGGATCGACTCACACCACGGTGGCACGTGGGACAGCCCTGTGGGAAAGCCTCGAGGGAAAGCCTCGAGGGAATACCACAGATCCTTTGATACACGCGACGGGAAGCGTGACATTGCTGCTACAGCCTGGAAGGAAAGCGCACGTGCATGCCCCCACTCGAGTCGAGGCCTGACTCCCCTGGGGAGACTCCAGAAGTACCCAAAGATCCATGTCAGCCCCTGAGAGGAATCCTCGGTTCCGGCCCTGACTCCACACAAGCGTTTTGGCCCCGGTATCGACGGGAGAGGAATCCCGAGAGGCCCCCTAGCACCTCGCATGGGGACTGGCCTCTCCTGAGGCCACCAGGGCGGGTCCCTGAGGTCCCCGTCTTAACTCGAGAACACCTGCCGCAACTCGAGAAAATCCAGGAAGTTCTCCCTTCCAGGCGAGATGAGGCCTATTTCCGATGAGGAGTCTGGAGACTAATGACACCTAACCTTTGGAATTTCGAAAGGGTCTTTCACACCCTTGCTGCAACTCAAGAAGTTCACCGCCATACCCGTCTCCACTCTAGAGGAAGCACGATGGTCCCGCCCACATCCAGAGGAGCCCCGTTTCCCTCTCGGAGCTCGAGATGAGGGATCCTTTCCTGCTTTCAACGGGAAGGAATTCCCGGCGTTCCCGTCGCATCTCAAGAGGAGGCACTCTCAACAGGAAAGGCGAGAGGAACTCCATGGTCGTACCACCATTCCTAGAGTCCCCGAGATGTCTCAGTCCATTCCAGAGGAACCTCTTTGCCCTGCACTGGCTCATCTTTCACGCCGAGGATCGACTCACACCACGGAGGCACGTGGGACAGCACTGTGGGAAAGCCTCGAGGGAAAGCCTCGAGGGAAAACCACAGATCCTTTGATCCACGCGACGGGAAGCGTGACATTGCTGCTACAGCCTGGAAGGAAAGCGCACGTGCATGCCCCCACACGAGACGAGGCCTGTCTCCCCTGGCGAGACTCCAGAAGTACCCAAAGATCCATATAAGCCCCTGAGAGGAATCCTCGGTTCCGACCCTGACTCCACACAAGGTTTTTGGCCTTGGTATCGACGGGAGAGGAATCCCGAGAGGCCCCCTAGCACCTCGAATGGGGACTGGCCTCTCCTGAGGCCACCAGGGCGGGTCCCTGAGGTCCCCGTCGTAACTCGAGAACACCTGCCGCAACTCGAGAAAATCCAGGAAGTTCTCCCTTCCAGGCGAGATGAGGCCTATTTCCGATGAGGCGTCTGGAGACTAATGACACCTAACCTCTCGAACTTCGAAAGGGTCTTTCACACCCTTGCTGCAACTCAAGAAGTTCACCGCCATACACGTCTCCACTCGAGAGGAAGCACGATGGTCCCGCCCACATCCAGAGGAGCCCCGTTTCCCCCTCTAAGCTCGAGATGAGGGATCCTTTCCCTGCTTTCAACGGGAAAGAATTCCCGGCGTTCCCGTCGCATCTCAAGAGGAGGCACTCTCAACAGGAAAGGCGAGAGGAACTCCATGGTCGTACCACCATTCCAAGAGTCCCCCAGATGTCTCAGTCCATTCCAGAGGAACCTCTTTGCCCTGCACTGGCTCATCTTTCACGCCGAGGATCGACTCACACCACGGTGGTACGTGGGACAGCCCTGCGGGAAAGCCTCGAGGGAAAGCCTCGAGGGAAAACCACAGATCCTTTGATGCACGCGACGGGAAGCGTGACATTGCTGCTACAGCCTGGAAGGAAAGCGCACGTGCATGCCCCCACTCGAGACGAGGCCTGACTCCCCTGGGGAGACTCCAGAAGTACCCAAAGATCCATGTCACCCCTGAGAGGAATCCTCGGTTCCGGCCCTGACTCCACACAAGGTTTTTGGCCCTAGTATCGACGGGAGAGGAATCCCGAGAGGCCCCCTAGCAACTCGCATGGGGACTGGCCTCTCCTGAGGCCATCAGGGCGGGTCCCTGTGGTACCCGTCGTAACTCGAGAACACCTGCCGCACCTCAAGAAAATCCAGGAAGTTCTCCCTTCCAGGCGAGATGAGGTCTATTTCCGATGAGGCATCTGGAGACTGACACGTAACCTCTGGAACTTCGAAAGGGTCTTTCACACCCTTGCTGCAACTCAAGAAGTTCACCGCCATACCCGTCTCCACTCGAGAGGAAGCACGATGGTCCTACCCACATCCAGAGGAGCCCCGTTTCCCCCTCGTAGCTCGAGATGAGGGATCCTTTCCCTGCTTTCAACGGGAAAGAATTCCCGGCGTTCCCGTCGCATCTCAAGAGGAGGCACTCTCAACAGGAAAGGCGAGAGGAACTCCATGGTCGTACCACCATTCCAAGAGTCCCCCAGATGTCTCAGTCCATTCCAGAGGAACCTCTTTGCCCTGCACTGGCTCATCTTTCACGCCGAGGATCGACTCACACCACGGTGGAACGTGGGACAGCCCTGCGGGAAAGCCTCGAGGGAAAGCCTCGAGGGAAAACCACAGATCCTTTGATCCACGCCACGGGAAGCGTGACATTGCTGCTACAGCCTGGAAGGAAAGCACACGTGCATGCCCCCACTCGAGACGAGGCCTGACTCCCCTGGGGAGACTCCAGAAGTACCCAAAGATCCATGTCAGCCCCTGAGAGGAATCCTCGGTTCTGGCCCTGACTCCACACAAGGTTTTTGGCCCCGGTATCGACGGGAGAGGAATCCCGAGAGGCCCCCTAGCAACTCGCATGGGGACTGGCTGTTCTTGAGGCCACCAGGGCGGGTCCCTGAGGTCCCCGTCGTAACTCGAGAACACCTGCCGCAACTCGAGAAAATCCAGGAAGTTCTCCCTTCCAGGCGAGATGAGGCCTATTTCCGATGAGGCGTCTGGAGACTAATGACACCTAACCTCTGGAACTTCGAAAGGGTCTTTCACACCCTTGCTGCAACTCAAGAAGTTCACCGCCATACCCGTCTCCACTCGAGAGGAAGCACGATGGTCCCGCCCACATCCAGAGGAGCCCCGTTTCCCCCTCGGAGCTCGAGATGAGGGATCCTTTCCCTGCTTTCAACGGGAAAGAATTCCCGGCGTTCCCGTCGCATCTCAAGAGGAGGCACTCTCAACAGGAAAGGCGAGAGGAACTCCATGGTCGTACCACCATTCCAAGAGTCCCCCAGATGTCTCAGTCCATTCCAGAGGAACCTCTTTGCCCTGCACTGGCTAATCTTTCACGCCGAGGATCGACTCACACCACGGTGGCACGTGGGACAGCCCTGTGGGAAAGCCTCGAGGGAAAGCCTCGAGGGAATACCACAGATCCTTTGATCCACGCGACGGGAAGCGTGACATTGCTGCTACAGCCTGGAAGGAAAGCGCACGTGCATGCCCCCACTCGAGTCGAGGCCTGACTCCCCTGGGGAGACTCCAGAAGTACCCAAAGATCCATGTCAGCCCCTGAGAGGAATCCTCGGTTCCGGCCCTGACTCCACACAAGCTTTTTGGCCCCGGTATCGACGGGAGAGGAATCCCGAGAGGCCCCCTAGCACCTCGCATGGGGACTGGCCTCTCCTGAGGCCACCAGGGCGGGTCCCTGAGGTCCCCGTCTTAACTCGAGAACACCTGCCGCAACTCGAGAAAATCCAGGAAGTTCTCCCTTCCAGGCGAGATGAGGCCTATTTCCGATGAGGAGTCTGGAGACTAATGACACCTAACCTTTGGAATTTCGAAAGGGTCTTTCACACCCTTGCTGCAACTCAAGAAGTTCACCGCCATACCCGTCTCCACTCGAGAGGAAGCACGATGGTCCCGCCCACATCCAGAGGAGCCCCGTTTCCCTCTCGGAGCTCGAGATGAGGGATCCTTTCCTGCTTTCAACGGGAAGGAATTCCCGGCGTTCCCGTCGCATCTCAAGAGGAGGCACTCTCAACAGGAAAGGCGAGAGGAACTCCATGGTCGTACCACCATTCCTAGAGTCCCCGAGATGTCTCAGTCCATTCCAGAGGAACCTCTTTGCCCTGCACTGGCACATCTTTCACGCCGAGGATCGACTCACACCACGGAGGCACGTGGGACAGCACTGTGGGAAAGCCTCGAGGGAAAGCCTCGAGGGAAAACCACAGATCCTTTGATCCACGCGACGGGAAGCGTGACATTGCTGCTACAGCCTGGAAGGAAAGCGCACGTGCATGCCCCCACACGAGACGAGGCCTGTCTCCCCTGGCGAGACTCCAGAAGTACCCAAAGATCCATATAAGCCCCTGAGAGGAATCCTCGGTTCCGACCCTGACTCCACACAAGGTTTTTGGCCCTGGTATCGACGGGAGAGGAATCCCGAGAGGCCCCCTAGCACCTCGAATGGGGACTGGCCTCTCCTGAGGCCACCAGGGCGGGTCCCTGAGGTCCCCGTCGTAACTCGAGAACACCTGCCGCAACTCGAGAAAATCCAGGAAGTTCTCCCTTCCAGGCGAGATGAGGCCTATTTCCGATGAGGCGTCTGGAGACTAATGACACCTAACCTCTCGAACTTCGAAAGGGTCTTTCACACCCTTGCTGCAACTCAAGAAGTTCACCGCCATACACGTCTCCACTCGAGAGGAAGCACGATGGTCCCGCCCACATCCAGAGGAGCCCCGTTTCCCCCTCTAAGCTCGAGATGAGGGATCCTTTCCCTGCTTTCAACGGGAAAGAATTCCCGGCGTTCCCGTCGCATCTCAAGAGGAGGCACTCTCAACAGGAAAGGCGAGAGGAACTCCATGGTCGTACCACCATTCCAAGAGTCCCCCAGATGTCTCAGTCCATTCCAGAGGAACCTCTTTGCCCTGCACTGGCTCATCTTTCACGCCGAGGATCGACTCACACCACGGTGGTACGTGGGACAGCCCTGCGGGAAAGCCTCGAGGGAAAGCCTCGAGGGAAAACCACAGATCCTTTGATGCACGCGACGGGAAGCGTGACATTGCTGCTACAGCCTGGAAGGAAAGCGCACGTGCATGCCCCCACTCGAGACGAGGCCTGACTCCCCTGGGGAGACTCCAGAAGTACCCAAAGATCCATGTCACCCCTGAGAGGAATCCTCGGTTCCGGCCCTGACTCCACACAAGGTTTTTGGCCCTAGTATCGACGGGAGAGGAATCCCGAGAGGCCCCCTAGCAACTCGCATGGGGACTGGCCTCTCCTGAGGCCATCAGGGCGGGTCCCTGTGGTACCCGTCGTAACTCGAGAACACCTGCCGCACCTCAAGAAAATCCAGGAAGTTCTCCCTTCCAGGCGAGATGAGGTCTATTTCCGATGAGGCATCTGGAGACTGACACGTAACCTCTGGAACTTCGAAAGGGTCTTTCACACCCTTGCTGCAACTCAAGAAGTTCACCGCCATACCCGTCTCCACTCGAGAGGAAGCACGATGGTCCTACCCACATCCAGAGGAGCCCCGTTTCCCCCTCGTAGCTCGAGATGAGGGATCCTTTCCCTGCTTTCAACGGGAAAGAATTCCCGGCGTTCCCGTCGCATCTCAAGAGGAGGCACTCTCAACAGGAAAGGCGAGAGGAACTCCATGGTCGTACCAACATTCCAAGAGTCCCCCAGATGTCTCAGTCCATTCCAGAGGAACCTCTTTGCCCTGCACTGGCTCATCTTTCACGCCGAGGATCGACTCACACCACGGTGGAACGTGGGACAGCCCTGCGGGAAAGCCTCGAGGGAAAGCCTCGAGGGAAAACCACAGATCCTTTGATCCACGCCACGGGAAGCGTGACATTGCTGCTACAGCCTGGAAGGAAAGCACACGTGCATGCCCCCACTCGAGACGAGGCCTGACTCCCCTGGGGAGACTCCAGAATTACCCAAAGATCCATGTCAGCCCCTGAGAGGAATCCTCGGTTCCGGCCCTGACTCCACACAAGGTTTTTGGCCCCGGTATCGACGGGAGAGGAATCCCGAGAGGCCCCCTAGCAACTCGCATGGGGACTGGCTGTTCTTGAGGCCACCAGGGCGGGTCCCTGAGGTCCCCGTCGTAACTCGAGAACACCTGCCGCAACTCGAGAAAATCCAGGAAGTTCTCCCTTCCAGGCGAGATGAGGCCTATTTCCGATGAGGCGTCTGGAGACTAATGACACCTAACCTCTGGAACTTCGAAAGGGTCTTTCACACCCTTGCTGCAACTCAAGAAGTTCACCGCCATACCCGTCTCCACTCGAGAGGAAGCACGATGGTCCCGCCCACATCCAGAGGAGCCCCGTTTCCCCCTCGGAGCTCGAGATGAGGGATCCTTTCCCTGCTTTCAACGGGAAAGAATTCCCGGCGTTCCCGTCGCATCTCAAGAGGAGGCACTCTCAACAGGAAAGGCGAGAGGAACTCCATGGTCGTACCACCATTCCAAGAGTCCCCCAGATGTCTCAGTCCATTCCAGAGGAACCTCTTTGCCCTGCACTGGCTCATCTTTGACGCCGAGGATCGACTCACACCACGGTGGCACGTGGGACAGCCCTGCGGGAAAGCCTCGAGGGAAAGCCTCGAGGGAAAACCACAGATCTTTTGATGCACGCGATGGGAAGCGTGACATTGCTGCTACAGCCTGGAAGGAAAGCGCACGTGCATGCCCCCACTCGAGACGAGGCCTGACTCCTCTGGGGAGACTCCAGAAGTACCCAAAGATCCATGTCACCCCTGAGAGGAATCCTCGGCTCCGGCCCTGACTCCACACAAGGTTTTTGGCCCTAGTATCGACGGGAGAGGAATCCCGAGAGGCCCACTAGCAACTCGCATGGGGACTGGCCTCTCCTGAGGCCATCAGGGCGGGTCCCTGTGGTACCCGTCGTAACTCGAGAACACCTGCCGCACCTCGAGAAAATCCAGGAAGTTCTCCCTTCCAGGCGAGATGAGGTCTATTTCCGATGAGGCATCTGGAGACTGACACGTAACCTCTGGAACTTCGAAAGGGTCTTTCACACCCTTGCTGCAACTCAAGAAGTTCACCGCCATATGCGTCTCCACTCGAGAGGAAGCACGATGGTCCCGCCCACATCCAGTGGAGCCCCGTTTCCCCCTCGTAGCTCGAGATGAGGGATCCTTTCCCTGCTTTCAACGGGAAAGAATTCCCGGCGTTCCCGTCGCATCTCAAGAGGAGGCACTCTCAACAGGAAAGGCGAGAGGAACTCCATGGTCGTACCACCATTCCAAGAGTCCCCCAGATGTCTCAGTCCATTCCAGAGGAACCTCTTTGCCCTGCACTGGCTCATCTTTCACGCCGAGGATCGACTCACACCACGGTGGCACGTGGGACAGCCCTGTGGGAAAGCCTCGAGGGAAAACCACAGATCCTTTGATCCACGCGACGGGAAGCGTGACATTGCTGCTACAGCCTGGAAGGAAAGCGCACGTGCATTCCCCCACACGAGACGAGGCCTGACTCCCCTGGGGAGACTCCAGAAGTACCCAAAGATCCATGTCAGCCCCTGAGAGGAATCCTCGGTTCCGGCCCTGACTGCACACAAGGTTTTTGGCCCCGGTATCGACGGGAGAGGAATCCCGATAGGCCCCCTAGCACCTCGCATGGGGACTGGCCTCTCCTGAGGCCACCAGAGCGGGTCCCTGAGGTCCCCGTCGTAACTCGAGAACACCTGCCGCAACTCGAGAAAATCCAGGAAGTTCTCCCTTCCAGGCGAGATGAGGCCTATTTCCGATGAGGCGTCTGGAGACTAATGACACCTAACCTCTGGAACTTCGAAAGGGTCTTTCACACCCTTGCTGCAACTCAAGAAGTTCACCGCCATACCCGTCTCCACTCGAGAGGAAGCACGATGGTCCTACCCACATCCAGAGGAGCCCCGTTTCCCCCTCGTAGCTCGAGATGAGGGATCCTTTCCCTGCTTTCAACGGGAAAGAATTCCCGGCGTTCCCGTCGCATCTCAAGAGGAGGCACTCTCAACAGGAAAGGCGAGAGGAACTCCATGGTCGTACCACCATTCCAAGAGTCCCCCAGATGTCTCAGTCCATTCCAGAGGAACCTCTTTGCCCTGCACTGGCTCATCTTTCACGCCGAGGATCGACTCACACCACGGTGGAACGTGGGACAGCCCTGCGGGAAAGCCTCGAGGGAAAGCCTCGAGGGAAAACCACAGATCCTTTGATCCACGCCACGGGAAGCGTGACATTGCTGCTACAGCCTGGAAGTAAAGCGCACGTGCATGCCCCCACTCGAGACGAGGCCTGACTCACCTGGGGAGACTCCAGAAGTACCCAAAGATCCATGTCAGCCCCTGAGAGGAATCCTCGGTTCCGGCCCTGACTCCACACAAGGTTTTTGACCCCGGTATCGACGGGAGAGGAATCCCGAGAGGCCCCCTAGCAACTCGCATGGGGACTGGCCTCTCCTGAGGCCACCAGGGCGGGTCCCTGAGGTCCCCGTTGTAACTCGAGAACACCTGCCGCAACTCGAGAAAATCCAGGAAGTTCTCCCTTCCAGGCGAGATGAGGCCTATTTCCGATGAGGCGTCTGGAGACTAATGACACCTAACCTCTGGGACTTGGAAAGGGTCTTTCACACCCTTGCTGCAACTCAAGAAGTTCACCGCCATACCCGTCTCCACTCGAGAGGAAGCACGATGGTCCCGCCCACATCCAGAGGAGCCCCGTTTCCCCCTCGTGGCTCGAAATGAGGGATCCTTTCCCTGCTTTCAACGGGAAAGAATTCCCGGCGTTCCCGTCGCATCTCAAGAGGTGGCACTCTCAACAGGAAAGGCGAGAGGAACTCCATGGTCGTACCACCATTCCACGAGTCCCCCAGATGTCTCAGTCCATTCCAGAGGAACCTCTTTGCCCTGCACTGGCTCATCTTTCACGCCGAGGATCGACTCACACCACGGTGGCACGTGGGACAGCCCTGTGGGAAAGCCTCGAGGGAAAGCCTCGAGGGAAAACCACAGATCCTTTGATCCATGCGACGGGAAGCGTGACATTGCTGCTACAGCCTGGAAGGAAAGCGCATGTGCATGCCCCAACTCGAGCCGAGCCCTGACTCCCTTGGGGAGACTCCAGACTTACCCAAAGATCCATGTCAGCCCCTGAGAGGAATCCTCGGTTCCGGCCCTGACTCCACACAAGGTTTTTGGCCCCGGTATCGACGGGAGAGGAATCCCGAGAGGCCCCCTAGCAACGCCCATGGGGACTGGCCTCTCCTGAGGCCACCAGGGCGGGTCCCTGAGGTCCCCGTCGTAACTCGAGAACACCTGCCGCAACTCGAGAAAATCCAGGAAGTTCTCCCTTCCAGGCGAGATGAGGCCTATTTCCGATGAGGCGTCTGGAGACTAATGACACCTAAACTCTGGAACTTCGAAAGGGTCTTTCACACCCTTGCTGCAACTCAAGAAGTTCACCGCCATATGCGTCTCCACTCGAGAGGAAGCACGATGGTCCCGCCCACATCCAGTGGAGCCCCGTTTCCCCCTCGTAGCTCGAGATGAGGGATCCTTTCCCTGCTTTCAACGGGAAAGAATTCCCGGCGTTCCCGTCGCATCTCAAGAGGAGGCACTCTCAACAGGAAAGGCGAGAGGAACTCCATGGTCGTACCACCATTCCAAGAGTCCCCCAGATGTCTCAGTCCATTCCAGAGGAACCTCTTTGCCCTGCACTGGCTCATCTTTCACGCCGAGGATCGACTCACACCACGGTGGCACGTGGGACAGCCCTGTGGGAAAGCCTCGAGGGAAAACCACAGATCCTTTGATCCACGCGACGGGAAGCGTGACATTGCTGCTACAGCCTGGAAGGAAAGCGCACGTGCATGCCCCCACTCGAGACGAGGCCTGACTCCCCTGGGGAGACTCCAGAAGTACCCAAAGATCCATGTCAGCCCCTGAGAGGAATCCTCGGTTCCGGCCCTGACTCCACACAAGGTTTTTGACCCCGGTATCGACGGGAGAGGAATCCCGAGAGGCCCCCTAGCAACTCGCATGGGGACTGGCCTCTCCTGAGGCCACCAGGGCGGGTCCCTGAGGTCCCCGTTGTAACTCGAGAACACCTGCCGCAACTCGAGAAAATCCAGGAAGTTCTCCCTTCCAGGCGAGATGAGGCCTATTTCCGATGAGGCGTCTGGAGACTAATGACACCTAACCTCTGGGACTTCGAAAGGGTCTTTCACACCCTTGCTGCAACTCAAGAAGTTCACCGCCATAACCGTCTCCACTCGAGAGGAAGCACGATGGTCCCGCCCACATCCAGAGGAGCCCCGTTTCCCCCTCGTGGCTCGAAATGAGGGATCCTTTCCCTGCTTTCAACGGGAAAGAATTCCCGGCGTTCCCGTCGCATCTCAAGAGGTGGCACTCTCAACAGGAAAGGCGAGAGGAACTCCATGGTCGTACCACCATTCCACGAGTCCCCCAGATGTCTCAGTCCATTCCAGAGGAACCTCTTTGCCCTGCACTGGCTCATCTTTCACGCCGAGGATCGACTCACACCACGGTGGCACGTGGGACAGCCCTGTGGGAAAGCCTCGAGGGAAAACCACAGATCCTTTGATCCACGCGACGGGAAGCGTGACATTGCTGCTACAGCCTGGAAGGAAAGCACACGTGCATGCCCCCACTCGAGACGAGGCCTGACTCCCCTGGGGAGACTCCAGAAGTACCCAAAGATCCATGTCAGCCCCTGAGAGGAATCCTCGGTTCCGGCCCTGACTCCACACAAGGTATTTGGCCCCAGTATCGACAGGAGAGGAATCCCGAGAGGCCCCCTAGCAACTCGCATGGGGACTGGCTGTTCTTGAGGCCACCAGGGCGGGTCCCTGAGGTCCCCGTCGTAACTCGAGAACACCTGCCGCAACTCGAGAAAATCCAGGAAGTTCTCCCTTCCAGGCGAGATGAGGCCTATTTCCGATGAGGCGTCTGGAGCCTAATGACACCTAACCTCTGGAACTTCGAAAGGGTCTTTCACACCCTTGCTGCAACTCAAGAAGTTCACCGCCATACCCGTCTCCACTCGAGAGGAAGCACGATGGTCCCGCCCACATCCAGAGGAGCCCCGTTTCCCCCTCGGAGCTCGAGATGAGGGATCCTTTCCCTGCTTTCAACGGGAAAGAATTCCCAGCGTTCCCGTCGCATCTCAAGAGGAGGCACTCTCAACAGGAAAGGCGAGAGGAACTCCATGGTCGTACCACCATTCCAAGAGTCCCCCAGATGCCTCAGTCCATTCCAGAGGAACCTCTTTGCCCAGCACTGGCTCATCTTTGACGCCGTGGATCGACTCACACCACGGTGGCACGTGGGACAGCCCTGCGGGAAAGCCTCGAGGGAAAGCCTCGAGGGAAAACCACAGATCCTTTGATGCACGCGACGGGAAGCGTGACATTGCTGCTACAGCCTGGAAGGAAAGCGCACGTGCATGCCCCCACTCGAGACGAGGCCTGACTCCCCTGGGGAGACTCCAGAAGTACCCAAAGATCCATGTCACCCCTGAGAGGAATCCTCGGTTCCGGCCCTGACTCCACACAAGGTTTTTGGCCCTAGTATCGACGGGAGAGGTATCCCGAGAGGCCCCCTAGCAACTCGCATAGGGACTGGCCTCTCCTGAGGCCATCAGGGCGGGTCCCTGTGGTACCCGTCGTAACTCGAGAACACCTGCCGCACCTCGAGAAAATCCGGGAAGTTCTCCCTTCCAGGCGAGATGAGGCCTATTTCCGATGAGGCGTCTGGAGACTAATGACACCTAACCTCTGGAACTTCGAAAGGGTCTTTCACAACCTTGCTGCAACTCAAGAAGTTCACCGCCATACCCGTGTCCACTCGAGAGGAAGCACGATGGTCCCGCCCACATCCAGAGGAGCCCCGTTTCCCCCTCGTAGCTCGAGATGAGGGATCCTTTCCCTGCTTTCAACGGGAAAGAATTCCCGGCGTTCCCGTCGCATCTCAAGAGGAGGCACTCTCAACAGGAAAGGCGAGAGGAACTCCATGGTCGTACCACCATTCCAAGAGTCCCCCAGATGTCTCAGTCCATTCCAGAGGAACCTCTTTGCCCTGCACTGGCTCATCTTTCACGCCGAGGATCGACTCACACCACGGTGGCACGTGGGACAGCCCTGTGGGAAAGCCTCGAGGGAAAACCACAGATCCTTTGATCCACGCCATGGGAAGCGTGACATTGCTGCTATAGCCTGGAAGGAAAGCGCACGTGCATGCCCCCACTCGAGACGAGGCCTGACTCCCCTGGGGAGACTCCAGAAGTACCCAAAGATCCATGTCAGCCCCTGAGAGGAATCCTCGGTTACGGCCCTGACTCCACACAAGGTTTTTGGCCCCGGTATCGACGGGAGAGGAATCCCGAGAGGCCCCCTAGCAACTCGCATAGGGACTGGCCTCTCCTGAGGCCACCAGGGCGGGTTCCTGAGGTCCCCGTCATAACTCGAGAACACCTGCCGCAACTCGAGAAAATCCAGGAAGTTCTCCCTTCCAGGCGAGATGAGGCCTATTTCCTATGAGGCGTCTGGAGACTAATGACACCTAACCTCTGGAACTTCGAAAGGGTCTTTCACACCCTTGCTGCAACTCAAGAAGTTCACCACCATACCTGTCTCCACTAGAGAGGAAGCACGATGGTCCCGCCCACATCCAGAGGAGCCCCGTTTCCCCCTCGTAGCTCGAGATGAGGGATCCTTTCCCTGCTTTCAACGGGGAAGAATTCCCGGCGTTCCCGTCGCATCTCAAGAGGAGGCACTCTCAACAGGAAAGGCGAGAGGAACTCCATGGTCGTACCACCATTCCAAGAGTCCCCCAGATGTCTCA
Organism: Capricornis sumatraensis; assembly: GCF_032405125.1. Taxonomy (NCBI): domain Eukaryota; kingdom Metazoa; phylum Chordata; class Mammalia; order Artiodactyla; family Bovidae; genus Capricornis; species Capricornis sumatraensis. The sequence goes on from NW_027184627.1 coordinate 895,692, forward strand.
GTCCATTCCAGAGGAACCTCTTTGCCCTGCACTGGCTCATCTTTCACGCCGAGGATCGACTCACACCACGGTGGCACGTGGGACAGCCCTGTGGGAAAGCCTCGAGGGAAAGCCTCGAGGGAAAACCACAGATCCTTGGATCCACGCGACAGGAAGCGTGACATTGCTGCTACAGCCTGGAAGGAAAGCGCACGTGCATGCCCCCACTCGAGACGAGGCCTGACTCCCCTGGGGAGACTCCAGAAGTACCCAAAGATCCATGTCAGCCCCTGAGAGGAATCCTCGGTTCCGGCCCTGACTCCACACAAGGTTTTTGGCCCCGGTATCGACGGGAGAGGAATCCCGAGAGGCCCCCTAGCACATCGCATGGGGACTGGCCTCTCCTGAGGCCACCAGGGCGGGTCCCTGAGGTCCCCGTCGTAACTCGAGAACACCTGCCGCAACTCGAGAAAATCCAGGAAGTTCTCCCTTCCAGGCGAGATGAGGCCTATTTCCGATGAGGCGTCTGGAGACTAATGACACCTAACATCTGGAACTTCGAAAGGGTCTTTCACACCCTTGCTGCAACTCAAGAAGTTCACCGCCATACCCGTGTCCACTCGAGAGGAAGCACGATGGTCCCGCCCACATCCAGAGGAGCCCCGTTTCCACCTCGTAGCTCGAGATGAGGGATCCTTTCCCTGCTTTCAACGGGAAAGAATTCCCGGCGTTCCCGTCGCATCTCAAGAGGAGGCACTCTCAACAGGAAAGGCGAGAGGAACTCCATGGTCGTACCACCATTCCAAGAGTCCCCCAGATGTCTCAGTCCATTCCAGAGGAACCTCTTTGCCCTGCACTGGCTCATCTTTCACGCCGAGGATCGACTCACACCACGGTGGCACGTGGGACAGCCCTGTGGGAAAGTCTCGAGGGAAAACCACAGATCCTTTGATACACGCCACGGGAAGCGTGACATTGCTGCTACAGCCTGGAAGGAAAGCGCACGTGCATGCCCCCACTCGAGTCGAGGCCTAACTCCGCTGGGGAGACTCCAGAAGTACCCAAAGATTCATGTCAGCCCCTGAGAGGAATCCTCGGTTCCGGCCCTGACTCCACACAAGCTTTTTGGCCCCGGTATCGAAGGGAGAGGAATCCCGAGAGGCCCCCTAGCACCTCGCATGGGGACTGGCCTCTCCTGAGGCCACCAGGGCGGGTCCCTGAGGTCCCCGTCTTAACTCGAGAACACCTGCCGCAACTCGAGAAAATCCAGGAAGTTCTCCCTTCCAGGCGAGATGAGGCCTATTTCCGATGAGGCGTCTGGAGACTAATGACACCTAACCTCTGGAACTTCGAAAGGGTCTTTCACACCCTTGCTGCAACTCAAGAAGTTCACCGCCATACCCGTCTCCACTCGAGAGGAAGCACGATGGTCCCGCCCACATCCAGAGGAGCCCCGTTTCCCTCTCGGAGCTCGAGATGAGGGATCCTTTCCTGCTTTCAACGGGAAGGAATTCCCGGCGTTCCCGTCGCATCTCAAGAGGAGGCACTCTCAACAGGAAAGGCGAGAGGAACTCCATGGTCGTACCACCATTCAAAGAGTCCCCCAGATGTCTCAGTCCATTCCAGAGGAACCTCTTTGCCCTGCACTGGCTCATCTTTCACGCCGAGGATCGACTCACACCACGGTGGCACGTGGTACAGCCCTGTGGGAAAGCCTCGAGGGAAAACCACAGATCCTTTGATCCACGCGACGGGAAGCGTGACATTGCTGCTACAGCCGGGAAGGAAAGCGCACGTGCATGCCCCCACTCGAGAAGAGGCCTAACTCCCCTGGGGAGACTCCAGAAGTACCCAAAGATCCATGTCAGCCCCTGAGAGGAATCCTCGGTTCCGGCCCTGACTCCACACAAGGTTTTTGGCCCCGGTATCGACGGGAGAGGAATCCCGAGAGGCCCCCTAGCACCTCGCATGGGGACTGGCCTCTCCTGAGGCCACCAGGGCGGGTCCCTGAGGTCCCCGTCGTAACTCGAGAACACCTGCCGCAACTCGAGAAAATCCAGGCAGTTCTCCCTTTCAGGCGAGATGAGGCCTATTTCCGATGAGGCGTCTGGAGACTAATGACACCTAACCTCTGGAACTTCGAAAGGGTCTTTCACACCCTTGCTGCAACTCAAGAAGTTCACCGCCATACCCGTCTCCACTCGAGAGGAAGCACGATGGTCCCGCCCACATCCAGAGGAGCCCCGTTTCCCCCTCGTATCTCGAGATGAGGGAACCTTTCCCTGCTTTAGACGGGAAAGAATTCCCGGCGTTCCCGTCGCATCTCAAGAGGAGGCACTCTCAACAGGAAAGGCGAGAGGAACTCCATGGTCGTACCACCATTCAAGGAGTCCCCAAGATGTCTCAGTCCATTCCAGAGGAACCTCTTTGCCCTGCACTGGCTCATCTTTCACGCCGAGGATCGACTCACACCACGGTGGCACGTGGGACAGCCCTGTGGGAAAGCCTCGAGGGAAAGCCTCGAGGGAAAACCACAGATCCTTTGATCCACGCGACAGGAAGCGTTACATTGCTGCTACCGCCTGGAAGGAAAGCGCACGTGCATGCCCCCACTCGAGACGAGGCCTGACTCCCCTGTGGAGACTCCAGAAGTACCCAAAGATCCATGTCAGCCCCTGAGAGGAATCCTCGGTTCCGGCCCTGACTCCACACAAGGTTTTTGGCCCCGGTATCGACGGGAGAGGAATCCCGAGAGGCCCCCTAGCACATCGCATGGAGACTGGCCTCTCCTGAGGCCACCAGGGCGGGTCCCTGAGTTCCCCGTCGTAACTCGAGAACACCTGCCGCAACTCGAGAAAATCCAGGAAGTTCTCCCTTCCAGGCGAGATGAGGCCTATTTCCGATGAGGCGTCTGGAGACTAATGACACCTAACCTCTGGAACTTCGAAAGGGTCTTTCACACCCTTGCTGCAACTCAAGAAGTTCACCGCCATACCCGTGTCCACTCGAGAGGAAGCACGATGGTCCCGCCCACATCCAGAGGAGCCCCGTTTCCCCCTCGTAGCTCGAGATGAGGGATCCTTTCCCTGCTTTCAACGGGAAAGAATTCCCGGCGTTCCCGTCGCATCTCAAGAGGAGGCACTCTCAACAGGAAAGGCGAGAGGAACTCCATGGTCGTACCACCATTCCAAGAGTCCCCCAGATGTCTCAGTCCATTCCAGAGGAACCTCTTTGCCCTGCACTGGCTCATCTTTCACGCCGAGGATCGACTCACACCACGGTGGCACGTGGGACAGCCCTGTGGGAAAGTCTCGAGGGAAAACCACAGATCCTTTGATACACGCCACGGGAAGCGTGACATTGCTGCTACAGCCTGGAAGGAAAGCTCACGTGCATGCCCCCACTCGAGTCGAGGCCTGACTCCCCTGGGGAGACTCCAGAAGTACCCAAAGATCCATGTCAGCCCCTGAGAGGAATCCTCGGTTCCGGCCCTGAATCCACACAAGCATTTTGGCCCCGGTATCGACGGGAGAGGAATCCCGAGAGGCCCCCTAGCACCTCGCATGGGGACTGGCCTCTCCTGAGGCCACCAGGGCGGGTCCCTGAGGTCCCCGTCTTAACTCGAGAACACCTGCCGCAACTCGAGAAAATCCAGGAAGTTCTCCCTTCCAGGCGAGATGAGGCCTATTTCCGATGAGGCGTCTGGAGACTAATGACACCTAACCTTTGGAATTTCGAAAGGGTCTTTCACACCCTTGCTGCAACTCAAGAAGTTCACCGCCATACCCGTCTCCACTCGAGAGGAAGCACGATGGTCCCGCCCACATCCAGAGGAGCCCCGTTTCCCTCTCGGAGCTCGAGATGAGGGATCCTTTCCTGCTTTCAACGGGAAGGAATTCCCGGCGTTCCCGTCGCATCTCAAGAGGAGGCACTCTCAACAGGAAAGGCGAGAGGAACTCCATGGTCGTACCACCATTCCTAGAGTCCCCCAGATGTCTCAGTCCATTCCAGAGGAACCTCTTTGCCCTGCACTGGCTCATCTTTCACGCCGAGGATCGACTCACACCACGGAGGCACGTGGGACAGCCCTGTGGGAAAGCCTCGAGGGAAAGCCTCGAGGGAAAACCACAGATCCTTTGATCCACGCGACGGGAAGCGTGACATTGCTGCTACAGCCTGGAAGGAAAGCGCACGTGCATGCCCCCACTCGAGACGAGGCCTGTCTCCCCTGGCGAGACTCCAGAAGTACCCAAAGATCCATATAAGCCCCTGAGATGAATCCTCGGTTCCGACCCTGACTCCACACAAGGTTTTTGGCCTTGGTATCGACGGGAGAGGAATCCCGAGAGGCCCCCTAGCACCTCGCATGGGGACTGGCCTCTCCTGAGGCCACCAGGGCGGGTCTCTGAGGTCCCCGTCGTAACTCGAGAACACCTGCCGCAACTCGAGAAAATCCAGGAAGTTCTCCCTTCCAGGCGAGATGAGGCCTATTTCAGATGAGGCGTCTGGAGACTAATGACACCTAACCTCTGGAACTTCAAAAGGGTCTTTCACACCCTTGCTGCAACTCAAGAAGTTCACCGCCATACCCGTCTCCACTCGAGAGGAAGCACGATGGTCCCGCCCACATCCAGAGGAGCCCCGTTTCCCCCTCTTAGCTCGAGATGAGGGATCCTTTCCCTGCTTTCAACGGGAAAGAATTCCCGGTGTTCCCGTCGTATCTCAAGAGGAGGCACTCTCAACAGGAAAGGCGAGAGGAACTCCATGGTCGTACCACCATTCCAAGAGTCCCCCAGATGTCTCAGTCCATTCCAGAGGAACCTCTTTGCCCTGCACTGGCTAATCTTTCACGCCGAGGATCGACTCACACCACGGTGGCACGTGGGACAGCCCTGTGGGAAAGCCTCGAGGGAAAGCCTCGAGGGAATACCACAGATCCTTTGATCCACGCGACGGGAAGCGTGACATTGCTGCTACAGCCTGGAAGGAAAGCGCACGTGCATGCCCCCACTCGAGTCGAGGCCTGACTCCCCTGGGGAGACTCCAGAAGTACCCAAAGATCCATGTCAGCCCCTGAGAGGAATCCTCGGTTCCGGCCCTGACTCCACACAAGCGTTTTGGCCCCGGTATCGACGGGAGAGGAATCCCGAGAGGCCCCCTAGCACCTCGCATGGGGACTGGCCTCTCCTGAGGCCACCAGGGCGGGTCCCTGAGGTCCCCGTCTTAACTCGAGAACACCTGCCGCAACTCGAGAAAATCCAGGAAGTTCTCCCTTCCAGGCGAGATGAGGCCTATTTCCGATGAGGAGTCTGGAGACTAATGACACCTAACCTTTGGAATTTCGAAAGGGTCTTTCACACCCTTGCTGCAACTCAAGAAGTTCACCGCCATACCCGTCTCCACTCTAGAGGAAGCACGATGGTCCCGCCCACATCCAGAGGAGCCCCGTTTCCCTCTCGGAGCTCGAGATGAGGGATCCTTTCCTGCTTTCAACGGGAAGGAATTCCCGGCGTTCCCGTCGCATCTCAAGAGGAGGCACTCTCAACAGGAAAGGCGAGAGGAACTCCATGGTCGTACCACCATTCCTAGAGTCCCCGAGATGTCTCAGTCCATTCCAGAGGAACCTCTTTGCCCTGCACTGGCTCATCTTTCACGCCGAGGATCGACTCACACCACGGAGGCACGTGGGACAGCACTGTGGGAAAGCCTCGAGGGAAAGCCTCGAGGGAAAACCACAGATCCTTTGATCCACGCGACGGGAAGCGTGACATTGCTGCTACAGCCTGGAAGGAAAGCGCACGTGCATGCCCCCACACGAGACGAGGCCTGTCTCCCCTGGCGAGACTCCAGAAGTACCCAAAGATCCATATAAGCCCCTGAGAGGAATCCTCGGTTCCGACCCTGACTCCACACAAGGTTTTTGGCCTTGGTATCGACGGGAGAGGAATCCCGAGAGGCCCCCTAGCACCTCGAATGGGGACTGGCCTCTCCTGAGGCCACCAGGGCGGGTCCCTGAGGTCCCCGTCGTAACTCGAGAACACCTGCCGCAACTCGAGAAAATCCAGGAAGTTCTCCCTTCCAGGCGAGATGAGGCCTATTTCCGATGAGGCGTCTGGAGACTAATGACACCTAACCTCTCGAACTTCGAAAGGGTCTTTCACACCCTTGCTGCAACTCAAGAAGTTCACCGCCATACACGTCTCCACTCGAGAGGAAGCACGATGGTCCCGCCCACATCCAGAGGAGCCCCGTTTCCCCCTCTAAGCTCGAGATGAGGGATCCTTTCCCTGCTTTCAACGGGAAAGAATTCCCGGCGTTCCCGTCGCATCTCAAGAGGAGGCACTCTCAACAGGAAAGGCGAGAGGAACTCCATGGTCGTACCACCATTCCAAGAGTCCCCCAGATGTCTCAGTCCATTCCAGAGGAACCTCTTTGCCCTGCACTGGCTCATCTTTCACGCCGAGGATCGACTCACACCACGGTGGTACGTGGGACAGCCCTGCGGGAAAGCCTCGAGGGAAAGCCTCGAGGGAAAACCACAGATCCTTTGATGCACGCGACGGGAAGCGTGACATTGCTGCTACAGCCTGGAAGGAAAGCGCACGTGCATGCCCCCACTCGAGACGAGGCCTGACTCCCCTGGGGAGACTCCAGAAGTACCCAAAGATCCATGTCACCCCTGAGAGGAATCCTCGGTTCCGGCCCTGACTCCACACAAGGTTTTTGGCCCTAGTATCGACGGGAGAGGAATCCCGAGAGGCCCCCTAGCAACTCGCATGGGGACTGGCCTCTCCTGAGGCCATCAGGGCGGGTCCCTGTGGTACCCGTCGTAACTCGAGAACACCTGCCGCACCTCAAGAAAATCCAGGAAGTTCTCCCTTCCAGGCGAGATGAGGTCTATTTCCGATGAGGCATCTGGAGACTGACACGTAACCTCTGGAACTTCGAAAGGGTCTTTCACACCCTTGCTGCAACTCAAGAAGTTCACCGCCATACCCGTCTCCACTCGAGAGGAAGCACGATGGTCCTACCCACATCCAGAGGAGCCCCGTTTCCCCCTCGTAGCTCGAGATGAGGGATCCTTTCCCTGCTTTCAACGGGAAAGAATTCCCGGCGTTCCCGTCGCATCTCAAGAGGAGGCACTCTCAACAGGAAAGGCGAGAGGAACTCCATGGTCGTACCACCATTCCAAGAGTCCCCCAGATGTCTCAGTCCATTCCAGAGGAACCTCTTTGCCCTGCACTGGCTCATCTTTCACGCCGAGGATCGACTCACACCACGGTGGAACGTGGGACAGCCCTGCGGGAAAGCCTCGAGGGAAAGCCTCGAGGGAAAACCACAGATCCTTTGATCCACGCCACGGGAAGCGTGACATTGCTGCTACAGCCTGGAAGGAAAGCACACGTGCATGCCCCCACTCGAGACGAGGCCTGACTCCCCTGGGGAGACTCCAGAAGTACCCAAAGATCCATGTCAGCCCCTGAGAGGAATCCTCGGTTCTGGCCCTGACTCCACACAAGGTTTTTGGCCCCGGTATCGACGGGAGAGGAATCCCGAGAGGCCCCCTAGCAACTCGCATGGGGACTGGCTGTTCTTGAGGCCACCAGGGCGGGTCCCTGAGGTCCCCGTCGTAACTCGAGAACACCTGCCGCAACTCGAGAAAATCCAGGAAGTTCTCCCTTCCAGGCGAGATGAGGCCTATTTCCGATGAGGCGTCTGGAGACTAATGACACCTAACCTCTGGAACTTCGAAAGGGTCTTTCACACCCTTGCTGCAACTCAAGAAGTTCACCGCCATACCCGTCTCCACTCGAGAGGAAGCACGATGGTCCCGCCCACATCCAGAGGAGCCCCGTTTCCCCCTCGGAGCTCGAGATGAGGGATCCTTTCCCTGCTTTCAACGGGAAAGAATTCCCGGCGTTCCCGTCGCATCTCAAGAGGAGGCACTCTCAACAGGAAAGGCGAGAGGAACTCCATGGTCGTACCACCATTCCAAGAGTCCCCCAGATGTCTCAGTCCATTCCAGAGGAACCTCTTTGCCCTGCACTGGCTAATCTTTCACGCCGAGGATCGACTCACACCACGGTGGCACGTGGGACAGCCCTGTGGGAAAGCCTCGAGGGAAAGCCTCGAGGGAATACCACAGATCCTTTGATCCACGCGACGGGAAGCGTGACATTGCTGCTACAGCCTGGAAGGAAAGCGCACGTGCATGCCCCCACTCGAGTCGAGGCCTGACTCCCCTGGGGAGACTCCAGAAGTACCCAAAGATCCATGTCAGCCCCTGAGAGGAATCCTCGGTTCCGGCCCTGACTCCACACAAGCTTTTTGGCCCCGGTATCGACGGGAGAGGAATCCCGAGAGGCCCCCTAGCACCTCGCATGGGGACTGGCCTCTCCTGAGGCCACCAGGGCGGGTCCCTGAGGTCCCCGTCTTAACTCGAGAACACCTGCCGCAACTCGAGAAAATCCAGGAAGTTCTCCCTTCCAGGCGAGATGAGGCCTATTTCCGATGAGGAGTCTGGAGACTAATGACACCTAACCTTTGGAATTTCGAAAGGGTCTTTCACACCCTTGCTGCAACTCAAGAAGTTCACCGCCATACCCGTCTCCACTCGAGAGGAAGCACGATGGTCCCGCCCACATCCAGAGGAGCCCCGTTTCCCTCTCGGAGCTCGAGATGAGGGATCCTTTCCTGCTTTCAACGGGAAGGAATTCCCGGCGTTCCCGTCGCATCTCAAGAGGAGGCACTCTCAACAGGAAAGGCGAGAGGAACTCCATGGTCGTACCACCATTCCTAGAGTCCCCGAGATGTCTCAGTCCATTCCAGAGGAACCTCTTTGCCCTGCACTGGCACATCTTTCACGCCGAGGATCGACTCACACCACGGAGGCACGTGGGACAGCACTGTGGGAAAGCCTCGAGGGAAAGCCTCGAGGGAAAACCACAGATCCTTTGATCCACGCGACGGGAAGCGTGACATTGCTGCTACAGCCTGGAAGGAAAGCGCACGTGCATGCCCCCACACGAGACGAGGCCTGTCTCCCCTGGCGAGACTCCAGAAGTACCCAAAGATCCATATAAGCCCCTGAGAGGAATCCTCGGTTCCGACCCTGACTCCACACAAGGTTTTTGGCCCTGGTATCGACGGGAGAGGAATCCCGAGAGGCCCCCTAGCACCTCGAATGGGGACTGGCCTCTCCTGAGGCCACCAGGGCGGGTCCCTGAGGTCCCCGTCGTAACTCGAGAACACCTGCCGCAACTCGAGAAAATCCAGGAAGTTCTCCCTTCCAGGCGAGATGAGGCCTATTTCCGATGAGGCGTCTGGAGACTAATGACACCTAACCTCTCGAACTTCGAAAGGGTCTTTCACACCCTTGCTGCAACTCAAGAAGTTCACCGCCATACACGTCTCCACTCGAGAGGAAGCACGATGGTCCCGCCCACATCCAGAGGAGCCCCGTTTCCCCCTCTAAGCTCGAGATGAGGGATCCTTTCCCTGCTTTCAACGGGAAAGAATTCCCGGCGTTCCCGTCGCATCTCAAGAGGAGGCACTCTCAACAGGAAAGGCGAGAGGAACTCCATGGTCGTACCACCATTCCAAGAGTCCCCCAGATGTCTCAGTCCATTCCAGAGGAACCTCTTTGCCCTGCACTGGCTCATCTTTCACGCCGAGGATCGACTCACACCACGGTGGTACGTGGGACAGCCCTGCGGGAAAGCCTCGAGGGAAAGCCTCGAGGGAAAACCACAGATCCTTTGATGCACGCGACGGGAAGCGTGACATTGCTGCTACAGCCTGGAAGGAAAGCGCACGTGCATGCCCCCACTCGAGACGAGGCCTGACTCCCCTGGGGAGACTCCAGAAGTACCCAAAGATCCATGTCACCCCTGAGAGGAATCCTCGGTTCCGGCCCTGACTCCACACAAGGTTTTTGGCCCTAGTATCGACGGGAGAGGAATCCCGAGAGGCCCCCTAGCAACTCGCATGGGGACTGGCCTCTCCTGAGGCCATCAGGGCGGGTCCCTGTGGTACCCGTCGTAACTCGAGAACACCTGCCGCACCTCAAGAAAATCCAGGAAGTTCTCCCTTCCAGGCGAGATGAGGTCTATTTCCGATGAGGCATCTGGAGACTGACACGTAACCTCTGGAACTTCGAAAGGGTCTTTCACACCCTTGCTGCAACTCAAGAAGTTCACCGCCATACCCGTCTCCACTCGAGAGGAAGCACGATGGTCCTACCCACATCCAGAGGAGCCCCGTTTCCCCCTCGTAGCTCGAGATGAGGGATCCTTTCCCTGCTTTCAACGGGAAAGAATTCCCGGCGTTCCCGTCGCATCTCAAGAGGAGGCACTCTCAACAGGAAAGGCGAGAGGAACTCCATGGTCGTACCAACATTCCAAGAGTCCCCCAGATGTCTCAGTCCATTCCAGAGGAACCTCTTTGCCCTGCACTGGCTCATCTTTCACGCCGAGGATCGACTCACACCACGGTGGAACGTGGGACAGCCCTGCGGGAAAGCCTCGAGGGAAAGCCTCGAGGGAAAACCACAGATCCTTTGATCCACGCCACGGGAAGCGTGACATTGCTGCTACAGCCTGGAAGGAAAGCACACGTGCATGCCCCCACTCGAGACGAGGCCTGACTCCCCTGGGGAGACTCCAGAATTACCCAAAGATCCATGTCAGCCCCTGAGAGGAATCCTCGGTTCCGGCCCTGACTCCACACAAGGTTTTTGGCCCCGGTATCGACGGGAGAGGAATCCCGAGAGGCCCCCTAGCAACTCGCATGGGGACTGGCTGTTCTTGAGGCCACCAGGGCGGGTCCCTGAGGTCCCCGTCGTAACTCGAGAACACCTGCCGCAACTCGAGAAAATCCAGGAAGTTCTCCCTTCCAGGCGAGATGAGGCCTATTTCCGATGAGGCGTCTGGAGACTAATGACACCTAACCTCTGGAACTTCGAAAGGGTCTTTCACACCCTTGCTGCAACTCAAGAAGTTCACCGCCATACCCGTCTCCACTCGAGAGGAAGCACGATGGTCCCGCCCACATCCAGAGGAGCCCCGTTTCCCCCTCGGAGCTCGAGATGAGGGATCCTTTCCCTGCTTTCAACGGGAAAGAATTCCCGGCGTTCCCGTCGCATCTCAAGAGGAGGCACTCTCAACAGGAAAGGCGAGAGGAACTCCATGGTCGTACCACCATTCCAAGAGTCCCCCAGATGTCTCAGTCCATTCCAGAGGAACCTCTTTGCCCTGCACTGGCTCATCTTTGACGCCGAGGATCGACTCACACCACGGTGGCACGTGGGACAGCCCTGCGGGAAAGCCTCGAGGGAAAGCCTCGAGGGAAAACCACAGATCTTTTGATGCACGCGATGGGAAGCGTGACATTGCTGCTACAGCCTGGAAGGAAAGCGCACGTGCATGCCCCCACTCGAGACGAGGCCTGACTCCTCTGGGGAGACTCCAGAAGTACCCAAAGATCCATGTCACCCCTGAGAGGAATCCTCGGCTCCGGCCCTGACTCCACACAAGGTTTTTGGCCCTAGTATCGACGGGAGAGGAATCCCGAGAGGCCCACTAGCAACTCGCATGGGGACTGGCCTCTCCTGAGGCCATCAGGGCGGGTCCCTGTGGTACCCGTCGTAACTCGAGAACACCTGCCGCACCTCGAGAAAATCCAGGAAGTTCTCCCTTCCAGGCGAGATGAGGTCTATTTCCGATGAGGCATCTGGAGACTGACACGTAACCTCTGGAACTTCGAAAGGGTCTTTCACACCCTTGCTGCAACTCAAGAAGATCACCGCCATATGCGTCTCCACTCGAGAGGAAGCACGATGGTCCCGCCCACATCCAGTGGAGCCCCGTTTCCCCCTCGTAGCTCGAGATGAGGGATCCTTTCCCTGCTTTCAACGGGAAAGAATTCCCGGCGTTCCCGTCGCATCTCAAGAGGAGGCACTCTCAACAGGAAAGGCGAGAGGAACTCCATGGTCGTACCACCATTCCAAGAGTCCCCCAGATGTCTCAGTCCATTCCAGAGGAACCTCTTTGCCCAGCACTGGCTCATCTTTGACGCCGTGGATCGACTCACACCACGGTGGCACGTTGGACAGCCCTGCGGGAAAGCCTCGAGGGAAAGCCTCGAGGGAAAACCACAGATCCTTTGATGCACGCGACGGGAAGCGTGACATTGCTGCTACAGCCTGGAAGGAAAGCGCACGTGCATGCCCCCACTCGAGACGAGGCCTGACTCCCCTGGGGAGACTCCAGAAGTACCCAAAGATCCATGTCACCCCTGTGAGGAGTCCTCGGTTCCGGCCCTGACTCCACACAAGGTTTTTGGCCCTAGTATCGACGGGAGAGGAATCCCGAGAGGCCCCCTAGCAACTCGCATGGGGACTGGCCTCTCCTGAGGCCATCAGGGCGGGGCCTGTGGTACCCGTCGTAACTCGAGAACACCTGCCGCACCTCGAGAAAATCCAGGAAGTTCTCCCTTCCAGGCGAGATGAGGCCTATTTCCGATGAGGCGTCTGGAGACTAATGACACCTAACCTCTGGAACTTCGAAAGGGTCTTTCACACCCTTGCTGCAACTCAAGAAGTTCACCGCCATACCCGTCTCCACTCGAGAGGAAGCACGATGGTCCCGCCCACATCCAGAGGAGCCCCGTTTCCCCCTCGGAGCTCGAGATGTGGTATCCTTTCCCTGCTTTCAACGGGAAAGAATTCCAGGCGTTCCCGTCGCATCTCAAGAGTAGGCACTCTCAACAGGAAAGGCGAGAGGAACTCCAGGGTCGTACCACCATTCCAAGAGTCCCCCAGATGTCTCAGTCCATTCCAGAGGAACCTCTTTGCCCTGCACTGGCTCATCTTCCACGCCGAGGATCGACTCACACCACGGTGGCACGTGGGACAGCCCTGTGGGAAAGCCTCGAGGGAAAGCCTCGAGGGAAAACCACAGATCCTTTGATGCACGCGACGGGAAGTGTGACATTGCTGCTACAGCCTGGAAGGAAAGCGCACGTGCATGCCCCCACTGGAGACGAGGCCTGACTCCCCTGGGGAGACTCCAGAAGTACCCAAAGATCCATGTCAGCCCCTGAGAGGAATCCTCGGTTCCGGCCTTGACTCCACACAAGGTTTTTGGCCCTGGTATCGACGGGAGAGGAATCCCGAGAGGCACCCTAGCAACTCGCATGGGGACTGGCCTCTCCTGAGGCCACCAGGGCGGGTCCCTGAGGTCCCCGTCGTAACTCGAGAACACCTGCCGCAACTCGAGAAAATCCAGGAAGTTCTCCCTTCCAGGCGAGATGAGGCCTATTTCCGATGAGGCGTCTGGAGACTAATGACACCTAACCTCTGGAACGTCGAAAGGGTCTTTCACACCCTTGCTGCAACTCAAGAAGTTCACCGCCATACCCGTCTCCACTCGAGAGGAAGCACGATGGTCCCGCCCACATCCAGAGGAGCCCCGTTTCCCCCTCGGAGCTCGAGATGAGGGATCCTTTCCCTGCTTTCAACGGGAAAGAATTCCCGGCGTTCCCGTCGCATCTCAAGAGGAGGCACTCTCAACAGGAAAGGCGAGAGGAACTCCATGGTCGTACCACCTTTCCAAGAGTCCCCCAGATGTCTCAGTCCATTCCAGAGGAACCTCTTTGCCCTGCACTGGCTCATCTTTCACGCTGAGGATCGACTCACACCACGGTGGCACGTGGGACAGCCCTGTGAGAAAGCCTCGAGGGAAAGCCTCGAGGGAAAACCACAGATCCTTTGATGCACGCGACGGGAAGCGTGACATTGCTGCTACAGCCTGGAAGGAAAGCGCACGTGCATGTCCCCACTCGAGACGAGGCCTGACTCCCCTGGGGAGACTCCAGAAGTGCCCAAAGATCCATGTCACCCCTGAGAGGAATCCTCGTTTCCGGCCCTGACTGCACACAAGGTTTTTGGCCCCGGTATCGACGGGAGAGGAATCCCGAGAGGCCCCCTAGCACCTCGCATGGGGACTGGCCTCTCCTGAGGCCACCAGGGCGGGTCCCTGAGGTCCCCGTCGTAACTCGAGAACACCTGCCGCAACTCGAGAAAATCCAGGAAGTTCTCCCTTCCAGGCGAGATGAGGCCTATTTCCGATGAGGCGTCTGGAGACTAATGACACCCAACCTCTGGAACTTCGAAAGGGTCTTTCACACCCTTGCTGCTACTCAAGAAGTTCACCTCCTTGCTCGTCTCCACTCGAGAGGAAGCACGATGGTCCCGCCCACATCCAGAGGAGCCCCGTTTCCCCCTAGTAGCTAGAGATGAGGGATCCTTTCCCTGCTTTCAACGGGAAAGAATTCCCGGCATTCCTGTCGCATCTCAAGAGGAGGCACTCTCAACAGGAAAGGCGAGAGGAACTCCATGGTCGTACCACCATTCCAAGAGTCCCCCAGATGTCTGAGTCCATTCCAGAGGAACCTCTTTGCCCTGCACTGGCTCATCTTTCATGCCGAGGATCGACTCACACCACGGTGGCACGTGGGACAGCCCTGTGGGAAAGCCTCGAGGGAAAGCCTCGAGGGAAAACCACAGATCCTTTGATCCACGCGACGGGAAGCGTGACATTGCTGCTACAGCCTGGAAGGAAAGCACACGTGCATGCCCCCACTCGAGACGAGGCCTGACTCCCCTGGGGAGACTCCAGAAGTACCCAAAGATCCATGTCAGCCCCTGAGAGGAATCCTCGGTTCCGGCCCTGACTCCACACAAGGTTTTTGGCCCCGGTATCGACGGGAGAGGAATCCCGAGAGGCCCCCTAGCAACTCGCATGGGGACTGGCTGTTGTTGAGGCCACCAGGGCGGGTCCCTGAGGTCCCCGTCGTAACTCGAGAACACCTGCCGCAACTCGAGAAAATCCAGGAAGTTCTCCCTTCCAGGCGAGATGAGGCCTATTTCCGATGAGGCGTCTGGAGACTAATGACACCTAACCTCTGGAACTTCGAAAGGGTCTTTCACACCCTTGCTGCAACTCAAGAAGTTCACCGCCATACCCGTCTCCACTCGAGAGGAAGCACGATGGTCCCGCCCACATCCAGAGGAGCCCCGTTTCCCCCTCGGAGCTCGAGATGTGGGATCCTTTCCCTGCTTTCAACGGGAAAGAATTCCAGGCGTTCCCGTCGCATCTCAAGAGTAGGCACTCTCAACAGGAAAGGCGAGAGGAACTCCAGGGTCGTACCACCATTCCAAGAGTCCCCCAGATGTCTCAGTCCATTCCAGAGGAACCTCTTTGCCCTGCACTGGCTCATCTTCCACGCCGAGGATCGACTCACACCACGGTGGCACGTGGGACAGCCCTGTGGGAAAGCCTCGAGGGAAAGCCTCGAGGGAAAACCACAGATCCTTTGATGCACGCGACGGGAAGTGTGACATTGCTGCTACAGCCTGGAAGGAAAGCGCACGTGCATGCCCCCACTGGAGACGAGGCCTGACTCCCCTGGGGAGACTCCAGAAGTACCCAAAGATCCATGTCAGCCCCTGAGAGGAATCCTCGGTTCCGGCCTTGACTCCACACAAGGTTTTTGGCCCCGGTATCGACGGGAGAGGAATTCCGAGAGGCACCCTAGCAACTCGCATGGGGACTGGCCTCTCCTGAGGCCACCAGGGCGGGTCCCTGAGGTCCCCGTCGTAACTCGAGAACACCTGCCGCAAATCGAGAAAATCCTGGAAGTTCTCCCTTCCAGGCGACATGAGGCCTATTTCCGATGAGGCGTCTGGAGACTAATGACACCTAACCTCTGGAACTTCGAAAGGGTCTTTCACACCCTTGCTGCAACTCAAGAAGTTCAGCGCCATACCCGTGTCCACTCGAGAGGAAGCACGATGGTCCCGCCCACATCCAGAGGAGCCCCGTTTCACCCTCGTAGCTCGAGATGAGGGATCCTTTCCCTGCTTTCAACGGGAAAGAATTCCCGGCGTTCCCGTCCCATCTCAAGAGGAGGCACTCTCAACAGGAAAGGCGAGAGGAACTCCATGGTCGTACCACCATTCCAAGAGTCGCCCAGATGTCTCAGTCCATTCCAGAGGAACCTCTTTGCCCTGCACTGGCTCATCTTTCACGCCGAGGATCGACTCACACCACGGTGGCACGTGGGACAGCCCTGCTGGAAAGCCTCGAGGGAAAGCCTCGAGGGAAAACCACAGATCCTTTGATGCACTCGACGGGAAGCGTGACATTGCTGCTACAGCCTGGAAGGAAAGCGCACGTGCATGCCCCCACTCGAGACGAGGCCTGACTCCCCTGGGGAGACTCCAGAAGTACCCAAAGATCCATGTCAGCCCCTGAGAGGAATCCTCGGTTCCAGCCCTGACTCCACACAAGGTTTTTGGCCCCGGTATCGACGGGAGAGGAATCCCGAGAGGCCCCCTAGCAACTCGCATGGGGACTGGCCTCTCCTGAGGCCACCAGGGCGGGTCCCTGAGGTCCCCGTCGTAACTCGAGAACACCTGCCGCAACTCGAGAAAATCCAGGAAGTTCTCCCTTCCAGGCGAGATGAGGCCTATTTCCGATGAGGCGTCTGGAGACTAATGACACCTAACCTCTGGAACGTCGAAAGGGTCTTTCACACCCTTGCTGCAACTCAAGAAGTTCACCGCCATACCCGTCTCCACTCGAGAGGAAGCACGATGGTCCCGCCCACATCCAGAGGAGCCCCGTTTCCCCCTCGGAGCTCGAGATGAGGGATCCTTTCCCTGCTTTCAACGGGAAAGAATTCCCGGCGTTCCCGTCGCATCTCAAGAGGAGGCACTCTCAACAGGAAAGGCGAGAGGAACTCCATGGTCGTACCACCATTCCAAGAGTCCCCCAGATGTCTCAGTCCATTCCAGAGGAACCTCTTTGCCCTGCACTGGCTCATCTTTCACGCCAAGGATCGACTCACACCACGGTGGCACGTGGGACAGCCCTGTGGGAAAGCCTCGAGGGAAAGCCTCGAGGGAAAACCACAGATCCTTTGATGCACGCGACGGGAAGCGTGACATTGCTGCTACAGCCTGGAAGGAAAGCGCACGTGCATGTCCCCACTCGAGACGAGGCCTGACTCCCCTGGGGAGACTCCAGAAGTGCCCAAAGATCCATGTCACCCCTGAGAGGAATCCTCGGTTCCGGCCCTGACTCCACACAAGGTTTTTGGCCCCGGTATCGACGGGAGAGGAATCCCGAGAGTCCCCCTAGCAACTCGCATGGGGACTGGCCTCTCCTGAGGCCACCAGGGCGGGTCCCTGAGGTCCCCGTCATAACTCGAGAACACCTGCCGCAAATCGAGAATATCCAGGAAGTTCTCCCTTCCAGGCGAGATGAGGCCTATTTCCGATGAGGCGTCTGGAGACTAATGACACCTAACCTCTGGAATTTCGAAAGGGTCTTTCACACCCTTGCTGCAACTCAAGAAGTTCACCGCCATACCCGTGTCCACTCGAGAGGAAGCACGATGGTCCCGCCCACATCCAGAGGAGCCCCGTTTCCCCCTCGTAGCTCGAGATGAGGGATCCTTTCCCTGCTTTCAACGGGAAAGAATTCCCGGCGTTCCCGTCGCATCCAAAGAGGAGGCACTCTCAACAGGAAAGGCGAGAGGAACTCCATGGTCGTACCACCATTCCAAGAGTCCCCCAGATGTCTCAGTCCATTCCAGAGGAACCTCTTTGCCCTGCACTGGCTCATCTTTCACGCCGAGGATCGACTCACACCACGGTGGCACGTGGGACAGCCCTGTGGGAAAGCCTCGAGGGCAAGCCTCGAGGGAAAACCACAGATCCTTTGATGCACGCCACGGGAAGCGTGACATTGCTGCTACAGCCTGGAAGGAAAGCGCACGTGCATGCCCCCACTCGAGACGAGGCCTGACTCCCCTGGGGAGACTCCAGAAGTACCCAAAGATCCATGTCACCCCTGAGAGGAATGCTCGGTTCCGGCCCTGACTCCACACAAGGCTTTTGGCCCCGGTATCGACGGGAGAGGAATCCCGAGAGGCCCCCTAGCAACTCGCATGCGGACTGGCCTCTCCTGAGGCCACCAGGGCGGGTCCCTGAGGTCCCTGTCGTAACTCGAGAACACCTGCCGCAACTCGAGATAATCCAGGAAGTTCTCCCTTCCAGGCGAGATGAGCCCTATTTCCGATGAGGCGTCTGCAGACTAATGACACCTAAACTCTGGAACTTCGAAAGGGTCTTTCACACCCTTGCTGCAACTCAAGAAGTTCACCGCCATACCCGTGTCCACTCGGGAGGAAGCACGATGGTCCCGCCCACATCCAGAGGAGCCCCATTTCCCCCTCGGAGCTCGAGATGAGGGATCCTTTCCCTGCTTTCAACGGGAAAGAATTCCCGGCGTTCCCGTCGCATCTCAAGAGGAGGCACTCTCAACAGGAAAGGCGAGAGGAACTCCATGGTCATACCACCATTCCAAGAGTCCCCCAGATGTCTCAGTCCATTCCAGAGGAACCTCTTTGCCCTGCACTGGCTCATCTTTCACGCCGAGGATCGAATCACACCACGGTGGCACGTGGGACAGCCCTGTGGGAAAGCCTCGAGGGAAAACCACAGATCCTTTGATCCACGCGACGGGAAGCGTGACATTGCTGCTACAGCCTGGAAGGAAAGCACACGTGCATGCCCCTAATCGAGAAGAGGACTGACTCCCCTGGTGGGACTCCAGAAGTACACAAAGATCCATGTCAGCTCCTGAGAGGAATCCTCGGATCCAGCCCTGACTCCACACAAGGTTTTTGGACCCGGTATCGACGGGAGAGGAATCCCGAGAGGCCCCCTAGCAACTCGCATGGGGACTGGCCTCTCCTGAGGCCACCAGGGCGGGTCCCTGAGGTCCCCGTCGTAACTCGAGAACACCGGCCGCACCTCGAGAAAATCCGGGAAATTCTCCCTTCCAGGCGAGATGAGGCCTATTTCCGATGAGGAGTCTGGAGACTAATGACACCTAACCTCTGGAACTTCGAAAGGGTCTTTCACACCCTTGCTGCAACTCAAGAAGTTTACCGCCATACCCGTCTCCACACGAGAGAAAGCACGATGGTCCCACCCACATCCAGAGGAGCCCCGTTTCCCCCTCAGAGCTCGAGATGAGGGATCCTTTCCCTGCTTTCAACGGGAAAGAATTCCCGGCATTCCCGTCGCATCTCAAGAGGAGGCACTCTCAACAGGAAAGGCGAGAGGAACTCCATGGTCGTACCACCATTCCAAGAGTCCCCCAGATGTCTCAGTCCATTCCAGAGGAACCTCTTTGCCCTGCACTGGCTCATCTTTCACGCCGAGAATCGACTCACACCACGGTGGCACGTGGGACAGCCCTGTGGGAAAGCCTCGAGGGAAAGCCTAGAGGGAAAACCACAGATACTTTGATCCACGCGACGGGAAGCGTGACATTGCTGCTACAGCCTGGAAGGAAAGCGCACGTGCATGCCCCCACTCGAGACGAGGCCTGACTCCCCTGGGGAGACTCCAGAAGTACCCAAAGATCCATGTCAGCCCCTGAGAGGAATCCTCGGTTCCGGCCCTGACTCCACACAAGGTATTTGGCCCCAGTATCGACGGGAGAGGAATCCCGAGAGGCCCCCTAGCAACACGCATGGGGACTGGCCTCTCCTGAGGCCATCAGGGCGGGTCCCTGTGCTACCAGTCGTAACTCGAGAACACCTGCCGCACCTCGAGAAAATCCAGGAAGTTCTCCCTTCCAGGCGAGATGAGGTCTATTTCCGATGAGACGTCTGGAGACTGACACGTAACCTCTGGAACTTCGAAAGGGTCTTTCACACCCTTGCTGCAACTCAAGAAGTTCACCGCCATACCCGTCTCCACTCGAGAGGAAGCACGATGGTCCCGCCCACATCCAGAGGAGCCCCGTTTCCCCCTCGTAGCTCGAGATGAGGGATCCTTTCCCTGCTTTCAACGGGAAAGAATTCCCGGCGTTCCCGTCGCATCTCAAGAGGAGGCACTCTCAACAGGAAAGGCGAGAGGAACTCCATGGTCATACCACCATTCCAAGAGTCCCCCAGATGTCTCAGTCCATTCCAGAGGAACCTCTTTGCCCTGCACTGGCTCATCTTTCACGCCGAGGATCGACTCACACCACGGTGGCACGTGGGACAGCCCTGTGGGAAATCCTAGAGGGAAAGCCTCGAGGAAAAACCACAGATCCTTTGATCCACGCGACGGGAAGCGTGACATTCCTGCTACAGCCTGGAAGGAAAGCGCACGTGCATGCCCCCACTCGAGACGAGGCCTGACTCCCCTGGGGAGACTCCAGAAGTACCCAAAGATCCATGTCAGCACCTGAGAGGAATCCTCGGTTCCGGCCCTGACTCCACACAAGGCTTTTGGCCCCGGTATCGACGGGAGAGGAATCCCGAGAGGCCCCCTAGCAACTCGCATGGGGACTGGCCTCTCCTGAGGCCACCAGGGCGGGTCCCTGAGGTCCCCGTCGTAACTCGAGAACACCTGCCGCAACTCGAGAAAATCCAGGAAGTTCTCCCTTCCAGGCGAGATGAGGCCTATTTCCGATGAGGCGTCTGGAGACTAATGACACCTAACCTCTGGAACTTCGAAAGGGTATTTCACACCCTTGCTGCAACTCAAGAAGTTCACCGCCATACCCATCTCCACTCGAGAGGAAGCACGATGGTCCCGCCCACATCCAGAGGAGCCCCGTTTCCCCCTCGTAGCTCGAGATGAGGGATCCTTTCCCTGCTTTCAACGGGAAAGAATTCCCGGCGTTCCCGTCGCATCTCAAGAGGAGGCACTCTCAACAGGAAAGGCGAGAGGAACTCCATGGTCGTACCATCATTCAAAGAGTCCCCCAGATATCTCAGTCCATTCCAGAGCAACCTCTTTGCCCTGCACTGGCTCATCTTTCACGCCGAGGATCGACTCACACCACGGTGGCACGTGGGACAGCCCTGTGGTAAAGCCTCGAGGGAAAACCACAGATCCTTTGATCCACGCGACGGGAAGCGTGACATTGCTGCTACAGCCTGGAAGGAAAGCACACGTGCATGCCCCTAATCGAGAAGAGGACTGACTCCCCTGGTGGGACTCCAGAAGTACACAAAGATCCATGTCAGCTCCTGAGAGGAATCCTCGGATCCAGCCCTGACTCCACACAAGGTTTTTGGACCCGGTATCGACGGGAGAGGAATCCCGAGAGGCCCCCTAGCAACTCGCATGGGGACTGGCCTCTCCTGAGGCCACCAGGGCGGGTCCCTGAGGTCCCCGTCGTAACTCGAGAACACCGGCCGCACCTCGAGAAAATCCGGGAAATTCTCCCTTCCAGGCGAGATGAGGCCTATTTCCGATGAGGAGTCTGGAGACTAATGACACCTAACCTCTGGAACTTCGAAAGGGTCTTTCACACCCTTGCTGCAACTCAAGAAGTTTACCGCCATACCCGTCTCCACACGAGAGAAAGCACGATGGTCCCACCCACATCCAGAGGAGCCCCGTTTCCCCCTCAGAGCTCGAGATGAGGGATCCTTTCCCTGCTTTCAACGGGAAAGAATTCCCGGCATTCCCGTCGCATCTCAAGAGGAGGCACTCTCAACAGAAAAGGCGAGAGGAACTCCATGGTCGTACCACCATTCCAAGAGTCCCCCAGATGTCTCAGTCCATTCCAGAGGAACCTCTTTGCCCTGCACTGGCTCATCTTTCACGCCGAGGATCGACTCACACCACGGTGGCACGTGGGACAGCCCTGTGGGAAAGCCTCGAGGGAAAGCCTCGAGGGAAAACCACAGATCCTTTGATCCACAAGACGGGAAGCGTGACATTGCTGCTACAGCCTGGAAGGAAAGCGCACGTGCATGCCCCCACTCGAGACGAGGCCTGACTCCCCTGGGGAGACTCTAGAAGTACCCAAAGATCCATGTCAGCCCCTGAGAGGAATCCTCGGTTCCGGCCCTGAATCCACACAAGGTTTTTGGCCCCGGTATCGACGGGAGAGGAATCACGAGAGGGCCCCTAGCAACTCGCATGGAGACTGGCCGTTCCTGAGGCCATCAGGGCGGGTCCCTGTGGTACCCGTCGTAACTCGAGAACACCTGCCGCACCTCGAGAAAATTCAGGAAGTTCTCCCTTCCAGGCTAGATGAGGCCTATTTCCGATGAGGCGTCTGGAGACTAATGACACCTAACCTCTGGAACTTCGAAAGGGTCTTTCACACCCTTGCTGCAACTCAAGAAGTTCACCGCCATACCCGTCTCCACTCGAGAGGAAGCACGATGGTCCCGCCCACATCCAGAGGAGCCCCGTTTCCCCCTCAGAGCTCGAGATGAGGGATCCTTTCCCTGCTTTCAACGGGAAATAATTCCCGGCATTCCCGTCGCATCTCAAGAGGAGGCACTCTCAACAGGAAAGGCGAGAGGAACTCCATGGTCGTACCACCATTCCAAGAGTCCCCCAGATGTCTCAGTCCATTCCAGAGGAACCTCTTTGCCCTGCACTGGCTCATCTTTCACGCCGAGAATCGACTCACACCACGGTGGCACGTGGGACAGCCCTGTGGGAAAGCCTCGAGGGAAAGCCTAGAGGGAAAACCACAGATACTTTGATCCACGCGACGGGAAGCGTGACATTGCTGCTACAGCCTGGAAGGAAAGCGCACGTGCATGCCCCCACTCGAGACGAGGCCTGACTCCCCTGGGGAGACTCCAGAAGTACCCAAAGATCCATGTCAGCCCCTGAGAGGAATCCTCGGTTCCGGCCCTGACTCCACACAAGGTATTTGGCCCCAGTATCGACGGGAGAGGAATCCCGAGAGGCCCCCTAGCAACACGCATGGGGACTGGCCTCTCCTGAGGCCATCAGGGCGGGTCCCTGTGCTACCAGTCGTAACTCGAGAACACCTGCCGCACCTCGAGAAAATCCAGGAAGTTCTCCCTTCCAGGCGAGATGAGGTCTATTTCCGATGAGACGTCTGGAGACTGACACGTAACCTCTGGAACTTCGAAAGGGTCTTTCACACCCTTGCTGCAACTCAAGAAGTTCACCGCCATACCCGTCTCCACTCGAGAGGAAGCACGATGGTCCCGCCCACATCCAGAGGAGCCCCGTTTCCCCCTCGTAGCTCGAGATGAGGGATCCTTTCCCTGCTTTCAACGGGAAAGAATTCCCGGCGTTCCCGTCGCATCTCAAGAGGAGGCACTCTCAACAGGAAAGGCGAGAGGAACTCCATGGTCATACCACCATTCCAAGAGTCCCCCAGATGTCTCAGTCCATTCCAGAGGAACCTCTTTGCCCTGCACTGGCTCATCTTTCACGCCGAGGATCGACTCACACCACGGTGGCACGTGGGACAGCCCTGTGGGAAATCCTAGAGGGAAAGCCTCGAGGAAAAACCACAGATCCTTTGATCCACGCGACGGGAAGCGTGACATTCCTGCTACAGCCTGGAAGGAAAGCGCACGTGCATGCCCCCACTCGAGACGAGGCCTGACTCCCCTGGGGAGACTCCAGAAGTACCCAAAGATCCATGTCAGCACCTGAGAGGAATCCTCGGTTCCGGCCCTGACTCCACACAAGGTTTTTGGCCCCGGTATCGACGGGAGAGGAATCCCGAGAGGCCCCCTAGCAACTCGCATGGGGACTGGCCTCTCCTGAGGCCACCAGGGCGGGTCCCTGAGGTCCCCGTCGTAACTCGAGAACACCTGCCGCAACTCGAGAAAATCCAGGAAGTTCTCCCTTC
Organism: Capricornis sumatraensis; assembly: GCF_032405125.1. Classification (NCBI taxonomy): domain Eukaryota; kingdom Metazoa; phylum Chordata; class Mammalia; order Artiodactyla; family Bovidae; genus Capricornis; species Capricornis sumatraensis. The sequence goes on from NW_027184627.1 coordinate 919,388, forward strand.
CAGGCGAGATGAGGCCTATTTCCGATGAGGCGTCTGGAGACTAATGACACCTAACCTCTGGAACTTCGAAAGGGTATTTCACACCCTTGCTGCAACTCAAGAAGTTCACCGCCATACCCATCTCCACTCGAGAGGAAGCACGATGGTCCCGCCCACATCCAGAGGAGCCCCGTTTCCCCCTCGTAGCTCGAGATGAGGGATCCTTTCCCTGCTTTCAACGGGAAAGAATTCCCGGCGTTCCCGTCGCATCTCAAGAGGAGGCACTCTCAACAGGAAAGGCGAGAGGAACTCCATGGTCGTACCATCATTCAAAGAGTCCCCCAGATATCTCAGTCCATTCCAGAGCAACCTCTTTGCCCTGCACTGGCTCATCTTTCACGCCGAGGATCGACTCACACCACGGTGGCACGTGGGACAGCCCTGTGGGAAAGCCTCGAGGGAAAGCCTCGAGGGAAAACCACAGATCCTTTGATCCAGGCCACGGGAAGCGTGACATTGCTGCTACAGCCTGGAAGGAAAGCGCACGTGCATGCCCCCACTCGAGACGAGGCCTGACTCCCCTGGGGAGACTCCAGAAGTACCCAAAGATCCATGTCAGCCCCTGAGAGGAATCCTCGGTTCCGGCCCTGACTCCACACAAGGTTTTTGGCCCCGGTATCGACGGGAGGGGAATCCCGAGAGGCCCCCTAGCAACTCGCATGGGGACTGGCCTCTCCTGAGGCCACCAGGGCGGGTCCCTGAGGTCCCCGTCGTAACTCGAGAACACCTGCTGCAACTCGAGAAAATCCATGAAGTTCTCCCTTCCAGGCGAGATGAGGCCTATTTCCGATGAGGCGTCTGGAGAATAATGACACCTAACCTCTGGAACTTCGAAAGGGTCTTTCACACCCTTGCTGCAACTCAAGAAGTTCACCGCCATACCCGTCTCCACTCGAGAGGAAGCACGATGGTCCCGCCCACATCCAGAGGAGCCCCGTTTCCCCCTCGTAGCTCGAGATGAGGGATCCTTTCCCTGCTTTCAACGGGAAAGAATTCCCGGCGTTCCCGTCGCATCTCAAGAGGAGGCACTCTCAACAGGAAAGGCGAGAGGAATTCCATGGTCATACCACCATTCCAAGAGTCCCCCAGATGTCTCAGTCCATTCCAGAGGAACCTCTTTGCCCTGCACTGGCTCATCTTTCACGCCGAGGATCGACTCACACCACGGTGGCACGTGGGACAGCCCTGTGGGAAAACCTCGAGGGAAAGCCTCGAGGTAAAACCACAGATCCTTTGATCCAGGCCACGGGAAGCGTGACATTGCTGCTACAGCCTGGAAGGAAAGCGCACGTGCATGCCCCCACTCGAGACGAGGCCTGACTCCCCTGGGGAGACTCCAGAAGTACCCAAAGATCCATGTCAGCCCCTGAGAGGAATCCTCGGTTCCGGCCCTGAATCCACACAAGGTTTTTGGCCCCGGTATCGACGGGAGAGGAATCCCGAGAGGCCCCCTAGCAACTCGCATGGGGACTGGCCTCTCCTGAGGCCACCAGGGCGGGTCCCTGAGGTCCCCGTCGTAACTCGAGAACACCTGCCGCAACTCGAGAAAATCCAGGAAGTTCTCCCTTCCAGGCGAGATGTGGCCTATTTCCGATGAGGCGTCTGGAGACTAATGACACCTAACCTCTGGAACTTCGAAAGGGTATTTCACACCCTTGCTGCAACTCAAGAAGTTCACCGCCATACCCATCTCCACTCGAGAGGAAGCACGATGGTCCCGCCCACATCCAGAGGAGCCCCGTTTCCCCCTCGTAGCTCGAGATGAGGGATCCTTTCCCTGCTTTCAACGGGAAAGAATTCCCGGCGTTCCCGTCGCATCTCAAGAGGAGGCACTCTCAACAGGAAAGGCGAGAGGAACTCCATGGTCGTACCATCATTCAAAGAGTCCCCCAGATATCTCAGTCCATTCCAGAGCAACCTCTTTGCCCTGCACTGGCTCATCTTTCACGCCGAGGATCGACTCACACCACGGTGGCACGTGGGACAGCCCTGTGGGAAAGCCTCGAGGGAAAGCCTCGAGGGAAAACCACAGATCCTTTGATCCAGGCCACGGGAAGCGTGACATTGCTGCTACAGCCTGGAAGGAAAGCGCACGTGCATGCCCCCACTCGAGACGAGGCCTGACTCCCCTGGGGAGACTCCAGAAGTACCCAAAGATCCATGTCAGCCCCTGAGAGGAATCCTCGGTTCCGGCCCTGACTCCACACAAGGTTTTTGGCCCCGGTATCGACGGGAGGGGAATCCCGAGAGGCCCCCTAGCAACTCGCATGGGGACTGGCCTCTCCTGAGGCCACCAGGGCGGGTCCCTGAGGTCCCCGTCGTAACTCGAGAACACCTGCTGCAACTCGAGAAAATCCATGAAGTTCTCCCTTCCAGGCGAGATGAGGCCTATTTCCGATGAGGCGTCTGGAGAATAATGACACCTAACCTCTGGAACTTCGAAAGGGTCTTTCACACCCTTGCTGCAACTCAAGAAGTTCACCGCCATACCCGTCTCCACTCGAGAGGAAGCACGATGGTCCCGCCCACATCCAGAGGAGCCCCGTTTCCCCCTCGTAGCTCGAGATGAGGGATCCTTTCCCTGCTTTCAACGGGAAAGAATTCCCGGCGTTCCCGTCGCATCTCAAGAGGAGGCACTCTCAACAGGAAAGGCGAGAGGAACTCCATGGTCATACCACCATTCCAAGAGTCCCCCAGATGTCTCAGTCCATTCCAGAGGAACCTCTTTGCCCTGCACTGGCTCATCTTTCACGCCGAGGATCGACTCACACCACGGTGGCACGTGGGACAGCCCTGTGGGAAAACCTCGAGGGAAAGCCTCGAGGTAAAACCACAGATCCTTTGATCCAGGCCACGGGAAGCGTGACATTGCTGCTACAGCCTGGAAGGAAAGCGCACGTGCATGCCCCCACTCGAGACGAGGCCTGACTCCCCTGGGGAGACTCCAGAAGTACCCAAAGATCCATGTCAGCCCCTGAGAGGAATCCTCGGTTCCGGCCCTGAATCCACACAAGGTTTTTGGCCCCGGTATCGACGGGAGAGGAATCCCCAGAGGCCCCCTAGCAACTCGCATGGGGACTGGCCTCTCCTGAGGCCACCAGGGCGGGTCCCTGAGGTCCCCGTCGTAACTCGAGAACACCTGCCGCAACTCGAGAAAATCCAGGAAGTTCTCCCTTCCAGGCGAGATGAGGCCTATTTCCGATGAGGCGTCTGGAGACTAATGACACCTAACCTCTGGAACTTCGAAAGGGTCTTTCACACCCTTGCTGCAACTCAAGAAGTTCACCGCCATACCCGTCTCCACTCGAGAGGAAGCACGATGGTCCCGCCCACATCCAGAGGAGCCCCGTTTCCCCCTCGTAGCTCGAGATGAGGGATCCTTTCCCTGCTTTCAACGGGAAAGAATTCCCGGCGTTCCCGTCGCATCTCAAGAGGAGGCACTCTCAACAGGAAAGGCGAGAGGACCTCCATGTTCGTACCACCATTCTAAGAGTCCCCCAGATGTCTCAGTCCATTCCAGAGCAACCTCTTTGCCCTGCACTGGCTCATCTTTCACGCCGAGGATCGACTCACACCACGGTGGCACGTGGGACAGCCCTGTGGGAAAGCCTCGAGGGAAAGCCTCGAGGGAAAACCACAGATCCTTTGATCCAGGCCACGGGAAGCGTGACATTGCTGCTACAGCCTGGAAGGAAAGCGCACGTGCATGCCCCGACTCGAGACGAGGCCTGACTCCCCTGGGGAGACTCCAGAAGTACCCAAAGATCCATGTCAGCCCCTGAGAGGAATCCTCGGTTCCGGCCCTGACTCCACACAAGGTTTTTGGCCCCGGTATCGACGGGAGGGGAATCCCGAGAGGCCCCCTAGCAACTCGCATGGGGACTGGCCTCTCCTGAGGCCACCAGGGCGGGTCCCTGAGGTCCCCGTCGTAACTCGAGAACACCTGCCGCAACTCGAGAAAATCCATGAAGTTCTCCCTTCCAGGCGAGATGAGGCCTATTTCCGATGAGGCGTCTGGAGACTAATGACACCTAACCTCTGGAACTTCGAAAGGGTCTTTCACACCCTTGCTGCAACTCAAGAAGTTCACCGCCATACCCGTCTCCACTCGAGAGGAAGCACGATGATCCCGCCCACATCCAGAGGAGCCCCGTTTCCCCCTCGTAGCTCGAGGTGAGGGATCCTTTCCCTGCTTTCAACGGGAAAGAATTCCCGGCGTTCCCGTCGCATCTCAAGAGGAGGCACTCTCAACAGGAAAGGCGAGAGGAACTCCATGGTCATACCACCATTCCAAGAGTCCCCCAGATGTCACAGTCCATTCCAGAGGAACCTCTTTGCCCTGCACTGGCTCATCTTTCACGCCGAGGATCGACTCACACCACGGTGGCACGTGGGACAGCCCTGTGGGAAAACCTCGAGGGAAAGCCTCGAGGGAAAACCACAGATCCTTTGATCCAGGCCACGGGAAGCGTGACATTGCTGCTACAGCCTGGAAGGAAAGCGCACGTGCATGCCCCCACTCGAGACGAGGCCTGACTCCCCTGGGGAGACTCCAGAAGTATCCAAAGATCCATGTCAGCCCCTGAGAGGAATCCTCGGTTCCGGCCCTGACTCCACACAAGGTTTTTGGCCCCGGTATCGACGGGAGAGGAATCCCGAGAGGCCCCCTAGCACCTCGCATGGGGACTGGCCTCTCCTGAGGCCACCAGGGCGGGTCCCTGAGGTCCCCGTCGTAACTCGAGAACACCTGCCGCAACTCGAGAAAATCCAGGAAGTTCTCCCTTCCAGGCGAGATGAGGCCTATTTCCGATGAGGCGTCTGGAGACTAATGACACCTAACCTCTGGAACTTCGAAAGGGTCTTTCACACCCTTGCTGCAACTCAAGAAGTTCACCGCCATACCCGTCTCCACTCGAGAGGAAGCACGATGGTCCCGCCCACATCCAGAGGAGCCCCGTTTCCCCCTCGTAGCTCGAGATGAGGGATCCTTTCCCTGCTTTCAACGGGAAAGAATTCCCGGCGTTCCCGTCGCATCTCAAGAGGAGGCACTCTCAACAGGAAAGGCGAGAGGAACTCCATGGTCATACCACCATTCCAAGAGTCCCCCAGATGTCTCAGTCCATTCCAGAGGAACCTCTTTGCCCTGCACTGGCTCATCTTTCACGCCGAGGATCGACTCACACCACGGTGGCACGTGGGACAGCCCTGTGGGAAATCCTAGAGGGAAAGCCTCGAGGAAAAACCACAGATCCTTTGATCCACGCGACGGGAAGCGTGACATTCCTGCTACAGCCTGGAAGGAAAGCGCACGTGCATGCCCCCACTCGAGACGAGGCCTGACTCCCCTGGGGAGACTCCAGAAGTACCCAAAGATCCATGTCAGCACCTGAGAGGAATCCTCGGTTCCAGCCCTGACTCCACACAAGGTTTTTGGCCCCGGTATCGACGGGAGAGGAATCCCGAGAGGCCCCCTAGCAACTCGCATGGGGACTGGCCTCTCCTGAGGCCACCAGGGCGGGTCCCTGAGGTCCCCGTCGTAACTCGAGAACACCTGCCGCAACTCGAGAAAATCCAGGAAGTTCTCCCTTCCAGGCGAGATGAGGCCTATTTCCGATGAGGCGTCTGGAGACTAATGACACCTAACCTCTGGAACTTTGAAAGGGTCTTTCACACCCTTGCTGCAACTCAAGAAGTTCACCGCCATACCCATCTCCACTCGAGAGGAAGCACGATGGTCCCGCCCACATCCAGAGGAGCCCCGTTTCCCCCTCGTAGCTCGAGATGAGGGATCCTTTCCCTGCTTTCAACGGGAAAGAATTCCCGGCGTTCCCGTCGCATCTCAAGAGGAGGCACTCTCAACAGGAAAGGCGAGAGGAACTCCATGGTCGTACCATCATTCAAAGAGTCCCCCAGATATCTCAGTCCATTCCAGAGCAACCTCTTTGCCCTGCACTGGCTCATCTTTCACGCCGAGGATCGACTCACACCACGGTGGCACGTGGGACAGCCCTGTGGGAAAGCCTCGAGGGAAAGCCTCGAGGGAAAACCACAGATCCTTTGATCCAGGCCACGGGAAGCGTGACATTGCTGCTACAGCCTGGAAGGAAAGCGCACGTGCATGCCCCCACTCGAGACGAGGCCTGACTCCCCTGGGGAGACTCCAGAAGTACCCAAAGATCCATGTCAGCCCCTGAGAGGAATCCTCGGTTCCGGCCCTGACTCCACACAAGGTTTTTGGCCCCGGTATCGACGGGAGGGGAATCCCGAGAGGCCCCCTAGCAACTCGCATGGGGACTGGCCTCTCCTGAGGCCACCAGGGCGGGTCCCTGAGGTCCCCGTCGTAACTCGAGAACACCTGCTGCAACTCGAGAAAATCCATGAAGTTCTCCCTTCCAGGCGAGATGAGGCCTATTTCCGATGAGGCGTCTGGAGACTAATGACACCTAACCTCTGGAACTTCGAAAGGGTCTTTCACACCCTTGCTGCAACTCAAGAAGTTCACCGCCATACCCGTCTCCACTCGAGAGGAAGCACGATGGTCCCGCCCACATCCAGAGGAGCCCCGTTTCCCCCTCGTAGCTCGAGATGAGGGATCCTTTCCCTGCTTTCAACGGGAAAGAATTACCGGCGTTCCCGTCGCATCTCAAGAGGAGGCACTCTCAACAGGAAAGGCGAGAGGAACTCCATGGTCATACCACCATTCCAAGAGTCCCCCAGATGTCTCAGTCCATTCCAGAGGAACCTCTTTGCCCTGCACTGGCTCATCTTTCACGCCGAGGATCGACTCACACCACGGTGGCACGTGGGACAGCCCTGTGGGAAAACCTCGAGGGAAAGCCTCGAGGTAAAACCACAGATCCTTTGATCCAGGCCACGGGAAGCGTGACATTGCTGCTACAGCCTGGAAGGAAAGCGCACGTGCATGCCCCCACTCGAGATGAAGCCTGACTCCCCTGGGGAGACTCCAGAAGTACCCAAAGATCCATGTCAGCCCCTGAGAGGAATCCTCGGTTCCGGCCCTGAATCCACACAAGGTTTTTGGCCCCGGTATCGACGGGAGAGGAATCCCCAGAGGCCCCCTAGCAACTCGCATGGGGACTGGCCTCTCCTGAGGCCACCAGGGCGGGTCCCTGAGGTCCCCGTCGTAACTCGAGAACACCTGCCGCAACTCGAGAAAATCCAGGAAGTTCTCCCTTCCAGGCGAGATGAGACCTATTTCCGATGAGGCGTCTGGAGACTAATGACACCTAACCTCTGGAACTTCGAAAGGGTCTTTCACACCCTTGCTGCAACTCAAGAAGTTCACCGCCATACCCGTCTCCACTCGAGAGGAAGCACGATGGTCCCGCCCACATCCAGAGGAGCCCCGTTTCCCCCTCGTAGCTCGAGATGAGGGATCCTTTCCCTGCTTTCAACGGGAAAGAATTCCCGGCGTTCCCGTCGCATCTCAAGAGGAGGCACTCTCAACAGGAAAGGTAAGAGGAACTCCATGGTCGTACCATCATTCAAAGAGTCCCCCAGATGTCTCAGTCCATTCCAGAGCAACCTCTTTGCCCTGCACTGGCTCATCTTTCACGCCGAGGATCGACTCACACCACGGTGGCACGTGGGACAGCCCTGTGGGAAAGCCTCGAGGGAAAGCCTCGAGGGAAAACCACAGATCCTTTGATCCAGGCCACGGGAAGCGTGACATTGCTGCTACAGCCTGGAAGGAAAGCGCACGTGCATGCCCCCACTCGAGACGAGGCCTGACTCCCCTGGGGAGACTCCAGAAGTACCCAAAGATCCATGTCAGCCCCTGAGAGGAATCCTCGGTTCCGGCCCTGACTCCACACAAGGTTTTTGGCCCCGGTATCGACGGGAGGGGAATTCCGAGAGGCCCCCTAGCAACTCGCATGGGGACTGGCCTCTCCTGAGGCCACCAGGGCGGGTCCCTGAGGTCCCCGTCGTAACTCGAGAACACCTGCTGCAACTCGAGAAAATCCATGAAGTTCTCCCTTCCAGGCGAGATGAGGCCTATTTCCGATGAGGCGTCTGGAGACTAATGACACCTAACCTCTGGAACTTGGAAAGGGTCTTTCACACCCTTGCTGCAACTCAAGAAGTTCACCGCCATACCCGTCTCCACTCGAGAGGAAGCACGATGGTCCCGCCCACATCCAGAGGAGCCCCGTTTCCCCCTCGTAGCTCGAGATGAGGGATCCTTTCCCTGCTTTCAACGGGAAAGAATTCCCGGCGTTCCCGTCGCATCTCAAGAGGAGGCACTCTCAACAGGAAAGGCGAGAGGAACTCCATGGTCGTACCACCATTCCAAGAGTCCCCCAGATGTCTCAGTCCATTCCAGAGGAACCTCTTTGCCCTGCACTGGCTCATCTTTCACGCCGAGGATCGACTCACACCACGGTGGCACGTGGGACAGCCCTGTGGGAAAACCTCGAGGGAAAGCCTCGAGGGAAAACCACAGATCCTTTGATCCAGGCCACGGGAAGCGTGACATTGCTGCTACAGCCTGGAAGGAAAGCGCACGTGCATGCCCCCACTCGAGACGAGGCCTGACTCCCCTGGGGAGACTCCAGAAGTATCCAAAGATCCATGTCAGCCCCTGAGAGGAATCCTCGGTTCCGGCCCTGACTCCACACAAGGTTTTTGGCCCCGGTATCGACGGGAGAGGAATCCCGAGAGGCCCCCTAGCACCTCGCATGGGGACTGGCCTCTCCTGAGGCCACCAGGGCGGGTCCCTGAGGTCCCCGTCGTAACTCCAGAACACCTGCCGCAACTCGAGAAAATCCAGGAAGTTCTCCCTTCCAGGCGAGATGAGGCCTATTTCCGATGAGGCGTCTGGAGACTAATGACACCTAACCTCTGGAACTTCGAAAGGGTCTTTCACACCCTTGCTGCAACTCAAGAAGTTCACCGCCATACCCGTCTCCACTCGAGAGGAAGCACGATGGTCCCGCCCACATCCAGAGGAGCCCCGTTTCCCCCTCGTAGCTCGAGATGAGGGATCCTTTCCCTGCTTCCAACGGGAAAGAATTCCCGGCGTTCCCGTCGCATCTCAAGAGGAGGCACTCTCAACAGGAAAGGCCAGAGGAACTCCATGGTCATACCACCATTCCAAGAGTCCCCCAGATGTCTCAGTCCATTCCAGAGGAACCTCTTTGCCCTGCACTGGCTCATCTTTCACGCCGAGGATCGACTCACACCACGGTGGCACGTGGGACAGCCCTGTGGGAAATCCTAGAGGGAAAGCCTCGAGGAAAAACCACAGATCCTTTGATCCACGAGACGGGAAGCGTGACATTCCTGCTACAGCCTGGAAGGAAAGCGCACGTGCATGCCCCCACTCGAGACGAGGCCTGACTCCCCTGGGGAGACTCCAGAAGTACCCAAAGATCCATGTCAGCACCTGAGAGGAATCCTCGGTTCCGTCCCTGACTCCACACAAGGTTTTTGGCCCCGGTATCGACGGGAGAGGAATCCCGAGAGGCCCCCTAGCAACTCGCATGGGGACTGGCCTCTCCTGAGGCCACCAGGGCGGGTCCCTGAGGTCCCCGTCGTAACTCGAGAACACCTGCCGCAACTCGAGAAAATCCAGGAAGTTCTCCCTTCCAGGCGAGATGAGGCCTATTTCCGATGAGGCGTCTGGAGACTAATGACACCTAACCTCTGGAACTTCGAAAGGGTCTTTCACACCCTTGCTGCAACTCAAGAAGTTCACCGCCATACCCATCTCCACTCGAGAGGAAGCACGATGGTCCCGCCCACATCCAGAGGAGCCCCGTTTCCCCCTCGTAGCTCGAGATGAGGGATCCTTTCCCTGCTTTCAACGGGAAAGAATTCCCGGCGTTCCCGTCGCATCTCAAGAGGAGGCACTCTCAACAGGAAAGGCGAGAGGAACTCCATGGTCGTACCATCATTCAAAGAGTCCTCCAGATATCTCAGTCCATTCCAGAGCAACCTCTTTGCCCTGCACTGGCTCATCTTTCACGCCGAGGATCGACTCACACCACGGTGGCACGTGGGACAGCCCTGTGGGAAAGCCTCGAGGGAAAGCCTCGAGGGAAAACCACAGATCCTTTGATCCAGGCCACGGGAAGCGTGACATTGCTGCTACAGCCTGGAAGGAAAGCGCACGTGCATGCCCCCACTCGAGACGAGGCCTGACTCCCCTGGGGAGACTCCAGAAGTACCCAAAGATCCATGTCAGCCCCTGAGAGGAATCCTCGGTTCCGGCCCTGACTCCACACAAGGTTTTTGGCCCCGGTATCGACGGGAGGGGAATTCCGAGAGGCCCCCTAGCAACTCGCATGGGGACTGGCCTCTCCTGAGGCCACCAGGGCGGGTCCCTGTGGTCCCCGTCGTAACTCGAGAACACCTGCTGCAACTCGAGAAAATCCAGGAAGTTCTCCCTTCCAGGCGAGATGAGGCCTATTTCCGATGAGGCGTCTGGAGACTAATGACACCTAACCTCTGGAACTTCGAAAGGGTCTTTCACACCCTTGCTGCAACTCAAGAAGTTCACCGCCATACCCGTCTCCACTCGAGAGGAAGCACGATGGTCCCGCCCACATCCAGAGGAGCCCCGTTTCCCCCTCGTAGATCAAGATGAGGGATCCTTTCCCTGCTTTCAACGGGAAAGAATTCCCGGCGTTCCCGTCGCATCTCAAGAGGAGGCACTCTCAACAGGAAAGGCGAGAGGAACTCCATGGTCGTACCACCATTCCAAGAGTCCCCCAGATGTCTCAGTCCATTACAGAGGAACCTCTTTGCCCTGCACTGGCTCATCTTTCACGCCGAGGATCGACTCACACCACGGTGGCACGTGGGACAGCCCTGTGGGAAAACCTCGAGGGAAAGCTTCGAGGGAAAACCACAGATCCTTTGATTCAGGCCACGGGAAGCGTGACATTGCTGCTACAGCCTGGAAGGAAAGCGCACGTGCATGCCCCCACTCGAGACGAGGCCTGACTCCCCTGGGGAGACTCCAGAAGTATCCAAAGATCCATGTCAGCCCCTGAGAGGAATCCTCGGTTCCGGCCCTGACTCCACACAAGGTTTTTGGCCCCGGTATCGACGGGAGGGGAATCCCGAGAGGCCCCCTAGCACCTCGCATGGGGACTGGCCTCTCCTGAGGCCACCAGGGCGGGTCCCTGAGGTCCCCGTCGTAACTCGAGAACACCTGCCGCAACTCGAGAAAATCCAGGAAGTTCTCCCTTCCAGGCGAGATGAGGCCTATTTCCGATGAGGCGTCTGGAGACTAATGACACCTAACCTCTGGAACTTCGAAAGGGTCTTTCACACCCTTGCTGCAACTCAAGAAGTTCACCGCCATACCCGTCTCCACTCGAGAGGAAGCACGATCGTCCCGCCCACATCCAGAGGAGCCCCGTTTCCCCCTCGTAGCTCGAGATGAGGGATCCTTTCCCTGCTTTCAACGGGAAAGAATTCCCGGCGTTCCCGTCGCATCTCAAGAGGAGGCACTCTCAACAGGAAAGGCGAGAGGAACTCCATGGTCATACCACCATTCCAAGAGTCCCCCAGATGTCTCAGTCCATTCCAGAGGAACCTCTTTGCCCTGCACTGGCTCATCTTTCACGCCGAGGATCGACTCACACCACGGTGGCACGTGGGACTGCCCTGTGGGAAATCCTAGAGGGAAAGCCTCGAGGAAAAACCACAGATCCTTTGATCCACGAGACGGGAAGCGTGACATTCCTGCTACAGCCTGGAAGGAAAGCGCACGTGCATGCCCCCACTCGAGACGAGGCCTGACGCCCCTGGGGAGACTCCAGAAGTACCCAAAGATCCATGTCAGCACCTGAGAGGAATCCTCGGTTCCGGCCCTGACTCCACACAAGGTTTTTGGCCACGGTATCGACGGGAGAGGAATCCCGAGAGGCCCCCTAGCACCTCGCATGGGGACTGGCCTCTCCTGAGGCCACCAGGGCGGGTCCCTGAGGTCCCCGTCGTAACACGAGAACACCTGCCGCAACTCGAGAAAATCCAGGAAGTTCTCCCTTCCAGGCGAGATGAGGCCTATTTCCGATGAGGCGTCTGGAGACTAATGACACCTAACCTCTGGAACTTCGAAAGGGTCTTTCACACCCTTGCTGCAACTCAAGAAGTTCACCGCCATACCCGTCTCCACTCGAGAGGAAGCACGATGGTCCCGCCCACATCCAGAGGAGCCCCGTTTCCCCCTCGTAGCTCGAGATGAGGGATCCTTTCCCTGCTTTCAACGGGAAAGAATTCCCGGCGTTCCCGTCGCATCTCAAGAGGAGGCACTCTCAACAGGAAAGGCGAGAGGAACTCCATGGTCGTACCACCATTCCAAGAGTCCCCCAGATGTCTCAGTCCATTACAGAGGAACCTCTTTGCCCTGCACTGGCTCATCTTTCACGCCGAGGATCGACTCACACCACGGTGGCACGTGGGACAGCCCTGTGGGAAAACCTCGAGGGAAAGCCTCGAGGGAAAACCACAGATCCTTTGATTCAGGCCACGGGAAGCGTGACATTGCTGCTACAGCCTGGAAGGAAAGCGCACGTGCATGCCCCCACTCGAGACGAGGCCTGACTCCCCTGGGGAGACTCCAGAAGTATCCAAAGATCCATGTCAGCCCCTGAGAGGAATCCTCGGTTCCGGCCCTGACTCCACACAAGGTTTTTGGCCCCGGTATCGACGGGAGAGGAATCCCGAGAGGTCCCCTAGCACCTCGCATGGGGACTGGCCTCTCCTGAGGCCACCAGGGCGGGTCCCTGAGGTCCCCGTCGTAACTCGAGAACACCTGCCGCAACTCGAGAAAATCCAGGAAGTTCTCCCTTCCAGGCGAGATGAGGCCTATTTCCGATGAGGCGTCTGGAGACTAATGACACCTAACCTCTGGAACTTCGAAAGGGTCTTTCACACCCTTGCTGCAACTCAAGAAGTTCACCGCCATACCCGTCTCCACTCGAGAGGAAGCACGATCGTCCCGCCCACATCCAGAGGAGCCCCGTTTCCCCCTCGTAGCACGAGATGAGGGATCCTTTCCCTGCTTTCAACGGGAAAGAATTCCCGGCGTTCCCGTCGCATCTCAAGAGGAGGCACTCTCAACAGGAAAGGCGAGAGGAACTCCATGGTCATACCACCATTCCAAGAGTCCCCCAGATGTCTCAGTCCATTCCAGAGGAACCTCTTTGCCCTGCACTGGCTCATCTTTCACGCCGAGGATCGACTCACACCACGGTGGCATGTGGGACAGCCCTGTGGGAAATCCTAGAGGGAAAGCCTCGAGGAAAAACCACAGATCCTTTGATCCACGAGACGGGAAGCGTGACATTCCTGCTACAGCCTGGAAGGAAAGCGCACGTGCATGCCCCCACTCGAGACGAGGCCTGACGCCCCTGGGGAGACTCCAGAAGTACCCAAAGATCCATGTCAGCACCTGAGAGGAATCCTCGGTTCCGGCCCTGACTCCACACAAGGTTTTTGGCCCCGGTATCGACGGGAGAGGAATCCCGAGAGGCCCCCTAGCAACTCGCATGGGGACTGGCCTCTCCTGAGGCCACCAGGGCGGGTCCCTGAGGTCCCCGTCGTAACTCGAGAACACCTGCCGCAACTCGAGAAAATCCAGGAAGTTCTCCCTTCCAGGCGAGATGAGGCCTATTTCCGATGAGGCGTCTGGAGACTAATGACACCTAACCTCTGGAACTTCGAAAGGGTCTTTCACACCCTTGCTGCAACTCAAGAAGTTCACCGCCATACCCGTCTCCACTCGAGAGGAAGCACGATGGTCCCGCCCACATCCAGAGGAGCCCCGTTTCCCCCTCGTAGTTCGAGATGAGGGATCCTTTCCCTGCTTTCAACGGGAAAGAATTCCCGGCGTTCCCGTCGCATCTCAAGAGGAGGCACTCTCAACAGGAAAGGCGAGAGGAACTCCATGGTCGTACCATCATTCAAAGAGTCCCCCAGATATCTCAGTCCATTCCAGAGCAACCTCTTTGCCCTGCACTGGCTCATCTTTCACGCCGAGGATCGACTCACACCACGGTGGCACGTGGGACAGCCCTGTGGGAAAGCCTCGAGGGAAAGCCTCGAGGGAAAACCACAGATCCTTTGATCCAGGCCACGGGAAGCGTGACATTGCTGCTACAGCCTGGAAGGAAAGCGCACGTGCATGCCCCCACTCGAGACGAGGCCTGACTCCCCTGGGGAGACTCCAGAAGTACCCAAAGATCCATGTCAGCCCCTGAGAGGAATCCTCGGTTCCGGCCCTGACTCCACACAAGGTTTTTGGCCCCGGTATCGACGGGAGGGGAATTCCGAGAGGCCCCCTAGCAACTCGCATGGGGACTGGCCTCTCCTGAGGCCACCAGGGCGGGTCCCTGAGGTCCCCGTCGTAACTCGAGAACACCTGCTGCAACTCGAGAAAATCCATGAAGTTCTCCCTTCCAGGCGAGATGAGGCCTATTTCCGATGAGGCGTCTGGAGAATAATGACACCTAACCTCTGGAACTTCGAAAGGGTCTTTCACACCCTTGCTGCAACTCAAGAAGTTCACCGCCATACCCGTCTCCACTCGAGAGGAAGCACGATGGTCCCGCCCACATCCAGAGGAGCCCCGTTTCCCCCTCGTAGCTCGAGATGAGGGATCCTTTCCCTGCTTTCAACGGGAAAGAATTCCCGGCGTTCCCATCGCATCTCAAGAGGAGGCACTCTCAACAGGAAAGGCGAGAGGAACTCCATGGTCATACCACCATTCCAAGAGTCCCCCAGATGTCTCAGTCCATTCCAGAGGAACCTCTTTGCCCTGCACTCTCTCATCTTTCACGCCGAGGATCGACTCACACCACGGTGGCACGTGGGACAGCCCTGTGGGAAAACCTCGAGGGAAAGCCTCGAGGTAAAACCACAGATCCTTTGATCCAGGCCACGGGAAGCGTGACATTGCTGCTACAGCCTGGAAGGAAAGCGCACGTGCATGCCCCCATTCGAGACGAGGCCTGACTCCCCTGGGGAGACTCCAGAAGTACCCAAAGATCCATGTCAGCCCATGAGAGGAATCCTCGGTTCCGGCCCTGAATCCACACAAGGTTTTTGGCCCCGGTATCGACGGGAGAGGAATCCCCAGAGGCCCCCTAGCAACTCGCATGGGGACTGGCCTCTCCTGAGGCCACCAGGGCGGGTCCCTGAGGTCCCCGTCGTAACTCGAGAACACCTGCCGCAACTCGAGAAAATCCAGGAAGTTCTCCCTTCCAGGCGAGATGAGGCCTATTTCCGATGAGGCGTCTGGAGACTAATGACACCTAACCTCTGGAACTTCGAAAGGGTCTTTCACACCCTTGCTGCAACTCAAGGAGTTCTCCGCCATACCCGTCTCCACTCGAGAGGAAGCACGATGGTCCCGCCCACATCCAGAGGAGCCCCGTTTCCCCCTCGTAGCTCGAGATGAGGGATCCTTTCCCTGCTTTCAACGGGAAAGAATTCCCGGCGTTCCCGTCGCATCTCAAGAGGAGGCACTCTCAACAGGAAAGGCGAGAGGAACTCCATGGTCGTACCATCATTCAAAGAGTCCCCCAGATGTCTCAGTCCATTCCAGAGCAACCTCTTTGCCCTGCACTGGCTCATCTTTCACGCCGAGGATCGACTCACACCACGGTGGCACGTGGGACAGCCCTGTGGGAAAGCCTCGAGGGAAAGCCTCGAGGGAAAACCACAGATCCTTTGATCCAGGCCACGGGAAGCGTGACATTGCTGCTACAGCCTGGAAGGAAAGCGCACGTGCATGCCCCCACTCGAGACGAGGCCTGACTCCCCTGGGGAGACTCCAGAAGTACCCAAAGATCCATGTCAGCCCCTGAGAGGAATCCTCGGTTCCGGCCCTGACTCCACACAAGGTTTTTGGCCCCGGTATCGACGGGAGGGGAATTCCGAGAGGCCCCCTAGCAACTCGCATGGGGACTGGCCTCTCCTGAGGCCACCAGGGCTGGTCCCTGAGGTCCCCGTCGTAACTCGAGAACACCTGCTGCAACTCGAGAAAATCCATGAAGTTCTCCCTTCCAGGCGAGATGAGGCCTATTTCCGATGAGGCGTCTGGAGACTAATGACACCTAACCTCTGGAACTTCGAAAGGGTCTTTCACACCCTTGCTGCAACTCAAGAAGTTCACCGCCATACCCGTCTCCACTCGAGAGGAAGCACGATGGTCCCGCCCACATCCAGAGGAGCCCCGTTTCCCCCTCGTAGCTCGAGATGAGGGATCCTTTCCCTGCTTTCAACGGGAAAGAATTCCCGGCGTTCCCGTCGCATCTCAAGAGGAGGCACTCTCAACAGGAAAGGCGAGAGGAACTCCATGGTCATACCACCATTCCAAGAGTCCCCCAGATGTCTCAGTCCATTCCAGAGGAACCTCTTTGCCCTGCACTGGCTCATCTTTCACGCCTAGCATCGACTCACACCTCGGTGGCACGTGGGACAGCCCTGTGGGAAAGCCTCGAGGGAAAGCCTCGAGGGAAAACCACAGATCCTTTGATCCAGGCCACGGGAAGCGTGACATTGCTGCTACAGCCTGGAAGGAAAGCGCACGTACCTGTCCCCACTCGAGACGAGGCCTGACTCCCCTGGGGAGACTCCAGAAGTACCCAAAGATCCATGTCAGCCCCAGAGATGAAACCTCGGTTCTGGCCCTGACTCCACACAAGGTTTTTGGTCCCGGTATCGACGGGAGAGGAATCCCAGAGTCCCCTTAGCAACTCGCATGGGGATTGTCTTCTCCTGAGGCCACCAGGGCTGGACCCTGAGGTCCCCGTCGTAACTCGAGAACACCTGCCGCATCTCGAGAAAATCCAGGAAGTTCTCCCTTCCAGGCGAGATGAGGCCTATTTCCGATGAGGCGTCTGGAGACTAATGATGCCTAACCTCTGGAACTTCGAAAGGGTCTTTCACTCACTTGCTGCAACTCAAGAAGTTCTCTGCCATACCCGTCTCCACTCGAGAGGAAGAACGATGGTCCCGCCCACATCCAGAGGAGCCCCGTTTCCCCCTCGTAGCTCGAGATGAGGGATCCTTTCCCTGCTTTCAACGGGAAAGAATTCCCGGCGTTCCCGTCGCATCTCAAGAGGAGGCACTCTCAACAGGAAAGGCGAGAGGAACTCCATGGTTGTACCACCATTCCAAGAGTCCCCCAGATGTCTCAGTCCATTCCAGAGGAACCTCTTTGCCCTGCACTGGCTCATCTTTCACGCCGAGGATCGACTCACACCACGGTGGCACGTGGGACAGCCCTGTGGGAAAGCCTCGAGGGAAAGCCTCGAGGGAAAACCACAGATCCTTTGATCCAGGCCACGGGAAGCGTGACATTGCTGCTACAGCCTGGAAGGAAAGCGCACGTGCATGCCCCCACTCGAGACGAGGCCTGACTCCCCTGGGGAGACTCCAGAAGTACCCAAAGATCCATGTCAGCCCCTGAGAGGAATCCTCGGTTCCGGCCCTGACTCCACACAAGGTTTTTGGCCCCGGTATCGATGGGAGAGGAATCCCGAGAGGCCCCCTAGCAACTCGCATGGGGACTGGCCTCTCCTGAGGCCACCAGGGCGGGTCCCTGAGGTCCCCGTCGTAACTCCAGAACACCTGCCGCAACTCGAGAAAATCCAGGAAGCTCTCCCTTCCAGGCGAGATGAGGCCTATTTCCGATGAGGCGTCTGGAGACGAATGACACCTAACTTCTGGAACTTCGAAAGGGTCTTTCACACCCTTGCTGCAACTCAAGAAGTTCACCGCCATACCCGTCTCCACTCGAGAGGAAGCACGATGGTCCCGCCCACATCCATAGGAGCCCCGTTTCCCCCTCGTAGCTCGAGATGAGGGATCCTTTCCCTGCTTTCAACGGGAAAGAATTCCCGGCGTTCCCGTCGCATCTCAAGAATAGGCACTCTCAACAGGAAAGGCGAGAGGAACTCCATGGTCGTACCACCATTCCAAGAGTCCCCCAGATGTCTCAGTCCATTCCAGAGGAACCTCTTTGCCCTGCACTGGCTCATCTTTCACGCCGAGGATCGACTCACACCACGGTGGCACGTGGGACAGCCCTGTGGGAAAGCCTCGAGGGAAAGCCTCGAGGGAAAACCACAGATCCTTTGATCAACGCCATGGGAAGCGTGACATTGCTGCTACAGCCTGGAAGGAAAGCGCACGTGCATGCCCCCACTCGAGACGAGGCCTGACTCCCCTGGGGAGACTCCAGAAGTACCCAAAGATCCATGTCAGCCCCTGAGAGGAATCCTCGGTTCCGGCCCTGACTCCACACAAGGTTTTTGGCCCCGGTATCGACGGGAGAGGAATCCCGAGAGGCCCCCTAGCAACTCGCATGGGGACTGGCCTCTCCTGAGGCCACCAGGGCGGGTCCCTGAGGTCCCCGTCGTAACTCGAGAACACCTGCCGCAACTCCAGAAAATCCAGGAAGTTCTCCCTTCCAGGCGAGATGAGGCCTATTTCCGATGAGGCGTCTGGAGACTAATGACACCTAACCTCTGGAACTTGGAAAGGGTCTTTCACACCCTTGCTGCTACTCAAGAAGTTCACCTCCATACCCGTCTCCACTCGAGAGGAAGCACGATGGTCCCGCCCACATCCAGAGGAGCCCCGTTTCCCCCTCGTAGCTCGAGATGAGGGATCCTTTCCCTGCTTTCAACGGGAAAGAATTCCCGGCGTTCCCGTCGCATCTCAAGAGGAGGCACTCTCAACAGGAAAGGCGAGAGGAACTCCATGGTCGTACCACCATTCCAAGAGTCCCCCAGATGTCTCAGTCCATTCCAGAGGAACCTCTTTGCCTGCACTGGCTCTTCTTTCACGCCGAGGATCGACTAACACCACTGTGGCACGTGGGACAGCCCTGTGGCAAAGCCTCGAGGGAAAGCCTCGAGGGAAAACCACAGATCCTTTGATCCACGCGACGGGAAGTGTGACATTGCTGCTACAGCCTGGAAGGAAAGCGCACGTGCATGCCTCCACTCGAAACGAGGCCTGACTCACCTGGGGAGACTCCAGAAGTACCCAAAGATCCATGTCAGCCCCTGAGAGGAATCCCCGGTTCCGGCCCTTACTTCACACAAGGTTTTTGGCCCCGGTATCGACGGGAGAGGAATCCTGAGAGGCCCCCTAGCAACTCGCATGGGGACTGGCCTCTACTGAGGCCACCATGGCGGGTCCCTGAGGTCCCCGTCGTAACTCGAGAACATCTGCCGCAACTCGAGAAAATCCAGGAAGTTCTCCCTTCCAGGCGAGATGAGGCCTATTTCCAATGAGGCGTCTGGAGACTAATGACACCTAACCTCTGGAACTTCGAAAGGGTCTTTCACACCCTTGCTGCAACTCAAGAAGTTCACCGCCATACCCGTCTCCACTCGAGAGGAAGCACGATGGTCCCGCCCATAACCAGAGGAGCCCCGTTTCCCCCTCGTAGCTCGAGATGAGGGATCCTTTCCCTGCTTTCAACGGGAAAGAATTCCCGGTATTCCCGTCGCATCTCAAGAGGAGGCACTCTCAACAGGAAAGGCGAGAGGAACTCTATGGTCGTACCACCATTCCAAGAATCCCCCAGATGTCTCAGTCCATTCCAGAGGAATCTCTTTGCCCTGCACTGGCTCATCTTTCACTCCGAGGATCGACTCACACCACGGTGGCAAGTGGGACAGCCCTGTGGGAAAGCCTCGAGGGAAAGCCTCGAGGGAAAACCACAGATCCTTTGATCCACGCGGAGGTAAGCGTGACATTGCTGCTACAGCCTGGAAGAAAAGCGCTCGTGCATGCCCCCACTCGAGACGAGGCCTGACTCCAGTGGGGAGACTCCAGAAGTACCCAAAGATCCATGTCAGCCCCTGAGAGGAATCCTCGGTTCCGGCCCTGACTCCAAACAAGGTTTTTGGCCCCGGTATCGACAGGAGTGGAATACTGAGAGGCCCCCTAGCAACTCGCATGGGGAATGGCCTCTCCTGAGGCCACCAGGGCGGGTCCCTGAGGTCCCCGTCGTAACTCGAGAACACCTGCCGCAACTCGAGAAAATCCAGGAAGTTCTCCCTTCCAGGCGAGATGAGGCCTATTTCCGATGAGGCGTCTGGAGACTAATGACACCTAACCTCTGGAACTTTGAAAGGGTCTTTCACACCCTTGCTGCTACTCAAGAAGTTCACCGCCATACCCGTCTCCACTCGAGAGGAAGCACGATGGTCCCGCCCACATCCAGAGGAGCCCTGTTTCCCCCTTGTAGCTCGAGATGAGGGATCCTTTCCCTGCTTTCAACGGGAAAGAATTCCCGGCGTTCCCGTCACATCTCAAGAGGAGGCACTCTCAACAGGAAAGGCGAGAGGAAATCCATGGTCGTACCACAATTCCAAGAGTCCCCCAGATGTCTCAGTCCATTGGAGAGGAAGCTCTTTGCCCTGCACAGGCTCATCTTTCACGCCGAGGATCGACTCACACCACGGTGGCACGTGGGACAGCCCTGTGGGAAAGCCTCGACGGATAGCCTCGAGGGAAAACCACAGATCCTTTGATCCACGCGACGGGAAGCGTGACATTGCTGCTACAGCCTGGAAGGAAAGCGCACGTGCATGCCCCCACTCGAGACGAGTCCTGACTCCCCTAGGGAGACTCCAGAAGTACCCAAAGATCCATGTCACCCCTGAGAGGAAACCTCGTTTCCGGCCCTGACTCCACACAAGGTTTTTGGCCCCGGTATCGACGGGAGAGGAATCCTGAGAGGCCCCCTAGCAACTCGCATGGGGACTGGCCTTTCCTGAGGCCACCATGGCGGGTCCCTGAGGTCCCCGTCGTAACTCCAGAACACCTGCCGCAACTCGAGAAAATCCAGGAAGTTCTCCCTTCCAGCCGAGATGAGGCCTATTTCCGATGAGGCGTCTGGAGACTAATGACACCTAACCTCTGGAACTTCGAAAGGGTCTTTCACACCCTTGCTGCTACTCAAGAAGTTCACCGCCATACCCGTCTCCACTCGAGAGGAAGCACGATGGTCCCGCCCACATCCAGAGGAGCCCCGTTTCCCCCTCGTAGCTCGAGATGAGGGATCCTTTCCCTGCTTTCAACGGGAAAGAATTCCCGGCGTTCCCGTCGCATCTCAAGAGGAGGCACTCTCAACAGGAAAGGCGAGAGGAACTCCATGGTCGTACCACCATTCCAAGAGTCCCCCAGATGTCTCAGTCCATTCCAGAGGAACCTCTTTGCCCTGCACTGGCTCATCTTTCACGCCGAGGATCGATTCACACCACTGTGGCACGTGGGACAGCCCTGTGGCAAAGCCTCGAGGGAAAGCCTCGAGGGAAAACCACAGATCCTTTGATCCACGCGGAGGTAAGCGTGACATTGCTGCTACAGCCTGGAAGAAAAGCGCTCGTGCATGCCCCCACTCGAAACGAGGCCTGACTCCAGTGGGGAGACTCCAGAAATACCCAAAGATCCATGTCAGCCCCTGAGAGGAATCCTCGGTTCCGGCCCTGACTCCAAACAAGGTTTTTGGCCCCGGTATTGACAGGAGTGGAATACTGAGAGGCCCCCTAGCAACTCGCATGGGGAATGGCCTCTCCTGAGGCCACCAGGGCGGGTCCCTGAGGTCCCCGTCGTAACTCGAGAACACCTGCCGCAACTCCAGAAAATCCAGGAAGTTCTCCCTTCCAGGCGAGATGAGGCCTATTTCCGATGAGGCGTCTGGAGACTAATGAAACCTAACCTCTGGAACTTTGAAAGGGTCTTTCACACCCTTGCTGCTACTCAAGAAGTTCACCGCCATACCCGTCTCCACTCGAGAGGAAGCACGATGGTCCCACCCACATCCAGAGGAGCCCCGTTTCCCCCTCGTAGCTCGAGATGAGGGATCCTTTCCCTGCATTCAACGGGAAAGAATTCCCGGCGTTCCCGTCGCATCTCAAGAGGAGGCACTCTCAACAGGAAAGGCGAGAGGAACTCCATGGTCGTACCACCATTCCAAGAGTCCCCCAGATGTCTCAGTCCATTCCAGAGTAACCTCTTTGCCCTGCACTGGCTCATCTTTCACGCCGAGGATCGACTCACACCACGGTGGCACGTGGGACAGCCCTGTGGGAAAGCCTCGAAGGAAAACCACAGATCCTTTGATCCACGCGACGGGAAGCGTGACATTGCTGCTACAGCCTGGAAGGAAAGCGCACGTGCATGCCCCCACTCGAGACGAGGCCTGACTCCCCTGGGGAGACTCCAGAAATACCCAAAGTTCCATGTCACCCCTGAGAGGAAACCTCGTTTCCGGCCCTGACTCCACACAAGGTTTTTGGCCCCGGTATCGACGGGAGAGGAATCCTGAGAGGCACCCTAGCAACTCGCATGGGGACTGGCCTTTCCTGAGGCCACCATGGCGGGTCCCTGAGGTCCCCGTCGTAACTCCAGAACACCTGCCGCAATTCGAGAAAATCCAGGAAGTTCTCCCTTCCAGCCGAGATGAGGCCTATTTCCGATGAGGCGTCTGGAGACTAATGACACCTAACCTCTGGAACTTCGAAAGGGTCTTTCACACCCTTGCTGCTACTCAAGAAGTTCACCGCCATACCCGTCTCCACTCGAGAGGAAGCACGATGGTCCCGCCCACATCCAGAGGAGCCCCGTTTCCCCCTCGTAGCTCGAGATGAGGGATCCTTTCCCTGCTTTCAACGGGAAAGAATTCCCGGCGTTCCCGTCGCATCTCAAGAGGAGGCACTCTCAACAGGAAAGGCGAGAGGAACTCCATGGTCGTACCACCATTCCAAGAGTCCCCCAGATCTCTCAGTCCATTCCAGAGGAACCTCTTTGCCCTGCACTGGCTCATCTTTCACGCCGAGGATCGACTCACACCACTGTGGCACGTGGGACAGCCCTGTGGCAAAGCCTCGAGGGAAAGCCTCGAGGGAAAACCACAGATCCTTTGATCCACGCGGAGGTAAGCGTGACATTGCTGCTACAGCCTGGAAGGAAAGCGCACGTGCATGCCCCCACTCGAGACGAGGCCTGACTCCCCTGGGGAGACTCCAGAAATACCCAAAGTTCCATGTCACCCCTGAGAGGAAACCTCGGTTCCGGCCCTGACTCCACACAAGGTTTTTGGCCCCGGTATCGACGGGAGAGGAATCCTGAGAGGCCCCCTAGCAACTCGCATGGGGACTGGCCTTTCCTGAGGCCACCATGGCGGGTCCCTGAGGTCCCCGTCGTAACTCGAGAACACCTGCCGCAACTCGAGAAAATCCAGGAAGTTCTCCCTTCCAGGCGAGATGAGGCCTATTTCCAATGAGGCGTTTGGAGACTAATGACACCTAACCTCTGGAACTTCGAAAGGGTCTTTCACACCCTTGCTGCAACTCAAGAAGTTCACCGCCATACCCGTCTCCACTCGAGAGGAAGCACGATGGTCCCGCCCACATCCAGAGGAGCCCCGTTTCCCCCTCGTAGCTCGAGATGAGGGATCCTTTCCCTGCTTTCAACGGGAAAGAATTCCCGGCGTTCCCGTCGCATATCAAGAGGAGGCACTCTCAACAGAAAAGGCGATAGGAACTCCATGGTCGTACCACCATTCCAAGAGTCCCCCAGATGTCTCAGTCCATTCCAGAGGAACCTCTTTGCCTGCACTGGCTCATCTTTCACGCCAAGGATCGACTCACACCACGGTGGCACGTGGGACAGCCCTGTGGGAAAGCCTCGAGGGAAAGCCTCGAGGGAAAACCACAGATCCTTTGATCCACGCGACGGGAAGTGTGACATTGCTGCTACAGCCTGGAAGGAAAGCGCACGTGCATGCCTCCACTCGAAACGAGGCCTGACTCCCCTGGGGAGACTCCAGAAGTACCCAAAGATCCATGTCAGCCCCTGAGAGGAATCCCCGGTTCCGGCCCTGACTTCACACAAGGTTTTTGGCCCCGGTATCGACGGGAGAGGAATCCTGAGAGGCCCCCTAGCAACTCGCATGGGGACTGGCCTTTCCTGAGGCCACCATGGCGGGTCCCTGAGGTCCCCGTCGTAACTCGAGAACACCTGCCGCAACTCGAGAAAATCCAGGAAGTTCTCCCTTCCAGGCGAGATGAGGCCTATTTCCGATGAGGCGTCTGGAGACTAATGACACCTAACCTCTGGAACTTTGAAAGGGTCTTTCACACCCTTGCTGCTACTCAAGAAGTTCACCGCCATACCCGTCTCCACTCGAGAGGAAGCACGATGGTCCCGCCCACATCCAGAGGAGCCCTGTTTCCCCCTTGTAGCTCGAGATGAGGGATCCTTTCCCTGCTTTCAACGGGAAAGAATTCCCGGCGTTCCCGTCGCATCTCAAGAGGAGGCACTCTCAACAGGAAAGGCGAGAGGAAATCCATGGTCGTACCACAATTCCAAGAGTCCCCCAGATGTCTCAGTCCATTGGAGAGGAAGCTCTTTGCCCTGCACTGGCTCATCTTTCACGCCGAGGATCGACTCACACCACGGTGGCACGTGGGACAGCCCTGTGGGAAAGCCTCAAGGGAAAGCCTCGAGGGAAAACCACAGATCCTTTGATCCACGCGACGGGAAGCGTGACATTGCTGCTACAGCCTGGAAGTAAAGCGCACGTGCATGCCCCCACTCGAGACGAGTCCTGACTCCCCTAGGGAGACTCCAGAAGTACCCAAAGATCCATGTCACCCCTGAGAGGAAACCTCGTTTCCGGCCCTGACTCCACACAAGGTTTTTGGCCCCGGTATCGACGGGAGAGGAATCCTGAGAGGCCGCCTATCAACTCGCATGGGGACTGGCCTTTCCTGAGGCCACCATGGCGGGTCCCTGAGGTCCCCGTCGTAACTCCAGAACACCTGCCGCAACTCGAGAAAATCCAGGAAGTTCTCCCTTCCAGCCGAGATGAGGCCTATTTCCGATGAGGCGTCTGGAGACTAATGACACCTAACCTCTGGAACTTCGAAAGGGTCTTTCACACCCTTGCTGCTACTCAAGAAGTTCACCGCCATACCCGTCTCCACTCGAGAGGAAGCACGATGGTCCCGCCCACATCCAGAGGAGCCCCGTTTCCCCCTCGTAGCTCGAGATGAGGGATCCTTTCCCTGCTTTCAACGGGAAAGAATTCCCGGCGTTCCCGTCGCATCTCAAGAGGAGGCACTCTCAACAGGAAAGGCGAGAGGAACTCCATGGTCGTACCACTATTCCAAGAGTCCCCCAGATGTCTCAGTCCATTCCAGAGGAACCTCTTTGCCCTGCACTGGCTCATCTTTCACGCCGAGGATCGATTCACACCACTGTGGCACGTGGGACAGCCCTGTGGCAAAGCCTCGAGGGAAAGCCTCGAGGGAAAACCACAGATCCTTTGATCCACGCGGAGGTAAGCGTGACATTGCTGCTACAGCCTGGAAGAAAAGCGCTCGTGCATGCCCCCACTCGAAACGAGGCCTGACTCCAGTGGGGAGACTCCAGAAGTACCCAAAGATCCATGTCAGCCCCTGAGAGGAATCCTCGGTTCCGGCCCTGACTCCAAACAAGGTTTTTGGCCCCGGTATCGACAGGAGTGGAATACTGAGAGGCCCCCTAGCAACTCGCATGGGGAATGGCCTCTCCTGAGGCCACCAGGGCGGGTCCCTGAGGTCCCCGTCGTAACTCGAGAACACCTGCCGCAACTCCAGAAAATCCAGGAAGTTCTCCCTTCCAGGCGAGATGAGGCCTATTTCCGATGAGGCGTCTGGAGACTAATGAAACCTCACCTCTGGAACTTTGAAAGGGTCTTTCACACCCTTGCTGCTACTCAAGAAGTTCACCGCCATACCCGTCTCCACTCGAGAGGAAGCACGATGGTCCCACCCACATCCAGAGGAGCCCCGTTTCCCCCTCGTAGCTCGAGATGAGGGATCCTTTCCCTGCTTTCAACGGGAAAGAATTCCCGGCGTTCCCGTCGCATCTCAAGAGGAGGCACTCTCAACAGGAAAGGCGAGAGGAAATCCATGGTCGTACCACCATTCCAAGAGTCCCCCAGATGTCTCAGTCCATTCGAGAGGAAGCTCTTTGTCCTACACTGGCTCATCTTTCACGCCGAGGATCGACTCACACCACGGTGGCACGTGGGACAGCCCTGTGGGAAAGCCTCGACGGAAAGCCTCGAGGGAAAACCACAGATCCTTTGATCCACGCGACGGGAAGCGTGACATTGCTGCTACAGCATGGAAGTAAAGCGCACGTGCATGCCCCCACTCGAGACGAGTCCTGACTCCCCTAGGGAGACTCCAGAAGTACCCAAAGATCCATGTCACCCCTGAGAGGAAACCTCGTTTCCGGCCCTGACTCCACACAAGGTTTTTGGCCCCGGTATCGACGGGAGAGGAATCCTGAGAGGCCCCCTATCAACTCACAAGGGGACTGGCCTTTCCTGAGGCCACCATGGCGGGTCCCTGAGGTCCCCGTCGTAACTCGAGAACACCTGCCGCAACTCGAGAAAATCCATGAAGTTCTCCCTTCCAGGTCAGATGAGGCCTATTTCCAATGAGGCGTCAGGAGACTAATGACACCTAACCTCTGGAACTTCGAAAGGGTCTTTCACACCCTTGCTGCTACTCAAGAAGTTCACCGCCATACCCGTCTCCACTCGAGAGGAAGCACGATGGTCCCGCCCACATCCAGAGGAGCCCCGTTTCCCCCTCGTAGCTCGAGATGAGGGATCCTTTCCCTGCTTTCAACGGGAAAGAATTCCCGGCGTTCCCGTCGCATCTCAAGAGGAGGCACTCTCAACAGGAAAGGCGAGAGGATCTCCATGGTCGTACCACCATTCCAAGAGTCCCCCAGATGTCTCAGTCCATTCCAGAGGAACCTCTTTGCCCTGCACTGGCTCATCTTTCACGCCGAGGATCGACTCACACCACGGTGGCACGTGGGACAGCCCTGTGGGAAAGCCTCGAGGGAAAACCACAGATCCTTTGATCCACGCGACGGGAAGCGTGACATTGCTGCTACAGCCTGGAAGGAAAGCGCACGTGCATGCCCCCACTCGAGACGAGGCCTGACTCCCCTGGGGAGACTCCAGAAATACCCAAAGTTCCATTACACCCCTGAGAGAAAACCTCGGTTCCGGCCCTTACTCCACACAAGGTTTTTGGCCCCGGTATCGACGGGAGAGGAATCCTGAGAGGCCCCCTAGCAACTCGCATGGGGACTGGCCTTTCCTGAGGCCACCATGGCGGGTCCCTGAGGTCCCCGTCGTAACTCGAGAACACCTGCCGCAACTCGAGAAAATCCAGGAAGTTCTCCCATCCAGGCGAGATGAGGCCTATTTCCTATGAGGCGTCTGGAGACTAATGACACCTAACCTCTGGAACTTCGAAAGGGTCTTTCACACCCTTGCTGCTACTCAAGAAGTTCACCGCCATACCCGTCTCCACTCGAGAGGAAGCACGATGGTCCCGCCCACATCCAGAGGAGCCCTGTTTCCCCCTCGTAGCTCGAGATGAGGGATCCTTTCCCAGCTTTCAACGGGAAAGAATTCCCGGCGTTCCCGTCGCATCTCAAGAGGAGGCACTCTCAACAGGAAAGGCGAGAGGAACTCCATGGTCGTACCACCATTCCAAGAGTCCCCCAGATGTCTCAGTCCATTCCAGAGGAACCTCTTTGCCCTGCACTGGATCATCTTTCACTCCGAGGATCGACTCACACCACGGTGGCAAGTGGGACAGCCCTGTGGGAAAGCCTCGAGGGAAAGCCTCGAGGGAAAACCACAGATCCTTTGATCCACGCGACGGGAAGCGTGACATTGCTGCTACAGCCTGGAAGGAAAGCACACGTGCATGCCCCCACTCGAGACGAGGCCTGACTCCCCTGGGGAGACTCCAGAAGTACCCAAAGATCCATGTCAGCCCCGGAGAGGAATCCTCGGTTCCGGCCCTGACTCCACACAAGGTTTTTGGCCCCGGTATCGACGAGAGAGGAATCCCGAGAGGCCCCGTAGCAACTCGCATGGGGACTGGCCTCTCCTGGGGCCACCAGGGCGGGTCCCTGAGGTCCCCGTCGTAATTCGAGAACACCTGCCGCAACTCGAGAAAATCCATGAAGTTCTCCCTTCCAGGCGAGATGAGGCCTATTTCCGATGAGGCGTCTGGAGACTAATGACACCTAACCTCTGGAATTTCGAGAGGGTCTTTCACACCCTTGCTGCTACTCAAGAAGTTCACCGCCATACCCGTCTCCACTCGAGAGGAAGCACGATGGTCCCGCCCACATCCAGAGGAGCCCCGTTTCCCCCTCGTAGCTCGAGATGAGGGATCCTTTCCCTGCTTTCTACGGGAAAGAATTCCCGGCGTTCCCGTCACATCTCAAGAGGAGGCACTCTCAACAGGAAAGGCGAGAGGAACTCCATGGTCGTACCACCATTCCAAGAGTCCCCCAGATGTCTCAGTCCATTCGAGAGGAAGCTCTTTGCCCTGCACTGGCTCATCTTTCACGCCGAGGATCGACTCACACCACGGTGGCACGTGGGACAGCCCTGTGGGAAAGCCTCGACGGAAAGCCTCGAGGGAAAACCACAGATCCTTTGATCCACGCGACAGGAAGCGTGACGTTGCTGCTTCAGCCTGGAGGGAAAGCGCACGTGCATGCCCCCACTCGAGACGAGGCCTGACTCCCCTGGGGAGACTCCAGAAGTACCCAAAGATCCATGTCAGCCCCTGAGAGGAATTCTCGTTTCCGGCCCTGACTCCACACAAGGATTTGGCCCGGGTATCGACGGGAGAGAAATCCCGAGAGGCCCCCTAGCAACTCGCCTGGGGACTGGCCTCTCCTGAGGCCACCAGGGCGGGTCCCTGAGGTCCCCATCGTAACTCGAGATCACCTGCCGAAACTCGAGAAAATCCAAGAAGTTCTCCCTTCCAGGCGAGATGAGGCCTATTTCCGATGAGGCGTCTAGAGACTAATGACACCTAAACTATGGAACTTCGAAAGGGTCTTTCACACCCTTGCTGCAACTCAAGTAGTTCACCGCCATACCCGTATCCACTCGAGAGGAAGCACGATGGTCCCGCCCACATCCAGAGGAGCCCCGCTTCCCCCTCGGAGCTCGAGATGAGGGATCCTTTCCCTGCTTTCAACGGGAAAGAATTCCCGGCGTTCCTGTCGCATCTCAAGAGGAGGCACTCTCAACAGGAAAGGCGAGAGGAACTCCATGGTCGTACCACCATTCCAAGAGTCCCCCAGATGTCTCAGTCCATTCCAGAGGAACCTCTTTGCCCTGCACTGGCTCATCTTTCACGCCGAGGATCGACTCACACCACGGTGGCACGTGGGACAGCCCTGTGGGAAAGCCTCGAGGGAAAACCACAGATCCTTTGATCCACGCGACGGGAAGCGTGACATTGCTGCTACAGCCTGGAAGGAAAGCGCACGTGCATGCCCCCACTCGAGACGAGGCCTGACTCCCCTGGGGAGACTCCAGAAATACCCAAAGTTCCATGTCACCCCTGAGAGAAAACCTCGTTTCCGGCCCTGACTCCACACAAGGTTTTTGGCTCCGGTATCGACGGGAGAGGAATCCTGAGAGGCCCCCTAGCAACTCGCATGGGGACTGGCCTTTCCTAAGGCCACCATGGCGGGTCCCTGAGGTCCCCGTCGTAACTCGAGAACACCTGCCGCAACTCGAGAAAATCCAGGAAGTTCTCCCTTCCAGGCGAGATGAGGCCTATTTCCTATGAGGCGTCTGGAGACTAATGACACCTAACCTCTGGAACTTCGAAAGGGTCTTTCACACCCTTGCTGCAACTCAAGAAGTTCACCGCCATACCCGTCTCCACTCGAGAGGAAGCACGATGGTCCCGCCCACATCCAGAGGAGCCCCGTTTCCCCCTCGTAGCTCGAGATGAGGGATCCTTTCCCTGCTTTCAACGGGAAAGAATTCCCGGCATTCCCCTCGCATCTCAAGAGGAGGCACTCTCAACAGGAAAGGCGAGAGGAACTCTAAGGTCGTACCACCATTCCAAGAATCCCCCAGTAGTCTCAGTCCATTCCATAGGAACCTCTTTGCCCTGCACTGGCTCATCTTTCACGCCGAGGATCGACTCACACCACGGTGGCAAGTGGGACAGCCCTGTGGGAAAGCCTCGAGGGAAAGCCTCGAGGGAAAACCACAGATCCTCTGATCCACGCGAAGGTAAGCGTGACATTGCTGCTATAGCCTGGAAGAAAAGCGCTCGTGCATGCCCCCACTCGAAACGAGGCCTGACTCCATTGGGGAGACTCCAGAAGTACCCAAAGATCCATGTCAGCCCCTGAGAGGAATCCTCGGTTCCGGCCCTGACTCCAAACAAGGTTTTTGGCCCCGGTATCGACAGGAGAGGAATCCTGAGAGGCCCCCTAGCAACTCGCATGGGGACTGGCTTTTCCTGAGGCCACCAGGGCGGTTCCCAGAGGTCCCCGTCGTAACTCGAGAACACCTGCCGCAACTCGAGAAAATCCAGGATGTTCTCCCTTCCAGGCGAGATGAGGCCTATTTCCAATGAGGCGTCTGGAGACTAATGACACCTAACCTCTGGAACTTCGAAAGGGTCTTTCACACCCTTGCTGCAACACAAGAAGTTCACCGCCATACCCGTCTCCACTCGAGAGGAAGCACGATGGTCCCGCCCACATCCAGAGGAGCCCCGTTTCCCCTCGTAGCTCGAGATGAGGGATCCTTTCCCTGCTTTTAACGGGAAAGAATTCCCTGCATTTCCGTCGCATCTCAAGAGGAGGCACTCTCAACAGGAAAGGCGAGAGGAACTCCATGGTCGTACCACCATTCCAAGAGTCCCCCAGATGTCTCAGTCCATTCCAGAGGAACCTCTTTGCCCTGCACTGGCTAATCTTTCACGCCGAGGATCGACTCACACCACGGCGGCACGTGGGACAACCCTGTGGGAAAGCCTCGAGGGAAAGCCTCGAGGGAAAACCACAGATCCTTTGATCCACGCGACGAGACGCGTGACATTGCTGCTACAGCCTGGAAGGAAAGCGCACGTGCATGCCCCCACTCGAGACGAGGCCTCACTCCCCTGGGGAGACTCCAGAAGTACCCAAAGATCCATGTCAGCCCCTGAGAGGAATCCCCGGGTCCGGCCCTGACTTCACAGAAGGTTTTTGGCCCCGGTATCGACGGGAGAGGAATCCTGAGAGGCCCCCTAGCAACTCGCATGGGGACTGGCCTTTCCTGAGGCCACCATGGCGGGTCCCTGAGGTCCCCGTCGTAACTCGAGAACACCTGCCGCAACTCGAGAAAATCCAGGAAGTTCTCCCTTCCAGGCGAGATGAGGCCTACTTCCAATGAGGCGTCTGGAGACTAATGACACCTAACCTCTGGAACTTCGAAAGGGTCATTCACACCCTTGCTGCAACTCAAGAAGTTCACCGCCATACCCGTCTCCACTCGAGAGGAAGCACGATGGTCCCGCCCACATCCAGAGGAGCCCCGTTTCCCCCTCGTAGCTCGAGATGAGGGATCCTTTCCCTGCTTTCAACGGGAAAGAATTCCCGGCGTTCCCGTCGCATCTCAAGAGGAGGCACTCTCAACAGGAAAGGCGAGAGGAACTCCATGGTCCTACCACCATTCCAAGAGACCCCCAGATGTCTCAGTCCATTCCAGAGGAACCTCTTTGCCCTGCACTGGCTCATCTTTCACGCCAAGGATCGACTCACACCACGGTGGCACGTGGGAAAGCCCTGTGGGAAAGCCTCGAGGGAAAACCACAGATCCTTTGATCCACGCGACGGGAAGCGTGACATTGCTGCTACAGCCTGGAAGGAAAGCGCACGTGCATGCCCCCACTCGAGACGAGGCCTGACTCCCCTGGGGAGACTCCAGAAATACCCAAAGTTCCATGTCACCCCTGAGAGAAAACCTCGGTTCCGGCCCTGACTCCACACAAGGTTTTTGGCCCCGGTATCGACGGGAGAGGAATCCTGAGAGGCCCCCTAGCAACTCGCATGGGGACTGGCCTTTCCTGAGGCCACCATGGCGGGTCCTGAGGTCCCCGTCGTAACTCGAGAACTCCTGCCGCAACTCGAGAAAATCCAGGAAGTTCTCCCTTCCAGGCGAGATGAGGCCAATTTCCAATGAGGCGTCTGGAGACTAATGACACCTAACCTCTGGAACTTCGAAAGGGTCTTTCACACCCTTGCTGCAACTCAAGAAGTTCACCGCCATACCCGTCTCCACTCGAGAGGAAGCACGATGGTCCCGCCCACATCCAGAGGAGCCCCGTTTCCCCTCGTAGCTCGAGATGAGGGATCCTTTCCCTGCTTTCAACGGGAAAGAATTCCCGGCATTTCCGTCGCATCTCAAGAGGAGGCACTCTCAACAGGAAAGGTGAGAAGAACTCCATGGTCATACCACCATTCCAAGAGTCCCCCAGATGTCTCAGTCCATTCCAGAGGAACCTCTTTGCCCTGCACTGGCTCATCTTTCACGCCGAGGATCGACTCACACCACGGCGGCACGTGGGACAACCCTGTGGGAAATCCTCGAGGGAAAGCCTCGAGGGAAAACCACAGATCCTTTGATCCACGCGACGGGAAGCGTGACATTGCTGCTACAGCCTGGAAGGAAAGCGCACGTGCATGCCCCCACTCGAGACGAGGCCTGACTCCCCTGGGGAGACTCCAGAAATACCCAAAGTTCCATGTCACCCCTGAGAGAAAACCTCGGTTCCGGCCCTTACTCCACACAAGGTTTTTGGCCACGGTATCGACGGGAGAGGAATCCTGAGAGGCCCCCTAGCAACTCGCATGGGGACTGGCCTCTCCTGAGGCCACCATGGCGGGTCACTGAGGTCCCCGTCGTAACTCGAGAACACCTGCCGCAACTCGAGAAAATCCAGGAAGTTCTCCCTTCCAGGCGAGATGAGGCCTATTTCCTATGAGGCGTCTGGAGACTAATGACACCTAATCTCTGGAACTTCGAAAGGGTCTTTCACACCCTTGCTGCTACTCAAGAAGTTCACCGCCATACCCGTCTCCACTCGAGAGGAAGCACGATGGTCCCGCCCACATCCAGAGGAGCCCCGTTTCCCCCTCGTAGCTCGAGATGAGGGATCCTTTCCCTGCTTTTAACGGGAAAGTATTCCCGGCGTTCCCGTCGCATCTCAAGAGGAGGCACTCTCAACAGGAAAGGCGAGAGGAACTCCATGGTCGTACCACCATTCCAAGAGTCCCCCAGATGTCTCAGTCCATTCCAGAGGAACCTCTTTGCCCTGCACTGGCTCATCTTTCACGCCGAGGATCGACTCACACCACGGTGGCACGTGGGACAGCCCTGTGGCAAAGCCTCGAGGGAAAGCCTCGAGGGAAAACCACAGATCCTTTGATCCACGCGACGGGAAGCGTGACATTGCTGCTACAGCCTGGAAGGAAAGCGCACGTGCATGCCCCCACTCGAGACGAGGCCTGACTCCCCTGGGGAGACTCCAGAAATACCCAAAGTTCCATGTCACCACTGAGAGGAAACCTCGGTTCCGACCCTGACTTCACACAAGGTTTTTGGCCCCGGTATCGACGGGAGAGGAATCCTGAGAGGCCCCCTAGCAACTCGCATGGGGACTGGCCTTTCCTGAGGCCACCATGGCGGGTCCCTGAGGTCCCCGTCGTAACTCGAGAACACCTGCCGCAACTCGAGAAAATCCAGGAAGTTCTCCCTTCCAGGCGAGATGAGGCATATTTCCGATGAGGCGTCTGGAGACTAATGACACCTAACCTCTGGAACTTCGAAAGGGTCTTTCACACCCTTGCTGCAACTCAAGAAGTTCACCGCCATACCCGTCTCCACTCGAGAGGAAGCACGATGGTCCCGCCCACATCCAGAGGACCCCCGTTTCACATTCGTAGCTCGAGATGAGGGATCCTTTCCCTGCTTTCAACGGGAAAGAATTCCCGGCGTTCCCGTCGCATCTCAAGAGGAGGCACTCTCAACAGGAAAGGCGAGAGGAACTCCATGGTCGTACCACCATTCCAAGAGTACCCCAGATGTCTCAGTCCATTCCAGAGGAACCTCTTTGCCCTGCACTGGCTCATCTTTCACGCCGAGGATCGACTCACACCACGGTGGCACGTGGGACAGCCCTGTGGGAAAGCCTCAAGGGAAAGCCTCGAGGGAAAACCACAGATCCTTTGATCCACGCGACGGGAAGCGTGACATTGCTGCTACAGCCTGGAAGGAAAGCACACGTGCATGCCCCCACTCGAGACGAGGCCTGACTCCCCTGGGGAGACTCCAGAAGTACCCAAAGATCCATGTCAGCCCCTGAGAGGAATCCTCGGTTCCGGCCCTGACTCCACACAAGGTTTTTGGCCCCGGTATCGACGGGAGAGGAATCCCGAGAGGCCCCCTAGCAAATCGCATGGGGACTGGCCTCTCCTGAGGCCACCAGGGCGGGTCCCTGAGGTCACCGTCGTAACTCGAGAACACCTGCCGCAACTCGAGAAAATCCAGGAAGTTCTCCCTTCCAGGCGAGATGAGGCCTATTTCCGATGAGGCGTCTGGAGACTAATGACACCTAACCTCTGGAATTTCGAAAGGGTCTTTCACACCCTTGCTGCAACTCAAGAAGTTCACCGCCATACCCGTCTCCACTCGAGAGGAAGCACGATGGTCCCGCCCACATCCAGAGGAGCCCCGTTTCCCCCTCGTAGCTCGAAATGAGGGATCCTTTCCCTGCTTTCAACGGGAAAGAATTCCCAGCGTTCCCGTCGCATCTCAAGAGGAGGCACTCTCAACAGGAAAGGCGAGAGGAACTCCATGGTCGTACCACCATTCCAAGAGTCCCCCAGATGTCTCAGTCCATTCCAGAGGAACCTCTTTGCCCTGCACTGGCTCATCTTTCACGCCGAGGATCGACTCACAGCACGGTGGCACGTGGGACAGCCTTGTGGGAAAGCCTCGAGGGAAAGCCTCGTGGGAAAACCACAGATCCTTTGATCCACTCGACGGGAAGCGTGACATTGCTGCTACAGCCTGGAAGGAAAGCGCACGTGCATGCCCCCACTCGAGACGAGGCCTGACTCCCCTGGGGAGACTCCAGAAGTACCCAAAGATACATGTCACCCCTGAGAGGAATCCTCGGTTCCGGCCCTGACTCCACACAAGGTTTTTGGCCCCGGTATCGACGGGATAGGAATCCCGAGAGGCCCCCTAGCAACTTGCATGGGGACTGGCCTCTCCTGATGCAACCAGGGCGGGTCCCTGAGGTCCCCGTCGTAACTCGAGAACACCTGCCGCAACTCGAGAAAATCCAGGAAGTTCTCCCTTGCAGGCGAGATGAGGCCTATTTCCGATGAGGCGTCTGGAGACTAATGACACCTAACCTCTGGAACTTCGAAAGGGTCTTTCACACCCTTGCTGCAACTCAAGAAGTTCACCGCCATACCCGTCTCCACTCGA
Organism: Capricornis sumatraensis; assembly: GCF_032405125.1. NCBI lineage: Eukaryota > Metazoa > Chordata > Mammalia > Artiodactyla > Bovidae > Capricornis > Capricornis sumatraensis. Next base: position 954,825 of record NW_027184627.1, read on the forward strand.
GAGGAAGCACGATGGTCCCGCCCACATCCAGAGGAGCCCCGTTTCCCCCTCGTAGATCGAGATGAGGGATCCTTTCCCTGCTTTCAACGGGAAAGAATTCCCGGCGTTCCCGTCGCATCTCAAGAGGAGGCACTCTCAACAGGAAAGGCGAGAGGAACTCCATGGTCGTACCACCATTCCAAGAGTCCCCCAGATGACTCAGTCCATTCCAGAGGAACCTCTTTGCCCTGCACTGGCTCATCTTTCACGCCGAGGATCGACTCACACCACGGTGGCACGTGGGACAGCCCTGTGGGAAAGCCTCGAGGGAAAGCCTCGAGGGAAAACCACAGATCCTTTGATCCACGCGGAGGTAAGCGTGACATTGCTGCTACAGCCTGGAAGGAAAGCGCACGTGCATGCCCCCACTCGAGAGGAGGCCTGACTCCCCTGGGGAGACTCCAGAAGTACCCAAAGATCCTTGTCACCCCTGAGAGGAATCCTCGGTCCCGGCCCTGACTCCACACAAGGTTTTTGGCCCCGGTATCGACGGGAGAGGAATCCCGAGAGGCCCCCTAGCAACTCGCATGGGGACTGGCCTCTCTTGAGGCCACCCGGGCGGGTCCCTGAGGTCCCCGTCGTAACTCGAGAACACCTGCCGCAACTCAAGAAAATCCAGGAAGTTCTCCCTTCCAGGCGAGATGAGGCCTATTTCCGATGAGGCGTCTGGAGACTAATGACACCTAACCTCTGGAATTTCGAAAGGGTCTTTCACACCCTTGCTGCAACTCAAGAAGTTCACCGCCATACCCGTCTCCACTCGAGAGGAAGCACGATGGTCCCGCCCACATCCAGAGGAGCCCCGTTTCCCCCTCGGAGCTCGAGATGAGGGATCCTTTCCCTGCTTTCAACGGGAAAGAATTCCCGGCGTTCCCGTCGCATCTCAAGAGGAGGCACTCTCAACAGGAAAGGCGAGAGGAACTCCATGGTCGTACCACCATTCCAAGAGTCCCCCAGATGTCTCAGTCCATTCCAGAGGAACCTCTTTGCCCTGCACTGGCTCATCTTTCACGCCGAGGATCGACTCACACCACGGTGGCACGTGGGACAGCCCTGTGGGAAAGCCTCGAGGGAAAACCACAGATCCTTTGATCCACGCGACGGGAAGCGTGACATTGCTGCTACAGCCTGGAAGGAAAGCGCACGTGCATGCCCCCACTCGAGACGAGGCCTGACTCCCCTGGGGAGACTCCAGAAATACCCAAAGTTCCATGTCACCCCTGAGAGGAAACCTCGTTTACGGCCCTGACTCCACACAAGGTTTTTGGCCCCGGTATCGACGGGAGAGGAATCCTGAGAGGCCCCCTAGCAACTCGCATGGGGACTGGCCTTTCCTGAGGCCACCATGGCGGGTCCTTGAGGTCCCCGTCGTAACTCCAGAACACCTGCCGCAACTCGAGAAAATCCAGGAAGTTCTCCCTTCCAGCCGAGATGAGGCCTATTTCCGATGAGGCGTCTGGAGACTAATGACACCTAACCTCTGGAACTTCGAAAGGGTCTTTCACACCCTTGCTGCTACTCAAGAAGTTCACCGCCATACCCGTCTCCACTCGAGAGGAAGCACGATGGTCCCGCCCACATCCAGAGGAGCCCCGTTTCCCCCTCGTAGCTCGAGATGAGGGATCCTTTCCCTGCTTTCAACGGGAAAGAATTCCCGGCGTTCCCGTCGCATCTCAAGAGGAGGCACTCTCAACAGGAAAGGCGAGAGGAACTCCATGTTCGTACCACCATTCCAAGAGTCCCCCAGATCTCTCAGTACATTCCAGAGGAACCTCTTTGCCCTGCACTGGCTCATCTTTCACGCCGAGGATCGACTCACACCACTGTGGCACGTGGGACAGCCCTGTGGCAAAGCCTCGAGGGAAAGCCTCGAGGGAAAACCACAGATCCTTTGATCCACGCGGAGGTAAGCGTGACATTGCTGCTACAGCCTGGAAGGAAAGCGCACGTGCATGCCCCCACTCGAGACGAGGCCTGACTCCCCTGGGGAGACTCCAGAAATACCCAAAGTTCCATGTAACCCCTGAGAGGAAACCTCGGTTCCGGCCCTGACTCCACACAAGGTTTTTGGCCCCGGTATCGACGGGAGAGGAATCCTGAGAGGCCCCCTAGCAACTCGCATGGGGACTGGCCTTTCCTGAGGCCACCATGGCGGGTCCCTGAGGTCCCCGTCGTAACTCGAGAACACCTGCCGCAACTCGAGAAAATCCAGGAAGTTCTCCCTTCCAGGCGAGATGAGGCCTATTTCCAATGAGGCGTCTGGAGACTAATGACACCTAACCTCTGGAACTTCGAAAGGGTCTTTCACACCCTTGCTGCAACTCAAGAAGTTCACCGCCATACCCGTCTCCACTCGAGAGGAAGCACGATGGTCCCGCCCACATCCAGAGGAGCCCCGTTTCCCCCTCGTAGCTCGAGATGAGGGATCCTTTCCCTGCTTTCAATGGGAAAGAATTCCCGGCGTTCCCGTCGCATATCAAGAGGAGGCACTCTCAACAGAAAAGGCGATAGGAACTCCATGGTCGTACCACCATTCCAAGAGTCCCCCAGATGTCTCAGTCCATTCCAGAGGAACCTCTTTGCCTGCACTGGCTCATCTTTCACGCCGAGGATCGACTCACACCACGGTGGCACGTGGGACAGCCCTGTGGGAAAGCCTCGAGGGAAAGCCTCGAGGGAAAACCACAGATCCTTTGATCCACGCGACGGGAAGTGTGACATTGCTGCTACAGCCTGGAAGGAAAGCGCACGTGCATGCCTCCACTCGAAACGAGGCCTGACTCCCCTGGGGAGACTCCAGAAGTACCCAAAGATCCATGTCAGCCCCTGAGAGGAATCCCCGGTTCCGGCCCTGACTTCACACAAGGTTTTTGGCCCCGGTATCGACGGGAGAGGAATCCTGAGAGGCCCCCTAGCAACTCGCATGGGGACTGGCCTTTCCTGAGGCCACCATGGCGGGTCCCTGAGGTCCCCGTCGTAACTCGAGAACACCTGCCGCAACTCGAGAAAATCCAGGAAGTTCTCCCTTCCAGGCGAGATGAGGCCTATTTCCGATGAGGCGTCTGGAGACTAATGACACCTAACCTCTGGAACTTTGAAAGGGTCTTTCACACCCTTGCTGCTACTCAAGAAGTTCACCGCCATACCCGTCTCCACTCGAGAGGAAGCACGATGGTCCCGCCCACATCCAGAGGAGCCCTGTTTCCCCCTTGTAGCTCGAGATGAGGGATCCTTTCCCTGCTTTCAACGGGAAAGAATTCCCGGCGTTCCCGTCGCATCTCAATTGGAGGCACTCTCAACAGGAAAGGCGAGAGGAAATCCATGGTCGTACCACAATTCCAAGAGTCCCCCAGATGTCTCAGTCCATTGGAGAGGAAGCTCTTTGCCCTGCACTGGCTCATCTTTCACGCCGAGGATCGACTCACACCACGGTGGCACGTGGGACAGCCCTGTGGGAAAGCCTCAAGGGAAAGCCTCGAGGGAAAACCACAGATCCTTTGATCCACGCGACGGGAAGCGTGACATTGCTGCTACAGCCTGGAAGTAAAGCGCACGTGCATGCCCCCACTCGAGACGAGTCCTGACTCTCCTAGGGAGACTCCAGAAGTACCCAAAGATCCATGTCACCCCTGAGAGGAAACCTCGTTTCCGGCCCTGACTCCACACAAGGTTTTTGGCCCCGGTATCGACGGGAGAGGAATCCTGAGAGGCCCCCTAGCAACTCGCATGGGGACTGGCCTTTCCTGAGGCCACCATGGCGGGTCCCTGAGGTCCCCGTCGTAACTCCAGAACACCTGCCGCAACTCGAGAAAATCCAGGAAGTTCTCCCTTCCAGCCGAGATGAGGCCTATTTCCGATGAGGCGTCTGGAGACTAATGACACCTAACCTCTGGAACTTCGAAAGGGACTTTCACACCCTTGCTGCTACTCAAGAAGTTCACCGCCATACCCGTCTCCACTCGAGAGGAAGCACGATGGTCCCGCCCACATCCAGAGGAGCCCCGTTTCCCCCTCGTAGCTCGAGATGAGGGATCCTTTCCCTGCTTTCAACGGGAAAGAATTCCCGGCGTTCCCGTCGCATCTCAAGAGGAGGCACTCTCAACAGGAAAGGCGAGAGGAACTCCATGGTCGTACCACCATTCCAAGAGTCCCCCAGATGTCTCAGTCCATTCCAGAGGAACCTCTTTGCCCTGCACTGGCTCATCTTTCACGCCGAGGATCGATTCACACCACTGTGGCACGTGGGACAGCCCTGTGGCAAAGCCTCGAGGGAAAGCCTCGAGGGAAAACCACAGATCCTTTGATCCACGCGGAGGTAAGCGTGACATTGCTGCTACAGCCTGGAAGAAAAGCGCTCGTGCATGCCCCCACTCGAAACGAGGCCTGACTCCAGTGGGGAGACTCCAGAAGTACCCAAAGATCCATGTCAGCCCCTGAGAGGAATCCTCGGTTCCGGCCCTGACTCCAAACAAGGTTTTTGGCCCCGGTATCGACAGGAGTGGAATACTGAGAGGCCCCCTAGCAACTCGCATGGGGAATGGCCTCTCCTGAGGCCACCAGGGCGGGTCCCTGAGGTCCCCGTCGTAACTCGAGAACACCTGCCGCAACTCCAGAAAATCCAGGAAGTTCTCCCTTCCAGGCGAGATGAGGCCTATTTCCGATGAGGCGTCTGGAGACTAATGAAACCTAACCTCTGGAACTTTGAAAGGGTCTTTCACACCCTTGCTGCTACTCAAGAAGTTCACCGCCATACCCGTCTCCACTCGAGAGGAAGCACGATGGTCCCACCCACATCCAGAGGAGCCCCGTTTCCCCCTCGTAGCTCGAGATGAGGGATCCTTTCCCTGCTTTCAACGGGAAAGAATTCCCGGCGTTCCCGTCGCATCTCAAGAGGAGGCACTCTCAACAGGAAAGGCGAGAGGAAATCCATGGTCGTACCACCATTCCAAGAGTCCCCCAGATGTCTCAGTCCATTCGAGAGGAAGCTCTTTGTCCTGCACTGGCTCATCTTTCACGCCGAGGATCGACTCACACCACGGTGGCACGTGGGACAGCCCTGTGGGAAAGCCTCGACGGAAAGCCTCGAGGGAAAACCACAGATCCTTTCATCCACGCGACGGGAAGCGTGACATTGCTGCTACAGCCTGGAAGTAAAGCGCACGTGCATGCCCCCACTCGAGACGAGTCCTGACTCCCCTAGGGAGACTCCAGAAGTACCCAAAGATCCATGTCACCCCTGAGAGGAAACCTCGTTTCCGGCCCTGACTCCACACAAGGTTTTTGGCCCCGGTATCGACGGGAGAGGAATCCTGAGAGGCCCCCTATCAACTCACATGGGGACTGGCCTTTCCTGAGGCCACCATGGCGGGTCCCTGAGGTCCCCGTCGTAACTCGAGAACACCTGCCGCAACTCGAGAAAATCCAGGAAGTTCTCCCTTCCAGGTCAGATGAGGCCTATTTCCAATGAGGCGTCTGGAGACTAATGACACCTAACCTCTGGAACTTCGAAAGGGTCTTTCACACCCTTGCTGCTACTCAAGAAGTTCACCGCCATACCCGTCTCCACTCGAGAGGAAGCACGATGGTCCCGCCCGCATCCAGAGGAGCCCCGTTTCCCCCTCGTAGCTCGAGATGAGGGATCCTTTCCCTGCTTTCAACGGGAAAGAATTCCCGGCGTTCCCGTCGCATCTCAAGAGGAGGCACTCTCAACAGGAAAGGCAAGAGGATCTCCATGGTCGTACCACCATTCCAAGAGTCCCCCAGATGTCTCAGTCCATTCCAGAGGAACCTCTTTGCCCTGCACTGGCTCATCTTTCACGCCGAGGATCGACTCACACCACGGTGGCACGTGGGACAGCCCTGTGGGAAAGCCTCGAGGGAAAACCACAGATCCTTTGATCCACGCGACGGGAAGCGTGACATTGCTGCTACAGCCTGGAAAGAAAGCGCACGTGCATGCCCCCACTCGAGACGAGGCCTGACTCCCCTGGGGAGACTCCAGAAATACCCAAAGTTCCATGTCACCCCTGAAAGAAAACCTCGGTTCCGGCCCTTACTCCACACAAGGTTTTTGGCCCCGGTATCGACGGGAGAGGAATCCTGAGAGGCCCCCTAGCAACTCGCATGGGGACTGGCCTTTCCTGAGGCCACCATGGCGGGTCCCTGAGGTCCCCGTCGTAACTCGAGAACACCTGCCGCAACTCGAGAAAATCCAGGAAGTTCTCCCTTCCAGGCGAGATGAGGCCTATTTCCTATGAGGCGTCTGGAGACTAATGACACCTAACCTCTGGAACTTCGAAAGGGTCTTTCACACCCTTGCTGCTACTCAAGAAGTTCACCGCCATACCCGTCTCCACTCGAGAGGAAGCACGATGGTCCCGCCCACATCCAGAGGAGCCCTGTTTCCCCCTCGTAGCTCGAGATGAGGGATCCTTTCCCAGCTTTCAACGGGAAAGAATTCCCGGCGTTCCCGTCGCATCTCAAGAGGAGGCACTCTCAACAGGAAAGGCGAGAGGAACTCCATGGTCGTACCACCATTCCAAGAGTCCCCCAGATGTCTCAGTCCATTCCAGAGGAACCTCTTTGCCCTGCACTGGATCATCTTTCACTCCGAGGATCGACTCACACCACGGTGGCAAGTGGGACAGCCCTGTGGGAAAGCCTCGAGGGAAAGCCTCGAGGGAAAACCACAGATCCTTTGATCCACGCGACGGGAAGCGTGACATTGCTGCTACAGCCTGGAAGGAAAGCACACGTGCATGCCCCCACTCGAGACGAGGCCTGACTCCCCTGGGGAGACTCCAGAAGTACCCAAAGATCCATGTCAGCCCCTGAGAGGAATCCTCGGTTCCGGCCCTGACTCCACACAAGGTTTTTGGCCCCGGTATCGACGGGAGAGGAATCCCGAGAGGCCCCGTAGCAACTCGCATGGGGACTGGCCTCTCCTGGGGCCACCAGGGCGGGTCCCTGAGGTCCCCGTCGTAATTCGAGAACACCTGCCGCAACTCGAGAAAATCCAGGAAGTTCTCCCTTCCAGGCGAGATGAGGCCTATTTCCGATGAGGCGTCTGGAGACTAATGACACCTAACCTCTGGAATTTCGAGAGGGTCTTTCACACCCTTGCTGCTACTCAAGAAGTTCACCGCCATACCCGTCTCCACTCGAGAGGAAGCACGATGGTCCCGCCCACATCCAGAGGAGCCCCGTTTCCACCTCGTAGCTCGAGATGAGGGATCCTTTCCCTGCTTTCAACGGGAAAGAATTCCCGGCGTTCCCGTCACATCTCAAGAGGAGGCACTCTCAACAGGAAAGGCGAGAGGAACTCCATGGTCGTACCACCATTCCAAGAGTCCCCCAGATGTCTCAGTCCATTCGAGAGGAAGCTCTTTGCCCTGCACTGGCTCATCTTTCACGCCGAGGATCGACTCACACCACGGTGGCACGTGGGACAGCCCTGTGGGAAAGCCTCGACGGAAAGCCTCGAGGGAAAACCACAGATCCTTTGATCCACGCGACAGGAAGCGTGACATTGCTGCTTCAGCGTGGAGGGAAAGCGCACGTGCATGCCCCCACTCGAGACGAGGCCTGACTCCCCTGGGGAGACTCCAGAAGTACCCAAAGATCCATGTCAGCCCCTGAGAGGAATTCTCGTTTCCGGCCCTGACTCCACACAAGGATTTGGCCCAGGTATCGACGGGAGAGAAATCCCGAGAGGCCCCCTAGCAACTCGCCTGGGGACTGGCCTCTCCTGAGGCCACCAGGGCGGGTCCCTGAGGTCCCCATCGTAACTCGAGATCACCTGCCGCAACTCGAGAAAATCCAAGAAGTTCTCCCTTCCAGGCGAGATGAGGCCTATTTCCGATGAGGCGTCTAGAGACTAATGACACCTAAACTATGGAACTTCGAAAGGGTCTTTCACACCCTTGCTGCAACTCAAGTAGTTCACCGCCATACCCGTATCCACTCGAGAGGAAGCACGATGGTCCCGCCCACATCCAGAGGAGCCCCGCTTCCCCCTCGGAGCTCGAGATGAGGGATCCTTTCCCTGCTTTCAACGGGAAAGAATTCCCGGCGTTCCTGTCGCATCTCAAGAGGAGGCACTCTCAACAGGAAAGGCGAGAGGAACTCCATGGTCGTACCACCATTCCAAGAGTCCCCCAGATGTCTCAGTCCATTCCAGAGGAACCTCTTTGCCCTGCACTGGCTCATCTTTCACGCCGAGGATCGACTCACACCACGGTGGCACGTGGGACAGCCCTGTGGGAAAGCCTCGAGGGAAAACCACAGATCCTTTGATCCACGCGACGGGAAGCGTGACATTGCTGCTACAGCCTGGAAGGAAAGCGCACGTGCATGCCCCCACTCGAGACGAGGCCTGACTCCCCTGGGGAGACTCCAGAAATACCCAAAGTTCCATGTCACCCCTGAGAGAAAACCTCGGTTCCGGCCCTGACTCCACACAAGGTTTTTGGCTCCGGTATCGACGGGAGAGGAATCCTGAGAGGCCCCCTAGCAACTCGCATGGGGACTGGAGTTTCCTGAGGCCACCATGGCGGGTCCCTGAGGTCCCCGTGGTAACTCGAGAACACCTGCCGCAACTCGAGAAAATCCATGAAGTTCTCCCTTCCAGGCGAGATGAGGCCTATTTCCTATGAGGCGTCTGGAGACTAATGACACCTAACCTCTGGAACTTCGAAAGGGTCTTTCACACCCTTGCTGCAACTCAAGAAGTTCACCGCCATACCCGTCTCCACTCGAGAGGAAGCACGATGGTCCCGCCCACATCCAGAGGAGCCCCGTTTCCCCCTCGTAGCTCGAGATGAGGGATCCTTTCCCTGCTTTCAACGGGAAAGAATTCCCGGCATTCCCGTCGCATCTCAAGAGGAGGCACTCTCAACAGGAAAGGCGAGAGGAACTCTAAGGTCGTACCACCATTCCAAGAATCCCCCAGATGTCTCAGTCCATTCCATAGGAACCTCTTTGCCCTGCACTGGCTCATCTTTCACGCCGAGGATCGACTCACACCACGGTGGCAAGTGGGACAGCCCTGTGGGAAAGCCTCGAGGGAAAGCCTCGAGGGAAAACCACAGATCCTCTGATCCACGCGAAGGTAAGCGTGACATTGCTGCTACAGCCTGGAAGAAAAGCGCTCGTGCATGCCCCCACTCGAAACGAGGCCTGACTCCATTGGGGAGACTCCAGAAGTACCCAAAGATCCATGTCAGCCCCTGAGAGGAATCCTCGGTTCCGGCCCTGACTCCAAACAAGGTTTTTGGCCCCGGTATCGACAGGAGAGGAATCCTGAGAGGCCCCCTAACAACTCGCATGGGGACTGGCTTTTCCTGAGGCCACCAGGGCGGTTCCCAGAGGTCCCCGTCGTAACTCGAGAACACCTGCCGCAACTCGAGTAAATCCAGTATGTTCTCCCTTCCAGGCGAGATGAGGCCTATTTCCAATGAGGCGTCTGGAGACTAATGACACCTAACCTCTGGAACTTCGAAAGGGTCTTTCACACCCTTGCTGCAACACAAGAAGTTCACCGCCATACCCGTCTCCACTCGAGAGGAAGCACGATGGTCCCGCCCACATCCAGAGGAGCCCCGTTTCCCCTCGTAGCTCGAGATGAGGGATCCTTTCCCTGCTTTTAACGGGAAAGAATTCCCTGGATTTCCGTCGCATCTCAAGAGGAGGCACTCTCAACAGGAAAGGCGAGAGGAACTCCATGGTCGTACCACCATTCCAAGAGTCCCCCAGATGTCTCAGTCCATTCCAGAGGAACCTCTTTGCCCTGCACTGGCTAATCTTTCACGCCGAGGATCGACTCACACCACGGCGGCACGTGGGACAACCCTGTGGGAAAGCCTCGAGGGAAAGCCTCGAGGGAAAACCACAGATCCTTTGATCCACGCGACGAGACGCGTGACATTGCTGCTACAGCCTGGAAGGAAAGCGCACGTGCATGCCCCCACTCGAGACGAGGCCTCACTCCCCTGGGGAGACTCCAGAAGTACCCAAAGATCCATGTCAGCCCCTGAGAGGAATCCCCGGGTCCGGCCCTGACTTCACAGAAGGTTTTTGGCCCCGGTATCGACGGGAGAGGAATCCTGAGAGGCCCCCTAGCAACTCGCATGGGGACTGGCCTTTCCTGAGGCCACCATGGCGGGTCCCTGAGGTCCCCGTCGTAACTCGAGAACACCTGCCGCAACTCGAGAAAATCCAGGAAGTTCTCCCTTCCAGGCGAGATGAGGCCTACTTCCAATGAGGCGTCTGGAGACTAATGACACCTAACCTCTGGAACTTCGAAAGGGTCATTCACACCCTTGCTGCAACTCAAGAAGTTCACCGCCATACCCGTCTCCACTCGAGAGGAAGCACGATGGTCCCGCCCACATCCAGAGGAGCCCCGTTTCCCCCTCGTAGCTCGAGATGAGGGATCCTTTCCCTGCTTTCAACGGGAAAGAATTCCCGGCGTTCCCGTCGCATCTCAAGAGGAGGCACTCTCAACAGGAAAGGCGAGAGGAACTCCATGGTCCTACCACCATTCCAAGAGACCCCCAGATGTCTCAGTCCATTCCAGAGGAACCTCTTTGCCCTGCACTGGCTCATCTTTCACGCCAAGGATCGACTCACACCACGGTGGCACGTGGGACAGCCCTGTGGGAAAGCCTCGAGGGAAAACCACAGATCCTTTGATCCACGCGACGGGAAGCGTGACATTGCTGCTACAGCCTGGAAGGAAAGCGCACGTGCATGCCCCCACTCGAGACGAGGCCTGACTCCCCTGGGGAGACTCCAGAAATACCCAAAGTTCCATGTCACCCCTGAGAGAAAACCTCGGTTCCGGCCCTGACTCCACACAAGGTTTTTGGCCCCGGTATCGACGGGAGAGGAATCCTGAGAGGCCCCCTAGCAACTCGCATGGGGACTGGCCTTTCCTGAGGCCACCATGGCGGGTCCTGAGGTCCCCGTCGTAACTCGAGAACTCGTGCCGCAACTCGAGAAAATCCAGGAAGTTCTCCCTTCCAGGCGAGATGAGGCCAATTTCCAATGAGGCGTCTGGAGACTAATGACACCTAACCTCTGGAACTTCGAAAGGGTCTTTCACACCCTTGCTGCAACTCAAGAAGTTCACCGCCATACCCGTCTCCACTCGAGAGGAAGCACGATGGTCCCGCCCATATCCAGAGGAGCCCCGTTTCCCCCTCGGAGCTCGAGATGAGGGATCCTTTCCCTGCTTTCAACGGGAAAGAATTCCCGGCATTCCCCTCGCATCTCAAGAGGAGGCACTCTCAACAGGAAAGGCGAGAGGAACTCTATGGTCGTACCACCATTCCAAGAATCCCCCAGATGTCTCAGTCCATTCCAGAGGAACCTCTTTGCCCTGCACTGGCTCATCTTTCACGTCGAGGATCGACTCACACCACGGTGGCAAGTGGGACAGCCCTGTGGGAAAGCCTCGAGGGAAAGCCTCGAGGGAAAACCACAGATCCTTTGATACACGCGAAGGTAAGCGTGACATTGCTGCTACAGCCTGGAAGAAAAGCGCTCGTGCATGCCCCAACTCGAAACGAGGCCTGACTCCAGTGGGGAGACTCCAGAAGTACCCAAAGATCCATGTCAGCCCCTGAAACGAATCCTCGGTTCCGGCCCTGACTCCAAACAAGGTTTTTGGCCCCGGTATCGACAGGAGAGGAATCCTGAGAGGCCCCCTAGCAACTCGCATGGGGACTGGCTTTTCCTGAGGCCACCAGGGCGGTTCCCTGAGGTCCCCGTCGTAACTCGAGAACACCTGCCGCAACTCGAGAAAATCCAGGATGTTCTCCCTTCCAGGCGAGATGAGGCCTATTTCCAATGAGGCGTCTGGAGACTAATGACACCTAACCTCTGGAACTTCGAAAGGGTCTTTCACACCCTTGCTGCAACTCAAGAAGTTCACCGCCATACCCGTCTCCACTCGAGAGGAAGCACGATGGTCCCGCCCACATCCAGAGGAGCCCCGTTTCCCCTCGTAGCTCGAGATGAGGGATCCTTTCCCTGCTTTCAACGTGAAAGAATTCCCGGCATTTCCGTCGCATCTCAAGAGGAGGCACTCTCAACAGGAAAGGTGAGAAGAACTCCATGGTCATACCACCATTCCAAGAGTCCCCCAGATGTCTCAGTCCATTCCAGAGGAACCTCTTTGCCCTGCACTGGCTCATCTTTCACGCCGAGGATCGACTCACACCACGGCGGCACGTGGGACAACCCTGTGGGAAATCCTCGAGGGAAAGCCTCGAGGGAAAACCACAGATCCTTTGATCCACGCGACGGGAAGCGTGACATTGCTGCTACAGCCTGGAAGGAAAGCGCACGTGCATGCCCCCACTCGAGACGAGGCCTGACTCCCCTGGGGAGACTCCAGAAATACCCAAAGTTCCATGTCACCCCTGAGAGAAAACCTCGGTTCCGGCCCTTACTCCACACAAGGTTTTTGGCCACGGTATCGACGGGAGAGGAATCCTGAGAGGCCCCCTAGCAACTCGCATGGGGACTGGCCTCTCCTGAGGCCACCATGGCGGGTCCCTGAGGTCCCCGTCGTAACTCGAGAACACCTGCCGCAACTCGAGAAAATCCAGGAAGTTCTCCCTTCCAGGCGAGATGAGGCCTATTTCCTATGAGGCGTCTGGAGACTAATGACACCTAACCTCTGGAACTTCGAAAGGGTCTTTCACACCCTTGCTGCTACTCAAGAAGTTCACCGCCATACCCGTCTCCACTCGAGAGGAAGCACGATGGTCCCGCCCACATCCAGAGGAGCCCCGTTTCCCCCTCGTAGCTCGAGATGAGGGATCCTTTCCCTGCTTTCAACGGGAAAGAATTCCCGGCGTTCCCGTCGCATCTCAAGAGGAGGCACTCTCAACAGGAAAGGCGAGAGGAACTCCATGGTCGTACCACCATTCCAAGAGTCCCCCAGATGTCTCAGTCCATTCCAGAGGAACCTCTTTGCCCTGCACTGGCTCATCTTTCACGCCGAGGATCGACTCACACCACGGTGGCACGTGGGACAGCCCTGTGGCAAAGCCTCGAGGGAAAGCCTCGAGGGAACACCACAGATCCTTTGATCCACGCGACGGGAAGCGTGACATTGCTGCTACAGCCTGGAAGGAAAGCGCACGTGCATGCCCCCACTCGAGACGAGGCCTGACTCCCCTGGGGAGACTCCAGAAATACCCAAAGTTCCATGTCACCACTGAGAGGTAACCTCGGTTCCGACCCTGACTTCACACAAGGTTTTTGGCCCCGGTATCGACGGGAGAGGAATCCTGAGAGGCCCCCTAGCAACTCGCATGGGGACTGGCCTTTCCTGAGGCCACCATGGCGGGTCCCTGAGGTCCCCGTCGTAACTCGAGAACACCTGCCGCAACTCGAGAAAATCCAGGAAGTTCTCCCTTCCAGGCGAGATGAGGCATATTTCCGATGAGGCGTCTGGAGACTAATGACACCTAACCTCTGGAACTTCGAAAGGGTCTTTCACACCCTTGCTGCAACTCAAGAAGTTCACCGCCATACCCGTCTCCACTCGAGAGGAAGCACGATGGTCCCGCCCACATCCAGAGGACCCCCGTTTCACATTCGTAGCTCGAGATGAGGGATCCTTTCCCTGCTTTCAACGGGAAAGAATTCCCGGCGTTCCCGTCGCATCTCAAGAGGAGGCACTCTCAACAGGAAAGGCGAGAGGAACTCCATGGTCGTACCACCATTCCAAGAGTACCCCAGATGTCTCAGTCCATTCCAGAGGAAACTCTTTGCCCTGCACTGGCTCATCTTTCACGCCGAGGATCGACTCACACCACGGTGGCACGTGGAACAGCCCTGTGGGAAAGCCTCAAGGGAAAGCCTCGAGGGAAAACCACAGATCCTTTGATCCACGCGACGGGAAGCGTGACATTGCTGCTACAGCCTGGAAGGAAAGCACACGTGCATGCCCCCACTCGAGACGAGGCCTGACTCCCCTGGGGAGACTCCAGAAGTACCCAAAGATCCATGTCAGCCCCTGAGAGGAATCCTCGGTTCCGGCCCTGACTCCACACAAGGTTTTTGGCCCCGGTATCGACGGGAGAGGAATCCCGAGAGGCCCCCTAGCAAATCGCATGGGGACTGGCCTCTCCTGAGGCCACCAGGGCGGGTCCCTGAGGTCACCGTCGTAACTCGAGAACACCTGCCGCAACTCGAGAAAATCCAGGAAGTTCTCCCTTCCAGGCGAGATGAGGCCTATTTCCGATGAGGCGTCTGGAGACTAATGACACCTAACCTCTGGAATTTCGAAAGGGTCTTTCACACCCTTGCTGCAACTCAAGAAGTACACCGCCATACCCGTCTCCACTCGAGAGGAAGCACGATGGTCCCGCCCACATCCAGAGGAGCCCCGTTTCCCCCTCGTAGCTCGAGATGAGGGATCCTTTCCCTGCTTTCAACGGGAAAGAATTCCCAGCGTTCCCGTCGCATCTCAAGAGGAGGCACTCTCAACAGGAAAGGCGAGAGGAACTCCATGGTCGTACCACCATTCCAAGAGTCCCCCAGATGTCTCAGTCCATTACAGAGGAACCTCTTTGCCCTGCACTGGCTCATCTTTCACGCCGAGGATCGACTCACAGCACGGTGGCACGTGGGACAGCCTTGTGGGAAAGCCTCGAGGGAAAGCCTCGTGGGAAAACCACAGATCCTTTGATCCACTCGACGGGAAGCGTGACATTGCTGCTACAGCCTGGAAGGAAAGCGCACGTGCATGCCCCCACTCGAGACGAGGCCTGACTCCCCTGGGGAGACTCCAGAAGTACCCAAAGATACATGTCACCCCTGAGAGGAATCCTCGGTTCCGGCCCTGACTCCACACAAGGTTTTTGGCCCCGGTATCGACGGGATAGGAATCCCGAGAGGCCCCCTAGCAACTCGCATGGGGACTGGCCTCTCCTGATGCAACCAGGGCGGATCCCTGAGGTCCCCGTCGTAACTCGAGAACACCTGCCGCAACTCGAGAAAATCCAGGAAGTTCTCCCTTGCAGGCGAGATGAGGCCTATTTCCGATGAGGCGTCTGGAGACTAATGACACCTAACCTCTGGAACTTCGAAAGGGTCTTTCACACCCTTGCTGCAACTCAAGAAGTTCACCGCCATACCCGTCTCCACTCGAGAGGAAGCACGATGGTCCCGCCCACATCCAGAGGAGCCCCGTTTCCCCCTCGTAGATCGAGATGAGGGATCCTTTCCCTGCTTTCAACGGGAAAGTATTCCCGGCGTTCCCGTCGCATCTCAAGAGGAGGCACTCTCAACAGGAAAGGCGAGAGGAACTCCATGGTCGTACCACCATTCCAAGAGTCCCCCAGATGTCTCAGTCAATTCCAGAGGAACCTCTTTGCCCTGCACTGGCTCATCTTTCACGCCGAGGATCGACTCACAACACGGTGGCACGTGGGACAGCCCTGTGGGAAAGCCTCGAGGGAAAGCCTCGAGGGAAAACCACAGATCCTTTGATCCACGCGACGGGAAGCGTGACATTGCTGCTACAGCCTGGAAGGAAAGCGCACGTGCATGCACCCACTCGAGACGAGGCCTGACTCCCCTGGGGAGACTCCAGAAGTACCCAAAGATCCATGTCAGCCCCTGAGAGGAATCCTCGGTTCCGGCCCTGACTCCACACAAGGTTTTTGGCCCCGGTATCGACGGGAGAGGAATCCCGAGAGGCCCCCTAGCAACTCGCATGGGGACTGGCCTCTCCTGAGGCCACCAGGGCGGGTCCCTGAGGTCCCCGTCGTAACTCGAGAACACCTGCCGCAACTCGAGAAAATCCAGGAAGTTCTCCCTTCCAGGCGAGATGAGGCCTATTTCCGATGAGGCGTCTGGAGACTAATGACACCTAAACTCTGGAACTTCGAAAGGGTCTTTCACACCCTTGCTGCAACTCAAGAAGTTCACCGCCATACCCGTCTCCACTCGAGAGGAAGCACGATGGTCCCGCCCACATCCAGAGGAGCCCCGTTTCCCCCTCGGAGCTCGAGATGAGGGATCCTTTCCCTGCTTTCAACGGGAAAGAATTCCCGGCGTTCCCGTCGCATCTCAAGAGGAGGCACTCTCAACAGGAAAGGCGAGAGGAACTCCATGGTCGTACCACCATTCCAAGAGTCCCCCAGATGTCTCAGTCCATTGCAGAGGAACCTCTTTGCCCTGCACTGGCTCATCTTTCACGCCGAGGATCGACTCACACCACGGTGGCACGTGGGACAGCCCTGTGGGAAAGCCTCGAGGGAAAGCCTCGAGGGAAAACCACAGATCCTTTGATGCACGCCACGGGAAGCGTGACATTGCTGCTACAGCCTGGAAGGAAAGCGGACGTGCATGCCCCCACTCGAGACGAGGCCTGACTCCCCTGGGGAGACTCTAGAAGTACCCAAAGATCCATGTCAGCCCCTGAGAGGAATCCTCGGTTCCGGCCCTGACTCCACACAAGGTTTTTGGCCCCGGTATCGACGGGAGAGGAATCACGAGAGGCCCCCTAGCAACTCGCATGGAGACTGGCCGTTCCTGAGTCCATTAGGGCGGGTCCCTGTGGTACCCGTCGTAACTCGAGAACACCTGCCGCACCTCGAGAAAATTCAGGAAGTTCTCCCTTCCAGGCTAGATGAGGCCTATTTCCGATGAGGCGTCTGCAGACTAATGACACCTAACCTCTGGAACTTCGAAAGGGTCTTTCACACCCTTGCTGCAACTCAAGAAGTTCACCGCCATACCCGTCTCCACTCGAGAGGAAGCACGATGGTCCCGCCCACATCCAGAGGAGCCCTGTTTCCCCCTCGTAGCTCGAGAAGAGGGATCCTTTCCCTGCTTTCAACGGGAAAGAATTCCCGGCGTTCCCGGCGCATCTCAAGAGGAGGCACTCTCAACAGGAAAGGCGAGAGGAACTCCATGGTCGTACCACCATTCCAAGAGTCCCCCAGATGTCTCAGTCCATTCGAGAGGAAGCTCTTTGCCCTGCACTGGCTCATCTTTCACGCTGAGGATCGACTCACACCACGGTGGCACGTGGGACAGCCCTGTGGGAAAGCCTCGAGGGAAAGCCTCGAGGGAAAACCACAGATCCTTTGATCCACGCGACGGGAAGCGTGACATTGCTGCTACAGCCTGGAAGGAAAGCACACGTGCATGCCCCCACTCGAGACGAGGCCTGACTCCCCTGGGGAGACTCCAGAAGTACCCAAAGATCCATGTCAGCCCCTGAGAGGAATCCTCGGTTCCGGCCCTGACTCCACACAAGGTTTTTGGCCCCGGTATCGACTGGAGAGGAATCCCGAGAGGCCCCCTAGCAACTTGCATGGGGACTGGCCTCTCCTGAGGCCACCAGGGCGGGTCCCTGAGGTCCCCGTCGTAACTCGAGAACACCTGCCGCAACTCGAGAAAATCCAGGAAGTTCTCCCTTCCAGGCGAGATGAGGCCTATTTCCGATGAGGCGTCTGGAGACTAATGACACCTAACCTCTGGAACTTCGAAAGGGTCTTTCACACCCTTGCTGCAACTCAAGAAGTTTACCGCCATACCCGTCTCCAAACGAGAGAAAGCACGATGGTCCCGCCCACATACAGAGGAGCCACGTTTCCCCCTCGGAGCTCGAGATGAGGGATCCTTTCCCTGCTTTCAACGGGAAAGAATTCCCGGCATTCCCGTCGCAGCTCAAGAGGAGGCACTCTCAACAGGAAAGGCGAGAGGAACTCCATGGTCGTACCACCATTCCAAGAGTCCCCCAGATGTCTCAGTCCATTCCAGAGGAACCCCTTTGCCCTGCACTGGCTCATCTTTCACGCCGAGGATCGACTCACACCACGGTGGCACGTGGGACAGCCCTGTGGGAAAGCCTCGAGGGAAAGCCTCGAGGGAAAACCACAGATCATTTGATCCACGCGACGGGAAGCGTGACATTGCTGCTACAGCCTGAAAGGAAAGCGCACGTGCATGCCCCCACTCGAGACGAGGCCTGACTCCCCTGGGGAGACTGTAGAAGTACCCAAAGATCCATGTCAGCCCCTGAGAGGAATCCTCGGTTCCGGCCCTGACTCCACACAAGGTTTTTGGCCCCAGTATCGACTGGAGAGGAATCCCGAGAGGCCCCCTAGCAACTCGCATGGGGACTGGCCTCTCCTGAGGCCACCAGGGCGGGTCCCTGAGGTCCCCGTCGTAACTCGAGAACACCTGCCGCAACTCGAGAAAATCCAGGAAGTTCTCCCTTCCAGGCGAGATGAGGCCTATTTCCGATGAGGCGTCTGGAGACTAATGACACCTAACCTCTGGAACTTCGAAAGGGTCTTTCACACCCTTGCTGCAACTCAAGAAGTTCACCGCCATACCCGTCTCCACTCGAGAGGAAGCACGATGGTCCCGCCCACATCCAGAGGAGCCCCGTTTCCCCCTCGTAGCTCGAGATGAGGGATCCTTTCCCTGCTTTCAACGGGAAAGAATTCCCGGCGTTCCCGTCGGATCTAAAGAGGAGGCACTCTTAACAGGAATGGCGAGAGGAACTCCATGGTCGTACCACCATTCCAAGAGTCCCCCAGATGTCTCAGTCCATTCCAGAGGAACCTCTTTGCCCTGCACTGGCTCATCTTTCGCGCCGAGGATCGACTCACACCACGGTGGCACGTGGGACAGCCCTGTGGGAAAGCCTCGAGGGAAAGCCTCGAGGGAAAACCACAGATCCTTTGATCCACGCGACGGGAAGCGTGACATTGCTGCTACAGCCTGGAAGGAAAGCGCACGTGCATGCCCCCACTCGAGACGAGGCCTGACTCCCCTGGGGAGACTCCAGAAGTACCCAAAGATCCATGTCAGCCCCTGAGAGGAATCCTCGATTCTGGCCCTGACTCCACACAAGGTTTTTGGCCCCGGTATCGACGGGAGAGGAATCCCGAGAGGCCCCCTAGCAACTCGCATGGGGACTGGCCTCTCCTGAAGCCACCAGGGCGGGTCCCTGAGGTCCCCGTCGTAACTCGAAAACACCTGCCGCAACTCGAGAAAATCCAGGAAGTTCTCCCTTCCAGGCGAGATGAGGCCTATTTCCGATGAGGCGTCTGGAGACTAATGACACCTAACCTCTGGAACTTCGAAAGGGTCTTTCACACCCTTGCTGCAACTCAAGAAGTTTACCGCCATACCCGTCTCCACACGAGAGAAAGCACGATGGTCCCGCCCACATCCAGAGGAGCCCCGTTTCCCCCTCGGAGCTCGAGATGAGGGATCCTTTCCCTGCTTTCAACGGGAAAGAATTCCCGGCGTTCCCGTCGCATCTCAAGAGGAGGCACTCTCAACAGGAAAGGCGAGAGGAACTCCATGGTCGTACCACCATTCCAAGAGTCCCCCAGATGTCTCAGTCCATTCCAGAGGAACCTCTTTGCCCTGCACTGGCTCATCTTTCACGCCGAGGATCGACTCACACCACGGTGGCACGTGGGACAGCCCTGTGGGAAAGCCTCGAGGGAAAGCCTCGAGGGAAAACCACAGATCCTTTGATGCACGCGACGGGAAGCGTGACATTGCTGCTACAGCCTGGAAGGAAAGCGCACGTGCATGTCCCCACTCGAGACGAGGCCTGACTCCCCTGGGGAGACTCCAGAAGTGCCCAAAGATCCATGTCACCCCTGAGAGGAATCCTCGGTTCCGGCCCTGACTCCACACAAGGTTTTTGGCCCCGGTATCGATGGGAGAGGAATCCCGAGAGGCCCCCTAGCAACTCGCATGGGGACTGGCCTCTCCTGAGGCCACCAGGGCGGGTCCCTGAGGTCCCCGTCATAACTCGAGAACACCTGCCGCAAATCGAGAATATCCAGGAAGTTCTCCCTTCCAGGCGAGATGAGGCCTATTTCCGATGAGGCGTCTGGAGACTAATGACACCTAACCTCTGGAATTTCGAAAGGGTCTTTCACACCCTTGCTGCAACTCAAGAAGTTCACCGCCATACCCGTGTCCACTCGAGAGGAAGCACGATGGTCCCGCCCACATCCAGAGGAGCCCCGTTTCCCCCTCGTAGCTCGAGATGAGGGATCCTTTCCCTGCTTTCAACGGGAAAGAATTCCCGGCGTTCCCGTCGCATCCAAAGAGGAGGCACTCTCAACAGGAAAGGCGAGAGGAACTCCATGGTCGTACCACCATTCCAAGAGTCCCCCAGATGTCTCAGTCCATTCCAGAGGAACCTCTTTGCCCTGCACTGGCTCATCTTTCACGCCGAGGATCGACTCACACCACGGTGGCACGTGGGACAGCCCTGTGGGAAAGCCTCGAGGGAAAGCCTCGAGGGAAAACCACAGATCCTTTGATGCACGCCACGGGAAGCGTGACATTGCTGCTACAGCCTGGAAGGAAAGCGCACGTGCATGCCCCCACTCGAGACGAGGCCTGACTCCCCTGGGGAGACTCCAGAATTACCCAAAGATCCATGTCACCCCTGAGAGGAATGCTCGGTTCCGGCCCTGACTCCACACAAGGCTTTTGGCCCCGGTATCGACGGGAGAGGAATCCCGAGAGGCCCCCTAGCAACTCGCATGGGGACTGGCCTCTCCTGAGGCCACCAGGGCGGGTCCCTGAGGTCCCCGTCGTAACTCGAGAACACCTGCCGCAACTCGAGAAAATCCAGGAAGTTCTCCCTTCCAGGCGAGATGAGGCCTATTTCCGATGAGGAGTCTGCAGACTAATGACACCTAAACTCTGGAACTTCGAAAGGGTCTTTCACACCCTTGCTGCAACTCAAGAAGTTCACCGCCATACCCGTGTCCACTCGGGAGGAAGCACGATGGTCCCGCCCACATCCAGAGGAGCCCCATTTCCCCCTCGGAGCTCGAGATGAGGGATCCTTTCCCTGCTTTCAACGGGAAAGAATTCCCGGCGTTCCCGTCGCATCTCAAGAGGAGGCACTCTCAACAGGAAAGGCGAGAGGAACTCCATGGTCGTACCACCATTCCAAGAGTCCCCCAGATGTCTGAGTCCATTCCAGAGGAACCTCTTTGCCCTGCACTGGCTCATCTTTCACGCCGAGGATCGACTCACACCACGGTGGCACGTGGGACAGCCCTGTGGGAAAGCCTCGAGGGAAAACCACAGATCCTTTGATCCACGCCACGGGAAGCGTGACATTGCTGCTACAGCCTGGAAGGAAAGCACACGTGCATGCCCCTAATCGAGAAGAGGACTGACTCCCCTGGTGGGACTCCAGAAGTACCCAAAGATCCATGTCAGCTCCTGAGAGGAATCCTCGTTTCCAGCCCTGACTCCACACAAGGTTTTTGGCCCCGGTATCGACGGGAGAGGAATCCCGAGAGGCCCCCTAGCAACTCGCATGGGGACTGGCCTCTCCTGAGGCCACCAGGGCGGGTCCCTGAGGTCCCCGTCGTAACTCGAGAACACCGGCCGCACCTCGAGAAAATCCGGGAAGTTCTCCCTTCCAGGCGAGATGAGGCCTATTTCCGATGAGGCGTCTGGAGACTAATGACACCTAACCTCTGGAACTTCGAAAGGGTCTTTCACACCCTTGCTGCAACTCAAGAAGTTTACCGCCATACCCGTCTCCACACGAGAGAAAGCACGATGGTCCCGCCCACATCCAGAGGAGCCCCGTTTCCCCCTCGGAGCTCGAGATGAGGGATCCTTTCCCTGCTTTCAACGGGAAAGAATTCCCGGCATTCCCGTCGCATCTCAAGAGGAGGCACTCTCTACAGGAAAGGCGAGAGGAACTCCATGGTCGTACCACCATTCCAAGAGTCCCCCAGATGTCTCAGTCCATTCCAGAGGAACCTCTTTGCCCTGCACTGGCTCATCTTTCACGCCGAGGATCGACTCACACCACGGTGGCACGTGGGACAGCCCTGTGGGAAAGCCTCGAGGGAAAGCCTCGAGGGAAAACCACATATCCTTTGATGCACGCCACGGGAAGCGTGACATTGCTGCTACAGCCTGGAAGGAAAGCGCACGTGCATGCCCCCACTCGAGACGAGGCCTGACTCCCCTGGGGAGACTCTAGATGTACCCAAAGATCCATGTCAGCCCCTGAGAGGAATCCTCGGTTCCGGCCCTGACTCCACACAAGGTTTTTGGCCCCGGTATCGACGGGAGAGGAATCACGAGAGGCCCCCTAGCAACTCGCATGGAGACTGGCCGTTCCTGAGTCCATTAGAGCGGGTCCCTGTGGTACCCGTCGTAACTCGAGAACACCTGCCGCACCTCGAGAAAATTCAGGAAGTTCTCCCTTCCAGGCTAGATGAGGCCTATTTCCGATGAGGCGTCTGCAGACTAATGACACCTAACCTCTGGAACTTCGAAAGGGTCTTTCACACCCTTGCTGCAACTCAAGAAGTTCACCGCCATACCCGTCTCCACTCGAGAGGAAGCACGATGGTCCCGCCCACATCCAGAGGAGCCCTGTTTCCCCCTCGTAGCTCGAGAAGAGGGATCCTTTCCCTGCTTTCAACGGGAAAGAATTCCCGGCGTTCCCGGCGCATCTCAAGAGGAGGCACTCTCAACAGGAAAGGCGAGAGGAACTCCATGGTCGTACCACCATTCCAAGAGTCCCCCAGATGTCTCAGTCCATTCGAGAGGAAGCTCTTTGCCCTGCACTGGCTCATCTTTCACGCTGAGGATCGACTCACACCACGGTGGCACGTGGGACAGCCCTGTGGGAAAGCCTCGAGGGAAAGCCTCGAGGGAAAACCACAGATCCTTTGATCCACGCGACGGGAAGCGTGACATTGCTGCTACAGCCTGGAAGGAAAGCACACGTGCATGCCCCCACTCGAGACGAGGCCTGACTCCCCTGGGGAGACTCCAGAAGTACCCAAAGATCCATGTCAGCCCCTGAGAGGAATCCTCGGTTCCGGCCCTGACTCCACACAAGGTTTTTGGCCCCGGTATCGACTGGAGAGGAATCCCGAGAGGCCCCCTAGCAACTTGCATGGGGACTGGCCTCTCCTGAGGCCACCAGGGCGGGTCCCTGAGGTCCCCGTCGTAACTCGAGAACACCTGCCGCAACTCGAGAAAATCCAGGAAGTTCTCCCTTCCAGGCGAGATGAGGCCTATTTCCGATGAGGCGTCTGGAGACTAATGACACCTAACCTCTGGAACTTCGAAAGGGTCTTTCACACCCTTGCTGCAACTCAAGAAGTTTACCGCCATACCCGTCTCCACACGAGAGAAAGCACGATGGTCCCGCCCACATACAGAGGAGCCACGTTTCCCCCTCGGAGCTCGAGATGAGGGATCCTTTCCCTGCTTTCAACGGGAAAGAATTCCCGGCATTCCCGTCGCAGCTCAAGAGGAGGCACTCTCAACAGGAAAGGCGAGAGGAACTCCATGGTCGTACCACCATTCCAAGAGTCCCCCAGATGTCTCAGTCCATTCCAGAGGAACCCCTTTGCCCTGCACTGGCTCATCTTTCACGCCGAGGATCGACTCACACCACGGTGGCACGTGGGACAGCCCTGTGGGAAAGCCTCGAGGGAAAGCCTCGAGGGAAAACCACAGATCATTTGATCCACGCGACGGGAAGCGTGACATTGCTGCTACAGCCTGAAAGGAAAGCGCACGTGCATGCCCCCACTCGAGACGAGGCCTGACTCCCCTGGGGAGACTGTAGAAGTACCCAAAGATCCATGTCAGCCCCTGAGAGGAATCCTCGGTTCCGGCCCTGACTCCACACAAGGTTTTTGGCCCCAGTATCGACTGGAGAGGAATCCCGAGAGGCCCCCTAGCAACTCGCATGGGGACTGGCCTCTCCTGAGGCCACCAGGGCGGGTCCCTGAGGTCCCCGTCGTAACTCGAGAACACCTGCCGCAACTCGAGAAAATCCAGGAAGTTCTCCCTTCCAGGCGAGATGAGGCCTATTTCCGATGAGGCGTCTGGAGACTAATGACACCTAACCTCTGGAACTTCGAAAGGGACTTTCACACCCTTGCTGCAACTCAAGAAGTTCACCGCCATACCCGTCTCCACTCGAGAGGAAGCACGATGGTCCCGCCCACATCCAGAGGAGCCCCGTTTCCCCCTCGTAGCTCGAGATGAGGGATCCTTTCCCCGCTTTCAACGGGAAAGAATTCCCGGCGTTCCCGTCGGATCTAAAGAGGAAGCACTCTTAACAGGAAAGGCGAGAGGAACTCCATGGTCGTACCACCATTCCAAGAGTCCCCCAGATGTCTCAGTCCATTCCAGAGGAACCTCTTTGCCCTGCACTGGCTCATCTTTCGCGCCGAGGATCGACTCACACCACGGTGGCACGTGGGACAGCCCTGTGGGAAAGCCTCGAGGGAAAGCCTCGAGGGAAAACCACAGATCCTTTGATCCACGCGACGGGAAGCGTGACATTGCTGCTACAGCCTGGAAGGAAAGCGCACGTGCATGCCCCCACTCGAGACGAGGCCTGACTCCCCTGGGGAGACTCCAGAAGTACCCAAAGATCAATGTCAGCCCCTGAGAGGAATCCTCGATTCTGGCCCTGACTCCACACAAGGTTTTTGGCCCCGGTATCGACGGGAGAGGAATCCCGAGAGGCCCCCTAGCAACTCGCATGGGGACTGGCCTCTCCTGAAGCCACCAGGGCGGGTCCCTGAGGTCCCCGTCGTAACTCGAAAACACCTGCCGCAACTCGAGAAAATCCAGGAAGTTCTCCCTTCCAGGCGAGATGAGGCCTATTTCCGATGAGGCGTCTGGAGACTAATGACACCTAACCTCTGGAACTTCGAAAGGGTCTTTCACACCCTTGCTGCAACTCAAGAAGTTTACCGCCATACCCGTCTCCACACGAGAGAAAGCACGATGGTCCCGCCCACATCCAGAGGAGCCCCGTTTCCCCCTCGGAGCTCGAGATGTGGGATCCTTTCCCTGCTTTCAACGGGAAAGAATTCCCGGCATTCCCGTCGCATCTCAAGAGGAGGCACTCTCAACAGGAAAGGCGAGAGGAACTCCATGGTTGTACCACCATTCCAAGAGTCCCCCAGATGTCTCAGTCCATTCCAGAGGAACCTCTTTGCCCTGCACTGGCTCATCTTTCACGCCGAGAATCGACTCACACCACGGTGGCACGTGGGACAGCCCTGTGGGAAAGCCTCGAGGGAAAGCCTAGAGGGAAAACCACAGATACTTTGATCCACGCGACGGGAAGCGTGACATTGCTGCTACAGCCTGGAAGGAAAGCGCACGTGCATGCCCCCACTCGAGACGAGGCCTGACTCCCCTGGGGAGACTCCAGAAGTACCCAAAGATCCATGTCAGCCCCTGAGAGGAATCCTCGGTTCCGGCCCTGACTCCACACAAGGTATTTGGCCCCAGTATCGAAGGGAGAGGAATCCCGAGAGGCCCCCTAGCAACACGCATGGGGACTGGCCTCTCCTGAGGCCATCAGGGCGGGTCCCTGTGGTACCAGTCGTAACTCGAGAACACCTGCCGCACCTCGAGAAAATCCAGGAAGTTCTCCCTTCCAAGCGAGATGAGGTCTATTTCCGATGAGACGTCTGGAGACTGACACGTAAACTCTGGAACTTCGAAAGGGTCTTTCACACCCTTGCTGCAACTCAAGAAGTTCACCGCCATACCCGTCTCCACTTGAGAGGAAGCACGATGGTCCCGCCCACATCCAGAGGAGCCCCGTTTCCCCCTCGTAGCTCGAGATGAGGGATCCTTTCCCTGCTTTCAACGGGAAAGAATTCCCAGCGTTCCCGTCGCATCTCAAGAGGAGGCACTCTCAACAGGAAAGGCGAGAGGAACTCCATGGTCGTACCACCATTCCAAGAGTCCCCCAGATGTCTCAGTCCATTCCAGAGGAACCTCTTTGCCCTGCACTGGCTCATCTTTCACTCCGAGGATCGACTCACACCACGGTGGCACATGGGACAGCCCTGTAGGAAAGCCTCTAGGGAAAGCCTCGAGGGAAAACCACAGATCATTTGATCCACGCGACGGGAAGCGTGACATTGCTGCTACAGCCTGGAAGGAAAGCGCACGTGCATGCCCCCACTCGAGACGAGGCCTGACTCCCCTGGGGAGACTCTAGAAGTACCCAAAGATCCATGTCAGCCCCTGAGAGGAATCCTCGGTTCTGGCCCTGACTCCACACAAGGTTTTTGGCCTCGGTATCGACTGGAGAGGAATCCCGGTAGGCCCCCTAGCAACTCGCATGGGGACTGGCCTCTCCTGAGGCCATAAGGGCGGGTCCCTGTGGTACCCGTCGTAACTCGAGAACACCTGCCGCACCTCGAGAAAATCCAGGAAGTTCTCCCTTCCAGGCTAGATGAGGCCTAATTCCGATGAGGCGTCTGGAGACTAATGACACCTAACCTCTGGAACTTCGAAAGGGTCTTTCACACCCTTGCTGCAACTCAAGAAGTTCACCGACATACCCGTGTCCACTCGAGAGGAAGCACGATGGTCCCGCCCACATCCCGAGGAGCCCCGTTTCCCCCTCGTAGCTCGAGATGAGGGATCCTTTCCCTGCTTTCAACGGGAAAGAATTCCCGGCGTTCCCGTCACAACTCAAGAGGAGGCACTCTCAACAGGAAAGGCGAGAGGAACTCCATGGTCGTACCACCATTCCAAGAGTCCCCCAGATGTCTCAGTCCATTCCAGAGGAACCTCTTTGCCCTGCACTGGCTCATCTTTCACGCCGAGGATCGACTCACACCACGGTGGCACGTGGGACAGCCCTGTGGGAAAGCCTCGAGGGAAAGCCTCGAGGGAAAACCACAGATCCTTTGATCCACGCGACGGGAAGCGTGACATTGCTGCTACAGCCTGGAAGGAAAGCGCACGTGCATGCCCCCACTCGAGACGAGGCCTGACACCCCTGGGGAGACTCCAGAAGTACCCAAAGATCCATGTAACCCCTGAGAGGAATGCTCGGTTCTGGCCCTGACTCCACACAAGGCTTTTGGCCCCGGTATCGAAGGGAGAGGAATCCCGAGAGGCCCCCTAGCAACTCGCATGGGGACTGGCCTCTCCTGAGGCCACCAGGGCGGGTCCCTGAGGTCCCCGTCGTAACTCGAGAACACCTGCCGCAACTCGAGAAAATCCAGGAAGTTCTCCCTTCCAGGCGAGATGAGGCCTATTTCCGATGAGGCGTCTGGAGACTAATGACACCTAACCTCTGGAACTTCGAAAGGGTCTTTCACACCCTTGCTGCAACTCAAGAAGTTCACCGCTATACCCGTGTCCACTCGGGAGGAAGCACGATGGTCCCGCCCACATCCAGAGGAGCCCCGTTTCCCCCTCGGAGCTCGAGATGAGGGATCCTTTCCCTGCTTTCAACGGGAAAGAATTCCCGGCGTTCCCGTCGCATCTCAAGAGGAGGCACTCTCAACAGGAAAGGCGAGAGGAACTCCATGGTCGTACCACCATTCCAAGAGTCCCCCAGATGTCTCAGTCCATTCCAGAGGAACCCCTTTGCCCTGCACTGGCTCATCTTTCACGCCGAGGATCGACTCACACCACGGTGGCACGTGGGACAGCCCTGTGGGAAAGCCTCGAGGGAAAGCCTCGAGGGAAAACCACAGATCCTTTTATCCACGCGACGTGAAGCGTGACATTGCTGCTACAGCCTGGAAGGAAAGCACACGTGCATGCCCCCACTCGAGACGAGGCCTGACTCCCCTGGGGAGACTCCAGAAGTACCCAAAGATCCATGTCAGCCCCTGAGAGGAATCCTCGGTTCCGGCCCTGACTCCACACAAGGTTTTTGGCGCCGGTATCGACGGGAGAGGAATCCCGAGAGGCCCCCTAGCAATTCGCATGGGGACTGGCCTCTCCTGAGGCCACCAGGGCGGGTCCCTGAGGTCCCCGTCGTAACTCGGGAACACCTGCCGCAACTCGAGAAAATCCAGGAAGTTCTCCCTTCCTGGCGAGATGAGGTCTATTTCCGATGAGGCGTCTGGAGACTGACACGTAACCTCTGGAACTTCGAAAGGGTCTTTCACACCCTTGCTGCAACTCAAGAAGTTCACCGCCATACCCGTCTCCACTCGAGAGGAAGCACGATAGTCTCGCCCACATCCAGAGGAGCCCCGTTTCCCCCTCGTAGCTCGAGATGAGGGATCCTTTCCCTGCTTTCAACGGGAAAGTATTCCCAGCGATCCCGTCGCATCTCAAGAGGAGGCACTCTCAACAGGAAAGGCGAGAGGAACTCCATGGTCGTACCACCATTCCAAGAGTCCCTCAGATGTCTCAGTCCATTCCAGAGGAACCTCTTTGCCCTGCACTGGCTCATCTTTCACTCCGAGGATCGACTCACACCACGGTGGCACGTGGGACAGCCCTGTGGGAAAGCCTCGAGGCAAAGCCTCGAGGGAAAACCACAGATCCTTTGATCCACGCGACGGGAAGCGTGACATTGCTGCTACAGCCTGGAAGGAAAGCGCATGTGCATGCCCCCACTCGAGACGGGGCCTGACTCCCATGGGGAGACTCCAGAAGTACCCAAAGATCCATGTCAGCCCCTGAGAGGAATCCTCGGTTCCGGCCCTGACTCCACACAAGGTTTTTGGCCCCGTTATCGACGGGAGAGGAATCCCGAGAGGCCCCCTAGCAACTCGCATGGGGACTGGCCTCTCCTGAGGCCACCAGGGCGGGTCCCTGAGGTCTCCGTCGTAACTCGAGAACACCTGTCGCAACTCGAGAAAATCCAGGAAGTTCTCCCTTCCAGGCGAGAAGAATCCTATTTCCGATGAGGCGTTTGGAGACTAATGACACCTAAACTCTGGAACTTCGAAAGGGTCTTTCACACCCTTGCTGCAACTCAAGAAGTTCACCGCCATACCAGTCTCCACTCGCGAGGAAGCACGATGGTCCCGCCCACATCCAGAGGAGCCCCGTTTCCCCCTCGTAGCTCGAGATGAGGGATCCTTTCCCTGCTTTCAACGGGAAAGAATTCCCGGCGTTCCCGTCGCATCTCAAGAGGAGGCACTCTCAACAGGAAAGGCGAGAGGAACTAAATGGTCGTACCACCATTCCAAGAGTCCCCCAGATGTCTCAGTCCATTCCAGAGGAACCTCTTTGCCCTGCACTGGCTCATCTTTCACGCCGAGTATCAACTCACACCACGGTGGCACGTGGGACAGACCTTTGGGAAAGCCTCGAGGGAAAGCCTCCAGGGAAAACCACAGATCCTTTGATCCACGCGACGGGAAGCGTGACATTGCTGCTACAGCCTGGAAGGAAAGCGCACGTACCTGTCCCCACTCGAGACGAGGGCTGACTCCCCTGGGGAGACTCCAGAAGTACCCAAAGATCCATGTCAGCCCCTGAGAGGAATACTCGGTTCCGGCCCTGACTCCACACAAGGTTTTTGGACCCGGTATCGACGGGAGAGGAATCCCAGAGTCCCCCTAGCAACTCGCATGGGGATTGGCCTCTCCTGAGGCCACAAGGGCTGGTCCTTGAGGTCCCCGTCGTAACTCGAGAACACCTGCCGCAACTCGAGAAAATCCAGGAAGTTCTCCCTTCCAGGCGAGATGAGGCCTATTTCCGATGAGGCGTCTGGAGACTAATGACACCTGACCTCTGGAACTTCGAAAGGGTCTTTCACTCCCTTGCTGCAACTCAAGAAGTTCTCTGCCATACCCGTCTCCACTCGAGAGGAAGCACGATGGTCCCGCCCACATCCAGAGGAGCCCCGTTTCCCCCTCGTAGCTCGAGATGAGGGATCCTTTCCCTGCTTTCAACGGGAAAGAATTCCCGGCGTTCCCGTCGCATCTCAAGAGGAGGCACTCTCAACAGGAAAGGCGAGAGGAACTCCATGGTGGTACCACCATTCCAAGAGTCCCCCAGATGTCTCAGTCCATTCCAGAGGAACCTCTTTGCCCTGCACTGGCTCATCTTTCTCGCCGAGGATCGACTCACACCACGGTGGCACATGGGACAGCCCTGTGGGAAAGCCTCGAGGGAAAGCCTCGAGGGAAAACCACAGATCCTTTGATCCACGCGACGGGAAGCGTGACATTCCTGCTACAGCCTGGAAGGAAAGCGCACGTGCATGCCCCCACTCGAGACGAGGCCTGACTCCCCTGGGGAGACTCCACAAGTACCCAAAGATCCATGTCAGCCCCTGAGAGGAATCCTCGGTTCCGGCCCTGACTCCACACAAGGTTTTTGGCCCCGGTATCGACGGGAGAGGAATCCCGAGAGGCCCCCTAGCAACTCGCATGGGGACTGGCCTCTCCTGAGGCCACCAGGGCGGGTCCCTGAGGTCCCCGTCGTAACTCGAGAACACCTGCCGCAACTCGAGAAAATCCAGGAAGTTCTCCCTTCCAGGCGAGATGAGGCCTATTTCCGATGAGGCGTCTGGAGACTAATGACACCTAACCTCTGGAACTTCGAAAGGGTCTTTCACACCCTTGCTGCAACTCAAGAAGTTCACCGCCATACCCGTCTCCACTCGAGAGGAAGCACGATGGTCCCGCCCACATCCAAAGGAGCCCCGTTTCACCCTGGTAGCTCGAGATGAGGGATCCTTTCCCTGCTTTCAACGGGAAAGAATTCCCGGCGTTCCCGTCGCATCTCAAGAGGAGGCACTCTCAACAGGAAAGGCGAGAGGAACTCCATGGTCTTACCACCATTCCAAGAGTCCCCCAGATGTCTCAGTCCATTCCAGAGGAACCTCTTTGCCCTGCACTGGCTCATCTTTCACGCCGAGGATCGACTCACACCACGGTGGCACGTGGGACAGCCCTGTGGGAAATCCTAGAGGGAAAGCCTCGAGGAAAAACCACAGATCCTATGATCCACGAGACGGGAAGCGTGACATTCCTGCTACAGCCTGGAAGGAAAGCGCACGTGCATGCCCCCACTCGAGACGAGGCCTGACTCCCCTGGGGAGACTCCAGAAGTACCCAAAGATCCATGTCAGCACCTGAGAGGAATCCTCGGTTCCGGCCCTGACTCCACACAACGTTTTTGGCCCAGGTATCGACGGGAGAGGAATCCCGAGAGGCCCCCTAGCAACTCGCATGGGGACTGGCCTCTCCTGAGGCCACCAGGGCGGGTCCCTGAGGTCCCCGTCGTAACTCGAGAACACCTGCCGCAACTCGAGAATATCCAGGAAGTTCTCCCTTCCAGGCGAGATGAGGCCTATTTCCGATGACGCGTCTGGAGACTAATGACACCTAACCTCTGGAACTTCGAAAGGGTCTTTCACACCCTTGCTGCAACTCAAGAAGTTCACCGCCATACCCATCTCCACTCGAGAGGAAGCACGATGGTCCCGCCCACATCCAGAGGAGCCCCGTTTCCCCCTCGTAGCTCGAGATGAGGGATCCTTCCCTGCTTTCAACGGGAAAGAATTCCCGGCGTTCCCGTCGCATCTCAAGAGGAGGCACTCTCAACAGGAAAGGCGAGAGGAACTCCATGGTCGTACCATCATTCAAAGAGTCCCCCAGATATCTCAGTCCATTCCAGAGCAACCTCTTTGCCCTGCACTGGCTCATCTTTCACGCCGAGGATCGACTCACACCACGGTGGCACGTGGGACAGCCCTGTGGGAAAGCCTCGAGGGAAAGCCTCGAGGGAAAACCACAGATCCTTTGATCCAGGCCTCGGGAAGCGTGACATTGCTGCTACAGCCTGGAAGGAAAGCGCACGTGCATGCCCCCACTCGAGACGAGGCCTGACTCCCCTGGGGAGACTCCAGAAGTACCCAAAGATCCATGTCAGCCCCTGAGAGGAATCCTCGGTTCCGGCCCTGACTCCACACAAGGTTTTTGGCCCCGGTATCGACGGGAGGGGAATCCCGAGAGGCCCCCTAGCAACTCGCATGGGGACTGGCCTCTCCTGAGGCCACCAGGGCGGGTCCCTGAGGTCCCCGTCGTAATTCGAGAACACCTGCTGCAACTCGAGAAAATCCATGAAGTTCTCCCTTCCAGGCGAGATGAGGCCTATTTCCGATGAGGCGTCTCGAGAATAATGACACCTATCCTCTGGAACTTCGAAAGGGTCTTTCACACCCTTGCTGCAACTCAAGAAGTTCACCGCCATACCCGTCTCCACTCGAGAGGAAGCACGATGGTCCCGCCCACATCCAGAGGAGCCCCGTTTCCCCCTCGTAGCTCGAGATGAGGGATCCTTTCCCTGCTTTCAACGGGAAAGAATTCCCGGCGTTCCCGTCGCATCTCAAGAGGAGGCACTCTCAACAGGAAAGGCGAGAGGAACTCCATGGTCGTACCACCATTCCAAGAGTCCCCCAGATGTCTCAGTCCATTACAGAGGAACCTCTTTGACCTGCACTGGCTCATCTTTCACGCCGAGGATCGACTCACACCACGGTGGCACGTGGGACAGCCCTGTGGGAAAACCTCGAGGGAAAGCCTCGAGGGAAAACCACAGATCCTTTGATCCAGGCCACGGGAAGCGTAACATTGCTGCTACAGCCTGGAAGGAAAGCGCACGTGCATGCCCCCACTCGAGACGAGGCCTGACTCCCCTGGGGAGACTCCAGAAGTATCCAAAGATCCATGTCAGCCCCTGAGAGGAATCCTCGGTTCCGGCCCTGACTCCACACAAGGTTTTTGGCCCCGGTATCGACGGGAGAGGAATCCCGAGAGGCCCCCTAGCACCTCGCATGGGGACTGGCCTCTCCTGAGGCCACCAGGGCGTGTCCCTGAGGTCCCCGTCGTAACTCGAGAACACCTGCCGCAACTCGAGAAAATCCAGGAAGTTCTCCCTTCCAGGCGAGATGAGGCCTATTTCCGATGAGGCGTCTGGAGACTAATGACACTTAACCTCTGGAACTTCGAAAGGGTCTTTCACACCCTTGCTGCAACTCAAGAAGTTCACCGCCATACCCGTCTCCACTCGACAGGAAGCACGATGGTCCCGCCCACATCCAGAGGAGCCCCGTTTCCCCCTCGTAGCTCGAGATGAGGGATCCTTTCCCTGCTTTCAACGGGAAAGAATTCCCGGCGTTCCCGTCGCATCTCAAGAGGAGGCACTCTCAACAGGAAAGGCGAGAGGAACTCCAGGGTCATACCACCATTCCAAGAGTCCCCCAGATGTCTCAGTCCATTCCAGAGGAACCTCTTTGCCCTGCACTGGTTCATCTTTCACGCCGAGGATCGACTCACACCACGGTGGCACGTGGGACAGACCTGTGGGAAATCCTAGAGGGAAAGCCTCGAGGAAAAACCACAGATCCTTTGATCCACGAGACGGGAAGCGTGACATTCCTGCTACAGCCTGGAAGGAAAGCGCACGTGCATGACCCCACTCGAGACGAGGCCTGACTCCCCTGGGGAGACTCCAGAAGTACCCAAAGATCCATGTCAGCACCTGAGAGGAATCCTCGGTTCCGGCCCTGACTCCACACAAGGTTTTTGGCCCCGGTATCGACGGGAGAGGAATCCCGAGAGGCCCCCTAGCAACTCGCATGGGGACTGGCCTCTCCTGAGGCCACCAGGGCGGGTCCCTGAGGTCCCCGTCGTAACTCGAGAACACCTGCCGAAACTCGAGAAAATCCATGAAGTTCTCCCTTCCAGGCGAGATGAGGCCTATTTCCGATGAGGCGTCTGGAGACTAATGACACCTAACCTCTGGAACTTCGAAAGTGTCTTTCACACCCTTGCTGCAACTCAAGAAGTTCACAGCCATACCCGTGTCCACTCGAGAGGAAGCACGATAGTCCCGCCCACATCCAGAGGAGCCCCGTTTCCCCCTCGTAGCTCGAGATGAGGGATCCTTTCCCTGCTTTCAACGGGAAAGAAGTCCCGGCGTTCCCGTCGCATCTCAAGAGGAGGCACTCTCAATAGGAAAGGCGAGAGGAACTCCATGGTCGTACCACCATTCCAAGAGTCCCCCAGATGTCTCAGTCCATTCCTCAGGAACCTCTTTGCCCTGCACTGGCTCATCTTTCACGCCGAGGATCGACTCACACCAGGGTGGCACGTGGGACAGCCCTGTGGGAAAGCCTCGAGGGAAAGCCTCGAGGGAAAACCACAGATCCTTTGATCCAGGCCACGGGAAGCATGACATTGCTGCTACAGCCTGGAAGGAAAGCTCACGTGCATGCCCCCACTCGAGACGAGGCCTGACTCCCCTGGGGAGACTCCAGAAGTACCCAAAGATCCATGTCAGCCCCTGAGAGGAATCCTCGGTTCCGGCCCTGACTCCACACAAGGTTTTTGGCCCCGGTATCGACGGAAGAGGAATCCCGAGAGGCCCCCTAGCAACTCGCATGGGGACTGGCCTCTCCTGAGGCCACCAGGGCGGGTCCCTGAGGTCCCCGTCGTAACTCCAGAACACCTGCCGCAACTCGAGAAAATCCAGGAAACTCTCCCTTCCAGGCGAGATGAGGCCTATTTCCGATGAGGCGTCTGGGGACTAATGACACCTAACCTCTGGAACTTCGAAAGGGTCTTTCACACCCTTGCTGCAACTCAAGAAGTTCACCGCCATACCCGTGTCCACTAGAGAGGAAGCACGATGGTCCCGCCCACATCCAGAGGAGCCCCTCGTAGCTCAAGATGAGGGATCATTTCCCTGCTTTCAACGGGAAAGAATTCCCGGCGTTCCCGTCGCATCTCAAGAGGAGGCACTCTCAACAGGAAAGGCGAGAGGAACTCCATGGTCGTACCACCATTCCAAGAGTCCCCCAGATGTCTCAGTCCATTCCAGAGGAACCTCTTTGCCCTACACTGGCTCATCTTTCACGCCTAGCATCGACTCACACCTCGGTGGCACGTGGGACAGCCCTGTGGGAAAGCCTCGAGGGAAAGCCTCGAGGGAAAACCACTGATCCTTTGATCCAGGCCACGGGAAGCGTGACATTGCTGCTACAGCCTGGAAGGAAAGCGCACGTGCATGCCCCCACTCGAGACGAGGCCTGACTCCCCTGGGGAGACTCCAGAAGTACCCAAAGATCCATGTCAGCCCCTGAGAGGAATCCCCGGTTCCGGCCCTGACTTCACACAAGGTTTTTGGCCCCGGTATCGACGGGAGAGGAATCCCGAGAGGCCCCCTAGCAACTCGCATGGGGACTGGCCTCTCCTGAGGCCACCATGGCGGGTCCCTGAGGTCCCCGTCGTAACTCGAGAACACCTGCCGCAACTCGAGAAAATCCAGGAAGTTCTCCCTTCCAGGCGAGATGAGACCTATTTCCAATGAGGCGTCTGGAAACTAATGACACCTAACCTCTGGAACTTCGAAAGGGTCTTTCACACCCTTGCTGCAACTCAAGAAGTTCACCGCCATACCCGTCTCCACTCGAGAGGAAGCACGATGGTCCCGCCCACATCCAGAGGAGCCCCGTTTCCCTCTCGTAGCTCGAGATGAGGGATCCTTTCCCTGCTTTCAACGGGAAAGAATTCCCGGCGTTCCCGTCGCATCTCAAGAGGAGGCAGTCTCAACAGAAAAGGCGATAGGAACTCCATGGTCGTACCACCATTCCAAGAGTCCCCCAGATGTCTCAGTCCATTCCAGAGGAACCTCTTTGCCTGCACTGGCTCATCTTTCACGCCGAGGATCGACTCACACCACGGTGGCACGTGGGACAGCCCTGTGGGAAAGCCTCGAGGGAAAGCCTCGAGGGAAAACCACAGATCCTTTGATCCACGTGACGGGAAGTGTGACATTGCTGCTACAGCCTGGAAGGAAAGCGCACGTGCATGCCTCCACTCGAAACGAGGCCTGACTCCCCTGGGGAGACTCCAGAAGTACCCAAAGATCCATGTCAGCCCCTGAGAGGAATCCCCGGTTCCGGCCCTGACTTCACACAAGGTTTTTGGCCCCGGTATCGACGGGAGAGGAATCCTGAGAGGCCCCCTAGCAACTCGCATGGGGACTGGCCTTTCCTGAGGCCACCATGGCGGGTCCCTGAGGTCCCCGTCGTAACTCGAGAACACCTGCCGCAACTCGAGAAAATCCAGGAAGTTCTCCCTTCCAGGCGAGATGAGGCCTATTTTCGATGAGGCGTCTGGAGACTAATGACACCTAACCTCTGGAACTTTGAAAGGGTCTTTCACACCCTTGCTGCTACTCAAGAAGTTCACCGCCATACCCGTCTCCACTCGAGAGGAAGCACGATGGTCCCGCCCACATCCAGAGGAGCCCTGTTTCCCCCTTGTAGCTCGAGATGAGGGATCCTTTCCCTGCTTTCAACGGGAAAGAATTCCCGGCGTTCCCGTCGCATCTCAAGAGGAGGCACTCTCAACAGGAAAGGCGAGAGGAACTCCATGGTCGTACCACAATTCCAAGAGTCCCCCAGATGTCTCAGTCCATTGGAGAGGAAGCTCTTTGCCCTGCACTGGCTCATCTTTCACGCCGAGGATCGACTCACACCACGGTGGCACGTGGGACAGCCCTGTGGGAAAGCCTCGACGGAAAGCCTCGAGGGAAAACCACAGATCCTTTGATCCACGCGACGGGAAGCGTGACATTGCTGCTACAGCCTGGAAGTAAAGCGCACGTGCATGCCCCCACTCGAGACGAGTCCTGACTCCCCTAGGGAGACTCCAGAAGTACCCAAAGATCCATGTCACCCCTGAGAGGAAACCTCGTTTCCGGCCCTGACTCCACACAAGGTTTTTGGCCCCGGTATCAACGGGAGAGGAATCCTGAGAGGCCCCCTAGCAACTCGCATGGGGACTGGCCTTTCCTGAGGCCACCATGGCGGGTCCCTGAGGTCCCCGTCGTAACTCCAGAACACCTGCCGCAACTCGAGAAAATCCAGGAAGTTCTCCCTTCCAGCCGAGATGAGGCCTATTTCCGATGATGCGTCTGGAGACTAATGACACCTAACCTCTGGAACTTCGAAAGGGTCTTTCACACCCTTGCTGCTACTCAAGAAGTTCACCGCCATACCCGTCTCCACTCGAGAGGAAGCACGATGGTCCCGCCCACATCCAGAGGAGCCCCGTTTCCCCCTCGTAGCTCGAGATGAGGGATCCTTTCCCTGCTTTCAACGGGAAAGAATTCCCGGCGTTCCCGTCGCATCTCAAGAGGAGGCACTCTCAACAGGAAAGGCGAGAGGAACTCCATGGTCGTACCACCATTCCAAGAGTCCCCCAGATGTCTCAGTCCATTCCAGAGGAACCTCTTTGCCCTGCACTGGTTCATCTTTCACGCCGAGGATCGACTCACACCACGGTGGCACGTGGGACAGACCTGTGGGAAATCCTAGAGGGAAAGCCTCGAGGAAAAACCACAGATCCTTTGATCCACGAGACGGGAAGCGTGACATTCCTGCTACAGCCTGGAAGGAAAGCGCACGTGCATGACCCCACTCGAGACGAGGCCTGACTCCCCTGGGGAGACTCCAGAAGTACCCAAAGATCCATGTCAGCACCTGAGAGGAATCCTCGGTTCCGGCCCTGACTCCACACAAGGTTTTTGGCCCCGGTATCGACGGGAGAGGAATCCCGAGAGGCCCCCTAGCAACTCGCATGGGGACTGGCCTCTCCTGAGGCCACCAGGGCGGGTCCCTGAGGTCCCCGTCGTAACTCGAGAACACCTGCCGAAACTCGAGAAAATCCATGAAGTTCTCCCTTCCAGGCGAGATGAGGCCTATTTCCGATGAGGCGTCTGGAGACTAATGACACCTAACCTCTGGAACTTCGAAAGTGTCTTTCACACCCTTGCTGCAACTCAAGAAGTTCACAGCCATACCCGTGTCCACTCGAGAGGAAGCACGATAGTCCCGCCCACATCCAGAGGAGCCCCGTTTCCCCCTCGTAGCTCGAGATGAGGGATCCTTTCCCTGCTTTCAACGGGAAAGAAGTCCCGGCGTTCCCGTCGCATCTCAAGAGGAGGCACTCTCAATAGGAAAGGCGAGAGGAACTCCATGGTCGTACCACCATTCCAAGAGTCCCCCAGATGTCTCAGTCCATTCCTCAGGAACCTCTTTGCCCTGCACTGGCTCATCTTTCACGCCGAGGATCGACTCACACCAGGGTGGCACGTGGGACAGCCCTGTGGGAAAGCCTCGAGGGAAAGCCTCGAGGGAAAACCACAGATCCTTTGATCCAGGCCACGGGAAGCATGACATTGCTGCTACAGCCTGGAAGGAAAGCTCACGTGCATGCCCCCACTCGAGACGAGGCCTGACTCCCCTGGGGAGACTCCAGAAGTACCCAAAGATCCATGTCAGCCCCTGAGAGGAATCCTCGGTTCCGGCCCTGACTCCACACAAGGTTTTTGGCCCCGGTATCGACGGAAGAGGAATCCCGAGAGGCCCCCTAGCAACTCGCATGGGGACTGGCCTCTCCTGAGGCCACCAGGGCGGGTCCCTGAGGTCCCCGTCGTAACTCCAGAACACCTGCCGCAACTCGAGAAAATCCAGGAAACTCTCCCTTCCAGGCGAGATGAGGCCTATTTCCGATGAGGCGTCTGGAGACTAATGACACCTAACCTCTGGAACTTCGAAAGGGTCTTTCACACCCTTGCTGCAACTCAAGAAGTTCACCGCCATACCCGTCTCCACTCGAGAGGAAGCACGATGGTCCCGCCCACATCCAGAGGAGCCCCTCGTAGCTCAAGATGAGGGATCATTTCCCTGCTTTCAACGGGAAAGAATTCCCGGCGTTCCCGTCGCATCTCAAGAGGAGGCACTCTCAACAGGAAAGGCGAGAGGAACTCCATGGTCGTACCACCATTCCAAGAGTCCCCCAGATGTCTCAGTCCATTCCAGAGGAACCTCTTTGCCCTACACTGGCTCATCTTTCACGCCTAGCATCGACTCACACCTCGGTGGCACGTGGGACAGCCCTGTGGGAAAGCCTCGAGGGAAAGCCTCGAGGGAAAACCACTGATCCTTTGATCCAGGCCACGGGAAGCGTGACATTGCTGCTACAGCCTGGAAGGAAAGCGCACGTGCATGCCCCCACTCGAGACGAGGCCTGACTCCCCTGGGGAGACTCCAGAAGTACCCAAAGATCCATGTCAGCCCCTGAGAGGAATCCCCGGTTCCGGCCCTGACTTCACACAAGGTTTTTGGCCCCGGTATCGACGGGAGAGGAATCCCGAGAGGCCCCCTAGCAACTCGCATGGGGACTGGCCTCTCCTGAGGCCACCATGGCGGGTCCCTGAGGTCCCCGTCGTAACTCGAGAACACCTGCCGCAACTCGAGAAAATCCAGGAAGTTCTCCCTTCCAGGCGAGATGAGACCTATTTCCAATGAGGCGTCTGGAAACTAATGACACCTAACCTCTGGAACTTCGAAAGGGTCTTTCACACCCTTGCTGCAACTCAAGAAGTTCACCGCCATACCCGTCTCCACTCGAGAGGAAGCACGATGGTCCCGCCCACATCCAGAGGAGCCCCGTTTCCCTCTCGTAGCTCGAGATGAGGGATCCTTTCCCTGCTTTCAACGGGAAAGAATTCCCGGCGTTCCCGTCGCATCTCAAGAGGAGGCAGTCTCAACAGAAAAGGCGATAGGAACTCCATGGTCGTACCACCATTCCAAGAGTCCCCCAGATGTCTCAGTCCATTCCAGAGGAACCTCTTTGCCTGCACTGGCTCATCTTTCACGCCGAGGATCGACTCACACCACGGTGGCACGTGGGACAGCCCTGTGGGAAAGCCTCGAGGGAAAGCCTCGAGGGAAAACCACAGATCCTTTGATCCACGTGACGGGAAGTGTGACATTGCTGCTACAGCCTGGAAGGAAAGCGCACGTGCATGCCTCCACTCGAAACGAGGCCTGACTCCCCTGGGGAGACTCCAGAAGTACCCAAAGATCCATGTCAGCCCCTGAGAGGAATCCCCGGTTCCGGCCCTGACTTCACACAAGGTTTTTGGCCCCGGTATCGACGGGAGAGGAATCCTGAGAGGCCCCCTAGCAACTCGCATGGGGACTGGCCTTTCCTGAGGCCACCATGGCGGGTCCCTGAGGTCCCCGTCGTAACTCGAGAACACCTGCCGCAACTCGAGAAAATCCAGGAAGTTCTCCCTTCCAGGCGAGATGAGGCCTATTTTCGATGAGGCGTCTGGAGACTAATGACACCTAACCTCTGGAACTTTGAAAGGGTCTTTCACACCCTTGCTGCTACTCAAGAAGTTCACCGCCATACCCGTCTCCACTCGAGAGGAAGCACGATGGTCCCGCCCACATCCAGAGGAGCCCTGTTTCCCCCTTGTAGCTCGAGATGAGGGATCCTTTCCCTGCTTTCAACGGGAAAGAATTCCCGGCGTTCCCGTCGCATCTCAAGAGGAGGCACTCTCAACAGGAAAGGCGAGAGGAACTCCATGGTCGTACCACAATTCCAAGAGTCCCCCAGATGTCTCAGTCCATTGGAGAGGAAGCTCTTTGCCCTGCACTGGCTCATCTTTCACGCCGAGGATCGACTCACACCACGGTGGCACGTGGGACAGCCCTGTGGGAAAGCCTCGACGGAAAGCCTCGAGGGAAAACCACAGATCCTTTGATCCACGCGACGGGAAGCGTGACATTGCTGCTACAGCCTGGAAGTAAAGCGCACGTGCATGCCCCCACTCGAGACGAGTCCTGACTCCCCTAGGGAGACTCCAGAAGTACCCAAAGATCCATGTCACCCCTGAGAGGAAACCTCGTTTCCGGCCCTGACTCCACACAAGGTTTTTGGCCCCGGTATCAACGGGAGAGGAATCCTGAGAGGCCCCCTAGCAACTCGCATGGGGACTGGCCTTTCCTGAGGCCACCATGGCGGGTCCCTGAGGTCCCCGTCGTAACTCCAGAACACCTGCCGCAACTCGAGAAAATCCAGGAAGTTCTCCCTTCCAGGCGAGATGAGGCCTATTTCCGATGATGCGTCTGGAGACTAATGACACCTAACCTCTGGAACTTCGAAAGGGTCTTTCACACCCTTGCTGCTACTCAAGAAGTTCACCGCCATACCCGTCTCCACTCGAGAGGAAGCACGATGGTCCCGCCCACATCCAGAGGAGCCCCGTTTCCCCCTCGTAGCTCGAGATGAGGGATCCTTTCCCTGCTTTCAACGGGAAAGAATTCCCGGCGTTCCCGTCGCATCTCAAGAGGAGGCACTCTCAACAGGAAAGGCGAGAGGAACTCCATGGTCGTACCACCATTCCAAGAGTCCCCCAGATGTCTCAGTCCATTCCAGAGGAACCTCTTTGCCCTGCACTGGCTCATCTTTCACGCCGAGGATCGATTCACACCACTGTGGCACGTGGGACAGCCCTGTGGCAAAGCCTCGAGGGAAAGCCTCGAGGGAAAACCACAGATCCTTTGATCCACGCGGACGTAAGCGTGACATTGCTGCTACAGCCTGGAAGAAAAGCGCTCGTGCATGCCCCCACTCGAAACGAGGCCTGACTCCAGTGGGGAGACTCCAGAAGTACCCAAAGATCCATGTCAGCCCCTGAGAGGAATCCTCGGTTCCGGCCCTGACTCCAAACAAGGTTATTGGCCCCGGTATCGACGGGAGAGGAATCCCGAGAGGCCCCCTAGCAACTCGCATGGGGACTGGCCTCTCCTGAGGCCACCAGGGCGGGTCCCTGAGGTCCCCGTCGTAACTCGAGAACACCTGCCGCAACTCGAGAAAATCCAGGAAGTTCTCCCTTCCAGGTGAGATGAGGCCTATTTCCGATGAGGCGTCTGGAGACTAATGACACCTAACCTCTGGAATTTCGAAAGGGTCTTTCACACCCTTGCTGCAACTCAAGAAGTACACCGCCATACCCGTCTCCACTCGAGAGGAAGCACGATGGTCCCGCCCACATCCAGAGGAGCCCCGTTTCCCCCTCGTAGCTCGAGATGAGGGATCCTTTCCCTGCTTTCAACGGGAAAGAATTCCCAGCGTTCCCGTCGCATCTCAAGAGGAGGCACTCTCAACAGGAAAGGCGAGAGGAACTCCATGGTCGTACCACCATTCCAAGAGTCCCCCAGATGTCTCAGTCCATTCCAGAGGAACCTCTTTGCCCTGCACTGGCTCATCTTTCACGCCGAGGATCGACTCACACCACGGTGGCACGTGGGACAGCCCTGTGGGAAAGCCTCGAGGGAAAGCCTCGAGGGAAAACCACAGATCCTTTGATAAATGCGACGGGAATCGTGACATTGCTGCTACAGCCTGGAAGGAAAGCGCACGTGCATGCCCCCACTCGAGACGAGGCCTGACTCCCGTGGGGAGACTCCAGAAGTACCAAAAGATCCATGTCAGCCCCTGAGAGGAATCCTCGGTCCCGGCCCTGACTCCACACAAGGTTTTTGGCCCCGGTATCGACGGGAGAGGAATCCCGAGAGGCCCCCTAGCAACTCGCATGGGGACTGGCCTCTCCTGAGGCCACCAGGGCGGGTCCCTGAGGTCCCCGTCGTAACTCGAGAACACCTGCCGCAACTCGAGAAAATCCATGAAGTTCTCCCTTCCAGGCGAGATGAGGCCTATTTCCGATGAGGCGTCTGGAGACTAATGACACCTAACCTCTGGAACTTCGAAAGGGTCTTTCACACCCTTGCTGCAACTCAAGAAGTTCACCGCCATACCCGTCTCCACTCGAGAGGAAGCACGATGGTCCCGCCCACATCCAGAGGAGCCCCGTTTCCCCCTCGTAGCTCGAGATGAGGGATCCTTTCCCTGCTTTCAACGGGAAAGAATTCCCGGCGTTCCCGTCGCATCTCAAGAGGAGGCACTCTCAACAGGAAAGGCGAGAGGAACTCCATGGTCGTACCACCATTCCAAGAGTCCCCCAGATGTCTCAGTCCATTCCAGAGGAACCTTTTGACCTGCACTGGCTCATCTTTCACGCCGAGGATCGACTCACACCACGGTGGCACGTGGGAAAGCCTTGTGGGAAAGCCTCGAGGGAAAGCCTCGAGGGAAAACCACAGATCCTTTGATCCACGCGACGGGAAGCGTGACATTGCTGCTGCAGCCTAGAAGGAAAGCGCACGTGCATGCCCCCACTCGAGACGAGTCCTGACTCCCCTGGGGAGACTCCAGAAGTACCCAAAGATACATGTCACCCCTGAGAGTAATCCTCGGTTCCGGCCCTGACTCCACACAAGGTTTTTGGCCCCGGTATCGACGGGAGAGGAATCCCGAGAGGCCCCCTATCAACTCGCATGGGGACTGGCCTCTCCTGAGGCAACCAGGGCGGGTCCCTGAGGTCCCCGTCGTAACTCGAGAACACCTGCCGCAACTCGAGAAAATCCAGGAAGTTCTCCCTTGCAGGCGAGATGAGGCCTATTTCCGATGAGGCATCTGGAGACTAATGACACCTAACCTCTGGAACTTCGAAAGGGTCTTTCACACCCTTGCTGCAACTCAAGAAGTTCACCGCCATACCCGTCTCCACTCGAGAGGAAGCACGATGGTCCCGCCCACATCCAGAGGAGCCCCGTTTCCCCCTCGTAGCTCGAGATGAGGGATCATTTCCCTGCTTTCAACGGGAAAGAATTCCCGGCGTTCCCGTCGCATCTCAAGAGGAGGCACTCTCAACAGGAAAGGCGAGAGGAACTCCATGGTCGTACCACCATTCCAAGAGTCCCCCAGATGTCTCAGTCCATTCCAGAGGAACCTCTTTGCCCTGCACTGGCTCATCTTTCACGCCGAGGATAGACTCACACCACGGTGGCACGTGGGACAGCCCTGTGGGAAAGCCTCCAGGGAAAGCCTCGAGGGAAAACCACAGATCCTTTGATCCACGCGACGGGAAGCGTGACATTGCTGCTACAGCCTGGAAGGAAAGCGCACGTGCATGCCCCCACTCGAGACGAGGCCTGACTCCCCTGGGAAGACTCCAGAAGTACCCAAAGATCCATGTCAGCCCCTGAGAGGAATCCTCGGTTCCGGGCCTGACTCCACACAAGGTTTTTGGCCCCGGTATCGACGGGAGAGG
The DNA here is from genome assembly GCF_032405125.1 of Capricornis sumatraensis. NCBI lineage: Eukaryota > Metazoa > Chordata > Mammalia > Artiodactyla > Bovidae > Capricornis > Capricornis sumatraensis. The sequence continues at coordinate 998,664 of NW_027184627.1, forward strand.
AATCCCGAGAGGCCCCCTAGCAAATTGCATGGGGACTGGCCTCTCCTGAGGCCACCAGGGCGGTTCCCTGAGGTCCCCGTCGTAACTCGAGAACACCTGCCGCAACTCGAGAAAATCCAGGAAGTTCTCCCTTCCAGGCGACATGTGGCCTATTTCCGATGAGGCGTCTGGAGACTAATGACACCTAAACTCTGGAACTTCGAAAGGGTCTTTCACACCCTTGCTGCAACTCAAGAAGTTCACCGCCATACCCGTCTCCACTCGAGAGGAAGCACGATGGTCCCGCCCACATCCAGAGGAGCCCCGTTTCCCCCTCGTAGCTCGAGATGAGGGATCCTTTCCCTGCTTTCAACGGGAAAGAATTCCCAGTGTTCCCGTCGCATCTCAAGAGGAGGCATTCTCAACAGGAAACGCGAGAGGAACTCCATGGTGGTACCACCATTCCAGGATTGCCCAGATGTCTCAGTCCATTCCAGAGGAACCTCTTTGCCCTGCACTGGCTCATCTTTCACGCCGAGGATCGACTCACACCACGGTGGCACGTGGGACAGCCCTGTGGGAAAGCCTCGAGGGAAAGACTCGAGGGAAAGCCACAGACCCTTTGATAAATGCGACGGGAATCGTGACATTGCTGCTACAGCCTGGAAGGAAAGCGCACGTGCATGCCCCCACTAGAGACGAGGCCTGACTCCCCTTTGGAGACTCCAGAAGTACCCAAAGATACATGTCACCCCTGAGAGGAATCCTCGGTTCCGGCCCTGACTCCACACAAGGTTTTTGTCCCCGGTATCGACGGGAGAGGAATCCCGAGAGGCCCCCTATCAACTCGCATGGGGACTGGCCTCTCCTGAGGCAACCAGGGCGGGTCCCTGAGGTCCCCGTCGTAACTCGAGAACACCTGCCGCAACTCGAGAAAATCCAGGAAGTTCTCCCTTCCAGGCGAGATGAGGCCTATTTCCGATGAGGCGTCTGGAGACTAATGACACCTAACCTCTGGAACTTCGAAAGGGTCTTTCACACCCTTGCTGCAACTCAAGAAGTTCACCGCCATACCCGTCTCCACTCGAGAGGAAGCACGATGGTCCCGCCCACATCCAGAGGAGCCCCGTTTCCCCCTCGTAGCTCGAGATGAGGGATCATTTCCCTGCTTTCAACGGGAAAGAATTCCCGGCGTTCCCGTCGCATCTCAAGAGGAGGCACTCTCAACAGGAAAGGCGAGAGGAACTCCATGGTCGTACCACCATTCCAAGAGTCCCCCAGATGTCTCAGTCCATTCCAGAGGAACCTCTTTGCCCTGCACTGGCTCATCTTTCATCCGAGGATAGACTCACACCACGGTGGCACGTGGGACAGCCCTGTGGGAAAGCCTCCAGGGAAAGCCTCGAGGGAAAACCACAGATCCTTTGATCCACGCGACGGGAAGCGTGACATTGCTGCTACAGCCTGGAAGGAAAGCGCACGTGCATGCCCCCACTCGAGACGAGGCCTGACTCCCCTGGGAAGACTCCAGAAGTACCCAAAGATCCATGTCAGCCCCTGAGAGGAATCCTCGGTTCCGGGCCTGACTCCACACAAGGTTTTTGGCCCCGGTATCGACGGGAGAGGAATCCCGAGAGGCCCCCTAGCAAATTGCATGGGGACTGGCCTCTCCTGAGGCCACCAGGGCGGTTCCCTTAGGTCCCCGTCGTAACTCGAGAACACCTGCCGCAACTCGAGAAAATCCAGGAAGTTCTCCCTTCCAGGCGACATGTGGCCTATTTCCGATGAGGCGTCTGGAGACTAATGACACCTAAACTCTGGAACTTCGAAAGGGTCTTTCACACCCTTGCTGCAACTCAAGAAGTTCACCGCCATACCCGTCTCCACTCGAGAGGAAGCACGATGGTCCCGCCCACATCCAGAGGAGCCCCGTTTCCCCCTCGTAGCTCGAGATGAGGGATCCTTTCCCTGCTTTCAACGGGAAAGAATTCCCAGTGTTCCCGTCGCATCTCAAGAGGAGGCATTCTCAACAGGAAACGCGAGAGGAACTCCATGGTCGTACCACCATTCCAGGATTGCCCAGATGTCTCAGTCCATTCCAGAGGAACCTCTTTGCCCTGCACTGGCTCATCTTTCACGCCGAGGATCGACTCACACCACGGTGGCACGTGGGACAGCCCTGTGGGAAAGCCTCGAGGGAAAGACTCGAGGGAAAGCCACAGACCCTTTGATAAATGCGACGGGAATCGTGACATTGCTGCTACAGCCTGGAAGGAAAGCGCACGTGCATGCCCCCACTAGAGACGAGGCCTGACTCCCCTTTGGAGACTCCAGAAGTACCCAAAGATACATGTCACCCCTGAGAGGAATCCTCGGTTCCGGCCCTGACTCCACACAAGGTTTTTGTCCCCGGTATCGACGGGAGAGGAATCCCGAGAGGCCCCCTATCAACTCGCATGGGGACTGGCCTCTCCTGAGGCAACCAGGGCGGGTCCCTGAGGTCCCCGTCGTAACTCGAGAACACCTGCCGCAACTCGAGAAAATCCAGGAAGTTCTCCCTTCCAGGCGAGATGAGGCCTATTTCCGATGAGGCGTCTGGAGACTAATGACACCTAACCTCTGGAACTTCGAAAGGGTCTTTCACACCCTTGCTGCAACTCAAGAAGTTCACCGCCATACCCGTCTCCACTCGAGAGGAAGCACGATGGTCCCGCCCACATCCAGAGGAGCCCCGTTTCCCCCTCGTAGCTCGAGATGAGGGATCCCTTCCCTGCTTTCAACGGGAAAGAATTCCCGGCGTTCCCGTCGCATCTCAAGAGGAGGCACTCTCAACAGGAAAGGCGAGAGGAACTCCATGGTCGTACCACCATTCCAAGAGTCCCCCAGATGTCTCAGTCCATTCCAGAGGAACCTCTTTGCCCTGCACTGGCTCATCTTTCACGCCGAGGATCGACTCACACCACGGTGGCACGTGGGCCAGCCCTGTGGGAAAGCCTCGAGGGAAAGCCTCGAGGGAAAATCACAGATCCTTTGATCCACCCGACGGGAAGCGTGACATTGCTGCTACAGCCTGGAAGGAAAGCGCAAGTTCATGCCACCACTCGAGACGAGGCCTGACTCCCCTGGGGAGACTCCAGAAGTACCCAAAGATCCATGTGAGCCCCTGAGAGGAATCCTCGGTTCCGGCCCTGACTCCACACAAGGTTTTTGGTCCCGATATCGACGGGAGAGGAATCCCGAGAGGCCGCCTAGCAACTCGCACGGGGAGTGGCCTCTCCTGAGGCCACCAGGGCGGGTCCCTGACGTCCCCGTCGTAACTCGAGAACACCTGCCGCAACTCGAGAAAATCCAGGAAGTTCTCCCTTCCAGGCGAGATGAGGCCTATTTCCGATGAGGCGTCTGGAGTCTAATGACACCTAACCTCTGGAACTTCGAAAGGGTCTTTCACACCCTTGCTGCAACTCAAGAAGTTCACCGCCATACCCGTCTCCACTCGAGAGGAAGCACGATGGTCCCGCCCACATCCAGAGGAGCCCCGTTTCCCCCTCGTAGCTCGAGATGAGGGATCCTTTCCCTGCTTTCAACGGGAAAGAATTCCCGGCGTTCCCGTCGCATCTCAAGAGGAGGCACTCTCAACAGGAAAGGCGAGAGGAACTCCATGGTCGTACCACCATTCCAAGACTCCCCCAGATGTCTCAGTCCATTCCAGAGGAAACTCTTTGCCCTGCACTGGCTCATCTTTCACGCCGAGGATCGACTCACAACACGGTGGCACTTGGGACAGCCTTGTGGGAAAGCCTCGAGGGAAAGCCTCGAGGGAAAGCCACAGATCCTTTGATAAATGCGACGAGAATCGTGACATTGCTGCTACAGCCTGGAAGGAAAGCGAACGTGCATGCCCCCACTCGAGACGAGGCCTGACTCCCGTGGGGAGACTCCAGAAGTACCCTAAGATCCATGTCAGCCCCTGAGAGGAATCCTCGGTCCCGGCCCTGACTCCACACAAGGTTTTTGGCCCCGGTATCGACGGGAGAGGAATCCCGAGAGGCCCCCTAGCAACTCGCATGGGGACTGGCCTCTCCTGAGGCCACCAGGGCGGGTCCCTGAGGTCCCCGTCGTAACTCGAGAACACCTGCCGCAACTCGAGAAAATCCAGGAAGTTCTCCCTTCCAGGCGAGATGAGGCCTATTTCCGATGAGGCGTCTGGAGACTAATGACACCTAACCTCTGGAACTTCGAAAGGGTCTTTCACACCCTTGCTGCAACTCAAGAAGTTCACCGCCATACCCGTCTCCACTCGAGAGGAAGCACGATGGTCCCGCCCACATCCAGAGGAGCCCCGTTTCCCCCTCGTAGCTCGAGATGAGGGATCCTTTCCCTGCTTTCAACGGGAAAGAATTCCCGGCGTTCCCGTCGCATCTCAAGAGGAGGCACTCTCAACAGGAAAGGCGAGAGGAACTCCATGGTCGTACCACCATTCCAAGAGTCCCCCAGATGTCTCAGTCCATTCCAGAGGAACCTCTTTGCCCTGCACTGGCTCATCTTTCACGCCGAGGATCGACTCACACCACGGTGGCACGTGGGAAAGCCTTGTGGGAAAGCCTCGAGGGAAAGCCTCGAGGGAAAACCACAGATCCTTTGATCCACGCGACGGGAAGCGTGACATTGCTGCTGCAGCCTAGAAGGAAAGCGCACGTGCATGCCCCCACTCGAGACGAGGCCTGATTCCCCTGGGGAGACTCCAGAAGTACCCAAAGATCCATGTCAGCCCCTGAGAGGAATCCTCGGTTCCGGGCCTGACTCCACACAAGGTTTTTGGCCCCGGTATCGACGGGAGAGGAATCCCGAGAGGCCCCCTATCAACTCGCATGGGGACTGGCCTCTCCTGAGGCCACCAGGGCGGTTCCCTGAGGTCCCCGTCGTAACTCCAGAACACCTGCCGCAACTCGAGAAAATCCAGGAAGTTCTCCCTTCCAGTCGACATGTGGCCTATTTCCAATGAGGCGTCTGGAGACTAATGACACCTAACCTCTGGAACTTCGAAAGGGTCTTTCACACCCTTGCTGCAACTCAAGAAGTTCACCGCCATACCCGTCTCCACTCGAGAGGAAGCACGATGGTCCCGCCCACATCCAGAGGAGCCCCGTTTCCCCCTCGTAGCTCGAGATGAGGGATCCTTTCCCTGCTTTCAACGGGAAAGAATTCCCAGTGTTCCCGTCGCATCTCAAGAGGAGGCATTCTCAACAGGAAAGGCGAGAGGAACTCCATGGTCGTACCACCATTCAAAGAGTCCCCCAGATGTCTCAGTCCATTCCAGAGGAACCTCTTTGCCCTGCACTGGCTCATCTTTCACGCCGAGGATTGACTCACACCACAGTGGCACGTGGGACAGCCCTGTGGGAAAGCCTCGAGGGAAAGCCTCGAGGGAAAACCACAGATCCTTTGATCCACGCGACAGGAAACGTGACATTGCTGCTACAGCCTGGAAGGAAAGCGCACGTGCATGCCCCCACTCGAGACGAGGCCTGACTCCCCTGGGGAGACTCCAGAAGTACCCAAAGATCCATGTCAGCCCCTGAGAGGAATCCTCGGTTCCGGCCCTGACTCCACACAAGGTTTTTGGCCCCAGTATCGATGGGAGAGGAATCCCGAGAGGACCCCTAGCAACTCGCATGGGGACTCTCCGTTCCTTAGGCCACCAGGGCGGGTCCCTGAGGTCCCCGTCGTAACTCGAGAACACCTGCCGCAACTCGAGAAAATCCAGGAAGTTCTCCCTTCCAGGCGAGATGAGGCCTATTTCCGATGAGGCGTCTGGAGACTAATGACACCTAACCTCTGGAACTTCGAAAGGGTCTTTCACACCCTTGCTGCAACTCAAGAAGTTCACCGCCATACCAGTCTCCACTCGAGAGGAAGCACGATGATCCCGCCCACATCCAGAGGAGCCCCGTTTCCCCCTCGGAGCTCGAGATGAGGGATCGTTTCCCTGCTTTCAACGGGAAAAAATTCCCAGCATTCCCGTCGCATCTCAAGAGGAGGCAATCTCAACAGGAAAGGCGAGAGGAACTCCATGGTCGTACCACCATTCCTAGAGTCCCCTAGATGTCTCAGTCCATTCCAGAGGAACCTCTTTGACCTGCACTGGCTCATCTTTCACGCCGAGGATCGACTCACACCACGGTGCCACGTGGGACAGCCCTGTGGGAAAGCCTCGAGGGAAAGCCTCGAGGGAAAGCCACAGATCCTTTCATAAATGCGACGGGAAGAATGACATTGCTGCTACAGCCTGGAAGGAAAGCGCACGTGCATGCCCCCACTCGAGACGAGGCCTGACTCCCCTGGGGAGACTCCAGAAGTACCCAAAGATCCATGTCAGCCCCTGAGAGGAATCCTCGGTTCCGGCCCTGACTCCACACAAGTTTTTTGGCCCCGGTATCGACGGGAGAAGAATCACGAGAGGCCACCTAGCAAGACGCATGGGGACTGTTCTCTATTGAGGCCACCAGGGCGGGTCCCTGAGGTCCCCGTCTTAACTCTAGAACACCTCCCGCAACTCGAGAAAATCCAGGAAGTTCTCCCTTCCAGGCGAGATGAGGCCTATTTCCGATGAGGCGTCTGGAGACTAATGACACCTAACCTCTGGAACTTCGAAAGGGTCTTTCACACCCTTGCTGCAACTCAAGAAGTTCACCGCCATACCCGTCTCCACTAGAGAGGAAGCACGATGGTCCCGCCCACATCCAGAGGAGCCCCGTTTCCCCCTCGTAGCTCGAGATGAGGGATCCTTTCCCTGCTTTCAACGGGAAAGAATTCCCAGCGTTCCCGTCGCATCTCAAGAGGAGGCACTCTCAACAGAAAAGGCGAGAGGAACTCCATGGTCGTACCACCATTCCAAGAGTCCCCCAGATGTCTCAGTCCATTCCAGAGGAACCTCTTTGCCCTGCACTGGCTCATCTTTCACGCCGAGGATTGACTCACACCACAGTGGCACGTGGGACAGCCCTGTGGGAAAGCCTCGAGGGAAAGCCTCGAGGGAAAACCACAGATCCTTTGATCCACGCGACAGGAAACGTGACATTGCTGCTACAGCCTGGAAGGAAAGCGCACGTGCATGCCCCCACTCGAGACGAGGCCTGACTCCCCTGGGGAGACTCCAGAAGTACCCAAAAAATCCATGTCAGCCCCTGAGAGGAATCCTCGGTTCCGGCCCTGACTCCACACAAGGTTTTTGGCCCCAGTATCGATGGGAGAGGAATCCCGAGAGGACCCCTAGCAACTCGCATGGGGACTCTCCGTTCCTTAGGCCACCAGGGCGGGTCCCTGAGGTCCCCGTCGTAACTCGAGAACACCTGCCGCAACTCGAGAAAATCCAGGAAGTTCTCCCTTCCAGGCGAGATGAGGCCTATTTCCGATGAGGCGTCTGGAGACTAATGACACCTAACCTCTGGAACTTCGAAAGGGTCTTTCACACACTTGCTGCAACTCAAGAAGTTCACCGCCATACCCGTCTCCACTCGGGAGGAAGCACGATGGTCCCGCCCACATCCAGAGGAGCCCCGTTTCCCCCTCGGAGCTCGAGATGAGGGATCCTTTCCCTGCTTTCAACGGAAAAGAATTCCTGGCGTTCCCGTCGCATGTCAAGAGGAGGCACTCTCAACAGGAAAGGCGAGAGGAACACCATGGTCGTACCACCATTCCAAGAGTCCCCCAGATGTCTCAGTCCATTCCAGAGGAACCCCTTTGCCCTGCACTGGCTCATCTTTCACGCCGAGGATCGACTCACACCACGGTGGCACGTGGGACAGCCCTGTGGGAAAGCCTCGAGGGAAAGCCTCGAGGGAAAACCACAGATCCTTTGATCCACGCCACGGAAAGCGTGACATTGCTGCTACAGCCTGGAAGGAAAGCGCACGTGCATGTCCCCACTCGAGACGAGGCCTGACTCCCCTGGGGAGACTCCAGAAGTACCCAAAGATCCATGTCAGCCCCTGAGAGGAATCCTCGGTTCCGGCCCTGACTCCACACAATGTTTTTGGCCCCAGTATTGATGGGAGAGGAATCCCGAGAGGCCCCCTAGCAACTCGCATGGGGACTGGCCGTTCCTGAGGCCACCAGGGCGGGTCCCTGAGGTCCCCGTCGTAACTCGAGAACTCCTGCCGCAACTCGAGAAAATCCAGGAAGTTCTCCCTTCCAGGCGAGATGAGGCCTATTTCCGATGATGCGTCTGGAGACTAATGACACCTAACCTCTGGAACTTCGAAAGGGTCTTTCACACCCTTGCTGCAACTCAAGAAGTTCACCGCCATACCCGTCTCCACTCGAGAGGAAGCACGATGGTCCCGCCCACATCCAGAGGAGCCCCGTTTCCCCCTCGGAGCTCGAGATGAGGGATCGTTTCCCTGCTTTCAACGGAAAAGAATTCCTGGCGTTCCTGTTGCATCTCAAGAGCAGGCACTCTCAACAGGAAAGGCGAGAGGAACTCCATGGTCGTACCACCATTCAAAGAGTCCCCCAGATGTCTCAGTCCATTCCAGAGGAACCTCTTTGCCCTGCACTGGCTCATCTTTCACGCCGAGGATTGACTCACACCACAGTGGCACGTGGGACAGCCCTGTGGGAAAGCCTCGAGGGAAAGCCTCGAGGGAAAACCACAGATCCTTTGATCCACGCGACAGGAAACGTGACATTGCTGCTACAGCCTGGAAGGAAAGCGCACGTGCATGCCCCCACTCGAGACGAGGCCTGACTCCCCTGGGGAGACTCCAGAAGTACCCAAAGATCCATGTCAGCCCCTGAGAGGAATCCTCGGTTCCGGCCCTGACTCCACACAAGGTTTTTGGCCCCAGTATCGATGGGAGAGGAATCCCGAGAGGACCCCTAGCAACTCGCATGGGGACTCTCCGTTCCTTAGGCCACCAGGGCGGGTCCCTGAGGTCCCCGTCGTAACTCGAGAACACCTGCCGCAACTCGAGAAAATCCAGGAAGTTCTCCCTTCCAGGCGAGATGAGGCCTATTTCCGATGAGGCGTCTGGAGACTAATGACACCTAACCTCTGGAACTTCGAAAGGGTCTTTCACACCCTTGCTGCAACTCAAGAAGTTCACCGCCATACCAGTCTCCACTCGAGAGGAAGCACGATGATCCCGCCCACATCCAGAGGAGCCCCGTTTCCCCCTCGGAGCTCGAGATGAGGGATCGTTTCCCTGCTTTCAACGGGAAAAAATTCCCAGCATTCCCGTCGCATCTCAAGAGGAGGCAATCTCAACAGGAAAGGCGAGAGGAACTCCATGGTCGTACCACCATTCCTAGAGTCCCCTAGATGTCTCAGTCCATTCCAGAGGAACCTCTTTGACCTGCACTGGCTCATCTTTCACGCCGAGGATCGACTCACACCACGGTGCCACGTGGGACAGCCCTGTGGGAAAGCCTCGAGGGAAAGCCTCGAGGGAAAGCCACAGATCCTTTCATAAATGCGACGGGAAGAATGACATTGCTGCTACAGCCTGGAAGGAAAGCGCACGTGCATGCCCCCACTCGAGACGAGGCCTGACTCCCCTGGGGAGACTCCAGAAGTACCCAAAGATCCATGTCAGCCCCTGAGAGGAATCCTCGGTTCCGGCCCTGACTCCACACAAGTTTTTTGGCCACGGTATCGACGGGAGAAGAATCACGAGAGGCCACCTAGCAAGACGCATGGGGACTGTTCTCTATTGAGGCCACCAGGGCGGGTCCCTGAGGTCCCCGTCTTAACTCTAGAACACCTCCCGCAACTCGAGAAAATCCAGGAAGTTCTCCCTTCCAGGCGAGATGAGGCCTATTTCCGATGAGGCGTCTGGAGACTAATGACACCTAACCTCTGGAACTTCGAAAGGGTCTTTCACACCCTTGCTGCAACTCAAGAAGTTCACCGCCATACCCGTCTCCACTCTAGAGGAAGCACGATGGTCCCGCCCACATCCAGAGGAGCCCCGTTTCCCCCTGGTAGCTCGAGATGAGGGATCCTTTCCCTGCTTTCAACGGGAAAGAATTCCCAGCGTTCCCGTCGCATCTCAAGAGGAGGCACTCTCAACAGAAAAGGCGAGAGGAACTCCATGGTCGTACCACCATTCCAAGAGTCCCCCAGATGTCTCAGTCCATTCAAGAGGAACCTCTTTGACCTGCACTGGCTCATCTTTCACGCCGAGGATAGACTCACACCACGGTGGCACGTGGGACAGTCCTGTGGGAAAGCCTCGAGGGAAAGCCTCGAGGGAAAACCACAGATCCTTTGATCCACGCGACGGGAAGCGTGACATTGCTGCTACAGCCTGGAAGGAAAGCACACGTGCATGCCCCCACTCGAGACGAGGCCTGACTCCCCTGGGGAGTCTCCAGAAGTACCCAAAGAACCATGTCACCCCTGAGAGGAATCCTCGGTTCCGGCCCTGACTCCACACAAGGGTTTTTGGCCCCGGTATCGACGGGAGAGGAATCCCGAGAGGCCCCCTAGCAACTCGCATGGGGACTGGCCTTTGCTGAGGCCACCAGGACGGGTCCCTGAGGTCCCCGTCTTAACTCGAGAACACCTCCCGCAACTCGAGAAAATCCAGGAAGTTCTCCCTTCCAGGCAAGATGAGGCCTATTTCCGATGAGGCGTCTGGAGACTAATGACACCTAACCTCTGGAACTTCGAAAGGGTCTTTCACACCCTTGCTGCAACTCAAGAAGTTCACCGCCATAACCGTCTCCACTCGAGAGGAAGCACGATGGTCTCGCCCACATCCAGAGGAGCCCCGTTTCCCCCTCGGAGCTCGAGATGAGGGATCCTTTCCCTGCTTTCAACGGGAAAGAATTCCCGGCGTTCCCGTTGCATCTCAAGAGCAGGCACTCTCAACAGGAAAGGCGAGAGGAACTCCATGGTCGTACCACCATTCAAAGAGTCCCCCAGATGTCTCAGTCCATTCCAGAGGAACCTCTTTGCCCTGCACTGGCTCATCTTTCATGCCGAGGATCGACTCACACCACGGTGGCACGTGGGACAGCCCTGTGGGAAAGCCTCGAGGGAAAGCCTCGAGGGAAAACCACAGATCCTTTGATGCACGCGACGGGAAGCGTGACATTGCTGCTAGAGCCTGGAAGGAAAGCGCACGTGCATGCCCCCACTCGAGACGAGGCCTGACTCCCCTGGGGAGACTCCAGAAGTACCCAAAGATCCATGTCAGCCCCTGAGAGGAATCCTCGGTTCCAGCCCTGACTCCACACAAGGTTTTTGGCCCCGGTATCGACGGGAGAGGAATCCCAAGGGGCCCCCTAGCAACTAGCATGGGGACTGGCCTCTCCTGAGGCCACCAGGGCGGGTCCCTGAGGTCCCCGTCGTAACTCGAGAACACCTGCCCCAACTCGAGAAAATCCAGGAAGTTCTCCCTTCCAGGCGAGATGAGGCCTATTTCCGATGAGGCGTCTGGAGACTAATGACACCTAACCTCTGGAACTTCGAAAGGGTCTTTCACACCCTTGCTGCAACTCAAGAAGTTCACCGCCATACCCGTCTCCACTCGGGAGGAAGCACGATGGTCCCGCCCACATCCAGAGGAGCCCCGTATCCCCCTCGGAGCTCGAGATGAGGGACCCTTTCCCTGCTTTCAACGGAAAAGATTTCCTGGCGTTCCCGTCGCATGTCAAGAGGAGGCACTCTCAACAGGAAAGGCGAGAGGAACACCATGGTCGTACCACCATTCCAAGAGTCCCCCAGATGTCTCAGTCCATTCCAGAGGAACCTCTTTGCCCTGCACTGGCTCATCTTTCACGCCGAGGATCGACTCACACCACGGTGGCACGTGGGACAGCCCTGTGGGAAAGCCTCGAGGGAAAGCCTCGAGGGAAAACCACAGATCCTTTGATCCACGCCACGGAAAGCGTGACATTGCTGCTACAGCCTGGAAGGAATGCGCACGTGCATGCCCCCACTCGAGACGAGGCCTGACTCCCCTGGGGAGACTCCAGAAGTACCCAAAGATCCATGTCAGCCCCTGAGAGGAATCCTCGGTTCCGGCCCTGACTCCACATAATGTTTTTGGCCCCAGTATTGATGGGAGAGGAATCCCGAGAGGCCCCCTAGCAACTCGCATGGGGACTGGCAGTTCCTGAGGCCACCAGGGCGGGTCCCTGAGGTCCCCGTCGTAACTCGAGAACTCCTGCCGCAACTCGAGAAAATCCAGGAAGTTCTCCCTTCCAGGCGAGATGAGGCCTATTTCCGATGAGGCGTCTGGAGACTAATGACACCTAACCTCTGGAACTTCGAAAGGGTCTTTCACACCCTTGCTGCAACTCAAGAAGTTCACCGCCATACCCGTCTCCACTCGAGAGGAAGCACGATGGTCCCGCCCACATCCAGAGGAGCCTCGTTTCCCCCTCGGAGCTCGAGATGAGGGATCGTTTCCCGGCTTTCAACAGGAAAAAATTCCCAGCATTCCCGTCGCATCTCAAGAGGAGGCACTCTCAACAGGAAAGGCGAGAGGAACTCAATGGTCGTACCACCATTCCTAGGGTCCCCTAGGTGTCTCAGTCCATTCCAGAGGAACCTCTTTGACCTGCACTGGCTCATCTTTCACGCCGAGGATCGACTCACACCACGGTGGCACGTGGGACAGCCCTGTGGGAAAGCCTCGAGGGAAAGCCTCGAGGGAAAGCCACAGATCCTTTGATAAATGCGACGGGAAGAATGACATTGTTGCTACAGCCTGGAAGGAAAGCGCACGTGCATGCCCCCACTCGAGACGAGGCCTGACTCCCCTGGGGAGACTCCAGAAGTACCCAAAGATCCATGTCAGCCCCTGAGAGGAATCCTCGGTTCCGGCCCGGACTCCACACAAGGTTTTTGGCCCCGGTATCGACGGGAGAGGAATCCCGAGTGGCCCCCTAGCAACTAGCATGGGGACTGGCCTCTCCTGAGGCCACCAGGGCGGGTCCCTGAGGTCCCCGTCGTAACTCGAGAACACCTGCCGCAACTCGAGCAAATCCAGGAAGTTCTCCCTTCCAGGCGAGATGAGGCCTATTTCCGATGAGGCGTCTGGAGCCTAATGACACCTAACCTCTGGAACTTCGAAAGGGTCCTTCACAACCTTGCTGCAACTCAAGAATTTCACCGCCATACCGTCTCCACTCGGGAGGAAGCACGATGGTCCCGCCCACATCCAGAGGAGCCCCGTTTCCCCCTCGGAGCTCGAGATGAGGGATCCTTTCCCTGCTTTCAACGGAAAAGAATTCCTGGCGTTCCCGTTGCATCTCAAGGGCAGGCACTCTCAACAGGAAAGGCGAGAGGAACTCCATGGTCGTACCACCATTCAAAGAGTCCCCCAGATGTCTCAGTCCATTCCAGAGGAACCTCTTTGCCCTGCACTGGCTCATCTTTCACGCCGAGGATTGACTCACACCACAGTGGCACGTGGGACAGCCCTGTGGGAAAGCCTCGAGGGAAAGCCTCGAGGGAAAACCACAGATCCTTTGATCCACGCGACAGGAAACGTGACATTGCTGCTACAGCCTGGAAGGAAAGCGCACGTGCATGCCCCCACTCGAGACGAGGCCTGACTCCCCTGGGGAGACTCCAGAAGTACCCAAAGATCCATGTCAGCCCCTGAGAGGAATCCTCGGTTCCGGCCCTGACTCCACACAAGGTTTTTGGCCCCAGTATCGATGGGAGAGGAATCCCGAGAGGACCCCTAGCAACTCGCATGGGGACTCTCCGTTCCTTAGGCCACCAGGTCGGGTCCCTGAGGTCCCCGTCGTAACTCGAGAACACCTGCCGCAACTCGAGAAAATCCAGGAAGTTCTCCCTTCCAGGCGAGATGAGGCCTATTTCCGATGAGGCGTCTGGAGACTAATGACACCTAACCTCTGGAACTTCGAAAGGGTCTTTCACACCCTTGCTGCAACTCAAGAAGTTCACCGCCATACCAGTCTCCACTCGAGAGGAAGCACGATGGTCCCGCCCACATCCAGAGGAGCCCCGTTTCCCCCTCGGAGCTCGAGATGAGGGATCGTTTCCCTGCTTTCAACGGGAAAAAATTCCCAGCATTCCCGTCGCATCTCAAGAGGAGGCAATCTCAACAGGAAAGGCGAGAGGAACTCCATGGTCGTACCACCATTCCTAGAGTCCCCTATATGTCTCAGTCCATTCCAGAGGAACCTCTTTGCCCTGCACTGGCTCATCTTTCACGCCGAGGATCGACTCACACCACGGTGGCACGTGGGACAGCCCTGTGGGAAAGCCTCGAGGGAATGCCTCGAGGGAAAACCACAGATCCTTTGATCCACGCGACGGGAAGCGTCACATTGCTGCTACAGCCTGGAAGGAAAGCGCACGTGCATGCCCCCGCTCGAGACGAGGCCTGACTCCCCTGGGGAGACTCCAGAAGTACCCAAAGATCCATGTCAACCCTGAGAGGAATCCTCGGTTCCGGCCCTGACTCCACACAAGATTTTTGGCCCCGGTATCGACAGGAGAGGAATCCCGAGAGGCCACCTAGCAACTCGCATGGACCTGGCCTCTCCTGAGGCCATCAGGGCGGGTCCCTGAGGTCCCCGTCATAACTCGAGAACACCTGCCGCAACTCAAGAAAATCCAGGAAGTTCTCCCTTACAGGCCAGATGAGGCCTATTTCCGATGAGGCGTCTGGAGACTAATGACACCTAACCTCTGGAACTTCGAAAGGGTCTTTCACGCCCTTGCTGCAACTCAAGAATTTCACCGCCATACCCATCTCCACTCGAGAGGAAGCACGACGGTCCCGCCCACATCCAGAGGAGCCCCGTTTCCCCCTCGTAGCTCGAGATGAGGGATCCTTTCCCTGCATTCAACGGGAAAGAATTCCCGGCGTTCCCGTCGCATCTCAACAGGAGGCACTCTCAACAGGAAAGGCGAGAGGAACTCCATGGTCGTACCACCATTCCAAGAGTCCCCCAGATGTCTCAGTCCATTCCAGACGAACCTCTTTGCCCTGCACTGGCTCATCTTTCACGCCGAGGATCGACTCACACCACGGTGGCACGTGGGACAGCCCTGTGGGAAAGCCTCGAGGGAAAGCCTCGAGGGAAAACCACAGATCCTTTGATCCACGCCACGGGAAGCGTGACATTGCTGCTACAGCCTCGAAGGAAAGCGCACGTGCATGTCCCCACTCGAGACGAGGCCTGACTCAGCTGGGGAGACTCCAGAAGTACCCAAAGATCCATGTCAGCCCCTGAGAGGAATCCTCGGTTCCGGCCCTGACTCCACACAAGTTTTTTGGCCCCGGTATCGACGGGAGAAGAATCACGAGAGGCCACCTAGCAAGACACATGGGGACTGTTCTCTATTGAGGCCACCAGGGCGGGTCCCTGAGGACCCCGTCTTAACTCTAGAACACCTCCCGCAACTCGAGAAAATCCAGGAAGTTCTCCCTTCCAGGCGAGATGAGGCCTATTTCCGATGAGGCGTCTGGAGACTAATGACACCTAACCTCTGGAACTTCGAAAGGGTCTTTCACATCCTTGCTGCAACTCAAGAAGTTCACCGCCATACCGGTCTCCACTCTAGAGGAAGCACGATGGTCCCGCCTACATCCAGAGGAGCCCCGTTTCCCCCTCGTAGCTCGAGATGAGGGATCCTTTCCCTGCTTTCAACGGGAAAGAATTCCGAGCGTTCCCGTCGCATCTCAAGAGGAGGCACTCTCAACAGAAAAGGCGAGAGGAACTCCATGGTCGTACCACCATTCCAAGAGTCCCCCAGATGTCTCAGTCCATTCAAGAGGAACCTCTTTGCCCTGCACTGGCTCATCTTTCACGCCGAGGATCGACTCACACCACGGTGGCACGTGGGACAGCCCTGTGGGAAAGCCTCGAGGGAAAGCCTCGAGGGAAAACCACAGATCCTTTGATCCACGCGACGGGAAGCGTCACATTGCTGCTACAGCCTGGAAGGAAAGCGCACGTTCATGCCCCCACTCGAGAAGAGGCCTGACTCCCCTGGGGAGTCTCCAGAAATACCCAAAGAACCATGTCACCCCTGAGAGGAATCCTCGGTTCCGGCCCTGACTCCACACAAGCTTTTTGGCCCTGGTATCGACGGGAGAGGAATCCCGAGAGGCCCCCTAGCAACTCGCATGGGGACTAGCCTTTGCTGAGGCCACCAGGACGGGTCCCTGAGGTCCCCGTCTTAACTCGAGAACACCTCCCGCAACTCGAGAAAATCCAGGAAGTTCTCCCTTCCAGGCAAGATGAGGCCTATTTCCGATGAGGCGTCTGGAGACTAATGACACCTAACCTCTGGAACTTCGAAAGGGTCTTTCACACCCTTGCTGCAACTCAAGAAGTTCACCGCCATACCCGTCTCCACTGGAGAGGAAGCACGATGGTCTCGCCCACATCCAGAGGAGCCCCGTTTCCCCCTCGGAGCTCGAGATGAGGGATCCTTTCCCTGCTTTCAACGGGAAAGAATTCCCGGCTTTCCCGTCGCATCTCAAGAGGAGGCACTCTCAACAGAAAAGCCGAGAGGAACTCCATGGTCGTACCACCATTCCAAGAGTCCCCCAGATGTCTCAGTTCATTCCAGAGGAACCTCTTTGCCCTGCACTGGCTCATCTTTCACGCCGAGGATCGACTCACACCACGGTGGCACGTGGGACAGCCCTGTGGGAAAGCCTCGAGGGAAAGCCTGGAGGGAAAACCACAAAACCTTTGATCCACGCTATGGGAAGCGTGACATTGCTGCTACAGCCTGGAAGGAAAGCGTACGTGCATGCCCCCACTCGAGACGAGGCCTGACTCCCCTGGGGAGACTCCAGAAGTACCCAAAGATCCATGTCAGCCCCTGAGAGTAATCCTCGGTTCCGGCCCTGACTCCACACAAGGTTTTTGGCCCCGGTATCGACGGGAGAGGAATCCCGAGAGGCCCCCTAGCAACTCGCATGGGGACTGGCCTCTCCTGAGGCCACCAGGGCGGGTCCCTGAGGTCCCCGTCGTAACTCGAGAACACCTGCCGCAACTCGAGAAAATCCAGGAAGTTCTCCCTTCCAGGCGAGATGAGGCCTATTTCCGATGAGGCGTCTGGAGTCTAATGACACCTAACCTCTGGAACTTCGAAAGGGTCTTTCACACCCTTGCTGCAACTCAAGAAGTTCACCGCCATTCCCGTCTCCACTCTAGAGGAAGCACGATGGTCCCGCCCACATCCAGAGGAGCCCCGTTTCCCCCTCGTAGCTCGAGATGAGGGATCCTTTCCCTGCTTTCAACGGGAAAGAATTCCCAGCGTTCCCGTCGCATCTCAAGAGAAGGCACTCTCAACAGAAAAGGCGAGAGGAACTCCATGGTCGTACCACCATTCCAAGAGTCCCCCAGATGTCTCAGTCCATTCCAGAGGAACCTCTTTGCCCTGCACTGGCTCATCTTTCACGCCGAGGATCGACTCACACCACGGTGGCACGTGGGACAGCCCTGTGGGAAAGCCTCGAGGGAAAACCACAGATCCTTTGATCCACGCCACGGGAAGCGTGACATTGCTGCTACAGCCTGTAAGGAAAGCGCACGTGCATGTCCCCACTCGAGACGAGGCCTGACTCCCCTGGGGAGACTCCAGAAGTACCCAAAGATCCATGTCAGCCCCTGAGAGGAATCCTCGGATCCGGCCCTGACTCCAAACAACGTTTTTGGCCCCGGTATCGACAGAAGAGGAATTCCGAGAGGCCCCCTAGCAACTCGCATGGGGAATGGCCTCTCCTGAGGCCACCAGGGCGGGTCCCTGAGGTCCCCGTCGTAACTCGAGAACACCTGCCGCAACTCGAGAAAATCCAGGAAGTTCTCCCTTCCAGGCGAGATGAGGCCTATTTCCGATGAGGCGTCTGGAGACTAATGACACCTAACCTCTGGAACTTCGAAAGGGTCTTTCACACCCTTGCTGCAACTCAAGAAGTTCACCGCCATAACCGTCTCCACTCGAGAGGAAGCACGATGGTCCCGCCCACATCCAGAGGAGCCCCGTTTCCCCCTCGTAGCTCGAGATGAGGGATCCTTTCCCTGCTTTCAACGGGAAAGAATTCCCGGCATTCACGTCGCATCTCAAGAGGAGGCACTCTCAACAGGAAAGGCGAGAGGAACTCCATGGTCGTACCACCATTCCAAGAGTCCCCCAGATGTCTCAGTCCATTCCAGAGGAACCTCTTTGCCCTGCACTGGCTCATCTTTCACGCCGAGGATCGACTCACACCACGGTGGCACGTGGGACAGCCCTGTGGGAAAGCCTCGAGGGAAAGACTCGAGGGAAAACCACAGATCCTTTGATCCACGCGACGGGAAGCGTCACATTCCTGCTACAGCCTGGAAGGAAAGCGCACGTGCATGCCCCCGCTCGAGACGAGGCCTGACTCCCCTGGGGAGACTCCAGAAGTACCCAAAGATCCATGTCACCCCTGAGAGGAATCCTCGGTTCCGGCCCTGACTCCACACAAGGTTTTTGGCCCCGGTATCGACAGGAGAGGAATCCCGAGAGGCCACCTAGCAACTCGCATGGACCTGGCCTCTCTTGAGGCCATCAGGGCGGGTCCCTGAGGTCCCCGTCGTAATCGAGAACACCTGCCGCAACTCAAAAAAATCCAGGAAGTTCTCCCTTCCAGGCGAGATGAGGCCTATTTCCGATGAGGCGTCTGGAGACTAATGACACCTAACCTCTGGAACTTCGAAAGGGTCTTTCACACCCTTGCTGCAACTCAAGAAGTTCACCGCCATACCCATCTCCACTCGAGAGGAAGCACGACGGTCCCGCCCACATCCAGAGGAGCCCAGTTTCCCCCTCGTAGCTCGAGATGAGGGATCCTTTCCCTGCATTCAACGGGAAAGAATTCCCGGCGTTCTCGTCGCATCTCAAGAGGAGGCACTCTCAACAGGAAAGGCTTGAGGAACTCCATGGTCGTACCACCATGCCAAGAGTCCCCCAGATGTCTCAGTCCATTCCAGAGGAACCTCTTTGCCCTGCACTGGCTCATCTTTCACGCCTAGGATCGACTCACACCACGGTGGCACGTGGGACAGCCCTGTGGGAAAGCCTCGAGGGAAAGCCTCGAGGGAAAACCACAGATCCTTTGATCCACGCGACGGGAAGCGTGACATTGCTGCTACAGCCTCGAAGGAAAGCGCACGTGCATTTCCCCCCTCGAGACGAGGCCTGACTCAGCTGGGGAGACTCCAGAAGTTCCCAAAGATCCATGTCAGCCCCTGAGAGGAATCCTCGGTTCCGGCCCTGACTCCACACAAGTTTTTTGGCCCCGGTATCGACGGGAGAGGAATCCCGAGAGGCCACCTAGCAACACGCATGGGGACTGTCCTCTATTGAGGCCACCAGGGCGGGACCCCGAGGTCCCTGTCTTAACTCTAGAACACCTCCCGCAAATCGAGAAAATCCAGGAAGTTCTCCCTTCCAGGCGAGATGAGGCCTATTTCCGATGAGGCGTCTGGAGACTAATGACACCTAACCTCTGGAACTTCGAAAGGGTCTTTCACACCCTTGCTGCAACTCAAGAAGTTCACCGCCATACCCGTCTCCACTCGAGAGGAAGCACGATGGTCCCGCCCACATCCAGAGGAGCCCCGTTTCCCCCTCGGAGCTCGAGATGAGGGATCCTTTCCCTGCTTTCAACGAGAAAGAATTCCCGGCGTTCCCGTCGCATCTCAAGAGGAGGCACTCTCAACAGGAAAGGCGAGAGGAACTCCATGGTCGTACCACCATTCCAGGAGTCCCCCAGATGTCTCAGTCCATTCCAGAGGAACCTCTTTGCCCTGCACTGGCTCATCTTTCACGCCGAGGATCGACTCACACCAAGGTGGCACGTGGGGCAGCCCTGTGGGAAAGCCTCGAGGGAAAACCACAGATCCTTTGATCCACGAGACGGGAAGCGTGACATTGCTGCTAGAGTCTGGAAGGAAAGCGCACGTCCATGCCCCCACTCGAGACGAGGCCTGACTCCCCTGGGGAGACTCCAGAAGTACCCAAAGATCCATGTCAGCCCCTGAGAGGAATCCTCGGATCCGGCCCTGACTCCACACAAGGTTTTTGGCCCCGGTATCAACAGAAGAGGAATCCCGAGAGGCCCCCTAGCAACTCGCATGGGGAATGGCCTCTCCTGAGGCCACCAGGGCGGGTCCCTGAGGTCCCAGTCGTAACTCGAGAACACCTGCCGCAACTCGAGAAAATCCAGGAAGTTCTCCCTTGCAAGCGAGATGAGGCCTATTTCCGATGAGGCGTCTGGAGACTAATGACACCTAACCTCTGGAACTTCGAAAGGGTCTTTCACACCCTTGCTGCAACTCAAGAAGTTCACCGCCATACCCGTCTCCACTCTAGAGGAAGCACGATGGTCCCGCCCACATCCAGAGGAGCCCCGTTTCACCCTCGTAGCTCGAGATGAGGGATCCTTTCCCTGCATTCAACGGGAAAGAATTCCCGGCGTTCCCATCGCATCTCAAGAGGAGGCACTCTCAACAGGAAAGGCGAGAGGAACTCCATGGTCGTACCACCATTCCAAGAGTCCCCCAGATGTCTCAGTCCATTCCAGAGAAACCTCTTTGCCCTGCACTGGCTCATCTTTCACGCCGAGGATCGACTCACACCACGGTGGCACGTGGGACAGCCCGGTGGGAAAGCCTAGAAAGAAAGTCTCCAGGGAAAACCACAGATCCTTTGATCCACACGACGGGAAGCTGGACATTGCTGCTACAGTCTGGAAGGAAAGCTCACGTGCATGCCCCCACTCGAGACGAGGCCGGACTCCCCAGGTGAGACTCCAGAAGTACTCAAATATCCATGTCAGCCCATGAGAGGAATCCTCGGTTCCGGCCCTGACTCCACACAAGGATTTTGGCCCCGGTATCGACGGGAGAGGAATCCCGAGAGGCCCCCTAGCAACTCGCATGGGGACTGGCCTTTCCTGAGGCCACCAGGGCTGGTCCCTTAGGTCCCCGTCGTAACTCGAGAACACCTGCCGCAACTCGAGAAAATCCAGGAATTTCTCCCTTCCAGGCGAGATGAGGCCTATTTCCGATGAGGCGACTGGAGACTAATGACACGGAACCTCTGGAACTTCGAAAGGTTCATTCACACCCTTGCTGCAACTCAAGAAGTTCACCGTCATACCCGTCTCCACTCGAGAGGAAGCACGATGGTCCCGCCCACATCCAGAGGAGCCCCGTTTCCCCCTCATAGCTCGAGATGAGGGATCCTTTCCCTGCTTTCAACGGGAAAGAATTCCCGGCGTACCGTCGCATCTCAAGAGGAGGCACTCTCAACAGGAAAGGCGAGAGAAACTTCATGGTCGTACCACCATTCCAAAAGTCCCCCAGATGTCTCAGTCCATTCCAGAGGAACCTCTTTGCCCTGCACTGGCTCATCTTTCACGCCGAGGATCGACTCACACCACGGTGGCACGTGGGGCAGCCCTGTGGGAAAGCCTCGAGGGAAAGCCTCGAGGGAAAACCACAGATCCTTTGATCCACGCGACGGGAAGCGTGACATTGCTGCTACAGCCTCGAAGGAAAGCGCACGTGCATGTCCCCCCTCGAGACGAGGCCTGACTCAGCTGGGGAGACTCCAGAAGTACCCAAAGATCCATGTCAGCCCCTGAGAGGAATCCTCGGTTCCGGCCCTGACTCCACACAAGTTTTTTGGCCCCGGTATCGACGGGAGAGGAATCCCGAGAGGCCACCTAGCAGCACGCATGGGGACTGTCCTCTATTGAGGCCACCAGGGCGGGTCCCCGAGGTCCCTGTCTTAACTCTAGAACACCTCCCGCAACTCGAGAAAATCCAGGAAGTTCTCCCTTCCAGGCGAGATGAGGCCTATTTCCGATGAGGCGTCTGGAGACTAATGACACCTAACCTCTGGAACTTCGAAAGGGTCTTTCACACCCTTGCTGCAACTCAAGAAGTTCACCGCCATACCCGTCTCCACTCGAGAGGAAGCACGATGGTCCCGCCCACATCCAGAGGAGCCCCGTTTCCCCCTCGGAGCTCGAGATGAGGGATCCTTTCCCTGCTTTCAACGGGAAAGAATTCCCGGCGTTCCCGTCGCATCTCAAGAGGAGGCACTCTCAACAGGAAAGGCGAGAGGAACTCCATGGTCGTACCACCATTCCAGGAGTCCCCCAGATGTCTCAGTCCATTCCAGAGGAACCTCTTTGCCCTGCACTGGCTCATCTTTCACGCCGAGGATCGACTCACACCAAGGTGGCACGTGGGGCAGCCCTGTGGGAAAGCCTCGAGGGAAAACCACAGATCCTTTGATCCACGAGACGGGAAGCGTGACATTGCTGCTGCAGTCTGGAAGGAAAGCGCACGTCCATGCCCCCACTCGAGACGAGGCCTGACTCCCCTGGGGAGACTCCAGAAGTACTCAAAGATTCATGTCAGCCCCTGAGAGGAATCCTCGGTTCCGGCCCTGACTCCACACAAGGTTTTTGGCCCCAGTATCGACGGGAGAGGAATTCCTAGAGGCCCCCTAGCAACTCACATGGGGACTGGCCTTTCCAGAGGCCACCAGAGCGGGTCCCTGATGTCCCCGTCGTATCTCGAGAACACCTGCCGCAGCTCGAGAAAATCCAGGAAGTTCTCCCTTACAGGCGAGATGAGGCCAATTTCCGATGAGGCGTCTGGAGAGTAATGACACCTAACCTCTGGAAATTCGAAAGGGTCTTTCACACCCTTGCGGCAACTCAAGAAGTTCACCGCCATACCCATCTCCAATCGAGAGGAAGCACGATGATCACGCGCACATCCAGAGGAGCCCCGTATCCTTCTCGTAGCTCGAGATGAGGGATCCTTTCCCTGCTTTCAACGGGAAAGAATTCCCGGCGTTCCCGTCGCATCTCAAGAGGAGGCACTCTCAACAGGAAAGGCGAGAGGAACTCCATGGTCGTATCACCATTCCAAGAGTCCCCCAGATGTCTCAGTCCATTCCAGAGGAACCTCTTTGCCCTTCACTGGCTCATCTTTCACGCCGAGGATCGACTCACACCACGGTGGCACGTGGGACAGCCCTGTGGGAAAGCCTCGATGGAAAACCACAGATCCTTTGATCCACGCCACGGGAAGCGTGACACTGCTGCTACAGCCTGTAAGGAAAGCGCACGTGCATGCCCCCACTCGAGACGAGGCCTGACTCCCCTGGGGAGACTCCAGAAGTACCCAAAGATCCATGTCAGCCCCTGAGAGGAATCCTCGGATCCGGCCCTGACTCCACACAAGGTTTTTGGCCCCGGTATCAACAGAAGAGGAATCCCGAGAGGCCCCCTAGCAACTCGCATGGGGAATGGCCTCTCCTGAGGCCACCAGGGCGGGTCCCTGAGGTCCCCGTCGTAACTCGAGAACACCTGCCGCAACTCGAGAAAATCCAGGAAGTTCTCCTTTCCAGGCGAGATGAGGCCTATTTCCGATGAGGCGTCTGGAGACTAATGACACCTAACCTCTGGAACTTCGAAAGGGTCTTTCACACCCTTGCTGCAACTCAAGAAGTTCACCGCCATACCCGTCTCCACTCGAGAGGAAGCACGATGGTCCCGCCCACATCCAGAGGAGCCCCGTTTTCCCCTCGGAGCTCGAGATGAGGGATCCTTTCCCTGCTTTCAACGGGAAAGAATTCCCGGCGTTCCCGTCGCATCTCAAGAGGAGGCACTCTCAACAGGAAAGGCGAGAGGAACTCCATGGTCGTACCACCATTCCAAGAGTCCCCCAGATGTCTCAGTCCATTCCAGAGGAACCTCTTTGCCCTGCACTGGCTCATTTTTCACGCCGAGGATCGACTCACACCACGGTGGCACGTGGGACAGCCCTGTGGGAAAGCCTCGAGGGAAAGCCTCGAGGAAAAACCACAGATCCTTTGATCTACGCGACGGGAAGCGTGACATTGCTGCTACAGCCTGGAAGGAAAGCGCACGTGCATGCCCCCACTCGAGACGAGGCCTGACTCCCCTGGGGAGACTCCAGAAGTACCCAAAGATCCATGTCAGCCCCTGAGAGGAATCCTCGGTTCCGGCCCTGACTCTACATAAGGTTTTTGGCCCCGGTATCGACGGGAGAGTAATCCCGAGAGGCCCCCTAGCAACTCGCATGGGGACTGGCCTCTCCTGAGGCCACCAGGGCGGGTCCCTGAGGTCCCCGTTGTAACTCGAGAACACCTGCCGCAACTCGAGAAAATCCAGGAAGTTCTCCCTTCCAGGCGAGATGAGGCCTATTTCCGATGAGGCGTCTGGAGACTAATGACACCTAACCTCTGGAACTTCGAAAGGGTCTTTCACACCCTTGCTGCAACTCAAGAAGTTCACCGCCATACCCGTCTCCACTCGAGAGGATGCACGATGGTCCCGCCCACATCCAGAGGAGCCCCGTTTCCCCCTCGTAGCTCGAGATGAGGGATCCTTTCCCTGCTTTCAACGGGAAAGAATTCCCGGCGTTACCGTCGCAACTCAAGAGGAGGCACTCTCAACAGGAAAGGCGAGAGAAACTCCATGGTCGTACCACCATTCCAAAAGTCCCCCAGATGTCTCTGTCCATTCCAGAGGAACCTCTTTGCCCTGCACTGGCTCATCTTTCACGCCGAGGATCGACTCACACCACGGTGGCACGTGGGGCAGCCCTGTGGGAAAGCCTCGAGGGAAAGCCTCGAGGGAAAACCACAGATCCTTTGATCCACGCGACGGGAAGCGTCACATTGCTGCTACAGCCTGGAAGGAAAGCGCACGTGCATGCCCCCACTCGAGACGAGGCCTGACTCCCCTGGGGAGACTCCAGAAGTACCCAAAGATCCATGTCAGCCCTTGAGAGGAATTCTCGGTTCCGGCCCTGACTCCACACAAGGTTTTTGGCCCCGGTATCGACGGGAGAGGAATCCCGAGAGGCCTCCCAGCAACTCGCATGGGGACTGGCCTCTCCTGAGGCCACCAGGGCGGGTCCCTGAGGTCCCCGTCGTAACTCGAGAACACCTGCCGCAACTCGAGAAAATCCAGGAAGTTCTCCCTTCCAGGCGAGATGAGGCCTATTTCCGATGAGGCGTCTGGAGACTAATGACACCTAACCTCTGGAACTTCGAAAGGGTCTTTCACACCCTTGCTGCAACTCAAGAAGTTCACCGCCATACCCGTCTCCAC
Source organism: Capricornis sumatraensis (assembly GCF_032405125.1). Classification (NCBI taxonomy): domain Eukaryota; kingdom Metazoa; phylum Chordata; class Mammalia; order Artiodactyla; family Bovidae; genus Capricornis; species Capricornis sumatraensis. Next base: position 1,023,785 of record NW_027184627.1, read on the forward strand.
TCGAGAGGAAGCACGATGGTCCCGCCCACATCCAGAGGAGCCCCGTTTCCCCCTCGTAGCTCGAGATGAGGGATCCTTTCCCTGCTTTCAACGGGAAAGAATTCCCGGCGTTCCCGTCGCATCTCAAGAGGAGGCACTCTCAACAGGAAAGGCGAGCGGAACTCCATGGTCGTACCACCATTCCAAGAGTCCCCCAGATGTCTCAGTCCATTCCAGAGGAACCTCTTTGCCCTGCACTGGCTCATCTTTCACGCCGAGGATCGACTCACACCACGGTGGCACGTGGGACAGCCCTGTGGGAAAGCCTCGAGGGAAAACCACAGATCCATTACTCCACGCGACGGGATGCGTGACATTGCTGCTACAGCCTGGAAGGAAATCGCACGAGCATGCCCCCACTCGAGCCGAGGCCTGACTCCCCTGGGGAGACTCCAGAAGTACCCAAAGATCCATGTCAGCCCCTGAGAGGAATCCTCGGTTCCGGCCCTGACTCCACACAAGGTTTTTGGCCCCGGTATCGACGGGAGATTAATCCCGAGAGGCCCCCTAGCAACTCGCATGGGTACTGGCCTCCCCTGAGGCCACCAGGGCGGGTCCCTGAGGTCCCCGTCGTAACTCGAGAACACCTGCCGCAACTCGAGAAAATCCAGGAAGTTCTCCCTTCCAGGCGAGATGAAGCCTATTTCCGATGAGGCGTCTGGAGAGTAATGACACCTAACCTCTGGAAATTCGAAAGGGTCTTTCACACCCTTGCGGCAACTCAAGAAGTTCACCGCCATACCCATCTCCAATCGAGAGGAAGCACGATGATCACGCGCACATCCAGAGGAGCCCCGTATCCTTCTCGTAGCTCGAGATGAGGGATCCTTTCCCTGCTTTCAACGGGAAAGAATTCCCGGCGTTCCCGTCGCATCTCAAGAGGAGGCACTCTCAACAGGAAAGGCGAGAGGAACTCCATGGTCGTCCCACCATTCCAAGAGTCCCCCAGATATCTCACTCCATTCCAGAGGAACCTCTTTGCCCTGCACTGGCTCATCTTTCACGCCGAGGATCGACTCACACCACGGTGGCACGTGGGACAGCCCTGTGGGAAAGCCTCGATGGAAAATCACAGATCCTTTGATCCACGCGACGGGAAGCGTGACATTGCTGCTACAGCCTGGAAGGAAAGCGCACGTGCATGCCCCCACTCGAGACGAGGCCTGACTCCCCTGGGGAGACTCCAGAAGTACCCAAAGATCCATGTCAGCCCCTGAGAGGAATCCTCGGTTCCGGCCCTGACTCTACACAAGGTTTTTGGCCCCGGTATCGACGGGAGAGTAATCCCGAGAGGCCCCCTAGCAACTCGCATGGGGACTGGCCTCTCCTGAGGCCACCAGGGCGGGTCCCTGAGGTCCCCGTTGTAACTCGAGAACACCTGCCGCAACTCGAGAAAATCCAGGAAGTTCTCCCTTCCAGGCGAGATGAGGCCTATTTCCGATGAGGCGTCTGGAGACTAATGACACCTAACCTCTGGAACTTCGAAAGGGTCTTTCACACCCTTGCTGCAACTCAAGAAGTTCACCGCCATACCCGTCTCCACTCAAGAGGATGCACGATGGTCCCGCCCACATCCAGAGGAGCCCCGTTTCCCCCTCGTAGCTCGAGATGAGGGATCCTTTCCCTGCTTTCAACGGGAAAGAATTCCCGGCGTACCGTCGCATCTCAAGAGGAGGCACTCTCAACAGGAAAGGCGAGAGAAACTCCATGGTCGTACCACCATTCCAAAAGTCCCCCAGATGTCTCAGTCCATTCCAGAGGAACCTCTTTGCCCTGCACTGGCTCATCTTTCACGCCGAAGATCGACTCACACCACGGTGGCACGTGGGGCAATCCTGTGGGAAAGCCTCGAGGGAAAACCACAGATCCTTTGATCCACGCGACGGGAAGCGTGACATTGCTGCTACAGCCTCGAAGGAAAGCGCACGTGCATGTCCCCCCTCGAGACGAGGCCTGACTCAGCTGGGGAGACTCCAGAAGTACCCAAAGATCCATGTCAGCCCCTGAGAGGAATCCTCGGTTCCGGCCCTGACTCCACACAAGTTTTTTGGCCCCGGTATCGACGGGAGAGGAATCCCGAGAGGCCACCTAGCAGCACGCATGGGGACTGTCCTCTATTGAGGCCACCAGGGCGGGTCCCCGAGATCCCTGTCTTAACTCTAGAACACCTCCCGCAACTCGAGAAAATCCAGGAAGTTCTCCCTTCCAGGCGAGATGAGGCCTATTTCCGATGAGGCGTCTGGAGACTAATGACACCTAACCTCTGGAACTTCGAAAGGGTCTTTCACACCCTTGCTGCAACTCAAGAAGTTCACCGCCATACCCGTCTCCACTCGAGAGGAAGCACGATGGTCCCGCCCACATCCAGAGGAGCCCCGTTTCCCCCTCGGAGCTCGAGATGAGGGATCCTTTCCCTGCTTTCAACGGGAAAGAATTCCCGGCGTTCCCGTCGCATCTCAAGAGGAGGCACTCTCAACAGGAAAGGCGAGAGGAACTCCATGGTCGTACCACCATTCCAGGAGTCCCCCAGATGTCTCAGTCCATTCCAGAGGAACCTCTTTGCCCTGCACTGGCTCATCTTTCACGCCGAGGATCGACTCACACCAAGGTGGCACGTGGGGCAGCCCTGTGGGAAAGCCTCGAGGGAAAACCACAGACCCTTTGATCCACGAGACGGGAAGCGTGACATTGCTGCTACAGTCTGGAAGGAAAGTGCACGTCCATGCCCCCACTCGAGACGAGGCCTGACTCCCCTGGGGAGACTCCAGAAGTACTCAAAGATTCATGTCAGCCCCTGAGAGGAATCCTCGGTTCCGGCCCTGACTCCACACAAGGTTTATGGCCCCAATATCGATGGGAGAGGAATCCCTAGAGGCCCCCTAGCAACTCACATGGGGACTGGCCTTTCCAGAGGCCACCAGAGCGGGTCCCTGATGTCCCCGTCGTATCTCGAGAACACCTGCCGCAGCTCGAGAAAATCCAGGAAGTTCTCCCTTACAGGCGAGATGAGGCCAATTTCCGATGAGGCGTCTGGAGAGTAATGACACCTAACCTCTGGAAATTCGAAAGGGTCTTTCACACCCTTGCGGCAACTCAAGAAGTTCACCGCCATACCCATCTCCAATCGAGAGGAAGCACGATGATCACGCGCACATCCAGAGGAGCCCCGTATCCTTCTCGTAGCTCGAGATGAGGGATCCTTTCCCTGCTTTCAACGGGAAAGAATTCCCGGCGTTCCCGTCGCATCTCAAGAGGAGGCACTCTCAACAGGAAAGGGGAGAGGAACTCCATGGTCGTATCACCATTCCAAGAGTCCCCCAGATGTCTCAGTCCATTCCAGAGGAACCTCTTTGCCCTTCACTGGCTCATCTTTCACGCCGAGGATCGACTCACACCACGGTGGCACGTGGGACAGCCCTGTGGGAAAGCCTCGATGGAAAACCACAGATCCTTTGATCCACGCCACGGGAAGCGTGACATTGCTGCTACAGCCTGTAAGGAAAGCACACGTGCATGCCCCCACTCGAGACGAGGCCTGACTCCCCTGGGGAGACTCCAGAAGTACCCAAAGATCCATGTCAGCCCCTGAGAGGAATCCTCGGATCCGGCCCTGACTCCACACAAGGTTTTTGGCCCCGGTATCAACAGAAGAGGAATCCCGAGAGGCCCCCTAGCAACTCGCATGGGGAATGGCCTCTCCTGAGGCCACCAGGGCGGGTCCCTGAGGTCCCCGTCGTAACTCGAGAACACCTGCCGCAACTCGAGAAAATCCAGGAAGTTCTCCCTTCCAGGCGAGATGAGGCCTATTTCCGATGAGGCGTCTGGAGACTAATGACACCTAACCTCTGGAACTTCGAAAGGGTCTTTCACACCCTTGCTGCAACTCAAGAAGTTCACCGCCATACCCGTCTCCACTCGAGAGGAAGCACGATGTTCCCGCCCACATCCAGAGGAGCCCCGTTTTCCCCTCGGAGCTAGAGATGAGGGATCCTTTCCCTGCTTTCAACGGGAAAGAATTCCCGGCGTTCCCGTCGCATCTCAAGAGGAGGCACTCTCAACAGGAAAGGCGAGAGGAACTCCATGGTCGTACCACCATTCCAAGAGTCCCCCAGATGTCTCAGTCCATTCCAGAGGAACCTCTTTGCCCTGCACTGGCTCATCTTTCACGCCGAGGATCGACTCACACCACGGTGGCACGTGGGACAGCCCTGTGGGAAAGCCTCGAGGGAAAGCCTCGAGGAAAAACCACAGATCCTTTGATCTACGCCACGGGAAGCGTGACATTGCTGCTACAGCCTGGAAGGAAAGCGCACGTGCATGCCCCCACTCGAGACGAGGCCTGACTCCCCTGGGGAGACTCCAGAAGTACCCAAAGATCCATGTCACCCCTGAGAGGAATGCTCGGTTCTGGCCCTGACTCCACACAAGGTTTTTGGCCCCGGTATCGACAGGAGAGGAATCCCGAGAGGCCCCCTAGCAATTCGCATGGGCCTGGCCTCTCCTGAGGCCATCAGGGCGGGTCCCTGAGGTCCCCGTCGTAACTCGAGAACACCTGCCGCAACTCGAGAAAATCCAGGAAGTTCTCCCTTCCAGGCGAGATGAGGCCTATTTCCAATGAGGCGTCTGGAGACTAATGACACCTAACCTCTGGAACTTCGAAAGGGTCTTTCACACCCTTGCTGCAACTCAAGAAGTTCACCGCCATACCTATCTCCACTCGAGAGGAAGCACGATGGTCCCGCCCACATCCAGAGGAGCCCCGTTTCCCCCTCGTAGCTCGAGATGAGGGATCCTTTCCCTGCTTTCAACGGGAAAGAATTCCCGGCGTTCCCGTCGCATCTCAAGAGGAGGCACTCTCAACAGGAAAGGCGAGAGGAACTCCATGGTCGTCCCACCATTCCAAGAGTCCCCCAGATATCTCACTCCATTCCAGAGGAACCTCTTTGCCCTGCACTGGCTCATCTTTCACGCCGAGGATCGACTCACACCACGGTGGCACGTGGGACAGCCCTGTGGGAAAGCCTCGATGGAAAATCACAGATCCTTTGATCCACGCGACGGGAAGCGTGACATTGCTGCTACAGCCTGGAAGGAAAGCGCACGTGCATGCCCCCACTCGAGACGAGGCCTGACTCCCCTGGGGAGACTCCAGAAGTACCCAAAGATCCATGTCAGCCCCTGAGAGGAATCCTCGGTTCCGGCCCTGACTCTACACAAGGTTTTTGGCCCCGGTATCGACGGGAGAGTAATCCCGAGAGGCCCCCTAGCAACTCGCATGGGGACTGGCCTCTTCTGAGGCCACCAGGGCGGGTCCCTGAGGTCCCCGTTGTAACTCGAGAACACCTGCCGCAACTCGAGAAAATCCAGGAAGTTCTCCCTTCCAGGCGAGATGAGGCCTATTTCCGATGAGGCGTCTGGAGACTAATGACACCTAACCTCTGGAACTTCGAAAGGGTCTTTCACACCCTTGCTGCAACTCAAGAAGTTCACCGCCATACCCGTCTCCACTCAAGAGGATGCACGATGGTCCCGCCCACATCCAGAGGAGCCCCGTTTCCCCCTCGTAGCTCGAGATGAGGGATCCTTTCCCTGCTTTCAACGGGAAAGAATTCCCGGCGTACCGTCGCATCTCAAGAGGAGGCACTCTCAACAGGAAAGGCGAGAGAAACTCCATGGTCGTACCACCATTCCAAAAGTCCCCCAGATGTCTCAGTCCATTCCAGAGGAACCTCTTTGCCCTGCACTGGCTCATCTTTCACGCCGAGGATCGACTCACACCACGGTGGCACGTGGGGCAGCCCTGTGGGAAAGCCTCGAGGGAAAGCCTCGAGGGAAAACCACAGATCCTTTGATCCACGCGACGGGAAGCGTGACATTGCTGCTACAGCCTCGAAGGAAAGCGCACGTGCATGTCCCCCCTCGAGACGAGGCCTGACTCAGCTGGGGAGACTCCAGAAGTACCCAAAGATCCATGTCAGCCCCTGAGAGGAATCCTCGGTTCCGGCCCTGACTCCACACAAGTTTTTTGGCCCCGGTATCGACGGGAGAGGAATCCCGAGAGGCCACCTAGCAGCACGCATGGGGACTGTCCTCTATTGAGGCCACCAGGGCGGGTCCCCGAGATCCCTGTCTTAACTCTAGAACACCTCCCGCAACTCGAGAAAATCCAGGAAGTTCTCCCTTCCAGGCGAGATGAGGCCTATTTCCGATGAGGCGTCTGGAGACTAATGACACCTAACCTCTGGAACTTCGAAAGGGTCTTTCACACCCTTGCTGCAACTCAAGAAGTTCACCGCCATACCCGTCTCCACTCGAGAGGAAGCACGATGGTCCCGCCCACATCCAGAGGAGCCCCGTTTCCCCCTCGGAGCTCGAGATGAGGGATCCTTTCCCTGCTTTCAACGGGAAAGAATTCCCGGCGTTCCCGTCGCATCTCAAGAGGAGGCACTCTCAACAGGAAAGGCGAGAGGAACTCCATGGTCGTACCACCATTCCAGGAGTCCCCCAGATGTCTCAGTCCATTCCAGAGGAACCTCTTTGCCCTGCACTGGCTCATCTTTCACGCCGAGGATCGACTCACACCAAGGTGGCACGTGGGGCAGCCCTGTGGGAAAGCCTCGAAGGAAAACCACAGATCCTTTGATCCACGAGACGGGAAGCGTGACATTGCTGCTACAGTCTGGAAGGAAAGCGCACGTCCATGCCCCCACTCGAGACGAGGCCTGACTCCCCTGGGGAGACTCCAGAAGTACTCAAAGATTCATGTCAGCCCCTGAGAGGAATCCTCGGTTCCGGCCCTGACTCCACACAAGGTTTATGGCCCCAATATCGATGGGAGAGGAATCCCTAGAGGCCCCCTAGCAACTCACATGGGGACTGGCCTTTCCAGAGGCCACCAGAGCGGGTCCCTGATGTCCCCGTCGTATCTGGAGAACACCTGCCGCAGCTCGAGAAAATCCAGGAAGTTCTCCCTTACAGGCGAGATGAGGCCAATTTCCGATGAGGCGTCTGGAGAGTAATGACACCTAACCTCTGGAAATTCGAAAGGGTCTTTCACACCCTTGCGGCAACTCAAGAAGTTCACCGCCATACCCATCTCCAATCGAGAGGAAGCACGATGATCACGCGCACATCCAGAGGAGCCCCGTATCCTTCTCGTAGCTCGAGATGAGGGATCCTTTCCCTGCTTTCAACGGGAAAGAATTCCCGGCGTTCCCGTCGCATCTCAAGAGGAGGCACTCTCAACAGGAAAGGCGAGAGGAACTCCATGGTCGTATCACCATTCCAAGAGTCCCCCAGATGTCTCAGTCCATTCCAGAGGAACCTCTTTGCCCTTCACTGGCTCATCTTTCACGCCGAGGATCGACTCACACCACGGTGGCACGTGGGACAGCCCTGTGGGAAAGCCTCGATGGAAAACCACAGATCCTTTGATCCACGCCACGGGAAGCGTGACATTGCTGCTACAGCCTGGAAGGAAAGCGCACGTGCATGCCCCCACTCGAGACGAGGCCTGACTCCCCTGGAGAGACTCCAGAAGTACCCAAAGATCCATGTCAGCCCCTGAGAGGAATCCTCGGATCCGGCCCTGACTCCACACAAGGTTTTTGGCCCCGGTATCAACAGAAGAGGAATCCCGAGAGGCCCCCTAGCAACTCGCATGGGGAATGGCCTCTCCTGAGGCCACCAGGGCGGGTCCCTGAGGTCCCCGTCGTAACTCGAGAACACCTGCCGCAACTCGAGAAAATCCAGGAAGTTCTCCCTTCCAGGCGAGATGAGGCCTATTTCCGATGAGGCGTCTGGAGACTAATGACACCTAACCTCTGGAACTTCGAAAGGGTCTTTCACACCCTTGCTGCAACTCAAGAAGTTCACCGCCATACCCGTCTCCACTCGAGAGGAAACACGATGTTCCCGCCCACATCCAGAGGAGCCCCGTTTTCCCCTCGGAGCTAGAGATGAGGGATCCTTTCCCTGCTTTCAACGGGAAAGAATTCCCGGCGTTCCCGTCGCATCTCAAGAGGAGGCACTCTCAACAGGAAAGGCGAGAGGAACTCCATGGTCGTACCACCATTCCAAGAGTCCCCCAGATGTCTCAGTCCATTCCAGAGGAACCTCTTTGCCCTGCACTGGCTCATCTTTCACGCCGAGGATCGACTCACACCACGGTGGCACGTGGGACAGCCCTGTGGGAAAGCCTCGAGGGAAAGCCTCGAGGAAAAACCACAGATCCTTTGATCTACGCCACGGGAAGCGTGACATTGCTGCTACAGCCTGGAAGGAAAGCGCACGTGCATGCCCCCACTCGAGACGAGGCCTGACTCCCCTGGGGAGACTCCAGAAGTACCCAAAGATCCATGTCACCCCTGAGAGGAATGCTCGGTTCTGGCCCTGACTCCACACAAGGTTTTTGGCCCCGGTATCGACAGGAGAGGAATCCCGAGAGGCCCCCTAGCAATTCGCATGGGCCTGGCCTCTCCTGAGGCCATCAGGGCGGGTCCCTGAGGTCCCCGTCGTAACTCGAGAACACCTGCCGCAACTCGAGAAAATCCAGGAAGTTCTCCCTTCCAGGCGAGATGAGGCCTATTTCCAATGAGGCGTCTGGAGACTAATGACACCTAACCTCTGGAACTTCGAAAGGGTCTTTCACACCCTTGCTGCAACTCAAGAAGTTCACCGCCATACCTATCTCCACTCGAGAGGAAGCACGATGGTCCCGCCCACATCCAGAGGAGCCCCGTTTCCCCCTCGTAGCTCGAGATGAGGGATCCTTTCCCTGCATTCAACGGGAAAGAACTCCCGGCGTTCCCATCGCATCTCAAGAGGAGGCACTCTCAACAGGAAAGGCGAGAAGAACTCCATGGTCGTACCACCATTCCAAGAGTCCCCCAGATGTCTCAGTCCATTCCAGAGAAACCTCTTTGCCCTGCACTGGCTCATCTTTCACGCCGAGGATCGACTCACACCACGGTGGCACGTGGGACAGCCCGGTGGGAAAGCCTAGAAAGAAAGTCTCCAGGGAAAACCACAGATCCTTTGATCCACACGACGGGAAGCTGGACATTGCTGCTACAGTCTGGAAGGAAAGCTCACGTGCATGCCCCCACTCGAGACGAGGCCTGACTCCCCAGGGGAGACTCCAGAAGTACCCAAATATCCATGTCAGCCCATGAGAGGAATCCTCGGTTCCGACCCTGACTCCACACAAGGATTTTGGCCCCGGTATCGACGGGAGAGGAATCCCGAGAGGCCCCCTAGCAACTCGCATGGGGACTGGCCTTTCCTGAGGCCACCAGGGCTGGTCCCTTAGGTCCCCGTCGTAACTCGAGAACACCTGCCGCAACTCGAGAAAATCCAGGAATTTCTCCCTTCCAGGCGAGATGAGGCCTATTTCCGATGAGGCGACTGGAGACTAATGACACGGAACCTCTGGAACTTCGAAAGGTTCATTCACACCCTTGCTGCAACTCAAGAAGTTCACCGTCATACCCGTCTCCACTCGAGAGGAAGCACGATTGTCCCGCCCACATCCAGAGGAGCCCCGTTTCCCCCTCATAGCTCGAGATGAGGGATCCTTTCCCTACTTTCAATGGGAAAGAATTCCCGGCGTTCCCGTCGCATCTCAAGAGGAGGCACTCTCAACAGGAAAGGCGAGAGGAACTCCATGGTCGTCCCACCATTCCAAGAGTCCCCCAGATATCTCACTCCATTCCAGAGGAACCTCTTTGCCCTGCACTGGCTCATCTTTCACGCCGAGGATCGACTCACACCACGGTGGCACGTGGGACAGCCCTGTGGGAAAGCCTCGATGGAAAATCACAGATCTTTTGATCCACGCGACGGGAAGCGTGACATTGCTGCTACAGCCTGGAAGGAAAGCGCACGTGCATGCCCCCACTCGAGACGAGGCCTGACTCCCCTGGGGAGACTCCAGAAGTACCCAAAGATCCATGTCAGCCCCTGAGAGGAATCCTCGGTTCCGGCCCTGACTCTACACAAGGTTTTTGGCCCCGGTATCGACGGGAGAGTAATCCCGAGAGGCCCCCTAGCAACTCGCATGGGGACTGGCCTCTCCTGAGGCCACCAGGGCGGGTCCCTGAGGTCCCCGTTGTAACTCGAGAACACCTGCCGCAACTCGAGAAAATCCAGGAAGTTCTCCCTTCCAGGCGAGATGAGGCCTATTTCCGATGAGGCGTCTGGAGACTAATGACACCTAACCTCTGGAACTTCGAAAGGGTCTTTCACACCCTTGCTGCAACTCAAGAAGTTCACCGCCATACCCGTCTCCACTCGAGAGGATGCACGATGGTCCCGCCCACATCCAGAGGAGCACCGTTTCCCCCTCGTAGCTCGAGATGAGGGATCCTTTCCCTGCTTTCAACGGGAAAGAATTCCCGGCGTTACCGTCGCATCTCAAGAGGAGGCACTCTCAACAGGAAAGGCGAGAGAAACTCCATGGTCGTACCACCATTCCAAAAGTCCCCCAGATGTCTCTGTCCATTCCAGAGGAACCTCTTTGCCCTGCACTGGCTCATCTTTCACGCCGAGGATAGACTCACACCACGGTGGCACGTGGGGCAGCCCTGTGGGAAAGCCTCGAGGGAAAGCCTCGAGGGAAAACCACAGATCATTTGATCCACGCGACGGGAAGCGTCACATTGCTGCTACAGCCTGGAAGGAAAGCGCACGTGCATGCCCCCACTCGAGACGAGGCCTGACTCCCCTGGGGAGACTCCAGAAGTACCCAAAGATCCATGTCAGCCCTTGAGAGGAATTCTCGGTTCCGGCCCTGACTCCACACAAGGTTTTTGGCCCCGGTATCGACGGGAGAGGAATCCCGAGTGGCCTCCCAGCAACTCGCATGGGGACTGGCCTCTCCTGAGGCCACCAGGGCGGGTCCCTGAGGTCCCCGTCGTAACTCGAGAACACCTGCCGCAACTCGAGAAAATCCAGGAAGTTCTCCCTTCCAGGCGAGATGAGGCCTATTTCCGATGAGGCGTCTGGAGACTAATGACACCTAACCTCTGGAACTTCGAAAGGGTCTTTCACACCCTTGCTGCAACTCAAGAAGTTCACCGCCATACCCGTCTCCACTCGAGAGGAAGCACGATGGTCCCGCCCACATCCAGAGGAGCCCCGTTTCCCCCTCGTAGCTCGACATGAGGGATCCTTTCCCTGCTTTCAACGGGAAAGAATTCCCGGCGTTCCCGTCGCATCTCAAGAGGAGGCACTCTCAACAGGAAAGGCGAGCGGAACTCCATGGTCGTACCACCATTCCAAGAGTCCCCCAGATGTCTCAGTCCATTCCAGAGGAACCTCTTTGCCCTGCACTGGCTCATCTTTCACGCCGAGGATCGACTCACACCACGGTGGCACGTGGGACAGCCCTGTGGGAAAGCCTCGAGGGAAAACCACAGATCCATTACTCCACGCGACGGGATGCATGACATTGCTGCTACAGCCTGGAAGGAAATCGCACGAGCATGCCCCCACTCGAGCCGAGGCCTGACTCCCCTGGGGAGACTCCAGAAGTACCCAAAGATCCATGTCAGCCCCTGAGAGGAATCCTCGGTTCCGGCCCTGACTCCACACAAGGTTTTTGGCCCCGGTATCGACGGGAGATTAATCCCGAGAGGCCCCCTAGCAACTCGCATGGGTACTGGCCTCCCCTGAGGCCACCAGGGCGGGTCCCTGAGGTCCCCGTCGTAACTCGAGAACACCTGCCGCAACTCGAGAAAATCCAGGAAGTTCTCCCTTCCAGGCGAGATGAAGCCTATTTCCGATGAGGCGTCTGGAGAGTAATGACACCTAACCTCTGGAAATTCGAAAGGGTCTTTCACACCCTTGCGGCAACTCAAGAAGTTCACCGCCATACCCATCTCCAATCGAGAGGAAGCACGATGATCACGCGCACATCCAGAGGAGCCCCGTATCCTTCTCGTAGCTCGAGATGAGGGATCCTTTCCCTGCTTTCAACGGGAAAGAATTCCCGGCGTTCCCGTCGCATCTCAAGAGGAGGCACTCTCAACAGGAAAGGCGAGAGGAACTCCATGGTCGTATCACCATTCCAAGAGTCCCCCAGATGTCTCAGTCCATTCCAGAGGAACCTCTTTGCCCTTCACTGGCTCATCTTTCACGCCGAGGATCGACTCACACCACGGTGGCACGTGGGACAGCCCTGTGGGAAAGCCTCGATGGAAAACCACAGATCCTTTGATCCACGCCACGGGAAGCGTGACATTGCTGCTACAGCCTGTAAGGAAAGCGCACGTGCATGCCCCCACTCGAGACGAGGCCTGACTCCCCTGGGGAGACTACAGAAGTACCCAAAGATCCATGTCAGCCCCTGAGAGGAATCCTCGGATCCGGCCCTGACTCCACACAAGGTTTTTGGCCCCGGTATCAACAGAAGAGGAATCCCGAGAGGCCACCTAGCAACTCGCATGGGGAATGGCCTCTCCTGAGGCCACCAGGGCGGGTCCCTGAGGTCCCCGTCGTAACTCGAGAACACCTGCCGCAACTCGAGAAAATCAGGAAGTTCTCCCTTCCAGGCGAGATGAGGCCTATTTCCGATGAGGCGTCTGGAGACTAATGACACCTAACCTCTGGAACTTCGAAAGGGTCTTTCACACCCTTGCTGCAACTCAAGAAGTTCACCGCCATACCCGTCTCCACTCGAGAGGAAGCACGATGGTCCCGCCCACATCCAGAGGAGCCCCGTTTTCCCCTCGGAGCTCGAGATGAGGGATCCTTTCCCTGCTTTCAACGGGAAAGAATTCCCGGCGTTCCCGTCGCATCTCAAGAGGAGGCACTCTCAACAGGAAAGGCGAGAGGAACTCCATGGTCGTACCACCATTCCAAGAGTCCCCCAGATGTCTCAGTCCATTCCAGAGGAACCTCTTTGCCCTGCACTGGCTCATCTTTCACGCCGAGGATCGACTCACACCACGGTGGCACGTGGGACAGCCCTGTGGGAAAGCCTCGAGGGAAAGCCTCGAGGAAAAACCACAGATCCTTTGATCTACGCGACGGGAAGCGTGACATTGCTGATACAGCCTGGAAGGAAAGCGCACGTGCATGCCCCCACTCGAGACGAGGCCTGACTCCCCTGGGGAGACTCCAGAAGTACCCAAAGATCCATGTCACCCCTGAGAGGAATGCTCGGTTCTGGCCCTGACTCCACACAAGGTTTTTGGCCCCGGTATCGACAGGAGAGGAATCCCGAGAGGCCCCCTAGCAATTCGCATTGGCCTGGCCTCTCCTGAGGCCATCAGGGCGGGTCCCTGAGGTCCCCGTCGTAACTCGAGAACACCTGCCGCAACTCGAGAAAATCCAGGAAGTTCTCCCTTCCAGGCGAGATGAGGCCTATTTCCAATGAGGCGTCTGGAGACTAATGACACCTAACCTCTGGAACTTCGAAAGGGTCTTTCACACCCTTGCTGCAACTCAAGAAGTTCACCGCCATACCTATCTCCACTCGAGAGGAAGCACGATGGTCCCGCCCACATCCAGAGGAGCCCCGTTTCACCCTCGTAGCTCGAGATGAGGGATCCTTTCCCTGCATTCAACGGGAAAGAATTCCCGGCGTTCCCATCGCATCTCAAGAGGAGGCACTCTCAACAGGAAAGGCGAGAGGAACTCCATGGTCGTACCACCATTCCAAGAGTCCCCCAGATGTCTCAGTCCATTCCAGAGAAACCTCTTTGCCCTGCACTGGCTCATCTTTCACGCCGAGGATCGACTCACACCACGGTGGCACGTGGGACAGCCCGGTGGGAAAGCCTAGAAAGAAAGTCTCCAGGGAAAACCACAGATCCTTTGATCCACACGACGGGAAGCTGGACATTGCTGCTACAGTCTGGAAGGAAAGCTCACGTGCATGCCCCCACTCGAGACGAGGCCGGACTCCCCAGGGGAGACTCCAGAAGTACCCAAATATCAATGTCAGCCCATGAGAGGAATCCTCGGTTCCGACCCTGACTCCACACAAGGTTTTTGGCCCCGGTATCGACGGGAGAGGAATCCCGAGAGGCCCCCTAGCAACTCGCATGGGGACTGGCCTTTCCTGAGGCCACTAGGGCTGGTCCCTTAGGTCCCCGTCGTAACTCGAGAACACCTGCCGCAACTTGAGAAAATCCAGGAATTTCTCCCTTCCAGGCGAGATGAGGCCTATTTCCGATGAGGCGACTGGAGACTAATGACACGGAACCTCTGGAACTTCGAAAGGTTCATTCACACCCTTGCTGCAACTCAAGAAGTTCACCGTCATACCCGTCTCCACTCGAGAGTAAGCACGATTGTCCCGCCCACATCCAGAGGAGCCCCGTTTCCCCCTCATAGCTCGAGATGAGGGATCCTTTCCCTACTTTCAACGGGAAAGAATTCCCGGCGTTCCCGTCGCATCTCAAGAGGAGGCACTCTCAACAGGAAAGGCGAGAGGAACTCCATGGTCGTCCCACCATTCCAAGAGTCCCCCAGATATCTCACTCCATTCCAGAGGAACCTCTTTGCCCTGCACTGGCTCATCTTTCACGCCGAGGATCGACTCACACCACGGTGGCACGTGGGACAGCCCTGTGGGAAAGCCTCGATGGAAAATCACAGATCCTTTGATCCACGCGACGGGAAGCGTGACATTGCTGCTACAGCCTGGAAGGAAAGCGCACGTGCATGCCCCCACTCGAGACGAGGCCTGACTCCCCTGGGGAGACTCCAGAAGTACCCAAAGATCCATGTCAGCCCCAGAGAGGAAACCTCGGTTCCGGCCCTGACTCTACACAAGGTTTTTGGCCCCGGTATCGACGGGAGAGTAATCCCGAGAGGCCCCCTAGCAACTCGCATGGGGACTGGCCTCTCCTGAGGCCACCAGGGCGGGTCCCTGAGGTCCCCGTTGTAACTCGAGACCACCTGCCGCAACTCGAAAAAATCCAGGAAGTTCTCCCTTCCAGGCGAGATGAGGCCTATTTCCGATGAGGCGTCTGGAGACTAATGACACCTAACCTCTGGAACTTCGAAAGGGTCTTTCACACCCTTGCTGCAACTCAAGAAGTTCACCGCCATACCCGTCTCCACTCGAGAGGATGCACGATGGTCCCGCCCACATCCAGAGGAGCCCCGTTTCCCCCTCGTAGCTCGAGATGAGGGATCCTTTCCCTGCTTTCAACGGGAAAGAATTCCCGGCGTTACCGTCGCATCTCAAGAGGAGGCACTCTCAACAGGAAAGGCGAGAGAAACTCCATGGTCGTACCACCATTCCAAAAGTCCCCCAGATGTCTCTGTCCATTCCAGAGGAACCTCTTTGCCCTGCACTGGCTCATCTTTCACTCCGAGGATCGACTCACACCACGGTGGCACGTGGGGCAGCCCTGTGGGAAAGCCTCGAGGGAAAGCCTCGAGGGAAAACCACAGATCCTTTGATCCACGCGACGGGAAGCGTCACATTGCTGCTACAGCCTGGAAGGAAAGCGCACGTGCATGCCCCCACTCGAGACGAGGCCTGACTCCCCTGGGGAGACTCCAGAAGTACCCAAAGATCCATGTCAGCCCTTGAGAGGAATTCTCGGTTCCGGCCCTGACTCCACACAAGGTTTTTGGCCCCGGTATCGACGGGAGAGGAATCCCGAGAGGCCTCCCAGTAACTCGCATGGGGACTGGCCTCTCCTGAGGCCACCAGGGCGGGTCCCTGAGGTCCCCGTCGTAACTCGAGAACACCTGCCGCAACTCGAGAAAATCCAGGAAGTTCTCCCTTCCAGGCGAGATGAGGCCTATTTCCGATGAGGCGTCTGGAGACTAATGACACCTAACCTCTGGAACTTCGAAAGGGTCTTTCACACCCTTGCTGCAACTCAAGAAGTTCACCGCCATACCCGTCTCCACTCGAGAGGAAGCACGATGGTCCCGCCCACATCCAGAGGAGCCCCGTTTCCCCCTCGTAGCTCGAGATGAGGGATCCTTTCCCTGCTTTCAACGGGAAAGAATTCCCGGCGTTCCCGTCGCATCTCAAGAGGAGGCACTCTCAACAGGAAAGGCGAGCGGAACTCCATGGTCGTACCACCATTCCAAGAGTCCCCCAGATGTCTCAGTCCATTCCAGAGGAACCTCTTTGCCCTGCACTGGCTCATCTTTCACGCCGAGGATCGACTCACACCACGGTGGCACGTGGGACAGCCCTGTGGGAAAGCCTCGAGGGAAAACCACAGATCCATTACTCCACGCGACGGGATGCGTGACATTGCTGCTACAGCCTGGAAGGAAATCGCACGAGCATGCCCCCACTCGAGCCGAGGCCTGACTCCCCTGGGGAGACTCCAGAAGTACCCAAAGATCCATGTCAGCCCCTGAGAGGAATCCTCGGTTCCGGCCCTGACTCCACACAAGGTTTTTGGCCCCGGTATCGACGGGAGATTAATCCCGAGAGGCCCCCTAGCAACTCGCATGGGTACTGGCCTCCCCTGAGGCCACCAGGGCGGGTCCCTGAGGTCCCCGTCGTAACTCGAGAACACCTGCCGCAACTCGAGAAAATCCAGGAAGTTCTCCCTTCCAGGCGAGATGAAGCCTATTTCCGATGAGGCGTCTGGAGAGTAATGACACCTAACCTCTGGAAATTCGAAAGGGTCTTTCACACCCTTGCGGCAACTCAAGAAGTTCACCGCCATACCCATCTCCAATCGAGAGGAAGCACGATGATCACGCGCACATCCAGAGGAGCCCCGTATCCTTCTCGTAGCTCGAGATGAGGGATCCTTTCCCTGCTTTCAACGGGAAAGAATTCCCGGCGTTCCCGTCGCATCTCAAGAGGAGGCACTCTCAACAGGAAAGGCGAGAGGAACTCCATGGTCGTATCACCATTCCAAGAGTCCCCCAGATGTCTCAGTCCATTCCAGAGGAACCTCTTTGCCCTTCACTGGCTCATCTTTCACGCCGAGGATCGACTCACACCACGGTGGCACGTGGGACAGCCCTGTGGGAAAGCCTCGATGGAAAACCACAGATCCTTTGATCCACGCCACGGGAAGCGTGACATTGCTGCTACAGCCTGTAAGGAAAGCGCACGTGCATGCCCCCACTCGAGACGAGGCCTGACTCCCCTGGGGAGACTCCAGAAGTACCCAAAGATCCATGTCAGCCCCTGAGAGGAATCCTCGGATCCGGCCCTGACTCCACACAAGGTTTTTGGCCCCGGTATCAACAGAAGAGGAATCCCGAGAGGCCCCCTAGCAACTCGCATGGGGACTGGCCTCTCCTGAGGCCACCAGGGCGGGTCCCTGAGGTCCCCGTCGTAACTCGAGAACACCTGCCGCAACTCGAGAAAATCCAGGAAGTTCTCCCTTCCAGGCGAGATGAGGCCTATTTCCGATGAGGCGTCTGGAGACTAATGACACCTAACCTCTGGAACTTCGAAAGGGTCTTTCACACCCTTGCTGCAACTCAAGAAGTTCACCGCCATACCCGTCTCCACTCGAGAGGATGCACGATGGTCCCGCCCACATCCAGAGGAGCCCCGTTTCCCCCTCGTAGCTCGAGATGAGGGATCCTTTCCCTGCTTTCAACGGGAAAGAATTCCCGGCGTTCCCGTCGCATCTCAAGAGGAGGCACTCTCAACAGGAAAGGCGAGAGAAACTCCATGGTCGTACCACCATTCCAAGAGTCCCCCAGATGTCTCAGTCCATTCCAGAGGAACCTATTTGCCCTGCACTGGTTCATCTTTCACGCCGAGGATCGACTCACACCACGGTGGCACGTGGGACAGCCCTGTGGGAAAGCCTCGAGGGAAAGCCTCGAGGGAAAACCACAGATCCTTTGATCCACGCGACGGGAAGCGTGACATTGCTGCTACAGCCTGGAAGGAAAGCGCACGTGCATGCCCCCACTCGAGACGAGGCCTGACTCCCCTGGGGAGACTCCAGAAGTACCCAAAGATCCATGTCAGCCCCTGAGAGGAATCCTCGGTTCTGGCCCTGACTCCACACAAGGTTTTTGGCCCCGGTATCGACGGGAGAGGAATCTCGAGAGGCCCCCTAGCAACTCGCATGGGGACTGGCCTCTCCTGAGGCCACCAGGGCGGGTCCCTGAGGTCCCCGTTGTAACTCGAGAACACCTGCCGCAACTCGAGAAAATCCAGGAAGTTCTCCCTTCCAGGCGAGATGAGGCCTATTTCCGATGAGGCGTCTGGAGACTAATGACACCTAAACTCTGGAACTTCGAAAGGGTCTTTCACACCCTTGCTGCAACTCAAGAAGTTCACCGCCATACCCGTCTCCACTCGAGAGGAAGCACGATGGTCCCGCCCACATCCAGAGGAGCCCCGTTTCCCCCTCGTAGCTCGAGATGAGGGATCCTTTCCCTGCTTTCAACGGGAAAGAATTCCCGGCGTTCCCGTCGCATCTCAAGAGGTGGCACTCTCAACAGGAAAGGCGAGCGGAACTCCATGGTCGTACCACCATTCCAAGAGTCCCCCAGATGTCTCAGTCCATTCCAGAGGAACCTCTTTGCCCTGCACTGGCTCATCTTTCACGCCGAGGATCGACTCTCACCACGGTGGCACGTGGGACAGCCCTGTGGGAAAGCCTCGAGGGAACGCCTCGAGGGAAAACCACAGATCCTTTGATCCACGCGACGGGAAGCGTGACATTGCTGCTACAGCCTGGAAGGAAAGCGCACGTGCATGCCCCCACTCGAGACGAGGCCTGACTCCCCTGGGGAGACTCCTGAAGTACCCAAAGATCCATGTCAGCCATTGAGAGGAATTCTCGGTTCCGGCCCTGACTCCACACAAGGTTTTTGGCCCCAGTATCGACGGGAGAGGAATCCCGAGAGGCCTCCCAGCAACTCGCATGGGGACTGGCCTCTCCTGAGGCCACCAGGGCGGGTCCCTGAGGTCCCCGTCGTAACTCGAGAACACCTGCCGCAACTCGAGAAAATCCAGGAAGTTCTCCCTTCCAGGCGAGATGAGGCTTATTTCCGATGAGGCGTCTGGAGACTAATGACACCTAACCTCTGGAACTTCGAAAGGGTCTTTCACACCCTTGCTGCAACTCAAGAAGTTCACCGCCATACCCGTCTCCACTCGAGAGGAAGCACGATGGTCCCGCCCACATCCAGAGGAGCCCCGTTTCCCCCTCGTAGCTCGAGATGAGGGATCCTTTCACTGCTTTCAAAGCAAAGAATTCCCGGCGTTCCTGACGCATCTCAAGAGGTGGCACTCTAAACAGGAAAGGCGAGAGGAACTCCATGGTCGTACCACCATTCCAAGAGTCCCCCAGATGTCTCAGTCCTTTCCAGAGGAACCTCTTTGCCCTGCACTGGCTCATCTTTCACGCCGAGGATCGACTCACACCACGGTGGCACGTGGGACAGCCCTGTGGGAAAGCCTCGATGGAAAATCACAGATCCTTTGATCCACGCGACGGGAAGCGTGACATTGCTGCTACAGCCTGGAAGGAAAGCGCACGTGCATGCCCCCACTCGAGACGAGGCCTGACTCCCCTGGGGAGACTCCAGAAGTACCCAAAGATCCATGTCAGCCCCTGAGAGGAATCCTCGGTTCCGGCCCTGACTCTACACAAGGTTTTTGGCCCCGGTATCGACGGGAGAGTAATCCCGAGAGGCCCCCTAGCAACTCGCATGGGGACTGGCCTCTCCTGAGGCCACCAGGGCGGGTCCCTGAGGTCCCCGTCGTAACTCAAGAACACCTGCCGCAACTCGAGAAAATCCAGGAATTTCTCCCTTCCAGGCGAGATGAGGCCTATTTCCGATGAGGCGTCTGGAGACTAATGACACCTAACCTCTGGAACTTCGAAAGGGTCTTTCACACCCTTGCTGCAACTCAAGAAGTTCACCGCCATACCCGTCCCCACTCGAGAGGAAGCACGATGGTCCCGCCCACATCCAGAGGAGCCCCGTTTCCCCCTCGTAGCTCGAGATGAGGGATCCTTTCACTGCTTTCAAAGCAAAGAATTCCCGGCGTTCCTGACGCATCTCAAGAGGTGGCACTCTCAACAGGAAAGGCGAGAGGAACTCCATGGTCGTACCACCATTCCAAGAGTCCCCCAGATGTCTCAGTCCATTCCAAAGCAACCTCTTTGCCCTGCACTGGCTCATCTTTCACGCCGAGGATCGACTCACATCACGGTGGCACGTGGGACAGCCCTGTGGGAAAGCCTCGATGGAAAATCACAGATCCTTTGATCCACGCCACGGGAAGCGTGACATTGCTGCTACAGCCTGGAAGGAAAGCACACGTGCATGCCCCCACTCGAGACGAGGCCTGACTCCCCTGGGGAGACTCCAGAAGTACCCAAAGATCCATGTCAGCCCCTGAGAGGAATCCTCGGTTCCGGCCCTGACTCTACACAAGGTTTTTGGCCCCGGTATCGACGGGAGAGTAATTCCGAGAGGCCCGCTAGCAACTCGCATGGGGACTGGCCTCTCCTGAGGCCACCAGGGCGGGTCCCTGAGGTCCCCGTCGTAACTCGAGAACACCTGCCGCAACTCGAGAAAATCCAGGAAGTTCTCCCTTCCAGGCGAGATGAGGCCTATTTCCGATGAGGCGTCTGGAGACTAATGACACCTAACCTCTGGAACTTCGAAAGGGTCTTTCACACCCTTGCTGCAACTCAAGAAGTTCACCGCCATACCCGTCTCCACTCGAGAGGATGCACGATGGTCCCGCCCACATCCAGAGGAGCCCCGTTTCCCCCTCGTAGCTCGAGATGAGGGATCCTTTCCCTGCTTTCAACGGGAAAGAATTCCCGGCGTTCCCGTCGCATCTCAAGAGGAGGCACTCTCAACAGGAAAGGCGAGAGAAACTCCATGGTCGTACCACCATTCCAAGAGTCCCCCAGATGTCTCAGTCCATTCCAGAGGAAACTCTTTGCCCTGCACTGGCTCATCTTTCACGCCGAGGATAGACTCACACCACGGTGGCACGTGGGGCAGCCCTGTGGGAAAGCCTCGAGGGAAAGCCTCGAGGGAAAACCACAGATCCTTTGATCCACACCACGGGAAGCGTGACATTGCTGCTACAGCCTGGAAGGAAAGCGCACGTGCATGCCCCCACTCGAGCCGAGGCCTGACTCCCCTGGGGAGACTCCAGAAGTACCCAAACATCCATGTCAGCCCCTGAGAGGAATCCTCGGTTCCGGCCCTGACTCCACACAAGGTTTTTGGCCCCGGTATCGACGGGAGAGGAATCCCGAGAGGCCCCCTAGCAACTCGCATGGGGACTGGCCTCTCCTGAGGCCATCAGGGCGGGTCGCTGTGGTTCCCGTCGTAACTCGAGAACACCTGCCGCAACTCGAGAAAATCCAGGAATTTCTCCCTTCCAGGCGAGATGAGGCCTATTTCCGATGAGGCGTCTGGAGACTAATGACACCTAACCTCTGGAACTTCGAAAGGGTCTTTCACACCCTTGCTGCAACTCAAGAAGTTCACCGCCATACCCGTCTCCACTCGAGAGGAAGCACGATGGTCCCGCCCACATCCAGAGGAGCCCCGTTTCCCCCTCGTAGCTCGAGATGAGGGATCCTTTCACTGCTTTCAAAGCAAAGAATTCCCGGGGTTCCTGACGCATCTCAAGAGGAGGCACTCTCAACAGGAAAGGCGAGCGGAACTCCATGGTCGTACCACCATACAAAGAGTCCCCCAGATGTCTCAGTACATTCCAGAGGAACCTATTTGCCCTGCACTGGTTCATCTTTCACGCCGAGGATCGACTCACACCACGGTGGCACGTGGGACAGCCCTGTGGGAAAGCCTCGAGGGAAAGCCTCGAGGGAAAACCACAGATCCTTTGATCCACGCGACGGGAAGCGTGACATTGCTGCTACAGCCTGGAAGGAAAGCGCACGTGCATGCCCCCACTCGAGACGAGGCCTGACTCCCCTGGGGAGACTCCAGAAGTACCCAAAGATCCATGTCAGCCCCTGAGAGGAATCCTCGGTTCTGGCCCTGACTCCACACAAGGTTTTTGTCCCCGGTATCGACGGGAGAGGAATCTCGAGAGGCCCCCTAGCAACTCGCATGGGGACTGGCCTCTCCTGAGGCCACCAGGGCGGGTCCCTGAGGTCCCCGTTGTAACTCGAGAACACCTGCCGCAACTCGAGAAAATCCAGGAAGTTCTCCCTTCCAGGCGAGATGAGGCCTATTTCCGATGAGGCGTCTGGAGACTAATGACACCTAAACTCTGGAACTTCGAAAGGGTCTTTCACACCCTTGCTGCAACTCAAGAAGTTCACCGCCATACCCGTCTCCACTCGAGAGGAAGCACGATGGTCCCGCCCACATCCAGAGGAGCCCCGTTTCCCCCTCGTAGCTCGAGATGAGGGATCCTTTCCCTGCTTTCAACGGGAAAGAATTCCCGGCGTTCCCGTCGCATCTCAAGAGGTGGCACTCTCAACAGGAAAGGCGAGCGGAACTCCATGGTCGTACCACCATTCCAAGAGTCCCCCAGATGTCTCAGTCCATTCCAGAGGAACCTCTTTGCCCTGCACTGGCTCATCTTTCACGCCGAGGATCGACTCACACCACGGTGGCACGTGGGACAGCCCTGTGGGAAAGCCTCGAGGGAACGCCTCGAGGGAAAACCACAGATCCTTTGATCCACGCGACGGGAAGCGTGACATTGCTGCTACAGCCTGGAAGGAAAGCGCACGTGCATGCCCCCACTCGAGACGAGGCCTGACTCCCCTGGGGAGACTCCTGAAGTACCCAAAGATCCATGTCAGCCATTGAGAGGAATTCTCGGTTCCGGCCCTGACTCCACACAAGGTTTTTGGCCCCAGTATCGACGGGAGAGGAATCCCGAGAGGCCTCCCAGCAACTCGCATGGGGACTGGCCTCTCCTGAGGCCACCAGGGCGGGTCCCTGAGGTCCCCGTCGTAACTCGAGAACACCTGCCGCAACTCGAGAAAATCCAGGAAGTTCTCCCTTCCAGGCGAGATGAGGCTTATTTCCGATGAGGCGTCTGGAGACTAATGACACCTAACCTCTGGAACTTCGAAAGGGTCTTTCACACCCTTGCTGCAACTCAAGAAGTTCACCGCCATACCCGTCTCCACTCGAGAGGAAGCACGATGGTCCCGCCCACATCCAGAGGAGCCCCGTTTCCCCCTCGTAGCTCGAGATGAGGGATCCTTTCACTGCTTTCAAAGCAAAGAATTCCCGGCGTTCCTGACGCATCTCAAGAGGTGGCACTCTAAACAGGAAAGGCGAGAGGAACTCCATGGTCGTACCACCATTCCAAGAGTCCCCCAGATGTCTCAGTCCTTTCCAGAGGAACCTCTTTGCCCTGCACTGGCTCATCTTTCACGCCGAGGATCGACTCACACCACGGTGGCACGTGGGACAGCCCTGTGGGAAAGCCTCGATGGAAAATCACAGATCCTTTGATCCACGCGACGGGAAGCGTGACATTGCTGCTACAGCCTGGAAGGAAAGCGCACGTGCATGCCCCCACTCGAGACGAGGCCTGACTCCCCTGGGGAGACTCCAGAAGTACCCAAAGATCCATGTCAGCCCCTGAGAGGAATCCTCGGTTCCGGCCCTGACTCTACACAAGGTTTTTGGCCCCGGTATCGACGGGAGAGTAATCCCGAGAGGCCCCCTAGCAACTCGCATGGGGACTGGCCTCTCCTGAGGCCACCAGGGCGGGTCCCTGAGGTCCCCGTCGTAACTCAAGAACACCTGCCGCAACTCGAGAAAATCCAGGAATTTCTCCCTTCCAGGCGAGATGAGGCCTATTTCCGATGAGGCGTCTGGAGACTAATGACACCTAACCTCTGGAACTTCGAAAGGGTCTTTCACACCCTTGCTGCAACTCAAGAAGTTCACCGCCATACCCGTCCCCACTCGAGAGGAAGCACGATGGTCCCGCCCACATCCAGAGGAGCCCCGTTTCCCCCTCGTAGCTCGAGATGAGGGATCCTTTCACTGCTTTCAAAGCAAAGAATTCCCGGCGTTCCTGACGCATCTCAAGAGGTGGCACTCTCAACAGGAAAGGCGAGAGGAACTCCATGGTCGTACCACCATTCCAAGAGTCCCCCAGATGTCTCAGTCCATTCCAAAGCAACCTCTTTGCCCTGCACTGGCTCATCTTTCACGCCGAGGATCGACTCACATCACGGTGGCACGTGGGACAGCCCTGTGGGAAAGCCTCGATGGAAAATCACAGATCCTTTGATCCACGCCACGGGAAGCGTGACATTGCTGCTACAGCCTGGAAGGAAAGCACACGTGCATGCCCCCACTCGAGACGAGGCCTGACTCCCCTGGGGAGACTCCAGAAGTACCCAAAGATCCATGTCAGCCCCTGAGAGGAATCCTCGGTTCCGGCCCTGACTCTACACAAGGTTTTTGGCCCCGGTATCGACGGGAGAGTAATTCCGAGAGGCCCGCTAGCAACTCGCATGGGGACTGGCCTCTCCTGAGGCCACCAGGGCGGGTCCCTGAGGTCCCCGTCGTAACTCGAGAACACCTGCCGCAACTCGAGAAAATCCAGGAAGTTCTCCCTTCCAGGCGAGATGAGGCCTATTTCCGATGAGGCGTCTGGAGACTAATGACACCTAACCTCTGGAACTTCGAAAGGGTCTTTCACACCCTTGCTGCAACTCAAGAAGTTCACCGCCATACCCGTCTCCACTCGAGAGGATGCACGATGGTCCCGCCCACATCCAGAGGAGCCCCGTTTCCCCCTCGTAGCTCGAGATGAGGGATCCTTTCCCTGCTTTCAACGGGAAAGAATTCCCGGCGTTCCCGTCGCATCTCAAGAGGAGGCACTCTCAACAGGAAAGGCGAGAGAAACTCCATGGTCGTACCACCATTCCAAGAGTCCCCCAGATGTCTCAGTCCATTCCAGAGGAAACTCTTTGCCCTGCACTGGCTCATCTTTCACGCCGAGGATAGACTCACACCACGGTGGCACGTGGGGCAGCCCTGTGGGAAAGCCTCGAGGGAAAGCCTCGAGGGAAAACCACAGATCCTTTGATCCACACCACGGGAAGCGTGACATTGCTGCTACAGCCTGGAAGGAAAGCGCACGTGCATGCCCCCACTCGAGCCGAGGCCTGACTCCCCTGGGGAGACTCCAGAAGTACCCAAACATCCATGTCAGCCCCTGAGAGGAATCCTCGGTTCCGGCCCTGACTCCACACAAGGTTTTTGGCCCCGGTATCGACGGGAGAGGAATCCCGAGAGGCCCCCTAGCAACTCGCATGGGGACTGGCCTCTCCTGAGGCCATCAGGGCGGGTCGCTGTGGTTCCCGTCGTAACTCGAGAACACCTGCCGCAACTCGAGAAAATCCAGGAATTTCTCCCTTCCAGGCGAGATGAGGCCTATTTCCGATGAGGCGTCTGGAGACTAATGACACCTAACCTCTGGAACTTCGAAAGGGTCTTTCACACCCTTGCTGCAACTCAAGAAGTTCACCGCCATACCCGTCTCCACTCGAGAGGAAGCACGATGGTCCCGCCCACATCCAGAGGAGCCCCGTTTCCCCCTCGTAGCTCGAGATGAGGGATCCTTTCACTGCTTTCAAAGCAAAGAATTCCCGGGGTTCCTGACGCATCTCAAGAGGAGGCACTCTCAACAGGAAAGGCGAGCGGAACTCCATGGTCGTACCACCATACAAAGAGTCCCCCAGATGTCTCAGTACATTCCAGAGGAACCTATTTGCCCTGCACTGGTTCATCTTTCACGCCGAGGATCGACTCACACCACGGTGGCACGTGGGACAGCCCTGTGGGAAAGCCTCGAGGGAAAGCCTCGAGGGAAAACCACAGATCCTTTGATCCACGCGACGGGAAGCGTGACATTGCTGCTACAGCCTGGAAGGAAAGCGCACGTGCATGCCCCCACTCGAGACGAGGCCTGACTCCCCTGGGGAGACTCCAGAAGTACCCAAAGATCCATGTCAGCCCCTGAGAGGAATCCTCGGTTCTGGCCCTGACTCCACACAAGGTTTTTGGCCCCGGTATCGACGGGAGAGGAATCTCGAGAGGCCCCCTAGCAACTCGCATGGGGACTGGCCTCTCCTGAGGCCACCAGGGCGGGTCCCTGAGGTCCCCGTTGTAACTCGAGAACACCTGCCGCAACTCGAGAAAATCCAGGAAGTTCTCCCTTCCAGGCGAGATGAGGCCTATTTCCGATGAGGCGTCTGGAGACTAATGACACCTAAACTCTGGAACTTCGAAAGGGTCTTTCACACCCTTGCTGCAACTCAAGAAGTTCACCGCCATACCCGTCTCCACTCGAGAGGAAGCACGATGGTCCCGCCCACATCCAGAGGAGCCCCGTTTCCCCCTCGTAGCTCGAGATGAGGGATCCTTTCCCTGCTTTCAACGGGAAAGAATTCCCGGCGTTCCCGTCGCATCTCAAGAGGTGGCACTCTCAACAGGAAAGGCGAGCGGAACTCCATGGTCGTACCACCATTCCAAGAGTCCCCCAGATGTCTCAGTCCATTCCAGAGGAACCTCTTTGCCCTGCACTGGCTCATCTTTCACGCCGAGGATCGACTCACACCACGGTGGCACGTGGGACAGCCCTGTGGGAAAGCCTCGAGGGAACGCCTCGAGGGAAAACCACAGATCCTTTGATCCACGCGACGGGAAGCGTGACATTGCTGCTACAGCCTGGAAGGAAAGCGCACGTGCATGCCCCCACTCGAGACGAGGCCTGACTCCCCTGGGGAGACTCCTGAAGTACCCAAAGATCCATGTCAGCCATTGAGAGGAATTCTCGGTTCCGGCCCTGACTCCACACAAGGTTTTTGGCCCCAGTATCGACGGGAGAGGAATCCCGAGAGGCCTCCCAGCAACTCGCATGGGGACTGGCCTCTCCTGAGGCCACCAGGGCGGGTCCCTGAGGTCCCCGTCGTAACTCGAGAACACCTGCCGCAACTCGAGAAAATCCAGGAAGTTCTCCCTTCCAGGCGAGATGAGGCTTATTTCCGATGAGGCGTCTGGAGACTAATGACACCTAACCTCTGGAACTTCGAAAGGGTCTTTCACACCCTTGCTGCAACTCAAGAAGTTCACCGCCATACCCGTCTCCACTCGAGAGGAAGCACGATGGTCCCGCCCACATCCAGAGGAGCCCCGTTTCCCCCTCGTAGCTCGAGATGAGGGATCCTTTCCCTGCTTTCAACGGGAAAGAATTCCCGGCGTTCCCGTCGCATCTCAAGAGGAGGCACTCTCAACAGGAAAGGCGAGCGGAACTCCATGGTCGTACCACCATTCCAAGAGTCCCCCAGATGTCTCAGTCCATTCCAGAGGAACCTCTTTGCCCTGCACTGGCTCATCTTTCACGCCGAGGATCGACTCACACCACGGTGGCACGTGGGACAGCCCTGTGGGAAAGCCTCGAGGGAAAACCACAGATCCATTACTCCACGCGACGGGATGCGTGACATTGCTGCTACAGCCTGGAAGGAAATCGCACGAGCATGCCCCCACTCGAGCCGAGGCCTGACTCCCCTGGGGAGACTCCAGAAGTACCCAAAGATCCATGTCAGCCCCTGAGAGGAATCCTCGGTTCCGGCCCTGACTCCACACAAGGTTTTTGGCCCCGGTATCGACGGGAGATTAATCCCGAGAGGCCCCCTAGCAACTCGCATGGGTACTGGCCTCCCCTGAGGCCACCAGGGCGGGTCCCTGAGGTCCCCGTCGTAACTCGAGAACACCTGCCGCAACTCGAGAAAATCCAGGAAGTTCTCCCTTCCAGGCGAGATGAAGCCTATTTCCGATGAGGCGTCTGGAGAGTAATGACACCTAACCTCTGGAAATTCGAAAGGGTCTTTCACACCCTTGCGGCAACTCAAGAAGTTCACCGCCATACCCATCTCCAATCGAGAGGAAGCACGATGATCACGCGCACATCCAGAGGAGCCCCGTATCCTTCTCGTAGCTCGAGATGAGGGATCCTTTCCCTGCTTTCAACGGGAAAGAATTCCCGGCGTTCCCGTCGCATCTCAAGAGGAGGCACTCTCAACAGGAAAGGCGAGAGGAACTCCATGGTCGTATCACCATTCCAAGAGTCCCCCAGATGTCTCAGTCCATTCCAGAGGAACCTCTTTGCCCTTCACTGGCTCATCTTTCACGCCGAGGATCGACTCACACCACGGTGGCACGTGGGACAGCCCTGTGGGAAAGCCTCGATGGAAAACCACAGATCCTTTGATCCACGCCACGGGAAGCGTGACATTGCTGCTACAGCCTGTAAGGAAAGCGCACGTGCATGCCCCCACTCGAGACGAGGCCTGACTCCCCTGGGGAGACTCCAGAAGTACCCAAAGATCCATGTCAGCCCCTGAGAGGAATCCTCGGATCCGGCCCTGACTCCACACAAGGTTTTTGGCCCCGGTATCAACAGAAGAGGAATCCCGAGAGGCCCCCTAGCAACTCGCATGGGGACTGGCCTCTCCTGAGGCCACCAGGGCGGGTCCCTGAGGTCCCCGTCGTAACTCGAGAACACCTGCCGCAACTCGAGAAAATCCAGGAAGTTCTCCCTTCCAGGCGAGATGAGGCCTATTTCCGATGAGGCGTCTGGAGACTAATGACACCTAACCTCTGGAACTTCGAAAGGGTCTTTCACACCCTTGCTGCAACTCAAGAAGTTCACCGCCATACCCGTCTCCACTCGAGAGGATGCACGATGGTCCCGCCCACATCCAGAGGAGCCCCGTTTCCCCCTCGTAGCTCGAGATGAGGGATCCTTTCCCTGCTTTCAACGGGAAAGAATTCCCGGCGTTCCCGTCGCATCTCAAGAGGAGGCACTCTCAACAGGAAAGGCGAGAGAAACTCCATGGTCGTACCACCATTCCAAGAGTCCCCCAGATGTCTCAGTACATTCCAGAGGAACCTATTTGCCCTGCACTGGTTCATCTTTCACGCCGAGGATCGACTCACACCACGGTGGCACGTGGGACAGCCCTGTGGGAAAGCCTCGAGGGAAAGCCTCGAGGGAAAACCACAGATCCTTTGATCCACGCGACGGGAAGCGTGACATTGCTGCTACAGCCTGGAAGGAAAGCGCACGTGCATGCCCCCACTCGAGACGAGGCCTGACTCCCCTGGGGAGACTCCAGAAGTACCCAAAGATCCATGTCAGCCCCTGAGAGGAATCCTCGGTTCTGGCCCTGACTCCACACAAGGTTTTTGGCCCCGGTATCGACGGGAGAGGAATCTCGAGAGGCCCCCTAGCAACTCGCATGGGGACTGGCCTCTCCTGAGGCCACCAGGGCGGGTCCCTGAGGTCCCCGTTGTAACTCGAGAACACCTGCCGCAACTCGAGAAAATCCAGGAAGTTCTCCCTTCCAGGCGAGATGAGGCCTATTTCCGATGAGGCGTCTGGAGACTAATGACACCTAAACTCTGGAACTTCGAAAGGGTCTTTCACACCCTTGCTGCAACTCAAGAAGTTCACCGCCATACCCGTCTCCACTCGAGAGGAAGCACGATGGTCCCGCCCACATCCAGAGGAGCCCCGTTTCCCCCTCGTAGCTCGAGATGAGGGATCCTTTCCCTGCTTTCAACGGGAAAGAATTCCCGGCGTTCCCGTCGCATCTCAAGAGGAGGCACTCTCAACAGGAAAGGCGAGAGAAACTCCATGGTCGTACCACCATTCCAAGAGTCCCCCAGATGTCTCAGTACATTCCAGAGGAACCTATTTGCCCTGCACTGGTTCATCTTTCACGCCGAGGATCGACTCACACCACGGTGGCACGTGGGACAGCCCTGTGGGAAAGCCTCGAGGGAAAGCCTCGAGGGAAAACCACAGATCCTTTGATCCACGCGACGGGAAGCGTGACATTGCTGCTACAGCCTGGAAGGAAAGCGCACGTGCATGCCCCCACTCGAGACGAGGCCTGACTCCCCTGGGGAGACTCCAGAAGTACCCAAAGATCCATGTCAGCCCCTGAGAGGAATCCTCGGTTCTGGCCCTGACTCCACACAAGGTTTTTGGCCCCGGTATCGACGGGAGAGGAATCTCGAGAGGCCCCCTAGCAACTCGCATGGGGACTGGCCTCTCCTGAGGCCACCAGGGCGGGTCCCTGAGGTCCCCGTTGTAACTCGAGAACACCTGCCGCAACTCGAGAAAATCCAGGAAGTTCTCCCTTCCAGGCGAGATGAGGCCTATTTCCGATGAGGCGTCTGGAGACTAATGACACCTAAACTCTGGAACTTCGAAAGGGTCTTTCACACCCTTGCTGCAACTCAAGAAGTTCACCGCCATACCCGTCTCCACTCGAGAGGAAGCACGATGGTCCCGCCCACATCCAGAGGAGCCCCGTTTCCCCCTCGTAGCTCGAGATGAGGGATCCTTTCCCTGCTTTCAACGGGAAAGAATTCCCGGCGTTCCCGTCGCATCTCAAGAGGTGGCACTCTCAACAGGAAAGGCGAGCGGAACTCCATGGTCGTACCACCATTCCAAGAGTCCCCCAGATGTCTCAGTCCATTCCAGAGGAACCTCTTTGCCCTGCACTGGCTCATCTTTCACGCCGAGGATCGACTCTCACCACGGTGGCACGTGGGACAGCCCTGTGGGAAAGCCTCGAGGGAACGCCTCGAGGGAAAACCACAGATCCTTTGATCCACGCGACGGGAAGCGTGACATTGCTGCTACAGCCTGGAAGGAAAGCGCACGTGCATGCCCCCACTCGAGACGAGGCCTGACTCCCCTGGGGAGACTCCTGAAGTACCCAAAGATCCATGTCAGCCATTGAGAGGAATTCTCGGTTCCGGCCCTGACTCCACACAAGGTTTTTGGCCCCAGTATCGACGGGAGAGGAATCCCGAGAGGCCTCCCAGCAACTCGCATGGGGACTGGCCTCTCCTGAGGCCACCAGGGCGGGTCCCTGAGGTCCCCGTCGTAACTCGAGAACACCTGCCGCAACTCGAGAAAATCCAGGAAGTTCTCCCTTCCAGGCGAGATGAGGCTTATTTCCGATGAGGCGTCTGGAGACTAATGACACCTAACCTCTGGAACTTCGAAAGGGTCTTTCACACCCTTGCTGCAACTCAAGAAGTTCACCGCCATACCCGTCTCCACTCGAGAGGAAGCACGATGGTCCCGCCCACATCCAGAGGAGCCCCGTTTCCCCCTCGTAGCTCGAGATGAGGGATCCTTTCACTGCTTTCAAAGCAAAGAATTCCCGGCGTTCCTGACGCATCTCAAGAGGTGGCACTCTAAACAGGAAAGGCGAGAGGAACTCCATGGTCGTACCACCATTCCAAGAGTCCCCCAGATGTCTCAGTCCATTCCAGAGGAACCTCTTTGCCCTGCACTGGCTCATCTTTCACGCCGAGGATCGACTCACACCACGGTGGCACGTGGGACAGCCCTGTGGGAAAGCCTCGATGGAAAATCACAGATCCTTTGATCCACGCGACGGGAAGCGTGACATTGCTGCTACAGCCTGGAAGGAAAGCGCACGTGCATGCCCCCACTCGAGACGAGGCCTGACTCCCCTGGGGAGACTCCAGAAGTACCCAAAGATCCATGTCAGCCCCTGAGAGGAATCCTCGGTTCCGGCCCTGACTCTACACAAGGTTTTTGGCCCCGGTATCGACGGGAGAGTAATCCCGAGAGGCCCCCTAGCAACTCGCATGGGGACTGGCCTCTCCTGAGGCCACCAGGGCGGGTCCCTGAGGTCCCCGTCGTAACTCAAGAACACCTGCCGCAACTCGAGAAAATCCAGGAATTTCTCCCTTCCAGGCGAGATGAGGCCTATTTCCGATGAGGCGTCTGGAGACTAATGACACCTAACCTCTGGAACTTCGAAAGGGTCTTTCACACCCTTGCTGCAACTCAAGAAGTTCACCGCCATACCCGTCCCCACTCGAGAGGAAGCACGATGGTCCCGCCCACATCCAGAGGAGCCCCGTTTCCCCCTCGTAGCTCGAGATGAGGGATCCTTTCACTGCTTTCAAAGCAAAGAATTCCCGGCGTTCCTGACGCATCTCAAGAGGTGGCACTCTCAACATGAAAGGCGAGAGGAACTCCATGGTCGTACCACCATTCCAAGAGTCCCCCAGATGTCTCAGTCCATTCCAAAGCAACCTCTTTGCCCTGCACTGGCTCATCTTTCACGCCGAGGATCGACTCACATCACGGTGGCACGTGGGACAGCCCTGTGGGAAAGCCTCGATGGAAAATCACAGATCCTTTGATCCACGCCACGGGAAGCGTGACATTGCTGCTACAGCCTGGAAGGAAAGCGCACGTGCATGCCCCCACTCGAGACGAGGCCTGACTCCCCTGGGGAGACTCCAGAAGTACCCAAAGATCCATGTCAGCCCCTGAGAGGAATCCTCGGTTCCGGCCCTGACTCTACACAAGGTTTTTGGCCCCGGTATCGACGGGAGAGTAATTCCGAGAGGCCCCCTAGCAACTCGCATGGGGACTGGCCTCTCCTGAGGCCACCAGGGCGGGTCCCTGAGGTCCCCGTCGTAACTCGAGAACACCTGCCGCAACTCGAGAAAATCCAGGAAGTTCTCCCTTCCAGGCGAGATGAGGCCTATTTCCGATGAGGCGTCTGGAGACTAATGACACCTAACCTCTGGAACTTCGAAAGGGTCTTTCACACCCTTGCTGCAACTCAAGAAGTTCACCGCCATACCCGTCTCCACTCGAGAGGAAGCACGATGGTCCCGCCCACATCCAGAGGAGCCCCGTTTCCCCCTCGTAGCTCGAGATGAGGGATCCTTTCACTGCTTTCAAAGCAAAGAATTCCCGGGGTTCCTGACGCATCTCAAGAGGAGGCACTCTCAACAGGAAAGGCGAGCGGAACTCCATGGTCGTACCACCATACAAAGAGTCCCCCAGATGTCTCAGTACATTCCAGAGGAACCTATTTGCCCTGCACTGGTTCATCTTTCACGCCGAGGATCGACTCACACCACGGTGGCACGTGGGACAGCCCTGTGGGAAAGCCTCGAGGGAAAGCCTCGAGGGAAAACCACAGATCCTTTGATCCACGCGACGGGAAGCGTGACATTGCTGCTACAGCCTGGAAGGAAAGCGCACGTGCATGCCCCCACTCGAGACGAGGCCTGACTCCCCTGGGGAGACTCCAGAAGTACCCAAAGATCCATGTCAGCCCCTGAGAGGAATCCTCGGTTCTGGCCCTGACTCCACACAAGGTTTTTGGCCCCGGTATCGACGGGAGAGGAATCTCGAGAGGCCCCCTAGCAACTCGCATGGGGACTGGCCTCTCCTGAGGCCACCAGGGCGGGTCCCTGAGGTCCCCGTTGTAACTCGAGAACACCTGCCGCAACTCGAGAAAATCCAGGAAGTTCTCCCTTCCAGGCGAGATGAGGCCTATTTCCGATGAGGCGTCTGGAGACTAATGACACCTAAACTCTGGAACTTCGAAAGGGTCTTTCACACCCTTGCTGCAACTCAAGAAGTTCACCGCCATACCCGTCTCCACTCGAGAGGAAGCACGATGGTCCCGCCCACATCCAGAGGAGCCCCGTTTCCCCCTCGTAGCTCGAGATGAGGGATCCTTTCCCTGCTTTCAACGGGAAAGAATTCCCGGCGTTCCCGTCGCATCTCAAGAGGTGGCACTCTCAACAGGAAAGGCGAGCGGAACTCCATGGTCGTACCACCATTCCAAGAGTCCCCCAGATGTCTCAGTCCATTCCAGAGGAACCTCTTTGCCCTGCACTGGCTCATCTTTCACGCCGAGGATCGACTCACACCACGGTGGCACGTGGGACAGCCCTGTGGGAAAGCCTCGAGGGAACGCCTCGAGGGAAAACCACAGATCCTTTGATCCACGCGACGGGAAGCGTGACATTGCTGCTACAGCCTGGAAGGAAAGCGCACGTGCATGCCCCCACTCGAGACGAGGCCTGACTCCCCTGGGGAGACTCCTGAAGTACCCAAAGATCCATGTCAGCCATTGAGAGGAATTCTCGGTTCCGGCCCTGACTCCACACAAGGTTTTTGGCCCCAGTATCGACGGGAGAGGAATCCCGAGAGGCCTCCCAGCAACTCGCATGGGGACTGGCCTCTCCTGAGGCCACCAGGGCGGGTCCCTGAGGTCCCCGTCGTAACTCGAGAACACCTGCCGCAACTCGAGAAAATCCAGGAAGTTCTCCCTTCCAGGCGAGATGAGGCTTATTTCCGATGAGGCGTCTGGAGACTAATGACACCTAACCTCTGGAACTTCGAAAGGGTCTTTCACACCCTTGCTGCAACTCAAGAAGTTCACCGCCATACCCGTCTCCACTCGAGAGGAAGCACGATGGTCCCGCCCACATCCAGAGGAGCCCCGTTTCCCCCTCGTAGCTCGAGATGAGGGATCCTTTCACTGCTTTCAAAGCAAAGAATTCCCGGCGTTCCTGACGCATCTCAAGAGGTGGCACTCTAAACAGGAAAGGCGAGAGGAACTCCATGGTCGTACCACCATTCCAAGAGTCCCCCAGATGTCTCAGTCCATTCCAGAGGAACCTCTTTGCCCTGCACTGGCTCATCTTTCACGCCGAGGATCGACTCACACCACGGTGGCACGTGGGACAGCCCTGTGGGAAAGCCTCGATGGAAAATCACAGATCCTTTGATCCACGCGACGGGAAGCGTGACATTGCTGCTACAGCCTGGAAGGAAAGCGCACGTGCATGCCCCCACTCGAGACGAGGCCTGACTCCCCTGGGGAGACTCCAGAATTACCCAAAGATCCATGTCAGCCCCTGAGAGGAATCCTCGGTTCCGGCCCTGACTCTACACAAGGTTTTTGGCCCCGGTATCGACGGGAGAGTAATCCCGAGAGGCCCCCTAGCAACTCGCATGGGGACTGGCCTCTCCTGAGGCCACCAGGGCGGGTCCCTGAGGTCCCCGTCGTAACTCAAGAACACCTGCCGCAACTCGAGAAAATCCAGGAATTTCTCCCTTCCAGGCGAGATGAGGCCTATTTCCGATGAGGCGTCTGGAGACTAATGACACCTAACCTCTGGAACTTCGAAAGGGTCTTTCACACCCTTGCTGCAACTCAAGAAGTTCACCGCCATACCCGTCCCCACTCGAGAGGAAGCACGATGGTCCCGCCCACATCCAGAGGAGCCCCGTTTCCCCCTCGTAGCTCGAGATGAGGGATCCTTTCACTGCTTTCAAAGCAAAGAATTCCCGGCGTTCCTGACGCATCTCAAGAGGTGGCACTCTCAACAGGAAAGGCGAGAGGAACTCCATGGTCGTACCACCATTCCAAGAGTCCCCCAGATGTCTCAGTCCATTCCAAAGCAACCTCTTTGCCCTGCACTGGCTCATCTTTCACGCGAGGATCGACTCACATCACGGTGGCACGTGGGACAGCCCTGTGGGAAAGCCTCGATGGAAAATCACAGATCCTTTGATCCACGCCACGGGAAGCGTGACATTGCTGCTACAGCCTGGAAGGAAAGCGCACGTGCATGCCCCCACTCGAGACGAGGCCTGACTCCCCTGGGGAGACTCCAGAAGTACCCAAAGATCCATGTCAGCCCCTGAGAGGAATCCTCGGTTCCGGCCCTGACTCTACACAAGGTTTTTGGCCCCGGTATCGACGGGAGAGTAATTCCGAGAGGCCCCCTAGCAACTCGCATGGGGACTGGCCTCTCCTGAGGCCACCAGGGCGGGTCCCTGAGGTCCCCGTCGTAACTCGAGAACACCTGCCGCAACTCGAGAAAATCCAGGAAGTTCTCCCTTCCAGGCGAGATGAGGCCTATTTCCGATGAGGCGTCTGGAGACTAATGACACCTAACCTCTGGAACTTCGAAAGGGTCTTTCACACCCTTGCTGCAACTCAAGAAGTTCACCGCCATACCCGTCTCCACTCGAGAGGATGCACGATGGTCCCGCCCACATCCAGAGGAGCCCCGTTTCCCCCTCGTAGCTCGAGATGAGGGATCCTTTCCCTGCTTTCAACGGGAAAGAATTCCCGGCGTTCCCGTCGCATCTCAAGAGGAGGCACTCTCAACAGGAAAGGCGAGAGAAACTCCATGGTCGTACCACCATTCCAAGAGTCCCCCAGATGTCTCAGTCCATTCCAGAGGAAACTCTTTGCCCTGCACTGGCTCATCTTTCACGCCGAGGATAGACTCACACCACGGTGGCACGTGGGGCAGCCCTGTGGGAAAGCCTCGAGGGAAAGCCTCGAGGGAAAACCACAGATCCTTTGATCCACGCGACGGGAAGCGTGACATTGCTGCTACAGCCTGGAAGGAAATCGCACGTGCATGCCCCCACTCGAGACGAGGCCTGACTCCCCTGGGGAGACTCCAGAAGTACCCAAAGATCCATGTCAGCCCTTGAGAGCAATTCTCGGTTCCGGCCCTGACTCCACACAAGGTTTTTGGCCCCGGTATCGACGGGAGAGGAATCCCGAGAGGCCTCCCAGCAACTCGCATGGGGACTGGCCTCTCCTGAGTCCACCAGGGCGGGTCCCTGAGGTCCCCGTCGTAACTCGAGAACACCTGCCGCAACTCGAGAAAATCCAGGAAGTTCTCCCTTCCAGGCGAGATGAGGCCTATTTCCGATGAGGCGTCTGGAGACTAATGACACCTAACCTCTGGAACTTCGAAAGGGTCTTTCACACCCTTGCTGCAACTCAAGAAGTTCACCGCCATACCCGTCTCCACTCGAGAGGAAGCAGGATGGTCCCGCCCACATCCAGAGGAGCCCCGTTTCCCCCTCGTAGCTCGAGATGAGGGATCCTTTCCCTGCTTTCAACGGGAAAGAATTCCCGGCGTTCCCGTCGCATCTCAAGAGGAGGCACTCTCAACAGGAAAGGCGAGCGGAACTCCATGGTCGTACCACCATTCCAAGAGTCCCCCAGATGTCTCAGTCCATTCCAGAGGAACCTCTTTGCCCTGCACTGGCTCATCTTTCACGCCGAGGATCGACTCACACCACGGTGGCACGTGGGACAGCCCTGTGGGAAAGCCTCGATGGAAAACCACAGATCCATTACTCCACGCGACGGGATGCGTGACATTGCTGCTACAGCCTGGAAGGAAATCGCACGTGCATGCCCCCACTCGAGACGAGGCCTGACTCCCCTGGGGAGACTCCAGAAGTACCCAAACATCCATGTCAGCCCCTGAGAGGAATCCTCGGTTCCGGCCCTGACTCCACACAAGGTTTTTGGCCCCGGTATCGACGGGAGATTAATCCCGAGAGGCCCCCTAGCAACTCGCATGGGTACTGGCCTCCCCTGAGGCCACCAGGGCGGGTCCCTGAGGTCCCCGTCGTACCTCGAGAACACCTGCCGCAACTCGAGAAAATCCAGGAAGTTCTCCCTTCCAGGCGAGATGAAGCCTATTTCCGATGAGGCGTCTGGAGACAAATGACACCTAACCTCTGGAACTTCGAAAGGGTCTTTCACACCCTTGCTGCAACTCAAGAAGTTCACCGCCATACCCGTCTCCACTCGAGAGGAAGCACGATGGTCACGCCCACATCGAGAGGAGCCCCGTTTCCCCCTCGGAGATCGAGATGAGGGATCCTTTCCCTGCTTTCAACGGGAAAGAATTCCTGCGTTCCCGTCGCATCTCAAGAGGAGGCACTCTCAACAGGAAAGGCGAGAGGAACTCCATGGCCGTACCACCATTCCAAGAGTCCCCCAGATGTCTCTTTCCATTCCAGAGGAACCTCTTTGCCCTGCACTGGCTCATCTTTCACGGAGAAGTCGACTCACACCACAGTGGCACGTGGGACAGCCCTGTGGGAAAGCCTCGAGGGAAAACCACAGATCCTTTGATCCACGCCACGGGAAGCGTGACATTGCTGCTACAGCCTGGAAGGAAAGCACACGTGCATGCCCCCACTCGAGACGAGGCCTGACTCCCCTGGGGAGACTCCAGAAATACCCAAAGATCCATGTCAGCCCCTGAGAGGAATCCTCGGTTCCGGCCCTGACTCCAGACAAGGTTTTTGGCCCCGGTATCGACGGGAGAGGAATCCCGAGAGGCCCCCTAGCAACTCGCATGGGGACTGGCCTTTACTGAGGACACCAGGGCGGGTTCCTGAGGTCCCCGTCATAACTCGAGAACACCTGCCACAACTCGAGAATATCCAGGAAGTTCTCCCTTCTAGGCGAGATGAGGCCTATTTCCGATGATGCGTCTGGAGACGAATGACACCTAACCTCTGGAACTTCGAAAGGGTCTTTCACACCCTTGCTGCAACTCAAGAAGTTCACCGCCATTCCCGTCTCCACTCTAGAGGAAGCACGATGGTCCCGCCCACATCCAGAGGAGCCCCGTTTCCCCCTCGTAGCTCGAGATGAGGGATCCTTTCCCTGCTTTCAACGGGAAAGAATTCCCGGCGTTCCCGTCGCATCTCAAGAGGAGGCACTCTCAACAGGAAAGGCGAGAGGAACTCCATGGTCGTACCACCATTCCAAGAGTCCCCCAGATGTCTCAGTCCATTTCAGAGGAACCTCTTTGCCCTGCACTGGCTCATCTTTCACGCCGAGGATCGACTCACACCACGGTGGCACGTGGGACAGCCCTGTGGGAAAGCCTCGAGGGAAAGCCTCGAGGGAAAACCACAGATCCTTTGATCCACGCGATGGGAAGCGTGACATTGCTGCTACAGCCTGGAAGGAAAGCGCACGTGCATGCACCCACTCGAGATAAGGCCTGTCTCCCCTGGCGAGACTCCAGAAGTACCCAAAGATCCATATCAGCCCGTGAGAGGAATCCTCGGTTCCGGCCCTGACTCCACACAAGGTTTTTGGCCCGGGTATCGACGGGAGAGGAATCCCGAGAGGCCCCCTAGCAACTCGCATGGGGACTGGCCTCTCCTGAGGCCACCAGGACCGGTCCCTGAGGTCCCCGTCGTAACTCGAGAACACCTGCCGCAACTCGAGAAAATCCAGGAAGTTCTCCCTTCCAGGCGAGATGAGGCCTATTTCCGATGAGGCGTCTGGAGACTAATGACACCTAATCTCTGGAACTTCGAAAGGGTCTTTCACACCCTTGCTGCAACTCAAGAAGTTCACCGCCATACCCGTCTCCACTCGAGAGGAAGCACTTTCGTCCCGCCCACATCCAGAGGATCCCCCTTTCCCCCTCGTAGCTCGAGATGAGAAATCCTTTCCCTGCTTTCAATGGGAAAGAATTCCCGGCGTTCCCGTCGCATCTCAAGAGGAGGCACTCTCAACAGGAAAGGCGAGAGGAACTCCATGGTCGTACCACCATTCCAAGAGTCCCCCAGATGTCTCAGTCCATTCCAGAGGAACCTCTTTGCCCTGCACTGGCTCATCTTTCACGCCGAGGATCGACTCACACCACGGTGGCACGTGGGACAGCCCTGTGGGAAAGCCTCGAGGGAACGCCTCGAGGGAAAACCACAGATCCTTTGATCCACGCGACGGGAAGCGTGACATTGCTGCTACAGCCTGGAAGGAAAGCGCACGTGCATGCCCCCACTCGAGACGAGGCCTGACTCCCCTGGGGAGACTCCTGAAGTACCCAAAGATCCATGTCAGCCATTGAGAGGAATTCTCGGTTCCGGCCCTGACTCCACACAAGGTTTTTGGCCCCAGTATCGACGGGAGAGGAATCCCGAGAGGCCTCCCAGCAACTCGCATGGGGACTGGCCTCTCCTGAGGCCACCAGGGCGGGTCCCTGAGGTCCCCGTCGTAACTCGAGAACACCTGCCGCAACTCGAGAAAATCCAGGAAGTTCTCCCTTCCAGGCGAGATGAGGCTTATTTCCGATGAGGCGTCTGGAGACTAATGACACCTAACCTCTGGAACTTCGAAAGGGTCTTTCACACCCTTGCTGCAACTCAAGAAGTTCACCGCCATACCCGTCTCCACTCGAGAGGAAGCACGATGGTCCCGCCCACATCCAGAGGAGCCCCGTTTCCCCCTCGTAGCTCGAGATGAGGGATCCTTTCACTGCTTTCAAAGCAAAGAATTCCCGGCGTTCCTGACGCATCTCAAGAGGTGGCACTCTAAACAGGAAAGGCGAGAGGAACTCCATGGTCGTACCACCATTCCAAGAGTCCCCCAGATGTCTCAGTCCATTCCAGAGGAACCTCTTTGCCCTGCACTGGCTCAACTTTCACGCCGAGGATCGACTCACACCACGGTGGCACGTGGGACAGCCCTGTGGGAAAGCCTCGATGGAAAATCACAGATCCTTTGATCCACGCGACGGGAAGCGTGACATTGCTGCTACAGCCTGGAAGGAAAGCGCACGTGCATGCCCCCACTCGAGACGAGGCCTGACTCCCCTGGGGAGACTCCAGAAGTACCCAAAGATCCATGTCAGCCCCTGAGAGGAATCCTCGGTTCCGGCCCTGACTCTACACAAGGTTTTTGGCCCCGGTATCGACGGGAGAGTAATCCCGAGAGGCCCCCTAGCAACTCGCATGGGGACTGGCCTCTCCTGAGGCCACCAGGGCGGGTCCCTGAGGTCCCCGTCGTAACTCAAGAACACCTGCCGCAACTCGAGAAAATCCAGGAATTTCTCCCTTCCAGGCGAGATGAGGCCTATTTCCGATGAGGCGTCTGGAGACTAATGACACCTAACCTCTGGAACTTCGAAAGGGTCTTTCACACCCTTGCTGCAACTCAAGAAGTTCACCGCCATACCCGTCCCCACTCGAGAGGAAGCACGATGGTCCCGCCCACATCCAGAGGAGCCCCGTTTCCCCCTCGTAGCTCGAGATGAGGGATCCTTTCACTGCTTTCAAAGCAAAGAATTCCCGGCGTTCCTGACGCATCTCAAGAGGTGGCACTCTCAACAGGAAAGGCGAGAGGAACTCCATGGTCGTACCACCATTCCAAGAGTCCCCCAGATGTCTCAGTCCATTCCAAAGCAACCTCTTTGCCCTGCACTGGCTCATCTTTCACGCCGAGGATCGACTCACATCACGGTGGCACGTGGGACAGCCCTGTGGGAAAGCCTCGATGGAAAATCACAGATCCTTTGATCCACGCCACGGGAAGCGTGACATTGCTGCTACAGCCTGGAAGGAAAGCGCACGTGCATGCCCCCACTCGAGACGAGGCCTGACTCCCCTGGGGAGACTCCAGAAGTACCCAAAGATCCATGTCAGCCCCTGAGAGGAATCCTCGGTTCCGGCCCTGACTCTACACAAGGTTTTTGGCCCCGGTATCGACGGGAGAGTAATTCCGAGAGGCCCCCTAGCAACTCGCATGGGGACTGGCCTCTCCTGAGGCCACCAGGGCGGGTCCCTGAGGTCCCCGTCGTAACTCGAGAACACCTGCCGCAACTCGAGAAAATCCAGGAAGTTCTCCCTTCCAGGCGAGATGAGGCCTATTTCCGATGAGGCGTCTGGAGACTAATGACACCTAACCTCTGGAACTTCGAAAGGGTCTTTCACACCCTTGCTGCAACTCAAGAAGTTCACCGCCATACCCGTCTCCACTCGAGAGGATGCACGATGGTCCCGCCCACATCCAGAGGAGCCCCGTTTCCCCCTCGTAGCTCGAGATGAGGGATCCTTTCCCTGCTTTCAACGGGAAAGAATTCCCGGCGTTCCCGTCGCATCTCAAGAGGAGGCACTCTCAACAGGAAAGGCGAGAGAAACTCCATGGTCGTACCACCATTCCAAGAGTCCCCCAGATGTCTCAGTCCATTCCAGAGGAAACTCTTTGCCCTGCACTGGCTCATCTTTCACGCCGAGGATAGACTCACACCACGGTGGCACGTGGGGCAGCCCTGTGGGAAAGCCTCGAGGGAAAGCCTCGAGGGAAAACCACAGATCCTTTGATCCACGCGACGGGAAGCGTGACATTGCTGCTACAGCCTGGAAGGAAATCGCACGTGCATGCCCCCACTCGAGACGAGGCCTGACTCCCCTGGGGAGACTCCAGAAGTACCCAAAGATCCATGTCAGCCCTTGAGAGCAATTCTCGGTTCCGGCCCTGACTCCACACAAGGTTTTTGGCCCCGGTATCGACGGGAGAGGAATCCCGAGAGGCCTCCCAGCAACTCGCATGGGGACTGGCCTCTCCTGAGTCCACCAGGGCGGGTCCCTGAGGTCCCCGTCGTAACTCGAGAACACCTGCCGCAACTCGAGAAAATCCAGGAAGTTCTCCCTTCCAGGCGAGATGAGGCCTATTTCCGATGAGGCGTCTGGAGACTAATGACACCTAACCTCTGGAACTTCGAAAGGGTCTTTCACACCCTTGCTGCAACTCAAGAAGTTCACCGCCATACCCGTCTCCACTCGAGAGGAAGCAGGATGGTCCCGCCCACATCCAGAGGAGCCCCGTTTCCCCCTCGGAGCTCGAGATGAGGGATCCTTTCCCTGCTTTCAACGGGAAAGAATTCCCGGCGTTCCCGTCGCATCTCAAGAGGAGGCACTCTCAACAGGAAAGGCGAGCGGAACTCCATGGTCGTACCACCATTCCAAGAGTCCCCCAGATGTCTCAGTCCATTCCAGAGGAACCTCTTTGCCCTGCACTGGCTCATCTTTCACGCCGAGGATCGACTCACACCACGGTGGCACGTGGGACAGCCCTGTGGGAAAGCCTCGATGGAAAACCACAGATCCATTACTCCACGCGACGGGATGCGTGACATTGCTGCTACAGCCTGGAAGGAAATCGCACGTGCATGCCCCCACTCGAGACGAGGCCTGACTCCCCTGGGGAGACTCCAGAAGTACCCAAACATCCATGTCAGCCCCTGAGAGGAATCCTCGGTTCCGGCCCTGACTCCACACAAGGTTTTTGGCCCCGGTATCGACGGGAGATTAATCCCGAGAGGCCCCCTAGCAACTCGCATGGGTACTGGCCTCCCCTGAGGCCACCAGGGCGGGTCCCTGAGGTCCCCGTCGTACCTCGAGAACACCTGCCGCAACTCGAGAAAATCCAGGAAGTTCTCCCTTCCAGGCGAGATGAAGCCTATTTCCGATGAGGCGTCTGGAGACAAATGACACCTAACCTCTGGAACTTCGAAAGGGTCTTTCACACCCTTGCTGCAACTCAAGAAGTTCACCGCCATACCCGTCTCCACTCGAGAGGAAGCACGATGGTCACGCCCACATCGAGAGGAGCCCCGTTTCCCCCTCGGAGATCGAGATGAGGGATCCTTTCCCTGCTTTCAACGGGAAAGAATTCCTGCGTTCCCGTCGCATCTCAAGAGGAGGCACTCTCAACAGGAAAGGCGAGAGGAACTCCATGGCCGTACCACCATTCCAAGAGTCCCCCAGATGTCTCTTTCCATTCCAGAGGAACCTCTTTGCCCTGCACTGGCTCATCTT
Source organism: Capricornis sumatraensis (assembly GCF_032405125.1). NCBI lineage: Eukaryota > Metazoa > Chordata > Mammalia > Artiodactyla > Bovidae > Capricornis > Capricornis sumatraensis. The sequence continues at coordinate 1,067,046 of NW_027184627.1, forward strand.
TCACGGAGAAGTCGACTCACACCACAGTGGCACGTGGGACAGCCCTGTGGGAAAGCCTCGAGGGAAAACCACAGATCCTTTGATCCACGCCACGGGAAGCGTGACATTGCTGCTACAGCCTGGAAGGAAAGCACACGTGCATGCCCCCACTCGAGACGAGGCCTGACTCCCCTGGGGAGACTCCAGAAATACCCAAAGATCCATGTCAGCCCCTGAGAGGAATCCTCGGTTCCGGCCCTGACTCCAGACAAGGTTTTTGGCCCCGGTATCGACGGGAGAGGAATCCCGAGAGGCCCCCTAGCAACTCGCATGGGGACTGGCCTTTACTGAGGACACCAGGGCGGGTCCCTGAGGTCCCCGTCATAACTCGAGAACACCTGCCACAACTCGAGAATATCCAGGAAGTTCTCCCTTCTAGGCGAGATGAGGCCTATTTCCGATGATGCGTCTGGAGACGAATGACACCTAACCTCTGGAACTTCGAAAGGGTCTTTCACACCCTTGCTGCAACTCAAGAAGTTCACCGCCATACCCGTCTCCACTCTAGAGGAAGCACGATGGTCCCGCCCACATCCAGAGGAGCCCCGTTTCCCCCTCGTAGCTCGAGATGAGGGATCCTTTCCCTGCTTTCAACGGGAAAGAATTCCCGGCGTTCCCGTCGCATCTCAAGAGGAGGCACTCTCAACAGGAAAGGCGAGAGGAACTCCATGGTCGTACCACCATTCCAAGAGTCCCCCAGATGTCTCAGTCCATTTCAGAGGAACCTCTTTGCCCTGCACTGGCTCATCTTTCACGCCGAGGATCGACTCACACCACGGTGGCACGTGGGACAGCCCTGTGGGAAAGCCTCGAGGGAAAGCCTCGAGGGAAAACCACAGATCCTTTGATCCACGCGATGGGAAGCGTGACATTGCTGCTACAGCCTGGAAGGAAAGCGCACGTGCATGCACCCACTCGAGATAAGGCCTGTCTCCCCTGGCGAGACTCCAGAAGTACCCAAAGATCCATATCAGCCCGTGAGAGGAATCCTCGGTTCCGGCCCTGACTCCACACAAGGTTTTTGGCCCGGGTATCGACGGGAGAGGAATCCCGAGAGGCCCCCTAGCAACTCGCATGGGGACTGGCCTCTCCTGAGGCCACCAGGGCGGGTCCCTGAGGTCCCCGTCGTAACTCGAGAACACCTGCCGCAACTCGAGAAAATCCAGGAAGTTCTCCCTTCCAGGCGAGATGAGGCCTATTTCCGATGAGGCGTCTGGAGACTAATGACACCTAACCTCTGGAACTTCGAAAGGGTCTTTCACACCCTTGCTGCAACTCAAGAAGTTCACCGCCATACCCGTCTCCACTCGAGAGGAAGCACGATCGTCCCGCCCACATCCATAGGATCTCACTTTCCCCCTCGTAGCTCGAGATGAGGAATCCTTTCCCTGCTTTCAATGGGAAAGAATTCCCGGCGTTCCCGTCGCATCTCAAGAGGAGGCACTCTCAACAGGAAAGGCGAGAGGAACTCCATGGTCGTACCACCATTCCAAGAGCCCCCAGATGTCTCAGTCCATTCCAGAGGAACCTCTTTGCCCTGCACAGGCTCATCTTTCACGCCGAGTATCGACTCACACCACGGTGGCACGTGGGACAGCCCTGTGGGAAAGCCTCGAGGGAAAGCCTCGAGGGAAAACCACAGATCCTTTGATCCACGCCACGGGAAGCGTGACATTGCTGCTACAGGCTGGAAGGAAAGTGCACGTGCATGCCCCGACACGAGACGAGGCCTGACTCCCCTGGGGAGACTCCAGAAGTACCCAAAGATCCATATCAGCCCCTGAGAGGAATCCTCGGTTCCGGCCCTGACTCCACGCAAGGTTTTTGGCCCCGGTATCGACGGGAGAGGAATCCCGAGAGGCCCCCTAGCAACTCGCATGGGGACTGGCCTCTCCGGAGGCCACCAGGGCGGGTCCCTGAGGTCCCCGTCGTAACACGAGAACACCTGCCGCAACTCGAGAAAATCCAGGAAGTTCTCCCTTCCAGGCAAGATGAGGCCTATTTCCGATCAGGCGTCTGGAGACTAATGACACCTAAACTCTGGAACTTCGAAAGGGTCTTTCACACCCTTGCTGCAACTCAAGAAGTTCACCGCCATACCCGTCTCCACTCTAGAGGAAGCACGATGGTCCCGCCCACATCCAGAGGAGCCCCGTTTCCCCCTCGTAGCTCGAGATGAGCGATCCTTTCCCTGCTTTCAACGGGAAAGAATTCCTGCGTTCCCGTCGCATCTCAAGAGGAGGCACTCTCAACAGGAAAGGCGAGAGGAACTCCATGGCCGTACCACCATTCCAAGAGTCCCCCAGATGTCTCTTTCCATTCCAGAGGAACCTCTTTGCCCTGCACTGGCTCATCTTTCACGGAGAAGTCGACTCACACCACAGTGGCACGTGGGACAGCCCTGTGGGAAAGCCTCGAGGGAAAACCACAGATCCTTTGATCCACGCCACGGGAAGCGTGACATTGCTGCTACAGCCTGGAAGGAAAGCACACGTGCATGCCCCCACTCGAGACGAGGCCTGACTCCCCTGGGGAGACTCCAGAAATACCCAAAGATCCATGTCAGCCCCTGAGAGGAATCCTCGGTTCCGGCCCTGACTCCAGACAAGGTTTTTGGCCCCGGTATCGACGGGAGAGGAATCCCGAGAGGCCCCCTAGCAACTCGCATGGGGACTGGCCTTTACTGAGGACACCAGGGCGGGTCCCTGAGGTCCCCGTCATAACTCGAGAACACCTGCCACAACTCGAGAATATCCAGGAAGTTCTCCCTTCTAGGCGAGATGAGGCCTATTTCCGATGATGCGTCTGGAGACGAATGACACCTAACCTCTGGAACTTCGAAAGGGTCTTTCACACCCTTGCTGCAACTCAAGAAGTTCACCGCCATACCCGTCTCCACTCTAGAGGAAGCACGATGGTCCCGCCCACATCCAGAGGAGCCCCGTTTCCCCCTCGTAGCTCGAGATGAGGGATCCTTTCCCTGCTTTCAACGGGAAAGAATTCCCGGCGTTCCCGTCGCATCTCAAGAGGAGGCACTCTCAACAGGAAAGGCGAGAGGAACTCCATGGTCGTACCACCATTCCAAGAGTCCCCCAGATGTCTCAGTCCATTTCAGAGGAACCTCTTTGCCCTGCACTGGCTCATCTTTCACGCCGAGGATCGACTCACACCACGGTGGCACGTGGGACAGCCCTGTGGGAAAGCCTCGAGGGAAAGCCTCGAGGGAAAACCACAGATCCTTTGATCCACGCGATGGGAAGCGTGACATTGCTGCTACAGCCTGGAAGGAAAGCGCACGTGCATGCACCCACTCGAGATAAGGCCTGTCTCCCCTGGCGAGACTCCAGAAGTACCCAAAGATCCATATCAGCCCGTGAGAGGAATCCTCGGTTCCGGCCCTGACTCCACACAAGGTTTTTGGCCCGGGTATCGACGGGAGAGGAATCCCGAGAGGCCCCCTAGCAACTCGCATGGGGACTGGCCTCTCCTGAGGCCACCAGGGCGGGTCCCTGAGGTCCCCGTCGTAACTCGAGAACACCTGCCGCAACTCGAGAAAATCCAGGAAGTTCTCCCTTCCAGGCGAGATGAGGCCTATTTCCGATGAGGCGTCTGGAGACTAATGACACCTAACCTCTGGAACTTCGAAAGGGTCTTTCACACCCTTGCTGCAACTCAAGAAGTTCACCGCCATACCCGTCTCCACTCGAGAGGAAGCACGATCGTCCCGCCCACATCCATAGGATCTCACTTTCCCCCTCGTAGCTCGAGATGAGGAATCCTTTCCCTGCTTTCAATGGGAAAGAATTCCCGGCGTTCCCGTCGCATCTCAAGAGGAGGCACTCTCAACAGGAAAGGCGAGAGGAACTCCATGGTCGTACCACCATTCCAAGAGCCCCCAGATGTCTCAGTCCATTCCAGAGGAACCTCTTTGCCCTGCACAGGCTCATCTTTCACGCCGAGTATCGACTCACACCACGGTGGCACGTGGGACAGCCCTGTGGGAAAGCCTCGAGGGAAAGCCTCGAGGGAAAACCACAGATCCTTTGATCCACGCCACGGGAAGCGTGACATTGCTGCTACAGGCTGGAAGGAAAGTGCACGTGCATGCCCCGACACGAGACGAGGCCTGACTCCCCTGGGGAGACTCCAGAAGTACCCAAAGATCCATATCAGCCCCTGAGAGGAATCCTCGGTTCCGGCCCTGACTCCACGCAAGGTTTTTGGCCCCGGTATCGACGGGAGAGGAATCCCGAGAGGCCCCCTAGCAACTCGCATGGGGACTGGCCTCTCCGGAGGCCACCAGGGCGGGTCCCTGAGGTCCCCGTCGTAACACGAGAACACCTGCCGCAACTCGAGAAAATCCAGGAAGTTCTCCCTTCCAGGCAAGATGAGGCCTATTTCCGATCAGGCGTCTGGAGACTAATGACACCTAAACTCTGGAACTTCGAAAGGGTCTTTCACACCCTTGCTGCAACTCAAGAAGTTCACCGCCATACCCGTCTCCACTCTAGAGGAAGCACGATGGTCCCGCCCACATCCAGAGGAGCCCCGTTTCCCCCTCGTAGCTCGAGATGAGCGATCCTTTCCCTGCTTTCAACGGGAAAGAATTCCAGGCGTTCCCGTCGCTTCTCAAGAGGAGGCACTCTCAACAGAAAAGGCGAGAGGAACTCCATTGTCGTACCACCATTCCAAGAGTCCCCCAGATGTCTCAGTCCATTCCAGAGGAACCTCTTTGCCCTGCACTGGCTCATCTTTCACGCCGAGGATCGACTCACACCACGGTGGCACGTGGGACAGCCCTGTGGGAAAGACTCGAGGGAAAGCCTCGAGGGAAAACCACAGATCCTTTGATCCACGCGATGGGAAGCGTGACATTGCTGCTACAGCCTGGAAGGAAAGCGCACGTGCATGGCCCCACTCGAGCCGAGGCCTGACTCCCCTGGGGAGACTCCAGAAGTACCCAAAGATCCATGTCAGCCCCTGAGAGGAATCCTCGTTTCCGGCCCTGACTCCACACAAGGATTTTGGACCCGGTATCGACGGGAGAGGAATCCCGAGAGGCCCCCTAGCAACTCGCCTGGGGACTGGCCTCCCCTGAGGCCACCAGGGCGGGTCCCTGATGTCCCCGTCGTAACTCGAGAACACCTGCCGCAACTCGAGAAAATCCAGGAAGTTCTCCCTTCCAGGCGAGATGAGTCCTATTTCCGATGAGGCGTCTGGAGACTAATGACAGCTAAACTCTGGAACTTCGAAAGGGTCTTTCACACCCTTGCTGCAACTCAAGAAGTTCACCGCCATACCCGTCTCCACTCGAGAGGAAGCACGATCGTCCCGCCCACATCCAGAGGAGCCCCCTTTCCCCCTCCTAGCTCGAGATGAGCGATCCTTTCCCTGCTTTCAACGGGAAAGAATTCCCGGCGTTCCCGTCGCATCTCAAGAGGAGGCACTCTCAACAGGAAAGGCGAGAGGAACTCCATGGTCTTACCACCATTCCAAGAGTCCCCCAGATGTCTCAGTACATTCCAGAGGAACCTCTTTGCCCTGCACTGGCTCATCTTTCACGCCGAGGATCGACTCACACCACGGTGGCACGTGGGACAGCCCAGTGGGAAAGCCTCGAGGGAAATCCTCGAGGGAAAACCACAGATCCTTTGATCCACGCCACGGGAAGCGTGACATTGCTGCTACAGCCTGGAAGGAAAGCGCACGTGCATGCCCCCACTCGAACCGAGGCCTGACTCCCCTGGGGAGACTCCAGAAGTACCCAAACATCCATGTCAGCCCCTGAGAAGAATCCTCGGTTCCGGCCCTGACACCACACAAGGTTTTTGGCCCCGGTATCGACGGGAGAGGAGTCCCGAGAGGCCCCCTAGCAACTCGCATGGGGACTGGCCTCTCCTGAGGCCATCAGGGCGGGTCCCTGTGGTCCCCGTCGTAACTCGAGAACACCTGCCGCAACTCGAGAAAATCCAGGAATTTCTCCCTTCCAGGCGAGATGAGGCCTATTTCCGATCAGGCGTCTGGAGACTAATGACACCTAAACTCTGGAACTTCGAAAGGGTCTTTCACACCCTTGCTGCAACTCAAGAAGTTCACCGCCATACCCGTCTCCACTCGAGAGGAAGCACGATGGTCCCGCCTACATCCAGAGGAGCCCCGTTTCACCCTCGTAGCTCGAGATGAGGGATCCTTTCCCTGCTTTCAACGGGAAAGAATTCCCGGCGTTCCCGTCGCATCTCAAGAGGAGGCACTCTCAACAAGAAAGGCGAGAGGAACTGCATGGTCGTACCACCATTTCAAGAGTCCCCCAGATGTCTCAGTCCATTCCAGAGGAACCTCTTTGCCCTGCACTGGCTCATCTTTCACGCCGAGGATCGACTCACACCACGGTGGCACGTGGGACAGCCCTGTGGGAAAGCCTCGAGGGAAAACCACAGATCCTTTGATCCACGCGATGGGAAGCGTGACATTGCTGCTACAGCCTGGAAGGAAAGCGCACGTGCATGCCCCCACTCGAGATGAGGCCTGTTTCCCCTGGCGAGACTCCAGAAGTACCCAAAGATCCATATCAGCCACTGAAAGGAATCCTCGGTTCCGGCCCTAACTCCACACAAGGTTTTTGGCCCCGGTATCGATGGGAGAGGAATACCGAGAGGCCCCCTAGCAACTCGCATGGGGACTGGCCTCTTCTGAGGCCACCAGGGCGGGTCCCTGAGGTCCCCGTCGTAACTCGAGAACACCTGCCGCAACTCGAGAAAATCCAGGAAGTGCTCCCTTCCAGGCGAGATGAGGCCTATTTCCGATGAGGCGTCTGGAGACTAATGACACCTAACCTCTGGAACTTCGAAAGGGTCTTTCACACCCTTGCTGCAACTCAAGAAGTTCACCGCCATACCCGTCTCCACTCGAGAGGAAGCACGATAGTCCCGCCCACATCCAGAGGAGCCCCGTTTCCCCTCTTAGCTCGAGATGAGGGATCCTTTCCCTGCTTTCAACGGGAAAGAATTCCCGGCGTTCCCGTCGCATCTCAAGAGGAGACACTCTCAACAGGAAAGGCGAGAGGAACTCCATGGTCGTACCACCATTCCAAGAGTCCCCCAGATGTCTCAGTCCATTCCAGAGGAACCTCTTTGCCCTACACTGGCTCATCTTTCACGCCGAGGATCGACTCACACCACGGTGGCACGTGGGACAGCCCTGTGGGAAAGCCTCGAGGGAAAGCCTCGAGGGAAAACCACAGATCCTTTGATCCACGCGACGGGAAGCGTGACATTGCTGCTACAGCCTGGAAGGAAAGCGCACGTGCATGCCCCGACTCGAGACAAGGCCTGACTCCCCTGGGGAGACTCCAGAAGTACCCAAAGATCCATGTCAGCCCCTGAGAGAAATCCTCGGTTCCGGCCTTGACACCACACAAGGTTTTTGGCCCCAGTATCGACGGGAGAGGAATCCCGAGAGGGCCCCTAGCAACACGCATGGGGACTGGCCTCTCCTGAGGCCACCAGGGCGGGTCCCTGAGGTCCCCGTCGTAACTCGAGAACACCTGCCGCAACTCGAGAAAATCCAGGAAGTTCTCCCTTCCAGGCGAGATGAGGCCTATTTCCGATGAGGCGTCTGGAGACTAATGACACCTAACCTCTGGAACTTCGAAAGGGTCTTTCACACCCTTGCTGCAACTCAAGAAGTTCACCGCCATACCCGTCTCCACTCTAGAGGAAGCACGATGGTCCCGCCCACATCCAGAGGAGCCCCGTTTCCCCCTCCTAGCTCGAGATGAGCGATCCTTTCCCTGCTTTCAACGGGAAAGAATTCCCGGCGTTCCCGTCGCATCTCAAGATGAGGCACTCTCAACAGGAAAGGCGAGAGGAACTCCATGGTCGTACCAGCATTCCAAGAGTCCCCCAGATGTCTCAGTCCATTCCAGAGGAACCTCTTTGCCCTGCACTGGCTCATCTTTCACGCCGAGGATCGACTCACACCACGGTGGCACGTGGGACAGCCCTGTGGGAAAGCCTCGAGGGAAAGCCTCGAGGGAAAACCACAGATCCTTTGATCCACGCGACGGGAAGCGTGACATTGCTGCTACAGCCTGGAAGGAAAGCGCACGTGCATGCCCCCACTCGAGATGAGGCCTGACTCCCCTGGGGAGACTCCAGAAGTACCCAAACATCCATGTCAGCCCCTGAGAGGAATCCTCGGTTCCGGCCCTGACTCCACACAAGGTTTTTGTGCGGGTATCGACGTGAGAGGAATCCCGAGAGGCCCCCTAGCAACTCGCATGGGGACTGGCCTCTCCTGAGGCCACCAGGGCGGGTCCCTGAGGTCCCCGTCATAACTCGAGAACACCTGCCACAACTCGAGAAATTCCAGGAAGTTCCCCCTTCCAGGCGAGATGAGGCCTATTTCCGATTAGGCGTCTGGAGACTAATGACACCTAACCTCTGGAACTTCGAAAGGGTCTTTCACACCCTTGCTGCAACTCAAGAAGTTCACCGCCACACCCGTCTCCACTCGAGAGGAAGCACGATGGTCCCGCCCACATCCAGAGGAGCCCCGTTTCCCCCTCGTAGCTCGAGATGAGGGATCCTTTCCCTGCTTTCAACGGGAAAGAATTCCCGGCGTTCCCGTCGCATCTCAAGAGGAGGCACTCTCAACAGGAAAGGCGAGGGGAACTCCATGGTCGTACAACCATTCCAAGAGTCCCCCAGATGTCTCAGTCCATTCCAGAGGAACCTCTTTGCCCTGCACTGGCTCATCTTTCACGCCGAGGATCGACTCACACCACGGTGGCACGTGTGACAGCCCTGTGGGAAAGCCTCGAGGGAAAACCACAGATCCTTTGATCCACGCGATGGGAAGCGTGACATTGCTGCTACAGCCTGGAAGGAAAGCGCACGTGCATGCCCCCACTCGAGATGAGGCCTGTCTCCCCTGGCGAGACTCCAGAAGTACCCAAAGATCCATATCAGCCACTGTAAGGAATCCTCGGTTCCGGCCCTAACCCCACACAAGGTTTTTGGCCCCGGTATCGATGGGAGAGGAATACCGAGAGGCCCCCTAGCAACTCGCATGGGGACTGGCCTCTTCTGAGGCCACCAGGGCGGGTCCCTGAGGTCCCCGTCGTAACTCGAGAACACCTGCCGCAACTCGAGAAAATCCAGGAAGTTCTCCCTTCCAGGCGAGATGAGGCCTATTTCCGATGAGGCGTCTGGAGACTAATGACACCTAACCTCTGGAACTTCGAAAGGGTCTTTCACACCCTTGCTGCAACTCAAGAAGTTCACCGCCACACCCGTCTCCACTCGAGAGGAAGCACGATGGTCCCGCCCACATCCAGAGGAGCCCCGTTTCCCCCTCGTAGCTCGAGATGAGGGATCCTTTCCCTGCTTTCAACGGGAAAGAATTCCCGGCGTTCCCGTCGCATCTCAAGAGGAGGCACTCTCAACAGGAAAGGCGAGGGGAACTCCATGGTCGTACCACCATTCCAAGAGTCCCCCAGATGTCTCAGTCCATTCCAGAGGAACCTCTTTGCCCTGCACTGGCTCATCTTTCACGCCGAGGATCGATTCACACCACGGTGGCACGTGGGACAGCCCTGTGGGAAAGCCTCGAGGGAAAGCCTCGAGGGAAAACCACAGATCCTTTGATCCACGCCACGGGAAGCGTGACATTGCTGCTACAGCCTGGAAGGAAAGCGCACGTGCATGCCCCCACTCGAGACGAGGCCATACTCCCATGGGGAGACTCCAGAAGTACCCAAAGATCCATGTCAGCCCCTGAGAGGAATCCTCGGTTCCGGCCGTGACTCCACACAAGGTTTTTGGCCCCGGTATCGACGGGAGAGGAATCCCGAGAGGCCCCCTAGCAACTCGCATGGGGACTGGCCTCTCCTGAGGCCACCAGGGCGGGTCCCTGAGGTCCCCGTCGTAACTCGAGAACACCTGCCGCAACTCGAGAAAATCCAGGAAGTTCTCCCTTCCAGGCGAGATGAGGCCTATTTCCGATGAGGCGTCTGGAGACTAATGACACCTAAACTCTGGAACTTCGAAAGGGTCTTTCACACCCTTGCTGCAACTCAAGAAGTTCACCGCCATACCCGTCTCCACTCGAGAGGAAGCACGATCGTCCCGCCCACATCCAGAGGAGCCCCGTTTCCCCCTCCTAGCTCGAGATGAGCGATCCTTTCCCTGCTTTCAACGGGAAAGAATTCCCGGCGTTCCCGTCGCATCTCAAAAGGAGGCACTCTCAACAGGAAAGGCGAGAGGAACTCCATGGTCGTACCACCATTCCAAGAGTCCCCCAGATGTCTCAGTCCATTCCAGAGGAACCTCTTTGCCCTGCACTGGCTCATCTTTCACGCCGAGGATCGATTCACACCACGGTGGCACGTGGGACAGCCCTGTGGGAAAGCCTCGAGGGAAAGCCTCGAGGGAAAACCACAGATCCTTTGATCCACGCCACGGGAAGCGTGACATTGCTGCTACAGCCTGGAAGGAAAGTGCACGTGCATGCCCCGACTCGAGACGAGGCCTGACTCCCTTGGGGAGACTCCAGAAGTACCCAAAGATCCATGTCAGCCCCTGAGAGGAATCCTCGGTTCCGGCCCTGACTCCACACAAGGTTTTTGCCCCGGTATCGACGGGAGAGGAATTCCGAGAGGCCCCCTAGCAAGTCGCATGGGGACTGGCCTCTCCTGAGGCCACCAGCGCGGGTCCCTGAGGTCCCCGTCGTAACTCGAGAACACCTGCCGCAACTCGAGAAAATCCAGGAAGTTCTCCCTTCCAGGCGAGATGAGGCCTATTTCCGATGAGGCGTCTGGAGACTAATGACACCTAACCTCTGGAACTTCGAAAGGGTCTTTCACACCCTTGCTGCAACTCAAGAAGTTCACCGCCATACCCGTCTCCACTCGAGAGGAAGCACGATGGTCCCGCCCACATCCAGAGGAGCCCCGTTTCCCCCTCGTAGCTCGAGATGAGGGATCCTTTCCCTGCTTTCAACGGGAAAGAATTCCCGGCGTTCCCTTCGCATCTCAAGAGGAGGCACTCTCAACAGGAAAGGCAAGAGGAACTCCATGGTCGTACCACCATTCCAAGAGCCCCCCAGATGTCTCAGTCCATTCAAGAGGAACCTCTTTGCCCTGCACTGGCTCATCTTTCACGCCGAGGATCGACTCACACCACGGTGGCATGTGGGACAGCCCTGTGGGAAAGCCTCGAGGGAAAGCCTCCAGGGAAAACCACAGATCGTATGATTCACGCCACGGGAAGCGTGACATTGCTGCTACAGCCTTGAAGGAAAGCGCACGTGCATGCCCCCACTCGAGACGAGGCCTGACTCCCCTGGGGAGACTCCAGAAGTACCCAAAGATACATGTCAGCCACTGAGAGGAATCCTCGGTTCCGGCCCTGACTCCACACAAGGTTTTTGGCCCCGGTATCGACGGGAGAGGAATCCCGAGAGGCCCCCTAGCAACTCGCATGGGGACTGGCCTCTCCTAAGGCCACCAGGGCGGGTCCCTGAGGTCCCCGTCGTAACTCGAGAACACCTGCCACAACTCGAGAAATTCCTGGAAGTTCCCCCTTCCAGGCGAGATGAGGCCTATTTCCAATGAGGCGTCTGGAGACTAATGACACCTAACCTCTGGAACTTCGAAAGGGTCTTTCACACCCTTGCTGCAACTCAAGAAGTTCACCGCCACACCCGTCTCCACTCGAGAGGAAGCACGATGGTCCCGCCCACATCCAGAGGAGCCCCGTTTCCCCCTCGTAGCTCGAGAGAAGGGATCCTTTCCCTGCTTTCAACGGGAAAGAATTCCCGGCGTTCCCGTCGCATCTCAAGAGGAGGCACTCTCAACAGGAAAGGAGAGAGGAACTCCATGGTCGTACCACCATTCCAAGAGTCCCCCAGATGTCTCAGTCCATTCCAGAGGAACCTTTTTGCCCTGCACTGGCTCATCTTTCACGCCGAGGATCGACTCACACCACGGTGGCACGTGGGACAGCCCTGTGGGAAAGCCTCGAGGGAAAGCCTTAAGGGAAAACCACAGATCCTTTGATCCACGCCACGGGAAGCGTGACATTGCTGCTACAGCCTGGAAGGAAAGCGCACGTGCATGCCCCGACTCGAGACGAGGCCTCACTCCCCTGGGGAGTCTCCAGAAGTACCCAAAGATACATGTCAGCCCCTGAGAGGAATCCTCGGTTACGGCCCTGACTCCACACAAGGTTTTTGGCCCCGGTATCGACGGGAGAGGAATCCCGAGAGGCCCCCTAGCAACTCGCATGGGGACTGGCCTCTCCTGAGGCCACCAGGGCGGGTCACTGAGGTCCCCTTCGTAACTCGAGAACACCTGCCGCAACTCGAGATATTCCAGGAAGTTCCCCCTTCCAGGCGAGATGAGGCCTATTTCCGATGAGGCGTCTGGAGACTAATGACACCTAACCTCTGGAACTTCGAAAGGGTCTTTCACACCGTTGCTGCAACTCAAGAAGTTCACCGCCATACCCGTCTCCACTCGAGAGGAAGCACGATCGTCCCGCCCACATCCAGAGAAGCCCCCTTTCCCCCTCGTAGCTCGAGATGAGGGATCCTTTCCCTGCTTTCAACGGGAAAGAATTCCCGGCGTTCCCGTTGCATCTCAAGAGGAGGCACTCTCAACAGGAAAGGCGAGAGGAACTCCATGGTCGTACCACCATTCCAAGAGTCCCCCAGATGTCTCAGTCCATTCCAGAGGAAGCTCTTTGCCCTGCACTGGCTCATCTTTCACGCCGAGGATCGACTCACACCATGGTGGCACGTGGGACAGCCCTGTGGGAAAGCCTCGAGGGAAAGCCTCGAGGGAAAACCAAAGATCCTTTGATCCACGCGACGGGAAGCGTTACATTGCTGCTACAGCCTGGAAGGAAAGTGCACGTGCATGCCCCGACTCGAGACGAGGCCTGACTCCCCTGAGGAGACTCCAGAAGTACCCAAAGATCCATGTCAGCCCCTGAGAGGAATCCTCGGTTCAGGCCCTGACTCCACACAAGGTTTTTGGCCCCGGTATTGACGGGAGAGGAATCCCGAGAGGCCCCCTAGCAACTCGCATGGGGACTGGCCTCTCCTGAGGCCACCAGGGCGGGTCCCTGAGGTCCCCGTCGTAACTCGAGAACACCTGCCACAACTCGAGAAATTCCAGGAAGTTCCCCCTTCCAGGCGAGATGAGGCCTATTTCCGATGAGGCGTCTGGAGACTAATGACACCTAACCTCTGGAACTTCGAAAGGGTCTTTCACACCCTTGCTGCAACTCAAGAAGTTCACCGCCACACCCGACTCCACTCGAGAGGAAGCACGATGGTCCCGCCCACATCCAGAGGAGCCCCGTTTCCCCCTCGTAGCTCGAGATGAGGGATCCTGTCCCTGCTTTCAACGGGAAAGAATTCCCGGCGTTCCCGTCGCATCTCAAGAGGAGGCACTCTCAACAGGAAAGGCGAGAGGAACTCCATGGTCGTACCACCATTCCAAGAGTCCACCAGATGTCTCAGTCCATTCCAGAGGAACCTCTTTGCCCTGCACTGGCTCATCTTTCATGCCGAGGATCGACTCACACCACGGTGGCACGTGGGACAGCCCTGTGGGAAAGCCTCGAGGGAAAGCTTCGAGGGAAAACCACAGATCCTTTGATCCACGCCACGGGAAGCGTGACATTGCTGCTACAGCCTGGAAGGAAAGCGCACGTGCATGCCCCCACTCGAGACGAGGCCTGACTCCCATGGGGAGACTCCAGAAGTACCCACAGATCCATGTCAGCCCCTGAGAGGAATCCTCGGTTCAGGCCCTGACTCCACACAAGGTTTTTGGCTCCGTTATCGACGGTAGAGGAATCCCGAGAGGCCCCCTAGCAACTCGCATGGGGACTGGCCTCTCCTGAGGCCACCAGGGCGGGTCCCTGAGGTCCCCGTCGTAACTCGAGAACACCTGCCGCAACTCGAGAAAATCCAGGAAGTTCTCCCTTCCAGGCGAGATGAGGCCTATTTCCGATGAGGCGTCTGGAGACTAATGACACCTAACCTCTGGAACTTCGAAAGGGTCTTTCACACCCTTGCTGCAACTCAAGAAGTTCACCGCCATACCCGTCTCGACTCGAGAGGAAGCACGATGGTCCCGCCCACATCCAGAGGAGCCCCGTTTCCCCCTCCTAGCTCGAGATGAGCGATCCTTTCCCTGCTTTCAACGGGAAAGAATTCCCGGCGTTCCCGTCGCATCTCAAGAGGAGGCACTCTCAACAGGAAAGGCGAGAGGAACTCCATGGTCGTACCACCATTCCAAGAGTCCCCCAGATGTCTCAGTCCATTCCAGAGGAACCTCTTTGCCCTGCACTGGCTCATCTTTCACGCCGAGGATCGACTCACACCACGGTGGCACGTGGGACAGCCCTGTGGGAAAGCCTCGAGGGAAAGCCTCGAGGGAAAACCACAGATCCTTTGATCCACGGGATGGGAAGCGTGACATTGCTGCTACAGCCTGGAAGGAAAGCGCACGTGCATGCCCCCACTCGAGATGAGGCCTGTCTCCCCTGGCGAGACTCCAGAAGTACCCAAAGATCCATATCAGCCCGTGAGAGGAATCCTCGGTTCCGGCCCTGACTCCACACAAGGTTTTTGGCCCGGGTATCGACGGGAGAGGAATCCTGAGAGCCCCCCTAGCAACTCGCATGGGGACTGGCCTCTCCTGAGGCCACCAGGGCGGGTCCCTGAGGTCCCCATCGTAACTCGAGAACACCTGCCGCAACTCGAGAAAATCCAGGAAGTTCTCCCTTCCAGGCGAGATGAGGCCTATTTCCGATGAGGCGTCTGGAGACTAATGACACCTAACCTCTGAAACTTCGAAAGGGTCTTTCACACCCTTGCTGCAACTCAAGAAGTTCACCGCCATAACCGTCTCCACTCGAGAGGAAGCACGATCGTCCCGCCCACATCCAGAGGATCCCCCTTTCCCCCTCGTAGCTCGAGATGAGGAATCCTTTCCCTGCTTTCAATGGGAAAGAATTCCCGGCGTTCCCGTCGCATCTCAAGCGGAGGCACTCTCAACAGGAAAGGCGAGAGGAACTCCATGGTCGTACCACCATTCCAAGAGTCCCCCAGATGTCTCAGTCCATTCCAGAGGAACCTCTTTGCC
Source organism: Capricornis sumatraensis (assembly GCF_032405125.1). Lineage (NCBI taxonomy): Eukaryota > Metazoa > Chordata > Mammalia > Artiodactyla > Bovidae > Capricornis > Capricornis sumatraensis. Next base: position 1,082,245 of record NW_027184627.1, read on the forward strand.
CTGCACTGGCTCATCTTTCACGCCGAGGATCGACTCACACCACGGTGGCACTTGGGACAGCCCTGTGGGAAAGCCTCGAGGGAAAGCCTCGAGGGAAAACCACAGATCCTTTGATCCACGCCACGGGAAGCGTGACATTGCTGATACAGCCTGGAAGGAAAGTGCACGTGCATGCCCCGACTCGAGACGAGGCCTGACTCCCCTGGGGAGACTCCAGAAGTACCCAAAGATCCATGTCAGTCCCTGAGAGGAATCCTCGGTTCCGGCCCTGACTCCACACAAGGTTTTTGCCCCGGTATCGACGGGAGAGGAATCCCGAGAGGCCCCCTAGCAACTCGCATGGGGACTGGCCTCTCCTGAGGCCACCAGGGCGGGTCCCTGAGGTCCCCGTCATAACTCGAGAACACCTGCCACAACTCGAGAAATTCCAGGAAGTTCCCCCTTCCAGGCGAGATGAGGCCTATTTCCGATTAGGCGTCTGGAGACTAATGACACCTAACCTCTGGAACTTCGAAAGGGTCTTTCACACCCTTGCTGCAACTCAAGAAGTTCACCGCCACACCCGTCTCCACTCGAGAGGAAGCACGATGGTCCCGCCCACATCCAGAGGAGCCCCGTTTCCCCCTCGTAGCTCGAGATGAGGGATCCTTTCCCTGCTTTCAACGGGAAAGAACTCCCGGCGTTCCCGTCGCATCTCAAGAGGAGGCACTCTCAACAGGAAAGGCGAGGGGAACTCCATGGTCGTACCACCATTCCAAGAGTCCCCCAGATGTCTCAGTCCATTCCAGAGGAACCTCTTTGCCCTGCACTGGCTCATCTTTCACGCCGAGGATCGACTCACACCACGGTGGCACGTGGGACAGCCCTGTGGGAAAGCCTCGAGGGAAAACCACAGATCCTTTGATCCACGCGATGGGAAGCGTGACATTGCTGCTACAGCCTGGAAGGAAAGCGCACGTGCATGCCCCCACTCGAGATGAGGCCTGTCTCCCCTGGCGAGACTCCAGAAGTACCCAAAGATCCATATCAGCCACTGTAAGGAATCCTCGGTTCCGGCCCTAACCCCACACAAGGTTTTTGGCCCCGGTATCGAAGGGAGAGGAATACCGAGAGGCCCCCTAGCAACTCGCATGGGGACTGGCCTCTTCTGAGGCCACCAGGGCGGGTCCCTGAGGTCCCCGTCGTAACTCGAGAACACCTGCCGCAACTCGAGAAAATCCAGGAAGTTCTCCCTTCCAGGCGAGATGAGGCCTATTTCCGATGAGGCGTCTGGAGACTAATGACACCTAACCTCTGGAACTTCGAAAGGGTCTTTCACACCCTTGCTGCAACTCAAGAAGTTCACCGCCACACCCGTCTCCACTCGAGAGGAAGCACGATGGTCCCGCCCACATCCAGAGGAGCCCCGTTTCCCCCTCGTAGCTCGAGATGAGGGATCCTTTCCCTGCTTTCAACGGGAAAGAATTCCCGGCGTTCCCGTCGCATCTCAAGAGGAGGCACTCTCAACAGGAAAGGCGAGGGGAACTCCATGGTCGTACCACCATTCCAAGAGTCCCCCAGATGTCTCAGTCCATTCCAGAGGAACCTCTTTGCCCTGCACTGGCTCATCTTTCAAGCCGAGGATCGATTCACACCACGGTGGCACGTGGGACAGCCCTGTGGGAAAGCCTCGAGGGAAAGCCTCGAGGGAAAACCACAGATCCTTTGATCCACGCGACGGGAAGCGTGACATTGCTGCTACAGCCTGGAAGGAAAGTGCACGTGCATGCCCCCACTCGAGACGAGGCCTGACTCCCCTGGGGAGACTCCAGAAGTACCCAAAGATACATGTCAGCCACTGAGAGGAATCCTCGGTTCCGGCCCTGACTCCACACAAGGTTTTTGCCCCGGTATCGACGGGAGAGGAATTCCGAGAGGCCCCCTAGCAAGTCGCATGGGGACTGGCCTCTCCTGAGGCCACCAGCGCGGGTCCCTGAGGTCCCCGTCGTAACTCGAGAACACCTGCCGCAACTCGAGAAAATCCAGGAAGTTCTCCCTTCCAGGCGAGATGAGGCCTATTTCCGATGAGGCGTCTGGAGACTAATGACACCTAACCTCTGGAACTTCCAAAGGGTCTTTCACACCCTTGCTGCAACTCAAGAAGTTCACCGCCATACCCGTCTCCACTCGAGAGGAAGCACGATGGTCCCGCCCACATCCAGAGGAGCCCCGTTTCCCCCTCGTAGCTCGAGATGAGGGATCCTTTCCCTGCTTTCAACGGGAAAGAATTCCCGGCGTTCCCTTCGCATCTCAAGAGGAGGCACTCTCAACAGGAAAGGCAAGAGGAACTCCATGGTCGTACCACCATTCCAAGAGCCCCCCAGATGTCTCAGTCCATTCAAGAGGAACCTCTTTGCCCTGCACTGGCTCATCTTTCACGCCGAGGATCGACTCACACCACGGTGGCATGTGGGACAGCCCTGTGGGACAGCCTCGAGGGAAAGCCTCCAGGGAAAACCACAGATCGTATGATTCACGCCACGGGAAGCGTGACATTGCTGCTACAGCCTTGAAGGAAAGCGCACGTGCATGCCCCCACTCGAGACGAGGCCTGACTCCCCTGGGGAGACTCCAGAAGTACCCAAAGATACATGTCAGCCACTGAGAGGAATCCTCGGTTCCGGCCCTGACTCCACACAAGGTTTTTGGCCCCGGTATCGACGGGAGAGGAATCCCGAGAGGCCCCCTAGCAACTCGCATGGGGACTGGCCTCTCCTAAGGCCACCAGGGCGGGTCCCTCAGGTCCCCGTCGTAACTCGAGAACACCTGCCACAACTCGAGAAATTCCTGGAAGTTCCCCCTTCCAGGCGAGATGAGGCCTATTTCCAATGAGGCGTCTGGAGACTAATGACACCTAACCTCTGGAACTTCGAAAGGGTCTTTCACACCCTTGCTGCAACTCAAGAAGTTCACCGCCACACCCGTCTCCACTCGAGAGGAAGCACGATGGTCCCGCCCACATCCAGAGGAGCCCCGTTTCCCCCTCGTAGCTCGAGAGAAGGGATCCTTTCCCTGCTTTCAACGGGAAAGAATTCCCGGCGTTCCCGTCGCATCTCAAGAGGAGGCACTCTCAACAGGAAAGGAGAGAGGAACTCCATGGTCGTACCACCATTCCAAGAGTCCCCCAGATGTCTCAGTCCATTCCAGAGGAACCTTTTTGCCCTGCACTGGCTCATCTTTCACGCCGAGGATCGACTCACACCACGGTGGCACGTGGGACAGCCCTGTGGGAATGCCTCGAGGGAAAACCACAGATCTTTTGATCCACACGATGGGAAGCGTAACATTGCTGCTACTGGCTGGAAGGAAAGCGCACGTGCATGCCCCCACTCGAGATGAGGCCTGTCTCCCCTGGCGAGACTCCAGAAGTACCCAAAGATCCATATCAGCCCCTGAAAGGAATCCTCGGTTTCGGCCCTAACTCCACACAAGGATTTTGGCCCCGGTATCGATGGGAGCGGAATCCCGAGAGGCCCCCTAGCAACTCGCATGGGGACTGGCCTCTCCTGAGGCCACCAGGGCGGGTCCCTCAGGTCCCCGTCGTAACTCGAGAACACCTGCCGCAACTCGAGAAAATCCAGGAAGTTCTCCTTTCCAGGCGAGATGAGGCCTATTTCCGATGAGGCGTCTGGAGACTAATGACACCTAACCTCTGGAACTTCGAAAGGGTCTTTCACACCCTTGCTGCAACTCAAGAAGTTCACCGCCATACCCGTCTCCACTCGAGAGGAAGCACGATGGTCCCGCCCACATCCAGAGGAGCCCCGTTTCCCCCTCGTAGCTCGAGATGAGGGATCCTTTCCCTGCTTTCAACGGGAAAGTATTCCCGGCGTTCCCTTCGCATCTCAAGAGGAGGCACTCTCAACAGGAAAGGCGAGAGGAACTCCAAGGTCGTACCACCATTCCAAGAGTCCCCCAGATGTCTCAGTCCATTCAAGAGGAACCTCTTTGCCCTGCACTGGCTCATCTTTCACGCCGAGGATCGACTCACACCACTGTGGCACGTGGGACAGCCCTGTGGGAAATCCTCGAGGGAAAGCCTCGAGGGAAAACCACAGATCGTTTGATTCACGCGACGGGAAGCGTGACATTGCTGCTACAGCCTTGAAGGAAAGCACACGTGCATGCCCCCACTCGAGACGAGGCCTGACTCCCCTGGGGAGACTCCAGAAGTACCCAAAGATACATGTCAGCCACTGAGAGGAATCCTCGGTTCCGGCCCTGACTCCACACAAGGTTTTTGGCCCCGGTATCGACGGGAGAGGAATCCCGAGAGGCCCCCTAGCAACTCGCATGGGGACTGGCCTCTCCTAAGGCCACCAGGGCGGGTCCCTCAGGTCCCCGTCGTAACTCGAGAACACCTGCCACAACTCGAGAAATTCCTGGAAGTTCCCCCTTCCAGGCGAGATGAGGCCTATTTCCAATGAGGCGTCTGGAGACTAATGACACCTAACCTCTGGAACTTCGAAAGGGTCTTTCACACCCTTGCTGCAACTCAAGAAGTTCACCGCCACACCCGTCTCCACTCGAGAGGAAGCACGATGGTCCCGCCCACATCCAGAGGAGCCCCGTTTCCCCCTCGTAGCTCGAGATGAGGGATCCTTTCCCTGCTTTCAACGGGAAAGAATTCCGGGCGTTCTCGTCGCATCTCAAGAGGAGGCACTCTCAACAGGAAAGGCGAGAGGAACTCCATGGTCGTACCACCATTCCAAGAGTCCCCCAGATGTCTCAGTCCATTCCAGAGGAACCTCTTTGCCCTGCACTGGCTCATCTTTCACGCCGAGGATCGACTCACACCACGGTGGCACGTGGGACAGCCCTGTGGGAAAGCCTCGAGGGAAAGCCTCGAGGGAAAACCACAGATCCTTTGATCCACGCGATGGGAAGCTTGACATTGCTGCTACAGCCTGGAAGGAAAGCGCACGTGCATGCCCCCACTCGAGATGAGGCCTCTCTCCCCTGGCGAGACTCCAGAAGTACCCAAAGATCCATATCAGCCCGTGAGAGGAATCCTCGGTTCCGGCCCTGACTCCACACAAGGTTTTTTGCCCGGGTATCGACGGGAGAGGAATCCCGAGAGGCCCCCTAGCAACTCGCATGGGGACTGGCCTCTCCTGAGGCCACCAGGGCGGGTCCCTGAGGTCCCCGTCGTAACTCGAGAACACCTGCCGCAACTCGAGAAAATCCAGGAAGTTCTCCCTTCCAGGCGAGATGAGGCCTATTTCCGATGAGGCGTCTGGAGACTAATGACATCTAACCTCTGGAACTTCGAAAGGGTCTTTCACACCCTTGCTGTAACTCAAGAAGTTCACCGCCATACCCGTCTCCACTCGAGAGGAAGCATGATCGTCCCGCCCACATCCAGAGGAGCCCCCTTTCCCCCTCGTAGCTCGAGATGAGGAATCCTTTCCCTGCTTTCAATGGGAAAGAATTCCCGGGGTTCCCGTCGCATCTCAAGCGGAGGCACTCTCAACAGGAAAGGCGAGAGGAACTCCATGGTCGTACCACCATTCCAAGAGTCCCCCAGATGTCTCAGTCCATTCCAGAGGAAGCTCTTTGCCCTGCACTGGCTCATCTTTCACGCCGAGGATCGACTCACACCACGGTGGCACGTGGGACAGCCCTGTGGGAAAGCCTCGAGGGAAAGCCTTAAGGGAAAACCACAGATCCTTTGATCCACGCCACGGGAAGCGTGACATTGCTGCTACAGCCTGGAAGGAAAGTGCACGTGCATGCCCCGACTCGAGACGAGGCCTCACTCCCCTGGGGAGTCTCCAGAAGTACCCAAAGATACATGTCAGCCCCTGAGAGGAATCCTCGGTTACGGCCCTGACTCCACACAAGGTTTTTGGCCCCGGTATCGACGGGAGAGGAATCCCGAGAGGCCCCCTAGCAACTCGCATGGGGACTGGCCTCTCCTGAGGCCACCAGGGCGGGTCCCTCAGGTCCCCGTCGTAACTCGAGAACACCTGCCGCAACTCGAGAAAATCCAGGAAGTTCTCCCTTCCAGGCGAGATGAGGCCTATTTCCGATGAGGCCTCTGGAGACTAATGACACCTAACCTCTGGAACTTCGAAAGGGTCTTTCACACCCTTGCTGCAACTCAAGAAGTTCACCGCCATACCCGTCTCCACTCGAGAGGAAGCACGATGGTCCCGCCCACATCCAGAGGTGCCCCGTTTCCCCCTCGTAGCTCGAGATGAGGGATCCTTTCCCTGCTTTCAACGGGAAAGTATTCCCGGCGTTTCCTTCGCATCTCAAGAGGAGGCACTCTCAACAGGAAAGGCGAGAGGAACTCCAAGGTCGTACCACCATTCCAAGAGTCCCCCAGATGTCTCAGTCCATTCAAGAGGAACCTCTTTGCCCTGCACTGGCTCATCTTTCACGCCGAGGATCGACTCACACCACTGTGGCACGTGGGACAGCCCTGTGGGAAAGCCTCGAGGGAAAGCCTCGAGGGAAAACCACAGATCGTTTGATTCACGCGACGGGAAGCGTGACATTGCTGCTACAGCCTTGAAGGAAAGCACACGTGCATGCCCCCACTCGAGACGAGGCCTGACTCCCCTGGGGAGACTCCAGAAGTACCCAAAGATACATGTCAGCCACTGAGAGGAATCCTCGGTTCCGGCCCTGACTCCACACAAGGTTTTTGGCCCCGGTATCGACGGGAGAGGAATCCCGAGAGGCCCCCTAGCAACTCGCATGGGGACTGGCCTCTCCTAAGGCCACCAGGGCGGGTCCCTCAGGTCCCCGTCGTAACTCGAGAACACCTGCCACAACTCGAGAAATTCCTGGAAGTTCCCCCTTCCAGGCGAGATGTGGCCTATTTCCAATGAGGCGTCTGGAGACTAATGACACCTAACCTCTGGAACTTCGAAAGGGTCTTTCACACCCTTGCTGCAACTCAAGAAGTTCACCGCCACACCCGTCTCCACTCGAGAGGAAGCACGATGGTCCCGCCCACATCCAGAGGAGCCCCGTTTCCCCCTCGTAGCTCGAGATGAGGGATCCTTTCCCTGCTTTCAACGGGAAAGAATTCCGGGCGTTCTCGTCGCATCTCAAGAGGAGGCACTCTCAACAGGAAAGGCGAGAGGAACTCCATGGTCGTACCACCATTCCAAGAGTCCCCCAGATGTCTCAGTCCATTCCAGAGGAACCTCTTTGCCCTGCACTGGCTCATCTTTCACGCCGAGGATCGACTCACACCACGGTGGCACGTGGGACAGCCCTGTGGGAAATCCTCGAGGGAAAGCCTCGAGGGAAAACCACAGATCCTTTGATCCACGCGATGGGAAGCTTGACATTGCTGCTACAGCCTGGAAGGAAAGCGCACGTGCATGCCCCCACTCGAGATGAGGCCTCTCTCCCCTGGCGAGACTCCAGAAGTACCCAAAGATCCATATCAGCCCGTGAGAGGAATCCTCGGTTCCGGCCCTGACTCCACACAAGGTTTTTTGCCCGGGTATCGACGGGAGAGGAATCCCGAGAGGCCCCCTAGCAACTCGCATGGGGACTGGCCTCTCCTGAGGCCACCAGGGCGGGTCCCTGAGGTCCCCGTCGTAACTCGAGAACACCTGCCGCAACTCGAGAAAATCCAGGAAGTTCTCCCTTCCAGGCGAGATGAGGCCTATTTCCGATGAGGCGTCTGGAGACTAATGACATCTAACCTCTGGAACTTCGAAAGGGTCTTTCACACCCTTGCTGTAACTCAAGAAGTTCACCGCCATACCCGTCTCCACTCGAGAGGAAGCATGATCGTCCCGCCCACATCCAGAGGAGCCCCCTTTCCCCCTCGTAGCTCGAGATGAGGAATCCTTTCCCTGCTTTCAATGGGAAAGAATTCCCGGGGTTCCCGTCGCATCTCAAGCGGAGGCACTCTCAACAGGAAAGGCGAGAGGAACTCCATGGTCGTACCACCATTCCAAGAGTCCCCCAGATGTCTCAGTCCATTCCAGAGGAAGCTCTTTGCCCTGCACTGGCTCATCTTTCACGCCGAGGATCGACTCACACCACGGTGGCACGTGGGACAGCCCTGTGGGAAAGCCTCGAGGGAAAGCCTTAAGGGAAAACCACAGATCCTTTGATCCACGCCACGGGAAGCGGGACATTGCTGCTACAGCCTGGAAGGAAAGTGCACGTGCATGCCCCGACTCGAGACGAGGCCTCACTCCCCTGGGGAGTCTCCAGAAGTACCCAAAGATACATGTCAGCCCCTGAGAGGAATCCTCGGTTACGGCCCTGACTCCACACAAGGTTTTTGGCCCCGGTATCGACGGGAGAGGAATCCCGAGAGGCCCCCTAGCAACTCGCATGGGGACTGGCCTCTCCTGAGGCCACCAGGGCGGGTCACTGAGGTCCCCTTCGTAACTCGAGAACACCTGCCGCAACTCGAGATATTCCAGGAAGTTCCCCCTTCCAGGCGAGATGAGGCCTATTTCCGATGAGGCGTCTGGAGACTAATGACACCTAACCTCTGGAACTTCGAATGGGTCTTTCACACCCTTGCTGCAACTCAAGAAGTTCACCGCCATACCCGTCTCCACTCGAGAGGAAGCACGATCGTCCCGCCCACATCCAGAGAAGCCCCCTTTCCCCCTCGTAGCTCGAGATGAGGGATCCTTTCCCTGCTTTCAACGGGAAAGAATTCCCGGCGTTCCCGTTGCATCTCAAGAGGAGGCACTCTCAACAGGAAAGGCGAGAGGAACTCCATGGTCGTACCACCATTCCAAGAGTCCCCCAGATGTCTCAGTCCATTCCAGAGGAAGCTCTTTGCCCTGCACTGGCTCATCTTTCACGCCGAGGATCGACTCACACCACGGTGGCACGTGGGACAGCCCTGTGGGAAAGCCTCGAGGGAAAGCCTCGAGGGAAAACCACAGATCCTTTGATCCACGAGACGGGAAGCGTTACATTGCTGCTACAGCCTGGAAGGAAAGTGCACGTGCATGCCCCGACTCGAGACGAGGCCTGACTCCCCTGAGGAGACTCCAGAAGTACCCAAAGATCCATGTCAGCCCCTGAGAGGAATCCTCGGTTCAGGCCCTGACTCCACACAAGGTTTTTGGCCCCGGTATTGACGGGAGAGGAATCCCGAGAGGCCCCCTAGCAACTCGCATGGGGACTGGCCTCTCCTGAGGCCACCAGGGCGGGTCCCTGAGGTCCCCGTCGTAACTCGAGAACACCTGCCACAACTCGAGAAATTCCAGGAAGTTCCCCCTTCCAGGCGAGATGAGGCCTATTTCCGATGAGGCGTCTGGAGACTAATGACACCTAACCTCTGGAACTTCGAAAGGGTCTTTCACACCCTTGCTGCAACTCAAGAAGTTCACCGCCACACCCGACTCCACTCGAGAGGAAGCACGATGGTCCCGCCCACATCCAGAGGAGCCCCGTTTCCCCCTCCTAGCTCGAGATGAGCGATCCTTTCCCTGCTTTCAACGGGAAAGAATTCCCGGCGTTCCCGTCGCATCTCAAGAGGAGGCACTCTCAACAGGAAAGGCGAGAGGAACTCCATGGTCGTACCACCATTCCAAGAGTCCCCCAGATGTCTCAGTCCATTCCAGAGGAACCTCTTTGCCCTGCACTGGCTCATCTTTCACGCCGAGGATCGACTCACACCACGGTGGCACGTGGGACAGCCCTGTGGGAAAGCCTCGAGGGAAAGCCTCGAGGGAAAACCACAGATCCTTTGATCCACGCGATGGGAAGCGTGACATTGCTGCTACAGCCTGGAAGGAAAGCGCACGTGCATGCCCCCACTCGAGATGAGGCCTGTCTCCCCTGGCGAGACTCCAGAAGTACCCAAAGATCCATATCAGCCAGTGAGAAGAATCCTCGGTTCCGGCCCTGACTCCACACAAGGTTTTTGGCCCGGGTATCGATGGGAGAGGAATCCCGAGAGGCCCCCTAGCAACTCGCATGGGGACTGGCCTCTCCTGAGGCCACCAGGGCCGGTCCCTGAGGTCCCCGTCGTAACTCGAGAACACCTGCCGCAACTCGAGAAAATCCAGGAAGTTCTCCCTTCCAGGCGAGATGAGGCCTATTTCCGATGAGGCGTCTGGAGACTAATGACACCTAACCTCTGGAACTTCGAAAGGGTCTTTCACACCCTTGTTGCAACTCAAGAAGTTCACCGCCATACCCGTCTCCACTCGAGAGGAAGCACGATCGTCCCGCCCACATCCAGAGGAGCCCCCTTTCCCCCTCGTAGCTCGAGATGAGGAATCCTTTCCCTGCTTTCAATGGGAAAGAATTCCCGGCGTTCCCGCCGCATTTCAAGCGGAGGCACTCTCAACAGGAAAGGCGAGAGGAACTCCATGGTCGTACCACCAATCCAAGAGTCCCCCAGATGTCTCAGTCCATTCCAGAGGAACCTCTTTGCCCTGCACTGGCTCATCTTTCACGCCGAGGATCGACTCACACCACGGTGGCACGTGGGACAGCCCTGTGGGAAAGCCTCGAGGGAAAGCTTCGAGGGAAAACCACAGATCCTTTGATCCACGCCACGGGAAGCGTGACATTGCTGCTACAGCCTGGAAGGAAAGTGCACGTGCATGCCCCGACTGGAGACGAGGCCTGACTCCCCTGGGGAGACTCCAGAAGTACCCAAAGATCCATGTCAGCCCCTGAGAGGAATCCTCGGTTACGGCCCTGACTCCACACAAGGTTTTTGGCCCCGGTATCGACGGGAGAGGAATCCAGAGAGGCCCCCTAGCAGCTCGCATGGGGACTGGCCTCTCCTGAGGCCACCAGGGCGGTTCCCTGAGGTCCCCGTCTTAACTCGAGAACACCTGCCGCAACTCGAGATATTCCAGGAAGTTCCCCCTTCCAGGCGAGATGAGGCCTATTACCGATGAGGCGTCTGGAGACTAATGACACCTAACCTCTGGAACTTCGAAAGGGTCTTTCACACCCTTGCTGCAACTCAAGAAGTTCACCGCCATACCCGGCTCCACTCGAGAGGAAGCACGATCGTCCCGCCCACATCCAGAGGAGCCCCCTTTCCCCCTCGTAGCTCGAGATGAGGAATCCTTTCCCTGCTTTCAATGGGAAAGAATTCCCGGCGTTCCCGTCGCATTTCAAGCGGAGGTACTCTCAACAGGAAAGGCGAGAGGAACTCCATGGTCGTACCACCATTCCAAGAGTCCCCCAGATGTCTTAGTCCATTCCAGAGGAAGCTCTTTGCCCTGCACTGGCTCATCTTTCACGCCGAGGATCGACTCACACCACGGTGGCACGTGGGACAGCCCTGTGGGAAAGCCTCGAGGGAAAGCCTCGAGGGAAAACCACAGATCCTTTGATCCACGCCACGGGAAGCGTGACATTGCTGCTACAGCCTGGAAGGAAAGTGCACGTGCATGCCCCGACTCGAGACGAGGCCTGACTCCCCTGGGGAGACTCCAGAAGTACCCAAAGATCCATGTCAGCCCCTGAGAGGTCTCCTCGGTTACGGCCCTGACTCCACACAAGGTTTTTGGCCCCGGTATCGATGGGAGAGGAATCCCGAGAGGCCCCCTAGCAACTCGCATGGGGACTGGCCTCTCCTGAGGCCACCAGGGCGGGTCCCTGAGGTCCCCGTCTTAACTCGAGAACACCTGCCGCAACTCGAGATATTCCAGGAAGTTCCCCCTTCCAGGCGAGATGAGGCCTATTTCCGATGAGGCGTCTGGAGACTAATGACACCTAACCTCTGGAACTTCGAAAGGGTCTTTAACACCCTTGCTGCAACTCAAGAAGTTCACCGCCATACCCGGCTCCACTCGAGAGGAAGCACGATGGTCCCGCCCACATCCAGAGGAGCCCCCTTTCCCCCTCGTAGCTCGAGATGAGGAATCCTTTCCCTGCTTTCAATGGGAAAGAATTCCCGGCGTTCCCGTAGCATCTCAAGCGGAGGCACTCTCAACAGTAATGGCGAGAGGAAATCCATGGTCGTACCACCATTCCAAGAGTCCCCCAGATGTCTCAGTCCATTCCAGAGGAAGCTCTTTGCCCTGCACTGGCTCATCTTTCACGCCGAGGATCGACTCACACCACGGTGGCACGTGGGACAGCCCTGTGGGAAAGCCTCGAGGGAAAGCCTCGAGGGAAAACCACAGATCCTTTGATCCACGCGATGGGAAGCGTGACATTGCTGTTACAGCCTGGAAGGAAAGCGCACGTGCATGCCCCCACTCGAGACGAGGCCTGACTCCCATGGGGAGACTCCAGAAGGACCCAAAGATCCATGTCAGCCCCTGAGAGGAATCCTCGGTTCCGGCCCTGACTCCACACAAGGTTTTTGGCCCCGGTATCGACGGGAGAGGAATCCCGAGAGGCCCCCTAGCAACTCGCATGGGGACTGGCCTCTCCTGAGGCCACCAGGGCGGGTCCCTGAGGTCCCCGTCGTAACTCGAGAACACCTGCCGCAACTCGAGAAAATCCAGGAAGTTCTCCCTTCCAGGCGAGATGAGGCCTATTTCCGATGAGGCGTCTGGAGACTAATGACACCTAACCTCTGGAACTTCGAAAGGGTCTTTCACACCCTTGCTGCAACTCAAGAAGTTCACCGCCATACCCGTCTCCACTCGAGAGGAAGCACGATAGTCCCGCCCACATCCAGAGGAGCCCCGTTTCCCCCTCGTAGCTCGAGATGAGGGATCCTTTCCCTGCTTTCAACGGGAAAGAATTCCCGGCGTTGCCGTCGCATCTCAAGAGGAGGCACTCTCAACAGGAAAGGCGAGAGGAACTCCATGGTCGTACCACCATTCCAAGAGTCCCCCAGATGTCTCAGTCCATTCCAGAGGAACCTCTTTGCCCTGCACTGGCTCATCTTTCACGCCGAGGATCGACTCACACCACGGTGGCACGTGGGACAGCCCTGTGGGAAAGCCTCGAGGGAAAGCCTCGAGGGAAAACCACAAATCCTTTGATCCACGCGATGGGAAGCGTGACATTGCTGCTACAGCCTGGAAGGAAAGCGCACGTGCATGCCCCCACTCGAGATGAGGCCTGTCTCCCCTGGCGAGACTCCAGAAGTACCCAAAGATCCATATCAGCCCGTGAGAGGAATCCTCGGTTCCGGCCCTGACTCCACACAAGGTTTTTGGCCCCGGTATCGACGGGAGAGGAATCCCGAGAGGCCCCCTAGCAAGTCGCATGGGGACTGGCCTCTCCTGAGGCCACCAGGGCGGGTCCCTGAGGTCCCCGTCGTAACTCGAGAACACCTGCCGCAACTCGAGAAAATCCAGGAAGTTCTCCCTTCCAGGCGAGATGAGGCCTATTTCCGATCAGGCGTCTGGAGACTAATGACACCTAACTTCTGGAACTTCGAAAGGGTCTTTCACACCCTTGCTGCAACTCAAGAAGTTCACCGCCATACCCGTCTCCACTCGAGAGGAAGCACGATGGTCACGCCCACATCCAGAGGAGCCCCGTTTCCCCCTCGTAGCTCGAGATGAGGGATCCTTTCCCTGCTTTCAACGGGAAAGAATTCCCGGTGTTCCCGTCCCATCTCAAGAGGAGGCACTCTCAACAGCAAAGGCGAGAGGAACTCCATGGTCGAACCACCATTCCAAGAGTCCTCCAGATGTCTCAGTCCATTCCAGAGGAACCTCTTTGCCCTGCACTGGCTCATCTTTCACGCCGAGGATTGACTCACACCACGGTGGCACGTGGGACAGCCCTGTGGGAAAGCCTCGAGGGAAAGCCTCGAGGGAAAACCACAGATCCTTTGATCCACGCGACGGGAAGCGTGACATTGCTGCTACAGCCTGGAAGGAAAGCGCACGTGCATGCCCCCACTCGAGACGCGGCCTGACTCCACTGGGGAGACTCCAGAAGTACCCAAAGATCCATGTCAGCCCCTGAGAGGAATCGTCGGTTCCGGCCCTGACTCCACACAAGATTTTTGGCCCCGGTATCGACGGGAGAGGAATCCCGTGAGGCCCCGTAGCAACTCGCATGGGGACTGGCCTCTCCTGAGGCCACCAGGGCGGGTCCCTGAGGTCCCCGTCGTAACTCGAGAACACCTGCCGCAACTCGAGAAAATCCAGGAAGTTCTCCCTTCCAGGCGAGATGAGGCCTATTTCCGATGAGGCCTCTGGAGACTAATGACACCAAACCTCTGGAACTTCGAAAGGGTCTTTCACACCCTTGCTGCAACTCAAGAAGTTCATCGCCATACCCGTCTCCACTCGAGAGGAAGCACGATGGTCCCGCCCACATCCAGAGGAGCCCCGTTTCCCCCTCGGAGCTCGAGATGAGGGATCCTTTCCCTGCTTTCAACGGGAAAGAATTCCCGGCGTTCCCGTCGCATCTCAAGAGGAGGCACTCTCAACAGGAAAGGCGAGAGGAACTCCATGGTCGTACCACCATTCCAAGAGTCCCCCAGATGTCTCAGTCCATTCCAGAGGAATCTCTTTGCCCTGCACTGGCTCATCTTTCACGCCGAGGATCGACTCACAACACGGTGGCACGTGGGACAGCCCTGTGGGAAAGCCTCGAGGGAAAGCCTCGAGGGAAAACCACAGATCCTTTGATCCACGCGACGGGAAGCGTGACATTGCTGCTACAACCTGGAAGGAAAGCGCACGTGCATGCCCCCACTCGAGACGAGGCCTGACTCCCCTGGGGAGACTCCAGAAGTACCCAAAGATCCATGTCAGCCCCTGAGAGGAATCCTCGGTTCCGGCCCTGACTCCACACAAGCTTTTTGGCCCCGGTATCGACGGGAGAGGAATCCCGAGAGGCCCCCTAGCAACTCGCATGGGGACTGGCCTCTCCTGAGGCCACCAGGGCCGGTCCCTGAGGTCCCCGTCGTAACTCGAGAACACCTGCCGCAACTCGAGAAAATCCAGGAAGTTCTCCCTTCCAGGCGAGATGAGGCCTATTTCCGATGAGGCGTCTGGAGACTAATGACACCTAACCTCTGGAACTTTGAAAGGGTCTTTCACACCCTTGCTGCAACTCAAGAAGTTCTCCGCCATACCCGTCTCCATTCGAGAGGAAGCACGATGGTCCCGCCCACATCCAGAGGAGCCCCGTTTCCCCCTCGGTGCTCGAGATGAGGGATCCTTTCCCTGCTTTCAACGGGAAAGAATTCCCGGCGTTCCCGTCGCATCTCAAGAGGAGGCACTCTCAACAGGAAAGGCGAGAGGAACTCCATGGTCGTACCACCATTCCAAGAGTCCCCCAGATGTCTCAGACCATTCCAGAGGAACCTCTTTGCCCTGCACTGGCTCATCTTTCATGCCGAGGATCGACTCACACCACGGTGGCACGTGGGACAGCCCTGTGGGAAAGCCTCGAGGGAAAGCCTCGAGGGAAAACCACAGATCCTTTGATCCACGCGACGGGAAGCGTGACATTGCTGCTACAGCCTGGAAGGAAAGCGCACGTGCATGCCCCCACTCGAGACGAGGCCTGACTCCACTGGGGAGACTCCAGAAGTACCCAAAGATCCATGTCAGCCCCTGAGAGGAATCCTCGGTTCCGGCCCTGACTCCACACAAGGTTTTTGGCCCCGGTATCGACGGGAGAGGAATCCCGAGAGGCCCCGTAGCAACTCGCATGGGGACTGGCCTCTCCTGAGGCCACCAGGGCGGGTCCCTGAGGTCCCCGTCGTAACTCGAGAACACCTGCCGCAACTCGAGAAAATCCAGGAAGTTCTCCCTTCCAGGCGAGATGAGGCCTATTTCCGATGAGGCCTCTGGAGACTAATGACACCAAACCTCTGGAACTTCGAAAGGGTCTTTCACACCCTTGCTGCAACTCAAGAAGTTCACCGCCATACCCGTCTCCACTCGAGAGGAAGCACGATGGTCCCGCCCACATCCAGAGGAGCCCCGTTTCCCCCTCGGAGCTCGAGATGAGGGATCCTTTCCCTGCTTTCAACGGGAAAGAATTCCCGGCGTTCCCGTCGCATCTCAAGAGGAGGCACTCTCAACAGGAAAGGCGAGAGGAACTCCATGGTCGTATACTATTCCAAGAGTCCCCCAGATGTCTCAGTCCATTGCAGAGGAACCTCTTTGCCCTGCACTGGCTCATCTTTCACGCCGAGGATCGACTCACACCACGGTCGCACGTGGGACAGCCCTGTGGGAAAGCCTCGAGGGAAAGCCTCGAGGGAAAACCACAGATCCTTTGATCCACGCGACGGGAAGCGTGACATTGCTCCTAAAGCCTGGAAGGAAAGCGCACGTGCATGCCCGCACTCGAGACGAGGCCTGACTCCCCTGGGGAGACTCCAGAAGTACCCAAAGATCCATGTCAGCCCCTGAGAGGAATCCTCGGTTCCGGCCCTGACTCCACACAAGGTTTTTGGCCCCGGTATCGACGGGAGAGGAATCCCGAGAGGCCCCCTAACAACTCGCATGGGGACTGGCCTCTCCTGAGGCCACCAGGGCGGGTCCCTGAGGTCCCCGTCGTAACTCCAGAACACCTGCCGCAACTCGAGAAAATCCAGGAAGTTCTCCCTTCCAGGCGAGATGAGGCCTATTTCCGATGAGGCGTCTGGAGACTAATGACACCTAACCTCTGGAACTTCCAAAGGGTCTTTCACACCCTTGCTGCAACTCAAGAAGTTCACCGCCATACCCGTCTCCACTCGAGAGGAAGCACGATGGTCCCGCCCACATCCAGAGGAGCCCCGTTTCCCCCTCGTAGCTCGAGATGAGGGATCCTTTCCCTGCTTTCAACGGGAAAGAATTCCCGGCGTTCCCGTCGCATCTCAAGAGGAGGCACTCTCAACAGGAAAGGCGAGAGGAACTCCATGGTCGTACCACCATTCCAAGAGTCCCCCAGATGTCTCAGTCCATTCCAGAGGAACCTCTTTGCCCTGCACTGGCTCATTTTTCACGCCGAGAATCGACTCACACCACGGTGTCACATGGGACAGCCCTGTGGGAAAGCCTCGAGGGAACGCCTCGAGGGAAAACCGCAGATCATTTGATCCACGCGACGGGAAGCGTGACATTGCTGCTACAGCCTGGAAGGAAAGTGCACGTGCATGCCCCCACTCGAGACGAGGCCTGACTCCCCTGGGGAGACTCCAGAAGTACCCAAAGATCCATGTCAGCCCCTGAGAGGAATCCTCGGTTCCGGCCCTGACTCCACACAAGGTTTTTGGCCCCGGTATCGACGGGAGAGGAATCCCGAGAGGCCCCCTAGCAACTCGCATAGGGACTGGCCTCTCCTGAGGCCACCAGGGCGGGTCCCTGAGGTCCCCGTCGTAACTCGAGAACACCTGCCGCAACTCGAGAAAATCCAGGAAGTTCTCCCTTCCAGGCGAGATGAGGCCTATTTCCGATGAGGCGTCTGGAGACTAATGACACCTTACCTCTGGAACTTCGAAAGGGTCTTTCACAGCCTTGCTGCAACTCAAGAAGTTCACCACCATACCCTGCCGGAAGCCAGTGTGAGAAATCCCGCCCGTGACAAGGTCATGAGGAAGGAAGCTGACATACGCAAGGCGTGCTCAGACTTCAGGGACCCCTCTGGATATTCCTAAGCATGTACCCCAGCAAAAATCTGCTGGCTTTTGTGCTCTGCTTTTCCACTTTTCTGATATTCTCTGGAAAAAAGTCAATTCAGGGTTTTAGTCTTCTGCATTTGAAAGGGATGTTTCAGTTAAACCCCTCTGATAGCTCTCTAGTCTGCCTAACAGGTTCCCCAGACCTCTTACAGCTTGTGAATTGCTTACAGCCCCCCAACCGCGAGAGGCACAAAGCTTACAGCTTGTGAATTGCTTACAGCCCCCCAACCGCGGGAGACACAAAGCTTAAAAGCATCTTAAAGATACAGAGCCTTTTCTAAAGAGTTAAAAATTATATTGGTAGAGGGTTTTCACTGTTGACTCAAGGATTGCTGCCAGACCTCCTTATTCTTTATCTTTTAGGCACCTGGAAGGATGTTAATGTAAGCAGGATGTAGAAAAAGATACATAGTAGTTTTGATGTTAGCAACACTAGACTTTTGAGTTAATTGCTTCTCTTTTGCTATAAATCACTGCACTCCCTCTACTTGTTATAAGTTGCTGTATCCTTGCTGTCTAAGAATGTAACTTTCTTTAGTGCTTTCCGAGAGTGGCACCAGACCTTGGGAAGATCAACACAAATAAGTCTTGTGGTTGACAAACCCTTATCAGAAAAAAGGCTGTAAAATGTTAATTGGCCCTTTTGGTTGGAAGATGATGTAAATTACCTAAGACTTGTGTATACAATTAGGTATGCAGAGAGAAAAGCCTGGTTTTGATAAGAGTCTGGACTGCTAACGCTGCATAACTTTGTGTTACCCATTGATCTCCATGTTTTATCAAAAGTATAAAAGGCCTTCTGAACAATAAAGGACGGGACCAGATTCTCAGACCAGTTTCTCGGACTAGTCTCGGCCTGGTTTCTTGGGAATCTGGCTCCCCCCGTGTCTCTCTCTCTCTCTCTTTTTCTCTCCCTTTTCTTCCCTCTGCTCTTTACTTTAATTTCAGGCTGAATTTCCATCTGGGGCGCGGAGGCTCGCCAGGTCTACTTATTTGCCCTGGTTATTAAGATCCGCGAGAAAGGGAGCTTAAGGCGAGGCACCCTTAGATATTCAAGCGGGCACCGGTGGCCCAACGTAGATGGTGCAAATTCCTTGTCTGGAATTTTATTGGTCTTCCGCGTAAACCAAGCTATTCAGCCCTCTTTCTCCACTTAATCTTCCTACTGCACTACAGTTTCTTAATCTAATCTTATATTAATAAATAAACAAGTCTTTCCACGCCAACGCCGTCCACCCTTCGAATTCCCTGGATCCACCGGGGCTGGACCCCGGCAAGTGGCGCCCGGAACAGGCTATTCGAAGGTAGGTTCCTCGGAGCAAAAGCTCCCCCCGGAGCACTCTCTGTAGCTCCCCCCGGAGCACTCTCTGTTGCTCCCCCCGGAGCACTCTCTGTTGCTCCCCCCCGGAGTGACTTAATCACTCCCCCCGGAGTACTTTCGGGTACTCCCCCAGTGTTGAGTGTTCGGGACGGCTAGGACCCCACTCAGGGTGCCGCGGACCCCCCTGTAGGATAGACAGGGTGAGGAGGAGTGGGAAGTGTTCAAGGGTTTAAGAGAAACCTGGTGCTCTAGAGGTTGAAAAGAAACCTGCTATCTTAGGGTTGAAAACAAAACCCCCCTCGCCAAAGGTAAAACCTTTTTGTTGAGGTAGACTTTTCTATAAGACTTAATTTTCTGACATGGGTAACAGTGAATCAAAAGAAAGACAGCTTTTTACAGGAGTAATCTTGCAGTTACTAACTAAACGAGGAATTAAAGTTAAAAAATCCAATATTCATTCATTTTTTTTCCTTTGTACAAGAACAGTGTCCCTGGTTTCCAGAAGAAGGCACTGTTAACTTAGACACCTGGGAGAGAGTAGGAAAACAACTAAAAACTTACCATGCTGAACATGGCTCACAAAAGGTGCCTACTGACGCCTTTTCCTTATGGAATATAATTAGGGACGCTCTAGACCCTGCCCCTGAATCTGAAAAGGTACATCTTAAAGAGGAAAGTGCAGAGAAAAAGGTATCTATCGAAGAGGAGAGTGATGAAAAGGAGGCTACACCTAACTATCGGCAGTTGAGTCAAATGATAGCTGCAATGACTGCCCAAGAAAAGGTAATAGATAGAGATGACAAAAAGAGCAGCTTTCAGATGAGGAAGATTTGGAAGAGGAAGTAAGTCAAGATCATTCTGATGAGGACTGGTCTTTATTAAATAAAGATGCTCCAAGGAGTTTAAGAGAAACTTCTCCAATTAGATTATCTGCTCCAAAGAGCTTAATAAAAACTTCCCCAACCAGACCACCTGCTTCCACAAATTCAAGAGAAATTTCCTTAATTAAGCCTTCTGCTTCCAGAGGCTCAAGACAAATGTCCCCCATCAGATTATATGCACCTGAGAGTTTAAGGCCAGATTCCCCAGATAAAACATCCGTAAGACCTAAACACAGAACGGATAAAAAATTCCCAAAGTACGAAGAAAGTGACATAGGACACCCCTTGCCCCCCCCCCCCCTATAAGGGTGAGGGGCCTCCACTAGAAGCTCCCCGAAGAAGAGTTTTCTCTAGCCCAGATGATGAACTTGATCCCCACCTTGAGGCTTGTTTCCCCATAATATTTGGTGGAAGTGGTGGGAGAACAGCCCCCCACTGGGAACCCATTCCAATGAAAATGATTAAAGAACTCAAACAGGCTTGTGCTTTGTATGGGCCTAAAGCCCCGTACACTGTATCATTGGTGGAAGCTTTAGCGGGCAGATGGATGACACCCCATGACTGGAAGACAGTCGCTAAAGCTTGTCTGTCTGGAGGTCAATATGTACTTTGGAGAACTGAATATGAAGATCTAGCCCAAAAACAGGCTGATGCTAACCAAAAATATGGCCCAAGATATATTATAAAAAATATGTTGGCAGGGACTAATGATTTTGGAACACTTAGAGATCAAATGGGATTAGATAAAACCACTTTAGATCAAGTAACCGCCTGCGCCCTTGGGGCTTGGCGTTTGTTGCCTGAAGGGAAAGAATCTACCTCTTCCTTCTCAAATGTTAAACAAAAACCAGAAGAGCCATATGAAGACTTTATATCAAGACTTGCAGAGGCAGTCAACAGAGTAATTTCCAACACTGAGGCAGCTAGTATATTGA
This sequence comes from Capricornis sumatraensis, assembly GCF_032405125.1. Taxonomy (NCBI): domain Eukaryota; kingdom Metazoa; phylum Chordata; class Mammalia; order Artiodactyla; family Bovidae; genus Capricornis; species Capricornis sumatraensis. The sequence continues at coordinate 1,102,933 of NW_027184627.1, forward strand.
TAAAACAACTGGCATTTGAAAATGCTAATTCTACCTGCCAGGCCATTTTACGTCCTATTAAGAAAACTGGGGAAATAATAGATTATATCAGGCAATGTGCAGATGTAGGACCAGCGATGATGCAGGGCGTTGCCATAGCTGCAGCCATAAAGGGAAATTCTTACCAGCAGGCAGTACAGTCCTTTTTTACAAATAGAAATAACCCGTCAAAGAGTCATTCCAGTAGTCCAGGCCAGAATATTGGTTTATCCAAGGCCTGCTTCTCTTGCGGACGGGAAGGGCACCTTATGCGAGCTTGTCCCCAAAAAGCAGCCGGTTCTTCTCTGCCGAATTCTCCCTCCCCGGCTGTGCCTACTAATCTCCCTAGATCTCTCTGCCCTCGTTGTCAAAAAGGATATCACTGGGCAAAAGAATGTAGGTCACAATTCCATAGAAATGGAGCCTTTTTGGGCCCCGACCAGCAGTCGGGAAACGGATTGAGGGGCCAGCCTCAGGCCCCGACAACAATTGGGGCAGCCTCACTGAACCCATTCATTCCCTTCGTCCCATCGCAGAACTCATCAGAGCAACCCCAGGCAGTGCAGGACTGGACCTCAGTTCCACCACCTCAGCAATATTAACACCAGATAGCCCCACTGTAAAAATACCTACAGGAGTTAAAGGCCCATTACCAACAGGTTTAGTAGGAATTATACTAGGCAGAAGTTCCTTAGCTATGCAAGGTCTCACAATCATCCCTGGAGTAATTGACTCAGATTATACAGGAGAAATCCAGATAATGATTTCACCCCCAACTAAAACTTTCCAAATACATCAGGGACAAAGAATAGCCCAACTTTTGCTTTTGCCTTACCACACTGCAATTGGGCGCACAGCTACTCAAAATGAAAGGCAGGATAAAGGATTTGGGTCTAGTGATATGGTTTTTTGGATAACAGAAATTACTCAGAAACGTCCTATGAAGACTATCCTGATTAATGGCAAGTCTATTGTGGGGTTATTAGACACAGGAGCAGATGTTTCTTGCATTTCAGGAAAAGACTGGCCCAGCTCCTGGCCCACACATACTACTGAAAATAACTTGGTGGGGATAGGAAGAGCCCCCACAATAGCCAAAAGTGCAAAAATTTTAGATTGGCAATTTGAGGATACCCGTGGAACTTTCCAACCTTATGTCGTTCCTTCGCTCCCCCTTACCCTGTGGGGGAGGGACGTGCTATCTCAAATGGGAGTGTTACTTTTTAGCCCTGATGATAAAGTGACCTCTCAGATGTTGCAGATGGGCTATGATCCATCAAAAGGATTGGGTAAACAACAGACAGGAATAATTGAGCCAATTTGCCCAACTCCTCGCAAGCTACGTGCTGGATTGGGATATCCAAATTTATAATTGAGGCCATTGTTTTTGCTGCCGACCCCATCACATGGAAATCTCAAGATCCGGTGTGGGTAGAACAGTGGCCTCTGCATAAGGAAAAATTATTGGCAGCTAAAGCATTAATCTTTGAACAATTAGAATTGGGACATATTGAGCCCTCCAATAGCCCCTGGAACACTCCTATTTTTGTCATTAAGAAAAAATCTGGTAAATGGCGACTTTTACAGGATTTGAGAGCTATTAATGCCACCATGGAGGACATGGGGGCCTTACAGCCTGGGCTCCCTTCCCCAGTAGCCGTTCCAGAGGGATATAATATAATTGTTATTGATTTACAAGATTGTTTTTTCACTATTCCCTTAAATCCTGAGGATAAAAAGCGATTTGCCTTTAGTCTGCCATCAGAAAATCTTAAACAGCCTTATTTACGGTTTCAGTGGAAGGTTCTGCCTCAGGGAATGAAAAATAGCCCTACTTTATGCCAAAAATTTGTTAATGCCGCTCTAGAAGATACTAGGGCTAAATATGAACACGTGTATATGATTCACTATATGGATGATATTTTAATAGCTCATCCTGATAGAGTTCACCTGCAGACTGTGCTCCAGGACCTGACCCAGGCATTGACAGACAGAGGCCTAAAAATTGCCCCAGAAAAAATTCAAATCAATCCGCCCATAACTTACTTAGGAAGAGTCATAAATTCGGAAACGGTGACTCATACCCCGCTGCAATTGAGAAAAGACCATCTTATTACTTTAAATGATTATCAAAAACTCTTAGGTGATATTAATTGGATTAGACCATATTTAAAATTAACCACTGCCGAATTAAAACCTCTTTTTAACACTTTACGCGGGGATCCTGATCCAACCTCAAAAAGACAATTAACAGCTGAGGCTCAAGAAGCCCTAGGCAAAGTAGAAGCAGCCTTATCAAATAGCTATGTAAAAAGAATTGATTTGACGATGACGTGGCAGTTCCTTTGCCTAGCTACTCCAACGGCGCCTACGGGAGTTCTGTGGCAACGCGGCCCTTTAGAATGGATCCATCTTCCTACCCAAGCTAAAAAAGTCGTGGCTTCTTATCCTGGTTTAATTGCCACATTAATGCTAAAAGGAAGGAAGCGGAGCATTGAATTGTTTGGTAAAGAGCCATCAGAGATTGTAATTCCATATAATAAGGAGCAGCTTGATGCTCTTTTAATGTTTGATGAAGACTGGCAGATTGCCATAGGGAATTACTGTGGTCAAATTTTGCATCATTTACCCTCGCATGTTTTACTAAATTTTATGTCTAACCATCCAGTTATTTTTCCTGTCTGGTGTAAACAGTTCCCTATTTCAGATGCTCAGGTAGTCTTTACTGATGGATCGGCTAACGGTAGAGCCTCTATAGTCACAAGAGATCATCAAAAACTTTTGGAAACACAAGAAACTTCAGCTCAAAGGGCTGAAATCACAGCTGTTATTGAGGCCTTTGTTATGTTTGCGGAGAAAGAATTTAACCTTTATTCTGACTCTCAGTATGTGGTCAGGCTGTTTCCACACATTGAGACTGCAGTTTTGCCTGAAAACAAAACTGCTATCTTCCATTTGTTAACTAAACTGCAGCAGCAAATATGGAAAAGAAATCGGGCGTTCTTTATCGGCCACATTCGGGCTCATTCCGGCCTGCCTGGCCCTTTAAATGCTCTCAATGAATTGGCAGATTCGTTAACCAGGATTTCAGTGGCTTCTGTTTTTGAAGAAGCTCGAGCTTCTCACTCACTTCATCACCAAAATGCCACTGCCTTACGATACCAGTTTCAAATTCCTCGAGAATCTGCCCGAGAGATTGTTCGTTCTTGTTCACATTGTCCTACTACCGTGAATGCTTTGCCTCTGGGAGTTAACCCTCGCGGTCTCAAACCTAATGCACTCTGGCAAATGGATGTAACCCATGTCTCTTCATTTGGAAAACTGTCTTTTGTTCATGTAACTGTAGATACCTTCTCTCATGTTATTATTGCCACTGCTCGTACAGGGGAAGCAGTTAAAGATGTAATACAACATCTTTTTACATGCTTTTCCTATCTGGGCTTGCCAAAAGCTTTAAAAACTGATAATGCTCCTGCTTACACTTCTAAATCTTTTCAGCAATTCTGTACAAGATTTCAAATTAAACATAACACCGGCATCCCTTATAACCCACAAGGACAAGCCATTGTGGAAAGAGCACATCAAACACTGAAAATCCATATTCAAAAACTAAAAGAAGGGGAATTTAAATATAGTTCCCCCCATCAGATTTTGCAACATGCTCTTTTCGTAATAAATAACTTAAATGCTGATTCATCCGGAAACACTGCAATGCTTCGCCATTGGTGCCCAGAGCAATTGAATGCAAAACCATTAGTAAAATGGAGGGACCTTCTTTCCGGACAATGGAAAGGTCCTGACCCCTTATTAACCAATGGGCGAGGGTATGCTTGTGTTTTTCCACAGGACGCGGACGCTCCGATTTGGGTTCCAGACAGACTAATTCGCCATGTCTCAGCTCCCCGGATACCAGAATCCCCCGCCACCGCGATCTCTAAAAAGGAAGAAACTCCCTCTTCCCCCGCTCCCTCTGCCAGCACGGGAAACGCCGCTGACCCCAGGACAGCTGACATTGGAGATCCCGGATAGGCGCGGATCGGAGCCACCCACTGGACAGATGTCACGACTTCAGATACAGGATATTGCACCCCCTGATTTTTTGCCTCGCAGGAATCCATTAGGACGCCCAGCTCAGTCAACCCAACAAGCCTCCTTGCCCACCTGGGGACAGATTAAAGCTCTCTGTCGCCAGGCACAGGGGATAGCTACCCTACAGGGATCGTCAGTCTCTCCTGAAAAGGTGTTTATTGCCATGCTTGCCTTGCTCTCTTGCCAGGTAAGCGCTGCTCCCATTCCAACCAAATATTGGGCGTTTCTCCCGGATCCTCCAACTTTCCAAGTTGTTACTTGGAACAGTGACCCCATACGAGTTAGTACAGACCAGCCTCGCCTTTTGGGAGGATCTTATACTTCCTATACAAAAGACCAATACCCTATTAATTTCAATTATACCTTTAAAGGACTAGCAGATGATTTTCCTGTCTGCTTTAATTTTCCTCCTGGCCTTACAGGAGACTTCTTTACCAAGACAGGATGCATTGGAGCCTCCACAAAAGCAGTTATGACAGATTCCCCAACCTCTAAATTTGCATCTATAGGGGATCGGTCTGCTTGGATATTACGAGCCCGTATGCCTGGGGTCCTTGGCCCCTATAAGTCTTTGTCTCTCAAAACTCCATCAGAATATCCAAATTGTGATGATGTTGCTCCCTCAGATGTTATTTGGAAAACTATAGATGATCATTCAGGATATCCGATTTGGAAATCTTGTATTTATAATTCGAGAGTAGATTACAATATGCCGGGAGGAAGAAATTGTGCGATTCAGGACTGGAGCAACCCAAATCCAGGTCAAGACCCTGAGTCTGACGATGACTTTATCAATAGATTGGATAATTGGAAAGAATATTCAATTTCTTGGCCGTTAGTTGCCACCAGACGGCATCATAACCAATTTGTTCCCCCTATGCTGTCTTATATAACTAGAGGTAAAACCTTTTGGCAGCCAGAAATTTGGAGAGCCCTTGCGGCTACCGCCCCTATTATTTTAATCCGACCAAAAAATACCTCTATTTACTCTATTTTAGCTTGTCTACCCTCTCCTTATGTTTTTCTTTTCACTAATGATTCTGAAAGACTTAACATACAATTGAATTATACAGGTGGACCCCATGTAGTGTCTTGTGAACAATGTATGCTTTCATCCTGTTTAACTCCTCAATATAAAGTTTGCTCTTTCATGGTTTTAAAACGTCCGCCCTATCTCATGGTACCTGTAACTGTAGCCACGTATTGGTATGATAACCATGGCCTAGCTGTACTGCAACAGCTACAAGATTTAATGCGAACACGACGGTTTGTGGGCTTACTTGTTTTGGGAATATCAGCTTTGATAACCGCAATTACTTCTGTTACTGTGGCGGCATTATCATTGTCTCAACAAGTGTATACTGCCCAATATGTTGACACCGTATCCAAAAATGTTTCTCTAACGCTGGCAACCCAGGAAATTATAGATAGGAAGCTAGAAATAAGGATTGATGCCTTAGAAGAAGCAGTAATGCATATTGGGAATGAATTACAGAGTCTGAAAATGAAATTGGCTCTTTCATGTCATGCCGATTACCGGTGGATATGTGTTACATCCCTGAAAGTAAATGAGACAGATTTTAAATGGGAGAGGGTCAAAAATCATATTTTAGGTGTCTGGAACAGCTCAGATATTAGTTTAGATTTAGGGAAACTTCATAATCAGATTCAGACCTTGGAACACTCCCGATTAGATTTTACCGCCGCAGGAGAAGCCAATGACTTTTTCCACACCTTCTCTGACTTCATTTCTGGAAAAACTCTTCTGACTACTGTCTCTAGCTATGCTGCTGTGGGTGCCATAATCCTGCTCCTTGTAATCGTGCTTCCTTGTGTTGTCAGGACTCTTCGGCAGAGCATTCGGAATCTCGCGACTGAACTGCACCTAATTTTTTTAAAAAACTAATAAAGAAGGGGGAGTTGCCGGAAGCCAGTGTGAGGAATCCCGCCCGTGACAAGGTCATGAGGAAGGAAGCTGACATACGCAAGGCGTGCTCAGACTTCAGGGACCCCTCTGGATATTCCTAAGCATGTACCCCAGCAAAAATCTGCCGGCTTTTGTGCTCTGCTTTTCCACTTTTCTGATATTCTCTGGAAAAAAGTCAATTCAGGGTTTTAGTCTTCTGCATTTGAAAGGGATGTTTCAGTTAAACCCCTCTGATAGCTCTCTAGTCTGCCTAACAGGTTCCCCAGACCTCTTACAGCTTGTGAATTGCTTACAGCCCCCCAACCGCGAGAGGCACAAAGCTTACAGCTTGTGAATTGCTTACAGCCCCCCAACCGCGGGAGGCACAAAGCTTAAAAGCATCTTAAAGATACAGAGCCTTTTCTAAAGAGTTAAAAATTATATTGGTAGAGGGTTTTCACTGTTGACTCAAGGATTGCTGCCAGACCTCCTTATTCTTTATCTTTTAGGCACCTGGAAGGATGTTAATGTAAGCAGGATGTAGAAAAAGATACATAGTAGTTTTGATGTTAGCAACACTAGACTTTTGAGTTAATTGCTTCTCTTTTGCTATAAATCACTGCACTCCCTCTACTTGTTATAAGTTGCTGTATCCTTGCTGTCTAAGAATGTAACTTTCTTTAGTGCTTTCCGAGAGTGGCACCAGACCTTGGGAAGATCAACACAAATAAGTCTTGTGGTTGACAAACCCTTATCAGAAAAAAGGCTGTAAAATGTTAATTGGCCCTTTTGGTTGGAAGATGATGTAAATTACCTAAGACTTGTGTATACAATTAGGTATGCAGAGAGAAAAGCCTGGTTTTGATAAGAGTCTGGACTGCTAACGCTGCATAACTTTGTGTTACCCATTGATCTCCATGTTTTATCAAAAGTATAAAAGGCCTTCTGAACAATAAAGGACGGGACCAGATTCTCAGACCAGTTTCTCGGACTAGTCTCGGCCTGGTGTCTTGGGAATATGGCTCCCCCCGTGTCTCTCTCTCTCTCTCTTTTTCTCTCCCTTTTCTTCCCTCTGCTCTTTGCTTTAATTTCAGGCTGAATTTCCATCTGGGGCGCGGAGGCTCGCCAGGTCTACTTATTTGCCCTGGTTATTAAGATCCGCGAGAAAGGGAGCTTAAGGCGAGGCACCCTTAGATATTCAAGCGGGCACCGGTGGCCCAACGTAGATGGTGCAAATTCCTTGTCTGGAATTTTATTGGTCTTCCGCGTACACCAAGCTATTCAGCCCTCTTTCTCCACTTAATCTTCCTACTGCACTACAGTTTCTTAATCTAATCTTATATTAATAAATAAACAAGTCTTTCCACGCCAACGCCGTCCACCCTTCGAATTCCCTGGATCCACCGGGGCTGGACCCCGGCAATACCCGTCTCCACTAGAGAGGAAGCACGATGGTCCCGCCCACATCCAGAGGAGCCCCGTTTCCCCCTCGGAGCTCGAGATGAGGGATCCTTTCCCTGCTTTCAACGGGAAAGAATTCCCGGCGTTCCCGTCGCATCTCAAGAGGAGGCACTCTCAACAGGAAAGGCGAGAGGAACTCCATGGTCGTACCACCATTCCAAGAGTCCCCCAGATGTCTCAGTCCATTCCAGAGGAACCTCTTTGCCCTGCACTGGCTCATCTTTCACGCCGAGGATCGACTCACACCACGGTGGAACGTGGGACAGCCCTGTGGGAAAGCCTCGAGGGAAAACCACAGATCCTTTGATCCACGCGACGGGAAGCGTGACATTGCTGCTACAGCCTGGAAAGAAAACGCACGTGCATGCCCCCACTCGAGACGAGGCCTGACTCCCCTGCGGAGACTCCAGAAGTACCCAAAGATCCATGTCAGCCCCTGAGAGGAATCCTCGTTTCCGGCCCTGACTCCACACAAGGTTTTTGGCCCCGGTATCGACGGGAGAGGAATCCCGCGAGGCCCCCTAGCAACTCGCATGTGGACTGGCCTCTCCTGAGGCCACCAGGGCGGGTCCCTGAGGTCCCCGTCGTAACTCGAGAACACCTGCCGCATCTCGAGAAAATCCAGGAAGTTCTCCCTTCCAGGCGAGATGAGGCCTATTTCCGATGAGGCGTCTGGAGACTAATGACACCTAACCTCTGGAACTTCGAAAGGGTCTTTCACACCCTTGCTGCAACTCAAGAAGTTCACTTCCATACCCGTCTCCACTCGAGAGGAAGCAGGATGGTCCCGCCCACATCCAGAGGAGCCCCGTTTCCCCCTCGTAGCTCGAGATGAGGGATCCTTTGCCTGCTTTCAACGGGAAAGAATTCCCGGCGTTCCCGTCGCATCTCAAGAGGAGGCACTCTCAACAGGAAAGGCGAGAGGAACTCCATGGTCGTACCACCATTCCAAGACTCCCCCAGATGTCTCAGTCCATTCCAGAGGAAGCTCTTTGCCCTGCACTGGCTCATCTTTCACGCCGAGGATCGACTCACACCACGGTGGCACGTGGGACAGCCCTGTGGGAAAGCCTCGAGGGAAAGCCTCGAGGGAAAACCACAGATCCTATGATCCACGCGACGGGAAGCGTGACATTGCTGCAACAGCCTGGAAGGAAAGCGCACGTGCATGCCCCCCTCGAGACGAGGCCTGACTCCCCTGGGGAGACTCCAGAAGTACCCAAAGATCCATGTCAGCCCCTGAGAGGAATCCTCGGTTCCGGCCCTGACTCCACACAAGGTTTTTGGCCCCGGTATCGACGGGAGAGGAATCCCGAGAGGCCCCCAAGCAACTCGCATAGGGACTGGCCTCTCCTGAGGCCACCAGGGCGGGTCCCAGAGGTCCCCGTCGTAACTCGAGAACACCTGCCGCAACTCGAGAAAATCCAGGAAGTTCTCCCTTCCAGGCGAGATGAGGCCTATTTCTGATGAGGCGTCTGGAGACTAATGACACCTAACCTCTGGAACTTCGAAAGGGTCTTTCACACCCTTGCTGCAACTCAAGAAGTTCACCGCCATACCCGTCTCCACTCGAGAGGAAGCACGATGGTCCCGCCAACATCCAGAGGAGCCCCGTTTCCCCCTCGTAGCTCGAGATGAGGGATCCTTTTCCTGCTTTCAACGGGAAAAAATTCCCGGCGTTCCCGTCGCATCTCAAGAGGAGGCACTCTCAACAGGAAAGGCGAGAGGAACTCCATGGTCATACCACCATTCCAAGAGTCCCCCAGATGTCTCAGTCCATTCCAGAGGAAACTATTTGCCCTGCACTGGCTCATCTTTCACGCCGAGGATCGACTCACACCACGGTGGCACGTGGGACAGCCCTGTGGGAAAGCCTCGAGGGAAAGCCTCGAGGGAAAACCACAGATCCTTTGATCCACGCGACGGGAAGCGTGACATTGCTGCTACAGCCTGGAAGGAAAGTGCACGTGCATGCCCCCTCACGAGACGAGGCCTGTCTCCCCTGGCGAGACTCCAGAAGTACCCAAAGATCCATATCAGCCCCTGAGAGGAATCCTCGGTTCTGGCCCTGACTTCACACAAGGTTTTTGGCCCCGGTATCGACGGGAGAGGAATCCCGAGAGGCCCCCTAGCAACTCGCATGGTGAGTGGCCACTCCTGAGGCCACCAGGGCGGGTCCCTGAGGTCCCCGTCGTAACTCGAGAACACCTGCCGCAACTCGAGAAAATCCAGGAAGTTCTCCCTTCCAGGCGAGATGAGGCCTATTTCCGATGAGGCGTCTGGAGACTAATGACACCTAACCTCTGGAACTTCGAAAGGGTCTTTCACACCCTTGCTGCAACTCAAGAAGTTCACCGCCATACCCGTCTCCACTCGAGAGGAAGCACGATGGTCCCGCCCACATCCAGAGGAGCCCCGTTTCCCCCTCGTAGCTCGAGATGAGGGATCCTTTCCCTGCTTTCAACGGGAAAGAATTCCCGGCGTTCCCGTCGCATCTCAAGAGGAGGCACTCTCAACAGGAAAGGCGAGAGGAACTCCATGATCGTACCACCATTCCAAGAGTCCCCCAGATGTATCAGTCCATTCCAGAGGAACCTCTTTGCCCTGCACTGGCTCATCTTTCACGCCAAAGATCGACTCACACCACGGTGGCACGTGGGACAGCCCTGTGGGAAAGCCTGGAGGGAAAAACACAGATCCTTTGATCCATGGGTCGAGAAGCGTGACATTGCTGCTACAGCTTGGAAGGATAGCGCACGTGCATGCCCCCACTCGAGACGAGGCCTGACTCCCCTGCGGAGACTCCAGAAGTACCCAAAGATCCATGTCAGCCCCTGAGAGGAATCCTCGTTTCCGGCCCTGACTCCACACAAGGTTTTTGGCCCCGGTATCGACGGGAGAGGAATTCCGAGAGGCCCCCTAGCAACTCGCATGTGGACTGGCCTCTCCTGAGGCCACCAGGGCGGGTCCCTGAGGTCCCCGTCGTAACTCGAGAACACCTGCCGCATCTCGAGAAAATCCAGGAAGTTCTCCCTTCCAGGCGAGAAGAATCCTATTTCCGATGAGGCGTCTGGAGACTAATGACACCTAACCTCTGGAATTTCGAAAGGGTCTTTCACACCCTTGCTGCAAGTCAAGAAGTTCACTTCCATACCAGTCTCCACTCGAGGGGAAGCAGGATGTTCCCGCCCACATCCAGAGGAGCCCCGTTTCCCCCTCGTAGCTCGAGATGAGGGATCCTTTGCCTGCTTTCAACGGGAAAGCATTCCCGGCGTTCCCATCGCATCTCAAGAGGAGGCACTCTCAACAGGAAAGGCGAGAGGAACTCCATGGTGGTACCACCATTCCAAGAGTCCCCCAGATGTCTAAGTACATTCCAGAGGAAGCTCTTTGCCCTGCACTGGCTCATCTTTCACGCCGAGGATCGACTCACACCACGGTGGCACGTGGGACAGCCCTGTGGGAAAGCCTCGAGGGAAAGCCTCGAGGGAAAACCACAGATCCTATGATCCACGCGACGGGAAGCGTGACATTGCTGCTACAGCCTGGAAGGAAAGTGCACGTGCATGCCCTCTCACGAGACGAGGCCTGTCTCCCCTGGCGAGACTCCAGAAGTACCCAAAGATCCATATCAGCCCCTGAGAGGAATCCTCGGTTCTGGCCCTGACTCCACACAAGGTTTTTGGCCCCGGTATCAACGGGAGAGGAATCCCGAGAGGCCCCCTAGCAACTCGCATGGTGACTGGCCACTCCTGAGGCCACCAGGGCGGGTCCCTGAGGTCCCCGTCGTAACTCGAGAACACCTGCCGCAACTCGAGAAAATCCAGGAAGTTCTCCCTTCCAGGCGAGATGAGGCCTATTTCCGATGAGGCGTCTGGAGACTAATGACACCTAACCTCTGGAACTTCGAAACGGTCTTTCACACCCTTGCTGCAACTCAAAAAGTTCACCGCCATACCCGTCTCCACTCGAGAGGAAGCACGATGGTCCCGCCCACATCCAGAGGAGCCCCGTTTCCCCCTCGTAGCTCGAGATGAGGGATCCTTTCCCTGCTTTCAACGGGAAAGAATTCCCGGCATTCCCGTCGCATCTCAAGAGGAGGCACTCTCAACAGGAAAGGCGAGAGGAACTCCATGGTCGTACCACCATTCCAAGAGTCCCCCAGATGTCTCAGTCCATTCCAGAGGAAACTCTTTGCCCTGCACTGGCTCATCTTTCATGCCGAGGATCGACTCACACCACGGTGGCACGTGGGACAGCCCTGAGGGAAAGCCTCGAGGGAAAGCCTCGAGGGAAAACCACAGATCCTTTGATCCACGCGAAGGGAAGCGTGACATTGCTGCTACAGCCTGGAAGGAAAGCGCACGTGCATGCCCCGACTCGAGACGAGGCCTCACTCCCCTGGGGAGACTCCAGAAGTACCCAAAGATCCATGTCAGCCCCTGAGAGGAATCCTCGGTTCCGGCCCTGACTCCACACAAGGTTTTTGGCCCCGGTATCGACGGGAGAGGAATCCCGAGAGGCCCCCTAGCAACTCGCAAGGGGACTGGCCTCTACTGAGGCCACCAGGGCGGGTCCCTGAGGTCCCCGTCGTAACTAGAGAACACCTGCCCCAACTCGAGAAAATCCAGGAAGTTCTCCCTTCCAGGCGAGATGAGGCCTATTTCTGATGAGGCGTCTGGAGACTAATGACACCTAACCTCTGGAACTTCGAAAGGGTCTTTCACACCCTTGCTGCAACTCAAGAAGTTCACCGCCATACCCGTCTCCACTCGAGAGGAAGCACGATGGTCCCGCCCACATCCAGAGGAGCCCCGTTTCCCCCTCGTAGCTCGAGATGAGGGATCCTTTTCCTGCTTTCAACGGGAAAAAATTCCCGGCGTTCCCGTCGCATCTCAAGAGGAGGCACTCTCAACAGGAAAGGCGAGAGGAACTCCATGGTCGTACCACCATTCCAAGAGTCCCCCAGATGTCTCAGTCCATTCCAGAGGAAACTCTTTGCCCTGCACTGGCTCATCTTTCACGCCGAGGATCGACTCACACCACGGTGGCACGTGGGACAGCCCTGTGGGAAAGCCTCGAGGGAAAGCCTCGAGGGAAAACCACAGATCCTTTGATCCACGCGACGGGAAGCGTGACATTGCTGCTACAGCCTGGAAAGAAAACGCACGTGCATGCCCCCACTCGAGACGAGGCCTGACTCCCCTGCGGAGACTCCAGAAGTACCCAAAGATCCATGTCAGCCCCTGAGAGGAATCCTCGTTTCCGGCCCTGACTCCACACAAGGTTTTTGTCCCCGGTATCGACGGGAGAGGAATCCCGCGAGGCCCCCTAGCAACTCGCATGTGGACTGGCCTCTCCTGAGGCCACCAGGGCGGGTCCCTGAGGTCCCCGTCGTAACTCGAGAACACCTGCCGCATCTCGAGAAAATCCAGGAAGTTCTCCCTTCCAGGCGAGATGAGGCCTATTTCCGATGAGGCGTCTGGAGACTAATGACACCTAACCTCTGGAACTTCGAAAGGGTCTTTCACACCCTTGCTGCAACTCAAGAAGTTCACTTCCATACCCGTCTCCACTCGAGAGGAAGCAGGATGGTCCCGCCCACATCCAGAGGAGCCCCGTTTCCCCCTCGTAGCTCGAGATGAGGGATCCTTTGCCTGCTTTCAACGGGAATGAATTCCCGGCGTTCCCGTCGCATCTCAAGAGGAGGCACTCTCAACAGGATAGGCGAGAGGAACTCCATGGTCGTACCACCATTCCAAGACTCCCCCAGATGTCTCAGTCCATTCCAGAGGAAGCTCTTTGCCCTGCACTGGCTCATCTTTCACGCCGAGGATCGACTCACACCACGGTGGCACGTGGGACAGCCCTGTGGGAAAGCCTCGAGGGAAAGCCTCGAGGGAAAACCACAGATCCTATGATCCACGCGACGGGAAGCGTGACATTGCTGCTACAGCCTGGAAGGAAAGCGCACGTGCATGCCCCCCTCGAGACGAGGCCTGACTCCCCTGGGGAGACTCCAGAAGTACCCAAAGATCCATGTCAGCCCCTGAGAGGAATCCTCGGTTCCGGCCCTGACTCCACACAAGGTTTTTGGCCCCGGTATCGACGGGAGAGGAATCCCGAGAGGCCCCCTAGCAACTCGCATAGGGACTGGCCTCTCCTGAGGCCACCAGGGCGGGTCCCAGAGGTCCCCGTCGTAACTCGAGAACACCTGCCGCAACTCGAGAAAATCCAGGAAGTTCTCCCTTCCAGGCGAGATGAGGCCTATTTCTGATGAGGCGTCTGGAGACTAATGACACCTAACCTCTGGAACTTCGAAAGGGTCTTTCACACCCTTGCTGCAACTCAAGAAGTTCACCGCCATACCCGTCTCCACTCGAGAGGAAGCACGATGGTCCCGCCCACATCCAGAGGAGCCCCGTTTCCCCCTCGTAGCTCGAGATGAGGGATCCTTTTCCTGCTTTCAACGGGAAAAAATTCCCGGCGTTCCCGTCGCATCTCAAGAGGAGGCACTCTCAACAGGAAAGGCGAGAGGAACTCCATGGTCGTACCACCATTCCAAGACTCCCCCAGATGTCTCAGTCCATTCCAGAGGAAACTCTTTGCCCTGCACTGGCTCATCTTTCACGCCGAGGATCGACTCACACCACGGTGGCACGTGGGACAGCCCTGTGGGAAAGCCTGGAGGGAAAGCCTCGAGGGAAAACCACAGATCCTTTGATCCACGCGACGGGAAGCGTGACATTGCTGCTACAGCCTGGAAGGAAAGTGCACGTGCATGCCCCCTCACGAGACGAGGCCTGTCTCCCCTGGCGAGACTCCAGAAGTACCCAAAGATCCATATCAGCCCCTGAGAGGAATCCTCGGTTCTGGCCCTGACTCCACACAAGGTTTTTGGCCCCGGTATCGACGGGAGAGGAATCCCGAGAGGCCCCCTAGCAACTCGCATGGTGAGTGGCCATTCCTGAGGCCACCAGGGCGGGTCCCTGAGGTCCCCGTCGTAACTCGAGAACACCTGCCGCAACTCGAGAAAATCCAGGAAGTTCTCCCTTCCAGGCGAGATGAGGCCTATTTCCGATGAGGCGTCTGGAGACTAATGACACCTAAACTCTGGAACTTCGAAAGGGTCTTTCACACCCTTGCTGCAACTCAAGAAGTTCACTGCCATACCCGTCTCCACTCGAGAGGAAGCACGATGGTCCCGCCCACATCCAGAGGAGCCCCGTTTCCCCCTCGTAGCTCGAGATGAGGGATCCTTTGCCTGCTTTCAACGGGAAAGAATTCCCGGAGTTCCCGTCGCATCTCAAGAGGAGGCACTCTCAACAGGAAAGGCGAGAGGAACTCCATGGTCGTACCACCATTCCAAGAGTCCCCCAGATGTCTCAGTCCATTCCAGAGGAACCTCTTTGCCCTGCACTGGCTCATCTTTCACGCCGAGGATCGACTCACACCACGGTGGAACGTGGGACAGCCCTGTGGGAAAGCCTCGAGGGAAAACCACAGATCCTTTGATCCACGCGACGGGAAGCGTGACATTGCTGCTACAGCCTGGAAAGAAAACGCACGTGCATGCCCCCACTCGAGACGAGGCCTGACTCCCCTGCGGAGACTCCAGAAGTACCCAAAGATCCATGTCAGCCCCTGAGAGGAATCCTCGTTTCCGGCCCTGACTCAACACAAGGTTTTTGGCCCCGGTATCGACGGGAGAGGAATCCCGCGAGGCCCCCTAGCAACTCGCATGTGGACTGGCCTCTCCTGAGGCCACCAGGGCGGGTCCCTGAGGTCCCCGTCGTAACTCGAGAACACCTGCCGCATCTCGAGAAAATCCAGGAAGTTCTCCCTTCCAGGCGAGATGAGGCCTATTTCCGATGAGGCGTCTGGAGACTAATGACACCTAACCTCTGGAACTTCGAAAGGGTCTTTCACACCCTTGCTGCAACTCAAGAAGTTCACTTCCATACCCGTCTCCACTCGAGAGGAAGCAGGATGGTCCCGCCCACATCCAGAGGAGCCCCGTTTCCCCCTCGTAGCTCGAGATGAGGGATCCTTTGCCTGCTTTCAACGGGAAAGAATTCCCGGCGTTCCCGTCGCATCTCAAGAGGAGGCACTCTCAACAGGAAAGGCGAGAGGAACTCCATGGTCGTACCACCATTCCAAGACTCCCCCAGATGTCTCAGTCCATTCCAGAGGAAGCTCTTTGCCCTGCACTGGCTCATCTTTCACGCCGAGGATCGACTCACACCACGGTGGCACGTGGGACAGCCCTGTGGGAAAGCCTCGAGGGAAAGCCTCGAGGGAAAACCACAGATCCTATGATCCACGCGACGGGAAGCGTGACATTGCTGCTACAGCCTGGAAGGAAAGCGCACGTGCATGCCCCCCTCGAGACGAGGCCTGACTCCCCTGGGGAGACTCCAGAAGTACCCAAAGATCCATGTCAGCCCCTGAGAGGAATCCTCGGTTCCGGCCCTGACTCCACATAAGGTTTTTGGCCCCGGTATCGACGGGAGAGGAATCCCGAGAGGCCCCCTAGCAACTCGCATAGGGACTGGCCTCTCCTGAGGCCACCAGGGCGGGTCCCAGAGGTCCCCGTCGTAACTCGAGAACACCTGCCGCAACTCGAGAAAATCCAGGAAGTTCTCCCTTCCAGGCGAGATGAGGCCTATTTCTGATGAGGCGTCTGGAGACTAATGACACCTAACCTCTGGAACTTCGAAAGGGTCTTTCACACCCTTGCTGCAACTCAAGAAGTTCACCGCCATACCCGTCTCCACTCGAGAGGAAGCACGATGGTCCCGCCAACATCCAGAGGAGCCCCGTTTCCCCCTCGTAGCTCGAGATGAGGGATCCTTTGCCTGCTTTCAACGGGAAAAAATTCCCGGCGTTCCCGTCGCATCTCAAGAGGAGGCACTCTCAACAGGAAAGGCGAGAGGAACTCCATGGTTGTACCACCATTCCAAGAGTCCCCCAGATGTCTCAGTCCATTCCAGAGGAACCTCTTTGCCCTGCACTGGCTCATCTTTCACGCCGAGGATCGACTCACACCACGGTGGCACGTGGGACAGCCCTGTGGGAAAGCCTCGAGGGAAAGCCTCGAGGGAAAACCACAGATCCTTTGATCCACGCGACGGGAAGCGTGACATTGCTGCTACAGCCTGGAAGGAAAGTGCACGTTCATGCCCCCTCACGAGACGAGGCCTGTCTCCCCTGGCGAGACTCCAGAAGTACCCAAAGATCCATATCAGCCCCTGAGAGGAATCCTCGGTTCTGGCCCTGACTTCACACAAGGTTTTTGGCCCCGGTATCGACGGGAGAGGAATCCCGCGAGGCCCCCTAGCAACTCGCATGTGGACTGGCCTCTCCTGAGGCCACCAGGGCGGGTCCCTGAGGTCCCCGTCGTAACTCGAGAACACCTGCCGCATCTCGAGAAAATCCAGGAAGTTCTCCCTTCCAGGCGAGATGAGGCCTATTTCCGATGAGGCGTCTGGAGACTAATGACACCTAACCTCTGGAACTTCGAAAGGGTCTTTCACACCCTTGCTGCAACTCAAGAAGTTCACTTCCATACCCGTCTCCACTAGAGAGGAAGCAGGATGGTCCCGCCTACATCCAGAGGAGCCCCGTTTCCCCCTCGTAGCTCGAGATGAGGGATCCTTTGCCTGCTTTCAACGGGAAAGAATTCCCGGCGTTCCCGTCGCATCTCAAGAGGAGGCACTCTCAACAGGAAAGGCGAGAGGAACTCCATGGTCGTACCACCATTCCAAGAGTCCCCCAGATGTCTCAGTCCATTCCAGAGGAAGCTCTTTGCCCTGCACTGGCTCATCTTTCACGCAGAGGATCGACTCACACCACGGAGGCACGTGGGACAGCCCTGAGGGAAAGCCTCGAGGGAAAGCCTCGAGGGAAAATCACAGATCCTTTGAACCACGCGACGGGAAGTGTGACATTGCTGCTACAGCCTGGAAGGAAAGCACACGTGCATGAACCCACTCGAGACGAGGCCTGACTCCCCTGGGGAGACTCCAGAAGTACCCAAAGATCCATGTCAGCCCCTGAGAGGAATCCTCGGTTCCGGCCCTGACTCCACACAAGGTATTTGGCACCGGTATCGACGGGAGAGGAATCCCGAGACGCCCCCTAGCAACTCGCATGGGGACTGGCCTTTCTTGAGGCCACCAGGGAGGGTCCCTGAGGTCCACGTCGTAACTCGAGAACGCCTGCTGCAACTCGAGAAAATCCAGGAAGTTCTCCCTTCCAGGCGAGATGAGGCCTATTTCCGATGAGGCGTCTGGAGACTAATGACACCTAACCTCTGGAACTTCGAAAGGGTCTTTCACACCCTTGCTGCAACTCAAGAAGTTCACCGCCATACCCGTCTCCACTCGAGAGGAAGCACGATGGTCCCGCCCACATCCAGAGGAGCCCCGTTTCCCCCTCGTAGCTCGAGATGAGGGATCCTTTCCCTGCTTTCAACGGGAAAGAATTCCAGGCGTTCCCGTCGCATCTCAAGAGGAGGCACTCTCAACAGGAAAGGCGAGAGGAACTCCATGATCGTACCACCATTCCAAGAGTCCCCCAGATGTATCAGTCCATTCCAGAGGAACCTCTTTGCCCTGCACTGGCTCATCTTTCACGCCAAAGATCGACTCACACCACAGTGGCACGTGGGACAGCCCTGTGGGAAAGCCTGGAGGGAAAACCACAGATCCTTTGATCCATGGGTCGAGAAGCGTGACATTGCTGCTACAGCTTGGAAGGATAGCGCACGTGCATGCCCCCACTCGAGACGAGGCCTGACTCCCCTGGGGAGACTCCAGAAGTACCCAAAGATCCTTGTCACCCCTGAGAGGAATCCTCGGTCCCGGCCCTGACTCCACACAAGGTTTTTGGCCCCGGTATCGACGGGAGAGGAATCCCGAGAGGCCCCCTAGCAACTCGCATGGGGACTGGCCTCTCTTGAGGCCACCCGGGCGGGTCCCTGAGGTCCCCGTCGTAACTCGAGAACACCTGCCGCAACTCAAGAAAATCCAGGAAGTTCTCCCTTCCAGGCGAGATGAGGCCTATTTCCGATGAGGCGTCTGGAGACTAATGACACCTAACCTCTGGAACTTCGAAAGGGTCTTTCACACCCTTGCTGCAACTCAAGAAGTTCACCGCCATACCCGTCTCCACTCGAGAGGAAGTACGATGGTCCCGCCCACATCCAGAGGAGCCCCGTTTCCCCCTCGGAGCTCGAGATGAGGGATCCTTTCCCTGCTTTCAACGGGAAAGAATTCCCGGGGTTCCCGTCGCATCTCAAGAGGAGGCACTCTCAACAGGAAAGGCGAGAGGAACTCCATGGTCGTACCACCATTCCAAGAGTCCCCCAGATGACTCAGTCCATTCCAGAGGAACCTCTTTGCCCTGCACTGGCTCATCTTTCACGCCGAGGATCGACTCACACCACGGTGGCACGTGGGACAGCCCTGTGGGAAAGCCTCGAGGGAAAGCCTCGAGGGAAAACCACAGATCCTTTGATCCACGCGACGGGAAGCGTGACATTGCTGCTACAGCCTGGAAGGAAAGCACACGTGCATGCCCCCACTCGAGACGAGGCCTGACTCCCCTGGGGAGACTCCAGAAGTACCCAAAGATCCATGTCAGCCCCTGAGAGGAATCCTCGGTTCGGGCCCTGACTCTACACAAGGTTCTTGGCCCCGGTATCGACGGGAGAGGAATCCCGAGAGGCCCCCTAGCAACTCGCATGGGGACTGGCCTCTCCTTAGGCCACCAGGGCGGGTCCCTGAGGTCCCCGTCGTAACTCGAGAACACCTGCCGTAACTCGAGAAAATCCAGGAAGTTCTCCCTTCCAGGCGAGATGAGGCCTATTTCCGATGAGGCGTCTGGAGACTAATGACACCTAACCTCTGGAATTTCGAAAGGGTCTTTCACACCCTTGCTGCAACTCAAGAAGTTCACCGCCATACCCGTCTCCACTCGAGAGGAAGCACGATGGTCCCGCCCACATCCAGAGGAGCCCCGTTTCCCCCTCGGAGCTCGAGATGAGGGATCCTTTCCCTGCTTTCAACGGGAAAGAATTCCCGGCGTTCCCGTCGCATCTCAAGAGGAGGCACTCTCAACAGGAAAGGCGAGAGGAACTCCATGGTCGTACCACCATTCCAAGAGTCCCCCAGATGTCTCAGTCCATTCCAGAGGAACCTCTTTGCCCTGCACTGGCTCATCTTTCACGCCGAGGATCGACTCACACCACGGTGGCACGTGGGACAGCCCTGTGGGAAAGCCTCGAGGGAAAGCCTCGAGGGAAAACCACAGATCCTTTGATCCACGTGACGGGAAGTGTGACATTGCTGCTACAGTCTGGAAGGAAAGCGCACGTGCATGCCCCCACTCGAGACGAGGCCTGACTCCCCTGGGGAGACTCCAGAAGTACTCAAAGATACATGTCACCCCTGAGAGGAATCCTCGGTTCCGGCCCTGACTCCACACAAGGTTTTTGGCCCCGGTATCGACGGGATAGGAATCCCGAGAGGCCCCCTAGCAACTCGCATGGGGACTGGCCTCTCCTGAGGCAACCAGGGCGGGTCCCTGAGGTCCCCGTCGTAACTCGAGAACACCTGCCGCAACTCGAGAAAATCCAGGAAGTTCTCCCTTGCAGGCGAGATGAGGCCTATTTCCGATGAGGCGTCTGGAGACTAATGACACCTAACCTCTGGAATTTCGAAAGGGTCTTTCACACCCTTGCTGCAACTCAAGAAGTTCAACGCCATACCCGTCTCCACTCGAGAGGAAGCACGATGGTCCCGCCCACATCCAGAGGAGCCCCGTTTCCCCCTCGTAGCTCGAGATGAGTGATTCTTTCCCTGCTTTCAACAGGAAAGAATTCCCGGCGTTCCCGTCGCATCTCAAGAGGAGGCACTCTCAACAGGAAAGGCGAGAGGAACTCCATGGTCGTACCACCATTCCAAGAGTCCCCCAGATGACTCAGTCCATTCCAGAGGAACCTCTTTGCCCTGCACTGGCTCATCTTTCACGCCGAGGATCGACTCACACCACGGTGGCACGTGGGACAGCCCTGTGGGAAAGCCTCGAGGGAAAGCCTCGAGGGAAAACCACAGATCCTTTGATCCACGCGACGGGAAGCGTGACATTGCTGCTACAGCCTGGAAGGAAAGCGCACGTGCATGCCCCCACTCGAGACGAGGCCTGACTCCCCTGGGGAGACTCCAGAAGTACCCAAAGATCCATGTCAGCCCCTGAGAGGAATCCCCGGTTCCGGCCCTGACTCCACACAAGGTTTTTGGCCCCGGTATCGACGGGAGAGGAATCCCGAGAGGCCCCGTAGCAACTCGCATGGGGACTGGCCTCTCCTGGGGCCACCAGGGCGGGTCCCTGAGGTCCCCGTCGTAACTCGAGAACACCTGCCGCAACTCGAGAAAATCCAGGAAGTTCTCCCTTCCAGGCGAGATGAGGCCTATTTCCGATGAGGCGTCTGGAGACTAATGACACCTAATCTCTGGAATTTCGAGAGGGTCTTTCACACCCTTGCTGCTACTCAAGAAGTTCACCTCCATACCCGTCTCCACTCGAGAGGAAGCACGATGGTCCCGCCCACATCCAGAGGAGCCCCGTTTCCCCCTCGTAGCTCGAGATGAGGGATCCTTTCCCTGCTTTCAACGGGAAAGAATTCCCGGGGTTCCCGTCGCATCTCAAGAGGAGGCACTCTCAACAGGAAAGGCGAGAGGAACTCCATGGTCGTACCACCATTCCAAGAGTCCCCCAGATGTCTCAGTCCATTCCAGAGGAACCTCTTTGCCCTGCACTGGCTCATCTTTCACGCCGAGGATCGACTCACACCACGGTGGCACGTGGGACAGCCCTGTGGGAAAGCCTCGAGGGAAAGCCTCGAGGGAAAACCACAGATCCTTTGATCCACGCGACGGGAAGCGTGACATTGCTGCTACAGCCTGGAAGGAAAGCACACGTGCATGCCCCCACTCGAGACGAGGCCTGACTCCCCTGGGGAGACTCCAGAAGTACCCAAAGATCCATGTCAGCCCCTGAGAGGAATCCTCGGTTCGGGCCCTGACTCTACACAAGGTTCTTGGCCCCGGTATCGACGGGAGAGGTATCCCGAGAGGCCCCCTAGCAACTCGCATGGGGACTGGCCTCTCCTTAGGCCACCAGGGCGGGTCCCTGAGGTCCCCGTCGTAACTCCAGAACACCTGCCGTAACTCGAGAAAATCCAGGAAGTTCTCCCTTCCAGGCGAGATGAGGCCTATTTCCGATGAGGCGTCTGGAGACTAATGACACCTAACCTCTGGAATTTCGAAAGGGTCTTTCACACCCTTGCTGCAACTCAAGAAGTTCACCGCCATACCCGTCTCCACTCGAGAGGAAGCACGATGGTCCCGCCCACATCCAGAGGAGCCCCGTTTCCCCCTCGGAGCTCGAGATGAGGGATCCTTTCCCTGCTTTCAACGGGAAAGAATTCCCGGCGTTCCCGTCGCATCTCAAGAGGAGGCACTCTCAACAGGAAAGGCGAGAGGAACTCCATGGTCGTACCACCATTCCAAGAGTCCCCCAGATGTCTCAGTCCATTCCAGAGGAACCTCTTTGCCCTGCACTGGCTCATCTTTCACGCCGAGGATCGACTCACACCACGGTGGCACGTGGGACAGCCCTGTGGGAAAGCCTCGAGGGAAAGCCTCGAGGGAAAACCACAGATCCTTTGATCCACGCGACGGGAAGTGTGACATTGCCGCTACAGTCTGGAAGGAAAGCGCACGTGCATGCCCCCACTCGAGACGAGGCCTGACTCCCCTGGGGAGACTCCAGAAGTACTCAAAGATACATGTCACCCCTGAGAGGAATCCTCGGTTCCGGCCCTGACTCCACACAAGGTTTTTGGCCCCGGAATCGACGGGATAGGAATCCCGAGAGGCCCCCTAGCAACTCGCATGGGGACTGGCCTCTCCTGAGGCAACCAGGGCGGGTCCCTGAGGTCCCCGTCGTAACTCGAGAACACCTGCCGCAACTCGAGAAAATCCAGGAAGTTCTCCCTTGCAGGCGAGATGAGGCCTATTTCCGATGAGGCGTCTGGAGACTAATGACACCTAACCTCTGGAACTTCGAAAGGGTCTTTCACACCCTTGCTGCAACTCAAGAAGTTCAACGCCATACCCGTCTCCACTCGAGAGGAAGCACGATGGTCCCGCCCACATCCAGAGGAGCCCCGTTTCCCCCTCGTAGCTCGAGATGAGGGATTCTTTCCCTGCTTTCAACGGGAAAGAATTCCCGGCGTTCCCGTCGCATCTCAAGAGGAGGCACTCTCAACAGGAAAGGCGAGAGGAACTCCATGGTCGTACCACCATTCCAAGAGTCCCCCAGATGACTCAGTCCATTCCAGAGGAACCTCTTTGCCCTGCACTGGCTCATCTTTCACGCCGAGGATCGACTCACACCACGGTGGCACGTGGGACAGCCCTGTGGGAAAGCCTCGAGGGAAAGCCTCGAGGGAAAACCACAGATCCTTTGATCCACGCGACGGGAAGCGTGACATTGCTGCTACAGCCTGGAAGGAAAGCGCACGTGCATGCCCCCACTCGAGACGAGGCCTGACTCCCCTGGGGAGACTCCAGAAGTACCCAAAATCCTTGTCACCCCTGAGAGGAATCCTCGGTCCCGGCCCTGACTGCACACAAGGTTTTTGGCCCCGGTATCGACGGGAGAGGAATCCCGAGAGGCCCCCTAGCAACTCGCATCGGGACTGGCCTCTCTTGAGGCCACCCGGGCGGGTCCCTGAGGTCCCCGTCGTAACTCGAGAACACCTGCCGCAACTCAAGAAAATCCAGGAAGTTCTCCCTTCCAGGAGAGATGAGGCCTATTTCCGATGAGGCGTCTGGAGACTAATGACACCTAACCTCTGGAACTTCGAAAGGGTCTTTCACACCCTTGTTGCAACTCAAGAAGTTCACCGCCATACCCGTCTCCACTCGAGAGGAAGTACGATGGTCCCGCCCACATCCAGAGGAGCCCCGTTTCCCCCTCGGAGCTCGAGATGAGGGATCCTTTCCCTGCTTTCAACGGGAAAGAATTCCCGGCGTTCCCGTCGCATCTCAAGAGGAGGCACTCTCAACAGGAAAGGCGAGAGGAACTCCATGGTCGTACCACCATTCCAAGACTCCCCCAGATGTCTCAGTCCATTCCAGAGGAAACTCTTTGCCCTGCACTGGCTCATCTTTCACGCCGAGGATCGACTCACACCACGGTGGCACGTGGGACAGCCCTGTGGGAAAGCCTCGAGGGAAAGCCTCGAGGGAAAACCACAGATCCTTTGATCCACGCGACGGGAAGCGTGACATTGCTGCTACAGCCTGGTAGGAAAGCGCACGTGCATGGCCCCACTCGAGAGGAGGCCTGACTCCCCTGGGGAGACTCCAGAAGTACCCAAAGATCCATGTCACCCCTGAGAGGAATCCTCGGTCCCGGCCCTGACTCCACACAAGGTTTTTGGCCCCGGTATCGACGGGAGAGGAATCCCGAGAGGCCCCCTAGCAACTCGCATGGGGACTGACCTCTCCTGAGGCCACCAGGGCGGGTCCCTGAGGTCCCCGTCGTAACTCGAGAACACCTGCCGCAACTCGAGAAAATCCAGGAAGTTCTCCCTTCCAGGCGAGATGAGGCCTATTTCCGATGAGGCGTCTGGAGACTAATGACACCTAACCTCTGGAACTTCGAAAGGGTCTTTCACACCCTTGCTGCAACTCAAGAAGTTCACCGCCATACCCGTCTCCACCCGAGAGGAAGCACGATGGTCCCGCCCACATCCAGAGGAGCCCCGTTTCCCCCTCGGAGCTCGAGATGAGGGATCCTTTCCCTGCTTTCAACGGGAAAGAATTCCCGGCGTTCCCGTCGCATCTCAAGAGGAGGCACTCTCAACAGGAAAGGCGAGAGGAACTCCATGGTCGTACCGCCATTCCAAGAGTCCCCCAGATGTCTCAGTCCATTCCAGAGGAACCTCTTTGCCCTGCACTGGCTCATCTTTTACGCCGAGGATCGACTCACACCACGGTGGCACGTGGGACAGCCCTGTGGGAAAGCCTCGAGGGAAAACCACAGATCCTTTGATCCACGCGATGGGAAGCGTGACATTGCTGCTACAGCCTGGAAGGAAAGCGCACGTGCATGCCCCCACTCAAGACGAGGCCTGACTCCCCTGAGGAGACTCCAGAAATACCCAAAGTTCCATGTCACCCCTGAGAGGAAACCTCGGTTCCGACCCTGACTCCACACAAGGTTTTTGGCCCCGGTATCGACGGGAGAGGAATCCTGAGAGGCCCCCTAGCAACTCGCATGGGGACTGGCCTTTCCTGAGGCCACCATGGCGGGTCCCTGAGGTCCCCGTCGTAACTCGAGAACACCTGCCGCAACTCGAGAAAATCCAGGAAGTTCTCCCTTCCAGGCGAGATGAGGCCTATTTCCGATGAGGCGTCTGGAGACTAATGACACCTAACCTCTGGAACTTCGAAAGGGTTTTTCACACCCTTGCTGCTACTCAAGAAGTTCACCGCCATACCCGTCTCCACTCGAGAGGAAGCACGATGGTCCCGCCCACATCCAGAGGAGCCCCGTTTCCCCCTCGTAGCTCGAGATGAGGGATCCTTTCCCTGCTTTCAACGGGAAAGAATTCCCGGCGTTCCCGTCACATCTCAAGAGGAGGCACTCTCAACAGGAAAGGCGAGAGGAACTCCATGGTCGTACCACCATTCCAAGAGTCCCCCAGATGTCTCAGTCCATTCCAGAGGAACCTCTTTGCCCTGCACTGGCTCATCTTTCACGCCGAGGATCGACTCACACCACGGTGGCACGTGGGACAGCCCTGTGGCAAAGCCTCGAGGGAAAGCCTCGAGGGAAAACCACAGATCCTTTGATCCACGCCACGGGAAGCGTGACATTGCTGCTACAGCCTGGAAGGAAAGCGCACGTGCATGCCCCCACTCGAGACGAGGCCTGACTCCCCTGGGGAGACTCCAGAAATACCCAAAGTTCCATGTCACCCCTGAGAGGAAACCTCGGTTCCGACCCTGACTCCACACAAGGTTTTTGGCCCCGGTATCGACGGGAGAGGAATCCTGAGAGGCCCCCTAGCAACTCGCATGGGGACTGGCCTTTCCTGAGGCCACCATGGCGGGTCCCTGAGGTCCCCTTCGTAACTCGAGAACACCTGCCGCAACTCGAGAAAATCCAGGAAGTTCTCCCTTGCAGGCGAGATGAGGCCTATTTCCGATGAGGCGTCTGGAGACTAATGACACCTAACCTCTGGAACTTCGAAAGGGTCTTTCACACCCTTGCTGCAACTCAAGAAGTTCACCGCCATACCCGTCTCCACTCGAGAGGAAGCACGATGGTCCCGCCCACATCCAGAGGAGCCCCGTTTCACATTCGTAGCTCGAGATGAGGGATCCTTTCCCTGCTTTCAACGGGAAAGAATTCCCGGCGTTCCCGTCGCATCTCAAGAGGAGGCACTCTCAACAGGAAAGGCGAGAGGAACTCCATGGTCGTACCACCATTCCAAGAGTCCCCCAGATGTCTGAGTCCATTCCAGAGGAACCTCTTTGCCCTGCACTGGCTCATCTTTCACGCCGAGGATCGACTCACACCACGGTGGCACGTGGGACAGCCCTGTGGGAAAGCCTCGAGGGAAAGCCACGAGGGAAAACCACAGATCCTTTGATCCACGCGACGGGAAGTGTGACATTGCTGCTACAGTCTGGAAGGAAAGCGCACGTGCATGCCCCCACTCGAGACGAGGCCTGACTCCCCTGGGGAGACTCCAGAAGTACTCAAAGATACATGTCACCCCTGAGAGGAATCCTCGGTTCCGGCCCTGACTCCACACAAGGTTTTTGGCCCCGGTATCGACGGGATAGGAATCCCGAGAGGCCCCCTAGCAACTCGCATGGGGACTGGCCTCTCCTGAGGCAACCAGGGCGGGTCCCTAAGGTCCCCGTCGTAACTCGAGAACACCTGCCGCAACTCGAGAAAATCCAGGAAGTTCTCCCTTGCAGGCGAGATGAGGCCTATTTCCGATGAGGCGTCTGGAGACTAATGACACCTAACCTCTGGAACTTCGAAAGGGTCTTTCACACCCTTGCTGCAACTCAAGAAGTTCAACGCCATACCCGTCTCCACTCGAGAGGAAGCACGATGGTCCCGCCCACATCCAGAGCCCCGTTTCCCCCTCGTAGCTCGAGATGAGGGATTCTTTCCCTGCTTTCAACGGGAAAGAATTCCCGGCGTTCCCGTCGCATCTCAAGAGGAGGCACTCTCAACAGGAAAGGCGAGAGGAACTCCATGGTCGTACCACCATTCCAAGAGTCCCCCAGATGACTCAGTCCATTCCAGAGGAACCTCTTTGCCCTGCACTGGCTCATCTTTCACGCCGAGGATCGACTCACACCACGGTGGCACGTGGGACAGCCCTGTGGGAAAGCCTCGAGGGAAAGCCTCGAGGGAAAACCACAGATCCTTTGATCCACGCGACGGGAAGCGTGACATTGCTGCTACAGCCTGGAAGGAAAGCGCACGTGCATGCCCCCACTCGAGACGAGGCCTGACTCCCCTGGGGAGACTCCAGAAGTACCCAAAGATCCATGTCAGCCCCTGAGAGGAATCCCCGGTTCCGGCCCTGACTCCACACAAGGTTTTTGGCCCCGGTATCGACGGGAGAGGAATCCCGAGAGGCCCCGTAGCAACTCGCATGGGGACTGGCCTCTCCTGGGGCCACCAGGGCGGGTCCCTGAGGTCCCCGTCGTAACTCGAGAACACCTGTCGCAACTCGAGAAAATCCAGGAAGTTCTCCCTTCCAGGCGAGATGAGGCCTATTTCCGATGAGGCGTCTGGAGACTAATGACACCTAACCTCTGGAATTTCGAGAGGGTCTTTCACACCCTTGCTGCTACTCAAGAAGTTCACCGCCATACCCGTCTCCACTCGAGAGGAAGCACGATGGTCCCGCCCACATCCAGAGGAGCCCCGTTTCCCCCTCGTAGCTCGAGATGAGGGATCCTTTCCCTGCTTTCAACGGGAAAGAATTCCCGGGGTTCCCGTCGCATCTCAAGAGGAGGCACTCTCAACAGGAAAGGCGAGAGGAACTCCATGGTCGTACCACCATTCCAAGAGTCCCCCAGATGTCTCAGTCCATTCCAGAGGAACCTCTTTGCCCTGCACTGGCTCATCTTTCACGCCGAGGATCGACTCACACCACGGTGGCACGTGGGACAGCCCTGTGGGAAAGCCTCGAGGGAAAGCCTCGAGGGAAAACCACAGATCCTTTGATCCACGCGACGGGAAGCGTGACATTGCTGCTACAGCCTGGAAGGAAAGCACACGTGCATGCCCCCACTCGAGACGAGGCCTGACTCCCCTGGGGAGACTCCAGAAGTACCCAAAGATCCATGTCAGCCCCTGAGAGGAATCCTCGGTTCGGGCCCTGACTCTACACAAGGTTCTTGGCCCCGGTATCGACGGGAGAGGAATCCCGAGAGGCCCCCTAGCAACTCGCATGGGGACTGGCCTCTCCTTAGGCCACCAGGGCGGGTCCCTGAGGTCCCCGTCGTAACTCCAGAACACCTGCCGTAACTCGAGAAAATCCAGGAAGTTCTCCCTTCCAGGCGAGATGAGGCCTATTTCCGATGAGGCGTCTGGAGACTAATGACACCTAACCTCTGGAATTTCGAAAGGGTCTTTCACACCCTTGCTGCAACTCAAGAAGTTCACCGCCATACCCGTCTCCACTCGAGAGGAAGCACGATGGTCCCGCCCACATCCAGAGGAGCCCCGTTTCCCCCTCGGAGCTCGAGATGAGGGATCCTTTCCCTGCTTTCAACGGGAAAGAATTCCCGGCGTTCCCGTCGCATCTCAAGAGGAGGCACTCTCAACAGGAAAGGCGAGAGGAACTCCATGGTCGTACCACCATTCCAAGAGTCCCCCAGATGTCTCAGTCCATTCCAGAGGAACCTCTTTGCCCTGCACTGGCTCATCTTTCACGCCGAGGATCGACTCACACCACGGTGGCACGTGGGACAGCCCTGTGGGAAAGCCTCGAGGGAAAGCCTCGAGGGAAAACCACAGATCCTTTGATCCACGTGACGGGAAGTGTGACATTGCTGCTACAGTCTGGAAGGAAAGCGCACGTGCATGCCCCCACTCGAGACGAGGCCTGACTCCCCTGGGGAGACTCCAGAAGTACTCAAAGATACATGTCACCCCTGAGAGGAATCCTCGGTTCCGGCCCTGACTCCACACAAGGTTTTTGGCCCCGGTATCGACGGGATAGGAATCCCGAGAGGCCCCCTAGCAACTCGCATGGGGACTGGCCTCTCCTGAGGCAACCAGGGCGGGTCCCTGAGGTCCCCGTCGTAACTCGAGAACACCTGCCGCAACTCGAGAAAATCCAGGAAGTTCTCCCTTGCAGGCGAGATGAGGCCTATTTCCGATGAGGCGTCTGGAGACTAATGACACCTAACCTCTGGAACTTCGAAAGGGTCTTTCACACCCTTGCTGCAACTCAAGAAGTTCAACGCCATACCCGTCTCCACTCGAGAGGAAGCACGATGGTCCCGCCCACATCCAGAGGAGCCCCGTTTCCCCCTCGTAGCTCGAGATGAGGGATTCTTTCCCTGCTTTCAACGGGAAAGAATTCCCGGCGTTCCCGTCGCATCTCAAGAGGAGGCACTCTCAACAGGAAAGGCGAGAGGAACTCCATGGTCGTACCACCATTCCAAGAGTCCCCCAGATGACTCAGTCCATTCCAGAGGAACCTCTTTGCCCTGCACTGGCTCATCTTTCACGCCGAGGATCGACTCACACCACGGTGGCACGTGGGACAGCCCTGTGGGAAAGCCTCGAGGGAAAGCCTCGAGGGAAAACCACAGATCCTTTGATCCACGCGACGGGAAGCGTGACATTGCTGCTACAGCCTGGAAGGAAAGCGCACGTGCATGCCCCCACTCGAGACGAGGCCTGACTCCCCTGGGGAGACTCCAGAAGTACCCAAAGATCCTTGTCACCCCTGAGAGGAATCCTCGGTCCCGGCCCTGACTCCACACAAGGTTTTTGGCCCCGGTATCGACGGGAGAGGAATCCCGAGAGGCCCCCTAGCAACTCGCATGGGGACTGGCCTCTCTTGAGGCCACTCGGGCGGGTCCCTGAGGTCCCCGTCGTAACTCGAGAACACCTGCCGCAACTCAAGAAAATCCAGGAAGTTCTCCCTTCCAGGAGAGATGAGGCCTATTTCCGATGAGGCGTCTGGAGACTAATGACACCTAACCTCTGGAACTTCGAAAGGGTCTTTCACACCCTTGCTGCAACTCAAGAAGTTCACCGCCATACCCGTCTCCACTCGAGAGGAAGCACGATGGTCCCGCCCACATCCAGAGGAGCCCCGTTTCACATTCGTAGCTCGAGATGAGGGATCCTTTCCCTGCTTTCAACGGGAAAGAATTCCCGGCGTTCCCGTCGCATCTCAAGAGGAGGCACTCTCAACAGGAAAGGCGAGAGGAACTCCATGGTCGTACCACCATTCCAAGAGTCCCCCAGATGTCTCAGTCCATTCCAGAGGAACCTCTTTGCCCTGCACTGGCTCATCTTTCACGCCGAGGATCGACTCACACCACGGTGGCACGTGGGACAGCCCTGTGGGAAAGCCTCGAGGGAAAGCCACGAGGGAAAACCACAGATCCTTTGATCCACGCGACGGGAAGTGTGACATTGCTGCTACAGTCTGGAAGGAAAGCGCACGTGCATGCCCCCACTCGAGACGAGGCCTGACTCCCCTGGGGAGACTCCAGAAGTACTCAAAGATACATGTCACCCCTGAGAGGAATCCTCGGTTCCGGCCCTGACTCCACACAAGGTTTTTGGCCCCGGTATCGACGGGATAGGAATCCCGAGAGGCCCCCTAGCAACTCGCATGGGGACTGGCCTCTCCTGAGGCCACCAGGGCGGGTCCCTGAGGTCCCCGTCGTAACTCGAGAACACCTGCCGCAACTCGAGAAAATCCAGGAAGTTCTCCCTTCCAGGCGAGATGAGGCCTATTTCCGATGAGGCGTCTGGAGACTAATGACACCTAACCTCTGGAACTTCGAAAGGGTCTTTCACACCCTTGCTGCAACTCAAGAAGTTCAACGCCATACCCGTCTCCACTCGAGAGGAAGCACGATGGTCCCGCCCACATCCAGAGCCCCGTTTCCCCCTCGTAGCTCGAGATGAGGGATTCTTTCCCTGCTTTCAACGGGAAAGAATTCCCGGCGTTCCCGTCGCATCTCAAGAGGAGGCACTCTCAACAGGAAAGGCGAGAGGAACTCCATGGTCGTACCACCATTCCAAGAGTCCCCCAGATGACTCAGTCCATTCCAGAGGAACCTCTTTGCCCTGCACTGGCTCATCTTTCACGCCGAGGATCGACTCACACCACGGTGGCACGTGGGACAGCCCTGTGGGAAAGCCTCGAGGGAAAGCCTCGAGGGAAAACCACAGATCCTTTGATCCACGCGACGGGAAGCGTGACATTGCTGCTACAGCCTGGAAGGAAAGCGCACGTGCATGCCCCCACTCGAGACGAGGCCTGACTCCCCTGGGGAGACTCCAGAAGTACCCAAAGATCCATGTCAGCCCCTGAGAGGAATCCCCGGTTCCGGCCCTGACTCCACACAAGGTTTTTGGCCCCGGTATCGACGGGAGAGGAATCCCGAGAGGCCCCCTAGCAACTCGCATGGGGACTGGCCTCTCCTTAGGCCACCAGGGCGGGTCCCTGAGGTCCCCGTCGTAACTCCAGAACACCTGCCGTAACTCGAGAAAATCCAGGAAGTTCTCCCTTCCAGGCGAGATGAGGCCTATTTCCGATGAGGCGTCTGGAGACTAATGACACCTAACCTCTGGAATTTCGAAAGGGTCTTTCACACCCTTGCTGCAACTCAAGAAGTTCACCGCCATACCCGTCTCCACTCGAGAGGAAGCACGATGGTCCCGCCCACATCCAGAGGAGCCCCGTTTCCCCCTCGGAGCTCGAGATGAGGGATCCTTTCCCTGCTTTCAACGGGAATGAATTCCCGGCGTTCCCGTCGCATCTCAAGAGGAGGCACTCTCAACAGGAAAGGCGAGAGGAACTCCATGGTCGTACCACCATTCCAAGAGTCCCCCAGATGTCTCAGTCCATTCCAGAGGAACCTCTTTGCCCTGCACTGGCTCATCTTTCACGCCGAGGATCGACTCACACCACGGTGGCACGTGGGACAGCCCTGTGGGAAAGCCTCGAGGGAAAGCCTCGAGGGAAAACCACAGATCCTTTGATCCACGCGACGGGAAGCGTGACATTGCTGCTACAGCCTGGTAGGAAAGCGCACGTGCATGGCCCCACTCGAGAGGAGGCCTGACTCCCCTGGGGAGACTCCAGAAGTACCCAAAGATCCATGTCACCCCTGAGAGGAATCCTCGGTCCCGGCCCTGACTCCACACAAGGTTTTTGGCCCCGGTATCGACGGGAGAGGAATCCCGAGAGGCCCCCTAGCAACTCGCATGGGGACTGACCTCTCCTGAGGCCACCAGGGCGGGTCCCTGAGGTCCCCGTCGTAACTCGAGAACACCTGCCGCAACTCGAGAAAATCCAGGAAGTTCTCCCTTCCAGGCGAGATGAGGCCTATTTCCGATGAGGCGTCTGGAGACTAATGACACCTAACCTCTGGAACTTCGAAAGGGTCTTTCACACCCTTGCTGCAACTCAAGAAGTTCACCGCCATACCCGTCTCCACCCGAGAGGAAGCACGATGGTCCCGCCCACATCCAGAGGAGCCCCGTTTCCCCCTCGGAGCTCGAGATGAGGGATCCTTTCCCTGCTTTCAACGGGAAAGAATTCCCGGCGTTCCCGTCGCATCTCAAGAGGAGGCACTCTCAACAGGAAAGGCGAGAGGAACTCCATGGTCGTACCGCCATTCCAAGAGTCCCCCAGATGTCTCAGTCCATTCCAGAGGAACCTCTTTGCCCTGCACTGGCTCATCTTTCACGCCGAGGATCGACTCACACCACGGTGGCACGTGGGACAGCCCTGTGGGAAAGCCTCGAGGGAAAGCCTCGAGGGAAAACCACAGATCCTTTGATCCACGCGACGGGAAGCGTGACATTGCTGCTACAGCCTGGTAGGAAAGCGCACGTGCATGGCCCCACACGAGAGGAGGCCTGACTCCCCTGGGGAGACTCAGAAGTACCCAAAGATCCATGTCACCCCTGAGAGGAATCCTCGGTCCCGGCCCTGACTCCACACAAAGTTTTTGGCCCCGGTATCGACGGGAGAGGAATCCCGAGAGGCCCCCTAGCAACTCGCATGGGGACTGGCCTCTCCTGAGGCAACCAGGGCGGGTCCCTGAGGTCCCCGTCGTAACTCGAGAACACCTGCCGCAACTCGAGAAAATCCAGGAAGTTCTCCCTTGCAGGCGAGATGAGGCCTATTTCCGATGAGGCGTCTGGAGACTAATGACACCTAACCTCTGGAACTTCGAAAGGGTCTTTCACACCCTTGCTGCAACTCAAGAAGTTCAACGCCATACCCGTCTCCACTCGAGAGGAAGCACGATGGTCCCGCCCACATCC
This sequence comes from Capricornis sumatraensis, assembly GCF_032405125.1. Classification (NCBI taxonomy): domain Eukaryota; kingdom Metazoa; phylum Chordata; class Mammalia; order Artiodactyla; family Bovidae; genus Capricornis; species Capricornis sumatraensis. The sequence continues at coordinate 1,136,054 of NW_027184627.1, forward strand.
AGAGGAGCCCCGTTTCCCCCTCGTAGCTCGAGATGAGGGATTCTTTCCCTGCTTTCAACGGGAAAGAATTCCCGGCGTTCCCGTCGCATCTCAAGAGGAGGCACTCTCAACAGGAAAGGCGAGAGGAACTCCATGGTCGTACCACCATTCCAAGACTCCCCCAGATGTCTCAGTCCATTCCAGAGGAAACTCTTTGCCCTGCACTGGCTCATCTTTCACGCCGAGGATCGACTCACACCACGGTGGCACGTGGGACAGCCCTGTGGGAAAGCCTCGAGGGAAAGCCTCGAGGGAAAACCACAGATCCTTTGATCCACGCGACGGGAAGCGTGACATTGCTGCTACAGCCTGGTAGGAAAGCGCACGTGCATGGCCCCACTCGAGAGGAGGCCTGACTCCCCTGGGGAGACTCCAGAAGTACCCAAAGATCCATGTCACCCCTGAGAGGAATCCTCGGTCCCGGCCCTGACTCCACACAAGGTTTTTGGCCCCGGTATCGACGGGAGAGGAATCCCGAGAGGCCCCCTAGCAACTCGCATGGGGACTGACCTCTCCTGAGGCCACCAGGGCGGGTCCCTGAGGTCCCCGTCGTAACTCGAGAACACCTGCCGCAACTCGAGAAAATCCAGGAAGTTCTCCCTTCCAGGCGAGATGAGGCCTATTTCCGATGAGGCTTCTGGAGACTAATGACACCTAACCTCTGGAACTTCGAAAGGGTCTTTCACACCCTTGCTGCAACTCAAGAAGTTCACCGCCATACCCGTCTCCACCCGAGAGGAAGCACGATGGTCCCGCCCACATCCAGAGGAGCCCCGTTTCCCCCTCGGAGCTCGAGATGAGGGATCCTTTCCCTGCTTTCAACGGGAAAGAATTCCCGGCGTTCCCGTCGCATCTCAAGAGGAGGCACTCTCAACAGGAAAGGCGAGAGGAACTCCATGGTCGTACCGCCATTCCAAGAGTCCCCCAGATGTCTCAGTCCATTCCAGAGGAACCTCTTTGCCCTGCACTGGCTCATCTTTCACGCCGAGGATCGACTCACACCACGGTGGCACGTGGGACAGCCCTGTGGGAAAGCCTCGAGGGAAAGCCTCGAGGGAAAACCACAGATCCTTTGATCCACGCGACGGGAAGCGTGACATTGCTGCTACAGCCTGGTAGGAAAGCGCACGTGCATGGCCCCACACGAGAGGAGGCCTGACTCCCCTGGGGAGACTCAGAAGTACCCAAAGATCCATGTCACCCCTGAGAGGAATCCTCGGTCCCGGCCCTGACTCCACACAAAGTTTTTGGCCCCGGTATCGACGGGAGAGGAATCCCGAGAGGCCCCCTAGCAACTCGCATGGGGACTGGCCTCTCCTGAGGCCACCAGGGCGGGTCCCTGAGGTCCCCGTCGTAACTCGAGAACACCTGCCGCAACTCGAGAAAATCCAGGAAGTTCTCCCTTGCAGGCGAGATGAGGCCTATTTCCGATGAGGCGTCTGGAGACTAATGACACCTAACCTCTGGAACTTCGAAAGGGTCTTTCACACCCTTGCTGCAACTCAAGAAGTTCACCGCCATACCCGTCTCCACTCGAGAGGAAGCACGATGGTCCCGCCCACATCCAGAGGAGCCCCGTTTCCCCCTCGGAGCTCGAGATGAGGGATCCTTTCCCTGCTTTCAACGGGACAGAATTCCCGGCGTTCCCGTCGCATCTCAAGAGGAGGCACTCTCAACAGGAAAGGCGAGAGGAACTCCATGGTCGTACCACCATTCCAAGAGTCCCCCATTTGTCTCAGTCCATTCCAGAGGAACCTCTTTGCCCTGCACTGGCTCATCTTTCACGCCGAGGATCGACTCACACCACGGTGGCACGTGGGACAGCCCTGTGGGAAAGCCTCGAGGGAAAGCCTCGAGGGAAAACCACAGATCCTTTGATCCACGCGACAGGAAGCGTGACATTGCTGCTACAGCCTGGAAGGAAAGCACACGTGCATGCCCCCACTCGAGACGAGGCCTGACTCCCCTGGGGAGACTCCAGAAGTACCCAAAGATCCATGTCAGCCCCTGAGAGGAATCGTCGGTTCGGGCCCTGACTCCACACAAGGTTCTTGGCCCCGGTATCGACGGGATAGGAATCCCGAGAGGCCCCCTAGCAACTCGCATGGGGACTGGCCTCTCCTGAGGCCACCAGGGCGGGTCCCTGAGGTCCCCGTCGTAACTCGAGAACACCTGCCGCAACTCGAGAAAATCCAGGAAGTTCTCCCTTGCAGGCGAGATGAGGCCTATTTCCGATGAGGCGTCTGGAGACTAATGACACCTAACCTCTGGAACTTCGAAAGGGTCTTTCACACCCTTGCTGCAACTCAAGAAGTTCACCGCCATACCCGTCTCCACTCGAGAGGAAGCACGATGGTCCCGCCCATATCCAGAGGAGCCCCGTTTCCCCCTCGGAGCTCGAGATGAGGGATCCTTTCCCTGCTTTCAACGGGAAAGAATTCCCGGCGTTCCCGTCGCATCTCAAGAGGAGGCACTCTCAACAGGAAAGGCGAGAGGAACTCCATGGTCGTACCACCATTCCAAGAGTCCCCCAGATGACTCAGTCCATTCCAGAGGAACCTCTTTGCCCTGCACTGGCTCATCTTTCACGCCGAGGATCGACTCACACCACGGTGGCACGTGGGACAGCCCTGTGGGAAAGCCTCGAGGGAAAGCCTCGAGGGAAAACCACAGATCCTTTGATCCACGCGACGGGAAGCGTGACATTGCTGCTACAGCCTGGAAGGAAAGCGCACGTGCATGCCCCCACTCGAGAGGAGGCCTGACTCCCCTGGGGAGACTCCAGAAGTACCCAAAGATCCTTGTCACCCCTGAGAGGAATCCTCGGTCCCGGCCCTGACTCCACACAAGGTTTTTGGCCCCGGTATCGACGGGAGAGGAATCCCGAGAGGCCCCCTAGCAACTCGCATGGGGACTGGCCTCTCTTGAGGCCACCCGGGCGGGTCCCTGAGGTCCCCGTCGTAACTCGAGAACACCTGCCGCAACTCAAGAAAATCCAGGAAGTTCTCCCTTCCAGGCGAGATGAGGCCTATTTCCGATGAGGCGTCTGGAGACTAATGACACCTAACCTCTGGAACTTCGAAAGGGTCTTTCACACCCTTGCTGCAACTCAAGAAGTTCACCGCCATACCCGTCTCCACTCGAGAGGAAGTACGATGGTCCCGCCCACATCCAGAGGAGCCCCGTTTCCCCCTCGGAGCTCGAGATGAGGGATCCTTTCCCTGCTTTCAACGGGAAAGAATTCCCGGCGTTCCCGTCGCATCTCAAGAGGAGGCACTCTCAACAGGAAAGGCGAGAGGAACTCCATGGTCGTACCACCATTCCAAGAGTCCCCCAGATGTCTCAGACCATTCCAGAGGAACCTCTTTGCCCTGCACTGGCTCATCTTTCACGCCGAGGATCGACTCACACCACGGTGGCACGTGGGACAGCCCTGTGGGAAAGCCTCGAGGGAAAGCCTCGAGGGAAAACCACAAATCCTTTGATCCACGCGACGGGAAGTGTGACATTGCTGCTACAGTATGGAAGGAAAGCGCACGTGCATGCCCCCACTCGAGACGAGGCCTGACTCCCCTGGGGAGACTCCAGAAGTACTCAAAGATCCATGTCACCCCTGAGAGGAATCCTCGGTTCCGGCCCTGACTCCACACAAGGTTTTTGGCCCCGGTATCGACGGGATAGGAATCCCGAGAGGCCCCCTAGCAACTCGCATGGGGACTGGCCTCTCCTGAGGCAACCAGGGCGGGTCCCTGAGGTCCCCGTCGTAACTCGAGAACACCTGCCGCAACTCGAGAAAATCCAGGAAGTTCTCCCTTGCAGGCGAGATGAGGCCTATTTCCGATGAGGCGTCTGGAGACTAATGACACCTAACCTCTGGAACTTCGAAAGGGTCTTTCACACCCTTGCTGCAACTCAAGAAGTTCACCGCCATACCCGTCTCCACTCGAGAGGAAGCACGATGGTCCCGCCCACATCCAGAGGAGCCCCGTTTCCCCCTCGTAGCTCGAGATGAGGGATCCCTTCCCTGCTTTCAACGGGAAAGTATTCCCGGCGTTCCCGTCGCATCTCAAGAGGAGGCACTCTCAACAGGAAAGGCGAGAGGAACTCCATGGTCGTACCACCATTCCAAGAGTCCCCCAGATGACTCAGTCCATTCCAGAGGAACCTCTTTGCCCTGCACTGGCTCATCTTTCACGCCGAGGATCGACTCACACCACGGTGGCACGTGGGACAGCCCTGTTGGAAAGCCTCGAGGGAAAGCCTCGAGGGAAAACCACAGATCCTTTGATCCACGCGACGGGAAGCGTGACATTGCTGCTACAGCCTGGAAGGAAAGCGCACGTGCATGCCCCCACTCGAGACGAGGCCTGACTCCCCTGGGGAGACTCCAGAAGTACCCAAAGATCCTTGTCACCCCTGAGAGGAATCCTCGGTCCCGGCCCTGACTCCACACATGGTTTTTGGCCCCGGTATCGACGGGAGAGGAATCCCGAGAGGCCCCCTAGCAACTCGCATGGGGACTGGCCTCTCTTGAGGCCACCCGGGCGGGTCCCTGAGGTCCCCGTCGTAACTCGAGAACACCTGCCGCAACTCAAGAAAATCCAGGAAGTTCTCCCTTCCAGGCGAGATGAGGCCTATTTCCGATGAGGCGTCTGGAGACTAATGACACCTAACCTCTGGAACTTCGAAAGGGTCTTTCACACCCTTGCTGCAACTCAAGAAGTTCACCGCCATACCCGTCTCCACTCGAGAGGAAGTACGATGGTCCCGCCCACATCCAGAGGAGCCCCGTTTCCCCCTCGGAGCTCGAGATGAGGGATCCTTTCCCTGCTTTCAACGGGAAAGAATTCCCGGCGTTCCCGTCGCATCTCAAGAGGAGGCACTCTCAAGAGGAAAGGCGAGAGGAACTCCATGGTCGTACCACCATTCCAAGACTCCCCCAGATGTCTCAGTCCATTCCAGAGGAACCTCTTTGCCCTGCACTGGCTCATCTTTCACGCCGAGGATCGACTCACACCACGGTGGCACATGGGACAGCCCTGTGGGAAAGCCTCGAGGGAAAGCCTCGAGGGAAAACCACAGATCCTTTGATCCACGCGACGGGAAGCGTGACATTGCTGCTACAGCCTGGAAGGAAAGCGCACGTGCATGGCCCCACTCGAGAGGAGGCCTGACTCCCCTGGGGAGACTCCAGAAGTACCCAAAGATCCATGTCACCCCTGAGAGGAATCCTCAGTCCCTGCCCTGACTCCACACAAGGTTTTTGGCCCCGGTATCGACGGGAGAGGAATCCCGAGAGGCCCCCTAGTAACTCGCATGGGGACTGGCCTCTCCTGAGGCCACCAGGGCGGGTCCCTGAGGTCCCCGTCGTAACTCGAGAACACCTGCCGCAACTCGAGAAAATCCAGGAAGTTCTCCCTTCCAGGCGACATGTGGCCTATTTCCGATGAGGCGTCTGGAGACTAATGACACCTAACCTCTGGAACTTCGAAAGGGTCTTTCACACCCTTGCTGCAACTCAAGAAGTTCACCGCCATACCCGTCTCCACTCGAGAGGAAGCACGATGGTCCCGCCCACATCCAGAGGAGCCCCGTTTCCCCCTCGTACCTCGAGATGAGGGATCCTTTCCCTGCTTTCAACGGGAAAGAATTCCCAGTGTTCCCGTCGCATCTCAAGAGGAGGCATTCTCAACAGGAAAGGCGAGTGGAACTCCATGGTCGTACCACCATTCCAGGATTGCCCAGATGTCTCAGTCCATTCCAGAGGAACCTCTTTGCCCTGCACTGGCTCATCTTTCACGCCGAGGATCGACTCACACCACGGTGGCACGTGGGAAAGCCTTGTGGGAAAGCCTCGAGGGAAAGCCTCGAGGGAAAACCACAGATCCTTTGATCCACGCGACGGGAAGCGTGACATTGCTGCTGCAGCCTAGAAGGAAAGCGCACGTGCATGCCCCCACTCGAGACGAGTCCTGACTCCCCTGGGGAGACTCCAGAAGTACCCAAAGATACATGTCACCCCTGAGAGTAATCCTCGGTTCCGGCCCTGACTCCACACAAGGATTTTGGCCCCGGTATCGACGGGAGAGGAATCCCGAGAGGCCCCCTAGCAACTCGCATGGGGACTGGCCTCTCCTGAGGCAACCAGGGCGGGTCCCTGAGGTCCCCGTCGTAACTCGAGAACACCTGCCGCAACTCGAGAAAATCCAGGAAGTTCTCCCTTGCAGGCGAGATGAGGCCTATTTCCGATGAGGCGTCTGGAGACTAATGACACCTAACCTCTGGAACTTCGAAAGGGTCTTTCACACCCTTGCTGCAACTCAAAAAGTTCACCGCCATACCCGTCTCCACTCGAGAGGAAGCACGATGGTCCCGCCCACATCCAGAGGAGCCCCGTTTCCCCCTCGTAGCTCGAGATGAGGGATCCTTTCCCTGCTTTCAACGGGAAAGAATTCCCGGCGTTCCCGTCGCATCTCAAGAGGAGGCACTCTCAACAGGAAAGGCGAGAGGAACTCCATGGTCGTACCACCATTCCAAGAGTCCCCCAGATGTCTCAGTCCATTCCAGAGGAACCTCTTTGCCCTGCACTGGCTCATCTTTCACGCCGAGGATCGACTCACACCACGGTGGCACGTGGGACAGCCCTGTGGGAAAGCCTCGAGGGAAAGCCTCGAGGGAAAACCACAGATCCTTTGATCCACGCGACGGGAAGCGTGACATTGCTGCTACAGCCTGGAAGGAAAGCGCACGTGCATGCCCCCACTCGAGACGAGGCCTGACTCCCCTGGGGAGACTCCAGAAGTACCCAAAGATCCATGTCAGCCCCTGAGAGGAATCCTCGGTTTCGGGCCTGACTCCACACAAGGTTTTTGGCCCCGGTATCGACGGGAGAGGAATCCCGAGAGGCCCCCTAGCAAATTGCATGGGGACTGGCCTCTCCTGAGGCCACCAGGGCGGTTCCCTGAGGTCCCCGTCGTAACTCGAGAACACCTGCCGCAACTCGAGAAAATCCAGGAAGTTCTCCCTTCCAGGCGACATGTGGCCTATTTCCGATGAGACGTCTGGAGACTAAGGACACCTAACCTCTGGAACTTCGAAAGGGTCTTTCACACCCTTGCTGCAACTCAAGAAGTTCACCGCCATACCCGTCTCCACTCGAGAGGAAGCACGATGGTCCCGCCCACATCCAGAGGAGCCCCGTTTCCCCCTCGTAGCTCGAGATGAGGGATCCTTTCCCTGCTTTCAACGGGAAAGTATTCACGGCGTTCCCGTCGCATCTCAAGAGGAGGCACTCTCAACAGGAAAGGCGAGAGGAACTCCATGGTCGTACCACCATTCCAAGACTCCCCCAGTTGTCTCAGTCCATTCCAGAGGAAACTCTTTGCCCTGCACTGGCTCATCTTTCACGCCGAGGATCGACTCACAACACGGTGGCACGTGGGACAGCCCTGTGGGAAAGCCTCGAGGGAAAGCCTCGAGGGAAAGCCACAGATCCTTTGATAAATGCGACGGGAATCGTGACATTGCTACTACAGCCTGGAAGGAAAGCGCACGTGCATGCCCCCACTCGAGACGAGGCCTGACTCCCGTGGGGAGACTCCAGAAGTACCCAAAGATCCATGTCAGCCCCTGAGAGGAATCCTCGGTCCCGGCCCTGACTCCACACAAGGTTTTTGGCCCCGGTATCGACGGGAGAGGAATCCCGAGAGGCCCCCTAGCAACTCGCATGGGGACTGGCCTCTCCTGAGGCCACCAGGGCGGGTCCCTGAGGTCCCCGTCGTAACTCGAGAACACCTACCGCAACTCGAGAAAATCCAGGAAGTGCTCCCTTCCAGGCGAGATGAGGCCTATTTCCGATGAGGCGTCTGGAGACTAATGACACCTAACCTCTGGAACTTCGAAAGGGTCTTTCACACCCTTGCTGCAACTCAAGAAGTTCACCGCCATACCCGTCTCCACTCGAGAGGAAGCACGATGGTCCCGCCCACATCCAGAGGAGCCCCGTTTCCCCCTCGTAGCTCGAGATGAGGGATCCTTTCCCTGCTTTCAACGGGAAAGAATTCCCAGCGTTCCCGTCGCATCTCAAGAGGAGGCACTCTCAACAGGAAAGGCGAGAGGAACTCCATGGTCGTACCACCATTCCAAGAGTCCCCCAGATGTCTCAGTCCATTCCAGAGGAACCTTTTGCCCTGCACTGGCTCATCTTTCACGCCGAGGATCGACTCACACCACGGTGGCACGTGGGAAAGCCTTGTGGGAAAGCCTCGAGGGAAAGCCTCGAGGGAAAACCACAGATCCTTTGATCCACGCGACTGGAAGCGTGACATTGCTGCTGCAGCCTGGAAGGAAAGCGCACGTGCATGCCCCCACTCGAGACGAGTCCTGACTCCCCTGGGGAGACTCCAGAAGTACCCAAAGATACATGTCACCCCTGAGAGGAATCCTCGGTTCCGGCCCTGACTCCACACAAGGTTTTTGGCCCCGGTATCGACGGGAGAGGAATCCCGAGAGGCCCCCTAGCAACTCGCATGGGGACTGGCCTCTCCTGAGGCAACCAGGGCGGGTCCCTGAGGTCCCCGTCGTAACTCGAGAACACCTGCCGCAACTCGAGAAAATCCAGGAAGTTCTCCCTTGCAGGCGAGATGAGGCCTATTTCCGATGAGGCGTCTGGAGACTAATGACACCTAACCTCTGGAACTTCGAAAGGGTCTTTCACACCCTTGCTGCAACTCAAGAAGTTCACCGCCATACCCGTCTCCACTCGAGAGGAAGCACGATGGTCCCGCCCACATCCAGAGGAGCCCCGTTTCCCCCTCGTAGCTCGAGATGAGGGATCCTTTCCCTGCTTTCAACGGGAAAGAATTCCCGGCATTCCCGTCGCATCTCAAGAGGAGGCACTCTCAACAGGAAAGGCGAGAGGAACTCCATGGTCGTACCACCATTCCAAGAGTCCCCCAGATGTCTCAGTCCATTCCAGAGGAACCTCTTTGCCCTGCACTGGCTCATCTTTCACGCCGAGGATCGACTCACACCACGGTGGCACGTGGGACAGCCCTGTGGGAAAGCCTCGAGGGAAAGCCTCGAGGGAAAACCACAGATCCTTTGATCCACCCGACGGGAAGCGTGACATTGCTGCTACAGCCTGGAAGGAAAGCGCACGTGCATGCCCCCACTCGAGACGAGGCCTGACTCCCCTTTGGAGACTCCAGAAGTACCCAAAGATACATGTCACCCCTGAGAGGAATCCTCGGTTCCGGCCCTGACTCCACACAAGGTTTTTGTCCCCGGTATCGACGGGAGAGGAATCCCGAGAGGCCCCCTATCAACTCGCATGGGGACTGGCCTCTCCTGAGGCAACCAGGGCGGGTCCCTGAGGTCCCCGTCGTAACTCGAGAACACCTGCCGCAACTCGAGAAAATCCAGGAAGTTCTCCCTTGCAGGCGAGATGAGGCCTATTTCCGATGAGGCGTCTGGAGACTAATGACACCTAACCTCTCGAACTTCGAAAGGGTCTTTCACACCCTTGCTGCAACTCAAGAAGTTCACCGCCATACCCGTCTCCACTCGAGAGGAAGCACGATGGTCCCGCCCACATCCAGAGGAGCCCCGTTTCCCCCTCGTAGCTCGAGATGAGGGATCCCTTCCCTGCTTTCAACGGGAAAGAATTCCCGGCGTTCCCATCGCATCTCAAGAGGAGGCACTCTCAACAGGAAAGGCGAGAGGAACTCCATGGTCGTACCACCATTCCAAGAGTCCCCCAGATGTCTCAGTCCATTCCAGAGGAACCTCTTTGCCCTGCACTGGCTCATCTTTCACGCCGAGGATCGACTCACACCACGGTGGCACGTGGGCCAGCCCTGTGGGAAAGCCTCGAGGGAAAGCCTCGAGGGAAAACCACAGATCCTTTGATCCACCCGACGGGAAGCGTGACATTGCTGCTACAGCCTGGAAGGAAAGCGCAAGTTCATGCCACCACTCGAGACGAGGCCTGACTCCCCTGGGGAGACTCCAGAAGTACCCAAAGATCCATGTCAGCCCCTGAGAGGAATCCTCGGTTCCGGCCCTGACTCCACACAAGGTTTTTGGCCCCGGTATTGACGGGAGAGGAATCCCGAGAGGCCGCCTAGCAACTCGCACGGGGAGTGGCCTCTCCTGAGGCCACCAGGGCGGGTCCCTGACGTCCCCGTCGTAACTCGAGAACACCTGCCGCAACTCGAGAAAATCCAGGAAGTTCTCCCTTCCAGGCGAGATGAGGCCTATTTCCTATGAGGCGTCTGGAGTCTAATGACACCTAACCTCTGGAACTTCGAAAGGGTCTTTCACACCCTTGCTGCAACTCAAGAAGTTCACCGCCATACCCGTCTCCACTCGAGAGGAAGCACGATGGTCCCGCCCACATCCAGAGGAGCCCCGTTTCCCCCTCGTAGCTCGAGATGAGGGATCCTTTCCCTGCTTTCAACGGGAAAGAATTCCCAGTGTTCCCGTCGCATCTCAAGAGGAGGCATTCTCAACAGGAAAGGCGAGAGGATCTCCATGGTCGTACCACCATTCCAGGATTGCCCAGATGTCTCAGTCCATTCCAGAGGAACCTCTTTGCCCTGCACTGGCTCATCTTTCACGCCGAGGATCGACTCACACCACGGTGGCACGTGGGACAGCCCTGTGGGAAAGCCTCGAATGAAAGCCTCGAGGGAAAACCACAGATCCTTTGATCCACGCGACGGGAAGTGTGACATTGCTGCTACAGCCTGGAAGGAAAGCGCACGTGCATGCCCCCACTCGAGACGAGGCCTGACTCCCCTTTGGAGACTCCAGAAGTACCCAAAGATACATGTCACCCCTGAGAGGAATCCTCGGTTCCGGCCCTGACTCCACACAAGGTTTTTGTCCCCGGTATCGACGGGAGAGGAATCCCGAGAGGCCCCCTATCAACTCCCATGGGGACTGGCCTCTCCTGAGGCCACCAGGGCGGGTCCCTGAGGTCCCCGTCGTAACTCGAGAACACCTGCCGCAACTCGAGAAAATCCAGGAAGTTCTCCCTTGCAGGCGAGATGAGGCCTATTTCCGATGAGGCGTCTGGAGACTAATGACACCTAACCTCTGGAACTTCGAAAGGGTCTTTCACACCCTTGCTGCAACTCAAGAAGTTCACCGGCATACCCGTCTCCACTCGAGAGGAAGCACGATGGTCCCGCCCACATCCAGAGGAGCCCCGTTTCCCCCTCGTAGCTCGAGATGAGGGATCCTTTCCCTGCTTTCAACGGGAAAGAATTCCCGGCGTTCCTGTCGCATCTCAAGAAGAGGCACTCTCAACAGGAAAGGCGAGAGGAACTCCATGGTCATACCACCATTCCTAGAGTCCCCTAGATGTCTCAGTCCATTCCAGAGGAACCTCTTTGACCTGCACTGGCTCATCTTTCACGCCGAGGATCGATTCACACCACGGTGGCACGTGGGACAGCCCTGTGGGAAAGCCTCGAGGGAAAGACTCGAGGGAAAGCCACAGACCCTTTGATAAATGCGACGGGAATCGTGACATTGCTGCTACAGCCTGGAAGGAAAGCGCACGTGCATGCCCCCACTGGAGACGAGGCCTGACTCCCCTTTGGAGACTCCAGAAGTACCCAAAGATACATGTCACCCCTGAGAGGAATCCTCGGTTCCGGCCCTGACTCCACACAAGGTTTTTGTCCCCGGTATCGACGGGAGAGGAATCCCGAGAGGCCCCATATCAAATCGCATGGGGACTGGCCTCTCCTGAGGCAACCAGGGCGGGTCCCTGAGGTCCCCGTCGTAACTCGAGAACACCTGCCGCAACTCGAGAAAATCCAGGAACTTCTCCCTTGCAGGCGAGATGAGGCCTATTTCCGATGAGGCGTCTGGAGACTAATGACACCTAACCTCTGGAACTTCGAAAGGGTCTTTCACACCCTTGCTTCAACTCAAGAAGTTCACCGCCATACCCGTCTCCACTCGAGAGGAAGCACGATGGTCCCGCCCACATCCAGAGGAGCCCCGTTTCTCCCTCGTAGCTCGAGATGAGGGATCTCTTCCCTGCTTTCAACGGGAAAGAATTCCCGGCGTTCCCGTCGCATCTCAAGAGGAGGCACTCTCAACAGGAAAGGCGAGAGGAACTCCATGGTCCTACCACCATTCCAAGAGTCCCCCAGATGTCTCAGTCCATTCCAGAGGAACCTCTTTGCCCTGCACTGGCTAATCTTTCACGCCGAGGATCGACTCACACCACGGCGGCACGTGGGACAACCCTGTGGGAAAGCCTCGAGGGAAAGCCTAGAGGGAAAACCACAGATCCTTTGATCCACGCGACGAGAAGCGTGACATTGCTGCTACAGCCTGGAAGGAAAGCGCACGTGCATGCCCCCACTCGAGACGAGGCCTGACTCCCCTTTGGAGACTCCAGAAGTACCCAAAGATACATGTCACCCCTGAGAGGAATCCTCGGTTCCGGCCCTGACTCCACACAAGGTTTTTGTCCCCGGTATCGACGGGAGAGGAATCCCGAGAGGCCCCCTATCAACTCGCATGGGGACTGGCCTCTCCTGAGGCAACCAGGGCGGGTCCCTGAGGTCCCCGTCGTAACTTGAGAACACCTGCCGCAACTCGAGAAAATCCAGGAAGTTCTCCCTTGCAGGCGAGATGAGGCCTATTTCCGATGAGGCGTCTGGAGACTAATGACACCTAACCTCTGGAACTTCGAAAGGGTCTTTCACACCCTTGCTGCAACTCAAGAAGTTCACCGCCATACCCGTCTCCACTCGAGAGGAAGCACGATGGTCCCGCCCACATCCAGAGGAGCCCCGTTTCCCCCTCGTAGCTCGAGATGAGGGATCCCTTCCCTGCTTTCAACGGGAAAGAATTCCCGGCGTTCCCGTCGCATCTCAAGAGGAGGCACTCTCAACAGGAAAGGCGAGAGGAACTCCATGGTCGTACCACCATTCCAAGACTCCCCCAGATGTCTCAGTCCATTCCAGAGGAAACTCTTTGCCCTGCACTGGCTCATCTTTCACGCCGAGGATCGACTCACAACACGGTGGCACGTGGGACAGCCCTGTGGGAAAGCCTCGAGGGAAAGCCTCGAGGGAAAGCCACAGATCCTTTGATAAATGCGACGGGAATCGTGACATTGCTGCTACAGCCTGGAAGGAAAGCGCACGTGCATGCCCCCACTCGAGACGAGGCCTGACTCCCGTGGGGAGACTCCAGAAGTACCCAAAGATCCATGTCAGACCCTGAGAGGAATCCTCGGTCCCGGCCCTGACTCCACACAAGGTTTTTGGCCCCGGTATCGACGGGAGAGGAATCCCGAGAGGCCGCCTAGCAACTCGCATGGGGACTGGCCTCTCCTGAGGCCACCAGGGCGGGTCCCTGAGGTCCCCGTCGTAACTCGAGAACACCTGCCGCAACTCGAGAAAATCCAGGAAGTTCTCCCTTCCAGGCAAGATGAGGCCTATTTCCGATGAGGCGTCTGGAGACTAATGACACCTAACCTCTGGAACTTCGAAAGGGTCTTTCACACCCTTGCTGCAACTCAAGAAGTTCACCGCCATACCCGTCTCCACTCGAGAGGAAGCACGATGGTCCCGCCCACATCCAGAGGAGCCCCGTTTCCCCCTCGTAGCTCGAGATGAGGGATCCTTTCCCTGCTTTCAACGGGAAAGAATTCCCGGCATTCCCGTCGCATCTCAAGAGGAGGCACTCTCAACAGGAAAGGCGAGAGGAACTCCATGGTCGTACCACCATTCCAAGAGTCCCCCAGATGTCTCAGTCCATTCCAGAGGAACCTCTTTGACCTGCACTGGCTCATCTTTCACGCCGAGGATCGACTCACACCACGGTGGCACGTGGGACAGCCCTGTGGGAAAGCCTCGAGGGAAAGCCTCGAGGGAAAACCACAGATCCTTTGATCCACGCGACGGGAAGCGTGACATTGCTGCTAGAGCCTGGAAGGAAAGTGCACCTGCATGCCCCCACTCGAGACGAGGCCTGACTCCCCTGGGGAGACTCCAGAAGTACCCAAAGATCCATGTCAGCCCCTGAGAGGAATCCTCGGTTCCGGCCCTGACTCCACACAAGGTTTTTGGCCCCGGTATCGACGGGAGAGGAATCCCGCGGGGCCCCCTAGCAACTAGCATGGGGACTGGCCTCTCCTGAGGCCACCAGGGCGGGTCCCTGAGGTCCCCGTCGTAACTCGAGAACACCTGCCGCAACTCGAGAAATCCAGGAAGTTCTCCCTTCCAGGCGAGATGAGGCCTATTTCCGATGAGGCGTCTGGAGACTAATGACACCTAACCTCTGGAACTTCGAAAGGGTCTTTCACACCCTTGCTGCAACTCAAGAAGTTCACCGCCATACCCGTCTCCACTCGGGAGGAAGCACGATGGTCCCGCCCACATCCAGAGGAGCCCCGTTTCCCCCTCGGAGCTCGAGATGAGGGATCCTTTCCCTGCTTTCAACGGAAAAGAATTCCTGGCGTTCCCGTCGCATGTCAAGAGTAGGCACTCTCAACAGGAAAGGCGAGAGGAACACCATGGTCGTACCACCATTCCAAGAGTCCCCCAGATGTCTCAGTCCATTCCAGAGGAACCTCTTTGCCCTGCACTGGCTCATCTTTCACGCCGAGGATCGACTCACACCACGGTGGCACGTGGGCCAGCCCTGTGGGAAAGCCTCGAGGGAAAGCCTCGAGGGAAAACCACAGATCCTTTGATCCACCCGACGGGAAGCGTGACATTGCTGCTACAGCCTGGAAGGAAAGTGCAAGTTCATGCCACCACTCGAGACGAGGCCTGACTCCCCTGGGGAGACTCCAGAAGTACCCAAAGATCCATGTCAGCCCCTGAGAGGAATCCTCGGTTCCGGCCCTGACTCCACACAAGGTTTTTGGCCCCGGTATTGACGGGAGAGGAATCCCGAGAGGCCGCCTAGCAACTCGCACGGGGAGTGGCCTCTCCTGAGGCCACCAGGGCGGGTCCCTGACGTCCCCGTCGTAACTCGAGAACACCTGCCGCAACTCGAGAAAATCCAGGAAGTTCTCCCTTCCAGGCGAGATGAGGCCTATTTCCGATGAGGCGTCTGGAGTCTAATGACACCTAACCTCTGGAACTTCGAAAGGGTCTTTCACACCCTTGCTGCAACTCAAGAAGTTCACCGCCATACCCGTCTCCACTCGAGAGGAAGCACGATGGTCCCGCCCACATCCAGAGGAGCCCCGTTTCCCCCTCGTAGCTCGAGATGAGGGATCCTTTCCCTGCTTTCAACGGGAAAGAATTCCCAGTGTTCCCGTCGCATCTCAAGAGGAGGCATTCTCAACAGGAAAGGCGAGAGGAACTCCATGGTCGTACCACCATTCCAGGATTGCCCAGATGTCTAAGTCCATTCCAGAGGAACCTCTTTGCCCTGCACTGGCTCATCTTTCACGCCGAGGATCGACTCACACCACGGTGGCACGTGGGACAGCCCTGTGGGAAAGCCTCGAATGAAAGCCTCGAGGGAAAACCACAGATCCTTTGATCCACGCGACGGGAAGTGTGACATTGCTGCTACAGCCTGGAAGGAAAGCGCACGTGCATGCCCCCACTCGAGACGAGGCCTGACTCCCCTTTGGAGACTCCAGAAGTACCCAAAGATACATGTCACCCCTGAGAGGAATCCTCGGTTCCGGCCCTGACTCCACACAAGGTTTTTGTCCCCGGTATCGACGGGAGAGGAATCCCGAGAGGCCCCCTATCAACTCCCATGGGGACTGGCCTCTCCTGAGGCCACCAGGGCGGGTCCCTGAGGTCCCCGTCGTAACTCGAGAACACCTGCCGCAACTCGAGAAAATCCAGGAAGTTCTCCCTTGCAGGCGAGATGAGGCCTATTTCCGATGAGGCGTCTGGAGACTAATGACACCTAACCTCTGGAACTTCGAAAGGGTCTTTCACACCCTTGCTGCAACTCAAGAAGTTCACCGGCATACCCGTCTCCACTCGAGAGGAAGCACGATGGTCCCGCCCACATCCAGAGGAGCCCCGTTTCCCCCTCGTAGCTCGAGATGAGGGATCCTTTCCCTGCTTTCAACGGGAAAGAATTCCCGGCGTTCCTGTCGCATCTCAAGAAGAGGCACTCTCAACAGGAAAGGCGAGAGGAACTCCATGGTCGTACCACCATTCCTAGAGTCCCCTAGATGTCTCAGTCCATTCCAGAGGAACCTCTTTGACCTGCACTGGCTCATCTTTCACGCCGAGGATCGATTCACACCACGGTGGCACGTGGGACAGCCCTGTGGGAAAGCCTCGAGGGAAAGACTCGAGGGAAAGCCACAGACCCTTTGATAAATGCGACGGGAATCGTGACATTGCTGCTACAGCCTGGAAGGAAAGCGCACGTGCATGCCCCCACTGGAAACGAGGCCTGACTCCCCTTTGGAGACTCCAGAAGTACCCAAAGATACATGTCACCCCTGAGAGGAATCCTCGGTTCCGGCCCTGACTCCACACAAGGTTTTTGTCCCCGGTATCGACGGGAGAGGAATCCCGAGAGGCCCCCTATCAAATCGCATGGGGACTGGCCTCTCCTGAGGCAACCAGGGCGGGTCCCTGAGGTCCCCGTCGTAACTCGAGAACACCTGCCGCAACTCGAGAAAATCCAGGAAGTTCTCCCTTGCAGGCGAGATGAGGCCTATTTCCGATGAGGCGTCTGGAGACTAATGACACCTAACCTCTGGAACTTCGAAAGGGTCTTTCACACCCTTGCTTCAACTCAAGAAGTTCACCGCCATACCCGTCTCCACTCGAGAGGAAGCACGATGGTCCCGCCCACATCCAGAGGAGCCCCGTTTCTCCCTCGTAGCTCGAGATGAGGGATCCCTTCCCTGCTTTCAACGGGAAAGAATTCCCGGCGTTCCCGTCGCATCTCAAGAGGAGGCACTCTCAACAGGAAAGGCGAGAAGAACTCCATGGTCCTACCACCATTCCAAGAGTCCCCCAGATGTCTCAGTCCATTCCAGAGGAACCTCTTTGCCCTGCACTGGCTAATCTTTCACGCCGAGGATCGACTCACACCACGGCGGCACGTGGGACAACCCTGTGGGAAAGCCTCGAGGGAAAGCCTAGAGGGAAAACCACAGATCCTTTGATCCACGCGACGAGAAGCGTGACATTGCTGCTACAGCCTGGAAGGAAAGCGCACGTGCATGCCCCCACTCGAGACGAGGCCTGACTCCCCTTTGGAGACTCCAGAAGTACCCAAAGATACATGTCACCCCTGAGAGGAATCCTCGGTTCCGGCCCTGACTCCACACAAGGTTTTTGTCCCCGGTATCGACGGGAGAGGAATCCCGAGAGGCCCCCTATCAACTCGCATGGGGACTGGCCTCTCCTGAGGCAACCAGGGCGGGTCCCTGAGGTCCCCGTCGTAACTTGAGAACACCTGCCGCAACTCGAGAAAATCCAGGAAGTTCTCCCTTGCAGGCGAGATGAGGCCTATTTCCGATGAGGCGTCTGGAGACTAATGACACCTAACCTCTGGAACTTCGAAAGGGTCTTTCACACCCTTGCTGCAACTCAAGAAGTTCACCGCCATACCCGTCTCCACTCGAGAGGAAGCACGATGGTCCCGCCCACATCCAGAGGAGCCCCGTTTCCCCCTCGGAGCTCGAGATGAGGGATCCCTTCCCTGCTTTCAACGGGAAAGAATTCCCGGCGTTCCCGTCGCATCTCAAGAGGAGGCACTCTCAACAGGAAAGGCGAGAGGAACTCCATGGTCGTACCACCATTCCAAGAGTCCCCCAGATGTCTCAGTCCATTCCAGAGGAACCTCTTTGCCCTGCACTGGCTCATCTTTCACGCCGAGGATCGACTCACACCACGGTGGCACGTGGGACAGCCCTGTGGGAAAGCCTCGAGGGAAAGCCTCGAGGGAAAACCACAGATCCTTTGATCCACCCGACGGGAAACGTGACATTGCTGCTACAGCCTGGAAGGAAAGCGCAAGTTCATGCCACCACTCGAGACGAGGCCTGACTCCCCTGGGGAGACTCCAGAAGTACCCAAAGATCCATGTCAGCCCCTGAGAGGAATCCTCGGTTCCGGGCCTGACTCCACACAAGGTTTTTGGCCCCGGTATCGACGGGAGAGGAATCCCGAGAGGCCGCCTAGCAACTCGCACGGGGTGTGGCCTCTCCTGAGGCCACCAGGGCGGGTCCCTGACGTCCCCGTCGTAACTCGAGAACACCTGCCGCAACTCGAGAAAATCCAGGAAGTTCTCCCTTCCAGGGAAGATGAGGCCTATTTCCGATGAGGCGTCTGGAGTCTAATGACACCTAACCTCTGGAACTTCGAAAGGGTCTTTCACACCCTTGCTGCAACTCAAGAAGTTCACCGCCATACCCGTCTCCACTCGAGAGGAAGCACGATGGTCCCACCCACATCCAGAGGAGCCCCGTTTCCCCCTCGTAGCTCGAGATGAGGGATCCTTTCCCTGCTTACAACGGGAAAGAATTCCCGGCGTTCCCGTCGCATCTCAAGAGGAGGCACTCTCAACAGGAAAGGCGAGAGGAACTCCATGGTCGTACCACCATTCCAAGACTCCCCCAGATGTCTCAGTCCATTCCAGAGGAAACTCTTTGCCCTGCACTGGCTCATCTTTCACGCCGAGGATCGACTCACAACACGGTGGCACGTGGGACAGCCCTGTGGGAAAGCATCGAGGGAAAGCCTCGAGGGAAAGCCACAGATCCTTTGATAAATGCGACGGGAATCGTGACATTGCTGCTACAGCCTGGAAGGAAAGCGCACGTGCATGCCCCCACTCGAGACGAGGCCTGACTCCCGTGGGGAGACTCCAGAAGTACCCAAAGATCCATGTCAGACCCTGAGAGGAATCCTCGGTCCCGGCCCTGACTCCACACAAGGTTTTTGGCCCCGGTATCGACGGGAGAGGAATCCCGAGAGGCCGCCTAGCAACTCGCATGGGGACTGGCCTCTCCTGAGGCCACCAGGGCGGGTCCCTGAGGTCCCCGTCGTAACTCGAGAACACCTGCCGCAACTCGAGAAAATCCAGGAAGTTCTCCCTTCCAGGCAAGATGAGGCCTATTTCCGATGAGGCGTCGGGAGACTAATGACACCTAACCTCTGGAACTTCGAAAGGGTCTTTCACACCCTTGCTGCAACTCAAGAAGTTCACCGCCATACCCGTCTCCACTCGAGAGGAAGCACGATGGTCCCGCCCACATCCAGAGGAGCCCCGTTTCCCCCTCGTAGCTCGAGATGAGGGATCCTTTCCCTGCTTTCAACGGGAAAGAATTCCCGGCATTCCCGTCGCATCTCAAGAGGAGGCACTCTCAACAGGAAAGGCGAGAGGAACTCCATGGTCGTACCACCATTCCAAGAGTCCCCCAGATGTCTCAGTCCATTCCAGAGGAACCTCTTTGACCTGCACTGGCTCATCTTTCACGCCGAGGATCGACTCACACCATGGTGGCACGTGGGACAGCCCTGTGGGAAAGCCTCGAGGGAAAGCCTCGAGGGAAAACCACAGATCCTTTGATCCACGCGACGGGAAGCGTGACATTGCTGCTAGAGCCTGGAAGGAAAGTGCACCTGCATGCCCCCACTCGAGACGAGGCCTGACTCACCTGGGGAGACTCCAGAAGTACCCAAAGATCCATGTCAGCCCCTGAGAGGAATCCTCGGTTCCGGCCCTGACTCCACACAAGGTTTTTGGCCCCGGTATCGACGGGAGAGGAATCCCGAGGGGCCCCCTAGCAACTAGCATGGGGACTGGCCTCTCCTGAGGCCACCAGGGCGGGTCCCTGAGGTCCCCGTCGTAACTCGAGAACACCTGCCGCAACTCGAGAAATCCAGGAAGTTCTCCCTTCCAGGCGAGATGAGGCCTATTTCCGATGAGGCGTCTGGAGACTAATGACACCTAACCTCTGGAACTTCGAAAGGGTCTTTCACACCCTTGCTGCAACTCAAGAAGTTCACCGCCATACCCGTCTCCACTCGGGAGGAAGCACGATGGTCCCGCCCACATCCAGAGTAGCCCCGTTTCCCCCTCGTAGCTCGAGATGAGGGATCCTTTCCCTGCTTTCAACGGGAAAGAATTCGCAGCGTTCCCGTCGCATCTCAAGAGAAGGCACTCTCAACAGGAAAGGCGAGAGGAACTCCATGGTGGTACCACCATTCCAAGAGTCCCCGAGATGTCTCAGTCCATTCCAGAGGAACCTCTTTGCCCTGCACTGGCTCATCTTTCACGCCGAGGATCGACTCACACCACGGTGGCACGTGGGACAGCCCTGTGGGAAAGCCTCATGGGAAAGCCTCGAGGAAAAACCACAGATTCTTTGATCCACGCGACGGGAAGCGTGACATTGCTGCTAGAGCCTGGAAGGAAAGCGCACGTGCATGCCCCCACTCGAGACGAGGCCTGACTCCCCTGGGGAGACTCCAGAAGTACCCAAAGATCCATGTCAGCCCCTGAGAGGAATCCTCGGTTCCGGCCCTGACTCCACACAAGGTTTTTGGCCCCAGTATCGACGGGAGAGGAATCCCGAGGGGCCCACTAGCAACTAGCATGGGGACTGGCTTCTCCTGAGGCCACCAGGGGGGGTCCCTGAAGTCCCCGTCGTAACTCGAGAACACCTGCCCCAACTCGAGAAAATCCAGGAAGTTCTCCCTTCCAGGCGAGATGAGGCCTATTTCCGTTGAGGCGTCTGGAGACTAATGACACCTAACCTCTGGAACTTCGAAAGGGTCTTTCACACCCTTGCTGCAACTCAAGAAGTTCACCGCCATACCCGTCTCCACTCGGGAGGAAGCACGATGGTCCCGCCCACATCCAGAGGAGCCCCGTTTCCCCCTCGGAGCTCGAGATGAGGGATCCTTTCCCTGCTTTCAACGGAAAAGGATTCCTGGCGTTCCCGTCGCATGTCAAGAGGAGGCACTCTCAACAGGAAAGGCGAGAGGAACACCATGGTCGTACCACCATTCCAAGAGTCCCCCAGATGTCTCAGTCCATTCCAGAGGAACCTCTTTGCCCTGCACTGGCTCATCTTTCACGCCGAGGATCGACTCACACCAAGGTGGCACGTGGGGCAGCCCTGTGGGAAAGCCTCGAGGGAAAACCACAGATCCTTTGATCCACGCGACGGGAAGCGTGACATTGCTGCTACAGTCTGGAAGGAAAGCGCACGTCCATGCCCCCACTCGAGACGAGGCCTGACTCCCCTGGGGAGACTCCAGAAGTACTCAAAGATTCATGTCAGCCCCTGAGAGGAATCCTCGGTTCCAGCCCTGACTCCACACAAGGTTTTTGGCCCCAGTATCGACGGGAGAGGAATCCCTAGAGGCCCCCTAGCAACTCGCATGGGGACTGGCTTTTCCAGAGGCCACCAGAGCGGGTCCCTGATGTCCCCGTCGTATCTCGAGAACACCTGCCGCAACTCGAGAAAATCCAGGAAGTTCTCCCTTACAGGCGAGATGAGGCCAATTTCCGATGAGGCGTCTGGAGAGTAATGACACCTAAACTCTGGAAATTCGAAAGGGTCTTTCACACGCTTGCGGCAACTCAAGAAGTTCACAGCCATACCCATCTCCACTCGAGAGGAAGCACGATGATCCCGCGCACATCCAGAGGAGCCCCGTATCCCCCTCTTAGCTCGAGATGAGGGATCCTTTCCCTGCTTTCAACGGGAAAGAATTCCCGGCGTTCCCGTCGCATCTCAAGAGGAGGCACTCTCAACAGGAAAGGCGAGAGTAACTCCATGGTCGTACCACCATTCCAAGAGTCCCCCAGATGTCTCAGTCCATTCCAGAGGAAACTCTTTGCCCTGCACTGGCTCATCTTTCACGCCGAGGATCGACTCACACCACGGTGGCACGTGGGACAGCCCTGTGGGAAAGCCTCAAGGGAAAGCCTCGAGGGAAAACCACAGATCCTTTGATCCACGTGATGGGAAGCGTGACATTGCTGCTACAGCCTGGAAGGAAAACGCACGAGCATGCCCCCACTCGAGATGAGGCCTGTCTCCCCTGGCGAGACTCCAGAAGTACCCAAAGATCCATATCAGCCCGTGAGAGAAATCCTCGGTTCCGGCCCTGACTCCACACAAGGATTTTGGCCCCGGTATCGACGGGAGAGGAATCCCGAGAGGCCCCCTAGCAACTCGCATGGGGACTGGCCTCTCCTGAGGCCACCAGGGCGGGTCCCTGAGGTCCCCGTCGTAACTCGAGAACACCTGCCGCAACTCGAGAAATTCCAGGAAGTTCCCCCTTCCAGGCGAGATGAGGCCTATTTCCGATGAGGCGTCTGGAGACTAATGACACCTAACCTCTGGAAATTCGAAAGGGTCTTTCACACCCTTGCGGCAACTCAAGAAGTTCACCGCCATACCCATCTCCACTCGAGAGGAAGCACGATGATCCCGCGCACATCCAGAGGAGCCCCGTATCCCCCTCTTAGCTCGAGATGAGGGATCCGTTCCCTGCTTTCAACGGGAAAGAATTCCCGGCGTTCCCGTCGCATCTCAAGAGGAGGCACTCTCAACAGGAAAGGCGAGCGGAACTCCATGGTCGTACCACCATTCCAAGAGTCCCCCAGATGTCTCAGTCCATTCCAGAGGAACCTCTTTGCCCTGCACTGGCTCATCTTTCACGCCGAGGATCGACTCACACCACGGTGGCACGTGGGACAGCCCTGTGGGAAAGCCTCGAGGGAAAGCCTCGAGGGAAAACCACAGATTCTTTGATCCACGCCACGGGAAGCGTGACATTGCTGCTACAGCCTGGAAGGAAAGCGCACGTGCATGCTCCCACTCAAGTCGAGGCCTGACTCCCCTGGGGAGACTCCGGAAATACCCAAAGATCCATGTCAGCCCTTGACAGGAATCCTCGGTTCCGGGCCTGACTCCACAGAAGGTTTTTGGCCCCGGTATCGACGGGAGAGGAATCCCGAGAGGCCCCCTAGCAACTCGCATGGGGACTGGCCTCTCCTGAGGCCACCAGGGCGGGTCCCTGAGGTCCCCGTCGTAACTCGAGAACACCCGCCGCAACTCGAGCAAATCCAGGAAGTTCTCCCTTTCAGGCGAGATGAGGCCTATTTCCGATGAGGCGTCTGGAGTCTAATGACACCTAACCTCTGCAACTTCGAAAGGGTCTTTCACACCCTTGCTGCAACTCAAGAAGTTCACCGCCATACCCGTCTCCACTCGGGAGGAAGCACGATGGTCCCGCCCACATCCAGAGGAGCCCCGTTTCCCCCTCTTAGCTCGAGATGAGGGATCCTTTCCCTGCTTTCAACGGGAAAGAATTCCCGGCGTTCCCGTCGCATCTCAAGAGGAGGCACTCTCAACAGGAAAGGCGAGAGGAACTCCATGGTCGTACCACCATTCCAAGAGTCCCCCAGATGTCTCAGTCCATTCCAGAGGAACCTCTTTGCCCTGCACTGGCTCATCTTTCACGCCGAGGATCGACTCACACCACGGTGGCACGTGGGACAGCCCTGTGGGAAAGCCTCGAGGGAAAGCCTCGAGGGAAAACCACAGATCCTTTGATCCACGCGACGGGAAGCGTGACATTGCTGCTACAGCCTGGAAGGAAAGCGCACGTGCATGCTCCCACTCAAGACGAGGCCTGACTCCCCTGGGGAGACTCCAGAAGTACCCAAAGATCCATGTCAGCCCCTGACAGGAATCCTCGGTTCCGGGCCTGACTCCACAGAAGGTTTTTGGCCCCGGTATCGACGGGAGAGGAATCCCGAGAGGCCCCCTAGCAACTCGCATGGGGACTGGCCTCTCCTGAGGCCACCAGGGCGGGTCCCTGAGGTCCCCGTCGTAACTCGAGAACACCTGCCGCAACTCGAGAAAATCCAGGAAGTTCTCCCTTCCAGGCGAGATGAGGCCTATTTCCGATGAGGCGTCTGGAGCCTAATGACACCTAACCTCTGGAACTTCGAAAGGGTCATTCACAACCTTGCTGCAACTCAAGAATTTCAGCGCCATACCCGTCTCCACTCGGGAGGAAGCACGATGGTCCCGCCCACATCCAGAGGAGCCCCGTTTCCCCCTCGGAGCTCGAGATGAGGGATCCTTTCCCTGCTTTCAACGGAAAAGAATTCCTGGCGTTCCCGTCGCATCTCAAGAGGAGGCACTCTCAACAGGAAAGGCGAGAGGAACTCCATGGTCGTACCACCATTCAAAGAGTCCCCCAGATGTCTCAGTCCATTCCAGAGGAACCTCTTTGCCCTGCACTGGCTCATCTTTCACGCCGAGGATTGACTCACACCACAGTGGCACGTGGGACAGCCCTGTGGGAAAGCCTCGAGGGAAAGCCTCGAGGGAAAACCACAGATCCTTTGATCCACGCGACAGGAAACGTGACATTGCTGCTATAGCCTGGAAGGAAAGCGCACGTGCATGCCCCCACTCGAGACGAGGCCTGACTCCCCTGGGGAGACTCCAGAAGTACCCAAAGATCCATGTCAGCCCCTGAGAGGAATCCTCGGTTCCGGCCCTGACTCCACACAAGGTTTTTGGCCCCAGTATCGATGGGAGAGGAATCCCGAGAGGCCCCCTAGCAACTCGCATGGGGACTCTCCGTTCCTTAGGCCACCAGGGCGGGTCCCTGAGGTCCCCGTCGTAACTCGAGAACACCTGCCGCAACTCGAGAAAATCCAGGAAGTTCTCCCTTCCAGGCGAGATGAGGCCTATTTCCGATGAGGCGTCTGGAGACTAATGACACCTAACCTCTGGAACTTCGAAAGGGTCTTTCACACCCTTGCTGCAACTCAAGAAGTTCACCGCCATACCAGTCTCCACTCGAGAGGAAGCACGATGGTCCCGCCCACATCCAGAAGAGCCCCGTTTCCCCCTCGGAGCTCGAGATGAGGGATCGTTTCCCTGCTTTCAACGGGAAAAAATTCCCAGCATTCCCGTCGCATCTCAAGAGGAGGCAATCTCAACAGGAAAGGCGAGAGGAATTCCATGGTCGTACCACCATTCCTAGAGTCCCCTAGATGTCTCAGTCCATTCCAGAGGAACCTCTTTGACCTGCACTGGCTCATCTTTCACGCCGAGGATCGACTCACACCACGGTGCCACGTGGGACAGCCCTGTGGGAAAGCCTCGAGGGAAAGCCTCGAGGGAAAACCACAGATCCTTTGATCCACGCGACGGGAAGCGTGACATTGCTGCTACAGCCTGGAAGGAAAGCGCACGTGCATGCCCCCACTCGAGACGAGGCCTGACTCCCCTGGGGAGACTCCAGAAGTACCCAAAGATCCATGTCAGCCCCTGAGAGGAATCCTCGGTTCCGGCCCTGACTCCACACAAGTTTTTTGGCCCCGGTATCTTCGGGAGAAGAATCACGAGAGGCCACCTAGCAAGACGCATGGGGACTGTTCTCTATTGAGGCCACCAGGGCGGGTCCCTGAGGTCCCCGTCTTAACTCTAGAACACCTCCCGCAACTCGAGAAAATCCAGGAAGTTCTCCCTTCCAGGCGAGATGAGGCCTATTTCCGATGAGGGGTCTGGAGACAAATGACACCTAACCTCTGGAACTTCGAAAGGGTCTTTCACACCCTTGCTGCAACTCAAGAAGTTCACCGCCATACCCGTCTCCACTCTAGAGGAAGCACGATGGTCCCGCCCACATCCAGAGGAGCCCCGTTTCCCCCTCGTAGCTCGAGATGAGTGATCCTTTCCCTGCATTCAACGGGAAAGAATTCCCGGCGTTCCCGTCACACCTCAAGAGGAGGCACTCTCAACAGGAAAGGCGAGAGGAACTCCATGGTCGTACCACCATTCCAAGAGTCCCCCAGATGTCTCAGTCCATTCCAAACGAACCTCTTTGCCCTGCACTGGCTCATCTTTCACGCCGAGGATCGACTCACACCACGGTGGCACGTGGGACAGCCCTGTGGGAAAGCCTCGAGGGAAAGCCTCGAGGGAAAACCACAGATCCTTTGATCCACGCCACGGGAAACGTGACATTGCTGCTACAGCCTCGAAGGAAAGCGCACGTGCATGTCCCCACTCGAGACGAGGGCTGACTCAGCTGGGGAGACTCCAGAAGTACCCAAAGATCCATGTCAGCCCCTGAGAGGAATCCTCGGTTCCGGCCCTGACTCCACACAAGTTTTTTGGCCCCGGTATCGACGGGAGAAGAATCACGAGAGGCCACCTAGCAAGACGCATGGGGACTGTTCTCTATTGAGGCCACCAGGGCGGGTCCCTGAGGTCCCCGTCTTAACTCTAGAACACCTCCCGCAACTCGAGAAAATCCAGGAAGTTCTCCCTTCCAGGCGAGATGAGGCCTATTTCCGATGAGGCGTCTGGAGACTAATGACACCTAACCTCTGGAACTTCGAAAGGGTCTTTCACACCCTTGCTGCAACTCAAGAAGTTCACCGCCATACCCGTCTCCACTCTAGAGGAAGCACGATGGTCCCGCCTACATCCAGAGGAGCCCCGTTTCCCCCTCGTAGCTCGAGATGAGGGATCCTTTCCCTGCTTTCAACGGGAAAGAATTCCCAGCGTTCCCGTCGCATCTCAAGAGGAGGCACTCTCAACAGAAAAGGCGAGAGGAACTCCATGGTCGTACCACCATTCCAAGAGTCCCCCAGATGTCTCAGTCCATTCAAGAGGAACCTCTTTGACCTGCACTGGCTCATCTTTCACGCCGAGGATCGACTCACACCACGGTGGCACGTGGGACAGTCCTGTGGGAAAGCCTCGAGGGAAAGCGTCGAGGGAAAACCACAGATCCTTTGATCCACGCGTCGGGAAGCGTGACATTGCTGCTACAGCCTGGAAGGAAAGCGCACGTGCATGCCCCCACTCGAGACGAGGCCTGACTCCCCTGGGGAGTCTCCAGAAGTACCCAAAGAACCATGTCACCCCTGAGAGGAATCCTCGGTTCCGGCCCTGACTCCACACAAGGTTTTTGGCCCCGGTATCGACGGGAGAGGAATCCCGAGAGGCCCCCTAGCAACTCGCATGGGGACTGGCCTTTGCTGAGGCCACCAGGACGGGTCCCTGAGGTCCCCGTCTTAACTCGAGAACACCTCCCGCAACTCGAGAAAATCCAGGAAGTTCTCCCTTCCAGGCAAGATGAGGCCTATTTCCGATGAGGCGTCTGGAGACTAATGACACCTAACCTCTGGAACTTCGAAAGGGTCTTTCACACCCTTGCTGCAACTCAAGAAGTTCACCGCCATAACCGTCTCCACTCGAGAGGAAGCACGATGGTCTCGCCCACATCCAGAGGAGCCCCGTTTCCCCCTCGGACCTCGAGATGAGGGATCCTTTCCCTGCTTTCAACGGGAAAGAATTCCCGGCGTTCCCGTCGCATCTCAAGAGGAGGCACTCTCAACAGGAAAGGCGAGAGGAACTCCATGGTCGTATCATCATTCCAAGAGTCCCCCAGATATCTGGGTCCATTCCAGAGGAACCTCTTTGCCCTGCACTGGCTCATCTTTCACGCCGAGGATCGACTCACACCACGGTGGTACGTGGGACAGCCCTGTGGGAAAGCCTCGAGGGAATGCCTCGAGGGAAAACCACAGATCCTTTGATCCACGCGACGGGAAGCGTCACATTGCTGCTACAGCCTGGAAGGAAAGCGCACGTGCATGCCCCCGCTCGAGACGAGGCCTGACTCCCCTGGGGAGACTCCAGAAGTACCCAAAGATCCATGTCACCCCTGAGAGGAATCCTCGGTTCCGGCCCTGACTCCACACAAGATTTTTGGCCCCGGATTGACAGGAGAGGAATCCCGAGAGGCCACCTAGCAACTCGCATGGACCTGGCCTCTCCTGAGGCCATCAGGGCGGGTCCCTGAGGTCCCCGTCGTAACTCGAGAACACCTGCCGCAACTCAAGAAAATCCAGGAAGTTCTCCCTTACAGGCCAGATGAGGCCTATTTCCGATGAGGCGTCTGGAGACTAATGACACCTAACCTCTGGAACTTCGAAAGGGTCTTTCACACCCTTGCTGCAACTCAAGAAGTTCACCGCCATACCCGTCTCCACTCGAGAGGAAGCACGACGGTCCCGCCCACATCCAGAGGAGCCCCGTTTCCCCCTCGTAGCTCGAGATGAGGGATCCTTTCCCTGCATTCAACGGGAAAGAATTCCCGGCGTTCCCGTCACATCTCAAGAGGAGGCACTCTCAACAGGAAAGGCGAGAGGAACTCCATGGTCGTACCACCATTCCAAGAGTCCCCCAGATGTCTCAGTCCATTCCAGACGAACCTCTTTGCCCTGCACTGGCTCATCTTTCACGCCGAGGATCGACTCACACCACGGTGGCACGTGGGAAAGCCCTGTGGGAAAGCCTCGAGGGAAAGCCTCGAGGGAAAACCACAGATCCTTTGATCCACGCCACGGGAAGCGTGACATTGCTGCTACAGCCTCGAAGGAAAGCGCACGTGCATGTCCCCACTCGAGACGAGGCCTGACTCAGCTGGGGAGACACCAGAAGTACCCAAAGATCCATGTCAGCCCCTGAGAGGAATCCTTGGTTCCGGCCCTGACTCCACACAAGTTTTTTGGCCCCGGTATCGACGGGAGAAGAATCACGAGAGGCCACCTAGCAAGACGCATGGGGACTGTTCTCTATTGAGGCCACCAGGGCGGGTCCCTGAGGTCCCCGTCGTAACTCGAGAACACCTGCCGCAACTCGAGAAATTCCAGGAAGTTCCCCCTTCCAGGCGAGATGAGGCCTATTTCCGATGAGGCGTCTGGAGACTAATGACACCTAACCTCTGGAAATTCGAAAGGGTCTTTCACAACCTTGCGGCAACTCAAGAAGTTCACCGCCATACCCATCTCCACTCGAGAGGAAGCACGATGATCCCGCGCACATCCAGAGGAGCCCCGTATCCCCCTCTTAGCTCGAGATGAGGGATCCTTTCCCTGCTTTCAACGGGAAAGAATTCCCGGCGTTCCCGTCGCATCTCAAGAGGAGGCACTCTCAACAGGAAAGGCGAGCGGAACTCCATGGTCGTACGACCATTCCAAGAGTCCCCCAGATGTCTCAGTCCATTCCAGAGGAACCTCTTTGCCCTGCACTGGCTCATCTTTCACGCCGAGGATCGACTCACACCACGGTGGCACGTGGGACAGCCCTGTGGGAAAGCCTCGAGGGAAAGCCTCGAGGGAAAACCACAGATCCTTTGATCCACGCCACGGGAAGCGTGACATTGCTGCTACAGCCTGGAAGAAAAGCGCACGTGCAAGCTCCCACTCAAGTCGAGGCCTGACTCCCCTGGGGAGACTCCAGAAGTACCCAAAGATCCATGTCAGCCCCTGACAGGAATCCTCGGTTCCGGGCCTGACTCCACAGAAGGTTTTTGGCCCCGGTATCGACGGGAGAGGAATCCCGAGAGGCCCCCTAGCAACTCGCATGGGGACTGGCCTCTCCTGAGGCCACCAGGGCGGGTCCCTGAGGTCCCCGTCGTAACTCGAGAACACCTGCCGCAACTCGAGGAAATCCAGGAAGTTCTCCCTTCCAGGCGAGATGAGGCCTATTTCCGATGAGGCGTCTGGAACCTAATGACACCTAACCTCTGGAACTTCGAAAGGGTCATTCACACCCTTGCTGCAACTCAAGAAGTTCACCGCCATACCCGTCTCCACTCGGGAGGAAGCACGATGGTCCCGCCCACATCCAGAGGAGCCCCGTTTCCCCCTCGGAGCTCGAGATGAGGGATCCTTTCCCTGCTTTCAACGGAAAAGAATTCCTGGCGTTCCCGTCGCATCTCAAGAGGAGGCACTCTCAACAGGAAAGGCGAGAGGAACTCCATGGTCGTACCACCATTCAAAGAGTCCCCCAGATGTCTCAGTCCATTCCAGAGGAACCTCTTTGCCCTGCACTGGCTCATCTTTCACGCCGAGGATTGACTCACACCACAGTGGCACGTGGGACAGCCCTGTGGGAAAGCCTCGAGGGAAAGCCTCGAGGGAAAACCACAGATCCTTTGATCCACGCGACAGGAAACGTGACATTGCTGCTACAGCCTGGAAGGAAAGCGCACGTGCATGCCCCCACTCGAGACGAGGCCTGACTCCCCTGGGGAGACTCCAGAAGTACCCAAAGATCCATGTCAGCCCCTGAGAGGAATCCTCGGTTCCGGCCCTGACTCCACACAAGGTTTTTGGCCCCAGTATCGATGGGAGAGGAATCCCGAGAGGCCCCCTAGCAACTCGCATGGGGACTCTCCGTTCCTTAGGCCACCAGGGCGGGTCCCTGAGGTCCCCGTCGTAACTCGAGAACACCTGCCGCAACTCGAGAAAATCCAGGAAGTTCTCCCTTCCAGGCGAGATGAGGCCTATTTCCGATGAGGCGTCTGGAGCCTAATGACACCTAACCTCTGGAACTTCGAAAGGGTCTTTCACATCCTTGCTGCAACTCAAGAAGTTCACCGCCATACCAGTCTCCACTCGAGAGGAAGCACGATGGTCCCGCCCACATCCAGAGGAGCCCCGTTTCCCCCTCGGAGCTCGAGATGAGGGATCGTTTCCCTGCTTTCAACGGGAAAAAATTCCCAGCATTCCCGTCGCATCTCAAGAGGAGGCAATCTCAACAGGAAAGGCGAGAGGAATTCCATGGTTGTACCACCATTCCTAGAGTCCCCTAGATGTCTCAGTCCATTCCAGAGGAACCTCTTTGACCTGCACTGGCTCATCTTTCACGCCGAGGATCGACTCACACCACGGTGCCACGTGGGACAGCCCTGTGGGAAAGCCTCGAGGGAAAGCCTCGAGGGAAAGCCACAGATCCTTTCATAAATGCGACGGGAAGAATGACATTGCTGCTACAGCCTGGAAGGAAAGCGCACGTGCATGCCCCCACTCGAGACGAGGCCTGACTCCCCTGGGGAGACTCCAGAAGTACCCAAAGATCCATGTCAGCCCCTGAGAGGAATCCTCGGTTCCGGCCCTGACTCCACACAAGTTTTTTGGCCCCGGTATCGACGGGAGAAGAATCACGAGAGGCCACCTAGCAAGACGCATGGGGACTGTTCTCTATTGAGGCCACCAGGGCGGGTCCCTGAGGTCCCCGTCTTAACTCTAGAACACCTCCCGCAACTCGAGAAAATCCAGGAAGTTCTCCCTTCCAGGCGAGATGAGGCCTATTTCCGATGAGGCGTCTGGAGACTAATGACACCTAACCTCTGGAACTTCGAAAGGGTCTTTCACACCCTTGCTGCAACTCAAGAAGTTCACCGCCATACTCGTCTCCACTCTAGAGGAAGCACGATGTTCCCGCCCACATCCAGAGGAGCCCCGTTTCCCCCTCGTAGCTCGAGATGAGTGATCCTTTCCCTGCATTCAACGGGAAAGAATTCCCGGCGTTCCCGTCACATCTCAAGAGGAGGCACTCTCAACAGGAAAGGCGAGAGGAACTCCATGGTCGTACCACCATTCCAAGAGTCCCCCAGATGTCTCAGTCCATTCCAGACGAACCTCTTTGCCCTGCACTGGCTCATCTTTCACGCCGAGGATCGACTCACACCACGGTGGCACGTGGGACAGCCCTGTGGGAAAGCCTCGAGGGAAAGCCTCGAGGGAAAACCACAAAACCTTTGATCCACGCGACGGGAAGCGTGACATTGCTGCTACAGCCTGGAAGGAAAGCGCACGTGCATGCCCCCACTCGAGACGAGGCCTGACTCCCCTGGGGAGACTCCAGAAGTACCCAAAGATCCATGTCAGCCCCTGAGAGGAATCCTCGGTTCCGGCCCTGACTCCACACAAGGTTTTTGGCCCCGGTATCGACGGGAGAGGAATCCCGAGAGGCCCCCTAGCAACTCGCATGGGGACTGGCCTCTCCTGAGGCCACCAGGGCGGGTCCCTGAGGTCCCCGTCGTAACTCGAGAACACCTGCCGCAACTCGAGAAAATCCAGGAAGTTCTCCCTTCCAGGCGAGATGAGGCCTATTTCCGATGAGGCGTCTGGAGTCTAATGACACCTAACCTCTGGAACTTCGAAAGGGTCTTTCACACCCTTGCTGCAACTCAAGAAGTTCACCGCCATACCCGTCTCCACTCTAGAGGAAGCACGATGGTCCCGCCCACATCCAGAGGAGCCCCGTTTCCCCCTCGTAGCTCGAGATGAGGGATCCTTTCCCTGCTTTCAACGGGAAAGAATTCCCAGCGTTCCCGTCGCATCTCAAGACAAGGCACTCTCAACAGAAAAGGCGAGAGGAACTCCATGGTCGTACCACCATTCCAAGAGTCCCCCAGATGTCTCAGTCCATTCCAGAGGAACCTCTTTGCCCTGCACTGCCTCATCTTTCACGCCGAGTATCGACTCACACCACGGTGGCACGTGGGACAGCCCTGTGGGAAAGCCTCGAGGGAAAACCACAGATCCTTTGATTCATGCGACGGGAAGTGTGACATTGCTGCTACAGCCTGTAAGGAAAGCGCACGTGCATGCCCCCACTCGAGACGAGGCCTGACTCCCCTGGGGAGACTCCAGAAGTACCCAAAGATCCATGTCAGCCCCTGAGAGGAATCCTCGGATCCGGCCCTGACTCCAAACAAGGTTTTTGGCCCCGGTATCGACAGAAGAGGAATCCCGAGAGGCCCCCTAGCAACTCGCATGGGGAATGGCCTCTCCTGAGGCCACCAGGGCGGGTCCCTGAGGTCCCCGTCGTAACTCGAGAAAACCTGCCGCAACTCGAGAAAATCCAGGAAGTTCTCCCTTCCAGGCGAGATGAGGCCTATTTCCGATGAGGCGTCTGGAGACTAATGACACCTAACCTCTGGAACTTCGAAAGGGTCTTTCACACCCTTGCTGCAACTCAAGAAGTTCACCGCCATACCCGTCTCCACTCGAGAGGAAGCACGATGGTCCCGCCCACATCCAGAGGAGCCCTGTTTCCCCCTCGTAGCTCGAGATGAGGGATCCTTTCCATGCTTTCAACGGGAAAGAATTCCCGGCATTCACGTCGCATCTCAAGAGGAGGCACTCTCAACAGGAA
Source organism: Capricornis sumatraensis (assembly GCF_032405125.1). NCBI lineage: Eukaryota > Metazoa > Chordata > Mammalia > Artiodactyla > Bovidae > Capricornis > Capricornis sumatraensis. The sequence goes on from NW_027184627.1 coordinate 1,169,082, forward strand.
AGGCGAGAGGAACTCCATGGTCGTACCACCATTCCAAGAGTCCCCCAGATGTCTCAGTCCATTCCAGAGGAACCTCTTTGCCCTGCACTGGCTCATCTTTCACGCCGAGGATCGACTCACACCACGGTGGCACGTGGGACAGCCCTGTGGGAAAGCCTCGAGGGAAAGCCTCGAGGGAAAACCACAGATCCTTTGATCCACGCGACGGGAAGCGTCACATTCCTGCTACAGCCTGGAAGGAAAGCGCACGTGCATGCCCCCGCTCGAGACGAGGCCTGACTCCCCTGGGGAGACTCCAGAAGTACCCAAAGATCCATGTCACCCCTGAGAGGAATCCTCGGTTCCGGCCCTGACTCCACACAAGGTTTTTGGCCCCGGTATCGACAGGAGAGGAATCCCGAGAGGCCACCTAGCAACTCGCATGGACCTGGCCTCTCCTGAGGCCATCAGGGCGGGTCCCTGAGGTCCCCGTCGTAATCGAGAACACCTGCCGCAACTCAAAAAAATCCAGGAAGTTCTCCCTTCCAGGCGAGATGAGGCCTATTTCCGATGAGGCGTCTGGAGACTAATGACACCTAACCTCTGGAACTTCGAAAGGGTCTTTCACACCCTTGCTGCAACTCAAGAAGTTCACCGCCATACCCATCTCCACTCGAGAGGAAGCACGACGGTCCCGCCCACATCCAGAGGAGCCCCGTTTCCCCCTCGTTGCTCGAGATGAGGGATCCTTTCCCTGCATTTAACGGGAAAGAATTCCCGGCGTTCTCGTCGCATCTCAAGAGGAGGCACTCTCAACAGGAAAGGCTTGAGGAACTCCATGGTCGTACCACCATGCCAAGAGTCCCCCAGATGTCTCAGTCCATTCCAGAGGAACCTCTTTGCCCTGCACTGGCTCATCTTTCACGCCTAGGATCGACTCACAACACGGTGGCACGTGGGACAGCCCTGTGGGAAAGCCTCGAGGGAAAACCACAGATCCTTTGATCCACGCGACGGGAAGCGTGACATTGCTGCTACAGCCTCGAAGGAAAGCGCACGTGCATGTCCCCACTCGAGACGAGGCCTGACTCAGCTGGGGAGACTCCAGAAGTACCCAAAGATCCATGTCAGCCCCTGAGAGGAATCCTCGGTTCCGGCCCTGACTCCACACAAGTTTTTTGGCCCCGGTATCGACGGGAGAGGAATCCCGAGAGGCCACCTAGCAACACGCATGGGGACTGTCCTCTATTGAGGCCACCAGGGCGGGTCCCCGAGGTCCCCGTCTTAACTCTAGAACACCTCCCGCAACTCGAGAAAATCCAGGAAGTTCTCCCTTCCAGGCGAGATGAGGCCTATTTCCGATGAGGCGACTGGAGACTAATGACACGGAACCTCTGGAACTTCGAAAGGTTCATTCACACCCTTGCTGCAACTCAAGAAGTTCACCGCCATACCCGTCTCCACTCGAGAGGAAGCACGATGGTCCCGCCCACATCCAGAGGAGCCCCGTTTCCCCCTCATAGCTCGAGATGAGGGATCCTTTCCCTACTTTCAACGGGAAAGAATTCCCGGCGTTCCCGTCGCATCTCAAGAGGAGGCACTCTCAACAGGAAAGGCGAGAGAAACTCCATGGTCGTACCACCATTCCAAGAGTCCCCCAGATATCTCACTCCATTCCAGAGGAACCTCTTTGCCCTGCACTGGCTCATCTTTCATGCCGAGGATCGACTCACACCACGGTGGCACGTGGGACAGCCCTGTGGGAAAGCCTCGAGGGAAAGCCTCGAGGGAAAACCACAGATCCTTTGATCCACGCCACGGGAAGCGTGACATTGCTGCTACAGCCTGGAAGGAAAGCGCACGTGCATGCCCCCACTCGAGACGAGGCCTGACTCCCCTGGGGAGACTCCAGAAGTACCCAAAGATCCATGTCAGCCCTTGAGAGGAATCCTCGGTTCCGGCCCTGACTCTACACAAGGTTTTTGGCCCCGGTATCGACGGGAGAGGAATCCCGAGAGGCCCCCTAGCAACTCGCATGGGGACTGGCCTCTCCTGAGGCCACCAGGGCGGGTCCCTGAGGTCCCCATCGTAACTCGAGAACACCTGCCCCAACTCGAGAAAATCCAGGAATTTCTCCCTTCCAGGCGAGATGAGGCCTATTTCCGATGAGGCGTCTGGAGACTAATGACACCTAACCTCTGGAACTTCGAAAGGGTCTTTCCCACCCTTGCTGCAACTCAAGAAGTTCACCGCCATACCCGTCTCCACTCGAGAGGAAGCACGATGGTCCCGCCCACATCCAGAGGAGCCCCGTTTCCCCCTCGTAGCTCGAGATGAGGGATCCTTTCACTGCTTTCAAAGCAAAGAATTCCCGGCGTTCCTGACGCATCTCAAGAGGTGGCACTCTCAACAGGAAAGGCGAGAGGAACTCCATGGTTGTACCACCATTCCAAGAGTCCCCCAGATGTCTCAGTCCATTCCAAAGGAACCTCTTTGCCCTGCACTGGCTCATCTTTCACGCCGAGGATCCACTCACACCACGGTGGCACGTGGGACAGCCCTGTGGGAAAGCCTCGATGGAAAATCACAGATCCTTTGATCCACGCGACGGGAAGCGTGACATTGCTGCTACAGCCTGGAAGGAAAGCGCACGTGCATGCCCCCACTCGAGACGAGGCCTGACTCCCCTGGGGAGACTCCAGAAGTACCCAAAGATCCATGTCAGCCCCTGAGAGGAATCCTCGGTTCCGGCCCTGACTCTACACAAGGTTTTTGGCCCCGGTATCGACGGGAGAGTAATTCCGAGAGGCCCCCTAGCAACTCGCATGGGGACTGGCCTCTCCTGAGGCCACCAGGGCGGGTCCCTGAGGTCCCCGTCGTAACTCGAGAACACCTCCGGCAACTCCAGAAAATCCAGGAAGTTCTCCCTTCCAGGCGAGATGAGGCCTATTTCCGATGAGGCGTCTGGAGACTAATGACACCTAACCTCTGGAACTTCGAAAGGGTCTTTCACACCCTTGCTGCAACTCAAGAAGTTCACCGCCATACCCGTCTCCACTCGAGAGGATGCACGATGGTCCCGCCCACATCCAGAGGAGCCCCGTTTCCCCCTCGTAGCTCGAGATGAGGGATCCTTTCCCTGCTTTCAACGGGAAAGAATTCCCGGCGTTCCCGTCGCATCTCAAGAGGAGGCACTCTCAACAGGAAAGGCGAGAGAAACTCCATGGTAGTACCACCATTCCAAGAGTCCCCCAGATGTCTCAGTCCATTCCAGAGGAAACTCTTTGCCCTGCACTGGCTCATCTTTCACGCCGAGGATCGACTCACACCACGGTGGCACGTGGGGCAGCCCTGTGGGAAAGCCTCGAGGGAAAGCCTCGAGGGAAAACCACAGATCCTTTGATCCACGCGACGGGAAGCGTGACATTGCTGCTAAAGCCTGGAAGGAAATCGCACGTGCATGCCCCCACTCGAGACGAGGCCTGACTCCCCTGGGGAGACTCCAGAAGTACCCAAAGATCCATGTCAGCCCTTGAGAGCAATTCTCGGTTCCGGCCCTGACTCCACACAAGGTTTTTGGCCCCGGTATCGACGGGAGAGGAATCCCGAGAGGCCTCCCAGCAACTCGCATGGGGACTGGCCTCTCCTGAGGCCACCAGGGCGGGTCCCTGAGGTCCCCGTCGTAACTCGAGAACACCTGCCGCAACTCGAGAAAATCCATGAAGTTCTCCCTTCCAGGCGAGATGAGGCCTATTTCCGATGAGGCGTCTGGAGACTAATGACACCTAACCTCTGGAACTTCGAAAGGGTCTTTCACACCCTTGCTGCAACTCAAGAAGTTCACCGCCATACCCGTCTCCACTCGAGAGGAAGCACGATGGTCCCGCCCACATCCAGAGGAGCCCCGTTTCCCCCTCGGAGCTCGAGATGAGGGATCCTTTCCCTGCTTTCAACGGGAAAGAATTCCCGGCATTCCCGTCGCATCTCAAGAGGAGGCACTCTCAACAGGAAAGGTGAGCGGAACTCCATGGTCGTACCACCATTCCAAGAGTCCCCCAGATGTCTCAGTCCATTCCAGAGGAACCTCTTTGCCCTGCACTGGCTCATCTTTCACGCCGAGGATCGACTCACACCACGGTGGCACGTGGGACAGCCCTGTGGGAAAGCCTCGATGGAAAATCACAGATCCTTTGATCCACGCGACGGGAAGCGTGACATTGCTGCTACAGCCTGGAAGGAAAGCGCACGTGCATGCCCCCACTCGAGACGAGGCCTGACTCCCCTGTGGAGACTCCAGAAGTACCCAAAGATCCATGTCAGCCCCTGAGAGGAATCCTCGGTTCCGGCCCTGACTCTACACAAGGTTTTTGGCCCCGGTATCGACGGAAGAGTAATTCCGAGAGGCCCCCTAGCAACTCGCATGGGGACTGGCCTCTCCTGAGGCCACCAGGGCGGGTCCCTGAGGTCCCCGTCGTAACTCGAGAACACCTGCCGCAACTCCAGAAAATCCAGGAATTTCTCCCTTCCAGGCGAGATGAGGCCTATTTCCGATGAGGCGTCTGGAGACTAATGACACCTAACCTCTGGAACTTCGAAAGGGTCTTTCACACCCTTGCTGCAACTCAAGAAGTTCACCGCCATACCCGTCTCCACTCGAGAGGAAGCACGATGGTCCCGCCCACATCGAGAGGAGCCCCGTTTCCCCCTCGAAGCTCGAGATGAGGGATCCTTTCCCTGCTTTCAACGCAAAGAATTCCCAGCGTTCCCGTCACATCTCAAGAGGAGGCACTCTCAACAGGAAAGGCGAGAGGAACTCCATGGTCGTACCACCATTCCAAGAGTCCCCGAGATGTCTCAGTCCATTCCAGAGGAACCTCTTTGCCCTGCACTGGCTCATCTTTCACGCCGAGGATCGACTCACACCACGGTGGCACGTGGGACAGCCCTGTGGGAAAGCCTCGAGGGAAAGCCTCGAGGGAAAACCACAGATCCTTTGATCCACGCCACGGGAAGCGTGACATTGCTGCTACAGCCTGGAAGGAAAGCGCACGTGCATGCCCCCACTCGAGACGAGGCCTGACTCCCCTGGTGAGACTCCAGAAGTACCCAAAGATCCATGTCAGCCCTTGAGAGGAATTCTCGGTTCCGGCCCTGACTCCACACAAGGTTTTTGGCCCTGGTATCGACGGGAGAGGAATCCCGAGAGACCTTCCAGCAACTCGCATGGGGACTGGCCTCTCCTGAGGCCACCAGGGCGGGTTCCTGAGGTCCCCGTCGTAACTCGAGAACACCTGCCACAACTCGAGAAAATCCAGGAAGTTCTCCCTTCCAGGCGAGATGAGGCCTATTTCCGATGAGGCGTCTGGAGACTAATGACACCTAACCTCTGGAACTTCGAAAGGGTCTTTCACACCCTTGCTGCAACTCAAGAAGTTCACCGCCATACCCGTCTCCACTCGAGAGGAAGCACGATGGTCCCGCCCACATCCAGAGGAGCCCCGTTTCCCCCTCGTAGCTCGAGATGAGGGATCCTTTCCCTGCTTTCAACGGGAAAGAATTCCCGGCGTTCCCGTCGCATCTCAAGAGGTGGCACTCTCAACAGGAAAGGCGAGCGGAACTCCATGGTCGTACCACCATTCCAAGAGTCCCCCAGATGTCTCAGTCCATTCCAGAGGAACCTCTTTGCCCTGCACTGGCTCATCTTTCACGCCGAGGATCGACTCACACCACGGTGGCACGTGGGACAGCCCTGTGGGAAAGCCTCGAGGGAACGCCTCGAGGGAAAACCACAGATCCTTTGATCCACGCGATTGGAAGCGTGACATTGCTGCTACAGCCTGGAAGGAAAGCGCACGTGCATGCCCCCACTCGAGACGAGGCCTGACTCCCCTGGGGAGACTCCTGAAGTAGCCAAAGATCCATGTCAGCCATTGAGAGGAATTCTCGGTTCCGGCCCTGACTCCACACAAGGTTTTTGGCCCCAGTATCGACGGGAGAGGAATCCCGAGAGGCCTCCCAGCAACTCGCATGGGGACTGGCCTCTCCTGAGGCCACCAGGGCGGGTCCCTGAGGTCCCCGTCGTAACTCGAGAACACCTGCCGCAACTCGAGAAAATCCAGGAAGTTCTCCCTTCTAGGCGAGATGAGGCTTATTTCCGATGAGGCGTCTGGAGACTAATGACACCTAACCTCTGGAACTTCGAAAGGGTCTTTCACACCCTTGCTGCAACTCAAGAAGTTCACCGCCATACCCGTCTCCACTCGAGAGGAAGCACGATGGTCCCGCCCACATCCAGAGGAGCCCCGTTTCCCCCTCGTAGCTCGAGATGAGGGATCCTTTCACTGCTTTCAAAGCAAAGAATTCCCGGCGTTCCTGACGCACCTCAAGAGGTGGCACTCTAAACAGGAAAGGCGAGAGGAACTCCATGGTCGTACCACCATTCCAAGAGTCCCCCAGATGTCTCAGTCCATTCCAGAGGAACCTCTTTGCCCTGCACTGGCTCATCTTTCACGCCGAGGATCGACTCACACCACGGTGGCACGTGGGACAGCCCTGTGGGAAAGCCTCGATGGAAAATCACAGATCCTTTGATCCACGCGACGGGAAGCGTGACATTGCTGCTACAGCCTGGAAGGAAAGCGCACGTGCATGCCCCCACTCGAGACGAGGCCTGACTCCCCTGGGGAGACTCCAGAAGTACCCAAAGATCCATGTCAGCCCCTGAGAGGAATCCTCGGTTCTGGCCCTGACTCTACACAAGGTTTTTGGCCCCGGTATCGACGGGAGAGTAATTCCGAGAGGCCCCCTAGCAACTCGCATGGGGACTGGCCTCTCCTGAGGCCACCAGGGCGGGTCCCTGAGGTCCCCGTCGTAACTCGAGAACACCTGCCGCAACTCGAGAAAATCCAGGAATTTCTCCCTTCCAGGCGAGATGAGGCCTATTTCCGATGAGGCGTCTGGAGACTAATGACACCTAATCTCTGGAACTTCGAAAGGGTCTTTCACACCCTTGCTGCAACTCAAGAAGTTCACCGCCATACCCGTCTCCACTCGAGAGGAAGCACGATGGTCCCGCCCACATCCAGAGGAGCCCCGTTTCCCCCTCGTAGCTCGAGATGAGGGATCCTTTCACTGCTTTCAAAGCAAAGAATTCCCGGCGTTCCTGACGCATCTCAAGAGGTGGCACTCTCAACAGGAAAGGCGAGAGGAACACCATGGTCGTACCACCATTCCAAGAGTCCCCCAGATGTCTCAGTCCATTCCAAAGGAACCTCTTTGCCCTGCACTGGCTCATCTTTCACGCCGAGGATCGACTCACACCACGGTGGCACGTGGGACAGCCCTGTGGGAAAGCCTCGAGGGAAAGCCTCGAGGGAAAACCACAGATCCTTTGATCCACGCCACGGGAAGCGTGACATTGCTGCTACAGCCTGGAAGGAAAGCGCACGTGCATGCCCCCACTCGAGACGAGGCCTGACTCCCCTGGTGAGACTCCAGAAGTACCCAAAGATCCATGTCAGCCCTTGAGAGGAATTCTCGGTTTCGGCCCTGACTCCACACAAGGTTTTTGGCCCTGGTATCGACGGGAGAGGAATCCCGAGAGACCTTCCAGCAACTCGCATGGGGACTGGCCTCTCCTGAGGCCACCAGGGCGGGGTCCTGAGGTCCCCGTCGTAACTCGAGAACACCTGCCACAACTCGAGAAAATCCAGGAAGTTCTCCCTTCCAGGCGAGATGAGGCCTATTTCCGATGAGGCGTCTGGAGACTAATGACACCTAACCTCTGGAACTTCGAAAGGGTCTTTCACACCCTTGCTGCAACTCAAGAAGTTCACCGCCATACCCGTCTCCACTCGAGAGGAAGCACGATGGTCCCGCCCACATCCAGAGGAGCCCCGTTTCCCCCTCGTAGCTCGAGATGAGGGATCCTTTCCCTGCTTTCAACGGGAAAGAATTCCCGGCGTTCCCGTCGCATCTCAAGAGGTGGCACTCTCAACAGGAAAGGCGAGCGGAACTCCATGGTCGTACCACCATTCCAAGAGTCCCCCAGATGTCTCAGTCCATTCCAGAGGAACCTCTTTGCCCTGCACTGGCTCATCTTTCACGCCGAGGATCGACTCACACCACGGTGGTACGTGGGACAGCCCTGTGGGAAAGCCTCGAGGGAACGCCTCGAGGGAAAACCACAGATCCTTTGATCCACGCGACGGGAAGCGTGACATTGCTGCTACAGCCTGGAAGGAAAGCGCACGTGCATGCCCCCACTCGAGACGAGGCCTGACTCCCCTGGGGAGACTCCTGAAGTAGCCAAAGATCCATGTCAGCCATTGAGAGGAATTCTCCTTTCCGGCCCTGACTCCACACAAGGTTTTTGGCCCCAGTATCGACGGGAGAGGAATCCCGAGAGGCCTCCCAGCAACTCGCATGGGGACTGGCCTCTCCTGAGGCCACCAGGGCGGGTCCCTGAGGTCCCCGTCGTAACTCGAGAACACCTGCCGCAACTCGAGAAAATCCAGGAAGTTCTCCCTTCCAGGCGAGATGAGGCTTATTTCCGATGAGGCGTCTGGAGACTAATGACACCTAACCTCTGGAACTTCGAAAGGGTCTTTCACACCCTTGCTGCAACTCAAGAAGTTCACCGCCATACCCGTCTCCACTCGAGAGGAAGCACGATGGTCCCGCCCACATCCAGAGGAGCCCCGTTTCCCCCTCGTAGCTCGAGATGAGGGATCCTTTCACTGCTTTTAAAGCAAAGAATTCCCGGCGTTCCTGACGCATCTCAAGAGGTGGCACTCTAAACAGGAAAGGCGAGAGGAACTCCATGGTCGTACCACCATTCCAAGGTCCCCCAGATGTCTCAGTCCATTCCAGAGGAACCTCTTTGCCCTGCACTGGCTCATCTTTCACGCCGAGGATCGACTCACACCACGGTGGCACGTGGGACAGCCCTGTGGGAAAGCCTCGATGGAAAATCACAGATCCTTTGATCCACGCGACGGGAAGCGTGACATTGCTGCTACAGCCTGGAAGGAAAGCGCACGTGCATGCCCCCACTCGAGACGAGGCCTGACTCCCCTGGGGAGACTCCAGAAGTACCCAAAGATCCATGTCAGCCCCTGAGAGGAATCCTCGGTTCCGGCCCTGACTCTACACAAGGTTTTTGGCCCCGGTATCGACGGGAGAGTAATTCCGAGAGGCCCCCTAGCAACTCGCATGGGGACTGGCCTCTCCTGAGGCCACCAGGGCGGGTCCCTGAGGTCCCCGTCGTAACTCGAGAACACCTGCCGCAACTCGAGAAAATCCAGGAATTTCTCCCTTCCAGGCGAGATGAGGCCTATTTCCGATGAGGCGTCTGGAGACTAATGACACCTAATCTCTGGAACTTCGAAAGGGTCTTTCACACCCTTGCTGCAACTCAAGAAGTTCACCGCCATACCCGTCTCCACTCGAGAGGAAGCACGATGGTCCCGCCCACATCCAGAGGAGCCCCGTTTCCCCCTCGTAGCTCGAGATGAGGGATCCTTTCACTGCTTTCAAAGCAAAGAATTCCCGGCGTTCCTGACGCATCTCAAGAGGTGGCACTCTCAACAGGAAAGGCGAGAGGAACTCCATGGTCGTACCACCATTCCAAGAGTCCCCCAGATGTCTCAGTCCATTCCAAAGGAACCTCTTTGCCCTGCACTGGCTCATCTTTCACGCCGAGGATCGACTCACACCACGGTGGCACGTGGGACAGCCCTGTGGGAAAGCCTCGATGGAAAATCACAGATCCTTTGATCCACGCGACGGGAAGCGTGACATTGCTGCTACAGCCTGGAAGGAAAGCGCACGTGCATGCCCCCACTCGAGACGAGGCCTGACTCCCCTGGGGAGACTCCAGAAGTACCCAAAGATCCATGTCAGCCCCTGAGAGGAATCCTCGGTTCCGGCCCTGACTCTACACGAGGTTTTTGGCCCCGGTATCGACGGGAGAGTAATTCCGAGAGGCCCCCTAGCAACTCGCATGGGGACTGGCCTCTCCTGAGGCCACCAGGGCGGGTCCCTGAGGTCCCCGTCGTAACTCGAGAACACCTGCCGCAACTCCAGAAAATCCAGGAAGTTCTCCCTTCCAGGTGAGATGAGGCCTATTTCCGATGAGGCGTCTGGAGACTAATGACACCTAACCTCTGGAACTTCGAAAGGGTCTTTCACACCCTTGCTGAAACTCAAGAAGTTCACCGCCATACCCGTCTCCACTCGAGAGGATGCACGATGGTCCCGCCCACATCCAGAGGAGCCCCGTTTCCCCCTCGTAGCTCGAGATGAGGGATCCTTTCCCTGCTTTCAACGGGAAAGAATTCCCAGCGTTCCCGTCGCATCTCAAGAGGAGGCACTCTCAACAGGAAAGGCGAGAGAAACTCCATGGTCGTACGACCATTCCAAGAGTCCCCCAGATGTCTCAGTCCATTCCAGAGGAAACTCTTTGCCCTGCACTGGCTCATCTTTCACGCCGAGGATCGACTCACACCACGGTGGCACGTGGGGCAGCCCTGTGGGAAAGCCTCGAGGGAAAGCCTCGAGGGAAAACCACAGATCCTTTGATCCACGCCACGGGAAGCGTGACATTGCTGCTACAGCCTGGAAGGAAATCGCACGTGCATGCCCCCACTCGAGACGAGGCCTGACTCCCCTGGGGAGACTCCAGAAGTACCCAAAGATCCATGTCAGCCCTTGAGAGCAATTCTCGGTTCCGGCCCTGACTCCACACAAGGTTTTTGGCCCCGGTATCGACGGGAGAGGAATCCCGAGAGGCCTCCCAGCAACTCGCATGGGGACTGGCCTCTCCTGAGGCCACCAGGGCGGGTCCCTGAGGTCCCCGTCGTAACTCGAGAACACCTGCCGCAACTCGAGAAAATCCAGGAAGTTCTCCCTTCCAGGCGAGATGAGGCCTATTTCCGATGAGGCGTCTGGAGCCTAATGACACCTAACCTCTGGAACTTCGAAAGGGTCTTTCACACCCTTGCTGCAACTCAAGAAGTTCACCGCCATACCCGTCTCCACTCGAGAGGAAGCACGATGGTCCCGCCCACATCCAGAGGAGCCCTGTTTCCCCCTCGGAGCTCGAGATGAGGGATCCTTTGCCTGCTTTCAACGGGAAAGAATTCCCGGCGTTCCCGTCGCATCTCAAGAGGAGGCACTCTCAACAGGAAAGGCGAGCGGAACTCCATGGTCGTACCACCATTCCAGGAGTCCCCCAGATGTCTCAGTCCGTTCCAGAGGAACCTCTTTGCCCTGCACTGGCTCATCTTTCACGCCGAGGATCGACTCACACCACGGTGGCACGTGGGACAGCCCTGTGGGAAAGCCTCGATGGAAAACCACAGATCCATTACTCCACTCGACGGGATGCGTGACATTGCTGCTACAGCCTGGAAGGAAATCGCACGTGCATGCCCCCACTCGAGACGAGGCCTGACTCCCCTGGGGAGACTCCAGAAGTACCCAAACATCCATGTCAGCCCCTGAGAGGAATCCTCGGTTCCGGCCCTGACTCCACACAAGGTTTTTGGCCCCGGTATCGACGGGAGATTAATCCCGAGAGGCCCCCTAGCAACTCGCATGGGTACTGGCCTCCCCTGAGGCGACCAGGGCGGGTCCCTGATGTCCCCGTCGTATCTCGAGAACACCTGCCGCAACTCGAGAAAATCCAGGAAGTTCTCCCTTACAGGCGAGATGAGGCCAATTTCCGATGAGGCGTCTGGAGAGTAATGACACCTAACCTCTGGAAATTCGAAAGGGTCTTTCACACCCTTGCGGCAACTCAAGAAGTTCACAGCCATACCCATCTCCACTCGAGAGGAAGCACGATGATCCCGCGCACATCCAGAGGAGCCCCGTATCCCCCTCGGAGCTCGAGATGAGGGATCCTTTCCCTGCTTTCAACGGGAAAGAATTCCCGGCGTTCCCGTCGCATCTCAAGAGGAGGCACTCTCAACAGGAAAGGCGAGAGAAACTCCATGGTCGTACCACCATTCCAAGAGTCCCCCAGATGTCTCAGTCCATTCCAGAGGAACCTCTTTGCCCTGCACTGGCTCATCTTTCACGCCGAGGATCGACTCACACCACGGTGGCATGTGGGACAGCCCTGTGGGAAAGCCTCGAGGGAAAGCCTCGAGGGAAAACCACAGATCCTTTGATCCACGCGATGGGAAGCGTGACATTGCTGCTACAGCCTGGAAGGAAAACGCACGAGCATGCCCCCACTCGAGATGAGGCCTGTCTCCCCTGGCGAGACTCCAGAAGTACCCGAAGATCCATGTCAGCCCGTGAGAGAAATCCTCGGTTCCGGCCCTGACTCCACACAAGGTTTTTGGCCCCAGTATCGATGGGAGAGGAATCCCGAGAGGCCCCCTAGCAACTCGCATGGGGACTCTCCGTTCCTTAGGCCACCAGGGCGGGTCCCTGAGGTCCCCGTCGTAACTCGAGAACACCTGCCGTAACTCGAGAAAATCCAGGAAGTTCTCCCTTCCAGGCGAGATGATGCCTATTTCCGATGAGGCGTCTGGAGACTAATGACACCTAACCTCTGGAACTTCGAAAGGGTCTTTCACACCCTTGCTACAACTCAAGAAGTTCACCGCCATACCACTCTCCACTCGAGAGGAAGCACGATGGTCCCTCCCACATCCAGAGGAGCCCCGTTTCCCCCTCGGAGCTCGAGATGAGGGATCGTTTCCCTGCTTTCAACGGGAAAGAATTCCCGGCGTTCCCGTCACATCTCAAGAGGAGGCACTCTCAACAGGAAAGGCGAGAGGAACTCCATGGTCGTACCACCATTCCAAGAGTCCCCCAGATGTCTCAGTCCATTCCACACGAACCTCTTTGCCCTGCACTGGCTCATCTTTCACGCCGAGGATCGACTCACACCACGGTGGCACGTGGGACAGCCCTGTGGGAAAGCCTCGAGGGAAAGCCTCGAGGGAAAACCACAGATCCTTTGATCCACGCCACGGGAAGCGTGACATTGCTGCTACAGCCTCGAAGGAAAGCGCACGTGCATGTCCCCACTCGAGACGAGGCCTGACTCAGCTGGGGAGACTCCAGAAGTACCCGAAGATCCATGTCAGCCCCTGAGAGGAATCCTCGGTACCGGCCATGACTCCAAACAAGTTTTTTGGCCCCGGTATCGACGGGAGAAGAATCACGAGAGGCCACCTAGCAAGACTCATGGGGACTGTTCTCTATTGAGGCCACCAGGGCGGGTCCCTGAGGTCCCCGTCTTAACTCTAGAACACCTCCCGCAACTCGAGAAAATCCAGGAAGTTCTCCCTTCCAGGCGAGATGAGGCCTATTTCCGATGAGGCGTATGAAGACTAATGACACCTAACCTCTGGAACTTCGAAAGGGTCTTTCACACCCTTGCTGCAACTCAAGAAGTTCACCGCCATACCCGTCTCCACTCTAGAGGAAGCACGATGGTCCCGCCTACATCCAGAGGAGCCCCGTTTCCCCCTCGTAGCTCGAGATGAGGGATCCTTTCCCTGCTTTCAACGGGAAAGAATTCCCAGCGTTCCCGTCGCATCTCAAGAGGAGGCACTCTCAACAGAAAAGGCGAGAGGAACTCCATGGTCGTACCACCATTCCAAGAGTCCCCCAGATGTCTCAGTCCATTCAAGAGGAACCTCTTTGACCTGCACTGGCTCATCTTTCACGCCGAGGATCGACTCACACCACGGTGGCACGTGGGACAGCCCTGTGGGAAAGCCTCGAGGGAAAACCACAGATCCTTTGATCCACGCCACGGGAAGCGTGACATTGCTGCTACAGCCTGTAAGGAAAGCGCACGTGCATGCCCCCACTCGAGACGAGGCCTGACTCCCCTGGGGAGACTCCAGAAGTACCCAAAGATCCATGACAGCCCCTGAGAGGAATCCTCGGATCCGGCCCTGACTCCAAACAAGGTTTTTGGCCCCGGTATCGACAGAAGAGGAATCCCGAGAGGCCCCCTAGCAACTCGCATGGGGAATGGCCTCTCCTGAGGCCACCAGGGCGGGTCCCTGAGGTCCCCGTCGTAACTCGAGAACACCTGCCGCAACTCGAGAAAATCCAGGAAGTTCTCCCTTCCAGGCGAGATGAGGCCTATTTCCGATGAGGCGTCTGGAGACTAATGACACCTAACCTCTGGAACTTCGAAAGGGTCTTTCACACCCTTGCTGCAACTCAAGAAGTTCACCGCCATACCCGTCTCCACTCGAGAGGAAGCACGATGGTCCCGCCCACATCCAGAGGAGCCCCGTTTCCCCCTCGTAGCTCGAGATGAGGGATCCTTTCCCTGCTTTCAACGGGAAAGAATTCCCGGCATTCACGTCGCATCTCAAGAGGATTCACTCTCAACAGGAAAGGCGAGAGGAATTCCATGGTCGTACCACCATTCCAAGAGTCCCCCAGATGTCTCAGTCCATTCCAGAGGAACCTCTTTGCCCTGCACTGGCTCATCTTTCACGCCGAGGATCGACTCACACCACGGTGGCACGTGGGACAGCCCTGTGGGAAAGCCTCGAGGGAAAGCCTCGAGGGAAAACCACAGATCCTTTGATCCACGCGACGGGAAGCGTCACATTCCTGCTACAGCCTGGAAGGAAAGCGCACGTGCATGCCCCCGCTCGAGACGAGGCCTGACTCCCCTGGGGAGACTCCAGAAGTACCCAAAGATCCATGTCACCCCTGAGAGGAATCCTCGGTTCCGGCCCTGACTCCACACAAGGTTTTTGGCCCCGGTATCGACAGGAGAGGAATCCCGAGAGGCCACCTAGCAACTCGCATGGACCTGGCCTCTCCTGAGGCCATCAGGGCGGGTCCCTGAGGTCCCCGTCGTAATCGAGAACACCTGCCGCAACTCAAAAAAATCCAGGAAGTTCTCCCTTCCAGGCGAGATGAGGCCTATTTCCGATGAGGCGTCTGGAGACTAATGACACCTAACCTCTGGAACTTCGAAAGGGTCTTTCACACCCTTGCTGCAACTCAAGAAGTTCACCGCCATACCCATCTCCACTCGAGAGGAAGCACGACGGTCCCGCCCACATCCAGAGGAGCCCCGTTTCCCCCTCGGAGCTCGAGATGAGGGATCCTTTCCCTGCATTTAACGGGAAAGAATTCCCGGCGTTCTCGTCGCATCTCAAGAGGAGGCACTCTCAACAGGAAAGGCTTGAGGAACTCCATGGTCGTACCACCATGCCAAGAGTCCCCCAGATGTCTCAGTCCATTCCAGAGGAACCTCTTTGCCCTGCACTGGCTCATCTTTCACGCCTAGGATCGACTCACACCACGGTGGCACGTGGGACAGCCCTGTGGGAAAGCCTCGAGGGAAAGACTCGAGGGAAAACCACAGATCCTTTGATCCACGCCACGGGAAGCGTGACATTGCTGCTACAGCCTCGAAGGAAAGCGCACGTGCATGTCCCCACTCGAGACGAGGCCTGACTCAGCTGGGGAGACTCCAGAAGTACCCAAAGATCCATGTCAGCCCCTGAGAGGAATCCTCGGTTCCGGCCCTGACTCCACACAAGTTTTTTGGCCCCGGTATCAACGGGAGAGGAATCCCGAGAGGCCACCTAGCAACACGCATGGGGACTGTCCTCTATTGCGGCCACCAGGGCGGGTCCCCGAGGTCCCCGTCTTAACTCTAGAACACCTCCCGCAACTCGAGAAAATCCAGGAAGTTCTCCCTTCCAGGCGAGATGAGGCCTATTTCCGATGAGGCGACTGGAGACTAATGACACGGAACCTCTGGAACTTCGAAAGGTTCATTCACACCCTTGCTGCAACTCAAGAAGTTCACCGCCATACCCGTCTCCACTCGAGAGGAAGCACGATGGTCCCGCCCACATCCAGAGGAGCCGCGTTTCCCCCTCATAGCTCGAGATGAGGGATCCTTTCCCTACTTTCAACGGGAAAGAATTCCCGGCGTTCCCGTCGCATCTCAAGAGGAGGCACTCTCAACAGGAAAGGCGAGAGGAACTCCATGGTCGTCCCACCATTCCAAGAGTCCCCCAGATATCTCACTCCATTCCAGAGGAACCTCTTTGCCCTGCACTGGCTCATCTTTCACGCCGAGGATCGACTCACACCACGGTGGCACGTGGGACAGCCCTGTGGGAAAGCCTCGATGGAAAATCACAGATCCTTTGATCCACGCGACGGGAAGCGTGACATTGGTGCTACAGCCTGGAAGGAAAGCGCACGTGCATGCCCCCACTCGAGACGAGGCCTGACTCCCCTGGGGAGACTCCAGAAGTACCCAAAGATCCATGTCAGACCCTGAGAGGAATCCTCGGTTCCGGCCCTGACTCTACACAAGGTTTTTGGCCCCGGTATCGACGGGAGAGTAATCCCGAGAGGCCCCCTAGCAACTCGCATGGGGACTGGCCTCTCCTGAGGCCACCAGGGCGGGTCCCTGAGGTCCCCGTCGTAACTCGAGAACACCTGCCTCAACTCGAGAAAATTCAGGAAGTTCTCCCTTCCAGGCGAGATGAGGCCTATTTCCGATGAGACGTCTGGAGACTAATGACACCTAACCTCTGGAACTTCGAAAGGGTCTTTCACACCCTTGCTGCAACTCAAGAAGTTCACCGCCATACCCGTCTCCACTCGAGAGGATGCACGATGGTCCCGCCCACATCCAGAGGAGCCCCGTTTCCCCCTCGTAGCTCGAGATGAGGGATCCTTTCCCTGCTTTCAACGGGAAAGAATTCCCGGCGTTACCGTCGCATCTCAAGAGGAGGCACTCTCAACAGGAAAGGCGAGAGAAACTCCATGGTCGTACCACCATTCCAAAAGTCCCCCAGATGTCTCAGTCCATTACAGAGGAACCTCTTTGCCCTGCACTGGCTCATCTTTCACGCCGAGGATCGACTCACACCACGGTGGCACGTGGGGCAGCCCTGTGGGAAAGCCTCGAGGGAAAGCCTCGAGGGAAAACCACAGATCCTTTGATCCACGCGACGGGAAGCGTGACATTGCTGCTACAGCCTGGAAGGAAAGCGCACGTGCATGCCCCCACTCGAGACGAGGCCTGACTCCCCTGGGGAGACTCCAGAAGTACCCAAAGATCCATGTCAGCCCTTGAGAGGAATCCTCGGTTCCGGCCCTGACTCCACACAAGTTTTTTGGCCCCGGTATCGACGGGAGAGGAATCCCGAGAGGCCACCTAGCAACACGCATGGGGACTGTCCTCTATTGAGGCCACCAGGGCGAGTCCGCGAGGTCCCCGTCTTAACTCTAGAACACCTCCCGCAACTCGAGAAAATCCAGGAAGTTCTCCCTTCCAGGCGAGATGAGGCCTATTTCCGATGAGGCGACTGGAGACTAATGACACGGAACCTCTGGAACTTCGAAAGGTTCATTCACACCCTTGCTGCAACTCAAGAAGTTCACCGCCATACCCGTCTCTACTCGAGAGGAAGCACGATGGTCCCGCCCACATCCAGAGGAGCCGCGTTTCCCCCTCATAGCTCGAGATGAGGGATCCTTTCCCTACTTTCAACGGGAAAGAATTCCCGGCGTTCCCGTCGCATCTCAAGAGGAGGCACTCTCAACAGGAAAGGCGAGAGGAACTCCATGGTCGTCCCACCATTCCAAGAGTCCCCCAGATATCTCACTCCATTCCAGAGGAACCTCTTTGCCCTGCACTGGCTCATCTTTCACGCCGAGGATCGACTCACACCACGGTGGCACGTGGGACAGCCCTGTGGGAAAGCCTCGATGGAAAATCACAGATCCTTTGATCCACGCGACGGGAAGCGTGACATTGGTGCTACAGCCTGGAAGGAAAGCGCACGTGCATGCCCCCACTCGAGACGAGGCCTGACTCCCCTGGGGAGACTCCAGAAGTACCCAAAGATCCATGTCAGACCCTGAGAGGAATCCTCGGTTCCGGCCCTGACTCTACACAAGGTTTTTGGCCCCGGTATCGACGGGAGAGTAATCCCGAGAGGCCCCCTAGCAACTCGCATGGGGACTGGCCTCTCCTGAGGCCACCAGGGCGGGTCCCTGAGGTCCCCGTCGTAACTCGAGAACACCTGCCGCAACTCGAGAAAATTCAGGAAGTTCTCCCTTCCAGGCGAGATGAGGCCTATTTCCGATGAGGCGTCTGGAGACTAATGACACCTAACCTCTGGAACTTCGAAAGGGTCTTTCACACCCTTGCTGCAACTCAAGAAGTTCACCGCCATACCCGTCTCCACTCGAGAGGATGCACGATGGTCCCGCCCACATCCAGAGGAGCCCCGTTTCCCCCTCGTAGCTCGAGATGAGGGATCCTTTCCCTGCTTTCAACGGGAAAGAATTCCCGGCGTTCCCGTCGCATCTCAAGAGGAGGCACTCTCAACAGGAAAGGCGAGAGAAACTCCATGGTCGTACCACCATTCCAAAAGTCCCCCAGATGTCTCAGTCCATTCCAGAGGAACCTCTTTGCCCTGCACTGGCTCATCTTTCACGCCGAGGATCGACTCACACCACGGTGGCATGTGGGGCAGCCCTGTGGGAAAGCCTCGAGGGAAAGCCTCGAGGGAAAACCACAGATCCTTTGATCCACGCGACGGGAAGCGTGACATTGCTGCTACAGCCTGGAAGGAAAGCGCACGTGCATGCCCCCACTCGAGACGAGGCCTGACTCCCCTGGGGAGACTCCAGAAGTACCCAAAGATCCATGTCAGCCCTTGAGAGGAATTCTCGGTTCCGGCCCTGACTCCACACAAGGTTTTTGGCCCCGGTATCGACGGGAGAGGAATCCCGAGAGGCCTCCCAGCAACTCGCATGGGGACTGGCCTCTCCTGAGGCCACCAGGGCGGGTCCCTGAGGTCCCCGTCGTAACTCGAGAACACCTGCCGCAACTCGAGAAAATCCAGGAAGTTCTCCCTTCCAGGCGAGATAAGGCCTATTTCCGATGAGGCGTCTGGAGACTAATGACACCTAACCTCTGGAACTTCGAAAGGGTCTTTCACACCCTTGCTGCAACTCAAGAAGTTCACCGCCATACCCGTCTCCACTCGAGAGGAAGCACGATGGTCCCGCCCACATCCAGAGGAGCCCCGTTTCCCCCTCGTAGCTCGAGATGAGGGATCCTTTCCCTGCTTTCAACGGGAAAGAATTCCCGGCGTTCCCGTCGCATCTCAAGAGGAGGCACTCTCAACAGGAAAGGCGAGCGGAACTCCATGGTCGTACCACCATTCCAAGAGTCCCCCAGATGTCTCAGTCCATTCCAGAGGAACCTCTTTGCCCTGCACTGGCTCATCTTTCACGCCGAGGATCGACTCACACCACGGTGGCACGTGGGACAGCCCTGTGGGAAAGCCTCGAGGGAAAACCACAGATCCATTACTCCACGCGACGGGATGCGTGACATTGCTGGTACAGCCTTGAAGGAAATCGCACGTGCATGCCCCCACACGAGCCGAGGCCTGACTCCCCTGGGGAGACTCCAGAAGTACCCAAAGATCCATGTCAGCCCCTGAGAGGAATCCTCGGTTCCGGCCCTGACTCCACACAAGGTTTTTGGCCCCGGTATCGACGGGAGATTAATCCCGAGAGGCCCCCTAGTAACTCGCATGGGTACTGGCCTCCCCTGAGGCGACCTGGGCGGGTCCCTGAGGTCCCCGTCGTACCTCGAGAACACCTGCCGCAACTCGAGAAAATCCAGGACGTTCTCCCTTCCAGGCGAGATGAAGCCTATTTCCGATGAGGCGTCTGGAGACAATTGACACCTAACCTCTGGAACTTCGAAAGGGTCTTTCACACCCTTGCTGCAACTCAAGAAGTTCACCGCCATACCCGTCTCCACTCGAGAGGAAGCACGATGGTCCCGCCCACATCGAGAGGAGCCCCGTTTCCCCCTCGTAGCTCGAGATGAGGGATCCTTTCCCTGCTTTCAACGCAAAGAATTCCCGGCGTTCCCGTCACATCTCAAGAGGAGGCACTCTCAACAGGAAAGGCGAGAGGAACTCCATGGTCGTACCACCATTCCAAGAGTCCCCGAGATGTCTCAGTCCATTCCAGAGGAACCTCTTTGCCCTGCACTGGCTCATCTTTCACGCCGAGGATCGACTCACACCACGGTGGCACGTGGGACAGCCCTGTGGGAAAGCCTCGAGGGAAAGCCTCGAGGGAAAGCCTCGAGGGAAAACCACAGATCCTTTGATCCACACCACGGGAAGCGTGACATTGCTGCTACAGCCTGGAAGGAAAGCGCACGTGCATGCCCCCACTCGAGCCGAGGCCTGACTCCCCTGGGGAGACTCCAGAAGTACCCAAACATCCATGTCAGCCCCTGAGAGGAATCCTCGGTTCCGGCCCTGACTCCACACAAGGTTTTTGGCCCCGGTATCGACGGGAGAGGTATCCCGAGAGGCCCCCTAGCAACTCGCATGGGGACTGGCCTCTCCTGAGGCCATCAGGGCGGGTCCCTGTGGTTCCCGTCGTAACTCGAGAACACCTGCCGCAACTCGAGAAAATCCAGGAATTTCTCCCTTCCAGGCGAGATGAGGCCTATTTCCGATGAGGCGTCTGGAGACTAATGACACCTAACCTCTGGAACTTCGAAAGGGTCTTTCACACCCTTGCTGCAACTCAAGAAGTTCACCGCCATACCCGTCTCCACTCGAGAGGAAGCACGATGGTCCCGCCCACATCCAGAGGAGCCCCGTTTCCCCCTCGTAGCTCGAGATGAGGGATCCTTTCACTGCTTTCAAAGCAAAGAATTCCCGGCGTTCCTGACGCATCTCAAGAGGAGGCACTCTCAACAGGAAAGGCGAGCGGAACTCCATGGTCGTACCACCATACAAAGAGTCCCCCAGATGTCTCAGTCCATTCCAGAGGAACCTCTTTGCCCTGCACTGGTTCATCTTTCACGCCGAGGATCGACTCACACCACGGTGGTACGTGGGACAGCCCTGTGGGAAAGCCTCGAGGGAAAGCCTCGAGGGAAAACCACAGATCCTTTGATCCACGCGACGGGAAGCGTGACATTGCTGCTACAGCCTGGAAGGAAAGCGCACGTGCATGCCCCCACTCGAGACTAGGCCTGACTCCCCTGGGGAGACTCCAGAAGTACCCAAAGATCCATGTCAGCCCCTGAGAGGAATCCTCGGTTCTGGCCCTGACTCCACACAAGGTTTTTGGCCCCGGTATCGACGGGAGAGGAATCTCGAGAGGCCCCCTAGCAACTCGCATGGGGACTGGCCTCTCCTGAGGCCACCAGGGCGGGTCCCTGAGGTCCCCGTCGTAACTCGAGAACACCTGCCGCAACTCGAGAAAATCCAGGAAGTTCTCCCTTCCAGCGAGATGAGGCCTATTTCCGATGAGGCGTCTGGAGACTAATGACACCTAACCTCTGGAACTTCGAAAGGGTCTTTCACACCCTTGCTGCAACTCAAGAAGTTCACCGCCATACCCGTCTCCACTCGAGAGGAAGCACGATGGTCCCGCCCCCATCCAGAGGAGCCCCGTTTCCCCCTCGGAGATCGAGATGAGGGATCCTTTCCCTGCTTTCAACGGGAAAGAATTCCTGCGTTCCCGTCGCATCTCAAGAGGAGGCACTCTCAACAGGAAAGGCGAGAGGAACTCCATGGCCGTACCACCATTCCAAGAGTCCCCCAGATGTCTCATTCCATTCCAGAGGAACCTCTTTGCCCTGCACTGGCTCATCTTTCACGGAGAAGTCGACTCACACCACGGTGGCACGTGGGACAGCCCTGTGGGAAAGCCTCGAGGGAAAGACTCGAGGGAAAACCACAGATCCTTTGATCCACGCCACGGGAAGCGTGACATTGCTGCTACAGCCTGGAAGGAAAGCGCACGTGCATGCCCCCACTCGAGCCGAGGCCTGACTCCCCTGGGGAGACTCCAGAAGTACCCAAACATCCATGTCATCCCCTGAGAGGAATCCTCGGTTCCGGCCCTGACTCCACACAAGGTTTTTGGCGCCGGTATCGACGGTAGAGGAATCCCGAGAGGCCCCCTAGCAACTAGCATGGGGACTGGCCTCTCCTGAGGCCATCAGGGCGGGTCCCTGTGGTTCCCGTCGTAACTCGAGAACACCTGCCGCAACTCGAGAAAATCCAGGAATTTCTCCCTTCCAGGCGAGATGAGGCCTATTTCCGATGAGGCGTCTGGAGACTAATGACACCTAACCTCTGGAACTTCGAAAGGGTCTTTCACACCCTTGCTGCAACTCAAGAAGTTCACCGCCATACCCGTCTCCACTCGAGAGGAAGCACGATGGTCCCGCCCACATCCAGAGGAGCCCCGTTTCCCCCTCGTAGCTCGAGATGAGGGATCCTTTCCCTGCTTTCAACGGGAAAGAATTCCCGGCGTTCCCGTCGCATCTCAAGAGGAGGCACTCTCAACAAGAAAGGCGTGAGGAACTGCATGGTCGTACCACCATTTCAAGAGTCCCCCAGATGTCTCAGTCCATTCCAGAGGAACCTCTTTGCCCTGCACTGGCTCATCTTTCACGCCAAGGATCGACTCACACCACGGTGGCACGTGGGACAGCCCTGTGGGAAAGCCTCGAGGGAAAGCCTCGAGGGAAAACCACAGATCGTTTGATTCACGCCACGGGAAGCGTGACATTGCTGCTACAGCCTTGAAGGAAAGCGCACGTGCATGCCCCCACTCGAGACGAGGCCTGACTCCCCTGGGGAAACTCCAGAAGTACCGAAAGATCCATGTCAGCCACTGAGAGGAATCCTCGGTTCCGGCCCTGACTCCACACAAGATTTTTGGCCCCGGTATCGACGGGAGAGGAATCCCGAGAGGCCCCCTAGCAACTCGCATGGGGACTGGCCTCTCCTGAGGCCACCAGGGCGGGTCCCTGAGGTCCCCGTCGTAACTCGAGAACACCTGCCGCAACTCGAGAAAATCCAGGAAGTTCTCCCTTCCAGGCGAGATGAGGCCTATTTCCGATGAGGCGTCTGGAGACTAATGACACCTAAACTCTGGAACTTCGAAAGGGTCTTTCACACCCTTGCTGCAAATCAAGAAGTTCACCGCCATACCCGTCTCCACTCTAGAGGAAGCACGATGGTCCCGCCCACATCCAGAGGAGCCCCGTTTCCCCCTCCTAGCTCGAGATGAGCGATCCTTTCCCTGCTTTCAACGGGAAAGAATTCCCGGCGTTCCCGTCGCATCTCAAGAGGAGGCACTCTCAACAGGAAAGGCGAGAGGAACTCCATGGTCGTACCACCATTCCAAGAGTCCCCCAGATGTCTCAGTCCATTCCAGAGGAACCTCTTTGCCCTGCACTGGCTCATCTTTCACGCCGAGGATCGACTCACACCACGGTGGCACGTGGGACAGCCCTGTGGGAAAGCCTCGAGGGAAAGCCTCGAGGGAAAACCACAGATCCTTTGATCCACGCGATGGGAAGCGTGACATTGCTGCTACAGCCTGGAAGGAAAGTGCACGTGCATGCCCCCACTCGAGATGAGGCCTTTCTCCCCTGGCGAGACTCCAGAAGTACCCAAAGATCCATATCAGCCCGTGAGAGGAATCCTCGGTTCCGGCCCAGACACCACACAAGGTTTTTGGCCCGGGTATCGACGGGAGAGGAATCCCGAGAGGCCCCCTAGCAACTCGCATGGGGACTGGCCTCTCCTGAGGCCACCAGGGCGGGTCCCTGAGGTCCCCGTCGTAACTCGAGAACACCTGCCGCAACTCGAGAAAATCCAGGAAGTTCTCCCTTCCAGCGAGATGAGGCCTATTTCCGATGAGGCGTCTGGAGACTAATGACACCTAACCTCTGGAACTTCGAAAGGGTCTTTCACACCCTTGCTGCAACTCAAGAAGTTCACCGCCATACCCATCTCCACTCGAGAGGAAGAACGATGGTCCCGCCCCCATCCAGAGGAGCCCCGTTTCCCCCTCGGAGATCGAGATGAGGGATCCTTTCCCTGCTTTCAACGGGAAAGAATTCCCGGGGTTCCCGTCGCATCTCAAGAGGAGGCACTCTCAACAGGAAAGGCGAGAGGAACTCCATGGCCGTACCACCATTCCAAGAGTCCCCCAGATGTCTCTTTCCATTCCAGAGGAACCTCTTTGCCCTGCACTGGCTCATCTTTCACGCCGAGGATCGACTCACACCACGGTGGCACGTGGGACAGCCCTGTGGGAAAGCCTCGAGGGAAAGCCTCGAGGGAAAACCACAGATCCTTTGATCCACGCCACGGGAAGCGTGACATTGCTGCTACAGCCTGGAAGGAAAGCGCACGTGCATGCCCCGACTCGAGACGAGGCCTGACTCCCCTGGGGAGACTCCAGAAGTACCCAAAGATCCATGTCAGCCCCTGAGAGGAATCCTCGGTTCCGGCCCTGACTCCACACAAGGTTTTTGCCCCGGTATCGACGGGAGAGGAATCCCGAGAGGCCCCCTAGCAACTCGCATGGGGACTGGCCTCTCCTGAGGCCACCAGGGCGGGTCCCTGAGGTCCCCGTCGTAACTCGAGAACACCTGCCACAACTCGAGAAATTCCAGGAAGTTCCCCCTTCCAGGCGAGATGAGGCCTATTTCCGATGAGGCGTCTGGAGACTAATGACACCTAACCTCTGGAACTTCGAAAGGGTCTTTCACACCCTTGCTGCAACTCAAGAAGTTCACCGCCACACCCGTGTCCACTCGAGAGGAAGCACGATGGTCCCACCCACATCCAGAGGAGCCCCGTTTCCCCCTCGTAGCTCGAGATGAGGGATCCTTTACCTGCTTTCAACGGGAAAGAATTCCTGGCGTTCCCGTCGCATCTCAAGAGGAGGCACTCTCAACAGGAAAAGCGAGGGGAACTCCATGGTCGTACCACCATTCCAAGAGTCCCCCAGATGTCTCAGTCCATTCCAGAGGAACCTCTTTGCCCTGCACTGGCTCATCTTTCACGCCGAGGATCGACTCACACCACGGTGGCACGTGGGACAGCCCTGTGGGAAAGCCTCGAGGGAAAGCCTCGAGGGAAAACCACAGATCCTTTGATCCACGCCACGGGAAGCGTGACATTGCTGCTACAGCCTGGAAGGAAATCGCACGTGCATGCCCCCACTCGAGACGAGGCCTGACTCCCCTGGGGAGACTCCAGAAGTACCCAAAGATCCATGTCAGCCCTTGAGAGCAATTCTCGGTTCCGGCCCTGACTCCACACAAGGTTTTTGGCCCCGGTATCGACGGGAGAGGAATCCCGAGAGGCCTCCCAGCAACTCGCATGGGGACTGGCCTCTCCTGAGGCCACCAGGGCGGGTCCCTGAGGTCCCCGTCGTAACTCGAGAACACCTGCCGCAACTCGAGAAAATCCAGGAAGTTCTCCCTTCCAGGCGAGATGAGGCCTATTTCCGATGAGGCGTCTGGAGACTAATGACACCTAACCTCTGGAACTTCGAAAGGGTCTTTCACACCCTTGCTGCAACTCAAGAAGTTCACCGCCATAACCGTCTCCACTCGAGAGGAAGCACGATGGTCCCGCCCACATCCAGAGGAGCCCCGTTTCCCCCTCGGAGCTCGAAATGAGGGATCCTTTCCCTGCTTTCAACGGGAAAGAATTCCCGGCGTTCCCGTCGCATCTCAAGAGGAGGCACTCTCAACAGGAAAGGCGAGCGGAACTCCATGGTCGTACCACCATTCCAAGAGTCCCCCAGATGTCTCAGTCCATTCCAGAGGAACCTCTTTGCCCTGCACTGGCTCATCTTTCACGCCGAGGATCGACTCACACCACGGTGGCACGTGGGACAGCCCTGTGGGAAAGCCTCGATGGAAAATCACAGATCCTTTGATCCACGCGACGGGAAGCGTGACATTGCTGCTACAGCCTGGAAGGAAAGCGCACGTGCATGCCCCCACTCGAGACGAGGCCTGACTCCCCTGGGGAGACTCCAGAAGTACCCAAAGATCCATGTCAGCCCCTGAGAGGAATCCTCGGTTCCGGCCCTGACTCTACACAAGGATTTTGGCCCCGGTATCGACGGGAGAGTAATTCCGAGAGGCCCCCTAGCAACTCGCATGGGGACTGGCCTCTCCTGAGGCCACCAGGGCGGGTCCCTGAGGTCCCCGTCGTAACTCGAGAACACCTGCCGCAACTCCAGAAAATCCAGGAAGTTCTCCCTTCCAGGCGAGATGAGGCCTATTTCCGATGAGGCGTCTGGAGACTAATGACACCTAACCTCTGGAACTTCGAAAGGGTCTTTCACACCCTTTCTGCAACTCAAGAAGTTCACCGCCATACCCGTCTCCACTCGAGAGGAATCACGATGGTCCCGCCCACATCGAGAGGAGCCCCGTTTCCCCCTCGAAGCTCGAGATGAGGGATCCTTTCCCTGCTTTCAACGCAAAGAATTCCCAGCGTTCCAACACACATCTCAAGAGGAGGCACTCTCAACAGGAAAGGCGAGAGGAACTCCATGGTCGTACCACCATTCCAAGAGTCCCCGAGATGTCTCAGTCCATTCCAGAGGAACCTCTTTGCCCTGCTCTGGCTCATCTTTCACGCCGAGGATCGACTCACACCACGGTGGCACGTGGGACAGCCCTGTGGGAAAGCCTCGAGGGAAAGCCTCGAGGGAAAACCACAGATCCTTTGATCCACGCCACGGGAAGCGTGACATTGCTGCTACAGCCTGGAAGGAAAGCGCACGTGCATGCCCCCACTCGAGACGAGGCCTGACTCCCCTGGGGAGACTCCAGAAGTACCCAAAGATCCATGTCAGCCCTTGAGAGGAATTCTCGGTTCCGGCCCTGACTCCACACAAGGTTTTTGGCCCCAGTATCGACGGGAGAGGAATCCCGAGAGGCCTCCCAGCAACTCGCATGGGGACTGGCCTCTCCTGAGGCCACCAGGGCGGGTCCCTGAGGTCCCCGTCGTAACTCGAGAACACCTGCCGCAACTCGAGAAAATCCAGGAAGTTCTCCCTTCCAGGCGAGATGAGGCTTATTTCCGATGAGGCGTCTGGAGACTAATGACACCTAACCTCTGGAACTTCGAAAGGGTCTTTCACACCCTTGCTGCAACTCAAGAAGTTCACCGCCATACCCGTCTCCACTCGAGAGGAAGCACGATGGTCCCGCCCACATCCAGAGGAGCCCCGTTTCCCCCTCGTAGCTCGAGATGAGGGATCCTTTCACTGCTTTCAAAGCAAAGAATTCCCGGCGTTCCTGACGCATCTCAAGAGGTGGCACTCTAAACAGGAAAGGCGAGAGGAACTCCATGGTCGTACCACCATTCCAAGAGTCCCCCAGATGTCTCAGTCCATTCCAGAGGAACCTCTTTGCCCTGCACTGGCTCATCTTTCACGCCGAGGATCGACTCACACCACGGTGGCACGTGGGACAGCCCTGTGGGAAAGCCTCGATGGAAAATCACAGATCCTTTGATCCACGCGACGGGAAGCGTGACATTGCTGCTACAGCCTTGAAGGAAAGCGCACGTGCATGCCCCCACTCGAGACGAGGCCTGACTCCCCTGGGGAGACTCCAGAAGTACCCAAAGATCCATGTCAGCCCCTGAGAGGAATCCTCGGTTCCGGCCCGGACTCTACACAAGGTTTTTGGCCCCGGTATCGACGGGAGAGGAATCCCGAGAGGCCCCCTAGCAACTCGCATGGGGACTGGCCTCTCCTGAGGCCACCAGGGCGGGTCCCTGAGGTCCCCGTCGTAACTCGAGAACACCTGCCGCAACTCGAGAAAATCCAGGAATTTCTCCCTTCCAGGCGAGATGAGGCCTATTTCCGATGAGGCGTCTGGAGACTAATGACACCTAACCTCTGGAACTTCGAAAGGGTCTTTCACACCCTTGCTGCAACTCAAGAAGTTCACCGCCATACCCGTCTCCACTCGAGAGGAAGCACGATGGTCCCGCCCACATCCAGAGGAGCCCCGTTTCCCCCTCGGAGCTCGAGATGAGGGATCCTTTCACTGCTTTCAAAGCAAAGAATTCCCGGCGTTCCTGACGCATCTCAAGAGGTGGCACTCTCAACAGGAAAGGCGAGAGGAACTCCATGGTCGTACCACCATTCCAAGAGTCCCCCAGATGTCTCAGTCCATTCCAAAGGAACCTCTTTGCCCTGCACTGGCTCATCTTTCACGCCGAGGATCGACTCACACCACGGTGGCACGTGGGACAGCCCTGTGGGAAAGCCTCGATGGAAAATCACAGATCCTTTGATCCACGCGACGGGAAGCGTGACATTGCTGCTACAGCCTGGAAGGAAAGCGCACGTGCATGCCCCCACTCGAGACGAGGCCTGACTCCCCTGGGGAGACTCCAGAAGTACCCAAAGATCCATGTCAGCCCCTGAGAGGAATCCTCGGTTCCGGCCCTGACTCTACACAAGGTTTTTGGCCCCGGTATCGACGGGAGAGTAATTCCGAGAGGCCCCCTAGCAACTCGCATGGGGACTGGCCTCTCCTGAGGCCACCAGGGCGGGTCCCTGAGGTCCCCGTCGTAACTTGAGAACACCTGCCGCAACTCCAGAAAATCCAGGAAGTTCTCCCTTCCAGGCGAGATGAGGCCTATTTCCGATGAGGCGTCTGGAGACTAATGACACCTAACCTCTGGAACTTCGAAAGGGTCTTTCACACCCTTGCTGAAACTCAAGAAGTTCACCGCCATACCCGTCTCCACTCGAGAGGATGCACGATGGTCCCGCCCACATCCAGAGGAGCCCCGTTTCCCCCTCGTAGCTCGAGATGAGGGATCCTTTCCCTGCTTTCAACGGGAAAGAATTCCCGGCGTTCCCGTCGCATCTCAAGAGGAGGCACTCTCAACAGGAAAGGCGAGAGAAACTCCATGGTCGTACGACCATTCCAAGAGTCCCCCAGATGTCTCAGTCCATTCCAGAGGAAACTCTTTGCCCTGCACTGGCTCATCTTTCACGCCGAGGATCGACTCACACCACGGTGGCACGTGGGGCAGCCCTGTGGGAAAGCCTCGAGGGAAAGCCTCGAGGGAAAACCACAGATCCTTTGATCCACGCGACGGGAAGCGTGACATTGCTGCTACAGCCTGGAAGGAAATCGCACGTGCATGCCCCCACTCGAGACGAGGCCTGACTCCCCTGGGGAGACTCCAGAAGTACCCAAAGATCCATGTCAGCCCTTGAGAGCAATTCTTGGTTCCGGCCCTGACTCCACACAAGGTTTTTGGCCCCGGTATCGACGGGAGAGGAATCCCGAGAGGCCTCCCAGCAACTCGCATGGGGACTGGCCTCTCCTGAGGCCACCAGGGCGGGTCCCTGAGGTCCCCGTCGTAACTCGAGAACACCTGCCGCAACTCGAGAAAATCCAGGAAGTTCTCCCTTCCAGGCGAGATGAGGCCTATTTCCGATGAGGCGTCTGGAGACTAATGACACCTAACCTCTGGAACTTCGAAAGGGTCTTTCACACCCTTGCTGCAACTCAAGAAGTTCACCGCCATACCCGTCTCCACTCGAGAGGAAGCACGATGGTCCCGCCCACATCCAGAGGAGCCCCGTTTCCCCCTCGTAGCTCGAGATGAGGGATCCTTTCCCTGCTTTCAACGGGAAAGAATTCCCGGCGTTCCCGTCGCATCTCAAGAGGTGGCACTCTCAACAGGAAAGGCGAGCGGAACTCCATGGTCGTACCACCATTCAAAGAGTCCCCCAGATGTCTCAGTCCATTCCAGAGGAACCTCTTTGCCCTGCACTGGCTCATCTTTCACGCCGAGGATCGACTCACACCACGGTGGCACGTGGGACAGCCCTGTGGGAAAGCCTCGAGGGAACGCCTCGAGGGAAAACCACAGATCCTTTGATCCACGCGACGGGAAGCGTGACATTGCTGCTACAGCCTGGAAGGAAAGCGCACGTGCATGCCCCCACTCGAGACGAGGCCTGACTCCCCTGGGGAGACTCCTGAAGTACCCAAAGATCCATGTCAGCCATTGAGAGGAATTCTCGGTTCCGGCCCTGACTCCACACAAGGTTTTTGGCCCCAGTATCGACGGGAGAGGAATCCCGAGAGGCCTCCCAGCAACTCGCATGGGGACTGGCCTCTCCTGAGGCCACCAGGGCGGGTCCCTGAGGTCCCCGTCGTAACTCGAGAACACCTGCCGCAACTCGAGAAAATCCAGGAAGTTCTCCCTTCCAGGCGAGATGAGGCTTATTTCCGATGAGGCGTCTGGAGACTAATGACACCTAACCTCTGGAACTTCGAAAGGGTCTTTCACACCCTTGCTGCAACTCAAGAAGTTCACCGCCATACCCGTCTCCACTCTAGAGGAAGCACGATGGTCCCGCCCACATCCAGAGGAGCCCCGTTTACCCCTCGTAGCTCGAGATGAGGGATCCTTTCACTGCTTTCAAAGCAAAGAATTCCCGGCGTTCCTGACGCATCTCAAGAGGTGGCACTCTAAACAGGAAAGGCGAGAGGAACTCCATGGTCGTACCACCATTCCAAGAGTCCCCCAGATGTCTCAGTCCATTCCAGAGGAACCTCTTTGCCCTGCACTGGCTCATCTTTCACGCCGAGGATCGACTCACACCACGGTGGCACGTGGGACAGCCCTGTGGGAAAGCCTCGATGGAAAATCACAGATCCTTTGATCCACGCGACGGGAAGCGTGACATTGCTGCTACAGCCTTGAAGGAAAGCGCACGTGCATGCCCCCACTCGAGACGAGGCCTGACTCCCCTGGGGAGACTCCAGAAGTACCCAAAGATCCATGTCAGCCCCTGAGAGGAATCCTCGGTTCCGGCCCGGACTCTACACAAGGTTTTTGGCCCCGGTATCGACGGGAGAGGAATCCCGAGAGGCCCCCTAGCAACTCGCATGGGGACTGGCCTCTCCTGAGGCCACCAGGGCGGGTCCCTGAGGTCCCCGTCGTAACTCGAGAACACCTGCCGCAACTCGAGAAAATCCAGGAATTTCTCCCTTCCAGGCGAGATGAGGCCTATTTCCGATGAGGCGTCTGGAGACTAATGACACCTAACCTCTGGAACTTCGAAAGGGTCTTTCACACCCTTGCTGCAACTCAAGAAGTTCACCGCCATACCCGTCTCCACTCGAGAGGAAGCACGATGGTCCCGCCCACATCCAGAGGAGCCCCGTTTCCCCCTCGGAGCTCGAGATGAGGGATCCTTTCACTGCATTCAAAGCAAAGAATTCCCGGCGTTCCTGACGCATCTCAAGAGGTGGCACTCTCAACAGGAAAGGCGAGAGGAACTCCATGGTCGTACCACCATTCCAAGAGTCCCCCAGATGTCTCAGTCCATTCCAAAGGAACCTCTTTGCCCTGCACTGGCTCATCTTTCACGCCGAGGATCGACTCACACCACGGTGGCACGTGGGACAGCCCTGTGGGAAAGCCTCGATGGAAAATCACAGATCCTTTGATCCACGCGACGGGAAGCGTGACATTGCTGCTACAGCCTGGAAGGAAAGCGCACGTGCATGCCCCCACTCGAGACGAGGCCTGACTCCCCTGGGGAGACTCCAGAAGTACCCAAAGATCCATGTCAGCCCCTGAGAGGAATCCTCGGTTCCGGCCCTGACTCTACACAAGGTTTTTGGCCCCGGTATCGACGGGAGAGTAATTCCGAGAGGCCCCCTAGCAACTCGCATGGGGACTGGCCTCTCCTGAGGCCACCAGGGCGGGTCCCTGAGGTCCCCGTCGTAACTCGAGAACACCTGCCGCAACTCCAGAAAATCCAGGAAGTTCTCCCTTCCAGGCGAGATGAGGCCTATTTCCGATGAGGCGTCTGGAGACTAATGACACCTAACCTCTGGAACTTCGAAAGGGTCTTTCACACCCTTGCTGAAACTCAAGAAGTTCACCGCCATACCCGTCTCCACTCGAGAGGATGCACGATGGTCCCGCCCACATCCAGAGGAGCCCCGTTTCCCCCTCGTAGCTCGAGATGAGGGATCCTTTCCCTGCTTTCAACGGGAAAGAATTCCCGGCGTTCCCGTCGCATCTCAAGAGGAGGCACTCTCAACAGGAAAGGCGAGAGAAACTCCATGGTCGTACGACCATTCCAAGAGTCCCCCAGATGTCTCAGTCCATTCCAGAGGAAACTCTTTGCCCTGCACTGGCTCATCTTTCACGCCGAGGATCGACTCACACCACGGTGGCACGTGGGGCAGCCCTGTGGGAAAGCCTCGAGGGAAAGCCTCGAGGGAAAACCACAGATCCTTTGATCCACGCGACGGGAAGCGTGACATTGCTGCTACAGCCTGGAAGGAAATCGCACGTGCATGCCCCCACTCGAGACGAGGCCTGACTCCCCTGGGGAGACTCCAGAAGTACCCAAAGATCCATGTCAGCCCTTGAGAGCAATTCTTGGTTCCGGCCCTGACTCCACACAAGGTTTTTGGCCCCGGTATCGACGGGAGAGGAATCCCGAGAGGCCTCCCAGCAACTCGCATGGGGACTGGCCTCTCCTGAGGCCACCAGGGCGGGTCCCTGAGGTCCCCGTCGTAACTCGAGAACACCTGCCGCAACTCGAGAAAATCCAGGAAGTTCTCCCTTCCAGGCGAGATGAGGCCTATTTCCGATGAGGCGTCTGGAGACTAATGACACCTAACCTCTGGAACTTCGAAAGGGTCTTTCACACCCTTGCTGCAACTCAAGAAGTTCACCGCCATACCCGTCTCCACTCGAGAGGAAGCACGATGGTCCCGCCCACATCCAGAGGAGCCCTGTTTCCCCCTCGGAGCTCGAGATGAGGGATCCTTTCCCTGCTTTCAACGGGAAAGAATTCCCGGCGTTCCCGTCGCATCTCAAGAGGAGGCACTCTCAACAAGAAAGGCGAGCGGAACTCCATGGTCGTACCACCATTCCAAGAGTCCCCCAGATGTCTCAGTCCATTCCAGAGGAACCTCTTTGCCCTGCACTGGCTCATCTTTCACGCCGAGGATCGACTCACACCACGGTGGCACGTGGGACAGCCCTGTGGGAAAGCCTCGATGGAAAACCACAGATCCATTACTCCACTCGACGGGATGCGTGACATTGCTGATACAGCCTGGAAGGAAATCGCACGTGCATGCCCCCACTCGAGACGAGGCCTGACTCCCCTGGGGAGACTCCAGAAGTACCCAAACATCCATGTCAGCCCCTGAGAGGAATCCTCGGTTCCGGCCCTGACTCCACACAAGGTTTTTGGCCCCGGTATCGACGGGAGATTAATCCCGAGAGGCCCCCTAGCAACTCGCATGGGGACTGGCCTCTCCTGAGGCCATCAGGGCGGGTCCCTGTGGTTCCCGTCGTAACTCGAGAACACCTGCCGCAACTCGAGAAAATCCAGGAATTTCTTCCTTCCAGGCGAGATGAGGCCTATTTCCGATGAGGCGTCTGGAGACTAATGACACCTAACCTCTGGAACTTCGAAAGGGTCTTTCACACCCTTGCTGCAACTCAAGAAGTTCACCGCCATACCCGTCTCCACTCGAGAGGAAGCACGATGGTCCCGCCCCCATCCAGAGGATCCCCGTTTCCCCCTCGGAGATCGAGATGAGGGATCCTTTCCCTGCTTTCAACGGGAAAGAATTCCTGCGTTCCCGTCGCATCTCAAGAGGAGGCACTCTCAACAGGAAAGGCGAGAGGAACTCCATGGCCGTACCACCATTCCAAGAGTCCCCCAGATGTCTCATTCCATTCCAGAGGAACCTCTTTGCCCTGCACTGGCTCATCTTTCACGGAGTAGTCGACTCACACCACAGTGGCACGTCGACAGCCCTGTGGGAAAGCCTCGAGGGAAAACCACAGATCCTTTGATCCACGCCACGGGAAGCGTGACATTGCTGCTACAGCCTGGAAGGAAAGCACACGTGCATGCCCCCACTCGAGACGAGGCCTGACTCCCCTGGGGAGACTCCAGAAATACCCAAAGATCCATGTCAGCCCCTGAGAGGAATCCTCGGTTCCGGCCCTGACTCCAGACAAGGTTTTTGGCCCCGGTATCGACGGGAGAGGAATCCCGAGAGGCCCCCTAGCAACTCGCATGGGGACTGGCCTTTACTGAGGACACCAGGGCGGGTCCCTGAGGTCCCCGTCATAACTCGAGACCACCTGCCACAACTCGAGAATATCCAGGAAGTTCTCCCTTCTAGGCGAGATGAGGCCTATTTCCGATGATGCGTCTGGAGACGAATGACACCTAACCTCTGGAACTTCGAAAGGGTCTTTCACACCCTTGCTGCAACTCAAGAAGTTCACCGCCATACCCGTCTCCACTCGAGAGGAAGCACGATGGTCCCGCCAACATCGAGAGGAGACCCGTTTCCCCCTCGAAGCTCGAGATGAGGGATTCTTTCCCTGCTTTCAACGCAAAGAATTCCCGGCCTTCCCGTCACATCTCAACAGGAGGCACTCTCAACAGGAAAGGCGAGAGGAACTCCATGGTCGTACCACCATTCCAAGAGTCCCCCAGATGTCTCAGTCCATTCCAGAGGAACCTCTTTGCCGTACACTGGCTCATCTTTCACGCCGAGGATCGACTCACACCACGGTGGCACGTGGGACAGCCCTGTGGGAAAGCCTCGAGGGAAAGCCTCGAGGGAAAACCACAGATCCTTTGATCCACGCCACGGGAAGCGTGACATTGCTGCTACAGCCTGGAAGGAAAGCGCACGTGCATGCCCCCATTCGAGCCGAGGCCTGACTCCCCTGGGGAGACTCCAGAAGTACCCAAACATCCATGTCAGCCCCTGAGAGGAATCCTCGGTTCCGGCCCTGACTCCACACAAGGTTTTTGGCGCCGGTATCGACGGTAGAGGAATCCCGAGAGGCCCCCTAGCAACTCGCATGGGGACTGGCCTCTCCTGAGGCCATCAGGGCGGGTCCCTGTGGTTCCCGTCGTAACTCGAGAACACCTGCCGCAACTCGAGAAAATCCAGGAATTTCTCCCTTCCAGGCGAGATGAGGCCTATTTCCGATGAGGCGTCTGGAGACTAATGACACCTAACCTCTGGAACTTCGAAAGGGTCTTTCACACCCTTGCTGCAACTCAAGAAGTTCACCGCCATACCCGTCTCCACTCGAGAGGATGCACGATGGTCCCGCCCACATCCAGAGGAGCCCCGTTTCCCCCTCGTAGCTCGAGATGAGGGATCCTTTCCCTGCTTTCAACGGGAAAGAATTCCCGGCGTTCCCGTCGCATCTCAAGAGGAGGCACTCTCAACAAGAAAGGCGTGAGGAACTGCATGGTCGTACCACCATTTCAAGAGTCCCCCAGATGTCTCAGTCCATTCCAGAGGAACCTCTTTGCCCTGCACTGGCTCATCTTTCACGCCAAGGATCGACTCACACCACGGTGGCACGTGGGACAGCCCTGTGGGAAAGCCTCGAGGGAAAGCCTCGAGGGAAAACCACAGATCGTTTGATTCACGCCACGGGAAGCGTGACATTGCTGCTACAGCCTTGAAGGAAAGCGCACGTGCATGCCCCCACTCGAGACGAGGCCTGACTCCCCTGGGGAGACTCCAGAATACCCAAAGATCCATGTCAGCCACTGAGAGGAATCCTCGGTTCCGGCCCTGACTCCACACAAGGTTTATGGCCCCGGTATCGACGGGAGAGGAATCCCGAGAGGCCCCCTAGCAACTCGCATGGGGACTGGCCTCTCCTGAGGCCATCAGGGCGGGTCCCTGAGGTCCCCGTCGTAACTCGAGAACACCTGCCGCAACTCGAGAAAATCCAGGAAGTTCTCCCTTCCAGGCGAGATGAGGCCTATTTCCGATGAGGCGTCTGGAGACTAATGACACCTAAACTCTGGAACTTCGAAAGGGTCTTTCACACCCTTGCTGCAAATCAAGAAGTTCACCGCCATACCCGTCTCCACTCTAGAGGAAGCACGATGGTCCCGCCCACATCCAGAGGAGCCCCGTTTCCCCCTCCTAGCTCGAGATGAGCGATCCTTTCCCTGCTTTCAACGGGAAAGAATTCCCGGCGTTCCCGTCGCATCTCAAGAGGAGGCACTCTCAACAGGAAAGGCGAGAGGAACTCCATGGTCGTACCACCATTCCAAGAGTCCCCCAGATGTCTCAGTCCATTCCAGAGGAACCTCTTTGCCCTGCACTGGCTCATCTTTCACGCCGAGGATCGACTCACACCACGGTGGCACGTGGGACAGCCCTGTGGGAAAGCCTCGAGGGAAAGCCTCGAGGGAAAACCACAGATCCTTTGATCCACGCGACGGGAAGCGTGACATTGCTGCTACAGCCTGGAAGGAAAGTGCACGTGCATGCCCCCACTCGAGACGAGGCCTGACTCCCCTGGGGGGACTCCAGAAGAACCCAAAGATCCATGTCAGCCCCTGAGAGGAATCCTCGGTTCCGGCCCTGACTCCATACAAAGTTTTTGGCCCCGGTATCGACGGGAGAGGAATCCCGAGAGGCCCCCTAGCAACTCGCATGGGGACTGGCCTCTCCTGAGGCCACCAGGGCGGGTCCCTGAGGTCCCCGTCGTAACTCGAGAACACCTGCCCCAACTCGAGAAAATCCAGGAAGTTCTCCCTTCCAGGCGAGATGAGGCCTATTTCCGATGAGGCGTCTGGAGACTAATGACACCTAACCTCTGGAACTTCGAAAGGGTCTTTCACACCCTTGCTGCAACTCAAGAAGTTCACCGCCATACCCGTCTCCACTCGAGAGGAAGCATGATGGTCCCGCCCACATCCAAAGGAGCCCCGTTTCCCCCTCGGAGCTCGAGATGATGGATCCTTTCCCTGCTTTCAACGGGGAAGTATTCCCGGCGTTCCCGTCGCATCTCAAGAGGAGGCACTCTCAACAGGAAAGGCGAGAGGAACTCCATGGTCGTACCACCATTCCAAGAGTCCCCCAGATGTCTCAGTCCATTCCAGAGGAACCTCTTTGCCCTGCACTGGCTCATCTTTCACGCCGAGGATCGACTCACACCACGGTGGCACGTGGGACAGCCCTGTGGGAAAGCCTAGAGGGAAAACCACAGATCCTTTGATCCACGCGACGGGAAGCGTGACATTGCTGCTACAGCCGGGAAGGAAAGCGCACGTGCATGCCCCCACTCGAGAAGAGTCCTAACTCCCCTGGGGAGACTCCAGAAGTACCCAAAGATCCATGTCAGCCCCTGAGAGGAATCCTCGGTTCCGGCCCTGACTCCACACAAGGTTTTTGGCCCCGGTATCGACGGGAGAGGAATCCCGAGAGGCCCCCTAGCACCTCGCATGGGGACTGGCCTCTCCTGAGGCCACCAGGGCTGGTCCCTGAGGTCCCCGTCGTAACTCGAGAACACCTGCCGCAACTCGAGAAAATCCAGGAAGTTCTCCCTTTCAGGCGAGATGAGGCCTATTTCCGATGAGGCGTCTGGAGACTAATGACACCTAACCTCTGGAACTTCGAAAGGGTCTTTCACACCCTTGCTGCAACTCAAGAAGTTCACCGCCATACCCGTCTCCACTCGAGAGGAAGCACGATGGTCCCGCCCACATCCAGAGGAGCCCCGTTTCCCCCTCGTATCTCGAGATGAGGAAACCTTTCCCTGCTTTAGACGGGAAAGAATTCCCGGCGTTCCCGTCGCATCTCAAGAGGAGGCACTCTCAACAGGAAAGGCGAGAGGAACTCCATGGTCGTACCACCATTCCAGGAGTCCCCCAGATGTCTCAGTCCATTCCAGAGGAACCTCTTTGCCCTGCACTGGCTCATCTTTCACGCCGAGGATCGACTCACACCACGGAGGCACGTGGGACAGCCCTGTGGGAAAGCCTCGAGGGAAAGCCTCGAGGGAAAACCACAGATCCTTTGATGCACGCGACGGGAAGCGTGACATTGCTGCTACAGCCTGGAAGGAAAGCGCACGTGCATGCCCCCACTCGAGACGAGGCCTGTCTCCCCTGGCGAGACTCCAGAAGTACCCAAAGATCCATATAAGCCCCTGAGAGGAATCGTCGGTTCCGACCCTGACTCCACACAAGGTTTTTGGCCTCGATATCGACGTGAGAGGAATCCCGAGAGGCCCCCTAGCACCTCGCATGGGGACTGGCCTCTTCTGAGGCCACCAGGGCGGGTCCCTGAGGTCCCCGTCGTAACTCGAGAACACCTGCCGCAACTCGAGAAAATCCAGGAAGTTCTCCCTTCCAGGCGAGATGAGGCCTATTTCCGATGAGGCGTCTGGAGACTAATGACACCTAACCTCTGGAACTTCGAAAGAGTCTTTCACACCCTTGCTGCAACTCAAGAAGTTCACCGCCATACCCGTCTCCACTCGAGAGGAAGCACGATGGTCCCGCCCACATCCAGAGGAGCCCCGTTTTCCCCTCGTAGCTCGAGATGAGGGATCCTTTGCCTGCTTTCAACGGGAAAGAATTCCCGGCGTTCCCGTCGCTACTCAAGAGGAGGAACTCTCAACAGGAAAGGCGAGAGGAACTCCATGGTCGTACCACCATTCCAAGAGTCCCCCAGATGTCTCAGTCCATTCCAGAGGAACCTCTTTGCCCTGCACTGGCTCATCTTTCACGCCGAGGATCGACTCACACCACGGTGGCACGTGGGACAGCCCTGTGGGAAAGCCTCGAGGGAAAGCCTCGAGGGAAAACCACAGATCCTTTGATCCACGCGACGGGAAGCGTGACATTGCTGCTACAGCCTGGAAGGAAAGCGGACGTGCATGCCCCCACTCGAGACGAGGCCTGACTCCACTGCGGAGTCTCCAGACGTACCCAAAGATCCATGTCAGCCCATGAGAGGAATCCTCGGTTCCAGCCCTGACTCCACACAAGGTTGTTGGCCCCGGTATCGACGGGAGAGGAATCCCGAGAGGCCCCCTAGCAACTCGCATAGGGACTGGCCTCTCCTGAGGCCACCAGGGCGGGTCCCTGAGGTCCCCATCGTAACTCGAGAACACCTGCCACAACTCGAGAAAATCCAGGAAGTTCTCCCTTCCAGGCGAGATGAGGCCTATTTCTGATGAGGCGTCTGGAGACTAATGACACCTAAACTCTGGAACTTCGAAAGGGTCTTTCACACCCTTGCTGCAACTCAAGAAGTTCACCGCCATACCCGTCTCCACTGGAGATGAAGCACGATGGTCCCGCCCACATCCAGAGGAGCCCCGTTTTCCCCTCGTAGCTCGAGATGAGGGATCCTTTCCCTGGTTTCAAAGGGAAAGAGTTCCCGGCGTTCCCGTCGCATCTCAAGAGGAGGCACTCTCAACAGGAAAGGCGAGAGGAACTCCATGGTCGTACCACCATTCCAAGAGTCCCCCAGATATCTCAGTCCATTCCAGAGGAACCTCTTTGTCCTGCACTGGCTCATCTTTCACGCCGAGGATCGACTCACACCACGGTGGCACGTGGGACAGCCCTGTGGGAAAGCCTCGAGGGAAAACCACAGATCCTTTGATCCACGCGACGGGAAGCCTGACATTGCTGCTACAGCCTGGAAGGAAAGTGCACGTGCATGCCCCCACTCGAGACGAGGCCTGACTCCCCTGGGGAGACTCCAGAAGTACCCAAAGATCCATGTCAGCCCCTGAGAGGAATCCTCGGTTCCGGCCCTGACTCCATACAAGGTTTTTGGCCCCGGTATCGACGGGAGAGGAATCCCGAGAGGCCCCCTAGCAACTCGCATAGGGACTGGCCTCTCCTGAGGCCACCAGGGCGGGTTCCTGAGGTCCCCGTCGTAACTCGAGAACACCTGCCGCAACTCGAGAAAATCCAGGAAGTTCTCTCTTCCTGGCGAGATGAGGCCTATTTCCTATGTGGCGTCTGGAGACTAATGACACCCAACCTCTGGAACTTCGAAAGGGTCTTTCACACCCTTGCTGCAACTCAAGAAGTTCACCGCCATACCCGTCTCCACTCGAGAGGAAGCACGATGGTCCCGCCCACATCCAGAGGAGCCCCGTTTTCCCCTCGTAGCTCGAGATAAGGGAACCTTTCCCTGCTTTAGACGGGAAAGAATTCCCGGCGTTCCCGTCGCATCTCAAGAGGAGGCACTCTCAACAGGAAAGGCGAGAGGAACTCCATGGTCGTACCACCATTCAAGGAGTCCCGAAGATGTCTCAGTCCATTCCAGAGGAACCTCTTTGCCCTGCACTGGCTCATCTTTCACGCCGAGGATCGACTCATACCACGGTGGCACGTGGGACAGCCCTGTGGGAAAGCCTCGAGGGAAAGCCTCGAGGGAAAACCACAGATCCTTTGATCCACGCGACAGGAAGCGTGACATTGCTGCTACAGCCTGGAAGGAAAGCGCACGTGCATGCCCCCACTCGAGACGAGGCCTGACTCCCCTGGGGAGACTCCAGAAGTACCCAAAGATCCATGTCAGCCCCTGAGAGGAATCCTCGGTTCCGGCCCTGACTCCACACAAGGTTATTGGCCCCGGTATCGACGGGAGAGGAATCCCGAGAGGCCCCCTAGCACATCGCATGGGGACTGGCCTCTCCTGAGGCCACCAGGGCAGGTCCCTGAGTTCCCCGTCGTAACTCGAGAACACCTGCCGCAACTCGAGAAAATCCAGGAAGTTCTCCCTTCCAGGCGAGATGAGGCCTATTTCCGATGAGGCGTCTGGAGACTAATGACACCTAACCTCTGGAACTTCGAAAGGGTCTTTCACACCCTTGCTGCAACTCAAGAAGTTCACCGCCATACCCGTGTCCACTCGAGAGGAAGCACGATGGTCCCGCCCACATCCAGAGGAGCCCCGTTTCCCCCTCGTAGCTCGAGATGAGGGATCCTTTCCCTGCATTCAACGGGAAAGAATTCCCGGCGTTCCCGTCGCATCTCAAGAGGAGGCACTCTCAACAGGAAAGGCGAGAGGAACTCCATGGTCGTACCACCATTCCAAGAGTCCCCCAGATGTCTCAGTCCATTCCAGAGGAACCTCTTTGCCCTGCACTGGCTCATCTTTCACGCCGAGGATCGACTCACACCACGGTGGCACGTGGGACAGCCCTGTGGGAAAGTCTCGAGGGAAAACCACAGATCCTTTAATACACGCCACGGGAAGCGTGACATTGCTGCTACAGCCTGGAAGGAAAGCGCACGTGCATGCCCCCACTCGAGTCGAGGCCTGACTCCCCTGGGGAGACTCCAGAAGTACCCAAAGATCCATGTCAGCCCCTGAGAGGAATCCTCGGTTCCGGCCCTGACTCCACACAAGCTTTTTGGCCCCGGTATCGACGGGAGAGGAATCCCGAGAGGCCCCCTAGCACCTCGCATGGGGACTGGCCTCTCCTGAGGCCACCAGGGCGGGTCCCTGAGGTCCCCGTCGTAACTCGAGAACACCTGCCGCAACTCGAGAAAATCCAGGAAGTTCTCCCTTCCAGGCGAGATGAGGCCTATTTCCGATGAGGCGTCTGGAGACTAATGACACCTAACCTTTGGAATTTCGAAAGGGTCTTTCACACCCTTGCTGCAACTCAAGAAGTTCACCGCCATACCCGTCTCCACTCGAGAGGAAGCACGATGGTCCCGCCCACATCCAGAGGAGCCCCGTTTCCCTCTCGGAGCTCGAGATGAGGGATCCTTTCCTCCTTTCAACGGGAAGGAATTCCCGGCGTTCCCGTCGCATCTCAAGAGGAGGCACTCTCAACAGGAAAGGCGAGAGGAACTCCATGGTCGTACCACCATTCCTAGAGTCCCCCAGATGTCTCAGTCCATTCCAGAGGAACCTCTTTGCCCTGCACTGGCTCATCTTTCACGCCGAGGATCGACTCACACCACGGAGGCACGTGGGACAGCCCTGTGGGAAAGCCTCGAGGGAAAGCCTCGAGGGAAAACCACAGATCCTTTGATCCACGCGACGGGAAGCGTGACATTGCTGCTACAGCCTGGAAGGAAAGTGCACGTGCATGCCCCCACTCGAGACGAGGCCTGTCTCCCCTGGCGAGACTCCAGAAGTACCCAAAGATCCATATAAGCCCCTGAGAGGAATCCTCGGTTCCGACCCTGACTCCACACAAGGTTTTTGGCCTTGGTATCGACGGGAGAGGAATCCCGAGAGGCCCCCTAGCACCTCGCATGGGGACTGGCCTCTCCTGAGGCCACCAGGGCGGGTCCCTGAGGTCCCCGTCGTAACTCGAGAACACCTGCCGCAACTCGAGAAAATCCAGGAAGTTCTCCCTTCCAGGCGAGATGAGGCCTATTTCCGATGAGGCGTCTGGAGACTAATGACACCTAACCTCTCGAACTTCGAAAGGGTCTTTCACACCCTTGCTGCAACTCAAGAAGTTCACCGCCATACCCGTCTCCACTCGAGAGGAAGCACGATGGTCCCGCCCACATCCAGAGGAGCCCCGTTTCCCCCTCTTAGCTCGAGATGAGGGATCCTTTCCCTGCTTTCAACGGGAAAGAATTCCCGGTGTTCCCGTCGTATCTC
Organism: Capricornis sumatraensis; assembly: GCF_032405125.1. Lineage (NCBI taxonomy): Eukaryota > Metazoa > Chordata > Mammalia > Artiodactyla > Bovidae > Capricornis > Capricornis sumatraensis. The sequence continues at coordinate 1,211,380 of NW_027184627.1, forward strand.
AAGAGGAGGCACTCTCAACAGGAAAGGCGAGAGGAACTCCATGGTCGTACCACCATTCCAAGAGTCCCCCAGATGTCTCAGTCCATTCCAGAGGAACCTCTTTGCCCTGCACTGGCTAATCTTTCACACCGAGGATCGACTCACACCACGGTGGCACGTGGGACAGCCCTGTGGGAAAGTCTCGAGGGAAAGCCTCGAGGGAATACCACAGATCCTTTGATCCACGCGACGGGAAGCGTGACATTGCTGCTACAGCCTGGAAGGAAAGCGCACGTGCATGCCCCCACTCGAGTCGAGGCCTGACTCCCCTGGGGAGACTCCAGAAGTACCCAAAGATCCATGTCAGCCCCTGAGAGGAATCCTCGGTTCCGGCCTTGACTCCACACAAGCTTTTTGGCCCCGGTATCGTCGGGAGAGGAATCCCGAGAGGCCCCCTAGCACCTCGCATGGGGACTGGCCTCTCCTGAGGCCACCAGGGCGGGTCCCTGAGGTCCCCGTCTTAACTCGAGAACACCTGCCGCAACTCGAGAAAATCCAGGAAGTTCTCCCTTCCAGGCGAGATGAGGCCTATTTCCGATGAGGCGTCTGGAGACTTATGACACCTAACCTTTGGAATTTCGAAAGGGTCTTTCACACCCTTGCTGCAACTCAAGAAGTTCACCGCCATACCCGTCTCCACTCGAGAGGAAGCACGATGGTCCCGCCCACATCCAGAGGAGCCCCGTTTCCCTCTCGGAGCTCGAGATGAGGGATCCTTTCCTGCTTTCAACGGGAAGGAATTCCCGGCGTTCCCGTCGCATCTCAAGAGGAGGCACTCTCAACAGGAAAGGCGAGAGGAACTCCATGGTCGTATCACCATTCCTAGAGTCCCCCAGATGTCTCAGTCCATTCCAAAGGAACCTCTTTGCCCTGCACTGGCTCATCTTTCACGCCGAGGATCGACTCACACCACGGAGGCACGTGGGACAGCCCTGTGGGAAAGCCTCGAGGGAAAGCCTCGAGGGAAAACCACAGATCCTTTGATCCACGCGACGGGAAGCGTGACATTGCTGCTACAGCCTGGAAGGAAAGCGCACGTGCATGCCCCCACTCGAGACGAGGCCTGTCTCCCCTGGCGAGACTCCAGAAGTACCCAAAGATCCATATAAGCCCCTGAGAGGAATCCTCGGTTCCGACCCTGACTCCACACAATGTTTTTGGCCTTGGTATCGACGGGAGAGGAATCCCGAGAGGCCCCCTAGCACCTCGCATGGGGACGGGCCTCTCCTGAGGCCACCAGGGCGGGTCCCTGAGGTCCCCGTCGTAACTCGAGAACACCTGCCGCAACTCGAGAAAATCCAGGAAGTTCTCCCTTCCAGGCGAGATGAGGCCTATTTCCGATGAGGCGTCTGGAGACTAATGACACCTAACATCTCGAACTTCGAAAGGGTCTTTCACACCCTTGCTGCAACTCAAGAAGTTCACCGCCATACCCGTCTCCACTCGAGAGGAAGCACGATGGTCCCGCCCACATCCAGAGGAGCCCCGTTTCCCCCTCTTAGCTCGAGATGAGGGATCCTTTCCCTGCTTTCAACGGGAAAGTATTCCCGGTGTTCCCGTCGTATCTCAAGAGGAGGCACTCTCAACAGGAAAGGCGAGAGGAACTCCATGGTCGTACCACCATTCCAAGAGTCCCCCAGATGTCTCAGTCCATTCCAGAGGAACCTCTTTGCCCTGCACTGGCTCATCTTTCACGCCGAGGATCGACTCACACCACGGTGGCACGTGGGACAGCCCTGTGGGAAAGCCTCGAGGGAAAGCCTCGAGGGAATACCACAGATCCATTGATCCACGCGACGGGAAGCGTGACATTGCTGCTACAGCCTGGAAGGAAAGCTCACGTGCATGCCCCCACTCGAGACGAGGCCTGACTCCCGTGGGGAGACTCCAGAAGTACCCAAAGATCCATGTCAGCCCCCGAGAGGAATCCTCGGTTCCGGCCCTGACTGCACACAAGGTTTTTGGCCCCGGTATCGACGGGAGAGGAATCCCGAGAGGCCCCCTAGCACCTCGCATGGGGACTGGCCTCTCCTGAGGCCACCAGGTCGGGTCCCTGAGGTCCCAGTCGTAACTCGAGAACACCTGCCGCAACTCGAGAAAATCCAGGAAGTTCTCCCTTCCAGGCGAGATGAGGCCTATTTCCGATGAGGCGTCTGGAGACTAATGACACCTAACCTCTCGAACTTCGAAAGGGTCTTTCACACCCTTGCTGCAACTCAAGAAGTTCACCGCCATACCCGTCTCCACTCGAGAGGAAGCACGATGGTCCCGCCCACATCCAGAGGAGCCCCGTTTCCCCCTCGTAGCTCAAGATGAGGGATCCTTTCCCTGCTTTCAACGGGAAAGAATTCCCGGCGTTCCCGTCGCATCTCAAGAGGAGGCACTCTCAACAGGAAAGGCGAGAGGAACTCCATGGTCGTACCACCATTCCAAGAGTCCCCCAGATGTCTCAGTCCATTCCAGAGGAACCTCTTTGCCCTGCACTGGCTCATCTTTCACGCCGAGGATCGACTCACACCACGGTGGCACGTGGGACAGCCCTGTGGGAAAGCCTCGAGGGAAAACCACAGATCCTTTGATCCACGCCACGGGAAGCGTGACATTGCTGCTACAGCCTGTAAGGAAAGCGCACGTGCATGCCCCCACTCGAGACGAGGCCTGACTCCCCTGGGGAGACTCCAGAAGTACCCAAAGATCCATGTCAGCCCCTGAGAGGAATCCTCGGTTCCGGCCCTGACTCCACACAAGGTTTTTGGCCCCGGTATCGACGGGAGGGGAATCCCGAGAGGCCCCCTAGCACCTCGCATGGGTACTGGCCTATCCTGAGGCCACCAGGGCGGGTCCCTGAGGTCCCCGTCGTAACTCGAGAACACCTGCCGCAACTCGAGAAAATCCAGGAAGTTCTCCCTTCCAGGCGAGATGAGGCCTATTTCCGATGAGGCGTCTGGAGACTAATGACACCTAACCTCTGGAAATTCGAAAGGGTCTTTCACACCCTTGCTGCAACTCAAGAAGTTCACCGCCATACCCGTCTCCACTCGAGAGGAAGCACGATGGTCCCGCCCACATCCAGAGGAGCCCCGTTTCCCCTTCGTAGCTCTAGATGAGGGATCCTTTCCCTGCTTTCAACGGGAAAGAATTCCCGGCGTTCCCGTCGCATCTCAAGAGGAGGCACTCTCAACAGGAAAGGCGAGAGGAACTCCATGGTCCTACCACCATTCCTAGAGTCCCCCAGATGTCTCAGTCCATTCCAGAGGAACCTCTTTGCCCTGCACTGGCTCATCTTTCACGCCGAGGATCGACTCACACCACGGAGGCACGTGGGACAGCCCTGTGGGAAAGCCTCGAGGGAAAGCCTCGAGGGAAAACCACAGATCCTTTGATCCACGCGACGGGAAGCGTGACATTGCTGCTACACCCTGGAAGGAAAGCGCACGTGCATGCCCCCACTCGAGACGAGGCCTGACTCCCGTGGGGAGACTCCAGAAGTACCCAAAGATCCATATAAGCCCCTGAGAGGAATCCTCGGTTCCGGCCCTGACTGCACAAAAGGTTTTTGGCCCCGGTATCGACGGGAGAGGAATCCCGAGAGGCCCCCTAGCACCTCGCATGGGGACTGGCCTCTCCTGAGGCCACCAGGGCGGGTCCCTGAGGTCCCCGTCGTAACTCGAGAACACCTGCCGCAACTCGAGAAAATCCAGGAAGTTCTCCCTTCCAGGCGAGATGAGGCCTATTTCCGATGAGGCGTCTGGAGACTAATGACACCTAACCTCTCGAACTTCGAAAGGGTCTTTCACACCCTTGCTGCAACTCAAGAAGTTCACCGCCATACCAGTCTCCACTTGAGAGGAAGCACGATGGTCCCGCCCACATCCAGAGGAGCCCCGTTTCCCCCTCGTAGCTCAAGATGAGGGATCCTTTCCCTGCTTTCAACGGGAAAGAATTCCCGGCGTTCCCGTCGCATCTCAAGAGGAGGCACTCTCAACAGGAAAGGCGGGAGGAACTCCATGGTCGTACCACCATTCCAAGAGTCCCCCAGATGTCTCAGTCCATTCCAGAGGAACCTCTTTGCCCTGCACTGGCTCATCTTTCACGCCGAGGATCGACTCACACCACTGTGGCACGTGGGACAGCCCTGTGGGAAAGCCTCGAGGGAAAACCACAGATCCTTTGATCCACGCCACGGGAAGCGTGACATTGCTGCTACAGCCTGGAAGGAAAGCCCACGTGCATGCCCCCACTCGAGACGAGGCCTGACTCCCCTGGGGAGACTCCAGAAGTACCCAAAGATCCATGTCAGCCCCTGAGAGGAATCCTCGGTTCCGGCCCTGACTCCACACAAGGTTTTTGGCCCCGGTATCGACGGGAGAGGAATCCCGAGAGGCCCCCTAGCACCTCGCATGGGTACTGGCCTCTCCTGAGGCCACCAGGGCGGGTCCCTGAGGTCCCCGTCGTAACTCGAGAACACCTGCCGCAACTCGAGAAAATCCAGGAAGTTCTCCCTTCCAGGCGAGATGAGGCCTATTTCCGATGAGTCGTCTGGAGACTAATGACACCTAACCTCTGGAAATTCGAAAGGGTCTTTCACACCCTTGCTGCAACTCAAGAAGTTCACCGCCATACCCGTCTCCACTCGAGAGGAAGCACGATGGTCCCGCCCACATCCAGAGGAGCCCCGTTTCCCCCTCGTAGCTCGAGATGAGGGATCCTTTCCCTGCTTTCAACGGGAAAGAATTCCCGGCGTTCCCGTCGCATCTCAAGAGGAGGCACTCTCAACAGGAAAGGCGAGAGGAACTCCATGGTCGTACCACCATTCCAAGAGTCCCCCAGATGTCTCAGTCCATTCCAGAGGAACCTCTTTGCACTGCACTGGCTCATCTTTCACGCCGAGGATCGACTCACACCACGGTGGCACGTGGGACAGCCCTGTGGGAAAGCCTCGAGGGAAAACCACAGATCCTTTGATCCACGCCACGGGAAGCGTGACATTGCTGCTACAGCCTGGAAGTAAAGCGCACGTGCATGCCCCGACTCGAGACGAGGCCTGACTCCCCTGGGGAGACTCCAGAAGTACCCAAAGATCCATGTCAGCCCCTGAGAGGAATCCTCGGTTCCGGCCCTGACTCCACACAAGGTTTTTGACCCCGGTATCGACGGGAGAGGAATCCCGAGAGGCCCCCTAGCAACTCGCATGGGGACTGGCCTCTACTGAGGCCACCAGGGCGGGTCCCTGAGGTCCCCGTTGTAACTCGAGAACACCTGCCGCAACTCGAGAAAATCCAGGAAGTTCTCCCTTCCAGGCGAGATGAGGCCTATTTCCGATGAGGCGTCTGGAGACTAATGACACCTAACCTCTGGGACTTCGAAAGGGTCTTTCACACCCTTGCTGCAACTCAAGAAGTTCACCGCCATACCCGTCTCCACTCGAGAGGAAGCACGATGGTCCCGCCCACATCCAGAGGAGCCCCGTTTCCCCCTCGTGGCTCGAAATGAGGGATCCTTTCCCTGCTTTCAACGGGAAAGAATTACCGGCGTTCCCATCGCATCTCAAGAGGTGGCACTCTCAACAGGAAAGGCGAGAGAAACTCCATGGTCGTACCACCATTCCACGAGTCCCCCAGATGTCTCAGTCCAGTCCAGAGGAACCTCTTTGCCCTGCACTGGCTCATCTTTCACGCCGAGGATCGACTCACACCACGGTGGCACGTGGGACAGCCCTGTGGGAAAGCCTCGAGGGAAAGCCTCGAGGGAAAACCACAGATCCTTTGATCCATGCGACGGGAAGCGTGACATTGCTGCTACAGCCTGGAAGGAAAGCGCACGTGCATGCCCCAACTCGAGACGAGCCCTGACTCCCTTGGGGAGACTCCAGAAATACCCAAATATCCATGTCAGCCCCTGAGAGGAATCCTCGGTTCCGCCCCTGACTCCACACAAGGTTTTTGGCCCCGGTATCGACGGGAGAGGAATCCCGAGAGGCCCCCTAGCAACTCCCATGGGGACTGGCCTCTCCTGAGGCCACCAGGGCGGGTCCCTGAGGTCCCCGTCGTAAATCGAGAACACCTGCCGCAACTCGAGAAAATCCAGGAAGTTCTCCCTTCCAGGCGAGATGAGGCCTATTTCCGATGAGGCGTCTGGAGACTAATGACACCTAAACTCTGGAACTTCGAAAGGGTCTTTCACACCCTTGCTGCAACTCAAGAAGTTCACCGCCATATGCGTCTCCACTCGAGAGGAAGCACGATGGTCCCGCAAACATCCAGAGGAGCCCCGTTTCCCCCTCGTAGCTCGAGATGAGGGATCCTTTCCCTGCTTTCAACGGGAAAGAATTCCCGGCGTTCCCGTCGCATCTCAAGAGGAGGCACTCTCAACAGGAAAGGCGAGAGGAACTCCATGGTCGTACCACCATTCCAAGAGTCCCCCAGATGTCTCAGTCCATTCCAGAGGAACCTCTTTGCCCTGCACTGGCTCATCTTTCACGCCGAGGATCGACTCACACCACGGTGGCACGTGGGACAGCCCTGTGGGAAAGCCTCGAGGGAAAACCACAGATCCTTTGATCCAAGCGACGGGAAGCGTGACATTGCTGCTACAGCCTGGAAGGAAAGCGCACGTGCATGCCCCCACTCGAGACGAGGCCTGACTCCCCTGGGGAGACTCCAGAAGTACCCAAAGATCCATGTCAGCCCCCGAGAGGAATCCTCGGTTCCGGCCCTGACTGCACACAAGGTTTTTGGCCCCGGTATCGACGGGAGAGGAATCCCGAGAGGCCCCCTAGCACCTCGCATGGGGACTGGCCTCTCCTGAGGCCACCAGGGCGGGTCCCTGAGGTCCCCGTCGTAACTCGAGAACACCTGCCGCAACTCGAGAAAATCCAGGAAGTTCTCCCTTCCAGGCGAGATGAGGCCTATTTCCGATGAGGCGTCTGGAGACTAATGACACCTAACCTCTGGAACTTCGAAAGGGTCTTTCACACCCTTGCTGCAACTCAAGAAGTTCACCGCCATACCCGTGTCAACTCGAGAGGAAGCACGATGGTCCCGCCCACATCCAGAGGAGCCCCGTTTCCCCCTCGTAGCTCGAGATGAGGGATCCTTTCCCTGCTTTCAACGGGAAAGAATTCCCGGCGTTCCCGTCGCATCTCAAGAGGAGGCACTCTCAACAGGAAAGGCGAGAGGAACTCCATGGTCGTACCACCATTCCAAGAGTCCCCCAGATGTCTCAGTCCATTCCAGAGGAACCTCTTTGCCCTGCACTGGCTCATCTTTCACGCCGAGGATCGACTCACACCACGGTGGCACGTGGGACAGCCCTGTGGGAAAGTCTCGAGGGAAAACCACAGATCCTTTGATACACGCCACGGGAAGCGTGACATTGCTGCTACAGCCTGGAAGGAAAGCGCACGTGCATGCCCCCACTCGAGTCGAGGCCTGACTCCCCTGGGGAGACTCCAGAAGTACCCAAAGATTCATGTCAGCCCCTGAGAGGAATCCTCGGTTCCGGCCCTGACTCCACACAAGCTTTTTGGCCCCGGTATCGACGGGAGAGGAATCCCGAGAGGCCCCCTAGCACCTCGCATGGGGATTGGCCTCTCCTGAGGCCACCAGGCCGGGTCCCTGTGGTCCCCGTCTTAACTCGAGAACACCTGCCGCAACTCGAGAAAATCCAGGAAGTTCTCCCTTCCAGGCGAGATGAGGCCTATTTCCGATGAGGCGTCTGGAGACTAATGACACCTAACCTTTGGAATTTCGAAAGGGTCTTTCACACCCTTGCTGCAACTCAAGAAGTTCACCGCCATACCCGTCTCCACTCGAGAGGAAGCACGATGGTCCCGCCCACATCCAGAGGAGCCCCGTTTCCCTCTCGGAGCTCGAGATGAGGGATCCTTTCCTGCTTTCAACGGGAAGGAATTCCCGGCGTTCCCGTCGCATCTCAAGAGGAGGCACTCTCAACAGGAAAGGCGAGAGGAACTCCATGGTCGTACCACCATTCCTAGAGTCCCCCAGATGTCTCAGTCCATTCCAGAGGAACCTCTTTGCCCTGCACTGGCTCATCTTTCACGCCGAGGATCGACTCACACCACGGAGGCACGTGGGACAGCCCTGAGGGAAAGCCTCGAGGGAAAGCCTCGAGGGAAAACCACAGATCCTTTGATCCACGCGACGGGAAGCGTGACATTGCTGCTACAGCCTGGAAGGAAAGCGCACGTGCATGCCCCCACTCGAGACGAGGCCTGTCTCCCCTGGCGAGACTCCAGAAGTACCCAAAGATCCATATAAGCCCCTGAGAGGAATCCTCGGTTCCGATCCTGACTCCACACAAGGTTTTTGGCCTTGGTATCGACGGGAGAGGAATCCTGAGAGGCCCCCTAGCACCTCGCATGGGGACTGGCCTCTCCTGAGGCCACCAGGGCGGGTCCCTGAGGTCCCCGTCGTAACTCGAGAACACCTGCCACAACTCGAGAAAATCCAGGAAGTTCTCCCTTCCAGGCGAGATGAGGCCTATTTCCGATGAGGCGTCTGGAGACTAATGACACCTAACCTCTCGAACTTCGAAAGGGTCTTTCACACCCTTGCTGCAACTCAAGAAGTTCACCGCCATACCCGTCTCCACTCGAGAGGAAGCACGATGGTCCCGCCCACATCCAGAGGAGCCCCGTTTCCCTCTCGGAGCTCGAGATGAGGGATCCTTTCCTGCTTTCAACGGGAAGGAATTCCCGGCGTTCCCGTCGCATCTCAACAGGAGGCACTCTCAACAGGAAAGGCGAGAGGAACTCCATGGTCGTACCACCATTCCTAGAGTCCCCCAGATGTCTCAGTCCATTCCAAAGGAACCTCTTTGCCCTGCACTGGCTCATCTTTCACGCCGAGGATCGACTCACACCACGGAGGCACGTGGGACAGCCCTGTGGGAAAGCCTCGAGGGAAAGCCTCGAGGGAAAACCACAGATCCTTTGATGCACGCGACGGGAAGCGTGACATTGCTGCTACAGCCTGGAAGGAAAGCGCACGTGCATGCCCCCACTCGAGACGAGGCCTGTCTCCCCTGGCGAGACTCCAGAAGTACCCAAAGATCCATATAAGCCTCTGAGAGGAATCCTCGGTTCCGACCCTGACTCCACACAAGGTTTTTGGCCCCGGTATCGACGGGAGAGGAATCCCGAGAGGCCCCCTAGCAACTCCCATGGGGACTGGCCTCTCCTGAGGCCACCAGGGCGGGTCCCTGAGGTCCCCGTCGTAACTCGAGAACACCTGCCGCAACTCGAGAAAATCCAGGAAGTTCTCCCTTCCAGGCGAGATGAGGCCTATTTCCGATGAGGCGTCTGGAGACTAATGACACCTAAACTCTGGAACTTCGAAAGGGTCTTTCACACCCTTGCTGCAACTCAAGAAGTTCACCGCCATATGCGTCTCCACTCGAGAGGAAGCACGATGGTCCCGCCCACATCCAGAGGAGCCCCGTTTCCCCCTCGTAGCTCGAGATGAGGGATCCTTTCCCTGCTTTCAACGGGAAAGAATTCCCGGCGTTCCCGTCGCATCTCAAGAGGAGGCACTCTCAACAGGAAAGGCGAGAGGAACTCCATGGTCGTACCACCATTCCAAGAGTCCCCCAGATGTCTCAGTCCATTCCAGAGGAACCTCTTTGCCCTGCACTGGCTCATCTTTCACGCCGAGGATCGACTCACACCACGGTGGCACGTGGGACAGCCCTGTGGGAAAGCCTCGAGGGAAAACCACAGATCCTTTGATCCACGCGACGGGAAGCGTGACATTGCTGCTACAGCCTGGAAGGAAAGCGCACGTGCATGCCCCCACTCGAGACGAGGCCTGACTCCCCTGGGGAGACTCCAGAAGTACCCAAAGATCCATGTCAGCCCCTGAGAGGAATCCTCGGTTCCGGCCCTGACTCCACACAAGGTTTTTGGCCCCGGTATCGACGGGAGAGGAATCCCGATAGGCCCCCTAGCACCTCGCATGGGGACTGGCCTCTCCTGAGGCCACCAGAGCGGGTCCCTGAGGTCCCCGTCGTAACTCGAGAACACCTGCCGCAACTCGAGAAAATCCAGGAAGTTCTCCCTTCCAGGCGAGATGAGGCCTATTTCCGATGAGGCGTCTGGAGACTAATGACACCTAACCTCTGGAACTTCGAAAGGGTCTTTCACAACCTTGCTGCAACTCAAGAAGTTCACCGCCATACCCGTGTCCACTCGAGAGGAAGCACGATGGTCCCGCCCACATCCAGAGGAGCCCCGTTTCCCCCTCGTAGCTCGAGATGAGGGATCCTTTCCCTGCTTTCAACGGGAAAGAATTCCCGGCGTTCCCGTCGCATCTCAAGAGGAGGCACTCTCAACAGGAAAGGCGAGAGGAACTCCATGGTCGTACCACCATTCCAAGAGTCCCCCAGATGTCTCAGTCCATTCCAGAGGAACCTCTTTGCCCTGCACTGGCTCATCTTTGACGCCGAGGATCGACTCAAACCACGGTGGCACGTGGGACAGCCCTGTGGGAAAGCCTCGAGGGAAAACCACAGATCCTTTGATCCACGCCACGGGAAGCGTGACATTGCTGCTACAGCCTGGAAGGAAAGCGCACGTGCATGCCCCCACTCGAGACGAGGCCTGACTCCCCTGGGGAGACTCCAGAAGTACCCAAAGATCCATGTCAGCCCCTGAGAGGAATCCTCGGTTACGGCCCTGACTCCACACAAGGTTTTTGGCCCCGGTATCGACGGGAGAGGAATCCCGAGAGGCCCCGTAGCAAATCGCATGGGGACTGGCCTCTTGAGGCAACCAGGGCGGGTCCCTGAGGTCCCCGTCGTAACTCGAGAACACCTGCCGCAACTCGAGAAAATCCAGGAAGTTCTCCCTTCCAGGCGAGATGAGGCCTATTTCGATGAGGCGTCTGGAGACTAATGACACCTAACCTCTGGAACTTCGAAAGGGTCTTTCACACCCTTGCTGCAACTCAAGAAGTACACCGCCATACCCGTCTCCACTCGAGAGGAAGCACGATGGTCCCGCCCACATCCAGAGGAGCCCCGTTTCCCCCTCGGAGCTCGAGATGAGGGATCCTTTCCCTGCTTTCAACGGGAAAGAATTCCCGGCGTTCTCGTCGCATCTCAAGAGGAGGCACTCTCAACAGGAAAGGCGAGAGGAACTCCATGGTCGTACCACCATTCCAAGAGTCCCCCAGATGTCTCAGTCCATTCCAGAGGAACCTCTTTGCCCTGCACTGGCTCATCTTTGACGCCGAGGATCGACTCACACCACGGTGGCACGTGGGACAGCCCTGCGGGAAAGCCTCGAGGGAAAGCCTCGAGGGAAAACCACAGATCCTTTGATGCACGCGACGGGAAGCGTGACATTGCTGCTACAGCCTGGAAGGAAAGCGCACGTGCATGCCCCCACTCGAGACGAGGCCTGACTCCCCTGGGGAGACTCCAGAAGTACCCAAAGATCCATGTCACCCCTGTGAGTAATCCTCGGTTCCGGCCCTGACTCCACACAAGTTTTTTGGCCCTTGTATCGACGGGAGAGGAATCCCGAGAGGCCCCCTAGCAACTCGCATGGGGACTGGCCTCTCCTGAGGCCATCAGGGCGGGTCCCTTTGGTACCCGTCGTAACTCGAGAACACCTGCCGCACCTCGAGAAAATCCAGGAAGTTCTCCCTTCCAGGCGAGATGAGGTCTATTTCCGATGAGGCATCTGGAGACTGACACGTAACCTCTGGAACTTCGAAAGGGTCTTTCACACCCTTGCTGCAACTCAAGAAGTTCACCGCCATACCCGTCTCCACTCGAGAGGAAGCACGATGGTCCCGCCCACATCCAGAGGAGCCCCGTTTCCCCCTCGTAGCTCGAGATGAGGGATCCTTTCCCTGCTTTCAACGGGAAAGAATTCCCGGCGTTCCCGTCGCATCTCAAGAGGAGGCACTCTCAACAGGAAAGGCGAGAGGAACTCCATGGTCGTACCACCATTCCAAGAGTCCCCCAGATGTCTCAGTCCATTCCAGAGGAACCTCTTTGCCCTGCCCTGGCTCATCTTTCACGCCGAGGATCGACTCACACCACGGTGGAACGTGGGACAGCCCTGCGGGAAAGCCTCGAGGGAAAGCCTCGAGGGAAAACCACAGATCCTTTGATCCACGCCACGGGAAGCGTGACATTGCTGCTACAGCCTGGAAGGAAAGCCCACGTGCATGTCCCCACTCGAGACGAGGCCTGACTCCCCTGGGGAGACTCCAGAAGTACCCAAAGATCCATGTCAGCCCCTGAGAGGAATCCTCGGTTCCGGCCCTGAATCCACACAAGGTTTTTGGCCCCGGTATCGACGGGAGAGGAATCCCGAGAGGCCCCCTAGACCTCGCATGGGTACTGGCCTCTCCTGAGGCCACCAGGGCGGGTCCCTGAGGTCCCCGACGTAACTCGAGAACACCTGCCGCAACTCGAGAAAATCCAGGAAGTTCTCCCTTCCAGGCGAGATGAGGCCTATTTCCGATGAGTCGTCTGGAGACTAATGACACGTAACCTCTGGATATTCGAAAGGGTCTTTCACAACCTTGCTGCAACTCAAGAAGTTCACCGCCATACCCGGCTCCACTCGAGAGGAAGCACGATGGTCCCGCCCACATCCAGAGGAGCCCCGTTTCCCCCTCGTAGCTCGAGATGAGGGATCCTTTCCCTGCTTTCAACGGGAAAGAATTCCCGGCGTTCCCGTCGCATCTCAAGAGGAGGCACTCTCAACAGGAAAGGCGAGAGGAACTCCATGGTCGTACCACCATTCCAAGAGTCCCCCAGATGTCTCAGTCCATTCCAGAGGAACCTCTTTGCACTGCACTGGCTCATCTTTCACGCCGAGGATCGACTCACACCACGGTGGCACGTGGGACAGCCCTGTGGGAAAGCCTCGAGGGAAAACCACAGATCCTTTGATCCACGCCACGGGAAGCGTGACATTGCTGCTACAGCCTGGAAGTAAAGCGCTCGTGCATGCCCCGACTCGAGACGAGGCCTGACTCCCCTGGGGAGACTCCAGAAGTACCCAAAGATCCATGTCAGCCCCTGAGAGGAATCCTCGGTTCCGGCCCTGACTCCACACAAGGTTTTTGACCCCGGTATCGACGGGAGAGGAATCCCGAGAGGCCCCCTAGCAACTCCCATGGGGACTGGCCTCTCCTGAGGCCACCAGGGCGGGTCCCTGAGGTCCCCGTCGTAACTCGAGAACACCTGCCGCAACTCGAGAAAATCCAGGAAGTTCTCCCTTCCAGGCGAGATGAGGCCTATTTCCGATGAGGCGTCTGGAGACTAATGACACCTAAACTCTGGAACTTCGAAAGGGTCTTTCACACCCTTGCTGCAACTCAAGAAGTTCACCGCCATATGCGTCTCCACTCGAGAGGAAGCACGATGGTCCCGCCCACATCCAGAGGAGCCCCGTTTCCCCCTCGTAGCTCGAGATGAGGGATCCTTTCCCTGCTTTCAACGGGAAAGAATTCCCGGCGTTCCCGTCGCATCTCAAGAGGAGGCACTCTCAACAGGAAAGGCGAGAGGAACTCCATGGTCGTACCACCATTCCAAGAGTCCCCCAGATGTCTCAGTCCATTCCAGAGGAACCTCTTTGCCCTGCACTGGCTCATCTTTCACGCCGAGGATCGACTCACACCACGGTGGCACGTGGGACAGCCCTGTGGGAAAGCCTCGAGGGAAAACCACAGATCCTTTGATCCACGCGAGGGGAAGCGTGACATTGCTGCTACAGCCTGGAAGTAAAGCGCACGTGCATGCCCCGACTCGAGACGAGGCCTGACTCCCCTGGGGAGACTCCAGAAGTACCCAAAGATCCATGTCAGCCCCTGAGAGGAATCCTCGGTTCCGGCCCTGACTCCACACAAGGTTTTTGACCCCGGTATCGACGGGAGAGGAATCCCGAGAGGCCCCCTAGCAACTCGCATGGGGACTGGCCTCTCCTGAGGCCACCAGGGCGGGTCCCTGAGGTCCCCGTTGTAACTCGAGAACACCTGCTGCAACTCGAGAAAATCCAGGAAGTTCTCCCTTCCAGGCGAGATGAGGCCTATTTCCGATGAGGCGTCTGGAGACTAATGACACCTAACCTCTGGGACTTCGAAAGGGTCTTTCACACCCTTGCTGCAACTCAAGAAGTTCACCGCCATACCCGTCTCCACTCGAGAGGAAGCACGATGGTCCCGCCCACATCCAGAGGAGCCCCGTTTCCCCCTCGTGGCTCGAAATGAGGGATCCTTTCCCTGCTTTCAACGGGAAAGAATTCCCGGCGTTCCCGTCGCATCTCAAGAGGTGGCACTCTCAACAGGAAAGGCGAGAGGAACTCCATGGTCGTACCACCATTCCACGAGTCCCCCAGATGTCTCAGTCCATTCCAGAGGAACCTCTTTGCCCTGCACTGGCTCATCTTTCACGCCGAGGATCGACTCACACCACGGTGGCACGTGGGACAGCCCTGTGGGAAAGCCTCGAGGGAAAGCCTCGAGGGAAAACCACAGATCCTTTGATCCATGCGACGGGAAGCGTGACATTGCTGCTACAGCCTGGAAGGAAAGCGCACGTGCATGCCCCAACTCGAGACGAGCCCTGACTCCCTTGGGGAGACACCAGAAATACCCAAAGATCCATGTCAGCCCCTGAGAGGAATCCTCGGTTCCGCCCCTGACTCCACACAAGGTTTTTGGCCCCGGTATCGACGGGAGAGGAATCCCGAGAGGCCCCCTAGCAACTCCCATGGGGACTGGCCTCTCCTGAGGCCACCAGGGCGGGTCCCTGAGGTCCCCGTCGTAACTCGAGAACACCTGCCGCAACTCGAGAAAATCCAGGAAGTTCTCCCTTCCAGGCGAGATGAGGCCTATTTCCGATGAGGCGTCTGGAGACTAATGACACCTAAACTCTGGAACTTCGAAAGGGTCTTTCACACCCTTGCTGCAACTCAAGAAGTTCACCGCCATATGCGTCTCCACTTGAGAGGAAGCACGATGGTCCCGCCCACATCCAGAGGAGCCCCGTTTCCCCCTCGTAGCTCGAGATGAGGGATCCTTTCCCTGCTTTCAACGGGAAAGAATTCCCGTCGTTCCCGTCGCATCTCAAGAGGAGGCACTCTCAACAGGAAAGGCGAGAGGAACTCCATGGTCGTACCACCATTCCAAGAGTCCCCCAGATGTCTCAGTCCATTCCAGAGGAACCTCTTTACCCTGCACTGGCTCATCTTTCACGCCGAGGATCGACTCACACCACGGTGGCACGCGGGACAGCCCTGTGGGAAAGCCTCGAGGGAAAACCACAGATCCTTTGATCCACGCGACGGGAAGCGTGACATTGCTGCTACAGCCTGGAAGGAAAGCGCACGTGCATGCCCCCACTCGAGACGAGGCCTGACTCCCCTGGGGAGACTCCAGAAGAACCCAAAGATCCATGTCAGCCCCTGAGAGGAATCCTCGGTTCCGGCCCTGACTGCACACAAGGTTTTTGGCCCTGGTATCGACGGGAGAGGAATCCCGATAGGCCCCCTAGCACCTCGCATGGGGACTGGCCTCTCCTGAGGCCACCAGAGCGGGTCCCTGAGGTGCCCGTCGTAACTCGAGAACACCTGCCGCAACTCGAGAAAATCCAGGAAGTTCTCCCTTCCAGGCGAGATGAGGCCTATTTCCGATGAGGCGTCTGGAGACTAATGACACCTAACCTCTGGAACTTCGAAAGGGTCTTTCACATCCTTGCTGCAACTCAAGAAGTTCACCGCCATACCCGTGTCCACTCGAGAGGAAGCACGATGGTCCCGCCCACATCCAGAGGAGCCCCGTTTCCCCCTCGTAG
Source organism: Capricornis sumatraensis (assembly GCF_032405125.1). NCBI lineage: Eukaryota > Metazoa > Chordata > Mammalia > Artiodactyla > Bovidae > Capricornis > Capricornis sumatraensis. Next base: position 1,227,253 of record NW_027184627.1, read on the forward strand.
CTCGAGATGAGGGATCCTTTCCCTGCTTTCAACGGGAAAGAATTCCCGGCGTTCCCGTCGCATCTCAAGAGGAGGCACTCTCAACAGGAAAGGCGAGAGGAACTCCATGGTCGTACCACCATTCCAAGAGTCCCCCAGATGTCTCAGTCCATTCCAGAGGAACCTCTTTGCACTGCACTGGCTCATCTTTCACGCCGAGGATCGACTCAAACCACGCTGGCACGTGGGACAGCCCTGTGGGAAAGCCTCGAGGGAAAACCACAGATCCTTTGATCCACGCCACGGGAAGCGTGACATTGCTGCTACAGCCTGGAAGGAAAGCGCACGTGCATGCCCCCACTCGAGACGAGGCCTGACTCCAGTGGGGAGACTCCAGAAGTACCCAAAGATCCATGTCAGCCCCTGAGAGGAATCCTCGGTTCCGGCCCTGAATCCACACAAGGTTTTTGGCCCCGGTATCGACGGGAGAGGAATCCCGAGAGGCCCCCTAGCACCTCGCATGGGGACTGGCCTCTCCTGAGGCCACCAGGGCGGGTCCCTGAGGTCCCCGTCGTAACTCGAGAACACCTGCCGCAACTCGAGAAAATCCAGGAAGTTCTCCCTTCCAGGCGAGATGAGGCCTATTTCCGATGAGGCGTCTGGAGACTAATGACACCCAACCTCTGGAACTTCGAAAGGGTCTTTCACACCCTTGCTGCTACTCAAGAAGTTCACCTCCTTGCCCGTCTCCACTCGAGAGGAAGCACGATGGTCCCGCCCACATCCAGAGGAGCCCCGTTTCCCCCTCGTAGCTAGAGATGAGGGATCCTTTCCCTGCTTTCAACGGGAAAGAATTCCCGGCATTCCCGTCGCATCTCAAGAGGAGGCACTCTCAACAGGAAAGGCGAGAGGAACTCCATGGTCGTACCACCATTCCAAGAGTCCCCCAGATATCTGAGTCCATTCCAGAGGAACCTCTTTGCCCTGCACTGGCTCATCTTTCATGCCGAGGATCGACTCACACCACGGTGGCACGTGGGACAGCCCTGTGGGAAAGCCTCGAGGGAAAGCCTCGGGGGAAAACCACAGATCCTTTGATCCACGCGACGGGAAGCGTGACATTGCTGCTACAGCCTGGAAGGAAAGCACACGTGCATGCCCCCACTCGAGACGAGGCCTGACTCCCCTGGGGAGACTCCAGAAGTACCCAAAGATCCATGTCAGCCCCTGAGAGGAATCCTCGGTTCCGGCCCTGACTCCACACAAGGTTTTTGGCCCCGGTATCGACGGGAGAGGAATCCCGAGAGGCCCCCTAGCAACTCGCATGGGGACTGGCTGTTCTTGAGGCCACCAGGGCGGGTCCCTGAGATCCCCGTCGTAACTCGAGAACACCTGCCGCAACTCGAGAAAATCCAGGAAGTTCTCCCTTCCAGGCGAGATGAGGCCTATTTCCGATGAGGCGTCTGGAGACTAATGACACCTAACCTCTGGAACTTCGAAAGGGTCTTTCACACCCTTGCTGCAACTCAAGAAGTTCACCGCCATACCCGTCTCCACTCGAGAGGAAGCACGATGGTCCCGCCCACATCCAGAGGAGCCCCGTTTCCCCCTCGGAGCTCGAGATGAGGGATCCTTTCCCTGCTTTCAACGGGAAAGAATTCCCGTCGTTCCCGTCGCATCTCAAGAGGAGGCACTCTCAACAGGAAAGGCGAGAGGAACTCCATGGTCGTACCACCATTCCAAGAGTCCCCCAGATGTCTCAGTCCATTCCAGAGGAACCTCTTTGCCCTGCACTGGCTCATCTTTGACGCCGAGGATCGACTCACACCACGGTGGCACGTGGGACAGCCCTGCGGGAAAGCCTCGAGGGAAAGCCTCGAGGGAAAACCACAGATCCTTTGATGCACGCGACGGGAAGCGTGACATTGCTGCTACAGCCTGGAAGGAAAGCGCACGTTCATGCCCCCACTCGAGACGAGGCCTGACTCCCCTGGGGAGACTCCAGAAGTACCCAAAGATCCATGTCACCCCTGTGAGGAATCCTCGGTTCCGGCCCTGACTCCACACAAGTTTTTTGGCCCTTGTATCGACGGGAGAGGAATCCCGAGAGGCCCCCTAGCAACTCGCATGGGGACTGGCCTCTCCTGAGGCCATCAGGGCGGGTCCCTTTGGTACCCGTCGTAACTCGAGAACACCTGCCGCACCTCGAGAAAATCCAGGAAGTTCTCCCTTCCAGCCGAGATGAGGTCTATTTCCGATGAGGCATCTGGAGACTGACACGTAACCTCTGGAACTTCGAAAGGGTCTTTCACACCCTTGCTGCAACTCAAGAAGTTCACCGCCATACCCGTCTCCACTCGAGAGGAAGCACGATGGTCCCACCCACATCCAGAGGAGCCCCGTTTCCCCCTCGTAGCTCGAGATGAGGGATCCTTTCCCTGCTTTCAACGGGAAAGAATTCCCGGCGTTCCCGTCGCATCTCAAGAGGAGGCACTCTCAACAGGAAAGGCGAGAGGAACTCCATGGTCGTACCACCATTCCAAGAGTCCCCCAGATGTCTCAGTCCATTCCAGAGGAACCTCTTTGCCCTGCCCTGGCTCATCTTTCACGCCGAGGATCGACTCTCACCACGGTGGAACGTGGGACAGCCCTGCGGGAAAGCCTCGAGGGAAAGCCTCGAGGGAAAACCACAGATCCTTTGATCCACAAGACGGGAAGCGTGACATTGCTGCTACAGCCTGGAAGGAAAGCGCACGTGCATGCCCCCACTCGAGACGAGGCCTGACTCCCCTGGGGAGACTCCAGAAGTACCCAAAGATCCATATCACCCCTGAGAGGAATCCTCGGTTCCGGCCCTGACTCCACACAAGGTTTTTGGCCCCGGTATCGACGGGAGAGGAATCCCGAGAGGCCCCCTAGCAACTCGCATGGGGACTGGCCTCTCCTGAGGCCACCAGGGCGGGTCCCTGAGGTCCCCGTCGTAACTCGAGAACACCTGCCGCAAATCGAGAAAATCCAGGAAGTTCTCCCTTCCAGGCGAGATGAGGCCTATTTCCGATGAGGCGTCTGGAGACTAATGACACCTAACCTCTGGAACTTCGAAAGAGTCTTTCACACACTTGCTGCAACTCAAGAAGTTCACCGCCATACCCGTGTCCACTCGAGAGGAAGCACGATGGTCCCGCCCACATCCAGAGGAGCCCCTTTTCACCCTCGTAGCTCGAGATGAGGGATCCTTTCCCTGCTTTCAACGGGAAAGAATTCCCGGCGTTCCCGTCGCATCTCAAGAGGAGGCACTCTCAACAGGAAAGGCGAGAGGAACTCCATGGTCGTACCACCATTCCAAGAGTCGCCCAGATGTCTCAGTCCATTCCAGAGGAACCTCTTTGCCCTGCACTGGCTCATCTTTCACGCCGAGGATCGACTCACACCACGGTGGCACGTGGGACAGTCCTGCTGGAAAGCCTCGAGGGAAAGCCTCGAGGGAAAACCACAGATCCTTTGATCCACGCGACGGGAAGCGTGACATTGCTGCTACAGCCTGGAAGGAAAGCACACGTGCATGTCCCCAATCGAGAAGAGGCCTGACTCCCCTGGTGGGACTCCAGAAGAACCCAAAGATCCATGTCAGCTCCTGAGAGGAATCCTCGGTTCCAGCCCTGACTCCACACAAGGTTTTTGGCCCCGGTATCGACGGGAGAGGAATCCCGAAAGGCCCCCTAGCAACTTGCATGGGGACTGGCCTCTCCTGAGGCCACCAGGTCGGGTCCCTGAGGTCCCCGTCGTAACTCGAGAACACCGGCCGCACCTCGAGAAAATCCGGGAAGTTCTCCCTTCCAGGCGAGATGAGGCCTATTTCCGATGAGGCGTCTGGAGACTAATGACACCTAACCTCTGGAACTTCGAAAGGGTCTTTCACACCCTTGCTGCAACTCAAGAAGTTTTCCGCCATACCCGTCTCCACACGAGAGAAAGCACGATGGTCCCGCCCACATCCAGAGGAGCCCCGTTTCCCCCTCGGAGCTCGAGATGAGGGATCCTTTCCCTGCTTTCAACGGGAAAGAATTCCCGGCATTCCCGTCGCATCTCAAGAGGAGGCACTCTCAACAGGAAAGGCGAGAGGAACTCCATGGTCGTACCACCATTCCAAGAGTCCCCCAGATGTCTCAGTCCATTCCAGAGGAACCTCTTTGCCCTGCACTGGCTCATCTTTCACGCCGAGGATCGACTCACACCACGGTGGCACGTGGGACAGCCCTGTGGGAAAGCCTCGAGGGAAAGCCTCGAGGGAAAACCACAGATCCTTTGATCCACAAGACGGGAAGCGTGACATTGCTGCTACAGCCTGGAAGGAAAGCGCACGTGCATGCCCCCTCTCGAGACGATGCCTGACTCCCCTGAGGAGACTTTAGAAGTACCCAAAGATCCATGTCAGCCCCTGAGAGGAATCCTCGGTTCCGGCCCTGACTCCACACAAGGTTTTTGGCCCCGGTATCGACGGGAGAGGAATCCCGAGAGGCCCCCTAGCAACTCGCATGGAGACTGGCCGTTCCTGAGGCCATCAGGGCGGGTCCCTGTGGTACCCGTCGTAACTCAAGAACACCTGCCGCACCTCGAGAAAATTCAGGAAGTTCTCCCTTCCAGGCTAGATGAGGCCTATTTCTGATGAGGCGTCTGGAGACTAATGACACCTAACCTCTGGAACTTCGAAAGGGTCTATCACACCCTTGCTGCAACTGAAGAAGTTTACCGCCATACCCGTCTCCACACGAGAGAAAGCACGATGGTCCCGCCCACATACAGAGGAGCCACGTTTCCCCCTCGGAGCTCGAGATGAGGGATCCTTTCCCTGCTTCCAATGGGAAAGAATTCCCGGCATTCCCGTCGCAGCTCAAGAGGAGGCACTCTCAACAGGAAAGGCGAGAGGAACTCCATGGTCGTACCACCATTCCAAGAGTCCCCCAGATGTCTCAGTCCATTCCAGAGGAACCTCTTTGCCCTGCACTGGCTCATCTTTCACGCCGAGGATCGACTCACACTACGGTGGCACGTGGGACAGCCCTGTGGGAAAGCCTCGAGGGAAAGCCTCGAGGGAAAACCACAGATCCTTTAATCCTCGCGATGGGAAGCGTGACATTGCTGCTACAGCCTGGAAGGAAAGCGCACGTGCATGCCCCCACTCGAGACGAGGCCTGACTCCCCTGGGGAGACTCCAGAAGTACCCAAAGATCCATGTAACCCCTGAGAGGAATTCTCGATTCCGGCCCTGACTCCACACAAGGCTTTTGGCCCCGGTATCGACGGGAGAGGAATCCCGAGAGGCCCCCTAGCAACTCGCATGGGGACTGGCCTCTACTGAGGCCACCAGGGCGGGTCCCTGAGGTCCCCGTCGTAACTCGAGAACACCTGCCGCAACTCGAGAAAATCCAGGAAGTTCTCCCTTCCAGGCGAGATGAGGCCTATTTCCGATGAGGCGTCTGGAGACTAATGACACCTAACCTCTGGAACTTCGAAAGGGTCTTTCACACCCTTGCTGCAACTAAAGAAGTTCACCGCCATACCCGTGTCCACTCGTGAGGAAGCACGATGGTCCCGCCCACATCCAGAGGAGCCCCGTTTCCCCCTCGGAGCTCGACATGAGGGATACTTTCCCTGCTTTCAACGGGAAAGAATTCCCGGCGTTCCCGTCGCATCTCAAGAGGAGGCACTCTCAACAGGAAAGGCGAGAGGAACTCCATGGTCGTACCACCATTCCAAGAGTCCCCCAGATGTCTCAGTCCATTCCAGAGGAACCCCTTTGCCCTGCACTGGCTCATCTTTCACGCCGAGGATCGACTTACACCACGGTGGCACGTGGGACAGTCCTGTGGGAAAGCCTCGAGGGAAAGCCTCGAGGGAAAACCACAGATCATTTGATCCACGCGACGGGAAGCGTGACATTGCTGCTACAGCCTGAAAGGAAAGCGCACGTGCATGCCCCCACTCGAGACGAGGCCTGACTCCCCTGGGGAGACTCCAGAAGTACCCAAAGATCCATGTCAGCCCCTGAGAGGAATCCTCGGTTCCGGCCCTGACTCCACACAAGGTTTTTGGCCCCGGTATCGACGGGAGAGGAATCCCGAGAGGCCCCCTAGCAACTCGCATGGGGACTGGCCTCTCCTGAGGCCACCAGGGCGGGTCCCTGAGGTCCCCGTCGTAACTCGAGAACACCTGCCGCAACTCGAGAAAATCCAGGAAGTTCTCCCTTCCAGGCGAGATGAGGCCTATTTCCGATGAGGCGTCTGGAGACTAATGACACCTAACCTCTGGAACTTCGAAAGGGTCTTTCACACCCTTGCTGCAACTCAAGAAGTTCACCGCCATACCCGTCTCCACTCGAGAGGAAGCACGATGGTCCCGCCCACATCCAGAGGAGCCCCGTTTCCCCCTCGTAGCTCGAGATGAGGGATCCTTTCCCTGCTTTCAACGGGAAAGAATTCCCGGCATTCCCGTCGCATCTCAAGAGGAGGCACTCTCAACAGGAAAGGCGAGAGGAACTCCATGGTCGTACCACCATTCCAAGAGTCCCCCAGATGTCTCAGTCCATTCCAGAGGAACCTCTTTGCCCTGCACTGGCTCATCTTTCACGCCGAGAATCGACTCAAACCACGGTGGCACGTGGGACAGCCCTGTGGGAAAGCCTCGAGGGAAAGCCTAGAGGGAAAACCACAGATACTTTGATCCACGCGACGGGAAGCGTGACATTGCTGCTATAGCCTGGAAGGAAAGCGCACGTGCATGCCCCCACTCGAGACGAGGCCTGACTCCCCTGGGGAGACTCCAGAAGTACCCAAAGATCCATGTCAGCCCCTGAGAGGAATCCTCGGTTCCGGCCCTGACTCCACACAAGGTATTTGGCCCCAGTATCGACGGGAGAGGAATCCCGAGAGGCCCCCTAGCATCACGCATGGGTACTGGCCTCTCCTGAGGCCATCAGGGCGGGTCCCTGTGGTACCAGTCGTAACTCGAGAACACCTGCCGCACCTCGAGAAAATCCAGGAAGTTCTCCCTTCCAGGCGAGATGAGGTCTATTTCCGATGAGGCGTCTGGAGACTGACACGTAACCTCAGGAAATTCGAAAGGGTCTTTCACACCCTTGCTGCAACTCAAGAAGTTCACCGCCATACCCGTCTCCACTCGAGAGGAAGCACGATGGTCCCGCCCACATCCAGAGGAGCCCCGTTTCCCCCTCGTAGCTCGAGATGAGGGATCCTTTCCCTGCTTTCAATGGGAAAGAATTCCCAGCGTTCCCGTCGCATCTCAAGAGGAGGCACTCTCAACAGGAAAGGCGAGAGGAACTCCATGGTCGTACCACCATTCCAAGAGTCCCCCAGATGTCTCAGTCCATTCCAGAGGAACCTCTTTGCCCTGCACTGGCTCATCTTTCACTCCGAGGATCGACTCACACCACGGTGGCACATGGGACAGCCCTGTGGGAAAGCCTCGAGGGAAAGCCTCGAGGGAAAACCACAGATCATTTGATCCACGGGACAGGAAGCGTGACATTGCTGCTACAGCCTGGAAGGAAAGCGCACGTGCATGCCCCCACTCGAGACGAGGCCTGACTCCCCTAGGGAGACTCCAGAAGTACCCAAAGATCCATGTCACCCCTGAGAGGAAACCTCGTTTCCGGCCCTGACTCCACACAAGGTTTTTGGCCCCGGTATCGACGGGAGAGGAATCCTGAGAGGCCCCCCAGCAACTCGCATGGGGACTGGCCTCTCCTGAGGCCACCATGGCGGGTCCCTGAGGTCCCCGTCGTAACTCGAGAACACCTGCCGCAACTCGAGAAAATCCAGGAAGTTCTCCCTTGCAGGCGAGATGAGGCCTATTTCCAATGAGGCGTCTGGAGACTAATGACACCTAACCTCTGGAACTTCGAAAGGGTCTTTCACACCCTTGCTGCAACTCAAGAAGTTCACCGCCATACCCGTCTCCACTCGAGAGGAAGCACGATGGTCCCGCCCACATCCAGAGGAGCCCCGTTTCCCCCTCGTAGCTCGAGATGAGGGATCCTTTCCCTGCTTTCAACGGGAAAGAATTCCCGGCGTTCCCGTCGCATCTCAAGAGGAGGCACTCTCAACAGGAAAGGCGAGAGGAACTCCATGGTCGTACCACCATTCCAAGAGTCCCCCAGATGTCTCAGTCCATTCCAGAGGAACCTCTTTGCCCTGCACTGGCTCATCTTTCACGCCGAGGATCGACTCACACCACGGTGGCACGTGGGACAGCCCTGTGGGAAAGCCTCGAGGGAAAACCACAGATCCTTTGATCCACGCGACGGGAAGCGTGACATTGCTGCTACAGCCTGGAAGGAAAGCGCACGTGCATGCCCCCACTCGAGACGAGGCCTGACTCCCCTGGGGAGACTCCAGAAATACCCAAAGTTCCATGTCACCCCTGAGAGAAAACCTCGGTTCCGGCCCTGACTCCACACAAGGTTTTTGGCCCCGGTATCGACGGGAGAGGAATCCTGAGAGGCCCCCTAGCAACTCGCATGGGGACTGGCCTTTCCTGAGGCCACCATGGCGGGTCCCTGAGGTCCCCGTCGTAACTCGAGAACTCCTGCCGCAACTCGAGAAAATCCAGGAAGTTCTCCCTTCCAGGCGAGATGAGGCCTATTTCCAATGAGGCGTCTGGAGAGTAATGACACCTAACCTCTGGAACTTCGAAAGGGTCTTTCACACCCTTGCTGCAACTCAAGAAGTTCACCGCCATACCCGTCTCCACTCGAGAGGAAGCACGATGGTCCCGCCCATATCCAGAGGAGCCCCGTTTCCCCCTCGTAGCTCGAGATGAGGGATCCTTTCCCTGCTTTCAACGGGAAAGAATTCCCGGCATTCCCCTCGCATCTCAAGAGGAGGCACTCTCAACAGGAAAGGCGAGAGGAACTCTATGGTCGTACCACCATTCCAAGAATCCCCCAGATGTCTCAGTCCATTCCAGAGGAACCTCTTGGCCCTGCACTGGCTCATCTTTCACGCCGAGGATCGACTCACACCACGGTGGCAAGTGGGACAGCCCTGTGGGTAAGCCTCGAGGGAAAGCCTCGAGGGAAAACCACAGATCCTTTGATCCACGCGAAGGTAAGCGTGACATTGCTGCTACAGCCTGGAAGAAAAGCGCTCGTGCATGCCCCCACTCGAAACGAGGCCTGGCTCCAGTGGGGAGACTCCAGAAGTACCCAAAGATCCATGTCAGCCCCTGAGACGAACCCTCGGTTCCGGCCCTGACTCCAAACAAGGTTTTTGGCCCCGGTATCGACAGGAGAGGAATCCTGAGAGGCCCCCTAGCAACTCGCATGGGGACTGGCTTTTCCTGAGGCCACCAGGGCGGTTCCCTGAGGTCCCCGTCGTAACTCGAGAACACCTGCCGCAACTCGAGAAAATCCAGGATGTTCTCCCTTCCAGGCGAGATGAGGCCTATTTCCAATGAGGCGTCTGGAGACTAATGACACCTAACCTCTGGAACTTCGAAAGGGTCTTTCACACCCTTGCTGCAACACATGAAGTTCACCGCCATACCCGTCTCCACTCGAGAGGAAGCACGATGGTCCCGCCCACATCCAGAGGAGCCCCGTTTCCCCTCGTAGCTCGAGATGAGGGATCCTTATCCTGCTTTTAACGGGAAAGAATTCCCGGCATTTCCGTCGCATCTTAAGAGGAGGCACTCTCAACAGGAAAGGTGAGAAGAACTCCATGGTCGTACCACCATTCCAAGAGTCCCCCAGATGTCTCAGTCCATTCCAAAGGAACCTCTTTGCCCTGCACTGGCTCATCTTTCACGCCGAGGATCGACTCACACCACGGCGGCACGTGGGACAACCCTGTGGGAAAGCCTCGAGGCAAAGCCTCGAGGGAAAACCACAGATCCTTTGATCCACGCGACGAGAAGCGTGACATTGCTGCTACAGCCTGGAAGGAAAGCGCACGTGCATGCCCCCACACGAGACGAGGCCTCACTCCCCTGGGGAGACTCCAGAAGTACCCAAAGATCCATGTCACCCCTGAGAGGAATCCTCGGTTCCGGCCCTGACTCCACACAAGGTTTTTGGCCCCGGTATCGACGGGAGAGGAATCCCGAGAGGCCCCCTAGCAACTCGCATGGGGACTGGCCGTTCCTGAGGCCACCAGGGCGGGTCCCTGAGGTCCCCGTCGTAACGCGAGAACACCTGCCGCATCTCGAGAAAATCCAGGAAGTTCTCCCTTCCAGGCGAGATGAAGCCTATTTCCGATGAGGCATCTGGAGACTAATGACACCTAACCTCTGGAACTTCGAAAGGGTCTTTCACACCCTTGCTGCAACTCAAGAAGTTCACCGCCATACCCGTCTCCACTCGAGAGGAAGCACGATGGTCCCGCCCACATCCAGAGGAGCCCCGTTTCCCCCTCGTAGCTCGAGATGAGGGATCCTTTCCCTGCTTTCAACGGGAAAGAATTCCCGGCGTTCCCGTCGCCTCTCAAGAGGAGGCACTCTCAACAGAAAAGGCGATAGGAACTCCATGGTCGTACCACCATTCCAAGAGTCCCCCAGATGTCTCAGTCCATTCCAGAGGAACCTCTTTGCCCTGCACTGGCTCATCTTTCACGCCGAGGATCGACTCACACCACGGTGGCACGTGGGACAGCCCTGTGGGAAAGCCTCGAGGGAAAGCCTCGAGGGAAAACCACAGATCCTTTGATCCACGCGACGGGAAGTGTGACATTGCTGCTACAGTCTGGAAGGAAAGCGCACGTGCATGCCCCCACTCGAGAGGAGGCCTGACTCCCCTGGGGAGACTCCAGAAGTACTCAAAGATCCATGTCAGCCCCTGAGAGGAATCCTCGGTTCGGGCCCTGACTCCACACAAGGTTATTGGCCCCGGTATCGACGGGAGAGGAATCCCGAGAGGCCCCCTAGCAACTCGCATGGGGACTGGCCTCTCCTGAGGCCACCAGGGCGGGTCCCTGAGGTCCCCGTCGTAACTAGAGAACACCTGCCGCAACTCGAGAAAATCCAGGAAGTTCTCCCTTCCAGGTGAGATGAGGCCTATTTCCGATGAGGCGTCTGGAGACTAATGACACCTAACCTCTGGAATTTCGAAAGGGTCTTTCACACCCTTGCTGCAACTCAAGAAGTACATCGCCATACCCGTCTCCACTCGAGAGGAAGCACGATGGTCCCGCCCACATCCAGAGGAGCCCCGTTTCCCCCTCGAAGCTCGAGATGAGGGATCCTTTCCCTGCTTTCAACGGGAAAGAATTCCCAGCGTTCCCGTCGCATCTCAAGAGGAGGCACTCTCAACAGGAAAGGCGAGAGGAACTCCATGGTCGTACCACCATTCCAAGAGTCCCCCAGATGTCTCAGTCCATTCCAGAGGAACCTCTTTGCCCTGCACTGGCTCATCTTTCACGCCGAGGATCGACTCACACCACGGTGGCACGTGGGACAGCCTTGTGGGAAAGCCTCGAGGGAAAGCCTCGAGGGAAAACCACAGATCCTTTGATCCACTCGACGGGAAGCATGACATTGCTGCTACAGCCTGGAAGGAAAGCGCACGTGCATGCCCCCACTCGAGACGAGGCCTGACTCCCCTGGGGAGACTCCAGAAGTACCCAAAGATACATGTCAGCCCCTGAGAGGAATCCTCGGTTCCGGCCCTGACTCCACACAAGGTTTTTGGCCCCGGTATCGACGGGAGAGGAATCCCGAGAGGCCCCCTAGCAACTCGCATGGGGACTGGCCTCTCCTGAGGCAACCAGGGCGGGTCCCTGAGGTCCCCGTCGTAACTCGAGAACACCTGCCGCAACTCGAGAAAATCCAGGAAGTTCTCCCTTGCAGGCGAGATGAGGCCTATTTCCGATGAGGCGTCTGGAGACTAATGACACCTAACCTCTGGAACTTCGAAAGGGTCTTTCACACCCTTGCTGCAACTCAAGAAGTTCACCGCCATACCCGTCTCCACTCGAGAGGAAGCACGATGGTCCCGCCCACATCCAGAGGAGCCCCGTTTCCCCCTCGTAGCTCGAGATGAGGGATCCTTTCCCTGCTTTCAACGGGAAAGAATTCCCGGCGTTCCCGTCGCATCTCAAGAGGAGGCACTCTCAACAGGAAAGGCGAGAGGAACTCCATGTTCGTACCACCATTCCAAGAGTCCCCCAGATGACTCAGTCCATTCCAGAGGAACCTCTTGGCCCTGCACTGGCTCATCTTTCACGCCGAGGATCGACTCACACCACGGTGGCAAGTGGGACAGCCCTGTGGGTAAGCCTCGAGGGAAAGCCTCGAGGGAAAACCACAGATCCTTTGATCCACGCGAAGGTAAGCGTGACATTGCTGCTACAGCCTGGAAGAAAAGCGCTCGTGCATGCCCCCACTCGAAACGAGGCCTGGCTCCAGTGGGGAGACTCCAGAAGTACCCAAAGATCCATGTCAGCCCCTGAGACGAACCCTCGGTTCCGGCCCTGACTCCAAACAAGGTTTTTGGCCCCGGTATCGACAGGAGAGGAATCCTGAGAGGCCCCCTAGCAACTCGCATGGGGACTGGCTTTTCCTGAGGCCACCAGGGCGGTTCCCTGAGGTCCCCGTCGTAACTCGAGAACACCTGCCGCAACTCGAGAAAATCCAGGATGTTCTCCCTTCCAGGCGAGATGAGGCCTATTTCCAATGAGGCGTCTGGAGACTAATGACACCTAACCTCTGGAACTTCGAAAGGGTCTTTCACACCCTTGCTGCAACACATGAAGTTCACCGCCATACCCGTCTCCACTCGAGAGGAAGCACGATGGTCCCGCCCACATCCAGAGGAGCCCCGTTTCCCCTCGTAGCTCGAGATGAGGGATCCTTATCCTGCTTTTAACGGGAAAGAATTCCCGGCATTTCCGTCGCATCTTAAGAGGAGGCACTCTCAACAGGAAAGGTGAGAAGAACTCCATGGTCGTACCACCATTCCAAGAGTCCCCCAGATGTCTCAGTCCATTCCAAAGGAACCTCTTTGCCCTGCACTGGCTCATCTTTCACGCCGAGGATCGACTCACACCACGGCGGCACGTGGGACAACCCTGTGGGAAAGCCTCGAGGCAAAGCCTCGAGGGAAAACCACAGATCCTTTGATCCACGCGACGAGAAGCGTGACATTGCTGCTACAGCCTGGAAGGAAAGCGCACGTGCATGCCCCCACACGAGACGAGGCCTCACTCCCCTGGGGAGACTCCAGAAGTACCCAAAGATCCATGTCACCCCTGAGAGGAATCCTCGGTTCCGGCCCTGACTCCACACAAGGTTTTTGGCCCCGGTATCGACGGGAGAGGAATCCCGAGAGGCCCCCTAGCAACTCGCATGGGGACTGGCCGTTCCTGAGGCCACCAGGGCGGGTCCCTGAGGTCCCCGTCGTAACGCGAGAACACCTGCCGCATCTCGAGAAAATCCAGGAAGTTCTCCCTTCCAGGCGAGATGAAGCCTATTTCCGATGAGGCATCTGGAGACTAATGACACCTAACCTCTGGAACTTCGAAAGGGTCTTTCACACCCTTGCTGCAACTCAAGAAGTTCACCGCCATACCCGTCTCCACTCGAGAGGAAGCACGATGGTCCCGCCCACATCCAGAGGAGCCCCGTTTCCCCCTCGTAGCTCGAGATGAGGGATCCTTTCCCTGCTTTCAACGGGAAAGAATTCCCGGCGTTCCCGTCGCCTCTCAAGAGGAGGCACTCTCAACAGAAAAGGCGATAGGAACTCCATGGTCGTACCACCATTCCAAGAGTCCCCCAGATGTCTCAGTCCATTCCAGAGGAACCTCTTTGCCCTGCACTGGCTCATCTTTCACGCCGAGGATCGACTCACACCACGGTGGCACGTGGGACAGCCCTGTGGGAAAGCCTCGAGGGAAAGCCTCGAGGGAAAACCACAGATCCTTTGATCCACGCGACGGGAAGTGTGACATTGCTGTTACAGTCTGGAAGGAAAGCGCACGTGCATGCCCCCACTCGAGAGGAGGCCTGACTCCCCTGGGGAGACTCCAGAAGTACTCAAAGATCCATGTCAGCCCCTAAGAGGAATCCTCGGTTCGGGCCCTGACTCCACACAAGGTTATTGGCCCCGGTATCGACGGGAGAGGAATCCCGAGAGGCCCCCTAGCAACTCGCATGGGGACTGGCCTCTCCTGAGGCCACCAGGGCGGGTCCCTGAGGTCCCCGTCGTAACTAGAGAACACCTGCCGCAACTCGAGAAAATCCAGGAAGTTCTCCCTTCCAGGTGAGATGAGGCCTATTTCCGATGAGGCGTCTGGAGACTAATGACACCTAACCTCTGGAATTTCGAAAGGGTCTTTCACACCCTTGCTGCAACTCAAGAAGTACATCGCCATACCCGTCTCCACTCGAGAGGAAGCACGATGGTCCCGCCCACATCCAGAGGAGCCCCGTTTCCCCCTCGAAGCTCGAGATGAGGGATCCTTTCCCTGCTTTCAACGGGAAAGAATTCCCAGCGTTCCCGTCGCATCTCAAGAGGAGGCACTCTCAACAGGAAAGGCGAGAGGAACTCCATGGTCGTACCACCATTCCAAGAGTCCCCCAGATGTCTCAGTCCATTCCAGAGGAACCTCTTTGCCCTGCACTGGCTCATCTTTCACGCCGAGGATCGACTCACACCACGGTGGCACGTGGGACAGCCTTGTGGGAAAGCCTCGAGGGAAAGCCTCGAGGGAAAACCACAGATCCTTTGATCCACTCGACGGGAAGCGTGACATTGCTGCTACAGCCTGGAAGGAAAGCGCACGTGCATGCCCCCACTCGAGACGAGGCCTGACTCCCCTGGGGAGACTCCAGAAGTACCCAAAGATACATGTCACCCCTGAGAGGAATCCTCGGTTCCGGCCCTGACTCCACACAAGGTTTTTGGCCCCGGTATCGACGGGAGAGGAATCCCGAGAGGCCCCCTAGCAACTCGCATGGGGACTGGCCTCTCCTGAGGCAACCAGGGCGGGTCCCTGAGGTCCCCGTCGTAACTCGAGAACACCTGCCGCAACTCGAGAAAATCCAGGAAGTTCTCCCTTGCAGGCGAGATGAGGCCTATTTCCGATGAGGCGTCTGGAGACTAATGACACCTAACCTCTGGAACTTCGAAAGGGTCTTTCACACCCTTGCTGCAACTCAAGAAGTTCACCGCCATACCCGTCTCCACTCGAGAGGAAGCACGATGGTCCCGCCCACATCCAGAGGAGCCCCGTTTCCCCCTCGTAGCTCGAGATGAGGGATCCTTTCCCTGCTTTCAACGGGAAAGAATTCCCGGCGTTCCCGTCGCATCTCAAGAGGAGGCACTCTCAACAGGAAAGGCGAGAGGAACTCCATGTTCGTACCACCATTCCAAGAGTCCCCCAGATGACTCAGTCCATTCCAGAGGAACCTCTTTGCCCTGCACTGGCTCATCTATCACGCCGAGGATCGACTCACACCACGGTGGCACGTGGGACAGCCCTGTGGGAAAGCCTCGAGGGAAAGCCTCGAGGGAAAACCACAGATCCTTTGATCCACGCGACGGGAAGCGTGACATTGCTGCTACAGCCTGGAAGGAAAGCGCACGTGCATGCCCCCACTCGAGAGGAGGCCTGACTCCCCTGGGGAGACTCCAGAAGTACCCAAAGATCCTTGTCACCCCTGAGAGGAATCCTCGGTCCCGGCCCTGACTCCACACAAGGTTTTTGGCCCCGGTATCGACAGGAGAGGAATCCCGAGAGGCCCCCTAGCAACTCGCATGGGGACTGGCCTCTCTTGAGGCCACCCGGGCGGGTCCCTGAGGTCCCCGTCGTAACTCGAGAACACCTGCCGCAACTCAAGAAAATCCAGGAAGTTCTCCCTTCCAGGCGAGATGAGGCCTATTTCCGATGAGGCGTCTGGAGACTAATGACACCTAACCTCTGGAACTTCGAAAGGGTCTTTCACACCCTTGCTGCAACTCAAGAAGTTCACCGCCATACCCGTCTCCACTCGAGAGGAAGTACGATGGTCCCGCCCACATCCAGAGGAGCCCCGTTTCCCCCTCGGAGCTCGAGATGAGGGATCCTTTCCCTGCTTTCAACGGGAAAGAATTCCCGGCGTTCCCGTCGCATCTCAAGAGGAGGCACTCTCAACAGGAAAGGCGAGAGGAACTCCATGGTCGTACCACCATTCCAAGACTCCCCCAGATGTCTCAGTGCATTCCAGAGGAACCTCTTTGCCCTGCACTGGCTCATCTTTCACGCCGAGGATCGACTCACACCACGGTGGCACGTGGGACAGCCCTGTGGGAAAGCCTCGAGGGAAAGCCTCGAGGGAAAACCACAGATCCTTTGATAAATGCGACGGGAAGCGTGACATTGCTGCTACAGCCTGGAAGGAAAGCACACGTGCATGCCCCCACTCGAGACGAGGCCTGACTCCCCTGGGGAGACTCCAGAAGTACCCAAAGATCCATGTCACCCCTGAGAGGAATCCTCGGTCCCGGCCCTGACTCCACACAAGGTTTTTGGCCCCGGTATCGACGGGAGAGGAATCCCGAGAGGCCCCCTAGCAACTCGCATGGGGACTGGCCTCTCCTGAGGCCACCAGGGCGGGTCCCTGAGGTCACCGTCGTAACTCGAGAACACCTGCCGCAACTCGAGAAAATCCAGGAAGTTCTCCCTTCCAGGCGAGATGAGGCCTATTTCCGATGAGGCGTCTGGAGACTAATGACACCTAACCTCTGGAACTTCGAAAGGGTCTTTCACACCCTTGCTGCAACTCAAGAAGTTAACCGCCATACCCGTCTCCACTCGAGAGGAAGCACGATGGTCCCGCCCACATCCAGAGGAGCCCCGTTTCCCCCTCGGAGCTCGAGATGAGGGATCCTTTCCCTGCTTTCAACGGGAAAGAATTCCCGGCGTTCCCGTCGCATCTCAAGAGGAGGCACTCTCAACAGGAAAGGCGAGAGGAACTCCATGGTCGTACCACCATTCCAAGAGTCCCCCAGATGTCTCAGTCCATCCCAGAGGAACCTCTTTGCCCTGCACTGGCTCATTTTTCACGCCGAGGATCGACTCACACCACGGTGGCACGTGGGACAGCCCTGTGGGAAAGCCTCGAGGGAAAGCCTCGAGGGAAAACCACAGATCCTTTGATCCACGCGACGGGAAGCGTGACATTGCTGCTACAGCCTGGAAGGAAAGCACACGTGCATGCCCCCACTCGAGACGAGGCCTGACTCCCCTGGGGAGACTCCAGAAGTACCCAAAGATCCATGTCAGCCCCTGAGAGGAATCCTCGGTTCGGGCCCTGACTCCACACAAGGTTCTTGGCCCCGGTATCGACGGGAGAGGAATCCCGAGAGGCCCCCTAGCAACTCGCATGGGGACTGGCCTCTCCTTAGGCCACCAGGGCGGGTCCCTGAGGTCCCCGTCGTAACTCGAGAACACCTGCCGTAACTCGAGAAAATCCAGGAAGTTCTCCCTTCCAGGCGAGATGAGGCCTATTTCCGATGAGGCGTCTGGAGACTAATGACACCTAACCTCTGGAATTTCGAAAGGGTCTTTCACACCCTTGCTGCAACTCAAGAAGTTCACCGCCATACCCGTCTCCACTCGAGAGGAAGCACGATGGTCCCGCCCACATCCAGAGGAGCCCCGTTTCCCCCTCGGAGCTCGAGATGAGGGATCCTTTCCCTGCTTTCAACGGGAAAGAATTCCCGGCGTTCCCGTCGCATCTCAAGAGGAGGCACTCTCAACAGGAAAGGCGAGAGGAACTCCATGGTCGTACCACCATTCCAAGAGTCCCCCAGATGACTCAGTCCATTCCAGAGGAACCTCTTTGCCCTGCACTGGCTCATCTTTCACGCCGAGGATCGACTCACACCACGGTGGCACGTGGGACAGCCCTGTGGGAAAGCCTCGAGGGAAAGCCTCGAGGGAAAACCATAGATCCTTTGATCCACGCGACGGGAAGCGTGACATTGTTGCTATAGCCTGGAAGGAAAGCGCACGTGCATGCCCCCACTCGAGGGGAGGCCTGACTCCCGTGGGGAGACTCCAGAAGTACCCAAAGATCCTTGTCACCCCTGAGAGGAATCCTCGGTCCCGGCCCTGACTCCACACAAGGTTTTTGGCCCCGGTATCGACGGGAGAGGAATCCCGAGAGGCCCCCTAGCAACTCGCATGGGGACTGGCCTCTCTTGAGGCCACCCGGGCGGGTCCCTGAGGTCCCCGTCGTAACTCGAGAACACCTGCCGCAACTCAAGAAAATCCAGGAAGTTCTCCCTTCCAGGCGAGATGAGGCCTATTTCCGATGAGGCGTCTGGAGACTAATGACACCTAACCTCTGGAACTTCGAAAGGGTCTTTCACACCCTTGCTGCAACTCAAGAAGTTCACCGCCATACCCGTCTCCACTCGAGAGGAAGTACGATGGTCCCGCCCACATCCAGAGGAGCCCCGTTTCCCCCTCGGAGCTCGAGATGAGGGATCCTTTCCCTGCTTTCAACGGGAAAGAATTCCCGGCGTTCCCGTCGCATCTCAAGAGGAGGCACTCTCAACAGGAAAGGCGAGAGGAACTCCATGGTCGTACCACCATTCCAAGACTCCCCCAGATGTCTCAGTCCATTCCAGAGGAACCTCTTTGCCCTGCACTGGCTCATCTTTCACGCCGAGGATCGACTCACACCACGGTGGCACGTGGGACAGCCCTGTGGGAAAGCCTCGAGGGAAAGCCTCGAGGGAAAACCACAGATCCTTTGATCCACGCGACGGGAAGCGTGACATTGCTGCTACAGCCTGGAAGGAAAGCACACGTGCATGCCCCCACTCGAGACGAGGCCTGACTCCCCTGGGGAGACTCCAGAAGTACCCAAAGATCCATGTCAGCACCTGAGAGGAATCCTCGGTTCGGGCCCTGACTCCACACAAGGTTCTTGGCCCCGGTATCGACGGGAGAGGAATCCCGAGAGGCCCCCTAGCAACTCGCATGGGGACTGGCCTCTCCTTAGGCCACCAGGGCGGGTCCCTGAGGTCCCCGTCGTAACTCGAGAACACCTGCCGTAACTCGAGAAAATCCAGGAAGTTCTCCCTTCCAGGCGAGATGAGGCCTATTTCCGATGAGGCGTCTGGAGACTAATGACACCTAACCTCTGGAATTTCGAAAGGGTCTTTCACACCCTTGCTGCAACTCAAGAAGTTCACCGCCATACCCGTCTCCACTCGAGAGGAAGCACGATGGTCCCGCCCACATCCAGAGGAGCCCCGTTTCCCCCTCGGAGCTCGAGATGAGGGATCCTTTCCCTGCTTTCAACGGGAAAGAATTCCCGGCGTTCCCGTCGCATCTCAAGAGGAGGCACTCTCAACAGGAAAGGCGAGAGGAACTCCATGGTCGTACCACCATTCCAAGACTCCCCCAGATGTCTCAGTCCATTCCAGAGGAACCTCTTTGCCCTGCACTGGCTCATCTTTCACGCCGAGGATCGACTCACACCACGGTGGCACGTGGGACAGCCCTGTGGGAAAGCCTCGAGGGAAAGCCTCGAGGGAAAACCACAGATCCTTTGATCCACGCGACGGGAAGCGTGACATTGCTGCTACAGCCTGGAAGGAAAGCACACGTGCATGCCCCCACTCGAGACGAGGCCTGACTCCCCTGGGGAGACTCCAGAAGTACCCAAAGATCCATGTCAGCACCTGAGAGGAATCCTCGGTTCGGGCCCTGACTCCACACAAGGTTCTTGGCCCCGGTATCGACGGGAGAGGAATCCCGAGAGGCCCCCTAGCAATTCGCATGGGGACTGGCCTCTCCTTAGGCCACCAGGGCGGGTCCCTGAGGTCCCCGTCGTAACTCGAGAACACCTGCCGTAACTCGAGAAAATCCAGGAAGTTCTCCCTTCCAGGCGAGATGAGGCCTATTTCCGATGAGGCGTCTGGAGACTAATGACACCTAACCTCTGGAATTTCGAAAGGGTCTTTCACACCCTTGCTGCAACTCAAGAAGTTCACCGCCATACCCGTCTCCACTCGAGAGGAAGCACGATGGTCCCGCCCACATCCAGAGGAGCCCCGTTTCCCCCTCGGAGCTCGAGATGAGGGATCCTTTCCCTGCTTTCAACGGGAAAGAATTCCCGGCGTTCCCGTCGCATCTCAAGAGGAGGCACTCTCAACAGGAAAGGCGAGAGGAACTCCATGGTCGTACCACCATTCCAAGAGTCCCCCAGATGTCTCAGTCCATTCCAGAGGAACCTCTTTGCCCTGCACTGGCTCATCTTTCACGCCGAGGATCGACTCACACCACGGTGGCACGTGGGACAGCCCTGTGGGAAAGCCTCGAGGGAAAGCCTCGAGGGAAAACCACAGATCCTTTGATCCACGCGACGGGAAGTGTGACATTGCTGCTACAGTCTGGAAGGAAAGCGCACGTGCATGCCCCCACTCGAGAGGAGGCCTGACTCCCCTGGGGAGACTCCAGAAGTACTCAAAGATCCATGTCAGCCCCTGAGAGGAATCCTCGGTTCGGGCCCTGACTCCACACAAGGTTATTGGCCCCGGTATCGACGGGAGAGGAATCCCGAGAGGCCCCCTAGCAACTCGCATGGGGACTGGCCTCTCCTGAGGCCACCAGGGCGGGTCCTGAGGTCCCCGTCGTAACTCGAGAACACCTGCCGCAACTCGAGAAAATCCAGGAAGTTCTCCCTTCCAGGTGAGATGAGGCCTATTTCCGATGAGGCGTCTGGAGACTAATGACACCTAACCTCTGGAATTTCGAAAGGGTCTTTCACACCCTTGCTGCAACTCAAGAAGTACATCGCCATACCCGTCTCCACTCGAGAGGAAGCACTATGGTCCCTCCCACATCCAGAGGAGCCCCGTTTCCCCCTCGTAGCTCGAGATGAGGGATCCTTTCCCTGCTTTCAACGGGAAAGAATTCCCAGCGTTCCCGTCGCATCTCAAGAGGAGGCACTCTCAACAGGAAAGGCGAGAGGAACTCCATGTTCGTACCACCATTCCAAGAGTCCCCCAGATGTCTCAGTCCATTCCAGAGGAACCTCTTTGCCCTGCACTGGCTCATCTTTCACGCCGAGGATCGACTCACACCACGGTGGCACGTGGAACAGCCTTGTGGGAAAGCCTCGAGGGAAAGCCTCGAGGGAAAACCACAGATCCTTTGATCCACTCGACGGGAAGCGTGACATTGCTGCTACAGCCTGGAAGGAAAGCGCACGTGCATGCCCCCACTCGAGACGAGGCCTGACTCCCCTTGGGAGACTCCAGAAGTACCCAAAGATACATGTCACCCCTGAGAGGAATCCTCGGTTCCGGCCCTGACTCCACACAAGGTTTTTGGCCCCGGTATCGACGGGAGAGGAATCCCGAGAGGCCCCCTAGCAACTCGCATGGGGACTGGCCTCTCCTGAGGCAACCAGGGCGGGTCCCTGAGGTCCCCGTCGTAACTCGAGAACACCTGCCGCAACTCGAGAAAATCCAGGAAGTTC
This sequence comes from Capricornis sumatraensis, assembly GCF_032405125.1. NCBI lineage: Eukaryota > Metazoa > Chordata > Mammalia > Artiodactyla > Bovidae > Capricornis > Capricornis sumatraensis. Next base: position 1,248,721 of record NW_027184627.1, read on the forward strand.
TCCCTTCCAGGCGAGATGAGGCCTATTTCCGATGAGGCGTCTGGAGACTAATGACACCTAACCTCTGGAACTTCGAAAGGGTCTTTCACACCCTTGCTGCAACTCAAGAAGTTCACCGCCATACCCGTCTCCACTCGAGAGGAAGCACGATGGTCCCGCCCACATCCAGAGGAGCCCCGTTTCCCCCTCGGAGCTCGAGATGAGGGATCCTTTCCCTGCTTTCAACGGGAAAGAATTCCCGGCGTTCCCGTCGCATCTCAAGAGGAGGCACTCTCAACAGGAAAGGCGAGAGGAACTCCATGGTCGTACCACCATTCCAAGAGTCCCCCAGATGTCTCAGTCCATTCCAGAGGAACCTCTCTGCCCTGCACTGGCTCATCTTTCACGCCGAGGATCGACTCACACCACGGTGGCACGTGGGACAGCCTTGTGGGAAAGCCTCGAGGGAAAGCCTCGAGGGAAAACCACAGATCCTTTGATCCACGCGACGGGAAGCGTGACATTGCTGCTACAGCCTGGAAGGAAAGCGCACGTGCATGCCCCCACTCGAGACGAGGCCTGACTCCCCTGGGGAGACTCCAGAAGTACCCAAAGATCCTTGTCACCCCTGAGAGGAATCCTCGGTCCCGGCCCTGACTCCACACAAGGTTTTTGGCCCCGGTATCGACGGGAGAGGAATCCCGAGAGGCCCCCTAGCAACTCGCATGGGGACTGGCCTCTCTTGAGGCCACCCGGGCGGGTCCCTGAGGTCCCCGTCGTAACTCGAGAACACCTGCCGCAACTCAAGAAAATCCAGGAAGTTCTCCCTTCCAGGCGAGATGAGGCCTATTTCCGATGAGGCGTCTGGAGACTAATGACACCTAACCTCTGGAACTTCGAAAGGGTCTTTCACACCCTTGCTGCAACTCAAGAAGTTCACCGCCATACCCGTCTCCACTCGAGAGGAAGTACGATGGTCCCGCCCACATCCAGAGGAGCCCCGTTTCCCCCTCGGAGCTCGAGATGAGGGATCCTTTCCCTGCTTTCAACGGGAAAGAATTCCCGGCGTTCCCGTCGCACCTCAAGAGGAGGCACTCTCAACAGGAAAGGCGAGAGGAACTCCATGGTCGTACCACCATTCCAAGACTCCCCCAGATGTCTCAGTCCATTCCAGAGGAACCTCTTTGCCATGCACTGGCTCATCTTTCACGCCGAGGATCGACTCACACCACGGTGGCACGTGGGACAGCCCTGTGGGAAAGCCTCGAGGGAAAGCCTCGAGGGAAAACCACAGATCCTTTGATCCACGCGACGGGAAGCGTGACATTGCTGCTACAGCCTGGAATGAAAGCACACGTGCATGCCCCCACTCGAGACGAGGCCTGACTCCCCTGGGGAGACTCCAGAAGTACCCAAAGATCCAAGTCAGCTCCTGAGAGGAATCCTCGGTTCGGGCCCTGACTCCACACAAGGTTCTTGGCCCCGGTATTGACGGGAGAGGAATCCCGAGAGGCCCCCTAGCAACTCGCATGGGGACTGGCCTCTCCTTAGGCCACCAGGGCGGGTCCCTGAGGTCCCCGTCGTAACTCGAGAACACCTGCCGTAACTCGAGAAAATCCAGGAAGTTCTCCCTTCCAGGCGAGATGAGGCCTATTTCCGATGAGGCGTCTGGAGACTAATGACACCTAACCTCTGGAATTTCGAAAGGGTCTTTCACACCCTTGCTGCAACTCAAGAAGTTCACTGCCATACCCGTCTCCACTCGAGAGGAAGCACGATGGTCCCGCCCACATCCAGAGGAGCCCCGTTTCCCCCTCGGAGCTCGAGATGAGGGATCCTTTCCCTGCTTTCAACGGGAAAGAATTCCCGGCGTTCCCGTCGCATCTCAAGAGGAGGCACTCTCAACAGGAAAGGCGAGAGGAACTCCATGGTCGTACCACCATTCCAAGAGTCCCCCAGATGTCTCAGTCCATTCCAGAGGAACCTCTTTGCCCTGCACTGGCTCATCTTTCACGCCGAGGATCGACTCACACCACGGTGGCACGTGGGACAGCCCTGTGGGAAAGCCTCGAGGGAAAGCCTCGAGGGAAAACCACAAATCCTTTGATCCAAGCGACGGGAAGTATGACATTGCTGCTACAGTCTGGAAGGAAAGCGCACGTGCATGCCCCCACTCGAGACGAGGCCTGACTCCCCTGGGGAGACTCCAGAAGTACTCAAAGATCCATGTCAGCCCCTGAGAGGAATCCTCGGTTCGGGCCCTGACTCCACACAAGGTTATTGGCCCCGGTATCGACAGGAGAGGAATCCCGAGAGGCCCCCTAGCAACTCGCATGGGGACTGGCCTCTCCTGAGGCCACCAGGGCGGGTCCCTGAGGTCCCCGTCATAACTCGAAACACCTGCCGCAACTCGAGAAAATCCAGGAAATTCTCCCTTCCAGGTGAGATGAGGCCTATTTCCGATGAGGCGTCTGGAGACTAATGACACCTAACCTCTGGAATTTCGAAAGGGTCTTTCACACCCTTGCTGCAACTCAAGAAGTACACCGCCATACCCGTCTCCACTCGAGAGGAAGCACGATGGTCCCGCCCACATCCAGAGGAGCCCCGTTTCCCCCTCGGAGCTCGAGATGAGGGATCCTTTCCCTGCTTTCAACGGGAAAGAATTCCCAGCGTTCCCGTCGCATCTCAAGAGGAGGCACTCTCAACAGGAAAGGCGAGAGGAACTCCATGGTCGTACCACCATTCCAAGAGTCCCCCAGATGTCTCAGTCCATTCCAGAGGAACCTCTTTGCCCTGCACTGGCTCATCTTTCACGCCGAGGATCGACTCTCACCACGGTGGAACGTGGGACAGCCTTGTGGGAAAGCCTCGAGGGAAAGCCTCGAGGGAAAACCACAGATCCTTTGATCCACTCGACGGGAAGCGTGACATTGCTGCTACAGCCTGGAAGGAAAGCGCACGTGCATGCCCCCACTCGAGACGAGGCCTGACTCCCCTGGGGAGACTCCAGAAGTACCCAAAGATACATGTCACCCCTGAGAGGAATCCTCGGTTCCGGCCCTGACTCCACACAAGGTTTTTGGCCCCGGTATCGACGGGAGAGGAATCCCGAGAGGCCCCCTAGCAACTCGCATGGGGACTGGCCTCTCCTGAGGCAACCAGGGCGGGTCCCTGAGGTTCCCGTCGTAACTCGAGAACACCTGCCGCAACTCGAGAAAATCCAGGAAGTTCTCCCTTCCAGGCGAGATGAGGCCTATTTCCGATGAGGCGTCTGGAGACTAATGACACCTAACCTCTGGAACTTCGAAAGGGTCTTTCACACCCTTGCTGCAACTCAAGAAGTTCACCGCCATACCCGTCTGCACTCGAGAGGAAGCACGATGGTCCCGCCCACATCCAGAGGAGCCCCGTTTCCCCCTCGGAGCTCGAGATGAGGGATCCTTTCCCTGCTTTCAACGGGAAAGAATTCCCGGCGTTCCCGTCGCATCTCAAGAGGAGGCACTCTCAACAGGAAAGGCGAGAGGAACTCCATGGTCGTACCACCATTCCAAGAGTCCCCCAGATGTCTCAGTCCATTCCAGAGGAACCTCTCTGCCCTGCACTGGCTCATTTTTCACGCCGAGGATCGACTCACACCACGGTGGCACGTGGGACAGCCCTGTGGGAAAGCCTCGAGGGAAAGCCTCGAGGGAAAACCACAGATCCTTTGATCCACGCGACGGGAAGCGTGACATTGCTGCTACAGCCTGGAAGGAAAGCACACGTGCATGCCCCCACTCGAGACGAGGCCTGACTCCCCTGGGGAGACTCCAGAAGTACCCAAAGATCCATGTCAGCCCCTGAGAGGAATCCTCGGTTCGGGCCCTGACTCCACACAAGGTTCTTGGCCCCGGTATCGACGGGAGAGGAATCCCGAGAGGCCCCCTAGCAACTCGCATGGGGACTGGCCTCTCCTGAGGCCACCAGGGCGGGTCCCTGAGGTCCCCGTCGTAACTCGAGAACACCTGCCGTAACTCGAGAAAATCCAGGAAGTTCTCCCTTCCAGGCGAGATGAGGCCTATTTCCGATGAGGCGTCTGGAGACTAATGACACCTAACCTCTGGAATTTCCAAAGGGTCTTTCACACCCTTGCTGCAACTCAAGAAGTTCACCGCCATACCCGTCTCCACTCGAGAGGAAGCACGATGGTCCCGCCCACATCCAGAGGAGCCCCGTTTCCCCCTCGTAGCTCGAGATGAGGGATCCTTTCCCTGCTTTCAACGGGAAAGAATTCCCGGCGTTCCGGTCGCATCTCAAGAGGAGGCACTCTCAACAGGAAAGGCGAGAGGAACTCCATGGTCGTACCACCATTCCAAGAGTCCGCCAGATGTCTCAGTCCATTCCAGAGGAACGTCTTTGCCCTGCACTGGCTCATCTTTCACGCCGAGGATCGACTCACACCACGGTGGCACGTGGGACAGCCCTGTGGGAAAGCCTCGAGGGAAAGCCTCGAGGGAAAACCACAGATCCTTTGATCCACGCGACGGGAAGTGTGAAATTGCTGCTACAGTCTGGAAGGAAAGCGCACGTGCATGCCCCCACTCGAGACGAGGCCTGACTCCCCTGGGGTGACTCCAGAAGTACTCAAAGATCCATGTCAGCCCCTGAGAGGAAACCTCGGTTCGGGCCCTGACTCCACACAAGGTTATTGGCCCCGGTATCGACGGGAGAGGAATCCCGAGAGGCCCCCTAGCAACTCGCATGGGGACTGGCCTCTCCTGAGGCCACCAGGGCGGGTCCCTGAGGTCCCCGTCGTAACTCGAGAACACCTGCCGCAACTCGAGAAAATCCAGGAAGTTCTCCCTTCCAGGTGAGATGAGGCCTATTTCCGATGAGGCGTCTGGAGACTAATGACACCTAACCTCTGGAATTTCGAAAGGGTCTTTCACACCCTTGCTGCAACTCAAGAAGTACACCGCCATACCCGTCTCCACTCGAGAGGAAGCACGATGGTCCCGCCCACATCCAGAGGAGCCCCGTTTCCCCCTCGTAGCTCGAGATGAGGGATCCTTTCCCTGCTTTCAACGGGAAAGAATTCCCAGCGTTCCCGTCGCATCTCAAGAGGAGGCACTCTCAACAGGAAAGGCGAGAGGAACTCCATGGTCGTACCACCATTCCAAGAGTCCCCCAGATGTCTCAGTCCATTCCAGAGGAACCTCTTTGCCCTGCACTGGCTCATCTTTCACGCCGAGGATCGACTCACACCACGGTGGCACGTGGGACAGCCTTGTGGGAAAGCCTCGAGGGAAAGCCTCGAGGGAAAACCACAGATCCTTTGATCCACGCGACGGGAAGCGTGACATTGCTGCTACAGCCTGGAAGGAAAGCGCACGTGCATGCCCCCACTCGAGACGAGGCCTGACTCCCCTGGGGAGACTCCAGAAGTACCCAAAGATCCTTGTCACCCCTGAGAGGAATCCTCGGTCCCGGCCCTGACTCCACACAAGGTTTTTGGCCCCGGTATCGACGGGAGAGGAATCCCGAGAGGCCCCCTAGCAACTCGCATGGGGACTGGCCTCTCTTGAGGCCACCCGGGCGGGTCCCTGAGGTCCCCGTCGTAACTCGAGAACACCTGCCGCAACTCAAGAAAATCCAGGAAGTTCTCCCTTCCAGGCGAGATGAGGCCTATTTCCGATGAGGCGTCTGGAGACTAATGACACCTAACCTCTGGAACTTCGAAAGGGTCTTTCACACCCTTGCTGCAACTCAAGAAGTTCACCGCCATACCCGTCTCCACTCGAGAGGAAGTACGATGGTCCCGCCCACATCCAGAGGAGCCCCGTTTCCCCCTCGGAGCTCGAGATGAGGGATCCTTTCCCTGCTTTCAACGGGAAAGAATTCCCGGCGTTCCCGTCGCATCTCAAGAGGAGGCACTCTCAACAGGAAAGGCGAGAGGAACTCCATGGTCGTACCACCATTCCAAGACTCCCCCAGATGTCTCAGTCCATTCCAGAGGAACCTCTTTGCCCTGCACTGGCTCATCTTTCACGCCGAGGATCGACTCACACCACGGTGGCACGTGGGACAGCCCTGTGGGAAAGCCTCGAGGGAAAGCCTCGAGGGAAAACCACAGATCCTTTGATCCACGCGACGGGAAGCGTGACATTGCTGCTACAGCCTGGAAGGAAAGCGCACGTGCATGGCCCCACTCGAGAGGAGGCCTGACTCCCCTGGGGAGACTCCAGAAGTACCCAAAGATCCATGTCACCCCTGAGAGGAATCCTCGGTCCCGGCCCTGACTCCACACAAGTTTTTTGGCCCCGGTATCGACGGGAGAGGAATCCCGAGAGGCCCCCTAGCAACTCGCATGGGGACTGGCCTCTCCTGAGGCCACCAGGGCGGGTCCCTGAGGTCCCCGTCGTAACTCGAGAACACCTGCCGCAACTCGAGAAAATCCAGGAAGTTCTCCCTTCCAGGCGAGATGAGGCCTATTTCCGATGAGGCGTCTGGAGACTAATGACACCTAACCTCTGGAACTTCGAAAGGGTCTTTCACACCCTTGCTGCAACTCAAGAAGTTCACCGCCATACCCGTCTCCACTCGAGAGGAGGCACGATGGTCCCGCCCACATCCAGAGGAGCCCCGTTTCCCCCTCGGAGCTCGAGATGAGGGATCCTTTCCCTGCTTTCAACGGGAAAGAATTCCCGGCGTTCCCGTCGCATCTCAAGAGGAGGCACTCTCAACAGGAAAGGCGAGAGGAACTCCATGGTCGTACCACCATTCCAAGAGTCCCCCAGATGTCTCAGTCCATTCCAGAGGAACCTCTTTGCCCTGCACTGGCTCATTTTTCACGCCGAGGATCGACTCACACCACGGTGGCACGTGGGACAGCCCTGTGGGAAAGCCTCGAGGGAAAGCCTCGAGGGAAAACCACAGATCCTTTGATCCACGCGACGGGAAGCGTGACATTGCTGCTACAGCCTGGAATGAAAGCACACGTGCATGCCCCCACTCGAGACGAGGCCTGACTCCCCTGGGGAGACTCCAGAAGTACCCAAAGATCCATGTCAGCTCCTGAGAGGAATCCTCGGTTCGGGCCCTGACTCCACACAAGGTTCTTGGCCCCGGTATCGACGGGAGAGGAATCCCGAGAGGCCCCCTAGCAACTCGCATGGGGACTGGCCTCTCCTTAGGCCACCAGGGCGGGTCCCTGAGGTCCCCGTCGTAACTCGAGAACACCTGCCGTAACTCGAGAAAATCCAGGAAGTTCTCCCTTCCAGGCGAGATGAGGCCTATTTCCGATGAGGCGTCTGGAGACTAATGACACCTAACCTCTGGAATTTCGAAAGGGTCTTTCACACCCTTGCTGCAACTCAAGAAGTTCACTGCCATACCCGTCTCCACTCGAGAGGAAGCACGATGGTCCCGCCCACATCCAGAGGAGCCCCGTTTCCCCCTCGGAGCTCGAGATGAGGGATCCTTTCCCTGCTTTCAACGGGAAAGAATTCCCGGCGTTCCCGTCGCATCTCAAGAGGAGGCACTCTCAACAGGAAAGGCGAGAGGAACTCCATGGTCGTACCACCATTCCAAGAGTCCCCCAGATGTCTCAGTCCATTCCAGAGGAACCTCTTTGCCCTGCACTGGCTCATCTTTCACGCCGAGGATCGACTCACACCACGGTGGCACGTGGGACAGCCCTGTGGGAAAGCCTCGAGGGAAAGCCTCGAGGGAAAACCACAAATCCTTTGATCCACGCGACGGGAAGTATGACATTGCTGCTACAGTCTGGAAGGAAAGCGCACGTGCATGCCCCCACTCGAGACGAGGCCTGACTCCCCTGGGGAGACTCCAGAAGTACTCAAAGATCCATGTCAGCCCCTGAGAGGAATCCTCGGTTCGGGCCCTGACTCCACACAAGGTTATTGGCCCCGGTATCGACGGGAGAGGAATCCCGAGAGGCCCCCTAGCAACTCGCATGGGGACTGGCCTCTCCTGAGGCCACCAGGGCGGGTCCCTGAGGTCCCCGTCGTAACTCGAGAACACCTGCCGCAACTCGAGAAAATCCAGGAAATTCTCCCTTCCAGGTGAGATGAGGCCTATTTCCGATGAGGCGTCTGGAGACTAATGACACCTAACCTCTGGAATTTCGAAAGGGTCTTTCACACCCTTGCTGCAACTCAAGAAGTACACCGCCATACCCGTCTCCACTCGAGAGGAAGCACGATGGTCCCGCCCACATCCAGAGGAGCCCCGTTTCCCCCTCGGAGCTCGAGATGAGGGATCCTTTCCCTGCTTTCAACGGGAAAGAATTCCCAGCGTTCCCGTCGCATCTCAAGAGGAGGCACTCTCAACAGGAAAGGCGAGAGGAACTCCATGGTCGTACCACCATTCCAAGAGTCCCCCAGATGTCTCAGTCCATTCCAGAGGAACCTCTGTGCCCTGCACTGGCTCATCTTTCACGCCGAGGATCGACTCTCACCACGGTGGCACGTGGGACAGCCTTGTGGGAAAGCCTCGAGGGAAAGCCTCGAGGGAAAACCACAGATCCTTTGATCCACTCGACGGGAAGCGTGACATTGCTGCTACAGCGTGGAAGGAAAGCGCACGTGCATGCCCCCACTCGAGACGAGGCCTGACTCCCCTGGGGAGACTCCAGAAGTACCCAAAGATACATGTCACCCCTGAGAGGAATCCTCGGTTCCGGCCCTGACTCCACACAAGGTTTTTGGCCCCGGTATCGACGGGAGAGGAATCCCGAGAGGCCCCCTAGCAACTCGCATGGGGACTGGCCTCTCCTGAGGCAACCAGGGCGGGTCCCTGAGGTACCCGTCGTAACTCGAGAACACCTGCCGCAACTCGAGAAAATCCAGGAAGTTCTCCCTTCCAGGCGAGATGAGGCCTATTTCCGATGAGGCGTCTGGAGACTAATGACACCTAACCTCTGGAACTTCGAAAGGGTCTTTCACACCCTTGCTGCAACTCAAGAAGTTCACCGCCATACCCGTCTGCACTCGAGAGGAAGCACGATGGTCCCGCCCACATCCAGAGGAGCCCCGTTTCCCCCTCGGAGCTCGAGATGAGGGATCCTTTCCCTGCTTTCAACGGGAAAGAATTCCCGGCGTTCCCGTCGCATCTCAAGAGGAGGCACTCTCAACAGGAAAGGCGAGAGGAACTCCATGGTCGTACCACCATTCCAAGAGTCCCCCAGATGTCTCAGTCTATTCCAGAGGAACCTCTCTGCCCTGCACTGGCTCATTTTTCACGCCGAGGATCGACTCACACCACGGTGGCACGTGGGACAGCCCTGTGGGAAAGCCTCGAGGGAAAGCCTCGAGGGAAAACCACAGATCCTTTGATCCACGCGACGGGAAGCGTGACATTGCTGCTACAGCCTGGAAGGAAAGCACACGTGCATGCCCCCACTCGAGACGAGGCCTGACTCCCCTGGGGAGACTCCAGAAGTACCCAAAGATCCATGTCAGCCCCTGAGAGGAATCCTCGGTTCGGGCCCTGACTCCACACAAGGTTCTTGGCCCCGGTATCGACGGGAGAGGAATCCCGAGAGGCCCCCTAGCAACTCGCATGGGGACTGGCCTCTCCTGAGGCCACCAGGGCGGGTCCCTGAGGTCCCCGTCGTAACTCGAGAACACCTGCCGTAACTCGAGAAAATCCAGGAAGTTCTCCCTTCCAGGCGAGATGAGGCCTATTTCCGATGAGGCGTCTGGAGACTAATGACACCTAACCTCTGGAATTTCCAAAGGGTCTTTCACACCCTTGCTGCAACTCAAGAAGTTCACCGCCATACCCGTCTCCACTCGAGAGGAAGCACGATGGTCCCGCCCACATCCAGAGGAGCCCCGTTTCCCCCTCGTAGCTCGAGATGAGGGATCCTTTCCCTGCTTTCAACGGGAAAGAATTCCCGGCGTTCCCGTCGCATCTCAAGAGGAGGCACTCTCAACAGGAAAGGCGAGAGGAACTCCATGGTCGTACCACCATTCCAAGAGTCCCCCAGATGTCTCAGTCCATTCCAGAGGAACCTCTTTGCCCTGCACTGGCTCATCTTTCACGCCGAGGATCGACTCACACCACGGTGGCACGTGGGACAGCCCTGTGGGAAAGCCTCGAGGGAAAGCCTCGAGGGAAAACCACAGATCCTTTGATCCACGCGACGGGAAGTGTGAAATTGCTGCTACAGTCTGGAAGGAAAGCGCACGTGCATGCCCCCACTCGAGACGAGGCCTGACTCCCCTGGGGTGACTCCAGAAGTACTCAAAGATCCATGTCAGCCCCTGAGAGGAAACCTCGGTTCGGGCCCTGACTCCACACAAGGTTATTGGCCCCGGTATCGACGGGAGAGGAATCCCGAGAGGCCCCCTAGCAACTCGCATGGGGACTGGCCTCTCCTGAGGCCACCAGGGCGGGTCCCTGAGGTCCCCGTCGTAACTCGAGAACACCTGCCGCAACTCGAGAAAATCCAGGAAGTTCTCCCTTCCAGGTGAGATGAGGCCTATTTCCGATGAGGCGTCTGGAGACTAATGACACCTAACCTCTGGAATTTCGAAAGGGTCTTTCACACCCTTGCTGCAACTCAAGAAGTACACCGCCATACCCGTCTCCACTCGAGAGGAAGCACGATGGTCCCGCCCACATCCAGAGGAGCCCCGTTTCCCCCTCGTAGCTCGAGATGAGGGATCCTTTCCCTGCTTTCAACGGGAAAGAATTCCCAGCGTTCCCGTCGCATCTCAAGAGGAGGCACTCTCAACAGGAAAGGCGAGAGGAACTCCATGGTCGTACCACCATTCCAAGAGTCCCCCAGATGTCTCAGTCCATTCCAGAGGAACCTCTTTGCCCTGCACTGGCTCATCTTTCACGCCGAGGATCGACTCACACCACGGTGGCACGTGGGACAGCCTTGTGGGAAAGCCTTGAGGGAAAGCCTCGAGGGAAAACCACAGATCCTTTGATCCACTCGACGGGAAGCGTGACATTGCTGCTACAGCCTGGAAGGAAAGCGCACGTGCATGCCCCCACTCAAGACGAGGCCTGACTCCCCTGGGGAGACTCCAGAAGTACCCAAAGATACATGTCACCCCTGAGAGGAATCCTCGGTTCCGGCCCTGACTCCACACAAGGTTTTTGGCCCCGGTATCGACGGGAGAGGAATCCCGAGAGGCCCCCTAGCAACTCGCATGGGGACTGGCCTCTCCTGAGGCAACCAGGGCGGGTCCCTGAGGTCCCCGTCGTAACTCGAGAACACCTGCCGCAACTCGAGAAAATCCAGGAAGTTCTCCCTTGCAGGCGAGATGAGGCCTATTTCCGATGAGGCGTCTGGAGACTAATGACACCTAACCTCTGGAACTTCGAAAGGGTCTTTCACACCCTTGCTGCAACTCAAGAAGTTCACCGCCATACCCGTCTCCACTCGAGAGGAAGCACGATGGTCCCGCCCACATCCAGAGGAGCCCCGTTTCCCCCTCGTAGCTCGAGATGAGGGATCCTTTCCCTGCTTTCAACGGGAAAGAATTCCCGGCGTTCCCGTCGCATCTCAAGAGGAGGCACTCTCAACAGGAAAGGCGAGAGGAACTCCATGGTCGTACCACCATTCCAAGAGTCCACCAGATGACTCAGTCCATTCCAGAGGAACCTCTTTGCCCTGCACTGGCTCATCTTTCACGCCGAGGATCGACTCACACCACGGTGGCACGTGGAACAGCCCTGTGGGAAAGCCTCGAGGGAAAGCCTCGAGGGAAAACCACAGATCCTTTGATCCACGCGACGGGAAGCGTGACATTGCTGCTACAGCCTGGAAGGAAAGCACACGTGCATGCCCCCACTCGAGAGGAGGCCTGACTCCCCTGGGGAAACTCCAGAAGTACCCAAAGATCCTTGTCACCCTTGAGAGGAATCCTCGGTCCCGGCCCTGACACCACACAAGGTTTTTGGCCCCGGTATCGACGGGAGAGGAATCCAGAGAGGCCCCCTAGCAACTCGCATGGGGACTGGCCTCTCTTGAGGCCACCCGGGCGGGTCCCTGAGGTCCCCGTCGTAACTCGAGAACACCTGCCGCAACTCGAGAAAATCCAGGAAGTTCTCCCTTACAGGCGAGATGAGGCCTATTTCCGATGAGGCGTCTGGAGACTAATGACACCTAACCTCTGGAACTTCGAAAGGGTCTTTCACACCCTTGCTGCAACTCAAGAAGTTCACCGCCATACCCGTCTCCACTCGAGAGGAAGTACGATGGTCCCGCCCACATCCAGAGGAGCCCCGTTTCCCCCTCGGAGCTCGAGATGAGGGATCCTTTCCCTGCTTTCAACGGGAAAGAATTCCCGGCGTTCCCGTCGCATCTCAAGAGGAGGCACTCTCAACAGGAAAGGCGAGAGGAACTCCATGGTCGTATCACCATTCCAAGACTCCCCCAGATGTCTCAGTCCATTCCAGAGGAACCTCTTTGCCCTGCACTGGCTCATCTATCACGCCGAGGATCGACTCACACCACGGTGGCACGTGGGACAGCCCTGTGGGAAAGCCTCGAGGGAAAGCCTCGAGGGAAAACCACAGATCCTTTGATCCACGCGACGGGAAGCGTGACATTGCTGCTACAGCCTGGAAGGAAAGCGCACGTGCATGGCCCCACTCGAGCCGAGGCCTGACTCCCCTGGGGAGACTCCAGAAGTACCCAAAGATCCATGTCACCCCTGAGAGGAATCCTCGGTCCCGGCCCTGACTACACACAAGGTTTTTGGTCCCGGTATCGACGGGAGAGGAATCCCGAGAGGCCCCCTAGCAACTCGCATGGGGACTGGCCTCTCCTGAGGCCACCAGGGCGGGTCCCTGAGGTCCCCGTCGTAACTCGAGAACACCTGCCGCAACTCGAGAAAATCCAGGAAGTTCTCATTTCCAGGCGAGATGAGGCCTATTTCCGATGAGGCGTCTGGAGACTAATGACACCTAACCTCTGGAACTTCGAAAGGGTCTTTCACACCCTTGCTGCAACTCAAGAAGTTCACCGCCATACCCGTCTCCACTCGAGAGGAAGCACGATGGTCCCGCCCACATCCAGAGGAGCCCCGTTTCCCCCTCGTAGCTCGAGATGTGGGATCCTTTCCCTGCTTTCAACGGGAAAGAATTCCCGGCGTTCCCGTCGCATCTCAAGAGGAGGCACTCTCAACAGGAAAGGCGAGAGGAACTCCATGGTCGTACCACCATTCCAAGAGTCCCCCAGATGTCTCAGTCCATTCCAGAGGAACCTCTTTGCCCTGCACTGGCTCATTTTTCACGCCGAGGATCGACTCACTCCACGGTGGCACGTGGGACAGCCCTGTGGGAAAGCCTCGAGGGAAAGCCTCGAGGGAAAACCACAGATCCTTTGATCCACGCGACGGGAAGCGTGACATTGCTGCTACAGCCTGGAAGGAAAGCACACGTGCATGCCCCCACTCGAGACGAGGCCTGACTCCCCTGGGGAGACTCCAGAAGTACCCAAAGATCCATGTCAGCCCCTGAGAGGAATCCTCAGTTCGGGCCCTGACTCCACACAAGGTTCTTGGCCCCGGTATCGACGGGAGAGGAATCCCGAGAGGCCCCCTAGCAACACGCATGGGGACTGGCCTCTCCTGAGGCCACCAGGGCGGGTCCCTGAGGTCCCCGTCGTAACTCGAGAACACCTGCCGTAACTCGAGAAAATCCAGGAAGTTCTCCCTTCCAGGCGAGATGAGGCCTATTTCCGATGAGGCGTCTGGAGACTAATGACACCTAACCTCTGGAATTTCGAAAGGGTCTTTCACACCCTTGCTGCAACTCAAGAAGTTCACCGCCATACCCGTCTCCACTCGAGAGGAAGCACGATGGTCCCGCCCACATCCAGAGGAGCCCCGTTTCCCCCTCGGAGCTCGAGATGAGGGATCCTTTCCCTGCTTTCAACGGGAAAGAATTCCCGGCGTTCCCGTCGCATCTCAAGAGGAGGCACTCTCAACAGGAAAGGCGAGAGGAACTCCATGGTCGTACCACCATTCCAAGAGTCCCCCAGATGTCTCAGTCCATTCCAGAGGAACCTCTCTGCCCTGCACTGGCTCATTTTTCACGCCGAGGATCGACTCACACCACGGTGGCACGTGGGACAGCCCTGTGGGAAAGCCTCGAGGGAAAGCCTCGAGGGAAAACCACAGATCCTTTGATCCACGCGACGGGAAGCGTGACATTGCTGCTACAGCCTGGAAGGAAAGCACACGTGCATGCCCCCACTCGAGACGAGGCCTGACTCCCCTGGGGAGACTCCAGAAGTACCCAAAGATCCATGTCAGCCCCTGAGAGGAATCCTCGGTTCGGGCCCTGACTCCACACAAGGTTCTTGGCCCCGGTATCGACGGGAGAGGAATCCCGAGAGGCCCCCTAGCAACTCGCATGGGGACTGGCCTCTCCTGAGGCCACCAGGGCGGGTCCCTGAGGTCCCCGTCGTAACTCGAGAACACCTGCCGGAACTCGAGAAAATCCAGGAAGTTCTCCCTTCCAGGTGAGATGAGGCCTATTTCCGATGAGGCGTCTGGAGACTAATGACACCTAACCTCTGGAATTTCGAAAGGGTCTTTCACACCCTTGCTGCAACTCAAGAAGTACACCGCCATACCCGTCTCCACTCGAGAGGAAGCACGATGGTCCCGCCCACATCCAGAGGACCCCCGTTTCCCCCTCGTAGCTCGAGATGAGGGATCCTTTCCCTGCTTTCAACGGGAAAGAATTCCCAGCGTTCCCGTCGCATCTCAAGAGGAGGCACTCTCAACAGGAAAGGCGAGAGGAACTCCATGGTCGTACCACCATTCCAAGAGTCCCCCAGATGTCTCAGTCCATTCCAGAGGAACCTCTTTGCCCTGCACTGGCTCATCTTTCACGCCGAGGATCGACTCACACCACGGTGGCACGTGGGACAGCCTTGTGGGAAAGCCTCGAGGGAAAGCCTCGAGGGAAAACCACAGATCCTTTGATCCACTCGACTGGAAGCGTGACATTGCTGCTACAGCCTGGAAGGAAAGCGCACGTGCATGCCCCCACTCGAGACGAGGCCTGACTCCCCTGGGGAGACTCCAGAAGTACCCAAAGATACATGTCACCCCTGAGAGGAATCCTCGGTTCCGGCCCTGACTCCACACAAGGTTCTTGGCCCCGGTATCGACGGGAGAGGAATCCCGAGAGGCCGCCTAGCAACTCGCACGGGGAGTGGCCTCTCCTGAGGCCAGAAGGGCGGGTCCCTGACGTCCCCGTCGTAACTCGAGAACACCTGCCGCAACTCGAGAAAATCCAGGAAGTTCTCCCTTCCAGGCGAGATGAGGCCTATTTCCGATGAGGCGTCTGGAGTCTAATGACACCTAACCTCTGGAACTTCGAAAGGGTCTTTCACACCCTTGCTGCAACTCAAGAAGTTCACCGCCATACCCGTCTCCACTCGAGAGGAAGCACGATGGTCCCGCCCACATCCAGAGGAGCCCCGTTTCCCCCTCGTAGCTCGAGATGAGGGATCCTTTCCCTGCTTTCAACGGGAAAGAATTCCCGGCGTTCCCGTCGCATCTCAAGAGGAGGCACTCTCAACAGGAAAGGCGAGAGGAACTCCATGGTCGTACCACCATTCCAAGACTCCCCCAGATGTCTCAGTCCATTCCAGAGGAAACTCTTTGCCCTGCACTGGCTCATCTTTCACGCCGAGGATCGACTCACAACACGGTGGCACGTGGGACAGCCCTGTGGGAAAGCCTCGAGGGAAAGCCTCGAGGGAAAGCCACAGATCCTTTGATAAATGCGACGGGAATCGTGACATTGCTGCTACAGCCTGGAAGGAAAGCGCACGTGCATGCCCCCACTCGAGACGAGGCCTGACTCCCGTGGGGAGACTCCAGAAGTACCCAAAGATCCATGTCAGCCCCTGAGAGGAATCCTCGGTCCCGGCCCTGACTCCACACAAGGTTTTTGGCCCCGGTATCGACGGGAGAGGAATCCCGAGAGGCCCCCTAGCAACTCGCATGGGGACTGGCCTCTCCTGAGGCCACCAGGGCGGGTCCCAGAGGTCCCCGTCGTAACTCGAGAACACCTGCCGCAACTCGAGAAAATCCAGGAAGTTCTCCCTTCCAGGCGAGATGAGGCCTATTTCCGATGAGGCGTCTGGAGACTAATGACACCTAACCTCTGGAACTTCGAAAGGGTCTTTCACACCCTTGCTGCAACTCAAGAAGTTCACCGCCATACCCGTCTCCACTCGAGAGGAAGCACGATGGTCCCGCCCACATCCAGAGGAGCCCCGTTTCCCCCTCGTAGCTCGAGATGAGGGATCCTTTCCCTGCTTTCAACGGGAAAGAATTCACGGCGTTCCCGTCGCATCTCAAGAGGAGGCACTCTCAACAGGAAAGGCGAGAGGAACTCCATGGTCGTACCACCATTCCAAGACTCCCCCAGATGTCTCAGTCCATTCCAGAGGAACCTTTTGCCCTGCACTGGCTCATCTTTCACGCCGAGGATCCACTGAAACCACGGTGGCACGTGGGAAAGCCTTGTGGGAAAGCTTCGAGGGAAAGCTTCGAGGGAAAACCACAGATCCTTTGATCCACGCGACGGGAAGCGTGACATAGCTACTGCAGCCTGGAAGGAAAGCGCACGTGCATGCCCCCACTCGAAACGAGTCCTGACTCCCCTGGGGAGACTCCAGAAGTACCCAAAGATCCATGTCACCCCTGAGAGTAATCCTCGGTTCCGGCCCTGACTCCACACAAGGTTTTTGGCCCCGGTATCGACGGGAGAGGAATCCCGAGAGGCCCCCTAGCAACTCGCATGGGGACTGGCCTCTCCTGAGGCAACCAGGGCGGGTCCCTGAGGTCTCCGTCGTAACTCGAGAACACCTGCCGCAACTCGAGAAAATCCAGGAAGTTCTCCCTTGCAGGCGAGATGAGGCCTATTTCCGATGAGGCGTCTGGAGACTAATGACACCTAACCTCTGGAACTTCGAAAGGGTCTTTCACACCCTTGCTGCAACTCAAGAAGTTCACCGCCATACCCGTCTCCACTCGAGAGGAAGCACGATGGTCCCGCCCACATCCAGAGGAGCCCCGTTTCCCCCTCGTAGCTCGAGATGAGGGATCCTTTCCCTGCTTTCAACGGGAAAGAATTCCCGGCGTTCCCGTCGCATCTCAAGCGGAGGCACTCTCAACAGGAAAGGCGAGAGGAACTCCATGGTCGTACCACCAATCCAAGAGTCACCCAGATGTCTCAGTCTATTCCAGAGGAACCTCTTTGCCCTGAACTGGCTCATCTTTCACGCCGAGGATCGACTCACACCACGGTGGCACGTGGGACAGCCCTGTGGGAAAGCCTCGAGGGAAAGACTCGAGGGAAAACCACAGATCCTTTGATCCACGCGACGGGAAGCGTGACATTGCTGCTACAGCCTGGAAGGAAAGCGCACGTGCATGCCCCCACTCGAGACGAGGCCTGACTCCCCTGGGGAGACTCCAGAAGTACCCAAAGATCCATGTCAGCCCCTGAGAGGAATCCTCGGTTCCGGGCCTGACTCCACACAAGGTTTTTGGCCCCGGTATCGACGGGAGAGGAATCCCGAGAGGCCCCCTAGCAAATTGCATGGGGACTGGCCTCTCCTGAGGCCACCAGGGCGGTTCCCTGAGGTCCCCGTCGTAACTCGAGAACACCTGCCGCAACTCGAGAAAATCCAGGAAGTTCTCCCTTCCAGGCGACATGTGGCCTATTTCCGATGAGGCGTCTGGAGACTAATGACACCTAACCTCTGGAACTTCGAAAGGGTCTTTCACACCCTTGCTGCAACTCAAGAAGTTCACCGCCATACCCATCTCCACTCGAGAGGAAGCACGATGGTCCCGCCCACATCCAGAGGAGCCCCGTTTCCCCCTCGTAGCTCGAGATGAGGGATCCTTTCCCTGCTTTCAACGGGAAAGAATTCACGGCGTTCCCGTCGCATCTCAAGAGGAGGCACTCTCAACAGGAAAGTCGAGAGGAACTCCATGGTCGTACCACCATTCCAAGACTCCCCCAGATGTCTCAGTCCATTCCAGAGGAAACTCTTTGCCCTGCACTGGCTCATCTTTCACGCCGAGGATCGACTCACAACACGGTGGCACGTGGGACAGCCCTGTGGGAAAGCCTCGAGGGAAAGCCTCGAGGGAAAGCCACAGATCCTTTGATAAATGCGACGGGAATCGTGACATTGCTGCTACAGCCTGGAAGGAAAGCGCACGTGCATGCCCCCACTCGAGACGAGGCCTGACTCCCGTGGGGAGACTCCAGAAGTACCCAAAGATCCATGTCAGCCCCTGAGAGGAATCCTCGGTCCCGGCCCTGACTCCACACAAGGTTTTTGGCCCCGGTAACGACGGGAGAGGAATCCCGAGAGGCCCCCTAGCAACTCGCATGGGGACTTGCCTCTCCTGAGGCCACCAGGGCGGGTCCCTGAGGTCCCCGTCGTAACTCGAGAACACCTGCCGCAACTCGAGAAAATCCAGGAAGTTCTCCCTTCCAGGCGAGATGAGGCATATTTCCGATGAGGCGTCTGGAGACTAATGACACCTAAACTCTGGAACTTCGAAAGGGTCTTTCACACCCTTGCTGCAACTCAAGAAGTTCACCGCCATACCCGTCTCCACTCGAGAGGAAGCACGATGGTCCCGCCCACATCCAGAGGAGCCCCGTTTCCCCCTCGTAGCTCGAGATGAGGGAACCTTTCCCTGCTTTCAACGGGAAAGAATTCCCAGCGTTCCCGTCGCATCTCAAGAGGAGGCACTCTCAACAGGAAAGGCGAGAGGAACTCCATGGTCGTACCACCATTTCAAGAGTCCCCCAGATGTCTCAGTCCATTCCAGAGGAACCTTTTGCCCTGCACTGGCTCATCTTTCACGCCGAGGATCGACTCACACCACAGTGGCACGTGGGAAAGCCTTGTGGGAAAGCCTCGAGGGAAAGCCTCGAGGGAAAACCACAGATCCTTTGATCCACGCGACGGGAAGCGTGACATTGCTGCTGCAGCCTGGAAGGAAAGCGCACGTGCATGCCCCCACTCGAGACGAGTCCTGACTCCCCTGGGGAGACTCCAGAAGTACCCAAAGATACATGTCACCCCTGAGAGTAATCCTCGGTTCCGGCCCTGACTCCACACAAGGTTTTTGGCCCCGGTATCGACGGGAGAGGAATCCCGAGAGGCCTCCTAGCAACTCGCATGGGGACTGGCCTCTCCTGAGGCAACCAGGGCGGGTCCCTGAGGTCCCCGTCGTAACTCGAGAACACCTGCCGCAACTCGAGAAAATCCAGGAAGTTCTCCCTTCCAGGCGAGATGAGGCCTATTTCCGATGAGGCGTCTGGAGACTAATGACACCTAACCTCTGGAACTTCGAAAGGGTCTTTCACACCCTTGCTGCAACTCAAGAAGTTCACCGCCATACCCGTCTCCACTCGAGAGGAAGCACGATGGTCCCGCCCACATCCAGAGGAGCCCCGTTTCCCCCTCGTAGCTCGAGATGAGGGATCCTTTCCCTGCTTTCAACGGGAAAGAATTCCCGGCGTTCCCGTCGCATCTCAAGAGGAGGCACTCTCAACAGGAAAGGCGAGAGGAACTCCATGGTCGTACCACCATTCCAAGAGTCCCCCAGATGTCTCAGTCCATTCCAGAGGAACCTCTTTGCCCTGCACTGGCTCATCTTTCACGCCGAGGATCGACTCACACCACGGTGGCACGTGGGACAGCCCTGTGGGAAAGCCTCGAGGGAAAGCCTCGAGGGAAAACCACAGATCCTTTGATCCACGCGACGGGAAGCGTGACATTGCTGCTACAGCCTGGAAGGAAAGCGCACGTGCATGCCCCCACTCGAGACGAGGCCTGACTCCCCTGGGGAGACTCCAGAAGTACCCAAAGATCCATGTCAGCCCCTGAGAGGAATCCTCGGTTCCGGGCCTGACTCCACACAAGGTTTTTGGCCCCGGTATTGACGGGAGAGGAATCCCGAGAGGCCCCCTAGCAAATTGCATGGGGACTGGCCTCTCCTGAGGCCACCAGGGCGGTTCCCTGAGGTCCCCGTCGTAACTCGAGAACACCTGCCGCAACTCGAGAAAATCCAGGAAGTTCTCCCTTCCAGGCGACATGTGGCCTATTTCCGATGAGGCGTCTGGAGACTAATGACACCTAACCTCTGGAACTTCGAAAGGGTCTTTCACACCCTTGCTGCAACTCAAGAAGTTCACCGCCATACCCGTCTCCACTCGAGAGGAAGCACGATGGTCCCGCCCACATCCAGAGGAGCCCCGTTTCCCCCTCGTAGCTCGAGATGAGGGATCCTTTCCCTGCTTTCAACGGGAAAGAATTCCCAGTGTTCCCGTCGCATCTCAAGAGGAGGCATTCTCAACAGGAAAGGCGAGAGGAACTCCATGGTCGTACCACCATTCCAGGATTGCCCAGATGTCTCAGTCCATTCCAGAGGAACCTCTTTGCCCTGCACTGGTTCATCTTTCACGCCGAGGATCGACTCACACCACGGTGGCACGTGGGACAGCCCTGTGGGAAAGCCTCGAATGAAAGCCTCGAGGGAAAACCACAGATCCTTTGATCCTCGCGACGGGAAGCGTGACATTGCTGCTACAGCCTGGAAGGAAAGCGCACGTGCATGCCCCCACTCGAGACGAGGCCTGACTCCCCTGGGGAGACTCCAGAAGTACCCAAAGATACATGTCACCCCTGAGAGGAATCCTCGGTTCCGGCCCTGATTCCACACAAGGTTTTTGGCCCCGGTATCGACGGGAGAGGAATCCCGAGAGGCCGCCTAGCAACTCGCACGGGGAGTGGCCTCTCCTGAGGCCAGAAGGGCGGGTCCCTGACGTCCCCGTCGTAACTCGAGAACACCTGCCGCAACTCGAGAAAATCCAGGAAGTTCTCCCTTCCAGGCGAGATGAGGCCTATTTCCGATGAGGCGTCTGGAGTCTAATGACACCTAACCTCTGGAACTTCGAAAGGGTCTTTCACACCCTTGCTGCAACTCAAGAAGTTCACCGCCATACCCGTCTCCACTCGAGAGGAAGCACGATGGTCCCGCCCACATCCAGAGGAGCCCCGTTTCCCCCTCGTAGCTCGAGATGAGGGATCCTTTCCGTGCTTTCAACGGGAAAGAATTCCCGGCGTTCCCGTCGCATCTCAAGAGGAGGCACTCTCAACAGGAAAGGCGAGAGGAACTCCATGGTCGTACCACCATTCCAAGACTCCCCCAGATGTCTCAGTCCATTCCAGAGGAAACTCTTTGCCCTGCACTGGCTCATCTTTCACGCCGAGGATCGACTCACAACACGGTGGCACGTGGGACAGCCCTGTGGGAAAGCATCGAGGGAAAGCCTCGAGGGAAAGCCACAGATCCTTTGATAAATGCGACGGGAATCGTGACATTGCTGCTACAGCCTGGAAGGAAAGCGCACGTGCATGCCCCCACTCGAGACGAGGCTGACCCCCGTGGGGAGACTCCAGAAGTACCCAAAGATCCATGTCAGCCCCTGAGAGGAATCCTCGGTCCCGGCCCTGACTCCACACAAGGTTTTTGGCCCCGGTATCGACGGGAGAGGAATCCCGAGAGGCACCCTAGCAACTCGCATGGGGACTGGCCTCTCCTGAGGCCACCAGGGCGGGTCCCTGAGGTCCCCGTCGTAACTCGAGAACACCAGCCGCAACTCGAGAAAATCCAGGAAGTTCTCCCTTGCAGGCGAGATGAGGCCTATTTCCGATGAGGCGTCTGGAGACTAATGACACCTAACCTCTGGAACTTCAAAAGGGTCTTTCACACCCTTGCTGCAACTCAAGAAGTTCACCGCCATACCCGTCTCCACTCGAGAGGAAGCACGATGGTCCCGCCCACATCCAGAGGAGCCACGTTTCCCCCTCGTAGCTCGAGATGAGGGATCCTTTCCCTGCTTTCAACGGGAAAGAATTCCCGGCGTTCCCGTCGCATCTCAAGAGGAGTCACTCTCAACAGGAAAGGCGAGAGGAACTCCATGGTCGTACCACCATTCCAAGAGTCCCCCAGATGTCTCAGTCCATTCCAGAGGAACCTTTTGCCCTGCACTGGCTCATCTTTCACGCCGAGGATCGACTCACACCACGGTGGCACGTGGGAAAGCCTTGTGGGAAAGCCTCGAGGGAAAGCCTCGAGGGAAAACCACAGATCCTTTGATCCACGCGACGGGAAGCGTGACATTGCTGCTGCAGCCTGGAAGGAAAGCGCACGTGCATGCCCCCACTCGAGACGAGTCCTGACTCCCCTGGGGAGACTCCAGAAGTACCCAAAGATACATGTCACCCCTGAGAGTAATCCTCGGTTCCGGCCCTGACTCCACACAAGGTTTTTGGCCCCGGTATCGACGGGAGAGTAATCCCGAGAGGCCCCCTAGCAACTCGCAGGGGGACTGGCCTCTCCTGAGGCAACCAGGGCGGGTCCCTGAGGTCCCCGTCGTAACTCGAGAACACCTGCCGCAACTCGAGAAAATCCAGGAAGTTCTCCCTTGCAGGCGACATGATGCCTATTTCCGATGAGGCGTCTGGAGACTAATGACACCTAACCTCTGGAACTTCGAAAGGGTCTTTCACACCCTTGCTGCAACTCAAGAAGTTCACCGCCATACCCGTCTCCACTCGAGAGGAAGCACGATGGTCCCGCCCACATCCAGAGGAGCCCCGTTTCCCCCTCGTAGCTCGAGATGAGGGATCCTTTCCCTGCTTTCAACGGGAAAGAATTCCCGGCGTTCCCGTCGCATCTCAAGAGGAGGCACTCTCAACAGGAAAGGCGAGAGGAACTCCATGGTCGTACCACCATTCCAAGAGTCCCCCAGATGTCTCAGTCCATTCCAGAGGAACCTCTTTGCCCTGCACTGGCTCATCTTTCACGCCGAGGATCGACTCACACCACGGTGGCACGTGGGACAGCCCTGTGGGAAAGCCTCGAGGGAAAGCCTCGAGGGAAAACCACAGATCCTTTGATCCACGCGACGGGAAGCGTGACATTGCTGCTACAGACTGGAAGGAAAGCGCACGTGCATGCCCCCACTCGAGACGAGGCCTGACTCCCCTGGGGAGACTCCAGAAGTACCCAAAGATCCATGTCAGCCCCTGAGAGGAATCCTCGGTTCCGGGCCTGACTCCACACAAGGTTTTTGGCCCCGGTATCGACGGGAGAGGAATCCCGAGAGGCCCCCTAGCAACTCGCATGGGGACTGGCCTCTCCTGAGGCCACCAGGGCGGTTCCCTGAGGTCCCCGTCGTAACTCGAGAACACCTGCCGCAACTCGAGAAAATCCAGGAAGTTCTCCCTTCCAGGCGAGATGAGGCCTATTTCCGATGAGGCGTCTGGAGACTAATGACACCTAACCTCTGGAACTTCGAAAGGGTCTTTCACACCCTTGCTGCAACTCAAGAAGTTCACCGCCATACCCGTCTCCACTCGAGAGGAAGCACGATGGTCCCGCCCACATCCAGAGGAGCCCCGTTTCCCCCTCGTAGCTCGAGATGAGGGATCCTTTCCCTGCTTTCAACGGGAAAGAATTCACGGCGTTCCTGTCGCATCTCAAGAGGAGGCACTCTCAACAGGAAAGGCGAGAGGAACTCCATGGTCGTACCACCATTCCAAGACTCCCCCAGATGTCTCAGTCCATTCCAGAGGGAACACTTTTCCCTGCACTGGCTCATCTTTCACGACGAGGATCGACTCACAACACGGTGGCACGTGGGACAGCCCTGTGGGAAAGCCTCGAGGGAAAGCCTCGAGGGAAAGCCACAGATCCTTTGATAAATGCGACGGGAATCGTGACATTGCTGCTACAGCCTGGAAGGAAAGCGCACGTGCATGCCCCCACTCGAGACGAGGCCTGACTCCCGTGGGGAGACTCCAGAAGTACCCAAAGATCCATGTCAGCCCCTGAGAGGAATCCTCGGTCCCGGCCCTGACTCCACACAAGGTTTTTGGCCCCGGTATCGACGGGAGAGGAATCCCGAGAGGCCCCCTAGGAACTCGCATGGGGACTGGCCTCTCCTGAGGCCACCAGGGCGGGTCCCTGAGGTCCCCGTCGTAACTCGAGAACACCTGCCGCAACTCGAGAAAATCCAGGAAGTTCTCCCTTCCAGGCGAGATGAGGCCTATTTCCGATGAGGCGTCTGGAGACTAATGACACCTAAACTCTGGAACTTTGAAAGGGTCTTTCACACCCTTGCTGCAACTCAAGAAGTTCACCGCCATACCCGTCTCCACTCGAGAGGAAGCACGATGGTCCCGCCCACATCCAGAGGAGCCCCGTTTCCCCCTCGTAGCTCGAGATGAGGGATCCTTTCCCTGCTTTCAACGGGAAAGAATTCCCAGCGTTCCCGTCGCATCTCAAGAGGAGGCACTCTCAACAGGAAAGGCGAGAGGAACTCCATGGTCGTACCACCATTCCAAGAGTCCCCCAGATGTCTCAGTCCATTCCAGAGGAACCTTTTGCCCTGCACTGGCTCATCTTTCACGCCGAGGATCGACTCACACCACGGAGGCACGTGGGAAAGCCTTGTGGGAAAGCCTCGAGGGAAAGCCTCGAGGGAAAACCACAGATCCTTTGATCCCCGCGACGGGAAGCGTGACATTGCTGCTGCAGCCTGGAAGGAAAGCGCACGTGCATGCCCCCACTCGAGACGAATCCTGACTCCCCTGGGGAGACTCCAGAAGTACCCAAAGATACATGTCACCCCTGAGAGTAATCCTCGGTTCCGGCCCTGACTCCACACAAGGTTTTTGGCCCCGGTATCGACGGGAGAGGAATCCCGAGAGGCCCCCTAGCAACTCGCATGGGGACTGGCCTCTCCTGAGGCAACCAGGGCGGGTCCCTGAGGTCCCCGTCATAACTCGAGAACACCTGCCGCAACTCGAGAAAATCCAGGAAGTTCTCCCTTGCAGGCGAGATGAGGCCTATTTCCGATGAGGCGTCTGGAGACTAATGACACCTAACCTCTGGAACTTCGAAAGGGTCTTTCACACCCTTGCTGCAACTCAAGAAGTTCACCGCCATACCCGTCTCCACTCGAGAGGAAGCACGATGGTCCCGCCCACATCCAGAGGAGCCCCGTTTCCCCCTCGTAGCTCGAGATGAGGGATCCTTTCCCTGCTTTCAACGGGAAAGAATTCCCAGCGTTCCCGTCGCATCTCAAGAGGAGGCATTCTCAACAGGAAAGGCGAGAGGAACTCTATGGTCGTACCACCATTCCAGGATTGCCCAGATGTCTCAGTCCATTCCAGAGGAACCTCTTTGCCCTGCACTGGCTCATCTTTCACGCCGAGGATCGACTCACACCACGGTGGCACGTGGGACAGCCCTGTGGGAAAGCCTCGAGGGAAAACCACAGATCCTTTGATCCACGCGAAGGGAAGCGTGACATTGCTGCTACAGCCTGTAAGGAAAGCGCACGTGCATGCCCCCACTCGAGACGAAACCTGACTCCCCTGGGGTGACTCCAGAAGTACCCAAAGATCCATGTCAGCCCCTGAGAGGAATCCTCGGATCCGGCCCTGACTCCAAACAAGGTTTTTGGCCCCGGTATCGACAGAAGAGGAATCCCGAGAGGCCCCCTAGCAACTCGCATGGGGAATGGCCTCTCCTGAGGCCACCAGGGCGGGTCCCTGAGGTCCCCGTCGTAACTCGAGAACACCTGCCGCAACTCGAGAAAATCCAGGAAGTTCTCCCTTCCAGGCGAGATGAGGCCTATTTCCGATGAGGCGTCTGGAGACTAATGACACCTAACCTCTGGAACTTCGAAAGGGTCTTTCACACCCTTGCTGCAACTCAAGAAGTTCACCGCCATACCCGTCTCCACTCGAGAGGAAGCACGATGGTCCCGCCCACATCCAGAGGAGCCCCGTTTCCCCCTCGTAGCTCGAGATGAGGGATCCTTTCCCTGCTTTCAACGGGAAAGAATTCCCGGCATTCACGTCGCATCTCAAGAGGAGGCACTCTGAACAGTAAAGGCGAGAGGAACTCCATGGTCGTACCACCATTCCAAGAGTCCCCCAGATGTCTCAGTCCATTCCAGAGGAACCTCTTTGCCCTGCACTGGCTCATCTTTCACGCCGAGGATCGACTCACACCACGGTGGCACGTGGGACAGCCCTGTGGGAAAGCCACGAGGGAAAGCCTCGAGGGAAAACCACAGATCCTTTGATCCACCCGACGGGAAGCGTCACATTCCTGCTACAGCCTGGAAGGAAAGCGCACGTGCATGCCCCCGCTCGAGACGAGGCCTGACTCCCCTGGGGAGACTCCAGAAGTACCCAAAGATCCATGTCACCCCTGAGAGGAATCCTCGGTTCCGGCCCTGACTCCACACAAGATTTTTGGCCCCGGTATCGACAGGAGAAGAATCCCGAGAGGCCACCTAGCAACTCGCATGGACCTGGCCTCTCCTGAGGCCATCAGGGCGGGTCCCTGAGGTCCCCGTCGTAATCGAGAACACCTGCCGCAACTCAAAAAAATCCAGGAAGTTCTCCCTTCCAGGCGAGATTAGGCCTATTTCCGATGAGGCGTCTGGAGACTAATGACACCTAACCTCTGGAACTTCGAAAGGGTCTTTCACACCCTTGCTGCAACTCAAGAAGTTCACCGCCATACCCATCTCCACTCGAGAGGAAGCACGACGGTCCCGCCCACATCCAGAGGAGCCCAGTTTCCCCCTCGTAGCTCGAGATGAGGGATCCTTTCCCTGCATTCAACGGGAAAGAATTCCCGGCGTTCTCGTCGCATCTCAAGAGGAGGCACTCTCAACAGGAAAGGCTTGAGGAACTCCATGGTCGTACCACCATTCCAAGAGTCCCCCAGATGTCTCAGTCCATTCCAGAGGAACCTCTTTGCCCTGCACTGGCTCATCTTTCACGCCGAGGATCGACTCACACCACGGTGGCACGTGGGACAGCCCTGTGGGAAAGCCTCGATGGAAAATCACAGATCCTTTGATCCACGCCACGGGAAGCGTGACATTGCTGCTACAGCCTGGAAGGAAAGCGCACGTGCATGCCCCCACTCGAGACGAGGCCTGACTCACCTGGGGAGACTCCAGAAGTACCCAAAGATCCATGTCAGCCCCTGAGAGGAATCCTCGGTTCCGGCCCTGACTCTGCACAAGGTTTTTGGCCCCGGTATCGACGGGAGAGTAATTCCGAGAGGCCCCCTAGCAACTCGCATGGGGACTGGCCTCTCCTGAGGCCACCAGGGCGGGTCCCTGAGGTCCCCGTCGTAACTCGAGAACACCTGCCGCAACTCGAGAAAATCCAGGAAGTTCTCCCTTCCAGGCGAGATGAGGCCTATTTCCGATGAGGCGTCTGGAGACTAATGACACCTAACCTCTGGAACTTCGAAAGGGTCTTTCACACCCTTGCTGCAACTCAAGAAGTTCACCGCCATACCCGTCTCCACTCGAGAGGATGCACGATGGTCCCGCCCACATCCAGAGGAGCCCCGTTTCCCCCTCGTAGCTCGAGATGAGGGATCCTTTCCCTGCTTTCAACGGGAAAGAATTCCCGGCGTTCCCGTCGCATCTCAAGAGGAGGCACTCTCAACAGGAAAGGCGAGAGAAACTCCATGGTCGTACCACCATTCCAAGAGTCCCCCAGATGTCTCAGTCCATTCCAGAGGAACCTCTTTGCCCTGCACTGGCTCATCTTTCACGCCGAGGATCGACTCACACCACGGTGGCACGTGGGGCAGCCCTGTGGGAAAGCCTCGAGGGAAAGCCTCGAGGGAAAACCACAGATCCTTTGATCCACGCGACGGGAAGCGTCACATTGCTGCTACAGCCTGGAAGGAAATCGCACGTGCATGCCCCCACTCGAGACGAGGCCTGACTCCCCTGGGGAGACTCCAGAAGTACCCAAAGATCCATGTCAGCCCTTGAGAGCAATTCTCGGTTCCGGCCCTGACTCCACACAAGGTTTTTGGCCCCGGTATCGACGAGAGAGGAATGCCGAGAGGCCTCCCAGCAACTCGCATGGGGACTGGCCTCTCCTGAGGCCACCAGGGCGGGTCCCTGAGGTCCCCGTCGTAACTCGAGAACACCTGCCGCAACTCGAGAAAATCCAGGAAGTTCTCCCTTCCAGGCGAGATGAGGCCTATTTCCGATGAGGCGTCTGGAGACTAATGACACCTAACCTCTGGAACTTCGAAAGGGTCTTTCACACCCTTGCTGCAACTCAAGAAGTTTACCGCCATACCCGTCTCCACTCGAGAGGAAGCACGATGGTCCCGCCCACATCCAGAGGAGCCCGGTTTCCCCCTCGCAGCTCGAGATGAGGGATCCTTTCCCTGCTTTCAACGGGAAAGAATTCCCGGCGTTCCCGTCGCATCTCAAGAGGAGGCACTCTCAACAGGAAAGGCGAGCGGAACTCCATGGTCGTACCACCATTCCAAGAGTCCCCCAGATGTCTCAGTCCATTCCAGAGGAACCTCTTTGCCCTGCACTGGCTCATCTTTCACGCCGAAGATCGACTCACACCACGGTGGCACGTGGGACAGCCCTGTAGGAAAGCCTCGAGGGAAAGCCTCGAGGGAAAACCACAGATCCTTTGATCCACGCGACGGGAAGCGTGACATTGCTGCTACAGCCTGGAAGGAAAGCGCACGTGCATGCCCCCACTCGAGACGAGGCCTGACTCCCCTGGGGAGACTCCAGAAGTACCCAAAGATCCATGTCAGCCCCTGAGAGGAATCCTCGGTTCCGGCCCTGACTCCACACAAGGTTTTTGGCCCCGGTATCGACGGGAGATTAATCCCGAGAGGCCCCCTAGCAACTCGCATGGGGACTGGCCTCTCCTGAGGCCACCAGGGCGGGTCCCTGAGGTCCCAGTCGTAACTCGAGAACACCTGCCGCAACTCGAGAAAATCCAGGAAGTTCTCCCTTCCAGCGAGATGAGGCCTATTTCCGATGAGGCGTCTGGAGACTAATGACACCTAACCTCTGGAACTTCGAAAGGGTCTTTCACACCCTTGCTGCAACTCAAGAAGTTCACCGCCATACCCGTCTCCACTCGAGAGGAAGAACGATGGTCCCGCCCCCATCCAGAGGAGCCCCGTTTCCCCCTCGGAGATCGAGAAGAGGGATCCTTTCCCTGCTTTCAACGGGAAAGAATTCCTGCGTTCCCGTCGCATCTCAAGAGGAGGCACTCTCAACAGGAAAGGCGAGAGGAACTCCATGGCCGTACCACCATTCCAAGAGTCCCCCAGATGTCTCATTCCATTCCAGAGGAACATCTTTGCCCTGCACTGGCTCATCTTTCACGGAGAAGTCGACTCACACCACAGTGGCACGTGGGACAGCCCTGTGGGAAAGCCTCGAGGGAAAACCACAGATCCTTTGATCCACGCCACGGGAAGCGTGACATTGCTGCTACAGCCTGGAAGGAAAGCACACGTGCATGACCCCACTCGAGACGAGGCCTGACTCCCCTGGGGAGACTCCAGAAATACCCAAAGATCCATGTCAGCCCCTGAGAGGAATCCTCGGTTCCGGCCCTGACTCCAGACAAGGTTTTTGGCCCCGGTATCGACGGGAGAGGAATCCCGAGAGGCCCCCTAGCAACTCGCATGGGGACTGGCCTTTACTGAGGCCACCAGGGCGGGTCCCTGAGGTCCCCGTCATAACTCGAGAACACCTGCCACAACTCGAGAATATCCAGGAAGTTCTCCCTTCTAGGCGAGATGAGGCCTATTTCCGATGATGCGTCTGGAGACGAATGACACCTAACCTCTGGAACTTCGAAAGGGTCTTTCACACCCTTGCTGCAACTCAAGAAGTTCACCGCCATACCCGTCTCCACTCGAGAGGAAGCACGATGGTCCCGCCCACATCGAGAGGAGCCCCGTTTCCCCCTCGAAGCTCGAGATGAGGGATTCTTTCCCTGCTTTCAACGCAAAGAATTACCGGCCTTCCCGTCACATCTCAAGAGGAGGCACTCTCAACAGGAAAGGCGAGAGGAACTCCATGGTCGTACCACCATTCCAAGAGTCCCCCAGATGTCTCAGTCCATTCCAGAGGAACCTCTTTGCCGTACACTGGCTCATCTTTCACGCCGAGGATCGACTCACACCACGGTGGCACGTGGGACAGCCCTGTGGGAAAGCCTCGAGGGAAAGCCTCGAGGGAAAACCACAGATCCTTTGATCCACGCCACGGGAAGCGTGACATTGCTGCTACAGCCTGGAAGGAAAGCGCACGTGCATGCCCCCACTCGAGCCGAGGCCTGACTCCCCTGGGGAGACTCCAGAAGTACCCAAACATCCATGTCAGCCCCTGAGAGGAATCCTCGGTTCCGGCCCTGACTCCACACAAGGTTTTTGGCCCCGGTATCGACGGTAGAGGAATCCCGAGAGGCCCCCTAGCAACTCGCATGGGGACTGGCCTCTCCTGAGGCCATCAGGGCGGGTCCCTGTGGTTCCCGTCGTAACTCGAGAACACCTGCCGCAACTCGAGAAAATCCAGGAATTTCTCCCTTCCAGGCGAGATGAGGCCTATTTCCGATGAGGCGTCTGGAGACTAATGACACCTAACCTCTGGAACTTCGAAAGGGTCTTTCACACCCTTGCTGCAACTCAAGAAGTTCACCGCCATACCCGTCTGCACTCGAGAGGAAGCACGATGGTCCCGCCCACATCCAGAGGAGCCCCGTTTCCCCCTCGTAGCTCGAGATGAGGGATCCTTTCACTGCTTTCAAAGCAAAGAATTCCCGGCGTTCCTGACGCATCTCAAGAGGAGGCACTCTCAACAGGAAAGGCGAGCGGAACTCAATGGTCGTACCACCATACAAAGAGTCCCCCAGATGTCTCAGTCCATTCCAGAGGAACCTCTTTGCCCTGCACTGGCTCATCTTTCACGCCGAGGATTGACTCACACCACGGTGGCACGTGGGACAGCCCTGTGGGAAAGCCTCGAGGGAAAGCCTCGAGGGAAAACCACAGATCCTTTGATTCACGCCACGGGAAGCGTGACATTGCTGCTACAGCCTGGAAGGAAAGCGCACGTGCATGCCCCCACTCGAGCCGAGGCCTGACTCCCCTGGGGAGACTCCAGAAGTACCCAAACATCCATGTCAGCCCCTGAGAGGAATCCTCGGTTCCGGCCCTGACTCCACACAAGGTTTTTGGCCCCGGTTTCGACGGGAGAGGAATCCCGAGAGGCCCCCTAGCAACTCGCATGGGGACTGGCCTCTCCTGAGGCCATCAGGGCGGGTCCCTGTGGTCCCCGTCGTAACTCGAGAACACCTGCCGCAACTCGAGAAAATCCAGGAATTTCTCCCTTCCAGGCGAGATGAGGCCTATTTCCGATCAGGCGTCTGGAGACTAATGACACCTAACCTCTGGAACTTCGAAAGGGTCTTTCACACCCTTGCTGCAATTCAAGAAGTTCACCGCCATACCCGTCTCCACTCGAGAGGAAGCACGATGGTCCCGCCCACATCCAGAGGAGCCCCGTTTCCCCCTCGTAACTCGAGATGAGGGATCCTTTCCCTGCTTTCAACGGGAAAGAATTCCCGGCGTTCCCGTCGCATCTCAAGAGGAGGCACTCTCAACAAGAAAGGCGAGAGGAACTGCATGGTCGTACCACCATTTCAAGAGTCCCCCAGATGTCTCAGTCCATTCCAGAGGAACCTCTTTGCCCTGCACTGGCTCATCTTTCACGCCGAGGATCGACTCACACCACGGTGGCACGTGGGACAGCCCTGTGGGAAAGCCTCGAGGGAAAGCCTCGAGGGAAAACCACAGATCCTTTGATCCACGCGACGGGAAGCGTGACATTGCTGCTACAGCCTGGAAGGAAAGCGCACGTGCATGCCCCCACTCGAGACGAGGCCTGACTCCCCTGGGGAGACTCCAGAAGTACCCAAAGATCCATGTCAGCCCCTGAGAGGAATCCTCGGTTCTGGCCCTGACTCCACACAAGGTTTTTGGCCCCGGTATCGACGGGATAGGAATCTCGAGAGGCCCCCTAGCAACTCGCATGGGGACTGGCCTCTCCTGAGGCCACCAGGGCGGGTCCCTGAGGTCCCCGTCGTAACTCGAGAACACCTGCCGCAACTCGAGAAAATCCAGGAAGTTCTCCCTTCCAGCGAGATGAGGCCTATTTCCGATGAGGCGTCTGGAGACTAATGACACCTAACCTCTGGAACTTCGAAAGGGTCTTTCACACCCTTGCTGCAACTCAAGAAGTTCACTGCCATACCCGTCTCCACTCGAGAGGAAGAACGATGGTCCCGCCCCCATCCAGAGGAGCCCCGTTTCCCCCTCGGAGATCGAGATGAGGGATCCTTTCCCTGCTTTCAACGGGAAAGAATTCCTGCGTTCCCGTCGCATCTCAAGAGGAGGCACTCTCAACAGGAAAGGCGAGAGGAACTCCATGGCCGTACCACCATTCCAAGAGTCCCCCAGATGTCTCATTCCATTCCAGAGGAACCTCTTTGCCCTGCACTGGCTCATCTTTCACGGAGAAGTCGACTCACACCACAGTGGCACGTGGGACAGCCCGGTGGGAAATCCTCGAGGGAAAACCACAGATCCTTTGATCCACGCCACGGGAAGCGTGACATTGCTGCTACAGCCTGGAAGGAAAGCGCACGTGCATGCCCCCACTCGAGCCGAGGCCTGACTCCCCTGGGGAGACTCCAGAAGTACCCAAACATCCATGTCAGCCCCTGAGAGGAATCCTCGGTTCCGGCCCTGACTCCACACAAGGTTTTTGGCGCCGGTATCGACGGTAGAGGAATCCCGAGAGGCCCCCTAGCAACTCGCATGGGGACTGGCCTCTCCTGAGGCCATCAGGGCGGGTCCCTGTGGTTCCCGTCGTAACTCGAGAACACCTGCCGCAACTCGAGAAAATCCAGGAATTTCTCCCTTCCAGGCGAGATGAGGCCTATTTCCGATGAGGCGTCTGGAGACTAATGACACCTAACCTCTGGAAATTCGAAAGGGTCTTTCACACCCTTGCTGCAACTCAAGAAGTTCACCGCCTTACCCGTCTCCACTCGAGAGGAAGCACGATGGTCCCGCCCACATCCAGAGGAGCCCCGTTTCCCCCTCGTAGCTCGAGATGAGGGATCCTTTCCCTGCTTTCAACGGGAAAGAATTCCCGGCGTTCCCGTCGCATCTCAAGAGGAGGCACTCTCAACAAGAAAGGCGTGAGGAACTGCATGGTCGTACCACCATTTCAAGAGTCCCCCAGATGTCTCAGTCCATTCCAGAGGAACCTCTTTGCCCTGCACTGGCTCATCTTTCACGCCGAGGATCGACTCACACCACGGTGGCACGTGGGACAGCCCTGTGGGAAAGCCTCGAGGGAAAGCCTCGAGGGAAAACCACAGATCGTTTGATTCACGCCACGGGAAGCGTGACATTGCTGCTACAGCCTTGAAGGAAAGCGCACGTGCATGCCCCCACTCGAGACGAGGCCTGACTCCCCTGGGGAGACTCCAGAAGTACCCAAAGATCCATGTCAGCCACTGAGAGGAATCCTCGGTTCCGGCCCTGACTCCACACAAGGTTTTTGGCCCCAGTATCGACGGGAGAGGAATCCTGAGAGGCCCCCTAGCAACTCGCATGGGGACTGGCCTCTCCTGAGGCCACCAGGGCGGGTCCCTGAGGTCCCCGTCGTAACTCGAGAACACCTGCCGCAACTCGAGAAAATCCAGGAAGTTCTCCCTTCCAGGCGAGATGAGGCCTATTTCCGATGAGGCGTCTGGAGACTAATGACACCTAAACTCTGGAACTTCGAAAGGGTCTTTCACACCCTTGCTGCAAATCAAGAAGTTCACCGCCATACCCGTCTCCACTCTAGAGGAAGCACGATGGTCCCGCCCACATCCAGAGGAGCCCCGTTTCCCCCTCCTAGCTCGAGATGAGCGATCCTTTCCCTGCTTTCAACGGGAAAGAATTCCCGGCGTTCCCGTCGCATCTCAAGAGGAGGCACTCTCAACAGGAAAGGCGAGAGGAACTCCATGTTCGTACCACCATTCCAAGAGTCCCCCAGATGTCTCAGTCCATTCCAGAGGAACCTCTTTGCCCTGCACGGGCTCATCTTTAACGCCGAGGATCGACTCACACCACGGTGGCACGTGGGACAGCCCTGTGGGAAAGCCTCGAGGGAAAGCCTCGAGGGAAAACCACAGATCCTTTGATCCACGCGATGGGAAGCGTGACATTGCTGCTACAGCCTGGAAGGAAAGTGCACGTGCATGCCCCCACTCGAGATGAGGCCTTTCTCCCCTGGCGAGACTCCAGAAGTACCCAAAGATCCATATCAGCCCGTGAGAGGAATCCTCGGTTCCGGCCCAGACTCCACACAAGGTTTTTGGCCCGGGTATCGACGGGAGAGGAATCCCGAGAGGCCCCCTAGCAACTCGCATGGGGACTGGCCTCTCCTGAGGCCACCAGAGCGGGTCCCTGAGGTCGCCGTCGTAACTCGAGAACACCTGCCGCAACTCGAGAAAATCCAGGAAGTTCTCCCTTCCAGCGAGATGAGGCCTATTTCCGATGAGGCGTCTGGAGACTAATGACACCTAACCTCTGGAACTTCGAAAGGGTCTTTCACACCCTTGCTGCAACTCAAGAAGTTCACCGCCATACCCATCTCCACTCGAGAGGAAGAACGATGGTCCCGCCCCCATCCAGAGGAGCCCCGTTTCCCCCTCGGAGATCGAGATGATGGATCCTTTCCCTGCTTTCAACGGGAAAGAATTCCTGCGTTCCGGTCGCATCTCAAGAGGAGGCACTCTCAACAGGAAAGGCGAGAGGAACTCCATGGCCGTACCACCATTCCAAGAGTCCCCCAGATGTCTTTTTCCATTCCAGAGGAACCTCTTTGCCCTGCACTGGCTCATCTTTCACGGAGAAGTCCACTCACACCACAGTGGCACGTGGGACAGCCCTGTGGGAAAGCCTCGAGGGAAAACCACAGATCCTTTGATCCACGCCACGGGAAGCGTGACATTGCTGCTACAGCCTGGAAGGAAAGCACACGTGCATGCCCCCACTCGAGACGAGGCCTGACTCCCCTGGGGAGACTCCAGAAATACCCAAAGATCCATGTCAGCCCCTGAGAGGAATCCTCGGTTCCGGCCCTGACTCCACACAAGGTTTTTGGCCCCGGTATCGACGGGAGAGGAATCCCGAGAGGCCCCCTAGCAACTCGCATGGGGACTGGCCTTTACTGAGGACACCAGGGCGGGTCCCTGAGGTCCCCGTCATAACTCGAGAACACCTGCCACAACTCGAGAAATTCCAGGAAGTTCTCCCTTCTAGGCGAGATGAGGCCTATTTCCGATGATGCGTCTGGAGACGAATGACACCTAACCTCTGGAACTTCGAAAGGGTCTTTCACACCCTTGCTGCAACTCAAGAAGTTCACCGCCATACCCGTCTCCACTCTAGAGGAAGCACGATGGTCCCGCCCACATCCAGAGGAGCCCCGTTTCCCCCTCCTAGCTCGAAATGAGCGATCCTTTCCCTGCTTTCAACGGGAAAGAATTCCCGGCGTTCCCGTCGCATCTCAAGCGGAGGCACTCTCAACAGGAAAGGCGAGAGGAACTCCATGGTCGTACCACCATTCCAACAGTCCCCCAGATGTCTCAGTCCATTCCAGAGGAACCTCTTTGCCCTGCACTGGCTCATCTTTCACGCCGAGGATCGACTCACACCACGGTGGCACGTGGGACAGCCCTGTGGGAAAGCCTCGAGGGAAAGCCTCGAGGGAAAACCACAGATCCTTTGATCCACGCCATGGGAAGCGTGACATTGCTGCTACAGGCTGGAAGGAAAGTGCACGTGCATGCCCCGACTCGAGACGAGGCCTGACTCCCCTGGGGAGACTCCAGAAGTACCCAAAGATCCATGTCAGCCCCTGAGAGGAATCCTCGGTTCCGGCCCTGACTCCACACAAGGTTTTTGCCCCGGTATCGACGGGAGAGGAATCCCGAGAGGCCCCCTAGCAACTCGCATGGGGACTGGCCTCTCCTGAGGCCACCAGGGCGGGTCCCTGAGGTCCCCGTCGTAACTCGAGAACACCTGCCACAACTCGAGAAATTCCAGGAAGTTCCCCCTTCCAGGCGAGATGAGGCGTATTTCCGATGAGGCGTCTGGAGACTAATGACACCTAACCTCTGGAACTTAGAAAGGGTCTTTCACACCCTTGCTGCAACTCAAGAAGTTCACCGCCACACCCGTCTCCACTCGAGAGGAAGCACGATGGTCCCGCCCACATCCAGAGGAGCCCCGTTTCCCCCTCGTAGCTCGAGATGAGGGATCCTTTCCCTGCTTTCAACGGGAAAGAATTCCTGGCGTTCCCGTCGCATCTCAAGAGGAGGCACTCTCAACAGGAAAGACGAGGGGAACTCCATGGTCGTACCACCATTCCAAGAGTCCCCCAGATGTCTCAGTCCATTCCAGAGGAACCTCTTTGCCCTGCACTGGCTCATCTTTCACGCCGAGGATCGACTCACACCACGGTGGCACGTGGGACAGCCCTGTGGGAAAGCCTCGAGGGAAAGCCTCGAGGGAAAACCACAGATCCTTTGATCCACGCCACGGGAAGCGTGACATTGCTGCTACAGCCTGGAAGGAAAGCTCACGTGCATGCCCCCACTCGAGACGAGGCCATACTCCCATGGGGAGACTCCAGAAGTACCCAAAGATCCATGTCAGCCCCTGAGAGGAATCCTCCGTTCCGGCCGTGACTCCACACAAGGTTTTTGGCCCCGGTATCGACGGGAGAGGAATCCCGAGAGGCCCCCTAGCAACTCGCATGGGGACTGGCCTCTCCTGAGGCCACCAGGGCGGGTCCCTGAGGTCCCCGTCGTAATTCGAGAACACCTGCCGCAACTCGAGAAAATCCAGGAAGTTCTCCCTTCCAGGCGAGATGAGGCCTATTTCCGATGAGGCGTCTGGAGACTAATGACACCTAACCTCTGGAACTTCGAAAGGGTCTTTCACACCCTTGCTGCAACTCAAGAAGTTCACCGCCATACCCGTCTCCACTCTAGAGGAAGCACGATGGTCCCGCCCACATCCAGAGGAGCCCCGTTTCCCCCTCCTAGCTCGAGATGAGCGATCCTTTCCCTGCTTTCAACGAGAAAGAATTCCCGGCGTTCCCGTCGCATCTCAAGAGGAGGCACTCTCAACAGGAAAGGCGAGAGGAACTCCATGGTCGTACCACCATTCCAAGAGTCCCCCAGATGTCTCAGTCCATTCCAGAGGAACCTCTTTGCCCTGCACTGGCTCATCTTTCACGCCGAGGATCGACTCACACCACGGTGGCACGTGGGACAGCCCTGTGGGAAAGCCTCGAGGGAAAACCACAGATCCTTTGATCCACGCGATGGGAAGCGTGACATTGCTGCTACAGCCTGGAAGGAAAGCGCAAGTGCATGCACCCACTCGAGATAAGGCCTGTCTCCCCTGGCGAGACTCCAGAAGTACCCAAAGATCCATATCAGCCCGTGAGAGGAATCCTCGGTTCCGGCCCTGACTCCACACAAGGTTTTTGGCCCGGGTATCGACGGGAGAGGAATCCCGAGAGGCCCCCTAGCAACTCGCATGGGGACTGGCCTCTCCTGAGGCCACCAGGGCGGGTCCCTGAGGTCCCCGTCGTAACTCGAGAACACCTGCAGCAACTCGAGAAAATCCAGGAAGTTCTCCCTTCCAGGCGAGATGAGGCCTATTTCCGATGAGGCGTCAGGAGACTAATGACACCTAACCTCTGGAACTTCGAAAGGGTCTTTCACACCCTTGCTGCCACTCAACAAGTTCACCGCCATACCTGTCTCCACTCGAGAGGAAGCACGATCGTCCCGCCCACATCCAGAGGATCCCCCTTTCCCCCTCGTAGCTCGAGATGAGGAATCCTTTCCCTGCTTTCAATGGGAAAGAATTCCCGGCGTTCCCGTCGCATCTCAAGAGGAGGCACTCTCAACAGGAAAGGCGAGAGGAACTCCATGGTCGTACCACCATTCCAAGAGTCCGCCAGATGTCTCAGTCCATTCCAGAGGAACCTCTTTGCCCTGCACTGGCTCATCTTTCACGCCGAGGATCGACTCACACCACGGTGGCACGTGGGACAGCCCTGTGGGAAAGCCTCGAGGGAAAGCTTCGAGGGAAAACCATAGATCTTTTGATCCACGCCACGGGAAGCGTGACATTGCTGCTACAGCCTGGAAGGAAAGTGCACGTGCATGCACCGACTCGAGACGAGGCCTGACTCCCCTGGGGAGACTCCAGAAGTACCCAAAGATCCATGTCAGCCCCTGAGAGGAATCCTCGGTTCCGGCCCTGACTCCACACAAGGTTTTTGGCCCCGGTATCGACGGGAGATTAATCCCGAGAGGCCCCCTAGCAACTCGCATGGGGACTGGCCTCTCCTGAGGCCACCAGGGCGGGTCCCTGAGGTCCCAGTCGTAACTCGAGAACACCTGCCGCAACTCGAGAAAATCCAGGAAGTTCTCCCTTCCAGCGAGATGAGGCCTATTTCCGATGAGGCGTCTGGAGACTAATGACACCTAACCTCTGGAACTTCGAAAGGGTCTTTCACACCCTTGCTGCAACTCAAGAAGTTCACCGCCATACCCGTCTCCACTCGAGAGGAAGAACGATGGTCCCGCCCCCATCCAGAGGAGCCCCGTTTCCCCCTCGGAGATCGAGAAGAGGGATCCTTTCCCTGCTTTCAACGGGAAAGAATTCCTGCGTTCCCGTCGCATCTCAAGAGGAGGCACTCTCAACAGGAAAGGCGAGAGGAACTCCATGGCCGTACCACCATTCCAAGAGTCCCCCAGATGTCTCATTCCATTCCAGAGGAACCTCTTTGCCCTGCACTGGCTCATCTTTCACGGAGAAGTCGACTCACACCACAGTGGCACGTGGGACAGCCCTGTGGGAAAGCCTCGAGGGAAAACCACAGATCCTTTGATCCACGCCACGGGAAGCGTGACATTGCTGCTACAGCCTGGAAGGAAAGCACACGTGCATGACCCCACTCGAGACGAGGCCTGACTCCCCTGGGGAGACTCCAGAAATACCCAAAGATCCATGTCAGCCCCTGAGAGGAATCCTCGGTTCCGGCCCTGACTCCAGACAAGGTTTTTGGCCCCGGTATCGACGGGAGAGGAATCCCGAGAGGCCCCCTAGCAACTCGCATGGGGACTGGCCTTTACTGAGGCCACCAGGGCGGGTCCCTGAGGTCCCCGTCATAACTCGAGAACACCTGCCACAACTCGAGAATATCCAGGAAGTTCTCCCTTCTAGGCGAGATGAGGCCTATTTCCGATGATGCGTCTGGAGACGAATGACACCTAACCTCTGGAACTTCGAAAGGGTCTTTCACACCCTTGCTGCAACTCAAGAAGTTCACCGCCATACCCGTCTCCACTCGAGAGGAAGCACGATGGTCCCGCCCACATCGAGAGGAGCCCCGTTTCCCCCTCGAAGCTCGAGATGAGGGATTCTTTCCCTGCTTTCAACGCAAAGAATTACCGGCCTTCCCGTCACATCTCAAGAGGAGGCACTCTCAACAGGAAAGGCGAGAGGAACTCCATGGTCGTACCACCATTCCAAGAGTCCCCCAGATGTCTCAGTCCATTCCAGAGGAACCTCTTTGCCGTACACTGGCTCATCTTTCACGCCGAGGATCGACTCACACCACGGTGGCACGTGGGACAGCCCTGTGGGAAAGCCTCGAGGGAAAGCCTCGAGGGAAAACCACAGATCCTTTGATCCACGCCACGGGAAGCGTGACATTGCTGCTACAGCCTGGAAGGAAAGCGCACGTGCATGCCCCCACTCGAGCCGAGGCCTGACTCCCCTGGGGAGACTCCAGAAGTACCCAAACATCCATGTCAGCCCCTGAGAGGAATCCTCGGTTCCGGCCCTGACTCCACACAAGGTTTTTGGCCCCGGTATCGACGGTAGAGGAATCCCGAGAGGCCCCCTAGCAACTCGCATGGGGACTGGCCTCTCCTGAGGCCATCAGGGCGGGTCCCTGTGGTTCCCGTCGTAACTCGAGAACACCTGCCGCAACTCGAGAAAATCC
The DNA here is from genome assembly GCF_032405125.1 of Capricornis sumatraensis. Taxonomy (NCBI): domain Eukaryota; kingdom Metazoa; phylum Chordata; class Mammalia; order Artiodactyla; family Bovidae; genus Capricornis; species Capricornis sumatraensis. The sequence goes on from NW_027184627.1 coordinate 1,288,780, forward strand.
AGGAATTTCTCCCTTCCAGGCGAGATGAGGCCTATTTCCGATGAGGCGTCTGGAGACTAATGACACCTAACCTCTGGAACTTCGAAAGGGTCTTTCACACCCTTGCTGCAACTCAAGAAGTTCACCGCCATACCCGTCTGCACTCGAGAGGAAGCACGATGGTCTCGCCCACATCCAGAGGAGCCCCGTTTCCCCCTCGTAGCTCGAGATGAGGGATCCTTTCACTGCTTTCAAAGCAAAGAATTCCCGGCGTTCCTGACGCATCTCAAGAGGAGGCACTCTCAACAGGAAAGGCGAGCGGAACTCAATGGTCGTACCACCATACAAAGAGTCCCCCAGATGTCTCAGTCCATTCCAGAGGAACCTCTTTGCCCTGCACTGGCTCATCTTTCACGCCGAGGATTGACTCACACCACGGTGGCACGTGGGACAGCCCTGTGGGAAAGCCTCGAGGGAAAGCCTCGAGGGAAAACCACAGATCCTTTGATTCACGCCACGGGAAGCGTGACATTGCTGCTACAGCCTGGAAGGAAAGCGCACGTGCATGCCCCCACTCGAGCCGAGGCCTGACTCCCCTGGGGAGACTCCAGAAGTACTCAAACATCCATGTCAGCCCCTGAGAGGAATCCTCGGTTCCGGCCCTGACTCCACACAAGGTTTTTGGCCCCGGTTTCGACGGGAGAGGAATCCCGAGAGGCCCCCTAGCAACTCGCATGGGGACTGGCCTCTCCTGAGGCCATCAGGGCGGGTCCCTGTGGTCCCCGTCGTAACTCGAGAACACCTGCCGCAACTCGAGAAAATCCAGGAATTTCTCCCTTCCAGGCGAGATGAGGCCTATTTCCGATCAGGCGTCTGGAGACTAATGACACCTAACCTCTGGAACTTCGAAAGGGTCTTTCACACCCTTGCTGCAATTCAAGAAGTTCACCGCCATACCCGTCTCCACTCGAGAGGAAGCACGATGGTCCCGCCCACATCCAGAGGAGCCCCGTTTCCCCCTCGTAACTCGAGATGAGGGATCCTTTCCCTGCTTTCAACGGGAAAGAATTCCCGGCGTTCCCGTCGCATCTCAAGAGGAGGCACTCTCAACAAGAAAGGCGAGAGGAACTGCATGGTCGTACCACCATTTCAAGAGTCCCCCAGATGTCTCAGTCCATTCCAGAGGAACCTCTTTGCCCTGCACTGGCTCATCTTTCACGCCGAGGATCGACTCACACCACGGTGGCACGTGGGACAGCCCTGTGGGAAAGCCTCGAGGGAAAGCCTCGAGGGAAAACCACAGATCCTTTGATCCACGCGACGGGAAGCGTGACATTGCTGCTACAGCCTGGAAGGAAAGCGCACGTGCATGCCCCCACTCGAGACGAGGCCTGACTCCCCTGGGGAGACTCCAGAAGTACCCAAAGATCCATGTCAGCCCCTGAGAGGAATCCTCGGTTCTGGCCCTGACTCCACACAAGGTTTTTGGCCCCGGTATCGACGGGATAGGAATCTCGAGAGGCCCCCTAGCAACTCGCATGGGGACTGGCCTCTCCTGAGGCCACCAGGGCGGGTCCCTGAGGTCCCCGTCGTAACTCGAGAACACCTGCCGCAACTCGAGAAAATCCAGGAAGTTCTCCCTTCCAGCGAGATGAGGCCTATTTCCGATGAGGCGTCTGGAGACTAATGACACCTAACCTCTGGAACTTCGAAAGGGTCTTTCACACCCTTGCTGCAACTCAAGAAGTTCACTGCCATACCCGTCTCCACTCGAGAGGAAGAACGATGGTCCCGCCCCCATCCAGAGGAGCCCCGTTTCCCCCTCGGAGATCGAGATGAGGGATCCTTTCCCTGCTTTCAACGGGAAAGAATTCCTGCGTTCCCGTCGCATCTCAAGAGGAGGCACTCTCAACAGGAAAGGCGAGAGGAACTCCATGGCCGTACCACCATTCCAAGAGTCCCCCAGATGTCTCATTCCATTCCAGAGGAACCTCTTTGCCCTGCACTGGCTCATCTTTCACGGAGAAGTCGACTCACACCACAGTGGCACGTGGGACAGCCCGGTGGGAAATCCTCGAGGGAAAACCACAGATCCTTTGATCCACGCCACGGGAAGCGTGACATTGCTGCTACAGCCTGGAAGGAAAGCGCACGTGCATGCCCCCACTCGAGCCGAGGCCTGACTCCCCTGGGGAGACTCCAGAAGTACCCAAACATCCATGTCAGCCCCTGAGAGGAATCCTCGGTTCCGGCCCTGACTCCACACAAGGTTTTTGGCGCCGGTATCGACGGTAGAGGAATCCCGAGAGGCCCCCTAGCAACTCGCATGGGGACTGGCCTCTCCTGAGGCCATCAGGGCGGGTCCCTGTGGTTCCCGTCGTAACTCGAGAACACCTGCCGCAACTCGAGAAAATCCAGGAATTTCTCCCTTCCAGGCGAGATGAGGCCTATTTCCGATGAGGCGTCTGGAGACTAATGACACCTAACCTCTGGAAATTCGAAAGGGTCTTTCACACCCTTGCTGCAACTCAAGAAGTTCACCGCCTTACCCGTCTCCACTCGAGAGGAAGCACGATGGTCCCGCCCACATCCAGAGGAGCCCCGTTTCCCCCTCCTAGCTCGAGATGAGGGATCCTTTCCCTGCTTTCAACGGGAAAGAATTCCCGGCGTTCCCGTCGCATCTCAAGAGGAGGCACTCTCAACAAGAAAGGCGTGAGGAACTGCATGGTCGTACCACCATTTCAAGAGTCCCCCAGATGTCTCAGTCCATTCCAGAGGAACCTCTTTGCCCTGCACTGGCTCATCTTTCACGCCGAGGATCGACTCACACCACGGTGGCACGTGGGACAGCCCTGTGGGAAAGCCTCGAGGGAAAGCCTCGAGGGAAAACCACAGATCGTTTGATTCACGCCACGGGAAGCGTGACATTGCTGCTACAGCCTTGAAGGAAAGCGCACGTGCATGCCCCCACTCGAGACGAGGCCTGACTCCCCTGGGGAGACTCCAGAAGTACCCAAAGATCCATGTCAGCCACTGAGAGGAATCCTCGGTTCCGGCCCTGACTCCACACAAGGTTTTTGGCCCCAGTATCGACGGGAGAGGAATCCTGAGAGGCCCCCTAGCAACTCGCATGGGGACTGGCCTCTCCTGAGGCCACCAGGGCGGGTCCCTGAGGTCCCCGTCGTAACTCGAGAACACCTGCCGCAACTCGAGAAAATCCAGGAAGTTCTCCCTTCCAGGCGAGATGAGGCCTATTTCCGATGAGGCGTCTGGAGACTAATGACACCTAAACTCTGGAACTTCGAAAGGGTCTTTCACACCCTTGCTGCAAATCAAGAAGTTCACCGCCATACCCGTCTCCACTCTAGAGGAAGCACGATGGTCCCGCCCACATCCAGAGGAGCCCCGTTTCCCCCTCCTAGCTCGAGATGAGCGATCCTTTCCCTGCTTTCAACGGGAAAGAATTCCCGGCGTTCCCGTCGCATCTCAAGAGGAGGCACTCTCAACAGGAAAGGCGAGAGGAACTCCATGTTCGTACCACCATTCCAAGAGTCCCCCAGATGTCTCAGTCCATTCCAGAGGAACCTCTTTGCCCTGCACGGGCTCATCTTTAACGCCGAGGATCGACTCACACCACGGTGGCACGTGGGACAGCCCTGTGGGAAAGCCTCGAGGGAAAGCCTCGAGGGAAAACCACAGATCCTTTGATCCACGCGATGGGAAGCGTGACATTGCTGCTACAGCCTGGAAGGAAAGTGCACGTGCATGCCCCCACTCGAGATGAGGCCTTTCTCCCCTGGCGAGACTCCAGAAGTACCCAAAGATCCATATCAGCCCGTGAGAGGAATCCTCGGTTCCGGCCCAGACTCCACACAAGGTTTTTGGCCCGGGTATCGACGGGAGAGGAATCCCGAGAGGCCCCCTAGCAACTCGCATGGGGACTGGCCTCTCCTGAGGCCACCAGAGCGGGTCCCTGAGGTCGCCGTCGTAACTCGAGAACACCTGCCGCAACTCGAGAAAATCCAGGAAGTTCTCCCTTCCAGCGAGATGAGGCCTATTTCCGATGAGGCGTCTGGAGACTAATGACACCTAACCTCTGGAACTTCGAAAGGGTCTTTCACACCCTTGCTGCAACTCAAGAAGTTCACCGCCATACCCATCTCCACTCGAGAGGAAGAACGATGGTCCCGCCCCCATCCAGAGGAGCCCCGTTTCCCCCTCGGAGATCGAGATGATGGATCCTTTCCCTGCTTTCAACGGGAAAGAATTCCTGCGTTCCGGTCGCATCTCAAGAGGAGGCACTCTCAACAGGAAAGGCGAGAGGAACTCCATGGCCGTACCACCATTCCAAGAGTCCCCCAGATGTCTTTTTCCATTCCAGAGGAACCTCTTTGCCCTGCACTGGCTCATCTTTCACGGAGAAGTCCACTCACACCACAGTGGCACGTGGGACAGCCCTGTGGGAAAGCCTCGAGGGAAAACCACAGATCCTTTGATCCACGCCACGGGAAGCGTGACATTGCTGCTACAGCCTGGAAGGAAAGCACACGTGCATGCCCCCACTCGAGACGAGGCCTGACTCCCCTGGGGAGACTCCAGAAATACCCAAAGATCCATGTCAGCCCCTGAGAGGAATCCTCGGTTCCGGCCCTGACTCCACACAAGGTTTTTGGCCCCGGTATCGACGGGAGAGGAATCCCGAGAGGCCCCCTAGCAACTCGCATGGGGACTGGCCTTTACTGAGGACACCAGGGCGGGTCCCTGAGGTCCCCGTCATAACTCGAGAACACCTGCCACAACTCGAGAAATTCCAGGAAGTTCTCCCTTCTAGGCGAGATGAGGCCTATTTCCGATGATGCGTCTGGAGACGAATGACACCTAACCTCTGGAACTTCGAAAGGGTCTTTCACACCCTTGCTGCAACTCAAGAAGTTCACCGCCATACCCGTCTCCACTCTAGAGGAAGCACGATGGTCCCGCCCACATCCAGAGGAGCCCCGTTTCCCCCTCCTAGCTCGAAATGAGCGATCCTTTCCCTGCTTTCAACGGGAAAGAATTCCCGGCGTTCCCGTCGCATCTCAAGCGGAGGCACTCTCAACAGGAAAGGCGAGAGGAACTCCATGGTCGTACCACCATTCCAACAGTCCCCCAGATGTCTCAGTCCATTCCAGAGGAACCTCTTTGCCCTGCACTGGCTCATCTTTCACGCCGAGGATCGACTCACACCACGGTGGCACGTGGGACAGCCCTGTGGGAAAGCCTCGAGGGAAAGCCTCGAGGGAAAACCACAGATCCTTTGATCCACGCCATGGGAAGCGTGACATTGCTGCTACAGGCTGGAAGGAAAGTGCACGTGCATGCCCCGACTCGAGACGAGGCCTGACTCCCCTGGGGAGACTCCAGAAGTACCCAAAGATCCATGTCAGCCCCTGAGAGGAATCCTCGGTTCCGGCCCTGACTCCACACAAGGTTTTTGCCCCGGTATCGACGGGAGAGGAATCCCGAGAGGCCCCCTAGCAACTCGCATGGGGACTGGCCTCTCCTGAGGCCACCAGGGCGGGTCCCTGAGGTCCCCGTCGTAACTCGAGAACACCTGCCACAACTCGAGAAATTCCAGGAAGTTCCCCCTTCCAGGCGAGATGAGGCGTATTTCCGATGAGGCGTCTGGAGACTAATGACACCTAACCTCTGGAACTTAGAAAGGGTCTTTCACACCCTTGCTGCAACTCAAGAAGTTCACCGCCACACCCGTCTCCACTCGAGAGGAAGCACGATGGTCCCGCCCACATCCAGAGGAGCCCCGTTTCCCCCTCGTAGCTCGAGATGAGGGATCCTTTCCCTGCTTTCAACGGGAAAGAATTCCTGGCGTTCCCGTCGCATCTCAAGAGGAGGCACTCTCAACAGGAAAGACGAGGGGAACTCCATGGTCGTACCACCATTCCAAGAGTCCCCCAGATGTCTCAGTCCATTCCAGAGGAACCTCTTTGCCCTGCACTGGCTCATCTTTCACGCCGAGGATCGACTCACACCACGGTGGCACGTGGGACAGCCCTGTGGGAAAGCCTCGAGGGAAAGCCTCGAGGGAAAACCACAGATCCTTTGATCCACGCCACGGGAAGCGTGACATTGCTGCTACAGCCTGGAAGGAAAGCTCACGTGCATGCCCCCACTCGAGACGAGGCCATACTCCCATGGGGAGACTCCAGAAGTACCCAAAGATCCATGTCAGCCCCTGAGAGGAATCCTCCGTTCCGGCCGTGACTCCACACAAGGTTTTTGGCCCCGGTATCGACGGGAGAGGAATCCCGAGAGGCCCCCTAGCAACTCGCATGGGGACTGGCCTCTCCTGAGGCCACCAGGGCGGGTCCCTGAGGTCCCCGTCGTAATTCGAGAACACCTGCCGCAACTCGAGAAAATCCAGGAAGTTCTCCCTTCCAGGCGAGATGAGGCCTATTTCCGATGAGGCGTCTGGAGACTAATGACACCTAACCTCTGGAACTTCGAAAGGGTCTTTCACACCCTTGCTGCAACTCAAGAAGTTCACCGCCATACCCGTCTCCACTCTAGAGGAAGCACGATGGTCCCGCCCACATCCAGAGGAGCCCCGTTTCCCCCTCCTAGCTCGAGATGAGCGATCCTTTCCCTGCTTTCAACGAGAAAGAATTCCCGGCGTTCCCGTCGCATCTCAAGAGGAGGCACTCTCAACAGGAAAGGCGAGAGGAACTCCATGGTCGTACCACCATTCCAAGAGTCCCCCAGATGTCTCAGTCCATTCCAGAGGAACCTCTTTGCCCTGCACTGGCTCATCTTTCACGCCGAGGATCGACTCACACCACGGTGGCACGTGGGACAGCCCTGTGGGAAAGCCTCGAGGGAAAACCACAGATCCTTTGATCCACGCGATGGGAAGCGTGACATTGCTGCTACAGCCTGGAAGGAAAGCGCAAGTGCATGCACCCACTCGAGATAAGGCCTGTCTCCCCTGGCGAGACTCCAGAAGTACCCAAAGATCCATATCAGCCCGTGAGAGGAATCCTCGGTTCCGGCCCTGACTCCACACAAGGTTTTTGGCCCGGGTATCGACGGGAGAGGAATCCCGAGAGGCCCCCTAGCAACTCGCATGGGGACTGGCCTCTCCTGAGGCCACCAGGGCGGGTCCCTGAGGTCCCCGTCGTAACTCGAGAACACCTGCAGCAACTCGAGAAAATCCAGGAAGTTCTCCCTTCCAGGCGAGATGAGGCCTATTTCCGATGAGGCGTCAGGAGACTAATGACACCTAACCTCTGGAACTTCGAAAGGGTCTTTCACACCCTTGCTGCCACTCAACAAGTTCACCGCCATACCTGTCTCCACTCGAGAGGAAGCACGATCGTCCCGCCCACATCCAGAGGATCCCCCTTTCCCCCTCGTAGCTCGAGATGAGGAATCCTTTCCCTGCTTTCAATGGGAAAGAATTCCCGGCGTTCCCGTCGCATCTCAAGAGGAGGCACTCTCAACAGGAAAGGCGAGAGGAACTCCATGGTCGTACCACCATTCCAAGAGTCCGCCAGATGTCTCAGTCCATTCCAGAGGAACCTCTTTGCCCTGCACTGGCTCATCTTTCACGCCGAGGATCGACTCACACCACGGTGGCACGTGGGACAGCCCTGTGGGAAAGCCTCGAGGGAAAGCTTCGAGGGAAAACCATAGATCTTTTGATCCACGCCACGGGAAGCGTGACATTGCTGCTACAGCCTGGAAGGAAAGTGCACGTGCATGCACCGACTCGAGACGAGGCCTGACTCCCCTGGGGAGACTCCAGAAGTACCCAAAGATCCATGTCAGCCCCTGAGAGGAATCCTCGGTTCCGGCCCTGACTCCACACAAGGTTTTTGCCCCGGTATCGACGGGAGAGGAATCCCGAGAGGCGACCTAGCAACTCGCATGGGGACTGGCCTCTCCTGAGGCCACCAGGGCTGGTCCCTGAGGTCCCCGTCGTAACTCGAGAACACCTGCCACAACTCGAGAAATTCCAGGAAGTTCCCCCTTCCAGGCGAGATGAGGCCTATTTCCGATGAGGCGTCTGGAGACTAATGACACCTAACCTCTGGAACTTCGAAAGGGTCTTTCACACCCTTGCTGCAACTCAAGAAGTTCACCGCCACACCCGTCTCCACTCGAGAGGAAGCACGATGGTCCCGCCCACATCCAGAGGAGCCCCGTTTCCCCCTCGTAGCTCGAGATGAGGGATCCTTTCCCTGCTTTCAACGGGAAAGAATATCTGGCGTTCCCGTCGCATCTCAAGAGGAGGCACTCTCAACAGGAAAGGCGACGGGAACTCCATGGTCGTACCACAATTCCAAGAGTCCCCCAGATGTCTCAGTCCATTCCAGAGGAACCTCTTTGCCCTGCACTGGCTCATCTTTCACGCCGAGGATCGACTCACACCACGGTGGCACGTGGGACAGCCCTGTGGGAAAGCCTCGAGGGAAAGCCTCGAGGGAAAACCACAGATCCTTTGATCCACGCCACGGGAAGCGTGACATTGCTGCTACAGCCTGGAAGGAAAGCGCACGTGCATGCCCCCACTCGAGACGAGGCCATACTCCCATGGGGAGACTCCAGAAGTACCCAAAGATCCATGTCAGCCCCTGAGAGGAATCCTCCGTTCCGGCCGTGACTCCACACAAGGTTTTTGGCCCCGGTATCGACGGGAGAGGAATCCCGAGAGGCCCCCTAGCAACTCGCATGGGGACTGGCCTCTCCTGAGGCCACCAGGGCGGGTCCCTGAGGTCCCCGTCGTAACTCGAGAACACCTGCCGCAACTCGAGAAAATCCAGGAAGTTCTCCCTTGCAGGCGAGATGAGGCCTATTTCCGATGAGGCGTCTGGAGACTAATGACACCTAACCTCTGGAACTTCGAAAGGGTCTTTCACACCCTTGCTGCAACTCAAGAAGTTCACCGCCATACCCGTCTCCACTCTAGAGGAAGCACGATGGTCCCGCCCACATCCAGAGGAGCCCCGTTTCCCCCTCCTAGCTCGAGATGAGCGATCCTTTCCCTGCTTTCAACGGGAAAGAATTCCCGGCGTTCCCGTCGCATCTCAAGAGGAGGCACTCTCAACAGGAAAGGCGAGAGGAACTCCATGGTCTTACCACCATTCCAAGAGTCCCCCAGATGTCTCAGTCCATTCCAGAGGAACCTCTTTGCCCTGCACTGGCTCATCTTTCACGCCGAGGATCGACTCACACCACGGTGGCACGTGGGACAGCCCAGTGGGAAAGCCTCGAGGGAAAGCCTCGAGGGAAAACCACAGATCCTTTGATCCACGCCACGGGAAGCGTGACATTGCTGCTACAGCCTGGAAGGAAAGCGCACGTGCATGCCCCCACTCGAGCCGAGGCCTGACTCCCCTGGGGAGACTCCAGAAGTACCCAAACATCCATGTCAGCCCCTGAGAAGAATCCTCGGTTCCGGCCCTGACTCCACACAAGGTTTTTGGCCCCGGTATCGACGGGAGAGGAATCCCGAGAGGCCCCCTAGCAACTCGCATGGGGACTGGCCTCTCCTGAGGCCATCAGGGCGGGTCCCTGTGGTCCCCGTCGTAACTCGAGAACACCTGCCGCAACTCGAGAAAATCCAGGAATTTCTCCCTTCCAGGCGAGATGAGGCCTATTTCCGATCAGGCGTCTGGAGACTAATGACACCTAACCTCTGGAACTTCGAAAGGGTCTTTCACACCCTTGCTGCAACTCAAGAAGTTCACCGCCATACCCGTCTCCACTCGAGAGGAAGCACGATGGTCCCGCCCACATCCAGAGGAGCCCCGTTTCCCCCTCGTAGCTCGAGATGAGGGATCCTTTCCCTGCTTTCAACGGGAAAGAATTCCCGGCGTTCCCGTCGCATCTCAAGAGGAGGCACTCTCAACAAGAAAGGCGAGAGGAACTGCATGGTCGTACCACCATTTCAAGAGTCCCCCAGATGTCTCAGTCCATTCCAGAGGAACCTCTTTGCCCTGCACTGGCTCATCTTTCACGCCGAGGATCGACTCACACCACGGTTGCACGTGGGACAGCCCTGTGGGAAAGCCTCGAGGGAAAACCACAGATCCTTTGATCCACGCGATGTGAAGCGTGACATTGCTGCTACAGCCTGGAAGGAAAGCGCACGTGCATGCCCCCACTCGAGATGAGGCCTGTCTCCCCTGGCGAGACTCCAGAAGTACCCAAAGATCCATATCATCCACTGAAAGGAATCCTCGGTTCCGGCCCTAAATCCACACAAGGTTTTTGGCCCCTGTATCGATGGGAGAGGAATACCGAGAGGCCCCCTAGCAACTCGCATGGGGACTGGCCTCTTCTGAGGCCACCAGGGCGGGTCCCTGAGGTCCCCGTCGTAACTCGAGAACACCTGCCGCAACTCGAGAAAATCCAGGAAGTGCTCCCTTCCAGGCGAGATGAGGCCTATTTCCGATCAGGCGTCTGGAGACTAATGACACCTAAACTCTGGAACTTCGAAAGGGTCTTTCACACCCTTGCTGCAACTCAAGAAGTTCACCGCCATACCCGTCTCCACTCGAGAGGAAGCACGATAGTCCCGCCCACATCCAGAGGAGCCCCGTTTCCCCTCGTAACTCGAGATGAGGGATCCTTTCCCTGCTTTCAACGGGAAAGAATTCCCGGCGTTCCCGTCGCATCTCAAGAGGAGACACTCTCAACAGGAAAGGCGAGAGGAACTCCATGGTCGTACCACCATTCCAAGAGTCCCCCAGATGTCTCAGTCCATTCCAGAGGAACCTCTTTGCCCTACACTGGCTCATCTTTCACGCCGAGGATCGACTCACACCACGGTGGCACGTGGGACAGCCCTGTGGGAAAGCCTCGAGGGAAAGCCTCGAGGGAAAACCACAGATCCTTTGATCCACGCGACGGGAAGCGTGACATTGCTGCTACAGCCTGGAAGGAAAGCGCACGTGCATGCCCCGACTCGAGACAAGGCCTGACTCCCCTGGGGAGACTCCAGAAGTACCCAAAGATCCATGTCAGCCCCTGAGAGAAATCCTCGGTTCCGGCCTTGACACCACACAAGGTTTTTGGCCCCAGTATCGACGGGAGAGGAATCCCGAGAGGGCCCCTAGCAACTCGCATGGGGACTGGCCTCTCCTGAGGCCACCAGGGCGGGTCCCTGAGGTCCCCGTCGTAACTCGAGAACACCTGCCGCAACTCGAGAAAATCCAGGAAGTTCTCCCTTCCAGGCGAGATGAGGCCTATTTCCGATGAGGCGTCTGGAGACTAATGACACCTAACCTCTGGAACTTCGAAAGGGTCTTTCACACCCTTGCTGCAACTCAAGAAGTTCACCGCCATACCCGTCTCCACTCGAGAGGAAGCACGATCGTCCCGCCCACATCCAGAGGATCCCCCTTTCCCCCTCGTAGCTCGAGATGAGGAATCCTTTCCCTGCTTTCAATGGGAAAGAATTCCCGGCGTTCCCGTCGCATCTCAAGCGGAGGCACTCTCAACAGGAAAGGCGAGAGGAACTCCATGGTCGTACCACCATTCCAAGAGTCCCCCAGATGTCTCAGTCCATTCCAGAGGAACCTCTGTGCCCTGCACTGGCTCATCTTTCACGCCGAGGATCGACTCACACCACGGTGGCACGTGGGACAGCCCTGTGTGAAAGCCTCGAGGGAAAGCCTCGAGGGAAAGCCTCGAGGGAAAACCACAGATCCTTTGATCCACGCCACGGGAAGCGTGACATTGCTGCTACAGCCTGGAAGGAAAGTACACCTGCATGCCCCGACACGAGACGAGGCCTGACTCCCCTGGGGAGACTCCAGAAGTACCCAAAGATCCATGTCAGCCCCTGAGAGGAATCCTCGGTTCCGGCCCTGACTACACACAAGGTTTTTGGCCCCGGTATCGACGGGAGAGGAATCCCGAGAGGCCCCCTAGCAACTCGCATGGGGACTGGCCTCTCCTGAGGCCACCAGGGCGGGTCCCTGACGTCCCCGTCGTAACTCGAGAACACCTGCCGCAACTCGAGAAAATCCAGGAAGTTCTCCCTTCCAGGCGAGATGAGGCCTATTTCCGATCAGGCGTCTGGAGACTAATGACACCTAACCTCTGGAACTTCGAAAGGGTCTTTCACACCCTTGCTGCAACTCAAGAAGTTCACCGCCATACCCGTCTCCACTCCAGAGGAAGCACGATGGTCCCGCCCACATCCAGAGGAGACCCGTTTCCCCCTCGTAGCTCGAGATGAGCGATCCTTTCCCTGCTTTCAACAGGAAAGAATTCCCGGCGTTCCCGTCGCTTCTCAAGAGGAGGCACTCTCAACAGAAAAGGCGAGAGGAACTCCATGGTCGTACCACCATTCCAAGAGTCCCCCAGATGTCTCAGTCCATTCCAGAGGAACCTCTTTGCCCTGCACTGGCTCATCTTTCACGCCGAGGATCGACTCACACCACGGTGGCACGTGGGACAGCCCAGTGGGAAAGCCTCGAGGGAAAGCCTCGAGGGAAAACCACAGATCTTTTCATCCACGCCACGGGAAGCGTGACATTGCTGCTACAGCCTGGAAGGAAAGCGCACGTGCATGCCCCCACTCGAGCCGAGGCCTGACTCCCCTGGGGAGACTCCAGAAGTACCCAAAGATCCATGTCAGCCCATGAGAGGAATCCTCGTTTCCGGCTCTGACTCCACACAAGGATTTTGGCCCCGGTATCGACGGGAGAGGAATCCCGAGAGGCCCCCTAGCAACTCGCCTGGGGACTGGCCTCTCCTGAGGCCACCAGGGCGGGTCCCTGATGTCCCCGTCGTAACTCGAGAACACCTGCCGCAACTCGAGAAAATCCAGGAAGTTCTCCCTTCCAGGCGAGATGAGTCCTATTTCCGATGAGGCGTCTGGAGACTAATGACACCTAAACTCTGGAACTTCGAAAGGGTCTTTCACACCCTTGCTGCAACTCAAGAAGTTCACCGCCATACCCGTCTCCACTCGAGAGGAAGCACGATCGTCCCGCCCACATCCAGAGGAGCCCCCTTTCCCCCTCCTAGCTCGAAATGAGCGATCCTTTCCCTGCTTTCAACGGGAAAGAATTCCCGGCGTTCCCGTCGCATCTCAAGAGGAGGCACTCTCAACAGGAAAGGCGAGAGGAACTCCATGGTCTTACCACCATTCCAAGAGTCCCCCAGATGTCTCAGTCCATTCCAGAGGAACCTCTTTGCCCTGCACTGGCTCATCTTTCACGCCGAGGATCGACTCACACCACGGTGGCACGTGGGACAGCCCTGTGGGAAAGCCTCGAGGGAAAGCCTCGAGGGAAAACCACAGATCCTTTGATCCACGTGACGGGAAGCGTGACATTGCTGCTACAGCCTGGAAGGAAAGCGCACGTGCATGCCCCCACTCGAGCCGAGGCCTGACTCCCCTGGGGAGACTCCAGAAGTACCCAAACATCCATGTCAGCCCCTGAGAAGAATCCTCGGTTCCGGCCCTGACTCCACACAAGGTTTTTGGCCCCGGTATCGACGGGAGAGGAATCCCGAGAGGCCCCCTAGCAACTCGCATGGGGACTGGCCTCTCCTGAGGCCATCAGGGCGGGTCCCTGTGGTCCCCGTCGTAACTCGAGAACACCTGCCGCAACTCGAGAAAATCCAGGAATTTCTCCCTTCCAGGCGAGATGAGGCCTATTTCCGATGAGGCGTCTGGAGACTAATGACACCTAACCTCTGGAACTTCGAAAGGGTCTTTCACACCCTTGCTGCAACTCAAGAAGTTCACCGCCATACCCGTCTCCACTCCAGAGGAAGCACGATGGTCCCGCCCACATCCAGAGGAGCCCCGTTTCCCCCTCGTAGCTCGAGATGAGGGATCCTTTCCCTGCTTTCAACGGGAAAGAATTCCCGGCGTTCCCGTCGCATCTCAAGAGGAGGCACTCTCAACAAGAAAGGCGAGAGGAACTGCATGGTCGTACCACCATTTCAAGAGTCCCCCAGATGTCTCAGTCCATTCCAGAGGAACCTCTTTGCCCTGCACTGGCTCATCTTTCACGCCGAGGATCGACTCACACCACGGTTGCACGTGGGACAGCCCTGTGGGAAAGCCTCGAGGGAAAACCACAGATCCTTTGATCCACGCGATGTGAAGCGTGACATTGCTGCTACAGCCTGGAAGGAAAGCGCACGTGCATGCCCCCACTCGAGATGAGGCCTGTCTCCCCTGGCGAGACTCCAGAAGTACCCAAAGATCCATATCAGCCACTGAAAGGAATCCTCGGTTCCGGCCCTAAATCCACACAAGGTTTTTGGCCCCGGTATCGATGGGAGAGGAATACCGAGAGGCCCCCTAGCAACTCGCATGGGGACTGGCCTCTTCTGAGGCCACCAGGGCGGGTCCCTGAGGTCCCCGTCGTAACTCGAGAACACCTGCCGCAACTCGAGAAAATCCAGGAAGTGCTCCCTTCCAGGCGAGATGAGGCCTATTTCCGATGAGGCGTCTGGAGACTAATGACACCTAAACTCTGGAACTTCGAAAGGGTCTTTCACACCCTTGCTGCAACTCAAGAAGTTCACCGCCATACCCGTCTCCACTCGAGAGGAAGCACGATAGTCCCGCCCACATCCAGAGGAGCCCCGTTTCCCCTCGTAACTCGAGATGAGGGATCCTTTCCCTGCTTTCAACGGGAAAGAATTCCCGGCGTTCCCGTCGCATCTCAAGAGGAGACACTCTCAACAGGAAAGGCGAGAGGAACTCCATGGTCGTACCACCAATCCAAGAGTCCCCCAGATGTCTCAGTCCATTCCAGAGGAACCTCTTTGCCCTACACTGGCTCATCTTTCACGCCGAGGATCGACTCACACCACGGTGGCACGTGGGACAGCCCTGTGGGAAAGCCTCGAGGGAAAGCCTCGAGGGAAAACCACAGATCCTTTGATCCACGCGACAGGAAGCGTGACATTGCTGCTACAGCCTGGAAGGAAAGCGCACGTGCATGCCCCGACTCGAGACAAGGCCTGACTCCCCTGGGGAGACTCCAGAAGTACCCAAAGATCCATGTCAGCCCCTGAGAGAAATCCTCGGTTCCGGCCTTGACACCACACAAGGTTTTTGGCCCCAGTATCGACGGGAGAGGAATCCCGAGAGGGCCCCTAGCAACTCGCATGGGGACTGGCCTCTCCTGAGGCCACCAGGGCGGGTCCCTGAGGTCCCCGTCGTAACTCGAGAACACCTGCCGCAACTCGAGAAAATCCAGGAAGTTCTCCCTTCCAGGCGAGATGAGGCCTATTTCCGATGAGGCGTCTGGAGACTAATGACACCTAACCTCTGGAACTTCGAAAGGGTCTTTCACACCCTTGCTGCAACTCAAGAAGTTCACAGCCATACCCGTCTCCACTCGAGAGGAAGCACGATCGTCCCGCCCACATCCAGAGGATCCCCCTTTCCCCCTCGTAGCTCGAGATGAGGAATCCTTTCCCTGCTTTCAATGGGAAAGAATTCCCGGCGTTCCCGTCGCATCTCAAGCGGAGGCACTCTCAACAGGAAAGGCGAGAGGAACTCCATGGTCTTACCACCATTCCAAGAGTCCCCCAGATGTCTCAGTTCATTCCAGAGGAACCTCTGTGCCCTGCACTGGCTCATCTTTCACGCCGAGGATCGACTCACACCACGGTGGCACGTGGGACAGCCCTGTGTGAAAGCCTCGAGGGAAAGCCTCGAGGGAAAGCCTCGAGGGAAAACCACAGATCCTTTGATCCACGCCACGGGAAGCGTGACATTGCTGCTACAGCCTGGAAGGAAAGTGCACCTGCATGCCCCGACACGAGACGAGGCCTGACTCCCCTGGGGAGACTCCAGAAGTACCCAAAGATCCATGTCAGCCCCTGAGAGGAATCCTCGGTTCCGGCCCTGACTACACACAAGGTTTTTGGCCCCGGTATCGACGGGAGAGGAATCCCGAGAGGCCCCCTAGCAACTCGCATGGGGACTGGCCTCTCCTGAGGCCACCAGGGCGGGTCCCTGAGGTCCCCGTCGTAACTCGAGAACACCTGCCGCAACTCGAGAAAATCCAGGAAGTTCTCCCTTCCAGGCGAGATGAGGCCTATTTCCGATCAGGCGTCTGGAGACTAATGACACCTAAACTCTGGAACTTCGAAAGGGTCTTTCACACCCTTGCTGCAACTCAAGAAGTTCACCGCCATACCCGTCTCCACTCCAGAGGAAGCACGATGGTCCCGCCCACATCCAGAGGAGCCCCGTTTCCCCCTCGTAGCTCGAGATGAGCGATCCTTTCCCTGCTTTCAACAGGAAAGAATTCCCGGCGTTCCCGTCGCTTCTCAAGAGGAGGCACTCTCAACAGAAAAGGCGAGAGGAACTCCATGGTCGTACCACCATTCCAAGAGTCCCCCAGATGTCTCAGTCCATTCCAGAGGAACCTCTTTTCCCTGCACTGGCTCATCTTTCACGCCGAGGATCGACTCACACCACGGTGGCACGTGGGACAGCCCAGTGGGAAAGCCTCGAGGGAAAGCCTCGAGGGAAAACCACAGATCTTTTCATCCACGCCACGGGAAGCGTGACATTGCTGCTACAGCCTGGAAGGAAAGCGCACGTGCATGCCCCCACTCGAGCCGAGGCCTGACTCCCCTGGGGAGACTCCAGAAGTACCCAAAGATCCATGTCAGCCCCTGAGAGGAATCCTCGTTTCCGGACCTGACTCCACACAAGGATTTTGGCCCCGGTATCGACGGGAGAGGAATCCCGAGAGGCCCCCTAGCAACTCGCCTGGGGACTGGCCTCTCCTGAGGCCACCAGGGCGGGTCCCTGATGTCCCCGTCGTAACTCGAGAACACCTTCCGCAACTCGAGAAAATCCAGGAAGTTCTCCCTTCCAGGCGAGATGAGGCCTATTTCCGATGAGGCGTCTGGAGACTAATGACACCTAAACTCTGGAACTTCGAAAGGGTCTTTCACACCCTTGCTGCAACTCAAGAAGTTCACCGCCATACCCGTCTCCACTCGAGAGGAAGCACGATGGTCCCGCCCACATCCAGAGGAGCCCCGTTTCCCCCTCCTAGCTCGAGATGAGCGATCCTTTCCATGCTTTCAACGGGAAAGAATTCCCGGCGTTCCCGTCGCATCTCAAGAGGAGGCACTCTCAACAGGAAAGGCGAGAGGAACTCCATGGTCGTACCACCATTCCAAGAGTCCCCCAGATGTCTCAGTCCATTCCAGAGGAACCTCTTTGCCCTGCACTGGCTCATCTTTCACGCCGAGGATCGACTCACACCACGGTGGCACGTGGGACAGCCCTGTGGGAAAGCCTCGAGGGAAAGCCTCGAGGGAAAACCACAGATCCTTTGATCCCCGCCACGGGAAGCGTGACATTGCTGCTACAGCCTGGAAGGAAAGTGCACGTGCATGCCCCGACTCGAGACGAGGCCTGACTCCCCTGGGGAGACTCCAGAAGTACCCAAAGATCCATGTCAGCCCCTGAGAGGAATCCTCGTTTCCGGCCCTGACTCCACACAAGGTTTTTGCCCCGGTATCGACGGGAGAGGAATCCCGAGAGGCCCCCTAGCAACTCGCATGGGGTCTGGCCTCTCCTGAGGCCACCAGGGCGGGTCCCTGAGGTCCCCGTCGTAACTCGAGAACACCTGCCACAACTCGAGAAATTCCAGGAAGTTCCCCCTTCCAGGCGAGATGAGGCCTATTTCCGATGAGGCGTCTGGAGACTAATGACACCTAACCTCTGGAACTTCGAAAGGGTCTTTCACACCCTTGCTGCAACTCAAGAAGTTCACCGCCACACCCGTCTCCACTCGAGAGGAAGCACGATGGTCCCGCCCACATCCAGAGGAGCCCCGTTTCCCCCTCGTAGCTCGAGATGAGGGATCCTTTCCCTGCTTTCAACGGGAAAGAATTCCTGGCGTTCCCGTCGCATCTCAAGAGGAGGCACTCTCAACAGGAAAGGCGAGGGGAACTCCATGGTCGTACCACCATACCAAGAGTCCCCCAGATGTCTCAGTCCATTCCAGAGGAACCTCTTTGCCCTGCACTGGCTCATCTTTCACGCCGAGGATCGACTCACACCACGGTGGCACGTGGGACAGCCCTGTGGGAAAGCCTCGAGGGAAAGCCTCGAGGGAAAACCACAGATCCTTTGATCCACGCCACGGGAAGCGTGACATTGCTGCTACAGCCTGGAAGGAAAGCGCACGTGCATGCCCCCACTCGAGACGAGGCCATACTCCCATGGGGAGACTCCAGAAGTACCCAAAGATCCATGTCAGCCCCTGAGAGGAATCCTCGGTTCCGGCCGTGACTCCACACAAGGTTTTTGGCCCCGGTATCGACGGGAGAGGAATCCCGAGAGGCCCCCTAGCAACTCGCATGGGGACTGGCCTCTCCTGAGGCCACCAGGGCGGGTCCCTGAGGTCCCCGTCGTAACTCGAGAACACCTGCCGCAACTCGAGAAAATCCAGGAAGTTCTCCCTTCCAGGCGAGATGAGGCCTATTTCCGATGAGGCGTCTGGAGACTAATGACACCTAACCTCTGGAACTTCGAAAGGGTCTTTCACACCCTTGCTGCAACTCAAGAAGTTCACCGCCATACCCGTCTCCACTCTAGAGGAAGCACGATGGTCCCGCCCACATCCAGAGGAGCCCCGTTTCCCCTCGTAGCTCCAGATGAGCGATCCTTTCCCTGCTTTCAACGGGAAAGAATTCCAGGCGTTCCCGTCGCTTCTCAAGAGGAGGCACTCTCAACAGAAAAGGCGAGAGGAACTCCATGGTCGTACCACCATTCCAAGAGTCCCCCAGATGTCTCAGTCCATTCCAGAGGAACCTCTTTGCCCTGCACTGGCTCATCTTTCACGCCGAGGATCGACTCACACCACGGTGGCACGTGGGACAGCCCTGTGGGAAAGACTCGAGGGAAAGCCTCGAGGGAAAACCACAGATCCTTTGATCCACGCGATGGGAAGCGTGACATTGCTGCTACAGCCTGGAAGGAAAGCGCACGTGCATGGCCCCACTCGAGCCGAGGCCTGACTCCCCTGGGGAGACTCCAGAAGTACCCAAAGATCCATGTCAGCCCCTGAGAGGAATCCTCGTTTCCGGCCCTGACTCCACACAAGGATTTTGGCCCCGGTATCGACGGGAGAGGAATCCCGAGAGGCCCCCTAGTTACTCGCCTGGGGACTGGCCTCTCCTGAGGCCACCAGGGCGGGTCCCTGATGTCCCCGTCGTAACTCGAGAACACCTGCCGCAACTCGAGAAAATCCAGGAATTTCTCCCTTCCAGGCGAGATGAGGCCTATTTCCGATCAGGCGTCTGGAGACTAATGACACCTAACCTCTGGAACTTCGAAAGGGTCTTTCACACCCTTGCTGCAACTCAAGAAGTTCACCGCCATACTCGTCTCCACTCGAGAGGAAGCACGATGGTCCCGCCCACATCCAGAGGAGCCCCGTTTCCCCCTCGTAGCTCGAGATGAGGGATCCTTTCCCTGCTTTCAACGGGAAAGAATTCCCGGCGTTCCCGTCGCATCTCAAGAGGAGGCACTCTCAACAAGAAAGGCGAGAGGAACTGCATGGTCGTACCACCATTTCAAGAGTGCCCCAGATGTTTCAGTCCATTCCAGAGGAACCTCTTTGCCCTGCACTGGCTCATCTTTCACGCCGAGGATCGACTCACACCACGGGGGCACGTGGGACAGCCCTGTGGGAAAGCCTCGAGGGAAAACCACAGATCCTTTGATCCACGCGATGGGAAGCGTGACATTGCTGCTACAGCCTGGAAGGAAAGCGCACGTGCATGCCCCCACTCGAGATGAGGCCTGTCTCCCCTGGCGAGACTCCAGAAGTACCCAAAGATCCATGTCAGCCCCTGAGAGGAATCCTCGGTTCCGGCCGTGACTCCACACAAGGTTTTTGGCCCCGGTATCGACGGGAGAGGAATCCCGAGAGGCCCCCTAGCAACTCGCATGGGGACTGGCCTCTCCTGAGGCCACCAGGGCGGGTCCCTGAGGTCCCCGTCGTAACTCGAGAACACCTGCCGCAACTTGAGAAAATCCAGGAAGTTCTCCCTTCCAGGCGAGATGAGGCCTATTTCCGATGAGGCGTCTGGAGACTAATGACACCTAAACTCTGGAACTTCGAAAGGGTCTTTCACACCCTTGCTGCAACTCAAGAAGTTCACCGCCACACCCGTCTCCACTCGAGAGGAAGCACGATCGTCCCGCCCACATCAAGAGGAGCCCCCTTTCCCACTCCTAGCTCGAGATGAGCGATCCTTTCCCTGCTTTCAACGGAAAAGAATTCCCGGCGTTCCCGTCGCATCTCAAGAGGAGGCACTCTCAACAGGAAAGGCGAGAGGAACTCCATGGTCTTACCACTATTCCAAGAGTCCCCCAGATGTCTCAGTCCATTCCAGAGGAACCTCTTTGCCCTGCACTGGCTCATCTTTCACGCCGAGGATCGACTCACACCACGGTGGCACGTGGGACAGCCCAGTGGGAAAGCCTCGAGGGAAAGCCTCGAGGGAAAACCACAGATCCTTTGATCCACACCACGGGAAGTATGACATTGCTGCTACAGCCTGGAAGGAAAGCGCACGTGCATGCCCCCACTCAAGCCGAGGCATGACTCCCCTGGGGAGACTCCAGAAGTACCCAAACATCCATGTCAGCCCCTGAGAGGAATCCTCGGTTCCGGCCCTGACACCACACAAGGTTTTTGGCCCCGGTATCGACGGGAGAGGAATCCCGAGAGGCCCCCTAGCAACTCGCATGGGGACTGGCCTCTCCTGAGGCCATCAGGGCGGGTCCCTGTGGTCCCCGTCGTAACTCGAGAACACCTGCCGCAACTCGAGAAAATCCAGGAATTTCTCCCTTCCAGGCGAGATGAGGCCTATTTTCGATCAGGCGTCTGGAGACTAATGACACCTAACCTCTGGAACTTCGAAAGGGTCTTTCACACCCTTGCTGCAACTCAAGAAGTTCACCGCCATACTCGTCTCCACTCGAGAGGAAGCACGATGGTCCCGCCCACATCCAGAGGAGCCCCGTTTCCCCCTCGTAGCTCGAGATGAGGGATCCTTTCCCTGCTTTCAACGGGAAAGAATTCCCGGCGTTCCCGTCGCATCTCAAGAGGAGGCACTCTCAACAAGAAAGGCGAGAGGAACTGCATGGTCGTACCACCATTTCAAGAGGGCCCCAGATGTCTCAGTCCATTCCAGAGGAACCTCTTTGCCCTGCACTGGCTCATCTTTCACGCCGAGGATCGACTCACACCACGGTGGCACGTGGGACAGCCCTGTGGGAAAGCCTCGAGGGAAAGCCTCGAGGGAAAACCACAGATCCTTTGATCCACGCGACGGGAAGCGTGACATTGCTGCTACAGCCTGGAAGGAAAGCGCACGTGCATGCCCCGACTCGAGACAAGGCCTGACTCCCCTGGGGAGACTCCAGAAGTACCCAAAGATCCATGTCAGCCCCTGAGAGAAATCATCGGTTCCGGCCTTGACACCACACAAGGTTTTTGGCCCCAGTATCGACGGGAGAGGAATCCCGAGAGGGCCCCTAGCAACTCGCATGGGGACTGGCCTCTCCTGAGGCCACCAGGGCGGGTCCCTGAGGTCCCCGTCGTAACTCGAGAACACCTGCCGCAACTCGAGAAAATCCAGGAAGTTCTCCCTTCCAGGCGAGATGAGGCCTATTTCCGATCAGGCGTCTGGAGACTAATGACACCTAAACTCTGGAACTTCGAAAGGGTCTTTCACACCCTTGCTGCAACTCAAGAAGTTCACCGCCATACCCGTCTCCACTCGAGAGGAAGCACGATCGTCCCGCCCACATCCAGAGGAGCCCCGTTTCCCCCTCCTAGCTCGAGATGAGCGATCCTTTCCCTGCTTTCAACGGGAAAGAATTCCCGGAGTTCCCGTCGCATCTCAAAAGGAGGCACTCTCAACAGGAAAGGCGAGAGGAACTCCATGGTCGTACCACCATTCCAAGAGTCCCCCAGATGTCTCAGTCCATTCCAGAGGAACCTCTTTGCCCTGCACTGGCTCATCTTTCACGCCGAGGATCGACTCACACCACGGTGGCACGTGGGACAGCCCTGTGGGAAAGCCTCGAGGGAAAGCCTCGAGGGAAAACCACAGATCCTTTGATCCACGCGATGGGAAGAGTGACATTGCTGCTACAGCCTGGAAGGAAAGCGCACGTGCATGCCCCCATTCGAGATGAGGCCTGTCTCCCCTGGCGAGACTTCAGAAGTACCCAAAGATCCATATCAGCCCGTGAGAGGAATCCTCGGTTCCGGCCCTGACTCCACACAAGGTTTTTGGCCCGGGTATCGACGGGAGAGGAATCCCGAGAGGCCCCCTAGCAACTCGCATGGGGACTGGCCTCTCCTGAGGCCACCAGGGCGGGTCCCTGAGGTCCCCGTCGTAACTCGAGAACACCTGCCGCAACTCGAGAAAATCCAGGAAGTTCTCCCTTCCAGGCGAGATGAGGCCTATTTCCGATGAGGCGTCTGGAGACTAATGACACCTAACCTCTGGAACTTCGAAAGGGTCTTTCACACCCTTGCTGCAACTCAAGAAGTTCACCGCCATACCCGTCTCCACTCGAGAGGAAGCACGATGGTCCCGCCCACATCCAGAGGAGCCCCGTTTCCCCCTCGGAGTTCCAGATGAGGGATTCTTTCCCTGCTTTCAACGGGAAAGAATTCCCGGCGTTCCCGTCGCATCTCAAGAGGAGGCACTCTCAACAGGAAAGGCGAGAGGAACTCCATGGTCGTACCACCATTCCAAGAGTCCCCCAGATGTTTCAGTCCATTCCAGTGGAATCTCTTTGCCCTGCACTGGCTCATCTTTCACGCCGAGGATCGACTCACACCACGGTGGCACGTGGGACAGCCCTGTGGGAAAGCCTCGGGGGAAAACCACAGATCCTTTGATCCACGCGACGTGAAGCGTGACATTGCTGCTACAGCCTGGAAGGAAAGCACACGTGCATGCCCCCACTCGAGACGAGGCCTGACTCCCCTGGGGAGACTCCAGAAGTACCCAAAGATCCATGTCACCCCTGAGAGGAATCCTCGGTTCCGGCCCTGACTCCACACAAGGTTTTTGGCCCCGGTATCGACAGGAGAGGAATCCCGAGTGGCCCCCTAGCAACTCGCATGGGCCTGGCCTCTCCTGAGGCCATCAGGGCGGGTCCCTGTGGTCCCCGTCGTAACTCGAGAACACCTGCCGCAACTCGAGAAAATCCAGGAAGTTCTCCCTTCCAGGCGAGATGAGGCCTATTTCCGATGAGGCGTCTGGAGACTAATGACACCTAAACTCTGGAACTTCGAAAGGGTCTTTCACACCCTTGCTGCAACTCAAGAAGTTCACCACCATACCCGTCTCCACTCGAGAGGAAGCACGACGGTCCCGCCCACATCCAGAGGAGCCCCGTTTCCCCCTCGTAGCTCGAAATGAGGGATCCTTTCCCTGCATTCGACGGGAAAGAATTCCCGGCGTTCCCGTCGCATCTCAAGAGGAGGCACTCTCAACAGGAAAGGCGAGAGGAACTCCATGGTCGTACCACCATTCCAAGAGTCCCCCAGATGTCTCAGTCCATTCCAGAGGAACCTCTTTGCCCTGCACTGGCTCATCTTTCACGCCTAGGATCGACTCACACCACGGTGGCACGTGGGACAGCCCTGTGGGAAAGCCTCGAGGGAAAGCCTCGAGGGAAAACCACAGATCCTTTGATCCACGCCACGGGAAGCGTGCCATTGCTGCTACAGCCTGGAAGGAAAGCGCACGTGCATGCCCCCACTCGAGACGAGGCCTGACTCCCCTGGGGAGACTCCAGAAGTACCCAAGATCCATGTCACCCCTGAGAGGAATACTCGGTTCCGGCCCTGACTCCACACAAGGTTTTTGGCCCCGGTATCGGGGGGAGAGGAATACCGAGAGGCCCCCTAGCAGCTCGCATGGGGACTGGACTCTCCTGAGGCCACCAGGGCGGGTCCCTGAAGTCCCCGTCGTAACTCGAGAACACCTGCCGCAACTCGAGAATATCCAGGAAGTTCTCCCTTCCAGGCGAGATGAGGCCTATTTCCGATGAGGCATCTGGAGACTAATGACACCTAACCTCTGGAACGTCGAAAGGATCTTTCACACCCTTGCTGCAACTCAAGAAGTTCACCGCCATACCCATCTCCACTCGAGAGGAAGCACGATGGTCCCGCCCACATCCAGAGGAGCCCCGTTTCCCCCTCGTAGCTCGAGATGAGGGATCCTTTCCCTGCTTTCCACGGGAAAGAATTGCCGGCGTTCCCGTCGCATCTCAAGAGGAGGCACTCTCAACAGGAAAGGCTAGAGGAACTCCATGGTCGTACCACCATTCCAAGAGTCCCCCAGATGTCTCAGTCCATTCCAGAGGAACCTCTTTGCCCTGCACTGGCTCATCTTTCACGCCGAGGATCGACTCACACCACGGTGGCACGTGGGACAGCCCTGTGGGAAAGCCTCGAGGGAAAACCACAGATCCTTTGATCCACGCGACGGGAAGCGTGACATTGCTGCTACAGCCTGGAAGGAAAGCGCACGTGCATGCCCCCACTCGAGACGAGGCCTGACTCCCCTGGGGAGACTCCAGAAGTACCCAAAGATCCATGTCAGCCCCTGAGAGGAATCCTCGGTTCCGGCCCTGACTCCACACAAGGTTTTTGGCCCCGGTATCGACGGGAGAGGAATCCCGAGAGGCCCCCTAGCAACTCGCATGGGGACTGGCCTCTCCTGAGGCCACCAGGGCGGGTCCCTGAGATCCCCGTCGTAACTCGAGAACACCTGCCGCAACTCGAGAAAATCCAGGAAGTTCTCCTTTCCAGGCGAGATGAGGCCTATTTCCGATGAGGCGTCTGGAGATTAATGACACCTAACCTCTGGAACTTCGAAAGGGTCTTTCACACCCTTGCTGAAACTCAAGAAATTCACCGCCATACCCGTCTCCACTCGAGAGGAAGCACGATGGTCCCGCCCACATCCAGAGGGGCCCCGTTTCCCCCTCGTAGCTCGAGATGAGGGATCCTTTCCCTGCTTTCAACGGGAAAGAATTCCCGGTGTTCCCGTCGCATCTCAAGAGGAGGAACTCTCAACAGGAAAGGCGAGAGGAACTCCATGGTCGTAAAACCATTCCAAGAGTCCCCCAGATGTCTCAGTCCATTCCAGAGGAACCTCTTTGCCCTGCACTGGCTCATCTTTCACGCCGAGGATCGACTAACACCACGGTGGCACGTGGGACAGCCCTGTGGAAAGCCTCGAGGGAATGCCTCGAGGGAAAATCACAGATCCTTTGATCCACGCGACGGGAAGCGTGACATTGCTGCTACAGCCTGGAAGGAAAGCGCACGTGCATGCCCCCACTCGAGACGAGGCCTGACTCCCCTGGGGAGACTCCACAAGTACCCAAAGATCCATGTCAGCCCCTGAGAGGAATCCCCGGTTCCGGCCCTGGCTCCACACAAGGTTTTTGGCCCCGGTATCGAAGGGAGAGGAATCCCGAGAGGCCCCCTAGCAACTCGCCTGGGGACTGGCCTCTCCTGAGGCCACCAGGGCGGGTCCCTGAGGTCCCCATCGTAACTCGAGAACACCGGCTTCAACTCGAGAAAATCCAGGAAATTCTCCCTTCCAGGCTAGATGAGGCCTATTTCCGATGAGGCGTCTGGAGACTAATGACACCTAACCTCTGGAACTTCGAAAGGGTCTTTCACACCCTTGCTGCAACTCTAGAAGTTCACCGCCATACCCGTCTCCACTCGAGAGGAAGCACGATGGTCCCGCCCACATCCAGAGGAGCCCCGTTTCCCCCTCGTAGATCAAGATGAGGGATCCTTTCCCTGCTTTCAACGGGAAAGAATTCCCGGCGTTCCCGTCGCATCTCAAGAGGAGGCACTCTCAACAGGAAAGGAGAGAGGAACTCCATGGTCGTACCACCATTCCAAGAGTCCCCCAGATGTCTCAGTCCATTCCAGAGGAACCTCTTTGCCCTGCACTGGCTCATCTTTCACGCCGAGGATCGACTCACACCACAGTGGCACGTGCGACAGCCCTGTGGGAAAGCCTCGAGGGAAAACCACAGATACTTTGATGCACGCGACGGGAATCGTGACATTGCTGCTACAGCCTGGAAGGAAAGCGCACGTGCATGCCCCCACTCGCGACGAGGCCTGACTCCCCTGGGGAGACTCCAGAAGTACCCAAAGATCCATGTCAGCCCCTGAGAGGAATCCTCGGTTCCGGCCCTGACTCCACACAAGGTTTTTGGCTCCGGTATCGACGGGAGAGGAATCCCGAGAGGCCCCCTAGCAACTCGCATGGGGACTGGCCTCTCCTGAGGCCACCAGGGCGGGTCCCTGAGGTCCCCGTCGTAACTCGAGAACACCTGCCGCAACTCGAGAAAATCCAGGAAGTTCTCCCTTCCAGGCGAGATGAGGCCTATTTCCGATGAGGCGTCTGGAGACTAATGACACCTAAACTCTGGAACTTCGAAAGGGTCTTTCACACCCTTGCTGCAACTCAAGAAGTTCACCGCCATACCCGTCTCCACTCGAGAGGAAGCACGATGGTCCCGCCCACATCCAGAGGAGCCCCGTTTCCCCCTCGTAGCTCGAGATGAGGGATCTTTTCCCTGCTTTCAACGGGAAGGAATTCCCGGCGTTCCCGTCGCATCTCAAGAGGAGGCACTCTCAACAGGAAAGGCGAGAGGAACTCCATGGTCGTACCACCATTCCAAGAGTCCCCCAGATGTCTCAGTCCATTCCAGAGGAACCTCTTTGCCCTGCACTGGCTCATCTTTCACGCCGAGGATCGACTCACACCACGGTGGCACGTGGGGCAGCCCTGTGGGAAAGCCTCGAGGAAAGCCTCGAGGGAAAACCACAGATCCTTTGATCCACGCCACGGGAAGCGTTACATTGCTGCTACAGCCTGGAAGGAAAGCGCACGTGCATGCCCCCACTCGAGACGAGGCCTGACTCCCCTGTGGAAACTCCAGAAGTACCCAAAGATCCATGTCAGCCCCTGAGAGGAATCCTCGGTTCCGGCCCTGACTCCACACAAGGTTTTTGGCTCCGGTATCGACGGGAGAGGAATCCCGAGAGGCCCCCTAGCAACTCGCATGGGGACTGGCCTCTCCTGAGGCCACCAGGGCGGGTCCCTGAGGTCCCCGTCGTAACTCGAGAACACCTGCCGCAACTCGAGAAAATCCAGGAAGTTCTCCCTTCCAGGCGAGATGAGGCCTATTTCCGATGAGGCGTCTGGAGACTAATGACACCTAAACTCTGGAACTTCGAAAGGGTCTTTCACACCCTTGCTGCAACTCAAGAAGTTCACCGCCATACCCGTCTCCACTCGAGAGGAAGCACGATGGTCCCGCCCACATCCAGAGGAGCCCCGTTTCCCCCTCGTAGCTCGAGATGAGGGATCTTTTCCCTGCTTTCAACGGGAAGGAATTCCCGGCGTTCCCGTCGCATCTCAAGAGGAGGCACTCTCAACAGGAAAGGCGAGAGGAACTCCATGGTCGTACCACCATTCCAAGAGTCCCCCAGATGTCTCAGTCCATTCCAGAGGAACCTCTTTGCCCTGCACTGGCTCATCTTTCACGCCGAGGATCGACTCACACCACGGTGGCACGTGGGACAGCCCTGTGGGAAAGCCTCGAGGGAAAACCACAGATCCTTTGATCCACGCCACGGGAAGCGTGACATTGCTGCTACAGCCTGGAAGGAAATCGCACGTGCATGCCCCCACTCGAGACGAGGCCTGACTCCCCTGGGGAGACTCCAGAAGTACCCAAAGATCCATGTCAGCCCCTGAGAGGAATCCTCGGTTCCGGCCCTGACTCCACACAAGGTTTTTGGCCCCGGTATCGACGGGAGAGGAATCCCGAGAGGCCCCCTAGCAACTCGCATGGGGACTGGCCTCTCCTGAGGCCACCAGGGCGGGTCCCTGTGGTCCCCGTCGTAACTCGAGAACACCTGCTGCAACTCGAGAAAATCCAGGAAGTTCTCCCTTCCAGGCGAGATGAGGCCTATTTCCGATGAGGCGTCTGGAGACTAATGACACCTAACCTCTGGAAATTCGAAAGGGTCTTTCACACACTTGCTGCAACTCAAGAAGTTCACCGCCATACCCGTCTCCACTCGAGAGGAAGCACGATGGTCCCGCCCACATCCAGAGGAGCCCCGTTTCCCCCTCGTAGCTCGAGATGAGGGATCCTTTCCCTGCTTTCAACGGGAAAGAATTCCTGGCGTTCCCGTTGCATCTCAAGAGGAGGCACTCTCAACAGGAAAGGCGAGAGGAACTCCATGGTCGTACCACCATTCCAAGAGTCCCCCAGATGTCTCATTCCATTCCAGAAGAACCTCTTTGCCCTGCACTGGCTCATCTTTCACGCCAGGATCGACTCACACCACGGTGGCACGTGGGACAGCCCTGTGGGAAAGGCTCGAGGGAAAGCCTCGAGGGAAAACCACAGATCCTTTGATCCACGCGAAGGGAAGCGTGACATTGCTGCTACAGCCTGGAAGGAAAGCGCACGTGCATGCCCCCACTCGAGACGAGGCCTGACTCCCCTGGGACGACTCCAGAAGTACCCAAAGATCCATGTCAGCCTCTGAGAGGAATCCTCGGTTCCGGCCCTGACTCCACACAAGGTTTTTGGCCCCGGTATCGACGGGAGAGGAATCCCGAGAGGCCCCCAAGCAACTCGCATGGGGACTGGCCTCTCCTGAGGCCACCAGTGCGGGTCCCTGAGGTCCCCGTCGTAACTCCAGAACAGCTGCCGCAACTCGAGAAAATCCAGGAAGTTCTCCCTTCCAGGCGAGATTAGGCCTATTTCCGATGAGGCGTCTGGAGACTAATGACACCTAACCTCTGGAACTTCGAAAGGGTCTTTCACACCCTTGCTGCAACTCAAGAAGTTCACCGCCATACCCGTCTCGACTCGAGAGGAAGAACGATGGTCCCGCCCACATCCAGAGGAGCCCCGTTTCCCCCTCGTAGCTCGAGATGAGGGATCCTTTCCCTGCTTTCAACGGGAAAGAATTCCCGGCGTTCCCGTCGCATCTCAAGAGGAGGCACTCTCAACAGGAAAGGCGAGAGGAACTCCATGGTCGTACCACCATTCCAAGAGTCCCCCAGATGTCTCAGTCCATTCCAGAGGAACCTCTTTGCCCTGCACTGGCTCATCTTTCACGCCGAGGATCGACTCACACCACGGTGGCACGTGGGACAGCCCTGTGGGAAAGCCTCGAGGGAATCCACAGATCCTTTGATCCACGCCACGGGAAGCGTGACATTGCTGCTACAGCCTGGAAGGAAATCGCACGTGCATGCCCCCACTCGAGACGAGGCCTGACTCCCCTGGGGAGACTCCAGAAGTACCCAAAGATCCATGTCAGCCCCTGAGAGGAATCCTCGGTTCCGGCCCTGACTCCACACAAGGTTTTTGGCCCCGGTATCGAAGGGAGAGGAATCCCGAGAGGCCCCCTAGCAACTCGCATGGGGACTGGCCTCTCCTGAGGCCACCAGGGCGGGTCCCTGTGGTCCCCGTCGTAACTCGAGAACACCTGCTGCAACTCGAGAAAATCCAGGAAGTTCTCCCTTCCAGGCGAGATGAGGCCTATTTCCGATGAGGCGTCTGGAGACTAATGACACCTAACCTCTGGAAATTCGAAAGGGTCTTTCACACACTTGCTGCAACTCAAGAAGTTCACCGCCATACCCGTCTCCACTCGAGAGGAAGCACGATGGTCCCGCCCACATCCAGAGGAGCCCCGTTTCCCCCTCGTAGCTCGAGATGAGGGATCCTTTCCCTGCTTTCAACGGGAAAGAATTCCCGGCGTTCCCGTCGCATCTCAAGAGGAGGCACTCTCAACAGGAAAGGCGAGAGGAACTCCATGGTCGTACCACCATTCCAAGAGTCCCCCAGATGTCTCAGTCCATTCCAGAAGAACCTCTTTGCCCTGCACTGGCTCATCTTTCACGCCAGGATCGACTCACACCACGGTGGCACGTGGGACAGCCCTGTGGGAAAGGCTCGAGGGAAAGCCTCGAGGGAAAACCACAGATCCTTTGATCCACGCGAAGGGAAGCGTGACATTGCTGCTACAGCCTGGAAGGAAAGCGCACGTGCATGCCCCCACTCGAGACGAGGCCTGACTCCCCTGGGAAGACTCCAGAAGTACCCAAAGATCCATGTCAGCCTCTGAGAGGAATCCTCGGTTCTGGCCCTGACTTCACACAAGGTTTTTGTCCCCGGTATCGACGGGAGAGGAATCCCGAGAGGCCCCCTAGCAACTCGCATGGGGACTGGCCTCTCCTGAGGCCACCAGGGCGGGTCCCTGAGGTCCCCGTCGTAACTCGAGAACACCTGCCGCAACTCGAGAAAATCCAGGAAGTTCTCCCTTCCAGGCGAGATTAGGCCTATTTCCGATGAGGCGTCTGGAGACTAATGACACCTAACCTCTGGAACTTCGAAAGGGTCTTTCACACCCTTGCTGCAACTCAAGAAGTTCACCGCCATACCCGTCTCGACTCGAGAGGAAGAACGATGGTCCCGCCCACATCCAGAGGAGCCCCGTTTCCCCCTCGTAGCTCGAGATGAGGGATCCTTTCCCTGCTTTCAACGGGAAAGAATTCCCGGCGTTCCCGTCGCATCTCAAGAGGAGGCACTCTCAACAGGAAAGGCGAGAGGAACTCCATGGTCGTACCACCATTCCAAGAGTCCCCCAGATGTCTCAGTCCATTCCAGAGGAACCTCTTTGCCCTGCACAGGCTCATCTTTCACGCCGAGGATCGACTCACACCACGGTGGCACGTGGGACAGCCCTGTGGGAAAGCCTCGAGGGAAAACCACAGATCCTTTGATCCACGCCACGGGAAGCGTGACATTGCTGCTACAGCCTGGAAGGAAATCGCACGTGCATGCCCCCACTCGAGACGAGGCCTGACTCCCCTGGGGAGACTCCAGAAGTACCCAAAGATCCATGTCAGCCCCTGAGAGGAATCCTCGGTTCCGGCCCTGACTCCACACAAGGTTTTTGGCCCCGGTATCGACGGGAGAGGAATCCCGAGAGGCCCCCTAGCAACTCGCATGGGGACTGGCCTCTCCTGAGGCCACCAGGGCGGGTCCCTGTGGTCCCCGTCGTAACTCGAGAACACCTGCTGCAACTCGAGAAAATCCAGGAAGTTCTCCCTTCCAGGCGAGATGAGGCCTATTTCCGATGAGGCGTCTGGAGACTAATGACACCTAACCTCTGGAAATTCGAAAGGGTCTTTCACACACTTGCTGCAACTCAAGAAGTTCACCGCCATACCCGTCTCCACTCGAGAGGAAGCACGATGGTCCCGCCCACATCCAGAGGAGCCCCGTTTCCCCCTCGTAGCTCGAGATGAGGGATCCTTTCCCTGCTTTCAACGGGAAAGAATTCCCGGCGTTCCCGTTGCATCTCAAGAGGAGGCACTCTCAACAGGAAAGGCGAGAGGAACTCCATGGTCGTACCACCATTCCAAGAGTCCCCCAGATGTCTCATTCCATTCCAGAAGAACCTCTTTGCCCTGCACTGGCTCATCTTTCACGCCAGGATCGACTCACACCACGGTGGCACGTGGGACAGCCCTGTGGGAAAGGCTCGAGGGAAAGCCTCGAGGGAAAACCACAGATCCTTTGATCCACGCGAAGGGAAGCGTGACATTGCTGCTACAGCCTGGAAGGAAAGCGCACGTGCATGCCCCCACTCGAGACGAGGCCTGACTCCCCTGGGACGACTCCAGAAGTACCCAAAGATCCATGTCAGCCTCTGAGAGGAATCCTCGGTTCCGGCCCTGACTCCACACAAGGTTTTTGGCCCCGGTATCGACGGGAGAGGAATCCCGAGAGGCCCCCAAGCAACTCGCATGGGGACTGGCCTCTCCTGAGGCCACCAGTGCGGGTCCCTGAGGTCCCCGTCGTAACTCCAGAACAGCTGCCGCAACTCGAGAAAATCCAGGAAGTTCTCCCTTCCAGGCGAGATTAGGCCTATTTCCGATGAGGCGTCTGGAGACTAATGACACCTAACCTCTGGAACTTCGAAAGGGTCTTTCACACCCTTGCTGCAACTCAAGAAGTTCACCGCCATACCCGTCTCGACTCGAGAGGAAGAACGATGGTCCCGCCCACATCCAGAGGAGCCCCGTTTCCCCCTCGTAGCTCGAGATGAGGGATCCTTTCCCTGCTTTCAACGGGAAAGAATTCCCGGCGTTCCCGTCGCATCTCAAGAGGAGGCACTCTCAACAGGAAAGGCGAGAGGAACTCCATGGTCGTACCACCATTCCAAGAGTCCCCCAGATGTCTCAGTCCATTCCAGAGGAACCTCTTTGCCCTGCACTGGCTCATCTTTCACGCCGAGGATCGACTCACAACACGGTGGCACGTGGGACAGCCCTGTGGGAAAGCCTCGAGGGAATCCACAGATCCTTTGATCCACGCCACGGGAAGCGTGACATTGCTGCTACAGCCTGGAAGGAAATCGCACGTGCATGCCCCCACTCGAGACGAGGCCTGACTCCCCTGGGGAGACTCCAGAAGTACCCAAAGATCCATGTCAGCCCCTGAGAGGAATCCTCGGTTCCGGCCCTGACTCCACACAAGGTTTTTGGCCCCGGTATCGAAGGGAGAGGAATCCCGAGAGGCCCCCTAGCAACTCGCATGGGGACTGGCCTCTCCTGAGGCCACCAGGGCGGGTCCCTGTGGTCCCCGTCGTAACTCGAGAACACCTGCTGCAACTCGAGAAAATCCAGGAAGTTCTCCCTTCCAGGCGAGATGAGGCCTATTTCCGATGAGGCGTCTGGAGACTAATGACACCTAACCTCTGGAAATTCGAAAGGGTCTTTCACACACTTGCTGCAACTCAAGAAGTTCACCGCCATACCCGTCTCCACTCGAGAGGAAGCACGATGGTCCCGCCCACATCCAGAGGAGCCCCGTTTCCCCCTCGTAGCTCGAGATGAGGGATCCTTTCCCTGCTTTCAAAGGGAAAGAATTCCCGGCGTTCCCGTCGCATCTCAAGAGGAGGCACTCTCAACAGGAAAGGCGAGAGGAACTCCATGGTCGTACCACCATTCCAAGAGTCCCCCAGATGTCTCAGTCCATTCCAGAAGAACCTCTTTGCCCTGCACTGGCTCATCTTTCACGCCAGGATCGACTCACACCACGGTGGCACGTGGGACAGCCCTGTGGGAAAGGCTCGAGGGAAAGCCTCGAGGGAAAACCACAGATCCTTTGATCCACGCGAAGGGAAGCGTGACATTGCTGCTACAGCCTGGAAGGAAAGCGCACGTGCATGCCCCCACTCGAGACGAGGCCTGACTCCCCTGGGAAGACTCCAGAAGTACCCAAAGATCCATGTCAGCCTCTGAGAGGAATCCTCGGTTCTGGCCCTGACTTCACACAAGGTTTTTGTCCCCGGTATCGACGGGAGAGGAATCCCGAGAGGCCCCCTAGCAACTCGCATGGGGACTGGCCTCTCCTGAGGCCACCAGGGCGGGTCCCTGAGGTCCCCGTCGTAACTCGAGAACACCTGCCGCAACTCGAGAAAATCCAGGAAGTTCACCCTTCCAGGCGAGATGAGGCCTATTTCCGATGAGGCATCTGGAGACTAATGACACCAAACCTCTGGAACTTCGAAAGGGTCTTTCACACCCTTGCTGCAACTCAAGAAGTTCACCGCCATACCCGTCTCCACTCGAGAGGAAACACGATGGTCCCGCCCACATCCAGAGGAGCCCCGTTTCCCCATCGTAGCTCGAGATGTGGGATCCTTTCCCTGCTTTCAACGGGAAAGAATTCCCGGCGTTCCCGTCGCATCTCAAGAGGAGGCACTCTCAACAGGAAAGGCGAGAGGAACTCCATGGTCGTACCACCATTCCAAGAGTCCCCCAGATGTCTCAGTCCATTCCAGAGGAACCTCTTTGCCCTGCACTGGCTCATCTTTCACGCCGAGGATCGACTCACACCACGGTGGCACGTTGGGCAGCCCTGTGGGAAAGCCTCGAGGAAAGCCTCGAGGGAAAACCACAGATCCTTTGATCCACGCGACGAGAAGCGTGACATTTCTGCCACAGCCTGGAAGGAAAGCGCACGTGCATGCCCCCACTGGAGACGAGGCCTGACTCCCCTGGGGAGACTCCAGAAGTACCCAAAGATCCATGTCAGCCCCTGAGAGGAATCCTCGGTTCCGGCCCTGACTCCACACAAGGTTTTTGGCCCCGGTATCGACGGGAGAGGAATCCCGAGAGGCCCCCTAGCAACTCGCATGGGGACTGGCCTCTCCTGAGGCCACCAGGGCGGGTCCCTGAGGTCCCCGTCGTAACTCGAGAACACCTGCCGCAACTCGAGAAAATCCAGGAAGTTCTCCCTTCCAGGCGAGATGAGGCCTATTTCCGATGAGGCGTCTGGAGACTAATGACACCTAACCTCTGGAACTTCGAAAGGGTCTTTCACACCCTTGCTGCAACTCAAGAAGTTCACCGCCATACCCGTCTCCACTCGAGAGGAAGCACGATGGTCCCGCCCACATCCAGAGGAGCCCCGTTTCCCCCTCGTAGCTCGAGATGAGGGATCCTTTCCCTGCTTTCAACGGGAAAGAATTCCCGGCGTTCCCGTCGCATCTCAAAAGGAGGCACTCTCAACAGTAAAGGCGAGAGGAACTCCATGGTCGTACCACCATTCCAAGAGTCCCCCAGATGTCTCAGTCCATTCCAGAGGAACCTCTTTGCCCTGCACTGGCTCATCTTTCACGCCAGGATCGACTCACACCACGGTGGCACGTGGGAGAGCCCTGTGGGAAAGCCTCGAGGGAAAGCCTCGAGGGAAAACCTCAGATCCTTTGATCCACGCCACGGGAAGCGTGACATTGCTGCTACAGCCTGGAAGGAAAGCGCACGTGCATGCCCCCACTGGAGACGAGGCCTGACTCCCCTGGGGAGACTCCAGAAGTACCCAAAGATCCATGTCAGCCCCTGAGAGGAATCCTCGGTTCCGGCCCTGACTCCACACAAGGTTTTTGGCCCCGGTATCGACGGGAGAGGAATCCCGAGAGGCCCCCTAGCAACTCGCATGGGGACTGGCCTCTCCTGAGGCCACCAGGGCGGGTCCCTGAGGTCCCCGTCGTAACTCCAGAACAGCTGCCGCAACTCGAGAAAATCCAGGAAGTTCTCCCTTCCAGGCGAGATTAGGCTTATTTCCGATGAGGCGTCTGGAGACTAATGACACCTAACCTCTGGAACTTCGAAAGGGTCTTTCACACCCTTGCTGCAACTCAAGAAGTTCACCGCCATACCCGTCTCCACTCGAGAGGAAGCACGATGGTCCCGCCCACATCCAGAGGAGCCCCGTTTCCCCCTCGTAGCTCGAGATGAGGGATCCTTTCCCTGCTTTCAACGGGAAAGAATTCCCGGCGTTCCCGTCGCATCTCAAGAGGAGGCACTCTCAACAGGAAAGGCGAGAGGAACTCCATGGTCGTACCACCATTCCAAGAGTCCCGCAGATGTCTCAGTCCATTCCAGAGGAACCTCTTTGCCCTGCACTGGCTCATCTTTCACGCCAGGATCGACTCACACCACGGTGGCACGTGGGACAGCCCTGTGGGTAAGCCTCGAGGGAAAGCCTCGAGGGAAAACCACAGATCCTTTGATCCACGCGAAGGGAAGCGTGACATTGCTGCTACAGCCTGGAAGGAAAGCGCACGTGCATGCCCCCACTCGAGACGAGGCCTGACTCCCCTGGGGAGACTCCAGAAGTACCCAAAGATCCATGTCAGCCTCTGAGAGGAATCCTCGGTTCCGGCCCTGACTCCACACAAGGTTTTTGGCCCCGGTATCGACGGGAGAGGAATCCCAAGAGGCCCCCTAGCAACTCGCATGGGGACTGCCCTCTCCTGAGGCCACCAGGGCGGGTCCCTGAGGTCCCCGTCGTAACTCGAGAACACCTGCCGTAACTCGAGAAAATCCAGGAAGTTCACCATTCCAGGCGAGATGAGGCCTATTTCCGATGAGGCATCTGGAGACTAATGACACCAAACATCTGGAACTTCGGAAGGGTCTTTCACACCCTTGCTGCAACTCAAGAAGTTCACCGCCATACCCGTCTCCACTCGAGAGGAAACACGATGGTCCCGCCCACATCCAGAGGAGCCCCGTTTCCCCCTCGTAGCTCGAGATAAGCGATCCTTTCCCTGCTTTCAACGGGAAAGAATTCCCGGCGTTCCCGTCGCATCTCAAAAGGAGGCACTCTCAACAGGAAAGGCGAGAGGAACTCCATGGTCGTACCACCATTCCAAGAGTCCCCCAGATGTCTCAGTCCATTCCAGCGGAACCTCTGTGCCCTGCACTGGCTCATCTTTCACGCCAGGATCGACTCACACCACGGTGGCACGTGGGACAGCCCTGTGGGAAAGCCTCGATGGAAAGCCTCGAGGGAAAACCACAGATCCTTTGATCCACGCGAAGGGAAGCGTGACATTGCTGCTACAGCCTGGAAGGAAATCGCACGTGCATGCCCCCACTCGAGACGAGGCCTGACTCCCCTGGGGAGACTCCAGAAGTACCCAAAGATCCATGTCAGCCCCTGAGAGGAATCCTCGGTTCCGGCCCTGACTCCACACAAGGTTTTTGGCCCCGGTATCGACGGGAGAGGAATCCCGAGAGGCCCCCTAGCAACTCGCATGGGGACTGGCCTCTCCTGAGGCCACCAGGGCGGGTCCCTGAGGTCCCCGTCGTAACTCGAGAACACCTGCCGCAACTCGAGAAAATCCAGGAAGTTCTCCCTTCCAGGCGAGATGAGGCCTATTTCCGATGAGGCGTCTGGAGACTAATGACACCTAACCTCTGGAAAATCGAAAGGGTTTTTCACACACTTGCTGCAACTCAAGAAGTTCACCGCCATACCCGTCTCCACTCGAGAGGAAGCACGATGGTCCCGCCCACATCCAGAGGAGCCCCGTTTCCCCCTCGTAGCTCGAGATGAGGGATCCTTTCCCTGCTTTCAACGGGAAAGAATTCCCGGCGTTCCCGTCGCATCTCAAGAGGAGGCACTCTCAACAGGAAAGGCGAGAGGAACTCCATGGTCGTACCACCATTCCAAGAGTCCCCCAGATGTCTCAGTCCATTCCAGAGGAACCTCTTTGCCCTGCACTGGCTCATCTTTCACGCCAGGATCGACTCACACCACGGTGGCACGTGGGACAGCCCTGTGGGAAAGCCTCGAGGGAAAGCCTCGAGGGAAAACCACAGATCCTTTGATCCACGCGAAGGGAAGCGTGACATTGCTGCTACAGCCTGGAAGGAAAGTGCACGTGCATGCCCCCACTCGAGACGAGGCCTGACTCCCCTGGGGAGACTCCAGAAGTACCCAAAGATCCATGTCAGCCTCTGAGAGGAATCCTCGGTTCCGGCCCTGACTCCACACAAGGTTTTTGTCCCCGGTATCGACGGGAGACTTATCCCGAAAGGCCCCCTAGCAACTCGCATGGGGACTGGCCTCTCCTGAGGCCACCAGGGCGGGTCCCTGAGGTCCCCGTCGTAACTCGAGAACACCTGCCTCAACTCGAGAAAATCCAGGAAGTTCACCCTTCCAGGCGAGATGAGGCCTATTTCCGATGAGGCATCTGGAGACTAATGACACCAAAACTCTGGAACTTCGGAAGGGTCTTTCACACCCTTGCTGCAACTCAAGAAGTTCACCGCCATACCCGTCTCCACTCGAGAGGAAACACGATGGTCCCGCCCACATCCAGAGGAGCCCCGTTTCCCCATCGTAGCTCCAGATGTGGGATCCTTTCCCTGCTTTCAACGGGAGAGAATTCCCGGCGTTCCCGTCGCATCTCAAGAGGAGGCACTCTCAACAGGAAAGGCGAGAGGAACTCCATGGTCGTACCACCATTCCAAGAGTCCCCCAGATGTCTCAGTCCATTCCAGAGGAACCTCTTTGCACTGCACTGGCTCATCTTTCACGCCGAGGATCGACTCACACCACGGTGGCACGTGGGGCACCCCTGTGGGAAAGCCTAAAGGAAAGCCTCGAGGGAAAACCACAGATCCTTTGATCCACGCGACGGGAAGCGTGACATTTCTGCCACAGCCTGGAAGGAAAGCGCACGTGCATGCCCCCACTGGAGACGAGGCCTGACTCCCCTGGGGAGACTCCAGAAGTACCCAAAGATCCATGTCAGCCCCTGAGAGGAATCCTCGGTTCCGGCCCTGACTCCACACAAGGTTTTTGGCCCCGGTATCGACGGGAGAGGAATCCCGAGAGGCCCCCTAGCAACTCGCATGGGGACTGGCCTCTCCTGAGGCCACCAGGGCGGGTCCCTGAGGTCCCCGTCGTAACTCGAGAACACCTGCCGCAACTCGAGAAAATCCAGGAAGTTCTCCCATCCAGGCGAGATGAGGCCTATTTCCGATGAGGCGTCTGGAGACTAATGACACCTAACCTCTGGAACTTCGAAAAGGTCTTTCACACCCTTGCTGCAAATCAAGAAGTTCACCGCCATACCCGTCTCCACTCGAGGGGAAGCACGATGGTCCCGCCCACATTCAGAGGAGCCCCGTTTCCCCCTCGTAGCTCGAGATGAGGGATCCTTTCCCTGCTTTCAACGGGAAAGAATTCCCGGCGTTCCCGTCCCATCTCAAGAGGAGGCACTCTCAACAGGAAAGGCGAGAGGAACTCCATGGTCGTACCACCATTCCAAGAGTCCCCCAGATGTCTCAGTCCATTCCAGCGGAACCTCTGTGCCCTGCACTGGCTCATCTTTCACGCCAGGATCGACTCACACCACGGATGCACGTGGGACAGCCCTGTGGGAAAGCCTCGAGGGAAAGCCTCGAGGGAAAACCACAGATCCTTTGATCCACGCGAAGGGAAGCGTGACATTGCTGCTACAGCCTGGAAGGAAAGCGCACGTGCATGCCCCCACTCGAGACGAGGCCTGACTCCCCTGTGGA
Source organism: Capricornis sumatraensis (assembly GCF_032405125.1). Taxonomy (NCBI): domain Eukaryota; kingdom Metazoa; phylum Chordata; class Mammalia; order Artiodactyla; family Bovidae; genus Capricornis; species Capricornis sumatraensis. Next base: position 1,327,780 of record NW_027184627.1, read on the forward strand.
GACTCCAGAAGTACCCAAAGATCCATGTCAGCCCCTGAGAGGAATCCTCGGTTCCGGCCCTGACTCCACACAAGGTTTTTGGCCCCGGTATCGACGGGAGAGGAATCCCGAGAGGCCCCCTAGCAACTCGCATGGGGACTGGCCTCTCCTGAGGCCACCAGTGCGGGTCCCTGAGGTCCCCGTCGTAACTCCAGAACAGCTGCCGCAACTCGAGAAAATCCAGGAAGTTCTCCCTTCCAGGCGAGATTAGGCCTATTTCCGATGAGGCGTCTGGAGACTAATGACACCTAACCTCTGGAACTTCGAAAGGGTCTTTCACACCCTTGCTGCAACTCAAGAAGTTCACCGCCATACCCGTCTCGACTCGAGAGGAAGCACGATGGTCCCGCCCACATCCAGAGGAGCCCCGTTTCCCCCTCGTAGCTCGAGATGTGGGATCCTTTCCCTGCTTTCAACGGGAAAGAATTCCCGGCGTTCCCGTCGCATCTCAAGAGGAGGCACTCTCAACAGGAAAGGCGAGAGGAACTCCATGGTCGTACCACCATTCCAAGAGTCCCCCAGATGTCTCAGTCCATTCCAGAGGAACCTCTTTGCCCTGCACTGGCTCATCTTTCACGCCGAGGATCGATTCACACCACGGTGGCACGTGCGACAGCCCTGTGGGAAAGCCTCGAGGGAAAACCACAGATCCTTTGATCCATGCGACGGGAAGCGTGACATTGCTGCTACAGCCTGGAAGGAAAGCGCTCGTGCATGCCCCCACTCGAGACGAGGCCTGACTCCCCTGGGGAGACTCCAGAAGTACCCAAAGATCCATGTCAGCTCCTGAGAGGAATCCTCGTTTCCGGCCCTGACTCCACACAAGGTTTTTGGCCCCGGTATCGACGGGAGAGGAATCCGGAGAGGCCCCCTAGCAACTCGCATGGGGACTGGCCTCTCCTGAGGCCACCAGGGCGGGTCCTTGAGGTCCCCGTCGTAACTCGAGAACACCTGCCACATCTCGAGAAAATCCAGGAAGTTCTCCCTTCCAGGCGAGATGAGGCCTATTTCCGATGAGGCGTCTGGAGACTAATGACACCTAACCTCTGGAACTTCGAAAGGGTCTTTCACACCCTTGCTGCAACTCAAGAAGTTCACCGCCATACCCGTCTCCACTCGATAGGAAGCACGATGGTCCCGCCCACATCCAGAGGAGCCCCGTTTCCCACTCGTAGCTCGAGATGAGGGATCCTTTCCCTGCTTTCAACGGGAAAGAATTCCCGGCGTTCCCGTCTCAACTCAAGAGGAGGCACTCTCAACAGGAAAGGCGAGAGGAACTCCATGGTCGTACCACCATTCCAAGAGTCCCCCAGATGTCTCAGTCCATTCCAGAGGAACCTCTTTGCCCTGCACTGGCTCATCTTTCACGCCAGGATCGACTCACACCACGGTGGCACGTGGGACAGCCCTGTGGGAAAGCCTCGAGGGAAAGCCTCGAGGGAAAACCACAGATCCTTTGATCCACGCCACGGGAAGCGTGACATTGCTGCTACAGCCTGGAAGGAAAGCGCACGTGCATGCCCCCACTGGAGACGAGGCCTGACTCCCCTGGGGAGACTCCAGAAGTACCCAAAGATCCATGTCAGCCCCTGAGAGGAATCCTCGGTTCCGGCCCTGACTCCACACACGGTTTTTGGCCCCGGTATCGACGGGAGAGGAATCCCGAGAGGCCCCCTAGCAACTCGCATGGGGACTGGCCTCTCCTGAGGCCACCAGGGCGGGTCCCTGAGGTCCCCGTCGTAACTCCAGAACAGCTGCCGCAACTCGAGAAAATCCAGGAAGTTCTCCCTTCCAGGCGAGATTAGGCTTATTTCCGATGAGGCGTCTGGAGACTAATGACACCTAACCTCTGGAACTTCGAAAGGGTCTTTCACACCCTTGCTGCAACTCAAGAAGTTCACCGCCATACCCGTCTCCACTCGAGAGGAAGCACGATGGTCCCGCCCACATCCAGAGGAGCCCCGTTTCCCCCTCGTAGCTCGAGATGAGGGATCCTTTCCCTGCTTTCAACGGGAAAGAATTCCCGGCGTTCCCGTCGCATCTCAAGAGGAGGCACTCTCAACAGGAAAGGCGAGAGGAACTCCATGGTCGTACCACCATTCCAAGAGTCCCCCAGATGTCTCAGTCCATTCCAGCGGAACCTCTGTGCCCTGCACTGGCTCATCTTTCACGCCGAGGATCGATTCACACCACGGTGGCACGTGCGACAGCCCTGTGGGAAAGCCTCGAGGGAAAACCACAGATCCTTTGATCCATGCGACGGGAAGCGTGACATTGCTGCTACAGCCTGGAAGGAAAGCGCTCGTGCATGCCCCCACTCGAGACGAGGCCTGACTCCCCTGGGGAGACTCCAGAAGTACCCAAAGATCCATGTCAGCTCCTGAGAGGAATCCTCGTTTCCGGCCCTGACTCCACACAAGGTTTTTGGCCCCGGTATCGACGGGAGAGGAATCCGGAGAGGCCCCCTAGCAACTCGCATGGGGACTGGCCTCTCCTGAGGCCACCAGGGCGGGTCCTTGAGGTCCCCGTCGTAACTCGAGAACACCTGCCACATCTCGAGAAAATCCAGGAAGTTCTCCCTTCCAGGCGAGATGAGGCCTATTTCCGATGAGGCGTCTGGAGACTAATGACACCTAACCTCTGGAACTTCGAAAGGGTCTTTCACACCCTTGCTGCAACTCAAGAAGTTCACCGCCATACCCGTCTCCACTCGATAGGAAGCACGATGGTCCCGCCCACATCCAGAGGAGCCCCGTTTCCCACTCGTAGCTCGAGATGAGGGATCCTTTCCCTGCTTTCAACGGGAAAGAATTCCCGGCGTTCCCGTCTCAACTCAAGAGGAGGCACTCTCAACAGGAAAGGCGAGAGGAACTCCATGGTCGTACCACCATTCCAAGAGTCCCCCAGATGTCTCAGTCCATTCCAGAGGAAACTCTTTGCCCTGCACTGGCTCATCTTTCACGCCAGCATCGAATCACACCACGGTGGCACGTGGGACAGCCCTGTGGGAAAGCCTCGAGGGAAAGCCTCGAGGGAAAACCACAGATCCTTTGATCCACGCGAAGGGAAGCGTGACATTGCTGCTACAGCCTGGAAGGAAAGCGCACGTGCATGCCCCCACTCGAGACGAGGCCTGATTCCCCTGGGGAGACTCCAGAAGTACCCAAAGATCCATGTCAGCCCCTGAGAGGAATCCTCGGTTCCGGCCCTGACTCCACACAAGGTTTTTGGCCCCGGTATCGACGGGAGAGGAATCCCGAGAGGCCTCCTAGCAACTCACATGGGGACTGGCCTCTCCTGAGGCCACCAGGGCGGGTCCCTGATGTCCCCGTCGTAAGTCGAGAACACCTGCCGCAACTCGAGAAAATCCAGGAAGTTCTCCCTTCCAGGCCAGATGAGGCCTATTTCCGATGAGGCGTCTGGAGACTAATGACACCTAACCTCTAGAACTTCGATAAGGTTTTTCACACCCTTGCTGCAACTCAAGAAGTTCACCGCCATACCCGTCTCCACTCGAGGGGAAGCACGATGGTCCCGCCCACATCCAGAGGAGCCCCGTTTCCCCCTCGTAGCTCGAGATGAGGGATCCTTTCCCTGCTTTCAACGGGAAAGAATTCCCGGCGTTCCCGTCGCATCTCAAGAGGAGGCACTCTCAACATGAAAGGCGAGAGGAACTCCATGGTCGTACCACCATTCCAAGAGTCCCCCAGATGTCTCAGTCCATTCCAGCGGAACCTCTGTGCCCTGCACTGGCTCATCTTTCACGTCAGGATCGACTCACACCACGGTGGCACGTGGGACAGCCCTGTGGGAAAGCCTCGAGGGAAAGCCACGAGGGAAAACCACAGATCCTTTGATCCACGCGATGGGAAGCGTGACATTGCTGCTACAGCCTGGAAGGAAATCGCACGTGCATGCCCCCAGTCGAGACGAGGCCTGACTCCCCTGTGGAGACTCCAGAAGTACCCAAAGATCCATGTCAGCCCCTGAGAGGAATCCTCGTTTCCGGCCCTGAATCCACACAAGGTTTTTGGCCCCGGTATCGACGGGAGAGGAATCCGGAGAGGCCCCCTAGCAACTCGCATGGGGACTGGCCTCTCCTGAGGCCACCAGGGCGGGTCCCTGAGGTCCCCGTCGTAACTCGAGAACACCTGCCACATCTCGAGAAAATCCAGGAAGTTCTCCCTTCCAGGCGAGATGAGGCCTATTTCCGATGAGGCGTCTGGAGACTAATGACACCTAACCTCTGGAACTTCGAAAGGGTCTTTCACACCCTTGCTGCAACTCAAGAAGTTCACCGCCATACCCGTCTCCACTCGATAGGAAGCACGATGGTCCCGCCCACATCCAGAGGAGCCCCGTTTCCCACTCGTAGCTCGAGATGAGGGATCCTTTCCCTGCTTTCAACGGGAAAGAATTCCCGGCGTTCCCGTCTCATCTCAAGAGGAGGCACTCTCAACAGGAAAGGCGAGAGGAACTCCATGGTCGTACCACCATTCCAAGAGTCCCCCAGATGTCTCAGTCCATTCCAGAGGAAACTCTTTGCCCTGCACTGGCTCATCTTTCACGCCAGCATCGAATCACACCACGGTGGCACGTGGGACAGCCCTGTGGGAAAGCCTCGAGGGAAAACCACAGATCCTTTGATCCACGCGACGGGAAGCGAGACATTGCAGCTACACCCTGGAAGGAAAGCGCACGTGCATGCCCCCATTGGAGACGAGGCCTGACTCCCCTGGGGAGACTCCAGAAGTACCCAAAGATCCATGTCAGCCCCTGAGAGGAATCCTCGGTTCCGGCCCTGACTCCACACAAGGTTTTTGGCCCCGGTATCGATGGGAGAGGAATCCCGAGAGGCCCCCTAGCAAATCGCATGGGACTGGCCTCTCCTGAGGCCACCAGGGCGGGTCCCTGAGGTCCCCGTCGTAACTCGAGAACACCTGCCGCAACTCGAGAAAATCCAGGAAGTTCTCCCTTCCAGGTGAGATGAGGCCTATTTCCGATGAGGCGTCTGTAGACTAATGACACCTAACCTCTGGAACTTCGAAAGGGTCTTTCACACCCATGCTGCTCTCAAGGAGTTCACCGCCATACCCCTCTGCACTCGAGAGGAAGCACGATGGTCCCGCCCACATCCAGAGGAGCCCCGTTTCCCCCTCGTAGCTCGAAATGAGGGATCCTTTACCTGCTTTCAACGGGAAAGAATTCCCGGCGTTCCCATCGCATCTCAAGAGGAGGCACTCTCAACAGGAAAGGCGAGAAGAACTCCATGGTCGAACCACCATTCCAAGAGTCCCCCAGATGTCTCAGTCCATTCCAGAGGAACCTCTTTGCCCTGCACTGCCTCATCTTTCACGCCGAGGATCGACTCACACCATGGTGGCACGTGGGACAGCCCTGTGGGAAAGCCTCGAGGGAAAACCACACATCCTTTGATCCACGCCACGGGAAGCGTGACATTGCTGCTACAGCCTGGAAGGAAATCGCACGTGCATGCCCCCACTCGAGACGAGGCCTGACTCCCCTGGGGAGACTCCAGAAGTACCCAAAGATCCATGTCAGCCCCTGACAGGAATCCTCTGTTCCGGCCCTGACTCCACACAAGGTTTTTGGCCCCAGTATCAACGGGAGAGGAATCCCGAGAGGCCCCCTAGCAACTCGCATGAGGACTGGCCTCTCCTGAGGCCACTAGGGCGGGTCCCTGAGGTCCCCGTCGTATCTCGAGAACACCTGCCGCAACTCGAGAAAATCCAGGAAGTTCTCCCTTCCAGGCGAGATGAGGCCTATTTACGATGAGGCGTCTGGAGACTAATGACACCTAACCTCTGGAACTTCGAAAGGGTCTTTCACACCCTTGCTGCAACTCAAGAAGTTCACCGCCATACCCGTCTCCACTCGAGAGGAAGCACGATGGTCCCGCCCACATCCAGAGGAGCCCCGTTTCCCCCTCGTAGCTCGAGATGAGGGATCCTTTCCCTGCTTTCAACGGGAAAGAATTCCCGGCGTTCCCGTCGCATCTCAAGAGGAGGCACTCTCAACAGGAAAGGCGAGAGGAACTCCATGGTCGTACCACCATTCCAAGAGTCCACCAGATGTCTCAGTCCATTCCAGAGGAACCTCTTTGCCCTGCACTGGCTCATCTTTCACGCCGAGGATCGACTCACACTACGGTGGCACGTGGGACAGCCCTGTGGGAAAGCCTCGAGGGAAAGCCTCGAGGGAAAACCACAGATCCTTTGATCCACGCGACGGGAAGTGTGACATTGCTGCTACAGCCTGGAAGGAAAGCGCACGTGCATGCCCCCACTCGAGACGAGGCCTGACTCCCCTGGGGAGACTCCAGAAGTACCCAAAGATCCAAGTCAGCCCCTGAGAGGAATCCTCGGTTCCGGCCCTGACTCCACACAAGGTTTTTGGCCCCGGTATCGACGGGAGAGGAATCCCGAGAGGCCCCCTAGCAACTCGCAAGAAGACTGGCCTCTTCTGAGGCCACCAGGGCGGGTCCCTGAGGTCCCCGTCGTAATTCGAGAACACCTGCCGCAACTCGAGAAAATCCAGGAAGTTCTCCCTTCCAGGCGAGATGAGGCCTATTTCCGATGAGGCGTCTGGAGACTAATGACACCTAACCTCTGGAACTTCGAAACGGTCTTTCACACCCTTGCTGCGACTCAAGAAGTTCACCGCCATACCCGTCTCCACTCGAGAGGAAGCACGATGGTCCCGCCCACATCCAGAGGAGCCCCGTTTCCCCCTCGTAGCTCGAGATGAGGGATCCTTTCCCTGCTTTCAACGGGAAAGAATTCCCGGCGTTCCCGTCGCATATCAAGAGGAGGCACTCTCAACAGGAAAGGCGAGAGGAACTCCATGGTCGTACCACCATTCCAAGAGTCCCCCAGATGTCTCAGTCCATTCCAGAGGAACCTCTTTGCCCTGCACTGGCTCATCTTTCACGCCGAGGATCGGCTCACACCACGGTGGCACGTGGGACAGCCCTGTGGGAAAGCCTCGAGGGAAAGCCTCGAGGGAAAACCACAGATCCTTTGATCCACGCGACGGGAAGTGTGACATTGCTGCTACAGCCTGGAAGGAAAGCGCACGTGCATGCCCCCACTGGAGACGAGGCCTGACTCCCCTGGGGAGACTCCAGAAGTACCCAAAGATCCATGTCAGCCCCTGAGAGGAATCCTCGGTTCCGGCCCTGACTCCACACAAGGTTTTTGGCCCCGGTATCGACGGGAGAGGAATCCCGAGAGGCCCCCTAGCAACTCGCATGGGGACTGGCCTCTCCTGAGGCCACCAGGGCGGGTCCCTGAGGTCCCCGTCGTAACACGAGAACACCTGCCGCAACTCGAGAAAATCCAGGAAGTTCTCCCTTCCAGGCGAGATGAGGCCTATTTCCGATGAGGCGTCTGGAGACTAATGACACCTAACCTCTGGAACTTCGAAAGGTTCTTTCACACCCTTGCTGCCAATCAAGAAGTTCACCGCCATACCCGTCTCCACTCGAGAGGAAGCACGATGGTCCCGCCCACATCCAGAGGAGCCCCGTTTCCCCCTAGTAGCTCGAGATGAGGGATCCTTTCCCTGCTTTCAACGGGAACGAATTCCCGGCGTTCCCGTCGCATCTCAAGAGGAGGCACTCTCAACAGGAAAGGCGAGAGGAACTCCATGGTCGTACCACCATTCCAAGAGTCCCCCAGATGTCTCAGTCCATTCCAGAGGAACCTCTTTGCCCTGCACTGGCTCATCTTTCACGCCGAGGATCGACTCACACCACGGTGGCACGTGGGACAGCCCTGTGGGAAAGCCTCGAGGGAAAGCCTCGAGGGAAAACCACAGATCCTTTGATCCACGCAACGGGAAGTGTGACATTGCTGCTACAGCCTGGAAGGAGAGCGCACATGCATGCCCCCACTCGAGACGAGGCCTGACTCCCCTGGGGAGACTCCAGAAGTACCCAAAGATCCATGTCAGCCCCTGAGAGGAATCCTCGGTTCCGGCCCTGACTCCACACAAGGTTTTTGGCCCCGATATCAACGGGAGAGCAATCCCGAGAGGCCCCCTAGCAACTCGCATGACGACTGGCCTCTCCTGAGGCCACCAGGGCGGGTCCCTGAGGTCCCCGTCGTATCTCGAGAACACCTGCCGCAACTCGAGAAAATCCAGGAAGTTCTCCCTTCCAGGCGAGATGAGGCCTATTTCCGATGAGGCGTCTGGAGACTAATGACACCTAACCTCTGGAACTTCGAAAGGGTCTTTCACACCCTTGCTGCAACTCAAGAAGTTCTCCGCCATACCCGTCTCCACTCGAGAGGAAGCACGATGGTCCCGCCCACATCCAGAGGAGCCCCGTTTCCCCCTCGTAGCTCGAGATGAGGGATCCTTTCCCTGCTTTCAACGGGAAAGAATTCCCGGCGTTCCCGTCGCATCTCAAGAGGAGGCACTCTCAACAGGAAAGGCGAGAGGAACTCCATGGTCGTACCACCATTCCAAGAGTCCCCCAGATGTCTCAGTCCATTCCAGAGGAACCTCTTTGCCCTGCACTGGCTCATCTTTCACGCCGAGGATCGACTCACACCACGGTGGCACGTGGGACATCCCTGTGTGAAAGCCTCGAGGGAAAGCCTCGAGGGAAAACCACAGATCCTTTGATCCACGTGACGGGAAGCGTGACATTGCTGCTACAGCCTGGAAGGAAAGCGCACGTGCATGCCCCCACTCGAGACGAGGCCTGACTCCCCTGGGGAGACTCCAGAAGTACCCAAAGATCCATGTCAGCCCCTGAGAGGAATCCTCGGTTCCGGCCCTGACACCACACAAGGTTTTTGGCCCCGGTATCGACGGGAGAGGAATCCCGAGAGGCCCCCTAGCAACTCGCATGAGGACTGGCCTCTCCTGAGGCCACCAGGGCGGGTCCCTGAGGTCCCCGTCGTAACTCGAGAACACCTGCCGCAACTCGAGAAAATCCAGGAAGTTCTAACTTCCAGGCGAGATGAGGCCTATTTCCGATGAGGCGTCTGGAGACTAATGACACCTAACCTCTGGAACTTCGAAAGGGTCTTTCACACCCTTGCTGCAACTCAAGAAGTTCACCGCCACACCCGTGTCCACTCGAGAGGAAGCACGATGGTCCCACCCACATCCAGAGGAGCCCCGTTTCCCCCTCGTAGCTCGAGATGAGGGATCCTTTACCTGCTTTCAACGGGAAAGAATTCCTGGCGTTCCCGTCGCATCTCAAGAGGAGGCACTCTCAACAGGAAAAGCGAGGGGAACTCCATGGTCGTACCACCATTCCAAGAGTCCCCCAGATGTCTCAGTCCATTCCAGAGGAACCTCTTTGCCCTGCACTGGCTCATCTTTCACGCCGAGGATCGACTCACACCACGGTGGCACGTGGGACAGCCCTGTGGGAAAGCCTCGAGGGAAAGCCTCGAGGGAAAACCACAGATCCTTTGATCGACGTGACGGGAAGCGTGACATTGCTGCTACAGCCTGGAAGGAAAGCGCACGTGCATGCCCCCACTCGAGACGAGGCCTGACTCCCCTGGGGAGACTCCAGAAGTACCCAAAGATCCATGTCAGCCCCTGAGAGGAATCCTCGGTTCCGGCCCTGACTCCACACAAGGTTTTTGGCCCCGATATCGACGGGAGAGGAATCCCGAGAGGCCCCCTAGCAACTCGCATGAGGACTGGCCTCTCCTGAGGCCACCAGGGCGGGTCCCTGAGGTCCCCGTCGTAACTCGAGAACACCTGCCGCAACTCGAGAAAATCCAGGAAGTTCTCCCTTCCAGGCGAGATGAGGCCTATTTCCGATGAGGCGTCTGGAGACTAAAGACACCTAACCTCTGGAACTTCGAAAGGGTCTTTCACACCCTTGCTGCAACTCAAGAAGTTCACCGCCATACCCGTCTCCACTCGAGAGGAAGCACGATGGTCCCGCCCACATCCAGAGGAGCCCCGTTTCCCCCTCGTAGCTCGAGATGAGGGATCCTTTCCCTGCTTTCAACGGGAAAGAATTCCCGGCGTTCCCGTCGCATCTCAAGAGGAGGCACTCTCAACAGGAAAGGCGAGAGGAACTCCATGGTCGTACCACCATTCCAAGAGTCCCCCAGATGTCTCACTCCATTCCAGAGGAATCTCTTTGCCCTGCACTGGCTCATCTTTCACGCCGAGGATCGACTCACACCACGGTGGCACGTGGGACAGCCCTGTGGGAAAGCCTCGAGGGAAAGCCTCGAGGGAAAACCACAGATCCTTTGATCCACGCCACGGGAAGCGTGACATTGCTGCTACAGCCTGGAAGGAAAGCGCACGTGCATGCCCCCACTCGAGACGAGGCCTGACTCCCCTGGGGAGACTCCAGAAGTACCCAAAGATCCATGTCAGCCCCTGAGAGGAATCCTCGGTTCCGGCCCTGACTCCACACAAGGTTTTTGGCCCCGGTATCCACGGGAGAGGAATCCCGAGCGGCCCCCTAGCAACTCACATGAGGACTGGCCTCTCCTGAGGCCACCAGGGCGGGTCCCTGAGGTCCCCGTCGTAACTCGAGAACACCTGCCGCAACTCGAGAAAATCCAGGAAGTTCTCCCTTCCAGGCGAGATTAGGCCTATTTCCGATGAGGCGTCTGGAGACTAATGACACCTAACCTCTGGAACTTCGAAAGGGTCTTTCACACCCTTGCTGCAACTCAAGAAGTTCACCGCCATACCCGTCTCCACTCGACAGGAAGCACGATGGTCCCGCCCACATCCAGAGGAGCCCCGTTTCCCCCTCGTAGCTCGAGATGAGGGATCCTTTCCCTGCTTTCAACGGGAAAGAATTCCCGGCGTTCCTGTCGCATCTCAAGAGGAGGCACTCTCAACAGGAAAGGCGAGAGGAACTCCATGGTCGTACCACCATTCCAAGTGTCCGCCAGATGTCTCAGTCCATTCCAGAGGAACCTCTTTGCCCTGCACTGGCTCATCTTTCACGCCGAGGATCGACTCACACCACGGTGGCACGTGGGACATCCCTGTGGGAAAGCCTCGAGGGAAAGCCTCGAGGGAAAACCACAGATCCTTTGATCCACGTGACGGGAAGCGTGACATTGCTGCTACAGCCTGGAAGGAAAGCGCACGTGCATGCCCCCACTCGAGACGAGGCCTGACTCCCCTGGGGAGACTCCAGAAGTACCCAAAGATCCATGTCAGCCCCTGAGAGGAATCCTCGGTTCCGGCCCTGACTCCACACAAGGTTTTTGGCCCCGGTATCGACGGGAGAGGAATCCCGAGAGGCCCCCTAGCAACTCGCATGGGGACTGGCCTCTCCTGAGGCCACCAGGGCGGGTCCCTGAGGTCCCCGTCGTAACTCGAGAACACCTGCCGCAACTCGAGAAAATCCAGGAAGTTCTCCCTTCCAGGCGAGATTAGGCCTATTTCCGATGAGGCGTCTGGAGACTAATGACACCTAACCTCTGGAACTTCGAAAGGGTCTTTTACACCCTTGCTGCAACTCAAGAAGTTCACCGCCATACCCGTCTCCACTCGACAGGAAGCACGATGGTCCCGCCCACATCCAGAGGAGCCCCGTTTCCCCCTCGTAGCTCGAGATGAGGGATCCTTTCCCTGCTTTAAACGGGAAAGAATTCCCGGCGTTCCCGTCGCATCTCAAGAGGAGGCACTCTCAACAGGAAAGGCGAGAGGAACTCCATGGTCGTACCACCATTCCAAGAGTCCCCCAGATGTCTCACTCCATTCCAGAGGAACCTCTTTGCCCTGCACTGGCTCATCTTTCACGCCGAGGATCGACTCACACCACGCTGGCACGTGGGACAGCCCTGTGAGAAAGCCTCGAGGGAAAGCCTCGAGGGAAAACCACAGATCCTTTGATCCACGTGACGGGAAGCGTGACATTGCTGCTACAGCCTGGAAGGAAAGCGCACGTGCATGCCCCCACTCTAGACGAGGCCTGACTCCCCTGGGGAGACTCCAGAAGTACCCAAAGATCCATGTCAGCCCCTGAGAGGAATCCTCGGTTCCGGCCCTGACTCCACACAAGGTTTTTGGCCCCGGTATCGACGGGAGAGGAATCCCGAGAGGCCCCCTAGCAACTCGCATGGGGACTGGCCTCTCCTGAGGCCACCAGGGCGGGTCCCTGAGGTCCCCGTCGTAACTCGAGAACACCTGCCGCAACTCGAGAAAATCCAGGAAGTTCTCCCTTCCAGGCGAGATTAGGCCTATTTCCGATGAGGCGTCTGGAGACTAATGACACCTAACCTCTGGAACTTCGAAAGGGTCTTTTACACCCTTGCTGCAACTCAAGAAGTTCACCGCCATACCCGTCTCCACTCGACAGGAAGCACGATGGTCCCGCCCACATCCAGAGGAGCCCCGTTTCCCCCTCGTAGCTCGAGATGAGGGATCCTTTCCCTGCTTTAAACGGGAAAGAATTCCCGGCGTTCCCGTCGCATCTCAAGAGGAGGCACTCTCAACAGGAAAGGCGAGAGGAACTCCATGGTCGTACCACCATTCCAAGAGTCCCCCAGATGTCTCACTCCATTCCAGAGGAACCTCTTTGCCCTGCACTGGCTCATCTTTCACGCCGAGGATCGACTCACACCACGCTGGCACGTGGGACAGCCCTGTGAGAAAGCCTCGAGGGAAAGCCTCGAGGGAAAACCACAGATCCTTTGATCCACGTGACGGGAAGCGTGACATTGCTGCTACAGCCTGGAAGGAAAGCGCACGTGCATGCCCCCACTCGAGACGAGGCCTGACTCCCCTGGGGAGACTCCAGAAGTACCCAAAGATCCATGTCAGCCCCTGACAGGAATCCTCTGTTCCGGCCCTGACTCCACACAAGGTTTTTGGCCCCAGTATCAACGGGAGAGGAATCCCGAGAGGCCCCCTAGCAACTCGCATGAGGACTGGCCTCTCCTGAGGCCACTAGGGCGGGTCCCTGAGGTCCCCGTCGTATCTCGAGAACACCTGCCGCAACTCGAGAAAATCCAGGAAGTTCTCCCTTCCAGGCGAGATGAGGCCTATTTACGATGAGGCGTCTGGAGACTAATGACACCTAACCTCTGGAACTTCGAAAGGGTCTTTCACACCCTTGCTGCAACTCAAGAAGTTCACCGCCATACCCGTCTCCACTCGAGAGGAAGCACGATGGTCCCGCCCACATCCAGAGGAGCCCCGTTTCCCCCTCGTAGCTCGAGATGAGGGATCCTTTCCCTGCTTTCAACGGGAAAGAATTCCCGGCGTTCCCGTCGCATCTCAAGAGGAGGCACTCTCAACAGGAAAGGCGAGAGGAACTCCATGGTCGTACCACCATTCCAAGAGTCCACCAGATGTCTCAGTCCATTCCAGAGGAACCTCTTTGCCCTGCACTGGCTCATCTTTCACGCCGAGGATCGACTCACACTACGGTGGCACGTGGGACAGCCCTGTGGGAAAGCCTCGAGGGAAAGCCTCGAGGGAAAACCACAGATCCTTTGATCCACGCGACGGGAAGTGTGACATTGCTGCTACAGCCTGGAAGGAAAGCGCACGTGCATGCCCCCACTCGAGACGAGGCCTGACTCCCCTGGGGAGACTCCAGAAGTACCCAAAGATCCAAGTCAGCCCCTGAGAGGAATCCTCGGTTCCGGCCCTGACTCCACACAAGGTTTTTGGCCCCGGTATCGACGGGAGAGGAATCCCGAGAGGCCCCCTAGCAACTCGCAAGAAGACTGGCCTCTTCTGAGGCCACCAGGGCGGGTCCCTGAGGTCCCCGTCGTAATTCGAGAACACCTGCCGCAACTCGAGAAAATCCAGGAAGTTCTCCCTTCCAGGCGAGATGAGGCCTATTTCCGATGAGGCGTCTGGAGACTAATGACACCTAACCTCTGGAACTTCGAAACGGTCTTTCACACCCTTGCTGCGACTCAAGAAGTTCACCGCCATACCCGTCTCCACTCGAGAGGAAGCACGATGGTCCCGCCCACATCCAGAGGAGCCCCGTTTCCCCCTCGTAGCTCGAGATGAGGGATCCTTTCCCTGCTTTCAACGGGAAAGAATTCCCGGCGTTCCCGTCGCATATCAAGAGGAGGCACTCTCAACAGGAAAGGCGAGAGGAACTCCATGGTCGTACCACCATTCCAAGAGTCCCCCAGATGTCTCAGTCCATTCCAGAGGAACCTCTTTGCCCTGCACTGGCTCATCTTTCACGCCGAGGATCGGCTCACACCACGGTGGCACGTGGGACAGCCCTGTGGGAAAGCCTCGAGGGAAAGCCTCGAGGGAAAACCACAGATCCTTTGATCCACGCGACGGGAAGTGTGACATTGCTGCTACAGCCTGGAAGGAAAGCGCACGTGCATGCCCCCACTGGAGACGAGGCCTGACTCCCCTGGGGAGACTCCAGAAGTACCCAAAGATCCATGTCAGCCCCTGAGAGGAATCCTCGGTTCCGGCCCTGACTCCACACAAGGTTTTTGGCCCCGGTATCGACGGGAGAGGAATCCCGAGAGGCCCCCTAGCAACTCGCATGGGGACTGGCCTCTCCTGAGGCCACCAGGGCGGGTCCCTGAGGTCCCCGTCGTAACACGAGAACACCTGCCGCAACTCGAGAAAATCCAGGAAGTTCTCCCTTCCAGGCGAGATGAGGCCTATTTCCGATGAGGCGTCTGGAGACTAATGACACCTAACCTCTGGAACTTCGAAAGGTTCTTTCACACCCTTGCTGCCAATCAAGAAGTTCACCGCCATACCCGTCTCCACTCGAGAGGAAGCACGATGGTCCCGCCCACATCCAGAGGAGCCCCGTTTCCCCCTAGTAGCTCGAGATGAGGGATCCTTTCCCTGCTTTCAACGGGAACGAATTCCCGGCGTTCCCGTCGCAGCTCAAGAGGAGGCACTCTCAACAGGAAAGGCGAGAGGAACTCCATGGTCGTACCACCATTCCAAGAGTCCCCCAGATGTCTCAGTCCATTCCAGAGGAACCTCTTTGCCCTGCACTGGCTCATCTTTCACGCCGAGGATCGACTCACACCACGGTGGCACGTGGGACAGCCCTGTGGGAAAGCCTCGAGGGAAAGCCTCGAGGGAAAACCACAGATCCTTTGATCCACGCAACGGGAAGTGTGACATTGCTGCTACAGCCTGGAAGGAGAGCGCACATGCATGCCCCCACTCGAGACGAGGCCTGACTCCCCTGGGGAGACTCCAGAAGTACCCAAAGATCCATGTCAGCCCCTGAGAGGAATCCTCGGTTCCGGCCCTGACTCCACACAAGGTTTTTGGCCCCGATATCAACGGGAGAGCAATCCCGAGAGGCCCCCTAGCAACTCGCATGACGACTGGCCTCTCCTGAGGCCACCAGGGCGGGTCCCTGAGGTCCCCGTCGTATCTCGAGAACACCTGCCGCAACTCGAGAAAATCCAGGAAGTTCTCCCTTCCAGCCGAGATGAGGCCTATTTCCGATGAGGCGTCTGGAGACTAATGACACCTAACCTCTGGAACTTCGAAAGGGTCTTTCACACCCTTGCTGCAACTCAAGAAGTTCTCCGCCATACCCGTCTCCACTCGAGAGGAAGCACGATGGTCCCGCCCACATCCAGAGGAGCCCCGTTTCCCCCTCGTAGCTCGAGATGAGGGATCCTTTCCCTGCTTTCAACGGGAAAGAATTCCCGGCGTTCCCGTCGCATCTCAAGAGGAGGCACTCTCAACAGGAAAGGCGAGAGGAACTCCATGGTCGTACCACCATTCCAAGAGTCCCCCAGATGTCTCAGTCCATTCCAGAGGAACCTCTTTGCCCTGCACTGGCTCATCTTTCACGCCGAGGATCGACTCACACCACGGTGGCACGTGGGACATCCCTGTGTGAAAGCCTCGAGGGAAAGCCTCGAGGGAAAACCACAGATCCTTTGATCCACGTGACGGGAAGCGTGACATTGCTGCTACAGCCTGGAAGGAAAGCGCACGTGCATGCCCCCACTCGAGACGAGGCCTGACTCCCCTGGGGAGACTCCAGAAGTACCCAAAGATCCATGTCAGCCCCTGAGAGGAATCCTCGGTTCCGGCCCTGACACCACACAAGGTTTTTGGCCCCGGTATCGACGGGAGAGGAATCCCGAGAGGCCCCCTAGCAACTCGCATGAGGACTGGCCTCTCCTGAGGCCACCAGGGCGGGTCCCTGAGGTCCCCGTCGTAACTCGAGAACACCTGCCGCAACTCGAGAAAATCCAGGAAGTTCTAACTTCCAGGCGAGATGAGGCCTATTTCCGATGAGGCGTCTGGAGACTAATGACACCTAACCTCTGGAACTTCGAAAGGGTCTTTCACACCCTTGCTGCAACTCAAGAAGTTCACCGCCACACCCGTGTCCACTCGAGAGGAAGCACGATGGTCCCACCCACATCCAGAGGAGCCCCGTTTCCCCCTCGTAGCTCGAGATGAGGGATCCTTTACCTGCTTTCAACGGGAAAGAATTCCTGGCGTTCCCGTCGCATCTCAAGAGGAGGCACTCTCAACAGGAAAAGCGAGGGGAACTCCATGGTCGTACCACCATTCCAAGAGTCCCCCAGATGTCTCAGTCCATTCCAGAGGAACCTCTTTGCCCTGCACTGGCTCATCTTTCACGCCGAGGATCGACTCACACCACGGTGGCACGTGGGACAGCCCTGTGGGAAAGCCTCGAGGGAAAGCCTCGAGGGAAAACCACAGATCCTTTGATCGACGTGACGGGAAGCGTGACATTGCTGCTACAGCCTGGAAGGAAAGCGCACGTGCATGCCCCCACTCTAGACGAGGCCTGACTCCCCTGGGGAGACTCCAGAAGTACCCAAAGATCCATGTCAGCCCATGAGAGGAATCCTCGGTTCCGGCCCTGACTCCACACAAGGTTTTTGGCCCCGGTATCGACGGGAGAGGAATCCCGAGAGGCCCCCTAGCAACTCGCATGAGGACTGGCCTCTCCTGAGGCCACCAGGGCGGGTCCCTGAGGTCCCCGTCGTAACTCGAGAACACCTGCCTCAACTCGAGAAAATCCAGGAAGTTCTCCCTTCCAGGCGAGATGAGGCCTATTTCCGATGAGGCGTCTGGAGACTAATGACACCTAACCTCTGGAACTTCGAAAGGGTCTTTCACACCCTTGCTGCAACTCAAGAAGTTCACCGCCATACCCGTCTCCACTCGACAGGAAGCACGATGGTCCCGCCCACATCCAGAGGAGCCCCGTTTCCCCCTCGTAGCTCGAGATGAGGGATCCTTTCCCTGCTTTCAACGGGAAAGAATTCCCGGCGTTCCCGTCGCATCTCAAGAGGAGGCACTCTCAACAGGAAAGGCGAGAGGAACTCCATGGTCGTACCACCATTCCAAGAGTCCCCCAGATGTCTCACTCCATTCCAGAGGAATCTCTTTGCCCTGCACTGGCTCATCTTTCACGCCGAGGATCGACTCACACCACGGTGTCACGTGGGACAGCCCTGTGGGAAAGCCTCGAGGGAAAGCCTCGAGGGAAAACCACAGATCCTTTGATCCACGCCACGGGAAGCGTGACATTGCTGCTACAGCCTGGAAGGAAAGCGCACGTGCATGCCCCCACTCGAGACGAGGCCTGACTCCCCTGGGGAGACTCCAGAAGTACCCAAAGATCCATGTCAGCCCCTGAGAGGAATCCTCGGTTCCGGCCCTGACTCCACACAAGGTTTTTGGCCCCGGTATCGACGGGAGAGGAATCCCGAGAGGCCCCCTAGCAACTCGCATGAGGACTGGCCTCTCCTGAGGCCACCAGGGCGGGTCCCTGAGGTCCCCATCGTTACTCGAGAACACCTGCCGCAACTCGAGAAACTCCAGGAAGTTCTCCCTTCCAGGCGAGATGAGGCCTATTTCCGATGAGGCGTCTGGAGACTAATGACACCTAACCTCTGGAACTTCGAAAGGGTCTTTCACACCCTTGCTGCAACTCAAGAAGTTCACCGCCATACCCGTCTCCACTCGAGAGGAAGCACGATGGTCCCGCCCACATCCAGAGGAGCCCCGTTTCCCCCTCGTTGCTCGCGATGAGGGATCCTTTCCCTGCTTTCAACGGGAAAGAATTCCCGGCGTTCCCGTCGCATCTCAAGAGGAGGCACTCTCAACAGGAAAGGCGAGAGGAACTCCATGGTCGTATCACCATTCCAAGAGTCCCCCAGATGTCTCAGTCCATTCCAGAGGAACCTCTTTGCCCTGCACTGGCTCATCTTTCACGCCGAGGATCGACTCACACCACGGTGGCACGTGGGACAGCCCTGTGGGAAAGCCTCGAGGGAAAGCCTCGAGGGAAAACCACAGATCCTTTGATCCACGTGACGGGAAGCGTGACATTGCTGCTACAGACTGGAAGGAAAGCGCACGTGCATGCCCCCACTCGAGACGAGGCCTGACTCCCCTGGGAAGACTCCAGAAGTACCCAAAGATCCATGTCAGCCCCTGAGAGGAATCCTCGGTTCCGGCCCTGACTCCACACAAGGTTTTTGGCCCCGGTATCGACGGGAGAGGAATCCCGAGAGGCCCCCTAGCAACTCGCATGAGGACTGGCCTCTCCTGAGGCCAACAGGGCGGGTCCCTGAGGTCCCCGTCGTAACTCGAGAACACCTGCCGCAACTCGAGAAAATCCAGGAAGTTCTCCCTTCCAGGCGAGATGAGGCCTATTTCCGATGAGGCGTCAGGAGACTAATGACACCTAACCTCTGGAACTTCGAAAGGGTCTTTCACACCCTTGCTGCAACTCAAGAAGTTCACCGCCATACCCGTCTCCACTCGAGAGGAATCACGATGGTCCCGCCCACATCCAGAGGAGCCCCGTTTCCCCCTCGTAGCTCGAGATGAGGGATCCTTTCCCTGCTTTCAACGGGAACGAATTCCCGGCGTTCCTGTCGCATCTCAAGAGGAGGCACTCTCAACAGGAAAGGCGAGAGGAACTCCATGGTCGTACCACCATTCCAAGAGTCCCCCAGATGTCTCAGTCCATTCCAGAGGAACCTCTTTGCCCTGCACTGGCTCATCTTTCACGCCGAGGATCGGCTCACACCACGGTGGCACGTGGGACAGCCCTGTGGGAAAGCCTCGAGGGAAAGCCTCGAGGGAAAACCACAGATCCTTTGATCCACGCGACGGGAAGTGTGACAATGCTGCTACAGCCTGGAAGGAAAGCGAACGTGCATGCCCCCACTGGAGACGAGGCCTGACTCCCCTGGGGAGACTCCAGAAGTACCCAAAGATCCATGTCAGCCCCTGAGAGGAATCCTCGGTTCCGGCCCTGACTCCACACAAGGTTTTTGGCCCCGGTATCGACAGGAGAGGAATCCCGAGAGGACCCCTAGCAACTCACATGAGGACTGGCCTCTCCTGAGGCCACCAGGGCGGGTCCCTGAGGTCCCCGTCGTAACTCGAGAACACCTGCCGCAACTCGAGAAAATCCAGGAAGTTCTCCCTTCCAGGCGAGATGAGGCCTATTTCCGATGAGGCGTCTGGAGACTAATGACACCTAACCTCTGGAACTTCGAAAGGGTCTTTCACACCCTTGCTGCAACTCAAGAAGTTCACCGCCATACCCGTCTCCACTCGAGAGGAAGCACGATGGTCCCGCCCACATCCAGAGGAGCCCCGTTTCCCCCTCGTAGCTCGAGATGAGGGATCCTTTCCCTGCTTTCAACGGGAAAGAATTCCCGGCGTTCCCGTCGCATCTCAAGAGGAGGCACTCTCAACAGGAAAGGCGAGAGGAACTCCATGGTCGTACCACCATTCCAAGAGTCCCCCAGATGTCTCAGTCCATTCCAGAGGAATCTCTTTGCCCTGCACTGGCTCATCTTTCACGCCGAGGATCGACTCACACCACGGTGGCACGTGGGACAGCCCTGTGGGAAAGCCTCGAGGGAAAGCCTCGAGGGAAAACCACAGATCCTTTGATCCACGCCACGGGAAGCGTGACATTGCTGCTACAGCCTGGAAGGAAAGCGCACGTGCATGCCCCCACTCGAGACGAGGCCTGACTCCCCTGGGGAGACTCCAGAAGTACCCAAAGATCCATGTCAGCCCCTGAGAGGAATCCTCGGTTCCGGCCCTGACTCCACACAAGGTTTTTGGCCCCGATATCGACGGGAGAGGAATCCCGAGAGGCCCCCTAGCAACTCGCATGAGGACTGGCCTCTCCTGAGGCCACCAGGGCGGGTCCCTGAGGTCCCCGTCGTAACTCGAGAACACCTGCCGCAACTCGAGAAAATCCAGGAAGTTCTCCCTTCCAGGCGAGATGAGGCCTATTTCCGATGAGGCGTCTGGAGACTAAAGACACCTAACCTCTGGAACTTCGAAAGGGTCTTTCACACCCTTGCTGCAACTCAAGAAGTTCACCGCCATACCCGTCTCCACTCGAGAGGAAGCACGATGGTCCCGCCCACATCCAGAGGAGCCCCGTTTCCCCCTCGTAGCTCGAGATGAGGGATCCTTTCCCTGCTTTCAACGGGAAAGAATTCCCGGCGTTCCCGTCGCATCTCAAGAGGAGGCACTCTCAACAGGAAAGGCGAGAGGAACTCCATGGTCGTACCACCATTCCAAGAGTCCCCCAGATGTCTCACTCCATTCCAGAGGAATCTCTTTGCCCTGCACTGGCTCATCTTTCACGCCGAGGATCGACTCACACCACGGTGGCACGTGGGACAGCCCTGTGGGAAAGCCTCGAGGGAAAGCCTCGAGGGAAAACCACAGATCCTTTGATCCACGCCACGGGAAGCGTGACATTGCTGCTACAGCCTGGAAGGAAAGCGCACGTGCATGCCCCCACTCGAGACGAGGCCTGACTCCCCTGGGGAGACTCCAGAAGTACCCAAAGATCCATGTCAGCCCCTGAGAGGAATCCTCGGTTCCGGCCCTGACTCCACACAAGGTTTTTGGCCCCGGTATCCACGGGAGAGGAATCCCGAGCGGCCCCCTAGCAACTCACATGAGGACTGGCCTCTCCTGAGGCCACCAGGGCGGGTCCCTGAGGTCCCCGTCGTAACTCGAGAACACCTGCCGCAACTCGAGAAAATCCAGGAAGTTCTCCCTTCCAGGCGAGATTAGGCCTATTTCCGATGAGGCGTCTGGAGACTAATGACACCTAACCTCTGGAACTTCGAAAGGGTCTTTCACACCCTTGCTGCAACTCAAGAAGTTCACCGCCATACCCGTCTCCACTCGACAGGAAGCACGATGGTCCCGCCCACATCCAGAGGAGCCCCGTTTCCCCCTCGTAGCTCGAGATGAGGGATCCTTTCCCTGCTTTCAACGGGAAAGAATTCCCGGCGTTCCTGTCACATCTCAAGAGGAGGCACTCTCAACAGGAAAGGCGAGAGGAACTCCATGGTCGTACCACCATTCCAAGTGTCCGCCAGATGTCTCAGTCCATTCCAGAGGAACCTCTTTGCCCTGCACTGGCTCATCTTTCACGCCGAGGATCGACTCACACCACGGTGGCACGTGGGACATCCCTGTGGGAAAGCCTCGAGGGAAAGCCTCGAGGGAAAACCACAGATCCTTTGATCCACGTGACGGGAAGCGTGACATTGCTGCTACAGCCTGGAAGGAAAGCGCACGTGCATGCCCCCACTCGAGACGAGGCCTGACTCCCCTGGGGAGACTCCAGAAGTACCCAAAGATCCATGTCAGCCCCTGAGAGGAATCCTCGGTTCCGGCCCTGACTCCACACAAGGTTTTTGGCCCCGGTATCGACGGGAGAGGAATCCCGAGAGGCCCCCTAGCAACTCGCATGGGGACTGGCCTCTCCTGAGGCCACCAGGGCGGGTCCCTGAGGTCCCCGTCGTAACTCGAGAACACCTGCCGCAACTCGAGAAAATCCAGGAAGTTCTCCCTTCCAGGCGAGATTAGGCCTATTTCCGATGAGGCGTCTGGAGACTAATGACACCTAACCTCTGGAACTTCGAAAGGGTCTTTTACACCCTTGCTGCAACTCAAGAAGTTCACCGCCATACCCGTCTCCACTCGACAGGAAGCACGATGGTCCCGCCCACATCCAGAGGAGCCCCGTTTCCCCCTCGTAGCTCGAGATGAGGGATCCTTTCCCTGCTTTAAACGGGAAAGAATTCCCGGCGTTCCCGTCGCATCTCAAGAGGAGGCACTCTCAACAGGAAAGGCGAGAGGAACTCCATGGTCGTACCACCATTCCAAGAGTCCCCCAGATGTCTCACTCCATTCCAGAGGAACCTCTTTGCCCTGCACTGGCTCATCTTTCACGCCGAGGATCGACTCACACCACGCTGGCACGTGGGACAGCCCTGTGAGAAAGCCTCGAGGGAAAGCCTCGAGGGAAAACCACAGATCCTTTGATCCACGTGACGGGAAGCGTGACATTGCTGCTACAGCCTGGAAGGAAAGCGCACGTGCATGCCCCCACTCTAGACGAGGCCTGACTCCCCTGGGGAGACTCCAGAAGTACCCAAAGATCCATGTCAGCCCCTGAGAGGAATCCTCGGTTCCGGCCCTGACTCCACACAAGGTTTTTGGCCCCGGTATCGACGGGAGAGGAATCCCGAGAGGCCCCCTAGCAACTCGCATGGGGACTGGCCTCTCCTGAGGCCACCAGGGCGGGTCCCTGAGGTCCCCGTCGTAACTCGAGAACACCTGCCGCAACTCGAGAAAATCCAGGAAGTTCTCCCTTCCAGGCGAGATTAGGCCTATTTCCGATGAGGCGTCTGGAGACTAATGACACCTAACCTCTGGAACTTCGAAAGGGTCTTTTACACCCTTGCTGCAACTCAAGAAGTTCACCGCCATACCCGTCTCCACTCGACAGGAAGCACGATGGTCCCGCCCACATCCAGAGGAGCCCCGTTTCCCCCTCGTAGCTCGAGATGAGGGATCCTTTCCCTGCTTTAAACGGGAAAGAATTCCCGGCGTTCCCGTCGCATCTCAAGAGGAGGCACTCTCAACAGGAAAGGCGAGAGGAACTCCATGGTCGTACCACCATTCCAAGAGTCCCCCAGATGTCTCACTCCATTCCAGAGGAACCTCTTTGCCCTGCACTGGCTCATCTTTCACGCCGAGGATCGACTCACACCACGCTGGCACGTGGGACAGCCCTGTGAGAAAGCCTCGAGGGAAAGCCTCGAGGGAAAACCACAGATCCTTTGATCCACGTGACGGGAAGCGTGACATTGCTGCTACAGCCTGGAAGGAAAGCGCACGTGCATGCCCCCACTCTAGACGAGGCCTGACTCCCCTGGGGAGACTCCAGAAGTACCCAAAGATCCATGTCAGCCCATGAGAGGAATCCTCGGTTCCGGCCCTGACTCCACACAAGGTTTTTGGCCCCGGTATCGACGGGAGAGGAATCCCGAGAGGCCCCCTAGCAACTCGCATGAGGACTGGCCTCTCCTGAGGCCACCAGGGCGGGTCCCTGAGGTCCCCGTCGTAACTCGAGAACACCTGCCGCAACTCGAGAAAATCCAGGAAGTTCTCCCTTCCAGGCGAGATGAGGCCTATTTCCGATGAGGCGTCTGGAGACTAATGACACCTAACCTCTGGAACTTCGAAAGGGTCTTTCACACCCTTGCTGCAACTTAAGGAGTTCACCGCCATACCCGTCTCCACTCGAGAGGAAGCACGATGGTCCCGCCCACATCCAGAGGAGCCCCGTTTCCCCCTCGTAGCTCGAGATGAGGGATCCTTTCCCTGCTTTCAACGGGAAAGAATTCCCGGCGTTCCCGTCGCATCTCAAGAGGAGGCACTCTCAACAGGAAAGGCGAGAGGAACTCCATGGTAGTACCACCATTCCAAGAGTCCCCCAGATGTCTCACTCCATTCCAGAGGAATCTCTTTGCCCTGCACTGGCTCATCTTTCACGCCGAGGATCGACTCACACCACGGTGGCACGTGGGACAGCCCTGTGGGAAACCCTCGAGGGAAAGCCTCGAGGGGAAACCACAGATCCTTTGATCCACGCCACGGGAAGCGTGACATTGCTGCTACAGCCTGGAAGGAAAGTGCACGTGTATGCCCCCACTCGAGACGAGGCCTGACTCCCCTGGGGAGACTCCAGAAGTACCCAAAGATCCATGTCAGCCCCTGAGAGGAATCCTCGGTTCCGGCCCTGACTCCACACAAGGTTTTTGGCCCCGGTATCGACAGGAGAGGTATCCCGAGAGGCCCCCTAGCAACTCGCATGAGGACTGGCCTCTCCTGAGGCCACCAGGGCGGGTCCCTGAGGTCCCCGTCGTAACTCGAGAACACCTGCCGCAACTCGAGAAAATCCAGGAAGTTCTCCCTTCCAGGCGAGATGAGGCCTATTTCCGATGAGGCGTATGGAGACTAATGACACCTAACCTCTGGAACTTCGAAAGGGTCTTTCACACCCTTGCTGCAACTCAAGAAGTTCACCGCCATACCCGTCTCCACTCGAGAGGAAGCACGATGGTCCCGCCCACATCCAGAGGAGCCCCGTTTCCTCCTCGTAGCTCGAGATGAGGGATCCTTTCCCTGCTTTCAACGGGAAAGAATTCCCGGCGTTCCCGTCGCATCTCAAGAGGAGGCACTCTCAACAGGAAAGGCGAGAGGAACTCTATGGTCGTACCACCATTCCAAGAGTCCCCCAGATGTCTCAGTCCATTCCAGAGGAACCTCTTTGCCCTGCACTGGCTCATCTTTCACGCCGAGGATCGACTCACACCACGGTGGCACGTGGGACAGCCCTGTGGGAAAGCCTCGAGGGAAAGCCTCGAGGGAAAACCACAGATCCTTTGATCCACGCCACGGGAAGCGTGACATTGCTGCTACAGCCTGGAAGGAAAGCGCACATGCATGCCCCCACTCGAGACGAGGCCTGACTCCCCTGAGGAGACTCCAGAAGTACCCAAAGATCCATGTCAGCCCCTGAGAGGAATCCTCGGTTCCGGCCCTGACTCCACACAAGGTTTTTGGCCCCGGTATCGACGGGAGAGGAATCCCGAGAGGCCCCCTAGCAACTCGCATGGGGACTGGCCTCTCCTGAGGCCACCAGGGCGGGTCCCTGAGGTCCCCGTCGTAACTCGAGAACACCTGCCGCAACTCGAGAAAATCCAGGAAGTTCTCCCTTCCAGGCGAGATGAGGCCTATTTCCGATGAGGCGTCTGGAGACTAATGACACCTAACCTCTGGAACTTCGAAAGGGTCTTTCACACCCTTGCTGCAACTCAAGAAGTTCACCGCCATACCCGTCTCCACTCGAGAGGAAGCACGATGGTCCCGCCCACATCCAGAGGAGCCCCGTTTCCCCCTCGTAGCTCGAGATGAGGGATCCTTTCCCTGCTTTCAACGGGAAAGAATTCCCGGCGTTCCCGTCGCATCTCAAGAGGAGGCACTCTCAACAGGAAAGGCGAGAGGAACTCCATGGTCGTACCACCATTCCAAGAGTCCCCCAGATGTCTCAGTCCATTCCAGAGGAACCTCTTTGCCCTGCACTGGCTCATCTTTCACGCCGAGGATCGACTCACACCACGGTGGCACGTGGGACAGCCCTGTGGGAAAGCCTCGAGGGAAAGCCTCGAGGGAAAACCACAGATCCTTTGATCCACGTGACGGGAAGCGTGACATTGCTGCTACAGCCTGGAAGGAAATCGCACGTGCATGCCCCCACTCGAGACGAGGCCTGACTCCCCTGGGGAGACTCCAGAAGTACCCAAAGATCCATGTCAGCCCCTGAGAGGAATCCTCGGTTCCGGCCCTGACTCCACACAAGGTTTTTGGCCCCGGTATCGACGGGAG
The DNA here is from genome assembly GCF_032405125.1 of Capricornis sumatraensis. Classification (NCBI taxonomy): domain Eukaryota; kingdom Metazoa; phylum Chordata; class Mammalia; order Artiodactyla; family Bovidae; genus Capricornis; species Capricornis sumatraensis. Next base: position 1,353,550 of record NW_027184627.1, read on the forward strand.
AGGAATCCCGAGAGGCCCCCTAGCAACTCGCATGAGGACTGGCCTCTCCTGAGGCCACCAGGGCGGGTCCCTGAGGTCCCCGTCGTAACTCGAGAACACCTGCCGCAACTCGAGAAAATCCAGGAAGTTCTAACTTCCAGGCGAGATGAGGCCTATTTCCGATGAGGCGTCTGGAGACTAATGACACCTAACCTCTGGAACTTCGAAAGGGTCTTTCACACCCTTGCTGCAACTCAAGAAGTTCACCGCCATACCCGTCTCCACTCGAGAGGAAGCACGATGGTCCCGCCCACATCCAGAGGAGCCCCGTTTCCCCCTCGTAGCTCGAGATGAGGGATCCTTTCCCTGCTTTCAACGGGAAAGAATTCCCGGCGTTCCCGTCGCATCTCAAGAGGAGGCACTCTCAACAGGAAAGGCGAGAGGAACTCCATGGGCGTACCACCATTCCAAGAGTCCCCCAGATGTCTCAGTCCATTCCAGAGGAACCTCTTTGCCCTGCACTGGCTCATCTTTCACGCCGAGGATCGACTCACACCACGGTGGCACGTGGGACAGCCCTGTGGGAAAGCCTCGAGGGAAAGCCTCGAGGGAAAACCACAGATCCTTTGATCCACGCCACGGGAAGCGTGACATTGCTGCTACAGCCTGGAAGGAAAGCGCACGTGCATGCCCCCACTCGAGACGAGGCCTGACTCCCCTGGGGAGACTCCAGAAGTACCCAAAGATCCATGTCAGCCCCTGAGAGGAATCCTCGGTTCCGGCCCTGACTCCACACAAGGTTTTTGGCCCCGGTATCGACGGGAGAGGAATCCCGAGAGGCCCCCTAGCAACTCGCATGAGGACTGGCCTCTCCTGAGGCCACCAGGGCGGGTCCCTGAGGTCCCCGTCGTAACTCGAGAACACCTGCCGCAACTCGAGAAAATCCAGGAAGTTCTCCCTTCCAGGCGAGATGAGGCCTATTTCCGATGAGGCGTCTGGAGACTAATGACACCTAACCTCTGGAACTTCGAAAGGGTCTTTCACACCCTTGCTGCAACTCAAGAAGTTCACCGCCATGCCCGTCTCCACTCGACAGGAAGCACGATGGTCCCGCCCACATCCAGAGGAGCCCCGTTTCCCCCTCGTAGCTCGAGATGAGGGATCCTTTCCCTGCTTTCAACGGGAAAGAATTCCCGGCGTTCCCGTCGCATCTCAAGAGGAGGCACTCTCAACAGGAAAGGCGAGAGGAACTCCATGGTCGTATCACCATTCCAAGAGTCCCCCAGATGTCTCAGTCCATTCCAGAGGAACCTCTTTGCCCTGCACTGGCTCATCTTTCACGCCGAGGATCGACTCACACCACGGTGGCACGTGGGACAGCCCTGTGGGAAAGCCTCGAGGGAAAGCCTCGAGGGAAAACCACAGATCCTTTGATCCACGTGACGGGAAGCGTGACATTGCGGCTACAGCCTGGAAGGAAAGCGCACGTGTATGTCCCCACTCGAGACGAGGCCTGACTCCCCTGGGGAGACTCCAGAAGTACCCAAAGATCCATGTCAGCCCCTGAGAGGAATCCTCGGTTCCGGCCCTGACTCCACACAAGGTTTTTGGCCCCGGTATCGACGGGAGAGGAATCCCGAGAGGCCCCCTAGCAACTCGCATGGGGACTGGCCTCTCCTGAGGCCACCAGGGCGGGTCCCTGAGGTCCCCGTCGTAACTCGAGAACACCTGCCGCAACTCGAGAAAATCCAGGAAGTTCTCCCTTCCAGGCGAGATGAGGCCTATTTCCGATGAGGCGTCTGGAGACTAATGACACCTAACCTCTGGAACTTCGAAAGGGTCTTTCACACCCTTGCTGCAACTTAAGGAGTTCACCGCCATACCCGTCTCCACTCGAGAGGAAGCACGATGGTCCCGCCCACATCCAGAGGAGCCCCGTTTCCCCCTCGTAGCTCGAGATGAGGGATCCTTTCCCTGCTTTCAACGGGAAAGAATTCCCGGCGTTCCCGTCGCATCTCAAGAGGAGGCACTCTCAACAGGAAAGGCGAGAGGAACTCCATGGTCGTACCACCATTCCAAGAGTCCCCCAGATGTCTCACTCCATTCCAGAGGAATCTCTTTGCCCTGCACTGGCTCATCTTTCACGCCGAGGATCGACTCACACCACGGTGGCACGTGGGACAGCCCTGTGGGAAAGCCTCGAGGGAAAGCCTCGAGGGAAAACCACAGATCCTTTGATCCACGCCACGGGAAGCGTGACATTGCTGCTACAGCCTCGAAGGAAAGTGCACGTGTATGCCCCCACTCGAGACGAGGCCTGACTCCCCTGGGGAGACTCCAGAAGTACCCAAAGATCCATGTCAGCCCCTGAGAGGAATCCTCGGTTCCGGCCCTGACTCCACACAAGGTTTTTGGCCCCGGTATCGACGGGAGAGGAATCCCGAGAGGCCCCCTAGCAACTCGCATGGGGACTGGCCTCTCCTGAGGCCACCAGGGCGGGTCCCTGAGGTCCCCTTCGTAACTCGAGAACACCTGCCGCAACTCGAGAAAATCCAGGAAGTTCTCCCTTCCAGGCGAGATGAGGCCTATTTCCGATGAGGCGTATGGAGACTAATGACACCTAACCTCTGGAACTTCGAAAGGGTCTTTCACACCCTTGCTGCAACTCAAGAAGTTCACCGCCATACCCGTCTCCACACGAGAGGAAGCACGATGGTCCCGCCCACATCCAGAGGAGCCCCGTTTCCTCCTCGTAGCTCGAGATGAGGGATCCTTTCCCTGCTTTCAACGGGAAAGAATTCCCGGCGTTCCCGTCGCATCTCAAGAGGAGGCACTCTCAACAGGAAAGGCGAGAGGAACTCTATGGTCGTACCACCATTCCAAGAGTCCCCCAGATGTCTCAGTCCATTCCAGAGGAACCTCTTTGCCCTGCACTGGCTCATCTTTCACGCCGAGGATCGACTCACACCACGGTGGCACGTGGGACAGCCCTGTGGGAAAGCCTCGAGGGAAAGCCTCGAGGGAAAACCACAGATCCTTTGATCCACGCCACGGGAAGCGTGACATTGCTGCTACAGCCTGGAAGGAAAGCGCACGTGCATGCCCCCACTCGAGACGAGGCCTGACTCCCCTGGGGAGACTCCAGAAGTACCCAAAGATCCATGTCAGCCCCTGAGAGGAATCCTCGGTTCCGGCCCTGACTCCACACAAGGTTTTTGGCCCCGGTATCAACGGGAGAGGAATCCCGAGAGGCCCCCTAGCAACTCGCATGGGGACTGGCCTCTCCTGAGGCCACCAGGGCGGGTCCCTGAGGTCCCCGTCGTAACTCGAGAACACCTGCCGCAACTCGAGAAAATCCAGGAAGTTCTCCCTTCCAGGCGAGATGAGGCCTATTTCCGATGAGGCGTCTGGAGACTAATGACACCTAACCTCTGGAACTTCGAAAGGGTCTTTCACACCCTTGCTGCAACTCAAGAAGTTCACCGCCATACCCGTCTCCACTCGAGAGGAAGCACGATGGTCCCGCCCACATCCAGAGGAGCACCGTTTCCCCCTCGTAGCTCGAGATGAGGGATCCTTTCCCTGCTTTCAACGGGAAAGAATTCCCGGCGTTCCCGTCGCATCTCAAGAGGAGGCACTCTCAACAGGAAAGGCGAGAGGAACTCCATGGTCGTACCACCATTCCAAGAGTCCCCCAGATGTCTCAGTCCATTCCAGAGGAACCTCTTTGCCCTGCACTGGCTCATCTTTCACGCCGAGGATCGACTCACACCACGGTGGCACGTGGGACAGCCCTGTGGGAAAGCCTCGAGGGAAAGCCTCGAGGGAAAACCACAGATCCTTTGATCCACGTGACGGGAAGCGTGACATTGCTGCTACAGCCTGGAAGGAAAGCGCACGTGCATGCCCCCACTCGAGACGAGGCCTGACTTCCCTGGGGAGACTCCAGAAGTACCCAAAGATCCATGTCAGCCCCTGAGAGGAATCCTCGGTTCCGGCCCTGACTCCACACAAGGTTTTTGGCCCCGGTATCGACGGGAGAGGAATCCCGAGAGGCCCCCTAGCAACTCGCATGAGGACTGGCCTCTCCTGAGGCCACCAGGGCGGGTCCCTGAGGTCCCCGTCGTAACTCGAGAACACCTGCCGCAACTCGAGAAAATCCAGGAAGTTCTAACTTCCAGGCGAGATGAGGCCTATTTCCGAGGAGGCGTCTGGAGACTAATGACACCTAACCTCTGGAACTTCGAAAGGGTCTTTCACACCCTTGCTGCAACTCAAGAAGTTCACCGCCATACCCGGCTCCACTCGAGAGGAAGCACGATGGTCCCGCCCACATCCAGAGGAGCCCCGTTTCCCCCTCGTAGCTCGAGATGAGGGATCCTTTCCCTGCTTTCAACGGGAAAGAATTCCCGGCGTTCCCGTCGCATCTCAAGAGGAGGCACTCTCAACAGGAAAGGCGAGAGGTACTCCATGGTCGTACCACCATTCCAAGAGTCCCCCAGATGTCTCAGTCCATTCCAGAGGAACCTCTTTGCCCTGCACTGGCTCATCTTTCACGCCGAGGATCGACTCACACCACGGTGCTACGTGGGACAGCCCTGTGGGAAAGCCTCGAGGGAAAGCCTCGAGGGAAAACCACAGATCCTTTGATCCACGTGACGGGAAGCGTGACATTGCTGCTACAGCCTGGAAGGAAAGCGCACGTGCATGCCCCCACTCGAGACGAGGCCTGACTCCCCTGGGGAGACTCCAGAAGTACCCAAAGATCCATGTCAGCCCCTGAGAGGAATCCTCGGTTCCGGCCCTGACTCCACACAAGGTTTTTGGCCCCGGTATCGACGGGAGAGGAATCCCGAGAGGCCCCCTAGCAACTCGCATGAGGACTGGCCTCTCCTGAGGCCACCAGGGCGGGTCCCTGAGGTCCCCGTCGTAACTCGAGAACACCTGCCGCAACTCGAGAAAATCCAGGAAGTTCTCCCTTCCAGGCGAGATGAGGCCTATTTCCGATGAGGCGTCTGGAGACTAATGACACCTAACCTCTGGAACTTCGAAAGGGTCTTTCACACCCTTGCTGCAACTCAAGGAGTTCACCGCCATACCCGTCTCCACTCGAGAGGAAGCACGATGGTCCCGCCCACATCCAGAGGAGCCCCGTTTCCCCCTCGTAGCTCGAGATGAGGGATCCTTTCCCTGCTTTCAACGGGAAAGAATTCCCGGCGTTCCCGTCGCATCTCAAGAGGAGGCACTCTCAACAGGAAAGGCGAGAGGAACTCCATGGTCGTATCACCATTCCAAGAGTCCCCCAGATGTCTCAGTCCATTCCAGAGGAACCTCTTTGCCCTACACTGGCTCATCTTTCACGCCGAGGATCGACTCACACCACGGTGGCACGTGGGACAGCCCTGTGGGAAAGCCTCGAGGGAAAGCCTCGAGGGAAAACCACAGATCCTTTGATCCACGTGACGGGAAGCGTGACATTGCTGCTACAGCCTGGAAGGAAAGCGCACGTGCATGCCCCCACTCGAGACGAGGCCTGACTCCCCTGGGGAGACTCCAGAAGTACCCAAAGATCCATGTCAGCCCCTGAGAGGAATCCTCGGTTCCGGCCCTGACTCCACACAAGGTTTTTGGCCCCGGTATCGACGGGAGAGGAATCCCGAGAGGCCCCCTAGCAACTCGCATGAGGACTGGCCTCTCCTGAGGCCACCAGGGCGGGTCCCTGAGGTCCCCGTCGTAACTCGAGAACACCTGCCGCAACTCGAGAAAATCCAGGAAGTTCTAACTTCCAGGCGAGATGAGGCCTATTTCCGATGAGGCGTCTGGAGACCAATGACACCTATCCTCTGGAACTTCTAAAGGGTCTTTCACACCCTTGCTGCAACTCAAGAAGTTCACCGCCATACCCGTCTCCACTCGAGAGGAAGCACGATGGTCCCGCCCACATCCAGAGGAGCCCCGTTTCCCCCTCGTAGCTCGAGATGAGGGATCCTTTCCCTGCTTTCAACGGGAAAGAATTCCCGGCGTTCCCGTCGCATCTCAAGAGGAGGCACTCTCAACAGGAAAGGCGAGAGGAACTCCATGGTCGTACCACCATTCCAAGAGTCCCCCAGATGTCTCAGTCCATTCCAGAGGAACCTCTTTGCCCTGCACTGGCTCATCTTTCACGCCGAGGATCGACTCACACCACGGTGGCACGTGGGACAGCCCTGTGGGAAAGCCTCGAGGGAAAGCCTCGAGGGAAAACCACAGATCCTTTGATCCACGCCACGGGAAGCGTGACATTGCTGCTACAGCCTGGAAGGAAAGCGCACGTGCATGCCCCCACTCGAGACGAGGCCTGACTCCCCTGGGGAGACTCCAGAAGTACCCAAAGATCCATGTCAGCCCCTGAGAGGAATCCTCGGTTCCGGCCCTGACTCCACACAAGGTTTTTGGCCCCGGTATCGACGGGAGAGGAATCCCGAGAGGCCCCCTAGCAACTCGCATGAGGACTGGCCTCTCCTGAGGCCACCAGGGCGGGTCCCTGAGGTCCCCGTCGTAACTCGAGAACACCTGCCGCAACTCGAGAAAATCCAGGAAGTTCTCCCTTCCAGGCGAGATGAGGCCTATTTCCGATGAGGCGTCTGGAGACTAATGACACCTAACCTCTGGAACTTCGAAAGGGTCTTTCACACCCTTGCTGCAACTCAAGAAGTTCACCGCCATACCCGTCTCCACTCGACAGGAAGCACGATGGTCCCGCCCACATCCAGAGGAGCCCCGTTTCCCCCTCGTAGCTCGAGATGAGGGATCCTTTCCCTGCTTTCAACGGGAAAGAATTCCCGGCGTTCCCGTCGCATCTCAAGAGGAGGCACTCTCAACAGGAAAGGCGAGAGGAACTCCATGGTCGTATCACCATTCCAAGAGTCCCCCAGATGTCTCAGTCCATTCCAGAGGAACGTCTTTGCCCTGCACTGGCTCATCTTTCACGCCGAGGATCGACTCACACCACGGTGGCACGTGGGACAGCCCTGTGGGAAAGCCTCGAGGGAAAGCCTCGAGGGAAAACCACAGATCCTTTGATCCACGTGACGGGAAGCGTGACATTGCGGCTACAGCCTGGAAGGAAAGCGCACGTGTATGTCCCCACTCGAGACGAGGCCTGACTCCCCTGGGGAGACTCCAGAAGTACCCAAAGATCCATGTCAGCCCCTGAGAGGAATCCTCGGTTCCGGCCCTGACTCCACACAAGGTTTTTGGCCCCGGTATCGACGGGAGAGGAATCCCGAGAGGCCCCCTAGCAACTCGCATGGGGACTGGCCTCTCCTGAGGCCACCAGGGCGGGTCCCTGAGGTCCCCGTCGTAACTCGAGAACACCTGCCGCAACTCGAGAAAATCCAGGAAGTTCTCCCTTCCAGGCGAGATTAGGCCTATTTCCGATGAGGCGTCTGGAGACTAATTACACCTAAACTCTGGAACTTCGAAAGGGTCTTTTACACCCTTGCTGCAACTCAAGAAGTTCACCGCCATACCCGTCTCCACTCGACAGGAAGCACGATGGTCCCGCCCACATCCAGAGGAGCCCCGTTTCCCCCTCGTAGCTCGAGATGAGGGATCCTTTCCCTGCTTTCAACGGGAAAGAATTCCCGGCGTTCCCGTCGCATCTCAAGAGGAGGCACTCTCAACAGGAAAGGCGAGAGGAACTCCATGGTCGTACCACCATTCCAAGAGTCCCCCAGATGCCTCACTCCATTCCAGAGGAATATCTTTGCCCTGCACTGGCTCATCTTTCACGCCGAGGATCGACTCACACCACGGTGGCACGTGGGACAGCCCTGTGGGAAAGCCTCGAGGGAAAGCCTCGAGGGAAAACCACAGATCCTTTGATCCACGTGACGGGAAGCGTGACATTGCTGCTACAGCCTGGAAGGAAAGCGCACGTGCATGCCCCCACTCGAGACGAGGCCTGACTCCCCTGGGGAGACTCCAGAAGTACCCAAAGATCCATGTCAGCCCCTGAGAGGAATCCTCGGTTCCGGCCCTGACTCCACACAAGGTTTTTGGCCCCGGTATCGACGGGAGAGGAATCCCGAGAGGCCCCCTAGCAAATCGCATGAGGACTGGCCTCTCCTGAGGCCACCAGGGCGGGTCCCTGAGGTCCCCGTCGTAACTCGAGAACACCTGCCGCAACTCGAGAAAATCCAGGAAGTTCTAACTTCCAGGCGAGATGAGGCCTATTTCCGATGAGGCGTCTGGAGACTAATGACACCTAACCTCTGGAACTTCGAAAGGGTCTTTCACACCCTTGCTGCAACTCAAGAAGTTCACCGCCATACCCGTCTCCACTCGAGAGGAAGCACGATGGTCCCGCCCACATCCAGAGGAGCCCCGTTTCCCCCTCGTAGCTCGAGATGAGGGATCCTTTCCCTGCTTTCAACGGGAAAGAATTCCCGGCGTTCCCGTCGCATCTCAAGCGGAGGCACTCTCAACAGGAAAGGCGAGAGGAACTCCATGGTCGTAACACCATTCCAAGAGTCCCCCAGATGTCTCAGTCCATTCCAGAGGAACCTCTTTGCCCTGCACTGGCTCATCTTTCACGCCGAGGATCGACTCACACCACGGTGGCACGTGGGACAGCCCTGTGGGAAAGCCTCGAGGGAAAGCCTCGAGGGAAAACCACAGATCCTTTGATCCACGTGACGGGAAGCGTGACATTGCTGCTACAGCCTGGAAGGAAAGCGCACGTGCATGCCCCCACTCGAGACGAGGCCTGACTCCCCTGGGGAGACTCCAGAAGTACCCAAAGATCCATGTCAGCCCCTGAGAGGAATCCTCGGTTCCGGCCCTGACTCCACACAAGGTTTTTGGCCCCGGTATCGACGGGAGAGGAATCCCGAGAGGCCCCCTAGCAACTCGCATGGGGACTGGCCTCTCCTGAGGCCACCAGGGCGGGTCCCTGAGGTCCCCGTCGTAACTCGAGAACACCTGCCGCAACTCGAGAAAATCCAGGAAGTTCTCCCTTCCAGGCGAGATGAGGCCTATTTCCGATGAGGCGTCTGGAGACTAATGACACCTAACCTCTGGAACTTCGAAAGGGTCTTTCACACCCTTGCTGCAACTCAAGAAGTTCACCGCCATACCCGTCTCCACTCGAGAGGAAGCACGATGGTCCCGCCCACATCCAGAGGAGCCCCGTTTCCCCCTCGTAGCTCGAGATGAGGGATCCTTTCCCTGCTTTCAACGGGAAAGAATTCCCGGCGTTCCCGTCGCATCTCAAGAGGAGGCACTCTCAACAGGAAAGGCGAGAGGAACTCCATGGTCGTACCACCATTCCAAGAGTCCCCCAGATGTCTCAGTCCATTCCAGAGGAACCTCTTTGCCCTGCACTGGCTCATCTTTCACGCCGAGGATCGACTCACACCACGGTGGCACGTGGGACAGCCCTGTGGGAAAGCCTCGAGGGAAAGCCTCGAGGGAAAACCACAGATCCTTTGATCCCCGCCAAGGGAAGCGTGACATTGCTGCTACAGCCTGGAAGGAAAGCGCACGTGCATGCCCCCACTCGAGACGAGGCCTGACTCCCCTGGGGAGACTCCAGAAGTACCCAAAGATCCATGTCAGCCCCTGAGAGGAATCCTCGGTTCCGGCCCTGACTCCACACAAGGTTTTTGGCCCCGGTATCGACGGGAGAGGAATCCCGAGAGGCCCCCTAGCAACTCGCATGAGGACTGGCCTCTCCTGAGGCCACCAGGGCGGGTCCCTGAGGTCCCCGTCGTAACTCGAGAACACCTGCCGCAACTCGAGAAAATCCAGGAAGTTCTCCCTTCCAGGCGAGATGAGGCCTATTTCCGATGAGGCGTCTGGAGACTAATGACACCTAACCTCTGGAACTTCGAAAGGGTCTTTCACACCCTTGCTGCAACTCAAGAAGTTCACCGCCATACCCGTCTCCACTCGAGAGGAAGCACGATGGTCCCGTCCACATCCAGAGGAGCCCCGTTTCCCCCTCGTAGCTCGAGATGAGGGATCCTTTCCCTGCTTTCACCGGGAAAGAATTCCCGGCGTTCCCGTCGCATCTCAAGAGGAGGCACTCTCAACAGGAAAGGCGAGAGGAACTCCATGGTCGTATCACCATTCCAAGAGTCCCCCAGATGTCTCAGTCCATTCCAGAGGAACCTCTTTGCCCTGCACTGGCTCATCTTTCACGCCGAGGATCGACTCACACCACGGTGGCACGTGGGACAGCCCTGTGGGAAAGCCTTGAGGGAAAGCCTCGAGGGAAAACCACAGATCCTTTGATCCACGTGACGGGAAGCGTGACATTGCTGCTACAGCCTGGAAGGAAAGCGCACGTGCATGCCCCCACTCGAGACGAGGCCTGACTCCCCTGGGGAGACTCCAGAAGTACCCAAAGATCCATGTCAGCCCCTGAGAGGAATCCTCGGTTCCGGCCCTGACTCCACACAAGGTTTTTGGCCCCGGTATCAACGGGAGAGGAATCCCGAGAGGCCCCCTAGCAACTCGCATGAGGACTGGCCTCTCCTGAGGCCACCAGGGCGGGTCCCTGAGGTCCCCGTCGTAACTCGAGAACACCTGCCGCAACTCGAGAAAATCCAGGAAGTTGTAACTTCCAGGCGAGATGAGGCCTATTTCCGATGAGGCGTCTGGAGACTAATGACACCTAACCTCTGGAACTTCGAAAGGGTCTTTCACACCCTTGCTGCAACTCAAGAAGTTCACCGCCATACCCGTCTCCACTCGAGAGGAAGCACGATGGTCCCGCCCACATCCAGAGGAGCCCCGTTTCCCCCTCGTAGCTCGAGATGAGGGATCCTTTCCCTGCTTTCAACGGGAAAGAATTCCCGGCGTTCCCGTCGTATCTCAAGAGGAGGCACTCTCAACAGGAAAGGCGAGAGGAACTCCATGGTCGTACCACCATTCCAAGAGTCCCCCAGATGTCTCAGTCCATTCCAGAGGAACCTCTTTGCCCTGCACTGGCTCATCTTTCACGCCGAGGATCGACTCACACCACGGTGGCACGTGGGATAGCCCTGTGGGAAAGCCTCGAGGGAAAGCCTCGAGGGAAAACCACAGATCCTTTGATCCACGTGACGGGAAGCGTGACATTGCTGCTACAGCCTGGAAGGAAAGCGCACGTGCATGCCCCCACTCGAGACGAGGCCTGACTCCCCTGGGGAGACTCCAGAAGTACCAAAAGATCCATGTCAGCCCCTGAGAGGAATCCTCGGTTCCGGCCCTGACTCCACACAAGGTTTTTGGCCCCGGTATCGACGGGAGAGGAATCCCGAGAGGCCCCCTAGCAACTCGCATGAGGACTGGCCTCTCCTGAGGCCACCAGGGCGGGTCCCTGAGGTCCCCGTCGTAACTCGAGAACACCTGCCGCAACTCGAGAAAATCTAGGAAGTTCTCCCTTCCAGGCGAGATGAGGCCTATTTCCGATGAGGCGTCTGGAGACTAATGACACCTAACCTCTGGAACTTCGAAAGGGTCTTTCACACCCTTGCTGCAACTCAAGAAGTTCACCGCCATACCCGTCTCCACTCGAGAGGAAGCACGATGGTCCCGCCCACATCCAGAGGAGCCCCGTTTCCCCCTCGTAGCTCGAGATGAGGGATCCTTTCCCTGCTTTCAACGGGAAAGAATTCCCAGCGTTCCCGTCGCATCTCAAGAGGAGGCACTCTCAACAGGAAAGGCGAGAGGAACTCCATGGTCGTACCACCATTCCAAGAGTCCCCCAGATGTCTCAGTCCATTCCAGAGGAACCTCTTTGCCCTGCACTGGCTCATCTTTCACGCCGAGGATCGACTCACACCACGGTGGCACGTGGGACAGCCCTGTGGGAAAGCCTTGAGGGAAAGCCTCAAGGGAAAACCACAGATCCTTTGATCCACGTGACGGGAAGCGTGACATTGCTGCTACAGCCTGGAAGGAAAGCGCACGTGCATGCCCCCACTCGAGACGAGGCCTGACTCCCCTGGGGAGACTCCAGAAGTACCCAAAGATCCATGTCAGCCCCTGAGAGGAATCCTCGGTTCCGGCCCTGACTCCACACAAGGTTTTTGGCCCCGGTATCAACGGGAGAGGAATCCCGAGAGGCCCCCTAGCAACTCGCATGAGGACTGGCCTCTCCTGAGGCCACCAGGGCGGGTCCCTGAGGTCCCCGTCGTAACTCGAGAACACCTGCCTCAACTCGAGAAAATCCAGGAAGTTCTCCCTTCCAGGCGAGATGAGGCCTATTTCCGATGAGGCGTCTGGAGACTAATGACACCTAACCTCTGGAACTTCGAAAGGGTCTTTCACACCCTTGCTGCAACTCAAGAAGTTCACCGCCATACCCGTCTCCACTCGAGAGGAAGCACGATGGTCCCGCCCACATCCAGAGGAGCCCCGTTTCCCCCTCGTAGCTCGAGATGAGTGATCCTTCCCTGCTTTCAACGGGAAAGAATTCCCGGCGTTCCCGTCGCATCTCAAGAGGAGGCACTCTCAACAGGAAAGGCGAGAGGAACTCCATGGTCGTACCACCATTCCAAGAGTCCCCCAGATGTCTCAGTCCATTCCAGAGGAACCTCTTTGCCCTGCACAGGCTCATCTTTCACGCCGAGGATCGACTCACACCACGGTGACACGTGGGACAGCCCTGTGGGAAAGCCTCGAGGGAAAGCCTCGAGGGAAAACCACAGATCCTTTGATCCACGTGACGGGAAGCGTGACATTGCTGCTACAGCCTGGAAGGAAAGCGCACGTGCATGCCCCCACTCGAGACGAGGCCTGACTCCCCTGGGGAGACTCCAGAAGTACCCAAAGATCCATGTCAGCCCCTGAGAGGAATCCTCGGTTCCGGCCCTGACTCCACACAAGGTTTTTGGCCCCGGTATCGACGGGAGAGGAATCCCGAGAGGCCCCCTAGCAACTCGCATGAGGACTGGCCTCTCCTGAGGCCACCAGGGCGGGTCCCTGAGGTCCCCGTCGTAACTCGAGAACACCTGCCGCAACTCGAGAAAATCCAGGAAGTTCTAACTTCCAGGCGAGATGAGGCCTATTTCCGATGAGGCGTCTGGAGACTAATGAAACCTAACCTCTGGAACTTCGAAATGGTCTTTCACACCCTTGCTGCAACTCAAGAAGTTCACCGCCATACCCGTCTCCACTCGAGAGGAAGCACGATGGTCCCGCCCACATCCAGAGGAGCCCCGTTTCCCCCTCGTAGCTCGAGATGAGGGATCCTTTCCCTGCTTTCAACGGGAAAGAATTCCCGGCGTTCCCGTCGTATCTCAAGAGGAGGCACTCTCAACAGGAAAGGCGAGAGGAACTCCATGGTCGTACCACCATTCCAAGAGTCCCCCAGATGTCTCAGTCCATTCCAGAGGAACCTCTTTGCCCTGCACTGGCTCATCTTTCACGCCGAGGATCGACTCACACCACGGTGGCACGTGGGATAGCCCTGTGGGAAAGCCTCGAGGGAAAGCCTCGAGGGAAAACCACAGATCCTTTGATCCACGTGACGGGAAGCGTGACATTGCTGCTACAGCCTGGAAGGAAAGCGCACGTGCATGCCCCCACTCGAGACGAGGCCTGACTCCCCTGGGGAGACTCCAGAAGTACCAAAAGATCCATGTCAGCCCCTGAGAGGAATCCTCGGTTCCGGCCCTGACTCCACACAAGGTTTTTGGCCCCGGTATCGACGGGAGAGGAATCCCGAGAGGCCCCCAAGCAACTCGCATGAGGACTGGCCTCTCCTGAGGCCACCAGGGCGGGTCCCTGAGGTCCCCGTCGTAACTCGAGAACACCTGCCGCAACTCGAGAAAATCCAGGAAGTTCTCCCTTCCAGGCGAGATGAGGCCTATTTCCGATGAGGCGTCTGGAGACTAATGACACCTAACCTCTGGAACTTCGAAAGGGTCTTTCACACCCTTGCTGCAACTCAAGAAGTTCACCGCCATACCCGTCTCCACTCGAGAGGAAGCACGATGGTCCAGCCCACATCCAGAGGAGCCCCGTTTCCCCCTCATAGCTCGAGATGAGGGATCCTTTCCCTGCTTTCAACGGGAAAGAATTCCCAGCGTTCCCGTCGCATCTCAAGAGGAGGCACTCTCAACAGGAAAGGCGAGAGGAACTCCATGGTCGTACCACCATTCCAAGAGTCCCCCAGATGTCTCAGTCCATTCCAGAGGAACCTCTTTGCCCTGCACTGGCTCATCTTTCACGCCGAGGATCGACTCACACCACGGTGGCACGTGGGACAGCCCTGTGGGAAAGCCTTGAGGGAAAGCCTCGAGGGAAAACCACAGATCCTTTGATCCACGTGACGGGAAGCGTGACATTGCTGCTACAGCCTGGAAGGAAAGCGCACGTGCATGCCCCCACTCGAGACGAGGCCTGACTCCCCTGGGGAGACTCCAGAAGTACCCAAAGATCCATGTCAGCCCCTGAGAGGAATCCTCGGTTCCGGCCCTGACTCCACACAAGGTTTTTGGCCCCGGTATCGACGGGAGAGGAATCCCGAGAGGCCCCCTAGCAACTCGCATGAGGACTGGCCTCTCCTGAGGCCACCAGGGCGGGTCCCTGAGGTCCCCGTCGTAACTCGAGAACACCTGCCTCAACTCGAGAAAATCCAGGAAGTTCTCCCTTCCAGGCGAGATGAGGCCTATTTCCGATGAGGCGTCTGGAGACTAATGACACCTAACCTCTGGAACTTCGAAAGGGTCTTTCACACCCTTGCTGCAACTCAAGAAGTTCACCGCCATACCCGTCTCCACTCGAGAGGAAGCACGATGGTCCCGCCCACATCCAGAGGAGCCCCGTTTCCCCCTCGTAGCTCGAGATGAGGGATCCTTCCCTGCTTTCAACGGGAAAGAATTCCCGGCGTTCCCGTCGCATCTCAAGAGGAGGCACTCTCAACAGGAAAGGCGAGAGGAACTCCATGGTCGTACCACCATTCCAAGAGTCCCCCAGATGTCTCAGTCCATTCCAGAGGAACCTCTTTGCCCTGCACTGGCTCATCTTTCACGCCGAGGATCGACTCACACCACGGTGACACGTGGGACAGCCCTGTGGGAAAGCCTCGAGGGAAAGCCTCGAGGGAAAACCACAGATCCTTTGATCCACGTGACGGGAAGCGTGACATTGCTGCTACAGCCTGGAAGGAAAGCGCACGTGCATGCCCCCACTCGAGACGAGGCCTGACTCCCCTGGGGAGACTCCAGAAGTACCCAAAGATCCATGTCAGCCCCTGAGAGGAATCCTCGGTTCCGGCCCTGACTCCACACAAGGTTTTTGGCCCCGGTATCGACGGGAGAGGAATCCCGAGAGGCCCCCTAGCAACTCGCATGAGGACTGGCCTCTCCTGAGGCCACCAGGGCGGGTCCCTGAGGTCCCCGTCGTAACTCGAGAACACCTGCCGCAACTCGAGAAAATCCAGGAAGTTCTAACTTCCAGGCGAGATGAGGTCTATTTCCGATGAGGCGTCTGGAGACTAATGAAACCTAACCTCTGGAACTTCGAAATGGTCTTTCACACCCTTGCTGCAACTCAAGAAGTTCACCGCCATACCCGTCTCCACTCGAGAGGAAGCACGATGGTCCCGCCCACATCCAGAGGAGCCCCGTTTCCCCCTCGTAGCTCGAGATGAGGGATCCTTTCCCTGCTTTCAACGGGAAAGAATTCCCGGCGTTCCCGTCGCATCTCAAGAGGAGGCACTCTCAACAGGAAAGGCGAGAGGAACTCCATGGTCGTACCACCATTCCAAGAGTCCCCCAGATGTCTCAGTCCATTCCAGAGGAACCTCTTTGCCCTGCACTGGCTCATCTTTCACGCCGAGGATCAACTCACACCACGGTGGCACGTGGGACAGCCCTGTGGGAAAGCCTCGAGGGAAAGCCTCGAGGGAAAACCACAGATCCTTTGATCCACGTGACGGGAAGCGTGACATTGCTGCTACAGCCTGGAAGGAAAGCGCACGTGTATGTCCCCACTCGAGACGAGGCCTGACTCCCCTGGGGAGACTCCAGAAGTACCCAAAGATACATGTCAGCCCCTGAGAGGAATCCTCGGTTCCGGCCCTGACTCCACACAAGGTTTTTGGCCCCGGTATCGACGGGAGAGGAATCCCGAGAGGCCCCCTAGCAAGTCGCATGGGGACTGGCCTCTCCTGAGGCCACCAGGGCGGGTCCCTGAGGTCCCCGTCGTAACTCGAGAACACCTGCCGCAACTCGAGAAAATCCAGGAAGTTCTCCCTTCCAGGCGAGATTAGGCCTATTTCCGATGAGGCGTCTGGAGACTAATGACACCTAACCTCTGGAACTTCGAAAGGGTCTTTTACACCCTTGCTGCAACTCAAGAAGTTCACCGCCATACCCGTCTCCACTCGACAGGAAGCACGATGGTCCCGCCCACATCCAGAGGAGCCCCGTTTCCCCCTCGTAGCTCGAGATGAGGGATCCTTTCCCTGCTTTCAACGGGAAAGAATTCCCGGCGTTCCCGTCGCATCTCAAGAGGAGGCACTCTCAACAGGAAAGGCGAGAGGAACTCCATGGTCGTACCACCATTCCAAGAGTCCCCCAGATGTCTCAGTCCATTCCAGAGGAACCTCTTTGCCCTGCACTGGCTCATCTTTCACGCCGAGGATCGACTCACACCACGGTGGCACGTGGGACAGCCCTGTGGGAAAGCCTCGAGGGAAAGCCTCGAGGGAAAACCACAGATCCTTTGATCCACGTGACGGGAAGCGTGACATTGCTGCTACAGCCTGGAAGGAAAGCGCACGTGCATGCCCCCACTCGAGACGAGGCCTGACTCCCCTGGGGAGTCTCCAGAAGTACCCAAAGATCCATGTCAGCCCATGAGAAGAATCCTCGGGTCCGGCCCTGACTCCACACAAGGTTTTTGGCCCCGGTATCGACGGGAGAGGAATCCCGAGAGGCCCCCTAGCAACTCGCATGAGGACTGGCCTCTCCTGAGGCCACCAGGGCGGGTCCCTGAGGTCCCCGTCGTAACTCGAGAACACCTGCCGCAACTCGAGAAAATCCAGGAAGTTCTCCCTTCCAGGCGAGATGAGGCCTATTTCCGATGAGGCGTCTGGAGACTAATGACACCTAACCTCTGGAACTTCGAAAGGGTCTTTCACACCCTTGCTGCAACTTAAGGAGTTCACCGCCATACCCGTCTCCACTCGAGAGGAAGCACGATGGTCCCGCCCACATCCAGAGGAGCCCCGTTTCCCCCTCGTAGCTCGAGATGAGGGATCCTTTCCCTGCTTTCAACGGGAAAGAATTCCCGGCGTTCCCGTCGCATCTCAAGAGGAGGCACTCTCAACAGGAAAGGCGAGAGGAACTCCATGGTCGTACCACCATTCCAAGAGTCCCCCAGATGTCTCACTCCATTCCAGAGGAATCTCTTTGCCCTGCACTGGCTCATCTTTCACGCCGAGGATCGACTCACACCACGGTGGCACGTGGGACAGCCCTGTGGGAAAGCCTCGAGGGAAAGCCTCGAGGGAAAACCACAGATCCTTTGATCCCCGCCACGGGAAGCGTGACAATGCTGCTACAGCCTGGAAGGAAAGCGCACGTGCATGCCCCCACTCGAGACGAGGCCTGACTCCCCTGGGGAGACTCCAGAAGTACCCAAAGATCCATGTCAGCCCCTGAGAGGAATCCTCGGTTCCGGCCCTGACTCCACACAAGGTTTTTGGCCCTGGTATCGACGGGAGAGGAATCCCGAGAGGCCCCCTAGCAACTCGCATGAGGACTGGCCTCTCCTGAGGCCACCAGGGCGGGTCCCTGAGGTCCCCGTCGTAACTCGAGAACACCTGCCGCAACTCGAGAAAATCCAGGAAGTTCTCCCGTCCAGGCGAGATGAGGCCTATTTCCGATGAGGCGTCTGGAGACTAATGACACCTAACCTCTGGAACTTCGAAAGGGTCTTTCACACCCTTGCTGCAACTCAAGAAGTTCACCGCCATACCCGTCTCCACTCGAGAGGAAGCACGATGGTCCCGCCCACATCCAGAGGAGCCCCGTTTCCCCCTCGTAGCTCGAGATGAGGGATCCTTTCCCTGCTTTCAACGGGAAAGAATTCCCGGCGTTCCCGTCGCATCTCAAGAGGAGGCACTCTCAACAGGAAAGGCGAGAGGAACTCCATGGTCGTACCACCATTCCAAGAGTCCCCCAGATGTCTCAGTCCATTCCAGAGGAATCTCTTTGCCCTGCACTGGCTCATCTTTCACGCCGAGGATCGACTCACACCACGGTGGCACGTGGGACAGCCCTGTGGGAAAGCCTCGAGGGAAAGCCTCGAGGGAAAACCACAGATCCTTTGATCCATGCCACGGGAAGCGTGACATTGCTGCTACAGCCTGGAAGGAAAGCGAACGTGCATGCCCCCACTCGAGACGAGGCCTGACTCCCCTGGGGAGACTCCAGAAGTACCCAAAGATCCATGTCAGCCCCTGAGAGGAATCCTCGGTTCCGGCCCTGACTCCACACAAGGTTTTTGGCCCCGGTATCCACGGGAGAGGAATCCCGAGCGGCCCCCTAGCAACTCACATGAGGACTGGCCTCTTCTGAGGCCACCAGGGCGGGTCCCTGAGGTCCCCGTCGTAACTCGAGAACACCTGCCGCAACTCGAGAAAATCCAGGAAGTTCTCCCTTCCAGGCGAGATGAGGCCTATTTCCGATGAGGCGTCTGGAGACTAATGACACCTAACCTCTGGAACTTCGAAAGGGTCTTTCACACCCTTGCTGCAACTCAAGAAGTTCACCGCCATACCCGTCTCCACTCGACAGGAAGCACGATGGTCCCGCCCACATCTAGAGGAGCCCCGTTTCCCCCTCGTAGCTCGAGATGAGGGATCCTTTCCCTGCTTTCAACGGGAAAGAATTCCCGGCGTTCCCGTCGTATCTCAAGAGGAGGCACTCTCAACAGGAAAGGCGAGAGGAACTCCATGGTCGTACCACCATTCAAAGAGACCGCCAGATGTCTCAGTCCATTCCAGAGGAACCTCTTTGCCCTGCACTGGCTCATCTTTCACGCCGAGGATCGACTCACACCACGGTGGCACGTGGGACATCCCTGTGGGAAAGCCTCGAGGGAAAGCCTCGAGGGAAAACCACAGATCCTTTGATCCACGTGACGGGAAGCGTGACATTGCTGCTACAGCCTGGAAGGAAAGCGCACGTGCATGCCCCCACTCGAGACGAGGCCTGACTCCCCTGGGGAGACTCCAGAAGTACCCAAAGATCCATGTCAGCCCCTGAGAGGAATCCTCGGTTCCGGCCCTGACTCCACACAAGGTTTTTGGCCCCGGTATCGACGGGAGAGGAATCCCGAGAGGCCCCCTAGCAACTCGCATGGGGACTGGCCTCTCCTGAGGCCACCAGGGCGGGTCCCTGAGGTCCCCGTCGTAACTCGAGAACACCTGCCGCAACTCGAGAAAATCCAGGAAGTTCTCCCTTCCAGGCGAGATTAGGCCTATTTCCGATGAGGCGTCTGGAGACTAATGACACCTAACCTCTGGAACTTCGAAAGGGTCTTTTACACCCTTGCTGCAACTCAAGAAGTTCACCGCCATACCCGTCTCCACTCGACAGGAAGCACGATGGTCCCGCCCACATCCAGAGGAGCCCCGTTTCCCCCTCGTAGCTCGAGATGAGGGATCCTTTCCCTGCTTTCAACGGGAAAGAATTCCCGGCGTTCCCGTCGCATCTCAAGAGGAGGCACTCTCAACAGGAAAGGCGAGAGGAACTCCATGGTCGTACCACCATTCCAAGAGTCCCCCAGATGTCTCAGTCCATTCCAGAGGAACCTCTTTGCCCTGCACTGGCTCATCTTTCACGCCGAGGATCGACTCACACCACGGTGGCACGTGGGACAGCCCTGTGAGAAAGCCTCGAGGGAAAGCCTCGAGGGAAAACCACAGATCCTTTGATCCACGTGACGGGAAGCGTGACATTGCTGCTACAGCCTGGAAGGAAAGCGCACGTGCATGCCCCCACTCTAGACGAGGCCTGACTTCCCTGGGGAGACTCCAGAAGTACCCAAAGATCCATGTTAGCCCATGAGAGGAATCCTCGGTTCCGGCCCTGACTCCACACAAGGTTTTTGGCCCCGGTATCGACGGGAGAGGAATCCCGAGAGGCCCCCTAGCAACTCGCATGAGGACTGGCCTCTCCTGAGGCCACCAGGGCGGGTCCCTGAGGTCCCCGTCGTAACTCGAGAACACCTGCCGCAACTCGAGAAAATCCAGGAAGTTCTCCCTTCCAGGCGAGATGAGGCCTATTTCCGATGAGGCGTCTGGAGACTAATGACACCTAACCTCTGGAACTTCGAAAGGGTCTTTCACACCCTTGCGGCAACTTAAGGAGTTCACCGCCATACCCGTCTCCACTCGAGAGGAAGCACGATGGTCCCGCCCACATCCAGAGGAGCCCCGTTTCCCCCTCGTAGCTCGAGATGAGGGATCCTTTCCCTGCTTTCAACGGGAAAGAATTCCCAGCGTTCCCGTCGCATCTCAAGAGGAGGCACTCTCAACAGGAAAGGCGAGAGGAACTCCATGGTCGTACCACCATTCCAAGAGTCCCCCAGATGTCTCACTCCATTCCAGAGGAATCTCTTTGCCCTGCACTGGCTCATCTTTCACGCCGAGGATCGACTCACACCACGGTGGCACGTGGGACAGCCCTGTGGGAAAGCCTCGAGGGAAAGCCTCGAGGGAAAACCACAGATCCTTTGATCCACGCCACGGGAAGCGTGACATTGCTGCTACAGCCTGGAAGGAAAGTGCACGTGCATGCCCCCACTCGAGACGAGGCCTGACTCCCCTGGGGAGACTCCAGAAGTACCCAAAGATCCATGTCAGCCCCTGAGAGGAATCCTCGGTTCCGGCCCTGACTCCACACAAGGTTTTTGGCCCCGGTATCGACGGGAGAGGAATCCCGAGAGGCCCCCTAGCAACTCGCATGGGGACTGGCCTCTCCTGAGGCCACCAGGGCGGGTCCCTGAGGTCCCCGTCGTAACTCGAGAACACCTGCCGCAACTCGAGAAAATCCAGGAAGTTCTCCCTTCCAGGCGAGATGAGGCCTATTTCCGATGAGGCGTCTGGAGACTAATGACACCTAACCTCTGGAACTTCGAAAGGGTCTTTCACACCCTTGCTGCAACTCAAGAAGTTCACCGCCATACCCGTCTCCACTCGAGAGGAAGCACGATGGTCCCGCCCACATCCAGAGGAGCCCCGTTTCCCCCTCGTAGCTCGAGATGAGGGATCCTTTCCCTGCTTTCAACGGGAAATAATTCCCGGCGTTCCCGTCGCATCTCAAGAGGAGGCACTCTCAACAGGACAGGCGAGAGGAACTCCATGGTCGTACCACCATTCCAAGAGTCCCCCAGATGTCTCAGTCCATTCCAGAGGAACCTCTTTGCCCTGCACTGGCTCATCTTTCACGCCGAGGATCGACTCACACCACGGTGGCACGTGGGACAGCCCTGTGGGAAAGCCTCGAGGGACAGCCTCGAGGGAAAACCACAGATCCTTTGATCCACGTGACGGGAAGCGTGACATTGCTGCTACAGCCTGGAAGGAAAGCGCACGTGCATGCCCCCACTCGAGACGAGGCCTGACTCCCCTGGGGAGACTCCAGAAGTACCCAAAGATCCATGTCAGCCCCTGAGAGGAATCCTCGGTTCCGGCCCTGACTCCACACAAGGTTTTTGGCCCTGGTATCGACGGGAGAGGAATCCCGAGAGGCCCCCTAGCAACTCGCATGAGGACTGGCCTCTCCTGAGGCCACCAGGGCGGGTCCCTGAGGTCCCCGTCGTAACTCGAGAACACCTGCCGCAACTCGAGAAAATCCAGGAAGTTCTCCCGTCCAGGCGAGATGAGGCCTATTTCCGATGAGGCGTCTGGAGACTAATGACACCTAACCTCTGGAACTTCGAAAGGGTCTTTCACACCCTTGCTGCAACTCAAGAAGTTCACCGCCATACCCGTCTCCACTCGAGAGGAAGCACGATGGTCCCGCCCACATCCAGAGGAGCCCCGTTTCCCCCTCGTAGCTCGAGATGAGGGATCCTTTCCCTGCTTTCAACGGGAAAGAATTCCCGGCGTTCCCGTCGCATCTCAAGAGGAGGCACTCTCAACAGGAAAGGCGAGAGGAACTCCATGGTCGTACCACCATTCCAAGAGTCCCCCAGATGTCTCAGTCCATTCCAGAGGAATCTCTTTGCCCTGCACTGGCTCATCTTTCACGCCGAGGATCGACTCACACCACGGTGGCACGTGGGACAGCCCTGTGGGAAAGCCTCGAGGGAAAGCCTCGAGGGAAAACCACAGATCCTTTGATCCATGCCACGGGAAGCGTGACATTGCTGCTACAGCCTGGAAGGAAAGCGCACGTGCATGCCCCCACTCGAGACGAGGCCTGACTCCCCTGGGGAGACTCCAGAAGTACCCAAAGATCCATGTCAGCCCCTGAGAGGAATCCTCGGTTCCGGCCCTGACTCCACACAAGGTTTTTGGCCCCGGTATCCACGGGAGAGGAATCCCGAGCGGCCCCCTAGCAACTCACATGAGGACTGGCCTCTACTGAGGCCACCAGGGCGGGTCCCTGAGGTCCCCGTCGTAACTCGAGAACACCTGCCGCAACTCGAGAAAATCCAGGAAGTTCTCCCTTCCAGGCGAGATGAGGCCTATTTCCGATGAGGCGTCTGGAGACTAATGACACCTAACCTCTGGAACTTCGAAAGGGTCTTTCACACCCTTGCTGCAACTCAAGAAGTTCACCGCCATACCCGTCTCCACTCGACAGGAAGCACGATGGTCCCGCCCACATCTAGAGGAGCCCCGTTTCCCCCTCGTAGCTCGAGATGAGGGATCCTTTCCCTGCTTTCAACGGGAAAGAATTCCCGGCGTTCCCGTCGTATCTCAAGAGGAGGCACTCTCAACAGGAAAGGCGAGAGGAACTCCATGGTCGTACCACCATTCAAAGAGACCGCCAGATGTCTCAGTCCATTCCAGAGGAACCTCTTTGCCCTGCACTGGCTCATCTTTCACGCCGAGGATCGACTCACACCACGGTGGCACGTGGGACATCCCTGTGGGAAAGCCTCGAGGGAAAGCCTCGAGGGAAAACCACAGATCCTTTGATCCACGTGACGGGAAGCGTGACATTGCTGCTACAGCCTGGAAGGAAAGCGCACGTGCATGCCCCCACTCGAGACGAGGCCTGACTCCCCTGGGGAGACTCCAGAAGTACCCAAAGATCCATGTCAGCCCCTGAGAGGAATCCTCGGTTCCGGCCCTGACTCCACACAAGGTTTTTGGCCCCGGTATCGACGGGAGAGGAATCCCGAGAGGCCCCCTAGCAACTCGCATGGGGACTGGCCTCTCCTGAGGCCACCAGGGCGGGTCCCTGAGGTCCCCGTCGTAACTCGAGAACACCTGCCGCAACTCGAGAAAATCCAGGAAGTTCTCCCTTCCAGGCGAGATTAGGCCTATTTCCGATGAGGCGTCTGGAGACTAATGACACCTAACCTCTGGAACTTCGAAAGGGTCTTTTACACCCTTGCTGCAACTCAAGAAGTTCACCGCCATACCCGTCTCCACTCGACAGGAAGCACGATGGTCCCGCCCACATCCAGAGGAGCCCCGTTTCCCCCTCGTAGCTCGAGATGAGGGATCCTTTCCCTGCTTTCAACGGGAAAGAATTCCCGGCGTTCCCGTCGCATCTCAAGAGGAGGCACTCTCAACAGGAAAGTCGAGAGGAACTCCATGGTCGTACCACCATTCCAAGAGTCCCCCAGATGTCTCAGTCCATTCCAGAGGAACCTCTTTGCCCTGCACTGGCTCATCTTTCACGCCGAGGATCGACTCACACCACGGTGGCACGTGGGACAGCCCTGTGAGAAAGCCTCGAGGGAAAGCCTCGAGGGAAAACCACAGATCCTTTGATCCACGTGACGGGAAGCGTGACATTGCTGCTACAGCCTGGAAGGAAAGCGCACGTGCATGCCCCCACACTAGACGAGGCCTGACTTCCCTGGTGAGACTCCAGAAGTACCCAAAGATCCATGTCAGCCCATGAGAGGAATCCTCGGTTCCGGCCCTGACTCCACACAAGGTTTTTGGCCCCGGTATCGACGGGAGAGGAATCCCGAGAGGCCCCCTAGCAACTCGCATGAGGACTGGCCTCTCCTGAGGCCACCAGGGCGGGTCCCTGAGGTCCCCGTCGTAACTCGAGAACACCTGCCGCAACTCGAGAAAATCCAGGAAGTTCTCCCTTCCAGGCGAGATGAGGCCTATTTCCGATGAGGCGTCTGGAGACTAATGACACCTAACCTCTGGAACTTCGAAAGGGTCTTTCACACCCTTGCTGCAACTTAAGGAGTTCACCGCCATACCCGTCTCCACTCGAGAGGAAGCACGATGGTCCCGCCCACATCCAGAGGAGCCCCGTTTCCCCCTCGTAGCTCGAGATGAGGGATCCTTTCCCTGCTTTCAACGGGAAAGAATTCCCGGCGTTCCCGTCGCATCTCAAGAGGAGGCACTCTCAACAGGAAAGGCGAGAGGAACTCCATGGTCGTACCACCATTCCAAGAGTCCCCCAGATGTCTCACTCCATTCCAGAGGAATCTCTTTGCCCTGCACTGGCTCATCTTTCACGCCGAGGATCGACTCACACCACGGTGGCACGTGGGACAGCCCTGTGGGAAAGCCTCGAGGGAAAGCCTCGAGGGAAAACCACAGATCCTTTGATCCACGCCACGGGAAGCGTGACATTGCTGCTACAGCCTGGAAGGAAAGTGCACGTGCATGCCCCCACTCGAGACGAGGCCTGACTCCCCTGGGGAGACTCCAGAAGTACCCAAAGATCCATGTCAGCCCCTGAGAGGAATCCTCGGTTCCGGCCCTGACTCCACACAAGGTTTTTGGCCCCGGTATCGACGGGAGAGGAATCCCGAGAGGCCCCCTAGCAACTCGCATGAGGACTGGCCTCTCCTGAGGCCACCAGGGCGGGTCCCTGAGGTCCACGTCGTAACTCGAGAACACCTGCCGCAACTCGAGAAAATCCAGGAAGTTCTCCCTTCCAGGCGAGATGAGGCCTATTTCCGATGAGGCGTCTGGAGACTAATGACACCTAACCTCTGGAACTTCGAAAGGGTCTTTCACACCCTTGCTGCAACTCAAGAAGTTCACCGCCATACCCGTCTCCACTCGAGAGGAAGCACGATGGTCCCGTCCACATCGAGAGGAGCCCCGTTTCCCCCTCGTAGCTCGAGATGAGGGATCCTTTCCCTGCTTTCAACGGGAAAGAATTCCCGGCTTTCCCGTCGCATCTCAAGAGGAGGCACTCTCAACAGGAAAGGCGAGAGGAACTCCATGGTCGTACCACCATTCAAAGAGTCCGCCAGATGTCTCAGTCCATTCCAGAGGAACCTCTTTGCCCTGCACTGGCTCATCTTTCACGCCGAGGATCGACTCACACCACGGTGGCACGTGGGACAGCCCTGTGGGAAAGCCTCGAGGGAAAGCCTCGAGGGAAAACCACAGATCCTTTGATCCACGTGACGGGAAGCGTGACATTGCTGCTACAGCCTGGAAGGAAAGCGCACGTGCATGCCCCCACTCGAGACGAGGCCTGACTCCCCTGGGGAGACTCCAGAAGTACCCAAAGATCCATGTCAGCCCCTGAGAGGAATCCTCGGTTCCGGCCCTGACTCCACACAAGGTTTTTGGCCCCGGTATCGACGGGAGAGGAATCCCGAGAGGCCCCCTAGCAACTCGCATGGGGACTGGCCTCTCCTGAGGCCACCAGGGCGGGTCCCTGAGGTCCCCGTCGTAACTCGAGAACACCTGCCGCAACTCGAGAAAATCCAGGAAGTTCTCCCTTCCAGGCGAGATGAGGCCTATTTCCGATGAGGCGTCTGGAGACTAATGACACCTAACCTCTGGAACTTCGAAAGGGTCTTTCACACCCTTGCTGCAACTCAAGAAGTTCACCGCCATACCCGTCTCCACTCGACAGGAAGCACGATGGTCCCGCCCACATCCAGAGGAGCCCCGTTTCCCCCTCGTAGCTCGAGATGAGGGATCCTTTCCCTGCTTTCAACGGGAAAGAATTCCCGGCGTTCCCGTCGCATCTCAAGAGGAGGCACTCTCAACAGGAAAGGCGAGAGGAACTCCATGGTCGTACCACCATTCCAAGAGTCCCCCAGATGTCTCAGTCCATTCCAGAGGAACCTCTTTGCCCTGCACTGGCTCATCTTTCACGCCGAGGATCGACTCACACCACGGTGGCACGTGGGACAGCCCTGTGGGAAAGCCTCGAGGGAAAGCCTCGAGGGAAAACCACAGATCCTTTGATCCACGTGACGGGAAGCGTGACATTGCTGCTACAGCCTGGAAGGAAAGCGCACGTGCATGCCCCTACTCGAGACGAGGCCTGACTCCCCTGGGGAGACTCCAGAAATACCCAAAGATCCATGTCAGCCCCTGAGAGGAATCCTCGGTTCCGGCCCTGACTCCACACAAGGTTTTTGGCCCCGGTATCGACGGGAGAGGAATCCCGAGAGGCCCCCTAGCAACTCGCATGAGGACTGGCCTCTCCTGAGGCCACCAGGGCGGGTCCCTGAGGTCCCCGTCGTAACTCGAGAACACCTGCCGCAACTCGAGAAAATCCAGGAAGTTCTAACTTCCAGGCGAGATGAGGCCTATTTCCGATGAGGCGTCTGGAGACTAATGACACCTAACCTGTGGAACTTCGAAAGGGTCTTTCACACCCTTGCTGCAACTCAAGAAGTTCACCGCCATACCCATCTCCACTCGAGAGGAAGCACGATGGTCCCGCCCACATCCAGAGGAGCCCCGTTTCCCCCTCGTAGCTCGAGATGAGGGATCCTTTCCCTGCTTTCAACGGGAAAGAATTCCCGGCGTTCCCGTCGCATCTCAAGAGGAGGCACTCTCAACAGGAAAGGCGAGAGGAACTCCATGGTCGTACCACCATTCCAAGAGTCCCCCAGATGTCTCAGTCCATTCCAGAGGAACCTCTTTGCCCTGCACTGGCTCATCTTTCACGCCGAGGATCGACTCACACCACGGTGGCACGTGGGACAGCCCTGTGGGAAAGCCTCGAGGGAAAGCCTCGAGGGAAAACCACAGATCCTTTGATCCACGCGACGGGAAGCGTGACATTGCTGCTACAGCCTGGAAGGAAAGCGCACGTGTATGTCCCCACTCGAGACGAGGCCTGACTCCCCTGGGGAGACTCCAGAAGTACCCAAAGATCCATGTCAGCCCCTGAGAGGAATCCTCGGTTCCGGCCCTGACTCCACACAAGGTTTTTGGCCCCGGTATCGACGGGAGAGGAATCCCGAGAGGCCCCCTAGCAACTCGCATGGGGACTGGCCTCTCCTGAGGCCACCAGGGCGGGTCCCTGAGGTCCCCGTCGTAACTCGAGAACACCTGCCGCAACTCGAGAAAATCCAGGAAGTTCTCCCTTCCAGGCGAGATGAGGCCTATTTCCGATGAGGCGTCTGGAGACTAATGACACCTAACCTCTGGAACTTCGAAAGGGTCTTTCACACCCTTGCTGCAACTCAAGAAGTTCACCGCCATACCCGTCTCCACTCGAGAGGAAGCACGATGGTCCCGCCCACATCCAGAGGAGCCCCGTTTCCCCCTCGTAGCTCGAGATGAGGGATCCTTTCCCTGCTTTCAACGGGAAAGAATTCCCGGCGTTCCCATCGCATCTCAAGAGGAGGCACTCTCAACAGGAAAGGCGAGAGGAACTCCATGGTCGTACCACCATTCCAAGAGTCCCCCAGATGTCTCAGTCCATTCCAGAGGAACCTCTTTGCCCTGCACTGGCTCATCTTTCACGCCGAGGATCGAATCACACCACGGTGGCACGTGGGACAGCCCTGTGGGAAAGCCTCGAGGGAAAGCCTCGAGGGAAAACCACAGATCCTTTGATCCACGTGACGGGAAGCGTGACATTGCTGCTACAGCCTGGAAGGAAAGCGCACGTGCATGCCCCTACTCGAGACGAGGCCTGACTCCCCTGGGGAGACTCCAGAAGTACCCAAAGATCCATGTCAGCCCCTGAGAGGAATCCTCGGTTCCGGCCCTGACTCCACACAAGGTTTTTGGCCCCGGTATCGACGGGAGAGGAATCCCGAGAGGCCCCCTAGCAACTCGCATGAGGACTGGCCTCTCCTGAGGCCACCAGGGCGGGTCCCTGAGGTCCCCGTCGTAACTCGAGAACACCTGCCGCAACTCGAGAAAATCCAGGAAGTTCTAACTTCCAGGCGAGATGAGGCCTATTTCCGATGAGGCGTCTGGAGACTAATGACACCTAACCTCTGGAACTTCGAAAGGGTCTTTCACACCCTTGCTGCAACTCAAGAAGTTCACCGCCATACCCGTCTCCACTCGAGAGGAAGCACGATGGTCCCGCCCACATCCAGAGGAGCCCCGTTTCCCCCTCGTAGCTCGAGATGAGGGATCCTTTCCCTGCTTTCAACGGGAAAGAATTCCCGGCGTTCCCGTCGCATCTCAAGAGCAGGCACTCTCAACAGGTAAGGCGAGAGGAACTCCATGGTCGTACCACCATTCCAAGAGTCCCCCAGATGTCTCACTCCATTCCAGAGGAATCTCTTTGCCCTGCACTGGCTCATCTTTCACGCCGAGGATCGACTCACACCACGGTGGCACGTGGGACAGCCCTGTGGGAAAGCCTCGAGGGAAAGCCTCGAGGGAAAACCACAGATCCTTTGATCTATGCCACGGGAAGCGTGACATTGCTGCTACAGCCTGGAAGGAAAGCGCACGTGCATGCCCCCACTCGAGACGAGGCCTGACTCCCCTGGGGAGACTCCAGAAGTACCCAAAGATCCATGTCAGCCCCTGAGAGGAATCCTCGGTTCCGGCCCTGACTCCACACAAGGTTTTTGGCCCCGGTATCGACGGGAGAGGAATCCCGAGAGGCCCCCTAGCAACTCGCATGAGGACTGGCCTCTCCTGAGGCCACCAGGGCGGGTCCCTGAGGTCCCCGTCGTAACTCGAGAACACCTGCCGCAACTCGAGAAAATCCAGGAAGTTCTCCCTTCCAGGCGAGATGAGGCCTATTTCCGATGAGGCGTCTGGAGACTAATGACACCTAACCTCTGGAACTTCGAAAGGGTCTTTCACACCCTTGCTGCAACTCAAGAAGTTCACCGCCATACCCGTCTCCACTCGAGAGGAAGCACGATGGTCCCGCCCACATCCAGAGGAGCCCCGTTTCCCCCTCGTAGCTCGAGATGAGGGATCCTTTCCCTGCTTTCAACGGGAAAGAATTCCCGGCGTTCCCGTCGCATCTCAAGAGGAGGCACTCTCAACAGGAAAGGCTAGAGGAACTCCATGGTCGTATCACCATTCCAAGAGTCCCCCAGATGTCTCAGTCCATTCCAGAGGAACCTCTTTGCCCTGCACTGGCTCATCTTTCACGCCGAGGACCGACTCACACCACGGTGGCACGTGGGACAGCCCTGTGGGAAAGCCTCGAGGGAAAGCCTCGAGGGAAAACCACAGATCCTTTGATCCACGTGACGGGAAGCGTGACATTGCTGCTACAGCCTGGAAGGAAAGCGCACGTGCATGCCCCCACTCGAGACGAGGCCTGACTCCCCTGGGGAGACTCCAGAAGTACCCAAAGATCCATGTCAGCCCCTGAGAGGAATCCTCGGTTCCGGCCCTGACTCCACACAAGGTTTTTGGCCCCGGTATCGACGGGAGAGGAATCCCGAGAGGCCCCCTAGCAACTCGCATGAGGACTGGCCTCTCCTGAGGCCACCAGGGCGGGTCCCTGAGGTCCCCGTCGTAACTCGAGAACACTTGCCGCAACTCGAGAAAATCCAGGAAGTTCTCCCTTCCAGGCGAGATGAGGCCTATTTCCGATGAGGCGTCTGGAGACTAATGACACCTAACCTCTGGAACTTCGAAAGGGTCTTTCACACCCTTGCTGCAACTCAAGAAGTTCACCACCATACCCGTCTCCACTCGACAGGAAGCACGATGGTCCCGCCCACATCCAGAGGAGCCCCGTTTCCCCCTCGTAGCTCGAGATGAGGGATCCTTTCCCTGCTTTCAACGGGAAAGAATTCCCGGCGTTCCCGTCGCATCTCAAGGGGAGGCACTCTCAACAGGAAAGGCGAGAGAAACTCCATGGTCGTACCACCATTCCAAGAGTCCCCCAGATGTCTCAGTCCATTCCAGAGGAACCTCTTTGCCCTGCACTGGCTCATCTTTGACGCCGAGGATCAACTCACACCACGGTGGCACGTGGGACAGCCCTGTGGGAAAGCCTCGAGGGAAAGCCTCGAGGGAAAACCACAGATCCTTTGATCCACGCGACGGGAAGCGTGACATTGCGGCTACAGCCTGGAAGGAAAGCGCACGTGTATGTCCCCACTCGAGACGAGGCCTGACTCCCCTGGGGAGACTCCAGAAGTACCCAAAGATCCATGTCAGCCCCTGAGAGGAATCCTCGGTTCCGGCCCTGACTCCACACAAGGTTTTTGGCCCCGGTATCGACGGGAGAGGAATCCCGAGAGGCCCCCTAGCAACTCGCATGGGGACTGGCCTCTCCTGAGGCCACCAGGGCGGGTCCCTGAGGTCCCCGTCGTAACTCGAGAACACCTGCCGCAACTCAAGAAAATCCAGGAAGTTCTCCCTTCCAGGCGAGATTAGGCCTATTTCCGATGAGGCGTCTGGAGACTAATGACACCTAACCTCTGGAACTTCGAAAGGGTCTTTTACACCCTTGCTGCAACTCAAGAAGTTCACCGCCATACCCGTCTCCACTCGAGAGGAAGCACGATGGTCCCGCCCACATCCAGAGGAGCCCCGTTTCCCCCTCGTAGCTCGAGATGAGGGATCCTTTCCCTGCTTTCAACGGGAAAGAATTCCCGGCGTTCCCGTCGCATCTCAAGAGGAGGCACTCTCAACAGGAAAGGCGAGAGGAACTCCATGGTCGTACCACCATTCCAAGAGTCCCCCAGATGCCTCACTCCATTCCAGAGGAATCTCTTTGCCCTGCACTGGCTCATCTTTCACGCCGAGGATCGACTCACACCACGGTGGCACGTGGGACAGCCCTGTGGGAAAGCCTCGAGGGAAAGCCTCGAGGGAAAACCACAGATCCTTTGATCCCCGCCACGGGAAGCGTGACATTGCTGCTACAGCCTGGAAGGAAAGCACACGTGCATGCCCCCACTCGAGACGAGGCCTGACTCCCCTGGGGAGACTCCAGAAGTACCCAAAGATCCATGTCAGCCCCTGAGAGGAATCCTCGGTTCCGGCCCTGACTCCACACAAGGTTTTTGGCCCCGGTATCGACGGGAGAGGAATCCCGAGAGGCCCCCTAGCAACTCGCATGAGGACTGGCCTCTCCTGAGGCCACCAGGGCGGGTCCCTGAGGTCCCCGTCGTTACTCGAGAACACCTGCCGCAACTCGAGAAAATCCAGGAAGTTCTCCCTTCCAGGCGAGATGAGGCCTATTTCCGATGAGGCGTCTGGAGACTAATGACACCTAACCTCTGGAACTTCGAAAGGGTCTTTTACACCCTTGCTGCAACTCAAGAAGTTCACCGCCATACCCGTCTCCACTCGAGAGGAAGCACGATGGTCCCGCCCACATCCAGAGGAGCCCCGTTTCCACCTCGTAGCTCGAGATGAGGGATCCTTTCCCTGCTTTCAACGGGAAAGAATTCCCGGCGTTCCCGTCGCATCTCAAGAGGAGGCACTCTCAACAGGAAAGGCGAGAGGAACTCCATGGTCGTACCACCATTCCAAGAGTCCCCCAGATGTCTCAGTCCATTCCAGAGGAACCTCTTTGCCCTGCACTGGCTCATCTTTCACGCCGAGGATCGACTCACACCACGGTGGCACGTGGGACAGCCCTGTGGGAAAGCCTCGAGGGAAAGCCTCGAGGGAAAACCACAGATCCTTTGATCCACGTGACGGGAAGCGTGACATTGCTGCTACAGCCTGGAAGGAAAGCGCACGTGCATGCCCCCACTCGAGACGAGGCCTGACTCCCCTGGGGAGACTCCAGAAGTACCCAAAGATCCATGTCAGCCCCTGAGAGGAATCCTCGGTTCCGGCCCTGACTCCACACAAGGTTTTTGGCCCCGGTATCGACGGGAGAGGAATCCCGAGAGGCCCCCTAGCAACTCGCATGAGGACTGGCCTCTCCTGAGGCCACCAGGGCGGGTCCCTGAGGTCCCCGTCGTAACTCGAGAACACCTGCCTCAACTCGAGAAAATCCAGGAAGTTCTCCCTTCCAGGCGAGATGAGGCCTATTTCCGATGAGGCGTCTGGAGACTAATGACACCTAACCTCTGGAACTTCGAAAGGGTCTTTCACACCCTTGCTGCAACTCAAGAAGTTCACCGCCATACCCGTCTCCACTCGAGAGGAAGCACGATGGTCCCGCCCACATCCAGAGGAGCCCCGTTTCCCGCTCGTAGCTCGAGATGAGGGATCCTTCCCTGCTTTCAACGGGAAAGAATTCCCGGCGTTCCCGTCGCATCTCAAGAGGAGGCACTCTCAACAGGAAAGGCGAGAGGAACTCCATGGTCGTACCACCATTCCAAGAGTCCCCCAGATGTCTCAGTCCATTCCAGAGGAACCTCTTTGCCCTGCACTGGCTCATCTTTCACGCCGAGGATCGACTCACACCACGGTGGCACGTGGGACAGCCCTGTGGGAAAGCCTCGAGGGAAAGCCTCGAGGGAAAACCACAGATCCTTTGATCCACGTGACGGGAAGCGTGACATTGCTGCTACAGGCTGGAAAGAAAGCGCACGTGCATGCCCCCACTCGAGACGAGGCCTGACTCCCCTGGGGAGACTCCAGAAGGACCCAAAGATCCATGTCAGCCCCTGAGAGGAATCCTCGGTTCCGGCCCTGACTCCACACAAGGTTTTTGGCCCCGGTATCGACGGGAGAGGAATCCCGAGAGGCTCCCTAGCAACTCGCATGAGGACTGGCCTCTCCTGAGGCCACCAGGGCGGGTCCCTGAGGTCCCCGTCGTAACTCGAGAACACCTGCCGCAACTCGAGAAAATCCAGTAAGTTCTCCCTTCCAGGCGAGATGAGGCCTATTTCCGATGAGGCGTCTGGAGACTAATGACACCTAACCTCTGGAACTTCGAAAGGGTCTTTCACACCCTTGCTGCAACTCAAGAAGTTCACCGCCATACCCGTCTCCACTCGAGAGGAAGCACGATGGTCCCGCCCACATCCAGAGGAGCCCCGTTTCCCCCTCGTAGCTCGAGATGAGGGATCCTTTCCCTGCTTTCAACGGGAAAGAATTCCCGGCGTTCCCGTCGCATCTCAAGAGGAGGCACTCTCAACAGGAAAGGCGAGAGGAACTCCATGGTCGTACCACCATTCCAAGAGTCCCCCAGATGTCTCAGTCCATTCCAGAGGAACCTCTTTGCCCTGCACTGGCTCATCTTTCACGCCGAGGATCGACTCACACCACGGTGACACGTGGGACAGCCCTGTGGGAAAGCCTCGAGGGAAAGCCTCGAGGGAAAACCACAGATCCTTTGATCCACGTGACGGGAAGCGTGACATTGCTGCTACAGCCTGGAAGGAAAGCGCACGTGTATGTCCCCACTCGAGACAAGGCCTGACTCCCCTGGGGAGACTCCAGAAGTACCCAAAGATCCATGTCAGCCCCTGAGAGGAATCCTCGGTTCCGGCCCTGACTCCACACAAGGTTTTTGGCCCCGGTATCGACGGGAGAGGAATCCCGAGAGGCCCCCTAGCAACTCGCATGAGGACTGGCCTCTCCTGAGGCCACCAGGGCGGGTCCCTGTGGTCCCCGTCGTAACTCGAGAACACCTGCCGCAACTCGAGAAAATCCAGGAAGTTCTCCCTTCCAGGCGAGATGAGGCCTATTTCCGATGAGGCGTCTGGAGACTAATGACACCTAACCTCTGGAACTTCGAAAGGGTCTTTCACACCCTTGCTGCAACTCAAGAAGTTCACCGCCATACCCGTCTCCACTCGAGAGGAAGCACGATGGTCCCGCCCACATCCAGAGGAGCCCCGTTTCCCCCTCGTAGCTCGAGATGAGGGATCCTTTCCCTGCTTTCAACGGGAAAGAATTCCCGGCGTTCCCGTCGCATCTCAAGAGGAGGCACTCTCAACAGGAAAGGCGAGAGGAACTCCATGGTCGTACCACCATTCCAAGAGTCCCCCAGATGTCTCAGTCCATTCCAGAGGAACCTCTTTGCCCTGCACTGGCTCATCTTTCAAGCCGAGGATCGACTCACACCACGGTGGCACGTGGGACAGCCCTGTGGGAAAGCCTCGAGGGAAAGCCTCGAGGGAAAACCACAGATCCTTTGATCCACGTGACGGGAAGCGTGACATTGCTGCTACAGCCTGGAAGGAAAGCGCACGTGCATGCCCCCACTCGAGACGAGGCCTGACTCCCCTGGGGAGACTCCAGAAGTACCCAAAGATCCATGTCAGCCCCTGAGAGGAATCCTCGGTTCCGGCCCTGACTCCACACAAGGTTTTTGGCCCCGGTATCGACGGGAGAGGAATCCCGAGAGGCCCCCTAGCAACTCGCATGAGGACTGGCCTCTCCTGAGGCCACCAGGGCGGGTCCCTGAGGTCCCCGTCGTAACTCGAGAACACCTGCCTCAACTCGAGAAAATCCAGGAAGTTCTCCCTTCCAGGCGAGATGAGGCCTATTTCCGATGAGGCGTCTGGAGACTAATGACACCTAACCTCTGGAACTTCGAAAGGGTCTTTCACACCCTTGCTGCAACTCAAGAAGTTCACCGCCATACCCGTCTCCACTCGAGAGGAAGCACGATGGTCCCGCCCACATCCAGAGGATCCCCGTTTCCCCCTCGTAGCTCGAGATGAGGGATCCTTTCCCTGCTTTCAACGGGAAAGAATTCCCGGCGTTCCCGTCGCATCTCAAGAGGAGGCACTCTCAACAGGAAAGGCGAGAGGAACTCCATGGTCGTACCACCATTCCAAGAGTCCCCCAGATGTCTCAGTCCATTCCAGAGGAACCTCTTTGCCCTGCACTGGCTCATCTTTCACGCCGAGGATCGACTCACACCACGGTGGCACGTGGGACAGCCCTGTGGGAAAGCCTCGAGGGAAAGCCTCGAGGGAAAACCACAGATCCTTTGATCCACGTGACGGGAAGCGTGACATTGCTGCTACAGCCTGGAAGGAAAGCGCACGTGCATGCCCCCACTCGAGACGAGGCCTGACTCCCCTGGGGAGACTCCAGAAGTACCCAAAGATCCATGTCAGCCCCTGAGAGGAATCCTCGGTTCCGGCCCTGACTCCACACAAGGTTTTTGGCCCCGGTATCGACGGGAGAGGAATCCGGAGAGGCCCCCTAGCAACTCGCATGAGGACTGGCCTCTCCTGAGGCCACCAGGGCGGGTCCCTGAGGTCCCCGTCGTAACTCGAGAACACCTGCCGCAACTCGAGAAAATCCAGGAAGTTCTCCCTTCCAGGCGAGATGAGGCCTATTTCCGATGAGGCGTCTGGAGACTAATGACACCTAACCTCTGGAACTTCGAAAGGGTCTTTCACACCCTTGCTGCAACTCAAGAAGTTCACCGCCATACCCGTCTCCACTCGAGAGGAAGCACGATGGTCCCGCCCACATCCAGAGGAGCCCCGTTTCCCCCTCGTAGCTCGAGATGAGGGATCCTTTCCCTGCTTTCAACGGGAAAGAATTCCCGGCGTTCCCGTCGCATCTCAAGAGGAGGCACTCTCAACAGGAAAGGCGAGAGGAACTCCATGGTCGTACCACCATTCCAAGAGTCCCCCAGATGTCTCAGTCCATTCCAGAGGAACCTCTTTGCCCTGCACTGGCTCATCTTTCACGCCGAGGATCGACTCACACCACGGTGGCACGTGGGACAGCCCTGTCGGAAAGCCTCGAGGGAAAGCCTCGAGGGAAAACCACAGATCCTTTGATCCACGCCACGGGAAGCGTGACATTGCTGCTAGAGCCTGGAAGGAAAGCGCACGTGCATGCCCCCACTCGAGACGAGGCCTGACTCCCCTGGGGAGACTCCAGAAGTACCCAAAGATCCATGTCAGCCCCTGAGAGGAATCCTCGGTTCCGGCCCTGACTCCACACAAGGTTTTTGGCCCCGGTATCGACGGGAGAGGAATCCCGAGAGGCCCCCTAGCAACTCGCATGGGGACTGGCCTCTCCTGAGGCCACCAGGGCGGGTCCCTGAGGTCCCCGTCGTAACTCGAGAACACCTGCCGCAACTCGAGAAATTCCAGGAAGTTCTCCCTTCCAGGCGAGATGAGGCCTATTTCCGATGAGGCGTCTGGAGACTAATGACACCTAACCTCTGGAACTTCGAAAGGGTCTTTCACACCCTTGCTGCAACTCAAGAAGTTCACCGCCATACCCGTCTCCACTCGACAGGAAGCACGATGGTCCCGCCCACATCCAGAGGAGCCCCGTTTCCCCCTCGTAGCTCGAGATGAGGGATCCTTTCCCTGCTTTCAACGGGAAAGAATTCCTGGCGTTCCCGTCGCATCTCAAGAGGAGGCACTCTCAACAGGAAAGGCGAGAGGAACTCCATGGTCGTACCACCATTCCAAGAGTCCCTCAGATGTCTCAGTCCATTCCAGAGGAACCTCTTTGCCCTTCACTGGCTCATCTTTCACGCCGAGGATCGACTCACACCACGGTGGCACGAGGGACAGCCCTTTGGGAAAGCCTCGAGGGAAAGCCTCGAGGGAAAACCACAGATCCTTTGATCCACGCCACGGGAAGCGTGACATTGCTGCTACAGCCTGGAAGGAAAGCGCACGTGCATGCCCCCACTCGAGACGAGGCCTGACTCCCCTGGGGAGACTCCAGAAGTACCCAAAGATCCATGTCAGCCCCTGAGAGGAATCCTCGGTTCCGGCCCTGACTCCACACAAGGTTTTTGGCCCCGGTATCGACAGGAGAGGAATCCCGAGAGGCCCCCTAGCAAGTCGCATGGGGACTGGCCTCTCCTGAGGCCACCAGGGCGGGTCCCTGAGGTCCCCGTCGTTACTCGAGAACACCTGCCGCAACTCGAGAAAATCCAGGAAGTTCTCCCTTCCAGGCGAGATGAGGCCTATTTCCGATGAGGCGTCTGGAGACTAATGACACCTAACCTCTGGAACTTCGAAAGGGTCTTTCACACCCTTGCTGCAACTCAAGAAGTTCACCGTCATACCCGTCTCCACTCGAGAGGAAGCACGATGGTCCCGCCCACATCCAGAGGAGCCCCGTTTCCCCCTCGTAGGTCGAGATGAGGGATCCTTTCCCTGCTTTCAACGGGAAAGAATTCGCGGCGTTCCGGTCTCATCTCAAGAGGAGGCACTCTCAACAGGAAAGGCGAGAGGAACTCCATGGTCGTACCACCATTCCAAGAGTCCCCCAGATGTCTCAGTCCATTCCAGAGGAACCTCTTTGCCCTGCACTGGCTCATCTTTCACGCCGAGGATCGGCTCACACCACGGTGGCACGTGGGACAGCCCTGTGGGAAAGCCTCGATGGAAAGCCTCGAGGGAAAACCACAGATCCTTTGATCCAGGCGACGGGAAGCGTGACATTGCTGCTACAGCCTGGAAGGAAAGCGCGCGTGCATGCTCCCACTCGAGACGAGGCCTGACTCCCCTGGGGAGACTCCAGAAGTACCCAAAGATCCATGTCAGCCCCTGAGAGGAATCCTCGGTTCCGGCCCTGACTCCACACAAGGTTTTTGGCCCCGCTATCGACGGGAGAGGAATCCCGAGAGGCCCCCTAGCAAGTCGCATGGGGACTGGCCTCTCCTGAGGCCACCAGGGCGGGTCCCTGAGGTCCCCGTCGTAACTCGATAACACCTGCCGCAACTCGAGAAAATCCAGGAAGTTCTCCCTTCCAGGCGAGATGAGGCCTATTTCCGATGAGGCGTCTGGAGACTAATGACACCTAACCTCTGGAACTTCGAAAGGGTCTTTCACACCCTTGCTGCAACTCAAGAAGTTCACCGCCATACCCGTCTCCACTCGAGAGGAAGCACGATGGTCCCGCCCACATCCAGAGGAGCCCCGTTTCCCCCTCGTAGCTCGAGATGAGGGATCCTTTCCCTGCTTTCAACGGGAAAGAATTCCCGGCATTCCCGTCGCATCTCAAGAGGAGGCACTCTCAACAGGAAAGGCGAGAGGAACTCCATGGTCGTACCACCATTCCAAGAGTCCCCCAGATGTCTCAGTCCATTCCAGAGGAACCTCTTTGCCCTGCACTGGCTCATCTTTCACGCCGAGGATCGACTCACACCACGGTGGCACGTGGGACAGCCCTGTGGGAAAGCCTCGAGGGAAAGCCTCGAGGGAAAACCACAGATCCTTTGATCCACGTGACGGGAAGCGTGACATTGCTGCTACAGCCTGGAAGGAAAGCGCACGTGCATGCCCCCACTCGAGACGAGGCCTGACTCCCCTGGGGAGACTCCAGAAGTACCCAAAGATCCATGTCAGCCCCTGAGAGGAATCTTCGGTTCCGGCCCTGACTCCACACAAGGTTTTTGGCCCCGGTATCGACGGGAGAGGAATCCCGAGAGGCCCCCTAGCAACTCGCATGGGGACTGGCCTCTCCTGAGGCCACCAGGGCGGGTCCCTGAGGTCCCCGTCGTAACTTGAGAACACCTGCCGCAACTCGAGAAAATCCAGGAAGTTCTCCCTTCCAGGCGAGATGAGGCCTATTTCCGATGAGGCGTCTGGAGACTAATGACACCTAACCTCTGGAACTTCGAAAGGGTCTTTCACACCCTTGCTGCAACTCAAGAAGTTCACCGCCATACCCGTCTCCACTCGAGAGGAAGCACGATGGTCCCGCCCACATCCAGAGGAGCCCCGTTTCCCCCTCGTAGCTCGAGATGAGGGATCCTTTCCCTGCTTTCAACGGGAAAGAATTCCCGGCGTTCCCGTCGCATCTCAAGAGGAGGCACTCTCAACAGGAAAGGCGAGAGGAACTCCATGGTCGTACCACCATTCCAAGAGTCCCCCAGATGTCTCAGTCCATTCCAGAGGAACCTCTTTGCCCTGCACTGGCTCATCTTTCACGCCGAGGATCGACTCACACAACGGTGGCACGTGGGACAGCCCTGTGGGAAAGCCTCGAGGGAAAGCCTCGAGGGAAAACCACAGATCCTTTGATCCACGTGACGGGAAGCGTGACATTGCTGCTACAGCCTGGAAGGAAAGCGCACGTGCATGCCCCCACTCGAGACGAGGCCTGACTCCCCTGGGGAGACTCCAGAAGTACCCAAAGATCCATGTGAGACCCTGAGACGAATCCTCGGTTCCGGCCCTGTCTCCACACAAGGTTTTTGGCCCCGGTATCGACGGGAGAGGAATCCCGAGAGGCCCCCTAGCAACTCGCATGAGGACTGGCCTCTCCTGAGGCCACCAAGGCGGGTCCCTGAGGTCCCCGTCGTAACTCGAGAACACCTGCCGCAACTCGAGAAAATCCAGGAAGTTCTCCCTTCCAGGCGAGATGAGGCCTATTTCCGATGAGGCGTCTGGAGACTAATGACACCTAACCTCTGGAACTTCGAAAGGGTCTTTCACACCCTTGCTTCAACTCAAGAAGTTCACCGCCATACCCGTCTCCACTCAAGAGGAAGCACGATGGTCCCGCCCACATCCAGAGGAGCCCCGTTTCCCCCTCGTAGCTCGAGATGAGGGATCCTTTCCCTGCTTTCAACGGGAAAGAATTCCCGGCGTTCCCGTCGCATCTCAAGAGGAGGCACTCTCAACAGGAAAGGCGAGAGGAACTCCATGGTCGTACCACCATTCCAAGAGTCCCCCAGATGTCTCAGTCCATTCCAGAGGAACCTCTTTGCCCTGCACTGGCTCATCTTTCACGCCGAGGATCGACTCACACCACGGTGGCACGTGGGACAGCCCTGTGGGAAAGCCTCGAGGGAAAGCCTCGAGGGAAAACCACAGATCCTTTGATCCACGTGACGGGAAGCGTGACATTGCTGCTACAGCCTGGAAGGAAAGCGCACGTGCATGCCCCCACTCGAGACGAGGCCTGACTCCCCTGGGGAGACTCCAGAAGTACCCAAAGATCCATGTCAGCCCCTGAGAGGAATCCTCGGTTCCGGCCCTGACTCCACACAAGGTTTTTGGCCCCGGTATCGACGGGAGAGGAATCCCGAGAGGCCCCCTAGCAACTCGCATGGGGACTGGCCTCTCCTGAGGCCACCAGGGCGGGTCCCTGAGGTCCCCGTCGTAACTCGAGAACACCTGCTGCAACTCGAGAAATTCCAGGAAGTTCTCACTTCCAGGCGAGATGAGGCCTATTTCCGATGAGGCGTCTGGAGACTAATGACACCTAACCTCTGGAACTTCGAAAGGGTCTTTCACACCCTTGCTGCAACTCAAGAAGTTCACCGCCATACCCGTCTCCACTCGAGAGGAAGCACGATGGTCTCGCCCACATCCAGAGGAGCCCCGTTTCCCCCTCGTAGCTCGAGATGAGGGATCCTTTCCCTGCTTTCAACGGGAAAGAATTCCCGGCGTTCCCGTCGCATCTCAAGAGGAGGCACTCTCAACAGGAAAGGCGAGAGGAACTCCATGGTCGTACCACCATTCCAAGAGTCCCCCAGATGTCTCAGTCCATTCCAGAGGAACCTCTTTGCCCTTCACTGGCTCATCTTTCACGCCGAGGATCGACTCACACCACGGTGGCACGTGGGACAGCCCTTTGGGAAAGCCTCGAGGGAAAGCCTCGAGGGAAAACCACAGATCCTTTGATCCACGCCACGGGAAGCGTGACATTGCTGCTACAGCCTGGAAGGAAAGCGTACGTGCATGCCCCCACTCGAGACGAGGCCTGACTCCCCTGGGGAGACTCCAGAAGTACCCAAAGATCCATGTCAGCCCCTGAGAGGAATCCTCGGTTCCGGCCCTGACTCCACACAAGGTTTTTGGCCCCGGTATCGACGGGAGAGGAATCCCGAGAGGCCCCCTAGCAAGTCGCATGGGGACTGGCCTCTCCTGAGGCCACCAGGGCGGGTCCCTGAGGTCCCCGTCGTTACTCGAGAACACCTGCCGCAACTCGAGAAAATCCAGGAAGTTCTCCCTTCCAGGCGAGATGAGGCCTATTTCCGATGAGGCTTCTGGAGACTAATGACACCTAACCTCTGGAACTTCGAAAGGGTCTTTCACACCCTTGCTGCAACTCAAGAAGTTCACCGCCATACCCGTCTCCACTCGAGAGGAAGCACGATGGTCCCGCCCACATCCAGAGGAGCCCCGTTTCCCCCTCGTAGCTCGAGATGAGGGATCCTTTCCCTGCTTTCAATGGGAAAGAATTCCCGGCGTTCCCGTCGCATCTCAAGAGGAGGCACTCTCAACAGGA
This sequence comes from Capricornis sumatraensis, assembly GCF_032405125.1. NCBI lineage: Eukaryota > Metazoa > Chordata > Mammalia > Artiodactyla > Bovidae > Capricornis > Capricornis sumatraensis. Next base: position 1,394,963 of record NW_027184627.1, read on the forward strand.
AAGGCGAGAGGAACTCCATGGTCGTACCACCATTCCAAGAGTCCCCCAGATGTCTCAGTCCATTCCAGAGGAACCTCTTTGCCCTGCACTGGCTCATCTTTAACGCCGAGGATCGACTCACACCACGGTGGCACGTGGGACAGCCCTATGGGAAAGCCTCGAGGGAAAGCCTCGAGGGAAAACCACAGATCCTTTGATCCACGCGACAGAAAGTGTGACATTGCTGCTACAGGCTGGAAGGAAAGCGCACGTGCATGCCCCCACTCTAGACGAGGCCTGACTCCCCTGGGGAGACTCCAGAAGAACCCAAAGATCCATGTCAGCCCCTGAGAGGAATCCTCGGTTCTGGCCCTGACTCGACACAAGGTTTTTGGCCCCGGTATCGACGGGAGAGGAATCCCAAGAGGCCCCCTAGCAAGTCGCATGGGGACTGGCCTCTCCTGAGGCCACCAGGGCGGGTCCCTGAGGTCCCGGTCGTATCTGGAGAACACCTGCGGCAACTCGAGAAAATCCAGGAAGTTCTCCCTTCCAGGCGAGATTAGGCCTATTTCCGATGAGGCGTCTGGAGACTAATGACACCTAACCTCTGGAACTTCGAAAGGGTCTTTCACACCCTTGCTGCAACTCAAGAAGTTCACCGCCATACCCGTCTCCACTCGAGAGGAAGCACGATGATCCCGCCCACATCCAGAGGAGCCCCGTTTCCCCCTCGTAGCTCGAGATGAGGGATCCTTTCCCTGCTTTCAACGGGAAAGAATTCCCGGCGTTCCCGTCGCATCTCAAGAGGAGGCACTCTCAACAGGAAAGGCGAGAGGAACTCCATGGTCGTACCACCATTCCAAGAGTCCCCCAGATGTCTCACTCCATTCCAGAGGAACCTCTTTGCCCTGCACTGGCTCATCTTTCACGCCGAGGATCGGCTCACACCACGGTGGCACGTGGGACAGCCCTGTGGGAAAGCCTCGATGGAAAGCCTCGAGGGAAAACCACAGATCCTTTGATCCAGGCGACGGGAAGCGTGACATTGCTGCTACAGCCTGGAAGGAAAGCGCACGTGCATGCCCCCACTCGAGACGAGGCCTGACTCCCCTGGGGAGACTCCAGAAGTACCCAAAGATCCATGTCAGCCCCTGAGAGGAATCCTCGGTTCCGGCCCTGACTCCACACAAGGTTTTTGGCCCCGGTATCGACGGGAGAGGAATCCCGAGAGGCCCCCTAGCAACTCGCATGGGGACTGGCCTCTCCTGAGGCCACCAGGGCGGGTCCCTGAGGTCCCCGTCGTAACTCGAGAACACCTGCCGCAACTCGAGAAAATCCAGGAAGTTCTCCCTTCCAGGCGAGATGAGGCCTATTTCCGATGAGGCGTATGGAGACTAATGACACCTAACCTCTGGAACTTCGAAAGGGTCTTTCACACCCTTGCTGCAACTCAAGAAGTTCACCGCCATACCCGTCTCCACTCGAGAGGAAGCACGATGGTCCCGCCCACATCCAGAGGAGCCCCGTTTCCCCCTCGTAGCTCGAGATGAGGGATCCTTTCCCTGCTTTCAACGGGAAAGAATTCCCGGCGTTCCCGTCGCATCTCAAGAGGAGGCACTCTCAACAGGAAAGGCGAGAGGAACTCCATGGTCGTACCACCATTCCAAGAGTCCCCCAGATGTCTCAGTCCATTCCAGAGGAAACTCTTTGCCCTGCACTGGCTCATCTTTCACGCCGAGGATCGACTCACACCAAGGTGGCACGTGGGACAGCCCTGTGGGAAAGCCTCGAGGGAAAGCCTCGAGGGAAAACCACAGATCCTTTGATCCACGTGACGGGAAGCGTGACATTGCTGCTACAGCCTGGAAGGAAAGCGCAGGTGCATGCCCCCACTCGAGACGAGGCCTGACTCCCCTGGGGAGACTCCAGAAGTACCCAAAGATCCATGTCAGCCCCTGAGAGGAATCCTCGGTTCCGGCCCTGACTCCACACAAGGTTTTTGGCCCCGGTATCGACGGGAGAGGAATCCCGAGAGGCCCCCTAGCAACTCGCATGAGGACTGGCCTCTCCTGAGGCCACCAGGGCGGGTCCCAGAGGTCCCCGTCGTAACTCGAGAACACCTGCCGCAACTCGAGAAAATCCAGGAAGTTCTCCCTTCCAGGCGAGATGAGGCCTATTTCCGATGAGGCGTCTGGAGACTAATGACACCTAACCTCTGGAACTTCGAAAGGGTCTTTCACACCCTTGCTGCAACTCAAGAAGTTCACCGCCATACCCGTCTCCACTCGAGAGGAAGCACGATGGTCCCGCCCACATCCAGAGGAGCCCCGTTTCCCCCTCGTAGCTCGAGATGAGGGATCCTTTCCCTGCTTTCAACGGGAAAGAATTCCCGGCGTTCCCGTCGCATCTCAAGAGGAGGCACTCTCAACAGGAAAGGCGAGAGGAACTCCATGGTCGTACCACCATTCCAAGAGTCCCCCAGATGTCTCAGTCCATTCCAGAGGAACCTCTTTGCCCTGCACTGGCTCATCTTTCACGCCGAGGATCGACTCACACCACGGTGGCACGTGGGACAGCCCTGTGGGAAAGCCTCGAGGGAAAGCCTCGAGGGAAAACCACAGATCCTTTGATCCACGTGACGGGAAGCGTGACATTGCTGCTACAGCCTGGAAGGAAAGCGCACGTGCATGCCCCTACTCGAGACGAGGCCTGACTCCCCTGGGGAGACTCCAGAAGTACCCAAAGATCCATGTCAGCCCCTGAGAGGAATCCTCGGTTCCGGCCCTGACTCCACCCAAGGTTTTTGGCCCCGCTATCGACGGGAGAGGAATCCCGAGAGGCCCCCTAGCAACTCGCATGAGGACTGGCCTCTCCTGAGGCCACCAGGGCGGGTCCCTGAGGTCCCCGTCGTAACTCGAGAACACCTGCCGCAACTCGAGAAAATCCAGGAAGTTCTCCCTTCCAGGCGAGATGAGGCCTATTTCCGATGAGGCGTCTGGAGACTAATGACACCTAACCTCTGGAACTTCGAAAGGGTCTTTCACACCCTTGCTGCAACTCAAGAAGTTCACCGCCATACCCGTCTCCACTCGAGAGGAAGCACGATGGTCCCGCCCACATCCAGAGGAGCCCCGTTTCCCCCTCGTAGCTCGAGATGAGGGATCCTTTCCCTGCTTTCAACGGGAAAGAATTCCCGGCGTTCCCGTCGCATCTCAAGAGGAGGCACTCTCAACAGGAAAGGCGAGAGGAACTCAATGGTCGTACCACCATTCCAAGAGTCCCCCAGATGTCTCAGTCCATTCCAGAGGAACCTCTTTGCCCTGCACTGGCTCATCTTTCACGCCGAGGATCGACTCACACCACGGTGGCACGTGGGACAGACCTGTGGGAAAGCCTCGAGGGAAAGCCTCGAGGGAAAACCGCAGATCCTTTGATCCACGCGACGGGAAGTGTGACATTGCTGCTACAGCCTGGAAGGAAAGCGCACGTGCATGCCCCCACTCGAGACGAGGCCTGACTCCCCTGGGGAGACTCCAGAAGTACCCAAAGATCCATGTCAGCCCCTGAGAGGAATCCTCGGTTCCGGCCCTGACTCCACACAATGTTTTTGGCCCCGGTATCGACGGGAGAGGAATCCCGAGAGGCCCCCTAGCAACTCGCATGGGAACTGGCCTCTCCTGAGGCCACCAGGGCGGGTCCCTGAGGTCCCCGTCGTAACTCGTGAACACCTGCCGCAACTCGAGAAATTCCAGGAAGTTCTCCCTTCCAGGCGAGATGAGGCCTATTTCCGATGAGGCGTCTGGAGACTAATGACACCTAACCTCTGGAACTTCGAAAGGGTCTTTCACACCCTTGCTGCAACTCAAGAAGTTCACCGCCATACCCGTCTCCACTCGCGAGGAAGCACGATGGTCCCGCCCACATCCAGAGGAGCCCCGTTTCCCCCTCGTAGCTCGAGATGAGGGATCCTTTTCCTGCTTTCAACGGGAAAGAATTCCCGGCATTCCCGTCGCATCTCAAGAGGAGGCACTCTCAACAGGAAAGGCGAGAGGAACTCCATGGTCGTACCACCATTCCAAGAGTCCCCCAGATGTCTCAGTCCATTCCAGAGGAACCTCTTTGCCCTTCACTGGATCATCTTTCACGCCGAGGATCGACTCACACCACGGTGGCACGTGGGACAGCCCTTTGGGAAAGCCTCGAGGGAAAGCCTCGAGGGAAAACCGCAGATCCTTTGATCCACGCGACGGGAAGCGTGACATAGCTGCTACAGCCTGGAAGGAAAGCGCACGTGCATGCCCCCACTCGAGACGAGGCCTGACTCCCCTGGGGAGACTCCAGAAGTACCCAAAGATCCATGTCAGCCCCTGAGAGGAATCCTCGGTTCCGGCCCTGACTCCACACAAGGTTTTTGGCCCCGGTATCGACGGGAGAGGAATCCCGAGAGGCCCCCTACCAAGTCGCATGGGGACTGGCCTCTCCTGAGGCCACCAGGGCGGGTCCCTGAGGTCCCCGTCGTAACTCGAGAACACCTGCCGCAACTCGAGAAATTCCAGGAAGTTCTCCCTTCCAGGCGAGATGAGGCCTATTTCCGATGAGGCTTCTGGAGACTAATGACACCTAACCTCTGGAACTTCGAAAGGGTCTTTCACACCCTTGCTGCAACTCAAGAAGTTCACCGCCATACCCGTCTCCACTCGAGAGGAAGCACGATGGTCCCGCCCACATCCAGAGGAGCCCCGTTTCCCCCTCGTAGCTCGAGATGAGGGATCCTTTCCCTGCTTTCAACGGGAAAGAATTCCCGGCGTTCCCGTCGCATCTCAAGAGGAGGCACTCTCAACAGGAAAGGCGAGAGGAACTCCATGGTCGTACCACCATTCCAAGAGTCCCCCAGATGTCTCACTCCATTCCAGAGGAACCTCTTTGCCCTTCACTGGCTCATCTTTCACGCCGAGGATCGACTCACACCACGGTGGCACATGGGACAGCCCTTTGGGAAAGCCTCGAGGGAAAGCCTCGAGGGAAAACCACAGATCCTTTGATCCACGCGACTGAAAGTGTGACATTGCTGCTACAGGCTGGAAGGAAAGCGCACGTGCATGCCCCCACTCTAGACGAGGCCTGACTCCCCTGGGGAGACTCCAGAAGTACCCAAAGATCCATGTCAGCCCCTGAGAGGAATCCTCGGTTCTGGCCCTGACTCGACACAAGGTTTTTGGCCCCGGTATCGACGGGAGAGGAATCCCGAGAGGCCCCCTAGCAAGTCGCATGGGGACTGGCCTCTCCTGAGGCCACCAGGGCGGGTCCCTGAGGTCCCGGTCGTATCTGGAGAACACCTGCCGCAACTTGAGAAAATCCAGGAAGTTCTCCCTTCCAGGCGAGATGAGGCCTATTTACGATGAGGCGTCTGGAGACTAATGACACCTAACCTCTGGAACTTCGAAAGGGTCTTTCACACCCTTGCTGCAACTCAAGAAGTTCACCGCCATACCCGTCTCCACTCGAGAAGAAGCACGATGATCCCGCCCACATCCAGAGGAGCCCCGTTTCCCCCTCGTAGCTCGAGATGAGGGATCCTTTCCCTGCTTTCAACGGGAAAGAATTCCCGGCGTTCCCGTCGCATCTCAAGAGGAGGCACTCTCAACAGGAAAGGCCAGAGGAACTCCATGGTGGTACCACCATTCCAAGAGTCCCCCAGATGTCTCACTCCATTCTAGAGGAACCTCTTTGCCCTGCACTGGCTCATCTTTCACGCCGAGGATCGGCTCACACCACGGTGGCACGTGGGACAGCCCTGTGGGAAAGCCTCGATGGAAAGCCTCGAGGGAAAACCACAGATCCTTTGATCCAGGCGACGGGAAGCGTGACATTGCTGCTACAGCCTGGAAGGAAAGCGCACGTGCATGCCCCCACTCGAGACGAGGCCTGACTCCCCTGGGGAGACTCCAGAAGTACCCAACGATCCATGTCAGCCCCTGAGAGGAATCCTCGGTTCCGGCCCTGACTCCACACAAGGTTTTTGGCACCGGTATCAACGGGAGAGGAATCACGAGAGGCCCCCTAGCAACTCGCATGGGGACTGGCCTCTCCTGAGGCCACCAGGGCGGGTCCCTGAGGTCCCCGTCGTAACTCGAGAACACCTGCCGCAACTCGAGAAATTCCAGGAAGTTCTCCCTTCCAGGCGAGATGAGGCCTATTTCCGATGAGGCGTCTGGAGACTAATGACACCTAACCTCTGGAACTTCGAAAGGGTCTTTCACACCCTTGCTGCAACTCAAGAAGTTCACCGCCATACCCGTCTCCACTCGAGAGGAAGCACGATGGTCCCGCCCACATCCAGAGGAGCCCCGTTTCCCCCTCGTAGCTCGAGATGAGGGATCCTTTCCCTGCTTTCAACGGGAAAGAATTCCCGGCGTTCCCGTCGCATCTCAAGAGGAGGCACTCTCAACAGGAAAGGCGAGAGGAACTCCATGGTCGTACCACCATTCCAAGAGTCCCCCAGATGTCTCAGTCCATTCCAGAGGAACCTCTTTGCCCTTCACTGGCTCATCTTTCACGCCGAGGATCGACTCACACCACGGTGGCACGTGGGACAGCCCTTTGGGAAAGCCTCGAGGGAAAGCCTCGAGGGAAAACCGCAGATCCTTTGATCCACGCGACGGGAAGCGTGACATTGCTGCTACAGCCTGGAAGGAAAGCGCACGTGCATGCCCCCACTCGAGACGAGGCCTGACTCCCCTGGGGAGACTCCAGAAGTACCCAAAGATCCATGTCAGCCCCTGAGAGGAATCCTCGGTTCCGGCCCTGACTCCACACAAGGTTTTTGGCCCCGGTATCGACGGGAGAGGAATCCCGAGAGGCCCCCTAGCAAGTCGCATGGGGACTGGCCTCTCCTGAGGCCACCAGGGCGGGTCCCTGAGGTCCCCGTCGTAACTCGAGAACACCTGCCGCAACTCGAGAAATTCCAGGAAGTTCTCCCTTCCAGGCGAGATGAGGCCTATTTCCGATGAGGCTTCTGGAGACTAATGACACCTAACCTCTGGAACTTCGAAAGGGTCTTTCACACCCTTGCTGCAACTCAAGAAGTTCACCGCCATACCCGTCTCCACTCGCGAGGAAACACGATGGTCCCGCCCACATCCAGAGGAGCCCCGTTTCCCCCTCGTAGCTCGAGATGAGGGATCCTTTCCCTGCTTTCAACGGGAAAGAATTCCCGGCGTTCCCGTCGCATCTCAAGAGGAGGCACTCTCAACAGGAAAGGCGAGAGGAACTCCATGGTCGTACCACCATTCCAAGAGTCCCCCAGATGTCTCAGTCCATTCCAGAGGAACCTCTTTGCCCTTCACTGGCTCATCTTTCACGCCGAGGATCGACTCACACCACGGTGGCACGTGGGACAGCCCTTTGGGAAAGCCTCGAGGGAAAGCCTCGAGGGAAAACCACAGATCCTTTGATCCACGCGACTGAAAGTGTGACATTGCTGCTACAGTCTGGAAGGAAAGCGCACGTGCATGCCCCCACTCTAGACGAGGCCTGACTCCCCTGGGGAGACTCCAGAAGTACCCAAAGATCCATGTCAGCCCCTGAGCGGAATCCTCGGTTCTGGCCCTGACTCGACACAAGGTTTTTGGCCCCGGTATCGACGGGAGAGGAATCCCGAGAGGCCCCCTAGCAAGTCGCATGGGGACTGGCCTCTCCTGAGGCCACCAGGGCGGGTCCCTGAGGTCCCGGTCGTATCTGGAGAACACCTGCCGCAACTTGAGAAAATCCAGGAAGTTCTCCCTTCCAGGCGAGATGAGGCCTATTTCCGATGAGGCGTCTGGAGACTAATGACACCTAACCTCTGGAACTTCGAAAGGGTCTTTCACACCCTTGCTGCAACTCAAGAAGTTCACCGCCATACCCGTCTCCACTCGAGAAGAAGCACGATGATCCCGCCCACATCCAGAGGAGCCCCGTTTCCCCCTCGTAGCTCGAGATGAGGGATCCTTTCCCTGCTTTCAACGGGAAAGAATTCCCGGCGTTCCCGTCGCTTCTCAAGAGGAGGCACTCTCAACAGGAAAGGCCAGAGGAACTCCATGGTCGTACCACCATTCCAAGAGTCCCCCAGATGTCTCACTCCATTCTAGAGGAACCTCTTTGCCCTGCACTGGCTCATCTTTCACGCCGAGGATCGGCTCACACCACGGTGGCACGTGGGACAGCCCTGTGGGAAAGCCTCGATGGAAAGCCTCGAGGGAAAACCACAGATCCTTTGATCCAGGCGACGGGAAGCGTGACATTGCTGCTACAGCCTGGAAGGAAAGCGCACGTGCATGCCCCCACTCGAGACGAGGCCTGACTCCCCTGGGGAGACTCCAGAAGTACCCAAAGATCCATGTCAGCCCCTGAGAGGAATCCTCGGTTCCGGCCCTGACTCCACACAAGGTTTTTGGCCCCGGTATCGACGGGAGAGGAATCCCGAGAGGCCCCCTAGCAACTCGCATGGGGACAGGCCTCTCCTGAGGCCACCAGGGCGGGTCCCTGAGGTCCCCGTCGTAACTCGAGAACACCTGCCACAACTCGAGAAAATCCAGGAAGTTCTCCCTTCCAGGCGAGATGAGGCCTATTTCCGATGAGGCGTCTGGAGACTAATGACACCTAACCTCTGGAACTTCGAAAGGGTCTTTCACACCCTTGCTGCAACTCAAGAAGTTCACCGCCATACCCGTCTCCACTCGAGAGGAAGCACGATGGTCCCGCCCACATCCAGAGGAGCCCCGTTTCCCCCTCGTAGCTCGAGATGAGGGATCCTTTCCCTGCTTTCAACGGGAAAGAATTCCCGGCGTTCCCGTCGCATCTCAAGAGGAGGCACTCTCAACAGGAAAGGCGAGAGGAACTCCATGGTCGTACCACCATTCCAAGAGTCCCCCAGATGTCTCAGTCCATTCCAGAGGAACCTCTTTGCCCTGCACTGGCTCATCTTTCACGCCGAGGATCGACTCACACCACGGTGGCACGTGGGAGAGCCCTTTGGGAAAGCATCGAGGGAAAGCCTCGAGGGAAAACCACAGATCCTTTGATCCACGCCACGGGAAGCGTGACATTGCTGCTACAGCCTGGAAGGAAAGCGCACGTGCATGCCCCCACTCGAGACGAGGCCTGACTCCCCTGGGGAGACTCCAGAAGTACACAAAGATCCATGTCAGCCCCTGAGAGGAATCCTCGGTTCCGGCCCTGACTCCACACAAGGTTTTTGGCCCCGGTATCGACGGGAGAGGAATCCCGAGGGGCCCCCTAGCAAGTCGCATGGGGACTGGCCTCTCCTGAGGCCACCAGGGCGGGTCCCTGAGGTCCCCGTCGTAACTCGAGAACACCTGCCGCAACTCGAGAAAATCCAGGAAGTTCTCCCTTCCAGGCGAGATGAGGCCTATTTCCGATGAGGCTTCTGGAGACTAATGACACCTAACCTCTGGAACTTCGAAAGGGTCTTTCACACCCTTGCTGCAACTCAAGAAGTTCACCGCCATACCCGTCTCCACTCGAGAGGAAGCACGATGGTCCCGCCCACATCCAGAGGAGCCCCGTTTCCCCCTCCTAGCTCGAGATGAGCGATCCTTTCCCTGCTTTCAACGGGAAAGAATTCCCGGCGTTCCCGTCGCATCTCAAGAGGAGGCACTCTCAACAGGAAAGGCGAGAGGAACTCCATGGTCGTACCACCATTCCAAGAGTCCCCCAGATGTCTCAGTCCATTCCAGAGGAACCTCTTTGCCCTGCACTGGCTCATCTTTCACGCCGAGGATCGGCTCACACCACGGTGGCACGTGGGACAGCCCAGTGGGAAAGCCTCGAGGGAAAGCCTCGAGGGAAAACCACAGATCCTTTGATCCACGCGACGGGAAGTGTGACATTGCTGCTACAGCCTGGAAGGAAAGCGCAAGTGCATGCCCCCACTGGAGACGAGGCCTGACTCCCCTGGGGAGACTCCACAAGTACCCAAAGAAACATGTCAGCCCCTGAGAGGAATCCTCGGTTCCGACCCTGACTCCACACAAGGTTTTTGGCCCCGGTATCGACGGGAGAGGAATCCCGAGAGGCCCCCTAACAAGTCTCATGGGGACTGGCCTCTCCTGAGGCCACCAGGGCGGGTCCCTGAGGTCCCCGTCGTAACTCGAGAACACCTGCCGCAACTCGAGAAAATCCAGGAAGTTCTCCCTTCCAGGCGAGATGAGGCCTATTTCCGATGAGGCGTCTGGAGACTAATGACACCTAACCTCTGGAACTTCGAAAGGGTCTTTCACACCCTTGCTGCAACTCAAGAAGTTCACCGCCATACCCGTCTCCACTCGAGAGGAAGCACGATGGTCCCGCCCACATCCAGAGGAGCCCCGTTTCCCCCTCGTAGCTCGAGATGAGGGATCCTTTCCCTGCTTTCAACGGGAAAGAATTCCCGGCGTTCCCGTCGCATCTCAAGAGGAGGCACTCTCAACAGGAAAGGCGAGAGGAACTCCATGGTCGTACCACCATTCCAAGAGTCCCCCAGATGTCTCAGTCCATTCCAGAGGAACCTCTTTGCCCTGCACTGGCTCATCTTTCACGCCGAGGATCGACTCACACCACGGTGGCACGTGGGACAGCCCTGTGGGAAAGCCTCGAGGGAAAGCCTCGAGGGAAAACCACAGATCCTTTGATCCACGCCACGGGAAGCGTGACATTGCTGCTACAGCCTGGAAGGAAAGCGCACGTGCATGCCCCCACTCGAGACGAGGCCTGACTCCCCTGGGGAGACTCCAGAAGTACCCAAAGATCCATGTCAGCCCCTGAGAGGAATCCTCGGTTCCGGCCCTGACTCCACACAAGGTTTTTGGCCCCGGTATCGACGGGAGAGGAATCCCGAGAGGCCCCCTAGCAAGTCGCATGGGGACTGGCCTCTCCTGAGGCCACCAGGGCGGGTCCCTGAGGTACCCGTCGTAACTCGAGAACAAATGCCGCAACTTGAGAAAATCCAGGAAGTTCTCCCTTCCAGGCGAGATGAGGCCTATTTCCGATGAGGCGTCTGGAGACTAATGACACCTAACCTCTGGAACTTCGAAAGGGTCTTTCACACCCTTGCTGCAACTCAAGAAGTTCACCGCCATACCCGTCTCCACTCGAGAGGAAGCACGATGGTCCCGCCCACATCCAGAGGAGCCCCGTTTCCCCCTCGTAGCTCGAGATGAGGGATCCTTTCCCTGCTTTCAACGGGAAAGAATTCCCGGCGTTCCCGTCGCATCTCAAGAGGAGGCACTCTCAACAGGAAAGGCGAGAGGAACTCCATGGTCGTACCACCATTCCAAGAGTCCCCCAGATGTCTCAGTCCATTCCAGAGGAACCTCTTTGCCCTGCACTGGCTCATCTTTCACGCCGAGGATCGGCTCACACCACGGTGGCACGTGGGACAGCCCTGTGGGAAAGCCTCGAGGGAAAGCCTCGAGGGAAAACCACAGATCCTTTGATCCACGCGACGGGAAGTGTGACATTGCTGCTACAGCCTGGAAGGAAAGCGCAAGTGCATGCCCCCACTGGAGACGAGGCCTGACTCCCCTGGGGAGACTCCACAAGTACCCAAAGAACCATGTCAGCCCCTGAGAGGAATCCTCGGTTCCGACCCTGACTCCACACAAGGTTTTTGGCCCCGGTATCGACGGGAGAGGAATCCCGAGAGGCCCCCTAACAAGTCTCATGGGGACTGGCCTCTCCTGAGGCCACCAGGGCGGGTCCCTGAGGTCCCCGTCGTAACTCGAGAACACCTGCCGCAACTCGAGAAAATCCAGGAAGTTCTCCCTTCCAGGCGAGATGAGGCCTATTTCCGATGAGGCGTCTGGAGACTAATGACACCTAACCTCTGGAACTTCGAAAGGGTCTTTCACACCCTTGCTGCAACTCAAGAAGTTCACCGCCATACCCGTCTCCACTCGAGAGGAAGCACGATGGTCCCGCCCACATCCAGAGGAGCCCCGTTTCCCCCTCGTAGCTCGAGATGAGGGATCCTTTCCCTGCTTTCAACGGGAAAGAATTCCCGGCGTTCCCGTCGCATCTCAAGAGGAGGCACTCTCAACAGGAAAGGCGAGAGGAACTCCATGGTCGTACCACCATTCCAAGAGTCCCCCAGATGTCTCAGTCCATTCCAGAGGAACCTCTTTGCCCTGCACTGGCTCATCTTTCACGCCGAGGATCGGCTCACACCACGGTGGCACGTGGGACAGCCCTGTGGGAAAGCCTCGAGGGAAAGCCTCGAGGGAAAACCACAGATCCTTTGATCCACGCGACGGGAAGTGTGACATTGCTGCTACAGCCTGGAAGGAAAGCGCAAGTGCATGCCCCCACTGGAGACGAGGCCTGACTCCCCTGGGGAGACTCCACAAGTACCCAAAGAACCATGTCAGCCCCTGAGAGGAATCCTCGGTTCCGACCCTGACTCCACACAAGGTTTTTGGCCCCGGTATCGACGGGAGAGGAATCCCGAGAGGCCCCCTAACAAGTCTCATGGGGACTGGCCTCTCCTGAGGCCACCAGGGCGGGTCCCTGAGGTCCCCGTCGTAACTCGAGAACACCTGCCGCAACTCGAGAAAATCCAGGAAGTTCTCCCTTCCAGGCGAGATGAGGCCTATTTCCGATGAGGCGTCTGGAGACTAATGACACCTAACCTCTGGAACTTCGAAAGGGTCTTTCACACCCTTGCTGCAACTCAAGAAGTTCACCGCCATACCCGTCTCCACTCGAGAGGAAGCACGATGGTCCCGCCCACATCCAGAGGAGCCCCGTTTCCCCCTCGTAGCTCGAGATGAGGGATCCTTTCCCTGCTTTCAACGGGAAAGAATTCCCGGCGTTCCCGTCGCATCTCAAGAGGAGGCACTCTCAACAGGAAAGGCGAGAGGAACTCCATGGTCGTACCACCATTCCAAGAGTCCCCCAGATGTCTCAGTCCATTCCAGAGGAACCTCTTTGCCCTGCACTGGCTCATCTTTCACGCCGAGGATCGACTCACACCACGGTGGCACGTGGGACAGCCCTGTGGGTAAGCCTCGAGGGAAAGCCTCGAGGGAAAACCACAGATCCTTTGATCCACGCCACGGGAAGCGTGACATTGCTGCTACAGCCTGGAAGGAAAGCGCACGTGCATGCCCCCACTCGAGACGAGGCCTGACTCCCCTGGGGAGACTCCAGAAGTACCCAAAGATCCATGTCAGCCCCTGAGAGGAATCCTCGGTTCCGGCCCTGACTCCACACAAGGTTTTTGGCCCCGGTATCGACGGGAGAGGAATCCCGAGAGGCCCCCTAGCAAGTCGCATGGGGACTGGCCTCTCCTGAGGCCACCAGGGCGGGTCCCTGAGGTACCCGTCGTAACTCGAGAACAAATGCCGCAACTCGAGAAAATCCAGGAAGTTCTCCCTTCCAGGCGAGATGAGGCCTATTTCCGATGAGGCGTCTGGAGACTAATGACACCTAACCTCTGGAACTTCGAAAGGGTCTTTCACACCCTTGCTGCAACTCAAGAAGTTCACCGCCATACCCGTCTCCACTCGAGAGGAAGCACGATGGTCCCGCCCACATCCAGAGGAGCCCCGTTTCCCCCTCGTAGCTCGAGATGAGGGATCCTTTCCCTGCTTTCAACGGGAAAGAATTCCCGGCGTTCCCGTCGCATCTCAAGAGGAGGCACTCTCAACAGGAAAGGCGAGAGGAACTCCATGGTCGTACCACCATTCCAAGAGTCCCCCAGATGTCTCAGTCCATTCCAGAGGAACCTCTTTGCCCTGCACTGGCTCATCTTTCACGCCGAGGATCGACTCACACCACGGTGGCACGAGGGAAAGACCTGTGGGAAAGCCTCGAGGGAAAGCCTCGAGGGAAAACCACAGATCCTTTGATCCATGCCACGGGAAGCCTGACATTGCTGCTACAGCCTGGAAGGAAAGCGCACGTGCATGCCCCCACTCGAGACGAGGCCTGACTCCTCTGGGGAGACTCCAGAAGTACCCAAAGATCCATGTCAGCCCCTGAGAGGAATCCTCGGTTCCGGCCCTGACTCCACACAAGGTTTTTGGCCCCGGTATCGACGGGAGAGGAATCCCGAGAGGCCCCCTAGCAAGTCGCATGGGGACTGGCCTCTGCTGAGGCCACCAGGGCGGGTCCCTGAGGTCCCCGTCGTAACTCGAGAACACCTGCCGCAACTCGAGAAAATCCAGGAAGTTCTCCCTTCCAGGCGAGATGAGGCCTATTTCCGATGAGGCGTCTGGAGACTAATGACACCTAACCTCTGGAACTTCGAAAGGGTCTTTCACACCCTTGCTGCAACTCAAGAAGTTCACCGCCATACCCGTCTCCACTCGAGAGGAAGCACGATGGTCCCGCCCACATCCAGAGGAGCCCCGTTTCCCCCTCGTAGCTCGAGATGAGGGATCCTTTCCCTGCTTTCAACGGGAAAGAATTCCCGGCGTTCCCGTCGCATCTCAAGAGGAGGCACTCTCAACAGGAAAGGCGAGAGGAACTCCATGGTCGTACCACCATTCCAAGAGTCCCCCAGATGTCTCAGTCCATTCCAGAGGAACCTCTTTGCCCTGCACTGGCTCATCTTTCACGCCGAGGATCGGCTCACACCACGGTGGCACGTGGGACAGCCCTGTGGGAAAGCCTCGAGGGAAAGCCTCGAGGGAAAACCACAGATCCTTTGATCCACGCGACGGGAAGTGTGACATTGCTGCTACAGCCTGGAAGGAAAGCGCAAGTGCATGCCCCCACTGGAGACGAGGCCTGACTCCCCTGGGGAGACTCCACAAGTACCCAAAGAACCATGTCAGCCCCTGAGAGGAATCCTCGGTTCCGACCCTGACTCCACACAAGGTTTTTGGCCCCGGTATCGACGGGAGAGGAATCCCGAGAGGCCCCCTAACAAGTCTCATGGGGACTGGCCTCTCCTGAGGCCACCAGGGCGGGTCCCTGAGGTCCCCGTCGTAACTCGAGAACACCTGCCGCAACTGGAGAAAATCCAGGAAGTTCTCCCTTCCAGGCGAGATGAGGCCTATTTCCGATGAGGCGTCTGGAGACTAATGACACCTAACCTCTGGAACTTCGAAAGGGTCTTTCACACCCTTGCTGCAACTCAAGAAGTTCACCGCCATACCCGTCTCCACTCGAGAGGAAGCACGATGGTCCCGCCCACATCCAGAGGAGCCCCGTTTCCCCCTCGTAGCTCGAGATGAGGGATCCTTTCCCTGCTTTCAACGGGAAAGAATTCCCGGCGTTCCCGTCGCATCTCAAGAGGAGGCACTCTCAACAGGAAAGGCGAGAGGAACTCCATGGTCGTACCACCATTCCAAGAGTCCCCCAGATGTCTCAGTCCATTCCAGAGGAACCTCTTTGACCTGCACTGGCTCATCTTTCACGCCGAGGATCGACTCACACCACGGTGGCACGTGGGACAGCCCTGTGGGAAAGCCTCGAGGGAAAGCCTCGAGGGAAAACCACAGATCCTTTGATCCACGCCACGGGAAGCGTGACATTGCTGCTACAGCCTGGAAGGAAAGCGCACGTGCATGCCCCCACTCGAGACGAGGCCTGACTCCCCTGGGGAGACTCCAGAAGTACCCAAAGATCCATGTCAGCCCCTGAGAGGAATCCTCGGTTCCGGCCCTGACTCCACACAAGGTTTTTGGCCCCGGTATCGACGGGAGAGGAATCCCGAGAGGCCCCCTAGCAAGTCGCATGGGGACTGGCCTCTCCTGAGGCCACCAGGGCGGGTCCCTGAGGTACCCGTCGTAACTCGAGAACAAATGCCGCAACTCGAGAAAATCCAGGAAGTTCTCCCTTCCAGGCGAGATGAGGCCTATTTCCGATGAGGCGTCTGGAGACTAATGACACCTAACCTCTGGAACTTCGAAAGGGTCTTTCACACCCTTGCTGCAACTCAAGAAGTTCACCGCCATACCCGTCTCCACTCGAGAGGAAGCACGATGGTCCCGCCCACATCCAGAGGAGCCCCGTTTCCCCCTCGTAGCTCGAGATGAGGGATCCTTTCCCTGCTTTCAACGGGAAAGAATTCCCGGCGTTCCCGTCGCATCTCAAGAGGAGGCACTCTCAACAGGAAAGGCGAGAGGAACTCCATGGTCGTACCACCATTCCAAGAGTCCCCCAGATGTCTCAGTCCATTCCAGAGGAACCTCTTTGCCCTGCACTGGCTCATCTTTCACGCCGAGGATCGGCTCACACCACGGTGGCACGTGGGACAGCCCAGTGGGAAAGCCTCGAGGGAAAGCCTCGAGGGAAAACCACAGATCCTTTGATCCACGCGACGGGAAGTGTGACATTGCTGCTACAGCCTGGAAGGAAAGCGCAAGTGCATGCCCCCACTGGAGACGAGGCCTGACTCCCCTGGGGAGACTCCACAAGTACCCAAAGAACCATGTCAGCCCCTGAGAGGAATCCTCGGTTCCGACCCTGACTCCACACAAGGTTTTTGGCCCCGGTATCGACGGGAGAGGAATCCCGAGAGGCCCCCTAACAAGTCTCATGGGGACTGGCCTCTCCTGAGGCCACCAGGGCGGGTCCCTGAGGTCCCCGTCGTAACTCGAGAACACCTGCCGCAACTCGAGAAAATCCAGGAAGTTCTCCCTTCCAGGCGAGATGAGGCCTATTTCCGATGAGGCGTCTGGAGACTAATGACACCTAACCTCTGGAACTTCGAAAGGGTCTTTCACACCCTTGCTGCAACTCAAGAAGTTCACCGCCATACCCGTCTCCACTCGAGAGGAAGCACGATGGTCCCGCCCACATCCAGAGGAGCCCCGTTTCCCCCTCGTAGCTCGAGATGAGGGATCCTTTCCCTGCTTTCAACGGGAAAGAATTCCCGGCGTTCCCGTCGCATCTCAAGAGGAGGCACTCTCAACAGGAAAGGCGAGAGGAACTCCATGGTCGTACCACCATTCCAAGAGTCCCCCAGATGTCTCAGTCCATTCCAGAGGAACCTCTTTGCCCTGCACTGGCTCATCTTTCACGCCGAGGATCGACTCACACCACGGTGGCACGTGGGACAGCCCTGTGGGAAAGCCTCGAGGGAAAGCCTCGAGGGAAAACCACAGATCCTTTGATCAACGCCACGGGAAGCGTGACATTGCTGCTACAGCCTGGAAGGAAAGCGCACGTGCATGCCCCCACTCGAGACGAGGCCTGACTCCCCTGGGGAGACTCCAGAAGTACCCAAAGATCCATGTCAGCCCCTGAGAGGAATCCTCGGTTCCGGCCCTGACTCCACACAAGGTTTTTGGCCCCGGTATCGACGGGAGAGGAATCCCGAGAGGCCCCCTAGCAAGTCGCATGGGGACTGGCCTCTCCTGAGGCCACCAGGGCGGGTCCCTGAGGTCCCCGTCGTAACTCGAGAACACCTGCCGCAACTCGAGAAAATCCAGGAAGTTCTCCCTTCCAGGCGAGATGAGGCCTATTTCCGATAGGCGTCTGGAGACTAATGACACCTAACCTCTGGAACTTCGAAAGGGTCTTTCACACCCTTGCTGCAACTCAAGAAGTTCACCGCCATACCCGTCTCCACTCGAGAGGAAGCACGATGATCCCGCCCACATCCAGAGGAGCCCCGTTTCCCCCTCGTAGCTCGAGATGAGGGATCCTTCCCTGCTTTCAAAGGGAAAGAATTCCCGGCGTTCCCGTCGCATCTCAAGAGGAGGCACTCTCAACAGGAAAGGCGAGAGGAACTCCATGGTCGTACCACCATTCCAAGAGTCCCCCAGATGTCTCAGTCCATTCCAGAGGAACCTCTTTGCCCTGCACTGGCTCATCTTTCACGCCGAGGATCGACTCACACCACGGTGGCACGTGGGACAGCCCTGTGGGAAAGCCTCGAGGGAAAGCCTCGAGGGAAAACCACAGATCCTTTGATCCACGCCACGGGAAGTGTGACATTGCTGCTACAGGCTGGAAGGAAAGCGCACGTGCATGCCCCCACTCTAGACGAGGCCTGACTCCCCTGGGGAGACTCCAGAAGAACCCAAAGATCCATGTCAGCCCCTGAGAGGAATCCTCGGTTCTGACCCTGACTCGACACAAGGTTTTTGGCCCTGGTATCGACGGGAGAGGAATCCCGAGAGGCCCCTTAGCAAGTCGCATGGGGACTGGCCTCTCCTGAGGCCACCAGGGCGGGTCCCTGAGGTCCCGGTCGTATCTGGAGAACACCTGCCGCAACTCGAGAAAATCCAGGAAGTTCTCCCTTCCAGGCGAGAAGAGGCCTATTTCCGATGAGGCGTCTGGAGACTAATGACACCTAACCTCTGGAACTTCGAAAGGGTCTTTCACACCCTTGCTGCAACTCAAGAAGTTCACCGCCATACCCGTCTCCACTCGAGAGGAAGCACGATGGTCCCGCCCACATCCAGAGAAGCCCCGTTTCCCCCTCGTAGCTCGAGATGAGGGATCCTTTCCCTGCTTTCAACGGGAAAGAATTCCCGGCATTCCCGTCGCATCTCAAGAGGAGGCACTCTCAACAGGAAAGGCGAGAGGAACTCCATGGTCGTACCACCATTCCAAGAGTCCCCCAGATGTCTCAGTCCATTCCAGAGGAATCTCTTTGCCCTGCACTGGCTAATCTTTCACGCCGAGGATCAGCTCACACCACGGTGGCACGTGGGACAGCCCTGTGGGAAAGCCTCAAGGGAAAGCCTCGAGGGAAAACCACAGATCCTTTGATCCACGACACGGGAAGCGTGACATTGCTGCTACAGCCTGGAAGGAAAGCGCACGTGCATGCCCCCACTCGAGACGAGGCCTGACTCCCCTGGGGAGACTCCAGAAGTACCCAAAGATCCATGTCAGCCCCTGAGAGGAATCCTCGGTTCCGGCCCTGACTCCACACAAGGTTTTTGGCCCCGGTATCGACGGGAGAGGAATCCCGAGAGGCCCCCTAGCAACTCGCATGAAGACTGGCCTCTTCTGAGGACACCAGGGCGGGTCCCTGAGGTCCCCGTCGTAACTCGAGAACACCTGCCGCAACTCGAGAAAATCCAGGAAGTTCTCCCTTCCAGGCGAGATGAGGCCTATTTCCGATGAGGCCTCTGGAGACTAATGACACCTAACCTCTGGAACTTCGAAAGGGTCTTTCACACCCTTGCTGCAACTCAAGAAGTTCACCGCCATACCCGTCTCCACTCGAGAGGAAGCACGATGGTCCCGCCCACATCCAGAGAAGCCCCGTTTCCCCCTCGTAGCTCGAGATGAGGGATCCTTTCCCTGCTTTCAACGGGAAAGAATTCCCGGCGTTCCCGTCGCATCTCAAGAGGAGGCACTCTCAACAGGAAAGGCGAGAGGAACTCCATGGTCGTACCACCATTCCAAGAGTCCCCCAGATGTCTCAGTCCATTCCAGAGGAACCTCTTTGCCCTGCACTGGCTCATCTTTCACGCCGAGGATCGACTCACACCACCGTGGCACGTGGGACAGCCCTGTGGGAAAGCCTCGAGGGAAAGCCTCGAGGGAAAACCACAGATCCTTTGATCCACGCCACAGGAAGCGTGACATTGCTGCTACAGCCTGGAAGGAAAGCGCACGTGCATGCCCCCACTCGAGACGAGGCCTGACTCCCCTGGGGAGACTCCAGAAGTACCCAAAGATCCATGTCAGCCCCTGAGAGGAATCCTCGGTTCCGGCCCTGACTCCACACAATGTTTTTGGCCCCGGTATCGACGGGAGAGGAATCCCGAGAGGCCCCCTAGCAACTCGCATGGGGACTGGCCTCTCCTGAGGCCACCAGGGCGGGTCCCTGAGGTCCCCGTCGTAACTCGAGAACACCTGCCGCAACTCGAGAAATTCCAGGAAGTTCTCCCTTCCAGGCGAGATGAGGCCTATTTCCGATGAGGCGTCTGGAGACTAATGACACCTAACCTCTGGAACTTCGAAAGGGTCTTTCACACCCTTGCTGCAACTCAAGAAGTTCACCGCCATACCCGTCTCCACTCGACAGGAAGCACGATGGTCCCGCCCACATCCAGAGGAGCCCCGTTTCCCCCTCGTAGCTCGAGATGAGGGATCCTTTCCCTGCTTTCAACGGGAAAGAATTCCCGGCGTTCCCGTCGCATCTCAAGAGGAGGCACTCTCAACAGGAAAGGCGAGAGGAACTCCATGGTCGTACCACCATTCCAAGAGTCCCCCAGATGTCTCAGTCCATTCCAGAGGAACCTCTTTGCCCTGCACTGGCTCATCTTTCACGCCGAGGATCGACTCACACCACGGTGGCACGTGGGACAGCCCTGTGGGAAAGCCTCGAGGGAAAGCCTCGAGGAAAAACCACAGATCCTTTGATCCACGCCACGGGAAGCGTGACATTGCTGCTACAGCCTGGAAGGAAAGCGCACGTGCATGCCCCCACTTGAGACGAGGCCTGACTCCCCTGGGGAGGCTCCAGAAGTACCCAAAGATCCATGTCAGCCCCTGAGAGGAATCCTCGGTTCCGGCCCTGAATCCACACAATGTTTTTGGCCCCGGTATCGACGGGAGAGGAATCCCGAGAGGCCCCCTAGCAAGTCGCAAGGGGACTGGCCTCTCCTGAGGCCACCAGGGCGGGTCCCTGAGGTCCCCGTCGTAACTCGAGAACACCTGCCGCAACTCGAGAAATTCCAGGAAGTTCTCCCTTCCAGGCGAGATGAGGCCTATTTCCGATGAGGCGTCTGGAGACTAATGACACCTAACCTCTGGAACTTCAAAAGGGTCTTTCACACCCTTGCTGCAACTCAAGAAGTTCACCGCCATACCCGTCTCCACTCGAGAGGAAGCACGATGGTCCCGCCCACATCCAGAGGAGCCCCGTTTCCCCCTCGTAGCTCGAGATGAGGGATCCTTTCCCTGCTTTCAACGGGAAAGAATTCCCGGCGTTCCCGTCGCATCTCAAGAGGAGGCACTCTCAACAGGAAAGGCGAGAGGAACTCCATGGTCGTACCACCATTCCAAGAGTCCCCCAGATGTCTCAGTCCATTCCAGAGGAACCTCTTTGCCCTTCACTGGCTCATCTTTCACGCCGAGGATCGACTCACACCACGGTGGCACGTGGGACAGCCCTTTGGGAAAGCCTCGAGGGAAAGCCTCGAGGGAAAATCACAGATCCTTTGATCCACGCCACGGGAAGCGTGACATTGCTGCTACAGCCTGGAAGGAAAGCGCAAGTGCATGCCCCCACTGGAGACGAGGCCTGACTCCCCTGGGGAGACTCCAGAAGTACCCAAAGATCCATGTCAGCCCCTGAGAGGAATCCTCGGTTCCGGCCCTGACTCCACACAAGGTTTTTGGCCCCGGTATCGACGGGAGAGGAATCCCGAGAGGCCCCCTAGCAAGTCTCATGGGGACTGGCCTCTCCTGAGGCCACCAGGGCGGGTCCCTGAGGTCCCCGTCGTAACTCGAGAACACCTGCCGCAACTCGAGAAAATCCAGGAAGTTCTCCCTTCCAGGCGAGATGAGGCCTATTTCCCATGAGGCGTCTGGAGACTAATGACACCTAACCTCTGGAACTTCGAAAGGGTCTTTCACACCCTTGCTGCAACTCAAGAAGTTCACCGCCATACCCGTCTCCACTCGAGAGGAAGCACGATGGTCCCGCCCACATCCAGAGGAGCCCCGTTTCCCCCTCGTAGCTCGAGATGAGGGATCCGTTCCCTGCTTTCAACGGGAAAGAATTCCCGGCGTTCCCGTCGCATCTCAAGAGGAGGCATTCTCAACAGGAAAGGCGAGAGGAACTCCATGGTCGTACCACCATTCCAAGAGTCCCCCAGATGTCTCAGTCCATTCCAGAGGAACCTCTTTGCTCTGCACTGGCTCATCTTTCACGCCGAGGATCGACTCACACCACGGTGGCACGTGGGACAGCCCTGTGGGAAAGCCTCGAGGGAAAGCCTCGAGGGAAAACCACAGATCCTTTGATCCACGCCACGGGAAGCGTGACATTGCTGCTACAGCCTGGAAGAAAAGCGCACGTGCATGCCCCCACTCGAGACGAGGCCTGACTCCCCTGGGGAGACTCCAGAAGTACCCAAAGATCCATGTCAGCCCCTGAGAGGAATCCTCGGTTCCGGCCCTGACTCCACACAAGGTTTTTGGCCCCGGTATCGACGGGAGAGGAATCCCGAGAGGCCCCCTAGCAAGTCGCATGGGGACTGGCCTCTCCTGAGGCCACCAGGGCGGGTCCCTGAGGTCCCCGTCGTAACTCGAGAACACCTGCCGCAACTCGAGAAAATCCAGGAAGTTCTCCCTTCCAGGCGAGATGAGGCCTATTTCCGATGAGGCTTCTGGAGACTAATGACACCTAACCTGTGGAACTTCGAAAGGGTCTTTCACACCCTTGCTGCAACTCAAGAAGTTCACCGCCATACCCGTCTCCACTCGAGAGGAAGCACGATGGTCCCGCCCACATCCAGAGGAGCCCCGTATCCCCCTCGTAGCTCGAGATGAGGGATCCTTTCCCTGCTTTCAACGGGAAAGAATTCCCGGCGTTCCCGTCGCATCTCAAGAGGAGGCACTCTCAACAGGAAAGGCGATAGGAACTCCATGGTCGTACCACCATTCCAAGAGTCCCCCAGATGTCTCAGTCCATTCCAGAGGAACCTCTTTGCCCTTCACTGGCTCATCTTTCACGCCGAGGATCGACTCACACCACGGTGGCACGTGGGACAGCCCTTTGGGAAAGCCTCGAGGGAAAGCCTCGAGGGAAAACCACAGAACCTTTGATCCACGCCACGGGAAGCGTGACATTGCTGCTACAGCCTGGAAGGAAAGCGCATGTGCATGCCCCCACTCGAGACGAGGCCTGACTCCCCTGGGGAGACTCCAGAAGTACCCAAAGATCCATGTCAGCCCCTGAGAGGAATCCTCGGTTCCGGCCCTGACTCCACACAAGGTTTTTGGCCCCGGTATCGACGGGAGAGGAATCCCGAGAGGCCCCCTAGCAAGTCGCATGGGGACTGGCCTCTCCTGAGACCACCAGGGCGGGTCCCTGAGGTCCCCGTCGTAACTCGAGAACACCTGCCGCAACTCGAGAAAATCCAGGAAGTTCTCCCTTCCAGGCGAGATGAGGCCTATTTCCGATGATGCTTCTGGAGACTAATGACACCTAACCTCTGGAACTTTGAAAGGGTCTTTCACACCCTTGCTGCAACTCAAGAAGTTCACCGCCATACCCGTCTCCACTCGAGAGGAAGCACGATGGTCCCGCCCACATCCAGAGGAGCCCCGTTTCCCCCTCGTAGCTCGAGATGAGGGATCCTTTCCCTGCTTTCAACGGGAAAGAATTCCCGGCGTTCCCGTCGCATCTCAAGAGGAGGCACTCTCAACAGGAAAGGCGAGAGGAACTCCATGGTCGTACCACCATTCCAAGAGTCCCCCAGATGTCTCAGTCCATTCCAGAGGAACCTCTTTGCCCTGCACTGGCTCATCTTTCACGCCGAGGATCGACTCACACCACGGTGGCACGTGGGACAGCCCTGTGGGAAAGCCTCGAGGGAAAGCCTCGAGGGAAAACCACAGATCCTTTGATCCACGTGACGGGAAGTGTGACATTGCTGCTACAGGCTGGAAGGAAAGCGCACGTGCATGCCCCCACTCTAGACGAGGCCTGACTCCCCTGGGGAGACTCCAGAAGAACCCAAAGATCCATGTCAGCCCCTGAGAGGAATCCTCGGTTCTGGCCCTGACTCGACACAAGGTTTTTGGCCCCGGTATCGACGGGAGAGGAATCCCGAGAGGCACCCTTGCAAGTCGCATGGGGACTGGCCTCTCCTGAGGCCACCAGGGCGGGTCCCTGAGGTCCCGGTCGTATCTGGAGAACACCTGCCGCAACTCGAGAAAATCCAGGAAGTTCTCCCTTCCAGGCGAGATGAGGCCTATTTCCGATGAGGCGTCTGGAGACTAATGACACCTAACCTCTGGAACTTCGAAAGGGTCTTTCACACCCTTGCTGCAACTCAAGAAGTTCACCGCCATACCCGTCTCCACTCGAGAGGAAGCACGATGATCCCGCCCACATCCAGAGGAGCCCCGTTTCCCCCTCGTAGCTCGAGATGAGGGATCCTTCCCTGCTTTCAACGGGAAAGAATTCCCGGCGTTCCCGTCGCATCTCAAGAGGAGGCACTCTCAACAGGAAAGGCGAGAGGAACTCCATGGTCGTACCACCATTCCAAGAGTCCCCCAGATGTCTCAGTCCATTCCAGAGGAACCTCTTTGCCCTGCACTGGCTCATCTTTCACGCCGAGGATCGACTCACACCACGGTGGCACGTGGGACAGCCCTGTGGGAAAGCCTCGAGGGAAAGCCTCGAGGGAAAACCACAGATCCTTTGATCCATGCCACGGGAAGTGTGACATTGCTGCTACAGGCTGGAAGGAAAGCGCACGTGCATGCCCCCACTCTAGACGAGGCCTGACTCCCATGGGGAGACTCCAGAAGAACCCAAAGATCCATGTCAGCCCCTGAGAGGAATCCTCGGTTCTGGCCCTGACTCGACACAAGGTTTTTGGCCCCGGTATCGACGGGAGAGGAATCCCGAGAGGCCCCCTAGCAAGTCGCATGGGGACTGGCCTCTCCTGAGGCCACCAGGGCGGGTCCCTGAGGTCCCGGTCGCATCTGGAGAACACCTGCCGAAACTCGAGAAAGTCCAGGAAGTTCTCCCTTCCAGGCGAGAAGAGGCCTATTTCCGATGAGGCGTCTGGAGACTAATGACACCTAACCTCTGGAAATTCGAAAGGGTCTTTCACACCCTTGCTGAAACTCAAGAAGTTCACCGCCATACCCGTCTCCACTCGAGAGGAAGCACGATGGTCCCGCCCACATCCAGAGGAGCCCCGTTTCCCCCTCGTAGCTCGAGATGAGGGATCCTTTCCCTGCTTTCAATGGGAAAGAATTCCCGGCATTCCCGTCGCATCTCAAGAGGAGGCACTCTCAACAGGAAAGGCGAGAGGAACTCCATGGTCGTACCACCATTCCAAGAGTCCCCCAGATGTCTCAGTCCATTCCAGAGGAATCTCTTTGCCCTGCACTGGCTCATCTTTCACGCCGAGGATCGACTCACACCACGGTGGCACGTGGGACAGCCCTGTGGGAAAGCCTCGAGGGAAAGCCTCGAGGGAAAACCACAGATCCTTTAATCCACGAGACGGGAAGCGTGACATTGCTGCTACAGCCTGGAAGGAAAGCGCACGTGCATGCCCCCACTCGAGACGAGGCCTGACTCCCCTGGGGAGACTCCAGAAGTACCCAAAGATCCATGTCAGACCCTGAGAGGAATCCTCGGTTCCGTCCCTGACTCCACACAAGGTTTTTGGCCCCGGTATCGACGGGAGAGGAATTCCGAGAGGCCCCCTAGCAACTCGCATGAAGACTGGCCTCTTCTGAGGACACCAGGGCGGGTCCCTGAGGTCCCCGTCGTAACTCGAGAACACCTGCCGCAACTCGAGAAAATCCAGGAAGTTCTCCCTTCCAGGCGAGATGAGGCCTATTTCCGATGAGGCGTCTGCAGACTAATGACACCTAACCTCTGGAACTTCGAAAGGGTCTTTCACACCCTTGCTGCAACTCAAGAAGTTCACCGCCATACCCGTCTCCACTCGAGAGGAAGCACGATGGTCCTGCCCACATCCAGAGGAGCCCCGTTTCCCCCTCGTAGCTCGAGATGAGGGATCCTTTCCCTGCTTTCAACGGGAAAGAATTCCCGGCGTTCCCGTCGCATCTCAAGAGGAGGCACTCTCAACAGGATAGGCGAGAGGAACTCCATGGTCGTACCACCATTCCAAGAGTCCCCCAGATGTCTCAGTCCATTCCAGAGGAACCTCTTTGCCCTTCACTGGCTCATCTTTCACGCCGAGGATCGACTCACACCACGGTGGCACGTGGGACAGCCCTTTGGGAAAGCCTCGAGGGAAAGCCTCGAGGGAAAACCACAGATCTTTTGATCCACGCCACGGGAAGCGTGACATTGTTGCTACAGACTGGAAGGAAAGCGCACGTGCATGCCCCCACTCGAGACGAGGCCTGACTCCCCTGGGGAGACTCCAGAAGTACCCAAAGATCCATGTCAGCCCCTGAGAGGAATCCTCGGTTCCGGCCCTGACTCCACACAAGGTTTTTGGCCCCGGTATCGACGGGAGAGGAATCCCGAGAGGCCCCCTAGCAACTCGCATGGGGACTGGCCTCTCCTGAGGCCACCAGGGCGGGTCCCTGAGGTCCCCGTCGTAACTCGAGAACACCTGCCGCAACTCGAGAAAATCCAGGAAGTTCTCCCTTCCAGGCGAGATGAGGCCTATTTCCGATGAGGCGTCTGGAGACTAATGACACCTAACCTCTGGAACTTCGAAAGGGTCTTTCACACCCTTGCTGCAACTCAAGAAGTTCACCGCCATACCCGTCTCCACTCGACAGGAAGCACGATGGTCCCGCCCACATCCAGAGGAGCCCCGTTTCCCCCTCGTAGCTCGAGATGAGGGATCCTTTCCCTGCTTTCAACGGGAAAGAATTCCCGGCGTTCCCGTCGCATCTCAAGAGGAGGCACTCTCAACAGGAAAGGCGAGAGGAACTCTATGGTCGTACCACCATTTCAAGAGTCTCCAAGATGTCTCAGTCCATACCAGAGGAACCTCTTTGCCCTGCACTGGCTCATCTTTCACGCCGAGGATCAACTCACACCACGGTGGCACGTGGGACAGCCCTTTGGGAAATCCTCGAGGGAAAGCCTCGAGGGAAAACCACAGATCCTTTGATCCACGCCACGGGAAGCGTGACATTTCTGCTACAGCCTGGAAGGAAAGCGCACGTGCATGCCCCCACTCGAGACGAGGCCTGACTCCCCTGGGGAGACTCCAGAAGTACCCAAAGATCCATGTCAGCCCCTGAGAGGAATCCTCTGTTCCGGCCCAGACTCCACACAAGGTTTTTGGCCCCGGTATCAACGGGAGAGGAATCCCGAGAGGCCCCCTAGCAACTCGCATGAGGACTGGCCTCTCCTGAGGCCACCAGGGCGGGTCCCTGAGGTCCCCGTCGTATCTCGAAAACACCTGCCGCAACTCGAGAAAATCCAGGAAGTTCTCCCTTCCAGGCGAGAAGAGGCCTATTTCCGATGAGGCGTCTGGAGACTAATGACACCTAACCTCTGGAACTTCGAAAGGGTCTTTCACACCCTTGCTTCAACTCAAGAAGTTCACCGCCATACCCGTCTCCACTCGAGAGGAAGCACGATGGTCCCGCCCACATCCAGAGGAGCCCCGTTTCCCCCTCGTAGCTCGAGATGAGGGATCCTTTCCCTGCTTTCAACGGGAAAGAATTCCCGGCGTTCCCGTCGCATCTCAAGAGGAGGCACTCTCAACAGGAAAGGCGAGAGGAACTCCATGGTCGTACCACCATTCCAAGAGTCCCCCAGATGTCTCAGTCCATTCCAGAGGAATCTCTTTGCCCTGCACTGGCTCATCTTTCACGCCGAGGATCGACTCACACCACTGTGGCACGTGGGACAGCCCTGTGGGAAAGCCTCGAGGGAAAGCCTCGAGGGAAAACCACAGATCCTTTGATCCACGCCACGGGAAGCGTGACATTGCTGCTACAGCCTGGAAGGAAAGCGCACGTGCATGCCCCCACTCGAGACGAGGCCTGACTCCCCTGGGGAGACTCCAGAAGTACCCAAAGATCCATGTCAGCCCCTGAGAGGAATCCTCGGTTCCGGCCCTGACTCCACACAAGGTATTTGGCCCCGGTATCGACGGGAGAGGAATCCCGAGAGGCCCCCTAGCAACTCGCATGAAGACTGGCCTCTTCTGAGGCCACCAGGGCGGGTCCCTGAGGTCCCCGTCGTTACACGAGAACACCTGCCGCAACTCGAGAAAATCCAGGAAGTTCTCCCTTCCAGGCGAGATGAGGCCTATTTCCGATGAGGCGTCTGGAGACTAATGACACCTAACCTCTGGAACTTCGAAAGGGTCTTTCACACCCTTGCTGCAACTCAGGAAGTTCACCACCATACCCGTCTCCACTCGAGAGGAAGCACGATGGTCCCGCCCACATCCAGAGAAGCCCCGTTTCCCCCTCGTAGCTCGAGATGAGGGATCCTTTCCCTGCTTTCAACGGGAAAGAATTCCCGGCGTTCCCGTCGCATCTCAAGAGGAGGCACTCTCAACAGGAAAGGCGAGAGGAACTCCATGGTCGTACCACCATTCCAAGAGTCCCCCAGATGTCTCAGTCCATTCCAGAGGAACCTCTTTGCCCTGCACTGGCTCATCTTTCACGCCGAGGATCGACTCACACCACGGTGGCACGTGGGACAGCCCTGTGGGAAAGCCTCGAGGGAAAGCCTCGAGGGAAAACCACAGATCATTTGATCCACGCGACGGGAAGTGTGACATTGCTGCTACAGCCTGGAAGGAAAGCGCAAGTGCATGCCCCCACTGGAGACGAGGCCTGACTCCCCTGGGGAGACTCCAGAAGTACCCAAATATCCATGTCAGCCCCTGAGAGGAATCCTCGGTTCCGGCCCTGACTCCACACAAGGTTTTTGGCCCCGGTATCGACGGGAGAGGAATCCCGAGAGGCCCCCTAGCAACTCGCATGGGGACTGGCCTCTCCTGAGGCCACCAGGGCGGGTCCCTGAGGTCCCCGTCGTAACTCGAGAACACCTGCCGCAACTCGAGAAAATCCAGGAAGTTCTCCCTTCCAGGCGAGATGAGGCCTATTTCCGATGAGGCGTCTGGAGACTAATGACACCTAACCTCTGGAACTTCGAAAGGGTCTTTCACACCCTTGCTGCAACTCAAGAAGTTCACCGCCATACCCGTCTCCACTCGAGAGGAAGCACGATGGTCCCGCCCACATCCAGAGGAGCCCCGTTTCCCCCTCGTAGCTCGAGATGAGGGATCCTTTCCCTGCTTTCAACGGGAAAGAATTCCCGGCGTTCCCGTCGCATCTCAAGAGGAGGCACTCTCAACAGGAAAGGCGAGAGGAACTCCATGGTCGTACCACCATTCCAAGAGTCCCCCAGATGTCTCAGTCCATTCCAGAGGAACCTCTTTGCCCTGCACTGGCTCATCTTTCACGCCGAGGATCGATTCACACCACGGTGGCACGTGGGACAGCCCTGTGGGAAAGCCTCGAGGGAAAGCCTCGAGGGAAAACCACAGATCCTTTGATCCACGCGGCGGGAAGTGTGACATTGCTGCTACAGGCTGGAAGGAAAGCGCACGTGCATGCCCCCACTCTAGACGAGGCCTGACTCCCCTGGGGAGACTCCAGAAGAACCCAAAGATCCATGTCAGCCCCTGAGAGGAATCCTCGGTTCTGGCCCTGACTCGACACAAGGTTTTTGGCCCCGGTATCGACGGGAGAGGAATCCCGAGAGGCCCCCTAGCAAGTCGCATGGGGACAGGCCTCTCCTGAGGCCACCAGGGCGGGTCCCTGAGGTCCCGGTCGTATCTGGAGAACACCTGCCGCAACTCGAGAAAATCCAGGAAGTTCTCCCTTCCAGGCGAGATGAGGCCTATTTCCGATGAGGCGTCTGGAGACTAATGACACCTAACCTCTGGAACTTTGAATAGGACTTTTACACCCTTGCTGCAACTCAAGAAGTTCACCACCATACCCGTCTCCACTCGAGAGGAAGCACGATGATCCCGCCCACATCCGGAGGAGCCCCGTTTCCCCCTCGTAGCTCGAGATGAGGGATCCTTTCCCTGCTTTCAACGGGAAAGAATTCCCGGCGTTCCCGTCGCATCTCAAGAGGAGGCACTCTCAACAGGAAAGGCGAGAGGAACTCCATGGTCGTACCACCATTCCAAGAGTCCCCCAGATGTCTCAGTCCATTCCAGAGGAACCTCTTTGCCCTGCACTGGCTCATCTTTCACGCCGAGGATCGACTCACACCACGGTGGCACGTGGGACAGCCCTGTGGGAAAGCCTCGAGGGAAAGCCTCGAGGGAAAACCACAGATCCTTTGATCCACGCGACGGGAAGTGTGACATTGCTGCTACAGCCTGGAAGGAAAGCGCAAGTGCATGCCCCCACTGGAGACGAGGCCTGACTCCCCTGGGGAGACTCCAGAAGTACCCAAAGATCCATGTCAGCCCCTGAGAGGAATCCTCGGTTCCGGCCCTGACTCCACACAAGGTTTTTGGCCCCGGTATCGACGGGAGAGGAATCCCGAGAGGCCCCCTAGCAACTCGCATGGGGACTGGCCTCTCCTGAGGCCACCAGGGCGGGTCCCTGAGGTCTCCGTCGTAACTCGAGAACACCTGCCGCAACTCGAGAAAATCCAGGAAGTTCTCCCTTCCAGGCGAGATGAGGCCTATTTCCGATGAGGCGTCTGGAGACTAATGACACCTAAACTCTGGAACTTCGAAAGGGTCTTTCACACCCTTGCTGCAACTCAAGAAGTTCACCGCCATACCCGTCTCCACTCGAGAGGAAGCACGATGGTCCCGCCCACATCCAGAGGAGCCCCGTTTCCCCCTAGTAGCTCGAGATGAGGGATCCTTTCCCTACTTTCAACGGGAAAGAATTCCCGGCGTTCCCGTCGCATCTCAAGAGGAGGCACTCTCAACAGGAAAGGCGAGAGGAACTCCATGGTCGTACCACCATTCCAAGAGTCCCCCAGATGTCTCAGTCCATTCCAGAGGAACCTCTTTGCCCTGCACTGGCTCATCTTTCACGCCGAGGATCGACTCACACCACGGTGGCACGTGGGACAGCCCTGTGGGAAAGCCTCGAGGGAAAGCCTCGAAGGAAAACCACAGATCCTTTGATCCACGCCACGGGAAGCGTGACATTGCTGCTACAGCCTGGAAGGAGAGCGCACGTGCATGCCCCCACTCGAGACGAGGCCTGACTCCCCTGGGGAGACTCCAGAAGTACCCAAAGATCCATGTCAGCCCCTGAGAGGAATCCTCGGTTCCGGCCCTGACTCCACACAAGGTTTTTGGCCCCGGTATCAACGGGAGAGGAATCCCGAGAGGCCCCCTAGCAACTCGCATGAGGACTGGCCTCTCCTGAGGCCACCAGGGCGGGTCCCTGAGGTCCCCGTCGTAACTCGAGAACACCTGCCGCAACTCGAGAAAATCCAGGAAGTTCTCCCTTCCAGGCGAGATGAGGCCTATTTACGATGAGGCGTCTGGAGACTAATGACACCTAACCTCTGGAACTTCGAAAGGGTCTTTCACACCCTTGCTGCAACTCAAGAAGTTCACCGCCATACCCGTCTCCACTCGAGAGGAAGCACGATGGTCACGTCCACATCCAGAGGAGCCCCGTTTCCCCCTCGTAGCTCGAGATGAGGGATCCTTTCCCTGCTTTCAACGGGAAAGAATTCCCGGCGTTCCCGTCGCATCTCAAGAGGAGGCACTCTCAACAGGAAAGGCGAGAGGAACTCCATGGTCGTACCACCATTCCAAGAGTCCCCCAGATGTCTCAGTCCATTCCAGAGGAATCTCTTTGCCCTGCACTGGCTCATCTTTCACGCCGAGGATCGACTCACACCACGGTGGCACGTGGGACAGCCCTGTGGGAAAGCCTCGAGGGAAAGCCTCGAGGGAAAACCACAGATCCTTTGATCCACGCCACTGGAAGCGTGACATTGCTTCTACAGGCTGGAAGGAATACGCACGTGCATGCCCCCACTCGAGACGAGGCCTGACTCCCCTGGGGAGACTCCAGAAGTACCCAAATATCCATGTCAGCCCCTGAGAGGAATCCTCGGTTCCGGCCCTGACTCCACACAAGGTTTTTGGCCCAGCTATCGACGGGAGAGGAATCCCTAGCGGCCCCCTAGCAACTCGCATGAGGACTGGCCTCTCCTGAGGCCACCAGGGCGGGTCCCTGAGGTCCCCGTCGTAACTCGAGAACACCTGCCGCAACTCGAGAAAATCCAGGAAGTTCTCCCTTCCAGGCGAGATGAGGCCTATTTCCGATGAGGCGTCTGGAGACTAATGACACCTAACCTCTGGAACTTCAAAAGGGTCTTTCACACCCTTGCTGCAACTCAAGAAGTTCACCGCCATACCCGTCTCCACTCTAGAGGAAGCACGATGGTCCTGCCCACATCCAGAGGAGCCCCGTTTCCCCCTCGTAGCTCGAGATGAGGGATCCTTTCCCTGCTTTCAACGGGAAAGAATTCCCGGCGTTCCCGTCGCATCTCAAGAGGAGGCACTCTCAACAGGAAAGGCGAGAGGAACTCCATGGTCGTACCACCATTTCAAGAGTCTCCCAGATGTCTCAGTCCATACCAGAGGAACCTCTTTGCCCTGCACTGGCTCATCTTTCACGCCGAGGATCGACTCACACCACATTGGCACGTGGGACATCCCTTTGGGAAATCCTCGAGGGAAAGCCTCTAGGGAAAACCAAGGATCCTTTGATCCATGCCACGGGAAGCGTGACATTGCTGCTACAGCCTGGAAGGAAAGCGCACGTGCATGCCCCCACTCGAGACGAGGCCTGACTCCCCTGGGGAGACTCCAGAAGTACCCAAAGATCCATGTCAGCCCCTGAGAGGAATCCTCTGTTCCGGCCCTGAATCCACACAAGGTTTTTGGCCCCGGTATTAACCGGAGAGGAATCTCGAGAGGCCCCCTAGCAACTCGCATGAGGACTGGCCTCTCCTGAGGCCACCAGGGCGGGTCCCTGAGGTCCCCGTCGTATCTCGAAAACACCTGCCGCAACTCGAGAAAATCCAGGAAGTTCTCCCTTCCAGGCGAGAAGAGGCCTATTTGCGATGAGGCGTCTGGAGACTAATGACACCTAACCTCTGGAACTTCGAAAGGGTCTTTCACACCCTTGCTGAAACTCAAGAAGTTCACCGCCATACCCGTCTCCACTCGAGAGGAAGCACGATGGTCCCGCCCACATCCAGAGGAGCCCCGTTTCCCCCTCGTAGCTCGAGATGAGGGATCCTTTCCCTGCTTTCAACGGGAAAGAATTCCCGGCGTTCCCGTCGCATCTCAAGAGGAGGCACTCTCAACAGGAAAGGCGAGAGGAACTCCATGGTCGTACCACCATTCCAAGAGTCCCCCAGATGTCTCAGTCCATTCCAGAGGAATCTCTTTGCCCTGCACTGGCTCATCTTTCACGCCGAGGATCGACTCACACCACGGTGGCACGTGGGACAGCCCTGTGGGAAAGCCTCGAGGGAAAGCCTCGAGGGAAAACCACAGATCCTTTGATCCACGCCACGGGAAGCGTGACATTGCTGCTACAGCCTGGAAGGAAAGCGCACGTGCGTGCCCCCACTCGAGACGAGGCCTGACTCCCCTGGGGAGACTCCAGAAGTACCCAAAGATCCATGTCAGCCCCTGAGAGGAATCCTCGGTTCCGGCCCTGACTCCACACAAGGTTTTTGGCCCCGGTATCGACGGGAGAGGAATCCCGAGAGGCCCCCTAGCAACTCGCATGAAGACTGGCCTCTCCTGAGGCCACCAGGGCGGGTCCCTGAGGTCCCCGTCGTAACTCGAGAACACCTGCTGCAACTCGAGAAAATCCAGGAAGTTCTCCCTTCCAGGCGAGATGAGGCCTATTTCCGATGAGGCGTCTGGAGACTAATGACACCTAACCTCTGGAACTTCGAAAGGGTCTTTCACACCCTTGCTGCAACTCAGGAAGTTCACCACCATAACCGTCTCCACTCGAGAGGAAGCACGATGGTCCCGCCCACATCCAGAGAAGCCCCGTTTCCCCCTCGTAGCTCGAGATGAGGGATCCTTTCCCTGCTTTCAACGGGAAAGAATTCCCGGCGTTCCCGTCGCATCTCAAGAGGAGGCACTCTCAACAGGAAAGGTGAGAGGAACTCCATGGTCGTACCACCATTCCAAGAGTCCCCCAGATGTCTCAGTCCATTCCAGAGGAACCTTTTTGCCCTGCACTGGCTCATCTTTCACGCCGAGGATCGGCTCACACCACGGTGGCACGTGGGACAGCCCTGTGGGAAAGCTTCGAGGGAAAGCCTCGAGGGAAAACCACAGATCATTTGATCCACGCGACGGGAAGTGTGACATTGCTGCTACAGCCTGGAAGGAAAGCGCAAGTGCATGCCCCCACTGGAGACGAGGCCTGACTCCCCTGGGGAGACTCCAGAAGTACCCAAATATCCATGTCAGCCCCTGAGAGGAATCCTCGGTTCCGGCCCTGACTCCACACAAGGTTTTTGGCCCCGGTATCGACGGGAGAGGAATCCCGAGAGGCCCCCTAGCAACTCGCATGGGGACTGGCCTCTCCTGAGGCCACCAGGGCGGGTCCCTGAGGTCCCCGTCGTAACTCGAGAACACCTGCTGCAACTCGAGAAAATCCAGGAAGTTCTCCCTTTCAGGCGAGATGAGGCCTATTTCCGATGAGGCGTCTGGAGACTAATGACACCTAACCTCTGGAACTTCGAAAGGGTCTTTCACACCCTTGCTGCAACTCAAGAAGTTCACCGCCATACCCGTCTCCACTCGAGAGGAAGCACGATGGTCCCGCCCACATCCAGAGGAGCCCCGTTTCCCCCTCGTAGCTCGAGATGAGGGATCCTTTCCCTGCTTTCAACGGGAAAGAATTCCCGGCGTTCCCGTCGCATCTCAAGAGGAGGCACTCTCAACAGGAAAGGCGAGAGGAACTCCATGGTCGTACCACCATTCCAAGAGTCCCCCAGATGTCTCAGTCCATTCCAGAGGAACCTCTTTGCCCTGCACTGGCTCATCTTTCACGCCGAGGATCGACTCACACCACGGTGGCACGTGGGACAGCCCTGTGGGAAAGCCTCGAGGGAAAGCCTCGAGGGAAAACCACAGATCCTTTGATCCACGCGGCGGGAAGTGTGACATTGCTGCTACAGGCTGGAAGGAAAGCGCACGTGCATGCCCCCACTCTAGACGAGGCCTGACTCCCCTGGGGAGACTCCAGAAGAACCCAAAGATCCATGTCAGCCCCTGAGAGGAATCCTCGGTTCTGGCCCTGACTCGACACAAGGTTTTTGGCCCCGGTATCGACGGGAGAGGAATCCCGAGAGGCCCCCTAGCAAGTCGCATGGGGACTGGCCTCTCCTGAGGCCACCAGGGCGGGTCCCTGAGGTCCCGGTCGTATCTGGAGAACACCTGCTGCAACTCGAGAAAATCCAGGAAGTTCTCCCTTCCAGGCGAGATGAGGCCTATTTCCGATGAGGCGTCTGGAGACTAATGACACCTAACCTCTGGAACTTCGAAAAGGTCTTTTACACCCTTGCTGCAACTCAAGAAGTTCACCGCCATACCCGTCTCCACTCGAGAGGAAGCACGATGATCCCGCCCACATCCGGAGGAGCCCCGTTTCCCCCTCGTAGCTCGAGATGAGGGATCCTTTCCCTGCTTTCAACGGGAAAGAATTCCCGGCGTTCCCGTCGCATCTCAAGAGGAGGCACTCTCAACAGGAAAGGCGAGAGGAACTCCATGGTCGTACCACCATTCCAAGAGTCCCCCAGATGTCTCACTCCATTCCAGAGGAACCTCTTTGCCCTGCACTGGCTCATCTTTCACGCCAAGGATCGGCTCACACCACGGTGGCACGTGGGACAGCCGTGTGGGAAAGCCTCGAGGGAAAGCCTCGAGGGAAAACCGCAGATCCTTTGATCCACGCCACGGGAAGAGGGACATTGCTGCTACAGCCTGGAAGGAAAGCGCAAGTGCATGCCCCCACTCGAGACGAGGCCTGACTCCCCTGGGGAGACTCCACAAGTACCCAAAGATCCATGTCAGCCCCTGAGAGGAATCCTCGGTTCCGGCCCTGACTCCACATAAGGTTTTTGGCCCCGGTATCGACGGGAGAGGAATCCCGAGAGGCCCCCTAGCAACTCGCATGAAGACTGGCCTCTTCTGAGGCCACCAGGGCGGGTCCCTGAGGTCCCCGTCGTAACTCGAGAACACCTGCCGCAACTCGAGAAAATCCAGGAAGTTCTCCCTTCCAGGCGAGATGAGGCCTATTTCCGATGAGGCGTCTGGAGACTAATGACACCTAACCTCTGGAACTTCGAAAGGGTCTTTCACACCCTTGCTGCAACTCAAGAAGTTCACCGCCATACCCGTCTCCACTCGAGAGGAAGCACGATGGTCCCGCCCACATCCAGAGGAGCCCCGTTTCCCCCTCGTAGCTCGAGATGAGGGATCCTTTCCCTGCTTTCAACGGGAAAGAATTCCCGGCGTTCCCGTCGCATCTCAAGAGGAGGCACTCTCAACAGGAAAGGCGAGAGGAACTCCATGGTCGTACCACCATTCCAAGAGTCCCCCAGATGTCTCAGTCCATTCCAGAGGAAGCTCTTTGCCCTGCACTGGCTCATCTTTCACGCCGAGGATCGGCTCACACCACGGTGGCACGTGGGACAGCCCTGTGGGAAAGCCTCGAGGGAAAGCCTCGAGGGAAAACCACAGATCCTTTGATCCACGCGACGGGAAGTGTGACATTGCTGCTACAGCCTGGAAGGAAAGCGCAAGTGCATGCCCCCACTGGAGACGAGGCCTGACTCCCCTGGGGAGACTCCAGAAGTACCCAAAGATCCATGTCAGCCCCTGAGAGGAATCCTCGGTTCCGGCCCTGACTCCACACAAGGTTTTTGGCCCCGGTATCGACGGGAGAGGAATCCCGAGAGGCCCCCTAGCAACTCGCATGGGGACTGGCCTCTCCTGAGGCCACCAGGGCGGGTCCCTGAGGTCCCCGTCGTAACTCGAGAACACCTGCCGCAACTCGAGAAAATCCAGGAAGTTCTCCCTTCCAGGCGAGATGAGGCCTATTTCCGATGAGGCGTCTGGAGACTAATGACACCTAACCTCTGGAACTTCGAAAGGGTCTTTCACACCCTTGCTGCAACTCAAGAAGTTCACCGCCATACCCGTCTCCACTCGAGAGGAAGCACGATCGTCCCGCCCACATCCAGAGGAGCCCCGTTTCCCCCTCGTAGCTCGAGATGAGGGATCCTTTCCCTGCTTTCAACGGGAAAGAATTCCCGGCGTTCCCGTCGCATCTCAAGAGGAGGCACTCTCAACAGGAAAGGCGAGAGGAACTCCATGGTCGAACCACCATTCCAAGAGTCCCCCAGATGTCTCAGTCCATTCCAGAGGAATCTCTTTGCCCTGCACTGGCTCATCTTTCACGCCGAGGATCGACTCACACCACGGTGGCACGTGGGACAGCCCTGTGGGAAAGCCTCGAGGGAAAGCCTCGTGGGAAAACCACAGATCCTTTGATCCACGCCACGGGAAGCGTGACATTGCTGCTACAGCCTGGAAGGAAAGCGCAAGTGCATGCCCCCACTCGAGACGAGGCCTGACTCCCCTGGGGAGACTCCAGAAGGACCCAAAGATCCATGTCAGCCCCTGAGAGGAACCCTCGGTTCCGGCCCTGACTCCACACAAGGTTTTTAGCCCCGGTATCGACGGGAGAGGAATCCCGAGAGGCCCCCTAGCAAGTCTCATGGGGACTGGCCTCGCCTGAGGCCACCAGGGCGGGTCCCTGAGGTCCCCGTCGTAACTGGAGAACACCTGCCGCAACTCGAGAAAATCCAGGAAGTTCTCCCTTCCAGGCGAGATGAGGCCTATTTCCGATGAGGCGTCTGGAGACTAATGACACCTAACCTCTGGAACTTCGAAAGGGTCTTTCACACCCTTGCTGCAACTCAAGAAGTTCATCGCCATACCCGTCTCCACTCGAGAGGAAGCACGATGGTCCCGCCCACATCCAGAGGAGCCCCGTTTCCCCCTCGTAGCTCGAGATGAGGGATCCTTTCCCTGCTTTCAACGGGAAAGAATTCCCGGCGTTCCCGTCGCATTTCAAGAGGAGGCACTCTCAACAGGAAAGGCGAGAGGAACTCCATGGTCGTACCACCATTCCAAGAGTCCCCCAGAAGTCTCAGTCCATTCCAGAGGAACCTCTTTGCCCTGCACTGGCTCATCTTTCACGCCGAGGATCGGCTCACACCACGGTGGCACGTGGGACAGCCGTGTGGGAAAGCCTCGAGGGAAAGCCTCGAGGGAAAACCCCAGATCCTTTGATCCACGCCACGGGAAGCGGAACATTGCTGCTACAGCCTGGAAGGAAAGCGCACGTGCATGCCCCCACTCGAGACGAGGCCTGACTCCCCTGGGGAGACTCCAGAAGTACCCAAAGATCGATGTCAGCCCCTGAGAGGAATCCTCGGTTCCGGCCCTGACTCCACACAAGGTTTTTGGCGCCGGTATCGACGGGAGAGGAATCCCGAGAGGCCCCCTAGCAACTCGCATGGGGACTGGCCTCTTAGGCCACCAGGGCGGGTCCCTGAGGTCCCCGTCGTAACTCGAGAACACCTGCCGCAACTCGAGAAAATCCAGGAAGTTCTCCCTTCCAGGCGAGATGAGGCCTATTTCCGATGAGGCGTCTGGAGACTAATGACACCTAACCTCTGGAACTTCGAAAGGGTCTTTCACACCCTTGCTGCAACTCAAGAAGTTCACCGCCATACCCGTCTCCACTCGAGAGGAAGCACGATGGTCCCGCCCACATCCAGAGGAGCCCCGTTTCCCCCTCGTAGCTCGATATGAGGGATCCTTTCCCTGCTTTCAACGGGAAAGAATTCCCGGCGTTCCCGTCGCATCTCAAGAGGAGGCACTCTCAACAGGAAAGGCGAGAGGAACTCCATGGTCGTACCACCATTCCAAGAGTCTCCCAGATGTCTCACTCCATTCCAGAGGAACCTCTTTGCCCTGCACTGGCTCATCTTTCACGCCGAGGATCGACTCACACCACGGTGGCACGTGGGACAGCCCTGTGGGAAAGCCTCGAGGGAAAGCCTCGAGGGAAAACCACAGATCCTTTGATCCACGCGGCGGGAAGTGTGACATTGCTGCTACAGGCTGGAAGGAAAGCGCACGTGCATGCCCCCACTCTAGACGAGGCCTGACTCCCCTGGGGAGACTCCAGAAGAACCCAAAGATCCATGTCAGCCCCTGAGAGGAATCCTCGGTTCTGGCCCTGACTCGACACAAGGTTTTTGGCACCGGTATCGACGGGAGAGGAATCCCGAGAGGCCCCCTAGCAAGTCGCATGGGGACTGGCCTCTCCTGAGGCCACCAGGGCGGGTCCCTGAGGTCCCGGTCGTATCTGGAGAACACCTGCCGCAACTCGAGAAAATCCAGGAAGTTCTCCCTTCCAGGCGAGATGAGGCCTATTTCCGATGAGGCGTCTGGAGACTAATGACACCTAACCTCTGGAACTTCGAAAAGGTCTTTTACACCCTTGCTGCAACTCAAGAAGTTCACCGCCATACCCGTCTCCACTCGAGAGGAAGCACGATGATCCCGCCCACATCCGGAGGAGCCCCGTTTCCCCCTCGTAGCTCGAGATGAGGGATCCTTTCCCTGCTTTCAACGGGAAAGAATTCCAGGCGTTCCCGTCGCATCTCAAGAGGAGGCACTCTCAACAGGAAAGGCGAGAGGAACTCCATGGTCGTACCACCATTCCAAGAGTCCCCCAGATGTCTCAGTCCATTCCAGAGGAACCTCTTTGCCCTGCACTGGCTCATCTTTCACGCCGAGGATCGACTCACACCACGGTGGCACGTGGGACAGCCCTGTGGGAAAGCCTCGAGGGAAAGCCTCGAGGGAAAACCACAGATCCTTTTATCCACCCGACGGGAAGTGTGACATTGCTGCTACAGCCTGGAAGGAAAGCGCACGTGCATGCCCCCACTCGAGACGAGGCCTGACTCCCCTGGGGAGACTCCAGAAGTACCCAAAGATCCATGTCAGCCCCTGAGAGGAATCCTCGGTTCCGGCCCTGACTCCACACAAGGTTTTTGGCCCCGGTATGGAAGGGAGAGGAATCCCGAGAGGCCCCCTAGCAACTCGCATGGGGACTGGCCTCTCCTGAGGCCACCAGGGCGGGTCCCTGAGGTCCCCGTCGTAACTCGAGAACACCTGCCGCAACTCGAGAAAATCCAGGAAGTTCTCCCTTCCAGGCGAGATGAGGCCTATTTCCGATGAGGCGTCTGGAGACTAATGACACCTAACCTCTGGAACTTCGAAAGGGTCTTTCACACCCTTGCTGCAACTCAAGAAGTTCACCGCCATACCCGTCTCCACTCGAGAGGAAGCACGAAGGTCCCGCCCACATCCAGAGGAGCACCGTTTCCCCCTCGTAGCTCGAGATGAGGGATCCTTTCCCTGCTTTCAACGGGAAAGAATTCCCGGCGTTCCCGTCGCATCTCAAGAGGAGGCACTCTCAACAGGAAAGGCGAGAGGAACTCCATGGTCGAACCACCATTCCAAGAGTCCCCCAGATGTCTCAGTCCATACCAGAGGAATCTCTTTGCCCTGCACTGGCTCATCTTTCATGCCGAGGATCGACTCACACCACGGTGGCACGTGGGACAGCCCTGTGGGAAAGCCTCGAGGGAAAGCCTCGCGGGAAAACCACAGATCCTTTGATCCACGCCACGGGAAGCGTGACATTGCTGCTACAGCCTGGAAGAAAAGCGTTCGTGCATGCCCCCACACGAGACGAGGCCTGACTCCCCTGGGGAGACTCCAGAAGTACCCAAAGATCCATGTCAGCACCTGAGAGGAATCCTCGGTTCCGGCCCTGACTCCACACAAGGTTTTTGGGCCCGGTATCGACGGGAGAGGAATCCAGAGAGGCCCCCTAGCAACTCGCATGGGGACTGGCCTTTCCTGAGGCCACCAGGACGGGTCCCTGAGGTTCCCGTCGTAACTCGAGAACACCTGCCGCAACTCGAGAAAATCCAGGAAGTTCTCCCGTCCAGGCGAGATGAGGCCTATATCCGATGAGGTGTCTGGAGACTAATGACACCTAACCTCTGGAACTTCGAAAGGGTTTTACACACCATTGCTGCAACTCAAGAAGTTCACCGCCATACCCGTCTCCACTCGAGAGGAAGCACGATGGTCCCGCCCACATCCAGAGGAGCCCCGTTTCCCCCTCGTAGCTCGAGATGAGGGATCCTTTCCCTGCTTTCAACGGGAAAGAATTCCCGGCGTTCCCGTCGCATCTCAAGAGGAGGCACTCTCAACAGGAAAGGCGAGAGGAACTCCATGGTCCTACCACCATTCCAAGAGTCCCCCAGATGTCTCAGTCCATTCCAGAGGAACCTCTTTGCCCTGCACTGGCTCATCTTTCACGCCGAGGATCGACTCACACCACGGTGGCACGTGGGACAGCCCTGTGGGAAAGCCTCGAGGGAAAGCCTCGAGGGAAAACCACAGATCCTTTGATCCACGCGACGGGAAGCGTGACATTGCTGCTACAGCCTGGAAGGAAAGCACACGTGCATGCCCCCACTCGAGACGAGGCGTGACTCCCCTGGGGAGACTCCAGAAGTACCCAAAGATCCATGTCAGCCCCTGAGAGGAATCCTCGGTCCCGGCCCTGACTCCACACAAGGTTTTTGGCCCCGATATCGACGGGAGAGGAATCCCGAGAGGCCCCCTATCAACTCTCATGGGGACTGGCCTCTCCTGAGGCCACCAGGGCGGGTCCCTGAGGTCCCCGTCGTAACTCGAGAACACCTGCCGCAAGTCGAGAAAATCGAGGAAGTTCACCCTTCCAGGCGAGATGAGGCCTATTTCCGATGAGGCGTCTGGAGTTTAATGACACCTAACCTCTGGAACTTCGAAAGGGTCTTTCACACCCTTGCTGCAACTCAAGAAGTTCACCGCCATACCCGTCTCCACTCGAGAGGAAGCACGATGGTCCCGCCCACATCCAGAGGAGCCCCGTTTCCCCCTCGTAGCTCGAGATGAGGGATCCTTTCCCTGCTTTCAACGGGAAAGAATTCCCGGCATTCCCGTCGCATCTCAAGAGGAGGCACTCTCAACAGGAAAGGCGAGAGGAACTCCATGGTCGTACCACCATTCCAAGAGTCCCCCAGATGTCTCAGTCCATTCCAGAGGAACCTCTTTGCCCTGCACTGGCTCATCTTTCACGCCAAGGATCGACTCACACCACGGTGGCACGTGGGACAGCCCTGTGGGAAAGCCTCGAGGGAAAGCCTCGAGGGAAAACCACAGATCCTTTGATCCACGCCACGGGAAGCGTGACATTGCTGCTACAGCCTGGAAGGAAAGCGCACGTGCATGCCCCCACTCGAGACGAGGCCTGACTCCCCTGGGGAGACTCCAGAAGTACCCAAAGATCCGTGTCAGCCCCTGAGAGGAATCCTCGGTTCCGGCCCTGACTCCACACAAGGTTTTTGGCCCCAGTATCGACGGGAGAGGAATCCCGAGAGGCCCCCTAGCAACTCGCATGGGGACTGGCCTCTCCTGAGGCCACCAGGGCGGGTCCCTGAGGTCCCCGTCGTAACTGGAGAACACCTGCCGCAACTCGAGAAAATCCAGGAAGTTCTCCCTTCCAGGCGAGATGAGGCCTATTTCCGATGAGGCGTCTGGAGACTAATGACACCTAACCTCTGGAACATCGAAAGGGTCTTTCACACCCTTGCTGCAACTCAAGAAGTTCACCGCCATACCCGTCTCCACTCGAGAGGAAGCACGATGGTCCCGCCCACATCCAGAGGAGCCCCGTTTCCCCCTCGTAGCTCGAGATGAGGGATCCTTTTCCTGCTTTCAACGGGAAAGAATTCCCGGCGTTCCCGTCGCATCTCAACAGGAGGCACTCTCAACAGGAAAGGCGAGAGGAACTCCATGGTCGTACCACCATTCCAAGAGTCCCCCAGATGTCTCAGTCCATTCCAGAGGAACCTCTGTGCCTTGCACTGGCTCATCTTTCACGCCGAGGATCGACTCACACCACGGTGGCACGTGGGACAGCCCTGTGGGAAAGCCTCGAGGGAAAGCCTCGAGGGAAAACCACAGATCCTTTGATCCACGCGACGGGAAGCGTGACATTGCTGCTACAGCCTGGAAGAAAAGCGCACGTGCATGCCCCCACTCGAGACGAGGCCTGACTCCCCTGGGGAGACTCCAGAAGTACCCAAAGATCTATGTCAGCCCCTGAGAGGAATCCTCGGTTCCGGCCCTGACTCCACACAAGGTTTTTGGCCCTGGTATCGACGGGAGAGGAATCCCGAGAGGCCCCCTAGCAACTCGCATGGGGACTGGCCTCTCCTGAGGCCACCAGGGCGGGTCCCTGAGGTCCCCGTCGTAACTCGAGAACACCTGCCGCAACATGAGAAAATCCAGGAAGTTCTCCCTTCCAGGCGAGATGAGGCCTATTTCCGATGAGGCATCTGGAGACTAATGACACCTAACCTCTGGAACTTCGAAAGGGTCTTTCACACCCTTGCTGCAACTCAAGAAGTTCACCGCCATACCCGTCTCCACTCGAGAGGAAGCACGATGGTCCCGCCCACATCCAGAGGAGCCCCGTTTCCCCCTCGGAGCTCGAGATGAGGGATCCTTTCCCTGCTTTCAACGGGAAAGAATTCCCGGCGATCCCGTCGCATCTCAAGAGGAGGCACTCTCAACAGGAAAGGCGAGAGGAACTCCATGGTCGTACCACCATTCCAAGAGTCCCCCAGATGTCTCAGTCCATTCCAGAGGAACCTGTTTGCCCTGCACTGGCACATCTTTCACACCGAGGATCGACTCACACCACGGTGGCACGTGGGACAGCCCTGTGGGAAAGCCTCGATGGAAAGCCTCGAGGGAAAACCACAGATCCTTTGATCCACGCGACGGGAAGCGTGACATTGCTGCTACAGCCTGGAAGGAAAGCGCACGTGCATGCCCCCACTCGAGACGAGGCCTGACTCCCCTGGGGAGACTCCAGAAGTACCCAAAGATCCATGTCAGCCCCTGAGAGGAATCCTCGGTTCCGGCCCTGACTCCACACAAGGTTTTTGGCCCCGGTATCGACGGGAGAGGAATCCCGAGAGGCCCCCTAGCAACTCGCATGAGGACCAGCCTCTCCTGAGGCCACCAGGGCGGGTCCCTGATGTCCCCGTCGTAACTCGAGAACACCTGCCGCAACTGGAGAAAATCCAGGAAGTTCTCCCTTCCAGGCGAGATGAGGCCTATATCCGATGAGGCGTCTGGAGACTAATGACACGTAACCTCTGGAACTTCGAAAGGGTCTTTCACCCCCTTGCTGCAACTCAAGAAGTTCACCGCCATACCCGTCTCCACTCGAGAGGAAGCACGATGGTCCCGCCCACATCTAGAGGAGCCCCGTTTCCCCCTCGTAGCTCGAGATGAGGGATCCTTTCCCTGCTTTCAACGGGAAAGAATTCCCGGCGTTCCCGTCGCATCTC
The DNA here is from genome assembly GCF_032405125.1 of Capricornis sumatraensis. Lineage (NCBI taxonomy): Eukaryota > Metazoa > Chordata > Mammalia > Artiodactyla > Bovidae > Capricornis > Capricornis sumatraensis. Next base: position 1,439,154 of record NW_027184627.1, read on the forward strand.
AAGAGGAGGCACTCTCAACAGGAAAGGCGAGAGGAACTCCATGGTCGTACCACCATTCCAAGAGTCCCCCAGATGTCTCAGTCCATTCCAGAGGAACCTCTTTGCCCTGCACTGGCTCATCTTTCACGCCGAGGATCGACTCACACCACGGTGGCACGAGGGAAAGACCTGTGGGAAAGCCTCGAGGGAAAGCCTCGAGGGAAAACCACAGATCCTTTGATCCATGCCACGGGAAGCCTGACATTGCTGCTACAGCCTGGAAGGAAAGCGCACGTGCATGCCCCCACTCGAGACGAGGCCTGACTCCTCTGGGGAGACTCCAGAAGTACCCAAAGATCCATGTCAGCCCCTGAGAGGAATCCTCGGTTCCGTCCCTGACTCCACACAAGGTTTTTGGCCCCGGTATCGACGGGAGAGGAATCCTGAGAGGCCCCCTAGCAACTAGCATGGGGACTGGCCTCTCCTGAGGCCACCAGGGCGGGTCCCTGAGGTCCCCGTCGTAACTCGAGAACACCTGCCGCAACTCGAGAAAATCCAGGAAGTTCTCCCTTCCAGGCGAGATGAGGCCTATTTCCGATGAGGCGTCTGGAGACTAATGACACCTAACCTCTGGAACTTCGAAAGGGTCTTTCACACCCTTGCTGCAACTCAAGAAGTTCACCGCCATACCCGTCTCCACTCGAGAGGAAGCACGATGGTCCCACCCATATCCAGAGGAGCCCCGTTTCCCCCTCGTAGCTCGAGATGAGGGATCCTTTCCCTGCTTTCAACGGGAAAGAATTCCCGGCGTTCCCGTCGCATCTCAAGAGGAGGCACTCTCAACAGGAAAGGCGAGAGGAACTCCATGGTCGTACCACCATTCCAAGAGTCCCCCAGATGTCTCAGTGCATTCCAGAGGAACCTCTTTGCCCTGCACTGACTCATCTTTCACGCCGAGGATCGACTCACACCACGGTGGCACGTGGGACAGCCCTGTGGGAAAGCCTCGAGGGAAAGCCTCGAGGGAAAACCACAGATCCTTTGATCCACGCCACGGGAAGCGTGACATTGCTGCTACAGCCTGGAAGGAAAGCGCACGTGCATGCCCCCACTCGAGACGAGGCCTGACTCCCCTGGGGAGACTCCAGAAGTACCCAAAGATCCGTGTCAGCCCCTGAGAGGAATCCTCGGTTCCGGCCCTGACTCCACACAAGGTTTTTGGCCCCAGTATCGACGGGAGAGGAATCCCGACAGGTCCCCTAGCAACTCGCATGGGGACTGGCCTCTCCTGAGGCCACCAGGGCGGGTCCCTGAGGTCTCCGTCGTAACTCGAGAACAGCTGCCGCAACTCGAGAAAATCCAGGAAGTTCTCCCTTCCAGGCGAGATGAGGCCTATTTCCGATGAGTCGTCTGGAGACTAATGACACCTAACCTCTGGAACTTCGAAAGGGTCTTTCACACCCTTGCTGCAACTCAAGAAGTTCACCGCCATACCCGTCTCCACTTGAGAGGAAGCACGATGGTCCCGCCCACATCCAGAGGAGCCCCGTTTCCCCCTCGTAGCTCGAGATGAGGGATCCTTTCCCTGCTTTCAACGGGAAAGAATTCCCGGCGTTCCCGTCGCATCTCAACAGGAGGAACTCTCAACAGGAAAGGCGAGAGGAACTCCATGGTCGTACCACCATTCCAAGAGTCCCCCAGATGTCTCAGTCCATTCCAGAGGAACCTCTTTGCCCTGCACTGGCTCATCTTTCACGCCGAGGATCGACTCACACCACGGTGGCACGTGGGACAGCCCTGTGGGAAAGCCTCGAGGGAAAGCCTCGAGGGAAAACCACAGATCCTTTGATCCACGCCACGGGAAGCGTGACATTGCTGCTACAGCCTGGACGGAAAGCGCACGTGGATGCCCCAACTCGAGACGAGGCCTGACTCCCCTGGGGAGACTCCAGAAGTACCCAAAGTTCCATGTCAGCCCCTGAGAGGAATCCTCGGTTCCGGGCCTGACTGCACACAAGGTTTTTGGCCCCAGTATCGACGGGAGAGGAATCCCGAGAGGCCCCCTAGCAACTCGCATGGGGACTGGCCTCTCCTGAGGCCACCAGGGCGGGTCCCTGAGGTCCCCGTCGTAACTCGAGAACACCTGCCGCAACTCGAGAAAATCCAGGAAGTTCTCCCTTCCAGGCGAGATGAGGTCTATTTCCGATGAGGCGTCTGGAGACTAATGACACCTAACCGCTGGAACTTCGAAAGGGTCTTTCACACCCTTGCTGCAACTCAAGAAGTTCACCGCCATACCCGTCTCCACTCGAGAGGAAGCACGATGGTCCCGCCCACATCCAGAGGAGCCCCGTTTCCCCCTCGGAGCTCGAGATGAGGGATCCTTTCCCTGCTTTCAACGGGAAAGAATTCCCGGCTTTCCCGTCGCATCTCAAGAGGAGGCACTCTCAACAGGAAAGGCGAGATGAACTCCATGGTCGTACCACCATTCCAAGAGTCCCCCAGATGTCTCAGTCCATTACAGAGGAACCTCTTTGCCCTGCACTGGCTCATCTTTCACGCCGAGGATCGACTCACACCACGGTGGCACGTGGGACAGCCATGTGGGAAAGCCTCGAGGGAAAACCACAGATCCTTTGATCCACGCCACGGGAAGCGTGACATTGCTGCTACAGCCTGGACGGAAAGCGCACGTGGATGCCCCCACTCGAGACGAGGCCTGACTCCCCTGGGGAGACTCCAGAAGTACCCAAAGATCCATGTCAGCCACTGAGAGGAATCCTCGGTTCCGACCCTGACTCCACACAAGGCTTTGGCCGCGGTATCGATGGGAGAGGAATCCCGAGAGGCCCCCTAGCAAGTCGCAAGGGGACTGGCCTCTCCTGAGGCCACCAGGGCGGGTCCCTGAGGTCCCCGTCGTAACTCGAGAACACCTGCCGCAACTCGAGAAAATCCAGGAAGTTCTCCCTTCCAGGCGAGATGAGGCCTATTTCCGATGAGGCGTATGGAGACTAATGACACCTAACCTCTGGAACTTCGAAAGGGTCTTTCACACCCTTGATGCAACTCAAGAAGTTCACCGCCATACCCGTCTCCACTCGAGAGGAAGCACGATGGTCCCGCCCACATCCAGAGGAGCCCCGTTTCCCCCTCGGAGCTCGAGATGAGGGATCCTTTCCCTGCTTTCAACGGGAAAGAATTCCCAGCGTTCCCGTCGCATCTCAATAGGAGGCACTCTCAACAGGAATGGCGAGAGGAACTCCATGGTCGTACCACCATTCCAAGAGTCCCCCAGATGTCTCAGTCCATTCCAGAGGAACCTCTTTGCCCTGCACTGGCTCATCTTTCACGCCGAGGATCGACTCATACCACGGTGGCACGTGGGACAGCCCTGTGGGAAAGCCTCGAGGGAAAGCCTCGAGGGAAAACCACAGATCCTTTGATCCACGCGACGGGAAGCGTGACATTGCTGCTACAGCCTGGAAGGAAAGCGCACGTGCATGCCCCCACTCGAGACGAGGCCTGACTCCCCTGGGGAGACTCCAGAAGTACCCAAAGATCCATGTCAGCCCCTGAGAGGAATCCTCGGTTCCGGCCCTGACTCCACACAAGGCTTTGGCCCCGGTATCGACAGGAGAGGAATCCCGAGAGGCCCCCTAGCAACTCGCATGGGGACTGGCCTCTCCTGAGGCCACCAGGGCGGGTCCCTGAGGTCCCCGTCGTAACTCGAGAACACCTGCCGCAACTCGAGAAATCCAGGAAGTTCTCCCTTCCAGGCGAGATGAGGCCAATTTCCGATGAGGCCTCTGGAGACTAATGACACCTAAAGTCGGGAACTTCGAAAGGGCCTTTCACACCCTTGCTGCAACTCAAGAAGTTCACCGCCATACCCGTCTACACTCGAAAGGAAGCACGATGGTCCCGCCCACATCCAGAGGAGCCCCGTTTCCCCCTTGTAGCTCGAGATAAGGGATCCTTTGCCTGCTTTCAACGGTAAAGAATTCCCGGCGTTCCCGTCGCATCTCAAAAGGAGGCACTCTCAACAGGAAAGGCGAGAGGAACTCCATGATCGTACCACCATTCCAAGAGTCCCCCAGATGTCTCAGTCCATTCAAGAGGAACCTCTTTGCCCTGCACTGGCTCATCTTTCACGCCGAGGATCGACTCACACCACGGTGGCACGTGGGACAGCCCTGTGGGAAAGCCTCGATGGAAAGCCTCGAGGGAAAACCACAGATCCTTTGATCCACGCGACGGGAAGCGTGACATTGCTGCTACAGCCTGGAAGGAAAGTGCACGTGCATGCCCCGACTCGAGACGAGGCCTGTCTCCCCTGGCGAGACTCCAGATGTACCCAAAGATCCATAGCAGCCCCTGAGAGGAATCCTCGGTTCCGGACCTGACTCCACACAATGTTTTTGGCCCCGGTATCGACGGGAGAGGAATCCCGAGAGGCCCCCTAGCAACTCACATGGGGACTGGCGTCTACTGAGGCCACCAGGGCGGGTTCCTGAGGTCCCCGTCGTAACTCGAGAACACCTGCCGCAACTCGAGAAAATCCAGGAAATTCTCCCTTTCAGGCGAGATGAGGCCTATTTCCGATGAGGCGTCTGGAGACTAATGACACCTAAACTCTGGAACTTCGAAAGGGTCTTTCACACCCTTGCTGCAACTCAAGAAGTTCACCGCCATACCCGTGTCCACTCAAGAGGAAGCACGATGGTCCCGCCCACATCCAGAGGAGCACCGTTTCCCCCTCGTAGCTCGAGATGAGGGATCCTTTCCCTGCTTTCAACGGGAAAGAATTCCCGGCGTTCCCGTCGCATCTCAAGAGGAGGCACTCTCAACAGGAAAGGCGAGAGGAACTCCATGGTCGTACCACCATTCCAAGAGTCCCCCAGATGTCTCAGTGCATTCCAGAGGAACCTCTTTGCCCTGCACTGGCTCATCTTTCACGCCGAGGATTGACTCACACCACGGTGGCACGTGGGACAGCCCTGTGGGAAAGCCTCGATGGAAAGCCTCGAGGGAAAACCACAGATCCTTTGATCCAGGCCACGGGAAGCGTGACATTGCTGCTACAGCCTGGAAGGAAAGCGCACGTGCTTGCCCCCAGTCGAGACGAGGCCTGACTCCCCTGGGGAGACTCCAGAAGTACTCAAAGATCCATGTCAGCCCCTGAGAGGAATCCTCGGTTCCGGCCCTGACTCCACCAAAGGTTTTTGGCCCCGGTATCGACGGGAGAGGAATCCCGAGAGGCCCCCTAGCAACTCCCATGGGGACTGGTCTCTCATGAGGCCACCAGGGAGGGTCCCTGAGGTCCCCGTCGTAACTCGAGAACACCTGCCGCAACTCGAGAAAATCCAGGAAGTTCTCCCTTCCAGGCGAGATGAGGCCTATTTCCGATGAGGCGTCTGGAGACTAATGACACCTAACCTCTGGAACTTCGAAAGGGTCTTTCACACCCTTGCTGCGACTCAAGAAGTTCACCGCCATACCCGTGTCCACTCGAGAGGAAGCACGATGGTCCCGCCCACATCCAGAGGAGCACCGTTTCCCCCTCGTAGCTCGAAATGAGGGAACCTTTCCATGCTTTCAACGGGAAAGAATTCCCGGCGTTCCCGCCGCATCTCAAGAGGAGGCACTCTCAGCAGGAAAGACGAGAGGAACTCCATGGTCGTACCACCATTCCAAGAGTCCCCCAGATGTCTCAGTCCATTCCAGAGGAACCTCTTTGCCCTGCACTGGCTCATCTATCACGCCGAGGATCGACTCACACCATGGTGGCACGTGGGACAGCCCTGTGGGAAAGCCTCGATGGAAAGCCTCGAGGGAAAACCACAGATCCTTTGATCCACGCCACGGGAAGCGTGACATTGCTGCTACAACCTGGAAGGAAAGCGCACGTGCATGCCCCCAGTCGAGACGAGGCCTGACTCCCCTGGGGAGACTCCAGAAGTACTCAAAGATCCATGTCAGCCCCTGAGAGGAATCCTCGGTTCCGGCCCTGACTCCACCAAAGGTTTTTGGCCCCGGTATCGACGGGAGAGGAATCCCGAGAGGCCCCCTAGCAACTCGCATGGGGACTGGCCTCTCCTGAGGCCACCAGGGCGGGTCCCTGAGGTCCCCGTCGTAACTCGAGAACACCTGCCGCAACTCGAGAAAATCCAGGAAGTTCTCCCTTCCAGGCGAGATGAGGCCTATTTCCGATGAGGCGTCTGGAGACTAATGACACCTAACCTCTGGAACTTCGAAAGGGTCTTTCACACCCTTGCTGCGACTCAAGAAGATCACCGCCATACCCGTGTCCACTCGAGAGGAAGCACGATGGTCCCGCCCACATCCAGAGGAGCACCGTTTCCCCCTCGTAGCTCGAGATGTGGGAACCTTTCCATGCTTTCAACGGGAAAGAATTCCCGGCGTTCCCGTCGCATCTCAAGAGGAGGCACTCTCAACAGGAAAGGCGAGAGGAACTCCATGGTCGTACCACCATTCCAAGAGTCCCCCAGATGTCTCAGTCCATTCCAGAGGAACCTCTTTGCCCTGCACTGGCTCATCTTTCACGCCGAGGATCGACTCACACCATGGTGGCACGTGGGACAGCCCTGTGGGAAAGCCTCGAGGGAAAGCCTCGAGGGAAAACCACAGATCCTTTGATCCACGTGACGGGAAGCGTGACATTGCTGCTACAGCCTGGAAGGAAAGTGCACGTGCACGCCCCGATTCGAAACGAGGCCTGTCTCCCCTGGCGAGACTCCAGATGTACCCAAAGATCCATATCAGCCCCTGAGAGGAATCCTCGGTTCCGGCCCTGACTCCACACAAGGTTTTTGGCCCCGGTATCGACGGGAGAGGAATCCCGAGAGGCCCCCTAGCAACTCGCATGGGGACTGGCGTCTCCTGAGGCCACCAGGGCGGGTCCCTGAGGTCCCCGTCGTAACTCGAGAACACCTGCCGCAACTCGAGAAAATCCAGGAAGTTCTCCCTTCCAGGCGAGATGAGGCCTATTTCTGATGAGGCGTCTGGAGACTAATGACACCTAACTTCTGGAACTTCGAAAGAGTCTTTCACACCCTTGCTGCAACTCAAGAAGTTCACCGCCATACCCGTGTCCACTCAAGAGGAAGCACGATGGTCCCGCCCACATCCAGAGGAGCACCGTTTCCCCCTCGTAGCTCGAGATGAGGGATCCTTTCCCTGCTTTCAACGGGAAAGAATTCCCGGCGTTCCCGTCGCATCTCAAGAGCAGGCACTCTCAACAGGAAAGGCGAGAGGAACTCCATGGTCGTACCACCATTCCAAGAGTCCCCCAGATGTCTCAGTCCATTCCAAAGGAACCTCTTTGCCCTGCACTGGCACATCTTTCACGCCGAGGATCGACTCACACCACGGTGGCACGTGGGACAGACCTGTGGGAAAGCCTCGAGGGAAAGCCTCGAGGGAAAACCACAGATCCTTTGATCCACGCCACGGGAAGCGTGACATTGCTGCTACAGCCTGGAAGGAAAGCGCACGTGCATGCCCCCACTCGAGACGAGGCCTGACTCCCCTGGGGAGACTCCAGAAGTACCCAAAGATCCATGTCAGCCCCTGAGAGGAATCCTCGGTTCCGGCCGTGACTCCACCAAATGTTTTTGGCCCCGGTATCGACGGGAGAGGAATCCCGAGAGGCCCCCTAGCAACTCGCATGGGGACTGGCCTCTCCTGAGGCCACCAGGGCGGGTCCCTGAGGTCCCCGTCGTAACTCGAGAACACCTGCCGCAACTCGAGAAAATCCAGGAAGTTCTCCCTTCCAGGCGAGATGAGGCCTATTTCCGATGAGGCGTCTGGAGACTAATGACACCTAACCTCTGGAACTTCGAAAGGGTCTTTCACACCCTTGCTGCGACTCAAGAAGTTCACCGCCATACCCGTCTCCACTCGAGAGGAAGCACGATGGTCCCGCCCACATCCAGAGGAGCCCCGTTTCCCCCTCGTAGCTCGAGATGAGGGATCCTTTCCCTGCTTTCAACGGGAAAGAATTCCCGGCGTTCCCGTCGCATCTTAAGAGGAGGCACTCTCAACAGGAAAGGCGAGAGGAACTCCATGGTCGTACCACTATTCCAAGAGTCCCCCAGATGTCTCAGTCCATTCCAGAGGAACCTCTTTGCCCTGCACTGGCTCATCTTTCACGCCGAGGATCGACTCACACCACGGTGGCACGTGGGAGAGCCCTGTGGGAAAGCCTCAAGGGAAAGCCTCGAGGGAAAACCACAGATCCTTTGATCCACGCGACGGGAAGCGTGACATTGCTGCTACAGCCTGGAAGGAAAGTGCACGTGCATGCCCCGACTCGAGACGAGGCCTGTCTCCCCTGGCGAGACTCCAGATGTACCCAAAGATCCATATCAGCCCCTGAGAGGAATCACCGGTTCCGGCCCTGACTCCACACAAGGTTTTTGGCCCCGGTATCGACGGGAGAGGAATCCCGAGAGGCCCCCTAGCAACTCGCATGGGGACTGGCGTCTCCTGAGGCCACAAGGGCGGGTCCCTGAGGTCCCCGTCGTAACTCGAGAACACCTGCCGCAACTCGAGAAAATCCAGGAAGTTCTCCCTTCCAGGCGAGATGAGGCCTTTTTCCGATGAGGCGTCTGGAGACTAAAGACTCCTAACCTCTGGAACTTCGAAAGGGTCTTTCACACCCTTGCTGCAACTCAAGAAGTTCACCGCCATACCCGTGTCCACTCGAGAGGAAGCACGATGGTCCCGCCCACATCCAGAGGAGCCCCGTTTCCCCCTCGTAGCTCGAGATGAGGGATCCTTTCCCTGCTTTCAACGGGAAAGAATTCCCGGCGTTCCCGTCGCATCTCAAGAGGAGGCACTCTCAACAGGAAAGGCGAGAGGAACTCCATGGTCGTACCACCATTCCAAGAGTCCCCCAGATGTCTCAGTGCATTCCAGAGGAACCTCTTTGCCCTGCACTGGCTCATCTTTCACGCCGAGGATCGACTCACACCACGGTGGCACGTGGGACAGCCCTGTGTGAAAGCCTCGAGGGAAAGCCTCGAGGGAAAACCACAGGTCGTTTGATCCACGCGACGGGAAGCGTGACATTGCTGCTACAGCCTGGAAGGAAAGCGCACGTGCATGCCCCCACTCGAGACGAGGCCTGACTCCCCTGGGGAGACTCCAGAAGTACCCAAAGATACATGTCAGCCCCTGAGAGGAATCCTCGGTTCCGGCCCTGACTCCACCAAAGGGTTTTGGCCCCGGTATCGACGGAAGAGTAATCCCGAGAGGTCCCCTAGCAACTCGCATGGTGACTGGCCTCTCCTGAGGCCACCAGGGCGGGTCCCTGAGGTCCCCGTCGTAACTCGAGAACACCTGCCGCAACTCGAGAAAATCCAGGAAGTTCTCCCTTCCAGGCGAGATGAGGCCTATTTCCGATGAGGCGTCTGGAGACTAATGACACCTAACCTCTGGAACTTCGAAAGGGTCTTTCACACCCTTGCTGCAACTCAAGAAGTTCACCGCCATACCCGTGTCCACTCGAGAGGAAGCACGATGGTCCCGCCCACATCCAGAGGAGCACCGTTTCCCCCTCGTAGCTCGAGATGAGGGAACCTTTCCATGCTTTCAACGGGAAAGAATTCCCGGCGTTCCCGTCGAATCTCAAGAGGAGGCACTCTCAACAGGAAAGGCAAGAGGAACTCCATGGTCGTACCACCATTCCAAGAGTCCCCCAGATGTCTCAGTCCATTCCAGAGGAACCTCTTTGCCCTGCACTGGCTCATCTTTCACGCCGAGGATCGACTCACACCATGGTGGCACGTGGGACAGCCCTGTGGGAAAGCCTCAAGGGAAAGCCTCGAGGGAAAACCACAGATCCTTTGATCCACGCGACGGGAAGCGTGACATTGCTGCTACAGCCTGGAAGGAAAGCGCATGTGCATGCCCCCACTCGAGACGAGGCCTGACTCCCCTGGGGAGACTCCAGAAGTACTCAAAGATCCATGTCAGCCCCTGAGAGGAATCCTCGGTTCCGGCCCTGACTCCACCAAATGTTTTTGGCCCCGGTATCGACGGGAGAGGAATCCCGAGAGGCCTCCTAGCAACTCGCATGGGGACTGCCCTCTCCTAAGGCCACCAGGGCGGGTCCCTGAGGTTCCCTTCGTAACTCGAGAACACCTGCCGCAACTCGAGAAAATCCAGGAAGTTCTCCCTTCCAGGCGAGATGAGGCCTATTTCCGACGAGGCGTCTGGAGACTAATGACACCTAAACTCTGGAACTTCGAAAGGGTCTTTCACACCCTTGCTGCAACTCAAGAAGTTCACCGCCATACCCGTCTCCACTCGAGAGGAAGCACGATGGTCCCGCCCACATCCAGAGGAGCCCCGTTTCCCCCTCGTAGCTCGAGATGAGGGATCCTTTCCCTGCTTTCAACGGGAAAGAATTCCCGGCGTTCCCGTCGCATCTCAAGAGGAGGCACTCTCAACAGGAAAGGCGAGAGGAACTCCATGGTCGTACCACCATTCCAAGAGTCCCCCAGATGTCTCAGTCCATTCCAGAGGAACCTCTTTGCCCTGCACTGGCTCATCTTTCACGCCGAGGATCGACTCACACCACGGTGGCACGTGGGACAGCCCTGTGGGAAAGCCTCGAGGGAAAGCCTCGAGGGAAAACCACAGATCCTTTGATCCACGCGACGGGAAGCGTGACATTGCTGCTTCAGCCTGGAAGGAAAGTGCACGTGCATGCCCCGACTCGAGACGAGGCCTGTCTCCCCTGGCGAGACTCCAGATGTACCCAAAGATCCATATCAGACCCTGAGAGGAATCCTCGGTTCCGGCCCTGACTCCACACAAGGTTTTTGGCCCCGGTATCGACGGGAGAGGAATCCCGAGAGGCCCCCTATCAACTCTCATGGGGACTGGCCTCTCCTGAGGCCACCAGGGCGGGTCCCTGAGGTCCCCGTCGTAACTCGAGAACACCTGCCGCAAGTCGAGAAAATCGAGGAAGTTCACCCTTCCAGGCGAGATGAGGCCTATTTCCGATGAGGCGTCTGGAGTTTAATGACACCTAACCTCTGGAACTTCGAAAGGGTCTTTCACACCCTTGCTGCAACTCAAGAAGTTCACCGCCATACCCGTCTCCACTCGAGAGGAAGCACGATGGTCCCGCCCACATCCAGAGGAGCCCCGTTTCCCCCTCGTAGCTCGAGATGAGGGATCCTTTCCCTGCTTTCAACGGGAAAGAATTCCCGGCATTCCCGTCGCATCTCAAGAGGAGGCACTCTCAACAGGAAAGGCGAGAGGAACTCCATGGTCGTACCACCATTCCAAGAGTCCCCCAGATGTCTCAGTCCATTCCAGAGGAACCTCTTTGCCCTGCACTGGCTCATCTTTCACGCCAAGGATCGACTCACACCACGGTGGCACGTGGGACAGCCCTGTGGGAAAGCCTCGAGGGAAAGCCTCGAGGGAAAACCACAGATCCTTTGATCCACGCCACGGGAAGCGTGACATTGCTGCTACAGCCTGGAAGGAAAGCGCACGTGCATGCCCCCACTCGAGACGAGGCCTGACTCCCCTGGGGAGACTCCAGAAGTACCCAAAGATCCGTGTCAGCCCCTGAGAGGAATCCTCGGTTCCGGCCCTGACTCCACACAAGGTTTTTGGCCCCAGTATCGACGGGAGAGGAATCCCGAGAGGCCCCCTAGCAACTCGCATGGGGACTGGCCTCTCCTGAGGCCACCAGGGCGTGTCCCTGAGGTCCCCGTCGTAACTGGAGAACACCTGCCGCAACTCGAGAAAATCCAGGAAGTTCTCCCTTCCAGGCGAGATGAGGCCTATTTCCGATGAGGCGTCTGGAGACTAATGACACCTAACCTCTGGAACATCGAAAGGGTCTTTCACACCCTTGCTGCAACTCAAGAAGTTCACCGCCATACCCGTCTCCACTCGAGAGGAAGCACGATGGTCCCGCCCACATCCAGAGGAGCCCCGTTTCCCCCTCGTAGCTCGAGATGAGGGATCCTTTTCCTGCTTTCAACGGGAAAGAATTCCCGGCGTTCCCGTCGCATCTCAACAGGAGGCACTCTCAACAGGAAAGGCGAGAGGAACTCCATGGTCGTACCACCATTCCAAGAGTCCCCCAGATGTCTCAGTCCATTCCAGAGGAACCTCTGTGCCTTGCACTGGCTCATCTTTCACGCCGAGGATCGACTCACACCACGGTGGCACGTGGGACAGCCCTGTGGGAAAGCCTCGAGGGAAAGCCTCGAGGGAAAACCACAGATCCTTTGATCCACGCGACGGGAAGCGTGACATTGCTGCTACAGCCTGGAAGAAAAGCGCACGTGCATGCCCCCACTCGAGACGAGGCCTGACTCCCCTGGGGAGACTCCAGAAGTACCCAAAGATCTATGTCAGCCCCTGAGAGGAATCCTCGGTTCCGGCCCTGACTCCACACAAGGTTTTTGGCCCTGGTATCGACGGGAGAGGAATCCCGAGAGGCCCCCTAGCAACTCGCATGGGGACTGGCCTCTCCTGAGGCCACCAGGGCGGGTCCCTGAGGTCCCCGTCGTAACTCGAGAACACCTGCCGCAACTCGAGAAAATCCAGGAAGTTCTCCCTTCCAGGCGAGATGAGGCCTATTTCCGATGAGGCATCTGGAGACTAATGACACCTAACCTCTGGAACTTCGAAAGGGTCTTTCACACCCTTGCTGCAACTCAAGAAGTTCACCGCCATACCCGTCTCCACTCGAGAGGAAGCACGATGGTCCCGCCCACATCCAGAGGAGCCCCGTTTCCCCCTCGGAGCTCGAGATGAGGGATCCTTTCCCTGCTTTCAACGGGAAAGAATTCCCGGCGATCCCGTCGCATCTCAAGAGGAGGCACTCTCAACAGGAAAGGCGAGAGGAACTCCATGGTCGTACCACCATTCCAAGAGTCCCCCAGATGTCTCAGTCCATTCCAGAGGAACCTGTTTGCCCTGCACTGGCACATCTTTCACACCGAGGATCGACTCACACCACGGTGGCACGTGGGACAGCCCTGTGGGAAAGCCTCGATGGAAAGCCTCGAGGGAAAACCACAGATCCTTTGATCCACGCGACGGGAAGCGTGACATTGCTGCTACAGCCTGGAAGGAAAGCGCACGTGCATGCCCCCACTCGAGACGAGGCCTGACTCCCCTGGGGAGACTCCAGAAGTACCCAAAGATCCATGTCAGCCCCTGAGAGGAATCCTCGGTTCCGGCCCTGACTCCACACAAGGTTTTTGGCCCCGGTATCGACGGGAGAGGAATCCCGAGAGGCCCCCTAGCAACTCGCATGAGGACCAGCCTCTCCTGAGGCCACCAGGGCGGGTCCCTGATGTCCCCGTCGTAACTCGAGAACACCTGCCGCAACTGGAGAAAATCCAGGAAGTTCTCCCTTCCAGGCGAGATGAGGCCTATATCCGATGAGGCGTCTGGAGACTAATGACACGTAACCTCTGGAACTTCGAAAGGGTCTTTCACCCCCTTGCTGCAACTCAAGAAGTTCACCGCCATACCCGTCTCCACTCGAGAGGAAGCACGATGGTCCCGCCCACATCTAGAGGAGCCCCGTTTCCCCCTCGTAGCTCGAGATGAGGGATCCTTTCCCTGCTTTCAACGGGAAAGAATTCCCGGCGTTCCCGTCGCATGTCAAGAGGAGGCACTCTCAACAGGAAAGGCGAGAGGAACTCCATGGTCGTACCACCATTCCAAGAGTCCCCCAGATGTCTCAGTCCATTCCAGAGGAACCTCTTTGCCCTGCACTGGCTCATCTTTCACGCCGAGGATCGACTCACACCACGGTGGCACGAGGGAAAGACCTGTGGGAAAGCCTCGAGGGAAAGCCTCGAGGGAAAACCACAGATCCTTTGATCCATGCCACGGGAAGCCTGACATTGCTGCTACAGCCTGGAAGGAAAGCGCACGTGCATGCCCCCACTCGAGACGAGGCCTGACTCCTCTGGGGAGACTCCAGAAGTACCCAAAGATCCATGTCAGCCCCTGAGAGGAATCCTCGGTTCCGTCCCTGACTCCACACAAGGTTTTTGGCCCCGGTATCGACGGGAGAGGAATCCTGAGAGGCCCCCTAGCAACTAGCATGGGGACTGGCCTCTCCTGAGGCCACCAGGGCGGGTCCCTGAGGTCCCCGTCGTAACTCGAGAACACCTGCCGCAACTCGAGAAAATCCAGGAAGTTCTCCCTTCCAGGCGAGATGAGGCCTATTTCCGATGAGGCGTCTGGAGACTAATGACACCTAACCTCTGGAACTTCGAAAGGGTCTTTCACACCCTTGCTGCAACTCAAGAAGTTCACCGCCATACCCGTCTCCACTCGAGAGGAAGCACGATGGTCCCACCCATATCCAGAGGAGCCCCGTTTCCCCCTCGTAGCTCGAGATGAGGGATCCTTTCCCTGCTTTCAACGGGAAAGAATTCCCGGCGTTCCCGTCGCATCTCAAGAGGAGGCACTCTCAACAGGAAAGGCGAGAGGAACTCCATGGTCGTACCACCATTCCAAGAGTCCCCCAGATGTCTCAGTGCATTCCAGAGGAACCTCTTTGCCCTGCACTGACTCATCTTTCACGCCGAGGATCGACTCACACCACGGTGGCACGTGGGACAGCCCTGTGGGAAAGCCTCGAGGGAAAGCCTCGAGGGAAAACCACAGATCCTTTGATCCACGCCACGGGAAGCGTGACATTGCTGCTACAGCCTGGAAGGAAAGCGCACGTGCATGCCCCCACTCGAGACGAGGCCTGACTCCCCTGGGGAGACTCCAGAAGTACCCAAAGATCCGTGTCAGCCCCTGAGAGGAATCCTCGGTTCCGGCCCTGACTCCACACAAGGTTTTTGGCCCCAGTATCGACGGGAGAGGAATCCCGACAGGTCCCCTAGCAACTCGCATGGGGACTGGCCTCTCCTGAGGCCACCAGGGCGGGTCCCTGAGGTCTCCGTCGTAACTCGAGAACAGCTGCCGCAACTCGAGAAAATCCAGGAAGTTCTCCCTTCCAGGCGAGATGAGGCCTATTTCCGATGAGTCGTCTGGAGACTAATGACACCTAACCTCTGGAACTTCGAAAGGGTCTTTCACACCCTTGCTGCAACTCAAGAAGTTCACCGCCATACCCGTCTCCACTTGAGAGGAAGCACGATGGTCCCGCCCACATCCAGAGGAGCCCCGTTTCCCCCTCGTAGCTCGAGATGAGGGATCCTTTCCCTGCTTTCAACGGGAAAGAATTCCCGGCGTTCCCGTCGCATCTCAACAGGAGGAACTCTCAACAGGAAAGGCGAGAGGAACTCCATGGTCGTACCACCATTCCAAGAGTCCCCCAGATGTCTCAGTCCATTCCAGAGGAACCTCTTTGCCCTGCACTGGCTCATCTTTCACGCCGAGGATCGACTCACACCACGGTGGCACGTGGGACAGCCCTGTGGGAAAGCCTCGAGGGAAAGCCTCGAGGGAAAACCACAGATCCTTTGATCCACGCCACGGGAAGCGTGACATTGCTGCTACAGCCTGGACGGAAAGCGCACGTGGATGCCCCAACTCGAGACGAGGCCTGACTCCCCTGGGGAGACTCCAGAAGTACCCAAAGTTCCATGTCAGCCCCTGAGAGGAATCCTCGGTTCCGGGCCTGACTGCACACAAGGTTTTTGGCCCCAGTATCGACGGGAGAGGAATCCCGAGAGGCCCCCTAGCAACTCGCATGGGGACTGGCCTCTCCTGAGGCCACCAGGGCGGGTCCCTGAGGTCCCCGTCGTAACTCGAGAACACCTGCCGCAACTCGAGAAAATCCAGGAAGTTCTCCCTTCCAGGCGAGATGAGGTCTATTTCCGATGAGGCGTCTGGAGACTAATGACACCTAACCGCTGGAACTTCGAAAGGGTCTTTCACACCCTTGCTGCAACTCAAGAAGTTCACCGCCATACCCGTCTCCACTCGAGAGGAAGCACGATGGTCCCGCCCACATCCAGAGGAGCCCCGTTTCCCCCTCGGAGCTCGAGATGAGGGATCCTTTCCCTGCTTTCAACGGGAAAGAATTCCCGGCTTTCCCGTCGCATCTCAAGAGGAGGCACTCTCAACAGGAAAGGCGAGATGAACTCCATGGTCGTACCACCATTCCAAGAGTCCCCCAGATGTCTCAGTCCATTACAGAGGAACCTCTTTGCCCTGCACTGGCTCATCTTTCACGCCGAGGATCGACTCACACCACGGTGGCACGTGGGACAGCCATGTGGGAAAGCCTCGAGGGAAAACCACAGATCCTTTGATCCACGCCACGGGAAGCGTGACATTGCTGCTACAGCCTGGACGGAAAGCGCACGTGGATGCCCCCACTCGAGACGAGGCCTGACTCCCCTGGGGAGACTCCAGAAGTACCCAAAGATCCATGTCAGCCACTGAGAGGAATCCTCGGTTCCGGCCCTGACTCCACACAAGGCTTTGGCCGCGGTATCGATGGGAGAGGAATCCCGAGAGGCCCCCTAGCAAGTCGCAAGGGGACTGGCCTCTCCTGAGGCCACCAGGGCGGGTCCCTGAGGTCCCCGTCGTAACTCGAGAACACCTGCCGCAACTCGAGAAAATCCAGGAAGTTCTCCCTTCCAGGCGAGATGAGGCCTATTTCCGATGAGGCGTATGGAGACTAATGACACCTAACCTCTGGACCTTCGAAAGGGTCTTTCACACCCTTGATGCAACTCAAGAAGTTCACCGCCATACCCGTCTCCACTCGAGAGGAAGCACGATGGTCCCGCCCACATCCAGAGGAGCCCCGTTTCCCCCTCGGAGCTCGAGATGAGGGATCCTTTCCCTGCTTTCAACGGGAAAGAATTCCCAGCGTTCCCGTCGCATCTCAATAGGAGGCACTCTCAACAGGAAAGGCGAGAGGAACTCCATGGTCGTACCACCATTCCAAGAGTCCCCCAGATGTCTCAGTCCATTCCAGAGGAACCTCTTTGCCCTGCACTGGCTCATCTTTCACGCCGAGGATCGACTCATACCACGGTGGCACGTGGGACAGCCCTGTGGGAAAGCCTCGAGGGAAAGCCTCGAGGGAAAACCACAGATCCTTTGATCCACGCGACGGGAAGCGTGACATTGCTGCTACAGCCTGGAAGGAAAGCGCACGTGCATGCCCCCACTCGAGACGAGGCCTGACTCCCCTGGGGAGACTCCAGAAGTACCCAAAGATCCATGTCAGCCCCTGAGAGGAATCCTCGGTTCCGGCCCTGACTCCACACAAGGCTTTGGCCCCGGTATCGACGGGAGAGGAATCCCGAGAGGCCCCCTAGCAACTCGCATGGGGACTGGCCTCTCCTGAGGCCACCAGGGCGGGTCCCTGAGGTCCCCGTCGTAACTCGAGAACACCTGCCGCAACTCGAGAAATCCAGGAAGTTCTCCCTTCCAGGCGAGATGAGGCCAATTTCCGATGAGGCCTCTGGAGACTAATGACACCTAAAGTCGGGAACTTCGAAAGGGCCTTTCACACCCTTGCTGCAACTCAAGAAGTTCACCGCCATACCCGTCTACACTCGAAAGGAAGCACGATGGTCCCGCCCACATCCAGAGGAGCCCCGTTTCCCCCTTGTAGCTCGAGATAAGGGATCCTTTGCCTGCTTTCAACGGTAAAGAATTCCCGGCGTTCCCGTCGCATCTCAAAAGGAGGCACTCTCAACAGGAAAGGCGAGAGGAACTCCATGATCGTACCACCATTCCAAGAGTCCCCCAGATGTCTCAGTCCATTCCAGAGGAACCTCTTTGCCCTGCACTGGCTCATCTTTCACGCCGAGGATCGACTCACACCACGGTGGCACGTGGGACAGCCCTGTTGGAAAGCCTCGAGGGAAAGCCTTGAGGGAAAACCACAGATCCTTAGATTCACGCGACGGGAAGCGTGACATTACTGCTACAGCCTGGAGGGAAAGCGCACGTGCATGCCCCCACTCGAGACGAGGCCTGACTCCCCTGGGGAGACTTCAGAAGTACCCCAAGATTCATGTCAGCCCCTGAGAGGAATCCTCGGTTCCGGCCCTGACTCCACAAAAGGATTTTGGCCCCGGTATCGACGGGAAAGGAATCCCTAGAGGCCCCCTAGCAACTCGCATGGGGACTGGCTTTTCCTGAGGACACCAGGGCGGTTCCCTGATGTCCCCTTCGTAACTCGAGAACACCTGCCGCAACTCGAGAAATTCCAGGAAGTTCTCCCTTCCAGGCGAGATGAGGCCTATTTCCGATGAGGCGTCTGGAGACTAATGACACCTAACCTCTGGAACTTCGAAAGGGTCTTTCACACCCTTGCTGCAACTCAAGAAGTTCACCGCCATACCCGTCTCCACTCGAGAGGAAGCACGATGGTCCCGCCCACATCCAGAGGAGCCCCGTTTCCCCCTCGTAGCTCGAGATGAGGGATCCTTTCCCTGCTTTTAACGGGAAAGAATTCCAGGCTTTCCCGTCGCATCTCAGGAGGAGGCACTCTCAACAGGAAAGGCGATAGGAACTCCATGGTCGTACCACCATTCCAGGAGTCCCCCAGATGTCTCAGTCCATTAAAGAGGAACCTCTTTGCCCTGCACTGGCTCATCTTTCATGCCGAGGATCGACTCACACCACGGTGGCACGTGGGACAGCCCTGTGGGAAAGCCTCGAGGGAAAACCACAGATCCTTTGATCCACGCCACGGGAAGCGTGACATTGCTGCTACAGCCTGGACGGAAAGCGCACGTGGATGCCCCAACTCGAGACGAGGCCTGACTCCCCTGGGGAGACTCCAGAAGTACCCAAAGTTCCATGTCAGCCCCTGAGAGGAATCCTCGGTTCCGGGCCTGACTGCACACAAGGTTTTTGGCCCCAGTATCGACGGGAGAGGAATCCCGAGAGGCCCCCTAGCAACTCGCATGGGGACTGGCCTCTCCTGAGGCCACCAGGGCGGGTCCCTGAGGTCCCCGTCGTAACTCGAGAACACCTGCCGCAACTCGAGAAAATCCAGGAAGTTCTCCCTTCCAGGCGAGATGAGGCCTATTTCCGATGAGGCGTCTGGAGACTAATGACACCTAACCTCTGGAATTTCGAAAGGGTCTTTCACACCCTTGCTGCAACTCAAGAAGTTCACCGCCATACCCGTCTCCACTCGAGAGGAAGCACGATGGTCCCGCCCACATCCAGAGGAGCCCCGTTTCCCCCTCGGAGCTCGAGATGAGGGATCCTTTCCCTGCTTTCAACGGGAAAGAATTCCCGGCTTTCCCGTCGCATCTCAAGAGGAGGCACTCTCAACAGGAAAGGCGAGAGGAACTCCATGGTCGTACCACCATTCCAAGAGTCCCCCAGATGTCTCAGTCCATTACAGAGGAACCTCTTTGCCCTGCACTGGCTCATCTTTCACGCCGAGGATCGACTCACACCACGGTGGCACGTGGGACAGCCCTGTGGGAAAGCCTCGAGGGAAAACCACAGATCCTTTGATCCACGCCACGGGAAGCGTGACATTGCTGCTACAGCCTGGACGGAAAGCCCACGTGGATGCCCCCACTCGAGACGAGGCCTGACTCCCCTGGGGAGACTCCAGAAGTACCCAAAGATCCATGTCAGCCCCTGAGAGGAATCCTCGGTTCCGGCCCTGACTCCACACAAGGCTTTGGCCCCGGAATCGACGGGAGAGGAATCCCGAGAGGCCCCCTAGCAAGTCGCAAGGGGACTGGCCTCTCCTGAGGCCACCAGGGCGGGTCCCTGAGGTCCCCGTCGTAACTCGAGAACACCTGCCGCAACTCGAGAAAATCCAGGAAGTTCTCCCTTCCAGGCGAGATAAGGCCTATTTCCGATGAGGCGTATGGAGACTAATGATACCTAACCTCTGGAACTTCGAAAGGGTCTTTCACCCCCTTGCTGCAACTCAAGAAGTTCACCGCCATACCCGTCTCCACTCGAGAGGAAGCACGATGGACCCGCCCACATCCAGAGGAGCCCCGTTTCCCCCTCGGAGCTCGAGATGAGGGATCCTTTCCCTGCTTTCAACGGGAAAGAATTCCCAGCGTTCCCGTCGCATCTCAAGAGGAGGCACTCTCAACAGGAAAGGCGAGAGGAACTCCATGGTCGTACCACCATTCCAAGAGTCCCCCAGATGTCTCAGTCCATTCCAGAGGAACCTCTTTGCCCTGCACTGGCTCATCTTTCACGCCGAGGATCGACTCATACCACGGTGGCACGTGGGACAGCCCTGTGGGAAAGCCTCGAGGGAAAGCCTCGAGGGAAAACCACAGATCCTTTGATCCACGCGACGGGAAGCGTGACATTGCTGCTACAGCCTGGAAGGAAAGCGCACGTGCATGCCCCCACTCGAGACGAGGCCTGACTCCCCTGGGGAGACTCCAGAAGTACCCAAAGATCCATGTCAGCCCCTGAGAGGAATCCTCGGTTCCGGCCCTGACTCCACACAAGGCTTTGGCCCCGGTATCGACGGGAGAGGAATCCCGAGAGGCCCCCTAGCAACTCGCATGGGGACTGGCCTCTCCTGAGGCCCCCAGGGCGGGTCCCTGAGGTCCCCGTCGTAACTCGAGAACACCTGCCGCAACTCGAGAAATCCAGGAAGTTCTCCCTTCCAGGCGAGATGAGGCCAATTTCCGATGAGGCCTCTGGAGACTAATGACACCTAAAGTCGGGAACTTCGAAAGGGCCTTTCACACCCTTGCTGCAACTCAAGAAGTTCACCGCCATACCCGTCTACACTCGAAAGGAAGCACGATGGTCCCGCCCACATCCAGAGGAGCCCCGTTTCCCCCTCGTAGCTCGAGATAAGGGATCCTTTGCCTGCTTTCAACGGGAAAGAATTCCCGGCGTTCCCGTCGCATCTCAAAAGGAGGCACTCTCAACAGGAAAGGCGAGAGGAACTCCATGATCGTACCACCATTCCAAGAGTCCCCCAGATGTCTCAGTCCATTCCAGAGGAACCTCTTTGCCCTGCACTGGCTCATCTTTCACGCCGAGGATCGACTCACACCACGGTGGCACGTGGGACAGCCCTGTTGGAAAGCCTCGAGGGAAAGCCTTGAGGGAAAACCACAGATCCTTAGATTCACGCGACGGGAAGCGTGACATTACAGCTACAGCCTGGAGGGAAAGCGCACGTGCATGCCCCCACTCGAGACGAGGCCTGACTCCCCTGGGGAGACTTCAGAAGTACCCCAAGATTCATGTCAGCCCCTGAGAGGAATCCTCGGTTCCGGCCCTGACTCCACAAAAGGATTTTGGCCCCGGTATCGACGGGAAAGGAATCCCTAGAGGCCCCCTAGCAACTCGCATGGGGACTGGCTTTTCCTGAGGACACCAGGGCGGTTCCCTGATGTCCCCTTCGTAACTCGAGAACACCTGCCGCAACTCGAGAAATTCCAGGAAGTTCTCCCTTCCAGGCGAGATGAGGCCTATTTCCGATGAGGCGTCTGGAGACTAATGACACCTAACCTCTGGAACTTCGAAAGGGTCTTTCACACCCTTGCTGCAACTCAAGAAGTTCACCGCCATACCCGTCTCCACTCGAGAGGAAGCACGATGGTCCCGCCCACATCCAGAGGAGCCCCGTTTCCCCCTCGTAGCTCGAGATGAGGGATCCTTTCCCTGCTTTTAACGGGAAAGAATTCCAGGCTTTCCCGTCGCATCTCAGGAGGAGGCACTCTCAACAGGAAAGGCGATAGGAACTCCATGGTCGTACCACCATTCCAGGAGTCCCCCAGATGTCTCAGTCCATTAAAGAGGAACCTCTTTGCCCTGCACTGGCTCATCTTTCACGCCGAGGATCGACTCACACCACGGTGGCACGTGGGACAGCCCTGTGGGAAAGCCTCGAGGGAAAACCACAGATCCTTTGATCCACGCCACGGGAAGCGTGACATTGCTGCTACAGCCTGGACGGAAAGCGCACGTGGATGCCCCAACTCGAGACGAGGCCTGACTCCCCTGGGGAGACTCCAGAAGTACCCAAAGTTCCATGTCAGCCCCTGAGAGGAATCCTCGGTTCCGGGCCTGACTGCACACAAGGTTTTTGGCCCCAGTATCGACGGGAGAGGAATCCCGAGAGGCCCCCTAGCAACTCGCATGGGGACTGGCCTCTCCTGAGGCCACCAGGGCGGGTCCCTGAGGTCCCCGTCGTAACTCGAGAACACCTGCCGCAACTCGAGAAAATCCAGGAAGTTCTCCCTTCCAGGCGAGATGAGGCCTATTTCCGATGAGGCGTCTGGAGACTAATGACACCTAACCTCTGGAACTTCGAAAGGGTCTTTCACACCCTTGCTGCAACTCAAGAAGTTCACCGCCATACCCGTCTCCACTCGAGAGGAAGCACGATGGTCCCGCCCACATCCAGAGGAGCCCCGTTTCCCCCTCGGAGCTCGAGATGAGGGATCCTTTCCCTGCTTTCAACGGGAAAGAATTCCCGGCTTTCCCGTCGCATCTCAAGAGGAGGCACTCTCAACAGGAAAGGCGAGAGGAACTCCATGGTCGTACCACCATTCCAAGAGTCCCCCAGATGTCTCAGTCCATTACAGAGGAACCTCTTTGCCCTGCACTGGCTCATCTTTCACGCCGAGGATCGACTCACACCACGGTGGCACGTGGGACAGCCCTGTGGGAAAGCCTCGAGGGAAAACCACAGATCCTTTGATCCACGCCACGGGAAGCGTGACATTGCTGCTACAGCCTGGACGGAAAGCGCACGTGGATGCCCCCACTCGAGACGAGGCCTGACTCCCCTAGGGAGACTCCAGAAGTACCCAAAGATCCATGTCAGCCCCTGAGAGGAATCCTCGGTTCCGGCCCTGACTCCACACAAGGCTTTGGCCCCGGAATTGACGGGAGAGGAATCCCGAGAGGCCCCCTAGCAAGTCGCAAGGGGACTGGCCTCTCCTGATGCCACCAGGGCGGGTCCCTTAGGTCCCCGTCGTAACTCGAGAACAGCTGCCGCAACTCGAGAAAATCCAGGAAGTTCTCCCTTCCAGCCGAGATGAGGCCTATTTCCGATGAGGCGTATGGAGACTAATGATACCTAACCTCTGGAACTTCGAAAGGGTCTTTCACACCCTTGCTGCAACTCAAGAAGTTCACCGCCATACCCGTCTCCACTCGAGAGGAAGCACGATGGTCCCGCCCACATCCAGAGGAGCCCCGTTTCCCCCTCGGAGCTCGAGATGAGGGATCCTTTCCCTGCTTTCAACGGGAAAGAATTCCCAGCGTTCCCGTCGCATCTCAAGAGGAGGCACTCTCAACAGGAAAGGCGAGAGGAACTCCATGGTCGTACCACCATTCCAAGAGTCCCCCAGATGTCTCAGTCCATTCCAGAGGAACCTCTTTGCCCTGCACTGGCTCATCTTTCACGCCGAGGATCGACTCATACCACGGTGGCACGTGGGACAGCCCTGTGGGAAAGCCTCGAGGGAAAGCCTCGAGGGAAAACCACAGATCCTTTGATCCACGCGACGGGAAGCGTGACATTGCTGCTACAGCCTGGAAGGAAAGGGCACGTGCATGCCCCCACTCGAGACGAGGCCTGACTCCCCTGGGGAGACTCCAGAAGTACCCAAAGATCCATGTCAGCCCCTGAGAGGAATCCTCGGTTCCGGCCCTGACAGCACACAAGGTTTTTGGCCCCGGTATCGACGGGAGAGGAATCCCGAGAGGCCTCCTAGCAACTCGCATGGGGACTGGCCTCTCCTGAGGCCACCAGGGCGTGTCCCTGAGGTCCCCGTCGTAACTCGAGAACACCTGCCGCAACTCGAGAAAATCCAGGAAGTTCTCCCTTCCAGGCGAGATAAGGCCTATTTCCGATGAGGTGTCAGGAGACTAATGACACCTAACCTCAGGAACTTCGAAAGGGTCTTTCACACCCTTGCTGCAACTCAAGATGTTCACCACCATATCCGTCTCCACTCGAGAGGAAGCACTATGGTCCCGCCCACATCCAGAGGAGCCCCGTTTCCCCCTCGTAGCTCAAGATGAGGGATCCTTTCCCTGCTTTCAACGGGAAAGAATTCCCGGCGTTCCCGACGCATCTCAAGAGGAGGCACTCTCAACAGGAAAGGCAAGAGGAACTCCATGGTCGTACCACCATTCCGAGAGTCCCCCAGATGTCTCAGTCCATTCCAGAGGAAACTCTTTGCCCTGCACTGGCTCATCTTTCACGCCGAGGATCGACTCACACCACGGTGGCACGTGGGACAGCCCTGTGGGAAAGCCTCGAGGGAAAACCACAGATCCTTTGATCCACGCCACGGGAAGCGTGACATTGCTGCTACAGCCTGGAAGGAAAGCGCACGTGCATTCCCCCACTCGAGACGAGGCCTGACTCCCCTGGGGAGACTCCAGAAGTACCCAAAGATCCATGTCAGCCCCTGAGAGGAATCCTCGGTTCCGGCCCTGACTCCACACAAGGCTTTGGCCCCGGTATCGACGGGAGAGGAATCCCGAGATGCCCCCTAGCAAGTCGCAAGTGGACTGGCCTCTCCTGAGGCCACCAGGGCGGGTCCCTGAGGTCCCCGTCGTAACTCGAGAACACCTGCCTCACCTCGAGAAATCCAGGAAGTTCTCCCTTCCAGGCGAGATGAGGCCAATTTCCGATGAGGCCTCTGGAGACTAATGACACCTAAAGTCGGGAACTTCGAAAGGGCCTTTCACACCCTTGCTGCAACTCAAGAAGTTCACCGCCATACCCGTCTACACTCGAAAGGAAGCACGATGGTCCCGCCCACATCCAGAGGAGCCCCGTTTCCCCCTCGTAGCTCGAGATAAGGGATCCTTTGCCTGCTTTCAACGGGAAAGAATTCCCGGCGTTCCCGTCGCATCTCAAAAGGAGGCACTCTCAACAGAAAAGGCGAGAGGAACTCCATGATCGTACCACCATTCCAAGAGTCCCCCAGATGTCTCAGTCCATTCCAGAGGAACCTCTTTGCCCTGCACTGGCTCATCTTTCACGCCGAGGATCGACTCACACCACGGTGGCACGTGGGACAGCCCTGTTGGAAAGCCTCGAGGGAAAGCCTTGAGGGAAAACCACAGATCCTTAGATTCACGCGACGGGAAGCGTGACATTACTGCTACAGCCTGGAGGGAAAGCGCACGTGCATGCCCCCACTCGAGACGAGGCCTGACTCCCCTGGGGAGACTTCAGAAGTACCCCAAGATTCATGTTAGCCCCTGAGAGGAATCCTCGGTTCCGGCCCTGACTCCACAAAAGGATTTTGGCCCCGGTATCGACGGGAAAGGAATCCCTAGAGGCCCCCTAGCAACTCGCATGGGGACTGGCTTTTCCTGAGGACACCAGGGCGGTTCCCTGATGTCCCCTTCGTAACTCGAGAACACCTGCCGCAACTCGAGAAATTCCAGGAAGTTCTCCCTTCCAGGCGAGCTGAGGCCTATTTCCGATGAGGCGTCTGGAGACTAATGACACCTAACCTCTGGAACTTCCAAAGGGTCTTTCACACCCTTGCTGCAACTCAAGAAGTTCACCGCCATACCCGTCTCCACTCGAGAGGAAGCACGATGGTCCCGCCCACATCCAGAGGAGCCCCGTTTCCCCCTCGTAGCTCGAGATGAGGGATCCTTTCCCTGCTTTTAACGGGAATGAATTCCAGGCTTTCCCGTCGCATCTCAGGAGGAGGCACTCTCAACAGGAAAGGCGATAGGAACTCCATGGTCGTACCACCATTCCAGGAGTCCCCCAGATGTCTCAGTCCATTAAAGAGGAACCTCTTTGCCCTGCACTGGCTCATCTTTCACGCCGAGGATCGACTCACACCACGGTGGCACGTGGGACAGCCCTGTGGGAAAGCCTCGAGGGAAAGCCTCGAGGGAAAACCACAGATCCTTTAATCCACGAGACGGGAAGCGTGACATTGCTGCTACAGCCTGGAAGGAAAGCGCACGTGCATGCCCCCACTCGAGACGAGGCCTGACTCCCCTGGGGAGACTCCAGAAGTACCCAAAGATCCATGTCACCCGTGAGAGGAATCCTCGGTTCCGGCCCTGACTCCACACAAGGTTTTTGGCCCCGGTATCGACGGGAGAGGAATCCCGAGAGGCCCCCTAGCAACTCGCATGGAGACTGGCCTTTCCTGAGGCCACCAGGGCGGGTCCCTGAGGTCCCCGTCGTAACTCGAGAACACCTGGCGCAACTCGAGAAAATCCAGGAAGTTCTCCCTTCCAGGCGAGATGAGGCCTATTTCCGATGAGGCGTCTGGAGACTAATGA
This sequence comes from Capricornis sumatraensis, assembly GCF_032405125.1. Lineage (NCBI taxonomy): Eukaryota > Metazoa > Chordata > Mammalia > Artiodactyla > Bovidae > Capricornis > Capricornis sumatraensis. The sequence goes on from NW_027184627.1 coordinate 1,465,377, forward strand.
CACCTAACCTCTGGAACTTCGAAAGGGTCTTTCACACCCTTGCTGCAACTCAAGAAGTTCACCGCCATACCCGTGTCCACTCGAGAGGAAGCACGATGGTCCCGCCCACATCCAGAGGAGCCCCGTTTCCCCCTCGTAGCTCGAGATGAGGGATCCTTTCCCTGATTTCAACGGGAAAGAATTCCCGGCGTTCCCGTCGCATCTCAAGAGGAGGCACTCTCAACAGGAAAGGCGAGAGGAACTCCATGGTCGTACCACCATTCCAAGAGTCCCCCAGATGTCTCAGTCCATTCCAGAGGAACCTCTTTGCCCTGCACTGGCTCATCTTTCACGCCGAGGATCGACTCACACCACGGTGGCACGTGGGACAGCCCTGTGGGAAAGCCTCGAGTGAAAGCCTCGAGGGAAAAACACAGATCCTTTGATTCACGCGACGGGAAGCGTGACATTGCTGCTACAGCCTGGAGGGAAAGCGCACGTGCATGCCCCCACTCGAGACGAGGCTTGACTCCCCTGGGGAGACTTCAGAAGTACCCCAAGATCCATGTTAGCCCCTGAGAGGAATTCTCGGTTCCGGCCCTGACTCCACACAAGGATTTTGGCCCCGGTATCGACGGGAGAGGAATCCCGAGAGGCCCCCTAGCAACTCGCATGGGGACTGGCTTTTCCTGAGGCCACCAGGGCGGGTCCCTGAGGTCCCCGTCGTAACTCGAGAACACCTGCCGCAACTCGAGAAAATCCAGGAAGTTCTCCCTTCCAGGCGAGATGAGGCCTATTTCCGATGAGACGTCTGGAGACTAATGACACCTAACCTCTGGAACTTCGAAAGGGTCTTTCACACCCTTGCTGCAACTCAAGAAGTTCACCGCCATACCCGTCTCCACTCGAGAGGAAGCACGATGGTCCCGCCCACATCCAGAGGAGCCCCGTTTCCCCCTCGTAGCTCGAGATGAGGGATCCTTTCCCTGCTTTCAACGGGAAAGAATTCCCGGCGTTCCCGTCGCATCTCACGAGGAGGCACTCTCAACAGGAAAGGCGAGAGGAACTCCATGGTCGTACCACCATTCCAAGAGTCCCCCAGATGTCTCAGTCCATTGCAGAGGAACCTCTTTGCCCTGACTGGCTCATCTTTCATGCCGAGGATCGACTCACACCACGGTGGCACGTGGGACAGCCCTGTGGGAAAGCCTCGAGGGAAAGCCTCGAGGGAAAACCACAGATCCTTTATTCTACGCGACGGGAAGGGTGACATTGCTGCTACAGCCTGGAAGGAAAGCACACGTGCATGCCCCCACTCGATACGAGGCCTGACTCCCCTGGGGAGACTCCAGAAGTACCCAAAGATCCATGTCAGCCCCTGAGAGGAATCCTCGCTTCCGGCGCTGACTCCACACAAGGCTTTGGCCCCGGTATCGACGGGAGAGGAATCCCGAGAGGCCACCTAGCAAGTCGCAAGGGGACTGGCCTCTCCTGAGGCCACCAGGGCGGGTCCCTGAGGTCCCCGTCGTAACTCGAGAACACCTGCCGCAACTCGAGAAAATCCAGGAAGTTCTCCCTTCCAGGCGAGATGAGGCCTATTTCCGATGAGGCGTATGGAGACTAATGACACCTAACCTCTGGAACTTCGAAAGGGTCTTTCACACCCTTGCTGCAACTCAAGAAGTTCACCGCCATACCCGTCGCCACTCGAGAGGAAGCACGATGGTCCGGCCCACATCCAGAGGAGCCCCGTTTCCCCCTCGGAGCTCGAGATGAGGGATCCTTTCCCTGCGTTCAACGGGAAAGAATTCCCAGCGTTCCCGTCGCATCTCAAGAGGAGGCACTCTCAACAGGAAAGGCGAGAGGAACTCCATGGTCGTACCACCATTCCAAGAGTCCCCCAGATGTCTCAGTCCATTCCAGAGGAACCTCTTTGCCCTGCACTGGCTCATCTTTCACGCCGAGGATCGACTCATACCACGGTGGCACGTGGGACAGCCCTGTGGGAAAGCCTCGAGGGAAAGCCTCGAGGGAAAACCACAGATCCTTTGATCCACGCGACAGGAAGCGTGACATTGCTGCTACAGCCTGGAAAGAAAGCGCACGTGCATGCCCCCACTCGAGACGAGGCCTGACTCCCCTGGGGAGACTCCAGAAGTACCCAAAGATCCATGTCAGCCCCTGAGAGGAATCCTCGGTTCCGGCCCTGACTCCACACAAGGCTTTGGCCCCGGTATCGCCGGGAGAGGAATCCCGAGAGGCCCCCTAGCAACTCGCATGGGGACTGGCCTCTCCTGAGGCCACCAGGGCGGGTCCCTGAGGTCCCCGTCGTAACTCGAGAACACCTGCCGCAACTCGAGAAATCCAAGAAGTTCTCCCTTCCAGGCGAGATGAGGCCAATTTCCGATGAGGCCTCTGGAGACTAATGACACCTAAAGTCGGGAACTTCGAAAGGGCCTTTCACACCCTTGCTGCAACTCAAGAAGTTCACCGCCATACCCGACTCCACTCGAGAGGAAGCACGATGGTCCCGCCCACATCCAGAGGAGCCCCGTTTCCCCCTCGTAGCTCGAGATACGGGATCCTTTGCCTGCTTTCAACGGGAAAGAATTCCCGGCGTTCCCGTCGCATCTCAAAAGGAGGCACTCTCAACAGGAAAGGCGAGAGGAACTCCATGATCGTACCACCATTCCAAGAGTCCCCCAGATGTCTCAGTCCATTCCAGAGGAACCTCTTTGCCCTGCACTGGCTCATCTTTCACGCCGAGGATCGACTCACACCACGGTGGCACGTGGGACAGCCCTGTTGGAAAGCCTCGAGGGAAAGCCTTGAGGGAAAACCACAGATCCTTAGATTCACGCGACGGGAAGCGTGACATTACTGCTACAGCCTGGAGGGAAAGCGCACGTGCATGCCCCCACTCGAGACGAGGCCTGACTCCCCTGGGGAGACTTCAGAAGTACCCCAAGATTCATGTCAGCCCCTGAGAGGAATCCTCGGATCCGGCCCTGACTCCACAAAAGGATTTTGGCCCCGGTATCGACGGGAAAGGAATCCCTAGAGGCCCCCTAGCAATTCGCATGGGGACTGGCTTTTCCTGAGGACACCAGGGCGGTTCCCTGATGTCCCCTTCGTAACTCGAGAACACCTGCCGCAACTCGAGAAATTCCAGGAAGTTCTCCCTTCCAGGCGAGCTGAGGCCTATTTCCGATGAGGCGTCTGGAGACTAATGACACCTAACCTCTGGAACTTCGAAAGGGTCTTTCACACCCTTGCTGCAACTCAAGAAGTTCACCGCCATACCCGTCTCCACTCGAGAGGAAGCACGATGGTCCCGCCCACATCCAGAGGAGCCCCGTTTCCCCCTCGTAGCTCGAGATGAGGGATCCTTTCCCTGATTTCAACGGGAAAGAATTCCCGGCGTTCCCGTCGCATCTCAAGAGGAGGCACTCTCAACAGGAAAGGCGAGAGGAACTCCATGGTCGTACCACCATTCCAAGAGTCCCCCAGATGTCTCAGTCCATTCCAGAGGAACCTCTTTGCCCTGCACTGGCTCATCTTTCACGCCGAGGATCGACTCACACCACGGTGGCACGTGGGACAGCCCTGTGGGAAAGCCTCGAGGGAAAGCCTCTAGGGAAAAACACAGATCCTTTGATTCACGCGACGGGAAGCGTGACATTGCTGCTACAGCCTGGAGGGAAAGCGCACGTGCATGCCCCCACTCGAGACGAGGCTTGACTCCCATGGGGAGACTTCAGAAGTACCCCAAGATCCATGTTAGCCCCTGAGAGGAATTCTCGGTTCCGGCCCTGACTCCACACAAGGATTTTGGCCCCGGTATCGACGGGAGAGGAATCCCGAGAAGCCCCCTAGCAACTCGCATGGGGACTGGCTTTTCCTGAGGCCACCAGGGCGGGTCCCTGAGGTCCCCGTCGTAACTCGAGAACACCTGCCGCAACTCGAGAAAATCCAGGAATTTCTCCCTTCCAGGCGAGATGAGGCCTATTTCCGATGAGACGTCTGGAGACTAATGACACCTAACCTCTGGAACTTCGAAAGGGTCTTTCACACCCTTGCTGCAACTCAAGAAGTTCACCGCCATACCCGTCTCCACTCGAGAGGAAGCACGATGGTCCCGCCCACATCCAGAGGAGCCCCGTTTCCCCCTCGTAGCTCGAGATGAGGGATCCTTTCCCTGCTTTCAACGGGAAAGAATTCCCGGCGTTCCCGTCGCATCTCACGAGGAGGCACTCTCAACAGGAAAGGCGAGAGGAACTCCATGGTCGTACCACCATTCCAAGAGTCCCCCAGATGTCTCAGTCCATTGCAGAGGAACCTCTTTGCCCTGACTGGCTCATCTTTCATGCCGAGGATCGACTCACACCACGGTGGCACGTGGGACAGCCCTGTGGGAAATCCTCGAGGGAAAGCCTCGAGGGAAAACCACAGATTCTTTATTCTACGCGACGGGAAGGGTAACATTGCTGCTACAGCCTGGAAGGAAAGCACACGTGCATGCCCCCACTCGAGACGAGGCCTGACTCCCCTGGGGAGACTCCAGAAGTACCCAAAGATCCATGTCAGCCCCTGAGAGGAATCCTCGCTTCCGGCCCTGACTCCACACAAGGCTTTGGCCCCGGTATCGACGGGAGAGGAATCCCGAGAGGCCCCCTAGCAACTCGCATGGGGACTGGCCTCTCCTGAGGCCTCCAGGGCGGGTCCCTGAGGTCCCCGTCGTAACTCGAGAACACCTGCCGCAACTCGAGAAATCCAGGAAGTTCTCCCTTCCAGGCGAGATGAGGCCAATTTCCGATGAGGCCTCTGGAGACTAATGACACCTAAAGTCGGGAACTTCGAAAGGGCCTTTCACACCCTTGCTGCAACTCAAGAAGTTCACCGCCATACCCGTCTACACTCGAAAGGAAGCACGATGGTCCCGCCCACATCCAGAGGAGCCCCGTTTCCCCCTCGTAGCTCGAGATAAGGGATCCTTTGCCTGCTTTCAACGGGAAAGAATTCCCGGCGTTCCCGTCGCATCTCAAAAGGAGGCACTCTCAACAGGAAAGGCGAGAGGAACTCCATGATCGTACCACCATTCCAAGAGTCCCCCAAATGTCTCAGTCCATTCCAGAGGAACCTCTTTGCCCTGCACTGGCTCATCTTTCACGCCGAGGATCGACTCACACCACGGTGGCACGTGGGACAGCCCTGTTGGAAAGCCTCGAGGGAAAGCCTTGAGGGAAAACCACAGATCCTTAGATTCACGCGACGGGAAGGGTGACATTACTGCTACAGCCTGGAGGGAAAGCGCACGTGCATGCCCCCACTCGAGACGAGGCCTGACTCCCCTGGGGAGACTTCAGAAGTACCCCAAGATTCATGTCAGCCCCTGAGAGGAATCCTCGGTTCCGGCCCTGACTCCACAAAAGGATTTTGGCCCCGGTATCGACGGGAAAGGAATCCCTAGAGGCCCCCTAGCAACTCGCATGGGGACTGGCTTTTCCTGAGGACACCAGGGCGGATCCCTGATGTCCCCTTCGTAACTCGAGAACACCTGCCGCAACTCGAGAAATTCCAGGAAGTTCTCCCTTCCAGGCGAGCTGAGGCCTATTTCCGATGAGGCGTCTGGAGACTAATGACACCTAACCTCTGGAACTTCGAAAGGGTCTTTCACACCCTTGCTGCAACTCAAGAAGTTCACCGCCATACCCGTCTCCACTCGAGAGGAAGCACGATGGTCCCGCCCACATCCAGAGGAGCCCCGTTTCCCCCTCGTAGCTCGAGATGAGGGATCCTTTCCCTGCTTTTAACGGGAAAGAATTCCAGGCTTTCCCGTCGCATCTCAGGAGGAGGCACTCTCAACAGGAAAGGCGATAGGAACTCCATGGTCGTACCACCATTCCAGGAGTCCCCCAGATGTCTCAGTCCATTAAAGAGGAACCTCTTTGCCCTGCACTGGCTCATCTTTCACGCCGAGGATCGACTCACACCACGGTAGCACGTGGGACAGCCCTGTGGGAAAGCCTCGAGGGAAAGCCTCGAGGGAAAACCACAGATCCTTTAATCCACGCGACGGGAAGCGTGACATTGCTGCTACAGCCTGGAAGGAAAGCGCACGTGCATGCCCCCACTCGAGACGAGGCTTGACTCCCCTGGGGAGACTTCAGAAGTACCCCAAGATCCATGTTAGCCCCTGAGAGGAATTCTCGGTTCCGGCCCTGACTCCACACAAGGATTTTGGCCCCGGTATCGACGGGAGAGGAATCCCGAGAGGCCCCCTAGCAACTCGCATGGGGACTGGCTTTTCCTGAGGCCACCAGGGCGGGTCCCTGAGGTCCCCGTCGTAACTCGAGAACACCTGCCGCAACTCGAGAAAATCCAGGAAGTTCTCCCTTCCAGGCGAGATGAGGCCTATTTCCGATGAGACGTCTGGAGACTAATGACACCTAACCTCTGGAACTTCGAAAGGGTCTTTCACACCCTTGCTGCAACTCAAGAAGTTCACCGCCATACCCGTCTCCACTCGAGAGGAAGCACGATGGTCCCGCCCACATCCAGAGGAGCCCCGTTTCCCCCTCGTAGCTCGAGATGAGGGATCCTTTCCCTGCTTTCAACGGGAAAGAATTCCCGGCGTTCCCGTCGCATCTCACGAGGAGGCACTCTCAACAGGAAAGGCGAGAGGAACTCCATGGTCGTACCACCATTCCAAGAGTCCCCCAGATGTCTCAGTCCATTGCAGAGGAACCTCTTTGCCCTGACTGGCTCATCTTTCATGCCGAGGATCGACTCACACCACGGTGGCACGTGGGACAGCCCTGTTTGAAAGCCTCGAGGGAAAGCCTCGAGGGAAAACCACAGATCCTTTATTCTACGCGACGGGAAGGGTGACATTGCTGCTACAGCCTGGAAGGAAAGCACACGTGCATGCCCCCACTCGAGACGAGGCCTGACTCCCCTGGGGAGACTTCAGAAGTACCCCAAGATTCATGTCAGCCCCTGAGAGGAATCCTCGGTTCCGGCCCTGACTCCACAAAAGGATTTTGGCCCCGGTATCGACGGGAAAGGAATCCCTAGAGGCCCCCTAGCAACTCGCATGGGGACTGGCTTTTCCTGAGGACACCAGGGCGGATCCCTGATGTCCCCTTCGTAACTCGAGAACACCTGCCGCAACTCGAGAAATTCCAGGAAGTTCTCCCTTCCAGGCGAGCTGAGGCCTATTTCCGATGAGGCGTCTGGAGACTAATGACACCTAACCTCTGGAACTTCGAAAGGGTCTTTCACACCCTTGCTGCAACTCAAGAAGTTCACCGCCATACCCGTCTCCACTCGAGAGGAAGCACGATGGTCCCGCCCACATCCAGAGGAGCCCCGTTTCCCCCTCGTAGCTCGAGATGAGGGATCCTTTCCCTGCTTTTAACGGGAAAGAATTCCAGGCTTTCCCGTCGCATCTCAGGAGGAGGCACTCTCAACAGGAAAGGCGATAGGAACTCCATGGTCGTACCACCATTCCAGGAGTCCCCCAGATGTCTCAGTCCATTAAAGAGGAACCTCTTTGCCCTGCACTGGCTCATCTTTCACGCCGAGGATCGACTCACACCACGGTGGCACGTGGGACAGCCCTGTGGGAAAGCCTCGAGGGAAAGCCTCGAGGGAAAACCACAGATCCTTTAATCCACGCGACGGGAAGCGTGACATTGCTGCTACAGCCTGGAAGGAAAGCGCACGTGCATGCCCCCACTCGAGACGAGGCTTGACTCCCCTGGGGAGACTTCAGAAGTACCCCAAGATCCATGTTAGCCCCTGAGAGGAATTCTCGGTTCCGGCCCTGACTCCACACAAGGATTTTGGCCCCGGTATCGACGGGAGAGGAATCCCGAGAGGCCCCCTAGCAACTCGCATGGGGACTGGCTTTTCCTGAGGCCACCAGGGCGGGTCCCTGAGGTCCCCGTCGTAACTCGAGAACACCTGCCGCAACTCGAGAAAATCCAGGAAGTTCTCCCTTCCAGGCGAGATGAGGCCTATTTCCGATGAGACGTCTGGAGACTAATGACACCTAACCTCTGGAACTTCGAAAGGGTCTTTCACACCCTTGCTGCAACTCAAGAAGTTCACCGCCATACCCGTCTCCACTCGAGAGGAAGCACGATGGTCCCGCCCACATCCAGAGGAGCCCCGTTTCCCCCTCGTAGCTCGAGATGAGGGATCCTTTCCCTGCTTTCAACGGGAAAGAATTCCCGGCGTTCCCGTCGCATCTCACGAGGAGGCACTCTCAACAGGAAAGGCGAGAGGAACTCCATGGTCGTACCACCATTCCAAGAGTCCCCCAGATGTCTCAGTCCATTGCAGAGGAACCTCTCTGCCCTGACTGGCTCATCTTTCATGCCGAGGATCGACTCACACCACGGTGGCACGTGGGACAGCCCTGTGGGAAAGCCTCGAGGGAAAGCCTCGAGGGAAAACCACAGATCCTTTATTCTACGCGACGGGAAGGGTGACATTGCTGCTACAGCCTGGAAGGAAAGCACACGTGCATGCCCCCACTCGAGACGAGGCCTGACTCCCCTGGGGAGACTCCAGAAGTACCCAAAGATCCATGTCAGCCCCTGAGAGGAATCCTCGCTTCCGGCCCTGACTCCACACAAGGCTTTGGCCCCGGTATCGACGGGAGAGGAATCCCGAGAGGCCCCCTAGCAACTCGCATGAGGACCAGCCTCTCCTGAGGCCACCAGGGCGGGTCCCTGATGTCCCCGTCGTAACTCGAGAACACCTGCCGCAACTCGAGAAAATCCAGGAAGTTCTCCCTTCCAGGCGAGATGAGGCCTATATCCGATGAGGCGTCTGGAGACTAATGACACCTAACCTCTGGAACTTCGAAAGGGTCTTTCACCCCCTTGCTTCAACTCAAGAAGTTCACCGCCATACCCGTCTCCACTCGAGAGGAAGCACGATTGTCCCGCCCACATACAGAGGAGCCCCGTTTCCCCCTCGTAGCTCGAGATGAGGGATCCTTTCCCTGCTTTCAACGGGAAAGAATTCCCGGCGTTCCCGTCGCATCTCAAGAGGAGGCACTCTCAACAGGAAAGGCGAGAGGAACTCCATGGTCCTACCACCATTTCAAGAGTCCCCCAGATGTCTCAGTCCATTCCAGAGGAACCTCTTTGCCCTGCACTGGCTGATCTTTCACGCCGAGGATCGACTCACAGAAAGGTGGCACGTGGGACAGCCCTGTGGGAAAGCCTCGAGGGAAAGCCTCGAGGGAAAACCACAGATCCTTTAATCCTCGCGATGGGAAGCGTGACATTGCTGCTACAGCCTGGAAGGAAAGCGCACGTGCATGCCCCCACTCGAGACGAGGCCTGACTCCCCTGGGGAGACTCCAGAAGTACCCAAAGATCCATGTAACCCCTGAGAGGAATGCTCGGTTCCGGCCCTGACTCCACACAAGGCTTTTGGCCCCGGTATCGACGGGAGAGGAATCCCGAGAGGCCCCCTAGCAACTCGCATGGGGACTGGCCTCTACTGAGGCCACCAGGGCGGGTCCCAGAGGTCCCCGTCGTAACTCGAGAACACCTGCCGCAACTCGAGAAAATCCAGGAAGTTCTCCCTTCCAGGCGAGATGAGGCCTATTTCCGATGAGGCGTCTGCAGACTAATGACACCTAACCTCTGGAACTTCGAAAGGGTCTTTCACACCCTTGCTGCAACTAAAGAAGTTCACCCCCATACCCGTGTCCACTCGGGAGGAAGCACGATGGTCCCGCCCACATCCAGAGGAGCCCCGTTTCCCCCTCGGAGCTCGAGATGAGGGATCCTTTCCCTGCTTTCAACGGGAAAGAATTCCCGGCGTTCCCGTCGCATCTCAAGAGGAGGCACTCTCAACAGGAAAGGCGAGAGGAACTCCATGGTCGTACCACCATTCCAAGAGTCCCCCAGATGTCTCAGTCCATTCCAGAGGAACCCCTTTGCCCTGCACTGGCTCATCTTTCACGCCGAGGATCGACTCACACCACGGTGGCACGTGGGACAGCCCTGTGGGAAAGCCTCGAGGGAAAGCCTCGAGGGAAAACCACAGATCATTTGATCCACGCGACGGGAAGCGTGACATTTCTGCCACAGCCTGGAAGGAAAGCGCACGTGCATGCCCCCACTCGAGACGAGGCCTGACTCCCCTGGGGAGACTCCAGAAGTACCCAAAGATCCATGTCAGCCCCTGAGAGGAATCCTCGGTTCCGGCCCTGACTCCACACAAGGTTTTTGGCCCCGGTATCGACGGGAGAGGAATCCCGAGAGGCCCCCTAGCAACTCGCATGGGGACTGGCCTCTCCTGAGGCCACCAGGGCGGGTCCCTGAGGTCCCCGTCGTAACTCGAGAACACCTGCCGCAACTCGAGAAAATCCAGGAAGTTCTCCCTTCCAGGCGAGATGAGGCCTATTTCCGATGAGGCGTCTGGAGACTAATGACACCTAACCTCTGGAACTTCGAAAGGGTCTTTCACACCCTTGCTGCAACTCAAGAAGTTCACCGCCATACCCGTCTCCACTCGAGAGGAAGCACGATGGTCCCGCCCACATCCAGAGGAGCCCCGTTTCCCCCTCGTAGCTCGAGATGAGGGATCCTTTCCCTGCTTTCAACGGGAAAGAATTCCCGGCGTTCCCGTCGGATCTCAAGAGGAGGCACTCTTAACAGGAAAGGCGAGAGGAACTCCATGGTCGTACCACCATTCCAAGAGTCCCCCAGATGTCTCAGTCCATTCCAGAGGAACCTCTTTGCCCTACACTGGCTCATCTTTCGCGCCGAGGATCGACTCACACCACGGTGGCACGTGGGACAGCCCTGTGGGAAAGCCTCGAGGGAAAGCCTCGAGGGAAAACCACAGATCCTTTGATCCACGCGACGGGAAGCGTGACATTGCTGCTATAGCCTGGAAGGAAAGCGCACGTGCATGCCCCCACTCGAGACGAGGCCTGACTCCCCTGGGGAGACTCCAGAAGTACCCAAAGATCCATGTCAGCCCCTGAAAGGAATCCTCGGTTCTGGCCCTGACTCCACACAAGGTTTTTGGCCCCGGTATCGACGGGAGAGGAATCCCGAGAGGCCCCCTAGCAACTCGCATGGGGACTGGCCTATCCTGAGGCCACCAGGGCGGGTCCCTGAGGTCCCCGTCGTAACTCGAAAACACCTGCCGCAACTCGAGAAAATCCAGGAAGTTCTCCCTTCCAGGCGAGATGAGGCCTATTTCCGATGAGGCGTCTGGAGACTAATGACACCTAACCTCTGGAACTTCGAAAGGGTCTTTCACACCCTTGCTGCAACTCAAGAAGTTTACCGCCATACCCGTCTCCACACGAGAGAAAGCACGATGGTCCCGCCCACATCCAGAGGAGCCCCGTTTCCACCTCGTAGCTCGAGATGATGGATCCTTTCCCTGCTTTCAACGGGAAAGAATTCCCGGCATTCCCGTCGTATCTCAAGAGGAGGTACTCTCAACAGGAAAGGCGAGAGGAACTCCATGGTCGTACCACCATTCCAAGAGTCCCCCAGATGTCTCAGTCCATTCCAGAGGAACCTCTTTGCCCTGCACTGGCTCATCTTTCACGCCGAGAATCGACTCAAACCACGGTGGCACGTGGGACAGCCCTGTGGGAAAGCCTCGAGGGAAAGCCTAGAGGGAAAACCACAGATACTTTGATCCACGCGACGGGAAGCGTGACATTGCTGCTATAGCCTGGAAGGAAAGCGCACGTGCATGCCCCCACTCGAGACGAGGCCTGACTCCCCTGGGGAGACTCCAGAAGTACCCAAAGATCCATGTCAGCCCCTGAGAGGAATCCTCGGTTCCGGCCCTGACTCCACACAAGGTTTTTGGCCCCGGTATCGACGGGAGAGGAATCCCGAGAGGCCCCCTAGCAACTCGCATGGGGACTGGCCTCTCCTGAGGCCACCAGGGCGGGTCCCTGAGGTCCCCGTCGTAACTCGAGAACACCTGCCGCAACTCGAGAAAATCCAGGAAGTTCTCCCTTCCAGGCGAGATGAGGCTTATTTCCGATGAGGCGTCTGGAGACTAATGACACCTAACCTCTGGAACTTCGAAAGGGTCTTTCACACCCTTGCTGCAACTCAAGAAGTTCACCGCCATACCCGTCTCCACTCGAGAGGAAGCACGATGGTCCCGCCCACATCCAGAGGAGCCCCGTTTCCCCCTCGTAGCTCGAGATGAGGGATCCTTTCCCTGCTTTCAACGGGAAAGAATTCCCGGCGTTCCCGTCGGATCTCAAGAGGAGGCACTCTTAACAGGAAAGGCGAGAGGAACTCCATGGTCGTACCACCATTCCAAGAGTCCCCCAGATGTCTCAGTCCATTCCAGAGGAACCTCTTTGCCCTACACTGGCTCATCTTTCGCGCCGAGGATCGACTCACACCACGGTGGCACGTGGGACAGCCCTGTGGGAAAGCCTCGAGGGAAAGCCTCGAGGGAAAACCACAGATCCTTTGATCCACGCGACGGGAAGCGTGACATTGCTGCTATAGCCTGGAAGGAAAGCGCACGTGCATGCCCCCACTCGAGACGAGGCCTGACTCCCCTGGGGAGACTCCAGAAGTACCCAAAGATCCATGTCAGCCCCTGAAAGGAATCCTCGGTTCTGGCCCTGACTCCACACAAGGTTTTTGGCCCCGGTATCGACGGGAGAGGAATCCCGAGAGGCCCCCTAGCAACTCGCATGGGGACTGGCCTCTCCTGAGGCCACCAGGGCGGGTCCCTGAGGTCCCCGTCGTAACTCGAAAACACCTGCCGCAACTCGAGAAAATCCAGGAAGTTCTCCCTTCCAGGCGAGATGAGGCCTATTTCCGATGAGGCGTCTGGAGACTAATGACACCTAACCTCTGGAACTTCGAAAGGGTCTTTCACACCCTTGCTGCAACTCAAGAAGTTTACCGCCATACCCGTCTCCACACGAGAGAAAGCACGATGGTCCCGCCCACATCCAGAGGAGCCCCGTTTCCACCTCGTAGCTCGAGATGATGGATCCTTTCCCTGCTTTCAACGGGAAAGAATTCCCGGCATTCCCGTCGTATCTCAAGAGGAGGTACTCTCAACAGGAAAGGCGAGAGGAACTCCATGGTCGTACCACCATTCCAAGAGTCCCCCAGATGTCTCAGTCCATTCCAGAGGAACCTCTTTGCCCTGCACTGGCTCATCTTTCACGCCGAGAATCGACTCAAACCACGGTGGCACGTGGGACAGCCCTGTGGGAAAGCCTCGAGGGAAAGCCTAGAGGGAAAACCACAGATACTTTGATCCACGCGACGGGAAGCGTGACATTGCTGCTATAGCCTGGAAGGAAAGCGCACGTGCATGCCCCCACTCGAGACGAGGCCTGACTCCCCTGGGGAGACTCCAGAAGTACCCAAAGATCCATGTCAGCCCCTGAGAGGAATCCTCGGTTCCGGCCCTGACTCCACACAAGGTATTTGGCCCCAGTATCGACGGGAGAGGAATCCCGAGAGGCCCCCTAGCAACACGCATGGGGACTGGCCTCTCCTGAGGCCATCAGGGCGAGTCCCTGTGGTACCAGTCGTAACTCGAGAACACCTGCCGCACCTCGAGAAAATCCAGGAAGTTCTCCCTTCCAGGCGAGATCAGGTCTATTTCCGATGAGGCGTCTGGAGACTGACACGTAACCTCTGGAACTTCGAAAGGGTCTTTCACACCCTTGCTGCAACTCAAGAAGTTCACCGCCATACCCGTCTCCACTCGAGAGGAAGCACGATGGTCCCGCCCACATCCAGAGGAGCCACGTTTCCCCCTCGGAGCTCGAGATGAGGGATCCTTTCCCTGCTTTCAACGGGAAAGAATTCCCGGCGTTCCCGTCGCATCTCAAGAGGAGGCACTCTCAACAGGAAAGGCGAGAGGAACTCCATGGTCGTACCACCATTCCAAGAGTCCCCCAGATGTCTCAGTCCATTCCAGAGGAACCTCGTTGCCCTGCACTGGCTCATCTTTCACGCCGAGGATCGACTCACACCACGGTGGCACGTGGGACAGCCCTGTTGGAAAGCCTCGAGGGAAAGCCTCGAGGGAAAACCACAGATCCTTTGATGCACGCGACGGGAAGCGTGACATTGCTGCTAAAGCCTGGAAGGAAAGCGCACGTGCATGTCCCCTCTCGAGACGAGGCCTGACTCCCCTGGGGAGACTCCAGAAGTGCCCAAAGATTCATGTCAGCCCCTGAGAGGAATCCTCGGTTCCGGCCCTGACTCCACAAAAGGATTTTGGCCCCGGTATCGACGGGAAAGGAATCCCTAGAGGCCCCCTAGCAACTCGCATGGGGACTGGCTTTTCCTGAGGACACCAGGGCGGATCCCTGATGTCCCCTTCGTAACTCGAGAACACCTGCCGCAACTCGAGAAATTCCAGGAAGTTCTCCCTTCCAGGCGAGCTGAGGCCTATTTCCGATGAGGCGTCTGGAGACTAATGACACCTAACCTCTGGAACTTCGAAAGGGTCTTTCACACCCTTGCTGCAACTCAAGAAGTTCACCGCCATACCCGTCTCCACTCGAGAGGAAGCACGATGGTCCCGCCCACATCCAGAGGAGCCCCGTTTCCCCCTCGTAGCTCGAGATGAGGGATCCTTTCCCTGCTTTTAACGGGAAAGAATTCCAGGCTTTCCCGTCGCATCTCAGGAGGAGGCACTCTCAACAGGAAAGGCGATAGGAACTCCATGGTCGTACCACCATTCCAGGAGTCCCCCAGATGTCTCAGTCCATTAAAGAGGAAACTCTTTGCCCTGCACTGGCTCATCTTTCACGCCGAGGATCGACTCACACCACGGTGGCACGTGGGACAGCCCTGTGGGAAAGCCTCGAGGGAAAGCCTCGAGGGAAAACCACAGATCCTTTAATCCACGCGACGGGAAGCGTGACATTGCTGCTACAGCCTGGAAGGAAAGCGCACGTGCATGCCCCCACTCGAGACGAGGCTTGACTCCCCTGGGGAGACTTCAGAAGTACCCCAAGATCCATGTTAGCCCCTGAGAGGAATTCTCGGTTCCGGCCCTGACTCCACACAAGGATTTTGGCCCCGGTATCGACGGGAGAGGAATCCCGAGAGGCCCCCTAGCAACTCGCATGGGGACTGGCTTTTCCTGAGGCCACCAGGGCGGGTCCCTGAGGTCCCCGTCGTAACTCGAGAACACCTGCCGCAACTCGAGAAAATCCAGGAAGTTCTCCCTTCCAGGCGAGATGAGGCCTATTTCCGATGAGACGTCTGGAGACTAATGACACCTAACCTCTGGAACTTCGAAAGGGTCTTTCACACCCTTGCTGCAACTCAAGAAGTTCACCGCCATACCCGTCTCCACTCGAGAGGAAGCACGATGGTCCCGCCCACATCCAGAGGAGCCCCGTTTCCCCCTCGTAGCTCGAGATGAGGGATCCTTTCCCTGCTTTCAACGGGAAAGAATTCCCGGCGTTCCCGTCGCATCTCACGAGGAGGCACTCTCAACAGGAAAGGCGAGAGGAACTCCATGGTCGTACCACCATTCCAAGAGTCCCCCAGATGTCTCAGTCCATTGCAGAGGAACCTCTTTGCCCTGACTGGCTCATCTTTCATGCCGAGGATCGACTCACACCACGGTGGCACGTGGGACAGCCCTGTTTGAAAGCCTCGAGGGAAAGCCTCGAGGGAAAACCACAGATCCTTTATTCTACGCGACGGGAAGGGTGACATTGCTGCTACAGCCTGGAAGGAAAGCACACGTGCATGCCCCCACTCGAGACGAGGCCTGACTCCCCTGGGGAGACTTCAGAAGTACCCCAAGATTCATGTCAGCCCCTGAGAGGAATCCTCGGTTCCGGCCCTGACTCCACAAAAGGATTTTGGCCCCGGTATCGACGGGAAAGGAATCCCTAGAGGCCCCCTAGCAACTCGCATGGGGACTGGCTTTTCCTGAGGACACCAGGGCGGATCCCTGATGTCCCCTTCGTAACTCGAGAACACCTGCCGCAACTCGAGAAATTCCAGGAAGTTCTCCCTTCCAGGCGAGCTGAGGCCTATTTCCGATGAGGCGTCTGGAGACTAATGACACCTAACCTCTGGAACTTCGAAAGGGTCTTTCACACCCTTGCTGCAACTCAAGAAGTTCACCGCCATACCCGTCTCCACTCGAGAGGAAGCACGATGGTCCCGCCCACATCCAGAGGAGCCCCGTTTCCCCCTCGTAGCTCGAGATGAGGGATCCTTTCCCTGCTTTTAACGGGAAAGAATTCCAGGCTTTCCCGTCGCATCTCAGGAGGAGGCACTCTCAACAGGAAAGGCGATAGGAACTCCATGGTCGTACCACCATTCCAGGAGTCCCCCAGATGTCTCAGTCCATTAAAGAGGAACCTCTTTGCCCTGCACTGGCTCATCTTTCACGCCGAGGATCGACTCACACCACGGTGGCACGTGGGACAGCCCTGTGGGAAAGCCTCGAGGGAAAGCCTCGAGGGAAAACCACAGATCCTTTAATCCACGCGACGGGAAGCGTGACATTGCTGCTACAGCCTGGAAGGAAAGCGCACGTGCATGCCCCCACTCGAGACGAGGCTTGACTCCCCTGGGGAGACTTCAGAAGTACCCCAAGATCCATGTTAGCCCCTGAGAGGAATTCTCGGTTCCGGCCCTGACTCCACACAAGGATTTTGGCCCCGGTATCGACGGGAGAGGAATCCCGAGAGGCCCCCTAGCAACTCGCATGGGGACTGGCTTTTCCTGAGGCCACCAGGGCGGGTCCCTGAGGTCCCCGTCGTAACTCGAGAACACCTGCCGCAACTCGAGAAAATCCAGGAAGTTCTCCCTTCCAGGCGAGATGAGGCCTATTTCCGATGAGACGTCTGGAGACTAATGACACCTAACCTCTGGAACTTCGAAAGGGTCTTTCACACCCTTGCTGCAACTCAAGAAGTTCACCGCCATACCCGTCTCCACTCGAGAGGAAGCACGATGGTCCCGCCCACATCCAGAGGAGCCCCGTTTCCCCCTCGTAGCTCGAGATGAGGGATCCTTTCCCTGCTTTCAACGGGAAAGAATTCCCGGCGTTCCCGTCGCATCTCACGAGGAGGCACTCTCAACAGGAAAGGCGAGAGGAACTCCATGGTCGTACCACCATTCCAAGAGTCCCCCAGATGTCTCAGTCCATTGCAGAGGAACCTCTTTGCCCTGACTGGCTCATCTTTCATGCCGAGGATCGACTCACACCACGGTGGCACGTGGGACAGCCCTGTGGGAAAGCCTCGAGGGAAAGCCTCGAGGGAAAACCACAGATCCTTTATTCTACGCGACGGGAAGGGTGACATTGCTGCTACAGCCTGGAAGGAAAGCACACGTGCATGCCCCCACTCGAGACGAGGCCTGACTCCCCTGGGGAGACTCCAGAAGTACCCAAAGATCCATGTCAGCCCCTGAGAGGAATCCTCGCTTCCGGCCCTGACTCCACACAAGGCTTTGGCCCCGGTATCGACGGGAGAGGAATCCCGAGAGGCCCCCTAGCAACTCGCATGGGGACTTGCCTCTCCTGAGGCCACCAGGGCGGGTCCCTGAGGTCCCCGTCGTAACTCGAGAACACCTGCCGCAACTCGAGAAATCCAGGAAGTTCTCCCTTCCAGGCGAGATGAGGCCAATTTCCGATGAGGCCTCTGGAGACTAATGACACCTAAAGTCGGGAACTTCGAAAGGGCCTTTCACACCCTTGCTGCAACTCAAGAAGTTCACCGCCATACCCGTCTACACTCGAAAGGAAGCACGATGGTCCTGCCCACATCCAGAGGAGCCCCGTTTCCCCCTCGTAGCTCGAGATAAGGGATCCTTTGCCTGCTTTCAACGGGAAAGAATTCCCGGCGTTCCCGTCGCATCTCAAAAGGAGGCACTCTCAACAGGAAAGGCGAGAGGAACTCCATGATCGTACCACCATTCCAAGAGTCCCCCAGATGTCTCAGTCCATTCCAGAGGAACCTCTTTGCCCTGCACTGGCTCATCTTTCACGCCGAGGATCGACTCACACCACGGTGGCACGTGGGACAGCCCTGTAGGAAAGCCTCGAGGGAAAGCCTTGAGGGAAAACCACAGATCCTTAGATTCACGCGACGGGAAGCGTGACATTACTGCTACAGCCTGGAGGGAAAGCGCACGTGCATGCCCCCACTCGAGACGAGGCCTGACTCCCCTGGGGAGACTTCAGAAGTACCCCAAGATTCATGTCAGCCCCTGAGAGGAATCCTCGGTTCCGGCCCTGACTCCACAAAAGGATTTTGGCCCCGGTATCGACGGGAAAGGAATCCCTAGAGGCCCCCTAGCAACTCGCATGGGGACTGGCTTTTCCTGAGGACACCAGGGCGGATCCCTGATGTCCCCTTCGTAACTCGAGAACACCTGCCGCAACTCGAGAAATTCCAGGAAGTTCTCCCTTCCAGGCGAGCTGAGGCCTATTTCCGATGAGGCGTCTGGAGACTAATGACACCTAACCTCTGGAACTTCGAAAGGGTCTTTCACACCCTTGCTGCAACTCAAGAAGTTCACCGCCATACCCGTCTCCACTCGAGAGGAAGCACGATGGTCCCGCCCACATCCAGAGGAGCCCCGTTTCCCCCTCGTAGCTCGAGATGAGGGATCCTTTCCCTGCTTTTAACGGGAAAGAATTCCAGGCTTTCCCGTCGCATTTCAGGAGGAGGCACTCTCAACAGGAAAGGCGATAGGAACTCCATGGTCGTACCACCATTCCAGGAGTCCCCCAGATGTCTCAGTCCATTAAAGAGGAACCTCTTTGCCCTGCACTGGCTCATCTTTCACGCCGAGGATCGACTCACACCACGGTGGCACGTGGGACAGCCCTGTGGGAAAGCCTCGAGGGAAAGCCTCGAGGGAAAACCACAGATCCTTTAATCCACGCGACGGGAAGCGTGACATTGCTGCTACAGCCTGGAAGGAAAGCGCACGTGCATGCCCCCACTCGAGACGAGGCCTGACTCCCCTGGGGAGACTCCAGAAGTACCCAAAGATCCATGTCACCCCTGAGAGGTATCCTCGGTTCCGGCCCTGACTCAACACAAGGTTTTTGGCCCCGGTATCGACTGGAGAGGAATCCCGAGAGGCCCCCTAGCAACTCGCATGGAGACTGGCCTTTCCTGAGGCCACCAGGGCGGGTCCCTGAGGTCCCCGTCGTAACTCGAGAACACCTGGCGCAACTCGAGAAAATCCAGGAAGTTCTCCCTTCCAGGCGAGATGAGGCCTATTTCCGATGAGGCGTCTGGAGACTAATGACACCTAACCTCTGGAACTTCGAAAGGGTCTTTCACACCCTTGCTGCAACTCAAGAAGTTCACCGCCATACCCGTCTCCACTCGAGAGGAAGCACGATGGTCCCGCCCACATCCAGAGGAGCCCCGTTTCCCCCTCGTAGCTCGAGACGAGGGATCCTTTCCCTGATTTCAACGGGAAAGAATTCCCGGCGTTCCCGTCGCATCTCAAGAGGAGGCACTCTCAACAGGAAAGGCGAGAGGAACTCCATGGTCGAACCACCATTCCAAGAGTCCCCCAGATGTCTCAGTCCATTCCAGAGGAACCTCTTTGCCCTGCACTGGCTCATCTTTCACGCCGAGGATCGACTCACACCACGGTGGCACGTGGGACAGCCCTGTGGGAAAGCCTCGGGGGAAAACCACAGATCCTTTGATGCACGCGACGGGAAGCGTGACATTGCTGCTACAGCCTGGAAGGAAAGCACACGTGCATGCCCCCACTCGAGACGAGGCCTGACTCCCCTTGGGAGACTCCAGAAGTACCCAAAGATCCATGTCAGCCCCTGAGAGGAATCCTCGGTTCCGGCCCTGACTCCACACAAGGTTTTTGGCCCCGGTATCGACAGGAGAGGAATCCCGAGGGGCCCCCTAGCAACTTGCATGGGGACTGGCCTCTCCTGAGGCCACCAGGGCGGGTCCCTGAGGTCCCCGTCGTAACTCGAGAACACCTGCCGCAACTCGAGAAAATCCAGGAAGTTCTCCCTTCCAGGCGAGATGAGGCCTATTTCCGATGAGGCGTCTGGAGACTAATGACACCTAACCTCTGGAACTTCGAAAGGGTCTTTCACACCCTTGCTGCAACTCAAGAAGTTTACCGCCATACCCGTCTCCCCACGAGAGAAAACACGATGGTCCCGCCCACATACAGAGGAGCCACGTTTCCCCCTCGGAGCTCGAGATGAGGGATCCTTTCCCTGCTTCCAACGGGAAAGAATTCCCGGCATTCCCGTCGCAGCTCAAGAGGAGGCACTCTCAACAGGAAAGGCGAGAGGAACTCCATGGTCGTACCACCATTCCAAGAGTCCCCCAGATGTCTCAGTCCATTCCAGAGGAACCCCTTTGCCCTGCACTGGCTCATCTTTCACGCCGAGGATCGACTCACACCACAGTGGCACGTGGGACAGCCCTGTGGGAAAGCCTCGAGGGAAAGCCTCGAGGGAAAACCACAGATCATTTGATCCACGCGACGGGAAGCGTAACATTTCTGCCACAGCCTGGAAGGAAAGCGCACGTGCATGCCCCCACTCGAGACGAGGCCTGACTCCCCTGGGGAGACTCCAGAAGTACCCAAAGATCCATGTCAGCCCCTGAGAGGAATCCTCGGTTCCGGCCCTGACTCCACACAAGGTTTTTGGCCCCGGTATCGACGGGAGAGGAATCCCGAGAGGCCCCCTAGCAACTCGCATGGGGACTGGCCTCTCCTGAGGCCACCAGGGCGGGTCCCTGAGGTCCCCGTCGTAACTCGAGAACACCTGCCGCAAATCGAGAATATCCAGGAAGTTCTCCCTTCCAGGCGAGATGAGGCCTATTTCCGATGAGGCGTCTGGAGACTAATGACACCTAACCTCTGGAATTTCGAAAGGGTCTTTCACACCCTTGCTGCAACTCAAGAAGTTCACCGCCATACCCGTGTCCACTCGAGAGGAAGCACGATGGTCCCGCCCACATCCAGAGGAGCCCCGTTTCCCCCTCGTAGCTCGAGATGAGGGATGCTTTCCCTGCTTTCAACGGGAAAGAATTCCCGGCGTTCCCGTCGCATCCAAGGAGGAGGCACTCTCAACAGGAAAGGCGAGAGGAACTCCATGGTCGTACCACCATTCCAAGAGTCCCCCAGATGTCTCAGTCCATTCCAGAGGAACCTATTTGCCCTGCACTGGCTCATCTTTCGCGCCGAGGATCGACTCACACCACGGTGGCACGTGGGACAGCCCTGTGGGAAAGCCTCGAGGGAAAGCCTCGAGGGAAAACCACAGATCCTTTGATGCACGCGACGGGAAGAGTGACATTGCTGCTACAGCCTGGAAGGAAAGCGCACGTGCATGCCCCCACTCGAGACGAGGCCTGACTCACCTGGGGAGACTCCAGAAGTACCCAAAGATCCATGTCACCCCTGAGAGGAATGCTCGGTTCCGGCCCTGACTCCACACAAGGCTTTTGGCCCCGGTATCGACGGGAGAGGAATCCCGAGAGGCCCCCTAGCAACTCGCATGGGGACTGGCCTCTCCTGAGGCCACCAGGGCGGGTCCCTGAGGTCCCCGTCGTAACTCGAGAACACCTGCCGCAACTCGAGAAAATCCAGGAAGTTCTCCCTTCCAGGCGAGATGAGGCCTATTTCCGATGAGGCGTCTGCAGACTAATGACACCTAAACTCTGGAACTTCGAAAGGGTCTTTCACACCCTTGCTGCAACTCAAGAAGTTCACCGCCATACCCGTGTCCACTCGGGAGGAAACACGATGGTCCCGCCCACATCCAGAGGAGCTCCATTTCCCCCTCGGAGCTCGAGATGAGGGATCCTTTCCCTGCTTTCAACGGGAAAGAATTCCCGGCGTTCCCGTCGCATCTCAAGAGGAGGCACTCTCAACAGGAAAGGCGAGAGGAACTCCATGGTCGTACCACCATTCCAAGAGTCCCCCAGATGTCTCAGTCCATTCCAGAGGAACCTCTTTGCCCTGCACTGGCTCATCTTTCACGCCGAGGATCGACTCACACCACGGTGGCACGTGGGACAGCCCTGTGGGAAAGCCTCGAGGGAAAACCACAGATCCTTTGATCCACGCGACGGGAAGCGTGACATTGCTGCTACAGCCTGGAAGGAAAGCACACGTGCATGCCCCCACTCGAGACGAGGCCTGACTCCCCTGGGGAGACTCCAGAAGTACCCAAAGATCCATGTCAGCCCCTGAGAGGAATCCTCGGTTCCGGCCCTGACTCCACACAAGGTTTTTGGCCCCGGTATCGACGGGAGAGGAATCCCGAGAGGCCCCCTAGCAACTCGCATGGGGACTGGCCTCTCCTGAGGCCACCAGGGCGGGTCCCTGAGGTCCCCGTCGTAACTCGAGAACACCTGCCGCAACTCGAGAAAATCCAGGAAGTTCTCCCTTCCAGGCGAGATGAGGCCTATTTCCGATGAGGCGTCTGGAGACTAATTACACCTAACCTCTGGAACGTCGAAAGGGTCTTTCACACCCTTGCTGCAACTCAAGAAGTTCACCGCCATACCCGTCTCCACTCGAGAGGAAGCACGATGGTCCCGCCCACATCCAGAGGAGCCCCGTTTCCCCCTCGGAGCTCGAGATGAGGGATCCTTTCCCTGCTTTCAACGGGAAAGAATTCCCGGCGTTCCCGTCGCATCTCAAGAGGAGGCACTCTCAACAGGAAAGGCGAGAGGAACTCCATGGTCGTACCACCATTCCAAGAGTCCCCCAGATGTCTCAGTCCATTCCAGAGGAACCTCTTTGCCCTGCACTGGCTCATCTTTCACGCCGAGGATCGACTCACACCACGGTGGCACGTGGGACAGCCCTGTTGGAAAGCCTCGAGGGAAAGCCTCGAGGGAAAACCACAGATCCTTTGATGCACGCGACGGGAAGCGTGACATTGCTGCTACAGCCTGGAAGGAAAGCGCACGTGCATGTCCCCACTCGAGACGAGGCCTGACTCCCCTGGGGAGACTCCAGAAGTACCCAAAGATCCATGTCACCCCTGAGAGGAATCCTCGGTTCCGGCGCTGACTCCACACAAGGTTTTTGGCCCCGGTATCGACGGGAGAGGAATCCCGAGAGGCCCCCTAGCAACTCGCATGGGGACTGGCCTCTCCTGAGGCCACCAGGGCGGGTCCCTGAGGTCCCCGTCATAACTCGAGAACACCTGCCGCAAATCGAGAATATCCAGGAAGTTCTCCCTTCCAGGCGAGATGAGGCCTATTTCCGATGAGGCGTCTGGAGACTAATGACACCTAACCTCTGGAATTTCGAAAGGGTCTTTCACACCCTTGCTGCAACTCAAGAAGTTCACCGCCATACCCGTGTCCACTCGAGAGGAAGCACGATGGTCCCGCCCACATCCAGAGGAGCCCCGTTTCCCCCTCGTAGCTCGAGATGAGGGATCCTTTCCCTGCTTTCAACGGGAAAGAATTCCCGGCGTTCCCGTCGCATCCAAAGAGGAGGCACTCTCAACAGGAAAGGCGAGAGGAACTCCATGGTCGTACCACCATTCCAAGAGTCCCCCAGATGTCTCAGTCCATTCCAGAGGAACCTCTTTGCCCTGCACTGGCTCATCTTTCACGCCGAGGATCGACTCACACCACGGTGGCACGTGGGACAGCCCTGTGGGAAAGCCTCGAGGGAAAGCCTCGAGGGAAACCACAGATCCTTTGATGCACGCGACGGGAAGCGTGACATTGCTGCTACAGCCTGGAAGGAAAGCACACGTGCATGCCCCCACTCGAGACGAGGCCTGACTCCCCTGGGGAGACTCCAGAAGTACCCAAAGATCCATGTCAGCCCCTGAGAGGAATCCTCGGTTCCGGCCCTGACTCCACACAAGGTTTTTGTCCCCGGTATCGACGGGAGAGGAATCCCGAGAGGCCCCGTAGCAACTCGCATGGGGACTGGCCTCTCCTGAGGCCACCAGGGCGGGTCCCTGAGGTCCCCGTCGTAACTCGAGAACACCTGCCGCAACTCGAGAAAATCCAGGAAGTTCTCCCTTCCAGGCGAGATGAGGCCTATTTACGATGAGGCGTCTGGAGACTAATGACACCTAACCTCTGGAACGTCGAAAGGGTCTTTCACACCCTTGCTGCAACTCAAGAAGTTCACCGCCATACCCGTGTCCACTCGAGAGGAAGCACGATGGTCCCGCCCACATCCAGAGGAGCCCCGTTTCCCCCTCGTAGCTCGAGATGAGGGATCCTTTCCCTGCTTTCAACGGGAAAGAATTCCCGGCGTTCCCGTCGCATCCAAAGAGGAGGCACTCTCAACAGGAAAGGCGAGAGGAACTCCATGGTCGTACCACCATTCCAAGAGTCCCCCAGATGTCTCAGTCCATTCCAGAGGAACCTCTTTGCCCTGCACTGGCTCATCTTCCACGCCGAGGATCGACTCACACCACGGTGGCACGTGGGACAGCCCTGTGGGAAAGCCTCGAGGGAAAACCACAGATCCTTTGATCCACGCGACGGGAAGCGTGACATTGCTGCTACAGCCTGGAAGGAAAGCACACGTGCATGCCCCCACTCGAGACGACGCCTGACTCCCCTGGGGAGACTCCAGAAGTACCCAAAGATCCATGTCAGCCCCTGAGAGGAATCCTCGGTTCCGGCCCTGACTCCACACAAGGTTTTTGGCCCCGGTATCGACAGGAGAGGAATCCCGAGAGGCCCCCTAGCAACTTGCATGGGGACTGGCCTCTCCTGAGGCCACCAGGGCGGGTCCCTGAGGTCCCCGTCGTAACTCGAGAACACCTGCCGCAACTCGAGAAAATCCAGGAAGTTCTCCCTTCCAGGCGAGATGAGGCCTATTTCCGATGAGGCGTCTGGAGACTAATGACACCTAACCTCTGGAACT
This sequence comes from Capricornis sumatraensis, assembly GCF_032405125.1. Classification (NCBI taxonomy): domain Eukaryota; kingdom Metazoa; phylum Chordata; class Mammalia; order Artiodactyla; family Bovidae; genus Capricornis; species Capricornis sumatraensis. The sequence goes on from NW_027184627.1 coordinate 1,490,258, forward strand.
TCGAAAGGGTCTTTCACACCCTTGCTGCAACTAAAGAAGTTCACCGCCATACCCGTGTCCACTCGGGAGGAAGCACGATGGTCCCGCCCACATCCAGAGGAGCCCCGTTTCCCCCTCGGAGCTCGAGATGAGGGATACTTTCCCTGCTTTCAACGGGAAAGAATTCCCGGCGTTCCCGTCGCATCTCAAGAGGAGGCACTCTCAACAGGAAAGGCGAGAGGAACTCCATGGTCGTACCACCATTCCAAGAGTCCCCCAGATGTCTCAGTCCATTCCAGAGGAACCCCTTTGCCCTGCACTGGCTCATCTTTCACGCCGAGGATCGACTCACACCACGGTGGCACGTGGGACAGCCCTGTGGGAAAGCCTCGAGGGAAAGCCTCGAGGGAAAACCACAGATCATTTGATCCACGCGACGGGAAGCGTGACATTTCTGCCACAGCCTGGAAGGAAAGCGCACGTGCATGCCCCCACTCGAGACGAGGCCTGACTCCCCTGGGGAGACTCCAGAAGTACCCAAAGATCCATGTCAGCCCCTGAGAGGAATCCTCGGTTCCGGCCCTGACTCCACACAAGGTTTTTGGCCCCGGTATCGACGGGAGAGGAATCCCGAGAGGCCCCCTAGCAACTCGCATGGGGACTGGCCTCTCCTGAGGCCACCAGGGCGGGTCCCTGAGGTCCCCGTCGTAACTCGAGAACACCTGCTGCAACTCGAGAAAATCCAGGAAGTTCTCCCTTCCAGGCGAGATGAGGCCTATTTCCGATGAGGCGTCTGGAGACTAATGACACCTAACCTCTGGAACTTCGAAAGGGTCTTTCACACCCTTGCTGCAACTCAAGAAGTTCACCGCCATACCCGTCTCCACTCGAGAGGAAGCACGATGGTCCCGCCCACATCCAGAGGAGCCCCGTTTCCCCCTCGTAGCTCGAGATGAGGGATCCTTTCCCTGCTTTCAACGGGAAAGAATTCCCGGCGTTCCCGTCGGATCTCAAGAGGAGGCACTCTTAACAGGAAAGGCGAGAGGAACTCCATGGTCGTACCACCATTCCAAGAGTCCCCCAGATGTCTCAGTCCATTCCAGAGGAACCTCTTTGCCCTGCACTGGCTCATTTTTCGCGCCGAGGATCGACTCACACCACGGTGGCACGTGGGACAGCGCTGTGGGAAAGCCTCGAGGGAAAGCCTCGAGGGAAAACCACAGATCCTTTGATCCACGCGACGGTAAGCGTAACATTGCTGCTACAGCCTGGAAGGAAAGCGCACGTGCATGCCCCCAATCGAGATGAGGCCTGACTCCCCTGGGGAGACTCCAGAAGTACCCAAAGATCCATGTCAGCCCCTGAGAGGAATCCTCGGTTCTGGCCCTGACTCCACACAAGGTTTTTGGCCCCGGTATCGACGGGAGAGGAATCCTGAGAGGCCCCCTAGCAACTAGCATGGGGACTGGCCTCTCCTGAGGCCACCAGGGCGGGTCCCTGAGGTCCCCGTCGTAACTCGAGAACACCTGCCGCAACTCGAGAAAATCCAGGAAGTTCTCCCTTCCAGGCGAGATGAGGCCTATTTCCGATGAGGCGTCTGGAGACTAATGACACCTAACCTCTGGAACTTCGAAAGGGTCTTTCACACCCTTGCTGCAACTCAAGAAGTTTACCGCCATACCCGTCTCCACACGAGAGAAAACACGATGGTCCCGCCCACATCCAGAGGAGCCCCGTTTCCCCCTCGGAGCTCGAGATGAGGGATCCTTTCCCTGCTTCCAACGGGAAAGAATTCCCGGCATTCCCGTCGCAGCTCAAGAGGAGGCACTCTCAACAGGAAAGGCGAGAGGAACTCCATGGTCGTACCACCATTCCAAGAGTCCCCCAGATGTCTCAGTCCATTCCAGAGGATCCTCTTTGCCCTGCACTGGCTCATCTTTCACGCCGAGGATCGACTCACAGAAAGGTGGCACGTGGGACAGCCCTGTGGGAAAGCCTCGAGGGAAAGCCTCGAGGGAAAACCACAGATCCTTTAATCCTCGCGATGGGAAGCGTGACATTGCTGCTACAGCCTGGAAGGAAAGCGCACGTGCATGCCCCCACTCGAGACGAGGCCTGACTCCCCTGGGGAGACTCCAGAAGTACCCAAAGATCCATGTAACCCCTGAGAGGAATGCTCGGTTCCGGCCCTGACTCCACACAAGGCTTTTGGCCCCGGTATCGACGGGAGAGGAATCCCGAGAGGCCCCCTAGCAACTCGCATGGGGACTGGCCTCTACTGAGGCCACCAGGGCGGGTCCCTGAGGTCCCCGTCGTAACTCGAGAACACCTGCCGCAACTCGAGAAAATCCAGGAAGTTCTCCCTTCCAGGCGAGATGAGGCCTATTTCCGATGAGGCGTCTGGAGACTAATGACACCTAACCTCTGGAACTTCGAAAGGGTCTTTCACACCCTTGCTGCAACTAAAGAAGTTCACCGCCATACCCGTGTCCACTCGGGAGGAAGCACGATGGTCCCGCCCACATCCAGAGGAGCCCCGTTTCCCCCTCGGAGCTCGAGATGAGGGATACTTTCCCTGCTTTCAACGGGAAAGAATTCCCGGCGTTCCCGTCGCATCTCAAGAGGAGGCACTCTCAACAGGAAAGGCGAGAGGAACTCCATGGTCGTACCACCATTCCAAGAGTCCCCCAGATGTCTCAGTCCATTCCAGAGGAACCCCTTTGCCCTGCACTGGCTCATCTTTCACGCCGAGGATCGACTCACACCACGGTGGCACGTGGGACAGCCCTGTGGGAAAGCCTCGAGGGAAAGCCTCGAGGGAAAACCACAGATCATTTGATCCACGCGACGGGAAGCGTGACATTTCTGCCACAGCCTGGAAGGAAAGCGCACGTGCATGCCCCCACTCGAGACGAGGCCTGACTCCCCTGGGGAGACTCCAGAAGTACCCAAAGATCCATGTCAGCCCCTGAGAGGAATCCTCGGTTCCGGCCCTGACTCCACACAAGGTTTTTGGCCCCGGTATCGACGGGAGAGGAATCCCGAGAGGCCCCCTAGCAACTCGCATGGGGACTGGCCTCTCCTGAGGCCACCAGGGCGGGTCCCTGAGGTCCCCGTCGTAACTCGAGAACACCTGCTGCAACTCGAGAAAATCCAGGAAGTTCTCCCTTCCAGGCGAGATGAGGCCTATTTCCGATGAGGCGTCTGGAGACTAATGACACCTAACCTCTGGAACTTCGAAAGGGTCTTTCACACCCTTGCTGCAACTCAAGAAGTTCACCGCCATACCCGTCTCCACTCGAGAGGAAGCACGATGGTCCCGCCCACATCCAGAGGAGCCCCGTTTCCCCCTCGTAGCTCGAGATGAGGGATCCTTTCCCTGCTTTCAACGGGAAAGAATTCCCGGCGTTCCCGTCGGATCTCAAGAGGAGGCACTCTTAACAGGAAAGGCGAGAGGAACTCCATGGTCGTACCACCATTCCAAGAGTCCCCCAGATGTCTCAGTCCATTCCAGAGGAACCTCTTTGCCCTGCACTGGCTCATTTTTCGCGCCGAGGATCGACTCACACCACGGTGGCACGTGGGACAGCGCTGTGGGAAAGCCTCGAGGGAAAGCCTCGAGGGAAAACAACAGATCCTTTGATCCACGCGACGGGAAGCGTGACATTGCTGCTACAGCCTGGAAGGAAAGCGCACGTGCATGCCCCCAATCGAGATGAGGCCTGACTCCCCTGGGGAGACTCCAGAAGTACCCAAAGATCCATGTCAGCCCCTGAGAGGAATCCTCGGTTCTGGCCCTGACTCCACACAAGGTTTTTGGCCCCGGTATCGACGGGAGAGGAATCCTGAGAGGCCCCCTAGCAACTAGCATGGGGACTGGCCTCTCCTGAGGCCACCAGGGCGGGTCCCTGAGGTCCCCGTCGTAACTCGAGAACACCTGCCGCAACTCGAGAAAATCCAGGAAGTTCTCCCTTCCAGGCGAGATGAGGCCTATTTCCGATGAGGCGTCTGGAGACTAATGACACCTAACCTCTGGAACTTCGAAAGGGTCTTTCACACCCTTGCTGCAACTCAAGAAGTTTACCGCCATACCCGTCTCCACACGAGAGAAAACACGATGGTCCCGCCCACATCCAGAGGAGCCCCGTTTCCCCCTCGGAGCTCGAGATGAGGGATCCTTTCCCTGCTTCCAACGGGAAAGAATTCCCGGCATTCCCGTCGCAGCTCAAGAGGAGGCACTCTCAACAGGAAAGGCGAGAGGAACTCCATGGTCGTACCACCATTCCAAGAGTCCCCCAGATGTCTCAGTCCATTCCAGAGGATCCTCTTTGCCCTGCACTGGCTCATCTTTCACGCCGAGGATCGACTCACAGAAAGGTGGCACGTGGGACAGCCCTGTGGGAAAGCCTCGAGGGAAAGCCTCGAGGGAAAACCACAGATCCTTTAATCCTCGCGATGGGAAGCGTGACATTGCTGCTACAGCCTGGAAGGAAAGCGCACGTGCATGCCCCCACTCGAGACGAGGCCTGACTCCCCTGGGGAGACTCCAGAAGTACCCAAAGATCCATGTAACCCCTGAGAGGAATGCTCGGTTCCGGCCCTGACTCCACACAAGGCTTTTGGCCCCGGTATCGACGGGAGAGGAATCCCGAGAGGCCCCCTAGCAACTCGCATGGGGACTGGCCTCTACTGAGGCCACCAGGGCGGGTCCCTGAGGTCCCCGTCGTAACTCGAGAACACCTGCCGCAACTCGAGAAAATCCAGGAAGTTCTCCCTTCCAGGCGAGATGAGGCCTATTTCCGATGAGGCGTCTGGAGACTAATGACACCTAACCTCTGGAACTTCGAAAGGGTCTTTCACACCCTTGCTGCAACTAAAGAAGTTCACCGCCATACCCGTGTCCACTCGGGAGGAAGCACGATGGTCCCGCCCACATCCAGAGGAGCCCCGTTTCCCCCTCGGAGCTCGAGATGAGGGATACTTTCCCTGCTTTCAACGGGAAAGAATTCCCGGCGTTCCCGTCGCATCTCAAGAGGAGGCACTCTCAACAGGAAAGGCGAGAGGAACTCCATGGTCGTACCACCATTCCAAGAGTCCCCCAGATGTCTCAGTCCATTCCAGAGGAACCCCTTTGCCCTGCACTGGCTCATCTTTCACGCCGAGGATCGACTCACACCACGGTGGCACGTGGGACAGCCCTGTGGGAAAGCCTCGAGGGAAAGCCTCGAGGGAAAACCACAGATCATTTGATCCACGCGACGGGAAGCGTGACATTTCTGCCACAGCCTGGAAGGAAAGCGCACGTGCATGCCCCCACTCGAGACGAGGCCTGACTCCCCTGGGGAGACTCCAGAAGTACCCAAAGATCCATGTCAGCCCCTGAGAGGAATCCTCGGTTCCGGCCCTGACTCCACACAAGGTTTTTGGCCCCGGTATCGACGGGAGAGGAATCCCGAGAGGCCCCCTAGCAACTCGCATGGGGACTGGCCTCTCCTGAGGCCACCAGGGCGGGTCCCTGAGGTCCCCGTCGTAACTCGAGAACACCTGCTGCAACTCGAGAAAATCCAGGAAGTTCTCCCTTCCAGGCGAGATGAGGCCTATTTCCGATGAGGCGTCTGGAGACTAATGACACCTAACCTCTGGAACTTCGAAAGGGTCTTTCACACCCTTGCTGCAACTCAAGAAGTTCACCGCCATACCCGTCTCCACTCGAGAGGAAGCACGATGGTCCCGCCCACATCCAGAGGAGCCCCGTTTCCCCCTCGTAGCTCGAGATGAGGGATCCTTTCCCTGCTTTCAACGGGAAAGAATTCCCGGCGTTCCCGTCGGATCTCAAGAGGAGGCACTCTTAACAGGAAAGGCGAGAGGAACTCCATGGTCGTACCACCATTCCAAGAGTCCCCCAGATGTCTCAGTCCATTCCAGAGGAAACTCTTTGCCCTGCACTGGCTCATTTTTCGCGCCGAGGATCGACTCACACCACGGTGGCACGTGGGACAGCGCTGTGGGAAAGCCTCCAGGGAAAGCCTCGAGGGAAAACCACAGATCCTTTGATCCACGCGACGGTAAGCGTGACATTGCTGCTACAGCCTGGAAGGAAAGCGCACGTGCATGCCCCCAATCGAGATGAGGCCTGACTCCCCTGGGGAGACTCCAGAAGTACCCAAAGATCCATGTCAGCCCCTGAGAGGAATCCTCGGTTCTGGCCCTGACTCCACACAAGGTTTTTGGCCCCGGTATCGACGGGAGAGGAATCCTGAGAGGCCCCCTAGCAACTAGCATGGGGACTGGCCTCTCCTGAGGCCACCAGGGCGGGTCCCTGAGGTCCCCGTCGTAACTCGAGAACACCTGCCGCAACTCGAGAAAATCCAGGAAGTTCTCCCTTCCAGGCGAGATGAGGCCTATTTCCGATGAGGCGTCTGGAGACTAATGACACCTAACCTCTGGAACTTCGAAAGGGTCTTTCACACCCTTGCTGCAACTCAAGAAGTTTACCGCCATACCCGTCTCCACACGAGAGAAAACACGATGGTCCCGCCCACATCCAGAGGAGCCCCGTTTCCCCCTCGGAGCTCGAGATGAGGGATCCTTTCCCTGCTTCCAACGGGAAAGAATTCCCGGCATTCCCGTCGCAGCTCAAGAGGAGGCACTCTCAACAGGAAAGGCGAGAGGAACTCCATGGTCGTACCACCATTCCAAGAGTCCCCCAGATGTCTCAGTCCATTCCAGAGGATCCTCTTTGCCCTGCACTGGCTCATCTTTCACGCCGAGGATCGACTCACAGAAAGGTGGCACGTGGGACAGCCCTGTGGGAAAGCCTCGAGGGAAAGCCTCGAGGGAAAACCACAGATCCTTTAATCCTCGCGATGGGAAGCGTGACATTGCTGCTACAGCCTGGAAGGAAAGCGCACGTGCATGCCCCCACTCGAGACGAGGCCTGACTCCCCTGGGGAGACTCCAGAAGTACCCAAAGATCCATGTAACCCCTGAGAGGAATGCTCGGTTCCGGCCCTGACTCCACACAAGGCTTTTGGCCCCGGTATCGACGGGAGAGGAATCCCGAGAGGCCCCCTAGCAACTCGCATGGGGACTGGCCTCTACTGAGGCCACCAGGGCGGGTCCCTGAGGTCCCCGTCGTAACTCGAGAACACCTGCCGCAACTCGAGAAAATCCAGGAAGTTCTCCCTTCCAGGCGAGATGAGGCCTATTTCCGATGAGGCGTCTGGAGACTAATGACACCTAACCTCTGGAACTTCGAAAGGGTCTTTCACACCCTTGCTGCAACTAAAGAAGTTCACCGCCATACCCGTGTCCACTCGGGAGGAAGCACGATGGTCCCGCCCACATCCAGAGGAGCCCCGTTTCCCCCTCGGAGCTCGAGATGAGGGATACTTTCCCTGCTTTCAACGGGAAAGAATTCCCGGCGTTCCCGTCGCATCTCAAGAGGAGGCACTCTCAACAGGAAAGGCGAGAGGAACTCCATGGTCGTACCACCATTCCAAGAGTCCCCCAGATGTCTCAGTCCATTCCAGAGGAACCCCTTTGCCCTGCACTGGCTCATCTTTCACGCCGAGGATCGACTCACACCACGGTGGCACGTGGGACAGCCCTGCGGGAAAGCCTCGAGGGAAAGCCTCGAGGGAAAACCACAGATCCTTTGATGCACGCGACGGGAAGCGTGACATTGCTGCTACAGCCTGGAAGGAAAGCACACGTGCATGCCCCCACTCGAGACGAGGCCTGACTCCCCTGGGGAGACTCCAGAAGTACCCAAAGATCCATGTCAGCCCCTGAGAGGAATCCTCGGTTCCGGCCCTGACTCCACACAAGGTTTTTGGCCCCGGTATCGACGGGAGAGTAATCCCGAGAGGCCCCCTAGCAACTCGCATGGGGACTGGCCTCTCCTGAGGCCACCAGGGCGGGTCCCTGAGGTCCCCGTCGTAACTCGAGAACACCTGCCGCAACTCGAGAAAATCCAGGAAGTTCTCCCTTCCAGGCGAGATGAGGCCTATTTCCGATGAGGCGTCTGGAGACTAATTACACCTAACCTCTGGAACGTCGAAAGGGTCTTTCACACCCTTGCTGCAACTCAAGAAGTTCACCGCCATACCCGCCTCCACTCAGGAGGAAGCACGATGGTCCCACCCACATCCAGAGGAGCCCCGTTTCCCCCTCGGAGCTCGAGATGAGGGATCCTTTCCCTGCTTTCAACGGGAAAGTATTCCCGGCGTTCCCGTCGCATCTCAAGAGGAGGCACTCTCAACAGGAAAGGCGAGAGGAACTCCATGGTCGTACCACCATTCCAAGAGTCCCCCAGATGTCTCAGTCCATTCCAGAGGAACCTCTTTGCCCTGCACTGGCTCATCTTCCACGCCGAGGATCGACTCACACCACGGTGGCACGTGGGACAGCCCTGTGGGAAAGCCTCGAGGGAAAACCACAGATCCTTTGATCCACGCGACGGGAAGCGTGACATTGCTGCTACAGCCTGGAAGGAAAGCACACGTGCATGCCCCCACTCGAGACGAGGCCTGACTCCCCTGGGGAGACTCCAGAAGTACCCAAAGATCCATGTCAGCCCCTGAGAGGAATCCTCGGTTCCGGCCCTGACTCCACACAAGGTTTTTGGCCCCGGTATCGACAGGAGAGGAATCCCGAGAGGCCCCCTAGCAACTTGCATGGGGACTGGCCTCTCCTGAGGCCACCAGGGCGGGTCCCTGAGGTCCCCGTCGTAACTCGAGAACACCTGCCGCAACTCGAGAAAATCCAGGAAGTTCTCCCTTCCAGGCGAGATGAGGCCTATTTCCGATGAGGCATCTGGAGACTAATGACACCTAACCTCTGGAACTTCGAAAGGGTCTTTCACACCCTTGCTGCAACTCAAGAAGTTTACCGCCATACCCGTCTCCACACGAGAGAAAACACGATGGTCCCGCCCACATACAGAGGAGCCACGTTTCCCCCTCGGAGCTCGAGATGAGGGATCCTTTCCCTGCTTCCAACCGGAAAGAATTCCCGGCATTCCCGTCGCAGCTCAAGAGGAGGCACTCTCAACAGGAAAGGCGAGAGGAACTCCAGGGTCGTACCACCATTCCAAGAGTCCCCCAGATGTCTCAGTCCATTCCAGAGGAACCTCTTTGCCCTGCACTGGCTCATCTTTCACGCCGAGGATCGACTCACAGAAAGGTGGCACGTGGGACAGCCCTGTGGGAAAGCCTCGAGGGAAAGCCTCGAGGGAAAACCACAGATCCTTTAATCCTCGCGATGGGAAGCGTGACATTGCTGCTACAGCCTGGAAGGAAAGCGCACGTGCATGCCCCCACTCGAGACGAGGCCTGACTCCCCAGGGGAGACTCCAGAAGTACCCAAAGATCCATGTAACCCCTGAGAGGAATGCTCGGTTCCGGCCCTGACTCCACACAAGGCTTTTGGCCCCGGTATCGACGGGAGAGGAATCCCGAGAGGCCCCCTAGCAACTCGCATGGGGACTGGCCTCTACTGAGGCCACCAGGGCGGGTCCCTGAGGTCCCCGTCGTAACTCGAGAACACCTGCCGCAACTCGAAAAAATCTAGGAAGTTCTCCCTTCCAGGCGAGATGAGGCCTATTTCCGATGAGGCGTCTGGAGACTAATGACACCTAACCTCTGGAACTTCGAAAGGGTCTTTCACACCCTTGCTGCAACTCAAGAAGTTCACCGCCATACCCGTGTCCACTCGGGAGGAAGCACGATGGTCCCGCCCACATCCAGAGGAGCCCCGTTTCCCCCTCGGAGCTCGAGATGAGGGATCCTTTCCCTGCTTTCAACGGGAAAGAATTCCCGGCGTTCCCGTCGCATCTCAAGAGGAGGCACTCTCAACAGGAAAGGCGAGAGGAACTCCATGGTCGTACCACCATTCCAAGAGTCCCCCAGATGTCTCAGTCCATTCCAGAGGAACCCCTTTGCCCTGCACTGGCTCATCTTTCACGCCGAGGATCGACTCACACCACGGTGGCACGTGGGACAGCCCTGTGGGAAAGCCTCGAGGGAAAGCCTCGAGGGAAAACCACAGATCATTTGATCCACGCGACGGGAAGCGTGACATTTCTGCCACAGCCTGGAAGGAAAGCGCACGTGCATGCCCCCACTCGAGACGAGGCCTGACTCCCCTGGGGAGACTCCAGAAGTACCCAAAGATCCATGTCAGCCCCTGAGAGGAATCCTCGGTTCCGGCCCTGACTCCACACAAGGTTTTTGGCCCCGGTATCGACGGGAGAGGAATCCCGAGAGGCCCCCTAGCAACTCGCATGGGGACTGGCCTCTCCTGAGGCCACCAGGGCGGGTCCCTGAGGTCCCCGTCGTAACTCGAGAACACCTGCTGCAACTCGAGAAAATCCAGGAAGTTCTCCCTTCCAGGCGAGATGAGGCCTATTTCCGATGAGGCGTCTGGAGACTAATGACACCTAACCTCTGGAACTTCGAAAGGGTCTTTCACACCCTTGCTGCAACTCAAGAAGTTCACCGCCATACCCGTCTCCACTCGAGAGGAAGCACGATGGTCCCGCCCACATCCAGAGGAGCCCCGTTTCCCCCTCGTAGCTCGAGATGAGGGATCCTTTCCCTGCTTTCAACGGGAAAGAATTCCCGGCGTTCCCGTCGGATCTCAAGAGGAGGCACTCTTAACAGGAAAGGCGAGAGGAACTCCATGGTCGTACCACCATTCCAAGAGTCCCCCAGATGTCTCAGTCCATTCCAGAGGAACCTCTTTGCCCTGCACTGGCTCATTTTTCGCGCCGAGGATCGACTCACACCACGGTGGCACGTGGGACAGCGCTGTGGGAAAGCCTCGAGGGAAAGCCTCGAGGGAAAACCACAGATCCTTTGATCCACGCGACGGTAAGCGTGACATTGCTGCTACAGCCTGGAAGGAAAGCGCACGTGCATGCCCCCAATCGAGATGAGGCCTGACTCCCCTGGGGAGACTCCAGAAGTACCCAAAGATCCATGTCAGCCCCTGAGAGGAATCCTCGGTTCTGGCCCTGACTCCACACAAGGTTTTTGGCCCCGGTATCGACGGGAGAGGAATCCTGAGAGGCCCCCTAGCAACTAGCATGGGGACTGGCCTCTCCTGAGGCCACCAGGGCGGGTCCCTGAGGTCCCCGTCGTAACTCGAGAACACCTGCCGCAACTCGAGAAAATCCAGGAAGTTCTCCCTTCCAGGCGAGATGAGGCCTATTTCCGATGAGGCGTCTGGAGACTAATGACACCTAACCTCTGGAACTTCGAAAGGGTCTTTCACACCCTTGCTGCAACTCAAGAAGTTTACCGCCATACCCGTCTCCACACGAGAGAAAACACGATGGTCCCGCCCACATCCAGAGGAGCCCCGTTTCCCCCTCGGAGCTCGAGATGAGGGATCCTTTCCCTGCTTCCAACGGGAAAGAATTCCCGGCATTCCCGTCGCAGCTCAAGAGGAGGCACTCTCAACAGGAAAGGCGAGAGGAACTCCATGGTCGTACCACCATTCCAAGAGTCCCCCAGATGTCTCAGTCCATTCCAGAGGAACCTCTTTGCCCTGCACTGGCTCATCTTTCACGCCGAGGATCGACTCACACCACGGTGGCACGTGGGAAAGCCCTGTTGGAAAGCCTCGAGGGAAAGCCTCGAGGGAAAACCACAGATCCTTTGATGCACGCGACGGGAAGCGTGACATTGCTGCTACAGCCTGGAAGGAAAGCGCACGTGCATGTCCCCACTCGAGACGAGGCCTGACTCCCCTGGGGAGACTCCAGAAGTGCCCAAAGATCCATGTCACCCCTGAGAGGAATCCTCGGTTCCGGCGCTGACTCCACACAAGGTTTTTGGCCCCGGTATCGACGGGAGAGGAATCCCGAGAGGCCCCCTAGCAACTCGCATGGGGACTGGCCTCTCCTGAGGCCACCAGGGCGGGTCCCTGAGGTCCCCGTCATAACTCGAGAACACCTGCCGCAAATCGAGAATATCCAGGAAGTTCTCCCTTCCAGGCGAGATGAGGCCTATTTCCGATGAGGCGTCTGGAGACTAATGACACCTAACCTCTGGAATTTCGAAAGGGTCTTTCACACCCTTGCTGCAACTCAAGAAGTTCACCGCCATACCCGTGTCCACTCGAGAGGAAGCACGATGGTCCCGCCCACATCCAGAGGAGCCCCGTTTCCCCCTCGTAGCTCGAGATGAGGGATCCTTTCCCTGCTTTCAACGGGAAAGAATTCCCGGCGTTCCCGTCGCATCCAAAGAGGAGGCACTCTCAACAGGAAAGGCGAGAGGAACTCCATGGTCGTACCACCATTCCAAGAGTCCCCCAGATGTCTCAGTCCATTCCAGAGGAACCTCTTTGCCCTGCACTGGCTCATCTTTCACGCCGAGGATCGACTCACACCACGGTGGCACGTGGGACAGCCCTGTGGGAAAGCCTCGAGGGAAAGCCTCGAGGGAAAACCACAGATCCTTTGATGCACGCGACGGGAAGCGTGACATTGCTGCTACAGCCTGGAAGGAAAGCGCACGTGCATGCCCCCACTCGAGACGAGGCCTGACTCACCTGGGGAGACTCCAGAAGTACCCAAAGATCCATGTCACCCCTGAGAGGAATGCTCGGTTCCGGCCCTGACTCCACACAAGGCTTTTGGCCCCGGTATCGACGGGAGAGGAATCCCGAGAGGCCCCCTAGCAACTCGCATGGGGACTGGCCTCTCCTGAGGCCACCAGGGCGGGTCCCTGAGGTCCCCGTCGTAACTCGAGAACACCTGCCGCAACTCGAGAAAATCCAGGAAGTTCTCCCTTCCAGGCGAGATGAGGCCTATTTCCGATGAGGCGTCTGGAGACTAATGACACCTAACCTCTGGAACTTCGAAAGGGTCTTTCACACCCTTGCTGCAACTCAAGAAGTTTACCGCCATACCCGTCTCCACACGAGAGAAAACACGATGGTCCCGCCCACATACAGAGGAGCCACGTTTCCCCCTCGGAGCTCGAGATGAGGGATCCTTTCCCTGCTTCCAACGGGAAAGAATTCCCGGCATTCCCGTCGCAGCTCAAGAGGAGGCACTCTCAACAGGAAAGGCGAGAGGAACTCCATGGTCGTACCACCATTCCAAGAGTCCCCCAGATGTCTCAGTCCATTCCAGAGGAACCTCTTTGCCCTGCACTGGCTCATCTTTCACGCCAAGGATCGACTCACAGAAAGGTGGCACGTGGGACAGCCCTGTGGGAAAGCCTCGAGGGAAAGCCTCGAGGGAAAACCACAGATCCTTTAATCCTCGCGTTGGGAAGCGTGACATTGCTGCTACAGCCGGGAAGGAAAGCGCACGTGCATGCCCCCACTCGAGACGAGGCCTGACTCCCCTGGGGAGACTCCAGAAGTACCCAAAGATCCATGTAACCCCTGAGAGGAATGCTCGGTTCCGGCCCTGACTCCACACAAGGCTTTTGGCCCCGGTATCGACGGGAGAGGAATCCCGAGAGGCCCCCTAGCAACTCGCATGGGGACTGGCCTCTCCTGAGGCCACCAGGGCGGGTCCCTGAGGTCCCCGTCGTATCTCGAGAACACCTGCCGCAACTCGAGAAAATCCAGGAAGTTCTCCCTTCCAGGCGAGATGAGGCCTATTTCCGATGAGGCGTCTGGAGACTAATGACACCTAACCTCTGGAACTTCGAAAGGGTCTTTCACACCCTTGCTGCAACTCAAGAAGTTCACCGCCATACCCGTGTCCACTCGGGAGGAAGCACGATGGTCCCGCCCACATCCAGAGGAGCCCCGTTTCCCCCTCGGAGCTCGAGATGAGGGATCCTTTCCCTGCTTTCAACGGGAAAGAATTCCCGGCGTTCCCGTCGCATCTCAAGAGGAGGCACTCTCAACAGGAAAGGCGAGAGGAACTCCATGGTCGTACCACCATTCCAAGAGTCCCCCAGATGTCTCAGTCCATTCCAGAGGAACCCCTTTGCCCTGCACTGGTTCATCTTTCACGCCGAGGATCGACTCACACCACGGTGGCACGTGGGACAGCCCTGTGGGAAAGCCTCGAGGGAAAGCCTCGAGGGAAAACCACAGATCATTTGATCCACGCGACGGGAAGCGTGACATTTCTGCCACAGCCTGGAAGGAAAGCGCACGTGCATGCCCCCACTCGAGACGAGGCCTGACTCCCCTGGGGAGACTCCAGAAGTACCCAAAGATCCATGTCAGCCCCTGAGAGGAATCCTCGGTTCCGGCCCTGACTCCACACAAGGTTTTTGGACCCGGAATCGACGGGAGAGGAATCCCAGAGTCCCCCTAGCAACTCGCATGGGGATTGGCCTCTCCTGAGGCCACCAGGGCTGGTCCTTGAGGTCCCCGTCGTAACTCGAGAACACCTGCCGCAACTCGAGAAAATCCAGGAAGTTCTCCCTTCCAGGCGAGATGAGGCCTATTTCCGATGAGGCGTCTGGAGACTAATGACACCTAACCTCTGGAACTTCGAAAGGGTCTTTCACTCCCTTGCTGCAACTCAAGAAGTTCTCTGCCATACCCGTCTCCACTCGAGAGGATGCACGATGGTCCCGCCCACATGCAGAGGAGCCCCGTTTCCCCCTCGTAGCTCGAGATGAGGGATCCTTTCCCTGCTTTCAACGGGAAAGAATTCCCGGCATTCCCGTCGCATCTCAAGAGGAGGCACTCTCAACAGGAAAGGCGAGAGGAACTACATGGTCGTACCACCATTCCAAGAGTCCCCCAGATGTCTCAGTCCATTCCAGAGGAACCTCTTTGCCCTGCACTGGCTCATCTTTCTCGCCGAGGATCGACTCACACCACGGTGGCACATGGGACAGCCCTGTGGGAAAGCCTCGAGGGAAAGCCTCGAGGGAAAACCACAGATCCTTTGATCCACGCGACGGGAAGCGTGACATTGCTGCTACAGCCTGGAAGGAAAGCGCACGTGCATGCCCCCACTCGAGACGAGGCCTGACTCCCCTGGGGAGACTCCAGAAGTACCCAAAGATCCATGTCAGCCCCTGAAAGGAATCCTCGGTTCCGGCCCTGACTCCACACAAGGTTTTTGGCCCCGGTGTCGACGGGAGAGGAATCCCGAGAGGCCCCCTAGCAACTCGCATGGGGACTGGCCTCTCCTGAGGCCACCAGGGCGGGTCCCTGAGGTCCCCGTCGTAACTCGAGAACACCTGCCGCAACTCGAGAAAATCCAGGAAGTTCTCCCTTCCAGGCGAGATGAGGCCTATTTCCGATGAGGCGTCTGGAGACTAATGACACCTAACCTCTGGAACTTCGAAAGGGTCTTTCACACCCTTGCTGCAACTCAAGAAGTTCACCGCCATACCCGTCTCCACTCGCGAGGAAGCACGATGGTCCCGCCCACATCCAGAGGAGCCCCGTTTCCCCCTCGTAGCTCGAGATGAGGGATCCTTTCCCTGCTTTCAACGGGAAAGAATTCCCGGCGTTCCCGTCGCATCTCAAGAGGAGGCACTCTCAACAGGAAAGGCGAGAGGAACTCCATGGTCGTACCACCATTCCAAGAGTCCCCCAGATGTCTCAGTCCATTCCAGAGGAACCTCTTTGCCCTGCACTGGCTCATCTTTCACGCCGAGGATCGACTCACACCACGGTGGCACGTGGGACAGCCCTGTGGGAAAGCCTCAAGGGAAAGCCTCGAGGGAAAACCACAGATCCTTTGATCCAGGCGACGGGAAGAATGACATTGATGCTACAGCCTGAAAGGAAAGCGCACGTGCATGCCCCCACTCGAGACGAGGCCTGACTACCCTGGGGAGACTCCAGAAGTACCCAAAGATCCATGTCAGCCCCTGAGAGGAATCCTCGGTTCCGGCCCTGACTCCAAACAAGGTTTTTGGCCCCGGTATCGACGGGAGAGGAATCCCGAGAGGCCCCCTAGCAACTCGCATGGGGACTGGCCTCTCCTGAGGCCACCAGGGCGGGTCCCTGAGGTCCCCGTCGTAACTCGAGAACACCTGTCCCAACTCGAGAAAATCCAGGAAGTTCTCCCTTCCAGGCGAGAAGAATCCTATTTCCGATGAGGCGTTTGGAGACTAATGACACCTAAACTCTGGAACTTCGAAAGGGTCTTTCACACCCTTGCTGCAACTCAAGAAGTTCACCGCCATACCCGTCTCCACTCGAGAGGAAGCACGATGGTCCCGCCCACATCCAGAGGAGCCCCGTTTCCCCCTCGGAGCTCGAGATGAGGGATCCTTTCCCTGCTTTCAACGGGAAAGAATTCCCGGCGTTCCCGTCGCATCTCAAGAGGAGGCACTCTCAACAGGAAAGGCGAGAGGAACTCCATGGTGGTACCACCATTCCAAGAGTCCCCCAGATGTCTCAGTCCATTCCAGAGGAACCTCTTTGCCCTGCAGTGGCTCATCTTTCACGCCGAGCATCGACTCACACCACGGTGGAACGTTGGACAGACCTGTGGGAAAGCCTCGAGGGAAAGCCTCGTGGGAAAACCACAGATCCTTTGATCCAGGCCACGGGAAGAGTGACATTGCTGCTACAGCCTGGAAGGAAAGCGCACGTACCTGTCCCCACTCGAGACGAGGCCTGACTCCCCTGGGGAGACTCCAGAAGTACCCAAAGATCCATGTCAGCCCCAGAGAGGAAACCTCGGTTCCGGCCCTGACTCCACACAAGGTTTTTGGACCCGGTATCGACGGGAGAGGAATCCCAGAGTCCCTCTAGCAACTCGCATGGGGATTGGCCTCTCCTGAGGCCACCAGGGCTGGTACCTGAGGTCCCCGTCGTAACTCGAGAACACCTGCCGCAACTCGAGAAAATCCAGGAAGTTCTCCCTTCCAGGCGTGATGAGGCCTATTTCCGATGAGGCGTCTGGAGACTAATGACACCTAACCTCTGGAACTTCGAAAGGGTCTTTCACTCCCTTGCTGCAACTCAAGAAGTTCTCTGCCATACCCGTCTCCACTCGAGAGGAAGCACGATGATCCCGCCCACATCCAGAGGAGCCCCGTTTCCCCCTCGTAGCTCGAGATGAGGGATCCTTTCCCTGCTTTCAACGGGAAAGAATTCCCGGCGTTCCCGTCGCATCTCAAGAGGAGGCACTCTCAACAGGAAAGGCGAGAGGAACTCCAAGGTCGTACCACCATTCCAAGAGTCCCCCAGATGTCTCAGTCCATTCCAGAGGAACCTCTTTGCCCTGCACTGGCTCATCTTTCACGCCGAGGATCGAATCACACCACGGTGGCACGTGGGACAGCCCTGTGGGAAAGCCTCGAGGGAAAGCCTTGAGGGAAAACCACAGATCCTTTGATCCACGCGACGGGAAGCGTGACATTGCTGCTACAGCCTGGAAGGAAAGCGCACGTGCATGCCCCCACTCGAGACGAGGCCTGACTCCCCTGGGGAGACTCCAGAAGTACCCAAAGATCCATATCAGCCCCTGAGAGGAATCCTCGGTTCCGGCCCTGACTCCACACAAGGTTTTTGGCCCCGGTATCGGCGGGAGAGGAATCCCGAGAGGCCCCCTAGCAACTCGCATGGGGACTAGCCTCTCCTGAGGCCACCAGGGCGGGTCCCTGAGGTCCCCGTCGTAACTCGAGAACACCTGCCGCAACTCGAGAAAATCCAGGAAGTTCTCCCTTCCAGGCGAGATGAGGCCTATTTCCGATGAGGCGTCTGGAGACTAATGACACCTAACCTCTGGAACTTCGAAAGGGTCTTTCACACCCTTGCTGCAACTCAAGAAGTTCACCGCCATACCCGTCTCCACTCGAGAGGAAGCACGATGGTCCCGCCCACATCCAGAGGAGCCCCGTTTCGCCTCGTAGCTCGAGATGAGGGATCCTTTCCCTGCTTTCAACGGGAAAGATTTCCCGGCGTTCCCGTCGCATCTCAAGAGGAGGCACTCTCAACAGGAAAGGCGAGAGGAACTCCATGGTCGTACCACCATTCCAAGAGTCCCCCAGATGTCTCAGTCCATTCCAGAGCAACCTCTTTGCCCAGCACTGGCTCATCTTTCACGCCGAGGATCGACTCACACCACGGTGGCACGTGGGACAGCCCTGTGGGATAGCCTCGAGGGAAAGCCTCGAGGGAAAACCACAGATCCTTTGATCCAGGCCACGGGAAGCGTGACATTGCTGCTACAGCCTGGAAAGAAAGCGCACGTGCATGCCCCCACTCGAGACGAGGCCTGACTCCCCTGGGGAGACTCCAGAAGTACCCAAAGATACATGTCAGCCCCTGAGAGGAATCCTCGGTTCCGGCTCTGACTCCTCACAAGGTTTTTGGCCCCGGTATCGACGGGAGGGGAATCCCGAGAGGCCCCCTAGCAACTCGCATGGGGACTAGCCTCCCCTGAGGCCACCAGGGCGGGTCCCTGAGGTCCCCGTCGTAACTCGAGAACACCTGCCGCAACTCGAGAAAATCCAGGAAGTTCTCCCTTCCAGGCGAGATGAGGCCTATTTCCGATGAGGCGTCTGGAGACTAATGACACCTAACCTCTGGTACTTCGAAAGGGTCTTTCACACACTTGCTGCAACTCAAGAAGTTCACCGCCATACCCGTCTCCACTCGAGAGGAAGCACGATGGTCCCACCCACATCCAGAGGAGCCCCGTTTCCCCCTCGTATCTCGAGATGAGGGATCCTTTCCCTGCTTTCAACGGGAAAGAATTCCCGGCGTTCCCGTCGCATCTCAAGAGGAGGCACTCTCAACAGGAAAGGCGAGAGGAACTCCATGGTCGTACCACCATTCCAAGAGTCCCCCAGATGTCTCAGTCCATTCCAGAGCAACCTCTTTGCCCAGCACTGGCTCATCTTTCACGCCGAGGATCGACTCACACCACGGTGGCACGTGGGACAGCCCTGTGGGAAAGCCTCGAGGGAAAGCCTCGAGGAAAAACCACAGATCCTTTGATCCACGAGACGGGAAGCGTGACATTCCTGCTACAGCCTGGAAGGAAAGCGCACGTGCATGCCCCCACTCGAGACGAGGCCTGACTACCCTGGGGAGACTCCAGAAGTACCCAAAGATCCATGTCAGCCCCTGAGAGGAATCCTCGGTTCCGGCTCTGACTCCACACAAGGTTTTTGGCCCCGGTATCGACGGGAGGGGAATCCCGAGAGGCCCCCTAGCAACTCGCATGGGGACTAGCCTCTCCTGAGGCCACCAGGGCGGGTCCCTGAGGTCCCCGTCGTAACTCGAGAACACCTGCCGCAACTCGAGAAAATCCAGGAAGTTCTCCCTTCCAGCCGAGATGAGGCCAATTTCCGATGAGGCGTCTGGAGACTAATGACACCTAACCTCTGGAACTTCGAAAGGGTCTTTCACACCCTTGCTGCAACTCAAGAAGTTCACCGCCATACCCGTCTCAACTCGAGAGGAAGCACGATGGTCCCGCCCACATCCAGAGGAGCCCCGTTTCCCCCTCGGAGCTCGAGATGAGATATCCTTTCCCTGCTTTCAACGGGAAAGAATTCCCGGCGTTCCCGTCGCATCTCGAGGAGGCACTCTCAACAGGAAAGGCGAGAGGAACTCCCTGGTCGTACCACCATTCCAAGAGTCCCCCAGATGTCTCAGTCCATTCCAGAGGAACCTCTTTGCCCTGCACTGGCTCATCTTTCACGCCAAGGATCGACTCACACCACGGTGGCACGTGGGACAGCCCTGTGGGAGAGCCTCGAGGGAAAGCCTCGAGGGAAAACCACAGATCCTTTGATCCAGGCCACGGGAAGCGTGACATTGCTGCTACAGCCTGGAAGGAAAGCGCACGTGCATGCCCCCACTCGAGACGAGGCCTGACTCCCCTGGGGAGACTCCAGAAGTACCCAAAGATCCATGTCAGCCCCTGAGAGGAATCCTCGGTTCCGGCCCTGACTCCACACAAGGTTTTTAGCCCCGGTATCGGCGGGAGGGGAATCCCGAGAGGCCCCCTAGCAACTCGCATGGGGACTGGCCTCTCCTGAGGCCACCAGGGCGGGTCCCTGAGGTCCCCGTCGTAACTCGAGAACACCTGCCGCAACTCGAGAAAATCCAGGAAGTTCCCCTTCCAGCCGAGATGAGGCCTATTTCCGATGAGGCGTCTGGAGACTAATGACACCTAACCTCTGGAACTTCGAAAGGGTCTTTCACACCCTTGCTGCAACTCAAGAAGTTCACCGCCATACCCGTCTCCACTCGAGAGGAAGCACGATGGTCCCGCCCACATCCAGAGGAGCCCCGTTTCCCCCTCGTAGCTCGAGATGAGGGATCCTTTCCCTGCATTCAACGGGAAAGAATTCCCGGCGTTCCCGTCGCATCTCAAGAGGAGGCACTCTCAACAGGAAAGGCGAGAGGAACTCCATGGTCATACCACCATTCCAAGAGTCCCCCAGATGTCTCAGTCCATTCCAGAGGAACCTCTTTGCCCTGCACTGGCTCATCTTTCACGCCGAGGATCGACTCACACCACGGTGGCACGTGGGACAGCCCTGTGGGAAATCCTCGAGGGAAAGCCTCGAGGAAAAACCACAGATCCTTTGATCCACGAGACGGGAAGCGTGACATTGCTGCTACAGCCTGGAAGGAAAGCGCACGTGCATGCCCCCACTCGAGACGAGGCCTGACTCCCCTGGGGAGACTCCAGAAGTATCCAAAGATCCATGTCAGCCCCTGAGAGGAATCCTCGGTTCCGGCCCTGACTCCACACAAGGTTTTTGGTCCCGGTATCGACGGGAGAGGAATCCCAGAGTCCCCTTAGCAACTCGCATGGGGATTGTCCTCTCCTGAGGCCACCAGGGCTGGTCCCTGAGGTCCCCGTCGTAACTCGAGAACACCTGCCGCAACTCGAGAAAATCCAGGAAGTTCTCCCTTCCAGGCGAGATGAGGCCTATTTCCGATGAGGCGTCTGGAGACTAATGATACCTAACCTCTGGAACTTCGAAAGCGTCTTTCACTCCCTTGCTGCAACTCAAGAAGTTCTCTGCCATACCCGTCTCCACTCGAGAGGAAGCACGATGGTCCCGCCCACATCCAGAGGAGCCCCGTTTCCCCCTCGTAGCTCGAGATGAGGGATCCTTTCCCTGCTTTCAACGGGAAAGAATTCCCGGCGTTCCCGTCGCATCTCAAGAGGAGGCACTCTCAACAGGAAAGGCGAGAGGAAATCCATGGTCGTACCACCATTCCAAGAGTCCCCCAGATGTCTCAGTCCATTCGAGAGGAAGCTCTTTGCCCTGCACTGGCTCATCTTTCACGCCGAGG
Source organism: Capricornis sumatraensis (assembly GCF_032405125.1). Classification (NCBI taxonomy): domain Eukaryota; kingdom Metazoa; phylum Chordata; class Mammalia; order Artiodactyla; family Bovidae; genus Capricornis; species Capricornis sumatraensis. The sequence continues at coordinate 1,511,456 of NW_027184627.1, forward strand.
ATCGACTCACACCACGGTGGCACGTGGGACAGCCCTGTGGGAAAGCCTCGACGGAAAGCCTCGAGGGAAAACCACAGATCCTTTGATCCACGCGACGGGAAGCGTGACATTGCTGCTACAGCCTGGAAGTAAAGCGCACGTGCATGCCCCCACTCGAGACGAGTCCTGACTCCCCTAGGGAGACTCCAGAAGTACCCAAAGTTCCATGTCACCCCTGAGAGGAAACCTCGTTTCCGGCCCTGACTCCACACAAGGTTTTTGGCCCCGGTATCGACGGGAGAGGAATCCTGAGAGGCCCCCTATCAACTCGCTTGGCGACTGGCCTGTCCTGAGGCCACCATGGCGGGTCCCTGAGGTCCCCGTCGTAACTCCAGAACACCTGCCGCAACTCGAGAAAATCCAGGAAGTTCTCCCTTCCAGCCGAGATGAGGCCTATTTCCGATGAGGCGTCTGGAGACTAATGACACCTAACCTCTGGAACTTCGAAAGGGTCTTTCACACCCTTGCTGCTACTCAAGAAGTTCACCGCCATACCCGTCTCCACTCGAGAGGAAGCACGATGGTCCCGCCCACATCCAGAGGAGCCCCGTTTCCCCCTCGTAGCTCGAGATGAGGGATCCTTTCCCTGCTTTCAACGGGAAAGAATTCCCGGCGTTCCCGTCGCATCTCAAGAGGAGGCACTCTCAACAGGAAAGGCGAGAGGAACTCCATGGTCGTACCACCATTCCAAGAGTCCCCCAGATGTCTCAGTCCATTCCAGAGGAACCTCTTTGCCCTGCACTGGCTCATCTTTCACGCCGAGGATCGATTCACACCACGGTGGCACGTGGGACAGCCCTGTGGGAAAGCCTCGAGGGAAAACCACAGATCCTTTGATCCACGCGACGGGAAGCGTGACATTGCTGCTACAGCCTGGAAGGAAAGCGCACGTGCATGCCCCCACTCGAGACGAGGCCTGACTCCCCTGGGGAGACTCCAGAAATACCCAAAGTTCCATGTCACCCCTGAGAGGAAACCTCGTTTCCGGCCCTGACTCCACACAAGGTTTTTGGCCCCGGTATCGACGGGAGAGGAATCCTGAGAGGCCCCCTAGCAACTCGCATGGGGACTGGCCTCTCCTGAGGCCACCATGGCGGGTCCCTGAGGTCCCCGTCGTAACTCCAGAACACCTGCCGCAACTCGAGAAAATCCAGGAAGTTCTCCCTTCCAGCCGAGATGAGGCCTATTTCCGATGAGGCGTCTGGAGACTAATGACACCTAACCTCTGGAACTTCAAAAGGGTCTTTCACACCCTTGCTGCTACTCAAGAAGTTCACCGCCATACCCGTCTCCACTCGAGAGGAAGCACGATGGTCCCGCCCACATCCAGAGGAGCCCCGTTTCCCCCTCGTAGCTCGAGATGAGGGATCCTTTCCCTGCTTTCAACGGGAAAGTATTCCCGGCGTTCCCGTCGCATCTCAAGAGGAGGCACTCTCAACAGGAAAGGCGAGAGGAACTCCATGGTCGTACCACCATTCCAAGAGTCCCCCAGATCTCTCAGTCCATTCCAGAGGAACCTCTTTGCCCTGCACTGGCTCATCTTTCACGCCAAGGATCGACTAACACCACTGTGGCACGTGGGACAGCCCTGTGGCAAAGCCTCGAGGGAAAGCCTCGAGGGAAAACCACAGATCCTTTGATCCACGCGACGGGAAGCGTGACATTGCTGCTACAGCCTGGAAGGAAAGCGCACGTGCATGCCCCCACTCGAGACGAGGCCTGACTCCCCTGGGGAGACTCCAGAAATACCCAAAGTTCCATGTCACCCCTGAGAGGAAACCTCGGTTCCGGCCCTGACTCCACACAAGGTTTTTGGCCCCGGTATCGACGGGAGAGGAATCCTGAGAGGCCCCCTAGCAACTCGCATGGGGACTGGCCTTTCCTGAGGCCACCATGGCGGGTCCCTGAGGTCCCCGTCGTAACTCGAGAACACCTGCCGCAACTCGAGAAATTCCAGGAAGTTCTCCCTTCCAGGCGAGATGAGGCCTATTTCCAATGAGGCGTCTGGAGACTAATGACACCTAACCTCTGGGACTTCGAAAGGGTCTTTCACACCCTTGCTGCAACTCAAGAAGTTCACCGCCATACCCGTCTCCACTCGAGAGGAAGCACGATGGTCCCGCCCACATCCAGAGGAGCCCCGTTTCCCCCTCGTAGCTCGAGATGAGGGATCCTTTCCCTGCTTTCAACGGGAAAGAATTCCCGGCGTTCCCGTCGCATATCAAGAGGAGGCACTCTCAACAGAAAAGGCGATAGGAACTCCATGGTCGTACCACCATTCCAAGAGTCCCCCAGATGTCTCAGTCCATTCCAGAGGAACCTCTTTGCCTGCACTGGCTCATCTTTCACGCCGAGGATCGATTCACACCACTGTGGCACGTGGGACAGCCCTGTGGCAAAGCCTCGAGGGAAAGCCTCGAGGGAAAACCACAGATCCTTTGATCCACGCGACGGGAAGCGTGACATTGCTGCTACAGCCTGGAAGGAAAGCGCAAGTGCATGCCCCCACTCGAGACGAGGCCTGACTCCCCAGGGGAGACTCCAGAAATACCCAAAGTTCCATGTCACCCCTGAGAGGAAACCTCGGTTCCGGCCCTGACTCCACACAAGGTTTTTGGCCCCGGTATCGACGGGAGAGGAATCCTGAGAGGCCCCCTAGCAACTCGCATGGGGACTGGCCTTTCCTGAGGCCACCATGGCGGGTCCCTGAGGTCCCCGTCGTGACTCGAGAACACCTGCCGCAACTCGAGAAAATCCAGGAAGTTCTCCCTTCCAGGCGAGATGAGGCCTATTTCCGATGAGGTGTCTGGAGACTAATGACACCTAACCTCTGGAACTTCGAAAGGGTCTTTCACACCCTTGCTGCTACTCAAGAAGTTCACCGCCATACCCGTCTCCACTCGAGAGGAAGCACGATGGTCCCGCCCACATCCAGAGGAGCCCCGTTTCCCCCACGTAGCTCGAAATGAGGGATCCTTTCCCTGCTTTCAACGGGAAAGAATTGTCGGCGTTCCCGTCGCATCTCAAGAGGAGGCACTCTCAACAGGAAAGGCGAGAGGAACTCCATGGTCGTACCACCATTCCAAGAGTCCCCCAGATGTCTCAGTCCATTCGAGAGGAAGATCTTTGCCCTGTACTGGCTCATCTTTCACGCCGAGGATCGACTCACACCACGGTGGCACGTGGGACAGCCCTGTGGGAAAGCCTCGAGGGAAAGCCTCGAGGGAAAACCACAGATCCTTTGATCCACGCGACGGGAAGCGTGACAGTGCTGCTACAGCCTGGAAGTAAAGCGCACGTGCATGCCCCCACTCGAGACGAGTCCTGACTCCCCTAGGGAGACTCCAGAAGTACCCAAAGATCCATGTCACCCCTGAGAGGAAACCTCGTTTCCGGCCCTGATTCCACACAAGGTTTTTGGCCCCGGTATCGACGGGAGAGGAATCCTGAGAGGCCCCCTAGCAACTCGCATGGGGACTGGCCTTTCCTGAGGCCACCATGGCGGGTCCCTGAGGTCCCCGTCGTAACTCGAGAACACCTGCCGCAACTCGAGAAAATCCAGGAAGTTCTCCCTTCCAGCCGAGATGAGGCCTATTTCCGATGAGGCGTCTGGAGACTAATGACACCTAACCTCTGGAACTTCGAAAGGGTCTTTCACACCCTTGCTGCTACTCAAGAAGTTCACCGCCATACCCGTCTCCACTCGAGAGGAAGCACGATGGTCCCGCCCACATCCAGAGGAGCCCCGTTTCCCCCTCGTAGCTCGAGATGAGGGATCCTTTCCCTGCTTTCAACGGGAAAGAATTCCCGACGTTCCCGTCGCATCTCAAGAGGAGGCACTCTCAACAGGAAAGGCGAGAGGAACTCCATGGTCGTACCACCATTCCAAGAGTCCCCCAGATGTCTCAGTCCATTCCAGAGGAACCTCGTTGCCCTCCACTGGCTCATCTTTCACGCCGAGGATCGACTCACACCACGGTGGCACGTGGGACAGCCCTGTGGCAAAGCCTCGAGGGAAAGCCTCGAGGGAAAACCACAGATCCTTTGATCCACGCGACGGGAAGCGTGACATTGCTGCTACAGCCTGGAAGGAAAGCGCACGTGCATGCCCCCACTCGAGACGAGGCCTGACTCCCCTGGGGAGACTCCAGAAATACCCAAAGTTCCATGTCACCCCTGAGAGGAAACCTCGGTTCCGGCCCTGACTCCACACAAGGTTTTTGGCCCCGGTATCGACGGGAGAGGAATTCTGAGAGGCCCCCTAGCAACTCACATGGGGACTGTCCTTTCCTGAGGCCACAAGGGCGGGTCCCTGAGGTCCCCGTCGTAACTCGAGAACACCTGCCGCAACTCGAGAAAATCCAGGAAGTTCTCCCTTCCAGGCGAGATGAGGCCTATTTCCAATGAGGCGTCTGGAGACTAATGACACCTAACCTCTGGAACTTCGAAAGGGTCTTTCACACCCTTGCTGCAACTCAAGAAGTTCACCGCCATACCCGTCTCCACTCGAGAGGAAGCACGATGGTCCCGCCCATATCCAGAGGAGCCCCGTTTCCCCCTCGTAGCTCGAGATGAGGGATCCTTTCCCTGCTTTCAACGGGAAAGAATTCCCGGCATTCCCGTCGCATCTCAAGAGGAGGCACTCTCAACAGGAAAGGCGAGAGGAACTCTATGGTCGTACCACCATTCCAAGAATCCCCCAGATGTCTCAGTCCATTCCAGAGGAAACTCTTTGCCCTGCACTGGCTCATCTTTCACGCCGAGGATCGACTCACACCACGGTGACAAGTGGGACAGCCCTGTGGGAAAGCCTCGAGGGAAAGCCTCGAGGGAAAACCACAGATTCTTTGATCCACGCGAAGGTAAGCGTGACATTGCTGCTACAGCCTGGAAGAAAAGCGCTCGTGCATGCCCCCACTCGAAACGAGGCCTGACTCCAGTGGGGAGACTCCAGAAGTACCCAAAGATCCATGTCAGCCCCTGAGAGGAATCCTCGGTTCCGGCCCTGACTCCACACAAGGTTTTTGGCCCCGGTATCGACAGGAGAGGAATCCTGAGAGGCCCCCTAGCAACTCGCATGGGGACTGGCTTTTCCTGAGGCCACCAGGGCGGTTCCCTGAGGTCCCCGTCGTAACTCGAGAACACCTGCCGCAACTCGAGAAAATCCAGGATGTTCTCCCTTCCAGGCGAGATGAGGCCTATTTCCGATGAGGCGTCTGGAGACTAATGACACCTAACCTCTGGAACTTGGAAAGGGTCTTTCACACCCTTGCTGCAACACAAGAAGTTCACCGCCATACCCGTCTCCACTCGAGAGGAAGCACGATGGTCCCGCCCATATCCAGAGGAGCCCCGTTTCCCCTCGTAGCTCGAGATGAGGGATCCTTTCCCTGCTTTTAACGGGAAAGAATTCCCGGCATTTCCGTCGCATCTCAAGAGGAGGCACTCTCAACAGGAAAGGCGAGAAGAACTCCATGGTCGTACCACCATTCCAAGAGTCCCCCAGATGTCTCAGTCCATTCCAGAGGAACCTCTTTGCCCTGCACTGGATATTCTTTCACGCCGAGGATCGACTCACACCACGGCGGCACGTGGGACAACCCTGTGGGAAAGCCTCGAGGGAAAGCCTCGAGGGAAAACCACAGATCCTTTTATCCACGCGAAGCTAAGCGTGACATTGCTGCTAGAGCCTGGAAGAAAAGCGCTCGTGCATGCCCCCACTCGAAACGAGGCCTGACTCCAGTGGGGAGACTCCAGAAGTACCCAAAGATCCATGTCAGCCCCTGAGAGGAATCCTCGGTTCGGGCCCTGACTTCACACAAGGTTTTTGGTCCCGGTATCGACGGGAGAGGAATCCCAGAGTCCCCTTAGCAACTCGCATGGTGATTGTCCTCTCCTGAGGCCACCAGGGCTGGTCCCTGAGGTCCCCTTCGTAACTCGAGAACACCTGCCGCAACTCGAGAAAATCCAGGAAGTTCTCCCTTCCAGGCGAGATGAGGCCTATTTCCGATGAGGCGTCTGGAGATTAATGATACCTAACCTCTGGAACTTCGAAAGCGTCTTTCACTCCCTTGCTGCAACTCAAGAAGTTCTCTGCCATACCCGTCTCCACTCGAGAGGAAGCACGATGGTCCCGCCCACATCCAGAGGAGCCCCGTTTCCCCCTCGTAGCTCGAGATGAGGGATCCTTTCCCTGCTTTCAACGGGAAAAAATTAGCGGCGTTCCCGTCGCATCTCAAGCGGAGGCACTCTCAACAGGAAAGGCGAGAGGAACTCCATGGTCGTACCACCATTCCAAGAGTCCCCCAGATGTCTCAGTCCATTCCTGAGGAACCTCGTTGCCCTGCACTGGCTCATCTTTCACGCCGAGGATCGACTCACACCAGGGTGGCACGTGGGACAGCCCTGTGGGAAAGCCTCGAGGGAAAGCCTCGAGGGAAAACCACAGATCCTTTGATCCAGGCCACGGGAAGCGTGACATTGCTGCTACAGCCTGGAAGGAAAGCGCACGTGCATGCCCCCACTCGAGACGAGGCCTGACTCCCCTGGGGAGACTCCAGAAGTACCCAAAGATCCATGTCAGCCCCTGAGAGGAATCCTCGGTTCCGGCCCTGACTCCACACAAGGTTTTTGGCCCCGGTATCGACGGGAGAGGAATCCCGAGAGGCCCCCTAGCAACTCGCATGGGGACTGGCCTCTCCTGAGGCCACCAGGGCGGGTCCCTGAGGTCCCCGTCGTAACTCCAGAACACCTGCCGCAACTCGAGAAAATCCAGGAAGCTCTCCCTTCCAGGCGAGATGAGGCCTATTTCCGATGAGGCGTCTGGAGACTAATGACACCTAACCTCTGGAACTTCGAAAGGGTCTTTCACACCCTTGCTGCAACTCAAGAAGTTCACCGCCATACCCGTCTCCACTCGAGAGGAAGCACGATGGTCCCGCCCACATCCAGAGGAGCCCCGTTTCCCCCTCGGAGCTCGAGATGAGGGATCCTTTCCCTGCTTTCAACGGGAAAGAATTCCCGGCGTTCCCGTCGCATCTCAAGAGGAGGCACTCTCAACAGGAAAGGCGAGAGGAACTCCATGGTGGTACCACCATTCCAAGAGTCCCCCAGATGTCTCAGTCCATTCCAGAGGAACCTCTTTGCCCTGCAGTGGCTCATCTTTCACGCCGAGCATCGACTCACACCACGGTGGAACGTTGGACAGACCTGTGGGAAAGCCTCGAGGGAAAGCCTCGTGGGAAAACCACAGATCCTTTGATCCAGGCCACGGGAAGAGTGACATTGCTGCTACAGCCTGGAAGGAAAGCGCACGTACCTGTCCCCACTCGAGACGAGGCCTGACTCCCCTGGGGAGACTCCAGAAGTACCCAAAGATCCATGTCAGCCCCAGAGAGGAAACCTCGGTTCCGGCCCTGACTCCACACAAGGTTTTTGGACCCGGTATCGACGGGAGAGGAATCCCAGAGTCCCTCTAGCAACTCGCATGGGGATTGGCCTCTCCTGAGGCCACCAGGGCTGGTACCTGAGGTCCCCGTCGTAACTCGAGAACACCTGCCGCAACTCGAGAAAATCCAGGAAGTTCTCCCTTCCAGGCGTGATGAGGCCTATTTCCGATGAGGCGTCTGGAGACTAATGACACCTAACCTCTGGAACTTCGAAAGGGTCTTTCACTCCCTTGCTGCAACTCAAGAAGTTCTCTGCCATACCCGTCTCCACTCGAGAGGAAGCACGATGATCCCGCCCACATCCAGAGGAGCCCCGTTTCCCCCTCGTAGCTCGAGATGAGGGATCCTTTCCCTGCTTTCAACGGGAAAGAATTCCCGGCGTTCCCGTCGCATCTCAAGAGGAGGCACTCTCAACAGGAAAGGCGAGAGGAACTCCAAGGTCGTACCACCATTCCAAGAGTCCCCCAGATGTCTCAGTCCATTCCAGAGGAACCTCTTTGCCCTGCACTGGCTCATCTTTCACGCCGAGGATCGAATCACACCACGGTGGCACGTGGGACAGCCCTGTGGGAAAGCCTCGAGGGAAAGCCTTGAGGGAAAACCACAGATCCTTTGATCCACGCGACGGGAAGCGTGACATTGCTGCTACAGCCTGGAAGGAAAGCGCACGTGCATGCCCCCACTCGAGACGAGGCCTGACTCCCCTGGGGAGACTCCAGAAGTACCCAAAGATCCATATCAGCCCCTGAGAGGAATCCTCGGTTCCGGCCCTGACTCCACACAAGGTTTTTGGCCCCGGTATCGGCGGGAGAGGAATCCCGAGAGGCCCCCTAGCAACTCGCATGGGGACTAGCCTCTCCTGAGGCCACCAGGGCGGGTCCCTGAGGTCCCCGTCGTAACTCGAGAACACCTGCCGCAACTCGAGAAAATCCAGGAAGTTCTCCCTTCCAGGCGAGATGAGGCCTATTTCCGATGAGGCGTCTGGAGACTAATGACACCTAACCTCTGGAACTTCGAAAGGGTCTTTCACACCCTTGCTGCAACTCAAGAAGTTCACCGCCATACCCGTCTCCACTCGAGAGGAAGCACGATGGTCCCGCCCACATCCAGAGGAGCCCCGTTTCGCCTCGTAGCTCGAGATGAGGGATCCTTTCCCTGCTTTCAACGGGAAAGATTTCCCGGCGTTCCCGTCGCATCTCAAGAGGAGGCACTCTCAACAGGAAAGGCGAGAGGAACTCCATGGTCGTACCACCATTCCAAGAGTCCCCCAGATGTCTCAGTCCATTCCAGAGCAACCTCTTTGCCCAGCACTGGCTCATCTTTCACGCCGAGGATCGACTCACACCACGGTGGCACGTGGGACAGCCCTGTGGGATAGCCTCGAGGGAAAGCCTCGAGGGAAAACCACAGATCCTTTGATCCAGGCCACGGGAAGCGTGACATTGCTGCTACAGCCTGGAAAGAAAGCGCACGTGCATGCCCCCACTCGAGACGAGGCCTGACTCCCCTGGGGAGACTCCAGAAGTACCCAAAGATCCATGTCAGCCCCTGAGAGGAATCCTCGGTTCCGGCTCTGACTCCTCACAAGGTTTTTGGCCCCGGTATCGACGGGAGGGGAATCCCGAGAGGCCCCCTAGCAACTCGCATGGGGACTAGCCTCCCCTGAGGCCACCAGGGCGGGTCCCTGAGGTCCCCGTCGTAACTCGAGAACACCTGCCGCAACTCGAGAAAATCCAGGAAGTTCTCCCTTCCAGGCGAGATGAGGCCTATTTCCGATGAGGCGTCTGGAGACTAATGACACCTAACCTCTGGTACTTCGAAAGGGTCTTTCACACACTTGCTGCAACTCAAGAAGTTCACCGCCATACCCGTCTCCACTCGAGAGGAAGCACGATGGTCCCACCCACATCCAGAGGAGCCCCGTTTCCCCCTCGTATCTCGAGATGAGGGATCCTTTCCCTGCTTTCAACGGGAAAGAATTCCCGGCGTTCCCGTCGCATCTCAAGAGGAGGCACTCTCAACAGGAAAGGCGAGAGGAACTCCATGGTCGTACCACCATTCCAAGAGTCCCCCAGATGTCTCAGTCCATTCCAGAGCAACCTCTTTGCCCAGCACTGGCTCATCTTTCACGCCGAGGATCGACTCACACCACGGTGGCACGTGGGACAGCCCTGTGGGAAAGCCTCGAGGGAAAGCCTCGAGGAAAAACCACAGATCCTTTGATCCACGAGACGGGAAGCGTGACATTCCTGCTACAGCCTGGAAGGAAAGCGCACGTGCATGCCCCCACTCGAGACGAGGCCTGACTACCCTGGGGAGACTCCAGAAGTACCCAAAGATCCATGTCAGCCCCTGAGAGGAATCCTCGGTTCCGGCTCTGACTCCACACAAGGTTTTTGGCCCCGGTATCGACGGGAGGGGAATCCCGAGAGGCCCCCTAGCAACTCGCATGGGGACTAGCCTCTCCTGAGGCCACCAGGGCGGGTCCCTGAGGTCCCCGTCGTAACTCGAGAACACCTGCCGCAACTCGAGAAAATCCAGGAAGTTCTCCCTTCCAGCCGAGATGAGGCCAATTTCCGATGAGGCGTCTGGAGACTAATGACACCTAACCTCTGGAACTTCGAAAGGGTCTTTCACACCCTTGCTGCAACTCAAGAAGTTCACCGCCATACCCGTCTCAACTCGAGAGGAAGCACGATGGTCCCGCCCACATCCAGAGGAGCCCCGTTTCCCCCTCGGAGCTCGAGATGAGATATCCTTTCCCTGCTTTCAACGGGAAAGAATTCCCGGCGTTCCCGTCGCATCTCGAGGAGGCACTCTCAACAGGAAAGGCGAGAGGAACTCCCTGGTCGTACCACCATTCCAAGAGTCCCCCAGATGTCTCAGTCCATTCCAGAGGAACCTCTTTGCCCTGCACTGGCTCATCTTTCACGCCAAGGATCGACTCACACCACGGTGGCACGTGGGACAGCCCTGTGGGAGAGCCTCGAGGGAAAGCCTCGAGGGAAAACCACAGATCCTTTGATCCAGGCCACGGGAAGCGTGACATTGCTGCTACAGCCTGGAAGGAAAGCGCACGTGCATGCCCCCACTCGAGACGAGGCCTGACTCCCCTGGGGAGACTCCAGAAGTACCCAAAGATCCATGTCAGCCCCTGAGAGGAATCCTCGGTTCCGGCCCTGACTCCACACAAGGTTTTTAGCCCCGGTATCGGCGGGAGGGGAATCCCGAGAGGCCCCCTAGCAACTCGCATGGGGACTGGCCTCTCCTGAGGCCACCAGGGCGGGTCCCTGAGGTCCCCGTCGTAACTCGAGAACACCTGCCGCAACTCGAGAAAATCCAGGAAGTTCCCCTTCCAGCCGAGATGAGGCCTATTTCCGATGAGGCGTCTGGAGACTAATGACACCTAACCTCTGGAACTTCGAAAGGGTCTTTCACACCCTTGCTGCAACTCAAGAAGTTCACCGCCATACCCGTCTCCACTCGAGAGGAAGCACGATGGTCCCGCCCACATCCAGAGGAGCCCCGTTTCCCCCTCGTAGCTCGAGATGAGGGATCCTTTCCCTGCATTCAACGGGAAAGAATTCCCGGCGTTCCCGTCGCATCTCAAGAGGAGGCACTCTCAACAGGAAAGGCGAGAGGAACTCCATGGTCATACCACCATTCCAAGAGTCCCCCAGATGTCTCAGTCCATTCCAGAGGAACCTCTTTGCCCTGCACTGGCTCATCTTTCACGCCGAGGATCGACTCACACCACGGTGGCACGTGGGACAGCCCTGTGGGTAATCCTCGAGGGAAAGCCTCGAGGAAAAACCACAGATCCTTTGATCCACGAGACGGGAAGCGTGACATTGCTGCTACAGCCTGGAAGGAAAGCGCACGTGCATGCCCCCACTCGAGACGAGGCCTGACTCCCCTGGGGAGACTCCAGAAGTATCCAAAGATCCATGTCAGCCCCTGAGAGGAATCCTCGGTTCCGGCCCTGACTCCACACAAGGTTTTTGGTCCCGGTATCGACGGGAGAGGAATCCCAGAGTCCCCTTAGCAACTCGCATGGGGATTGTCCTCTCCTGAGGCCACCAGGGCTGGTCCCTGAGGTCCCCGTCGTAACTCGAGAACACCTGCCGCAACTCGAGAAAATCCAGGAAGTTCTCCCTTCCAGGCGAGATGAGGCCTATTTCCGATGAGGCGTCTGGAGACTAATGATACCTAACCTCTGGAACTTCGAAAGCGTCTTTCACTCCCTTGCTGCAACTCAAGAAGTTCTCTGCCATACCCGTCTCCACTCGAGAGGAAGCACGATGGTCCCGCCCACATCCAGAGGAGCCCCGTTTCCCCCTCGTAGCTCGAGATGAGGGATCCTTTCCCTGCTTTCAACGGGAAAGAATTCCCGGCGTTCCCGTCGCATCTCAAGAGGAGGCACTCTCAACAGGAAAGGCGAGAGGAAATCCATGGTCGTACCACCATTCCAAGAGTCCCCCAGATGTCTCAGTCCATTCGAGAGGAAGCTCTTTGCCCTGCACTGGCTCATCTTTCACGCCGAGGATCGACTCACACCACGGTGGCACGTGGGACAGCCCTGTGGGAAAGCCTCGACGGAAAGCCTCGAGGGAAAACCACAGATCCTTTGATCCACGCGACGGGAAGCGTGACATTGCTGCTACAGCCTGGAAGTAAAGCGCACGTGCATGCCCCCACTCGAGACGAGTCCTGACTCCCCTAGGGAGACTCCAGAAGTACCCAAAGTTCCATGTCACCCCTGAGAGGAAACCTCGTTTCCGGCCCTGACTCCACACAAGGTTTTTGGCCCCGGTATCGACGGGAGAGGAATCCTGAGAGGCCCCCTATCAACTCGCTTGGCGACTGGCCTTTCCTGAGGCCACCATGGCGGGTCCCTGAGGTCCCCGTCGTAACTCCAGAACACCTGCCGCAACTCGAGAAAATCCAGGAAGTTCTCCCTTCCAGCCGAGATGAGGCCTATTTCCGATGAGGCGTCTGGAGACTAATGACACCTAACCTCTGGAACTTCGAAAGGGTCTTTCACACCCTTGCTGCTACTCAAGAAGTTCACCGCCATACCCGTCTCCACTCGAGAGGAAGCACGATGGTCCCGCCCACATCCAGAGGAGCCCCGTTTCCCCCACGTAGCTCGAAATGAGGGATCCTTTCCCTGCTTTCAACGGGAAAGAATTGTCGGCGTTCCCGTCGCATCTCAAGAGGAGGCACTCTCAACAGGAAAGGCGAGAGGAACTCCATGGTCGTACCACCATTCCAAGAGTCCCCCAGATGTCTCAGTCCATTCGAGAGGAAGATCTTTGCCCTGTACTGGCTCATCTTTCACGCCGAGGATCGACTCACACCAGGGTGGCACGTGGGACAGCCCTGTGGGAAAGCCTCGAGGGAAAGCCTCGAGGGAAAACCACAGATCCTTTGATCCACGCGACGGGAAGCGTGACAGTGCTGCTACAGCCTGGAAGTAAAGCGCACGTGCATGCCCCCACTCGAGACGAGTCCTGACTCCCCTAGGGAGACTCCAGAAGTACCCAAAGATCCATGTCACCCCTGAGAGGAAACCTCGTTTCCGGCCCTGATTCCACACAAGGTTTTTGGCCCCGGTATCGACGGGAGAGGAATCCTGAGAGGCCCCCTAGCAACTCGCATGGGGACTGGCCTTTCCTGAGGCCACCATGGCGGGTCCCTGAGGTCCCCGTCGTAACTCGAGAACACCTGCCGCAACTCGAGAAAATCCAGGAAGTTCTCCCTTCCAGCCGAGATGAGGCCTATTTCCGATGAGGCGTCTGGAGACTAATGACACCTAACCTCTGGAACTTCGAAAGGGTCTTTCACACCCTTGCTGCTACTCAAGAAGTTCACCGCCATACCCGTCTCCACTCGAGAGGAAGCACGATGGTCCCGCCCACATCCAGAGGAGCCCCGTTTCCCCCTCGTAGCTCGAGATGAGGGATCCTTTCCCTGCTTTCAACGGGAAAGAATTCCCGGCGTTCCCGTCGCATCTCAAGAGGAGGCACTCTCAACAGGAAAGGCGAGAGGAACTCCATGGTCGTACCACCATTCCAAGAGTCCCCCAGATGTCTCAGTCCATTCCAGAGGAACCTCTTTGCCCTGCACTGGCTCATCTTTCACGCCGAGGATCGATTCACACCACGGTGGCACGTGGGACAGCCCTGTGGGAAAGCCTCGAGGGAAAACCACAGATCCTTTGATCCACGCGACGGGAAGCGTGACATTGCTGCTACAGCCTGGAAGGAAAGCGCACGTGCATGCCCCCACTCGAGACGAGGCCTGACTCCCCTGGGGAGACTCCAGAAATACCCAAAGTTCCATGTCACCCCTGAGAGGAAACCTCGTTTCCGGCCCTGACTCCACACAAGGTTTTTGGCCCCGGTATCGACGGGAGAGGAATCCTGAGAGGCCCCCTAGCAACTCGCATGGGGACTGGCCTCTCCTGAGGCCACCATGGCGGGTCCCTGAGGTCCCCGTCGTAACTCCAGAACACCTGCCGCAACTCGAGAAAATCCAGGAAGTTCTCCCTTCCAGCCGAGATGAGGCCTATTTCCGATGAGGCGTCTGGAGACTAATGACACCTAACCTCTGGAACTTCAAAAGGGTCTTTCACACCCTTGCTGCTACTCAAGAAGTTCACCGCCATACCCGTCTCCACTCGAGAGGAAGCACGATGGTCCCGCCCACATCCAGAGGAGCCCCGTTTCCCCCTCGTAGCTCGAGATGAGGGATCCTTTCCCTGCTTTCAACGGGAAAGTATTCCCGGCGTTCCCGTCGCATCTCAAGAGGAGGCACTCTCAACAGGAAAGGCGAGAGGAACTCCATGGTCGTACCACCATTCCAAGAGTCCCCCAGATCTCTCAGTCCATTCCAGAGGAACCTCTTTGCCCTGCACTGGCTCATCTTTCACGCCAAGGATCGACTAACACCACTGTGGCACGTGGGACAGCCCTGTGGCAAAGCCTCGAGGGAAAGCCTCGAGGGAAAACCACAGATCCTTTGATCCACGCGACGGGAAGCGTGACATTGCTGCTACAGCCTGGAAGGAAAGCGCACGTGCATGCCCCCACTCGAGACGAGGCCTGACTCCCCTGGGGAGACTCCAGAAATACCCAAAGTTCCATGTCACCCCTGAGAGGAAACCTCGGTTCCGGCCCTGACTCCACACAAGGTTTTTGGCCCCGGTATCGACGGGAGAGGAATCCTGAGAGGCCCCCTAGCAACTCGCATGGGGACTGGCCTTTCCTGAGGCCACCATGGCGGGTCCCTGAGGTCCCCGTCGTAACTCGAGAACACCTGCCGCAACTCGAGAAATTCCAGGAAGTTCTCCCTTCCAGGCGAGATGAGGCCTATTTCCAATGAGGCGTCTGGAGACTAATGACACCTAACCTCTGGGACTTCGAAAGGGTCTTTCACACCCTTGCTGCAACTCAAGAAGTTCACCGCCATACCCGTCTCCACTCGAGAGGAAGCACGATGGTCCCGCCCACATCCAGAGGAGCCCCGTTTCCCCCTCGTAGCTCGAGATGAGGGATCCTTTCCCTGCTTTCAACGGGAAAGAATTCCCGGCGTTCCCGTCGCATATCAAGAGGAGGCACTCTCAACAGAAAAGGCGATAGGAACTCCATGGTCGTACCACCATTCCAAGAGTCCCCCAGATGTCTCAGTCCATTCCAGAGGAACCTCTTTGCCTGCACTGGCTCATCTTTCACGCCGAGGATCGATTCACACCACTGTGGCACGTGGGACAGCCCTGTGGCAAAGCCTCGAGGGAAAGCCTCGAGGGAAAACCACAGATCCTTTGATCCACGCGACGGGAAGCGTGACATTGCTGCTACAGCCTGGAAGGAAAGCGCAAGTGCATGCCCCCACTCGAGACGAGGCCTGACTCCCCAGGGGAGACTCCAGAAATACCCAAAGTTCCATGTCACCCCTGAGAGGAAACCTCGGTTCCGGCCCTGACTCCACACAAGGTTTTTGGCCCCGGTATCGACGGGAGAGGAATCCTGAGAGGCCCCCTAGCAACTCGCATGGGGACTGGCCTTTCCTGAGGCCACCATGGCGGGTCCCTGAGGTCCCCGTCGTGACTCGAGAACACCTGCCGCAACTCGAGAAAATCCAGGAAGTTCTCCCTTCCAGGCGAGATGAGGCCTATTTCCGATGAGGTGTCTGGAGACTAATGACACCTAACCTCTGGAACTTCGAAAGGGTCTTTCACACCCTTGCTGCTACTCAAGAAGTTCACCGCCATACCCGTCTCCACTCGAGAGGAAGCACGATGGTCCCGCCCACATCCAGAGGAGCCCCGTTTCCCCCACGTAGCTCGAAATGAGGGATCCTTTCCCTGCTTTCAACGGGAAAGAATTGTCGGCGTTCCCGTCGCATCTCAAGAGGAGGCACTCTCAACAGGAAAGGCGAGAGGAACTCCATGGTCGTACCACCATTCCAAGAGTCCCCCAGATGTCTCAGTCCATTCGAGAGGAAGATCTTTGCCCTGTACTGGCTCATCTTTCACGCCGAGGATCGACTCACACCACGGTGGCACGTGGGACAGCCCTGTGGGAAAGCCTCGAGGGAAAGCCTCGAGGGAAAACCACAGATCCTTTGATCCACGCGACGGGAAGCGTGACAGTGCTGCTACAGCCTGGAAGTAAAGCGCACGTGCATGCCCCCACTCGAGACGAGTCCTGACTCCCCTAGGGAGACTCCAGAAGTACCCAAAGATCCATGTCACCCTTGAGAGGAAACCTCGTTTCCGGCCCTGATTCCACACAAGGTTTTTGGCCCCGGTATCGACGGGAGAGGAATCCTGAGAGGCCCCCTAGCAACTCGCATGGGGACTGGCCTTTCCTGAGGCCACCATGGCGGGTCCCTGAGGTCCCCGTCGTAACTCGAGAACACCTGCCGCAACTCGAGAAAATCCAGGAAGTTCTCCCTTCCAGCCGAGATGAGGCCTATTTCCGATGAGGCGTCTGGAGACTAATGACACCTAACCTCTGGAACTTCGAAAGGGTCTTTCACACCCTTGCTGCTACTCAAGAAGTTCACCGCCATACCCGTCTCCACTCGAGAGGAAGCACGATGGTCCCGCCCACATCCAGAGGAGCCCCGTTTCCCCCTCGTAGCTCGAGATGAGGGATCCTTTCCCTGCTTTCAACGGGAAAGAATTCCCGACGTTCCCGTCGCATCTCAAGAGGAGGCACTCTCAACAGGAAAGGCGAGAGGAACTCCATGGTCGTACCACCATTCCAAGAGTCCCCCAGATGTCTCAGTCCATTCCAGAGGAACCTCGTTGCCCTCCACTGGCTCATCTTTCACGCCGAGGATCGACTCACACCACGGTGGCACGTGGGACAGCCCTGTGGCAAAGCCTCGAGGGAAAGCCTCGAGGGAAAACCACAGATCCTTTGATCCACGCGACGGGAAGCGTGACATTGCTGCTACAGCCTGGAAGGAAAGCGCACGTGCATGCCCCCACTCGAGACGAGGCCTGACTCCCCTGGGGAGACTCCAGAAATACCCAAAGTTCCATGTCACCCCTGAGAGGAAACCTCGGTTCCGGCCCTGACTCCACACAAGGTTTTTGGCCCCGGTATCGACGGGAGAGGAATTCTGAGAGGCCCCCTAGCAACTCACATGGGGACTGTCCTTTCCTGAGGCCACAAGGGCGGGTCCCTGAGGTCCCCGTCGTAACTCGAGAACACCTGCCGCAACTCGAGAAAATCCAGGAAGTTCTCCCTTCCAGGCGAGATGAGGCCTATTTCCAATGAGGCGTCTGGAGACTAATGACACCTAACCTCTGGAACTTCGAAAGGGTCTTTCACACCCTTGCTGCAACTCAAGAAGTTCACCGCCATACCCGTCTCCACTCGAGAGGAAGCACGATGGTCCCGCCCATATCCAGAGGAGCCCCGTTTCCCCCTCGTAGCTCGAGATGAGGGATCCTTTCCCTGCTTTCAACGGGAAAGAATTCCCGGCATTCCCGTCGCATCTCAAGAGGAGGCACTCTCAACAGGAAAGGCGAGAGGAACTCTATGGTCGTACCACCATTCCAAGAATCCCCCAGATGTCTCAGTCCATTCCAGAGGAAACTCTTTGCCCTGCACTGGCTCATCTTTCACGCCGAGGATCGACTCACACCACAGTGACAAGTGGGACAGCCCTGTGGGAAAGCCTCGAGGGAAAGCCTCGAGGGAAAACCACAGATTCTTTGATCCACGCGAAGGTAAGCGTGACATTGCTGCTACAGCCTGGAAGAAAAGCGCTCGTGCATGCCCCCACTCGAAACGAGGCCTGACTCCAGTGGGGAGACTCCAGAAGTACCCAAAGATCCATGTCAGCCCCTGAGAGGAATCCTCGGTTCCGGCCCTGACTCCACACAAGGTTTTTGGCCCCGGTATCGACAGGAGAGGAATCCTGAGAGGCCCCCTAGCAACTCGCATGGGGACTGGCTTTTCCTGAGGCCACCAGGGCGGTTCCCTGAGGTCCCCGTCGTAACTCGAGAACACCTGCCGCAACTCGAGAAAATCCAGGATGTTCTCCCTTCCAGGCGAGATGAGGCCTATTTCCGATGAGGCGTCTGGAGACTAATGACACCTAACCTCTGGAACTTGGAAAGGGTCTTTCACACCCTTGCTGCAACACAAGAAGTTCACCGCCATACCCGTCTCCACTCGAGAGGAAGCACGATGGTCCCGCCCATATCCAGAGGAGCCCCGTTTCCCCTCGTAGCTCGAGATGAGGGATCCTTTCCCTGCTTTTAACGGGAAAGAATTCCCGGCATTTCCGTCGCATCTCAAGAGGAGGCACTCTCAACAGGAAAGGCGAGAAGAACTCCATGGTCGTACCACCATTCCAAGAGTCCCCCAGATGTCTCAGTCCATTCCAGAGGAACCTCTTTGCCCTGCACTGGATATTCTTTCACGCCGAGGATCGACTCACACCACGGCGGCATGTGGGACAACCCTGTGGGAAAGCCTCGAGGGAAAGCCTCGAGGGAAAACCACAGATCCTTTTATCCACGCGAAGCTAAGCGTGACATTGCTGCTAGAGCCTGGAAGAAAAGCGCTCGTGCATGCCCCCACTCGAAACGAGGCCTGACTCCAGTGGGGAGACTCCAGAAGTACCCAAAGATCCATGTCAGCCCCTGAGAGGAATCCTCGGTTCGGGCCCTGACTTCACACAAGGTTTTTGGTCCCGGTATCGACGGGAGAGGAATCCCAGAGTCCCCTTAGCAACTCGCATGGTGATTGTCCTCTCCTGAGGCCACCAGGGCTGGTCCCTGAGGTCCCCGTCGTAACTCGAGAACACCTGCCGCAACTCGAGAAAATCCAGGAAGTTCTCCCTTCCAGGCGAGATGAGGCCTATTTCCGATGAGGCGTCTGGAGATTAATGATACCTAACCTCTGGAACTTCGAAAGCGTCTTTCACTCCCTTGCTGCAACTCAAGAAGTTCTCTGCCATACCCGTCTCCACTCGAGAGGAAGCACGATGGTCCCGCCCACATCCAGAGGAGCCCCGTTTCCCCCTCGTAGCTCGAGATGAGGGATCCTTTCCCTGCTTTTAACGGGAAAGAATTCCCGGCATTTCCGTCGCATCTCAAGAGGAGGCACTCTCAACAGGAAAGGCGAGAAGAACTCCATGGTCGTACCACCATTCCAAGAGTCCCCCAGATGTCTCAGTCCATTCCAGAGGAACCTCTTTGCCCTGCACTGGATATTCTTTCACGCCGAGGATCGACTCACACCACGGCGGCATGTGGGACAACCCTGTGGGAAAGCCTCGAGGGAAAGCCTCGAGGGAAAACCACAGATCCTTTTATCCACGCGAAGCTAAGCGTGACATTGCTGCTAGAGCCTGGAAGAAAAGCGCTCGTGCATGCCCCCACTCGAAACGAGGCCTGACTCCAGTGGGGAGACTCCAGAAGTACCCAAAGATCCATGTCAGCCCCTGAGAGGAATCCTCGGTTCGGGCCCTGACTTCACACAAGGTTTTTGGTCCCGGTATCGACGGGAGAGGAATCCCAGAGTCCCCTTAGCAACTCGCATGGTGATTGTCCTCTCCTGAGGCCACCAGGGCTGGTCCCTGAGGTCCCCGTCGTAACTCGAGAACACCTGCCGCAACTCGAGAAAATCCAGGAAGTTCTCCCTTCCAGGCGAGATGAGGCCTATTTCCGATGAGGCGTCTGGAGATTAATGATACCTAACCTCTGGAACTTCGAAAGCGTCTTTCACTCCCTTGCTGCAACTCAAGAAGTTCTCTGCCATACCCGTCTCCACTCGAGAGGAAGCACGATGGTCCCGCCCACATCCAGAGGAGCCCCGTTTCCCCCTCGTAGCTCGAGATGAGGGATCCTTTCCCTGCTTTCAACGGGAAAAAATTAGCGGCGTTCCCGTCGCATCTCAAGCGGAGGCACTCTCAACAGGAAAGGCGAGAGGAACTCCATGGTCGTACCACCATTCCAAGAGTCCCCCAGATGTCTCAGTCCATTCCTGAGGAACCTCGTTGCCCTGCACTGGCTCATCTTTCACGCCGAGGATCGACTCACACCAGGGTGGCACGTGGGACAGCCCTGTGGGAAAGCCTCGAGGGAAAGCCTCGAGGGAAAACCACAGATCCTTTGATCCAGGCCACGGGAAGCGTGACATTGCTGCTACAGCCTGGAAGGAAAGCGCACGTGCATGCCCCCACTCGAGACGAGGCCTGACTCCCCTGGGGAGACTCCAGAAGTACCCAAAGATCCATGTCAGCCCCTGAGAGGAATCCTCGGTTCCGGCCCTGACTCCACACAAGGTTTTTGGCCCCGGTATCGACGGGAGAGGAATCCCGAGAGGCCCCCTAGCAACTCGCATGGGGACTGGCCTCTCCTGAGGCCACCAGGGCGGGTCCCTGAGGTCCCCGTCGTAACTCCAGAACACCTGCCGCAACTCGAGAAAATCCAGGAAGCTCTCCCTTCCAGGCGAGATGAGGCCTATTTCCGATGAGGCGTCTGGAGACTAATGACACCTAACCTCTGGAACTTCAAAAGGGTCTTTCACACCCTTGCTGCAACTCAAGAAGTTCACCGCCATACCCGTCTCCACTCGAGAGGAAGCACGATGGTCCCGCCCACATCCAGAGGAGCCCCGTTTCCCCCTCGTAGCTCGAGATGAGGGATCCTTTCCCTGCTTTCAACGGGAAAGAATTCCCGGTGTTCCCGTCGCATCTCAAGAATAGGCACTCTCAACAGGAAAGGCGAGAGGAACTCCATGGTCGTACCACCATTCCAAGAGTCCCCCAGATGTCTCAGTCCATTCCAGAGGAACCTCTTTGCCCTGCACTGGCTCATCTTTCACGCCGAGGATCGACTCACACCACGGTGGCACGTGGGACAGCCCTGTGGGAAAGCCTCGAGGGAAAGCCTCGAGGGAAAACCACAGATCCTTTGATCCACGCCATGGGAAGCGTGACATTGCTGCTACAGCCTGGAAGGAAAGCGCACGTGCATGCCCCCACTCGAGACGAGGCCTGACTCCCCTGGGGAGACTCCAGAAGTACCCAAAGATCCATGTCAGCCCCTGAGAGGAATCCTCGGTTCCGGCCCTGTCTCCACACAAGGTTTTTGGCCCCGGTATCGACGGGAGAGGAATCCCGAGAGGCCCCCTAGCAACTCGCATGGGGACTGGCCTCTCCTGAGGCCACCAGGGCGGGTCCCTGAGGTCCCCGTCGTAACTCGAGAACACCTGCCGCAACTCGAGAAAATCCAGGAAGTTCTCCCTTCCAGGCGAGATGAGGCCTATTTCCGATGAGGCGTCTGGAGACTAATGACACCTAACCTCTGGAACTTGGAAAGGGTCTTTCACACCCTTGCTGCTACTCAAGAAGTTCACCTCCATACCCGTCTCCACTCGAGAGGAAGCACGATGGTCCCGCCCACATCCAGAGGAGCCCCGTTTCCCCCTCGTAGCTCGAGATGAGGGATCCTTTCCCTGATTTCAACGGGAAAGAATTCCCGGCGTTCCCGTCGCATCTCAAGAGGAGGCACTCTCAACAGGAAAGGCGAGAGGAACTCCATGGTCGTACCACCATTCCAAGAGTCCCGCAGATGTCTCAGTCCATTCCAGAGGAACCTCTTTGCCCTGCACTGGCTCATCTTTCACGCCGAGGATCGACTCACACCACGGTGGCACGTGGGACAGCCCTGTGGGAAAGCCTCGAGGGAAAGCCTCGAGGGAAAACCACAGATCCTTTGATCCACGCGACGGGAAGTGTGACATTGCTGCTACAGCCTGGAAGGAAAGCGCACGTGCATGCCTCCACTCGAAACGAGGCCTGACTCCCCTGGGGAGACTCCAGAAGTACCCAAAGATCCATGTCAGCCCCTGAGAGGAATTCCCGGTTCCGGCCCTGACTCCACACAAGGTTTTTGGCCCCGGTATCGACGGGAGAGGAATCCTGAGAGGCCCCCTAGCAACTCGCATGGGGACTGGCCTTTCCTGAGGCCACCATGGCGGGTCCCTGAGGTCCCCGTCGTAACTCGAGAACACCTGCCGCAACTCGAGAAAATCCAGGAAGTTCTCCCTTCCAGGCGAGATGAGGCCAATTTCCAATGAGGCGTCTGGAGACTAATGACACCTAACCTCTGGAACTTCGAAAGGGTCTTTCACACCCTTGCTGCAACTCAAGAAGTTCACCGCCATACCCGTCTCCAATCGAGAGGAAGCACGATGGTCCCGCCCATATCCAGAGGAGCCCCGTTTCCCCCTCGTAGCTCGAGATGAGGGATCCTTTCCCTGCTTTCAACGGGAAAGAATTCCCGGCATTCCCGTCGCATCTCAAGAGGAGGCACTCTCAACAGGAAAGGCGAGAGGAACTCTATGGTCGTACCACCATTCCAAGAATCCCCCAGATGTCTCAGTCCATTCCAGAGGAACCTCTTTGCCCTGCACTGGCTCATCTTTCACGCCGAGGATAGACTCACACCACGGTGGCAAGTGGGACAGCCCTGTGGGAAAGCCTCGAGGGAAAGCCTCGAGGGAAAACCACAGATCCTTTGATCCACGCGGAGGTAAGCGTGACATTGCTGCTACAGCCTGGAAGAAAAGCGCTCGTGCATGCCCCCACTCGAAACGAGGCCTGACTCCAGTGGGGAGACTCCAGAAGTACCCAAAGATCCATGTCAGCCCCTGAGAGGAATCCTCGGTTCCGGCCCTGACTCCAAACAAGGTTTTTGGCCCCGGTATCGACAGGAGTGGAATACTGAGAGGCCCCCTAGCAACTCGCATGGGGAATGGCCTCTCCTGAGGCCACCAGGGCGGGTCCCTGAGGTCCCCGTCGTAACTCGAGAACACCTGCCGCAACTCGAGAAAATCCAGGATGTTCTCCCTTCCAGGCGAGATGAGGCCTATTTCCGATGAGGCGTCTGGAGACTAATGACACCTAACCTCTGTAACTTTGAAAGGGTCTTTCACACCCTTGCTGCTACTCAAGAAGTTCACCGCCATACCCGTCTCCACTCGTGAGGAAGCACGATGGTCCCGCCCACATCCAGAGGAGCCCTGTTTCCCCCTTGTAGCTCGAGATGAGGGATCCTTTCCCTGCTTTCAACGGGAAAGAATTCCCGGCGTTCCCATCGCATCTCAAGAGGAGGCACTCTCAACAGGAAAGGCGAGAGGAAATCCATGGTCGTACCACTATTCCAAGAGTCCCCCAGATGTCTCAGTCCATTGGAGAGGAAGCTCTTTGCCCTGCACTGGCTCATCTTTCACGCCGAGGATCGACTCACACCACGGTGGCACGTGGGACAGCCCTGTGGGAAAGCCTCCACGGAAAGCCTCGAGGGAAAACCACAGATCCTTTGATTCACGCGACGGGAAGCGTGACATTGCTGCTACAGCCTGGAAGTAAAGCGCACGTGCATGCCCCCACTCGAGACGAGTCCTGACTCCCCTAGGGAGACTCCAGAAGTACCCAAAGATCCATGTCACCCCTGAGAGGAAACCTCGTTTCCGGCCCTGACTCCACACAAGGTTTTTGGCCCCGGTATCGACGGGAGAGTAATCCTGAGAGGCCCCCTAGCAACTCGCATGGGGACTGGCCTTTCCTGAGGCCACCATGGCGGGTCCCTGAGGTCCCCGTCGTAACTCCACAACACCTGCCGCAACTCGAGAAAATCCAGGAAGTTCTCCCTTCCAGCCGAGATGAGGCCTATTTCCGATGAGGCGTCTGGAGACTAATGACACCTAACCTCTGGAACTTCGAAAGGGTCTTTCACACCCTTGCTGCTACTCAAGAAGTTCACCGCCATACCCGTCTCCACTCGAGAGGAAGCACGATGGTCCCGCCCACATCCAGAGGAGCCCCGTTTCCCCCTCGTAGCTCGAGATGAGGGATCCTTTCCCTGCTTTCAACGGGAAAGAATTCCCGGCGTTCCCGTCGCATCTCAAGAGGAGGCACTCTCAACAGGAAAGGCGAGAGGAACTCCATGGTCGTACCACCATTCCAAGAGTCCCCCAGATGTCTCAGTCCATTCCAGAGGAACCTCTTTGCCCTGCACTGGCTCATCTTTCACGCCGAGGATCGACTCACACCACTGTGGCACGTGGGACAGCCCTGTGGCAAAGCCTCGAGGGAAAGCCTCGAGGGAAAACCACAGATCCTTTGATCCACGCGGAGGTAAGCGTGACATTGCTGCTACAGCCTGGAAGAAAAGCGCTCGTGCATGCCCCCACTCGAAACGAGGCCTGACTCCAGTGGGGAGACTCCAGAAGTACCCAAAGATCCATGTCAGCCCCTGAAAGGAATCCTCGGTTCCGGCCCTGACTCCAGCAAGGTTTTTGGCCCCGGTATCGACAGGAGTGGAATACTGAGAGGCCCCCTAGCAACTCGCATGGGGAATGGCCTCTCCTGAGGCCACCAGGGCTGGTCCCTGAGGTCCCCGTCGTAACTCGAGAACACCTGCCGCAACTCCAGAAAATCCAGGAAGTTATCCCTTCCAGGCGAGATGAGGCCTATTTCCGATGAGGCGTCTGGAGACTAATGACACCTAACCTCTGGAACTTTGAAAGGGTCTTTCACACCCTTGCTGCTACTCAAGAAGTTCACCGCCATACCCGTCTCCACTCGAGAGGAAGCACGATGGTCCCGCCCACATCCAGAGGAGCCCCGTTTCCCCCTCGTAGCTCGAGATGAGGGATCCTTTCCCTGCTTTCAACGGGAAAGAATTCCCGGCGTTCCCGTCGCATCTCAAGAGGAGGCACTCTCAACAGGAAAGGCGAGAGGAAATCCATGGTCGTACCACCATTCCAAGAGTCCCCCAGATGTCTCAGTCCATTCGAGAGGAAGCTCTTTGCCCTGCACTGGCTCATCTTTCACGCCGAGGATCGACTCACACCACGGTGGCACGTGGGACAGCCCTGTGGGAAAGCCTCGACGGAAAGCCTCGAGGGAAAACCACAGATCCTTTGATCCACGCGACGGGAAGCGTGACATTGCTGCTACAGCCTGGAAGTAAAGCGCACGTGCATGCCCCCACTCGAGACGAGTCCTGACTCCCCTAGGGAGACTCCAGAAGTACCCAAAGATCCATGTCACCCCTGAGAGGAAACCTCGTTTCCGGCCCTGACTCCACACAAGGTTTTTGGCCCCGGTATCGACGGGAGAGTAATCCTGAGAGGCCCCCTAGCAACTCGCTTGGGGACTGGCCTTTCCTGAGGCCACCATGGCGGGTCCCTGAGGTCCCCGTCGTAACTCCAGAACACCTGCCGCAACTCGAGAAAATCCAGGAAGTTCTCCCTTCCAGCCGAGATGAGGCCTATTTCCGATGAGGCGTCTGGAGACTAATGACACCTAACCTCTGGAACTTCGAAAGGGTCTTTCACACCCTTGCTGCTACTCAAGAAGTTCACCGCCATACCCGTCTCCACTCGAGAGGAAGCACGATGGTCCCGCCCACATCCAGAGGAGCCCCGTTTCCCCCTCGTAGCTCGAGATGAGGGATCCTTTCCCTGCTTTCAACGGGAAAGAATTCCCGGCGTTCCCGTCGCATCTCAAGAGGAGGCACTCTCAACAGGAAAGGCGAGAGGAACTCCATGGTCGTACCACCATTCCAAGAGTCCCCCAGATGTCTCAGTCCATTCCAGAGGAACCTCTTTGCCCTGCACTGGCTCATCTTTCACGCCGAGGATCGACTCACACCACTGTGGCACGTGGGACAGCCCTGTGGCAAAGCCTCGAGGGAAAGCCTCGAGGGAAAACCACAGATCCTTTGATCCACGCGGAGGTAAGCATGACATTGCTGCTACAGCCTGGAAGAAAAGCGCTCGTGCATGCCCCCACTCGAAACGAGGCCTGACTCCAGTGGGGAGACTCCAGAAGTACCCAAAGATCCATGTCAGCCCCTGAGAGGAATCCTCGGTTCCGGCCCTGACTCCAAACAAGGTTTTTCGCCCCGGTATCGACAGGAGTGGAATACTGAGAGGCCCCCTAGCAACTCGCATGGGGAATGGCCTCTCCTGAGGCCACCAGGGCTGGTCCCTGAGGTCCCCGTCGTAACTCGAGAACACCTGCCGCAACTCCAGAAAATCCAGGAAGTTCTCCCTTCCAGGCGAGATGAGGCCTATTTCCGATGAGGCGTCTGGAGACTAATGAAACCTAACCTCTGGAACTTTGAAAGGGTCTTTCACACCCTTGCTGCTACTCAAGAAGTTCACCGCCATACCCGTCTCCACTCGAGAGGAAGCACGATGGTCCCGCCCACATCCAGAGGAGCCCCGTTTCCCCCTCGTAGCTCGAGATGAGGGATCCTTTCCCTGCTTTCAACGGGAAAGAATTCCCGGCGTTCCCGTCGCATCTCAAGAGGAGGCACTCTCAACAGGAAAGGCGAGAGGAAATCCATGGTCGTACCACCATTCCAAGAGTCCCCCAGATGTCTCAGTCCATTCGAGAGGAAGCTCTTTGCCCTGCACTGGCTCATCTTTCACGCCGAGGATCGACTCACACCACGGTGGCACGTGGGACAGCCCTGTGGGAAAGCCTCGACGGAAAGCCTCGAGGGAAAACCACAGATCCTTTGATCCACGCGACGGGAAGCGTGACATTGCTGCTACAGCCTGGAAGTAAAGCGCACGTGCATGCCCCCACTCGAGACGAGTCCTGACTCCCCAGGGAGACTCCAGAAGTACCCAAAGATCCATGTCACCCCTGAGAGGAAACCTCGTTTCCGGCCCTTACTCCACACAAGGTTTTTGGCCCCGGTATCGACGGGAGAGGAATCCTGAGAGGCCCCCTATCAACTCGCATGGCGACTGGCCTTTCCTGAGGCCACCATGGCGGGTCCCTGAGGTCCCCGTCGTAACTCCAGAACACCTGCCGCAACTCGAGAAAATCCAGGAAGTTCTCCCTTCCAGCCGAGATGAGGCCTATTTCCGATGAGGCGTCTGGAGACTAATGACACCTAACCTCTGGAACTTCGAAAGGGTCTTTCACACCCTTGCTGCTACTCAAGAAGTTCACCGCCATACCCGTCTCCAATCGAGAGGAAGCACGATGGTCCCGCCCACATCCAGAGGAGCCCCGTTTCCCCCACGTAGCTCGAAATGAGGGATCCTTTCCCTGCTTTCAACGGGAAAGAATTGTCGGCGTTCCCGTCGCATCTCAAGAGGAGGCACTCTCAACAGGAAAGGCGAGAGGAACTCCATGGTCGTACCACCATTTCAAGAGTCCCCCAGATGTCTCAGTCCATTCGAGAGGAAGATCTTTGCCCTGTACTGGCTCATCTTTCACGCCGAAGATCGACTCACACCACGGTGGCACGTGGGACAGCCCTGTGGGAAAGCCTCGAGGGAAAGCCTCGAGGGAAAACCACAGATCCTTTGATCCACGCGACGGGAAGCGTGACATTGCTGCTACAGCCTGGAAGTAAAGCGCACGTGCATGCCCCCACTCGAGACGAGTCCTGACTCCCTTAGGGAGACTCCAGAAGTACCCAAAGATCCATGTCACCCCTGAGAGGAAACCTCGTTTCCGGCCCTGATTCCACACAAGGTTTTTGGCCCCGGTATCGACGGGAGAGGAATCCTGAGAGGCCCCCTAGCAACTCGCATGGGGACTGGCCTTTCCTGAGGCCACCATGGCGGGTCCCTGAGGTCCCCGTCGTAACTCGAGAACACCTGCCGCAACTCGAGAAAATCCAGGAAGTTCTCCCTTCCAGCCGAGATGAGGCCTATTTCCGATGAGGCGTCTGGAGACTAATGACACCTAACCTCTGGAACTTCGAAAGTGTCTTTCACACCCTTGCTGCTACTCAAGAAGTTCACCGCCATACCCGTCTCCACTCGAGAGGAAGCACGATGGTCCCGCCCACATCCAGAGGAGCCCCGTTTCCCCCTCGTAGCTCGAGATGAGGGATCCTTTCCCTGCTTTCAACGGGAAAGAATTCCCGGCGTTCCCGTCGCATCTCAAGAGGAGGCACTCTCAACAGGAAAGGCGAGAGGAACTCCATGGTCGTACCACCATTCCAAGAGTCCCCCAGATGTCTCAGTCCATTCCAGAGGAACCTCGTTGCCCTGCACTGGCTCATTTTTCACGCCGAGGATCGACTCACACCACGGTGGCACGTGGGACAGCCCTGTGGCAAAGCCTCGAGGGAAAGCCTCGAGGGAAAACCACAGATCCTTTGATCCACGCGACGGGAAGCGTGACATTGCTGCTACAGCCTGGAAGGAAAGCGCACGTGCATGCCCCCACTCGAGACGAGGCCTGACTCCCCTGGGGAGACTCCAGAAATACCCAAAGTTCCATGTCACCCCTGAGAGGAAACCTCGGTTCCGGCCCTGACTCCACACAAGGTTTTTGGCCCCGGTATCGACGGGAGAGGAATTCTGAGAGGCCCCCTAGCAACTCGCATAGGGACTGGCCTTTCCTGAGGCCACAAGGGCGGGTCCCTGAGGTCCCCGTCGTAACTCGAGAACACCTGCCGCAACTCGAGAAAATCCAGGAAGTTCTCCCTTCCAGGCGAGATGAGGCCTATTTCCAATGAGGCGTCTGGAGACTAATGACACCTAACCTCTGGAACTTCGAAAGGGTCTTTCACACCCTTGCTGCAACTCAAGAAGTTCACCGCCATACCCGTCTCCACTCGAGAGGAAGAACGATGGTCCCGCCCATATCCAGAGGAGCCCCGTTTCCCCCTCGTAGCTCGAGATGAGGGATCCTTTCCCTGCTTTCAACGGGAAAGAATTCCCGGCATTCCCGTCGCATCTCAAGAGGAGGCACTCTCAACAGGAAAGGCGAGAGGAACTCTATGGTCGTACCACCATTCCAAGAATCCCCCAGATGTCTCAGTCCATTCCAGAGGAAACTCTTTGCCCTGCACTGGCTCATCTTTCACGCCGAGGATCGACTCACACCACGGTGACAAGTGGGACAGCCCTGTGGGAAAGCCTCGAGGGAAAGCCTCGAGAGAAAACCACAGATTCTTTGATCCACGCGAAGGTAAGCGTGACATTGCTGCTACAGCCTGGAAGAAAAGCGCTCGTGCATGCCCCCACTCGAAACGAGGCCTGACTCCAGTGGGGAGACTCCAGAAGTACCCAAAGATCCATGTCAGCCCCTGAGAGGAATCCTCGGTTCCGGCCCTGACTCCACACAAGGTTTTTGGCCCCGGTATCGACAGGAGAGGAATCCTGAGAGGCCCCCTAGCAACTCGCATGGGGACTGGCTTTTCCTGAGGCCACCAGGGCGGTTCCCTGAGGTCCCCGTCGTAACTCGAGAACACCTGCCGCAACTCGAGAAAATCCAGGATGTTCTCCCTTCCAGGCGAGATGAGGCCTATTTCCGATGAGGCGTCTGGAGACTAATGACACCTAACCTCTGGAACTTGGAAAGGGTCTTTCACACCCTTGCTGCAACACAAGAAGTTCACCGCCATACCCGTCTCCACTCGAGAGGAAGCACGATGGTCCCGCCCACATCCAGAGGAGCCCCGTTTCCCCTCGTAGCTCGAGATGAGGGATCCTTTCCCTGCTTTTAACGGGAAAGAATTCCCGGCATTTCCGTCGCATCTCAAGAGGAGGCACTCTCAACAGGAAAGGCGAGAAGAACTCCATGGTCGTACCACCATTCCAAGAGTCCCCCAGATGTCTCAGTCCATTCCAGAGGAACCTCTTTGCCCTGCACTGGATAATCTTTCACGCCGAGGATCGACTCACACCACGGCGGCACGTGGGACAACCCTGTGGGAAAGCCTCGAGGGAAAGCCTCGAGGGAAAACCACAGATCCTTTTATCCACGCGAAGGTAAGCGTGACATTGCTGCTACAGCCTGGAAGAAAAGCGCTCGTGCATGCCCCCACTCGAAACGAGGCCTGACTCCAGTGGGGAGACTCCAGAAGTACCCAAAGATCCATGTCAGCCCCTGAGAGGAATCCTCGGTTCGGGCCCTGACTTCACACAAGGTTTTTGGTCCCGGTATCGACGGGAGAGGAATCCCAGAGTCCCCTTAGCAACTCGCATGGGGATTGTCCTCTCCTGAGGCCACCAGGGCTGGTCCCTGAGGTCCCCGTCGTAACTCGAGAACACCTGCCGCAACTCGAGAAAATCCAGGAAGTTCTCCCTTCCAGGCGAGATGAGGCCTATTTCCGATGAGGCGTCTGGAGACTAATGATACCTAACCTCTGGAACTTCGAAAGCGTCTTTCACTCCCTTGCTGCAACTCAAGAAGTTCTCTGCCATACCCGTCTCCACTCGAGAGGAAGCACGATAGTCCCGCCCACATCCAGAGGAGCCCCGTTTCCCCCTCGTAGCTCGAGATGAGGGATCCTTTCCCTGCTTTCAACGGGAAAAAATTAGCGGCGTTCCCGTCGCATCTCAAGCGGAGGCACTCTCAACAGGAAAGGCGAGAGGAACTCCATGGTCGTACCACCATTCCAAGAGTCCCCCAGATGTCTCAGTCCATTCCTGAGGAACCTCTTTGCCCTGCACTGGCTCATCTTTCACGCCGAGGATCGACTCACACCAGGGTGGCACGTGGGACAGCCCTGTGGGAAAGCCTCGAGGGAAAGCCTCGAGGGAAAACCACAGATCCTTTGATCCAGGCCACGGGAAGCGTGACATTGCTGCTACAGCCTGGAAGGAAAGCGCACGTGCATGCCCCTACTCGAGACGAGGCCTGACTCCCCTGGGGAGACTCCAGAAGTACCCAAAGATCCATGTCAGCCCCTGAGAGGAATCCTCGGTTCCGGCCCTGACTCCACACAAGGTTTTTGGCCCCGGTATCGACGGGAGAGGAATCCCGAGAGGCCCCCTAGCAACTCGCATGGGGACTGGCCTCTCCTGAGGCCACCAGGGCGGGTCCCTGAGGTCCCCGTCGTAACTCCAGAACACCTGCCGCAACTCGAGAAAATCCAGGAAGTTCTCCCTTCCAGCCGAGATGAGGCCTATTTCCGATGAGGCGTCTGGAGACTAATGACACCTAACCTCTGGAACTTCGAAAGGGTCTTTCACACCCTTGCTGCAACTCAAGAAGTTCACCGCCATACCCGTCTCCACTCGAGAGGAAGCACGATGGTCCCGCCCACATCCACAGGAGCCCCGTTTCCCCCTCGTAGCTCGAGATGAGGGATCCTTTCCCTGCTTTCAACGGGAAAGAATTCCCGGTGTTCCCGTCGCATCTCAAGAATAGGCAATCTCAACAGGAAAGGCGAGAGTAACTCCATGGTCGTACCACCATTCCAAGAGTCCCCCAGATGTCTCAGTCCATTCCAGAGGAACCTCTTTGCCCTGCACTGGCTCATCTTTCACGCCGAGGATCGACTCACACCACGGTGGCACGTGGGACAGCCCTGTGGGAAAGCCTCGAGGGAAAGCCTCGAGGGAAAACCACAGATCCTTTGATCCACGCCATGGGAAGCGTGACATTGCTGCTACAGCCTGGAAGGAAAGCGCACGTGCATGCCCCCACTCGAGACGAGGCCTGACTCCCCTGGGGAGACTCCAGAAGTACCCAAAGATCCATGTCAGCCCCTGAGAGGAATCCTCGGTTCCGGCCCTGTCTCCACACAAGGTTTTTGGCCCCGGTATCGACGGGAGAGGAATCCCGATAGGCCCCCTAGCAACTCGCATGGGGACTGGCCTCTCCTGAGGCCACCAGGGCGGGTCCCTGAGGTCCCCGTCGTAACTCGAGAACACCTGCCGCAACTCGAGAAAATCCAGGAAGTTCTCCCTTCCAGGCGAGATGAGGCCTATTTCCGATGAGGCGTCTGGAGACTAATGACACCTAACCTCTGGAACTTGGAAAGGGTCTTTCACACCCTTGCTGCTACTCAAGAAGTTCACCTCCATACCCGTCTCCACTCGAGAGGAAGCACGATGGTCCCGCCCACATCCAGAGGAGCCCCGTTTCCCCCTCGTAGCTCGAGATGAGGGATCCTTTCCCTGCTTTCAACGGGAAAGAATTCCCGGCGTTCCCGTCGCATCTCAAGAGGAGGCACTCTCAACAGGAAAGGCGAGAGGAACTCCATGGTCGTACCACCATTCCAAGAGTCCCCCAGATGTCTCAGTCCATTCGAGAGGAAGATCTTTGCCCTGTACTGGCTCATCTTTCACGCCGAGGATCGACTCACACCACGGTGGCACGTGGGACAGCCCTGTGGGAAAGCCTCGAGGGAAAGCCTCGAGGGAAAACCACAGATCCTTTGATCCACGCGACGGGAAGCGTGACATTGCTGCTACAGCCTGGAAGTAAAGCGCACGTGCATGCCCCCACTCGAGACGAGTCCTGACTCCCCTAGGGAGACTCCAGAAGAACCCAAAGATCCATGTCACCCCTGAGAGGAAACCTCGTTTCCGGCCCTGATTCCACACAAGGTTTTTGGCCCCGGTATCGACGGGAGAGGAATCCTGAGAGGCCCCCTAGCAACTCGCATGGGGACTGGCCTTTCCTTAGGCCACCATGGCGGGTCCCTGAGGTCCCCGTCGTAACTCGAGAACACCTGCCGCAACTCGAGAAAATCCAGGAAGTTCTCCCTTCCAGCCGAGATGAGGCCTATTTCCGATGAGGCGTCTGGAGACTAATGACACCTAACCTCTGGAACTTCGAAAGGGTCTTTCACACCCTTGCTGCTACTCAAGAAGTTCACCGCCATACCCGTCTCCACTCGAGAGGAAGCACGATGGTCCCGCCCACATCCAGAGGAGCCCCGTTTCCCCCTCGTAGCTCGAGATGAGGGATCCTTTCCCTGCTTTCAACGGGAAAGAATTCCCGGCGTTCCCGTCGCATCTCAAGAGGAGGCACTCTCAACAGGAAAGGCGAGAGGAACTCCATGGTCGTACCACCATTCCAAGAGTCCCCCAGATGTCTCAGTCCATTCCAGAGGAACCTCTTTGCCCTGCACTGGCTCATCTTTCACGCCGAGGATCGACTCACACCACTGTGGCACGTGGGACAGCCCTGTGGCAAAGCCTCGAGGGAAAGCCTCGAGGGAAAACCACAGATCCTTTGATCCACGCGGAGGTAAGCGTGACATTGCTGCTACAGCCTGGAAGAAAAGCGCTCGTGCATGCCCCCACTCGAAACGAGGCCTGACTCCAGTGGGGAGACTCCAGAAGTACCCAAAGATCCATGTCATCCCCTGAGAGGAATCCTCGGTTCCGGCCCTGACTCCAAACAAGGTTTTTGGCCCCGGTATCGACAGGAGTGGAATACTGAGAGGCCCCCTAGCAACTCGCATGGGGAATGGCCTCTCCTGAGGCCACCAGGGCGGGTCCCTGAGGTCCCCGTCGTAACTCGAGAACACCTGCCGCAACTCCAGAAAATCCAGGAAGTTCTCCCTTCCAGGCGAGATGAGGCCTATTTCCGATGAGGCGTCTGGAGACTAATGAAACCTAACCTCTGGAACTTTGAAAGGGTCTTTCACACCCTTGCTGCTACTCAAGAAGTTCACCGCCATACCCGTCTCCACTCGAGAGGAAGCACGATGGTCCCGCCCACATCCAGAGGAGCCCCGTTTCCCCCTCGTAGCTCGAGATGAGGGATCCTTTCCCTGCTTTCAACGGGAAAGAATTCCCGGCGTTCCCGTCGCATCTCAAGAGGAGGCACTCTCAACAGGAAAGGCGAGAGGAAATCCATGGTCTTACCACCATTCCAAGAGTCCCCCAGATGT
This sequence comes from Capricornis sumatraensis, assembly GCF_032405125.1. Lineage (NCBI taxonomy): Eukaryota > Metazoa > Chordata > Mammalia > Artiodactyla > Bovidae > Capricornis > Capricornis sumatraensis. Next base: position 1,545,104 of record NW_027184627.1, read on the forward strand.
CTCAGTCCATTCGAGAGGAAGCTCTTTGCCCTGCACTGGCTCATCTTTCACGCCGAGGATCGACTCACACCACGGTGGCACGTGGGACAGCCCTGTGGGAAAGCCTCGACGGAAAGCCTCGAGGGAAAACCACAGATCCTTTGATCCACGCGACGGGAAGCGTGACATTGCTGCTACAGCCTGGAAGTAAAGCACACGTGCATGCCCCCACTCGAGACGAGTCCTGACTCCCCTAGGGAGACTCCAGAAGTACCCAAAGATCCATGTCACCCCTGAGAGGAAACCTCGTTTCCGGCCCTTACTCCACACAAGGTTTTTGGCCCCGGTATCGACGGGAGAGGAATCCTGAGAGGCCCCCTATCAACTCGCATGGCGACTGGCCTTTCCTGAGGCCACCATGGCGGGTCCCTGAGGTCCCCGTCGTAACTCGAGAACACCTGCCGCAACTCGAGAAAATCCAGGAAGTTCTCCCTTCCAGCCGAGATGAGGCCTATTTCCGATGAGGCGTCTGGAGACTAATGACACCTAACCTCTGGAACTTCGAAAGGGTCTTTCACACCCTTGCTGCTACTCAAGAAGTTCACCGCCATACCCGTCTCCACTCGAGAGGAAGCACGATGGTCCCGCCCACATCCAGAGGAGCCCCGTTTCCCCCACGTAGCTCGAAATGAGGGATCCTTTCCCTGCTTTCAACGGGAAAGAATTGTCGGCCTTCCCGTTGCATCTCAAGAGGAGGCACTCTCAACAGGAAAGGCGAGAGGAACTCCATGGTCGTACCACCATTCCAAGAGTCCCCCAGATGTCTCAGTCCATTCGAGAGGAAGATCTTTGCCCTGTACTGGCTCATCTTTCACGCCGAGGATCGACTCACACCACGGTGGCACGTGGGACAGCCCTGTGGGAAAGCCTCGAGGGAAAGCCTCGAGGGAAAACCACAGATCCTTTGATCCACGCGACGGGAAGCGTGACATTGCTGCTACAGCCTGGAAGTAAAGCGCACGTGCATGCCCCCACTCGAGACGAGTCCTGACTCCCCTAGGGAGACTCCAGAAGTACCCAAAGATCCATGTCACCCCTGAGAGGAAACCTCGTTTCCGGCCCTGATTCCACACAAGGTTTTTGGCCCCGGTATCGACGGGAGAGGAATCCTGGGAGGCCCCCTAGCAACTCGCATGGGGACTGGCCTTTCCTGAGGCCACCATGGCGGGTCCCTGAGGTCCCCGTCGTAACTCGAGAACACCTGCCGCAACTCGAGAAAATCCAGGAAGTTCTCCCTTCCAGCCGAGATGAGGCCTATTTCCGATGAGGCGTCTGGAGACTAATGACACCTAACCTCTGGAACTTCGAAAGGGTCTTTCACACCCTTGCTGCTACTCAAGAAGTTCACCGCCATACCCGTCTCCACTCGAGAGGAAGCACGATGGTCCCGCCCACATCCAGAGGAGCCCCGTTTCCCCCTCGTAGCTCGAGATGAGGGATCCTTTCCCTGCTTTCAACGGGAAAGAATTCCCGGCGTTCCCGTCGCATCTCAAGAGGAGGCACTCTCAACAGGAAAGGCGAGAGGAACTCCATGGTCGTACCACCATTCCAAGAGTCCCCCAGATGTCTCAGTCCATTCCAGAGGAACCTCGTTGCCCTGCACTGGCTCATCTTTCACGCCGAGGATCGACTCACACCACGGTGGCACGTGGGACAGCCCTGTGGCAAAGCCTCGAGTTAAAGCCTCGAGGGAAAACCACAAATCCTTTGATCCACGCGACGGGAAGCGTGACATTGCTGCTACAGCCTGGAAGGAAAGCGCACGTGCATGCCCCCACTCGAGACGAGGCCTGACTCCCCTGGGGAGACTCCAGAAATACCCAAAGTTCCATGTCACCCCTGAGAGGAAACCTCGGTTCCGGCCCTGACTCCACACAAGGTTTTTGGCCCCGGTATCGACGGGAGAGGAATTCTGAGAGGCCCCCTAGCAACTCGCATGGGGACTGGCCTTTCCTGAGGCCACAAGGGCGGGTCCCTGAGGTCCCCGTCGTAACTCGAGAACACCTGCCGCAACTCGAGAAAATCCAGGAAGTTCTCCCTTCCAGGCGAGATGAGGCCTATTTCCAATGAGGCGTCTGGAGACTAATGACACCTAACCTCTGGAACTTCGAAAGGGTCTTTCACACCCTTGCTACAACTCAAGAAGCTCACCGCCATACCCGTCTCCACTCGAGAGGAAGCACGATGGTCCCGCCCATATCCAGAGGAGCCCCGTTTCCCCCTCGTAGCTCGAGATGAGGGATCCTTTCCCTGCTTTCAACGGGAAAGAATTCCCGGCATTCCCCTCGCATCTCAAGAGGAGGCACTCTCAACAGGAAAGGCGAGAGGAACTCTATGGTCGTACCACGATTCCAAGAATCCCCCAGATGTCTCAGTCCATTCCAGAGGAAACTCTTTGCCCTGCACTGGCTCATCTTTCACGCCGAGGATCGACTCACACCACGGTGACAAGTGGGACAGCCCTGTGGGAAAGCCTCGAGGGAAAGCCTCGAGGGAAAACCACAGATTCTTTGATCCACGCGAAGGTAAGCGTGACATTGCTGCTACAGCCTGGAAGAAAAGCGCTCGTGCATGCCCCCACTCGAAACGAGGCCTGACTCCAGTGGGGAGACTCCAGAAGTACCCAAAGATCCATGTCAGCCCCTGAGAGGAATCCTCGGTTCCGGCCCTGACTCCACACAAGGTTTTTGGCCCCGGTATCGACAGGAGAGGAATCCTGAGAGGCCCCCTAGCAACTCGCATGGGGACTGGCTTTTCCTGAGGCCACCAGGGCGGTTCCCTGAGGTCCCCGTCGTAACTCGAGAACACCTGCCGCAACTCGAGAAAATCCAGGATGTTCTCCCTTCCAGGCGAGATGAGGCCTATTTCCGATGAGGCGTCTGGAGACTAATGACACCTAACCTCTGGAACTTGGAAAGGGTCTTTCACACCCTTGCTGCAACACAAGAAGTTCACCGCCATACCCGTCTCCACTCGAGAGGAAGCACGATGGTCCCGCCCACATCCAGAGGAGCCCCGTTTCCCCTCGTAGCTCGAGATGAGGGATCCTTTCCCTGCTTTTAACGGGAAAGAATTCCCGGCATTTCCGTCGCATCTCAAGAGGAGGCACTCTCAACAGGAAAGGCGAGAAGAACTCCATGGTCGTACCACCATTCCAAGAGTCCCCCAGATGTCTCAGTCCATTCCAGAGGAACCTCTTTGCCCTGCACTGCATAATCTTTCACGCCGAGGATCGACTCACACCACGGCGGCACGTGGGACAACCCTGTGGGAAAGCCTCGAGGGAAAGCCTCGAGGGAAAACCACAGATCCTTTTATCCACGCGAAGGTAAGCGTGACATTGCTGCTACAGCCTGGAAGAAAAGCGCTCGTGCATGCCCCCACTCGAAACGAGGCCTGACTCCAGTGGGGAGACTCCAGAAGTACCCAAAGATCCATGTCAGCCCCTGAGAGGAATCCTCGGTTCGGGCCCTGACTTCACACAAGGTTTTTGGTCCCGGTATCGACGGGAGAGGAATCCCAGAGTCCCCTTAGCAACTCGCATGGGGATTGTCCTCTCCTGAGGCCACCAGGGCTGGTCCCTGAGGTCCCCGTCGTAACTCGAGAACACCTGCCGCAACTCGAGAAAATCCAGGAAGTTCTCCCTTAAAGGCGAGATGAGGCCTATTTCCGATGAGGCGTCTGGAGACTAATGATACCTAACCTCTGGAACTTCGAAAGCGTCTTTCACTCCCTTGCTGCAACTCAAGAAGTTCTCTGCCATACCCGTCTCCACTCGAGAGGAAGCACGATGGTCCCGCCCACATCCAGAGGAGCCCCGTTTCCCCCTCGTAGCTCGAGATGAGGGACCCTTTCCCTGCTTTCAACGGGAAAAAATTAGCGGCGTTCCCGTCGCATCTCAAGCGGAGGCACTCTCAACAGGAAAGGCGAGAGGAACTCCATGGTCGTACCACCATTCCAAGAGTCCCCCAGATGTCTCAGTCCATTCCTGAGGAACCTCTTTGCCCTGCACTGGCTCATCTTTCACGCCGAGGATCGACTCACACCAGGGTGGCACGTGGGACAGCCCTGTGGGAAAGCCTCGAGGGAAAGCCTCGAGGGAAAACCACAGATCCTTTGATCCAGGCCACGGGAAGCGTGACATTGCTGCTACAGCCTGGAAGGAAAGCGCACGTGCATGCCCCCACTCGAGACGAGGCCTGACTCCCCTGGGGAGACTCCAGAAGTACCCAAAGATCCATGTCAGCCCCTGAGAGGAATCCTCGGTTCCGGCCCTGACTCCACACAAGGTTTTTGGCCCCGGTATCGACGGGAGAGGAATCCCGAGAGGCCCCCTAGCAACTCGCATGGGGACTGGCCTCTCCTGAGGCCACCAGGGCGGGTCCCTGAGGTCCCCGTCGTAACTCCAGAACACCTGCCGCAACTCGAGAAAATCCAGGAAGCTCTCCCTTCCAGGCGAGATGAGGCCTATTTCCGATGAGGCGTCTGGAGACTAATGACACCTAACCTCTGGAACTTCGAAAGGGTCTTTCACACCCTTGCTGCAACTCAAGAAGTTCACCGCCATACCCGTCTCCACTCGAGAGGAAGCACGATGGTCCCGCCCACATCCAGAGGAGCCCCGTTTCCCCCTCCTAGCTCGAGATGAGGGATCCTTTCCCTGCTTTCAACGGGAAAGAATTCCCGGTGTTCCCGTCGCATCTCAAGAATAGGCACTCTCAACAGGAAAGGCGAGAGGAACTCCATGGTCGTACCACCATTCCAAGAGTCCCCCAGATGTCTCAGTCCATTCCAGAGGAACCTCTTTGCCCTGCACTGGCTCATCTTTCACGCCGAGGATCGACTCACACCACGGTGGCACGTGGGACAGCCCTGTGGGAAAGCCTCGAGGGAAAGCCTCGAGGGAAAACCACAGATCCTTTGATCCACGCGGAGGTAAGCGTGACATTGCTGCTACAGCCTGGAAGGAAAGCGCACGTGCATGCCCCCACTCGAGACGAGGCCTGACTCCCCTGGGGAGACTCCAGAAGTACCCAAAGATCCATGTCAGCCCCTGAGAGGAATCCTCGGTTCCGGCCCTGTCTCCACACAAGGTTTTTGGCCCCGGTATCGACGGGAGAGGAATCCCGAGAGGCCCCCTAGCAACTCGCATGGGGACTGGCCTCTCCTGAGGCCACCAGGGCGGGTCCCTGAGGTCCCCGTCGTAACTCGAGAACACCTGCCGCAACTCGAGAAAATCCAGGAAGTTCTCCCTTCCAGGCGAGATGAGGCCTATTTCCGATGAGGCGTCTGGAGACTAATGACACCTAACCTCTGGAACTTGGAAAGGGTCTTTCACACCCTTGCTGCTACTCAAGAAGTTCACCTCCATACCCGTCTCCACTCGAGAGGAAGCACGATGGTCCCGCCCACATCCAGAGGAGCCCCGTTTCCCCCTCGTAGCTCGAGATGAGGGATCCTTTCCCTGCTTTCAACGGGAAAGAATTCCCGGCGTTCCCGTCGCATCTCAAGAGGAGGCACTCTCAACAGGAAAGGCGAGAGGAACTTCATGGTCGTACCACCATTCCAAGAGTCCCCCAGATGTCTCAGTCCATTCCAGAGGAACCTCTTTGCCCTACACTGGCTCATCTTTCACGCCGAGGATCGACTCACACCACGGTGGCACGTGGGACAGCCCTGTGGGAAAGCCTCGAGGGAAAGCCTCGAGGGAAAACCACAGATCCTTTGATCCACGCGACGGGAAGTGTGACATTGCTGCTACAGCCTGGAAGGAAAGCGCACGTGCATGCCTCCACTCGTAACGAGGCCTGACTCCCCTGGGGAGACTCCAGAAGTACCCAAAGATCCATGTCAGCCCCTGAGAGGAATTCCCGGTTCCGGCCCTGACTTCACACAAGGTTTTTGGCCCCGGTATCGACGGGAGAGGAATCCTGAGAGGCCCCCTAGCAACTCGCATGGGGACTGGCCTTTCCTGAGGCCACCATGGCGGGTCCCTGAGGTCCCCGTCGTAACTCGAGAACACCTGCCGCAACTCGAGAAAATCCAGGAAGTTCTCCCTTCCAGGCGAGATGAGGCCTATTTCCAATGAGGCGTCTGGAGACTAATGACACCTAACCTCTGGAACTTCGAAAGGGTCTTTCACACCCTTGCTGCAACTCAAGAAGTTCACCGCCATACCCGTCTCCAATCGAGAGGAAGCACGATGGTCCCGCCCATATCCAGAGGAGCCCCGTTTCCCCCTCGTAGCTCGAGATGAGGGATCCTTTCCCTGCTTTCAACGGGAAAGAATTCCCGGCATTCCCGTCGCGTCTCAAGAGGAGGCACTCTCAACAGGAAAGGCGAGAGGAACTCTATGGTCGTACCACCATTCCAAGAATCCCCCAGATGTCTCAGTCCATTCCAGAGGAACCTCTTTGCCCTGCACTGGCTCATCTTTCACGCCGAGGATCGACTCACACCACGGTGGCAAGTGGGACAGCCCTGTGGGAAAGCCTCGAGGGAAAGCCTCGAGGGAAAACCACAGATCCTTTGATCCACGCGGAGGTAAGCGTGACATTGCTGCTACAGCCTGGAAGAAAAGCGCTCGTGCATGCCCCCACTCGAAACGAGGCCTGACTCCAGTGGGGAGACTCCAGAAGTACCCAAAGATCCATGTCAGCCCCTGAGAGGAATCCTCGGTTCCGGCCCTGACTCCAAACAAGGTTTTTGGCCCCGGTATCGACAGGAGTGGAATACTGAGAGGCCCCCTAGCAACTCGCATGGGGAATGGCCTCTCCTGAGGCCACCAGGGCGGGTCCCTGAGGTCCCCGTCGTAACTCGAGAACACCTGCCGCATCTCGAGAAAATCCAGGAAGTTCTCCCTTCCAGGCGAGATGAGGCCTATTTCCGATGAGGCGTCTGGAGACTAATGACACCTAACCTCTGTAACTTTGAAAGGGTCTTTCACACCCTTGCTGCTACTCAAGAAGTTCACCGCCATACCCGTCTCCACTCGAGAGGAAGCACGATGGTCCCGCCCACATCCAGAGGAGCCCTGTTTCCCCCTTGTAGCTCGAGATGAGGGATCCTTTCCCTGCTTTCAACTGGAAAGAATTCCCGGCGTTCCCGTCGCATCTCAAGAGGAGGCACTCTCAACAGGAAAGGCGAGAGGAAATCCATGGTCGTACCACAATTCCAAGAGTCCCCCAGATGTCTCAGTCCATTGGAGAGGAAGCTCTTTGCCCTGCACTGGCTCATCTTTCACGCCGAGGATCGACTCACACCACGGTGGCACGTGGGACAGCCCTGTGGGAAAGCCTCGACGGAAAGCCTCGAGGGAAAACCACAGATCCTTTGATCCACGCGACGGGAAGCGTGACATTGCTGCTACAGCCTGGAAGTAAAGCGCACGTGCATGCCCCCACTCGAGACGAGTCCTGACTCCCCTAGGGAGACTCCAGAAGTTCCCAAAGATCCATGTCACCCCTGAGAGGAAACCTCGTTTCCGGCCCTGACTCCACACAAGGTTTTTGGCCCCGGTATCGACGGGAGAGGAATCCTGAGAGGCCCCCTAGCAACTCGCATGGGGACTGGCCTTTCCTGAGGCCACCATGGCGGGTCCCTGAGGTCCCCGTCGTAACTCCAGAACACCTGCCGCAACTCGAGAAAATCCAGGAAGTTCTCCCTTCCAGCCGAGATGAGGCCTATTTCCGATGAGGCGTCTGGAGACTAATGACACCTAACCTCTGGAACTTCGAAAGGGTCTTTCACACCCTTGCTGCTACTCAAGAAGTTCACCGCCATACCCGTCTCCACTCGAGAGGAAGCACGATGGTCCAGCCCACATCCAGAGGAGCCCCGTTTCCCCCTCGTAGCTCGAGATGAGGGATCCTTTCCCTGCTTTCAACGGGAAAGAATTCCCGGTGTTCCCGTCGCATCTCAAGAATAGGCACTCTCAACAGGAAAGGCGAGAGGAACTCCATGGTCGTACCACCATTCCAAGAGTCCCCCAGATGTCTCAGTCCATTCCAGAGGAACCTCTTTGCCCTGCACTGGCTCATCTTTCACGCCGAGGATCGACTCACACCACTGTGGCACGTGGGACAGCCCTGTGGCAAAGCCTCGAGGGAAAGCCTCGAGGGAAAACCACAGATCCTTTGATCCACGCGGAGGTAAGCGTGACATTGCTGCTACAGCCTGGAAGAAAAGCGCTCGTGCATGCCCCCACTCGAAACGAGGCCTGACTCCAGTGGGGAGACTCCAGAAGTACCCAAAGATCCATGTCAGCCCCTGAGAGGAATCCTCGGTTCCGGCCCTGACTCCAAACAAGGTTTTTGGCCCCGGTATTGACAGGAGTGGAATACTGAGAGGCCCCCTAGCAACTCGCATGGGGAATGGCCTCTCCTGAGGCCACCAGGGCGGGTCCCTGAGGTCCCCGTCGTAACTCGAGAACACCTGCCGCAACTCCAGAAAATCCAGGAAGTTCTCCCTTCCAGGCGAGATGAGGCCTATTTCCGATGAGGCGTCTGGAGACTAATGAAACCTAACCTCTGGAACTTCGAAAGCGTCTTTCACTCCCTTGCTGCAACTCAAGAAGTTCTCTGCCATACCCGTCTCCACTCGAGAGGAAGCACGATGGTCCCGCCCACATCCAGAGGAGCCCCGTTTCCCCCTCGTAGCTCGAGATGAGGGACCCTTTCCCTGCTTTCAACGGGAAAAAATTAGCGGCGTTCCCGTCGCATCTCAAGCGGAGGCACTCTCAACAGGAAAGGCGAGAGGAACTCCATGGTCGTACCACCATTCCAAGAGTCCCCCAGATGTCTCAGTCCATTCCTGAGGAACCTCTTTGCCCTGCACTGGCTCATCTTTCACGCCGAGGATCGACTCACACCAGGGTGGCACGTGGGACAGCCCTGTGGGAAAGCCTCGAGGGAAAGCCTCGAGGGAAAACCACAGATCCTTTGATCCAGGCCACGGGAAGCGTGACATTGCTGCTACAGCCTGGAAGGAAAGCGCACGTGCATGCCCCCACTCGAGACGAGGCCTGACTCCCCTGGGGAGACTCCAGAAGTACCCAAAGATCCATGTCAGCCCCTGAGAGGAATCCTCGGTTCCGGCCCTGACTCCACACAAGGTTTTTGGCCCCGGTATCGACGGGAGAGGAATCCCGAGAGGCCCCCTAGCAACTCGCATGGGGACTGGCCTCTCCTGAGGCCACCAGGGCGGGTCCCTGAGGTCCCCGTCGTAACTCCAGAACACCTGCCGCAACTCGAGAAAATCCAGGAAGCTCTCCCTTCCAGGCGAGATGAGGCCTATTTCCGATGAGGCGTCTGGAGACTAATGACACCTAACCTCTGGAACTTCGAAAGGGTCTTTCACACCCTTGCTGCAACTCAAGAAGTTCACCGCCATACCCGTCTCCAATCGAGAGGAAGCACGATGGTCCCGCCCATATCCAGAGGAGCCCCGTTTCCCCCTCGTAGCTCGAGATGAGGGATCCTTTCCCTGCTTTCAACGGGAAAGAATTCCCGGCGTTCCCGTCGCGTCTCAAGAGGAGGCACTCTCAACAGGAAAGGCGAGAGGAACTCTATGGTCGTACCACCATTCCAAGAATCCCCCAGATGTCTCAGTCCATTCCAGAGGAACCTCTTTGCCCTGCACTGGCTCATCTTTCACGCCGAGGATCGACTCACACCACGGTGGCAAGTGGGACAGCCCTGTGGGAAAGCCTCGAGGGAAAGCCTCGAGGGAAAACCACAGATCCTTTGATCCACGCGGAGGTAAGCGTGACATTGCTGCTACAGCCTGGAAGAAAAGCGCTCGTGCATGCCCCCACTCGAAACGAGGCCTGACTCCCCTGGGGAGACTCCAGAAGTACCCAAAGATCCATGTCAGCCCCTGAGAGGAATCCTCGGTTCCGGCCCTGACTCCAAACAAGGTTTTTGGCCCCGGTATCGACAGGAGTGGAATACTGAGAGGCCCCCTAGCAACTCGCATGGGGACTGGCCTCTCCTGAGGCCACCAGGGCGGGTCCCTGAGGTCCCCGTCGTAACTCGAGAACACCTGCCGCAACTCGAGAAAATCCAGGAAGTTCTCCCTTCCAGGCGAGATGAGGCCTATTTCCGATGAGGCGTCTGGAGACTAATGACACCTAACCTCTGTAACTTTGAAAGGGTCTTTCACACCCTTGCTGCTACTCAAGAAGTTCACCGCCATACCCGTCTCCACTCGAGAGGAAGCACGATGGTCCCGCCCACATCCAGAGGAGCCCTGTTTCCCCCTTGTAGCTCGAGATGAGGGATCCTTTCCCTGCTTTCAACTGGAAAGAATTCCCGGCGTTCCCGTCGCATCTCAAGAGGAGGCACTCTCAACAGGAAAGGCGAGAGGAAATCCATGGTCGTACCACAATTCCAAGAGTCCCCGAGATGTCTCAGTCCATTGGAGAGGAAGCTCTTTGCCCTGCACTGGCTCATCTTTCACGCCGAGGATCGACTCACACCACGGTGGCACGTGGGACAGCCCTGTGGGAAAGCCTCGACGGAAAGCCTCGAGGGAAAACCACAGATCCTTTGATCCACGCGACGGGAAGCGTGACATTGCTGCTACAGCCTGGAAGTAAAGCGCACGTGCATGCCCCCACTCGAGACGAGTCCTGACTCCCCTAGGGAGACTCCAGAAGTACCCAAAGATCCATGTCACCCCTGAGAGGAAACCTCGTTTCCGGCCCTGACTCCACACAAGGTTTTTGGCCCCGGTATCGACGGGAGAGGAATCCTGAGAGGCCCCCTAGCAACTCGCATGGGGACTGGCCTTTCCTGAGGCCACCATGGCGGGTCCCTGAGGTCCCCGTCGTAACTCCAGAACACCTGCCGCAACTCGAGAAAATCCAGGAAGTTCTCCCTTCCAGCCGAGATGAGGCCTATTTCCGATGAGGCGTCTGGAGACTAATGACACCTAACCTCTGGAACTTCGAAAGGGTCTTTCACACCCTTGCTGCTACTCAAGAAGTTCACCGCCATACCCGTCTCCACTCGAGAGGAAGCACGATGGTCCAGCCCACATCCAGAGGATCCCCGTTTCCCCCTCGTAGCTCGAGATGAGGGATCCTTTCCCTGCTTTCAACGGGAAAGAATTCCCGGTGTTCCCGTCGCATCTCAAGAGGAGGCACTCTCAACAGGAAAGGCGAGAGGAACTCCATGGTCGTACCACCATTCCAAGAGTCCCCCAGATGTCTCAGTCCATTCCAGAGGAACCTCTTTGCCCTGCACTGGCTCATCTTTCACGCCGAGGATCGACTCACACCACTGTGGCACGTGGGACAGCCCTGTGGCAAAGCCTCGAGGGAAAGCCTCGAGGGAAAACCACAGATCCTTTGATCCACGCGGAGGTAAGCGTGACATTGCTGCTACAGCCTGGAAGAAAAGCGCTCGTGCATGCCCCCACTCGAAACGAGGCCTGACTCCAGTGGGGAGACTCCAGAAGTACCCAAAGATCCATGTCAGCCCCTGAGAGGAATCCTCGGTTTCGGCCCTGACTCCAAACAAGGTTTTTGGCCCCGGTATTGACAGGAGTGGAATACTGAGAGGCCCCCTAGCAACTCGCATGGGGAATGGCCTCTCCTGAGGCCACCAGGGCGGGTCCCTGAGGTCCCCGTCGTAACTCCAGAACACCTGCCGCAACTCGAGAAAATCCAGGAAGTTCTCCCTTCCAGCCGAGATGAGGCCTATTTCCGATGAGGCGTCTGGAGACTAATGACACCTAACCTCTGGAACTTCGAAAGGGTCTTTCACACCCTTGCTGCTACTCAAGAAGTTCACCGCCATACCCGTCTCCACTCGAGAGGAAGCACGATGGTCCCGCCCACATCCAGAGGAGCCCCGTTTCCCCCACGTAGCTCGAAATGAGGGATCCTTTCCCTGCTTTCAACGGGAAAGAATTCTCGGCGTTCCCGTCGCATCTCAAGAGGAGGCACTCTCAACAGGAAAGGCGAGAGGAACTCCATGGTCGTACCACCATTCCAAGAGTCCCCCAGATGTCTCAGTCCATTCGAGAGGAAGATCTTTGCCCTGTACTGGCTCATCTTTCACGCCGAGGATCGACTCACACCACGGTGGCACGTGGGACAGCCCTGTGGGAAAGCCTCGAGGGAAAGCCTCGAGGGAAAACCACAGATCCTTTGATCCACGCGACGGGAAGCGTGACATTGCTGCTACAGCCTGGAAGTAAAGCGCACGTGCATGCCCCCACTCGAGACGAGTCCTGACTCCCCTAGGGAGACTCCAGAAGTACCCAAGATCCATGTCACCCCTGAGAGGAAACCTCGTTTCCGGCCCTGATTCCACACAAGGTTTTTGGCCCCGGTATCGACGGGAGAGGAATCCTGAGAGGCCCCCTAGCAACTCGCATGGGGACTGGCCTTTCCTGAGTCCACCATAGCGGGTCCCTGAGGTCCCCGTCGTAACTCGAGAACACCTGCCGCAACTCGAGAAAATCCAGGAAGTTCTCCCTTCCAGGCGAGATGAGGCCTATTTCCGATGAGGCGTCTGGAGACTAATGACACCTAACCTCTGGAACTTCGAAAGGGTCTTTCACACCCTTGCTGCAACTCAAGAAGTTCACCGCCATACCCTTCTCCACTCGAGAGGAAGCACGATGGTCCCGCCCACATCCAGAGGAGCCCCGTTTCCCCCTCGTAGCTCGAGATGAGGGATCCTTTCCCTGCTTTCAACGGGAAAGAATTCCCGGCGTTCCCGTCGCATCTCAAGAGGAGGCACTCTCAACAGGAAAGGCGAGAGGAACTCCATGGTCGTACCACCATTCCAAGAGTCCCCCAGATGTCTCAGTCCATTCCAGAGGAACCTCTTTGCCCTGCACTGGCTCATCTTTCACGCCGAGGATCGACTCACACCACGGTGGCACGTGGGACAGCCCTGTGGGAAAGCCTCGAGGGAAAGCCTCGAGGGAAAACCACAGATCCTTTGATCCACGCGACGGGAAATGTGACATTGCTGCTACAGCCTGGAAGGAAAGCGCACGTGCATGCCCCCACTCGAAACGAGGCCTGACTCCCCTGGGGAGACTCCAGAAGTACCCAAAGATCCATGTCAGCCCCTGAGAGGAATCCCCGGTTCCGGCCCTGACTTCACACAAGGTTTTTGGCCCCGGTATCGACGGGAGAGGAATCCTGAGAGGCCCCCTAGCAACTCGCATGGGGACTGGCCTTTCCTGAGGCCACCAGGGCGGGTCCCTGAGGTCCCCGTCGTAACTCGAGAACACCTGCCGAAACTCGAGAAAATCCAGCAAGTTCTCCCTTCCAGGCGAGATGAGGCCTATTTCCAATGAGGCGTCTGGAGACTAATGACACCTAACCTCTGGAACTTCGAAAGGGTCTTTCACACCCTTGCTGCAACTCAAGAAGTTCACCGCCATACCCGTCTCCACTCGAGAGGAAGCACGAAGGTCCCGCCCATATCCAGAGGAGCCCCGTTTCCCCCTCGTAGCTCGAGATGTGGGATCCTTTCCCTGCTTTCAACGGGAAAGAATTCCCGGCATTCCCCTCGCATCTCAAGAGGAGGCACTCTCAACAGGAAAGGCGAGAGTAACTCTATGGTCGTACCACCATTCCAAGAATCCCCCAGATGTCTCAGTCCATTCCAGAGGAACCTCTTTGCCCTGCACTGGCTCATCTTTCACGCCGAGGATCGACTCACACCACGGTGGCAAGTGGGACAGCCCTGTGGGAAAGCCTCGAGGGAAAGCCTCGAGGGAAAACCACAGATCCTTTGATCCACGCGAAGGTAAGCGTGACATTGCTGCTACAGCCTGGAAGAAAAGCGCTCGTGCATGCCCCCACTCGAAACGAGGCCTGACTCCAGTGGGGAGACTCCAGAAGTACCCAAAGATCCATGTCAGCACCTGAGACGAATCCTTGGTTCCGGCCCTGACTCCAAACAAGGTTTTTGGCCCCGGTATCGACAGGAGTGGAATACTGAGAGGCCCCCTAGCAACTCGCATGGGGACTGGCCTCTCCGGAGGCCACCAGGGCGGGTCCCTGAGGTCCCCGTCGTAACTCGAGAACACCTGCCGCAACTCGCGAAAATCCAGGATGTTCTCCCTTCCAGGCGAGATGAGGCCTATTTCCAATGAGACGTCTGGAGACTAATGACACCTAACCTCTGGAACTTCGAAAGGGTCTTTCACACCCTTGCTGCAACACAAGAAGTTCACCGCCATACCCGTCTCCACTCGAGAGGAAGCACGATGGTCCCGCCCACATCCAGAGGAGCCCCGTTTCCCCTCGTAGCTCGAGATAAGGGATCCTTTCCCTGCTTTTAACGGGAAAGAATTCCCGGCATTTCCGTCGCATCTCAAGAGGAGGCACTCTCAACAGGAAAGGCGAGAAGAACTCCATGGTCGTACCACCATTCCAAGAGTCCCCCAGATGTCTCAGTCCATTCCAGAGGAACCTCTTTGCCCTGCACTGGCTCATCTTTCACGCCGAGGATCGACTCACACCACGGCGGCACGTGGGACAACCCTGTGGGAAAGCCTCGAGGCAAAGCCTCGAGGGAAAACCACAGATCCTTTGATCCACGCGACGAGAAGCGTGACATTGCTGCTACAGCCTGGAAGGAAAGCGCACGTGCGTGCCCCCACTCGAGACGAGGCCTCACTCTCCTGGGGAGACTCCAGAAGTACCCAAAGATCCATGTCACCCCTGAGAGGAATCCTCGGTTCCGGCCCTGACTCCACACAAGGTTTTTGGCCCCGGTATCGACGGGATAGGAATCCCGAGAGGCCCCCTAGCAACTCGCATGGGGACTGGCCTCTCCTGAGGCAACCAGGGCGGGTCCCTGAGGTCCCCGTCGTAACTCGAGAACACCTGCCGCAACTCGAGAAAATCCAGGAAGTTCTCCCTTGCAGGCGAGATGAGGCCTATTTCCGATGAGGCGTCTGGAGACTAATGACACCTAACCTCTGGAATTTCGAAAGGGTCTTTCACACCCTTGCTGCAACTCAAGAAGTACACCGCCATACCCGTCTCCACTCGAGAGGAAGCACGATGGTCCCGCCCACATCCAGAGGAGCCCCGTTTCCCCCTCGTAGCTCGAGATGAGGGATCCTTTCCCTGCTTTCAACGGGAAAGAATTCCCAGCGTTCCCGTCGCATCCAAGAGGAGGCACTCTCAACAGGAAAGGCGAGAGGAACTCCATGGTCGTACCACCATTCCAAGAGTCCCCCAGATGTCTCAGTCCATTCCAGAGGAACCTCTTTGCCCTGCACTGGCTCATCTTTCACGCCGAGGATCGACTCACACCACGGTGGAACGTGGGACAGCCCTGTGGGAAAGCCTCGAGGGAAAGCCTCGAGGGAAAACCACAAATCCTTTGATCCACGCGACGGGAAGTATGACATTGCTGCTACAGTCTGGAAGGAAAGCGCACGTGCATGCCCCCACTCGAGACGAGGCCTGACTCCCCTGGGGAGACTCCAGAAGTACCCAAAGATCCATGTCAGCCCCTGAGAGGAATCCTCGGTTCGGGCCCTGACTCCACACAAGGTTCTTGGCCCCGGTATCGACGGGAGAGGAATCCCGAGAGGCCCCCTAGCAACTCGCATGGGGACTGGCCTCTCCTGAGGCAACCAGGGCGGGTCCCTGAGGTCCCCGTCGTAACTCGAGAACACCTGCCGCAACTCGAGAAAATCCAGGAAGTTCTCCCTTCCAGGCGAGATGAGGCCTATTTCCGATGAGGTGTCTGGAGACTAATGACACCTAACCTCTGGAACTTCGAAAGGGTCTTTCACACCCTTGCTGCAACTCAAGAAGTTCAGCGCCATACCCGTCTCCACTCGAGAGGAAGCACGATGGTCCCGCCCACATCCAGAGGAGCACCGTTTCCCCCTCGGAGCTCGAGATGAGGGATCCTTTCCCTGCTTTCAACGGGAAAGAATTCCCGGCGTTCCCGTCGCATCTCAAGAGGAGGCACTCTCAACAGGAAAGGCGAGAGGAACTCCATGGTCGTACCACCATTCCAAGAGTCCCCCAGATGTCTCAGTCCATTCCAGAGGAACCTCTCTGCCCTGCACTGGCTCATTTTTCACGCCAGGATCGACTCACACCACGGTGGCACGTGGGACAGCCCTGTGGGAAAGCCTCGAGGGAAAGCCTCGAGGGAAAACCACAGATCCTTTGATCCACGCGACGGGAAGCGTAACATTGCTGCTACAGCCTGGAAGGAAAGCACACGTGCATGCCCCCACTCGAGACGAGGCCTGACTCCCCTGGGGAGACTCCAGAAGTACCCAAAGATCCATGTCAGCCCCTGAGAGGAATCCTCGGTTCGGGCCCTGACTCCACACAAGGTTCTTGGCCCCGGTATCGACGGGAGAGGAATCCCGAGAGGCCCCCTAGCAAATCGCATGGGGACTGGCCTCTCCTGAGGCCACCAGGGCGGGTCCCTGAGGTCTCCGTCGTAACTCGAGAACACCTGCCGTAACTCGAGAAAATCCAGGAAGTTCTCCCTTCCAGGCGAGATGAGGCCTATTTCCGATGAGGCGTCTGGAGACTAATGACACCTAACCTCTGGAATTTCGAAAGGGTCTTTCACACCCTTGCTGCAACTCAAGAAGTTCACCGCCATACCCGTCTCCTCTCGAGAGGAAGCACGATGGTCCCCCCCACATCCAGAGGAGCCCCGTTTCCCCCTCGTAGCTCGAGATGAGGGATCCTTTCCCTGCTTTCAACGGGAAAGAATTCCCGGCGTTCCCGTCGCATCTCAAGAGGAGGCACTCTCAACAGGAAAGGCGAGAGGAACTCCATGGTCGTACCACCATTCCAAGAGTCCCCCAGATGACTCAGTCCATTCCAGAGGAACCTCTTTGCCCTGCACTGGCTCATCTTTCACGCCGAGGATCGACTCACACCACGGTGGCACGTGGGACAGCCCTGTGGGAAAGCCTCGAGGGAAAGCCTCGAGGGAAAACCACAGATCCTTTGATCCACGCGACGGGAAGCGTGACATTGCTGCTACAGCCTGGAAGGAAAGCGCACGTGCATGCCCCCACTCGAGAGGAGGCCTGACTCCCCTGGGGAGACTCCAGAAGTACCCAAAGATCCTTGTCACCCCTGAGAGGAATCCTCGGTCCCGGCCCTGACACCACACAAGGTTTTTGGCCCCGGTATCGACGGGAGAGGAATCCAGAGAGGCCCCCTATCAACTCGCATGGGGACTGGCCTCTCTTGAGGCCACCCGGGCGGGTCCCTGAGGTCCCCGTCGTAACTCGAGAACACCTGCCGCAACTCGAGAAAATCCAGGAAGTTCTCCCTTGCAGGCGAGATGAGGCCTATTTCCGATGAGGCGTCTGGAGACTAATGACACCTAACCTCTGGAACTTCGAAAGGGTCTTTCACACCCTTGCTGCAACTCAAGAAGTTCACCGCCATACCCGTCTCCACTCGAGAGGAAGTACGATGGTCCCGCCCACATCCAGAGGAGCCCCGTTTCCCCCTCGGAGCTCGAGATGAGGGATCCTTTCCCTGCTTTCAACGGGAAAGAATTCCCGGCGTTCCCGTCGCATCTCAAGAGGAGGCACTCTCAACAGGAAAGGCGAGAGGAACTCCATGGTCGTATAACCATTCCAAGACTCCCCCAGATGTCTCAGTCCATTCCAGAGGAACCTCTTTGCCCTGCACTGGCTCATCTTTCACGCCGAGGATCGACTCACACCACGGTGGCACGTGGGACAGCCCTGTGGGAAAGCCTCGAGGGAAAGCCTCGAGGGAAAACCACAGATCCTTTGATCCACGCGACGGGAAGCGTGACATTGCTGCTAGAGCCTGGAAGGAAAGCGCACGTGCATGCCCCCACTCGAGAGGAGGCCTGACTCCCCTGGGGAGACTCCAGAAGTACCCAAAGATCCATGTCACCCCTGAGAGGAATCCTCGGTCCCGGCCCTGACTACACACAAGGTTTTTGGCCCCGGTATCGACGGGAGAGGAATCCCGAGAGGCCCCCTAGCAACTCGCATGGGGACTGGCCTCTCCTGAGGCCACCAGGGCGGGTCCCTGAGGTCCCCGTCGTAACTCGAGAACACCTGCCGCAACTCGAGAAAATCCAGGAAGTTCTCCCTTCCAGGCGAGATGAGGCCTATTTCCGATGAGGCGTCTGGAGACTAATGACACCTAACCTCTGGAACTTCGAAAGGGTCTTTCACACCCTTGCTGCAACTCAAGAAGTTCACCGCCATACCCGTCTCCACTCGAGAGGAAGCACGATGGTCCCGCCCACATCCAGAGGAGCCCCGTTTCCCCCTCGTAGCTCGAGATGAGGGATCCTTTCCCTGCTTTCAACGGGAAAGAATTCCCGGCGTTCCCGTCGCATCTCAAGAGGAGGCACTCTCAACAGGAAAGGCGAGAGGAACTCCATGGTCGTACCACCATTCCAAGAGTCCCCCAGATGTCTCAGTCCATTCCAGAGGAACCTCTTTGCCCTGCACTGGCTCATTTTTCACGCCGAGGATCGACTCACACCACGGTGGCACGTGGGACAGCCCTGTGGGAAAGCCTCGAGGGAAAGCCTCGAGGGAAAACCACAGATCCTTTGATCCACGCGACGGGAAGCGTGACATTGCTCCTACAGCCTGGAAGGAAAGCACACGTGCATGCCCCCACTCGAGACGAGGCCTGACTCCCCTGGGGAGACTCCAGAAGTACCCAAAGATCCATGTCAGCCCCTGAGAGGAATCCTCGGTTCGGGCCCTGACTCCACACAAGGTTCTTGGCCCCGGTATCGACGGGAGAGGAATCCCGAGAGGCCCCCTAGCAACTCGCATGGGGACTGGCCTCTCCTGAGGTCACCAGGGCGGGTCCCTGAGGTCCCCGTCGTAACTCGAGAACACCTGCCGCAACTCGAGAAAATCCAGGAAGTTCTCCCTTCCAGGTGAGATGAGGCCTATTTCCGATGAGGCGTCTGGAGACTAATGACACCTAACCTCTGGAATTTCGAAAGGGTCTTTCACACCCTTGCTGCAACTCAAGAAGTACACCGCCATACCCGTCTCCACTCGAGAGGAAGCACGATGGTCCCGCCCACATCCAGAGGAGCCCCGTTTCCCCCTCGTAGCTCGAGATGAGGGATCCTTTCCCTGCTTTCAACGGGAAAGAATTCTCAGCGTTCCCGTCGCATCTCAAGAGGATGCACTCTCAACAGGAAAGGCGAGAGGAACTCCATGGTCGTACCACCATTCCAAGAGTCCCCCAGATGTCTCAGTCCATTCCAGAGGAACCTCTTTGCCCTGCACTGGCTCATCTTTCACGCCGAGGATCGACTCACACCACGGTGGCACGTGGGACAGCCTTGTGGGAAAGCCTCGAGGGAAAGCCTCGAGGGAAAACCACAGATCCTTTGATCCACTCGACGGGAAGCGTGACATTGCTGCTACAGCCTGGAAGGAAAGCGCACGTGCATGCCCCCACTCGAGACGAGGCCTGACTCCCCTGGGGAGACTCCAGAAGTACCCAAAGATACATGTCACCCCTGAGAGGAATCCTCGGTTCCGGCCCTGACTCCACACAAGGTTTTTGGCCCCGGTATCGACGGGAGAGGAATCCCGAGAGGCCGCCTATTAACTCGCACGGGG
Organism: Capricornis sumatraensis; assembly: GCF_032405125.1. Taxonomy (NCBI): domain Eukaryota; kingdom Metazoa; phylum Chordata; class Mammalia; order Artiodactyla; family Bovidae; genus Capricornis; species Capricornis sumatraensis. The sequence goes on from NW_027184627.1 coordinate 1,564,760, forward strand.
AGTGGCCTCTCCTGAGGCCAGAAGGGCGGGTCCCTGACGTCCCCGTCGTAACTCGAGAACACCTGCCGCAACTCGAGAAAATCCAGGAAGTTCTCCCTTCCAGGCGAGATGAGGCCTATTTCCGATGAGGCGTCTGGAGACTAATGACACCTAACCTCTGGAACTTCGAAAGGGTCTTTCACACCCTTGCTGCAACTCAAGAAGTTCACCGCCATACCCGTCTCCACTCGAGAGGAAGCACGATGGTCCCGCCCACATCCAGAGGAGCCCCGTTTCCCCCTCGTAGCTCGAGATGAGGGATCCTTTCCCTGCTTTCAACGGGAAAGAATTCCCGGCGATCCCGTCGCATCTCAAGAGGAGGCACTCTCAACAGGAAAGGCGAGAGGAACTCCATGGTCGTACCACCATTCCAAGACTCCCCCAGATGTCTCAGTCCATTCCAGAGGAAACTCTTTGCCCTGCACTGGCTCATCTTTCACGCCGAGGATCGACTCACAACACGGTGGCACGTGGGACAGCCCTGTGGGAAAGCCTCGAGGGAAAGCCTCGAGGGAAAGCCACAGATCCTTTGATAAATGCGACGGGAATCGTGACATTGCTGCTACAGCCTGGAAGGAAAGCGCACGTGCATGCCCCCACTCGAGACGAGGCCTGACTCCCGTGGGGAGACTCCAGAAGTACCCAAAGATCCATGTCAGCCCGTGAGAGGAATCCTCGGTCCCGACCCTGACTCCACACAAGGTTTTTGGCCCCGGTATCGACGGGAGAGGAATCCCGAGAGGCCCCCTAGCAACTCGCATGGGGACTGGCCTCTCCTGAGGCCACCAGGGCGGGTCCCTGAGGTCCCCGTCGTAACTCGAGAACACCTGCCGCAACTCGAGAAAATCCAGGAAGTTCTCCCTTGCAGGCGAGATGAGGCCTATTTCCGATGAGGCGTCTGGAGACTAATGACACCTAACCTCTGGAACTTCGAAAGGGTCTTTCACACCCTTGCTGCAACTCAAGAAGTTCACCGCCATACCCGTCTCCACTCGAGAGGAAGCACGATGGTCCCGCCCACATCCAGAGGAGCCCCGTTTCCCCCTAGTAGCTCGAGATGAGGGATCCTTTCCCTGCTTTCAACGGGAAAGAATTCACGGCGTTCCCGTCGCAACTCAAGAGGAGGCACTCTCAACAGGAAAGGCGAGAGGAACTCCATGGTCGTACCACCATTCCAAGACTCCCCCAGATGTCTCAGTCCATTCCAGAGGAAACTCTTTGCCCTGCACTGGCTCATCTTTCACGCCGAGGATCGACTCACAACACGGTGGCACGTGGGACAGCCCTGTGGGAAAGCCTCGAGGGAAAGCCTCGAGGGAAAGCCACAGATCCTTTGATAAATGCGACGGGAATCGTGACATTGCTGCTACAGCCTGGAAGGAAAGCGCACGTGCATGCCCCCACTCGAGACGAGGCCTGACTCCCGTGGGGAGACTCCAGAAGTACCCAAAGATCCATGTCAGCCCCTGAGAGGAATCCTCGGTCCCGGCCCTGACTCCACACAAGGTTTTTGGCCCCGTTATCGACGGGAGAGGAATCCCGAGAGGACCCCTAGCAACTCGCATGGGGACTGGCCTCTCCTGAGGGCACCAGGGCGGGTCCCTGAGGTCCCCGTCGTAACTCGAGAACACCTGCCACAACTCGAGAAAATCCAGGAAGTTCGCCCTTCCAGGCGAGATGAGGCCTATTTCCGATGAGGCGTCTGGAGACTAATGACACCTAAACTCTGGAACTTCGAAAGGGTCTTTCACAACCTTTCTGCAATTCAAGAAGTTCACCGCCATACCCGTCTCCACTCGAGAGGAAGCACGATGGTCCCGCCCACATCCAGAGGAGTCCCGTTTCCCCCTCGTAGCTCGAGATGAGGGATCCTTTCCCTGCTTTCAACGGGAAAGAATTCCCAGCGTTCCCGTCGCATCTCAAGAGGAGGCACTCTCAACAGGAAAGGCGAGAGGAACTCCATGGTCGTACCACCATTCCAAGAGTCCCCCAGATGTCTCAGTCCATTCCAGAGGAACCTTTTGCCCTGCACTGGCTCATCTTTCACGCCGAGGATCGACTCACACCACGGTGGCACGTGGGAAAGCCTTGTGGGAAAGCCTCGAGGGAAAGCCTCGAGGGAAAACCACAGATCCTTTGATCCACGCGACGGGAAGCGTGACATTGCTGCTGCAGCCTGGAAGGAAAGCGCACGTGCATGCCCCCACTCGAGACGAGTCCTGACTCCCCTGGGGAGACTCCAGAAGTACCCAAAGATACATGTCACCCCTGAGAGTAATCCTCGGTTCCGGCCCTGACTCCACACAAGGATTTTCGCCCCGGTATCGACGGGAGAGGAATCCCGAGAGGCCCCCTAGCAACTCGCATGGGGACTGGCCTCTACTGAGGCAACCAGGGCGGGTCCCTGAGGTCCCCGTCGTAACTCGAGAACACCTGCCGCAACTCGAGAAAATCCAGGAAGTTCTCCCTTCCAGGCGAGATGAGGCCTATTTCCGATGAGGCGTCTGGAGACTAATGACACCTAACCTCTGGAACTTCGAAAGGGTCTTTCACACCCTTGCTGCAACTCAAGAAGTTCACCGCCATACCCGTCTCCACTCGAGAGGAAGCACGATGGTCCCGCCCACATCCAGAGGAGCCCCGTTTCCCCCTCGCAGCTCGAGATGAGGGATCCTTTCCCTGCTTTCAACGGGAAAGAATTCCCGGCGTTCCCGTCGCATCTCAAGAGGAGGCACTCTCAACAGGAAAGGCGAGAGGAACTCCATGGTCGTATAACCATTCCAAGACTCCCCCAGATGTCTCAGTCCATTCCAGAGGAACCTCTTTGCCCTGCACTGGCTCATCTTTCACGCCGAGGATCGACTCACACCACGGTGGCACGTGGGACAGCCCTGTGGGAAAGCCTCGAGGGAAAGCCTCGAGGGAAAACCACAGATCCTTTGATCCACGCGACGGGAAGCGTGACATTGCTGCTAGAGCCTGGAAGGAAAGCGCACGTGCATGCCCCCACTCGAGAGGAGGCCTGACTCCCCTGGGGAGACTCCAGAAGTACCCAAAGATCCATGTCACCCCTGAGAGGAATCCTCGGTCCCGGCCCTGACTACACACAAGGTTTTTGGCCCCGGTATCGACGGGAGAGGAATCCCGAGAGGCCCCCTAGCAACTCGCATGGGGACTGGCCTCTCCTGAGGCCACCAGGGCGGGTCCCTGAGGTCCCCGTCGTAACTCGAGAACACCTGCCGCAACTCGAGAAAATCCAGGAAGTTCTCCCTTCCAGGCGAGATGAGGCCTATTTCCGATGAGGCGTCTGGAGACTAATGACACCTAACCTCTGGAACTTCGAAAGGGTCTTTCACACCCTTGCTGCAACTCAAGAAGTTCACCGCCATACCCGTCTCCACTCGAGAGGAAGCACGATGGTCCCGCCCACATCCAGAGGAGCCCCGTTTCCCCCTCGTAGCTCGAGATGAGGGATCCTTTCCCTGCTTTCAACGGGAAAGAATTCCCGGCGTTCCCGTCGCATCTCAAGAGGAGGCACTCTCAACAGGAAAGGCGAGAGGAACTCCATGGTCGTACCACCATTCCAAGAGTCCCCCAGATGTCTCAGTCCATTCCAGAGGAACCTCTTTGCCCTGCACTGGCTCATTTTTCACGCCGAGGATCGACTCACACCACGGTGGCACGTGGGACAGCCCTGTGGGAAAGCCTCGAGGGAAAGCCTCGAGGGAAAACCACAGATCCTTTGATCCACGCGACGGGAAGCGTGACATTGCTCCTACAGCCTGGAAGGAAAGCACACGTGCATGCCCCCACTCGAGACGAGGCCTGACTCCCCTGGGGAGACTCCAGAAATACCCAAAGATCCATGTCAGCCCCTGAGAGGAATCCTCGGTTCCGGCCCTGACTCCAGACAAGGTTTTTGGCCCCGGTATCGACGGGAGAGGAATCCCGAGAGGCCCCCTAGCAACTCGCATGGGGACTGGCCTTTACTGAGGCCACCAGGGCGGGTCCCTGAGGTCCCCGTCATAACTCGAGAACACCTGCCACAACTCGAGAATATCCAGGAAGTTCTCCCTTCTAGGCGAGATGAGGCCTATTTCCGATGATGCGTCTGGAGACGAATGACACCTAACCTCTGGAACTTCGAAAGGGTCTTTCACACCCTTGCTGCAACTCAAGAAGTTCACCGCCATACCCGTCTCCACTCGAGAGGAAGCACGATGGTCCCGCCCACATCGAGAGGAGCCCCGTTTCCCCCTCGAAGCTCGAGATGAGGGATTCTTTCCCTGCTTTCAACGCAAAGAATTCCCGGCCTTCCCGTCACATCTCAAGAGGAGGCACTCTCAACAGGAAAGGCGAGAGGAACTCCATGGTCGTACCACCATTCCAAGAGTCCCCCAGATGTCTCAGTCCATTCCACAGGAACCTCTTTGCCGTACACTGGCTCATCTTTCACGCCGAGGAACGACTCACACCACGGTGGCACGTGGGACAGCCCTGTGGGAAAGCCTCGAGGGAAAGCCTCGAGGGAAAACCACAGATCCTTTGATCAACGCCACGGGAAGCGTGACATTGCTGCTACAGCCTGGAAGGAAAGCGCACGTGCATGCCCCCACTCGAGCCGAGGCCTGACTCCCCTGGGGAGATTCCAGAAGTACCCAAACATCCATGTCAGCCCCTGAGAGGAATCCTCGGTTCCGGCCCTGACTCCACACAAGGTTTTTGGCGCCGGTATCGACGGTAGAGGAATCCCGAGAGGCCCCCTAGCAACTCGCATGGGGACTGGCCTCTCCTGAGGCCATCAGGGCGGGTCCCTGTGGTTCCTGTCGTAACTCGAGAACACCTGCTGCAACTCGAGAAAATCCAGGAATTTCTCCCTTCCAGGCGAGATGAGGCCTATTTCCGATGAGGCGTCTGGAGACTAATGACACCTAACCTCTGGAACTTCGAAAGGGTCTTTCACACCCTTGCTGCAACTCAAGAAGTTCACCGCCATACCCGTCTCCACTCGAGAGGAAGCACGATGGTCCCGCCCACATCCAGAGGAGCCCCGTTTCCCCCTCGTAGCTCGAGATGAGGGATCCTTTCCCTGCTTTCAACGGGAAAGAATTCCCGGCGTTCCCGTCGCATCTCAAGAGGAGGCACTCTCAACAAGTAAGGCGTGAGGAACTGCATGGTCGTACCACCATTTCAAGAGTCCCCCAGATGTCTCAGTCCATTCCAGAGGAACCTCTTTGCCCTGCACTGGCTCATCTTTCACGCCGAGGATCGACTCACACCACGGTGGCACGTGGGACAGCCCTGTGGGAAAGCCTCGAGGGAAAGCCTCGAGGGAAAACCACAGATCGTTTGATTCACGCCACGGGAAGCGTGACATTGCTACTACAGCCTTGAAGGAAAGCGCACGTGCATGCCCCCACTCGAGACGAGGCCTGACTCCCCTGGGGAGACTCCAGAAGTACCCAAAGATCCATGTCAGCCACTGAGAGGAATCCTCGGTTCCGGCCCTGACTCCACACAAGGTTTTTGGCCCCGGTATCGACGGGAGAGGAATCCCGAGAGGCCCCCTAGCAACTCTCATGGGGAATGGCCTCTCCTGAGGCCACCAGGGCGGGTCCCTGAGGTCCCCGTCGTAACTCGAGAACACCTGCCGCAACTCGAGAAAATCCAGGAAGTTCTCCCTTCCAGGCGAGATGAGGCCTATTTCCGATGAGGCGTCTGGAGACTAATGACACCTAAACTCTGGAACTTCGAAAGGGTCTTTAACACCCTTGCTGCAAATCAAGAAGTTCACCGCCATACCCGTCTCCACTCTAGCGGAATCACGATGGTCCCGCCCACATCCAGAGGAGCCCCGTTTCCCCCTCCTAGCTCGAGATGAGCGATCCTTTCCCTGCTTTCAACGGGAAAGAATTCCCGGCGTTCCCGTCGCATCTCAAGAGGAGGCACTCTCAACAGGAAAGGCGAGAGGAACTCCATGGTCGTACCACCATTCCAAGAGTCCCCCAGATGTCTCAGTCCATTCCAGAGGAACCTCTTTGCCCTGCACTGGCTCATCTTTCACGCCGAGGATCGACTCACACCACGGTGGCACGTGGGACAGCCCTGTGGGAAAGCCTCGAGGGAAAGCCTCGAGGGAAAACCACAGATCCTTTGATCCACGCGATGGGAAGCGTGACATTGCTGCTACAGCCTGGAAGGAAAGTGCACGTGCATGCCCCCACTCGAGATGAGGCCTTTCTCCCGTGGCGATACTCCAGAAGTACCCAAAGATCCATATCAGCCCGTGAGAGGAATCCTCGGTTCCGGCCCAGACTCCACACAAGGTTTTTGGCCCGGGTATCGACGGGAGAGGAATCCCGAGAGGCCCCCTAGCAACTCGCATGGGGACTGGCCTCTCCTGAGGCCACCGGGGCGGGTCCCTGAGGTCCCCGTCGTAACTCGAGAACACCTGCCGCAACTCGAGAAAATCCAGGAAGTTCTCCCTTCCAGCGAGATGAGGCCTATTTCCGATGAGGCGTCTGGAGACTAATGACACCTAACCTCTGGAACTTCGAAAGGGTCTTTCACACCCTTGCTGCAACTCAAGAAGTTCACCGCCATACCCATCTCCACTCGAGAGGAAGAACGATGGTCCCGCCCCCATCCAGAGGAGCCCCGTTTCCCCCTCGGAGATCGAGATGAGGGATCCTTTCCCTGCTTTCAACGGGAAAGAATTCCTGCGTTCCCGTCGCATCTCAAGAGGAGGCACTCTCAACAGGAAAGGCGAGAGGAACTCCATGGCCGTACCACCATTCCAAGAGTCCCCCAGATGTCTCTTTCCATTCCAGAGGAACCTCTTTGCCCTGCACTGGCTCATCTTTCACGGAGAAGTCGACTCACACCACAGTGGCACGTGGGACAGCCCTGTGGGAAAGCCTCGAGGGAAAACCACAGATCCTTTGATCCACGCCACGGGAAGCGTGACATTGCTGCTACAGCCTGGAAGGAAAGCACACGTGCATGCCCCCACTCGAGACGAGGCCTGACTCCCCTGGGGAGACTCCAGAAATACCCAAAGATCCATGTCAGCCCCTGAGAGGAATCCTCGGTTCCGGCCCTGACTCCAGACAAGGTTTTTGGCCCCGGTATCGACGGGAGAGGAATCCCGAGAGGCCCCCTAGCAACTCGCATGGGGACTGGCCTTTACTGAGGACACCAGGGCGGGTCCCTGAGGTCCCCGTCATAACTCGAGAACACCTGCCACAACTCGAGAATATCCAGGAAGTTCTCCCTTCTAGGCGAGATGAGGCCTATTTCCGATGATGCGTCTGGAGACGAATGACACCTAACCTCTGGAACGTCGAAAGGGTCTTTCACACCCTTGCTGCAACTCAAGAAGTTCACCGCCATACCCGTCTCCACTCTAGAGGAAGCACGATGGTCCCGCCCACATCCAGAGGAGCCCCGTTTCCCCCTCCTAGCTCGAAATGAGCGATCCTTTCCCTGCTTTCAACGGGAAAGAATTCCCGGCGTTCCCGTCGCATCTCAGGCGGAGGCACTCTCAACAGGAAAGGCGAGAGGAACTCCATGGTCGTACCACCATTCCAAGAGTCCCCCAGATGTCTCAGTCCATTCCAGAGGAACCTCTTTGCCCTGCACTGGCTCATCTTTCACGCCGAGGATCGACTCACACCACGGTGGCACGTGGGACAGCCCTGTGGGAAAGCCTCGAGGGAAAGCCTCGAGGGAAAACCACAGATCCTTTGATCCACGCCACGGGAAGCGTGACATTGCTGCTACAGCCTGGAAGGAAAGCGCACGTGCATGCCCCGACTCGAGACGAGGCCTGACTCCCCTGGGGAGACTCCAGAAGTACCCAAAGATCCATGTCAGCCCCTGAGAGGAATCCTCGGTTCCGGCCCTGACTCCACACAAGGTTTTTGCCCCGGTATCGACGGGAGAGGAATCCCGAGAGGCCCCCTAGCAACTCGCATGGGGACTGGCTTCTCCTGAGGCCACCAGGGCGGGTCCCTGAGGTCCCCGTCGTAACTCGAGAACACCTGCCACAACTCGAGAAATTCCAGGAAGTTCCCCCTTCCAGGCGAGATGAGGCCTATTTCCGATGAGGCGTCTGGAGACTAATGACACCTAACCTCTGGAACTTCGAAAGGGTCTTTCACACCCTTGCTGCAACTCAAGAAGTTCACCGCCATACCCGTCTCCACTCGAGAGGAAGCACGATGGTCCCGCCCACATCCAGAGGAGCCCCGTTTCCCCCTCGTAGCTCGAGATGAGGGATCCTTTCCCTGCTTTCAACGGGAAAGAATTCCCGGCGTTCCCGTCGCATCTCAAGAGGAGGCACTCTCAACAAGAAAGGCGTGAGGAACTGCATGGTCGTACCACCATTTCAAGAGTCCCCCAGATGTATAAGTCCATTCCAGAGGAACCTCTTTGCCCTGCACTGGCTCATCTTTCACGGAGAAGTCGACTCACACCACAGTGGCACGTGGGACAGCCCTGTGGGAAAGCCTCGAGGGAAAACCACAGATCCTTTGATCCACGCCACGGGAAGCGTGACATTGCTGCTACAGCCTGGAAGGAAAGCGCACGTGCATGCCCCCACTCGAGCCGAGGCCTGACTCCCCTGGGGAGATTCCAGAAGTACCCAAACATCCATGTCAGCCCCTGAGAGGAATCCTCGGTTCCGGCCCTGACTCCACACAAGGTTTTTGGCGCCGGTATCGACGGTAGAGGAATCCCGAGAGGCCCCCTAGCAACTCGCATGGGGACTGGCCTCTCCTGAGGCCATCAGGGCGGGTCCCTGTGGTTCCCGTCGTAACTCGAGAACACCTGCCGCAACTCGAGAAAATCCTGGAATTTCTCCCTTCCAGGCGAGATGAGGCCTATTTCCGATGAGGCGTCTGGAGACTAATGACACCTAACCTCTGGAACTTCGAAAGGGTCTTTCACACCCTTGCTGCAACTCAAGAAGTTCACCGCCATACCCGTCTCCACTCGAGAGGAAGCACGATGGTCCCGCCCACATCCAGAGGAGCCCCGTTTCCCCCTCGTAGCTCAAGATGAGGAATCCTTTCCCTGCTTTCAACGGGAAAGAATTCCCGGCGTTCCCGTCGCATCTCAAGAGGAGGCACTCTCAACAAGAAAGGCGTGAGGAACTGCATGGTCGTACCACCATTTCAAGAGTCCCCCAGATGTCTCAGTCCATTCCAGAGGAACCTCTTTGCCCTGCACTGGCTCATCTTTCACGCCGAGGATCGACTCACACCACGGTGGCACGTGGGACAGCCCTGTGGGAAAGCCTCGAGGGAAAGCCTCGAGGGAAAACCACAGATCGTTTGATTCACGCCACGGGAAGCGTGACATTGCTGCTACAGCCTTGAAGGAAAGCGCACGTGCATGCCCCCACTCGAGACGAGGCCTGACTCCCCTGGGGAGACTCCAGAAGTACCCAAAGATCCATGTCAGCCACTGAGAGGAATCCTCGGTTCCGGCCCTGACTCCACACAAGGTTTTTGGCCCCGGTATCGACGGGAGAGGAATCCCGAGAGGCCCCCTAGCAACTCGCATGGGGACTGGCCTCTCCTGAGGCCACCAGGGCGGGTCCCTGAGGTCCCCGTCGTAACTCGAGAACACCTGCCGCAACTCGAGAAAATCCAGGAAGTTCTCCCTTCCAGGCGAGATGAGGCCTATTTCCGATGAGGCATCTGGAGACTAATGACACCTAAACTCTGGAACTTCGAAAGGGTCTTTCACACCCTTGCTGCAAATCAAGAAGTTCACCGCCATACCCGTCTCCACTCTAGAGGAAACACGATGGTCCCGCCCACATCCAGAGGAGCCCCGTTTCCCCCTCCTAGCTCGAGATGAGCGATCCTTTCCCTGCTTTCAACGGGAAAGAATTCCTGCGTTCCCGTGGCATCTCAAGAGGAGGCACTCTCAACAGGAAAGGCGAGAGGAACTCCATGGCCGTACCACCATTCCAAGAGTCCCCCAGATGTCTCTTTCCATTCCAGAGGAACCTCTTTGCCCTGCACTGGCTCATCTTTCACGGAGAAGTCGACTCACACCACAGTGGCACGTGGGACAGCCCTGTGGGAAAGCCTCGAGGGAAAACCACAGATCCTTTGATCCACGCCACGGGAAGCGTGATATTGCTGCTACAGCCTGGAAGGAAAGCACACGTGCATGCCCCCACTCGAGACGAGGCCTGACTCCCCTGGGGAGACTCCAGAAATACCCAAAGATCCATGTCAGCCCCTGAGAGGAATCCTCGGTTCCGGCCCTGACTCCAGACAAGGTTTTTGGCCCCGGTATCGACGGGAGAGGAATCCCGAGAGGCCCCCTAGCAACTCGCATGGGGACTGGCCTTTACTGAGGACACCAGGGCGGGTCCCTGAGGTTCCCGTCATAACTCGAGAACACCTGCCACAACTCGAGAATATCCAGGAAGTTCTCCCTTCTAGGCGAGATGAGGCCTATTTCCGATGATGCGTCTGGAGACGAATGACACCTAACCTCTGGAACGTCGAAAGGGTCTTTCACACCCTTGCTGCAACTCAAGAAGTTCACCGCCATACCCGTCTCCACTCTAGAGGAAGCACGATGGTCCCGCCCACATCCAGAGGAGCCCCGTTTCCCCCTCCTAGCTCGAAATGAGCGATCCTTTCCCTGCTTTCAACGGGAAAGAATTCCCGGCGTTCCCGTCGCATCTCAAGCGGAGGCACTCTCAACAGGAAAGGCGAGAGGAACTCCATGGTCGTACCACCATTCCAAGAGTCCCCCAGATGTCTCAGTCCATTCCAGAGGAACCTCTTTGCCCTGCACTGGCTCATCTTTCACTCCGAGGATCGACTCACACCACGGTGGCACGTGGGACAGCCCTGTGGGAAAGCCTCGAGGGAAAGCCTCGAGGGAAAACCACAGATCCTTTGATCCACGCGACGGGAAGCGTGACATTGCTGCTACGGCCTGGAAGGAAAGTGCACGTGCATGCCCCCACTCGAGACGAGGCCTGACTCCCCTGGGGAGACTCCAGAAGTACCCAAAGATCCATGTCAGCCCCTGAGAGGAATCCTCGGTTCCGACCCTGACTCCACACAAGGTTTTTGCCCCGGTATCGACAGGAGAGGAATCCCGAGAGGCCCCCTAGCAACTCGCATGGGGACTGGCCTCTCCTGAGGCCACCAGGGCGGGTCCCTGAGGTCCCCGTCGTAACTCGAGAACACCTGCCACAACTCGAGAAATTCCAGGAAGTTCCCCCTTCCAGGCGAGATGAGGCCTATTTCCGATGAGGCGTCTGGAGACTAATGACACCTAACCTCTGGAACTTCGAAAGGGTCTTTCACACCCTTACTGCAACTCAAGAAGTTCACCGCCATACCCGTCTCCACTCGAGAGGAAGCACGATGGTCCCGCCCACATCCAGAGGAGCCCCGTTTCCCCCTCGTAGCTCGAGATGAGGGATCCTTTCCCTGCTTTCAACGGGAAAGAATTCCCGGCGTTCCCGTCGCATCTCAAGAGGAGGCACTCTCAACAAGAAAGGCGTGAGGAACTGCATGGTCGTACCACCATTTCAAGAGTCCCCCAGATGTCTCAGTCCATTCCAGAGGAACCTCTTTGCCCTGCACTGGCTCATCTTTCACGGAGAATTCGACTCACACCACAGTGGCACGTGGGACAGCCCTGTGGGAAAGCCTCGAGGGAAAACCACAGATCCTTTGATCCACGCCACGGGAAGCGTGACATTGCTGCTACAGCCTGGAAGGAAAGCGCACGTGCATGCCCCCACTCGAGACGAGGCCTGACTCCCCTGGGGAGATTCCAGAAGTACCCAAACATCCATGTCAGCCCCTGAGAGGAATCCTCGGTTCCGGCCCTGACTCCACACAAGGTTTTTGGCGCCGGTATCGACGGTAGAGGAATCCCGAGAGGCCCCCTAGCAACTCGCATGGGGACTGGCCTCTCCTGAGGCCATCAGGGCGGGTCCCTGTGGTTCCCGTCGTAACTCGAGAACACCTGCCGCAACTCGAGAAAATCCTGGAATTTCTCCCTTCCAGGCGAGATGAGGCCTATTTCCGATGAGGCGTCTGGAGACTAATGACACCTAACCTCTGGAACTTCGAAAGGGTCTTTCACACCCTTGCTGCAACTCAAGAAGTTCACCGCCATACCCGTCTCCACTCGAGAGGAAGCACGATGGTCCCGCCCACATCCAGAGGAGCCCCGTTTCCCCCTCGTAGCTCGAGATGAGGGATCCTTTCCCTGCTTTCAACGGGAAAGAATTCCCGGCGTTCCCGTCGCATCTCAAGAGGAGGCACTCTCAACAAGAAAGGCGTGAGGAACTGCATGGTCGTACCACCATTCCAAGAGTCCCCCAGATGTCTCAGTCCATTCCAGAGGAACCTCTTTGCCCTGTACTGGCTCATCTTTCACGCCGAGGATCGACTCACACCACGGTGGCACGTGGGACAGCGCTGTGGGAAAGCCTCGAGGGAAAGCCTCGAGGGAAAACCACAGATCCTTTGATCCACGCGACGGGAAGCGTGACATTGCTGCTACAGCCTGGAAGGAAAGCGCACGTGCATGCCCCCACTCGAGATGAGGCCTGTCTCCCCTGGCGAGACTCCAGAAGTACCCAAAGATCCATATCAGCCACTGAAAGGAATCCTCGTTTCCGGCCCTAACTCCACACAAGGTTTTTGGCCCCGGTATCGATGGGAGAGGAATACCGAGAGGCCCCCTAGCAACTCGCATGGGGACTGGCCTCTTCTGAGGCCACCATGGCGGGTCCCTGAGGTCCCCGTCGTAACTCGAGAACACCTGCCGCAACTCGAGAAAATCCAGGAAGTTCTCCCTTCCAGGCGAGATGAGGCCTATTTCCGATGAGGCGTCTGGAGACTAATGACACCTAACCTCTGGAACTTCGAAAGGGTCTTTCACACCCTTGCTGCAACTCAAGAAGTTCACCGCCATACCCGTCTCCACTCGAGAGGAAGCACGATAGTCCCGCCCACATCCAGAGGAGCCCCGTTTCCCCTCGTAGCTCGAGATGAGGGATCCTTTCCCTGCTTTAAACGGGAAAGAATTCCCGGCGTTCCCGTCGCATCTCAAGAGGAGGCACTCTCAACAGGAAAGGCGAGAGGAACTCCATGGTCGTACCACCATTCCAAGAGTCCCCCAGATGTCTCAGTCCATTCCAGAGGAACCTCTTTGCCCTGCACTGGCTCATCTTTCACGCCGAGGATCGACTCACACCACGGTGGCACGTGGGACAGCCCTGTGGGAAAGCCTCGAGGGAAAGCCTCGAGGGAAAACCACAGATCCTTTGATCCACGCGATGGGAAGCGTGACATTGCTGCTACAGCCTGGAAGGAAAGTGCACGTGCATGCCCCCACTCGAGATGAGGCCTTTCTCCCCTGGCGAGACTCCAGAAGTACCCAAAGATCCATATCAGCCCGTGAGAGGAATCCTCGGTTCCGGCCCAGACTCCACACAAGGTTTTTGGCCCGGGTATCGACGGGAGAGGAATCCCGAGAGGCCCCCTAGCAACTCGCATGGGGACTGGCCTCTCCTGAGGCCACCAGGGCGGGTCCCTGAGGTCCCCGTCGTAACTCGAGAACACCTGCCGCAACTCGAGAAAATCCAGGAAGTTCTCCCATCCAGCGAGATGAGGCCTATTTCCGATGAGGCGTCTGAAGAATAATGACACCTAACCTCTGGAACTTCGAAAGGGTCTTTCACACCCTTGCTGCAACTCAAGAAGTTCACCGCCATACCCATCTCCACTCGAGAGGAAGAACGATGGTCCCGCCCCCATCCAGAGGAGCCCCGTTTCCCCCTCGGAGATCGAGATGAGGGATCCTTTCCCTGCTTTCAACGGGAAAGAATTCCTGCGTTCCCGTCGCATCTCAAGAGGAGGCACTCTCAACAGGAAAGGCGAGAGGAACTCCATGGTCGTACCACCATTCCAAGAGTCCCCCAGATGTCTCAGTCCATTCCAGAGGAACCTCTTTGCCCTACACTGGCTCATCATTCACGCCGAGGATCGACTCACACCACGGTGGCACGTGGGACAGCCCTGTGGGAAAGCCTCGAGGGAAAGCCTCGAGGGAAAACCACAGATCCTTTGATCCACGCGACGGGAAGCGTGACATTGCTGCTACAGCCTGGAAGGAAAGCGCACGTGCATGCCCCGACTCGAGACAAGGCCTGACTCCCCTGGGGAGACTCCAGAAGTACCCAAAGATCCATGTCAGCCCCTGAGAGAAATCCTCGGTTCCGGCCTTGACACGACACAAGGTTTTTGGCCCCAGTATCGACGGTAGAGGAATCCCGAGAGGGCCCCTAGCAACTCGCATGGGGACTGGCCTCTCCTGAGGCCAACAGGGCGGGTCCCTGAGGTCCCCGTCGTAACTCGAGAACACCTGCCGCAACTCGAGAAAATCCAGGAAGTTCTCCCTTCCAGGCGAGATGAGGCCTATTTCCGATGAGGCGTCTGGAGACTAATGACACCTAAACTCTGGAACTTCGAAAGGGTCTTTCACACCCTTGCTGCAACTCAAGAAGTTCACCGCCATACCCGTCTCCACTCGAGAGGAAGCACGATGGTCCCGCCCACATCCAGAGGAGCCCCGTTTCCCCCTCGGAGATCGAGATGAGGGATCCTTTCCCTGCTTTCAACGGGAAAGAATTCCCGGCGTTCCCGTCGCATCTCAAGAGGAGGCACTCTCAACAAGAAAGGCGTGAGGAACTGCATGGTCGTACCACCATTTCAAGAGTCCCCCAGATGTCTCAGTCCATTCCAGAGGAACCTCTTTGCCCTGCACTGGCTCATCTTTCACGCCGAGGATCGACTCACACCACGGTGGCACGTGGGACAGCCCTGTGGGAAAGCCTCGACGGAAAGCCTCGAGGGAAAACCACAGATCGTTTGATTCACGCCACGGGAAGCGTGACATTGCTGCTACAGCCTTGAAGGTAAGCGCACGTGCATGCCCCCACTCGAGACGAGGCCTGACTCCCCTGGGGAGACTCCAGAAGTACCCAAAGATCCATGTCAGCCACTGAGAGGAATCCTCGGTTCCGGCCCTGACTCCACACAAGGTTTTTGGCCCCGGTATCGACGGGAGAGGAATCCCGAGAGGCCCCATAGCAACTCGCATGGGGACTGGCCTCTCCTGAGGCCACCAGGGCGGGTCCCTGAGGTCCCCGTCGTAACTCGAGAACACCTGCCGCAACTCGAGAAAATCCAGGAAGTTCTCCCTTCCAGGCGAGATGAGGCCTATTTCCGATGAGGCGTCTGGAGACTAATGACACCTAAACTCTGGAACTTCGAAAGGGTCTTTCACACCCTTGCTGCAACTCAAGAAGTTCACCGCCATACCCGTCTCCACTCTAGAGGAAGCACGATGGTCCCGCCCACATCCAGAGGAGCCCCGTTTCCCCCTCGGAGATCGAGATGAGGGATCCTTTCCCTGCTTTCAACGGGAAAGAATTCCTGCGTTCCCGTCGCATCTCAAGAGGAGGCACTCTCAACAGGAAAGGCGAGAGGAACTCCATGGCCGTACCACCATTCCAAGAGTCCCCCAGATGTCTCTTTCCATTCCAGAGGAACCTCTTTGCCCTGCACTGGCTCATCTTTCACGGAGAAGTCGACTCACACCACATTGGCACGTGGGACAGCCCTGTGGGAAAGCCTAGAGGGAAAACCACAGATCCTTTGATCCACGCCACGGGAAGCGTGACATTGCTGCTACAGCCTGGAAGGAAAGCACACGTGCATGCCCCCACTCGAGACGAGGCCTGACTCCCCTGGGGAGACTCCAGAAATACCCAGAGATCCATGTCAGCCCCTGAGAGGAATCCTCGGTTCCGGCCCTGACTCCAGACAAGGATTTTGGCCCCGGTATCGACGGGAGAGGAATCCCGAGAGGCCCCCTAGCAACTCGCATGGGGACTGGCCTTTTCTGAGGACACCAGGGCGGGTCCCTGAGGTCCCCGTCATAACTCGAGAACACCTGCCACAACTCGAGAATATCCAGGAAGTTCTCCCTTCTAGGCGAGATGAGGCCTATTTCCGATGATGCGTCTGGAGACGAATGACACCTAACCTCTGGAACTTCGAAAGGGTCTTTCACACCCTTGCTGCAACTCAAGAAGTTCACCGCCATACCCGTCTCCACTCTAGAGGAAGCACGATGGTCCCGCCCACATCCAGAGGAGCCCCGTTTCCCCCTCCTAGCTCGAAATGAGCGATCCTTTCCCTGCTTTCAACGGGAAAGAATTCCCGGCGTTCCCGTCGCATCTCAAGCGGAGGCACTCTCAACAGGAAAGGCGAGAGGAACTCCATGGTCGTACCACCATTCCAAGAGTCCCCCAGATGTCTCAGTCCATTCCAGAGGAACCTCTTTGCCCTGCACTGGCTCATCTTTCACGCCGAGGATCGACTCTCACCACGGTGGCACGTGGGACAGCCCTGTGGGAAAGCCTCGAGGGAAAGCCTCGAGGGAAAACCACAGATCCTTTGATCCACGCCACGGAAGCGTGACATTGCTGCTACAGCCTGGAAGGAAAGTGCACGTGCATGCCCCGACTCGAGACGAGGCCTGACTCCCCTGGGGAGACTCCAGAAGTACCCAAAGATCCATGTCAGCCCCTGAGAGGAATCCTCGGTTCCGGCCCTGACTCCACACAAGGTTTTTGCCCCGGTATCGACGGGAGAGGAATCCCGAGAGGCCCCCTAGCAACTCGCATGGGGACTGGCCTCTCCTGAGGCCACCAGGGCGGGTCCCTGAGGTCCCCGTCGTAACTCGAGAACACGTGCCACAACTCGAGAAATTCCAGGAAGTTCCCCCTTCCAGGCGAGATGAGG
The DNA here is from genome assembly GCF_032405125.1 of Capricornis sumatraensis. NCBI lineage: Eukaryota > Metazoa > Chordata > Mammalia > Artiodactyla > Bovidae > Capricornis > Capricornis sumatraensis. Next base: position 1,581,673 of record NW_027184627.1, read on the forward strand.
CCTATTTCTGATGAGGCGTCTGGAGACTAATGACACCTAACCTCTGGAACTTCGAAAGGGTCTTTCACACCCTTGCTGCAACTCAAGAAGTTCACCGCCACACCCGTCTCCACTCGAGAGGAAGCACGATGGTCCCGCCCACATCCAGAGGAGCCCCGTTTCCCCCTCGTAGCTCGAGATGAGGGATCCTTTCCCTGCTTTCAACGGGAAAGAATTCCTGGCGTTCCCGTCGCATCTCAAGAGGAGGCACTCTCAACAGGAAAGGCGAGGGGAACTCCATGGTCGTACCACCATTCCAAGAGTCCCCCAGATGTCTCAGTCCATTCCAGAGGAACCTCTTTGCCCTGCACTGGCTCATCTTTCACGCCGAGGATCGACTCACACCACGGTGGCACGTGGGACAGCCCTGTGGGAAAGCCTCGAGGGAAAGCCTCGAGGGAAAACCACAGATCCTTTGATCCACGCCACGGGAAGCGTGACATTGCTGCTACAGCCTGGAAGGAAAGCGCACGTGCATGCACCCACTCGAGATAAGGCCTGTCTCCCCTGGCGAGACTCCAGAAGTACCCAAAGATCCATATCAGCCCGTGAGAGAAATCCTCGGTTCCGGCCCTGACTCCACACAAGGTTTTTGGCCCGGGTATCGACGGGAGAGGAATCCCGAGAGGCCCCCTAGCAACTCGCATGGGGACTGGCCTCTCCTGAGGCCACCAGGGCGGGTCCCTGAGGTCCCCGTCGTAACTCGAGAACACCTGCCGCAACTCGAGAAAATCCAGGAAGTTCTCCCTTCCAGGCGAGATGTGGCCTATTTCCGATGAGGCGTCTGGAGACTAATGACACCTAACCTCTGGAACTTCGAAAGGGTCTTTCACACCCTTGCTGCAACTCAAGAAGTTCACCGCCATACCCGTCTCCACTCGAGAGGAAGCACGATCGTCCCGCCCACATCCAGAGGATCCCCCTTTCCCCCTCGTAGCTCGAGATGAGGAATCCTTTCCCTGCTTTCAATGGGAAAGAATTCCCGGCGTTCCCGTCGCATCTCAAGCGGAGGCACTCTCAACAGGAAAGGCGAGAGGAACTCCATGGTCGTACCACCATTCCAAGAGTCCCCCAGATGTCTCAGTCCATTCCAGAGGAACCTCTTTGCCCTGCACTGGCTCATCTTTCACGCCGAGGATCGACTCACACCACGGTGGCACGTGGGACAGCCCTGTTGGAAAGCCTCGAGGGAAAGCCTAGAGGGAAAACCACAGATCCTTTGATCCACGCCACGGGAAGCGTGACATTGCTGCTACAGGCTGGAAGGAAAGTGCACGTGCATGCCCCGACACGAGACGAGGCCTGACTCCCCTGGGGAGACTCCAGAAGTACCCAAAGATCCATGTCAGCCCCTGAGAGGAATCCTCGGTTCCGGCCCTGACTCCACGCAAGGTTTTTGGCCCCGGTATCGACGGGAGAGTAATCCCGAGAGGCCCCCTAGCAACTCGCATGGGGACTGGCCTCTCCTGAGGCCACCAGGGCGGGTCCCTGAGGTCCCCGTCGAAACTCGAGAACACCTGCCGCAACTCGAGAAAATCCAGGAAGTTCTCCCTTCAAGGCGAGATGAGGCCTATTTCCGATCAGGCGTCTGGAGACTAATGACACCTAAACTCTGGAACTTCGAAAGGGTCTTTCACACCCTTGCTGCAACTCAAGAAGTTCACCGCCATACCCGTCTCCACTCTAGAGGAAGCACGATGGTCCGGCCCACATCCAGAGGAGCCCCGTTTCCCCCTCGTAGCTCGAGATGAGCGATCCTTTCCCTGCTTTCAACGGGAAAGAATTCCAGGCGTTCCCGTCGCTTCTCAAGAGGAGGCACTCTCAACAGAAAAGGCGAGAGGAACTCCATTGTCGTACCACCATTTGAAGAGTCCCCCAGATGTCTCAGTCCATTCCAGAGGAACCTCTTTGCCCTGCACTGGCTCATCTTTCACGCCGAGGATCGACTCACACCACGGTGGCACGTGGGACAGCCCTGTGGGAAAGACTCGAGGGAAAGCCTCGAGGGAAAACCACAGATCCTTTGATCCACGCGATGGGAAGCGTGACATTGCTGCTACAGCCTGGAAGGAAAGCGCACGTGCATGCCCCCACTCGAGCCGAGGCCTGACTCCCCTGGGGAGACTCCAGAAGTACCCAAACATCCATGTCAGCCCCTGAGAGGAATCCTCGGTTCCGGCCCTGACTCCACACAAGGTTTTTGGCGCCGGTATCGACGGTAGAGGAATCCCGAGAGGCCCCCTAGCAACTCGCATGGGGACTGGCCTCTCCTGAGGCCACCAGGGCGGGTCCCTGTGGTTCCCGTCGTAACTCGAGAACACCTGCCGCAACTCGAGAAAATCCAGGAATTTCTCCCTTCCAGGCGAGATGAGGCCTATTTCCGATGAGGCGTCTGGAGACTAATGACACCTAACCTCTGGAACTTCGAAAGGGTCTTTCACACCCTTGCTGCAACTCAAGAAGTTCACCGCCATACCCGTCTCCACTCGAGAGGAAGCACGATGGTCCCGCCCACATCCAGAGGAGCCCCGTTTCCCCCTCGTAGCTCAAGATGAGGGATCCTTTCCCTGCTTTCAACGGGAAAGAATTCCCGGTGTTCCCGTCGCATCTCAAGAGGAGGCACTCTCAACAAGAAAGGCGTGAGGAACTGCATGGTCGTACCACCATTTCAAGAGTCCCCCAGATGTCTCAGTCCATTCCAGAGGAACCTCTTTGCCCTGCACTGGCTCATCTTTCACGCCGAGGATCGACTCACACCACGGTGGCACGTGGGACAGCCCTGTGGGAAATCCTCGACGGAAAGCCTCGAGGGAAAACCACAGATCGTTTGATTCACGCCACGGGAAGCGTGACATTGCTGCTACAGCCTTGAAGGTAAGCGCACGTGCATGCCCCCACTCGAGACGAGGCCTGACTCCCCTGGGGAGACTCCAGAAGTACCCAAAGATCCATGTCAGCCACTGAGAGGAATCCTCGGTTCCGGCCCTGACTCCACACAAGGTTTTTGGCCCCGGTATCGACGGGAGAGGAATCCCGAGAGGCCCCCTAGCAACTCGCAGGGGGACTGGCCTCTCCTGAGGCCACCAGGGCGGGTCCCTGAGGTCCCCGTCGTAACTCGAGAACACCTGCCGCAACTCGAGAAAATCCAGGAAGTTCTCCGTTCCAGGCGAGATGAGGCCTATTTCCGATGAGACGTCTGGAGACTAATGACACCTAAACTCTGGAACTTCGAAAGGGTCTTTCACACCCTTGCTGCAAATCAAGAAGTTCACCGCCATACCCGTCTCCACTCTAGAGGAAGCACGATGGTCCCGCCCACATCCAGAGGAGCCCCGTTTCCCCCTCCTAGCTCGAGATGAGCGATCCTTTCCCTGCTTTCATCGGGAAAGAATTCCCGGCGTTCCCGTCGCATCTCAAGAGGAGGCACTCTCAACAGGAAAGGCGAGAGGAACTCCGTGGTCGTACCACCATTCCAAGAGTCCCCCAGATGTCTCAGTCCATTCCAGAGGAACCTCTTTGCCCTGCACTGGCTCATCTTTCACGCCGAGGATCGACTCACACCACAGTGGCACGTGGGACAGCCCTGTGGGAAAGCCTCGAGGGAAAGCCTCGAGGGAAAACCACAGATCCTTTGATCCACGCGATGGGAAGTGTGACATTGCTGCTACAGCCTGGAAGGAAAGTGCACGTGCATGCCCCCACTCGAGATGAGGCCTTTCTCCCCTGGCGAGACTCCAGAAGTACCCAAAGATCCATATCAGCCCGTGAGAGGAATCCTCGGTTCCGGCCCAGACTCCACACAAGGTTTTTGGCCCGGGTATCGACGGGAGAGGAATCCCGAGAGGCCCCCTAGCAACTCGCATGGGGACTGGCCTCTCCTGAGGCCACCAGGGCGGGTCCCTGAGGTCCCCGTCATAACTCGAGAACACCTGCCGCAACTCGAGAAAATCCAGGAAGTTCTCCCTTCCAGCGAGATGAGGCCTATTTCCGATGAGGCGTCTGGAGACTAATGACACCTAACCTCTGGAACTTCGAAAGGGTCTTTCACACCCTTGCTGCAACTCAAGAAGTTCACCGCCATACCCACCTCCACTCGAGAGGAAGAACGATGGTCCCGCCCCCATCCAGAGGAGCCCCATTTCCCCCTCGGAGATCGAGATGAGGGATCCTTTCCCTGCTTTCAACGGGAAAGAATTCCTGCGTTCCCGTCGCATCTCAAGAGGAGGCACTCTCAACAGGAAAGGCGAGAGGAACTCCATGGCCGTACCACCATTCCAAGAGTCCCCCAGATGTCTCTTTCCATTCCAGAGGAACCTCTTTGCCCTGCACTGGCTCATCTTTCACGGAGAAGTCGACTCACACCACAGTGGCACGTGGGACAGCCCTGTGGGAAAGCCTAGAGGGAAAACCACAGATCCTTTGATCCACGCCACGGGAAGCGTGACATTGCTGCTACAGCCTGGAAGGAAAGCACACGTGCATGCCCCCACTCGAGACGAGGCCTGACTCCCCTGGGGAGACTCCAGAAATACCCAAAGATCCATGTCAGCCCCTGAGAGGAATCCTCGGTTCCGGCCCTGACTCCAGACAAGGATTTTGGCCCCGGTATCGACGGGAGAGGAATCCCGAGAGGCCCCCTAGCAACTCGCATGGGGACTGGCCTCTTCTGAGGCCACCAGGGCGGGTCCCTGAGGTCCCCGTCATAACTCGAGAACACCTGCCGCAACTCGAGAAAATCCAGGAAGTGCTCCCTTCCAGGCGAGATGAGGCCTATTTCCGATGAGGCGTCTGGAGACTAATGACACCTAACCTCTGGAACTTCAAAAGGGTCTTTCACACCCTTGCTGCAACTCAAGAAGTTCACCGCCATACCCGTCTCCACTCGAGAGGAAGCACGATAGTCCCGCCCACATCCAGAGGAGCCCCGTTTCCCCTCGTAGCTCGAGATGAGGGATCCTTTCCCTGCTTTCAACGGGAAAGAATTCCCGGCGTTCCCGTCGCATCTCAAGAGGAGACACTCTCAACAGGAAAGGCGAGAGGAACTCCATGGTCGTACCACCATTCCAAGAGTCCCCCAGATGTCTCAGTCCATTCCAGAGGAACCTCTTTGCCCTACACTGGCTCATCTTTCACGCCGAGGATCGACTCACACCACGGTGGCACGTGGGACAGCCCTGTGGGAAAGCCTCGAGGGAAAGCCTCGAGGGAAAACCACAGATCCTTTGATCCACGCGACGGGAAGCGTGACATTGCTGCTACAGCCTGGAAGGAAAGCGCACGTGCATGCCCCGACTCGAGACAAGGCCTGACTCCCCTGGAGAGACTCCAGAAGTACCCAAAGATCCATGTCAGCCCCTGAGAGAAATCCTCGGTTCCGTCCTTGACACCACACAAGGTTTTTGGCCCCAGTATCGACGGGAGAGGAATCCCGAGAGGGCCCCTAGCAACTCGCATGGGGACTGGCCTCTCCTGAGGCCACCAGGGCGGTTCCCTGAGGTCCCCGTCGTAACTCGAGAACACCTGCCGCAACTCGAGAAAATCCAGGAAGTTCTCCCTTCCAGGCGAGATGAGTCATATTTCCGATGAGGCGTCTGGAGACTAATGACACCTAAACTCTGGAACTTCGAAAGGGTCTTTCACACCCTTGCTGCAACTCAAGAAGTTCACCGCCATACCCGTCTCCACTCGAGAGGAAGCACGATCGTCCCGCCCACATCCAGAGGAGCCCCCTTTCCCCCTCCTAGCTCGAGATGAGCGATCCTTTCCCTGCTTTCAACGGGAAAGAATTCCCGGCGTTCCCGTCGCATCTCAAGAGGAGGCACTCTCAACAGGAAAGGCGAGAGGAACTCCATGGTCTTACCACCATTCCAAGAGTCCCCCAGATGTCTCAGTCCATTCCAGAGGAACCTCTTTGCCCTGCACTGGCTCATCTTTCACGCCGAGGATCGACTCACACCACGGTGGCACGTGGGACAGCCCAGTGGGAAAGCCTCTAGGGAAAGCCTCGAGGGAAAACCACAGATCCTTTCATCCACGCCACGGGAAGCGTGACATTGCTGCTACAGCCTGGAAGGAAAGCGCACGTGCATGCCCCCACTCGAGCCGAGGCCTGACTCCCCTGGGGAGACTCCAGAAGTACCCAAACATCCATGTCAGCCCCTGAGAGGAATCCTCGGTTCCGGCCCTGACTCCACACAAGGTTTTTGGCCCCGGTATCGACGGGAGAGGAATCCCGAGAGGCCCACTAGCTACTCGCATGGGGACTGGCCTCACCTGAGGCCATCAGGGCGGGTCCCTGTGGTCCCCGTCGTAACTCGAGAACACCTGCCGCAACTTGAGAAAATCCAGGAATTTCTCCCTTCCAGGCGAGATGAGGCCTATTTCCGATCAGGCGTCTGGAGACTAATGACACCTAACCTCTGGAACTTCAAAAGGGTCTTTCACACCCTTGCTGCAACTCAAGAAGTTCACCGCCATATCCGTCTCCACTCCAGAGGAAGCACGATGGTCCCGCCCACATCCAGAGGAGCCCCGTTTCCCCCTCCTAGCTCGAGATGAGCGATCCTTTCCCTGCTTTCAACGGGAAAGAATTCCCGGCGTTCCCGTCGCATCTCAAGAGGAGGCACTCTCAACAGGAAAGGCGAGAGGAACTCCATGGTCGTACCACCATTCCAAGAGTCCCCCAGATGTCTCAGTCCATTCCAGAGGAACCTCTTTGCCCTGCACTGGCTCATCTTTCACGCCGAGGATCGACTCACACCACGGTGGCACGTGGGACAGCCCTGTGGGAAAGCCTCGAGGGAAAGCCTCGAGGGAAAACCACAGATCCTTTGATCCACGCGATGGGAAGCGTGACATTGCTGCTACAGCCTGGAAGGAAAGCTCACGAGCATGCCCTCACTCGAGATGAGGCCTGTCTCCCCTGGCGAGACTCCAGAAGTACCCAAAGATCCATATCAGCCAGTGAGAGAAATCCTCGGTTCCGGCCCTGACTCCACACAAGGTTTTTGGCCTGGGTATCGACGGGAGAGGAATCCCGAGAGGCCCCCTAGCAACTCGCATGGGGACTGGCCTCTTCTGAGGCCACCAGGGCGGGTCCCTGAGGTCCCCGTCGTAACTCGAGAACACCTGCCACAACTCGAGAAAATCCAGGAAGTGCTCCCTTCCAGGCGAGATGAGGCCTATTTCCGATGAGGCGTCTGGAGACTAATGACACCTAAACTCTGGAAATTCGAAAGGGTCTTTCACACCCTTGCTGCAACTCAAGAAGTTCACCGCCATACCCGTCTCCACTCGAGAGGAAGCACGATAGTCCCGCCCACATCCAGAGGAGCCCCGTTTCCCCTCGTAGCTCGAGATGAGGGATCCTTTCCCTGATTCAACGGGAAAAAATTCCCGGCGTTCCCGTCGCATCTCAAGAGGAGACACTCTCAACAGGAAAGGCGAGAGGAACTCCATGGTCGTACCACCATTCCAAGAGTCCCCCAGATGTCTCAGTCCATTCCAGAGGAACCTCTTTGCCCTACACTGGCTCATCTTTCACGCCGAGGATCGACTCACACCACGGTGGCACGTGGGACAGCCCTGTGGGAAAGCCTCGAGGGAAAGCCTCGAGGGAAAACCACAGATCCTTTGATCCACGCGACGGGAAGCGTGACATTGCTGCTACAGCCTGGAAGGAAAGCGCACGTGCATGCCCCGACTCGAGACAAGGCCTGACTCCCCTGGGGAGACTCCAGAAGTACCCAAAGATCCATGTCAGCCCCTGAGAGAAATCCTCGGTTCCGGCCTTGACACCACACAAGGTTTTTGGCCCCAGTATCGACGGGAGAGGAATCCCGAGAGGGCCCCTAGCAACTCGCATGGGGACTGGCCTCTCCTGAGGCCACCAGGGCGGGTCCCTGAGGTCCCCGTCGTAACTCGAGAACACCTGCCGCAACTCGAGAAAATCCAGGAAGTTCTCCCTTCCAGGCGAGATGAGGCCTATTTCCGATGAGGCGTCTGGAGACTAATGACACCTAAACTCTGGAACTTCGAAAGGGTCTTTCACATCCTTGCTGCAACTCAAGAAGTTCACCGCCATACCCGTCTCCACTCTAGAGGAAGCACGATGGTCCCGCCCACATCCAGAGGAGCCCCGTTTCCCCCTCCTAGCTCGAGATGTGCGATCCTTTCCCTGCTTTCAACGGGAAAGAATTCCCGGCGTTCCCGTCGCATCTCAAGAGGAGGCACTCTCAACAGGAAAGGCGAGAGAAACTCCATGGTCTTACCACCATTCCAAGAGTCCCCCAGATGTCTCAGTCCATTCCAGAGGAACCTCTTTGCCCTGCACTGGCTCATCTTTCACGCCGAGGATCGACTCACACCACGGTGGCACGTGGGACAGCCCAGTGGGAAAGCCTCGAGGGAAAGCCTCGAGGGAAAACCACAGATCCTTTCATCCACGCCACGGGAAGCGTGACATTGCTGCTACAGCCTGGAAGGAAAGCGCACGTGCATGCCCCCACTCGAGCCGAGGCCTGACTCCCCTGGGGAGACTCCAGAAGTACCCAAACATCCATGTCAGCCCCTGAGAGGAATCCTCGGTTCCGACCCTGACTCCACACAAGGTTTTTGGCCCCGGTATCGACGGGAGAGGAATCCCGAGAGGCCCCCCAGCAACTCGCATGGGGACTGGCCTCTCCTGAGGCCATCAGGGCGGGTCCCTGTGGTCCCCGTCGTAACTCGAGAACACCTGCCGGAACTCGAGAAAATCCAGGAATTTCTCCCTTCCAGGCGAGATGAGGCCTATTTCCGATCAGGCGTCTGGAGACTAATGACACCTAACCTCTGGAACTTCGAAAGGGTCTTTCACACCCTTGCTGCAACTCAAGAAGTTCACCGCCATATCCGTCTCCACTCGAGAGGAAGCACGATGGTCCCGCCCACATCCAGAGGAGCCCCGTTTCCCCCTCCTAGCTCGAGATGAGCGATCCTTTCCCTGCTTTCAACGGGAAAGAATTCCCGGTGTTCCCGTCGCATCTCAAGAGGAGGCACTCTCAACAGGAAAGGCGAGAGGAACTCCATGGTCGTACCACCATTCCAAGAGTCCCCCAGATGTCTCAGTCCATTGCAGAGGAACCTCTTTGCCCTGCACTGGCTCATCTTTCACGCCGAGGTTCGACTCACACCACGGTGGCACGTGGGACAGCCCTGTGGGAAAGCCTCGAGGGAAAGCCTCGAGGGAAAACCACAGATCCTTTGATCCACGCGATGGGAAGCGTGACATTGCTGCTACAGCCTGGAAGGAAAGCGCACGAGCATGCCCCCACTCGAGATGAGGCCTGTCTCCCCTGGCGAGATTCCAGAAGTACCCAAAGATCCATATCAGCCCGTGAGAGAAATCCTCGGTTCCGGCCCTGACTCCACACAAGGTTTTTGGCCCGGGTATCGACGGGAGAGGAATCCCGAGAGGCCCCCTAGCAACTCGCATGGGGACTGGCCTCTCCTGAGGCCACCACGGCGGGTCCCTGAGGTCCCCGTCGTAACTGGAGAACACCTGCCGCAACTCGAGAAATTCCAGGAAGTTCCCCCTTCCAGGCGAGGTGAGGCCTATTTCCGATGAGGCGTCTGGAGACTAATGACACCTAACCTCTGGAACTTCGAAAGGGTCTTTCACATCCTTGCTGCAGCTCAAGAAGTTCACCGCCATACCCGTCTCCACTCGAGAGGAAGCACGATCGTCCCGCCCACATCCAGAGGAGCCCCCTTTCCCCCTCATAGCTCGAGATGAGGAATCCTTTCCCTGCTTTCAATGGGAAAGAATTCCCGGCGTTCCCGTCGCATCTCAAGCGGAGGCACTCTCAACAGGAAAGGCGAGAGGAACTCGATGGTCGTACCACCATTCGAAGAGTCCCCCAGATGTCTCAGTCCATTCCAGAGGAAACTCTTTGCCCTGCACTGGCTCATCTTTCACGCCGAGGATCGACTCACACCACGGTGGCACGTGGGACAGCCCTGTGGGAAAGCCTCGAGGGAAAGCCTCGAGGGAAAACCACAGATCCTTTGATTCACGCCACGGGAAGCGTGACATTGCTGCTACAGCCTGGAAGGAAAGTGCACGTGCATGCCCCGACACGAGACGAGGCCTGACTCCCCTGGGGAGACTCCAGAAGTACCCAAAGATCCATGTCAGCCCCTGAGAGGAATCCTCGGTTCCGGCCCTGACTCCACACAAGGTTTTTGGCCCCGGTATCGACGGGAGAGTAATCCCGAGAGGCCCCCTAGCAACTCGCATGGGGACTGGCCTCTCCTGAGGCCATCAGGGCGGGTCCCTGTGGTCCCCGTCGTGACTCGAGAACACCTGCCGCAACTCGAGAAAATCCAGGAATTTCTCCCTTCCAGGCGAGATGAGGCCTATTTCCGATCAGGCGTCTGGAGACTAATGACACCTAACCTCTGGAACTTCGAAAGGGTCTTTCACACCCTTGCTGCAACTCAAGAAGTTCACCGCCATATCCGTCTCCACTCGAGAGGAAGCACGATGGTCCCGCCCACATCCAGAGGAGCCCCGTTTCCCCCTCCTAGCTCGAGATGAGCGATCCTTTCCCTGCTTTCAACGGGAAAGAATTCCCGGCGTTCCCGTCGCATCTCAAGAGGAGGCACTCTCAACAGGAAAGGCGAGAGGAACTCCATGGTCGTACCACCATTCCAAGAGTCCCCCAGATGTCTCAGTCCATTCCAGAGGAACCTCTTTGCCCTGCACTGGCTCATCTTTCACGCCGAGGATCGACTCACACCACGGTGGCACGTGGGACAGCCCTGTGGGAAAGCCTCGAGGGAAAGCCTCGAGGGAAAACCACAGATCCTTTGATCCACGCGACGGGAAGCGTGACATTGCTGCTACAGCCTGGACGGAAAGCGCACGTGCATGCCCCGACTCGAGACAAGGCCTGACTCCCCTGGGGAGACTCCAGAAGTACCCAAAGATCCATGTCAGCCCCTGAGAGAAATCCTCGGTTCCGGCCTTGACACCACACAAGGTTTTTGGCCCAGTATCGACGGGAGAGGAATCCCGAGAGGGCCCCTAGCAACTCGCATGGGGACTGGCCTCTCCTGAGGCCACCAGGGAGGGTCCCTGAGGTCCCCGTCGTAACTCGAGAACACCTGCCGCAACTCGAGAAAATCCAGGAAGTTCTCCCTTCCAGGCGAGATGAAGCCTATTTCCGATGAGGCGTCTGGAGACTAATGACACCTAAACTCTGGAACTTCGAAAGGGTCTTTCACACCCTTGCTGCAACTCAAGAAGTTCACCGCCATACCCGTCTCCACTCTAGAGGAAGCACGATGGTCCCGCCCACATCCAGAGGAGCCCCGTTTCCCCCTCCTAGCTCGAGATGAGCGATCCTTTCCCTGCTTTCAACGGGAAAGAATTCCCGGCGTTCCCGTCGCATCTCAAGAGGAGGCACTCTCAACAGGAAAGGCGAGAGGAACTCCATGGTCGTACCACCATTCTAAGAGTCCCCCAGATGTCTCAGTCCATTCCAGAGGAACCTCTTTGCCCTGCACTGGCTCATCTTTCACGCCGAGGATCGACTCACACCACGGTGGCACGTGGGACAGCCCTGTGGGAAAGCCTCGAGGGAAAGCCTCGAGGGAAAACCACAGATCCTTTGATCCACGCGACGGGAAGCGTGACATTGCTGCTACAGCCTGGAAGGAAAGCGCACGTGCGTGCCCCCACTCGAGATGAGGCCTGTCTCCCCTGGCGAGACTCCAGAAGTACCCAAAGATCCATATCAGCCCCTGAGAGGAATCCACGGTTCCGGCCCTGACTCCACACAAGGTTTTTGGCCCGGGTATGGACGGGAGAGGAATCCCGAGAGGCCCCCTAGCAACTCGCATGGGGACTGGCCTCTCCTGAGGCCACCAGGGCGGTTCCCTGAGGTCCCCGTCGTAACTCGAGAACACCTGCCGCAACTCGAGAAAATCCAGGCAGTTCTCCCTTCCAGGCGAGATGAGGCCTATTTCCGATGAGGCGTCTGGAGACTAATGACACCTATCCTCTGGAACTTCGAAAGGGTCTTTCACACCCTTGCTGCAACTCAAGAAGTTCACCGCCATACCCGTCTCCACTCGAGAGGAAGCACGATCGTCCCGCCCACATCCAGAGGATCCCCCTTTCACCCTCGTAGCTCGAGATGAGGATTCCTTTCCCTGCTTTCAATGGGAAAGAATTCCCGGCGTTCCCGTCGCATCTCAAGCGGAGGCACTCTCAACAGGAAAGGCGAGAGGAACTCCATGGTCGTACCACCATTCCAAGAGTCCCCCAGATGTCTCAGTCCATTCCAGAGGAACCTCTTTGCCCTGCACTGGCTCATCTTTCACGCTGAGGATCGACTCACACCACGGTGGCACGTGGGACAGCCCTGTGGGAAAGGCTCGAGGGAAAGCCTCGAGGGAAAACCACAGATCCTTTGATCCACGCCACGGGAAGCGTGACATTGCTGCTACAGCCTGGAAGGAAAGTGCACCTGCATGCCCCGACACGAGACGAGGCCTGACTCCCCTGGGGAGACTCCAGAAGTACCCAAAGATCCATGTCAGACACTGAGAGGAATCCTCGGTTCCGGCCCTGACTCCACACAAGGTTTTTGGCCCCGGTATCGACGGGAGAGGAATCCCGAGAGGCCCCCTAGCAACTCGCATGGGGACTGGCCTCTCCTGAGGCCATCAGGGCGGGTCCCTGTGGTCCCCGTCGTAACTCGAGAACACCTGCCGCAACTCGAGAAAATCCAGGAATTTCTCCCTTCCAGGCGAGATGAGGCCTATTTCCGATCAGGCGTCTGGAGACTAATGACACCTAACCTCTGGAACTTCGAAAGGGTCTTTCACACCCTTGCTGCAACTCAAGAAGTTCACCGCCATATCCGTCTCCAGTCGAGAGGAAGCACGATGGTCCCGCCCACATCCAGAGGAGCCCCGTATCCCCCTCCTAGCTCGAGATGAGCGATCCTTTCCCTGCTTTCAACGGGAAAGAATTCCCGGCGTTCCCGTCGCATCTCAAGAGGAGGCACTCTCAACAGGAAAGGCGAGAGGAACTCCATGGTCGTACCACCATTCCAAGAGTCCCCCAGATGTCTCAGTCCATTCCAGAGGAACCTCTTTGCCCTGCACTGGCTCATCTTTCACGCCGAGGATCGACTCACACCACGGTGGCACGTGGGACAGCCCTGTGGGAAAGCCTCGAGGGAAAGCCTCGAGGGAAAACCACAGATCCTTTGATCCACGCGATGGGAAGCGTGACATTGCTGCTACAGCCTGGAAGGAAAGCGCACGAGCATGCCCCCACTCGAGATGAGGCCTGTCTCCCCTGGCGAGACTCCAGAAGTACCCAAAGATCCATATCAGCCCGTGAGAGAAATACTCGGTTCCGGCCCTGACTCCACACAAGGTTTTTGGCCCGGGTATCGACGGGAGAGGAATCCCGAGAGGCCCCCTAGCAACTCGCATGGGGACTGGCCTCTCCTGAGGCCACCAGGGCGGGTCCCTGAGGTCCCCGTCGTAACTCGAGAACACCTGCCGCAACTCGAGAAAATCCAGGAAGTGCTCCCTTCCAGGCGAGATGAGGCCTATTTCCGATGAGGCGTCTGGAGACTAATGACACCTAACCTCTGGAACTTCGAAAGGGTCTTTCACACCCTTGCTGCAACTCAAGAAGTTCACCGCCATACCCGTCTCCACTCGAGAGGAAGCACGATAGTCCCGCCCACATCCAGAGGAGCCCCGTTTCCCCTCGTAGCTCGAGATGAGGGATCCTTTCCCTGCTTTCAACGGGAAAGAATTCCCGGCGTTCCCGTCGCATCTCAAGAGGAGACACTCTCAACAGGAAAGGCGAGAGGAACTCCATGGTCGTACCACCATTCCAAGAGTCCCCCAGATGTCTCAGTCCATTCCAGAGGAACCTCTTTGCCCTACACTGGCTCATCTTTCACGCCGAGGATCGACTCACACCACGGTGGCACGTGGGACAGCCCTGTGGGAAAGCCTCGAGGGAAAGCCTCGAGGGAAAACCACAGATCCTTTGATCCACGCGACGGGAAGCGTGACATTGCTGCTACAGCCTGGAAGGAAAGTGCACGTGCATGCCCCGACTCGAGACAAGGCCTGACTCCCCTGGGGAGACTCCAGAAGTACCCAAAGATCCATGTCAGCCCCTGAGAGAAATCCTCGGTTCCGGCCTTGACACCACACAAGGTTTTTGGCCCCAGTATCGACGGGAGAGGAATCCCGAGAGGGCCCCTAGCAACTCGCATTGGGACTGGCCTCTCCTGAGGCCACCAGGGCGGGTCCCTGAGGTCCCCGTCGTAACTCGAGAACACCTGCCGCAACTCGAGAAAATCCAGGAAGTTCTCCCTTCCAGGCGAGATGAGGCCTATTTCCGATGAGGCGTCTGGAGACTAATGACACCTAAACTCTGGAACTTCGAAAGGGTCTTTCACACCCTTGCTGCAACTCAAGAAGTTCACCGCCATACCCGTCTCCACTCTAGAGGAAGCACGATGGTCCCGCCCACATCCAGAGTAGCCCCGTTTCCCCCTCCTAGCTCGAGATGAGCGATCCTTTCCCTGCTTTCAACGGGAAAGAATTCCCGGCGTTCCCGTCGCATTTCAAGAGGAGGCACTCTCAAAAGGAAAGGCGAGAGGAACTCCATGGTCGTACCACCATTCCAAGAGTCCCCCAGATGTCTCAGTCCATTCCAGAGGAACCTCTTTGCCCTGCACTGGCTCATCTTTCACGCCGAGGATCGACTCACTCCACGGTGGCACGTGGGACAGCCCTGTGGGAAAGCCTCGAGGGAAAGCCTCGAGGGAAAACCACAGATCCTTTGATCCACGCGACGGGAAGCGTGACATTGCTGCTACAGCCTGGAAGGAAAGCGCACGTGCATGCCCCCACTCGAGATGAGGCCTGTCTCCCCTGGCGAGACTCCAGAAGTACCCAAAGATCCATATCAGCCCGTGAGAGGAATCCTCGGTTCCGGCCCTGACTCCACACAAGGTTTTTGGCCCGGGTATGTACGGGAGAGGAATCCCGAGAGGCCCTCTAGCAACTCGCATGGGGACTGGCCTCTCCTGAGGCCACCAGGGCGGTTCCCTGAGGTCCCCGTCGTAACTCGAGAACACCTGCCGCAACTCGAGAAAATCCAGGAAGTTCTCCCTTCCAGGCGAGATGAGGCCTATTTCCGATGAGGCGTCTGGAGACTAATGACACCTAACCTCTGGAACTTCGAAAGGGTCTTTCACACCCTTGCTGCAACTCAAGAAGTTCACCGCCATACCCGTCTCCACTCGAGAGGAAGCACGATCGTCCCGCCCACATCCAGAGGAGCCCCGTTTCCCCCTCGTAGCTCGAGATGAGGAATCCTTTCCCTGCTTTCAATGGGAAAGAATTCCCGGCGTTCCCGTCGCATCTCAAGCGGAGGCACTCTCAACAGGAAAGGCGAGAGGAACTCAATGGTCGTACCACCATTCCAAGAGTCCCCCAGATGTCTCAGTCCATTCCAGAGGAACCTCTTTGCCCTGCACTGGCTCATCTTTCATGCCGAGGATCGACTCACACCACGGTGGCACGTGGGACAGCCCTGTGGGAAAGCCTCGAGGGAAAGCCTCGAGGGAAAACCACAGATCCTTTGATCCACGCCACGGGAAGCGTGACATTGCTGCTACAGCCTGGAAGGAAAGTGCACCTGCATGCCCCGACACGAGACGAGGCCTGACTCCCCTGGGGAGACTCCAGAAGTACCCAAAGATCCATGTCAGCCCCTGAGAGGAATCCTCGGTTCCGGCCCTGACTCCACACAAGGTTTTTGGCCCCGGTATCGACGGGAGAGGAATACCGAGAGGCCCCCTAGCAACTCGCATGGGGACTGGCCTCTCCTGAGGCCATCAGGGCGGGTCCCTGTGGTCCCCATCGTAACTCGAGAACACCTGCCGCAACTCGAGAAAATCCAGGAATTTCTCCCTTCCAGGCGAGATGAGGCCTATTTCCGATCAGGCGTCTGGAGACTAATGACACCTAACCTCTGGAACTTCGAAAGGGTCTTTCACACCCTTGCTGCAACTCAGGAAGTTCACCGCCATATCCGTCTCCACTCGAGAGGAAGCACGATGGTCCCGCCCACATCCAGAGGAGCCCCGTTTCCCCCTCCTAGCTCGAGATGAGCGATCCTTTCCCTGCTTTCAACGGGAAAGAATTCCCGGCGTTCCCGTCGCATCTCAAGAGGAGGCACTCTCAACAGGAAAGGCGAGAGGAACTCCATGGTCGTACCACCATTCCAAGAGTCCCCCAGATGTCTCAGTCCATTCCAGAGGAACCTCTTTGCCCTGCACTGGCTCATCTTTCACGCCGAGGATCGACTCACACCACGGTGGCACGTGGGACAGCCCTGTGGGAAAGCCTCGAGGGAAAGCCTCGAGGGAAAACCACAGATCCTTTGATCCACGCGATGGGAAGCGTGACATTGCTGCTACAGCCTGGAAGGAAAGCGCACGAGCATGCCCCCACTCGAGCCGAGGCCTGACTCCCCTAGGGAGACTCCAGAAGTACCCAAACATCCATGTCAGCCCCTGAGAGGAATCCTCGGTTCCGGCCCTGACTCCACACAAGGTTTTTGGCCCCGGTATCGACGGGAGAGGAATCCCGAGAGGCCCCCTAGCAACTCGCATGGGGACTGGCCTCTCCTGAGGCCATCAGGGCGGGTCCCTGTGGTCACCGTCGTAACTCGAGAACACCTGCCGCAACTCGAGAAAATCCAGGAATTTCTCCCTTCCAGGCGAGATGAGGCCTATTTCCGATCAGGCGTCTGGAGACTAATGACACCTAACCTCTGGAACTTCGAAAGGGTCTTTCACACCCTTGCTGCAACTCAAGAAGTTCACCGCCATATCCGTCTCCACTCGAGAGGAAGCACGATGGTCCCGCCCACATCCAGAGGAGCCCCGTTTCCCCCTCCTAGCTCGAGATGAGCGATCCTTTCCCTGCTTTCAACGGGAAAGAATTCCCGGCGTTCCCGTCGCATCTCAAGAGGAGGCACTCTCAACAGGAAAGGCGAGAGAAACTCCATGGTCGTACCACCATTCCAAGAGTCCCCCAGATGTCTCAGTCCATTCCAGAGGAACCTCTTTGCCCTGCACTGGCTCATCTTTCACGCCGAGGATCGACTCACACCACGGTGGCACGTGGGACAGCCCTGTGGGAAAGCCTCGAGGGAAAGCCTCGAGGGAAAACCACAGATCCTTTGATCCACGCGATGGGAAGCGTGACATTGCTGCTACAGCCTGGAAGGAAAGCGCACGAGCATGCCCCCACTCGAGCCGAGGCCTGACTCCCCTAGGGAGACTCCAGAAGTACCCAAACATCCATGTCAGCCCCTGAGAGGAATCCTCGGTTCCGGCCCTGACTCCACACAAGGTTTTTGGCCCCGGTATCGACGGGAGAGGAATCCCGAGAGGCCCCCTAGCAACTCGCATGGGGACTGGCCTCTCCTGAGGCCATCAGGGCGGGTCCCTGTGGTCACCGTCGTAACTCGAGAACACCTGCCGCAACTCGAGAAAATCCAGGAATTTCTCCCTTCCAGGCGAGATGAGGCCTATTTCCGATCAGGCGTCTGGAGACTAATGACACCTAACCTCTGGAACTTCGAAAGGGTCTTTCACACCCTTGCTGCAACTCAAGAAGTTCACCGCCATATCCGTCTCCACTCGAGAGGAAGCACGAAGGTCCCGCCCACATCCAGAGGAGCCCCGTTTCCCCCTCCTAGCTCGAGATGAGCGATCCTTTCCCTGCTTTCAACGGGAAAGAATTCCCGGCGTTCCCGTCGCATCTCAAGAGGAGGCACTCTCAACAGGAAAGGCGAGAGAAACTCCATGGTCGTACCACCATTCCAAGAGTCCCCCAGATGTCTCAGTCCATTCCAGAGGAACCTCTTTGCCCTGCACTGGCTCATCTTTCACGCCGAGGATCGACTCACACCACGGTGGCACGTGGGACAGCCCTGTGGGAAAGCCTCGAGGGAAAGCCTCGAGGGAAAACCACAGATCCTTTGATCCACGCGACGGGAAGCGTGACATTGCTGCTACAGCCTGGAAGGAAAGCGCACGAGCATGCCCCCACTCGAGATGAGGCCTGTCTCCCCTGGCGAGACTCCAGAAGTACCCAAAGATCCATATCAGCCCGTGAGAGAAATCCTCGGTTCCGGCCCTGACTCCACACAAGGTTTTTGGCCCGGGTATCGACGGGAGAGGAATCCCGAGAGGCCCCCTAGCAACTCGCATGGGGACTGGCCTCTCCTGAGGCCACCACGGCGGGTCCCTGAGGTCCCCGTCGTAACTCGAGAACACCTGCCGCAACTCGAGAAATTCCAGGAAGTTCCCCCTTCCAGGCGAGATGAGGCCTATTTCCGATGAGGCGTCTGGAGACTAATGACACCTAACCTCTGGAACTTCGAAAGGGTCTTTCACACCCTTGCTGCAGCTCAAGAAGTTCACCGCCATACCCGTCTCCACTCGAGAGGAAGCACGATCGTCCCGCCCACATCCAGAGGAGCCCCCTTTCCCCCTCATAGCTCGAGATGAGGAATCCTTTCCCTGCTTTCAATGGGAAAGAATTCCCGGCGTTCCCGTCGCATCTCAAGCGGAGGCACTCTCAACAGGAAAGGCGAGAGGAACTCGATGGTCGTACCACCATTCCAAGAGTCCCCCAGATGTCTCAGTCCATTCCAGAGGAAACTCTTTGCCCTGCACTGGCTCATCTTTCACGCCGAGGATCGACTCACACCACGGTGGCACGTTGGACAGCCCTGTGGGAAAGCCTCGAGGGAAAGCCTCGAGGGAAAACCACAGATCCTTTGATCCACGCCACGGGAAGCGTGACATTGCTGCTACAGCCTGGAAGGAAAGTGCACGTGCATGCCCCGACACGAGCCGAGGCCTGACTCCCCTGGGGAGACTCCAGAAGTACCCAAAGATCCATGTCAGCCCCTGAGAGGAATTCTCGGTTCCGGCCCTGACTCCACACAAGGTTTTTGGCCCCTGTATCGACGGGAGAGGAATCCCGAGAGGCACCCTAGCAACTCGCATGGGGACTGGCCTCTCCTGAGGCCACCAGGGCGGGTCCCTGAGGTCCCCGTCGTAACTCGAGAACACCTGCCGCAACTCGAGAAAATCCAGGAAGTTCTCCCTTCCAGGCGAGATGAGGCCTATTTCCGATGAGGCGTCTGGAGACTAATGACACCTAAACTCTGGAACTTCGAAAGGGTCTTTCACACCCTTGCTGCAACTCAAGAAGTTCACCGCCATACCCGTCTCCACTCTAGAGGAAGCACGATGGTCCCGCCCACATCCAGAGGAGCCCCGTTTCCCCCTCGTAGCTCGAGATGAGCGATCCTTTCCCTGCTTTCAACGGGAAAGAATTCCCGGCGTTCCCGTCGCTTCTCAAGAGGAGGCACTCTCAACAGAGAAGGCGAGAGGAACTCCATGATCGTACCACCATTCTAAGAGTCCCCCAGATGTCTCAGTCCATTCCAGAGGAACCTCTTTGCCCTGCACTGGCTCATCTTTCACGCCGAGGATCGACTCACACCACGGTGGCACGTGGGACAGCCCTGTGGGAAAGCCTCGAGGGAAAGCCTCGAGGGAAAACCACAGATCCTTTGATCCACGCGATGGGAAGCGTGACATTGCTGCTACAGCCTGGAAGGAAAGCGCACGTGCATGGCCCCACTCGAGCCGAGGCCTGACTCCCCTGGGGAGACTCCAGAAGTCCCCAAAGGTCCATGTCAGCCCCTGAGAGGAATCCTCGTTTCCGGCCCTGACTCCACACAAGGATTTTGGCCCCGGTATCGACGGGAGAGGAATCCCGAGAGGCCCCCTAGCAACTCGCATGGGGACTGGCCTCTCCTGAGGCCACCAGGGCGGGTCCCTGAGGTCCCCGTCGTAACTCGAGAACACCTGCCACAACTCGAGAAATTCCAGGAAGTTCCCCCTTCCAGGCGAGATGAGGCCTATTTCCGATGAGGCGTCTGGAGACTAATGACACCTAACCTCTGGAACTTCGAAAGGGTCTTTCACACCCTTGCTGCAACTCAAGAAGTTCACCGCCACACCCGTCTCCACTCGAGAGGAAGCACGATGGTCCCGCCCACATCCAGAGGAGCCCCGTTTCCCCCTCGTAGCTCGAGATGAGGGATCCTTTCCCTGCTTTCAACGGGAAAGAATTCCTGGCGTTCCCGTCGCATCTCAAGAGGAGGCACTCTCAACAGGAAAGGCGAGGGGAACTCCATGGTCGTACCACCATTCCAAGAGTCCCCCAGATGTCTCAGTCCATTCCAGAGGAACCTCTTTGCCCTGCACTGGCTCATCTTTCACGCCGAGGATCGACTCACACCACGGTGGCACGTGGGACAGCCCTGTGGGAAAGCCTCGAGGGAAAGCCTCGAGGGAAAAGCACAGATCCTTTCATCCACGCCACGGGAAGCGTGACATTGCTGCTACAGCCTGGAAGGAAAGCGCACGTGCATGCCCCCACTCGAGACGAGGCCATACTCCCATGGGGAGACTCCAGAAGTACCCAAAGATCCATGTCAGCCCCTGAGAGGAATCCTCGGTTCCGGCCGTGACTCCACACAAGGTTTTTGGCCCCGGTATCGACGGGAGAGGAATCCCGAAAGGCCCCCTAGCAACTCGCATGGGGACTGGCCTCTCCTGAGGCCACCAGGGCGGGTCCCTGAGGTCCCCGTCGTAACTCGAGAACACCTGCCGCAACTCGAGAAAATCCAGGAAGTTCTCCCTTCCAGGCGAGATGAGGCCTATTTCCGATGAGGCGTCTGGAGACTAATGACACCTAACCTCTGGAACTTCGAAAGGGTCTTTCACACCCCTGCTGCAACTCAAGAAGTTCACCGCCATACCCGTCTCCACTCTAGAGGAAGCACGATGGTCCCGCCCACATCCAGAGGAGCCCCGTTTCCCCCTCCTAGCTCGAGATGAGCGATCCTTTCCCTGCTTTCAACGGGAAAGAATTCCCGGCGTTCCCGTCGCATCTCAAGAGGAGGCACTCTCAACAGGAAAGGCGAGAGGAACTCCATGGTCGTACCACCATTCCAAGAGTCCCCCAGATGTCTCAGTCCATTTCAGAGGAACCTCTTTGCCCTGCACTGGCTCATCTTTCACGCCGAGGATCGACTCACACCACGGTGGCACGTGGGACAGCCCTGTGGGAAAGCCTCGAGGGAAAGCCTCGAGGGAAAACCACAGATCCTTTGATCCAGGCGATGGGAAGCGTGACATTGCTGCTACAGCCTGGAAGGAAAGCGCACGTGCATGCACCCACTCGAGATAAGGCCTGTCTCCCCTGGCGAGACTCCAGAAGTACCCAAAGATCCATATCAGCCCGTGAGAGGAATCCTCGGTTCCGGCCCTGACTCCACACAAGGTTTTTGGCCCGGGTATGGACGGGAGAGTAATCCCGAGAGGCCCCCTAGCAACTCGCATGGGGACTGGCCTCTCCTGAGGCCACCAGGGCGGGTCCCTGAGGTCCCCGTCGTAACTCGAGAACACCTGCCGCAACTCGAGAAAATCCAGGAAGTTCTCCCTTCCAGGCGAGATGAGGCCTATTTCCGATCAGGCGTCTGGAGACTAATGACACCTAAACTCTGGAACTTCGAAAGGGTCTTTCACACCCTTGCTGCAACTCAAGAAGTTCACCGCCATACCCGTCTCCACTCTAGAGGAAGCACGATGGTCCCGCCCACATCCAGAGGAGCCCCGTTTCCCCCTCCTAGCTCGAGATGAGCGATCCTTTCCCTGCTTTCAACGGGAAAGAATTCCCGGCGTTCCCGTCGCATCTCAAGAGGAGGCACTCTCAAAAGGAAAGGCGAGAGGAACTCCATGGTCGTACCACCATTCCAAGAGTCCCCCAGATGTCTCAGTCCATTCCAGAGGAACCTCTTTGCCCTGCACTGGCTCATCTTTCACGCCGAGGATCGACTCACACCACGGTGGCACGTGGGACAGCCCTGTGGGAAAGCCTCGAGGGAAAGCCTCGAGGGAAAACCACAGATCCTTTGATCCACGCCACGGGAAGCGTGACATTGCTGCTACAGCCTGGAAGGAAAGTGCACGTGCATGCCCCGACTCGAGACGAGGCCTGACTCCCCTGGGGAGACTCCAGAAGTACCCAAAGATCCATGTCAGCCCCTGAGAGCAATCCTCGGTTCCGGCCCTGACTCCACACAAGGTTTTTGCCCCGGTATCGACGGGAGAGGAATCACGAGAGGCCCCCTAGCAACTCGCATGGGGACTGGCCTCTCCTGAGGCCACCAGGGCGGGTCCCTGAGGTCCCCGTCGTAACTCGAGAACACCTGCCACAACTCGAGAAATTCCAGGAAGTTCCCCCTTCCAGGCGAGATGAGGCCTATTTCCGATGAGGCGTCTGGAGACTAATGACACCTAACCTCTGGAACTTCGAAAGGGTCTTTCACACCCTTGCTGCAACTCAAGAAGTTCACCGCCACACCCGTCTCCACTCGAGAGGAAGCACGATGGTCTCGCCCACATCCAGAGGAGCCCCGTTTCCCCCTCGTAGCTCGAGATGAGGGATCCTTTCCCTGCTTTCAACGGGAAAGAATTCCTGGCGTTCCCGTCGCATCTCAAGAGGAGGCACTCTCAACAGGAAAGGCGAGGGGAACTCCATGGTCGTACCACCATTCCAAGAGTCCCCCAGATGTCTCAGTCCATTCCAGAGGAACCTCTTTGCCCTGCACTGGCTCATCTTTCACGCCGAGGATCGACTCACACCACGGTGGCACGTGGGACAGCCCTGTGGCAAAGCCTCGAGGGAAAGCCTCGAGGGAAAACCACAGATCCTTTGATCCACGCCACGGGAAGCGTGACATTGCTGCTACAGCCTGGAAGGAAAGCGCACGTGCATGCCCCCAATCGAGACGAGGCCATACTCCCATGGGGAGTCTCCAGAAGTACCCAAAGATCCATGTCAGCCCCTGAGAGGAATCCTCGGTTCCGGCCGTGACTCCACACAAGGTTTTTGGCCCCGGTATCGACGGGAGAGGAATCCCGAGAGGCCCCCTAGCAACTCGCATGGGGACTGGCCTCTCCTGAGGCCACCAGGGCGGGTCCCTGAGGTCCCCGTCGTAACTCGAGAACACCTGCCGCAACTCGAGAAAATCCAGGAAGTTCTCCCTTCCAGGCGAGATGAGGCCTATTTCCGATGAGGCGTCTGGAGACTAATGACACCTAACCTCTGGAACTTCGAAAGGGTCTTTCACACCCTTGCTGCCACTCAAGAAGTTCACCGCCATACCCGTCTCCACTCTAGATGAAGCACGATGGTCCCGCCCACATCCAGAGGAGCCCCGTTTCCCCCTCCTAGCTCGAGATGAGCGATCCTTTCCCTGCTTTCAACGGGAAAGAATTCCCGGCGTTCCCGTCGCATCTCAAGAGGAGGCACTCTCAACAGGAAAGGCGAGAGGAAATCCATGGTCGTACCACCATTCCAAGAGTCCCCCAGATGTCTCAGTCCATTTCAGAGGAACCTCTTTGCCCTGCACTGGCTCATCTTTCACGCCGAGGATCGACTCACACCACGGTGGCACGTGGGACAGCCCTGTGGGAAAGCCTCGAGGGAAAGCCTCGAGGGAAAACCACAGATCCTTTGATCCAGGCGATGGGAAGCGTGACATTGCTGCTACAGCCTGGAAGGAAAGCGCACGTGCATGCACCCACTCGAGATAAGGCCTGTCTCCCCTGGCGAGACTCCAGAAGTACCCAAAGATCCATATCAGCCCGTGAGAGGAATCCTCGGTTCCGGCCCTGACTCCACACAAGGTTTTTGGCCCGGGTATCGACGGGAGAGGAATCCCGAGAGGCCCCCTAGCAACTCGCATGGGGACTGGCCTCTCCTGAGGCCACCAGGGCGGGTCCCTGAGGTCCCCGTCGTAACTCGAGAACACCTGCCGCAACTCGAGAAAATCCAGGAAGTTCTCCCTTCCAGGCGAGATGAGGCCTATTTCCGATGAGGCGTCTGGAGACTAATGACACCTAACCTCTGGAACTTCGAAAGGGTCTTTCACACCCTTGCTGCAACTCAAGAAGTTCAACGCCATACCCGTCTCCACTCGAGAGGAAGCACGATCGTCCCGCCCACATCCAGAGGATCCCCCTTTCCCCCTCGTAGCTCGAGATGAGGAATCCTTTCCCTGCTTTCAATGGGAAAGAATTCACGGCGTTCCCGTCGCATCTCAAGCGGAGGCACTCTCAACAGGAAAGGCGAGAGGAACTCCATGGTCGTACCACCATTCCAAGAGTCCCCCAGATGTCTCAGTCCATTCCAGAGGAACCTCTTTGCCCTGCACTGGCTCATCTTTCACGCCGAGGATCGACTCACACCACGGTGGCACGTGGGACAGCCCTGTGGGAAAGCCTCGAGGGAAAGCCTCGAGGGAAAACCACAGATCCTTTGATCCACGCGACGGGAAGCGTGACATTGCTGCTACAGCCTGGAAGGAAAGTGCACGTGCATGCCCCGACACGAGACGAGGCCTGACTCCCCTGGGGAGACTCCAGAAGTACCCAAAGATCCATGTCAGCCCCTGAGAGGAATCCTCGTTTCCGGCCCTGAATCCACACAAGGTTTTGGCCCCGGTATCGACGGGAGACTAATCCCGAGAGGCCCCCTAGCAACTCGCATGGGGACTGGCCTCTCCTGAGGCCACCAGGGCGGGTCCCTGAGGTCCCCGTCGTAACTCGAGAACACCTGCCACAACTCGAGAAAATCCAGGAAGTTCTCCCTTCCAGGCGAGATGAGGCCTATTTCCGATCAGGCGTCTGGAGACTAATGACACCTAAACTCTGGAACTTCGAAAGGGTCTTTCACACCCTTGCTGCAACTCAAGAAGTTCACCGTCATACCCGTCTCCACTCTAGAGGAAGCACGATGGTCCCGCCCACATCCAGAGGAGCCCCGTTTCCCCCTCGTAGCTCGAGATGAGCGATCCTTTCCCTGCTTTCAACGGGAAAGAATTCCAGGCGTTCCCGTCGCTTCTCAAGAGGAGGCACTCTCAACAGAAAAGGCGAGAGGAACTCCATGGTCGTACCACCATTCCAAGAGTCCCCCAGATGTCTCAGTCCATTCCAGAGGAACCTCTTTGCCCTGCACTGGCTCATCTTTCACGCCGAGGATCGACTCACACCACGGTGGCACGTGGGACAGCCCTGTGGGAAAGACTCGAGGGAAAGCCTCGAGGGAAAACCACAGATCCTTTGATCCACGCGATGGGAAGCGTGACATTGCTGCTACAGCCTGGAAGGAAAGCGCACGTGCATGGCCCCACTCGAGCCGAGGCCTGACTCCCCTGGGGAGACTCCAGAAGTACCCAAAGTTCCATGTCAACCCCTGAGAGAAATCCTCGTTTCCGGCCCTGACTCCACACAAGGATTTTTGCCCCGGTATCGACGGGAGAGGAATCCCGAGAGGCCCCCTAGCAACTCGCCTGGGGACTGGCCTCTCCTGAGGCCACCAGGGCGGGTCCCTGATGTCCCCGTCGTAACTCGAGAACACCTGCCGCAACTCGAGAAAATCCAGGAAGTTCTCCCTTCCAGGCGAGATGAGTCCTATTTCCGATGAGGCGACTGGAGACTAATGACACCTAAACTCTGGAACTTCGAAAGGGTCTTTCACACCCTTGCTGCAACTCAACAAGTTCACCGCCATACCCGTCTCCACTCGAGAGGAAGCACGATCGTCCCGCCCACATCCAGAGGAGCCCCCTTTCCCCCTCCTAGCTCGAGATGAGCGATCCTTTCCCTGCTTTCAACGGGAAAGAATTCCCGGCGTTCCCGTCGCATCTCAAGAGGAGGCACTCTCAACAGGAAAGGCGAGAGGAACTCCATGGTCGTACCACCATTCCAAGAGTCCCCCAGATGTCTCAGTCCATTCCAGAGGAACCTCTTTGCCCTGCACTGGCTCATCTTTCACGCCGAGGATCGACTCACACCACGGTGGCACGTGGGACAGCCCAGTGGGAAAGCCTCGAGGGAAAGCCTCGAGGGAAAACCACAGATCCTTTGATCCAAGCCACGGGAAGCGTGACATTGCTGCTACAGCCTGGAAGGAAAGCGCACGTGCATGCCCCCACACAAGCCGAGGCCTGACTCCCCTGGGGAGACTCCAGAAGTACCCAAACATCCATGTCAGCCCCTGAGAGGAATCCTCGGTTCCGGCCCTGACTCCACACAAGGTTTTTGGCCCCGGTATCGACGGGAGAGGAATCCCGAGTGGCCCCCTAGGAACTCGCATGGGGACTGGCCTCTCCTGAGGCCATCAGGGCGGGTCCCTGTGGTCCCCGTCGTAACTCGAGAACACCTGCCGCAACTCGAGAAAATCCAGGAATTTCTCCCTTCCAGGCGAGATGAGGCCTATTTCCGATCAGGCGTCTGGAGACTAATGACACCTAACCTCTGGAACTTCGAAAGAGTCTTTCACACCCTTGCTGCAACTCAAGAAGTTCACCGCCATACTCGTCTCCACTCGAGAGGAAGCACGATGGTCCCGCCCACATCCAGAGGAGCCCCGTTTCCCCCTCGTAGCTCGAGATGAGGGATCCTTTCCCTGCTTTCAACGGGAAAGAATTCCCGGCGTTCCCGTCGCATCTCAAGAGGAGGCACTCTCAACAAGAAAGGCGAGAGGAACTGCATGGTCGTACCACCATTTCAAGAGTCCCCCAGATGTCTCAGTCCATTCCAGAGGAACCTCTTTGCCCTGCACTGGCTCATCTTTCACGCCGAGGATCGACTCACACCACGGTGGCACGTGGGACAGCCCTGTGGGAAAGCCTCGAGGGAAAACCACAGATCCTTTGATCCACGCGATGGGAAGCGTGACATTGCTGCTACAGCCTGGAAGGAAAGCGCACGTGCATGCCCCCACTCGAGATGAGGCCTGTCTCCCCTGGGGAGACTCCAGAAGTACCCAAAGATCCATATCAGCCACTGTAAGGAATCCTCGATTCCGCCCCTAACTCCACACAAGGTTTTGGGCCTCGGTATCGACGGGAGAGGAATCACGAGAGGCCCCCTAGCAACTCGCATGGGGACTGGCCTCTTCTGAGGCCACCAGGGCGGGTCCCTGAGGTCCCCGTCGTAACTCGAGAACACCTGCCGCAACTCGAGAAAATCCAGGAAGTTCTCCCTTCCAGGCGAGATGAGGCCTATTTCCGATGAGGCGTCTGGAGACTAATGACACCTAACCTCTGGAACTTCGAAAGGGTCTTTCACACCCTTGCTGCAACTCAAGAAGTTCACCGCCATACCCGTCTCCACTCGAGAGGAAGCACGATACTCCCGCCCACATCCAGAGGAGCCCCGTTTCCCCTCGTAGCTCGAGATGAGGGATCCTTTCCCTGCTTTCAACGGGAAAGAATTCCCGGCGTTCCCGTCGCATCTCAAGAGGAGACACTCTCAACAGGAAAGGCGAGAGGAACTCCATGGTCGTACCACCATTCCAAGAGTCCCCCAGATGTCTCAGTCCATTCCAGAGGAACCTCTTTGCCCTACAATGGCTCATCTTTCACGCCGAGGATCGACTCACACCACGGTGGCACGTGGGACAGCCCTGTGGGAAAGCCTCGAGGGAAAGCCTCGAGGGAAAACCACAGATCCTTTGATCCACGCGACGGGAAGCGTGACATTGCTGCTACAGCCTGGAAGGAAAGCGCACGTGCAAGCCCCGACTCGAGACAAGGCCTGACTCCCCTGGGGAGACTCCAGAAGTACCCAAAGATCCATGTCAGCCCCTGAGAGGAATCCTCGGTTCCGGCCCTGACTCCACACAAGGTTTTTGCCCCGGTATCGACGGGAGAGCAATTCCGAGAGGCCCCCTAGCAAGTCGCATGGGGACTGGCCTCTCCTGAGGCCACCAGGGCGGGTCCCTGAGGTCCCCGTCGTAACTCGAGAACACCTGCCGCAACTCGAGAAAATCCAGGAAGTTCTCCCTTCCAGGCGAGATGAGGCCTATTTCCGATGAGGCGTCTGGAGACTAATGACACCTAACCTCTGGAACTTCGAAAGGGTCTTTCACACCCTTGCTGCAACTCAAGAAGTTCACCGCCATACCCGTCTCCACTCGAGAGGAAGCACGTTGGTCCCGCCCACATCCAGAGGAGCCCCGTTTCCCCCTCGGAGCTCGAGATGAGGGATCCTTTCCCTGCTTTCAACGGGAAAGAATTCCGGGCGTTCTCGTCGCATCTCAAGAGGAGGCACTCTCAACAGGAAAGGCGAGAGGAACTCCATGGTCGTACCACCATTCCAAGAGTCCCCCAGATGTCTCAGTCCATTCCAAAGGAACCTCTTTGCCCTGCACTGGCTCATCTTTCACGCCGAGGATCGACTCACACCACGGTGGCACGTGGGACAGCCCTGTGGGAAAGCCTCGAGGGAAAGCCTCGAGGGAAAACCACACATCCTTTGATCCACGCGATGGGAAGCTTGACATTGCTGCTACAGCCTGGAAGGAAAGCGCACGTGCATGCCCCCACTCGAGAAGAGTCCTCTCTCCCCTGGCGAGACTCCAGAAGTACCCAAAGATCCATATCAGCCCGTGAGAGGAATCCTCGGTTCCGGCCCTGACTCCACACAAGGTTTTTGGCCCGGGTATCGACGGGAGAGGAATCCCGAGAGGCCCCCTAGCAACTCGCATGGGGACTGGCCTCTCCTGAGGCCACCAGGGCGGGTCCCTGTGGTCCCCGTCGTAACTCGAGAACACCTGCCGCAACTCGAGAAAATCCAGGAAGTTCTCCCTTCCAGGCGAGATGAGGCCTATTTCCGATGAGGCGTCTGGAGACTAATGACATCTAACCTCTGGAACTTCGAAAGGGTCTTTCACACCCTTGCTGTAACTCAAGAAGTTCACCGCCATACCCGTCTCCACTCGAGAGGAAGCACGATCGTCCCGCCCACATCCAGAGGAGCCCCCTTTCCCCCTCGTAGCTCGAGATGAGGAATCCTTTCCCTGCTTTCAACGGGAAAGAATTCCCGGCGTTCCCGTCGCATCTCAAGCGGAGGCACTCTCAACAGGAAAGGCGAGAGTAACTCCATGGTCGTACCACCATTCCAAGAGTCCCCCAGATGTCTCAGTCCATTCCAGAGGAACCTCTTTGCCCTGCACTGGCTCATCTTTCACGCCGAGGATCGAATCACACCACGGTGGCACGTGGGACAGCCCTGTGGGAAAGCCTCGAGGGAAAGCCTCGAGGGAAAACCACAGATCCCTTGATCCACGCCACGGGAAGCGTGACATTGCTGCTACAGCCTGGAAGGAAAGTGAACGTGCATGCCCCGACTCGAGACGAGGCCTGACTCCCCTGGGGAGACTCCAGAAGTACCCAAAGATCCATGTCAGCCCCTGAGAGGAATTCTCGGTTCCGGCCCTGACTCCACACAATGTTTTTGGCCCCGGTATCGATGGGAGAGGAATCCCGAGAGGCCCCCTACCAACTCGCATGGGGACTGGCCTCTCCTGAGGCCACCAGGGCGGGTCCCTGAGGTCCCCGTCGTAACTCGAGAACACCTGCCGCAACTCGAGAAATTCCAGGAAGTTTCCCCTTCCAGGCGAGATGAGGCCTATTTCCGATGAGGCGTCTGGAGACTAATGACACCTAACCTCTGGAACTTCGAAAGGGTCTTTCACACCCTTGCTGCAACTCAAGAAGTTCACCGCCATACCCGTCTCCACTCGAGAGGAAGCACGATGGTCCCGCTCACATCCAGAGGAGCCCCGTTTCCCCCTCGTAGCTCGAGATGAGGGATCCTTTCCCTGCTTTCAACGGGAAAGAATTCCCGGCGTTCCCGTTGCATCTCAAGAGGAGGCACTCTCAACAGGAAAGGCGAGAGGAACTCCATGGTCGTACCACCATTCCAAGAGTCCCCCAGATGTCTCAGTCCATTCCAGAGGAAGCTCTTTGCCCTGCACTGGCTCATCTTTCACGCCGAGGATCGACTCACACCACGGTGGCATGTGGGACAGCCCTGTGGGAAAGCCTCGAGGGAAAGCCTCGAGGGAAAACCACACATCCTTTGATCCACGCGATGGGAAGCTTGACATTGCTGCTACAGCCTGGAAGGAAAGCGCACGTGCATGCCCCCACTCGAGATGAGGCCTCTCTCCCCTGGCGAGACTCCAGAAGTACCCAAAGATCCATATCAGCCCGTGAGAGGAATCCTCGGTTCCGGCCCTGACTCCACACAAGGTTTTTGGCCCGGGTATCGACGGGAGAGGAATCCCGAGAGGCCCCCTAGCAACTCGCATGGGGACTGGCCTCTCCTGAGGCCACCAGGGCGGGTCCCTGAGGTCCCCGTCGTAACTCGAGAACACCTGCCGCAACTTGAGAAAATCCAGGAAGTTCTCCCTTCCAGGCGAGATGAGGCCTATTTCCGATGAGGCGTCTGGAGACTAATGACATCTAACCTCTGGAACTTCGAAAGGGTCTTTCACACCCTTGCTGTAACTCAAGAAGTTCACCGCCATACCCGTCTCCACTCGAGAGGAAGCACGATCGTCCCGCCCACATCCAGAGGAGCCCCCTTTCCCCCTCGTAGCTCGAGATGAGGAATCCTTTCCCTGCTTTCAATGGGAAAGAATTCCCGGGGTTCCCGTCGCATCTCAAGCGGAGGCACTCTCAACAGGAAAGGCGAGAGGAACTCCATGGTCGTACCACCATTCCAAGAGTCCCCCAGATGTCTCAGTCCATTCCAGAGGAACCTCTTTGCCCTGCACTGGCTCATCTTTCACGCCGAGGATCGACTCACACCACGGTGGCACGTGGGACAGCCCTGTGGGAAAGCCTCGAGGGAAAGCCTCGAGGGAAAACCACAGATCCTTTGATCCACACCACGGGAAGCGTGACATTGCTGCTACAGCCTGGAAGGAAAGTGAACGTGCATGCCCCGACTCGAGACGAGGCCTGACTCCCCTGGGGAGACTCCAGAAGTACCCAAAGATCCATGTCAGCCCCTGAGAGGAATCCTCGGTTCCGGCCCTGACTCCACACAATGTTTTTGGCCCCGGTATCGATGGGAGAGGAATCCCGAGAGGCCCCCTAGCAACTCGCATGGGGACTGGCCTCTCCTGAGGCCACCAGGGCGGGTCCCTGAGGTCCCCGTCGTAACTCGAGAACACCTGCCGCAACTCGAGAAATTCCAGGAAGTTTCCCCTTCCAGGCGAGATGAGGCCTATTTCCGATGAGGCGTCTGGAGACTAATGACACCTAACCTCTGGAACTTCGAAAGGGTCTTTCACACCCTTGCTGCAACTCAAGAAGTTCACCGCCATACCCGTCTCCACTCGAGAGGAAGCACGATGGTCCCGCTCACATCCAGAGGAGCCCCGTTTCCCCCTCGTAGCTCGAGATGAGGGATCCTTTCCCTGCTTTCAACGGGAAAGAATTCCCGGCGTTCCCGTTGCATCTCAAGAGGAGGCACTCTCAACAGGAAAGGCGAGAGGAACTCCATGGTCGTACCACCATTCCAAGAGTCCCCCAGATGTCTCAGTCCATTCCAGAGGAAGCTCTTTGCCCTGCACTGGCTCATCTTTCACGCCGAGGATCGACTCACACCACGGTGGCACGTGGGACAGCCCTGTGGGAAAGCCTCGAGGGAAAGCCTCGAGGGAAAACCACACATCCTTTGATCCACGCGATGGGAAGCTTGACATTGCTGCTACAGCCTGGAAGGAAAGCGCACGTGCATGCCCCCACTCGAGATGAGGCCTCTCTCCCCTGGCGAGACTCCAGAAGTACCCTAAGATCCATATCAGCCCGTGAGAGGAATCCTCGGTTCCGGCCCTGACTCCACACAAGGTTTTTGGCCCGGGTATCGACGGGAGAGGAATCCCGAGAGGCCCCCTAGCAACTCGCATGGGGACTGGCCTCTCCTGAGGCCACCAGGGCGGGTCCCTGAGGTCCCCGTCGTAACTCGAGAACACCTGCCGCAACTCGAGAAAATCCAGGAAGTTCTCCCTTCCAGGCGAGATGAGGCCTATTTCCGATGAGGCGTCTGGAGACTAATGACATCTAACCTCTGGAACTTCGAAAGGGTCTTTCACACCCTTGCTGTAACTCAAGAAGTTCACCGCCATACCCGTCTCCACTCGAGAGGAAGCACGATCGTCCCGCCCACATCCAGAGGAGCCCCCTTTCCCCCTCGTAGCTCGAGATGAGGAATCCTTTCCCTGCTTTCAATGGGAAAGAATTCCCGGGGTTCCCGTCGCATCTCAAGCGGAGGCACTCTCAACAGGAAAGGCGAGAGGAACTCCATGGTCGTACCACCATTCCAAGAGTCCCCCAGATGTCTCAGTCCATTCCAGAGGAACCTCTTTGCCCTGCACTGGCTCATCTTTCACGCCGAGGATCGACTCACACCACGGTGGCACGTGGGACAGCCCTGTGGGAAAGCCTCGAGGGAAAGCCTCGAGGGAAAACCACAGATCCGTTGATCCACGCCACGGGAAGCGTGACATTGCTGCTACAGCCTGGAAGGAAAGTGAACGTGCATGCCCCGACTCGAGACGAGGCCTGACTCCCCTGGGGAGACTCCAGAAGTACCCAAAGATCCATGTCAGCCCCTGAGAGGAATCATCGGTTCCGGCCCTGACTCCACACAAGGTTTTTGGCCCCGGTATCGATTGGAGAGGAATCCCGAGAGGCCCCCTAGCAACTCACATGGGGACTGGCCTCTCCTGAGGCCACCAGGGCGGGTCCCTGAGGTCCCCGTCGTAACTCGAGAACACCTGCCGCAACTCGAGAAATTCCAGGAAGTTTCCCCTTCCAGGCGAGATGAGGCCTATTTCCGATGAGGCGTCTGGAGACTAATGACACCTAACTTCTGGACCTTCGAAAGGGTCTTTCACACCCTTGCTGCAACTCAAGAAGTTCACCGCCATACCCGTCTCCACTCGAGAGGAAGCACGATGGTCCCGCCCACATCCAGAGGAGCCCCGTTTCCCCCTCGTAGCTCGAGATGAGGGATCCTTTCCCTGCTTTCAACGGGAAAGAATTCCCGGCGTTCCCGTTGCATCTCAAGAGGAGGCACTCTCAACAGGAAAGGCGAGAGGAACTCCATGGTCGTACCACCATTCCAAGAGTCCCCCAGATGTCTCAGTCCATTCCAGAGGAAGCTCTTTGCCCTGCACTGGCTCATCATTCATGCCGAGGATCGACTCACACCACGGTGGCACGTGGGACAGCCCTGTGGGAAAGCCTCGAGGGAAAGCCTCGAGGGAAAACCACACATCCTTTGATCCACGCGATGGGAAGCTTGACATTGCTGCTACAGCCTGGAAGGAAAGCGCACGTGCATGCCCCCACTCGAGATGAGGCCTCTCTCCCCTGGCGAGACTCCAGAAGTACCCAAAGATCCATATCAGCCCGTGAGAGGAATCCTCGGTTCCGGCCCTGACTCCACACAAGGTTTTTGGCCCGGGTATCGACGGGAGAGGAATCCCGAGAGGCCCCCTAGCAACTCGCATGGGGACTGGCCTCTCCTGAGGCCACCAGGGCGGGTCCCTGAGGTCCCCGTCGTAACTCGAGAACACCTGCCGCAACTCGAGAAAATCCAGGAAGTTCTCCCTTCCAGGCGAGATGAGGCCTATTTCCGATGAGACGTCTGGAGACTAATGACACCTAACCTCTGGAACTTCGAAAGGGTCTTTCACACCCTTGCTGCAACTCAAGAAGTTCACCGCCATACCCGTCTCCACTCGAGAGGAAGCACGATGGTCCCGCCCACATCCAGAGGAGCCCCGTTTCCCCCTCGTAGCTCGAGATGAGGGATCCTTTCCCTGCTTTCAACGGGAAAGAATTCCTGGCGTTCCCGTCGCATCTCAAGAGGAGGCACTCTCAACAGGAAAGGCGAGGGGAACTCCATGGTCGTACCACCATTCCAAGAGTCCCCCAGATGTCTCAGTCCATTCCAGAGGAACCTCTTTGCCCTGCACTGGCTCATCTTTCACGCCGAGGATCGACTCACACCACGGTGGCACGTGGGACAGCCCTGTGGGAAAGCTTCGAGGGAAAGCCTCGAGGGAAAACCACAGATCCTTTGATCCACGCCACGGGAAGCGTGACATTGCTGCTACAGCCTGGAAGGAAAGCGCACGTGCATGCCCCCACACGAGACGAGGCCATACTCCCATGAGGAGACTCCAGAAGTACCCAAAGATCCCTGTCAGCCCCTGAGAGGAATCCTCGGTTCCGGCCGTGACTCCACACAAGGTTTTTGGCCCCGGTATCGACGGGAGAGGAATCCCGAGAGGCCCCCTAGCAACTCGCATGGGGACTGGCCTCTCCTGAGGCCACCAGGGCGGGTCCCTGAGGTCCCCGTCGTAACTCGAGAACAC
The DNA here is from genome assembly GCF_032405125.1 of Capricornis sumatraensis. Lineage (NCBI taxonomy): Eukaryota > Metazoa > Chordata > Mammalia > Artiodactyla > Bovidae > Capricornis > Capricornis sumatraensis. The sequence goes on from NW_027184627.1 coordinate 1,616,155, forward strand.
CTGCCGCAACTCGAGAAAATCCAGGAAGTTCTCCCTTCCAGGCGAGATGAGGCCTATTTCCGATGAGGCGTCTGGAGACTAATGACACCTAACCTCTGGAACTTCGAAAGGGTCTTTCACACCCTTGCTGCAACTCAAGAAGTTCACCGCCATACCCGTCTCCACTCTAGAGGAAGCACGATGGTCCCGCCCACATCCAGAGGAGCCCCGTTTCCCCCTCCTAGCTCGAGATGAGCGATCCTTTCCCTGCTTTCAACGGGAAAGAATTCCCGGCCTTCCCGTCGCATCTCAAGAGGAGGCACTCTCAACAGGAAAGGCGAGAGGAACTCCATGGTCGTACCACCATTCCAAGAGTCCCCCAGATGTCTCAGTCCATTTCAGAGGAACCTCTTTGCCCTGCACTGGCTCATCTTTCACGCCGAGGATCGACTCACACCACGGTGGCACGTGGGACAGCCCTGTGGGAAAGCCTCGAGGGAAAGCCTCGAGGGAAAACCACAGATCCTTTGATCCAGGCGATGGGAAGCGTGACATTGCTGCTACAGCCTGGAAGGAAAGCGCACGTGCATGCACCCACTCGAGATAAGGCCGGTCTCCCCTGGCGAGACTCCAGAAGTACCCAAAGATCCATATCAGCCCGTGAGAGGAATCCTCGGTTCCGGCCCTGACTCCACACAAGGTTTTTGGCCCGGGTATCGACGGGAGAGGAATACCGAGAGGCCCCCTAGCAACTCGCATGGGGACTGGCCTCTCCTGAGGCCACCAGGGCGGGTCCCTGAGGTCCCCGTCATAACTCGAGAACACCTGCCGCAACTCGAGAAAATCCAGGAAGTTCTCCCTTCCAGGCGAGATGAGGCCTATTTCCGATGAAGCGTCTGGAGACTAATGACACCTAACCTCTGGAACTTCGAAAGGGTCTTTCACACCCTTGCTGCAACTCAAGAAGTTCACCGCCACACCCGTCTCCACTCGAGAGGAAGCACGATGGTCCCGCCCACATCCAGAGGAGCCCCGTTTCCCCCTCGTAGCTCGAGATGAGGGATCCTTTCCCTGCTTTCAACGGGAAAGAATTCCTGGCGTTCCCGTCGCATCTCAAGAGGAGGCACTCTCAACAGGAAAGGCGAGGGGAACTCCATGGTCGTACCACCATTCCAAGAGTCCCCCAGATGTCTCAGTCCATTCCAGAGGAACCTCTTTGCCCTGCACTGGCTCATCTTTCACGCCGAGGATCGACTCACACCACGGTGGCACGTGGGACAGCCCTGTGGGAAAGCCTCGAGGGAAAGCCTCGAGGGAAAACCACAGATCCTTTGATCCACGCCACGGGAAGCGTGACATTGCTGCTACAGCCTGGAAGGAAAGCGCACGTGCATGCCCCCACACGAGAAGAGGCCATACTCCCATGAGGAGACTCCAGAAGTACCCAAAGATCCATGTCAGCCCCTGAGAGGAATCCTCGGTTCCGGCCGTGACTCCACACAAGGTTTTTGGCCCCGGTATCGACGGGAGAGGAATCCCGAGAGGCCCCCTAGCAACTCGCATGGGGACTGGCCTCTCCTGAGGCCACCAGGGCGGGTCCCTGAGGTCCCCGTCGTAACTCGAGAACACCTGCCCCAACTCGAGAAAATCCAGGAAGTTCTCCCTTCCAGGCGAGATGAGGCCTATTTCCGATGAGGCGTCTGGAGACTAATGACACCTAACCTCTGGAACTTCGAAAGGGTCTTTCACACCCTTGCTGCAACTCAAGAAGTTCACCGCCATACCCGTCTCCACTCTAGAGGAAGCACGATGGTCCCGCCCACATCCAGAGGAGACCCGTTTCCCCCTCCTAGCTCGAGATGAGCGATCCTTTCCCTGCTTTCAACGGGAAAGAATTCCCGGCGTTCCCGTCGCATCTCAAGAGGAGGCACTCTCAACAGGAAAGGCGAGAGGAACTCCATGGTCGTACCACCATTCCAAGAGTCCCCCAGATGTCTCAGTCCATTTCAGAGGAACCTCTTTGCCCTGCACTGGCTCATCTTTCACGCCGAGGATCGACTCACACCACGGTGGCACGTGGGACAGCCCTGTGGGAAAGCCTCGAGGGAAAGCTTCGAGGGAAAACCACAGATCCTTTGATCCAGGCGATGGGAAGCGTGACATTGCTGCTACAGCCTGGAAGGAAAGCGCACGTGCATGCACCCACTCGAGATAAGGCCTGTCTCCCCTGGCGAGACTCCAGAAGTACCCAAAGATCCATATCAGCCCGTGAGAGGAATCCTCGGTTCCGGCCCTGACTCCACACAAGGTTTTTGGCCCGGGTATCGACGGGAGAGGAATACCGAGAGGCCCCCTAGCAACTCGCATGGGGACTGGCCTCTCCTGAGGCCACCAGGGCGGGTCCCTGAGGTCCCCGTCGTAACTCGAGAACACCTGCCGCAACTCGAGAAAATCCAGGAAGTTCTCCCTTCCAGGCCAGATGAGGCCTATTTCCGATGAGGCGTCTGGAGACTAATGACACCTAACCTCTGGAACTTCGAAAGGGTCTTTCACACCCTTGCTGCAACTCAAGAAGTTCACCGCCATACCCGTCTCCACTCGAGAGGAAGCACGATCGTCCCGCCCACATCCAGAGGAGCCCCCTTTCCCCCTCGTAGCTCGAGATGAGGAATCCTTTCCCTGCTTTCAATGGGAAAGAATTCCCGGCGTTCCCGTCGCATCTCAAGCGGAGGCACTCTCAACAGGAAAGGCGAGAGGAACTCCATGGTCGTACCACCATTCCAAGAGTCCCCCAGATGTCTCAGTCCATTCCAGAGGAACCTCTTTGCCCTGCACTGGCTCATCTTTCACGCCGAGGATCGACTCACACCACGGTGGCACGTGGGACAGCCCTGTGGGAAAGCCTCGAGGGAAAGCCTCGAGGGAAAACCACAGATCCTTTGATCCACGCCACGGGAAGAGTGACATTGCTGCTACAGCCTGGAAGGAAAGTGCACGTGCATGCCCCGACACGAGACGAGGCCTGACTCCCCTGGGGAGACTCCAGAAGTACCCAAAGATCCATGTCAGCCCCTGAGAGGAATCCTCGGTTCCGGCCCTGACTCCACACAAGGTTTTTGGCCCCGGTATCGACGGGAGAGTAATCCCGAGAGGCCCCCTAGCAACTCGCATGGGGACTGGCCTCTCCTGAGGCCACCAGGGCGGGTCCCTGAGGTCCCCGTCGTAACTCGAGAACACCTGCCGCAACTCGAGAAAATCCAGGAAGTTCTCCCTTCCAGGCGAGATGAGGCCTATTTCCGATCAGGCGTCTGGAGACTAATGACACCTAAACTCTGGAACTTCGAAAGGGTCTTTCACACCCTTGCTGCAACTCAAGAAGTTCACCGCCATACCCGTCTCCACTCGAGAGGAAGCACGATGGTCCCGCCCACATCCAGAGGAGCCCCGTTTCCCCCTCGTAGCTCGAGATGAGCGATCCTTTCCCTGCTTTCAACGGGAAAGAATTCCAGGCGTTCCCGTCGCTTCTCAAGAGGAGGCACTCTCAACAGAAAAGGCGAGAGGAACTCCATGGTCGTACCACCATTCCAAGAGTCCCCCAGATGTCTCAGTCCATTCCAGAGGAACCTCTTTGCCCTGCACTGGCTCATCTTTCACGCCGAGGATCGACTCACACCACGGTGGCACGTGGGACAGCCCTGTGGGAAAGACTCGAGGGAAAGCCTCGAGGGAAAACCACAGATCCTTTGATCCACGCGATGGGAAGCGTGACATTGCTGCTACAGCCTGGAAGGAAAGCGCACGTGCATGGCCCCACTCGAGCCGAGGCCTGACTCCCCTGGGGAGACTCCAGAAGTACCCAAAGATCCATGTCAGCCCCTGAGAGGAATCCTCGTTTCCGGCCCTGACTCCACACAAGGATTTTGGCCCCGGTATCGACGGGAGAGCAATCCCGAGAGGCCCCCTAGCAACTCGCCTGTGGACTGGCCTCTCCTGAGGCCACCAGGGCGGGTCCCTGATGTCCCCGTCGTAACTCGAGAACACCTGCCGCAACTCGAGAAAATCCAGGAAGTTCTCCCTTCCAGGCGAGATGAGTCCTATTTCCGATGAGGCGTCTGGAGACTAATGACACCTAAACTCTGGAACTTCGAAAGGGTCTTTCACACCCTTGCTGCAACTCAAGAAGTTCACCGCCATACCCGTCTCCACTCGAGAGGAAGCACGATCGTCCCGCCCACATCCAGAGGAGCCCCCTTTCCCCCTCGTAGCTCGAGATGAGCGATCCTTTCCCTGCTTTCAACGGGAAAGAATTCCCGGCGTTCCCGTCGCATCTCAAGAGGAGGCACTCTCAACAGGAAAGGCGAGAGGAACTCCATGGTCTTACCACCATTCCAAGAGTCCCCCAGATGTCTCAGTCCATTCCAGAGGAACCTCTTTGCCCTGCACTGGCTCATCTTTCACGCCGAGGATCGACTCACACCACGGTGGCACGTGGGACAGCCCAGTGGGAAAGCCTCGAGGGAAAGCCTCGAGGGAAAACCACAGATCCTTTGATCCACGCGACGGGAAGCGTGACATTGCTGCTACAGCCTGGAAGGAAAGCGCACGTGCATGCCCCCACTCGAGCCGAGGCCTGACTCCCCTGGGGAGACTCCAGAAGTACCCAAACATCCATGTCAGCCCCTGAGAGGAATCCTCGGTTCTGGCCCTGACTCCACACAAGGTTTTTGGCCCCGGTATCGACGGGAGAGGAATCCCGAGAGGCCCCCTAGCAACTCGCATGGGGACTGGCCTCTCCTGAGGCCATCAGGGCGGGTCCCTGTGGTCCCCGTCGTAACTCGAGAACACCTGCCGCAACTCGAGAAAATCCAGGAATTTCTCCCTTCCAGGCGAGATGAGGCCTATTTCCGATCAGGCGTCTGGAGACTAATGACACCTAACCTCTGGAACTTCGAAAGGGTTTTTCACACCCTTGCTGCAACTCAAGAAGTTCACCGCCATACCCGTCTCCACTCGAGAGGAAGCACGATGGTCCCGCCCACATCCAGAGGAGCCCCGTTTCCCCCTCCTAGCTCGAGATGAGCGATACTTTCCCTGCTTTCAACGGGAAAGAATTCCCGGCGTTCCCGTCGCATCTCAAGAGGAGGCACTCTCAACAAGAAAGGCGAGAGGAACTGCATGGTCGTACCACCATTTCAAGAGTCCCCCAGATGTCTCAGTCCATTCCAGAGGAACCTCTTTGCCCTGCACTGGCTCATCTTTCACGCCGAGGATCGACTCACACCACGGTGGCACGTGGGACAGCCCTGTGGGAAAGCCTCGAGGGAAAACCACAGATCCTTTGATCCACGCGATGGGAAGCGTGACATTGCTGCTACAGCCTGGAAGGAAAGCGCACGTGCATGCCCCCACTCGAGATGAGGCCTGTCTCCCCTGGCGAGACTCCAGAAGTACCCAAAGATCCATATCAGCCACTGAAAGGAATCCTCGGTTCCGGCCCTAACTCCACACAAGGTTTTTGGCCCCGGTATCGATGGGAGAGGAATACCGAGAGGCCCCCTAGCAATTCGCATGGGGACTGGCCTCTTCTGAGGCCACCAGGGCGGGTCCCTGAGGTCCCCGTCGTAACTCGAGAACACCTGCCGCAACTCGAGAAAATCCAGGAAGTTCTCCCTTCCAGGCGAGATGAGGCCTATTTCCGATGAGGCGTCTGGAGAGTAATGACACCTAACCTCTGGAACTTCGAAAGGGTCTTTCACACCCTTGCTGCAACTCAAGAAGTTCACCGCCATACCCGTCTCCACTCGAGAGGAAGCACGATAGTCCCGCCCTCATCCAGAGGAGCCCCGTTTCCCCTCGTAGCTCGAGATGAGGGATCCTTTCCCTGCTTTCAACGGGAAAGAATTCCCAGCGTTCCCGTCGCATCTCAAGAGGAGACACTCTCAACAGGAAAGGCGAGAGGAACTCCATGGTCGTACCACCATTCCAAGAGTCCCCCAGATGTCTCAGTCCATTCCAGAGGAACCTCTTTGCCCTACACTGGCTCATCTTTCACGCCGAGGATCGACTCACACCACGGTGGCACGTGGGACAGCCCTGTGGGAAAGCCTCGAGGGAAAGCCTCGAGGGAAAACCACAGATCCTTTGATCCACGCGACGGGAAGCGTGACATTGCTGCTACAGCCTGGAAGGAAAGCGCACGTGCATGCCCCGACTCGAGACAAGGCCTGACTCCCCTGGGGAGACTCCAGAAGTACCCAAAGAACCATGTCAGCCCCTGAGAGAAATCCTCGGTTCCGGCCTTGACACCACACAAGGTTTTTGGCCCCAGTATCGACGGGAGAGGAATCCCGAGAGGGCCCCTAGCAACTCGCATGGGGACTGGCCTCTCCTGAGGCCACCAGGGCGGGTCCCTGAGGTCCCCGTCGTAACTCGAGAACACCTGCCGCAACTCGAGAAAATCCAGGAAGTTCTCCCTTCCAGGCGAGAAGAGGCCTATTTCCGATCAGGCGTCTGGAGACTAATGACACCTAATCTCTGGAACTTCGAAAGGGTCTTTCACACCCTTGCTGCAACTCAAGAAGTTCACCGCCATACCCGTCTCCACTCTAGAGGAAGCACGATGGTCCCGCCCACATCCAGAGGAGCCCCGTTTCCCCCTCCTAGCTCGAGATGAGCGATCCTTTCCCTGCTTTCAACGGGAAAGAATTCCCGGCGTTCCCGTCGCATCTCAAGAGGAGGCACTCTCAACAGGAAAGGCGAGAGGAACTCCATGGTCGTACCGCCATTCCAAGAGTCCCCCAGATGTCTCAGTCCATTCCAGAGGAACCTCTTTGCCCTGCACTGGCTCATCTTTCACGCCGAGGATCGACTCACACCACGGTGGCACGTGGGACAGCCCTGTGGGAAAGCCTCAAGGGAAAGCCTCGAGGGAAAACCACAGATCCTTTGATCCACGCCACGGGAAGCGTGACATTGCTGCTACAGCCTGGAAGGAAAGTTCACGTGCATGCCCCGACTCGAGACGAGGCCTGACTCCCCTGGGGAGACTCCAGAAGTACCCAAAGATCCATGTCAGCCCCTGAGAGGAATCCTCGGTTCCGGCCCTGACTCCACACAAGGTTTTTGCCCCGGTATCGACGGGAGAGGAATCCCGAGAGGCCCCCTAGCAACTCGCATGGGGACTGGCCTCTCCTGAGGCCACCAGGGCGGGTCCCTGAGGTCCCCGTCGTAACTCGAGAACACCTGCCGCAACTCGAGAAATTCCAGGAAGTTCCCCCTTCCAGGCGAGATGAGGCCTATTTCCGATGAGGCGTCTGGAGACTAATGACACCTAACCTCTGGAACTTCGAAAGGGTCTTTCACACCCTTGCTGCAACTCAAGAAGTTCACCGCCACACCCGTCTCCACTCGAGAGGAAGCACGATGATCCCGCCCACATCCAGAGGAGCCCCGTTTCCCCCTCGTAGCTCGAGATGAGGGATCCTTTCCCTGCTTTCAACGGGAAAGAATTCCTGGCGTTCCCGTCGCATCTCAAGAGGAGGCACTCTCAACAGGAAAGGCGAGGGGAACTCCATGGTCGTACCACCATTCCAAGAGTCCCCCAGATGTCTCAGTCCATTCCAGAGGAACCTCTTTGCCCTGCACTGGCTCATCTTTCACGCCGAGGATCGACTCACACCACGGTGGCACGTGGGACAGCCCTGTGGGAAAGCCTCGAGGGAAAGCCTCGAGGGAAAACCACAGATCCTTTGATCCAGGCAATGGGAAGCGTGACATTGCTGCTACAGCCTGGAAGGAAAGCGCACGTGCATGCACCCACTCGAGATAAGGCCTGTCTCCCCTGGCGAGACTCCAGAAGTACCCAAAGATCCATATCAGCCCGTGAGAGGAATCCTCGGTTCCGGCCCTGACTCCACACAAGGTTTTTGGCCCGGGTATCGACGGGAGAGGAATCCCGAGAGGCCCCCTAGCAACTCGCATGGGGACTGGCCTCTCCTGAGGCCACCAGGGCGGGTCCCTGTGGTCCCCGTCGTAACTCGAGAACACCTGCCGCAACTCGAGAAAATCCAGGAAGTTCTCCCTTCCAGTCGAGATGAGGCCTATTTCCGATGAGGCGTCTGGAGACTAATGACACCTAACCTCTGGAACTTCGAAAGGGTCTTTCACACCCTTGCTGCAACTCAAGAAGTTCACCGCCATACCCGTCTCCACTCGAGAGGAAGCACGATCGTCCCGCCCACATCCAGAGGATCCCCCTTTCCCCCTCGTAGCTCGAGATGAGGAATCCTTTCCCTGCTTTCAATGGGAAAGAATTCCCGGCGTTCCCGTCGCATCTCAAGCGGAGGCACTCTCAACAGGAAAGGCGAGAGGAACTCCATGGTCGTATCACCATTCCAAGAGTCCCCCAGATGTCTCAGTCCATTCCAGAGGAACCTCTTTGCCCTGCACTGGCTCATCTTTCACGCCGAGGATCGACTCACACCACGGTGGCACGTGGGACAGCCCTGTGGGAAAGACTCGAGGGAAAGCCTCGAGGGAAAACCACAGATCCTTTGATCCACGCGATGGGAAGCGTGACATTGCTGCTACAGCCTGGAAGGAAAGCGCACGTGCATGGCCCCACTCGAGCCGAGGCCTGACTCCCCTGGGGAGACTCCAGAAGTACCCAAAGATCCATGTCAGCCCCTGAGAGGAATCCTCGTTTCCGGCCCTGACTCCACAAAAGGATTTTGGCCCCGGTATCGACGGGAGAGGAATCCCGAGAGGCCCCCTAGCAACTCGCCTGGGGACTGGCCTCTCCTGAGGCCACCAGGGCGGGTCCCTGAGGTCCCCGTCGTAACTCGAGAACACCTGCCGCAACTCGAGAAAATCCAGGAAGTTCTCCCTTCCAGGCGAGATGAGTCCTATTTCCGATGAGGCGTCTGGAGACTAATGACACCTAAACTCTGGAACTTCGAAAGGGTCTTTCACACCCTTGCTGCAACTCAAGAAGTTCACCGCCATACCCGTCTCCACTCGAGAGGAAGCACGATCGTCCCGCCCACATCCAGAGGAGCCCCCTTTCCCCCTCCTAGCTCGAGATGAGCGATCCTTTCCCTGCTTTCAACGGGAAAGAATTCCCGGCGTTCCCGTCGCATCTCAAGAGGAGGCACTCTCAACAGGAAAGGCGAGAGGAACTCCATGGTCTTACCACCATTCCAAGAGTCCCCCAGATGTCTCAGTCCATTCCAGAGGAACCTCTTTGCCCTGCACTGGCTCATCTTTCACGCCGAGGATAGACTCACACCACGGTGGCACGTGGGACAGCCCAGTGGGAAAGCCTCGAGGGAAAGCCTCGAGGGAAAACCACAGATCCTTTGATCCACGCCACGGGAAGCGTGACATTGCTGCTACAGCCTGGAAGGAAAGCGCACGTGCATGCCCCCACTCAAGCCGAGGCCTGACTCCCCTGGGGAGACTCCAGAAGTACCCAAACATCCATGTCAGCCCCTGAGAGGAATCCTCGGTTCCGGCCCTGACTCCACAAAAGGATTTTGGCCCCGGTATCGACGGGAGAGGAATCCCGAGAGGCCCCCTAGCAACTCGCATGGGGACTGGCCTCTCCTGAGGCCATCAGGGCGGGTCCCTGTGGTCCCCGTCGTAACTCGAGAACACCTGCCGCAACTCGAGAAAATCCAGGAATTTTTCCCTTCCAGGCGAGATGAGGCCTATTTCCGATCAGGCGTCTGGAGACTAATGACACCTAACCTCTGGAACTTCGAAAGGGTCTTTCACACCCTTGCTGCAACTCAAGAAGTTCACCGCCATACTCGTCTCCACTCGAGAGGAAGCACGATGGTCCCGCCCACATCCAGAGGAGCCCCGTTTCCCCCTCCTAGCTCGAGATGAGGGATCCTTTCCCTGCTTTCAACGGGAAAGAATTCCCGGCGTTCCCGTCGCATCTCAAGAGGAGGCACTCTCAACAAGAAAGGCGAGAGGAACTGCATGGTCGTACCACCATTTCAAGAGTCCCCCAGATGTCTCAGTCCATTCCAGAGGAACCTCTTTGCCCTGCACTGGCTCATCTTTCACGCCGAGGATCGACTCACACCACGGTGGCACGTGGGACAGCCCTGTGGGAAAGCCTCGAGGGAAAACCACAGATCCTTTGATCCACGCGATGGGAAGCGTGACATTGCTGCTACAGCCTGGAAGGAAAGCGCACGTGCATGCCCCCACTCGAGATGAGGCCTGTCTCCCCTGGCGAGACTCCAGAAGTACCCAAAGATCCATATCAGCCACTGTAAGGAATCCTCGGTTCCGGCCCTAACTCCACACAAGGTGTTTGGCCCCGGTATCGATGGGAGAGGAATACCGAGAGGCCCCCTAGCAACTCGCATGGGGACTGGCCTCTTCTGAGGCCACCAGGGCGGGTCCCTGAGGTCCCCGTCGTAACTCGAGAACACCTGCCGCAACTCGAGAAATTCCAGGAAGTTCCCCCTTCCAGGCGAGATGAGGCCTATTTCCGATGAGGCGTCTGGAGACTAATGACACCTAACCTCTGGAACTTCGAAAGGGTCTTTCACACCCTTGCTGCAACTCAAGAAGTTCACCGCCACACCCGTCTCCACTCGAGAGGAAGCACGATGATCCCGCCCACATCCAGAGGAGCCCCGTTTCCCCCTCGTAGCTCGAGATGAGGGATCCTTTCCCTGCTTTCAACGGGAAAGAATTCCTGGCGTTCCCGTCGCATCTCAAGAGGAGGCACTCTCAACAGGAAAGGCGAGGGGAACTCCATGGTCGTACCACCATTCCAAGAGTCTCCCAGATGTCTCAGTCCATTCCAGAGGAACCTCTTTGCCCTGCACTGGCTCATCTTTCACGCCGAGGATCGACTCACACCACGGTGGCACGTGGGACAGCCCTGTGGGAAAGCCTCGAGGGAAAGCCTCGAGGGAAAACCACAGATCCTTTGATCCAGGCAATGGGAAGCGTGACATTGCTGCTACAGCCTGGAAGGAAAGCGCACGTGCATGCACCCACTCGAGATAAGGCCTGTCTCCCCTGGCGAGACTCCAGAAGTACCCAAAGATCCATATCAGCCCGTGAGAGGAATCCTCGGTTCCGGCCCTGACTCCACACAAGGTTTTTGGCCCGGGTATCGACGGGAGAGGAATCCCGAGAGGCCCCCTAGCAACTCGCATGGGGACTGGCCTCTCCTGAGGCCACCAGGGCGGGTCCCTGAGGTCCCCGTCGTAACTCGAGAACACCTGCCGCAACTCGAGAAAATCCAGGAAGTTCTCCCTTCCAGGCGAGATGAGGCCTATTTCCGATGAGGCGTCTGGAGACTAATGACACCTAACCTCTGGAACTTCGAAAGGGTCTTTCACACCCTTGCTGCAACTCAAGAAGTTCACCGCCATACCCGTCTCCACTCGAGAGGAAGCACGATCGTCCCGCCCACATCCAGAGGATCCCCCTTTCCCCCTCGTAGCTCGAGATGAGGAATCCTTTCCCTGCTTTCAATGGGAAAGAATTCCCGGCGTTCCCGTCGCATCTCAAGCGGAGGCACTCTCAACAGGAAAGGCGAGAGGAACTCCATGGTCGTATCACCATTCCAAGAGTCCCCCAGATGTCTCAGTCCATTCCAGAGGAACCTCTTTGCCCTGCACTGGCTCATCTTTCACGCCGAGGATCGACTCACACCACGGTGGCACGTGGGACAGCCCTGTGGGAAAGACTCGAGGGAAAGCCTCGAGGGAAAACCACAGATCCTTTGATCCACGCGATGGGAAGCGTGACATTGCTGCTACAGCCTGGAAGGAAAGCGCACGTGCATGGCCCCACTCGAGCCGAGGCCTGACTCCCCTGGGGAGACTCCAGAAGTACCCAAAGATCCATGTCAGCCCCTGAGAGGAATCCTCGTTTCCGGCCCTGACTCCACAAAAGGATTTTGGCCCCGGTATCGACGGGAGAGGAATCCCGAGAGGCCCCCTAGCAACTCGCCTGGGGACTGGCCTCTCCTGAGGCCACCAGGGCGGGTCCCTGAGGTCCCCGTCGTAACTCGAGAACACCTGCCGCAACTCGAGAAAATCCAGGAAGTTCTCCCTTCCAGGCGAGATGAGTCCTATTTCCGATGAGGCGTCTGGAGACTAATGACACCTAAACTCTGGAACTTCGAAAGGGTCTTTCACACCCTTGCTGCAACTCAAGAAGTTCACCGCCATACCCGTCTCCACTCGAGAGGAAGCACGATCGTCCCGCCCACATCCAGAGGAGCCCCCTTTCCCCCTCCTAGCTCGAGATGAGCGATCCTTTCCCTGCTTTCAACGGGAAAGAATTCCCGGCGTTCCCGTCGCATCTCAAGAGGAGGCACTCTCAACAGGAAAGGCGAGAGGAACTCCATGGTCTTACCACCATTCCAAGAGTCCCCCAGATGTCTCAGTCCATTCCAGAGGAACCTCTTTGCCCTGCACTGGCTCATCTTTCACGCCGAGGATAGACTCACACCACGGTGGCACGTGGGACAGCCCAGTGGGAAAGCCTCGAGGGAAAGCCTCGAGGGAAAACCACAGATCCTTTGATCCACGCCACGGGAAGCGTGACATTGCTGCTACAGCCTGGAAGGAAAGCGCACGTGCATGCCCCCACTCAAGCCGAGGCCTGACTCCCCTGGGGAGACTCCAGAAGTACCCAAACATCCATGTCAGCCCCTGAGAGGAATCCTCGGTTCCGGCCCTGACTCCACACAAGGTTTTTGGCCCCGGTATCGACGGGAGAGGAATCCCGAGAGGCCCCCTAGCAACTCGCATGGGGACTGGCCTCTCCTGAGGCCATCAGGGCGGGTCCCTGTGGTCCCCGTCGTAACTCGAGAACACCTGCCGCAACTCGAGAAAATCCAGGAATTTTTCCCTTCCAGGCGAGATGAGGCCTATTTCCGATCAGGCGTCTGGAGACTAATGACACCTAACCTCTGGAACTTCGAAAGGGTCTTTCACACCCTTGCTGCAACTCAAGAAGTTCACCGCCATACTCGTCTCCACTCGAGAGGAAGCACGATGGTCCCGCCCACATCCAGAGGAGCCCTGTTTCCCCCTCGTAGCTCGAGATGAGGGATCCTTTCCCTGCTTTCAACGGGAAAGAATTCCCGGCGTTCCCGTCGCATCTCAAGAGGAGGCACTCTCAACAAGAAAGGCGAGAGGAACTGCATGGTCGTACCACCATTTCAAGAGTCCCCCAGATGTCTCAGTCCATTCCAGAGGAACCTCTTTGCCCTGCACTGGCTCATCTTTCACGCCGAGGATCGACTCACACCACGGTGGCACGTGGGACAGCCCTGTGGGAAAGCCTCGAGGGAAAACCACAGATCCTTTGATCCACGCGATGGGAAGCGTGACATTGCTGCTACAGCCTGGAAGGAAAGCGCACGTGCATGCCCCCACTCGAGATGAGGCCTGTCTCCCCTGGCGAGACTCCAGAAGTACCCAAAGATCCATATCAGCCACTGTAAGGAATCCTCGGTTCCGGCCCTAACTCCACACAAGGTGTTTGGCCCCGGTATCGATGGGAGAGGAATACCGAGAGGCCCCCTAGCAACTCGCATGGGGACTGGCCTCTTCTGAGGCCACCAGGGCGGGTCCCTGAGGTCCCCGTCGTAACTCGAGAACACCTGCCGCAACTCGAGAAAATCCAGGAAGTTCTCCCTTCCAGGCGAGATGAGGCCTATTTCCGATGAGGCGTCTGGAGACTAATGACACCTAACCTCTGGAACTTCGAAAGGGTCTTTCACACCCTTGCTGCAACTCAAGAAGTTCACCGCCATACCCGTCTCCACTCGAGAGGAAGCACGATAGTCCCGCCCACATCCAGAGGAGCCCCGTTTCCCCTCGTAGCTCGAGATGAGGGATCCTTTCCCTGCTTTCAACGGGAAAGAATTCCCGGCGTTCCCGTCGCATCTCAAGAGGAGACACTCTCAACAGGAAAGGCGAGAGGAACTCCATGGTCGTACCACCATTCCAAGAGTCCCCCAGATGTCTCAGTCCATTCCAGAGGAACCTCTTTGCCCTACAATGGCTCATCTTTCACGCCGAGGATCGACTCACACCACGGTGGCACGTGGGACAGCCCTGTGGGAAAGCCTCGAGGGAAAGCCTCGAGGGAAAACCACAGATCCTTTGATCCACGCGACGGGAAGCGTGACATTGCTGCTACAGCCTGGAAGGAAAGCGCACGTGCATGCCCCGACTCGAGACAAGGCCTGACTCCCCTGGGGAGACTCCAGAAGTACCCAAAGATCCATGTCAGCCCCTGAGAGAAATCCTCGGTTCCGGCCTTGACACCACACAAGGTTTTTGGCCCCAGTATCGACGGGAGAGGAATCCCGAGAGGGCCCCTAGCAACTCGCATGGGGACTGGCCTCTCCTGAGGCCACCAGGGCGGGTCCCTGAGGTCCCCGTCGTAACTCGAGAACACCTGCCGCAACTCGAGAAAATCCAGGAAGTTCTCCCTTCCAGGCGAGATGAGGCCTATTTCCGATCAGGCGTCTGGAGACTAATGACACCTAAACTCTGGAACTTCGAAAGGGTCTTTCACACCCTTGCTGCAACTCAAGAAGTTCACCGCCATACCCGTCTCCACTCTAGAGGAAGCACGATGGTCCCGCCCACATCCAGAGGAGCCCCGTTTCCCCCTCCTAGCTCGAGATGAGCGATCCTTTCCCTGCTTTCAACGGGAAAGATTTCCCGGCGTTCCCGTCGCATCTCAAGAGGAGGCACTCTCAACAGGAAAGGCGAGAGGAACTCCATGGTCGTACCACCATTCCAAGAGTCCCCCAGATGTCTCAGTCCATTCCAGAGGAACCTCTTTGCCCTGCACTGGCTCATCTTTCACGCCGAGGATCGACTCACACCACGGTGGCACGTGGGACAGCCCTGTGGGAAAGCCTCGAGGGAAAGCCTCGAGGGAAAACCACAGATCCTTTGATCCACGCGATGGGAAGCGTGACATTGCTGCTACAGCCTGGAAGGAAAGCGCACGTGCATGCCCCCACTCGAGATGAGGCCTGTCTCCCCTGGCGAGACTCCAGAAGTACCCAAAGATCCATATCAGCCCGTGAGAGGAATTCTCGGTTCCGGCCCTGACTCCACACAAGGTTTTTGGCCCGGGTATCAACGGGAGAGGAATCCCGAGAGGCCCGCTAGCAACTCGCATGGGGACTGGCCTCTCCTGAGGCCACCAGGGCGGTTCCCTGAGGTCCCCGTCGTAACTCGAGAACACCTGCCGCAACTCGAGAAAATCCAGGAAGTTCTCCCTTCCAGGCGAGGTGAGGCCTATTTCCGATGAGGCGTCTGGAGACTAATGACACCTAACCTCTGGAACTTCGAAAGGGTCTTTCACACCCTTGCTGCAACTCAAGAAGTTCACCGCCATACCCGTCTCCACTCGAGAGGAAGCACGATCGTCCCGCCCACATCCAGAGGATCCCCCTTTCCCCCTCGTAGCTCGAGATGAGGAATCCTTTCCCTGCTTTCAATGGGAAAGAATTCCCGGCGTTCCCGTCGCATCTCAAGCGGAGGCACTCTCAACAGGAAAGGCGAGAGGAACTCCATGGTCGTACCACCATTCCAAGAGTCCCCCAGATGTCTCAGTCCATTCCAGAGGAAACTCTTTGCCCTGCACTGGCTCATCTTTCACGCCGAGGATCGACTCACACCACGGTGGCACGTGGGACAGCCCTGTGGGAAAGCCTCGAGGGAAAGCCTCGAGGGAAAACCACAGATCCTTTGATCCACGCCACGGGAAGCGTGACATTGCTGCTACAGCCTGGAAGGAAAGTGCACGTGCATGTCCCGACACGAGACGAGGCCTGACTCCCCTGGGGAGACTCCAGAAGTACCCAAAGATCCATGTCAGCCCCTGAGAGGAATCCTCGGTTCCGGCCCTGACTCCACACAAGGTTTTTGCCCCGGTATCGACGGGAGAGGAATCCCGAGAGGCCCCCTAGCAACTCGCATGGGGACTGGCCTCTCCTGAGGCCACCAGGGCGGGTCCCTGAGGTCCCCGTCATAACTCGAGAACACCTGCCACAACTCGAGAAATTCCAGGAAGTTCCCCCTTCCAGGCGAGATGAGGCCTATTTCCGATTAGGCGTCTGGAGACTAATGACACCTAACCTCTGGAACTTCGAAAGGGTCTTTCACACCCTTGCTGCAACTCAAGAAGTTCACCGCCACACCCGTCTCCACTCGAGAGGAAGCACGATGGTCCCGCCCACATCCAGAGGAGCCCCGTTTCCCCCTCGTAGCTCGAGATGAGGGATCCTTTCCCTGCTTTCAACGGGAAAGAATTCCCGGCGTTCCCGTCGCATCTCAAGAGGAGGCACTCTCAACAGGAAAGGCGAGGGGAACTCCATGGTCGTACCACCATTCCAAGAGTCCCCCAGATGTCTCAGTCCATTCCAGAGGAACCTCTTTGCCCTGCACTGGCTCATCTTTCACGCCGAGGATCGACTCACACCACGGTGGCACGTGGGACAGCCCTGTGGGAAAGCCTCGAGGGAAAGCCTCGAGGGAAAACCACAGATCCTTTGATCCACGCCACGGGAAGCGTGACATTGCTGCTTCAGCCTGGAGGGAAAGCGCACGTGCATGCCCCCACTCGAGACGAGGCCTGACTCCCATGGGGAGACTCCAGAAGTACCCAAAGATCCATGTCAGCCCCTGAGAGGAATCCTCGGTTCCGGCCCTGACTCCACACAAGGTTTTTGGCCCCGGTATCGACGGGAGAGGAATCCCGAGAGGCCCCCTAGCAACTCGCATGGGGACTGGCCTCTCCTGAGGCCACCAGGGCGGGTCCCTGAGGTCCCCGTCGTAACTCGAGAACACCTGCCGCAACTCGAGAAAATCCAGGAAGTTCTCCCTTCCAGGCGAGATGAGGCCTATTTCCGATGAGGCGTCTGGAGACTAATGACACCTAAACTCTGGAACTTCGAAAGGGTCTTTCACACCCTTGCTGCAACTCAAGAAGTTCACCGCCATACCCGTCTCCACTCGAGAGGAAGCACGATCGTCCCGCCCACATCCAGAGGAGCCCCGTTTCCCCCTCCTAGCTCGAGATGAGCGATCCTTTCCCTGCTTTCAACGGGAAAGAATTCCCGGCGTTCACGTCGCATCTCAAAAGGAGGCACTCTCAACAGGAAAGGCGAGAGGAACTCCATGGTCGTACCACCATTCCAAGAGTCCCCCAGATGTCTCAGTCCATTCAAGAGGAACCTCTTTGCCCTGCACTGGCTCATCTTTCACGCCGAGGATCGACTCACACCACGGTGGCACGTGGGACAGCCCTGTGGGAAAGCCTAGAGGGAAAGCCTCGAGGGAAAACCACAGATCCTTTGATCCACGCGATGGGAAGAGTGACATTGCTGCTACAGCCTGGAAGGAAAGCGCACGTGCATGCCCCCACTCGAGATGAGGCCTGTCTCCCCTGGCGAGACTCCAGAAGTACCCAAAGATCCATGTCAGCCCTTGAGAGGAATCCTCGGTTCCGGCCCTGACTCCACACAAGGTTTTTGCCACGGTATCGACGGGAGAGGAATTCCGAGAGGCCCCCTAGCAAGTCGCATGGGGACTGGCCTCTCCTGAGGCCACCAGGGCGGGTCCCTCAGGTCCCCGTCGTAACTCGAGAACACCTGCCGCAACTCGAGAAAATCCAGGAAGTTCTCCCTTCCAGGCGAGATGAGGCCTATTTCCGATGAGGCGTATGGAGACTAATGACACCTAACCTCTGGAACTTCGAAAGGGTCTTTCACACCCTTGCTGCAACTCAAGAAGTTCACCGCCATACCCGTCTCCACTCGAGAGGAAGCACGTTGGTCCCGCCCACATCCAGAGGAGCCCCGTTTCCCCCTCGGAGCTCGAGATGAGGGATCCTTTCCCTGCTTTCAACGGGAAAGAATTCCCGGCGTTCCCGTCGCATCTCAAGAGGAGGCACTCTCAACAGGAAAGGAGAGAGGAACTCCATGGTCGTACCACCATTCCAAGAGTCCCCCAGATGTCTCAGTCCATTCCAGAGGAACCTCTTTCCCCTGCACTGGCTCATCTTTCACGCCGAGGATCGACTCACACCACGGTGGCACGTGGGACAGCCCTGTGGGAAAGCCTCGAGGGAAAACCACAGATCTTTTGATCCACGCAATGGGAAGCGTGACATTGCTGCTACTGCCTGGAAGGAAAGCGCACGTGCATGCCCCCACTCGAGATGAGGCCTGTCTCCCCTGGCGAGACTCCAGAAGTACCCAAAGATCCATATCAGCCCCTGAAAGGAATCCTCGGTTCCGGCCCTAACTCCACACAAGGTTTTTGGCCCCGGTATCGATGGGAGAGGAATCCCGAGAGGCCCCCTAGCAACTCGCATGGGGACTGGCCTCTCCTGAGGCCACCAGGTCGGGTCCCTGAGGTCCCCGTCGTAACTCGAGAACACCTGCCACAACTCGAGAAATTCCTGGAAGTTCCCCCTTCCAGGCGAGATGAGGCCTATTTCCAATGAGGCGTCTGGAGCCTAATGACACCTAACCTCTGGAACTTCGAAGGGGTCTTTCACACCCTTGCTGCAACTCAAGAAGTTCACCGCCACACCCGTCTCAACTCGAGAGGAAGCACGATGGTCCCGCCCACATCCAGAGGAGCCCCGTTTCCCCCTCGTAGCTCGAGATGAGGGATCCTTTCCCTGCTTTCAACGGGAAAGAATTCCGGGCGTTCTAGTCGCATCTCAAGAGGAGGCACTCTCAACAGGAAAGGCGAGAGGAACTCCATGGTCGTACCACCATTCCAAGAGTCCCCCAGATGTCTCAGTCCATTCAAGAGGAACCTCTTTGCCCTGCACTGGCCCATCTTTCACGCCAAGGATCGACTCACACCACGGTGGCACGTGGGACAGCCCTGTGGGAAAGCCTCGAGGGAAAGCCTCGAGGGAAAACCACAGATCGTTTGATTCACGCCACGGGAAGCGTGACATTGCTGCTACAGCCTTGAAGGAAAGCACACGTGCATGCCCCCACTCGAGACGAGGCCTGACTCCCCTGGGGAGACTCCAGAAGTACCCAAAGATACATGTCAGCCACTGAGAGGAATCCTCGGTTCCGGCCCTGACTCCACACAAGGTTTTTGGCCCCGGTATCGACGGGAGAGGAATCCCGAGAGGCCCCCTAGCAACTCGCATGGGGACTGGCCTCTCCTAAGGCCACCAGGGCGGGTCCCTGAGGTCCCCGTCGTAACTCGAGAACACCTGACACAACTCGAGAAATTCCTGGAAGTTCCCCCTTCCAGGCGAGATGAGGCCTATTTCCAATGAGGCGTCTGGAGACTAATGACACCTAACCTCTGGAACTTCGAAAGGGTCTTTCACACCCTTGCTGCAACTCAAGAAGTTCACCGCCACACCCGTCTCAACTCGAGAGGAAGCACGATGGTCCCGCCCACATCCAGAGGAGCCCCGTTTCCCCCTCGTAGCTCGAGATGAGGGATCCTTTCCCTGCTTTCAACGGGAAAGAATTCCGGGCGTTCTCGTCGCATCTCAAGAGGAGGCACTCTCAACAGGAAAGGCGAGAGGAACTCCATGGTCGTACCACCATTCCAAGAGTCCCCCAGATGTCTCAGTCCATTCCAGAGGAACCTCTTTGCCCTGCACTGGCTCATCTTTCACGCCGAGGATCGACTCACACCACGGTGGCACGTGGGACAGCCCTGTGGGAAAGCCTCGAGGGAAAGCCTCGAGGGAAAACCACACATCCTTTGATCCACGCGATGGGAAGCTTGACATTGCTGCTACAGCCTGGAAGGAAAGCGCACGTGCATGCCCCCACTCGAGATGAGGCCTCTCTCCCCTGGCGAGACTCCAGAAGTACCCAAAGATCCATATCAGCCCGTGAGAGGAATCCTCGGTTCCGGCCCTGACTCCACACAAGGTTTTTGGCCCGGGTATCGACGGGAGAGGAATCCCGAGAGGCCCCCTAGCAACTCGCATGGGGACTGGCCTCTCCTGAGGCCACCAGGGCGGGTCCCTGAGGTCCCCGTCATAACTCGAGA
Organism: Capricornis sumatraensis; assembly: GCF_032405125.1. Classification (NCBI taxonomy): domain Eukaryota; kingdom Metazoa; phylum Chordata; class Mammalia; order Artiodactyla; family Bovidae; genus Capricornis; species Capricornis sumatraensis. Next base: position 1,636,194 of record NW_027184627.1, read on the forward strand.
ACACCTGCTGCAACTCGAGAAAATCCAGGAAGTTCTCCCTTCCAGGCGAGATGAGGCCTATTTCCGATGAGGCGTCTGGAGACTAATGACATCTAACCTCTGGAACTTCGAAAGGGTCTTTCACACCCTTGCTGTAACTCAAGAAGTTCACCGCCATACCCGTCTCCACTCGAGAGGAAGCACGATCGTCCCGCCCACATCCAGAGGAGCCCCCTTTCCCCCTCGTAGCTCGAGATGAGGAATCCTTTCCCTGCTTTCAATGGGAAAGAATTCCCGGGGTTCCCGTCGCATCTCAAGCGGAGGCACTCTCAACAGGAAAGGCGAGAGGAACTCCATGGTCGTACCACCATTCCAAAAGTCCCCCAGATGTCTCAGTCCATTCCAGAGGAACCTCTTTGCCCTGCACTGGCTCATCTTTCACGCCGAGGATCGACTCACACCACGGTGGCACGTGGGACAGCCCTGTGGGAAAGACTCGAGGGAAAGCCTCGAGGGAAAACCACAGATCCTTTGATCCACGCGATGGGAAGCGTGACATTGCTGCTACAGCCTGGAAGGAAAGCGCACGTGCATGGCCCCACTCGAGCCGAGGCCTGACTCCCCTGGGGAGACTCCAGAAGTACCCAAAGATCCATGTCAGCCCCTGAGAGGAATCCTCGTTTCCGGCCCTGACTCCACAAAAGGATTTTGGCCCCGGTATCGACGGGAGAGGAATCCCGAGAGGCCCCCTAGCAACTCGCCTGGGGACTGGCCTCTCCTGAGGCCACCAGGGCGGGTCCCTGAGGTCCCCGTCGTAACTCGAGAACACCTGCCGCAACTCGAGAAAATCCAGGAAGTTCTCCCTTCCAGGCGAGATGAGTCCTATTTCCGATGAGGCGTCTGGAGACTAATGACACCTAAACTCTGGAACTTCGAAAGGGTCTTTCACACCCTTGCTGCAACTCAAGAAGTTCACCGCCATACCCGTCTCCACTCGAGAGGAAGCACGATCGTCCCGCCCACATCCAGAGGAGCCCCCTTTCCCCCTCCTAGCTCGAGATGAGCGATCCTTTCCCTGCTTTCAACGGGAAAGAATTCCCGGCGTTCCCGTCGCATCTCAAGAGGAGGCACTCTCAACAGGAAAGGCGAGAGGAACTCCATGGTCTTACCACCATTCCAAGAGTCCCCCAGATGTCTCAGTCCATTCCAGAGGAACCTCTTTGCCCTGCACTGGCTCATCTTTCACGCCGAGGATCGACTCACACCACGGTGGCACGTGGGACAGCCCAGTGGGAAAGCCTCGAGGGAAAGCCTCGAGGGAAAACCACAGATCCTTTGATCCACGCCACGGGAAGCGTTACATTGCTGCTACAGCCTGGAAGGAAAGCGCACGTGCATGCCCCCACTCAAGCCGAGGCCTGACTCCCCTGGGGAGACTCCAGAAGTACCCAAACATCCATGTCAGCCCCTGAGAGGAATCCTCGGTTCCGGCCCTGACTCCACACAAGGTTTTTGGCCCCGGTATCGACGGGAGAGGAATCCCGAGAGGCCCCCTAGCAACTCGCATGGGGACTGGCCTCTCCTGAGGCCATCAGGGCGGGTCCCTGTGGTCCCCGTCGTAACTCGAGAACACCTGCCGCAACTCGAGAAAATCCAGGAATTTTTCCCTTCCAGGCGAGATGAGGCCTATTTCCGATCAGGCGTCTGGAGACTAATGACACCTAACCTCTGGAACTTCGAAAGGGTCTTTCACACCCTTGCTGCAACTCAAGAAGTTCACCGCCATACTCGTCTCCACTCGAGAGGAAGCACGATGGTCCCGCCCACATCCAGAGGAGCCCCGTTTCCCCCTCGTAGCTCGAGATGAGGGATCCTTTCCCTGCTTTCAACGGGAAAGAATTCCCGGCGTTCCCGTCGCATCTCAAGAGGAGGCACTCTCAACAAGAAAGGCGAGAGGAACTGCATGGTCGTACCACCATTTCAAGAGTCCCCCAGATGTCTCAGTCCATTCCAGAGGAACCTCTTTGCCCTGCACTGGCTCATCTTTCACGCCGAGGATCGACTCACACCACGGTGGCACGTGGGACAGCCCTGTGGGAAAGCCTCGAGGTAAAACCACAGATCCTTTGATCCACGCGATGGGAAGCGTGACATTGCTGCTACAGCCTGGAAGGAAAGCGCACGTGCATGCCCCCACTCGAGATGAGGCCTGTCTCCCCTGGCGAGACTCCAGAAGTACCCAAAGATCCATATCAGCCACTGTAAGGATTCCTCGGTTCCGGCCCTAACTCCACACAAGGTGTTTGGCTCCGGTATCGATGGGAGAGGAATACCGAGAGGCCCCCTAGCAACTCGCATGGGGACTGGCCTCTTCTGAGGCCACCAGGGCGGGTCCCTGAGGTCCCCGTCGTAACTCGAGAACACCTGCCGCAACTCGAGAAAATCCAGGAAGTTCTCCCTTCCAGGCGAGATGAGGCCTATTTCCGATGAGGCGTCTGGAGACTAATGACACCTAACCTCTGGAACTTCGAAAGGGTCTTTCACACCCTTGCTGCAACTCAAGAAGTTCACCGCCATACCCGTCTCCACTCGAGAGGAAGCACGATAGTCCCGCCCACATCCAGAGGAGCCCCGTTTCCCCTCGTAGCTCGAGATGAGGGATCCTTTCCCTGCTTTCAACGGGAAAGAATTCCCGGCGTTCCCGTCGCATCTCAAGAGGAGACACTCTCAACAGGAAAGGCGAGAGGAACTCCATGGTCGTACCACCATTCCAAGAGTCCCCCAGATGTCTCAGTCCATTCCAGAGGAACCTCTTTGCCCTACAATGGCTCATCTTTCACGCCGAGGATCGACTCACACCACGGTGGCACGTGGGACAGCCCTGTGGGAAAGCCTCGAGGGAAAGCCTCGAGGGAAAACCACAGATCCTTTGATCCACGCGACGGGAAGCGTGACATTGCTGCTACAGCCTGGAAGGAAAGCGCACGTGCATGCCCCGACTCGAGACAAGGCCTGACTCCCCTGGGGAGACTCCAGAAGTACCCAAAGATCCATGTCAGCCCCTGAGAGAAATCCTCGGTTCCGGCCTTGACACCACACAAGGTTTTTGGCCCCAGTATCGACGGGAGAGGAATCCCGAGAGGGCCCCTAGCAACTCGCATGGGGACTGGCCTCTCCTGAGGCCACCAGGGCGGGTCCCTGAGGTCCCCGTCGTAACTCGAGAACACCTGCCGCAACTCGAGAAAATCCAGGAAGTTCTCCCTTCCAGGCGAGATGAGGCCTATTTCCGATCAGGCGTCTGGAGACTAATGACACCTAAACTCTGGAACTTCGAAAGGGTCTTTCACACCCTTGCTGCAACTCAAGAAGTTCACCGCCATACCCGTCTCCACTCTAGAGGAAGCACGATGGTCCCGCCCACATCCAGAGGAGCCCCGTTTCCCCCTCCTAGCTCGAGATGAGCGATCCTTTCCCTGCTTTCAACGGGAAAGATTTCCCGGCGTTCCCGTCGCATCTCAAGAGGAGGCACTCTCAACAGGAAAGGCGAGAGGAACTCCATGGTCGTACCACCATTCCAAGAGTCCCCCAGATGTCTCAGTCCATTCCAGAGGAACCTCTTTGCCCTGCACTGGCTCATCTTTCACGCCGAGGATCGACTCACACCACGGTGGCACGTGGGACAGCCCTGTGCGAAAGCCTCGAGGGAAAGCCTCGAGGGAAAACCACAGATCCTTTGATCCACGCGATGGGAAGCGTGACATTGCTGCTACAGCCTGGAAGGAAAGCGCACGTGCATGCCCCCACTCGAGATGAGGCCTGTCTCCCCTGGCGAGACTCCAGAAGTACCCAAAGATCCATATCAGCCCGTGAGAGGAATTCTCGGTTCCGGCCCTGACTCCACACAAGGTTTTTGGCCCGGGTATCAACGGGAGAGGAATCCCGAGAGGCCCGCTAGCAACTCGCATGGGGACTGGCCTCTCCTGAGGCCACCAGGGCGGTTCCCTGAGGTCCCCGTCGTAACTCGAGAACACCTGCCGCAACTCGAGAAAATCCAGGAAGTTCTCCCTTCCAGGCGAGATGAGGCCTATTTCCGATGAGGCGTCTGGAGACTAATGACACCTAACCTCTGGAACTTCGAAAGGGTCTTTCACACCCTTGCTGCAACTCAAGAAGTTCACCGCCATACCCGTCTCCACTCGAGAGGAAGCACGATCGTCCCGCCCACATCCAGAGGATCCCCCTTTCCCCCTCGTAGCTCGAGATGAGGAATCCTTTCCCTGCTTTCAATGGGAAAGAATTCCCGGCGTTCCCGTCGCATCTCAAGCGGAGGCACTCTCAACAGGAAAGGCGAGAGGAACTCCATGGTCGTACCACCATTCCAAGAGTCCCCCAGATGTCTCAGTCCATTCCAGAGGAAACTCTTTGCCCTGCACTGGCTCATCTTTCACGCCGAGGATCGACTCACACCACGGTGGCACGTGGGACAGCCCTGTGGGAAAGCCTCGAGGGAAAGCCTCGAGGGAAAACCACAGATCCTTTGATCCACGCCACGGGAAGCGTGACATTGCTGCTACAGCCTGGAAGGAAAGTGCACGTGCATGTCCCGACACGAGACGAGGCCTGACTCCCCTGGGGAGACTCCAGAAGTACCCAAAGATCCATGTCAGCCCCTGAGAGGAATCCTCGGTTCCGGCCCTGACTCCACACAAGGTTTTTGCCCCGGTATCGACGGGAGAGGAATCCCGAGAGGCCCCCTAGCAACTCGCATGGGGACTGGCCTCTCCTGAGGCCACCAGGGCGGGTCCCTGAGGTCCCCGACATAACTCGAGAACACCTGCCACAACTCGAGAAATTCCAGGAAGTTCCCCCTTCCAGGCGAGATGAGGCCTATTTCCGATTAGGCGTCTGGAGACTAATGACACCTAACCTCTGGAACTTCGAAAGGGTCATTCACACCCTTGCTGCAACTCAAGAAGTTCACCGCCACACCCGTCTCCACTCGAGAGGAAGCACGATGGTCCCGCCCACATCCAGAGGAGCCCCGTTTCCCCCTCGTAGCTCGAGATGAGGGATCCTTTCCCTGCTTTCAACGGGAAAGAATTCCCGGCGTTCCCGTCGCATCTCAAGAGGAGGCACTCTCAACAGGAAAGGCGAGGGGAACTCCATGGTCGTACCACCATTCCAAGAGTCCCCCAGATGTCTCAGTCCATTCCAGAGGAACCTCTTTGCCCTGCACTGGCTCATCTTTCACGCCGAGGATCGACTCACACCACGGTGGCACGTGGGACAGCCCTGTGGGAAAGCCTCGAGGGAAAGCCTCGAGGGAAAAGCACAGATCCTTTGATCCACGCCACGGGAAGCGTGACATTGCTGCTTCAGCCTGGAGGGAAAGCGCACGTGCATGCCCCCACTCGAGACGAGGCCATACTCCCATGGGGAGACTCCAGAAGTACCCAAAGATCCATGTCAGCCCCTGAGAGGAATCCTCGGTTCCGGCCCTGACTCCACACAAGGTTTTTGGCCCCGGTATCGACGGGAGAGGAATCCCGAGAGGCCCCCTAGCAACTCGCATGGGGACTGGCCTCTCCTGAGGCCACCAGGGCGGGTCCCTGAGGTCCCCGTCGTAACTCGAGAACACCTGCCGCAACTCGAGAAAATCCAGGAAGTTCTCCCTTCCAGGCGAGATGAGGCCTATTTCCGATGAGGCGTCTGGAGACTAATGACACCTAACCTCTGGAACTTCGAAAGGGTCTTTCACACCCTTGCTGCAACTCAAGAAGTTCACCGCCATACCCGTCTCCACTCGAGAGGAAGCACGATCGTCCCGCCCACATCCAGAGGAGCCCCGTTTCCCCCTCCTAGCTCGAGATGAGCGATCCTTTCCCTGCTTTCAACGGGAAAGAATTCCCGGCGTTCACGTCGCATCTCAAAAGGAGGCACTCTCAACAGGAAAGGCGAGAGGAACTCCATGGTCGTACCACCATTCCAAGAGTCCCCCAGATGTCTCAGTCCATTCCAGAGGAACCTCTTTGCCCTGCACTGGCTCATCTTTCACGCCGAGGATCGACTCACACCACGGTGGCACGTGGGACAGCCCTGTGGGAAAGCCTAGAGGGAAAGCCTCGAGGGAAAACCACAGATCCTTTGATCCACGCGATGGGAAGAGTGACATTGCTGCTACAGCCTGGAAGGAAAGCGCACGTGCATGCCCCCACTCGAGATGAGGCCTGTCTCCCCTGGCGAGACTCCAGAAGTACCCAAAGATCCATGTCAGCCCTTGAGAGGAATCCTCGGTTCCGGCCCTGACTCCACACAAGGTTTTTGCCCCGGTATCGACGGGAGAGGAATTCCGAGAGGCCCCCTAGCAAGTCGCATGGGGACTGGCCTCTCCTGAGGCCACCAGGGCGGGTCCCTCAGGTCCCCGTCGTAACTCGAGAACACCTGCCGCAACTCGAGAAAATCCAGGAAGTTCTCCCTTCCAGGCGAGATGAGGCCTATTTCCGATGAGGCGTCTGGAGACTAATGACACCTAACCTCTGGAACTTCGAAAGGGTCTTTCACACCCTTGCTGCAACTCAAGAAGTTCACCGCCATACCCGTCTCCACTCGAGAGGAAGCACGTTGGTCCCGCCCACATCCAGAGGAGCCCCGTTTCCCCCTCGGAGCTCGAGATGAGGGATCCTTTCCCTGCTTTCAACGGGAAAGAATTCCCGGCGTTCCCGTCGCATCTCAAGAGGAGGCACTCTCAACAGGAAAGGAGAGAGGAACTCCATGGTCGTACCACCATTCCAAGAGTCCCCCAGATGTCTCAGTCCATTCCAGAGGAACCTCTTTCCCCTGCACTGGCTCATCTTTCACGCCGAGGATCGACTCACACCACGGTGGCACGTGGGACAGCCCTGTGGGAAAGCCTCGAGGGAAAACCACAGATCTTTTGATCCACGCAATGGGAAGCGTGACATTGCTGCTACTGCCTGGAAGGAAAGCGCACGTGCATGCCCCCACTCGAGATGAGGCCTGTCTCCCCTGGCGAGACTCCAGAAGTACCCAAAGATCCATATCAGCCCCTGAAAGGAATCCTCGGTTCCGGCCCTAACTCCACACAAGGTTTTTGGCCCCGGTATCGATGGGAGAGGAATTCCGAGAGGCCCCCTAGCAACTCGCATGGGGACTGGCCTCTCCTGAGGCCACCAGGTCGGGTCCCTGAGGTCCCCGTCGTAACTCGAGAACACCTGCCACAACTCGAGAAATTCCTGGAAGTTCCCCCTTCCAGGCGAGATGAGGCCTATTTCCAATGAGGCGTCTGGAGCCTAATGACACCTAACCTCTGGAACTTCGAAAGGGTCTTTCACACCCTTGCTGCAACTCAAGAAGTTCACCGCCACACCCGTCTCAACTAGAGAGGAAGCACGATGGTCCCGCCCACATCCAGAGGAGCCCCGTTTCCCCCTCGTAGCTCGAGATGAGGGATCCTTTCCCTGCTTTCAACGGGAAAGAATTCCGGGCGTTCTAGTCGCATCTCAAGAGGAGGCACTCTCAACAGGAAAGGCGAGAGGAACTCCATGGTCGTACCACCATTCCAAGAGTCCCCCAGATGTCTCAGTCCATTCAAGAGGAACCTCTTTGCCCTGCACTGGCCCATCTTTCACGCCAAGGATCGACTCACACCACGGTGGCACGTGGGACAGCCCTGTGGGAAAGCCTCGAGGGAAAGCCTCGAGGGAAAACCACAGATCGTTTGATTCACGCCACGGGAAGCGTGACATTGCTGCTACAGCCTTGAAGGAAAGCACACGTGCATGCCCCCACTCGAGACGAGGCCTGACTCCCCTGGGGAGACTCCAGAAGTACCCAAAGATACATGTCAGCCACTGAGAGGAATCCTCGGTTCCGGCCCTGACTCCACACAAGGTTTTTGGCCCCGGTATCGACGGGAGAGGAATCCCGAGAGGCCCCCTAGCAACTCGCATGGGGACTGGCCTCTCCTAAGGCCACCAGGGCGGGTCCCTGAGGTCCCCGTCGTAACTCGAGAACACCTGACACAACTCGAGAAATTCCTGGAAGTTCCCCCTTCCAGGCGAGATGAGGCCTATTTCCAATGAGGCGTCTGGAGACTAATGACACCTAACCTCTGGAACTTCGAAAGGGTCTTTCACACCCTTGCTGCAACTCAAGAAGTTCACCGCCACACCCGTCTCAACTCGAGAGGAAGCACGATGGTCCCGCCCACATCCAGAGGAGCCCCGTTTCCCCCTCCTAGCTCGAGATGAGCGATCCTTTCCCTGCTTTCAACGGGAAAGAATTCCGGGCGTTCTCGTCGCATCTCAAGAGGAGGCACTCTCAACAGGAAAGGCGAGAGGAACTCCATGGTCGTACCACCATTCCAAGAGTCCCCCAGATGTCTCAGTCCATTCCAGAGGAACCTCTTTGCCCTGCACTGGCTCATCTTTCACGCCGAGGATCGACTCACACCACGGTGGCACGTGGGACAGCCCTGTGGGAAAGCCTCGAGGGAAAGCCTCGAGGGAAAACCACACATCCTTTGATCCACGCGATGGGAAGCTTGACATTGCTGCTACAGCCTGGAAGGAAAGCGCACGTGCATGCCCCCACTCGAGATGAGGCCTCTCTCCCCTGGCGAGACTCCAGAAGTACCCAAAGATCCATATCAGCCCGTGAGAGGAATCCTCGGTTCCGGCCCTGACTCCACACAAGGTTTTTGGCCCGGGTATCGACGGGAGAGGAATCCCGAGAGGCCCCCTAGCAACTCGCATGGGGACTGGCCTCTCCTGAGGCCACCAGGGCGGGTCCCTGAGGTCCCCGTCATAACTCGAGAACACCTGCCGCAACTCGAGAAAATCCAGGAAGTTCTCCCTTCCAGGCGAGATGAGGCCTATTTCCGATGAGGCGTCTGGAGACTAATGACATCTAACCTCTGGAACTTCGAAAGGGTCTTTCACACCCTTGCTGTAACTCAAGAAGTTCACCGCCATACCCGTCTCCACTCGAGAGGAAGCACGATCGTCCCGCCCACTTCCAGAGGAGCCCCGTTTCCCCCTCCTAGCTCGAGATGAGCGATCCTTTCCCTGCTTTCAATGGGAAAGAATTCCCGGGGTTCCCGTCGCATCTCAAGCGGAGGCACTCTCAACAGGAAAGGCGAGAGGAACTCCATGGTCGTACCACCATTCCAAGAGTCCCCCAGATGTCTCAGTCCATTCCAGAGGAACCTCTTTGCCCTGCACTGGCTCATCTTTCACGCCGAGGATCGACTCACACCACGGTGGCACGTGGGACAGCCCTGTGGGAAAGCCTCGAGGGAAAGCCTCGAGGGAAAACCACAGATCCTTTGATCCACGCGATGGGAAGCGTGACATTGCTGCTACAGCCTGGAAGGAAAGCGCACGTGCATGCCCCCACTCGAGATGAGGCCTGTCTCCCCTGGCGAGCCTCCAGAAGTACCCAAAGATCCATATCAGCCCGTGAGAGGAATTCTCGGTTCCGGCCCTGACTCCACACAAGGTTTTTGGCCCGGGTATCAACGGGAGAGGAATCCCGAGAGGCCCGCTAGCAACTCGCATGGGGACTGGCCTCTCCTGAGGCCACCAGGGCGGTTCCCTGAGGTCCCCGTCGTAACTCGAGAACACCTGCCGCAACTCGAGAAAATCCAGGAAGTTCTCCCTTCCAGGCGAGATGAGGCCTATTTCCGATGAGGCGTCTGGAGACTAATGACACCTAACCTCTGGAACTTCGAAAGGGTCTTTCACACCCTTGCTGCAACTCAAGAAGTTCACCGCCATACCCGTCTCCACTCGAGAGGAAGCACGATCGTCCCGCCCACATCCAGAGGATCCCCCTTTCCCCCTCGTAGCTCGAGATGAGGAATCCTTTCCCTGCTTTCAATGGGAAAGAATTCCCGGCGTTCCCGTCGCATCTCAAGCGGAGGCACTCTCAACAGGAAAGGCGAGAGGAACTCCATGGTCGTACCACCATTCCAAGAGTCCCCCAGATGTCTCAGTCCATTCCAGAGGAAACTCTTTGCCCTGCACTGGCTCATCTTTCACGCCGAGGATCGACTCACACCACGGTGGCACGTGGGACAGCCCTGTGGGAAAGCCTCGAGGGAAAGCCTCGAGGGAAAACCACAGATCCTTTGATCCACGCCACGGGAAGCGTGACATTGCTGCTACAGCCTGGAAGGAAAGTGCACGTGCATGTCCCGACACGAGACGAGGCCTGACTCCCCTGGGGAGACTCCAGAAGTACCCAAAGATCCATGTCAGCCCCTGAGAGTAATCCTCGGTTCCGGCCCTGACTCCACACAAGGTTTTTGCCCCGGTATCGACGGGAGAGGAATCCCGAGAGGCCCCCTAGCAACTCGCATGGGGACTGGCCTCTCCTGAGGCCACCAGGGCGGGTCCCTGAGGTCCCCGTGATAACTCGAGAACACCTGCCACAACTCGAGAAATTCCAGGAAGTTCCCCCTTCCAGGCGAGATGAGGCCTATTTCCGATTAGGCGTCTGGAGACTAATGACACCTAACCTCTGGAACTTCGAAAGGGTCTTTCACACACTTGCTGCAACTCAAGAAGTTCACCGCCACACCCGTCTCCACTCGAGAGGAAGCACGATGGTCCCGCCCACATCCAGAGGAGCCCCGTTTCCCCCTCGTAGCTCGAGATGAGGGATCCTTTCCCTGCTTTCAACGGGAAAGAATTCCCGGCGTTCCCGTCGCATCTCAAGAGGAGGCACTCTCAACAGGAAAGGCGAGGGGAACTCCATGGTCGTACCACCATTCCAAGAGTCCCCCAGATGTCTCAGTCCATTCCAGAGGAACCTCTTTGCCCTGCACTGGCTCATCTTTCACGCCGAGGATCGACTCACACCACGGTGGCACGTGGGACAGCCCTGTGGGAAAGCCTCGAGGGAAAGCCTCGAGGGAAAACCACAGATCCTTTGATCCACGCCACGGGAAGCGTGACATTGCTGCTTCAGCCTGGAGGGAAAGCGCACGTGCATGCCCCCACTCGAGACGAGGCCATACTCCCATGGGGAGACTCCAGAAGTACCCAAAGATCCATGTCAGCCCCTGAGAGGAATCCTCGGTTCCGGCCCTGACTCCACACAAGGTTTTTGGCCCCGGTATCGACGGGAGAGGAATCCCGAGAGGCCCCCTAGCAACTCGCATGGGGACTGGCCTCTCCTGAGGCCACCAGGGCGGGTCCCTGAGGTCCCCGTCGTAACTCGAGAACACCTGCCGCAACTCGAGAAAATCCAGGAAGTTCTCCCTTCCAGGCGAGATGAGGCCTATTTCCGATGAGGCGTCTGGAGACTAATGACACCTAAACTCTGGAACTTCGAAAGGGTCTTTCACACCCTTGCTGCAACTCAAGAAGTTCACCGCCATACCCGTCTCCACTCGAGAGGAAGCACGATCGTCCCGCCCACATCCAGAGGAGCCCCGTTTCCCCCTCCTAGCTCGAGATGTGCGATCCTTTCCCTGCTTTCAACGGGAAAGAATTCCCGGCGTTCACGTCGCATCTCAAAAGGAGGCACTCTCAACAGGAAAGGCGAGAGGAACTCCATGGTCGTACCACCATTCCAAGAGTCCCCCAGATGTCTCAGTCCATTCCAGAGGAACCTCTTTGCCCTGCACTGGCTCATCTTTCACGCCGAGGATCGACTCACACCACGGTGGCACGTGGGACAGCCCTGTGGGAAAGCCTAGAGGGAAAGCCTCGAGGGAAAACCACAGAACCTTTGATGCACGCGATGGGAAGAGTGACATTGCTGCTACAGCCTGGAAGGAAAGCGCACGTGCATGCCCCCACTCGAGATGAGGCCTGTCTCCCCTGGCGAGACTCCAGAAGTACCCAAAGATCCATGTCAGCCCTTGAGAGGAATCCTCGGTTCCGGCCCTGACTCCACACAAGGTTTTTGCCCCGGTATCGACGGGAGAGGAATTCCGAGAGGCCCCCTAGCAAGTCGCATGGGGACTGGCCTCTCCTGAGGCCACCAGGGCGGGTCCCTCAGGTCCCCGTCGTAACTCGAGAACACCTGCCGCAACTCGAGAAAATCCAGGAAGTTCTCCCTTCCAGGCGAGATGAGGCCTATTTCCGATGAGGCGTCTGGAGACTAATGACACCTAACCTCTGGAACTTCGAAAGGGTCTTTCACACCCTTGCTGCAACTCAAGAAGTTCACCGCCATACCCGTCTCCACTCGAGAGGAAGCACGTTGGTCCCGCCCACATCCAGAGGAGCCCCGTTTCCCCCTCGGAGCTCGAGATGAGGGATCCTTTCCCTGCTTTCAACGGGAAAGAATTCCCGGCGTTCCCGTCGCATCTCAAGAGGAGGCACTCTCAACAGGAAAGGAGAGAGGAACTCCATGGTCGTACCACCATTCCAAGAGTCCCCCAGATGTCTCAGTCCATTCCAGAGGAACCTCTTTCCCCTGCACTGGCTCATCTTTCACGCCGAGGATCGACTCACACCACGGTGGCACGTGGGACAGCCCTGTGGGAAAGCCTCGAGGGAAAACCACAGATCTTTTGATCCACGCAATGGGAAGCGTGACATTGCTGCTACTGCCTGGAAGGAAAGCGCACGTGCATGCCCCCACTCGAGATGAGGCCTGTCTCCCCTGGCGAGACTCCAGAAGTACCCAAAGATCCATATCAGCCCCTGAAAGGAATCCTCGGTTCCGGCCCTAACTCCACACAAGGTTTTTGGCCCCGGTATCGATGGGAGAGGAATCCCGAGAGGCCCCCTAGCAACTCGCATGGGGACTGGCCTCTCCTGAGGCCACCAGGTCGGGTCCCTGAGGTCCCCGTCGTAACTCGAGAACACCTGCCACAACTCGAGAAATTCCTGGAAGTTCCCCCTTCCAGGCGAGATGAGGCCTATTTCCAATGAGGCGTCTGGAGCCTAATGACACCTAACCTCTGGAACTTCGAAAGGGTCTTTCACACCCTTGCTGCAACTCAAGAAGTTCACCGCCACACCCGTCTCAACTCGAGAGGAAGCACGATGGTCCCGCCCACATCCAGAGGAGCCCCGTTTCCCCCTCGTAGCTCGAGATGAGGGATCCTTTCCCTGCTTTCAACGGGAAAGAATTCCGGGCGTTCTCGTCGCATCTCAAGAGGAGGCACTCTCAACAGGAAAGGCGAGAGGAACTCCATGGTCGTACCACCATTCCAAGAGTCCCCCAGATGTCTCAGTCCATTCAAGAGGAACCTCTTTGCCCTGCACTGGCCCATCTTTCACGCCAAGGATCGACTCACACCACGGTGGCACGTGGGACAGCCCTGTGGGAAAGCCTCGAGGGAAAGCCTCGAGGGAAAACCACAGATCGTTTGATTCACGTCACGGGAAGCGTGACATTGCTGCTACAGCCTTGAAGGAAAGCACACGTGCATGCCCCCACTCGAGACGAGGCCTGACTCCCCTGGGGAGACTCCAGAAGTACCCAAAGATACATGTCAGCCACTGAGAGGAATCCTCGGTTCCGGCCCTGACTCCACACAAGGTTTTTGGCCCCGGTATCGACGGGAGAGGAATCCCGAGAGGCCCCCTAGCAACTCGCATGGGGACTGGCCTCTCCTAAGGCCACCAGGGCGGGTCCCTGAGGTCCCCGTCGTAACTCGAGAACACCTGACACAACTCGAGAAATTCCTGGAAGTTCCCCCTTCCAGGCGAGATGAGGCCTATTTCCAATGAGGCGTCTGGAGACTAATGACACCTAACCTCTGGAACTTCGAAAGGGTCTTTCACACCCTTGCTGCAACTCAAGAAGTTCACCGCCACACCCGTCTCAACTCGAGAGGAAGCACGATGGTCCCGCCCACATCCAGAGGAGCCCCGTTTCCCCCTCGTAGCTCGAGATGAGGGATCCTTTCCCTGCTTTCAACGGGAAAGAATTCCGGGCGTTCTCGTCGCATCTCAAGAGGAGGCACTCTCAACAGGAAAGGCGAGAGGAACTCCATGGTCGTACCACCATTCCAAGAGTCCCCCAGATGTCTCAGTCCATTCCAGAGGAACCTCTTTGCCCTGCACTGGCTCATCTTTCACGCCGAGGATCGACTCACACCACGGTGGCACGTGGGACAGCCCTGTGGGAAAGCCTCGAGGGAAAGCCTCGAGGGAAAACCACACATCCTTTGATCCACGCGATGGGAAGCTTGACATTGCTGCTACAGCCTGGAAGGAAAGCGCACGTGCATGCCCCCACTCGAGATGAGGCCTCTCTCCCCTGGCGAGACTCCAGAAGTACCCAAAGATCCATATCAGCCCGTGAGAGGAATCCTCGGTTCCGGCCCTGACTCCACACAAGGTTTTTGGCCCGGGTATCGACGGGAGAGGAATCCCGAGAGGCCCCCTAGCAACTCGCATGGGGACTGGCCTCTCCTGAGGCCACCAGGGCGGGTCCCTGAGGTCCCCGTCATAACTCGAGAACACCTGCCGCAACTCGAGAAAATCCAGGAAGTTCTCCCTTCCAGGCGAGATGAGGCCTATTTCCGATGAGGCGTCTGGAGACTAATGACATCTAACCTCTGGAACTTCGAAAGGGTCTTTCACACCCTTGCTGTAACTCAAGAAGTTCACCGCCATACCCGTCTCCACTCGAGAGGAAGCACGATCGTCCCGCCCACATCCAGAGGAGCCCCGTTTCCCCCTCCTAGCTCGAGATGAGCGATCCTTTCCCTGCTTTCAATGGGAAAGAATTCCCGGGGTTCCCGTCGCATCTCAAGCGGAGGCACTCTCAACAGGAAAGGCGAGAGGAACTCCATGGTCGTACCACCATTCCAAGAGTCCCACAGATGTCTCAGTCCATTCCAGAGGAACCTCTTTGCCCTGCACTGGCTCATCTTTCACGCCGAGGATCGACTCACACCACGGTGGCACGTGGGACAGCCCTGTGGGAAAGCCTCGAGGGAAAGCCTCGAGGGAAAACCACAGATCCTTTGATCCACGCGACGGGAAGCGTGACATTGCTGCTACAGCCTGGAAGGAAAGCGCACGTGCATGCCCCGACTCGAGACAAGGCCTGACTCCCCTGGGGAGACTCCAGAAGTACCCAAAGATCCATGTCAGCCCCTGAGAGAAATCCTCGGTTCCGGCCTTGACACCACACAAGGTTTTTGGCCCAGTATCGACGGGAGAGGAATCCCGAGAGGGCCCCTAGCAACTCGCATGGGGACTGGCCTCTCCTGAGGCCACCAGGGCGGGTCCCTGAGGTCCCCGTCGTAACTCGAGAACACCTGCCGCAACTCGAGAAAATCCAGGAAGTTCTCCCTTCCAGGCGAGATGAGGCCTATTTCCGATCAGGCGTCTGGAGACTAATGACACCTAAACTCTGGAACTTCGAAAGGGTCTTTCACACCCTTGCTGCAACTCAAGAACTTCACCGCCATACCCGTCTCCACTCTAGAGGAAGCACGATGGTCCCGCCCACATCCAGAGGAGCCCCGTTTCCCCCTCCTAGCTCGAGATGAGCGATCCTTTCCCTGCTTTCAACGGGAAAGATTTCCCGGCGTTCCCGTCGCATCTCAAGAGGAGGCACTCTCAACAGGAAAGGCGAGAGGAACTCCATGGTCGTACCACCATTCCAAGAGTCCCCCAGATGTCTCAGTCCATTCCAGAGGAACCTCTTTGCCCTGCACTGGCTCATCTTTCACGCCGAGGATCGACTCACACCACGGTGGCACGTGGGACAGCCCTGTGGGAAAGCCTAGAGGGAAAGCCTCGAGGGAAAACCACAGAACCTTTGATCCACGCGATGGGAAGAGTGACATTGCTGCTACAGCCTGGAAGGAAAGCGCACGTGCATGCCCCCACTCGAGATGAGGCCTGTCTCCCCTGGCGAGACTCCAGAAGTACCCAAAGATCCATGTCAGCCCTTGAGAGGAATCCTCGGTTCCGGCCCTGACTCCACACAATGTTTTTGCCCCGGTATCGACGGGAGAGGAATTCCGAGAGGCCCCCTAGCAAGTCGCATGGGGACTGGCCTCTCCTGAGGCCACCAGGGCGGGTCCCTCAGGTCCCCGTCGTAACTCGAGAACACCTGCCGCAACTCGAGAAAATCCAGGAAGTTCTCCCTTCCAGGCGAGATGAGGCCTATTTCCGATGAGGCGTCTGGAGACTAATGACACCTAACCTCTGGAACTTCGAAAGGGTCTTTCACACCCTTGCTGCAACTCAAGAAGTTCACCGCCATACCCGTCTCCACTCGAGAGGAAGCACGTTGGTCCCGCCCACATCCAGAGGAGCCCCGTTTCCCCCTCGGAGCTCGAGATGAGGGATCCTTTCCCTGCTTTCAACGGGAAAGAATTCCCGGCGTTCCCGTCGCATCTCAAGAGGAGGCACTCTCAACAGGAAAGGAGAGAGGAACTCCATGGTCGTACCACCATTCCAAGAGTCCCCCAGATGTCTCAGTCCATTCCAGAGGAACCTCTTTCCCCTGCACTGGCTCATCTTTCACGCCGAGGATCGACTCACACCACGGTGGCACGTGGGACAGCCCTGTGGGAAAGCCTCGAGGGAAAACCACAGATCTTTTGATCCACGCAATGGGAAGCGTGACATTGCTGCTACTGCCTGGAAGGAAAGCGCACGTGCATGCCCCCACTCGAGATGAGGCCTGTCTCCCCTGGCGAGACTCCAGAAGTACCCAAAGATCCATATCAGCCCCTGAAAGGAATCCTCGGTTCCGGCCCTAACTCCACACAAGGTTTTTGGCCCCGGTATCGATGGGAGAGGAATCCCGAGAGGCCCCCTAGCAACTCGCATGGGGACTGGCCTCTCCTGAGGCCACCAGGTCGGGTCCCTGTGGTCCCCGTCGTAACTCGAGAACACCTGCCACAACTCGAGAAATTCCTGGAAGTTCCCCCTTCCAGGCGAGATGAGGCCTATTTCCAATGAGGCGTCTGGAGCCTAATGACACCTAACCTCTGGAACTTCGAAAGGGTCTTTCACACCCTTGCTGCAACTCAAGAAGTTCACCGCCACACCCGTCTCAACTCGAGAGGAAGCACGATGGTCCCGCCCACATCCAGAGGAGTCCCGTTTCCCCCTCGTAGCTCGAGATGAGGGATCCTTTCCCTGCTTTCAACGGGAAAGAATTCCGGGCGTTCTCGTCGCATCTCAAGAGGAGGCACTCTCAACAGGAAAGGCGAGAGGAACTCCATGGTCGTACCACCATTCCAAGAGTCCCCCAGATGTCTCAGTCCATTCAAGAGGAACCTCTTTGCCCTGCACTGGCCCATCTTTCACGCCAAGGATCGACTCACACCACGGTGGCACGTGGGACAGCCCTGTGGGAAAGCCTCGAGGGAAAGCCTCGAGGGAAAACCACAGATCGTTTGATTCACGCCACGGGAAGCGTGACATTGCTGCTACAGCCTTGAAGGAAAGCACACGTGCATGCCCCCACTCGAGACGAGGCCTGACTCCCCTGGGGAGACTCCAGAAGTACCCAAAGATACATGTCAGCCACTGAGAGGAATCCTCGGTTCCGGCCCTGACTCCACACAAGGTTTTTGGCCCCGGTATCGACGGGAGAGGAATCCCGAGAGGCCCCCTAGCAACTCGCATGGGGACTGGCCTCTCCTAAGGCCACCAGGGCGGGTCCCTGAGGTCCCCGTCGTAACTCGAGAACACCTGACACAACTCGAGAAATTCCTGGAAGTTCCCCCTTCCAGGCGAGATGAGGCCTATTTCCAATGAGGCGTCTGGAGACTAATGACACCTAACCTCTGGAACTTCGAAAGGGTCTTTCACACCCTTGCTGCAACTCAAGAAGTTCACCGCCACACCCGTCTCAACTCGAGAGGAAGCACGATGGTCCCGCCCACATCCAGAGGAGCCCCGTTTCCCCCTCGTAGCTCGAGATGAGGGATCCTTTCCCTGCTTTCAACGGGAAAGAATTCCGGGCGTTCTCGTCGCATCTCAAGAGGAGGCACTCTCAACAGGAAAGGCGAGAGGAACTCCATGGTCGTACCACCATTCCAAGAGTCCCCCAGATGTCTCAGTCCATTCCAGAGGAACCTCTTTGCCCTGCACTGGCTCATCTTTCACGCCGAGGATCGACTCACACCACGGTGGCACGTGGGACAGCCCTGTGGGAAAGCCTCGAGGGAAAGCCTCGAGGGAAAACCACACATCCTTTGATCCACGCGATGGGAAGCTTGACATTGCTGCTACAGCCTGGAAGGAAAGCGCACGTGCATGCCCCCACTCGAGATGAGGCCTCTCTCCCCTGGCGAGACTCCAGAAGTACCCAAAGATCCATATCAGCCCGTGAGAGGAATCCTCGGTTCCGGCCCTGACTCCACACAAGGTTTTTGGCCCGGGTATCGACGGGAGAGGAATCCCGAGAGGCCCCCTAGCAACTCGCATGGGGACTGGCCTCTCCTGAGGCCACCAGGGCGGGTCCCTGAGGTCCCCGTCATAACTCGAGAACACCTGCCGCAACTCGAGAAAATCCAGGAAGTTCTCCCTTCCAGGCGAGATGAGGCCTATTTCCGATGAGGCGTCTGGAGACTAATGACATCTAACCTCTGGAACTTCGAAAGGGTCTTTCACACCCTTGCTGTAACTCAAGAAGTTCACCGCCATACCCGTCTCCACTCGAGAGGAAGCACGATCGTCCCGCCCACATCCAGAGGAGCCCCCTTTCCCCCTCGTAGCTCGAGATGAGGAATCCTTTCCCTGCTTTCAATGGGAAAGAATTCCCGGGGTTCCCGTCGCATCTCAAGCGGAGGCACTCTCAACAGGAAAGGCGAGAGGAACTCCATGGTCGTACCACCATTCCAAGAGTCCCCCAGATGTCTCAGTCCATTCCAGAGGAACCTCTTTGCCCTGCACTGGCTCATCTTTCACGCCGAGGATCGACTCACACCACGGTGGCACGTGGGACAGCCCTGTGGGAAAGCCTCGAGGGAAAGCCTCGAGGGAAAACCACAGATCCTTTGATCCACGCGACGGGAAGCGTGACATTGCTGCTACAGCCTGGAAGGAAAGCGCACGTGCATGCCCCGACTCGAGACAAGGCCTGACTCCCCTGGGGAGACTCCAGAAGTACCCAAAGATCCATGTCAGCCCCTGAGAGAAATCCTCGGTTCCGGCCTTGACACCACACAAGGTTTTTGGCCCCAGTATCGACGGGAGAGGAATCCCGAGAGGGCCCCTAGCAACTCGCATGGGGACTGGCCTCTCCTGAGGCCACCAGGGCGGGTCCCTGAGGTCCCCGTCGTAACTCGAGAACACCTGCCGCAACTCGAGAAAATCCAGGAAGTTCTCCCTTCCAGGCGAGATGAGGCCTATTTCCGATCAGGCGTCTGGAGACTAATGACACCTAAACTCTGGAACTTCGAAAGGGTCTTTCACACCCTTGCTGCAACTCAAGAAGTTCACCGCCATACCCGTCTCCACTCTAGAGGAAGCACGATGGTCCCGCCCACATCCAGAGGAGCCCCGTTTCCCCCTCCTAGCTCGAGATGAGCGATCCTTTCCCTGCTTTCAACGGGAAAGATTTCCCGGCGTTCCCGTCGCATCTCAAGAGGAGGCACTCTCAACAGGAAAGGCGAGAGGAACTCCATGGTCGTACCACCATTCCAAGAGTCCCCCAGATGTCTCAGTCCATTCCAGAGGAACCTCTTTGCCCTGCACTGGCTCATCTTTCACGCCGAGGATCGACTCACACCACGGTGGCACGTGGGACAGCCCTGTGGGAAAGCCTCGAGGGAAAGCCTCGAGGGAAAACCACAGATCCTTTGATCCACGCGAAGGGAAGCGTGACATTGCTGCAACAGCCTGGAAGGAAAGCGCACGTGCATGCCCCCACTCGAGATGAGGCCTGTCTCCCCTGGCGAGACTCCAGAAGTACCCAAAGATCCATATCAGCCCGTGAGAGGAATTCTCGGTTCCGGCCCTGACTCCACACAAGGTTTTTGGCCCGGGTATCAACGGGAGAGGAATCCCGAGAGGCCCGCTAGCAACTCGCATGGGGACTGGCCTCTCCTGAGGCCACCAGGGCGGTTCCCTGAGGTCCCCGTCGTAACTCGAGAACACCTGCCGCAACTCGAGAAAATCCAGGAAGTTCTCCCTTCCAGGCGAGATGAGGCCTATTTCCGATGAGGCGTCTGGAGACTAATGACACCTAACCTCTGGAACTTCGAAAGGGTCTTTCACACCCTTGCTGCAACTCAAGAAGTTCACCGCCATACCCGTCTCCACTCGAGAGGAAGCACGATCGTCCCGCCCACATCCAGAGGATCCCACTTTCCCCCTCGTAGCTCGAGATGAGGAATCCTTTCCCTGCTTTCAATGGGAAAGAATTCCCGGCGTTCCCGTCGCATCTCAAGCGGAGGCACTCTCAACAGGAAAGGCGAGAGGAACTCCATGGTCGTACCACCATTCCAAGAGTCCCCCAGATGTCTCAGTCCATTCCAGAGGAAACTCTTTGCCCTGCACTGGCTCATCTTTCACGCCGAGGATCGACTCACACCACGGTGGCACGTGGGACAGCCCTGTGGGAAAGCCTCGAGGGAAAGCCTCGAGGGAAAACCACAGATCCTTTGATCCACGCCACGGGAAGCGTGACATTGCTGCTACAGCCTGGAAGGAAAGTGCACGTGCATGTCCCGACTCGAGACGAGGCCTGACTCCCCTGGGGAGACTCCAGAAGTACCCAAAGATCCATGTCAGCCCCTGAGAGGAATCCTCGGTTTCGGCCCTGACTCCACACAAGGTTTTTGCCCCGGTATCGACGGGAGAGGAATCCCGAGAGGCCCCCTAGCAACTCGCATGGGGACTGGCCTCTCCTGAGGCCACCAGGGCGGGTCCCTGAGGTCCCCGTCATAACTCGAGAACACCTGCCACAACTCGAGAAATTCCAGGAAGTTCCCCCTTCCAGGCGAGATGAGGCCTATTTCCGATTAGGCGTCTGGAGACTAATGACACCTAACCTCTGGAACTTCGAAAGGGTCTTTCACACCCTTGCTGCAACTCAAGAAGTTCACCGCCACACCCGTCTCCACTCGAGAGGAAGCACGATGGTCCCGCCCACATCCAGAGGAGCCCCGTTTCCCCCTCGTAGCTCGAGATGAGGGATCCTTTCCCTGCTTTCAACGGGAAAGAATTCCCGGCGTTCCCGTCGCATCTCAAGAGGAGGCACTCTCAACAGGAAAGGCGAGGGGAACTCCATGGTCGTACCACCATTCCAAGAGTCCCCCAGATGTCTCAGTCCATTCCAGAGGAACCTCTTTGCCCTGCACTGGCTCATCTTTCACGCCGAGGATCGACTCACACCACGGTGGCACGTGGGACAGCCCTGTGGGAAAGCCTCGAGGGAAAGCCTCGAGGGAAAACCACAGATCCTTTGATCCACGCAACGGGAAGCGTGACATTGCTGCTTCAGCCTGGAGGGAAAGCACACGTGCATGCCCCCACTCGAGACGAGGCCATACTCCCATGGGGAGACTCCAGAAGTACCCAAAGATCCATTTCAGCCCCTGAGAGGAATCCTCGGTTCCGGCCCTGACTCCACACAAGGTTTTTGGCCCCGGTATCGACGGGAGAGGAATCCCGAGAGGCCCCCTAGCAACTCGCATGGGGACTGGCCTCTCCTGAGGCCACCAGGGCGGGTCCCTGAGGTCCCCGTCGTAACTCGAGAACACCTGCCGCAACTCGAGAAAATCCAGGAAGTTCTCCCTTCCAGGCGAGATGAGGCCTATTTCCGATGAGGCGTCTGGAGACTAATGACACCTAAACTCTGGAACTTCGAAAGGGTCTTTCACACCCTTGCTGCAACTCAAGAAGTTCACCGCCATACCCGTCTCCACTCGAGAGGAAGCACGATCGTCCCGCCCACATCCAGAGGAGCCCCGTTTCCCCCTCCTAGCTCGAGATGAGCGATCCTTTCCCTGCTTTCAACGGGAAAGAATTCCCGGCGTTCACGTCGCATCTCAAAAGGAGGCACTCTCAACAGGAAAGGCGAGAGGAACTCCAAGGTCGTACCACCACTCCAAGAGTCCCCCAGATGTCTCAGTCCATTCCAGAGGAACCTCTTTGCCCTGCACTGGCTCATCTTTCACGCCGAGGATCGACTCACACCACGGCGGCACGTGGGACAGCCCTGTGGGAAAGCCTCGAGGGAAAGCCTCGAGGGAAAACCACAGATCCTTTGATCCACGCGATGGGAAGAGTGACATTGCTGCTACAGCCTGGAAGGAAAGCGCACGTGCATGCCCCCACTCGAGATGAGGCCTGTCTCCCCTGGCGAGACTCCAGAAGTACCCAAAGATCCATGTCAGCCCTTGAGAGGAATCCTCGGTTCCGGCCCTGACTCCACACAAGGTTTTTGCCCCGGTATCGACGGGAGAGGAATTCCGAGAGGCCCCCTAGCAAGTCGCATGGGGACTGGCCTCTCCTGAGGCCACCAGGGCGGGTCCCTCAGGTCCCCGTCGTAACTCGAGAACACCTGCCGCAACTCGAGAAAATCCAGGAAGTTCTCCCTTCCAGGCGAGATGAGGCCTATTTCCGATGAGGCGTCTGGAGACTAATGACACCTAACCTCTGGAACTTCGAAAGGGTCTTTCACACCCTTGCTGCAACTCAAGAAGTTCACCGCCATACCCGTCTCCACTCGAGAGGAAGCACGTTGGTCCCGCCCACATCCAGAGGAGCCCCGTTTCCCCCTCGGAGCTCGAGATGAGGGATCCTTTCCCTGCTTTCAACGGGAAAGAATTCCCGGCGTTCCCGTCGCATCTCAAGAGGAGGCACTCTCAACAGGAAAGGAGAGAGGAACTCCATGGTCGTACCACCATTCCAAGAGTCCCCCAGATGTCTCAGTCCATTCCAGAGGAACCTCTTTCCCCTGCATTGGCTCATCTTTCACGCCGAGGATCGACTCACACCACGGTGGCACGTGGGACAGCCCTGTGGGAAAGCCTCGAGGGAAAACCACAGATCTTTTGATCCACGCAATGGGAATCGTGACATTGCTGCTACTGCCTGGAAGGAAAGCGCACGTGCATGCCCCCACTCGAGATGAGGCCTGTCTCCCCTGGCGAGACTCCAGAAGTACCCAAAGATCCATATCAGCCCCTGAAAGGAATCCTCGGTTCCGGCCCTAACTCCACACAAGGTTTTTGGCCCCGGTATCGATGGGAGAGGAATCCCGAGAGGCACCCTAGCAACTCGCATGGGGACTGGCCTCTCCTGAGGCCACCACGTCGGGTCCCTGAGGTCCCCGTCGTAACTCGAGAACACCTGCCACAACTCGAGAAATTCCTGGAAGTTCCCCCTTCCAGGCGAGATGAGGCCTATTTCCAATGAGGCGTCTGGAGACTAATGACACCTAAACTCTGGAACTTCGAAAGGGTCTTTCACACCCTTGCTGCAACTCAAGAAGTTCACCGCCACACCCGTCTCAACTCGAGAGGAAGCACGATGGTCCCGCCCACATCCAGAGGAGCCCCGTTTCCCCCTCGTAGCTCGAGATGAGGGATCCTTTCCCTGCTTTCAACGGGAAAGAATTCCGGGCGTTCTCGTCGCATCTCAAGAGGAGGCACTCTCAACAGGAAAGGCGAGAGGAACTCCATGGTCGTACCACCATTCCAAGAGTCCCCCAGATGTCTCAGTCCATTCAAGAGGAACCTCTTTGCCCTGCACTGGCCCATCTTTCACGCCAAGGATAGACTCACACCACGGTGGCACGTGGGACAGCCCTGTGGGAAAGCCTCGAGGGAAAGCCTCGAGGGAAAACCACAGATCGTTTGATTCACGCCACGGGAAGCGTGACATTGCTGCTACAGCCTTGAAGGAAAGCACACGTGCATGCCCCCACTCGAGACGAGGCCTGACTCCCCTGGGGAGACTACAGAAGTACCCAAAGATACATGTCAGCCACTGAGAGGAATCCTCGGTTCCGGCCCTGACTCCACACAAGGTTTTTGGCCCCGGTATCGACGGGAGAGGAATCCCGAGAGGCCCCCTAGCAACTCGCATGGGGACTGGCCTCTCCTAAGGCCACCAGGGCGGGTCCCTGAGGTCCCCGTCGTAACTCGAGAACACCTGCCACAACTCGAGAAATTCCTGGAAGTTCCCCCTTCCAGGCGAGATGAGGCCTATTTCCAATGAGGCGTCTGGAGACTAATGACACCTAACCTCTGGAACTTCGAAAGGGTCTTTCACACCCTTGCTGCAACTCAAGAAGTTCACCGCCACACCCGTCTCAACTCGAGAGGAAGCACGATGGTCCCGCCCACATCCAGAGGAGCCCCGTTTCCCCCTCGTAGCTCGAGATGAGGGATCCTTTCCCTGCCTTCAACGGGAAAGAATTCCGGGCGTTCTCGTCGCATCTCAAGAGGAGGCACTCTCAACAGGAAAGGCGAGAGGAACTCCATGGTCGTACCACCATTCCAAGAGTCCCCCAGATGTCTCAGTCCATTCCAGAGGAACCTCTTTGCCCTGCACTGGCTCATCTTTCACGCCGAGGATCGACTCACACCACGGTGGCACGTGGGACAGCCCTGTGGGAAAGCCTCGAGGGAAAGCCTCGAGGGAAAACCACACATCCTTTGATCCACGCGATGGGAAGCTTGACATTGCTGCTACAGCCTGGAAGGAAAGCGCACGTGCATGCCCCCACTCGAGATGAGGCCTCTCTCCCCTGGCGAGACTCCAGAAGTACCCAAAGATCCATATCAGACCGTGAGAGGAATCCTCGGTTCCGGCCCTGACTCCACACAAGGTTTTTGGCCCGGGTATCGACGGGAGAGGAATCCCGAGAGGCCCCCTAGCAACTCGCATGGGGACTGGCCTCTCCTGAGGCCACCAGGGCGGGTCCCTGAGGTCCCCGTCATAACTCGAGAACACCTGCCGCAACTCGAGAAAATCCAGGAAGTTCTCCCTTCCAGGCGAGATGAGGCCTATTTCCGATGAGGCGTCTGGAGACTAATGACATCTAACCTCTGGAACTTCGAAAGGGTCTTTCACACCCTTGCTGTAACTCAAGAAGTTCACCGCCATACCCGTCTCCACTCGAGAGGAAGCACGATCGTCCCGCCCACATCCAGAGGAGCCCCCTTTCCCCCTCGTAGCTCGAGATGAGGAATCCTTTCCCTGCTTTCAATGGGAAAGAATTCCCGGGGTTCCCGTCGCATCTCAAGCGGAGGCACTCTCAACAGGAAAGGCGAGAGGAACTCCATGGTCGTACCACCATTCCAAGAGTCCCCCAGATGTCTCAGTCCATTCCAGAGGAACCTCTTTGCCCTGCACTGGCTCATCTTTCACGCCGAGGATCGACTCACACCACGGTGGCACGTGGGACAGCCCTGTGGGAAAGCCTCGAGGGAAAGCCTCGAGGGAAAACCACAGATCCTTTGATCCACGCGATGGGAAGCGTGACATTGCTGCTACAGCCTGGAAGGAAAGTGAACGTGCATGCCCCGACTCGAGACGAGGCCTGACTCCCCTGGGGAGACTCCAGAAGTACCCAAAGATCCATGTCAGCCCCTGAGAGGAATCCTCGGTTCCGGCCCTGACTCCACACAAGGTTTTTGGCCCCGGTATCGATGGGAGAGGAATCCCGAGAGGCCCCCTAGCAACTCGCATGGGGACTGGCCTCTCCTGAGGCCACCAGGGCGGGTCCCTGAGGTCCCCGTCGTAACTCGAGAACACCTGCCGCAACTCGAGAAATTCCAGGAAGTTTCCCCTTCCAGGCGAGATGAGGCCTATTTCCGATGAGGCCTCTGGAGACTAATGACACCTAACCTCTGGACCTTCGAAAGGGTCTTTCACACCCTTGCTGCAACTCAAGAAGTTCACCGCCATACCCGTCTCCACTCGAGAGGAATCACGATGGTCCCGCCCACATCCAGAGGAGCCCCGTTTCCCCCTCGTAGCTCGAGATGAGGGATCCTTTCCCTGCTTTCAACGGGAAAGAATTCCCGGCGTTCCCGTTGCATCTCAAGAGGAGGCACTCTCAACAGGAAAGGCGAGAAGAACTCCATGGTCGTACCACCATTCCAAGAGTCCCCCAGATGTCTCAGTCCATTCCAGAGGAACCTCTTTGCCCTGCACTGGCTCATCTTTCACGCCGAGGATCGACTCACACCACGGTGGCACGTGGGACAGCCCTGTGGGAAAGCCTCGAGGGAAAGCCTCGAGGGAAAACCACACATCCTTTGATCCACGCGATGGGAAGCTTG
Source organism: Capricornis sumatraensis (assembly GCF_032405125.1). Lineage (NCBI taxonomy): Eukaryota > Metazoa > Chordata > Mammalia > Artiodactyla > Bovidae > Capricornis > Capricornis sumatraensis. The sequence continues at coordinate 1,662,382 of NW_027184627.1, forward strand.
ACATTGCTGATACAGCCTGGAAGGAAAGCGCACGTGCATGCCCCCACTCGAGATGAGGCCTCTCTCCCCTGGCGAGACTCCAGAAGTACCCAAAGATCCATATCAGCCCGTGAGAGGAATCCTCGGTTCCGGCCCTGACTCCACACAAGGTTTTTGGCCCGGGTATCGACGGGAGAGGAATCCCGAGAGGCCCCCTAGCAACTCGCATGGGGACTGGTCTCTCCTGAGGCCACCAGGGCGGGTCCCTGAGGTCCCCGTCGTAACTCGAGAACACCTGCCGCAACTCGAGAAAATCCAGGAAGTTCTCCCTTCCAGGCGAGATGAGGCCTATTTCCGATGAGGCGTCTGGAGACTAATGACATCTAACCTGTGGAACTTCGAAAGGGTCTTTCACACCCTTGCTGCAACTCAAGAAGTTCACCGCCATACCCGTCTCCACTCGAGAGGAATCACGATGGTCCCGCCCACATCCAGAGGAGCCCCGTTTCCCCCTCGTAGCTCGAGATGAGGGATCCTTTCCCTGCTTTCAACGGGAAAGAATTCCCGGCGTTCCCGTTGCATCTCAAGAGGAGGCACTCTCAACAGGAAAGGCGAGAGGAACTCCATGGTCGTACCACCATTCCAAGAGTCCCCCAGATGTCTCAGTCCATTCCAGAGGAAGCTCTTTGCCCTGCACTGGCTCATCTTTCACGCCGAGGATCGACTCACACCACGGTGGCACGTGGGACAGCCCTGTGGGAAAGCCTCGAGGGAAAGCCTCAAGGGAAAACCACAGATCCTTTGATCCACGCCACGGGAAGCGTGACATTGCTGCTACAGCCTGGAAGGAAAGTGCACGTGCATGCCCCGACTCGAGACGAGGCCTCACTCCCCTGGGGAGACTCCAGAAGTACCCAAAGATCCATGTCAGCCCCTGAGAGGAATCCTCGGTTACGGCCCTGACTCCACACAAGGTTTTTGGCCCCGGTATCGACGGGCGAGGAATCCCGAGAGGCCCCCTAGCAACTCGCATGGGGACTGTCCTCTCCTGAGGCCACCAGGGCGGGTCACTGAGGTCCCCGTCGTAACTCGAGAACACCTGCCGCAACTCGAGATATTCCAGGAAGTTCCCCCTTCCAGGCGAGATGAGGCCTATTTCCGATGAGGCGTCTGGAGACTAATGACACCTAACCTCTGGAACTTCGAAAGGGTCTTTCACACCCTTGCTGCAACTCAAGAAGTTCACCGCCATACCCGTCTCCACTCGAGAGGAAGCACGATCGTCCCGCCCACATCCAGAGAAGCCCCTTTACCCCCTCGTAGCTCGAGATGAGGGATCCTTTCCCTGCTTTCAACGGGAAAGAATTCCCGGCATTCCCGTTGCATCTCAAGTGGAGGCACTCTCAACAGGAAAGGCGAGAGGAACTCCATGGTCGTACCACGATTCCAAGAGTCCCCCAGAAGTCTCAGTCCATTCCAGAGGAAGCTCTTTGCCCTGCACTGGCTTATCTTTCACGCGGAGGATCGAGTCACACCACGGTGGCACGTGGGACAGCCCTGTGGGAAAGCCTCGAGGGAAAGCCTCGAGGGAAAACCACAGATCCTTTGATCCACGCGACGGGAAGCGTGACATTGCTGCTACAGCCTGGAAGGAAAGTGCACGTGCATGCCCCGACGCGAGACGAGGCCTGACTCCCCTGAGGAGACTCCAGAAGTACCCAAAGATCCAAGTCAGCCCCTGAGAGGAATCCTCGGTTCAGGCCCTGACTCCACACAAGGTTTTTGGCCCCGGTATTCCCGGGAGAGGAATCCCGAGAGGCCCCCTAGCAACTCGCATGGGGACTGGCCTCTCCTGAGGCCACCAGGGCGGGTCCCTGAGGTCCCCGTCGTAACTCGAGAACACCTGCCGCAACTCGAGAAAATCCAGGAAGTTCTCCCTTCCAGGCGAGATGAGGCCTATTTCCGATGAGGCGTCTGGAGACTAATGACACCTAAACTCTGGAACTTCGAAAGGGTTTTTCACACCCTTGCTGCAACTCAAGAAGTTCACCGCCATACCCGTCTCCACTCGAGAGGAAGCACGATGGTCCCGCCCACATCCAGAGGAGCCCCGTTTCCCCCTCCTAGCTCGAGATGAGCGATCCTTTCCCTGCTTTCAACGGGAAAGAATTCCCGGCGTTCCCGTCGCATCTCAAGAGGAGGCACTCTCAACAGGAAAGGCGAGAGGAACTCAATGGTCGTACCACCATTCCAAGAGTCCCCCAGATGTCTCAGTCCATTCCAGAGGAACCTCTTTGCCCTGCACTGGCTCATCTTTCACGCCGAGGATCGACTCACACCACGGTGGCACGTGGGACAGCCCTGTGGGAAAGCCTCGAGGGAAAGCCTCGAGGGAAAACCACAGATCCTTTGATCCACGCGATGGGAAGCGTGACATTGCTGCTACAGCCTGGAAGGAAAGCGCACGTGCATGCCCCCACTCGAGATGAGGCCTGTCTCCCCTGGCGAGACTCCAGAAGTACCCAAAGATCCATATCAGCCAGTGAGAGGAATCCTCGGTTCCGGCCCTGACTCCACACAAGGTTTTTGGCCCGGGTATCGATGGGAGAGGAATCCCGAGAGGCCCCCTAGCAACTCGCATGGGGACTGGCCTCTCCTGAGGCCACCAGGGCCGGTCCCTGAGGTCCCCGTCGTAACTCGAGAACACCTGCCGCAACTCGAGAAAATCCAGGAAGTTCCCCCTTCCAGGCGAGATGAGGCCTATTTCCGATGAGGCGTCTGGAGACTAATGACACCTAACCTCTGGAACTTCGAAAGGGTCTTTCACACCCTTGCTGCAACTCAAGAAGTTCACCGCCATACCCGTCTCCACTCGAGAGGAAGCACGATCGTCCCGCCCACATCCAGAGGAGCCCCCTATCCCCCTCGTAGCTCGAGATGAGGAATCCTTTCCCTGCTTTCAATGGGAAAGAATTCCCGGCGTTCCCGTCGCATCTGAAGCGGAGGCACTCTCAACAGGAAAGGAGAGAGGAACTCCATTGTCGTACCACCATTCCAAGAGTCCCCCAGATGTCTCAGTCCATTCCAGAGGAAGCTCATTGCCCTGCACTGGCTCATCTTTCACGCCGAGGATCGACTCACACCACGGTGGCACGTGGGACAGCCCTGTGGGAAAGCCTCGAGGGAAAGCCTCGAGGGAAAACCACAGATCCTTTGATCCACGCCACGGGAAGCGTGACATTGCTGCTACAGCCTGGAAGGAAAGTGCACGGGCATGCCCCGACTCGAGACGAGGCCTGACTCCCCTGGGGAGACTCCAGAAGTACCCAAAGATCCATGTCAGCCCCTGACAGGAATCCTCGGTTCCGGCCCTGACTCCACACAATGTTTTTGGCCCCGGTATCGACGGGAGAGGAATCCCGAGAGGCCCCCTAGCAAGTCGCATGGGGACTGGCCTCTCCTGAGGCCACCAGGGCGGGTCCCTGAGGTCCCCGTCGTAACTCGAGAACACCTGCCGCAACTCGAGAAAATCCAGGAAGTTCTCCCTTCCAGGCGAGATGAGGCCTATTTCCGATGAGGCGTCTGGAGACTAATGACACCTAACCTCTGGAACTTCGAAAGGGTCTTTCACACCCTTGCTGCAACTCAAGAAGTTCACCGCCATACCCGTCTCCACTCGAGAGGAAGCACGATGGTCCCGCCCACATCCAGAGGAGCCCCGTTTCCCCCTCGTAGCTCGAGATGAGGGATCCTTTCCCTGCTTTAAACGGGAAAGAATTCCCGGTGTTCCCGTCGCATCTCAAGTGGAGGCACTCTCAACAGCAAAGGCGAGAGGAACTCCATGGTCGTACCACCATTCCAAGAGTCCTCCAGATGTCTCAGTCCATTCCAGAGGAACCTCTTTGCCCTGCACTGGCTCATCTTTCACGCCGAGGATCGACTCACACCACGGTGGCACGTGGGACAGCCCTGTGGGAAAGCCTCGAGGGAAAGCCTCGAGGGAAAACCACAGATCCTTTGATCCACGCCACGGGAAGCGTGACATTGCTGCTACAGCCTGGAAGGAAAGTGCACGTGCATGCCCCGACTCGAGACAAGGCCTGACTCCCCTGGGGAGACTCCAGAAGTACCCAAAGATCCATGTCAGCCCCTGAGAGGAATCCTCGGTTCCGGCCGTGACTCCACACAAGGTTTTTGGCCCCGGTATCGACGGGAGAGGAATCCCGAGAGGCCCCCTAGCAACTCGCATGGGGACTGGCCTCTACTGAGGCCACCAGGGCGGGTCCCTGAGGTCCCCGTCGTAACTCGAGAACACCTGCCGCAACTCGAGAAATTCCAGGAAGTTCTCCCTTCCAGGCGAGATGAGGCCTATTTCCGATCAAGCGTCTGGAGACTAATGACACCTAAACTCTGGAACTTCGAAAGGGTCTTTCACACCCTTGCTGCAACTCAAGAAGTTCACCGCCATACCCGTCTCCACTCGAGAGGAAGCACGATCGTCCCGCCCACATCCAGAGGAGCCCCCTTTCCCCCTCGTAGCTCGAGATGAGGAATCCTTTCTCTGCTTTCAATGGGAAAGAATTCCCTGCGTTCCCGTCGCATTTCAAGCGGAGGTACTCTCAACAGGAAAGGCGAGAGGAACTCCATGGTCGTACCACCATTCCAAGAGTCCCCCAGATGTCTTAGTCCATTCCAGAGGAAGCTCTTTGCCCTGCACTGGCTCATCTTTCACGCCGAGGATCGACTCACACCACGGTGGCACGTGGGACAGCCCTGTGGGAAAGCCTCGAGGGAAAGCCTCGAGGGAAAACCACAGATCCTTTGATCCACGCCACGGGAAGCGTGACATTGCTGCTACAGCCTGGAAGGAAAGTGCACGTGCATGCCCCGACTCGAGACGAGGCCTGACTCCCCTGGGGAGACTCCAGAAGTACCCAAAGATCCATGTCAGCCCCTGAGAGGAATCCTCGGTTACGGCCCTGACTCCACACAAGGTTTTTGGCCCCGGTATCGACGGGAGAGGAATACCGAGAGGCCCCCTAGCAACTCGCATGGGGACTGGCCTCTCCTGAGGCCACCAGGGCGGGTCCCTGAGGTCCCCGTCGTAACTCGAGAACACCTGCCACAACTCGAGATATTCCAGGAAGTTCCCCCTTCCAGGCGAGATGAGGCCTATTTCCGATGAGGCGTCTGGAGACTAATGACACCTAACCTCTGGAACTTCGAAAGGGTCTTTCACACCCTTGCTGCAACTCAAGAAGTTCACCGCCATACCCGTCTCCACTCGAGAGGAAGCACGATCGTCCCGCCCACATCCAGAGAAGCCCCCTTTCCCCCTCGTAGCTCGAGATGAGGAATCCTTTCCCTGCTTTCAATGGGAAAGAGTTCCCGGCGTTCCCGTCGCATCTCAAGCGGAGGCACTCTCAACAGGAAAGGCGAGAGGAACTCCATGGTCGTACCACCATTCCAAGAGTCCCCCAGATGTCTCAGTCTATTCCAGAGGAACCTCTTTGCCCTGCACTGGCTCATCTTTCACGCCGAGGATCGACTCACACCACGGTGGCACGTGGGACAGCCCTGTGGGAAAGCCTCGAGGGTAAGCCTCGAGGGAAAACCACAGATCCTTTGATCCACGCCACGGGAAGCGTGACATTGCTGCTACAGCCTGGAAGGAAAGTGCACGTGCATGCCCCGACTCGAGACGAGGCCTGACTCCCCTGGGGAGACTCCAGAATTACCCAAAGATCCATGTCAGCCCGTGAGAGGAATCCTCGGTTCCGGCCCTGACTCCACACAAGGTTTTTGGCCCGGGTATCGACGGGAGAGGAATCCCGAGAGGCCCCCTAGCAACTTGCATGGGGACTGGCCTCTCCTGAGGCCACCAGGGCGGGACCCTGAGGTCCCCGTCGTAACTCGAGAACACCTGCCGCAACTCGAGAAAATCCAGGAAGTTCTCCCTTCCAGGCAGGATGAGGCCTATTTCCGATGAGGCGTCTGGAGACTAATGACACCTAACCTCTGGAACTTCGAAAGGGTCTTTCACACCCTTGCTGCAACTCAAGAAGTTCACCGCCATACCCGTCTCCACTCGAGAGGAAGCACGATCGTCCCGCCCACATCCAGAGGAGCCCCCTTTCCCCCTCGTAGCTCGAGATGAGGAATCCTTTCCCTGCTTTCAATGGGAAAGAGTTCCCGGCGTTCCCGTCGCATCTCAAGCGGAGGCACTCTCAACAGGAAAGGCGAGAGGAACTCCATGGTCGTACCACCATTCCAAGAGTCCCCCAGATGTCTCAGTCCATTCCAGAGGAAGCTCTTTGCCCTGCACTGGCTCATCTTTCACGCCGAGGATCGACTCACACCACGGTGGCACGTGGGACAGCCCTGTGGGAAAGCCTCGAGGGAAAGCCTCGAGGGAAAACCACAGATCCTTTGATCCACGCCACGGGAAGCGTGACATTGCTGCTACAGCCTGGAAGGAAAGTGCACGTGCATGCCCCGACTCGAGACGAGGCCTGACTCCCCAGGGGAGACTCCAGAAGTACCCAAAGATCCATGTCAGCCCGTGAGAGGAATCCTCGGTTCCGGCCCTGACTCCACACAAGGTTTTTGGCCCCGGTATCGACGGGAGAGGAATCCCGAGAGGCCCCCTAGCAACTCGCATGGGGACTGGCCTCTCCTGAGGCCACCAGGGCGGGTCCCTGAGGTCCCCGTCGTAACTCGAGAACACCTGCCGCAACTCGAGAAAATCCAGGAAGTTCTCCCTTCCAGGCGAGATGAGGCCTGTTTCCGATGAGGCGTCTGGAGACTAATGACACCTAACCTCTGGAACTTCGAAAGGGTCTTTCACACCCTTGCTGCAACTCAAGAAGTTCACCGCCATACCCGTCTCCACTCGAGAGGAAGCACGATGGTCCCGCCCACATCCAGAGGAGCCCCGTTTCCCCCTCGTAGCTCGAGATGAGGGATCCTTTCCCTGCTTTCAACGGGAAAGAATTCCCGGCGTTCCCGTCGCATCACAAGAGGAGGCACTCTCAACAGGAAAGGCGAGAGGAACTCCATGGTCGTACCACCATTCCAAGAGTCCCGCAGATGTCTCAGTCCATTCCAGAGGAACCTCTTTGCCCTGCACTGGCTCATCTTTCACGCCGAGGATCGACTCACACCACGGAGGCACGTGGGACAGCCCTGTGGGAAGCCTCGAGGGAAAGCCTCGAGGGAAAACCACAGATCCTTTGATCCACGCGATGGGAAGCGTGACATTGCTGCTACAGCCTGGAAGGAAAGCGCACGTGCTTGCCCCCACTCGAGATGTGGCCTGTCTCCCCTGGCGAGACTCCAGAAGTACCCAAAGATCCATATCAGCCCGTGAGAGGAATCCTCGGTTCCGGCCCTGACTCCACACAAGGTTTTTGGCCCGGGTATCGACGGGAGAGGAATCCCGAGAGGCCCCCTAGCAACTCGCATGGGGACTGGCCTCTCCTGAGGCCACCAGGGCCGGTCCCTGAGGTCCCCGTCGTAACTCGAGAACACCTGCCGCAACTCGAGAAAATCCAGGAAGTTCTCCCTTCCAGGCGAGATGAGGCCTATTTCCGATGAGGCGTCTGGAGACTAATGACACCTAACCTCTGGAACTTCGAAAGGGTCTTTCACACCCTTGCTGCAACTCAAGAAGTTCACCGCCATACCCGTCTCCACTCGAGAGGAAGCACGATCGTCCCGCCCACATCCAGAGGAGCCCCCTTTCCCCCTCGTAGCTCGAGATGAGGAATCCTTTCCCTGCTTTCAATGGGAAAGAATTCCCGGCGTTCCCGTCGCATTTCAAGCGGAGGTACTCTCAACAGGAAAGGCGAGAGGAACTCCATGGTCGTACCACCATTCCAAGAGTCCCCCAGATGTCTTAGTCCATTCCAGAGGAAGCTCTTTGCCCTGCACTGGCTCATCTTTCACGCCGAGGATCGACTCACACCACGGTGGCACGTGGGACAGCCCTGTGGGAAAGCCTCGAGGGAAAGCCTCGAGGGAAAACCACAGATCCTTTGATCCACGCCACGGGAAGCGTGACATTGCTGCTACAGCCTGGAAGGAAAGTGCACGTGCATGCCCCGACTCGAGACGAGGCCTGACTCCCCTGGGGAGACTCCAGAAGTACCCAAAGATCCATGTCAGCCCCTGAGAGGAATCCTCGGTTACGGCCCTGACTCCACACAAGGTTTTTGGCCCCGGTATCGACGGGAGAGGAATACCGAGAGGCCCCCTAGCAACTCGCATGGGGACTGGCCTCTCCTGAGGCCACCAGGGCGGGTCCCTGAGGTCCCCGTCGTAACTCGAGAACACCTGCCGCAACTCGAGAAAATCCAGGAAGTTCACCCTTCCAGGCGAGATGAGGCCTATTTCCGATGAGGCGTCTGGAGACTAATGACACCTAACCTCTGGAACTTCGAAAGGGTCTTTCACACCCTTGCTGCAACTCAAGAAGTTCACCGCCATACCCGTCTCCACTCGAGAGGAAGCACGATCGTCCCGCCCACATCCAGAGAAGCCCCCTTTCCCCCTCGTAGCTCTAGATGAGGAATCCTTTCCCTGCTTTCAATGGGAAAGAGTTCCCGGCGTTCCCGTCGCATCTCAAGCGGAGGCACTCTCAACAGGAAAGGCGAGAGGAACTCCATGGTCGTACCACCATTCCAAGAGTCCCCCAGATGTCTCAGTCCATTCCAGAGGAACCTCTTTGCCCTGCACTGGCTCATCTTTCACGCCGAGGATCGACTCACACCACGGTGGCACGTGGGACAGCCCTGTGGGAAAGCCTCGAGGGTAAGCCTCGAGGGAAAACTACAGATCCTTTGATCCACGCCACGGGAAGCGTGACATTGCTGCTACAGCCTGGAAGGAAAGTGCACGTGCATGCCCCGACTCGAGACGAGGCCTGACTCCCCTGGGGAGACTCCAGAAGTACCCAAAGATCCATGTCAGCCCGTGAGAGGAATCCTCGGTTCCGGCCCTGACTCCACACAAGGTTTTTGGCCCGGGTATCGACGGGAGAGGAATCCCGAGAGGCCCCCTAGCAACTTGCATGGGGACTGGCCTCTCCTGAGGCCACCAGGGCGGGTCCCTGAGGTCCCCGTCGTAACTCGAGAACACCTGCCGCAACTCGAGAAAATCCAGGAAGTTCTCCCTTCCAGGCAGGATGAGGCCTATTTCCGATGAGGCGTCTGGAGACTAATGACACCTAACCTCTGGAACTTCGAAAGGGTCTTTCACACCCTTGCTGCAACTCAAGAAGTTCACCGCCATACCCGTCTCCACTCGAGAGTAAGCACAATCGTCCCGCCCACATCCAGAGGAGCCCCCTTTCCCCCTCGTAGCTCGAGATGAGGAATCCTTTCCCTGCTTTCAATGGGAAAGAGTTCCCGGCGTTCCCGTCGCATCTCAAGCGGAGGCACTCTCAACAGGAAAGGCGAGAGGAACTCCATGGTCGTACCACCATTCCAAGAGTCCCCCAGATGTCTCAGTCCATTCCAGAGGAAGCTCTTTGCCCTGCACTGGCTCATCTTTCACGCCGAGGATCGACTCACACCACGGTGGCACGTGGGACAGCCCTGTGGGAAAGCCTCGAGGTAAAGCCTCGAGGGAAAACCACAGATCCTTTGATCCACGCCACGGGAAGCGTGACATTGCTGCTACAGCCTGGAAGGAAAGTGCACGTGCATGCCCCGACTCGAGACGAGGCCTGACTCCCCTGGGGAGACTCCAGAAGTACCCAAAGATCCATGTCAGCCCCTGAGCGGAATCCTCGGTTCAGGCCCTGACTCCACACAAGGTTTTTGGCCCCGGTATCGACGGGATAGGAATCCCGAGAGGACCCCTAGCAACTCGCATGGGGACTGGCATCTCCTGAGGCCACCAGGGCGGGTCCCTGAGGTCCCCGTCGTAACTCGAGAACACCTGCCACAACTCGAGAAATTCCAGGAAGTTCCCCCTTCCAGGCGAGATGAGGCCTATTTCCGATGAGGCGTCTGGAGACTAATGACACCTAACCTCTGGAACTTCGAAAGGGTCTTTCACACCCTTGCTGCAACTCAAGAAGTTCACCGCCACACCCGTCTCCACTCGAGAGGAAGCACGATGGTCCCGCCCACATCCAGAGGAGCCCCGTTTCCCCCTCGTAGCTCGAGATGAGGGATCCTTTCCCTGCTTTCAACGGGAAAGAATTCCCGGCGTTCCCGTCGCATCTCAAGAGGAGGCACTCTCAACAGGAAAGGCGAGAGGAACTCCATGGTCGTACCACCATTCCAAGAGTCCCCCAGATGTCTCAGTCCATTCCAGAGGAACCTCTTTGCCCTGCACTGGCTCATCTTTCACGCCGAGGATCGACTCACACCACGGTGGCACGTGGGACAGCCCTGTGGGAAAGCCTCGAGGGAAAGCCTCGAGGGAAAACCACAGATCCTTTGATCCACGCGACGGGATGCGTGACATTGCTGCTACAGCCTGGAAGGAAAGCGCACGTGCATGCCCCCACTCGAGACGAGGCCTGACTCCCATGGGGAGACTCCAGAAGTACCCACAGATCCATGTCAGCCCCTGAGAGGAATCCTCGGTTCCGGCCCTGACTCCACACAAGGTTTTTGGCCCCGGTATCGACGGGAGAGGAATCCCGAGAGGCCCCCTAGCAACTCGCATGGGGACTGGCCTCTCCTGAGGCCACCAGGGCGGGTCCCTGAGGTCCCCGTCGTAACTCGAGAACACCTGCCGCAACTCGAGAAAATCCAGGAAGTTCTCCCTTCCAGGCGAGATGAGGCCTATTTCCGATGAGGCGTCTGGAGACTAATGACACCTAACCTCTGGAACTTCGAAAGGGTCTTTCACACCCTTGCTGCAACTCAAGAAGTTCACCGCCATACCCGTCTCCACTCGAGAGGAAGCACGATGGTCCCGCCCACATCCAGAGGAGCCCCGTTTCCCCCTCCTAGCTCGATATGAGGGATCCTTTCCCTGCTTTCAACGGGAAAGAATTCCCGGCGTTCCCGTCGCATCTCAAGAGGAGGCACTCTCAACAGGAAAGGCGAGAGGAACTCCATGGTTGTACCACCATTCCAAGAGTCCCCCAGAAGTCTCAGTCCATTCCAGAGGAACCTCTTTGCCCTGCACTGCCTCATCTTTCACGCCGAGGATCGACTCACACCACGGTGGCACGTGGGACAGCCCTGTGGGAAAGCCTCGAGGGAAAGCCTCGAGGGAAAACCACAGATCCTTTGATCCACGCGATGGGAAGCGTGACATTGCTGCTACAGCCTGGAAGGAAAGCGCACGTGCATGCCCCCACTAGAGATGAGGCCTGTCTCCCCTGGCGAGACTCCAGAAGTACCCAAAGATCCATATCAGCCCGTGAGAGGAATCCTCGGTTCCGGCCCTGACTCCACACAAGGTTTTTGGCCCGGGTATCGACGGGAGAGGAATCCCGAGAGGCCCCCTAGCAACTCGCATGGGGACTGGCCTCTCCTGAGGCCACCAGGGCGGGTCCCTGAGTTCCCCGTCGTAACTCGAGAACACCTGCCGCAACTCGAGAAAATCCAGGAAGTTCTCCCTTCCAGGCAGGATGAGGCCTATTTCCGATGAGGCGTCTGGAGACTAATGACACCTAACCTCTGGAACTTCGAAAGGGTCTTTCACACCCTTGCTGCAACTCAAGAAGTTCACCGACATACCCGTCTCCACTCGAGAGGAAGCACGATCGTCCCGCCCACATCCAGAGGAGCCCCCTTTCCCCCTCGTAGCTCGAGATGAGGAATCCTTTCCCTGCTTTCAATGGGAAAGAATTCCCGGCGTTCCCGTCGCATCTCAAGCGGAGGCACTCTCAACAGGAAAGGCGAGAGGAACTCCATGGTCGTACCACCATTCCAAGAGTCCCCCAGATGTCTCAGTCCATTCCAGAGTAAGCTCTTTGCCATGCACTGGCTCATCTTTCACGCCGAGGATCGACTCACACCACGGTGGCACGTGGGACAGCCCTGTGGGAAAGCCTCGAGGGAAAGCCTCGAGGGAAAACCACAGATCCTTTGATCCACGCCACGGGAAGCGTGACATTGCTGCTACAGCCTGGAAGGAAAGCGCACGTGCATGCCCCCACTCGAGACGAGGCCTGACTCCCATGGGGAGACTCCAGAAGTACCCAAAGATCCATGTCAGCCCCTGAGAGGAATCCTCGGTTCCGGCCCTGACTCCACACAAGGTTTTTGGCCCCGGTATCGACGGGAGAGGAATCCCGAGAGGCCCCCTAGCAAGTCGCATGGGGACTGGCCTCTCCTGAGGCCACCAGGGCGGGTCCTTGAGGTCCCCGTCGTAACTCGAGAACACCGGCCGTAACTCGAGAAAATCCAGGAAGTTCTCCCTTCCAGGCGAGATGAGGCCTATTTCCGATGAGGCGTCTGGAGACTAATGACACCTAACCTCTGGAACTTCGAAAGGGTCTTTCACACCCTTGCTGCAACTCAAGAAGTTCACCGCCATACCCGTCTCCACTCGAGAGGAAGCACGATGGTCCCGCCCACATCCACAGGAGCCCCGTTTCCCCCTCGTAGCTCGAGATGAGGAATCCTTTCCCTGCTTTCAACGGGAAAGAATTCCCGGTATTCCCGTCCCATCTCAAGAGGAGGCACTCTCAACAGCAAAGGGGAGAGGAACTCCATGGTCGTACCACCATTCCAAGAGTCCCCCAGATGTCTCAGTCCATTCCAGAGGAAACTCTTTGCCCTGCACTGGCTCATCTTTCACGCCGAGGATCGACTCACACCACGGTGGCACGTGGGACAGCCCTGTGGGAAAGCCTCGAGGGAAAGCCTCGAGGGAAAACCACAGATCCTTTGATCCATGCGACGGGAAGCGTGACATTGCTGCTACAGCCAGGAAGGAAAGTGCACGTGCATGCCCCCACTCGAGACGAGGCCTGTCTCCCCTGGCGAGACTACAGAAGTACCCAAAGATCCATATCAGCCCCTGAGAGGAATCCTCGGTTCCGGCCCTGACGCCACACAAGGTTTTTGGCCCCGGTATCGACGGGAGAGGAATCCCGAGAGGCCCCCTAGCAACTCGCATGGGGACTGGCCTCTCCTGATGCCACCAGGGCGGGTCCCTGAGGTCCCCGTCGTAACTCGAGAACACCTGCCACAACTCGAGAAAATCCAGGAAGTTCTCCCTTCCAGGCGAGATGAGGCCTATTTCCGATGAGGCGTCTGGAGACTAATGACACCTAACCTCTGGAACTTCGAAAGGGTCTTTCACACCCTTGCTGCAACTCAAGAAGTTCACCGCCATACCCGTCTCCACTCGAGAGGAAGCACGATAGTCCCGCCCCCATCCAGAGGAGCCCCGTTTCCCCCTCGTAGCTCGAGATGAGGGATCCTTTCCCTGCTTTCAACGGGAAAGACTTCCCGGCGTTCCCGTCTCATCTCAAGAGGAGGCACTCTCAACAGGAAAGGCGAGAGGAACTCCATGGTCGTACCACCATTCCAAGAGTCCCCCAGATGTCTCAGTCCATTCCAGAGGAAGCTCTTTGCCCTACACTGGCTCATCTTTCACGCCGAGGATCGACTCACACCACGGTGGCAAGTGGGACAGCCCTGTGGGAAAGCCTCGAGGGAAAGCCTCGAGGGAAAACCACAGATCCTTTGATCCACGCCACGGGAAGCGTGACATTGCTGCTACAGCCTGGAAGGAAAGTGCACGTGCATGCCCCGACTCGAGACGAGGCCTGACTCCCCTGGGGAGACTCCAGAAGTACCCAAAGATCCATGTCAGCCCGTGAGAGGAATCCTCGGTTCCGGCCCTGACTCCACACAAGGTTTTTGGCCCCGGTATCGACGGGAGAGGAATCCCGAGAGGCCCCCTAGCAACTCGCATGGGGACTGGCCTCTCCTGAGGCCACCAGGGCGGGTCCCTGAGTTCCCCGTCGTAACTCGAGAACACCTGCCACAACTCGAGAAATTCCAGGAAGTTCCCCCTTCCAGGCGAGATGAGGCCTATTTCCGATGAGGCGTCTGGAGACTAATGACACCTAACCTCTGGAACTTCGAAAGGGTCTTTCACACCCTTGCTGCAACTCAAAAAGTTCACCGCCATACCCGTCTCCACTCGAGAGGAAGCACGATCGTCCCGCCCACATCCAGAGGAGCCCCCTTTCCCCCTCGTAGCTCGAGATGAGGAATCCTTTCCCTGCTTTCAATGGGAAAGAATTCCCGGCGTTCCCGTCGCATCTCAAGCGGAGGCACTCTCAACAGGAAAGGCGAGAGGAACTCCATGGTCGTACCACCATTCCAAGAGTCCCCCAGATGTCTCAGTCCATTCCAGAGTAAGCTCTTTGCCATGCACTGGCTCATCGTTCACGCCGAGGATCGACTCACACCACGGTGGCACGTGGGACAGCCCTGTGGGAAAGCCTCGAGGGAAAGCCTCGAGGGAAAATCACAGATCCTTTGATCCACGCCACAGGAAGCGTGACATTGCTGCTACAGCCTGGAAGGAAAGCGCACGTGCATGCCCCCACTCGAGACGAGGCCTGACTCCCATGGGGAGACTCCAGAAGTACCCAAAGATCCATGTCAGCCCCTGAGAGGAATCCTCGGTTCCGGCCCTGACTCCACACAAGGTTTTTGGCCCCGGTATCGACGGGAGAGGAATCCCGAGAGGCCCCCTAGCAAGTCGCATGGGGACTGGCCTCTCCTGAGGCCACCAGGGCGGGTCCCTGAGGTCCCCGTCGTAACTCGAGAACACCTGCCGTAACTCGAGAAAATCCAGGAAGTTCTCCCTTCCAGGCGAGATGAGGCCTATTTCCGATGAGGCACCTGGAGACTAATGACACCTAACCTCTGGAACTTCGAAAGGGTCTTTCACACCCTTGCTGCAATTCAAGAAGTTCACCGCCATACCCGTCTCCACTCGAGAGGAAGCACGATGGTCCCGCCCACATCCACAGGAGCCCCGTTTCCCCCTCGTAGCTCGAGATGAGGAATCCTTTCCCTGCTTTCAACGGGAAAGAATTCCGGGTATTCCCGTCCCATCTCAAGAGGAGGCACTCTCAACAGCAAAGGGGAGAGGAACTCCATGGTCGTACCACCATTCCAAGAGTCCCCCAGATGTCTCAGTCCATTCCAGAGGAAACTCTTTGCCCTGCACTGGCTCATCTTTCACGCCGAGGATCGACTCACACCACGGTGGCACGTGGGACAGCCCTGTGGGAAAGCCTCGAGGGAAAGCCTCGAGGAAAAACCACAGATCCTATGATCCATGCGACGGGAAGCGTGACATTGCTGCTACAGCCTGGAAGGAAAGTGCACGTGCATGCCCCCACTCGAGACGAGGCCTGTCTCCCCTGTCGAGACTACAGAAGTACCCAAAGATCCATATCAGCCCCTGAGAGGAATCCTCGGTTCCGGCCCTGACGCCACACAAGGTTTTTGGCCCCGGTATCGACGGGAGAGGAATCCCGAGAGGCCCCCTAGCAACTCGCATGGGGACTGGCCTCTCCTGAGGCCACCAGGGCGGGTCCCTGAGGTCCCCGTCGTAACTCGAGAACACCTGCCGCAACTCGAGAAAATCCAGGAAGTTCTCCCTTCCAGGCGAGATGAGGCCTATTTCCGATGAGGCGTCTGGAGACTAATGACACCTAACCTCTGGAACTTCGAAAGGGTCTTTCACACCCTTGCTGCAACTCAAGAAGTTCACCGCCATACCCGTCTCCACCCGAGAGGAAGCACGATAGTCCCGCCCCCATCCAGAGGAGCCCCGTTTCCCCCTCGTAGCTCGAGATGAGGGATCCTTTCCCTGCTTTCAACGGGAAAGACTTCCCGGCGTTCCCGTCTCATCTCAAGAGGAGGCACTCTCAACAGGAAAGGCGAGAGGAACTCCATGGTCGTACCACCATTCCAAGAGTCCCCCAGATGTCTCAGTCCATTCCAGAGGAAGCTCTTTGCCCTACACTGGCTCATCTTTCACGCCGAGGATCGACTCACACCACGGTGGCACGTGGGACAGCCCTGTGGGAAAGCCTCGAGGGAAAGCCTCGAGGGAAAACCACAGATCCTTTGATCCACGCCACGGGAAGCGTGACATTGCTGCTACAGCCTGGTATGAAAGCGCACGTGCATGCCCCGACTCGAGACGAGGCCTGACTCCCCTGGGGAGACTCCAGAAGTACCCAAAGATCCATGTCAGCCCCTGAGAGGAATCCTCGGTTCCGGCCCTGACTCCACACAAGGTTTTTGGCCCCGGTATCGACGGGAGAGGAATCCCGAGAGGGCCCCTAGCAACTCGCATGGGGACTGGCCTCTCCTGAGGCCACCAGGGCGGGTCCCTGAGGTCCCCGTCGTAACTCGAAAACACCTGCCGCAACTCGAGAAAATCCAGGAAGTTCTCCCTTCCAGGCGAGATGAGGCCTATTTCCGATGAGGCGTCTGGAGACTAATGACACCTAACCTCTGGAACTTCGAAAGGGTCTTTCACACCCTTGCTGCAACTCAGGAAGTTCACCGCCATACCCGTCTCCCCTCGAGAGGAAGCACAATGGTCCCGCCCACATCCAGAGGAGCCCCGTTTCCCCCTCGTAGCTCGAGATGAGGGATCCTTTCCCTGCTTTCAATGGGAAAGAATTCCCAGCGTTCCCGTCGCATCTCAAGAGGAGGCACTCTCAACAGGAAAGGCGAGAGGAACTCCATGGTCGTACCACCATTCCAAGAGTCCCCCAGATGTCTCAGTCCATTCCAGAGGAAACTCTTTGCCCTGCACTGGCTCATCTTTCACGCCGAGGATCGACTCACACCACGGTGGCTCCTGGGAGAGCCCTGTGGGAAAACCACAGATCCTTTGATCCACGCGATGGGAAGCGTGACATTGCTGCTACAGCCTGCAAGGAAAGCGCAAGTGCATGCCCCCACTCGAGCCGAGGCCTGACTCCCCTGGGGAGACTCGAGAAGTACCCAAAGATCCATGTCAGCCCCTGAGAGGAATCCTCGGTTCCGGCCCTGACTCCACACAAGGTTTTTGGCCCCGGTATCGACGGGAGAGGAATCCCGAGAGGCCCCCTAGCAAGTCGCATGGGGACTGGCCTCTCCTGAGGCCACCAGGGAGGGTCCCTGAGGTCCCCGTCGTAACTCGAGAACACCTGCCGCAACTCGAGAAAATCCAGGAAGTTCTCCCTTCCAGGCGAGATGAGGCCTATTTCCGATCAGGCGTCTGGAGACTAATGACACCTAAACTCTGGAACTTCGAAAGGGTCTTTCACACCCTTGCTGCAACTCAAGAAGTTCACCGCCATACCCGTCTCCACTCGAGAGGAAGCACGATGGTCCCGCCCACATCCAGAGGAGCCCCGTTTCCCCCTCCTAGCTCGAGATGAGCGATCCTTTCCCTGCTTTCAACGGGAAAGAATTCCCGGCGTTCCCGTCGCATCTCAAGAGGAGGCACTCTCAACAGGAAAGGCGAGAGGAACTCCATGGTCGTACCACCATTCCAAGAGTCCCCCAGATGTCTCAATCCATTCCAGAGGAAACTCTTTGCCCTGCACGGGCTCATCTTTCACGCCGAGGATCGACTCACACCACGCTGGCACGTGGGACAGCCCTGTGGGAAAGCCTCGAGGGAAAGCCTCGAGGGAAAACCACAGATCCTTTGATCCACGCGATGGGAAGCGTGACATTGCTGCTACAGCCTGGAAGGAAAGCTCACGTGCATGTCCCCACTCGAGATGAGGCCTGTCTCCCCTGGCGAGACTCCAGAAGTACCCAAAGATCCATATCAGCCCGTGAGAGGAATCCTCGGTTCCGGCCCTGACTCCACACAAGGTTTTTGGCCCGGGTATCGACGGGAGAGGAATCCCGAGAGGCCCCCTAGCAACTCGCATGGGGACTGGCCTCTCCTGAGGCCACCAGGGCGGGTCCCTGAGGTCCCCGTCGTAACTCGAGAACACCTGCCGCAACTCGAGAAAATCCAGGAAGTTCTCCCTTCCAGGCGAGATGAGGCCTATTTCCGATGAGGCGTCTGGAGACTAATGACACCTAACCTCTGGAACTTTGAAAGGGTCTTTCACACCCTTGCTGCAACTCAAGAAGTTCACCGCCATACCCGTCTCCACTCGAGAGGAAGCACGATGGTCCCGCCCACATCCAGAGGAGCCCCGTTTCCCCCTCGTAGCTCGAGATGAGGGATCCTTTCCCTGCTTTCAAGGGGAAATAATTCCCTGCGTTCCCGTCGCATCTCAAGAGGAGGCACTCTCAACAGGAAAGGCGAGAGGAACTGCATGGTCGTACCACCATTTCAAGAGTCCCCCAGATGTCTCAGTCCATTCCAGAGGAACCTCTTTGCCCTGCACTGGCTCATCTTTCACGCCGAGGATCGACTCACACCACGGTGGCACGTGGGACAGCCCTGTGGGAAAGCCTCGAGGGAAAGCCTCGAGGGAAACCACAGATCCTTTGATCCACGCCACGGGAAGCGTGACATTGCTGCTACAGCCTGGAACGAAAGCGCACGTGCATGCCCCCACTCGAGATGAGGCCTGTCTCCCCTGGCGAGATTCCAGAAGTACCCAAAGATCCATATCAGCCCCTGAAAGGAATCCTCGGTTCCGGCCCTAACTCCACACAAGGTTTTTGGCCCCGGTATCGAAGGGAGAGGAATCCCGAGAGGCCCCCTAGCAAGTCGAATGGGGACTGGCCTCTCCTGAGGCCACCAGGGCGGGTCCCAGAGGTCTCCGTCGTAACTCGAGAACACCTGCCGCAACTCGAGAAAATCCAGGAAGTTCACCCTTCCAGGCGAGATGAGGCCTATTTCCGATGAGGCGTCTGGAGACTAATGACACCTAACCTCTGGAACTTCGAAAGGGTCTTTCACACCCTTGCTGCAACTCAAGAAGTTCACCGCCATACCCGTCTCCACTCGAGAGGAAGCACGATGGTCCCGCCCACATCCAGAGGAGCCCCGTTTCCCCCTCGTAGCTCGAGATGAGGAATCCTTTCCCTGCTTTCAACGGGAAAGAATTCCCGGTATTCCCGTCCCATCTCAAGAGGAGGCACTCTCAACAGCAAAGGCGTGAGGAACTCCATGGTCTTACCACCATTCCAAGAGTCCCCCAGATGTCTCAGTCCATTCCAGAGGAACCTCTTTGCCCTGCACTGGCTCATCTTTCACACCGAGGATCGACTCACACCACGGTGGCACGTGGGACAGCCCTGTGGGAAAGCCTCGAGGGAAAGCCTCGAGGGAAAACCACAGATCTTTTGATCCACGCCACGGGAAGCGTGACATTGCTGCTACATCCTGGAAAGAAAGCGCACGTGCATGCACCCACTCGAGACGAGGCCTGACTCCCATGGGGAGACTCCAGAAATACCCAAAGATCCATGTCAGCCCCTGAGAGGAATCCTCGGTTCCGGCCCTGACTCCACACAAGGTTTTTGGCCCCGGTATCGACGGGAGAGGAATCCCGAGAGGCCCCCTAGCAAGACGCATGGGCACTGGCCTCTCCTGAGGCCACCAGGGCGGGTCCCTGAGGTCCCCGTCGTAACTCGAGAACACCTGCCGCAACTCGAGAAAATCCAGGAAGTTCTCCCTTCCAGGCGAGATGAGGCCTATTTCTGATGAGGCGTCTGGAGACTAATGACACCTAACCTCTGGAACTTCGAAAGGGTCTTTCACACCCTTGCTGCAACTCAAGAAGTTCACCGCCATACCCGTCTCCACTCGAGAGGAAGCACGACGGTCCCGCCCACATCCACAGGAGCCCCGTTTCCCCCTCGTAGCTCGAGATGAGGAATCCTTTCCCTGCTTTCAACGGGAAAGAATTCCCGGTATTCCCGTCCCATCTCAAGAGGAGGCACTCTCAACAGCAAAGGCGAGAGGAACTCCATGGTCGTACCACCATTCCAAGAGTCCCCCAGATGTCTCAGTCCATTCCAGAGGAACCTCTTTGCCCTGCACTGGCTCATCTTTCACGCCGAGGATCGACTCACACCACGGTGGCACGTGGGACAGCCCTGTGGGAAAGCCTCGAGGGAAAGCCTCGAGGGAAAACCACAGATCCTTTGATCCACGCGACGGGAAGCGTGACATTGCTGCTACAGCCTGGAAGGAAAGCGCACGTGCATGCCCCGACTCGAGATGAGGCCTGACTCCCCTGGGGAGACTCCAGAAGTACCCAAAGATCCATGTCAGCCCGTGAGAGGAATCCTCGGTTCCGGCCCTGACTCCACACAAGGTTTTTGGCCCCGGTATCGACGGGAGAGGAATCCCGAGAGGCCCCCTAGCAACTCGCATGGGGACTGGCCTCTCCTGAGGCCACCAGGGCGGGTCCCTGAGGTCCCCGTCGTAACTCGAGAACACCTGCCACAACTCGAGAAATTCCAGGAAGTTCCCCCTTCCAGGCGAGATGAGGCCTATTTCCGATGAGGCGTCTGGAGACTAATGACACCTAACCTCTGGAACTTCGAAAGGGTCTTTCACACCCTTGTTGCAACTCAAGAAGTTCACCGCCACACCCGTCTCCACTCGAGAGGAAGCACGATGGTCCCGCCCACATCCAGAGGAGCCCCGTTTCCCCCTCCTAGCTCGAGATGAGGGATCCTTTCCCTGCTTTCATCGGGAAAGTATTCCCGGCGTTCCCGTCGCATCTCAAGAGGAGGCACTCTCAACAGGAAAGGCGAGAGGAACTCCATGGTCGTACCACCATTCCAAGAGTCCCCCAGATGTCTCAGTCCATTCCAGAGGAACGTCTTTGCCCTGCACTGTCTCATCTTTCACGCCGAGGATCGACTCACACCACGGTGGCACGTGGGACAGCCCTGTGGGAAAGCCTCGAGGGAAAGCCTCGAGGGAAAACCACAGATCGTTTGATTCACGCCACGGGAAGCGTGGCATTGCTGCTACAGCCTTGAAGGAAAGCGCACGTGCATGCCCCCACTCGAGACGAGGCCTGACTCCCCTGGGGAGACTCCAGAAGTACCCAAAGATCCATGTCAGCCACTGAGAGGAATCCTCGGTTCCGGCCCTGACTCCACACAAGGTTTTTGGCCCCAGTATCGACGGGAGAGGAATCCCGAGAGGCACCCTAGCAACTCGCATGGGGACTGGCCTCTCCTGAGGCCACCAGGGCGGGTCCCTGAGGTCCCCGTCGTAACTCGAGAACACCTGCCGCAACTCGAGAAAATCCAGGAAGTTCTCCCTTCCAGGCGAGATGAGGCCTATTTCCGATGAGGCGTCTGGAGACTAATGACACCTAACCTCTGGAACTTCGAAAAGGTCTTTCACACCCTTGCTGCAACTCAAGAAGTTCACCGCCATACCCGTCTCCACTCTAGAGGAAGCACAATGGTCCCGCCCACATCCAGAGGAGCCTCGTTTTCCCCTCCTAGATCGAGATGAGCGATCCTTTCCCTGCTTTCAACGGGAAAGAATTCCCGGTATTCCCGTCCCATCTCAAGAGGAGGCACTCTCAACAGCAAAGGCGAGAGGAACTCCATCGTCGTACCACCATTCCAAGAGTCCCCCAGATGTCTCAGTCCATTCCAGAGGAACCTCTTTGCCCTGCACTGGCTCATCTTTCACGCCGAGGATCGACTCACACCACGGTGGCACGTGGGACAGCCCTGTGGGAAAGCCTCGAGGGAAAGCCTCGAGGGAAAACCACAGATCCTTTGATCCACGCGACGGGAAGCGTCACATTGCTGCTACAGCCTGGAAGGAAAGTGCACGTGCATGCCCCCACTCGAGACGAGGCCTGTCTCCCCTGGCGAGACTCCAGAAGTACCCAAAGATCCATATCAGCCCCTGAGAGGAATCCTCGGTTTGGGCCCTGACTCCACACAAGGTTTTTGGCCCCGGTATCGACGGGAGAGGAATCCCGAGAGGCCCCCTAGCAACTCGCATGGGGACTGGCCTCTCCTGAGGGCACCAGGGCGGGTCCCTGAGGTCCCCGTCGTAACTCGAGAACACCTGCCGCAACTCGAGAAAATCCAGGAAGTTCTCCCTTCCAGGCGAGATGAGGCCTATTTCCGATGAGGCGTCTGGAGACTAATGACACCTAACCTCTGGAACTTGGAAAGGGTCTTTCACACCCTTGCTGCAACTCAAGAAGTTCACCGCCATACCCGTCTCCACTCGAGAGGAAGCACAATGGTCCCGCCCACATCCAGAGGAGCCCCGTTTCCCCCTCGGAGCTCGAGATGAGGGATCCTTTCCCTGCTTTCAACGGGAAAGAATTCCCGGCGTTCCCGTCGCATCTCAAGAGGAGGCACTCTCAACAGGAAAGGCGAGAGGAACTCCATGGTCGCACGACCATTCCAAGAGTCCCCCAGATGTCTCAGTCCATTCCAGAGGAAACTCTTTGCCCTGCACTGGCTCATCTTTCACGCCGAGGATCGACTCACACCACGGTGGCACGTGGGACAGCCCTGTGGGAAAGCCTCGAGGGAAAGCCTCGAGGGAAAAACACAGATCCTTTGATCCACGCCTCGGGAAGCGTGACATTGCTGCTACAGCCTGGAAGGAAAGCGCAAGTGCATGCCCCCACTCGAGCCGTGGCCTGACTCCCCTGGGGAGACTCCAGAAGTACCCAAAGATCCATGTCATCCCCTGAGAGGAATCCTCGGTTCCGGCCCTGACTCCACACAAGGTTTTTGGCCCCGGTATCGACGGGAGAGGAATACCGAGAGGCACCCTAGCAACTCGCATGGGGACTGGCCTCTCCTGAGGCCATCAGGGCGGGTCCCTGAGGTCCCCGTCGTAACTCGAGAGCACCTGCCGCAACTCGAGAAAATCCAGGAAGTTCTCCCTTCCAGGCGAGATGAGGCCTATTTCCGATGAGGCGTCTGGAGACTAATGACACCTAACCTCTGGAACTTCGAGAAGGTCTTTCACACCCTTGCTGCAACTCAAGAAGTTCACCGCCATACCCGTCTCCACTCTAGAGGAAGCACGATGGTCCCGCCCACATCCAGAGGAGCCCCGTTTCCCCCTCCTAGCTCGAGATGAGCGATCCTTTCCCTGCTTTCAACGGGAAAGAATTCCCGGCGTTCCCGTCGCATCTCAAGAGGAGGCACTCTCAACAGGAAAGGCGAGAGGAACTCCATGGTCGTACCACCATTCCAAGAGTCCCCCAGATGTCTCAGTCCATTCCA
Source organism: Capricornis sumatraensis (assembly GCF_032405125.1). Classification (NCBI taxonomy): domain Eukaryota; kingdom Metazoa; phylum Chordata; class Mammalia; order Artiodactyla; family Bovidae; genus Capricornis; species Capricornis sumatraensis. The sequence goes on from NW_027184627.1 coordinate 1,685,520, forward strand.
GAGGAACCTCTTTGCCCTGCACTGGCTCATCTTTCACGCCGAGGATCGACTCACACCACGGTGGCACGTGGGACAGCCCTGTGGGACAGCCTCGAGGGAAAACCACAGATCCTTTGATCCACGCGACGGGAAGCGTGACATTGCTGCTACAGCCTGGAAGGAAAGCGCACGTGCATGCCCCCACACGAGACGAGGCCTGACTCCCCTGGGGAGACTCCAGAAGTACCCAAAGATCCATGTCAGCCCCTGAGAGGAATCCTCGGTTCCGGCCCTGACTCCACACAAGGTTTTTGGCCCCGGTATCGACGGAAGAGGAATCCCGAGAGGCCCCCTAGCAACTCGCATGGGGACTGGCCTCTCCTGAGGCCACCAGGGCGGGTCCCTGAGGTCCCCGTCGTAACTCGAGAACACCTGCCGCAACTCGAGAAAATCCAGGAAGTTCTCCTTTCCAGGCGAGATGAGGCCTATTTCCGATGAGGCGTCTGGAGATTAATGACACCTAACCTCTGGAACTTCAAAAGGGTCTTTCACACCCGTGCTGAAACTCAAGAAATTCACCGCCATACCCGTCTCCACTCGAGAGGAAGCACGATGGTCCCGCCCACATCCAGAGGAGTCCCGTTTCCCCCTCGTAGCTCGAGATGAGGGATCCTTTCCCTGCTTTCAACGGGAAAGAATTCCCGGTGTTCCCGTCGCATCTCAAGAGGAGGAACTCTCAACAGGAAAGGCGAGAGGAACTCCATGGTCGTACCACCATTCCAAGAGTCCCCCAGATGTCTCAGTCCATTCCAGAGGAACCTCTTTGCCCTGCACTGGCTCATCTTTCACGCCGAGGATCGACTCACACCATGGTGGCACGTGGGACAGCCCTGTGGGAAAGCCTCGAGGGTAAGCCTCGAGGGAAAACCACAGATCCTTTGATCCACGCGACGGGAAGCGTGACATTGCTGCTACAGCCTGGAAGGAAAGCGCACGTGCATGCCCCCACTCGAGACGAGGCCTGACTCCCCTGGGGAGACTCCAGAAGTACCCAAAGATCCATGTCACCCATGAGAGGTATCCTCGGTTCCGGCCCTGACTCCACACAAGGTTTTTGGCCCCGGTATCGACGAGAGAGAAATCCCGAGAGGCCCCCTAGCAACTCGCATGGGGACTGGCCTCTCCTGAGGCCACCAGGGCGGGTCCCTGAGGTCCCCGTCGTAACTCGAGAACACCTGCCGCAACTCGAGAATATCCAGGAAGTTCTCCCTTCCAGGCGAGATGAGGCCTATTTCCGATGAGGCATCTGGAGACTAATGACACCTAACCTCTGCAACTTCGAAAGGGTCTTTCACACCCTTGCTGCAACTCAAGAAGTTCACCGCCATACCCGTCTCCACTCGAGAGGAAGCACGATGGTCCCGCCCACATCCAGAGGAGCCCCGTTTCCCCCTCGTAGCTCGAGATGAGGGATCCTTTCCCTGCTTTCAACGGGAAAGAATTCCCAGCGTTCCCATCGCATCTCAAGAGGAGGCACTCTCAACAGGAAAGGCGAGAGGAACTCCATGGTCGTACCACCATGCCAAGAGTCCCCCAGATGTCTCAGTCCATTCCAGAGGAACCTCTTTGCCCTGCACTGGCTCATCTTTCACGCCTAGGATCGACTCACACCACGGTGGCACGTGGGACAGCCCTGTGGGAAAGCCTCGAGGGAAAACCACAGATCCTTTGATCCACGCCACGGGAAGCGTGACATTGCTGCTACAGCCTGGAAGGAAAGCGCACGTGCATGCCCCCACTCGAGACGAGGCCTGACTCCCCTGGGGAGACCTAAGAAGTACCCAAAGATCCATCTCAGCCCCTGAGAAGAATCCTCGGTTCCGGCCCTGACTCCACACAAGGTTTTTGGCCCCGGTATCGACGGGAGAGGAATCCCGAGAGGCCCCCTATCACCTCGCATGGGGACTGGCCTCTCCTGAGGCCACCAGGGCGGGTCCCTGAGGTCCCCGTCGTAACTCGAGAACACCTGCCGCAACTCGAGAAAATCCAGGAAGTTCTCCCTTCCAGGCGAGATGAGGCCTATTTCCGATGAGGCGTCTGGAGACTAATGACCCCTAACGTTTGGAACTTCGAAAGGGTCTTTCACACCCTTGCTGCAACTCAAGAAGTTCACCGCCATACCCGTCTCCACTCGAAGGGAAGCACGATGGTCCCGCCCAGATCCAGAGGAGCCCCGTGTCCCCCTCGTAGCTCGAGATGAGGGATCCTTTCCCTGCTTTCCACGGGAAAGAATTCCCGGCGTTCCCATCGCATCTCAAGAGGAGGCACTCTCAACAGGAAAGGCGAGAGGAACTCCATGGTCGTACCACCATTCCAAGAGTCCCCCAGATGTCTCAGTCCATTCCAGAGGAACTTCTTTGCCCTGCACTGGCTCATCTTTCACCCCGAGGATCAATTCACACCACGGTGGCACGTGGGACAGCCCTGTGGGAAAGCCTCGAGGGAAAGCCTCGAGGGAAAACCACAGATCCTTTGATCCACGCCACAAGAAGCGTGACATTGCTGCTACAGCCTGGAAGGAAAGCGCACGTGCATGCCCCCACTCGAGACGAGGCCTGACTCCCCTGGGGAGACTCCAGAAGTACCCAAAGATCCATGTCAGCCCCTGAGAGGAATCCTCGGTTCCGGCCCTGACTACACACAAGGTTTATGGCCCCGGAATTGACGGGAGAGGAACCCCAAGAGGCCCCCTAGCAACTCGCATGGGGACTGGCCTCTCCTGAGGCCACCAGGGCGGGTCCCTGAGGTCCCCGTCGTAACTCGAGAACACCTGCCGCAACTCGAGAAAATCCAGGAAGTTCTCCCTTCCAGGCGAGATTAGGCCTATTTCCGATGAGGCGTCTGGAGACTAATGACACCTAACCTCTGGAACTTCGAAAGGGTCTTTCACACCCTTGCTGCAACTCAAGAAGTTCACCGCCATACCCGTCTCCACTCGAAGGGAAGCACGATGGTCCCGCCCAGATCCAGAGGAGCCCCGTGTCCCCCTCGTAGCTCGAGATGAGGGATCCTTTCCCTGCTTTCCACGGGAAAGAATTGCCGGCGTTCCCGTCGCATCTCAAGAGGAGGCACTCTCAACAGGAAAGGCGAGAGGAACTCCATGGTCGTACCACCATTCCAAGAGTCCCCCAGATGTCTCAGTCCATTCCAGAGGAACCTCTTTGCCCTGCACTGGCTCATCTTTCACGCCGAGGATCGACTCACACCACGGTGGCACGTGGGAAAGCCCTGTGGGACAGCCTCGAGGGAAAACCACAGATCCTTTGATCCACGCGACGGGAAGCGTGACATTGCTGCTACAGCCTGGAAGGAAAGCGCACGTGCATGCCCCCACTCGAGACGAGGCCTGACTCCCCTGGGGAGACTCCAGAAGTACCCAAAGATCCATCTCAGCCCCTGAGAGGAATCCTCGGTTCCGGCCCTGACTCCACACAAGGTTTTTGGCCCCGGTATCGACGGGAGAGGAATCCCGAGAGGCCCCCTATCACCTCGCATGGGGACTGGCCTCTCCTGAGGCCACCAGGGCGGGTCCCTGAGGTCCCCGTCGTAACTCGAGAACACCTGCCGCAACTCGAGAAAATCCAGGAAGTTCTCCCTTCCAGGCGAGATGAGCCCTATTTGCGATGAGGCGTCTGGAGACTAATGACCCCTAACGTTTGGAACTTCGAAAGGGTCTTTCACACCCTTGCTGCAACTCAAGAAGTTCACCGCCATACCCGTCTCCACTCGAAGGGAAGCACGATGGTCCCGCCCAGATCCAGAGGAGCCCCGTGTCCCCCTCGTAGCTCGAGATGAGGGATCCTTTCCCTGCTTTCCACGGGAAAGAATTCCCGGCGTTCCCATCGCATCTCAAGAGGAGGCATTCTCAACAGGAAAGGCGAGAGGAACTCCATGGTCGTACCACCATTCCAAGAGTCCCCCAGATGTCTCAGTCCATTCCAGAGGAACTTCTTTGCCCTGCACTGGCTCATCTTTCACCCCGAGGATCAATTCACACCACGGTGGCACGTGGGACAGCCCTGTGGGAAAGCCTCGAGGGAAAGCCTCGAGGGAAAACCACAGATCCTTTGATCCACGCCACAAGAAGCGTGACATTGCTGCTAAAGCCTCGAAGGAAAGCGCACGTGCATGCCCCCACTCGAGACGAGGCCTGACTCCCCTGGGGAGACTCCAGAAGTACCCAAAGATCCATGTCAGCCCCTGAGAGGAATCCTCGGTTCCGGCCCTGACTACACACAAGGTTTTTGGCCCCGGAATTGACGGGAGAGGAACCCCAAGAGGTCCCCTAGCACCTCGCATGGGGACTGGCCTCTCCTGAGGCCACCAGGTCGGGTCCCTGAGGTCACCGTCGTAACTCGAGAACACCTGCCGCAACTCGAGAAAATCCAGGAAGTTCTCCCTTCCAGGCGAGATGAGGCCTATTTCCGATGAGGCGTCTGGAGACTAATGACACCTAACCTCTGGAACTTCGAAAGGGTCTTTCACACCCTTGCTGCAACTCAAGAAGTTCACCGCCATACCCGTCTCCACTCGAGAGGAAGCACGATGGTCCCGCCCACATCCAGAGGAGCCCCGTTTCCCCCTCGTAGATCAAGATGAGGGATCCTTTCCCTGCTTTCAACGGGAAAGAATTCCCGGCGTTCCCGTCGCATCTCAAGAGGAGGCACTCTCAACAGGAAAGGCGAGAGGAACTCCATGGTCGTACCACCATTCCAAGAGTCCCCCAGATGTCTCAGTCCATTCCAGAGGAACCTCTTTGCCCTGCACTGGCTCATCTTTCACGCCGAGGATCGACTCACACCACGGTGGCACGTGGGACAGCCCTGTGGGAAAGCCTCGAGGGAAAACCACAGATCCTTTGATCCACGCGACGGGAAGCGTGACATTGCTGCTACAGCCTGGAAGGAAAGCGCACGTGCATGCCCCCACTCGAGACGAGGCCTGACTCCCCTGGGGAGACTCCAGAAGTACCCAAAGATCCATGTCAGAACCTGAGAGGAATCCTCGGTTCCGGCCCTGACTCCACACAAGGTTTTTGGCCACTTTATCGACGGGAGAGGAATCCCGAGAGGCCCCCTAGCAACTCGCATGGGGACTGGCCTCTCCTGAGGCCACCAGGGCGGGTCCCTGAGGTCCCCGTCGTAACTCGAGAACACCTGCCGCAACTCGAGAAAATCCAGGAAGTTCTCCTTTCCAGGCGAGATGAGGCCTATTTCCGATGAGGCGTCTGGAGATTAATGACACCTAACCTCTGGAACTTCGAAAGGGTCTTTCACACCCTTGCTGAAACTCAAGAAATTCACCGCCATACCCGTCTCCACTCGAGAGGAAGCACGATGGTCCCGCCCACATCCAGAGGAGCCCCGTTTCCCCCTCGTAGCTCGAGATGAGGGATCCTTTCCCTGCTTTCCACGGGAAAGAATTCCCGGCGTTCCCATCGCATCTCAAGAGGAGGCACTCTCAACAGGAAAGGCGAGAGGAACTCCATGGTCGTACCACCATTCCAAGAGTCCCCCAGATGTCTCAGTCCATTCCAGAGCAACTTCTTTGCCCTGCACTGGCTCATCTTTCACCCCGAGGATCGATTCACACCACGGTGGCACGTGGGACAGCCCTGTGGGAAAGCCTCGAGGGAAAGCCTCGAGGGAAAACCACAGATCCTTTGATCCACGCCACAAGAAGCGTGACATTGCTGCTACAGCCTCGAAGGAAAGCGCACGTGCATGCCCCCACTCGAGACGAGGCCTGACTCCGCTGGGGAGACTCCAGAAGTACCCAAAGATCCATGTCAGCCCCTGAAAGGAATCCTCGGTTCCGGCCCTGACTACACACAAGGTTTATGGCCCCGGAATTGACGGGAGAGGAACCCCACGAGGCCCCCTAGCAACTCGCATGGGGACTGGCCTCTCCTGAGGCCACCAGGGCGGGTCCCTGAGGTCCCCGTCGTAACTCGAGAACACCTGCCGCAACTCGAGAAAATCCAGGAAGTTCTCCCTTCCAGGCGAGATTAGGCCTATTTCCGATGAGGCGTCTGGAGACTAATGACACCTAACCTCTGGAACTTCGAAAGGGTCTTTCACACCCTTGCTGCAACTCAAGAAGTTCACCGCCATACCCGTCTCCACTCGAAGGGAAGCACGATGGTCCCGCCCAGATCCAGAGGAGCCCCGTGTCCCCCTCGTAGCTCGAGATGAGGGATCCTTTCCCTGCTTTCCACGGGAAAGAATTGCTGGCGTTCCCATCGCATCTCAAGAGGAGGCACTCTCAACAGGAAAGGCGAGAGGAACTCCATGGTCGTACCACCATTCCAAGAGTCCCCCAGATGTCTCAGTCCATTCCAGAGGAACCTCTTTGCCCTGCACTGGCTCATCTTTCACGCCGAGGATCGACTCACACCACGGTGGCACGTGGGACAGCCCTGTGGGAAAGCCTCGAGGGAAAACCACAGATCTTTTGATCCACGCGACGGGAAGCGTGACATTGCTGCTACAGCCTGGAAGGAAAGCGCACGTGCATGCCCCCACTCGAGACGAGGCCTGACTCCCCTGGGGAGACTCCAGAAGTACCCAAAGATCCATGTCAGCCCCTGAGAGGAATCCTCGGTTCCGGCCATGACTCCACACAAGGTTTTTGGCCCCGGTATCGACGGGAGAGGAATCCCGAGAGGCCCCCTAGCAACTCGCATGGGGACTGGCCTCTCCTGAGGCCACCAGGGCGGGTCCCTGAGGTCCCCGTCGTAACTCGAGAACACCTGCGCAACTCGAGAAAATCCAGGAAGTTCTCCTTTCCAGGCGAGATGAGGCCTATTTCCGATGAGGCGTCTAGAGATTAATGACACCTAACCTCTGGAACTTCGAAAGGGTCTTTCACACCCTTGCTGCAACTCAAGAAGTTCACCGCCATACCCGTCTGCACTCGCGAGGAAGCACGATGGTCCCTCCCAAATCCAGAGGAGCCCCGTTTCCCCCTCGTAGCTCGAGATGAGGGATCCTTTCCCTGCTTTCAACGGAAAAGAATTCCCGGCGTTCCCGTCGCATCTCAAGAGGAGGCACTCTCAACAGGAAAGGCGAGAGGAACTCCATGGTCGTACCACCATTCCAAGAGTCCCCCAGATGTCTCAGTCCATTCCAGAGGAACCTCTTTGCCCTGCACTGGCTCATCTTTCACGCCGAGGATCGACTCACACCACGGTGGCACGTGGGAGAGGCTTGTGGGAAAGCCTCGAGGGAAAGCCTCGAGGGAAAACCACAGATCCTTTAATCCACGCGACGGGAAGCGTGACATTGCTGCTACAGCCTGGAAGGAAAGCGCACGTGCATGCCCCCACTCGAGACGAGGCCTGACTCACCTGGGGAGACTCCAGAAGTACCCAAAGATCCATGTCAGCCCCTGAGAGGAATCCTCGGTTCCGGCCCTGAATACACACAAGGTTTTTGGCCCCGGAATTGACGGGAGAGGAACCCCAAGAGTTCCCCTAGCACCTCGCATGGGGACTGGCCTCTCCTGAGGCCACCAGGTCGGGTCCCTGAGGTCCCCGTCGTAACTCGAGAACACCTGCCGCAACTCGAGAAAATCCAGGAAGTTCTCCCTTCCAGGCGAGATGAGGCCTATTTCCGATGAGGCGTCTGGAGACTAATGACACCTAACCTCTGGAACTTCGAAAGGGTCTTTCACACCCTTGCTGCAACTCAAGAAGTTCACCGCCATACCCGTCTCTACTCGAGAGGAAGCACGATGGTCCCGCCCACATCCAGAGGAGCCCCGTTTCCCCCTCGTAGATCAAGATGAGGGATCCTTTCCCTGCTTTCAACGGGAAAGAATTCCCGGCGTTCCCGTCGCATCTCAAGAGGAGGCACTCTCAACAGGAAAGGCGAGAGGAACTCCATGGTCGTACCACCATTCCAAGAGTCCCCCAGATGTCTCAGTCCATTCCAGAGGAACCTCTTTGCCCTGCACTGGCTCATCTTTCACGCCGAGGATCGACTCACACCACGGTGGCACGTGGGACAGCCCTGTGGGAAAGCCTCGAGGGAAAACCACAGATCCTTTGATCCACGCGACGTGAAGCGTGACATTGCTGCTACAGCCTGGAAGAAAAGCGCACGTGCATGCCCCCACTCGAGACGAGGCCTGACTCCCCTGGGGAGACTCCAGAAGTACCCAAAGATCCATGCCAGCCCCTGAGAGGAATCCTCGGTTCCGGCCCTGACTCCACACAAGGTTTTTGGCCCCGGTATCGACGGGAGAGGATTCCCGAGAGGCCCCCTAGCAACTCGCATGGCGACTGGCCTCTCCTGAGGCCACCAGGGCGGGTCCCTGAGGTCCCCGTCGTAACTCGAGAACACCTGCCGCAACTCGAGAAAATCCAGGAAGTTCTCCATTCCAGGCGAGATGAGGCCTATTTCCGATGAGGCGTCTGGAGATTAATGACACCTAACCTCTGGAACTTCGAAAGGGTCTTTCACACCCTTGCTGAAACTCAAGAAATTCACCGCCATACCCGTCTCCACTCGAGAGGAAGCACGATGGTCCCGCCCACATCCAGAGGAGCCCCGTTTCCCCCTCGTAGCTCGAGATGAGGGATCCTTTCCCTGCTTTCAACGGGAAAGAATTCCCGGTGTTCCCGTCGCATCTCAAGAGGAGGAACTCTCAACAGGAAAGGCGAGAGGAACTCCATGGTCGTACCACCATTCCAAGAGTCCCCCAGATGTCTCAGTCCATTCCAGAGGAACCTCTTTGCCCTGCACTAGCTCATCTTTCACGCCGAGGATCGACTCACACCACGGTGGCACGTGGGACAGCCCTGTGGGAAAGCCTCGAGGGAATGCCTCGAGGGAAAATCACAGATCCTTTGATCCACGCCACGGGAAGCCTGACATTGCTGCTACAGCCTGGAAGGAAAGCGCACGTGCATGCCCCCACTCGAGACGAGGCCTGACTCCCCTAGGGAGACTCCACAAGTACCCAAAGATCCATGTCAGCCCCTGAGAGGAATCCTCGGTTCCGGCCCTGACTCCACACAAGGTTTTTGGCCCCGGTATCGAAGGGAGAGGAATCCCGAGATGCCCCCTAGCAACTCGCATGGGGACTGGCCTCTCCTGAGGCCACCAGGGCGGGTCCCTGAGGTCCCCATCGTAATTCGAGAACACCGGCTGCAACTCGAGAAAATCCAGGAAGTTCTCCCTTCCAGGCGAGATGAGGCGTATTTCCGATGAGGCGTCTGGAGACTAATGACACTTAACCTCTGGAACTTCGAAAGGGTCTTTCACACCCTTGCTGCGACTCAAGAAGTTCACCGCCATACCCGTCTCCACTCGAGAGGAAGCTCGATGGTCCCGCCCACATCCAGAGGATCCCCGTTTCCCCCTCGTAGCTCGAGATGAGGGATCCTTTCCCTGCTTTCAACGGGAAAGAATTCCCGGCGTTCCCGTCGCATCTCAAGAGGAGGCACTCTCAACAGGAAAGGCGAGAGGAACTCCATGGTCGTACCACCATTCTAAGAGTCCCCCAGAAGTCTCAGTCCATTCCAGAGGAACCTCTTTGCCCTGCACTGGCTCATCTTTCACGCCGAGGATCGACTCACACCACGGTGGCACGTGGGACAGCCCTGTGGGAAAGCCTCGAGGGAAAGCCTCGAGGGAAAACCACAGATCCTTTGATCCAGGCCACTGGAAGCGTGACATTACTGCTACAGCCTGGAAGGAAAGCACACGTGCATGCCCCCACTCGAGACGAGGCCTGACTCCCCTGTGGAGACTCCACAAGTACCCAAAGATCCATGTCAGCCCCTGAGAGGAATCCTCGGTTCCGGCCCTGACTCAACACAAGGTTTTTGGCCCCGGTATCGACGGGAGAGGAATCCCGAGAGGCCCCCTAGCAACTCGCCTGGGGACTGGCCTCTCCTGAGGCCACCAGGGCGGGTCCCTGAGGTCCCCATCGTAACTCGAGAACACCGGCTGCAACTCGAGAAAATCCAGGAAATTCTCCCTTCCAGGCTAGATGAGGCCTATTTCCGATGAGGCGTCTGGAGACTAATGACACTTAACCTCTGGAACATCGAAAGGGTCTTTCACACCCTTGCTGCAACTCAAGAAGTTCACCGCCATACCCGTCTCCACTCGCGAGGAAGCACGATGGTCCCTCCCAAATCCAGAGGAGCCCCGTTTCCCCCTCGTAGCTCGAGATGAGGGATCCTTTCCCTGCTTTCAACGGGAAAGAATTCCCGGCGTTCCCGTCGCATCTCAAGAGGAGGCACTCTCAACAGGAAAGGCGAGAGGAACTCCATGGTCGTACCACCATTCCAAGAGTCCCCCAGATGTCTCAGTCCATTCCAGAGGAACCTCTTTGCCCTGCACTGGCTCATCTTTCACGCCGAGGATCGACTCACACCACGGTGGCACGTGGGAGAGCCCTGTGGGAAAGCCTCGAGGGAAAGCCTCGAGGGAAAACCACAGATCCTTTAATCCACGCGACGGGAAGCGTGACATTGCTGCTACAGCCTGGAAGGAAAGCGCACGTGCATGCCCCCACTCGAGACGAGGCCTGACTCCCCTGGGGAGACTCCAGAAGTACCCAAAGATCCATGTCAGCCCCTGAGAGGAATCCTCGGTTCCGGCCCTGACTACACACAAGGTTTTTGGCCCCGGAATTGACGGGAGAGGAACCACAAGAGGTCCCCTAGCACCTCGCATGGGGACTGGCCTCTCCTGAGGCCACCAGGGCGGGTCCCTGAGGTCACCGTCGTAACTCGAGAACACCTGCCGCAACTCGAGAAAATCCAGGAAGTTCTCCCTTCCAGGCGAGATGAGGCCTATTTCCGATGAGGCGTCTGGAGACTAATGACACCTAACCTCTGGAACTTCGAAAGGGTCTTTCACACCCTTGCTGCAACTCAAGAAGTTCACCGCCATACCCGTCTCCACTCGAGAGGAAGCACGATGGTCCCGCCCACATCCAGAGGAGCCCCGTTTCCTCCTCGTAGATCAAGATGAGGGATCCTTTCCCTGCTTTCAACGGGAAAGAATTCCCGGCGTTCCCGTCGCATCTCAAGAGGAGGCACTCTCAACAGGAAAGGAGAGAGGAACTCCATGGTCGTACCACCATTCCAAGAGTCCCCCAGATGTCTCAGTCCATTCCAGAGGAACCTCTTTGCCCTGCACTGGCTCATCTTTCACGCCGAGGATCGACTCACACCACGGTGGCACGTGGGACAGCCCTGTGGGAAAGCCTCGAGGAAAGCCTCGAGGGAAAACCACAGATCCTTTGATCCACGCCTCGGGAAGCGTGACATTTCTGCCACAGCCTGGAAGGAAAGCGCACGTGCATGCCCCCACTCGAGACGAGGCCTGACTCCCCTGGGGAGACTCCAGAAGTACCCACAGATCCATGTCTGCCCCTGAGAGGAATCCTCGGTTCCGGCCCTGACTCCACACAAGGTCTTTGGCCCCGGTATCGACGGGAGAGGAATCCCGAGAGGCCCCTTTGCAACTCGCATGGGGACTGGCTTCTCCTGAGGCCACCAGTGCGGGTTCCTGAGGTCCCCGTCGTAACTCGAGAACACCTGCCGCACCTCGAGAAAATCCAGGAAGTTCTCCCTTCCAGGCGAGATGAGGCCTATTTCCAATGAGGCGTCTGGAGACTAATGGCACATAACCTCTGGAACTTCGAAAGGGTCTTTCACACCCTTGCTGCAACTCAAGAAGTTCACCGCCATACCCGTCTCCACTCGAGAGGAAGCACAATGGTCCCGCCCACATCCAGAGGAGCCCCGTTTCCCCCTCGGAGCTCGAGATGAGGGATCCTTTCCCTGCTTTCAACGGGAAAGAATTCCCGGCGTTCCCGTCGCATCTCAAGAGGAGGCACTCTCAACAGGAAAGGCGAGAGGAACTCCATGGTCGCACGACCATTCCAAGAGTCCCCCAGATGTCTCAGTCCATTCCAGAGGAAACTCTTTGCCCTGCACTGGCTCATCTTTCACGCCGAGGATCGACTCACACCACGGTGGCACGTGGGACAGCCCTGTGGGAAAGCCTCGAGGGAAAGCCTCGAGGGAAAAACACAGATCCTTTGATCCACGCCTCGGGAAGCGTGACATTGCTGCTACAGCCTGGAAGGAAAGCGCAAGTGCATGCCCCCACTCGAGCCGTGGCCTGACTCCCCTGGGGAGACTCCAGAAGTACCCAAAGATCCATGTCATCCCCTGAGAGGAATCCTCGGTTCCGGCCCTGACTCCACACAAGGTTTTTGGCCCCGGTATCGACGGGAGAGGAATACCGAGAGGCACCCTAGCAACTCGCATGGGGACTGGCCTCTCCTGAGGCCATCAGGGCGGGTCCCTGAGGTCCCCGTCGTAACTCGAGAGCACCTGCCGCAACTCGAGAAAATCCAGGAAGTTCTCCCTTCCAGGCGAGATGAGGCCTATTTCCGATGAGGCGTCTGGAGACTAATGACACCTAACCTCTGGAACTTCGAGAAGGTCTTTCACACCCTTGCTGCAACTCAAGAAGTTCACCGCCATACCCGTCTCCACTCTAGAGGAAGCACGATGGTCCCGCCCACATCCAGAGGAGCCCCGTTTCCCCCTCCTAGCTCGAGATGAGCGATCCTTTCCCTGCTTCCAACGGGAAAGAATTCCCGGCGTTCCCGTCGCATCTCAAAAGGAGGCACTCTCAACAGGAAAGGCGAGAGGAACTCCATGGTCGTACCACCATTCCAAGAGTCCCCCAGATGTCTCAGTCCATTCCAGAGGAACCTCTTTGCCCTGCACTGGCTCATCTTTCACGCCGAGGATCGACTCACACCACGGTGGCACGTGGGACAGCCCTGTGGGACAGCCTCGAGGGAAAACCACAGATCCTTTGATCCACGCGACGGGAAGCGTGACATTGCTGCTACAGCCTGGAAGGAAAGCGCACGTGCATGCCCCCACTCGAGACGAGGCCTGACTCCCCTGGGGAGACTCCAGAAGTACCCAAAGATCCATGTCAGCCCCTGAGAGGAATCCTCGGTTCCGGCCCTGACTCCACACAAGGTTTTTGGCCCCGGTATCGACGGAAGAGGAATCCCGAGAGGCCCCCTAGCAACTCGCATGGGGACTGGCCTCTCCTGAGGCCACCAGGGCGGGTCCCTGAGGTCCCCGTCGTAACTCGAGAACACCTGCCGCAACTCGAGAAAATCCAGGAAGTTCTCCTTTCCAGGCGAGATGAGGCCTATTTCCGATGAGGCGTCTGGAGATTAATGACACCTAACCTCTGGAACTTCAAAAGGGTCTTTCACACCCGTGCTGAAACTCAAGAAATTCACCGCCATACCCGTCTCCACTCGAGAGGAAGCACGATGGTCCCGCCCACATCCAGAGGAGTCCCGTTTCCCCCTCGTAGCTCGAGATGAGGGATCCTTTCCCTGCTTTCAACGGGAAAGAATTCCCGGTGTTCCCGTCGCATCTCAAGAGGAGGAACTCTCAACAGGAAAGGCGAGAGGAACTCCATGGTCGTACCACCATTCCAAGAGTCCCCCAGATGTCTCAGTCCATTCCAGAGGAACCTCTTTGCCCTGCACTGGCTCATCTTTCACGCCGAGGATCGACTCACACCATGGTGGCACGTGGGACAGCCCTGTGGGAAAGCCTCGAGGGTAAGCCTCGAGGGAAAACCACAGATCCTTTGATCCACGCGACCGGAAGCGTGACATTGCTGCTACAGCCTGGAAGGAAAGCGCACGTGCATGCCCCCACTCGAGACGAGGCCTGACTCCCCTGGGGAGACTCCAGAAGTACCCAAAGATCCATGTCACCCATGAGAGGTATCCTCGGTTCCGGCCCTGACTCCACACAAGGTTTTTGGCCCCGGTATCGACGAGAGAGAAATCCCGAGAGGCCCCCTAGCAACTCGCATGGGGACTGGCCTCTCCTGAGGCCACCAGGGCGGGTCCCTGAGGTCCCCGTCGTAACTCGAGAACACCTGCCGCAACTCGAGAATATCCAGGAAGTTCTCCCTTCCAGGCGAGATGAGGCCTATTTCCGATGAGGCATCTGGAGACTAATGACACCTAACCTCTGCAACTTCGAAAGGGTCTTTCACACCCTTGCTGCAACTCAAGAAGTTCACCGCCATACCCGTCTCCACTCGAGAGGAAGCACGATGGTCCCGCCCACATCCAGAGGAGCCCCGTTTCCCCCTCGTAGCTCGAGATGAGGGATCCTTTCCCTGCTTTCAACGGGAAAGAATTCCCAGCGTTCCCATCGCATCTCAAGAGGAGGCACTCTCAACAGGAAAGGCGAGAGGAACTCCATGGTCGTACCACCATGCCAAGAGTCCCCCAGATGTCTCAGTCCATTCCAGAGGAACCTCTTTGCCCTGCACTGGCTCATCTTTCACGCCTAGGATCGACTCACACCACGGTGGCACGTGGGACAGCCCTGTGGGAAAGCCTCGAGGGAAAACCACAGATCCTTTGATCCACGCCACGGGAAGCGTGACATTGCTGCTACAGCCTGGAAGGAAAGCGCACGTGCATGCCCCCACTCGAGACGAGGCCTGACTCCCCTGGGGAGACCTAAGAAGTACCCAAAGATCCATCTCAGCCCCTGAGAAGAATCCTCGGTTCCGGCCCTGACTCCACACAAGGTTTTTGGCCCCGGTATCGACGGGAGAGGAATCCCGAGAGGCCCCCTATCACCTCGCATGGGGACTGGCCTCTCCTGAGGCCACCAGGGCGGGTCCCTGAGGTCCCCGTCGTAACTCGAGAACACCTGCCGCAACTCGAGAAAATCCAGGAAGTTCTCCCTTCCAGGCGAGATGAGGCCTATTTGCGATGAGGCGTCTGGAGACTAATGACCCCTAACGTTTGGAACTTCGAAAGGGTCTTTCACACCCTTGCTGCAACTCAAGAAGTTCACCGCCATACCCGTCTCCACTCGAAGGGAAGCACGATGGTCCCGCCCAGATCCAGAGGAGCCCCGTGTCCCCCTCGTAGCTCGAGATGAGGGATCCTTTCCCTGCTTTCCACGGGAAAGAATTCCCGGCGTTCCCATCGCATCTCAAGAGGAGGCACTCTCAACAGGAAAGGCGAGAGGAACTCCATGGTCGTACCACCATTCCAAGAGTCCCCCAGATGTCTCAGTCCATTCCAGAGGAACTTCTTTGCCCTGCACTGGCTCATCTTTCACCCCGAGGATCAATTCACACCACGGTGGCACGTGGGACAGCCCTGTGGGAAAGCCTCGAGGGAAAGCCTCGAGGGAAAACCACAGATCCTTTGATCCACGCCACAAGAAGCGTGACATTGCTGCTACAGCCTGGAAGGAAAGCGCACGTGCATGCCCCCACTCGAGACGAGGCCTGACTCCCCTGGGGAGACTCCAGAAGTACCCAAAGATCCATGTCAGCCCCTGAGAGGAATCCTCGGTTCCGGCCCTGACTACACACAAGGTTTATGGCCCCGGAATTGACGGGAGAGGAACCCCAAGAGGCCCCCTAGCAACTCGCATGGGGACTGGCCTCTCCTGAGGCCACCAGGGCGGGTCCCTGAGGTCCCCGTCGTAACTCGAGAACACCTGCCGCAACTCGAGAAAATCCAGGAAGTTCTCCCTTCCAGGCGAGATTAGGCCTATTTCCGATGAGGCGTCTGGAGACTAATGACACCTAACCTCTGGAACTTCGAAAGGGTCTTTCACACCCTTGCTGCAACTCAAGAAGTTCACCGCCATACCCGTCTCCACTCGAAGGGAAGCACGATGGTCCCGCCCAGATCCAGAGGAGCCCCGTGTCCCCCTCGTAGCTCGAGATGAGGGATCCTTTCCCTGCTTTCCACGGGAAAGAATTGCCGGCGTTCCCGTCGCATCTCAAGAGGAGGCACTCTCAACAGGAAAGGCGAGAGGAACTCCATGGTCGTACCACCATTCCAAGAGTCCCCCAGATGTCTCAGTCCATTCCAGAGGAACCTCTTTGCCCTGCACTGGCTCATCTTTCACGCCGAGGATCGACTCACACCACGGTGGCACGTGGGAAAGCCCTGTGGGACAGCCTCGAGGGAAAACCACAGATCCTTTGATCCACGCGACGGGAAGCGTGACATTGCTGCTACAGCCTGGAAGGAAAGCGCACGTGCATGCCCCCACTCGAGACGAGGCCTGACTCCCCTGGGGAGACTCCAGAAGTACCCAAAGATCCATCTCAGCCCCTGAGAGGAATCCTCGGTTCCGGCCCTGACTCCACACAAGGTTTTTGGCCCCGGTATCGACGGGAGAGGAATCCCGAGAGGCCCCCTATCACCTCGCATGGGGACTGGCCTCTCCTGAGGCCACCAGGGCGGGTCCCTGAGGTCCCCGTCGTAACTCGAGAACACCTGCCGCAACTCGAGAAAATCCAGGAAGTTCTCCCTTCCAGGCGAGATGAGCCCTATTTGCGATGAGGCGTCTGGAGACTAATGACCCCTAACGTTTGGAACTTCGAAAGGGTCTTTCACACCCTTGCTGCAACTCAAGAAGTTCACCGCCATACCCGTCTCCACTCGAAGGGAAGCACGATGGTCCCGCCCAGATCCAGAGGAGCCCCGTGTCCCCCTCGTAGCTCGAGATGAGGGATCCTTTCCCTGCTTTCCACGGGAAAGAATTCCCGGCGTTCCCATCGCATCTCAAGAGGAGGCACTCTCAACAGGAAAGGCGAGAGGAACTCCATGGTCGTACCACCATTCCAAGAGTCCCCCAGATGTCTCAGTCCATTCCAGAGGAACTTCTTTGCCCTGCACTGGCTCATCTTTCACCCCGAGGATCGACTCACACCACGGTGGCACGTGGGACAGCCCTGTGGGAAAGCCTCGAGGGAAAGCCTCGAGGGAAAACCACAGATCCTTTGATCCACGCCACAAGAAGCGTGACATTGCTGCTACAGCCTCGAAGGAAAGCGCACGTGCATGCCCCCACTCGAGACGAGGCCTGACTCCCCTGGGGAGACTCCAGAAGTACCCAAAGATCCATGTCAGCCCCTGAGAGGAATCCTCGGTTCCGGCCCTGACTACACACAAGGTTTTTGGCCCCGGAATTGACGGGAGAGGAACCCCAAGAGGTCCCCTAGCACCTCGCATGGGGACTGGCCTCTCCTGAGGCCACCAGGTCGGGTCCCTGAGGTCACCGTCGTAACTCGAGAACACCTGCCGCAACTCGAGAAAATCCAGGAAGTTCTCCCTTCCAGGCGAGATGAGGCCTATTTCCGATGAGGCGTCTGGAGACTAATGACACCTAACCTCTGGAACTTCGAAAGGGTCTTTCACACCCTTGCTGCAACTCAAGAAGTTCACCGCCATACCCGTCTCCACTCGAGAGGAAGCACGATGGTCCCGCCCACATCCAGAGGAGCCCCGTTTCCCCCTCGTAGATCAAGATGAGGGATCCTTTCCCTGCTTTCAACGGGAAAGAATTCCCGGCGTTCCCGTCGCATCTCAAGAGGAGGCACTCTCAACAGGAAAGGCGAGAGGAACTCCATGGTCGTACCACCATTCCAAGAGTCCCCCAGATGTCTCAGTCCATTCCAGAGGAACCTCTTTGCCCTGCACTGGCTCATCTTTCACGCCGAGGATCGACTCACACCACGGTGGCACGTGGGACAGCCCTGTGGGAAAGCCTCGAGGGAAAACCACAGATCCTTTGATCCACGCGACGGGAAGCGTGACATTGCTGCTACAGCCTGGAAGGAAAGCGCACGTGCATGCCCCCACTCGAGACGAGGCCTGACTCCCCTGGGGAGACTCCAGAAGTACCCAAAGATCCATGTCAGCCCCTGAGAGGAATCCTCGGTTCCGGCCCTGACTCCACACAAGGTTTTTGGCCACTTTATCGACGGGAGAGGAATCCCGAGAGGCCCCCTAGCAACTCGCATGGGGACTGGCCTCTCCTGAGGCCACCAGGGCGGGTCCCTGAGGTCCCCGTCGTAACTCGAGAACACCTGCCGCAACTCGAGAAAATCCAGGAAGTTCTCCTTTCCAGGCGAGATGAGGCCTATTTCCGATGAGGCGTCTGGAGATTAATGACACCTAACCTCTGGAACTTCGAAAGGGTCTTTCACACCCTTGCTGAAACTCAAGAAATTCACCGCCATACCCGTCTCCACTCGAGAGGAAGCACGATGGTCCCGCCCACATCCAGAGGAGCCCCGTTTCCCCCTCGTAGCTCGAGATGAGGGATCCTTTCCCTGCTTTCCACGGGAAAGAATTCCCGGCGTTCCCATCGCATCTCAAGAGGAGGCACTCTCAACAGGAAAGGCGAGAGGAACTCCATGGTCGTACCACCATTCCAAGAGTCCCCCAGATGTCTCAGTCCATTCCAGAGGAACTTCTTTGCCCTGCACTGGCTCATCTTTCACCCCGAGGATCGATTCACACCACGGTGGCACGTGGGACAGCCCTGTGGGAAAGCCTCGAGGGAAAGCCTCGAGGGAAAACCACAGATCCTTTGATCCACGCCACAAGAAGCGTGACATTGCTGCTACAGCCTCGAAGGAAAGCGCACGTGCATGCCCCCACTCGAGACGAGGCCTGACTCCGCTGGGGAGACTCCAGAAGTACCCAAAGATCCATGTCAGCCCCTGAAAGGAATCCTCGGTTCCGGCCCTGACTACACACAAGGTTTATGGCCCCGGAATTGACGGGAGAGGAACCCCACGAGGCCCCCTAGCAACTCGCATGGGGACTGGCCTCTCCTGAGGCCACCAGGGCGGGTCCCTGAGGTCCCCGTCGTAACTCGAGAACACCTGCCGCAACTCGAGAAAATCCAGGAAGTTCTCCCTTCCAGGCGAGATTAGGCCTATTTCCGATGAGGCGTCTGGAGACTAATGACACCTAACCTCTGGAACTTCGAAAGGGTCTTTCACACCCTTGCTGCAACTCAAGAAGTTCACCGCCATACCCGTCTCCACTCGAAGGGAAGCACGATGGTCCCGCCCAGATCCAGAGGAGCCCCGTGTCCCCCTCGTAGCTCGAGATGAGGGATCCTTTCCCTGCTTTCCACGGGAAAGAATTGCTGGCGTTCCCATCGCATCTCAAGAGGAGGCACTCTCAACAGGAAAGGCGAGAGGAACTCCATGGTCGTACCACCATTCCAAGAGTCCCCCAGATGTCTCAGTCCATTCCAGAGGAACCTCTTTGCCCTGCACTGGCTCATCTTTCACGCCGAGGATCGACTCACACCACGGTGGCACGTGGGACAGCCCTGTGGGAAAGCCTCGAGGGAAAACCACAGATCTTTTGATCCACGCGACGGGAAGCGTGACATTGCTGCTACAGCCTGGAAGGAAAGCGCACGTGCATGCCCCCACTCGAGACGAGGCCTGACTCCCCTGGGGAGACTCCAGAAGTACCCAAAGATCCATGTCAGCCCCTGAGAGGAATCCTCGGTTCCGGCCATGACTCCACACAAGGTTTTTGGCCCCGGTATCGACGGGAGAGGAATCCCGAGAGGCCCCCTAGCAACTCGCATGGGGACTGGCCTCTCCTGAGGCCACCAGGGCGGGTCCCTGAGGTCCCCGTCGTAACTCGAGAACACCTGCGCAACTCGAGAAAATCCAGGAAGTTCTCCTTTCCAGGCGAGATGAGGCCTATTTCCGATGAGGCGTCTGGAGACTAATGACACTTAACCTCTGGAACTTCGAAAGGGTCTTTCACACCCTTGCTGCGACTCAAGAAGTTCACCGCCATACCCGTCTCCACTCGAGAGGAAGCTCGATGGTCCCGCCCACATCCAGAGGATCCCCGTTTCCCCCTCGTAGCTCGAGATGAGGGATCCTTTCCCTGCTTTCAACGGGAAAGAATTCCCGGCGTTCCCGTCGCATCTCAAGAGGAGGCACTCTCAACAGGAAAGGCGAGAGGAACTCCATGGTCGTACCACCATTCTAAGAGTCCCCCAGAAGTCTCAGTCCATTCCAGAGGAACCTCTTTGCCCTGCACTGGCTCATCTTTCACGCCGAGGATCGACTCACACCACGGTGGCACGTGGGACAGCCCTGTGGGAAAGCCTCGAGGGAAAGCCTCGAGGGAAAACCACAGATCCTTTGATCCAGGCCACTGGAAGCGTGACATTACTGCTACAGCCTGGAAGGAAAGCACACGTGCATGCCCCCACTCGAGACGAGGCCTGACTCCCCTGTGGAGACTCCACAAGTACCCAAAGATCCATGTCAGCCCCTGAGAGGAATCCTCGGTTCCGGCCCTGACTCAACACAAGGTTTTTGGCCCCGGTATCGACGGGAGAGGAATCCCGAGAGGCCCCCTAGCAACTCGCCTGGGGACTGGCCTCTCCTGAGGCCACCAGGGCGGGTCCCTGAGGTCCCCATCGTAACTCGAGAACACCGGCTGCAACTCGAGAAAATCCAGGAAATTCTCCCTTCCAGGCTAGATGAGGCCTATTTCCGATGAGGCGTCTGGAGACTAATGACACTTAACCTCTGGAACTTCGAAAGGGTCTTTCACACCCTTGCTGCAACTCAAGAAGTTCACCGCCATACCCGTCTCCACTCGCGAGGAAGCACGATGGTCCCTCCCAAATCCAGAGGAGCCCCGTTTCCCCCTCGTAGCTCGAGATGAGGGATCCTTTCCCTGCTTTCAACGGGAAAGAATTCCCGGCGTTCCCGTCGCATCTCAAGAGGAGGCACTCTCAACAGGAAAGGCGAGAGGAACTCCATGGTCGTACCACCATTCCAAGAGTCCCCCAGATGTCTCAGTCCATTCCAGAGGAACCTCTTTGCCCTGCACTGGCTCATCTTTCACGCCGAGGATCGACTCACACCACGGTGGCACGTGGGAGAGCCCTGTGGGAAAGCCTCGAGGGAAAGCCTCGAGGGAAAACCACAGATCCTTTAATCCACGCGACGGGAAGCGTGACATTGCTGCTACAGCCTGGAAGGAAAGCGCACGTGCATGCCCCAACTCGAGACGAGGCCTGACTCCCCTGGGGAGACTCCAGAAGTACCCAAAGATCCATGTCAGCCCCTGAGAGGAATCCTCGGTTCCGGCCCTGACTACACACAAGGTTTTTGGCCCCGGAATTGACGGGAGAGGAACCCCAAGAGGTCCCCTAGCACCTCGCATGGGGACTGGCCTCTCCTGAGGCCACCAGGGCGGGTCCCTGAGGTCACCGTCGTAACTCGAGAACACCTGCCGCAACTCGAGAAAATCCAGGAAGTTCTCCCTTCCAGGCGAGATGAGGCCTATTTCCGATGAGGCGTCTGGAGACTAATGACACCTAACCTCTGGAACTTCGAAAGGGTCTTTCACACCCTTGCTGCAACTCAAGAAGTTCACCGCCATACCCGTCTCCACTCGAGAGGAAGCACGATGGTCCCGCCCACATCCAGAGGAGCCCCGTTTCCTCCTCGTAGATCAAGATGAGGGATCCTTTCCCTGCTTTCAACGGGAAAGAATTCCCGGCGTTCCCGTCGCATCTCAAGAGGAGGCACTCTCAACAGGAAAGGAGAGAGGAACTCCATGGTCGTACCACCATTCCAAGAGTCCCCCAGATGTCTCAGTCCATTCCAGAGGAACCTCTTTGCCCTGCACTGGCTCATCTTTCACGCCGAGGATCGACTCACACCACGGTGGCACGTGGGACAGCCCTGTGGGAAAGCCTCGAGGAAAGCCTCGAGGGAAAACCACAGATCCTTTGATCCACGCCTCGGGAAGCGTGACATTTCTGCCACAGCCTGGAAGGAAAGCGCACGTGCATGCCCCCACTCGAGACGAGGCCTGACTCCCCTGGGGAGACTCCAGAAGTACCCACAGATCCATGTCTGCCCCTGAGAGGAATCCTCGGTTCCGGCCCTGACTCCACACAAGGTCTTTGGCCCCGGTATCGACGGGAGAGGAATCCCGAGAGGCCCCTTTGCAACTCGCATGGGGACTGGCTTCTCCTGAGGCCACCAGTGCGGGTTCCTGAGGTCCCCGTCGTAACTCGAGAACACCTGCCGCACCTCGAGAAAATCCAGGAAGTTCTCCCTTCCAGGCGAGATGAGGCCTATTTCCAATGAGGCGTCTGGAGACTAATGGCACATAACCTCTGGAACTTCGAAAGGGTCTTTCACACCCTTGCTGCAACTCAAGAAGTTCACCGCCATACCCGTCTCCACTCGAGAGGAAGCACGATGGTACCGCCCACATCCACAGGAGCCCCGTTTCCCCCTCGTAGCTCGAGATGAGCGATCCTTTCCCTGCTTTCAACGGGAACGAATTCCCGGCGTTCCCGTCCCATATCAAAAGGAGGCACTCTCAACAGGAAAGGAGAGAGGAACTCCATTGTCGTACCACCATTCCAAGAGTCCCCCAGATGTCTCAGTCCATTCCAGAGGAACCTCTTTGCCCTGCACTGGCTCATCTTTCACGCCGAGGATCGACTCACACCACGGTGGCACGTGTGACAGCCCTGTGGGAAAGCCTCGAGGGAAAGCCTCGAGGGAAAACCGCAGATCCTTTGATCCACGCGACGGGAAGCGTGAGATTGCTGCTACAGCCTGGAAGTAAAGCGCACGTGCATGCCCCCACTCGAGACGAGGCCTGACTCCCCTGGGGAGACTCCAGAAGTACCCAAAGATCCATGTCAGCCCCTGAGAGGAATCCTCGGTTCCGGCCCTGACTCCACACAAGGATTTTGGCCCCGATATCGACGAGAGAGGAAACCCGAGAGGCCCCCTAGCAACTCGCATGGGGACTGGCCTCTCCTGAAGCCACCAAGGCGGGTCCCTAAGGTCCCCGTCGTAATTCGAGAACACCTGCCGCAACTCGAGAAAATCCAGGAAGTTCTCCCTTCCAGGCGAGATGAGGCATATTTCCGATGAGGCGTGTGGAGACTAATGACACCTAACCTCTGGAACTTCGAAAGGGTCATTCACACCTTTGCTGCGACTCAAGAAGTTCACCGCCATACCCGTCTCCACTCGAGAGGAAGCACAATGGTCCCGCCCACATCCAGAGGATCCCCGTTTCCCCCTCGTAGCTCGAGATGAGGGATCCTTTCCCTGCTTTCAACGGGAAAGAATTCCCCGCGTTCCCGTCGCATCTCAAGAGGAGGCACTCTCAACAGGAAAGGCGAGAGGAACTCCATGGTCGTACCACCATTCCAAGAGTCCCCCAGATGTCTCAGTCCATTCCAGAGGAACCTCTTTGCCCTGCACTGGCTCATCTTTCATGCCGAGGATCGACTCACACCACGGTGGCACGTGGGACAGCCCTGTGGGAAAGCCTCGTGGGAAAGCCTCGAGGGAATACCGCAGATCCTTTGATCCACGAGTCGGGAAGCGTGACATTGCTGCTACAGCCTGGAAGGAAAGCGCACGTGCATGCCCCCACTCGAGACGAGGCCTGACTCCCCTGTGGAGACTCCAGAAGTACCTTAAGATCCATGTCAGCCCCTGAGAGGAATCCTCGGTTCCGGCCCTGACTCCACACAAGGTTTTTGGCCCCGGTATCGACGGGAGATGAATCCCGAGAGGCCCCCTAGCAACTCGCATGGGGACTGGCCTCTCCTGAGGCCACCAGGGCGGGTCCCTGTGGTCCCCGTCGTAACTCGAGAACACCTGCTGCAACTCGAGAAAATCCAGGAAGTTCTCCCTTCCAGGCGAGATGAGGCCTATTTCCGATGAGGCGTCTGGAGACTAATGACACCTAACCTCTGGAAATTCGAAAGGGTCTTTCACACACTTGCTGCAACTCAAGAAGTTCACCGCCATACCCGTCTCCACTCGAGAGGAAGCACGATGGTCCCTCCCACATCCAGAGGAGCCCCGTTTCCCCCTCGTAGCTCGAGATGAGGGATCCTTTCCCTGCTTTCAACGGGAAAGAATTCCCGGCGTTCCCGTCGCATCTCAAGAGGAGGCACTCTCAACAGGAAAGGCGAGAGGAACTCCATGGTCGTACCACCATTCCAAGAGTCCCCCAGATGTCTCACTCCATTCCAGAGGAACCTCTTTGCCCTGCACTGGCTCATCTTTCACGCCAGGATCGACTCACACCACGGTGGCACGTGGGACAGCCCTGTGGGAAAGCCTCGAGGGAAAGCCTCGAGGGAAAACCACAGATCCTTTGATCCACGCGAAGGGAAGCGTGACATTGCTGCTACAGCCTGGAAGGAAAGCGCACGTGCATGCCCCTACTCGAGACGAGGCCTGACTCCCCTGGGAAGACTCCAGAAGTACCCAAAGATCCATGTCAGCCTCTGAGAGGAATCCTCGGTTCCGGCCCTGACTCCACACAAGGTTTTTGTCCCCGGTATCGACGGGAGAGGAATCCCGAGAGGCCCCCTAGCAGCTCGCATGGGGACTGGCCTCTCCTGAGGCCACCAGGGCGGGTCCCTGAGGTCCCCGTCGTAACTCGAGAACACCTGCCGCAACTCGAGAAAATCCAGGAAGTTCACCCTTCCAGGCGAGATGAGGCCTATTTCCGATGAGGCATCTGGAGACTAATGACACCAAACCTCTGGAACTTCGAAAGGGTCTTTCACACCCTTGCTGCAACTCAAGAAGTTCACCGCCATACCCGTCACCACTCGAGAGGAAACACGATGGTCCCGCCCACATCCAGAGGAGCCCCGTTTCCCCATCGTAGCTCGAGATGTGGGATCCTTTCCCTGCTTTCAACGGGAAAGAATTCCCGGCGTTCCCGTCGCATCTCAAGAGGAGGCACTCTCAACAGGAAAGGCGAGAGGAACTCCATGGTCGTACCACCATTCCAAGAGTCCCCCAGATGTCTCAGTCCATTCCAGAGGAACCTCTTTGCCCTGCACTGGCTCATCTTTCACGCCGAGGATCGACTCACACCGCGGTGGCACGTGGGGCAGCCCTGTGGGAAAGCCTCGAGGGAAAACCACAGATCACTTGATCCACGCGACAGGTAGCGTGACATTGCTGCTACAGCCTGGAAGGAAAGTGCACGTGCATGCCCCCACTCGAGACGAGGCCTGACTCCCCTGGGGAGACTCCAGAAGTACCCAAAGATCCATGTCAGCCCCTGAGAGGAATCCTCGGTTCCGGCCCTGACTCCACACAAGGTTTTTGGCCCCGGTATTGACGGGAGAGGAATCCCGAGAGGCCCCCTAGCAACTCGCATAGGGACTGGCCTCTCCTGAGGCCACCAGGGCGGGTCCCTGAGGTCCCCGTCGTAACTCGAGAACACCTGCCGCAACTCGAAAAAATCCAGGAAGTTCTCCCTTCCAGGCGAGATGAGGCCTATTTCCGATGAGGCGTCTGGAGACTAATGACACCTTACCTCTGGAACTTCGAAAGGGTCTTTCACAGCCTTGCTGCAACTCAAGAAGTTCACCACCATACCCTGCCGGAAGCCAGTGTGAGGAATCCCGCCCGTGACAAGGTCATGAGGAAGGAAGCTGACATACGCAAGGCGTGCTCAGACTTCAGGGACCCCTCTGGATATTCCTAAGCATGTACCCCAGCAAAAATCTGCCGGCTTTTGTGCTCTGCTTTTCCACTTTTCTGATATTCTCTGGAAAAAAGTCAATTCAGGGTTTTAGTCTTCTGCATTTGAAAGGGATGTTTCAGTTAAACCCCTCTGATAGCTCTCTAGTCTGCCTAACAGGTTCCCCAGACCTCTTACAGCTTGTGAATTGCTTACAGCCCCCCAACCGCGAGAGGCACAAAGCTTACAGCTTGTGAATTGCTTACAGCCCCCCAACCGCGGGAGGCACAAAGCTTAAAAGCATCTTAAAGATACAGAGCCTTTTCTAAAGAGTTAAAAATTATATTGGTAGAGGGTTTTCACTGTTGACTCAAGGATTGCTGCCAGACCTCCTTATTCTTTATCTTTTAGGCACCTGTAAGGATGTTAATGTAAGCAGGATGTAGAAAAAGATACATAGTAGTTTTGATGTTAGCAACACTAGACTTTTGAGTTAATTGCTTCTCTTTTGCTATAAATCACTGCACTCCCTCTACTTGTTATAAGTTGCTGTATCCTTGCTGTCTAAGAATGTAACTTTCTTTAGTGCTTTCCGAGAGTGGCACCAGACCTTGGGAAGATCAACACAAATAAGTCTTGTGGTTGACAAACCCTTATCAGAAAAAAGGCTGTAAAATGTTAATTGGCCCTTTTGGTTGGAAGATGATGTAAATTACCTAAGACTTGTGTATACAATTAGGTATGCAGAGAGAAAAGCCTGGTTTTGATAAGAGTCTGGACTGCTAACGCTGCATAACTTTGTGTTACCCATTGATCTCCATGTTTTATCAAAAGTATAAAAGGCCTTCTGAACAATAAAGGACGGGACCAGATTCTCAGACCAGTTTCTCGGACTAGTCTCGGCCTGGTTTCTTGGGAATCTGGCTCCCCCCCTGTCTCTCTCTCTCTCTCTTTTTCTCTCCCTTTTCTTCCCTCTGCTCTTTACTTTAATTTCAGGCTGAATTTCCATCTGGGGCGCGGAGGCTCGCCAGGTCTACTTATTTGCCCTGGTTATTAAGATCCGCGAGAAAGGGAGCTTAAGGCGAGGCACCCTTAGATATTCAAGCGGGCACCGGTGGCCCAACGTAGATGGTGCAAATTCCTTGTCTGGAATTTTATTGGTCTTCCGCGTAAACCAAGCTATTCAGCCCTCTTTCTCCACTTAATCTTCCTACTGCACTACAGTTTCTTAATCTAATCTTATATTAATAAATAAACAAGTCTTTCCACGCCAACGCCGTCCACCCTTCGAATTCCCTGGATCCACCGGGGCTGGACCCCGGCAAGTGGCGCCCGGAACAGGCTATTCGAAGGTAGGTTCCTCGGAGCAAAAGCTCCCCCCGGAGCACTCTCTGTAGCTCCCCCCGGAGCACTCTCTGTTGCTCCCCCCGGAGCACTCTCTGTTGCTCCCCCCCGGAGTGACTTAATCACTCCCCCCGGAGTACTTTCGGGTACTCCCCCAGTGTTGAGTGTTCGGGACGGCTAGGACCCCACTCAGGGTGCCGCGGACCCCCCTGTAGGATAGACAGGGTGAGGAGGAGTGGGAAGTGTTCAAGGGTTTAAGAGAAACCTGGTGCTCTAGAGGTTGAAAAGAAACCTGCTATCTTAGGGTTGAAAACAAAACCCCCCTCGCCAAAGGTAAAACCTTTTTGTTGAGGTAGACTTTTCTATAAGACTTAATTTTCTGACATGGGTAACAGTGAATCAAAAGAAAGACAGCTTTTTACAGGAGTAATCTTGCAGTTACTAACTAAACGAGGAATTAAAGTTAAAAAATCCAATATTCATTCATTTTTTTCCTTTGTACAAGAACAGTGTCCCTGGTTTCCAGAAGAAGGCACTGTTAACTTAGACACCTGGGAGAGAGTAGGAAAACAACTAAAAACTTACCATGCTGAACATGGCTCACAAAAGGTGCCTACTGACGCCTTTTCCTTATGGAATATAATTAGGGACGCTCTAGACCCTGCCCCTGAATCTGAAAAGGTACATCTTAAAGAGGAAAGTGCAGAGAAAAAGGTATCTATCGAAGAGGAGAGTGATGAAAAGGAGGCTACACCTAACTATCGGCAGTTGAGTCAAATGATAGCTGCAATGACTGCCCAAGAAAAGGTAATAGATAGAGATGACAAAAAAGAGCAGCTTTCAGATGAGGAAGATTTGGAAGAGGAAGTAAGTCAAGATCATTCTGATGAGGACTGGTCTTTATTAAATAAAGATGCTCCAAGGAGTTTAAGAGAAACTTCTCCAATTAGATTATCTGCTCCAAAGAGCTTAATAAAAACTTCCCCAACCAGACCACCTGCTTCCACAAATTCAAGAGAAATTTCCTTAATTAAGCCTTCTGCTTCCAGAGGCTCAAGACAAATGTCCCCCATCAGATTATATGCACCTGAGAGTTTAAGGCCAGATTCCCCAGATAAAACATCCGTAAGACCTAAACACAGAACGGATAAAAAATTCCCAAAGTACGAAGAAAGTGACATAGGACACCCCTTGCCCACCCCCTCCCTATAAGGGTGAGGGGCCTCCACTAGAAGCTCCCCGAAGAAGAGTTTTCTCTAGCCCAGATGATGAACTTGATCCCCACCTTGAGGCTTGTTTCCCCATAATATTTGGTGGAAGTGGTGGGAGAACAGCCCCCCACTGGGAACCCATTCCAATGAAAATGATTAAAGAACTCAAACAGGCTTGTGCTTTGTATGGGCCTAAAGCCCCGTACACTGTATCATTGGTGGAAGCTTTAGCGGGCAGATGGATGACACCCCATGACTGGAAGACAGTCGCTAAAGCTTGTCTGTCTGGAGGTCAATATGTACTTTGGAGAACTGAATATGAAGATCTAGCCCAAAAACAGGCTGATGCTAACCAAAAATATGGCCCAAGATATATTATAAAAAATATGTTGGCAGGGACTAATGATTTTGGAACACTTAGAGATCAAATGGGATTAGATAAAACCACTTTAGATCAAGTAACCGCCTGCGCCCTTGGGGCTTGGCGTTTGTTGCCTGAAGGGAAAGAATCTACCTCTTCCTTCTCAAATGTTAAACAAAAACCAGAAGAGCCATATGAAGACTTTATATCAAGACTTGCAGAGGCAGTCAACAGAGTAATTTCCAACACTGAGGCAGCTAGTATATTGATAAAACAACTGGCATTTGAAAATGCTAATTCTACCTGCCAGGCCATTTTACGTCCTATTAAAAAAACTGGGGAAATAATAGATTATATCAGGCAATGTGCAGATGTAGGACCAGCGATGATGCAGGGCGTTGCCATAGCTGCAGCCATAAAGGGAAATTCTTACCAGCAGGCAGTACAGTCCTTTTTTACAAATAGAAATAACCCGTCAAAGAGTCATTCCAGTAGTCCAGGCCAGAATATTGGTTTATCCAAGGCCTGCTTCTCTTGCGGACGGGAAGGGCACCTTATGCGAGCTTGTCCCCAAAAAGCAGCCGGTTCTTCTCTGCCGAATTCTCCCTCCCCGGCTGTGCCTACTAATCTCCCTAGATCTCTCTGCCCTCGTTGTCAAAAAGGATATCACTGGGCAAAAGAATGTAGGTCACAATTCCATAGAAATGGAGCCTTTTTGGGCCCCGACCAGCAGTCGGGAAACGGATTGAGGGGCCAGCCTCAGGCCCCGACAACAATTGGGGCAGCCTCACTGAACCCATTCATTCCCTTCGTCCCATCGCAGAACTCATCAGAGCAACCCCAGGCAGCGCAGGACTGGACCTCAGTTCCACCACCTCAGCAATATTAACACCAGATAGCCCCACTGTAAAAATACCTACAGGAGTTAAAGGCCCATTACCAACAGGTTTAGTAGGAATTATACTAGGCAGAAGTTCCTTAGCTATGCAAGGTCTCACAATCATCCCTGGAGTAATTGACTCAGATTATACAGGAGAAATCCAGATAATGATTTCACCCCCAACTAAAACTTTCCAAATACATCAGGGACAAAGAATAGCCCAACTTTTGCTTTTGCCTTACCACACTGCAATTGGGCGCACAGCTACTCAAAATGAAAGGCAGGATAAAGGATTTGGGTCTAGTGATATGGTTTTTTGGATAACAGAAATTACTCAGAAACGTCCTATGAAGACTATCCTGATTAATGGCAAGTCTATTGTGGGGTTATTAGACACAGGAGCAGATGTTTCTTGCATTTCAGGAAAAGACTGGCCCAGCTCCTGGCCCACACATACTACTGAAAATAACTTGGTGGGGATAGGAAGAGCCCCCACAATAGCCAAAAGTGCAAAAATTTTAGATTGGCAATTTGAGGATACCCGTGGAACTTTCCAACCTTATGTCGTTCCTTCGCTCCCCCTTACCCTGTGGGGGAGGGACGTGCTATCTCAAATGGGAGTGTTACTTTTTAGCCCTGATGATAAAGTGACCTCTCAGATGTTGCAGATGGGCTATGATCCATCAAAAGGATTGGGTAAACAACAGACAGGAATAATTGAGCCAATTTGCCCAACTCCTCGCAAGCTACGTGCTGGATTGGGATATCCAAATTTATAATTGAGGCCATTGTTTTTGCTGCCGACCCCATCACATGGAAATCTCAAGATCCGGTGTGGGTAGAACAGTGGCCTCTGCATAAGGAAAAATTATTGGCAGCTAAAGCATTAATCTTTGAACAATTAGAATTGGGACATATTGAGCCCTCCAATAGCCCCTGGAACACTCCTATTTTTGTCATTAAGAAAAAATCTGGTAAATGGCGACTTTTACAGGATTTGAGAGCTATTAATGCCACCATGGAGGACATGGGGGCCTTACAGCCTGGGCTCCCTTCCCCAGTAGCCGTTCCAGAGGGATATAATATAATTGTTATTGATTTACAAGATTGTTTTTTCACTATTCCCTTAAATCCTGAGGATAAAAAGCGATTTGCCTTTAGTCTGCCATCAGAAAATCTTAAACAGCCTTATTTACGGTTTCAGTGGAAGGTTCTGCCTCAGGGAATGAAAAATAGCCCTACTTTATGCCAAAAATTTGTTAATGCCGCTCTAGAAGATACTAGGGCTAAATATGAACACGTGTATATGATTCACTATATGGATGATATTTTAATAGCTCATCCTGATAGAGTTCACCTGCAGACTGTGCTCCAGGACCTGACCCAGGCATTGACAGACAGAGGCCTAAAAATTGCCCCAGAAAAAATTCAAATCAATCCGCCCATAACTTACTTAGGAAGAGTCATAAATTCGGAAACGGTGACTCATACCCCGCTGCAATTGAGAAAAGACCATCTTATTACTTTAAATGATTATCAAAAACTCTTAGGTGATATTAATTGGATTAGACCATATTTAAAATTAACCACTGCCGAATTAAAACCTCTTTTTAACACTTTACGCGGGGATCCTGATCCAACCTCAAAAAGACAATTAACAGCTGAGGCTCAAGAAGCCCTAGGCAAAGTAGAAGCAGCCTTATCAAATAGCTATGTAAAAAGAATTGATTTGACGATGACGTGGCAGTTCCTTTGCCTAGCTACTCCAACGGCGCCTACGGGAGTTCTGTGGCAACGCGGCCCTTTAGAATGGATCCATCTTCCTACCCAAGCTAAAAAAGTCGTGGCTTCTTATCCTGGTTTAATTGCCACATTAATGCTAAAAGGAAGGAAGCGGAGCATTGAATTGTTTGGTAAAGAGCCATCAGAGATTGTAATTCCATATAATAAGGAGCAGCTTGATGCTCTTTTAATGTTTGATGAAGACTGGCAGATTGCCATAGGGAATTACTGTGGTCAAATTTTGCATCATTTACCCTCGCATGTTTTACTAAATTTTATGTCTAACCATCCAGTTATTTTTCCTGTCCGGTGTAAACAGTTCCCTATTTCAGATGCTCAGGTAGTCTTTACTGATGGATCGGCTAACGGTAGAGCCTCTATAGTCACAAGAGATCATCAAAAACTTTTGGAAACACAAGAAACTTCAGCTCAAAGGGCTGAAATCACAGCTGTTATTGAGGCCTTTGTTATGTTTGCGGAGAAAGAATTTAACCTTTATTCTGACTCTCAGTATGTGGTCAGGCTGTTTCCACACATTGAGACTGCAGTTTTGCCTGAAAACAAAACTGCTATCTTCCATTTGTTAACTAAACTGCAGCAGCAAATATGGAAAAGAAATCGGGCGTTCTTTATCGGCCACATTCGGGCTCATTCCGGCCTGCCTGGCCCTTTAAATGCTCTCAATGAATTGGCAGATTCGTTAACCAGGATTTCAGTGGCTTCTGTTTTTGAAGAAGCTCGAGCTTCTCACTCACTTCATCACCAAAATGCCACTGCCTTACGATACCAGTTTCAAATTCCTCGAGAATCTGCCCGAGAGATTGTTCGTTCTTGTTCACATTGTCCTACTACCGTGAATGCTTTGCCTCTGGGAGTTAACCCTCGCGGTCTCAAACCTAATGCACTCTGGCAAATGGATGTAACCCATGTCTCTTCATTTGGAAAACTGTCTTTTGTTCATGTAACTGTAGATACCTTCTCTCATGTTATTATTGCCACTGCTCGTACAGGGGAAGCAGTTAAAGATGTAATACAACATCTTTTTACATGCTTTTCCTATCTGGGCTTGCCAAAAGCTTTAAAAACTGATAATGCTCCTGCTTACACTTCTAAATCTTTTCAGCAATTCTGTACAAGATTTCAAATTAAACATAACACCGGCATCCCTTATAACCCACAAGGACAAGCCATTGTGGAAAGAGCACATCAAACACTGAAAATCCATATTCAAAAACTAAAAGAAGGGGAATTTAAATATAGTTCCCCCCATCAGATTTTGCAACATGCTCTTTTCGTAATAAATAACTTAAATGCTGATTCATCCGGAAACACTGCAATGCTTCGCCATTGGTGCCCAGAGCAATTGAATGCAAAACCATTAGTAAAATGGAGGGACCTTCTTTCCGGACAATGGAAAGGTCCTGACCCCTTATTAACCAATGGGCGAGGGTATGCTTGTGTTTTTCCACAGGACGCGGACGCTCCGATTTGGGTTCCAGACAGACTAATTCGCCATGTCTCAGCTCCCCGGATACCAGAATCCCCCGCCACCGCGATCTCTAAAAAGGAAGAAACTCCCTCTTCCCCCGCTCCCTCCGCCAGCACGGGAAACGCCGCTGACCCCAGGACAGCTGACATTGGAGATCCCGGATAGGCGCGGATCGGAGCCACCCACTGGACAGATGTCACGACTTCAGATACAGGATATTGCACCCCCTGATTTTTTGCCTCGCAGGAATCCATTAGGACGCCCAGCTCAGTCAACCCAACAAGCCTCCTTGCCCACCTGGGGACAGATTAAAGCTCTCTGTCGCCAGGCACAGGGGATAGCTACCCTACAGGGATCGTCAGTCTCTCCTGAAAAGGTGTTTATTGCCATGCTTGCCTTGCTCTCTTGCCAGGTAAGCGCTGCTCCCATTCCAACCAAATATTGGGCGTTTCTCCCGGATCCTCCAACTTTCCAAGTTGTTACTTGGAACAGTGACCCCATACGAGTTAGTACAGACCAGCCTCGCCTTTTGGGAGGATCTTATACTTCCTATACAAAAGACCAATACCCTATTAATTTCAATTATACCTTTAAAGGACTAGCAGATGATTTTCCTGTCTGCTTTAATTTTCCTCCTGGCCTTACAGGAGACTTCTTTACCAAGACAGGATGCATTGGAGCCTCCACAAAAGCAGTTATGACAGATTCCCCAACCTCTAAATTTGCATCTATAGGGGATCGGTCTGCTTGGATATTACGAGCCCGTATGCCTGGGGTCCTTGGCCCCTATAAGTCTTTGTCTCTCAAAACTCCATCAGAATATCCAAATTGTGATGATGTTGCTCCCTCAGATGTTATTTGGAAAACTATAGATGATCATTCAGGATATCCGATTTGGAAATCTTGTATTTATAATTCGAGAGTAGATTACAATATGCCGGGAGGAAGAAATTGTGCGATTCAGGACTGGAGCAACCCAAATCCAGGTCAAGACCCTGAGTCTGACGATGACTTTATCAATAGATTGGATAATTGGAAAGAATATTCAATTTCTTGGCCGTTAGTTGCCACCAGACGGCATCATAACCAATTTGTTCCCCCTATGCTGTCTTATATAACTAGAGGTAAAACCTTTTGGCAGCCAGAAATTTGGAGAGCCCTTGCGGCTACCGCCCCTATTATTTTAATCCGACCAAAAAATACCTCTATTTACTCTATTTTAGCTTGTCTACCCTCTCCTTATGTTTTTCTTTTCACTAATGATTCTGAAAGACTTAACATACAATTGAATTATACAGGTGGACCCCATGTAGTGTCTTGTGAACAATGTATGCTTTCATCCTGTTTAACTCCTCAATATAAAGTTTGCTCTTTCATGGTTTTAAAACGTCCGCCCTATCTCATGGTACCTGTAACTGTAGCCACGTATTGGTATGATAACCATGGCCTAGCTGTACTGCAACAGCTACAAGATTTAATGCGAACACGACGGTTTGTGGGCTTACTTGTTTTGGGAATATCAGCTTTGATAACCGCAATTACTTCTGTTACTGTGGCGGCATTATCATTGTCTCAACAAGTGTATACTGCCCAATATGTTGACACCGTATCCAAAAATGTTTCTCTAACGCTGGCAACCCAGGAAATTATAGATAGGAAGCTAGAAATAAGGATTGATGCCTTAGAAGAAGCAGTAATGCATATTGGGAATGAATTACAGAGTCTGAAAATGAAATTGGCTCTTTCATGTCATGCCGATTACCGGTGGATATGTGTTACATCCCTGAAAGTAAATGAGACAGATTTTAAATGGGAGAGGGTCAAAAATCATATTTTAGGTGTCTGGAACAGCTCAGATATTAGTTTAGATTTAGGGAAACTTCATAATCAGATTCAGACCTTGGAACACTCCCGATTAGATTTTACCGCCGCAGGAGAAGCCAATGACTTTTTCCACACCTTCTCTGACTTCATTTCTGGAAAAACTCTTCTGACTACTGTCTCTAGCTATGCTGCTGTGGGTGCCATAATCCTGCTCCTTGTAATCATGCTTCCTTGTGTTGTCAGGACTCTTCGGCAGAGCATTCGGAATCTCGCGACTGAACTGCACCTAATTTTTTTAAAAAACTAATAAAGAAGGGGGAGTTGCCGGAAGCCAGTGTGAGGAATCCCGCCCGTGACAAGGTCATGAGGAAGGAAGCTGACATACGCAAGGCGTGCTCAGACTTCAGGGACCCCTCTGGATATTCCTAAGCATGTACCCCAGCAAAAATCTGCCGGCTTTTGTGCTCTGCTTTTCCACTTTTCTGATATTCTCTGGAAAAAAGTCAATTCAGGGTTTTAGTCTTCTGCATTTGAAAGGGATGTTTCAGTTAAACCCCTCTGATAGCTCTCTAGTCTGCCTAACAGGTTCCCCAGACCTCTTACAGCTTGTGAATTGCTTACAGCCCCCCAACCGCGAGAGGCACAAAGCTTACAGCTTGTGAATTGCTTACAGCCCCCCAACCGCGGGAGGCACAAAGCTTAAAAGCATCTTAAAGATACAGAGCCTTTTCTAAAGAGTTAAAAATTATATTGGTAGAGGGTTTTCACTGTTGACTCAAGGATTGCTGCCAGACCTCCTTATTCTTTATCTTTTAGGCACCTGGAAGGATGTTAATGTAAGCAGGATGTAGAAAAAGATACATAGTAGTTTTGATGTTAGCAACACTAGACTTTTGAGTTAATTGCTTCTCTTTTGCTATAAATCACTGCACTCCCTCTACTTGTTATAAGTTGCTGTATCCTTGCTGTCTAAGAATGTAACTTTCTTTAGTGCTTTCCGAGAGTGGCACCAGACCTTGGGAAGATCAACACAAATAAGTCTTGTGGTTGACAAACCCTTATCAGAAAAAAGGCTGTAAAATGTTAATTGGCCCTTTTGGTTGGAAGATGATGTAAATTACCTAAGACTTGTGTATACAATTAGGTATGCAGAGAGAAAAGCCTGGTTTTGATAAGAGTCTGGACTGCTAACGCTGCATAACTTTGTGTTACCCATTGATCTCCATGTTTTATCAAAAGTATAAAAGGCCTTCTGAACAATAAAGGACGGGACCAGATTCTCAGACCAGTTTCTCGGACTAGTCTCGGCCTGGTTTCTTGGGAATATGGCTCCCCCCGTGTCTCTCTCTCTCTCTCTTTTTCTCTCCCTTTTCTTCCCTCTGCTCTTTACTTTAATTTCAGGCTGAATTTCCATCTGGGGCGCGGAGGCTCGCCAGGTCTACTTATTTGCCCTGGTTATTAAGATCCGCGAGAAAGGGAGCTTAAGGCGAGGCACCCTTAGATATTCAAGCGGGCACCGGTGGCCCAACGTAGATGGTGCAAATTCCTTGTCTGGAATTTTATTGGTCTTCCGCGTAAACCAAGCTATTCAGCCCTCTTTCTCCACTTAATCTTCCTACTGCACTACAGTTTCTTAATCTAATCTTATATTAATAAAAAAACAAGTCTTTCCACGCCAACGCCGTCCACCCTTCGAATTCCCTGGATCCACCGGGGCTGGACCCCGGCAATACCCGTCTCCACTAGAGAGGAAGCACGATGGTCCCGCCCACATCCAGAGGAGCCCCGTTTCCCCCTCGGAGCTCGAGATGAGGGATCCTTTCCCTGCTTTCAACGGGAAAGAATTCCCGGCGTTCCCGTCGCAACTCAAGAGGAGGCACTCTCAACAGGAAAGGCGAGAGGAACTCCATGGTCGTACCACCATTCCAAGAGTCCCCCAGATGTCTCAGTCCATTCCAGAGGAACCTCTGTGCCCTGCACTGGCTCATCTTTCACGCCGAGGATCGACTCACACCACGGTGGAACGTGGGACAGCCCTGTGGGAAAGCCTCGAGGGAAAACCACAGATCCTTTAATCCACGCGACGGGAAGCGTGACATTGCTGCTACAGACTGGAAAGAAAACGCACGTGCATGCCCCCACTCGAGACGAGGCCTGACTCCCCTGCGGAGACTCCAGAAGTACCCAAAGATCCATGTCAGCCCCTGAGAGGAATCCTCGGTTCCGGCCCTGACTCCACACAAGGTTTTTGGCCCCGGTATCGACGGGAGAGGAATCCCGAGAGGCCCCCTAGCACCTCGCATGGGGACTGGCCTTTCCTGAGGCCACCAGGGCGGGTCCCTGAGGTCCCCGTCGTAACTCGAGAACACCTGCCGCAACTCGAGAAAATCCAGGAAGTTCTCCCTTCCAGGCGAGATGAGGCCTATTTCCGATGAGGCGTCTGGAGACTAATGACACCTAACCTCTGGAACTTCGAAAGGGTCGTTCACACCCTTGCTGCAACTCAAGAAGTTCACCGCCATACCCGTCTCCACTCGAGAGGAAGCACGATGGTCCCGCCCACATCCAGAGGAGCCGCGTTTCCCACTCGTAGCTCGAGATGAGGGATCCTTTCCCTGCTTTCAACGGAAAAGAATTCCCGGCGTTCCCGTCGCATCTCAAGAGGAGGCACTCTCAACAGGAAAGGCGAGAGGAACTCCAGGGTCGTACCACCATTCCAAGAGTCCCCCAGATGTCTCAGTCCATTCCAGAGGAAGCTCTTTGCCCTGCACTGGCTCATCTTTCACGCCGAGGATCGACTCACACCACGGTGGCACGTGGGACAGCCCTGTGGGAAAGCCTCGAGGGAAAGCCTCGAGGGAAAACCACAGATCCTTTGATCCACGCGACGGGAAGCGTGACATTGCTGCAACAGCCTGGAAGGAAAGCGCACGTGCATGCCCCCACTCGAGACGAGGCCTGACTCCCCTGGGGAGACTCCAGAAGTACCCAAAGATCCATGTCAGCCCCTGAGAGGAATCCTCGGTTCCGGCCCTGACTTCACACAAGGTTTTTGGCCCCGGTATCGACGGGAGAGGAATCCCGAGAGGCCCCCTAGCACCTCGCATGGGGACTGGCCTCTCCTGAGGCCACCAGGGCGTGTCCCTGAGGTCCCCGTCGTAACTCGAGAACACCTGCCGCAACTCAAGAAAATCCAGGAAGTTCTCCCTGCCAGGCGAGATGAGGCCAATTTCCGATGAGGTGTCTGGAGACTAATGACACCTAACCTCTGGAACTTCGAAAGGGTCTTTCACACCCTTGCTGCAACTCAAGAAGTTCACCGCCATACCCGTCTCCACTCGAGAGGAAGCACGATGGTCCCGCCCACATCCAGAGGAGCCCCGTTTCCCCCTCGGAGCTCGAGATGAGGGATCCTTTCCCTGCTTTCAACGGAAAGAATTCCCGGCGTTCCCATCGCATCTCAAGAGGAGGCACTCTCAACAGGAAAGGAGAGAGGAACTCCATGGTCGTACCACCATTCCAAGAGTCCCCCAGATGTCTCAGTCCATTCCAGAGGAACCTCTTTGCCCTGCACTGGCTCATCTTTCACGCCGAGGATCGACTCACACCACGGTGGCACGTGGGACAGCCCTGTGGGAAAGCCTCGAGGGAAAGCCTCGAGGGAAAACCACAGATCCTTTGATCCAAGCAACGGGAAGCGTGACATTGCTTCTACAGCCTGGAAGGAAAGCGCACGTGCATGCCCCCACTCGAGACGGGGCCTGACTCCCCTGGGGAGACTCCAGAAGTACCCAAAGATCCATGTCAGCCCCTGAGAGGAATCCTCGGTTCCTGCCCTGACTCCACACAAGGTTTTTGGCCCCGGTATCGACGGGAGAGGAATCCCGAGAGGCCCCCTAACACCTCGCATGGGGACTGGCCTGTCCTGAGGCCACCAGGGCGGGTCCCTGAGGTCCCCGTCGTAACTCGAGAACACCTGCCGCAACTCGAGAAAATCCAGGAAGTTCTCCCTTCCAGGCGAGATGAGGCCTATTTCCGATGAGGTGTCTGGAAACTAATGACACCTAACCTCTGGAACTTCGAAAGGGTCTTTCACACCCTTGCTGCAACTCAAGAAGTTCACCGCCATACCCGTCTCCACTCGAGAGGAAGCACGATGGTCCCGCCCACATCCAGAGGAGCCCCGTTTCCGCCTCGTAGCTCGAGATGAGGGATCCTTTCCCTGCTTTCAACGGAAAGAATTCCCGGCATTCCCATCACATCTCAAGAGGAGGCACTCTCAACAGGAAATGCGAGAGGAACTCCATGGTGTACCACCATTCCAAGAGTCCCCCAGATGTCTCAGTCCATTCCAGAGGAACCTCTTTGCCCTGCACTGGCTCATCTTTCACGCCGAGGATCGACTCACACCACGGTGGCACGTGGGACAGCCCTGTGGGAAAGCCTCGAGGGAAAGCCTCGAGGGAAAACCTCAGATCCTTTGATCCACGCGACGGGAAGCGTGACATTGCTGCTACAGCCTGGAAGGAAAGTGCACGTGCATGCCCCCACTCGAGACGAGGCCTGACTCCCCTGGGGAGACTCCAGAAGTACCCAAATATCCATGTCAGCCCCTGAGAGGAATCCTCGGTTCCGGCCCTGACTCCACACAAGGTTTTTGGCCCCGGTATCGACGGGAGAGGAATCCCGAGAGGCCCCCTAGCAACTCGCATGGGGACTGGCCTCTCCTGAGGCCACCCGGGCGGGTCCCTGAGGTTCCCGTCGTAACTCGAGAACACCTGCCACAACTCGAGAAAATCCAGGAAGTTCTCCCTTCCAGGCGAGATGAGGCCTATTTCCGATGAGGCGTCTGGAGACTAATGACACCTAACCTCTGGTACTTCGAAAGGGTCTTTCACACTCTTGCTGCAACTCAAGAAGTTCACCGCCATACCCGTCTCCACTCGAGAGGAAGCACGATGGTCCCGCCCACATCCAGAGGAGCCCCGTTTCCCCCTCGGAGCTCGAGATGAGGGATCCTTTCCCTGCTTTCAACGGGAAAGAATTCCCGGCGTTCCCGTCGCATCTCAAGAGGAGGCACTCTCAACAGGAAAGGCGAGAGGAACTCCATGGTCGTACCACCATTCCAAGAGTCCCCCAGATGTCTCAGTCCATTCCAGAGGAACCTCTTTGCCCTGCACTGGCTCATCTTTCACGCCGAGGATCGACTCACACCACGGTGGCACGTGGCACAGCCCTGTGGGAAAGCCTCGAGGGAAAGCCTCGAGGGAAAACCACAGATCCTTTGAACCAAGCCACGGGAAGCATGACATTGCTGCTACAGCCTGGAAGGAAACCACACGTGCATGCCCCCACTCGAGACGAGGCCTGACTCCCCTGGGGAGACTCCAGAAGTACCCAAAGATCCATGTCAGCCCCTGAGAGGAATCCTCGGTTCCAGCCCTGACTCCACACAAGGTTTTTGGCCCCGGTATCGTCGGGAGAGGAATCCCGAGAGGCCCCCTAGCACCTCGCATGGGGACTGGCCTCTCCTGAGGCCACCAGGGCGGGTCCCTGAGGTCCCCTTCGTAACTCGAGAACACCTGCCGCAACTCGAGAAAATCCAGGAAGTTCTCCCTTCCAGGCGAGATGAGGCCTATTTCCGATGAGGCGTCTGGAGACTAATGACACCTAACCTCTGGAACTTCGAAAGGGTCTTTCACACCCTTGCTGCAACTCAAGAAGTTCACCGCCATACCCGTCTCCACTCGAGAGGAAGCACGATAGTCCCGCCCACATCCAGAGGAGCCCCGTTTCCCCCTCGTAGCTCGAGATGAGGGATCCTTTCCCTGCTTTCAACGGGAAAGAATTCCCGGCGTTCCCGTCGCATCTCAAGAGGAGGCACTCTCAACAGGAAAAGCGAGAGGAACTCCATGGTCGTACCACCATTCCAAGAGTCCCCCAGATGTCTCAGTCCATTCCAGAGGAACCTCTTTGCCCTGCACTGCCTCAACTTTCACGCCGAGGATCGACTCACACCACGGTGGCACGTGGGACAGCCCTGTGGGAAAGCCTCGAGGGAAAGCCTCGAGGGAAAACCACAGATCCTTTGATCCACGCCACGGGAAGCGTGACATTGCTGCTACAGCCTGGAAGGAAAGCGCACGTGCATGCCCCCACTCGAGACGAGGCCTGACTCCCCTGGGGAGACTCCAGAAGTACCCAAAGATCCATGTCAGCCCCTGAGAGGAATCCTCGGTTCCGGCCCTGACTCCACACAAGGTTTTTGGCCCCGGTATCGACGGGAGAGGAATCCCGAGAGGCCCCCTAGCACCTCGCATGGGGACTGGCCTTTCCTGAGGCCACCAGGGCGGGTCCCTGAGGTCCCCGTCGTAACTCGAGAACACCTGCCGCAACTCGAGAAAATCCAGGAAGTTCTCCCTTCCAGGCGAGATGAGGCCTATTTCCGATGAGGCGTCTGGAGACTAATGACACCTAACCTCTGGAACTTCGAAAGGGTCGTTCACACCCTGCTGCAACTCAAGAAGTTCACCGCCATACCCGTCTCCACTCGAGAGAAAGCACGATGTTCCCGCCCACATCCAGAGGAGCCCCGTTTCCCACTCGTAGCTCGAGATGAGGGATCCTTTCCCTGCTTTCAACGGAAAAGAATTCCCGGCGTTCCCGTCGCATCTCAAGAGGAGGCACTCTCAACAGGAAAGGCGAGA
The DNA here is from genome assembly GCF_032405125.1 of Capricornis sumatraensis. Lineage (NCBI taxonomy): Eukaryota > Metazoa > Chordata > Mammalia > Artiodactyla > Bovidae > Capricornis > Capricornis sumatraensis. The sequence continues at coordinate 1,726,543 of NW_027184627.1, forward strand.
GGAACTCCATGGTCGTACCACCATTCCAAGAGTCCCCCAGATGTCTCAGTCCATTCCAGAGGAAGCTCTTTGCCCTGCACTGGCTCATCTTTCACGCCGAGGATCGACTCACACCACGGTGGCACGTGGGACATCCCTGTGGGAAAGCCTCGAGGGAAAGCTTCGAGGGAAAACTACAGATCCTTTGATCCACGCGACGGGAAGCGTGACATTGCTGCAACAGCCTGGAAGGAAAGCGCACGTGCATGCCCCAACTCGAGACGAGGCCTGACTCCCCTGGGGAGACTCCAGAAGTACCCAAAGATCCATGTCAGCCCCTGAGAGGAATCCTCGGTTCCAGCCCTGACTCCACACAAGGTTTTTGGCCCCGGTATCGTCGGGAGAGGAATCCCGAGAGGCCCCCTAGCACCTCGCATGGGGACTGGCCTCTCCTGAGGCCACCAGGGCGGGTCCCTGAGGTCCCCTTCGTAACTCGAGAACACCTGCCGCAACTCGAGAAAATCCAGGAAGTTCTCCCTTCCAGGCGAGATGAGGCCTATTTCCGATGAGGCGTCTGGAGACTAATGACACCTAACCTCTGGAAATTCGAAAGGGTCTTTCCCACCCTTGCTGCAACTCAAGAAGTTCACCGCCATACCCGTCTCCACTCGAGAGGAAGCGCGATAGTCCCGCCCACATCCAGAGGAGCCCCGTTTCCCCCTCGTAGCTCGAGATGAGGTATCCTTTCCCTGCTTTCAACGGGAAAGAATTCCCGGCGTTCCCGTCGCATCTCAAGAGGAGGCACTCTCAACAGGAAAAGCGAGAGGAACTCCATGGTCGTACCACCATTCCAAGAGTCCCCCAGATGTCTCAGTCCATTCCAGAGGAACCTCTTTGCCTTGCACTGCCTCATCTTTCACGCCGAGGATCGACTCACACCACGGTGGCACGTGGGACAGCCCTGTGGGAAAGCCTCGAGGGAAAGCCTCGAGGGAAAACCACAGATCCTTTGATCCACGCCACGGGAAGCGTGACATTGCTGCTACAGCCTGGAAGGAAAGCGCACGTGCATGCCCCCACTCGAGACGAGGCCTGACTCCCCTGGGGAGACTCCAGAAGTACCCAAAGATCCATGTCAGCCCCTGAGAGGAATCCTCGGTTCCGGCCCTGACTCCACACAAGGTTTTTGGCCCCGGTATCGACGGGAGAGGAATCCCGAGAGGCCCCCTAGCACCTCGCATGGGGACTGGCCTCTCCTGAGGCCACCAGGGCGTGTCCCTGAGGTCCCCGTCGTAACTCGAGAACACCTGCCGCAACTCAAGAAAATCCAGGAAGTTCTCCCTTCCAGGCGAGATGAGGCCAATTTCCGATGAGGTGTCTGGAGGCTAATGACACCTAACCTCTGGAACTTCGAAAGGGTCTTTCACACCCTTGCTGCAACTCAAGAAGTTCACCGCCATACCCGTCTCCACTCGAGAGGAAGCACGATGGTCCCGCCCACATCCAGAGGAGCCCCGTTTGCCCCTCGTAGCTCGAGATGAGGAATCCTTTCCCTGCTTTCAACGGGAAAGTATTCCCGGCGTTCCCGTCGCATCTCAAGAGGAGGCACTCTCAACAGGAAAGGCGAGAGGAACTCCATGGTCGTACCACCATTCCAAGAGTCCCCCAGATGTCTCAGTCCATTCCAGAGGAACCTCTTTGCCCTGCACTGGCTCATCTTTCACGCCGAGGATCGACTCACACCACGGTGGCACGTGGGACAGCCCTGTGGGAAAGCCTCGAGGGAAAGCCTCGAGGAAAAACCACAGATTATTTGATCCAAGCCACGGGAAGCGTGACATTGCTGCTACAGCCTGGAAGGAAAGCGCACGTGCATGCCCCCACTCGAGACGAGGCCTGACTCCCCTGGGGAGACTCCAGAAGTACCCAAAGATTCATGTCAGCCCCTGAGAGGAATCCTCTGTTCCGGCCCTGACTCCACACAAGGTTTTTGGCCCCGGTATCGACGGGAGAGGAATCCTGAGAGGTCCCCTAGCAACTCGCATGGGGACTGGCCTCTCCTGAGGCCACCAGGGCGGGTCCCTGAGGTCCCCGTCGTAACTCGAGAACACCTGCCGCAACTCGAGAAAATCCAGGAAGTTCTCCCTTCCAGGCGAGATGAGGACTATTTCCGATGAGGCGTCTGGAGACTAATGACACCTAACCTGTGGTACTTCGAAAGGGTCTTTCACACCCTTGCTGCAACTCAAGAAGTTCACCGCCATACCCGTCTCCACTGGAGAGGAAGCACGATGGTCCCGCCAACATCCAGAGGAGCCCCGTTTCCCCCTCGGAGCTCGAGATGAGGGATCTTTTCCCTGCTTTCAACGGGAAAGTATTCCCGGCGTTCCCATCGCATCTCAAGAGGAGGCACTCTCAACAGGAAAGGCGAGAGGAACTCCATGGTCGTACCACCATTCCAAGAGTCCCCCAGATGTCTCAGTCCATTCCAGAGGAACCTCTTTGCCCTGCACTGGCTCATCTTTCACGCCGAGGATCGACTCACACCACGGTGGCACGTGGGACAGCCCTGTGGGAAAGCCTCGAGGGAAAGCCTCGAGGAAAAACCACAGATTATTTGATCCAAGCCACGGGAAGCGTGACATTGCTGCTACAGCCTGGAAGGAAAGCGCACGTGCATGCCCCCACTCGAGACGAGGCCTGACTCCCCTGGGGAGACTCCAGAAGTACCCAAAGATTCATGTCAGCCCCTGAGAGGAATCCTCTGTTCCGGCCCTGACTCCACACAAGGTTTTTGGCCCCGGTATCGACGGGAGAGGAATCCCGAGAGGCCCCCTAGCAACTCGCATGGGGACTGGCCTCTCCTTAGGCCACCCGGGCGGGTCCCTGAGGTCCCCGTCGTAACTCGAGAACACCTGCCACAACTCGAGAAAATCCAGGCAGTTCTCCCTTCCAGGCGAGATGAGGACTATTTCCGATGAGGCGTCTGGAGACTAATGACACCTAACCTCTGGTACTTCGAAAGGGTCTTTCACACCCTTGCTGCAACTCAAGAAGTTCACCGCCATACCCGTCTCCACTCGAGAGGAAGCACGATGGTCCCGCCCACATCCAGAGGAGCCCCGTTTCCCCCTCGGAGCTCGAGATGAGGGATCCTTTCCCTGCTTTCAACGGGAAAGAATTCCCGGCGTTCCCGTCGCATCTCAAGAGGAGGCACTCTCAACAGGAAAGGCGAGAGGAACTCCATGGTCGTACCACCATTCAAAGAGTCCCCCAGATGTCTCAGTCCATTCCAGAGGAACCTCTTTGCCCTGCACTGGCTCATCTTTCACGCCGAGGATCGACTCACACCACGGTGGCACGTGGGACAGCCCTGTGGGAAAGCCTCGAGGGAAAGCCTCGAGGGAAAACCACAGATCCTTTGAACCAAGCCACGGGAAGCGTGACATTGCTGCTACAGCCTGGAAGGAAACCACACGTGCATGCCTCCACTGGAGACGAGGCCTGACTCCCCTGGGGAGACTCCAGAGGTACCCAAAGATCCATGTCAGACCCTGAGAGGAATCCTCGGTTCCAGCCCTGACTCCACACAAGGTTTTTGGCCCCGGTATCGTCGGGAGAGGAATCCCGAGAGGCCCCCTAGCACCTCGCCTGGGGACTGGCCTCTCCTGACGCCACCAGGGCGGGTCCCTGAGGTCCCCGTCGTAACTCGAGAACACCTGCCGCAACTCGAGAAAATCCAGGAAGTTCTCCCTTCCAGGCGAGATGAGGCCTATTTCCGATGAGGCGTCTGGAGACTGATGACACCTAACCTCTGGAACTTCGAAAGGGTCTTTCACACCCTTGCTGCAACTCAAGAAGTTCACCGCCATACCCGTCTCCACTCGAGAGGAAGCACGATAGTCCCGCCCACATCCAGAGGAGCCCCGTTTCCCCCTCGTAGCTCTAAATGAGGTATCCTTTCCCTGCTTTCAACGGGAAAGAATTCCCGTCGTTCCCGTCGAATCTCAAGAGGAGGCACTCTCAACAGGAAAAGCGAGAGGAACTCCATGGTCGTACCACCATTCCAAGAGTCCCCCAGATGTCTCAGTCCATTCCAGAGGAACCTCTTTGCCCTGCACTGGCTCAACTTTCACGCCGAGGATCGACTCACACCACGGTGGCACGTGGGACAGCCCTGTGGGAAAGCCTCGAGGGAAAGCCTTGAGGGAAAACCACAGATCCTTTGATCCAAGCCACGGGAAGCGTGACATTGCTGCTACAGCCTGGAAGGAAAGCGCACGTGCATGCCCCCACTCGAGACGAGGCCTGACTCCCCTGGGGAGACTCCAGAAGTACCCAAAGATGCATGTCAGCCCCTGAGAGGAATCCTCGGTTCCGGCCCTGACTCCACACAAGGTTTTTGGCCCCGGTATCGACGGGAGAGGAATCCCGAGAGGCCCCCTAACACCTCGCATGGGGACTGGCCTCTCCTGAGGCCACCAGGGCGGGTCCCTGAGTTCCCCGTCGTAACTCGAGAACACCTGCCACAACTCGAGAAAATCCAGGAAGTTCTCCCTTCCAGGCGAGATGAGGCCAATTTCCGATGAGGTGTCTGGAGACTAATGACACCTAACCTCTGGAACTTCGAAAGGGTCTTTCACACCCTTGCTGCAACTCAAGAAGTTCACCGCCATACCCGTCTCCACTCGAGAGGAAGCACGATGGTCCCGCCCACATCCAGAGGAGCCCCGTTTGCCCCTCGTAGCTCGAGATGAGGAATCCTTTCCCTGCTTTCAACGGGAAAGTATTCCCGGCGTTCCCGTCGCATCTCAAGAGGAGGCACTCTCAACAGGAAAGGCGAGAGGAACTCCATGGTCGTACCACCATTCCAAGAGTCCCCCAGATGTCTCAGTCCATTCCAGAGGAACCTCTTTGCCCTGCACTGGCTCATCTTTCACGCCGAGGATCGACTCACACCACGGTGGCACGTGGGACAGCCCTGTGGGAAAGCCTCGAGGGAAAGCCTCGAGGAAAAACCACAGATTATTTGATCCAAGCCACGGGAAGCGTGACATTGCTGCTACAGCCTGGAAGGAAAGCGCACGTGCATGCCCCCACTCGAGACGAGGCCTGACTCCCCTGGGGAGACTCCAGAAGTACCCAAAGATTCATGTCAGCCCCTGAGAGGAATCCTCTGTTCCGGCCCTGACTCCACACAAGGTTTTTGGCCCCGGTATCGACGGGAGAGGAATCCTGAGAGGTCCCCTAGCAACTCGCATGGGGACTGGCCTCTCCTGAGGCCACCAGGGCGGGTCCCTGAGGTCCCCGTCGTAACTCGAGAACACCTGCCGCAACTCGAGAAAATCCAGGAAGTTCTCCCTTCCAGGCGAGATGAGGACTATTTCCGATGAGGCGTCTGGAGACTAATGACACCTAACCTGTGGTACTTCGAAAGGGTCTTTCACACCCTTGCTGCAACTCAAGAAGTTCACCGCCATACCCGTCTCCACTGGAGAGGAAGCACGATGGTCCCGCCAACATCCAGAGGAGCCCCGTTTCCCCCTCGGAGCTCGAGATGAGGGATCTTTTCCCTGCTTTCAACGGGAAAGTATTCCCGGCGTTCCCATCGCATCTCAAGAGGAGGCACTCTCAACAGGAAAGGCGAGAGGAACTCCATGGTCGTACCACCATTCCAAGAGTCCCCCAGATGTCTCAGTCCATTCCAGAGGAACCTCTTTGCCCTGCACTGGCTCATCTTTCACGCCGAGGATCGACTCACACCACGGTGGCACGTGGGACAGCCCTGTGGGAAAGCCTCGAGGGAAAGCCTCGAGGAAAAACCACAGATTATTTGATCCAAGCCACGGGAAGCGTGACATTGCTGCTACAGCCTGGAAGGAAAGCGCACGTGCATGCCCCCACTCGAGACGAGGCCTGACTCCCCTGGGGAGACTCCAGAAGTACCCAAAGATTCATGTCAGCCCCTGAGAGGAATCCTCTGTTCCGGCCCTGACTCCACACAAGGTTTTTGGCCCCGGTATCGACGGGAGAGGAATCCCGAGAGGCCCCCTAGCAACTCGCATGGGGACTGGCCTCTCCTTAGGCCACCCGGGCGGGTCCCTGAGGTCCCCGTCGTAACTCGAGAACACCTGCCACAACTCGAGAAAATCCAGGCAGTTCTCCCTTCCAGGCGAGATGAGGACTATTTCCGATGAGGCGTCTGGAGACTAATGACACCTAACCTCTGGTACTTCGAAAGGGTCTTTCACACCCTTGCTGCAACTCAAGAAGTTCACCGCCATACCCGTCTCCACTCGAGAGGAAGCACGATGGTCCCGCCCACATCCAGAGGAGCCCCGTTTCCCCCTCGGAGCTCGAGATGAGGGATCCTTTCCCTGCTTTCAACGGGAAAGAATTCCCGGCGTTCCCGTCGCATCTCAAGAGGAGGCACTCTCAACAGGAAAGGCGAGAGGAACTCCATGGTCGTACCACCATTCAAAGAGTCCCCCAGATGTCTCAGTCCATTCCAGAGGAACCTCTTTGCCCTGCACTGGCTCATCTTTCACGCCGAGGATCGACTCACACCACGGTGGCACGTGGGACAGCCCTGTGGGAAAGCCTCGAGGGAAAGCCTCGAGGGAAAACCACAGATCCTTTGAACCAAGCCACGGGAAGCGTGACATTGCTGCTACAGCCTGGAAGGAAACCACACGTGCATGCCCCCACTGGAGACGAGGCCTGACTCCCCTGGGGAGACTCCAGAGGTACCCAAAGATCCATGTCAGACCCTGAGAGGAATCCTCGGTTCCAGCCCTGACTCCACACAAGGTTTTTGGCCCCGGTATCGTCGGGAGAGGAATCCCGAGAGGCCCCCTAGCACCTCGCCTGGGGACTGGCCTCTCCTGACGCCACCAGGGCGGGTCCCTGAGGTCCCCGTCGTAACTCGAGAACACCTGCCGCAACTCGAGAAAATCCAGGAAGTTCTCCCTTCCAGGCGAGATGAGGCCTATTTCCGATGAGGCGTCTGGAGACTGATGACACCTAACCTCTGGAACTTCGAAAGGGTCTTTCACACCCTTGCTGCAACTCAAGAAGTTCACCGCCATACCCGTCTCCACTCGAGAGGAAGCACGATAGTCCCGCCCACATCCAGAGGAGCCCCGTTTCCCCCTCGTAGCTCTAAATGAGGTATCCTTTCCCTGCTTTCAACGGGAAAGAATTCCCGTCGTTCCCGTCGAATCTCAAGAGGAGGCACTCTCAACAGGAAAAGCGAGAGGAACTCCATGGTCGTACCACCATTCCAAGAGTCCCCCAGATGTCTCAGTCCATTCCAGAGGAACCTCTTTGCCCTGCACTGGCTCAACTTTCACGCCGAGGATCGACTCACACCACGGTGGCACGTGGGACAGCCCTGTGGGAAAGCCTCGAGGGAAAGCCTTGAGGGAAAACCACAGATCCTTTGATCCAAGCCACGGGAAGCGTGACATTGCTGCTACAGCCTGGAAGGAAAGCGCACGTGCATGCCCCCACTCGAGACGAGGCCTGACTCCCCTGGGGAGACTCCAGAAGTACCCAAAGATGCATGTCAGCCCCTGAGAGGAATCCTCGGTTCCGGCCCTGACTCCACACAAGGTTTTTGGCCCCGGTATCGACGGGAGAGGAATCCCGAGAGGCCCCCTAACACCTCGCATGGGGACTGGCCTCTCCTGAGGCCACCAGGGCGGGTCCCTGAGTTCCCCGTCGTAACTCGAGAACACCTGCCACAACTCGAGAAAATCCAGGAAGTTCTCCCTTCCAGGCGAGATGAGGCCAATTTCCGATGAGGTGTCTGGAGACTAATGACACCTAACCTCTGGGACTTCGAAAGGGTCTTTCACACCCTTGCTGCAAGTCAAGAAGTTCACCGCCATACCCGTCTCCACTCGAGAGGAAGCACGATGGTCCCGCCCACATCCAGAGGAGCCCCGTTTCCCCCTCGGAGCTCGAGATGAGGGATCCTTTCCCTGCTTTCAACGGGAAAGAATTCCCGGCGTTCCCGTCGCATCTCAAGAGGAGGCACTCTCAACAGGAAAGGCGAGAGGAACTCCATGGTCGTACCACCATTCCAAGAGTCCCCCAGATGTCTCAGTCCATTCTAGAGGAACCTCTTTGCCCTGCACTGGCTCATCTTTCACGCCGAGGATCGACTCACAACACGGTGGCACGTGGGACAGCCCTGTGGGAAAGCCTCGAGGTAAAGCCTCGAGGGAAAACCACAGATCCTTTGATGCACGCGACGGGAAGCGTGACATTGCTGCTACAGCCTGGAAGGAAAGCGCACGTGCATGCCCCCACTCGAGACGAGGCCTGACTCCCCTGGGGAGACTCCAGAAGTACCCAAAGATCCATGTCAGCCCCTGAGAGGAATCCTCGGTTCCGGCCCTGACTCCACACAAGGTTTTTGGCCCCGGTATCGACGGGAGAGGAATCCCGAGAGGCCCCCTAGCACCTCGCATGGGGACTGGCCTCTCCTGAGGCCACCAGGGCGTGTCCCTGAGGTCCCCGTCGTAACTCGAGAACACCTGCCGCAACTCAAGAAAATCCAGGAAGTTCTCCCTTCCAGGCGAGATGAGGCCAATTTCCGATGAGGTGTCTGGAGGCTAATGACACCTAACCTCTGGAACTTCGAAAGGGTCTTTCACACCCTTGCTGCAACTCAAGAAGTTCACCGCCATACCCGTCTCCACTCGAGAGGAAGCACGATGGTCCCGCCCACATCCAGAGGAGCCCCGTTTGCCCCTCGTAGCTCGAGATGAGGAATCCTTTCCCTGCTTTCAACGGGAAAGTATTCCCGGCGTTCCCGTCGCATCTCAAGAGGAGGCACTCTCAACAGGAAAGACGAGAGGAACTCCATGGTCGTACCACCATTCCAAGAGTCCCCCAGATGTCTCAGTCCATTCCAGAGGAACCTCTTTGCCCTGCACTGGCTCATCTTTCACGCCGAGGATCGACTCACACCACGGTGGCACGTGGGACAGCCCTGTGGGAAAGCCTCGAGGGAAAGCCTCGAGGAAAAACCACAGATTATTTGATCCAAGCCACGGGAAGCGTGACATTGCTGCTACAGCCTGGAAGGAAAGCGCACGTGCATGCCCCCACTCGAGACGAGGCCTGACTCCCCTGGGGAGACTCCAGAAGTACCCAAAGATTCATGTCAGCCCCTGAGAGGAATCCTCTGTTCCGGCCCTGACTCCACACAAGGTTTTTGGCCCCGGTATCGACGGGAGAGGAATCCTGAGAGGTCCCCTAGCAACTCGCATGGGGACTGGCCTCTCCTGAGGCCACCAGGGCGGGTCCCTGAGGTCCCCGTCGTAACTCGAGAACACCTGCCGCAACTCGAGAAAATCCAGGAAGTTCTCCCTTCCAGGCGAGATGAGGACTATTTCCGATGAGGCGTCTGGAGACTAATGACACCTAACCTGTGGTACTTCGAAAGGGTCTTTCACACCCTTGCTGCAACTCAAGAAGTTCACCGCCATACCCGTCTCCACTCGAGAGGAAGCACGATGGTCCCGCCAACATCCAGAGGAGCCCCGTTTCCCCCTCGGAGCTCGAGATGAGGGATCTTTTCCCTGCTTTCAACGGGAAAGTATTCCCGGCGTTCCCATCGCATCTCAAGAGGAGGCACTCTCAACAGGAAAGGCGAGAGGAACTCCATGGTCGTACCACCATTCCAAGAGTCCCCCAGATGTCTCAGTCCATTCCAGAGGAACCTCTTTGCCCTGCACTGGCTCATCTTTCATGCCGAGGATCGACTCACACCATGGTGGCACGTGGGACAGCCCTGTGGGAAAGCCTCGAGGGAAAGCCTCGAGGGAAACCACAGATGCTTTGATCCAAGCCACGGGAAGCGTGACATTGCTGCTACAGCCTGGAAGGAAAGCGCACGTGCATGCCCCCACTCGAGACGAGGCCTGACTCCCCTGGGGAGACTCCAGAAATACCCAAAGATCCATGTCAGCCCCTGAGAGGAATCCTAGGTTCCAGCCCTGACTCCACACAAGGTTTTTGGCCCCGGTATCTTCGGGAGAGGAATCCCGAGAGGCCCCCTAGCACCTCGCATGGGGACTGGCCTCTCCTGAGGCCACCAGAGCGGGTCCCTGAGGTCCCCGTCGTAACTCGAGAACACCTGCCGAAACTCGAGAAAATCCAGGAAGTTCTCCCTTCAAGGCGAGATGAGGCCTATTTCCGATGAGGCGTCTGGAGACTAATGACACCTAACCTCTGGAATTTCGAAAGGGTCTTTCACACACTTGCTGCAACTCAAGAAGTTCACCGCCATACCTGTCTCCACTCGAGAGGAAGCACGATGGTCCCGCCCACATCCAGAGGAGCCCCGTTTCCGCCTTTAAGATCGAGATGAGGGATCCTTTCCCTGCTTTCAACGGGAAAGAATTCCCGGCGTTCCCATCGCATCTCAAGAGGAGGCACTCTCAACAGGAAAGGCGAGAGGAACTCCATGGTCGTACCACCATTCCAAAAGTCCCCCAGATGTCTCAGTCCATTCCAGAGAAACCTCTTTGCCCTGCACTGGCTCATCTTTCACGCCGAGGATCGACTTACACCGCGGTGGCACGTGGGACAGCCCTGTGGGAAAGCCTCGAGGGAAAACCACAGATCCTTTGATCCACGCGAAGGGAAGCATGACATTGCTGCTACAGCCTGGAAGGAAAGCGCACGTGCATGCCCCCACTCGAGAAAAGGCCTGACTCCCCTGGGGAGACTCCAGAAGTAACCAAAGATCCATGTCACCGCTGAGAGGAATCCTCGGTTCCGGCCCTGACTCCACACAAGGTTTTTGGCCCCAGTATAGACGGGAGAGGAATCCCGAGAGGCCCCCTAGCAACTCGCATGGGGACTGGCCTCTCCTTAGGCCACCAGGGCAGGTCCCTGAGGTCCCCGTCGTAACTCGAGAACACCTGCCGCAACTCGAGAAAATCCAGGAAGTTCTCCCTTCCAGGCGAGATGAGGCCTATTTCCGATGAGGCGTCTGGAGACTAATGACACCTAACCTCTGGAACTTCGAAAGGGTCTTTCACACCCTTGCTGCAACTCAAGAAGTTCACCGCCATACCGGTCTCCACTCGAGAGGAAGCACGATGGTCCCGCCCACATCCAGAGGAGCCCCGTTTCCCCCTCGTAGCTCGAGATGAGGGATCCTTTCCCTGCTTTCAACGGGAAAGAATTCCCGGCGTTCCCGGCGAATCTCAAGAGGAGGCACTCTCAACAGGAAAGGCGAGAGGAACTCCATGGTCGTACCACCATTCCAAGAGTCCCCCAGATGTCTCAGTCCATTCCAGAGGAACCTCTTTGCCCTGCACTGGCTCATCTTTCACGCCGAGGATCGACTCACACCACGGTGGCACGTGGGACAGCCCTGTGGGAAAGCCTCGAGGGAAAGCCTCGAGGGAAAACCACAGATCCTTTGATCCACGCGACGGGAAGCGTGACATTGCTGCTACAGCCTGGAAGGAAAGCGCACGTGCATGCCCCCACTCGAGACGAGGCCTGTCTCCCCTGGGGAGACTCCAGAAGTACCCAAAGATCCATATCAGCCCCTGAGAGGAATCCTCGGTTCCGGCCCTGACTCCTCACAAGGTTTTTGGCCCCGGTATCGACGGGAGCGGAATCCCGAGAGGCCCACTAGCAACTCGCATGGGGACTGGCCTCTCCTGAGGCCACCAGGGCGGGTCCTTGAGGTCCCCGTAGTAACTCGAGAGCACCTGCCGCAACTCGAGAAAATCCAGGAAGTTCTCCCTTCCAGGCGAGATTAGGCCTATTTCCGATTAGGCGTCTGGAGACTAATGACACCTAACCTCTGGAACTTCGAAAGGGTCTTTCACACCCTTGCTGCGACTCAAGAAGTTCACCGCCATACCCGTCTCCACTCGAGAGGAAGCACGATGGTCCCGCCCACATCCAGAGGATCCCCGTTTCCCCCTCGCAGCTCGAGATGAGGGAACCTTTCCCTGCTTTCAACGGGAAAGAATTCCCGGCGTTCCCGTCGCATCTCAAGAGGAGGCACTCTCAACAGGAAAGGCGAGAGGAACTCCATGGTCGTACCACCATTCCAAGAGTCCCCCAGATGTCTCAGTCCATTCCAGAGGAAACTCTTTGCCCTGCACTGGCTCATCTTTCACGCCGAGGATCGACTCACACCACGGTGGCACGTGGGACAGCCCTGTGGGAAAGCCTCGAGAGAAAGCCTCGAGGGAAAACCACAGATCCTTTGATCCAAGCCACGGGAAGCGTGACATTGCTGCTACAGCCTGGAAGGAAAGCGCACGTGCATGCCCCCACTCAAGACGAGGCCTGACTCCCCTGAGGAGACTCCAGAAGTACCCAAAGATCCATGTCAGCCCCTGAGAGGAATCCTAGGTTCCAGCCCTGACTCCACACAAGGTTTTTGGCCCCGGTATCTTCGGGAGAGGAATCCCGAGAGGCCCCCTAGCACCTCGCATGGGGACTGGCCTCTCCTGAGGCCACCAGAGCGGGTCCCTGAGGTCCCCGTCGTAACTCGAGAACACCTGCCGCAACTCGAGAAAATCCAGGAAGTTCTCCCTTCCAGGCGAGATGAGGCCTATTTCCGATGAGGTTTCTGGAGACTAATGACACCTAACCTCTGGAACTTCGAAAGGGTCTTTCACACCCTTGCTGCAAGTCAAGAAGTTCACCGGCATACCCGTCTCCACTCGAGAGGAAGCACGATGGTCCCGCCCACATCCAGAGGAGCCCCGTTTCCCCCTCGTAGCTCGAGATGAGGGATCCTTTCCCTGCTTTCAACGGGAAAGTATTCCCGGCGTTCCCGTCGAATCTCAAGAGGAGGCAATCTCAACAGGAAAGGCGAGAGGAACTCCATGGTCGTACCACCATTCCAAGAGTCCCCCAGATGTCTCAGTCCATTCCAGAGGAACCTCTTTGCCCTGCACTGGCTCATCTTTCACGCCGAGGATCGACTCACACCACGGTGGCACGTGGGACAGCCCTGTGGGAAAGCCTCGAGGGAAAGCCTCGAGAGAAAACCACAGATCCTTTGATCCACGCGACGGGAAGCGTGACATTGCTGCTACAGCCTGGAAGGAAAGCGCACGTGCATGCCCCCACTCGAGACGAGGCCTGTCTCCCCTGGGGAGACTCCAGAAGTACCCAAAGATCCATATCAGCCCCTGAGAGGAATCCTCGGTTCCTGCCCTGACTCCTCACAAGGTTTTTGGCAACGGTATCGACGGGAGAGGAATCCCGAGAGGCCCACTAGCAACTCGCATGGGGACTGGCCTCTCCTGAGGCCACCAGGACGGGTCCCTGAGGTCCCCGTCGTAACTCGAGAGCACCTGCCGCAACTCGAGAAAATCCAGGAAGTTCTAACTTCCAGGCGAGATGAGCCCTATTTCCGATGAGGCGTCTGGAGACTAATGACACCTAACCTCTGGAACTTCGAAAGGGTCTTTCACACCCTTGCTGCGACTCAAGAAGGTCTCCGCCATACCCGTCTCCACTCGAGAGGAAGCACGATCGTCCTGCCCACATCCAGAGGATCCCCGTTTCCCCCTCGTAGCTCGAGATGAGGGATCCTTTCCCTGCTTTCAACGGGAAAGAATTCCCGGCGTTCCCGTCGCAACTCAAGAGGAGGCACTCTCAACAGGAAAGGCGAGAGGAACTCCATGGTCGTACCACCATTCCAAGAGTCCCCCAGATGTCTCAGTCCATTCCAGAGGAACCTCTTTGCCCTGCACTGGCTCATCTTTCACGCCGAGGATAGACTCACACCACGGTGGCACGTGGGACAGCCCCGTGGGAAAGCCTCGAGAGAAAGCCTCGAGGGAAAACCACACATCCTTTGATCCACGCGATGGCAAGAGTGACATTGCTGCTACAGCCTGGAAGGAAAGCGCACGTGCATGCCCCCACTCGAGACAAGGCCTTACTCCCCTGGGGAGACTCCAGAAGTACCCAAAGATCCATGTCACCCCTGAGAGGAATCCTCGGTTCCGGCCCTGACTCCACACAAGGTTTTTGGCCCCGGTATCGACGGGAGAGGAATCCCGAGAGGCCCCCTAGCACCTCGCATGGGGACTGGCCTCTCCTGAAGCCACCAGGGCGGGACCCTGAGGTATCCGTCGTAACTCGAGAACACCTGCCGCAACTCGAGAAAATCCAGGAAGTTCTCCCTTCAAGGCGAGATGAGGCCTATTTCCGATGAGGCGTCTGGAGACTAATGACACCTAACCTCTGGAACTTCGAAAGGGTCTTTCACACCCTTGCTGCAACTCAAGAAGTTCACCGCCATACCCGTCTCCACTCGAGAGGAAGCACGATGGTCCCGCCCACATCCAGAGGAGCCCCGTTTCCCCCTCGGAGCTCGAGATGAGGGATCCTTTCCCTGCTTTCCAAGGGAAAGAATTCCCGGCGTTCCCATCGCATCTCAAGAGGAGGCACTCTCAACAGGAAAGGCGAGAGGAACTCCATGGTCGTACCACCATTCCAAGAGTCCCCCAGATGTCTCAGTCGATTCCAGAGAAACCTCTTTGCCCTGCACTGGCTCATCTTTCACGCCGAGGATCGACTCACACCACGGTGGCACGTGGGACAGCCCTGTGGGAAAGCCTCGAGGGAAAACCACAGATCCTTTGATCCACGCGAAGGGAAGCGTGACATTGCTGCTACAGCCTGGAAGGAAAGCGCACGTGCATGCCCCCACTCGAGACATGGCCTGACTCCCCTGGGGAGACTCCAGAAGTACCCAAAGATCCATGTCACCCCTGAGAGGAATCCTCGGTTCCGGCCCTGACTCCACACAAGGTTTTTGGCCCCAGTATCGATGGGAGAGGAATCCCGAGAGGCCCCCTAGCAACTCGCATGGGAACTGGCCTCTCCTGAGGCCACCAGGGCAGGTCCCTGAGGTCCCCGTCGTAACTCGAGAACACCTGCCGCAACTCGAGAAAATCCAGGAAGTTCTCCCTCCAGGCGAGATGAGGCCTATTTCCGATGAGGCGTCTGGAGACTAATGACACCTAACCTCTGGAACTTCGAAAGGGTCTTTCACACCCTTGCTGCAACTCAAGAAGTTCACCGCCATACCCGTCTCCACTCGAGAGGAAGCACGATGGTCCCGCCCACATCCAGAGGAGCCCCGTTTCCCCCTCGTAGCTCGAAATGAGGGATCCTTTCCCTGCTTTCAACGGGAAAGAATTCCCGGCGTTCCCGTCGCATCTCAAGAGGAGGCACTCTCAACAGGAAAGGCGAGAGGAACTCCATGGTCGTACCACCATTCCAAGAGTCCCCCAGATGTCTCAGTCCATTCCAGAGGAACCTCTTTGCCCTGCACTGGCTCATCTTTCACGCCGAGGATCGACTCACACCACGGTGGCACGTGGGACAGCCCTGTGGGAAAGCCTCGAGGGAAAGCCTCGAGGGAAAACCACATATCCTTTGATCCACGCCACGGAAAGCGTGACATTGCTGCTACAGCCTGGAAGGAAAGCGCACGTCCATGCCCCCACTCGAGACGAGGCCTGACTCCCCTGGGGAGACTCCAGAAGTACCCTAAGATGCATGTCAGCCCCTGAGAGGAATCCTCGGTTCCGGCCCTGACTCCACACAAGGTTTTTGGCCCCGGTATCGTCGGGAGAGGAATCCCGAGAGGCCCCCTAGCACCTCGCATGGGGACTGGCCTCTCCTGAGGCCACCAGGGCGGGACCCTGAGGTATCCGTCGTAACTCGAGAACACCTGCCGCAACTCGAGAAAATCCAGGAAGTTCTCCCTTCCAGGCGAGATGAGGCCTATTTCCGATGAGGCGTCTGGAGACTAATGACACCTAACCTCTGGAACTTCGAAAGGGTCTTTCACACCCTTGCTGCAACTCAAGAAGTTCACCGCCATACCCGTCTCCACTCGAGAGGAAGCACGATGGTCCCGCCCACATCCAGAGGAGCCCCGTTTCCGCCTCGGAGCTCGAGATAAGGGATCCTTTCCCTGCTTTCATCGGGAAAGAATTCCCGGCGTTCCCATCGCATCTCAAGAGGAGGCACTCTCAACAGGAAAGGCGAGAGGAACTCCATTGTCGTACCACCATTCCAAAAGTCCCCCAGATGTCTCAGTCCATTCCAGAGAAACCTCTTTGCCCTGCACTGGCTCATCTTTCACGCCGAGGATCGACTTACACCACGGTGGCACGTGGGACAGCCCTGTGGGAAAGCCTCGAGGGAAAACCACAGATCCTTTGATCCACGCGAAGGGAAGCATGACATTGCTGCTACAGCCTGGAAGGAAAGCGCACGTGCATGCCCCCACTCGAGACAAGGCCTGACTCCCCTGGGGAGACTCCAGAAGTAACCAAAGATCCATGTCACCGCTGAGAGGAATCCTCGGTTCCGGCCCTGACTCCACACAAGGTTTTTGGCCCCAGTATAGACGGGAGAGGAATCCCGAGAGGCCCCCTAGCAACTCGCATGGGGACTGGCCTCTCCTGAGGCCACCAGGGCGGGTCCTTGAGGACCCCGTCGTAACTCGAGAGCACCTGCCGCAACTCGAGAAAATCCAGGAAGTTCTCCCTTCCAGGCGAGATGAGGCCTATTTCCGATGAGGCGTCTTTAGACTAATGACACCTAACCTCTGGAACTTCGAAAGGGTCTTTCACACCCTTGCTGCAACTCAAGAATTTCACCGCCATACCCGTCTCCACTCGAGAGGAAGCACGATGGTCCCGCCCACATCCAGAGGAGCCCCGTTTCCCCCTCGTAGCTCGAGATGAGGGATCCTTTCCCTGCTTTCAACGGGAAAGAATTCCCGGCGTTCCCGTCGCATCTCAAGAGGAGGCACTCTCAACAGGAAAGGCGAGAGGAACTCCATGGTCATACCACCATTCCAAGAGTCCCCCAGATGTCTCAGTCCATTCCAGAGGAACCTCTTTGCCCTGCACTGGCTCATCTTTCACGCCGAGGATCGACTCACACCACGGTGGCACGTGGGACAGCCGTGTGGGAAAGCCTCGAGGGAAAGCCTCGAGGGAAAACCACAGATCCTGTGATCCACCCGACGGGAAGCGTGACATTGCTGCTACAGCCTGGAAGGAAAGCGCACGTGCATGCCCCCACTCGAGACGAGGCATGACTCCCCTGGGGAGACTCCAGAAGTACCCAAAGATCCATTTCAGCCCCTGAGAGGAATCCTCGTTTCCGGCCCTGACTCCACACAAGGTTTTTGGCCCCGGTATCGACGGGAGAGGAATCCCGAGAGGCCCCCTAGCAACTCGCATGGGGACTGGCCTCTCCTGAGGCCACCAGGGCGGGTCCCTGAGGTCCCCGTCGTAACTCGAGAACACCTGCCGCAACTCGAGAAAATCCAGGAAGTTCTCCCTTCCAGGAGAGATGAGGCCTATTTCCGATGAGGCTTCTGGAGACTAATGACACCTTACCTCTGGAACTTCGAAAGGGTCTTTCACACCCTTGCTGCAACTCAAGAAGTTCACCGCCATACCCGTCTCCACTCGAGAGGAAGCACGATGGTCCCGCCCACATCCAGAGGAGCCCCGTTTCCCCCTCGGAGCTCGAGATGAGGGATCCTTTCCCTGCTTTCAACGGGAAAGAATTCCCGGCGTTCCCGTCGCATCTCAAGAGGAGGCACTCTCAACAGGAAAGGCGAGAGGAACTCCATGGTCGTACCACCATTCCAAGAGTCCCCCAGATGTCTCAGTCCATTCCAGAGGAACCTCTATGCCCTGCACTGGCTCATCTTTCACGCCGAGGATCGACTCACACCACGGTGGCACGTGGGACAGCCCTGTGGGAAAGCCTCGAGGGAAAGCCTCGAGGGAAAAAAACAGACCCTTTGATCCATGCGACGGGAAGCATGACATTGCTGCTACAGCCTGGAAGGAAAGCGCACGTGCATGCCCCCACTCGAGACGAGGCCTGACTCCCCTGGCGAGACTCCAGAAGTACCCAAAGATCCATATCAGCCCCTGAGAGGAATCCTCGGTTCCGGCCCTGACTCCACACAAGGTTTTTGGCCCGGTATCGACGGGAGAGGAATCCTGAGAGGCCCCCTAGCAACTCGCATGGGGACTGGCCTCTCCTGAGGCCACCAGGGCGGGACCCTGAGGTCCCCGTCGTAACTCGGGAACACCTGCCGCAACTCGAGAAAATCCAGGAAGTTCTCCCTTCCAGGCGAGATGAGGCCTATTTCCGATGAGGCGTCTGGAGACTAATGACACCTAACCTCTGGCACTTCCAAAGGGTCTTTCACACCCTTGCTGCAACTCAAGAAGTTCACCGCCATACCCGTCTCCACTCGAGAGGAAGCACGATGGTCCCGCCCACATCCAGAGGAGCCCCGTTTCCATCTCGGAGCTCGAGATGAGGGAACCTTGACCTGCTTTCAACGGGAAAGAATTCCCGGTGTTCCCGTCGCATCTCAAGAGGAGGCACTCTCAACAGGAAACCCAAGAGGAACTCCATGGTCGTACCATTCTAAGAGTTCCCCAGATTTCTCAGTCCATTCCAGAGCAACCTCTTTGCCCTGCACTGGCTCATCTTTCACGCCGAGGATCGACTCACAGCACGGTGGCACGTGGGACAGCCCTGTGGGAAAGCGTCGAGGGAAAACCACAGATCCTTTGATCCACGCGACGGGAAGAGTGACATTGCTGCTACAGCCTGTAAGAAAAGCGGACGTGCATGCCCCCACTCGAGAAGAGGCCTGACTCACCTGGGGAGACTCCTGAAGTACCCAAAGACCCATGTCAGCCCCTGAGAGGAATCCTCGGTTCCGGCCCTGACTCCACACAAGGATTTTGGCCCCGGTATCAACGGGAGAGGAATCCCGAGAGGCCCCCTAGGAACTCGCATGGGGACTGGCCTTTCCTGAGGCCACCAGGGCGGGGCCCTGAGGTCCCCATCGTAACTCGAGAACACCTGCCGCAACTCGAGAAAATCCAGGAAGTTCTCCCTTCCAGGCGAGATGAGGCCTATTTCCGATGAGGCGTCTGGAGACTAATGACACCTAACCTCTGGAACTTCGAAAGGGTCTTTCACACCCTTGCTGCAACTCAAGAAGTTCACCGCCATACCCGTCTCCACTCGAGAGGAAGCACGATGGTCCCGCCCACATCCAGAGGAGCCCCGTTTGCCCCTCGTAGCTCGAGATGAGGAATCCTTTCCTTGCTTTCAATGGGAAAGAATTCCCGGCCTTCCCGTCGAATCTCAAGTGGAGGCACTCTCAACAGGAAAGGCGAGAGGAACTCCATGGTCGTACCACCATTCCAAGAGTCCCCCAGATGTCTCAGTCCATTCCAGAGGAACCTCTTTGCCCTGCACTGGCTCATCTTTCACGCCGAGGATCGACTCACACCACGGTGGCACGTGGGACAGCCCTGTGGGAAAGCCTCAAGCGAAAACCGCAGATCCTTTGATCCACAAGACGGGAAGCGTGACATTGCTGCTACAACCTGGAAGGAAAGCGCACGTGGATGCCCCCACTCGAGACGTGGCCTGACTCCCCTGGGGAGCCTCCAGAAGTACCCAAAGATCCATGTCAGCCCCTGAGAGGAATCCTCAGTTCCGGCCCTGACTCCACACAAGGTTTTTGGCCCCAGTATTGACGGGAGAGGAATCCCCAGAGGCGCCCTGGCAATTCGCATGGAGACTGGCCTTTCCTGAGGCCACCAGGGCGGGTCCCTGAGGTCCCCGTCGTAGCTCGAGAACACCTGCCGCAACTCGAGAACATCCAGGAAGTTCTCCCTTCCAGGCGAGATGAGGCTTATTTCCAATGAGGCGTCCGGAGACTAATGACACCTAACCTCTGGAATTTCGAAAGGGTCTTTCACACCCTTGCTGCAACTCAAGAAGTTCACCGCCATACCCGTCTCCACTCGAGAGAAAGCACAATGGTCCCGCCCACATACAGAGGAGACCCGTTTCCCCCTCGTAGCTCGAAATGAGGGATCCTTTCCCTGCTTTCAACGGGAAAGAATTCCCGGCGTTCCCGTCGCATCTCAAGAGGAGGCACTCTCAACAGGAAAGGCGAGAGGAACTCCATGGTCGTACCACCATTCCAAGAGTCCCCCAGATGTCTCAGTCCATTCCAGAGGAACCTCTTTGCACTGCACTGGCTCATCTTTCACGCCGAGGATCGACTCACACCACGGTGGCACGTGGGACAGCCCTGTGGGAAAGCCTCGAGGGAAAGCCTCGAGGGAAAACCACAGATCCTTTGATCCACGCCACGGAAAGCGTGACATTGCTGCTACAGCCTGGAAGGAAAGCGCACGTCCATGCCCCCACTCGAGACGAGGCCTGACTCCCCTGGGGAGACTCCAGAAGTACCCTAAGATGCATGTCAGCCCCTGAGAGGAATCCTCGGTTCCGGCCCTGACTCCACACAAGGTTTTTGGCCCCGGTATCGTCGGGAGAGGAATCCCGAGAGGCCCCCTAGCACCTCGCATGGGGACTGGCCTCTCCTGAGGCCACCAGGGCGGGACCCTGAGGTATCCGTCGTAACTCGAGAACACCTGCCGCAACTCGAGAAAATCCAGGAAGTTCTCCCTTCCAGGCGAGATGAGGCCTATTTCCGATGAGGCGTCTGGAGACTAATGACACCTAACCTCTGGAACTTCGAAAGGGTCTTTCACACCCTTGCTGCAACTCAAGAAGTTCACCGCCATACCCGTCTCCACTCGAGAGGAAGCACGATGGTCCCGCCCACATCCAGAGGAGCCCCGTTTCCGCCTCGGAGCTCGAGATAAGGGATCCTTTCCCTGCTTTCATCGGGAAAGAATTCCCGGCGTTCCCATCGCATCTCAAGAGGAGGCACTCTCAACAGGAAAGGCGAGAGGAACTCCATTGTCGTACCACCATTCCAAAAGTCCCCCAGATGTCTCAGTCCATTCCAGAGAAACCTCTTTGCCCTGCACTGGCTCATCTTTCACGCCGAGGATCGACTTACACCACGGTGGCACGTGGGACAGCCCTGTGGGAAAGCCTCGAGGGAAAACCACAGATCCTTTGATCCACGCGAAGGGAAGCATGACATTGCTGCTACAGCCTGGAAGGAAAGCGCACGTGCATGCCCCCACTCGAGACAAGGCCTGACTCCCCTGGGGAGACTCCAGAAGTAACCAAAGATCCATGTCACCGCTGAGAGGAATCCTCGGTTCCGGCCCTGACTCCACACAAGGTTTTTGGCCCCAGTATAGACGGGAGAGGAATCCCGAGAGGCCCCCTAGCAACTCGCATGGGGACTGGCCTCTCCTGAGGCCACCAGGGCGGGTCCTTGAGGACCCCGTCGTAACTCGAGAGCACCTGCCGCAACTCGAGAAAATCCAGGAAGTTCTCCCTTCCAGGCGAGATGAGGCCTATTTCCGATGAGGCGTCTTTAGACTAATGACACCTAACCTCTGGAACTTCGAAAGGGTCTTTCACACCCTTGCTGCAACTCAAGAATTTCACCGCCATACCCGTCTCCACTCGAGAGGAAGCACGATGGTCCCGCCCACATCCAGAGGAGCCCCGTTTCCCCCTCGTAGCTCGAGATGAGGGATCCTTTCCCTGCTTTCAACGGGAAAGAATTCCCGGCGTTCCCGTCGCATCTCAAGAGGAGGCACTCTCAACAGGAAAGGCGAGAGGAACTCCATGGTCATACCACCATTCCAAGAGTCCCCCAGATGTCTCAGTCCATTCCAGAGGAACCTCTTTGCCCTGCACTGGCTCATCTTTCACGCCGAGGATCGACTCACACCACGGTGGCACGTGGGACAGCCGTGTGGGAAAGCCTCGAGGGAAAGCCTCGAGGGAAAACCACAGATCCTGTGATCCACCCGACGGGAAGCGTGACATTGCTGCTACAGCCTGGAAGGAAAGCGCACGTGCATGCCCCCACTCGAGACGAGGCATGACTCCCCTGGGGAGACTCCAGAAGTACCCAAAGATCCATTTCAGCCCCTGAGAGGAATCCTCGTTTCCGGCCCTGACTCCACACAAGGTTTTTGGCCCCGGTATCGACGGGAGAGGAATCCCGAGAGGCCCCCTAGCAACTCGCATGGGGACTGGCCTCTCCTGAGGCCACCAGGGCGGGTCCCTGAGGTCCCCGTCGTAACTCGAGAACACCTGCCGCAACTCGAGAAAATCCAGGAAGTTCTCCCTTCCAGGAGAGATGAGGCCTATTTCCGATGAGGCTTCTGGAGACTAATGACACCTTACCTCTGGAACTTCGAAAGGGTCTTTCACACCCTTGCTGCAACTCAAGAAGTTCACCGCCATACCCGTCTCCACTCGAGAGGAAGCACGATGGTCCCGCCCACATCCAGAGGCGCCCCGTTTCCCCCTCGGAGCTCGAGATGAGGGATCCTTTCCCTGCTTTCAACGGGAAAGAATTCCCGGCGTTCCCGTCGCATCTCAAGAGGAGGCACTCTCAACAGGAAAGGCGAGAGGAACTCCATGGTCGTACCACCATTCCAAGAGTCCCCCAGATGTCTCAGTCCATTCCAGAGGAACCTCTATGCCCTGCACTGGCTCATCTTTCACGCCGAGGATCGACTCACACCACGGTGGCACGTGGGACAGCCCTGTGGGAAAGCCTCGAGGGAAAGCCTCGAGGGAAAAAAACAGACCCTTTGATCCATGCGACGGGAAGCATGACATTGCTGCTACAGCCTGGAAGGAAAGCGCACGTGCATGCCCCCACTCGAGACGAGGCCTGTCTCCCCTGGCGAGACTCCAGAAGTACCCAAAGATCCATATCAGCCCCTGAGAGGAATCCTCGGTTCCGGCCCTGACTCCACACAAGGTTTTTGGCCCGGTATCGACGGGAGAGGAATCCTGAGAGGCCCCCTAGCAACTCGCATGGGGACTGGCCTCTCCTGAGGCCACCAGGGCGGGACCCTGAGGTCCCCGTCGTAACTCGGGAACACCTGCCGCAACTCGAGAAAATCCAGGAAGTTCTCCCTTCCAGGCGAGATGAGGCCTATTTCCGATGAGGCGTCTGGAGACTAATGACACCTAACCTCTGGCACTTCCAAAGGGTCTTTCACACCCTTGCTGCAACTCAAGAAGTTCACCGCCATACCCGTCTCCACTCGAGAGGAAGCACGATGGTCCCGCCCACATCCAGAGGAGCCCCGTTTCCATCTCGGAGCTCGAGATGAGGGAACCTTGACCTGCTTTCAACGGGAAAGAATTCCCGGTGTTCCCGTCGCATCTCAAGAGGAGGCACTCTCAACAGGAAACGCAAGAGGAACTCCATGGTCGTACCATTCTAAGAGTCCCCCAGATTTCTCAGTCCATTCCAGAGCAACCTCTTTGCCCTGCACTGGCTCATCTTTCACGCCGAGGATCGACTCACAGCACGGTGGCACGTGGGACAGCCCTGTGGGAAAGCGTCGAGGGAAAACCACAGATCCTTTGATCCACGCGACGGGAAGAGTGACATTGCTGCTACAGCCTGTAAGAAAAGCGGACGTGCATGCCCCCACTCGAGAAGAGGCCTGACTCACCTGGGGAGACTCCTGAAGTACCCAAAGACCCATGTCAGCCCCTGAGAGGAATCCTCGGTTCCGGCCCTGACTCCACACAAGGATTTTGGCCCCGGTATCAACGGGAGAGGAATCCCGAGAGGCCCCCTAGGAACTCGCATGGGGACTGGCCTTTCCTGAGGCCACCAGGGCGGGGCCCTGAGGTCCCCATCGTAACTCGAGAACACCTGCCGCAACTCGAGAAAATCCAGGAAGTTCTCCCTTCCAGGCGAGATGAGGCCTATTTCCGATGAGGCGTCTGGAGACTAATGACACCTAACCTCTGGAACTTCGAAAGGGTCTTTCACACCCTTGCTGCAACTCAAGAAGTTCACCGCCATACCCGTCTCCACTCGAGAGGAAGCACGATGGTCCCGCCCACATCCAGAGGAGCCCCGTTTGCCCATCGTAGCTCGAGATGAGGAATCCTTTCCTTGCTTTCAATGGGAAAGAATTCCCGGCCTTCCCGTCGAATCTCAAGTGGAGGCACTCTCAACAGGAAAGGCGAGAGGAACTCCATGGTCGTACCACCATTCCAAGAGTCCCCCAGATGTCTCAGTCCATTCCAGAGGAACCTCTTTGCCCTGCACTGGCTCATCTTTCACGCCGAGGATCGACTCACACCACGGTGGCACGTGGGACAGCCCTGTGGGAAAGCCTCAAGCGAAAACCGCAGATCCTTTGATCCACAAGACGGGAAGCGTGACATTGCTGCTACAACCTGGAAGGAAAGCGCACGTGGATGCCCCCACTCGAGACGTGGCCTGACTCCCCTGGGGAGCCTCCAGAAGTACCCAAAGATCCATGTCAGCCCCTGAGAGGAATCCTCAGTTCCGGCCCTGACTCCACACAAGGTTTTTGGCCCCAGTATTGACGGGAGAGGAATCCCCAGAGGCGCCCTGGCAATTCGCATGGAGACTGGCCTTTCCTGAGGCCACCAGGGCGGGTCCCTGAGGTCCCCGTCGTAGCTCGAGAACACCTGCCGCAACTCGAGAACATCCAGGAAGTTCTCCCTTCCAGGCGAGATGAGGCTTATTTCCAATGAGGCGTCCGGAGACTAATGACACCTAACCTCTGGAATTTCGAAAGGGTCTTTCACACCCTTGCTGCAACTCAAGAAGTTCACCGCCATACCCGTCTCCACGCGAGAGAAAGCACAATGGTCCCGCCCACATACAGAGGAGACCCGTTTCCCCCTCGTAGCTCGAGATGCGGGATCCTTTCCCTGCTTTCAACGGGAAAGAATTCCCGGCGATCCCGTCGCATCTCAAGAGGAGGCACTCTCAACAGGAAACGCAAGAGGAACTCCATGGTCGTACTACCATTCCAAGAGTCCCCCAGATGTCTCAGTCCATTCCAGAGGAACCTCTTTTCCCTGCACTGGCTCATCTTTCAGGCCAAGGATCGACTCACACCACGGTGGCACGTGGGACAGTCCTGTGGGAAAGCCTCGAGGGAAAGCCTCGAGGGAAAACCACAGATCCTTTGATCCACGCGACGGGAAGTGTGACATTGCTGCTGCAGCCTGTAAGAAAAGCGGACGTGCATGCCCCCACTCGAGAAGAGGCCTGACTCACCTGGGGAGACTCCAGAAGTACCCAAAGACCCATGTCAGCCCCTGAGAGGAATCCTCGGTTCCGGCCCTGACTCCACACAAGGATTTTGGCCCCGGTATCAACGGGAGAGGAATCCCGAGAGGCCCCCTAGGAACTCGCATGGGGACTGGCCTTTCCTGAGGCCACCAGGGCGGGGCCCTGAGGTCCCCATGGTAACTCGAGAACACCTGCCGCAACTCGAGAATATCCAGTAAGTTCTCCCTTCCAGGCGAGCTGAGGCCTATTTCCGATGAGGCGTCTGGAGACTAATGACACCTAACCTCTGGAACTTCGAAAGGGTCTTTCACACCCTTGCTGCAACTCAAGAAGTTCACCGCCATACCCGTCTCCACTCGAGAGGAAGCACGATGGTCCCGCCCACATCCAGAGGAGCCCCGTTTGCCCCTCGTAGGTCGAGATGAGGAATCCTTTCCCTGCCTTCAACGGGAAAGAATTCCCGGCGTTGCCGTCGCATCTCAAGAGGAGGCACTCTCAACAGGAAAGGCGAGAGGAACTCCATGGTCGTACCACCATTCCAAGAGTCCCCCAGATGTCTCAGTCCATTCCAGAGGAACCTCTTTGCCCTGCACTGGCTCATTTTTCACGCCGAGGATCGACTCACACCACAGTGGCACGTGGGACAGCCCTGTGGGAAAGCCTCGAGGGAACATCACAGATCCTTTGATCCACGCGACGGGAAGCGTGACATTGCTGCTACAGCCTTGAAGGAAAGCGCACGTGCATGCGCCCACTGGAGACGAGGCCTGTCTCCCCAGGTGAGACTCCAGAAGTACCCAAAGATCCATATCAGCCCCTGAGAGGAATCCTCGGTTCCGGCCCTGACTCCACACAAGGTTTTTGGCCCCGGTATCGACGGGAGAGGAATCCCCAGAGGCCCCCTAGCAACTCGCATGGGGAATGGCCTCTCTTGAGGCCACCAGGGCGGGTCCCTGAGGTCCCCGTCGTAACTCGGGAACACCTGCCGCAACTCGAGAAAATCCAGGAAGTTCTCCCTTCCAGGCGAGATGAGGCCTATTTCCGATGAGGCGTCTGGAGACTAATGACACCTAACCTCTGGAACTTCGAAAGGGTCTTTCACACCCTTGCTGCAACTCAAGAAGTTCACCGCCATACCCGTCTCCACTCGAGAGGAAGCACGATGGTCCCGCCCACATCCAGAGGAGCCCCGTTTCCCCCTCGGAGCTCGAGATGAGGGATCCTTTCCCTGCTTTCAACGGGAAAGAATTCCCGGCGTTCCCGTCGCATCTCAAGAGGAGGCACTCTCAACAGGAAAGGCGAGAGGAACTCCATGGTCGTACCACCATTCCAAGAGTCCCCCAGATGTCTCAGTCCATTCCAGAGGAACCTCTTTGCCCTGCACTGGCTCATCTTTCAGGCCGAGGATCGACTCACACCACGGTGGCACGTAGGACCGCCCTGTGGGAAAGCCTCGAGGGAAAGCCTCGAGGGAAAACCACAGATCCTTTGATCCACGCCACGGGAAGCGTGACATTGCTGCTACAGCCTGGAAGGAAAGCGCACGTGCATGCCCCCACTCGAGACGAGGCCTGACTCCCCTGGGGAGACTCCAGAAGTACCCAAAGATCCATGTCAACCCCTGAGAGGAATCCTCGGTTCCGGCCCTGACTCCAAAAAATTCTTTTGGCCCCGGTATCGACGGGAGAGGAATCCCGAGAGGCCCCCTAGCAACTCGCATGGGGACTGGCCTCTCCTGAGGCCACCAGGGCGGGTCCCTGAGGTCCCCGTCGTAACTCGAGAACACCTGCCGCAACTCGAGAAAATCCAGGAAGTTCTCCCTTCCAGGCGAGATGAGGCCTATTTCCGATGAGGCGTCTGGAGACTAATGACACCTAACCTCTGGAACTTCGAAAGGGTCTTTCACACCCATGCTGCAACAAAGAAGTTCACCGCCATACCCGTCTCCACTCGAGAGGAAGCACGATGGTCCCGCCCACATAGAGAGGAGCCCCGTTTCCCCCTCGTAGCTCGAGATGAGGGATCCTTTCCCTGCTTTCAACGGGAAAGAATTTCCGGCGTTCCCGACGCATCTCAAGAGGAGGCACTCTCAACAGGAAAGGCGAGAGGAACTCCATGGTCGTACCACCATTCCAAGATTCCCCAGATGCCTCAGTCCATTCCAGAGGAACCTCTTTGCCCTGCACTGGCTCTTCTTTAACGCCGAGGATCGACTCACACCACGGTGGCACGTGGGACAGCCCTGTGGGAAAGCCTCGAGGGAAAGCCTCGAGGGAAAACCACAGATCCTTTGATCCACGGGACGGGAAGAGTGACATTGCTGCTACAGCCTGGAGGGAAAGCGCACGTGCATGCCCCCACTCGAGACGAGGCCTGACTCCCCTGGGGAGACTCCAGAAGTACCCAAAGATCCATATCAGCACCTGAGAGGAATCCTCGGTTCCGGCCCTGACTCCACACAAGATTTTTGGCCCCGGTATCGACGGGAGAGGAATCCCGAGAGGCCCCCTAGCAACTCGCATGGGGACTGGCCTTTCCTGAGGCCACCAGGGCGGTTCCCTGAGGTCCCCGTCGTAACTCGAGAACACCTGCCGCAACTCGAGAAAATCCAGGAAGTTCTCCCTTTCAGGCGAGATGAGGCCTATTTCCGATGAGGCGTCTGGAGACTAATGACACCTAACCTCTGGAACTTCGAAAGGATTTTTCACACCCTTGCTGCAACTCAAGAAGTTCACCGCCATACCCGTCTCCACTCGAGAGGAAGCACGATGGTCCCGCCCAGATCCAGAGGAGCCCCGTTTCCCCCTCGGAGCTCGAGATGAGGGATCCTTGACCTGCTTTCAACGGGAAAGAATTCCCGGTGTTCCCGTCGCATCTCAAGAGGAGGCACTCTCAACAGGAAAGGCGAGAGGAACTCCATGGTCGTACCACCATTCCAAGAGTCCCCCAGATGTCTCAGTCCATTCCAGAGGAACCTCTTTGCCCTGCACTGGCTCATCTTTCACGCCGAGGATCGACTCACACCACGGTGGCACGTGGGACAGCCCTGTGGGAAAGCCTCAAGCGAAAACCGCAGATCCTTTGATCCACAAGACGGGAAGCGTGACATTGCTGCTACAGCCTGGAAGGAAAGCGCACGTGGATGCCCCCACTCGAGACGTGGCCTGACTCCCCTGGGGAGCCTCCAGAAGTACCCAAAGAACCATGTCAGCCCCTGAGAGGAATCCTCGGTTCCGGCCCTGACTCCACACAAGGTTTTGGCCCCAGTATTGACGGGAGAGGAATCCCCAGAGGCGCCCTGGCAATTTGCATGGAGACTGGCCTTTCCTGAGGCCACCAGGGCGGGTCCCTGAGGTCCCCGTCGTAACTCCAGAACACCTGCCGCAACTCGAGAAAATCCAGGAAGTTCTCCCTTCCAGGGGAGATGAGGCCTATTTCCAATGAGGCGTCCGGAGACTAATGACACCTAACCTCTGCAACTTCGAAAGGGTCTTTCACACCCTTGCTGCAACTCAAGAAGTTCACCGCCATACCCGTCTCCACTCGAGAGAAAGCACAATGGTCCCGCCCACATACAGAGGAGACCCGTTTCCCCCTCGTAGCTCGAGATGCCGGATCCTTTCCCTGCTTTCAACGGGAAAGAATTCCCGGCGTTCCCGTCGCATCTCAAGAGGAGGCACTCTCTACAGGAAACGCAAGAGGAACTCCATGGTCGTACTACCATTCCAAGAGTCCCCCAGATGTCTCAGTCCATTCCAGAGGAACCTCTTTTCCCTGCACTGGCTCATCTTTCAGGCCAAGGATCGACTCACACCACGGTGGCACGTGGGACAGTCCTGTGGGAAAGCCTCGAGGGAAAGCCTCGAGGGAAAACCACAGATCCTTTGATCCACGCGACGGGAAGAGTGACATTGCTGCTACAGCCTGGAAGGAAAGCGCATGTGCATTCCCCCACTCGAGACGAGGCCTGACTCCCCTGGGGAGACTCCAGAAGTTCCCAAAAATCCACGTCAGCCCCTGAGTGGAATCCTCGGTTCCGGCCCTGACTCCACACAAGGTTTTTGGCCCCGGTATAGACGGGAGAGGAATCCCGAGAAGCACCCTAGCAACTCGCATGGGGACTGGCCTCTCCTGAGGCCACCAGGGCGGGTCCCTGAGGTCCCCGTCGTAACTCGAGAACACCTGCCGCAACTCGAGAAAATCCAGGAAGTTCTCCCTTCCAGGCGAGATGAGGCCTATTTCCGATGAGGCGTCTGGAGACTAATGACACCTAACCTCTGGAACTTCGAAAGGGTCTTTCACACCCTTGCTGCAACTCAAGAAGTTCACCGCCATACCTGTCTCCGCTCGAGAGGAAGCACGATGGTCCCGCCCACATCCAGAGGAGCCCCGTTTCCCCCTCGTAGCTCAAGATGAGGGATCCTTTCCCTGCTTTCAACGGGAAAGAATTCCC
This sequence comes from Capricornis sumatraensis, assembly GCF_032405125.1. Taxonomy (NCBI): domain Eukaryota; kingdom Metazoa; phylum Chordata; class Mammalia; order Artiodactyla; family Bovidae; genus Capricornis; species Capricornis sumatraensis. The sequence goes on from NW_027184627.1 coordinate 1,756,092, forward strand.
GGCGTTCCCGTCGCATCTCAAGAGGAGGCACACTCAACAGGAAAGGCGAGAGGAACTCCATGGTCGTACCACCATTCCAAGAGTCCCCCAGATGTCTCAGTCCATTCCAGAGGAACCTCTTTGCCCTGCACTGGCTCATCTTTCACGCCGAGGATCGACTCACACCATGGTGGCACGTGGGACAGCCCTGTGGGAAAGCCTCGAGGGAAAGCCTCGAGGGAAAACCACAGATCCTTTGATCCACGCGACGGGAAGCGTGACATTGCTTCTACAGTGTGGAAGGAAAGCGCACGTGCATGACCCCACACGAGACGAGGCCTGACTCCCCTGGGGAGACTCCAGAAGTACCCAAAGATCCATATCAGCCCCTGAGAGGAATCCTCGGTTCCGGCCCTGACTCCACACAAGGGTTTTGGCCCCAGTATCGACGGGAGAGGAATCCCGAGAGGCCACATAGCAACTCGCATTGGGACTGACCTTTCCTGAGGCCACCAGGGCGGGTCCCTGTGGTCTCCGTTGTAACTCGAGAACACCTGCCGCAACTCGAGAAAATCCAGGAAGTTCTCCCTTCCAGGCGAGATGACGCCTCTTTCCGATGAGGCGTCTGGAGACTAATGACACCTAACCTCTGGAACGTCGAAAGGGTCTTTCACAGCCTTCCTGCAACTCAAGAAGTTCACCGCCATACGCGTCTCCACTCGAGAGGAAGCACGATGGTCCCGCCCACATCCAGAGGAGCCCCATTTCCCCCTCGTAGCTCGTGATGAGGGATCCTTTCCCTGCTTTCAACGGGAAAGAATTCCCGGCGTTCCCGTCGCATCTCAAGTGGAGGCACTCTTAACAGGAAAGGGGAGAGGAACTCCATGGTCGTACCACGATGCCAAGAGTCCCCCAGATGTCTCAGTCCATTCCCGAGGAACCTCTTTGCCCTGCACTGGCTCATCTTTCACGCCGAGGATTGACTCACATCACTGTGGCACGTTGGACATGCATGTGGGATAGCCTCGAGGGAAAGCCTCGAGGGAAAACCACAGATCCTTTGATCCACGCAACGGGAAGCGTGACATTGCTGCTACAGCCTGAAAGGCAAGCACACGTGCATGCCCCCACTCGAGACGAGGCCTGACGCCCCTGGCGAGACTCCAGGAGTACCCAAATATCCATGTCAGCCCCTGAGAGGAATCCTCGGTTCCGGCCCTTACTCCACTCAAGGGTTTTGTCCCTGGTATCGACGGGAGAGGAATCCCGAGAGGACCCCTAGCAACTCGCTTGGGTACTGGCCTCTCCTGAGGCCACCAGGGCGGGTCCCTGAGGTCCCCGTCGTAACTCGAGAACACCTGCCGCAACTCGAGAAAATCCAGGAAGTTCTCCCTTCCAGGCGAGATGAGGCCTATTTCCGATGAGGCGTCTGGAGACTAATGACACCTAACCTCTGGAACTTCGAAAGGGTCTTTCACACCCTTGCTGCAACTCAAGAAGTTCACCGCCATACCCGTCTCCACTCGAGAGGAAGCACGATGGTCCCGCCCACATCCAGAGGAGCCCCGTTTCCCGCTCGTAGCTCCAGATGAGGGATCCTTTCCCTGCTTTCAACGGGAAAGAATTCCCGGCGTTCCCGTCGCATCTCAAGAGGAGGCACTCTCAACAGGAAAGGCGAGAGGAACTCCATGGTCGTACCACCATTCCAAGAGTCCCCCAGATGTCTCAGTCCATTCCAGAGGAACCTCTTTGCCCTGCACTGGCTCATCTTTCACGCCGAGGATCGACTCACACCACGGTGGCACGTGGGACAGCCCTGTGGGAAAGCCTCGAGGAAAATCCTCGAGGGAAAACCACAGATCCTTTGATCCACGCGACGGAAAGCGTGACATTGCTGCTACAGCCTGGAAGGAAAGCGCACGTGCATGCCCCCACTCGAGACGAGGCCTGACTACCCTGGGGAGACTTCAGAAGTACCCAAAGATCCATGTCAGCCCCTGAGAGGAATCCTCGGTTCCGGCCCTGAATCCACACAAAGATTTTGGCCCCGGTATCGACAGGAGAGGAATCCCGAGAGGCCCGATAGCAACTCGCATGGGGACTGGCCTTTCCTGAGGCCACCAGGGCGGGTCCCTGATGTCCCCGTCGTAACTCGAGAACACCTGCCGCAACTCGAGAAAATCCACGAAGTTCTCCCTTCCAGGAGAGATGAAGCCTATTTCCAATGAGGGGTCTGGAGACTAATGACACCTAAACTCTGGAACTTCGAAAGGGTCTTTCACACCCTTGCTGCAACTCAAGAAGTTCACCGCCATATCCGTCTCCACTCGAGAGGAAGCACGATGGTCCCGCCCACATCCAGAGGAGCCCCGTTTCCCCCTCGTAGCTCGAGATATGGGATCCTTTCCCTGCTTTCAACGGGAAAGAATTCCCGGCGTTCCCATCGCATCTCAAGAGGAGGCACTCTCAACAGGAAAGGCGAGAGGAACTCCATTGTCGTACCACCATTCCAAGAGTCCCCCAGATGTCTCATTCCATTCCAGAGGAACCTGTTTGCCCTGCATTGGCTGATCTTTCACGCCGAGGAACGACTCACACCACGGTGGCACTAGGGACAGCCGTGTGGGAAAGCCTCGAGGGAGAACCACAGATCCTTTGATCCACGCGACGGGAAGCGTGACATTGCTTCTACAGTGTGGAAGGAAAGCGCACGTGCATGACCCCACACGAGACGAGGCCTGACTCCCCTGGGGAGACTCCAGAAGTACCCAAAGATCCATATCAGCCCCTGAGAGGAATCCTCGGTTCCGGCCCTGACTCCACACAAGGGTTTTGGCCCCAGTATCGACGGGAGAGGAATCCCGAGAGGCCACATAGCAACTCGCATTGGGACTGACCTTTCCTGAGGCCACCAGGGCGGGTCCCTGTGGTCTCCGTTGTAACTCGAGAACACCTGCCGCAACTCGAGAAAATCCAGGAAGTTCTCCCTTCCAGGCGAGATGACGCCTCTTTCCGATGAGGCGTCTGGAGACTAATGACACCTAACCTCTGGAACGTCGAAAGGGTCTTTCACAGCCTTCCTGCAACTCAAGAAGTTCACCGCCATACGCGTCTCCACTCGAGAGGAAGCACGATGGTCCCGCCCACATCCAGAGGAGCCCCATTTCCCCCTCGTAGCTCGTGATGAGGGATCCTTTCCCTGCTTTCAACGGGAAAGAATTCCCGGCGTTCCCGTCGCATCTCAAGTGGAGGCACTCTTAACAGGAAAGGGGAGAGGAACTCCATGGTCGTACCACGATGCCAAGAGTCCCCCAGATGTCTCAGTCCATTCCCGAGGAACCTCTTTGCCCTGCACTGGCTCATCTTTCACGCCGAGGATTGACTCACATCACTGTGGCACGTTGGACATGCATGTGGGATAGCCTCGAGGGAAAGCCTCGAGGGAAAACCACAGATCCTTTGATCCACGCAACGGGAAGCGTGACATTGCTGCTACAGCCTGAAAGGCAAGCACACGTGCATGCCCCCACTCGAGACGAGGCCTGACGCCCCTGGCGAGACTCCAGGAGTACCCAAATATCCATGTCAGCCCCTGAGAGGAATCCTCGGTTCCGGCCCTTACTCCACTCAAGGGTTTTGTCCCTGGTATCGACGGGAGAGGAATCCCGAGAGGACCCCTAGCAACTCGCTTGGGTACTGGCCTCTCCTGAGGCCACCAGGGCGGGTCCCTGAGGTCCCCGTCGTAACTCGAGAACACCTGCCGCAACTCGAGAAAATCCAGGAAGTTCTCCCTTCCAGGCGAGATGAGGCCTATTTCCGATGAGGCGTCTGGAGACTAATGACACCTAACCTCTGGAACTTCGAAAGGGTCTTTCACACCCTTGCTGCAACTCAAGAAGTTCACCGCCATACCCGTCTCCACTCGAGAGGAAGCACGATGGTCCCGCCCACATCCAGAGGAGCCCCGTTTCCCCCTCGTAGCTCGAGATGAGGGATCCTTTCCCTGCTTTCAACGGGAAAGAATTCCCGGCGTTCCCGTCGCATCTCAAGAGGAGGCACTATCGACAGGAAAGTCGAGAGGAGCTCCATGGTCGTACCACCATACCAAGAGTCCCCCACATGTCTCAGTCCATTCCATAGGATCCTCTTTGCCCTGCACTGGCTCATCTTTCACGCCTAGGATCGACTCACACCACGGTGGCACTAGGGACAGCCCTGTGGGAAAGCCTCGAGGGAGAACCACAGATCCTTTGATCCACGCGACGGGAAGCGTGACATTGCTTCTACAGTGTGGAAGGAAAGCGCACGTGCATGACCCCACACGAGACGAGGCCTGACTCCCCTGGGGAGACTCCAGAAGTACCCAAAGATCCATATCAGCCCCAGAGAGGAATCCTCGGTTCCGGCCCTGACTCCACACAAGGGTTTTGGCCCCAGTATCGACGGGAGAGGAATCCCGAGAGGCCACATAGCAACTCGCATTGGGACTGACCTTTCCTGAGGCCACCAGGGCGGGTCCCTGTGGTCTCCGTTGTAACACGAGAACACCTGCCGCAACTCGAGAAAATCCAGGATGTTCTCCCTTCCAGGCGAGATGAGGCCTCTTTCCGATGAGGCGTCTGGAGACTAATGACACCTAACCTCTGGAACGTCGAAAGGGTCTTTCACAGCCTTGCTGCAACTCAAGAAGTTCACCGCCATACGCGTCTCCACTCGAGAGGAAGCACGATGGTCCCGCCCACATCCAGAGGAGCCCCATTTCCCCCTCGTAGCTCGTGATGAGGGATCCTTTCCCTGCTTTCAACGGGAAAGAATTCCCGGCGTTCCCGTCGCATCTCAAGTGGAGGCACTCTAAACAGGAAAGGGGAGAGGAACTCCATGGTCGTAACACGATGCCAAGAGTCCCCCAGATGTCTCAGTCCATTCCCGAGGAACCTCTTTGCCCTGCACTGGATCATCTTTCACGCTGAGGATCGACTCACATCACGGTGGCACGTGGGACAGGCATGTGGGATAGCCTCGAGGGAAAGCCTCGAGGGAAAACCACAGATCCTTTGATCCACGCGACGGGAAGCGTGACATTGCTGCTACAGCCTGGAAGGCAAGCACACGTGCATGCCCCCACTCGAGACGAGGCCTGACGCCCCTGGCGAGACTCCAGGAGTACCCAAAGATCCATGTCAGCCCCTGAGAGGAATCCTCGGTTCCGGCCCTTACTCCACTCAAGGGTTTTGTCCCTTGTATCGACGGAAGAGGAATCCCGAGAGGACCCCTAGCAACTCGCTTGGGGACTGGCCTCTCCTGAGGCCACCAGGGCGGGTCCCTGAGGTCCCCGTCGTAACTCGAGAACACCTGCCGCAACTCGAGAAAATCCAGGAAGTTCTCCCTTCCAGGCGAGATGAGGCCTATTTCCGATGAGGCGTCTGGAGACTAATGACACCTAACCTCTGGAACTTCGAAAGGGTCTTTCACACCCTTGCTGCAAATCAAGAAGTTCACCGCCATACCCGTCTCCACTCGAGAGGAAGCACGATGGTCCCGCCCACATCCAGAGGAGCCCCGTTTCCCCCTCGTAGCTCGAGATGAGGGATCCTTTCCCTGCTTTCAACGGGAAAGAATTCCCGGCGTTCCCGTCGCATCTCAAGAGGAGGCACTCTCAACAGGAAAGGCGAGAGGAACTCCATGGTCGTACCACCATTCCAAGAGTCCCCCAGATGTCTCAGTCCATTCCAGAGGAACCTGTTTGCCCTGCACTGGCTCATCTTTCACGCTGAGGATCGACTCACACTACGGTGGCACGTGGGACAGCCCTGTGGGAAAGCCTAGAGGGAAAACCACAGATCCTTTGATCCACACGACGGGAAGCGTGACATTGCTGCTACAGCCTGGAAGGAAAGCGCACGTGCATGCCCCCACTCGAGACGAGGCCTGACTCCCCTGGGGAGACTCCAGAAGTACCCAAAGATCCATGTCATCCCCTGAGAGGAATCCTCGGTTCCGCCCCTGACTCCACACAAAGTTTTTGGCCCCGGTATCGACGGGAGAGGAATCCCGAGAGGCCCCCGAGCAACTCGCATGGGGACTGGCCTTTCCTGTGGCCACCAGGCCGGTCCCTGAGGTCCCCGTCGTAACTGGAGAACACATGCCGCAACTCGAGAAAATCCAGGAAGGTCTCCCTTCCAGGCGAGATGAGGCCTATTTCCGATGAGGCGTCTGGACACTAATGACACCTAACCTCTGGAACTTCGAAAGGGTCTTTCACACCCTTGCTGCAACACAAGAAGTTCACCGTCATACCCGTGTCGACTCGAGAGGAAGCATGATGGTCCCGCCCACATCCAGAGGATCCCCGTTTCCCCCTCGTAGCTCGAGATGAGGGATCCTTTCCCTGATTTCAATGGGAAAGAATTCCCGGCGTTCCCGTCACATCTCAAGAGGAGGCACTCTCAACAGGAAAGGCGAGAGGAACTCCATGGTCGTACCACCATTCCAAGAGTCCCCCAGATGTCTCAGTCCATTCCAGAGGAGCCTCTTTGCCCTGCACTGGCTCATCTTTCACGCCGAGGATCGACTCACACCAGGTGGCACGTGGGACAGCCCTGTGGGAAAGCCTCGAGGGAAAGCCTCGAGGGAAAACCACAGATCCTTTGATCCACACGACGGGAAGCGTGACATTGCTGCTACAGCCTGGAAGGAAGGCGCACGTGCATGCCCCCACTCGAGACGAGGCCTGACCCCCCTGGGGAGACTCCAGAAGTACCCAAAGACCCATGTCAGCCCCTGAGAGGAATCCTCGGTTTCGGCCCTGACTCCACACAAGGATTTTGGTCCCGGTATCGACGGGAGAGGAATCCCAAAAGGCCCCCTAGGAACTCCCATGGGGACTGGCCTTTCCTGAGGCCACCAGGGCGGATCTCTGAGGTCCCCGTCGTAACTCGAGAACACCTGCTGCAACTCGAGAAAATCCAGGAAGTTCTCCCTTCCAGGCGAGATGAGGCCTATTTCCGATGAGGCGTCTGGACACTAATGACACCTAACCTCTGGAACTTCGAAAGGGTCTTTCACACCCTTGCTGCAACACAAGAAGTTCACCGTCATACCCGTGTCGACTCGAGAGGAAGCATGATGGTCCCGCCCACATCCAGAGGATCCCCGTTTCCCCCTCGTAGCTCGAGATGAGGGATCCTTTCCCTGATTTCAATGGGAAAGAATTCCCGGCGTTCCCGTCACAACTCAAGAGGAGGCACTCTCAACAGGAAAGGCGAGAGGAACTCCATGGTCGTACCACCATTCCAAGAGTCCCCCAGATGTCTCAGTCCATTCCAGAGGAACCTCTTTGCCCTGCACTGGCTCATCTTTCACGCCGAGGATCGAATCACACCACGGTGGCACGTGGGACAGCCCTGTGGGAAAGCCTCAAGGGAAAGCCTCGATTGAAAACCACAGATCCTTTGATCCACGCGACGGGAAGCGTGACATTGCTGCTACAGCCTGGAAGGAAAGCGCACGTGCATGCCCCCACTCGAAATGAGGCCTGACTCCCCTGGGGAGACTCCAGAAGTACCCCAAGATCCATGTCAGCCCTTGAGAGGAATCCTCGGTTCCGGCCCTGACTCCACAAAAGGTTTTTGGCCCCGGTATCGACGGGAGAGGAATCCCGAGAGGCCCCCTAGCACCTCGCATGGGGACTGGCCTTTCCTGAGGCCACCAGGCCGGTCCCTGAGGTCCCCGTCGTAACTGGAGAACACCTGCCGCAACTCGAGAAAATCCAGGAAGTTCTCCCTTCCAGGCGAGATGAGGCCTATTTCCGATGAGGCGTCTGGAGACTAATGACACCTAACCTCTGGAACTTCGAAAGGGTCTTTCAAACCCTTGCTGCAACTCAAGTAGTTCACCGCCATACCCGTGTCGACTCGAGAGGTAGAATGATGGTCCCGCCCACATCCAGAGGAGCCCCGTTTCCCCATGGTAGCTCGAGATGAGGGATCCTTTCCCTGCTTTCAACGGGAAAGAATTCCCGGCGTTCCCATCGCATCTCAAGAGGAGGCACTCTCAACAGGAAAGGCGAGAGGAACTGCATGGTCGTACCACCATTTCAAGAGTCCCCCAGATGTCTCAGTCCATTCCAGAGCAAACTCTTTGCCTTGCACTGGCTCATCTTTCATGCCGAGGATCGAATCACACCACGTTGGCACGTGGGAGAGCCCTGTGGGAAAGCCTCAAGGGAAAGCCTGGAGGGAAATCCACAGATCCTTTGATCCACGCGACGGGAAGAGTGTCTTTGCTGCTTCAGCCTGGAAGGAAAGCTCACGTGCATGCCACCACTCGAGACGAGGCCTGACTCCCCTCGGGAGACTCCAGAAAGACCCAAAGATACATGTCAGCCCCTGAGAGTAATCCTCGGTTCCGGCCCTCACTCCACACAAGGTTTTTGGTCCAGGTATCGACGGGAGAGGAATACCGAGAAGCACCCTAGCAACTCGCATGGGGACTGGCCTTTCCTGAGGCCACCAGGGCGGGTCCCTGAGGTCCCCTTCGTAACTCGAGAACACCTGCCGCAACTCGAGAAAATCCAGGAAGTTCTCCCTTCCAGGCGAGATGAGGCCTATTTCCGATGAGGCGTCTGGACACTAATGACACCAAACCTCTGGAACTTCGAAAGGGTCTTTCACACCCTTGCTGCAACTCAAGAAGTTCACGCCATACCCGTCTCCACTCGAGAAGAAGCACGATCGTCCCACCCACAACCAGAGGAGCCCCGTTTCCCCCTCGTAGCTCGAGATGAGGGATCCTTTCCCTGCTTTCAATGGGAAAGAATTCCCGGTGTTCCCGTCGCATCTCAAGAGGAGGCACTCTCAACAGGAAAGGCGAGAGGAACTCCATGGTCGTACCACCATTCCAAGAGTCCCCCAGATGTCTCAGTCCATTCCAGAGCAACCTCTTTGCCCTGCACAGGCTCATCTTTCACGCCGAGGATCGACTCACACCACGGTGGCACGTGGGATAGCCCTGTGGGAAAGCCTAGAGGGAAAACCACAGATCCTTTGATCCACACGACGGGAAGCGTGACATTGCTGCTACAGCCTGGAAGGAAAGCGCACGTGCATGCCCCCACTCGAGACGAGGCCTGACTCCCCTGGGGAGACTCCAGAAGTACCCAAAGATCCATGTCATCCCCTGAGAGGAATCCTCGGTTCCGCCCCTGACTCCACACAAGGTTTTTGGCCCCGGTATCGACGGGAGAGGAATCCCGAGAGGCCCCCGGGCAACTCGCATGGGGACTGGCCTTTCCTGAGGACACCAGGGCGGGTCCCTGAGGTCCCCGTCGTAACTCGAGAACACCTGCCGCAACTCGAGAAAATCCAGGAAGTTCTCCCTTCCAGGCGAGATGAGGCCTATTTCCGATGAGGCGTCTGGAGACTAATGACACCGAACCTCTGGAACTTCGAAAGGGTCTTTCACACCCTTGCTGCAACTCAAGAAGTTCACCGCCATACCCGTCTCCACTCGAGAGGAAACACGATGGTCCCGCCCACATCCAGAGGAGCCCCGTTTCCCCCTCATAGCTCGAGATGAGGGATCCTTTCCCTGCTATCAACGGGAAAGAATTCCCGGCGTTCCCGTCGCATCTCAAGAGGAGGCACTCTCAACAGGAAAGATGACAGGAACTCCATGGTCGTACCACCATTCCAAGAGTCCCCGAGATTTCTCAGTCCATTCCAGAGGAAACTCTTTGCCCTGCACTGGCTCATCTTTCACGCCGAGGAACGACTCACACCACGGTGGCACGTGGGACAGCCCTGTGGGAAAGCCTCAAGGGAAAGCCTCGATTGAAAACCACAGATCCTTTGATCCACGCAACGGGAAGCATGACGTTGCTGCTACAGCCTGGAAGGAAAGCGCACGTGCAGGCCCCCACTCGAGATGAGGCCTGACTCCCCTGGGGAGACTCCAGAAGTACCCAAAGATCCATGTCAGCCCCTAAGAGGAATCCTCGGTTCCCGCCCTGACTCCACACAAGGTTTCTGGCCCCGGTATCGACGGGAGAGGAATACCGAGAGGCCCCCTAGCAACTTGCATGGGGACTGGCCGTTCCTGAGGCCACCAGGGCGGGTCCCTGAGGTCCCCGTCGTAACTCGAGAACACCTGCCGCAACTCGAGAAAATCCAGGAAGTTCTCCTTTCCAGGCGAAATGATGCCTATTTCCGATGAGGCGTCTGGAGACTAATGACACCTAACCTCTGGAACTTCGAAAGGGTCTTTCACACCCTTGCTGCAACTCAAGAATTTCACCGCCATACCCGTCTCCACTCGAGAGGAAGCACGATGGTCCCGCCCACATCCAGAGGAGCCCCGTTTCCCCCTCGTAGCTCGAGATGAGGGATCCTTTCCCTGCTTTCCACGGAAAGAATTCCCGGCGTTCCCGTCGCATCTCAAGAGGAGGCACTCTCAACAGGAAAGGCGAGAGGAACTCCATGGTCGTACCATCATTCCAAGAGTCCCCCAGATGTCTCAGTCCAATCCAGAGGAACCTCTTTGCCCTGCACTGGCTCATCTTTCACGCCGAGAATTGACTCACACCACGGTGGCACGTGGGACAGCCCTGTGGGAAAGCCTCGAGGGAAAATCACAGATCCTTTTATCCACGAGACGGGAAGCGTGACATTGCTGCTACAGCCTGGAAGGAAAGCGCACGTGCATGCCCCCACTCGAGACGAGGCCTGACGCCCCTGGCGAGACTCCAGGAGTACCCAAATATCCATGTCAGCCCCTGAGAGGAATCCTCGGTTCCGGCCCTTACTCCACTCAAGGGTTTTGTCCCTGGTATCGACGGGAGAGGAATCCCGAGAGGACCCCTAGCAACTCGCTTGGGTACTGGCCTCTCCTGAGGCCACCAGGGCGGGTCCCTGAGGTCCCCGTCGTAACTCGAGAACACCTGCCGCAACTCGAGAAAATCCAGGAAGTTCTCCCTTCCAGGCGAGATGAGGCCTATTTCCGATGAGGCGTCTGGAGACTAATGACACCTAACCTCTGGAACTTCGAAAGGGTCTTTCACACCCTTGCTGCAACTCAAGAAGTTCACCGCCATACCCGTCTCCACTCGAGAGGAAGCACGATGGTCCCGCCCACATCCAGAGGAGCCCCGTTTCCCCCTCGTAGCTCGAGATGAGGGATCCTTTCCCTGCTTTCAACGGGAAAGAATTCCCGGCGTTCCCGTCGCATCTCAAGAGGAGGCACTATCGACAGGAAAGTCGAGAGGAGCTCCATGGTCGTACCACCATTCCAAGAGTCCCCCACATGTCTCAGTCCATTCCATAGGATCCTCTTTGCCCTGCACTGGCTCATCTTTCACGCCTAGGATCGACTCACACCACGGTGGCACGTGGGACAGCCATGTGGGAAAGCCTCGAGGGAAAGCCTCGAGGGAAAACCACAGATCCTTTGATCCACGCGACGGGAAGCGTGACATTGCTGCTACAGCCTGGAAGGAAAGCGCACGTGCATGCCCCCACTCGAGACGAGGCCTGACTCCCCTGGGGAGACTCCAGAAGTACCCAAAGATCCATGTCATCCCCTGAGAGGAATCCTCGGTTCCGCCCCTGACTCCACACAAGGTTTTTGGCCCCAGTATCGACGGGAGAGGAATCCCGAGAGGCCCCCGGGCAACTCGCATGGGGACTGTCCTTTCCTGAGGACACCAGGGCGGGTCCCTGAGGTCCCCGTCGTAACTCGAGAACACCTGCCGCAACTCGAGAAAATCCAGGAAGTTCTCCCTTCCAGGCGAGATGAGGCCTATTTCCGATGAGGGGTCTGGAGACTAATGACACCGAACCTCTGGAACTTCGAAAGGGTCTTTCACACCCTTGCTGCAACTCAAGAAGTTCACCGCCATACCCGTCTCCACTCGAGAGGAAACACGATGGTCCCGCCCACATCCAGAGGAGCCCCGTTTCCCCCTCATAGCTCGAGATGAGGGATCCTTTCCCTGCTATCAACGGGAAAGAATTCCCGGCGTTCCCGTCGCATCTCAAGAGGAGGCACTCTCAACAGGAAAGATGACAGGAACTCCATGGTCGTACCACCATTCCAAGAGTCCCCGAGATTTCTCAGTCCATTCCAGAGGAAACTCTTTGCCCTGCACTGGCTCATCTTTCACGCCGAGGAACGACTTACACCATGGTGGCACGTGGGACAGCCCTGTGGGAAAGCCTCAAGGGAAAGCCTCGATTGAAAACCACAGATCCTTTGATCCACGCGACGGGAAGCGTGACATTGCTGCTACAGCCTGGAAGGAATGCGCACGTGCATGCCCCCACTCGAGACGAGGCCTGACTCCCCTGGGGAGACTCCAGAAGTACCCCAAGATCCATGTCAGCCCCTGAGAGGAATCCTCGGTTCCGGCCCTGACTCCACACAAGGTTTCTGGCCCCGGTATCGACGGGAGAGGAATACCGAGAGGCCCCCTAGCAACTAGCATGGGGACTGGCCGTTCCTGAGGCCACCAGGGCGGGTCCCTGAGGTCCCCGTCGTAACTCGAGAACACCTGCCGCAACTCGAGAAAATCCAGGAAGTTCTCCTTTCCAGGCGAAATGAGGCCTATTTCCGATGAGGCGTCTGGAGACTAATGACACCTAACCTCTGGAACTTCGAAAGTGTCTTTCACACCCTTGCTGCAACACAAGAATTTCACCGCCATACCCGTCTCCACTCGAGAGGAAGCACGATGGTCCCGCCCACATCCAGAGGAGCCCCGTTTCCCCCTCGTAGCTCGAGATGAGGGATCCTTTCCCTGCTTTCAACGGGAAAGAATTCCCGGCGTTCCCGTCGCATCTCAAGAGGAGGCACTCTCAACAGGAAAGGCGAGAGGAAATCCATGGTCGTACCATCATTCCAAGAGTCCCCCAGATGTCTCAGTCCAATCCAGAGGAACCTCTTTGCCCTGCACTGGCTCATCTTTCACGCCGAGAATTGACTCACACAACGGTGGCACGTGGGACAGCCCTGTGGGAAAGCCTCGAGGGAAAGCCTCGAGGGAAAACCACAGATCCTTTGATCCACGCGACGGGAAGCGTGACATTGCTGCTACAGCCTGTAAGGAAAGCGCACGTGCATGCCCCCACTCGAGACGAGGCCTGACTCCCCTGGGGAGACTCCAGAAGTACCCAAAGACCCATGTCAACCCCTGAGAGGAATCCTCGGTTCCGGCCCTGACTCCACACAAGTATTTGGCCCCGGTATCGACGGGAGAGGAATCCCGAGAGGCCCCCCAGGAACTCGCAAGGGGACTGACCTTTCCTGAGGCCACCAGGGCGGGTCCCTGAGGTCCCCGTCGTAACTCGAGAACACCTGCCGCAACTCGAGAAAATCCAGGAAGTTCTCCCTTCCAGGCGAGATGAGGCCTATTTCCGATGACGCGTCTGGAGACTAATGACACGGAACCTCTGGAAGTTCGAAAGGGTCTTTCACACCCTTGCTGCAACTCAAGAAGTTCACCGCCATAACCGTCTCCACTCGAGAGGAAACATGATGGTCCCGCCCACATCCAGAGGAGCCCCGTTTGCCCCTCGTAGCTCGAGATGAGGGATCCTTTCCCTGCTATCAACGGGAAAGTATTTTCGGCGTTCCCGTCGCATCTCAAGAGGAGGCACTCTCAACAGGAAAGACGAGAGGAACTCCATGGTCGTACCACCATTCCAAGAGTCCCCGAGATTTCTCAGTCCATTCCAGAGGAACCTGTTTGCCCTGCACTGGCTCATCTTTCACGCCGAGGATCGACTCACACCACGGTGGCACGTGGGACAGCCCTGTGGGAAAGCCTCGAGGGAAAACCACAGATCCTTTGATCCACGAGACGGGAAGCATGACATTGCTGCTTCATCCTGGAAGGAAAGCGCACGTGCATGCCCCCACTCGAGACGAGGCCTGACTCCCCTGGGGAGACTCCAGAAGTACCCAAAGATCCATGTCAGCCCCTGAGAGGAATCCTCGGTTCCGGCCCTGACTCCACACAAGGTTTTTGGCCCCGGTATTGACGGGAGAGGAATCCCGAGAGGCCCCCGAGCAACTCGCATGGGGACTGGCCTTTCCTGAGGCCACCAGGGCGGGTCCCTGAGGTCCCCGTCGTAACTCGAGAACACCTGCCGCAACTCGAGAAAATTCAGGAAGTTCTCCCTTCCAGGCGAGATGAGGCCTATTTCCGATGAGGCGTCTGGAGCCTAATGACACGGAACCTCTGGAACTTCGAAAGGGTCTTTCACACACTTGCTGCAACTCAAGAAGTTCACCGCCATACCCGTGTCGACTCGAGAGGAAGCATGAAGGTCCCGCCCACATCCAGAGGAGCCCCGTTTCCCCCTCGTAGCTCGAGATGAGGGATCCTTTCCCTGCTTTCAACGGGAAAGAATTCCCGGCGTTTCCATCGCATCTCAAGAGGAGGCACTCTCAACAGGAAAGGCGAGAGGAACTCCATGGTCGTACCACCATTCCAAGAGTCCCCGAGATTTCTCAGTCCATTCCAGAGGAACCTCTTTGACCTGCACTGGCTCATCATTCACGCCGAGGATCGACTCACACCACGGTGGCACGTGGGACAGCCCTGTGGGAAAGCCTCGAGGGCAAACCACAGATCCTTTGATCCACGCAACGGGAAGCATGACATTGCTGCTACAGCCTGGAAGGAAAGCGCACGTGCATGCCCCCACTCGAGATGAGGCCTGACTCCCCTGGGGAGACTCCAGAAGTACCCAAAGATCCATGTCAGCCCCTGAGAGGAATCCTCGGTTCCGGCCCTGACTCCACACAAGGTTTCTGGCCCCGGTATCGACGGGAGAGGAATACCGAGAGGCCCCCTAACAACTAGCATGGGGACTGGCCGTTCCTGAGGCCACCAGGGCGGGTCCCTGAGGTCCCCGTCGTAACTCGAGAACACCTGCCGCAACTCGAGAAAATCCAGGAAGTTCTCCTTTCCAGGCGAAATGAGGCCTATTTCCGATGAGGCGTCTGGAGACTAATGACACCTAACCTCTGGAACTTCGAAAGGGTCTTTCACACCCTTGCTGCAACTCAAGAATTTCACCGCCATACCCGTCTCCACTCGAGAGGAAGCACGATGGTCCCGCCCACATCCAGAGGAGCCCCGTTTCCCCCTCGTAGCTCGAGATGAGGGATCCTTTCCCTGCTTTCAACGGGAAAGAATTCCCAGCGTTCCCGTCGCATCTCAAGAGGAGGCACTCTCAACAGGATAGGCGAGAGGAACTCCATGGTCGTACCATCATTCCAAGAGTCCCCCAGATGTCTCAGTCCATTCCAGAGGAACCTCTTTGCTGTGCACTGGCTCATCTTTCACGCCGAGAATTGACTCACACCACGGTGGCACGTGGGACAGCCCTGTGGGAAAGCCTCGAGGGAAAATCACAGATCTTTTGATCCAAGCGACGGGAAGCGTGACATTGCTGCTACAGCCTGGAAGGAAAGCGCACGTGCATGCCCCCACTCGAGACGAGGCCTGACTCCCCTGGGGAGACTCCAGAAGTACCCCAAGATCCATGTCAGCCCCTGAGAGGAATCCTCGGTTCCGGCCCTGACTCCACACAAGGTTTTTGGCCCCGGTATCGACGGGAGAGGAATCCCGAGAGGCCCCCTAGCACCTCGCATGGGGACTGGCCTTTCCATAGGCCACCAGGCCGGTCCCTGAGGTCCCCGTCGTAACTGGAGAACACCTGCCGCAACTCGAGAAAATCCAGGAAGTTCTCCCTTCCAGGCGAGATGAGGCCTCTTTCCGATGAGGCGTCTGGAGACTAATGACACCTAACCTCTGGAACGTCGAAAGGGTCTTTCACAGCCTTGCTGCAACTCAAGAAGTTCACCGCCATACGCGTCTCCACTCGAGAGGAAGCACGATGGTCCCGCCCACATCCAGAGGAGCCCCATTTCCCCCTCGTAGCTCGTGATGAGGGATCCTTTCCCTGCTTTCAACGGGAAAGAATTCCCGGCGTTCCCGTCGCATCTCAAGTGGAGGCACTCTCAACAGGAAAGGGGAGAGGAACTCCATGGTCGTAACACGATGCCAAGAG
Source organism: Capricornis sumatraensis (assembly GCF_032405125.1). Lineage (NCBI taxonomy): Eukaryota > Metazoa > Chordata > Mammalia > Artiodactyla > Bovidae > Capricornis > Capricornis sumatraensis. The sequence goes on from NW_027184627.1 coordinate 1,772,144, forward strand.
TCCCCAGATGTCTCAGTCCATTCCCGAGGAACCTCTTTGCCCTGCACTGGATCATCTTTCACGCTGAGGATCGACTCACATCACGGTGGCACGTGGGACAGGCATGTGGGATAGCCTCGAGGGAAAGCCTCGAGGGAAAACCACAGATCCTTTGATCCACGCGACGGGAAGCGTGACATTGCTGCTACAGCCTGGAAGGCAAGCACACGTGCATGCCCCCACTCGAGACGAGGCCTGACGCCCCTGGCGAGACTCCAGGAGTACCCAAAGATCCATGTCAGCCCCTGAGAGGAATCCTCGGTTCCGGCCCTGAATCCACACAAAGATTTTGGCCCCGGTATCGACAGGAGAGGAATCCCGAGAGGCCCCCTAGCAACTCGCTAGGGGTCTGGCCGCTCCTGAGGCCACCAGGGCGGGTCGCTGAGGTCCCCGTCGTAACTCGAGAACACCTGCCACAACTCGAGAAAATCCAGGAAGTTCTCCCTTCCAGGCGAGATGAGGCCTATTTCCGATGAGGCGTCTGGAGACTAATGACACCTAATCTCTGGAACGTCGAAAGGGTCTTTCACACCCTTGCTGCAACTAAAGAATTTCACCCCCATACCCGTCTCCACTCGAGAGGAAGCACGATGGTCCCTCCCACATCCAGAGGAGCCCCGTTTCCACCTCGTAGCTCGAGATGAGGGATCCTTTCCCTGCTTTCAACGGGAAAGAATTCCCGGTGATCCCGTCGCATCTCAAGAGGAGGCACTCTCAACAGGAAAGGCGAGAGGAACTCCATGGTCGTACCACCATTCCAAGAGTCCCCCAGATGTCTCAGTCCATTCCAGAGGAACCTCTTTGCCCTGCACTGGCTCATCTTTCACGCCGAGGATCGACTCACACCACGGTGGCACGTGGGACAGCCCTGTGGGAAAGCCTCGAGGGAAAGCCTCGAGGGAAAACCACAGATCCTTTGATCCACGCGACGGGAAGCGTGACATTGCTGCTACAGCCTGGAAGGAAAGCGCACGTGCATGCCCCCACTCGAGACGAGGCCTGACTCCCCTGGGGAGACTGCAGAAGTACCCAAAGATCCATGTCAGCCCCTGAGAGGAATGCTCGGTTCCGGCCCTGACTCCACACAAGGTTTTTGGCCCCAGTATCGACGGGAGAGGAATCCCGAGAGGCCCCTAGCAAATCGCATGGGGACTGGCCTCTCCTGAGGCCACCAGGGCGGATCCCTGAGGTCCCCGTCTTAACTCGAGAACACCTGCCGCAACTCGAGAAAATCCAGGAAGTTCTCCCTTCCAGGCGAGATGAGGCCTATTTCCGATGAGGCGTCTGGAGACTAATGACACCTAACCTCTGGAACTTCGAAAGGGTCTTTCACACCCTCGCTGCAACTCAAGAAGTTCACCGCCATACCGTCTCCACTCGAGAGGAAGCACGATGGTCCGGCCCACATCCAGAGGAGCCCCGTTTCCCCCTCGTAGCTCGAGATGAGGGATCCTTTCCCTGCTTTCAACGGGAAAGAATTCCCGGCGTTCCCGTCGCATCTCAAGAGGAGGCACTCTCGACAGGAAAGTCGAGAGGAGCTCCATGGTCGTACCACCATTCCAAGAGTCCCCCACATGTCTCAGTCCATTCCATAGGATCCTCTTTGCCCTGCACTGGCTCATCTTTCTCGCCTAGGATCGACTCACACCACGGTGGCACGTGGGACAGCCATGTGGGAAAGCCTCGAGGGAAAGCCTCGAGGGAAAACCACAGATCCTTTGATCCACGCGACGGGAAGCGTGACATTGCTGCTACAGCCTGGAAGGAAATCGCACGTGCATGCCCCCACTCGAGACGAGGCCTGACTCCCCTGGGGAGACTCCAGAAGTACCCAAAGATCCATGTCAGCCCCTGAGAGGAATCCTCGGTTCCGGCCCTGAATCCACACAAAGATTTTGGCCCCGGTATCGACAGGAGAGGAATCCCGAGAGGCCCGATAGCAACTCGCATGGGGACTGGCCTTTCCTGAGGCCACCAGGGCGGGTCCCTGATGTCCCCGTCGTAACTCGAGAACACCTGCCGCAACTCGAGAAAATCCACGAAGTTCTCCCTTCCAGGAGAGATGAAGCCTATTTCCGATGAGGGGTCTGGAGACTAATGACACCTAAACTCTGGAACTTCGAAAGGGTCTTTCACACCCTTGCTGCAACTCAAGAAGTTCACCGCCATATCCGTCTCCACTCGAGAGGAAGAACGATGGTCCCGCCCACATCCAGAGGAGCCCCGTTTCCCCCTCGTAGCTCGAGATATGGGATCTTTTCCCTGCTTTCAACGGGAAAGAATTCCCGGCGTTCCCATCGCATCTCAAGAGGAGGCACTCTCAACAGGAAAGGCGAGAGGAACTCCATGGTCGTACCACCATTCCAAGAGTCCCCCAGATGTCTCATTCCATTCCAGAGGAACCTGTTTGCCCTGCATTGGCTGATCTTTCACGCCGAGGAACGACTCACACCACGGTGGCACTAGGGACAGCCCTGTGGGAAAGCCTCGAGGGAGAACCACAGATCCTTTGATCCACGCGACGGGAAGCGTGACATTGCTTCTACAGTGTGGAAGGAAAGCGCACGTGCATGACCCCACAGGAGAGGAGGCCTGACTTCCCTGGGGAGACTCCAGAAGTACCCAAAGATCCATATCAGCCCCTGAGAGGAATCCTCGGTTCCGGCCCTGACTCCACACAAGGGTTTTGGCCCCAGTATCGAAGGGAGAGGAATCCCGAGAGGCCACATAGCAACTCGCATTGGGACTGACCTTTCCTGAGGCCACCAGGGCGGGTCCCTGTGGTCTCCGTTGTAACTCGAGAACAGCTGCCGCAACTCGAGAAAATCCAGGAAGTTCTCCCTTCCAGGCGAGATGAGGCCTCTTTCCGATGAGGCGTCTGGAGACTAATGACACCTAACCTCTGGAACGTCGAAAGGGTCTTTCACAGCCTTGCTGCAACTCAAGAAGTTCACCGCCATACGCGTCTCCACTCGAGAGGAAGCACGATGGTCCAGCCCACATCCAGAGGAGCCCCATTTCCCCCTCGTAGCTCGTGATGAGGGATCCTTTCCCTGCTTTCAACGGGAAAGAATTCCCGGCGTTCCCGTCGCATCTCAAGTGGAGGCAATCTCAACAGGAAAGGGGAGAGGAACTCCATGGTCGTACCACGATGCCAAGAGACCCCCAGATGTCTCAGTCCATTCCCGAGGAACCTCTTTGCCCTGCACTGGCTCATCTTTCACGCCGAGGATTGATTCACATCACTGTGGCACGTGGGACAGGCATGTGGGATAGCCTCGAGGGAAAGCCTCGAGGGAAAACCACAGATCCTTTGATCCACGCGACGGGAATCGTGACATTGCTGCTACAGCCTGGAAGGCAAGCACACGTGCATGCCCCCACTCGAGACGAGGCCTGACGCCCCTGGCGAGACTCCAGGAGTACCCAAAGATCTATGTCAGCCCCTGAGAGGAATCCTCGGTTCCGGCCCTTACTCCACTCAAGGGTTTTTTCCCTGGTATCTACGGGAGAGGAATCACGAGAGGACCCCTAGCAACTCGCTTGGGGACTGGCCTCTCCTGAGGCCACCAGGGCGGGTCCCTGAGGTCCCCGTCGTAACTCGAGAACACCTGCTGCAACTCGAGAAAATCCAGGAAGTTCTCCCTTCCAGGCGAGATGAGGCCTATTTCCGATGAGGCGTCTGGAGACTAATGACACCTAACCTCTGGAACTTCGAAAGGGTCTTTCACACCCTTGCTGCAACTCAAGAAGTTCACCGCCATACCCGTCTCCACTCGAGAGGAAGCATGATGGTCCCGCCCACATCCAGAGGAGCCCCGTTTCCCCCTCGTAGCTCGAGATGAGGGATCCTTTCCCTGCTTTCAACGGGAAAGAATTCCCGGCGTTCCCGTCGCATCTCAAGAGGAGGCACTCTCGACAGGAAAGTCGAGAGGAGCTCCATGGTCGTACCACCATTCCAAGAGTCCCCCACATGTCTCAGTCCATTCCATAGGATCCTCTTTGCCCTGCACTGGCTCATCTTTCACGCCTAGGATCGACTCACACCACGGTGGCACGTGGGACAGCCATGTGGGAAAGCCTCGAGGGAAAGCCTTGAGGGAAAACCACAGATCCTTTGATCCACGCGACGGGAAGCGTGACATTGCTGCTACAGCCTGGAAGGAAAGCGCACGTGCATGTCCCCACTCGAGACGAGGCCTGACTCCCCTGGGGAGACTCCAGAAGTACCCAAAGATCCATGTCAGCCCCTGAGAGGAATCCTCGGTTCCGGCCCTGAATCCACACAAAGATTTTGGCCCCGGTATCGACAGGAGAGGAATCCCGAGAGGCCCCCTAGCAACTCGCTAGGGGTCTGGCCGCTCCTGAGGCCACCAGGGCGGGTCGCTGAGGTCCCCGTCGTAACTCGAGAACACCTGCCACAACTCGAGAAAATCCAGGAAGTTCTCCCTTCCAGGCGAGATGAGGCCTATTTCCGATGAGGCGTCTGGAGACTAATGACACCTAATCTCTGGAACGTCGAAAGGGTCTTTCACACCCTTGCTGCAACTAAAGAATTTCACCCCCATACCCGTCTCCACTCGAGAGGAAGCACGATGGTCCCTCCCACATCCAGAGGAGCCCCGTTTCCACCTCGTAGCTCGAGATGAGGGATCCTTTCCCTGCTTTCAACGGGAAAGAATTCCCGGTGATCCCGTCGCATCTCAAGAGGAGGCACTCTCAACAGGAAAGGCGAGAGGAACTCCATGGTCGTACCACCATTCCAAGAGTCCCCCAGATGTCTCAGTCCATTCCAGAGGAACCTCTTTGCCCTGCACTGGCTCATCTTTCACGCCGAGGATCGACTCACACCACGGTGGCACGTGGGACAGCCCTGTGGGAAAGCCTCGAGGGAAAGCCTCGAGGGAAAACCACAGATCCTTTGATCCACGCGACGGGAAGCGTGACATTGCTGCTACAGCCTGGAAGGAAAGCGCACGTGCATGCCCCCACTCGAGACGAGGCCTGACTCCCCTGGGGAGACTGCAGAAGTACCCAAAGATCCATGTCAGCCCCTGAGAGGAATGCTCGGTTCCGGCCCTGACTCCACACAAGGTTTTTGGCCCCAGTATCGACGGGAGAGGAATCCCGAGAGGCCCCTAGCAAATCGCATGGGGACTGGCCTCTCCTGAGGCCACCAGGGCGGATCCCTGAGGTCCCCGTCTTAACTCGAGAACACCTGCCGCAACTCGAGAAAATCCAGGAAGTTCTCCCTTCCAGGCGAGATGAGGCCTATTTCCGATGAGGCGTCTGGAGACTAATGACACCTAACCTCTGGAACTTCGAAAGGGTCTTTCACACCCTCGCTGCAACTCAAGAAGTTCACCGCCATACCCGTCTCCACTCGAGAGGAAGCACGATGGTCCGGCCCACATCCAGAGGAGCCCCGTTTCCCCCTCGTAGCTCGAGATGAGGGATCCTTTCCCTGCTTTCAACGGGAAAGAATTCCCGGCGTTCCCGTCGCATCTCAAGAGGAGGCACTCTCGACAGGAAAGTCGAGAGGAGCTCCATGGTCGTACCACCATTCCAAGAGTCCCCCACATGTCTCAGTCCATTCCATAGGATCCTCTTTGCCCTGCACTGGCTCATCTTTCTCGCCTAGGATCGACTCACACCACGGTGGCACGTGGGACAGCCATGTGGGAAAGCCTCTAGGGAAAGCCTCGAGGGAAAACCACAGATCCTTTGATCCACGCGACGGGAAGCGTGACATTGCTGCTACAGCCTGGAAGGAAAGCGCACGTGCATGCCCCCACTCGAGACGAGGCCTGACTCCCCTGGGGAGACTCCAGAAGTACCCAAAGATCCATGTCAGCCCCTGAGAGGAATCCTCGGTTCCGGCCCTGAATCCACACAAAGATTTTGGCCCCGGTATCGACAGGAGAGGAATCCCGAGAGGCCCGATAGCAACTCGCATGGGGACTGGCCTTTCCTGAGGCCACCAGGGCGGGTCCCTGATGTCCCCGTCGTAACTCGAGAACACCTGCCGCAACTCGAGAAAATCCACGAAGTTCTCCCTTCCAGGAGAGATGAAGCCTATTTCCGATGAGGGGTCTGGAGACTAATGACACCTAAACTCTGGAACTTCGAAAGGGTCTTTCACACCCTTGCGGCAACTCAAGAAGTTCACCGCCATATCCGTCTCCACTCGAGAGGAAGCACGATGGTCCCGCCCACATCCAGAGGAGCCCCGTTTCCCCCTCGTAGCTCGAGATATGGGATCCTTTCCCTGCTTTCAACGGGAAAGAATTCCCGGCGTTCCCATCGCATCTCAAGAGGAGGCACTCTCAACAGGAAAGGCGAGAGGAACTCCATGGTCGTACCACCATTCCAAGAGTCCCCCAGATGTCTCATTCCATTCCAGAGGAACCTGTTTGCCCTGCATTGGCTGATCTTTCACGCCGAGGAACGACTCACACCACGGTGGCACTAGGGACAGCCCTGTGGGAAAGCCTCGAGGGAGAACCACAGATCCTTTGATCCACGCGACGGGAAGCGTGACATTGCTTCTACAGTGTGGAAGGAAAGCGCACGTGCATGACCCCACAGGAGAGGAGGCCTGACTTCCCTGGGGAGACTCCAGAAGTACCCAAAGATCCATATCAGCCCCTGAGAGGAATCCTCGGTTCCGGCCCTGACTCCACACAAGGGTTTTGGCCCCAGTATCGAAGGGAGAGGAATCCCGAGAGGCCACATAGCAACTCGCATTGGGACTGACCTTTCCTGAGGCCACCAGGGCGGGTCCCTGTGGTCTCCGTTGTAACTCGAGAACAGCTGCCGCAACTCGAGAAAATCCAGGAAGTTCTCCCTTCCAGGCGAGATGAGGCCTCTTTCCGATGAGGCGTCTGGAGACTAATGACACCTAACCTCTGGAACGTCGAAAGGGTCTTTCACAGCCTTGCTGCAACTCAAGAAGTTCACCGCCATACGCGTCTCCACTCGAGAGGAAGCACGATGGTCCCGCCCACATCCAGAGGAGCCCCATTTCCCCCTCGTAGCTCGTGATGAGGGATCCTTTCCCTGCTTTCAACGGGAAAGAATTCCCGGCGTTCCCGTCGCATCTCAAGTGGAGGCAATCTCAACAGGAAAGGGGAGAGGAACTCCATGGTCGTACCACGATGCCAAGAGACCCCCAGATGTCTCAGTCCATTCCCGAGGAACCTCTTTGCCCTGCACTGGCTCATCTTTCACGCCGAGGATTGACTCACATCACTGTGGCACGTGGGACAGGCATGTGGGATAGCCTCGAGGGAAAGCCTCGAGGGAAAACCACAGATCCTTTGATCCACGCGACGGGAATCGTGACATTGCTGCTACAGCCTGGAAGGCAAGCACACGTGCATGCCCCCACTCGAGACGAGGCCTGACGCCCCTGGCGAGACTCCAGGAGTACCCAAAGATCTATGTCAGCCCCTGAGAGGAATCCTCGGTTCCGGCCCTTACTCCACTCAAGGGTTTTTTCCCTGGTATCTACGGGAGAGGAATCACGAGAGGACCCCTAGCAACTCGCTTGGGGACTGGCCTCTCCTGAGGCCACCAGGGCGGGTCCCTGAGGTCCCCGTCGTAACTCGAGAACACCTGCTGCAACTCGAGAAAATCCAGGAAGTTCTCCCTTCCAGGCGAGATGAGGCCTATTTCCGATGAGGCGTCTGGAGACTAATGACACCTAACCTCTGGAACTTCGAAAGGGTCTTTCACACCCTTGCTGCAACTCAAGAAGTTCACCGCCATACCCGTCTCCACTCGAGAGGAAGCATGATGGTCCCGCCCACATCCAGAGGAGCCCCGTTTCCCCCTCGTAGCTCGAGATGAGGGATCCTTTCCCTGCTTTCAACGGGAAAGAATTCCCGGCGTTCCCGTCGCATCTCAAGAGGAGGCACTCTCGACAGGAAAGTCGAGAGGAGCTCCATGGTCGTACCACCATTCCAAGAGTCCCCCACATGTCTCAGTCCATTCCATAGGATCCTCTTTGCCCTGCACTGGCTCATCTTTCACGCCTAGGATCGACTCACACCACGGTGGCACGTGGGACAGCCATGTGGGAAAGCCTCGAGGGAAAGCCTTGAGGGAAAACCACAGATCCTTTGATCCACGCGACGGGAAGCGTGACATTGCTGCTACAGCCTGGAAGGAAAGCGCACGTGCATGTCCCCACTCGAGACGAGGCCTGACTCCCCTGGGGAGACTCCAGAAGTACCCAAAGATCCATGTCAGCCCCTGAGAGGAATCCTCGGTTCCGGCCCTGAATCCACACAAAGATTTTGGCCCCGGTATCGACAGGAGAGGAATCCCGAGAGGCCCCCTAGCAACTCGCTAGGGGTCTGGCCGCTCCTGAGGCCACCAGGGCGGGTCGCTGAGGTCCCCGTCGTAACTCGAGAACACCTGCCACAACTCGAGAAAATCCAGGAAGTTCTCCCTTCCAGGCGAGATGAGGCCTATTTCCGATGAGGCGTCTGGAGACTAATGACACCTAATCTCTGGAACGTCGAAAGGGTCTTTCACACCCTTGCTGCAACTAAAGAATTTCACCCCCATACCCGTCTCCACTCGAGAGGAAGCACGATGGTCCCTCCCACATCCAGAGGAGCCCCGTTTCCACCTCGTAGCTCGAGATGAGGGATCCTTTCCCTGCTTTCAACGGGAAAGAATTCCCGGTGATCCCGTCGCATCTCAAGAGGAGGCACTCTCAACAGGAAAGGCGAGAGGAACTCCATGGTCGTACCACCATTCCAAGAGTCCCCCAGATGTCTCAGTCCATTCCAGAGGAACCTCTTTGCCCTGCACTGGCTCATCTTTCACGCCGAGGATCGACTCACACCACGGTGGCACGTGGGACAGCCCTGTGGGAAAGCCTCGAGGGAAAGCCTCGAGGGAAAACCACAGATCCTTTGATCCACGCGACGGGAAGCGTGACATTGCTGCTACAGCCTGGAAGGAAAGCGCACGTGCATGCCCCCACTCGAGACGAGGCCTGACTCCCCTGGGGAGACTGCAGAAGTACCCAAAGATCCATGTCAGCCCCTGAGAGGAATGCTCGGTTCCGGCCCTGACTCCACACAAGGTTTTTGGCCCCAGTATCGACGGGAGAGGAATCCCGAGAGGCCCCTAGCAAATCGCATGGGGACTGGCCTCTCCTGAGGCCACCAGGGCGGGTCCCTGAGGTCCCCGTCTTAACTCGAGAACACCTGCCGCAACTCGAGAAAATCCAGGAAGTTCTCCCTTCCAGGCGAGATGAGGCCTATTTCCGATGAGGCGTCTGGAGACTAATGACACCTAACCTCTGGAACTTCGAAAGGGTCTTTCACACCCTCGCTGCAACTCAAGAAGTTCACCGCCATACCCGTCTCCACTCGAGAGGAAGCACGATGGTCCGGCCCACATCCAGAGGAGCCCCGTTTCCCCCTCGTAGCTCGAGATGAGGGATCCTTTCCCTGCTTTCAACGGGAAAGAATTCCCGTTGTTCCCGTCGCATCTCTAGAGGAGGCACTCTCAGCAGGAGAGGCGAGAGGAACTCCATGGTCGTACCACCATGCCAAGAGTCCCCCAGATATCTCAGTACATTCCAGAGGAACCTCTTTGCCCTGCAGTGGCTCATCTTTCACGCCGAGGATCGACTCACATCACGGTGGCACGTGGGACAGCCCTGTGGGAAAGCCTTGAGGGAAAGCCTCGAGGGAAAACCACAGATCCTTTGATCCACGCGACGGGAAGCGTGACATCGCTGCTACAGCCTGGAAGGCAAGCACACGTGCATGCCCCCACTCGAGACGAGGCCTGACGCCCCTGGCGAGACTCCAGGAGTACCCAAAGATCCATGTCAGCCCCTGAGAGGAATCCTCGGTTCCGGCCCTTACTCCACACAAGGTTTTTGTCCCTGGTATCGATGGGAGATGAATCCCGAGAGGACCCCTAGCAACTCGCTTGGGGACTGGCCTCTCCTGAGGCCACCAGGGCGGGTCCCTGAGGTCCTCGTCGTAACTCGAGAACACCTGCCGCAACTCGAGAAAATCCAGGAAGTTCTCCCTTCCAGGCGAGATGAAGCCTATTTCCGATGAGGGGTCTGGAGACTAATGACACCTAAACTCTGGAACTTCGAAAGGGTCTTTCACACCCTTGCTGCAACTCAAGATGTTCACCGCCATACCCGTCTCCACTCGAGAGGAAGCACGTTGGTCCCGCCCACATCCAGAGGAGCCCCGTTTACCCCTCGTAGCTCGAGATGAGGGATCCTTTCCCTGCATTCAACAGGAAAGAATTCCCGGCGTTCCCATCGCATCTCAAGAGGAGGCACTCTCGACAGGAAAGTCGAGAGGAACTCCATGGTCGTACCACCATGCCAAAAGTCCCCCACATGTCTCAGTCCATTCCATAGGATCCTCTTTGCCCTGCACTGGCTCATCTTTCACGCCTAGGATCGACTCACACCACGGTGGCACTAGGGACAGCCCTGTGGGAAAGCCTCGAGGGAGAACCACAGATCCTTTGATCCACGCGACGGGAAGCGTGACATTGCTTCTACAGTGTGGAAGGAAAGCGCACGTGCATGACCCCACACGAGACGAGGCCTGACTCCCCTGGGGAGACTCCAGAAGTACCCAAAGATCCATATCAGCCCCTGAGAGGAATCCTCGGTTCCGGCCCTGACTCCACACAAGGGTTTTGGCCCCAGTATCGACGGGAGAGGAATCCCGAGAGGCCACATAGCAACTCGCATTGGGACTGACCTTTCCTGAGGCCACCAGGGCGGGTCCCTGTGGTCTCCGTTGTAACACGAGAACACCTGCCGCAACTCGAGAAAATCCAGGATGTTCTCCCTTCCAGGCGAGATGAGGCCTCTTTCCGATGAGGCGTCTGGAGACTAATGACACCTAACCTCTGGAACGTCGAAAGGGTCTTTCACAGCCTTGCTGCAACTCAAGAAGTTCACCGCCATACGCGTCTCCACTCGAGAGGAAGCACGATGGTCCCGCCCACATCCAGAGGAGCCCCATTTCCCCCTCGTAGCTCGTGATGAGGGATCCTTTCCCTGCTTTCAACGGGAAAGAATTCCCGGCGTTCCCGTCGCATCTCAAGTGGAGGCACTCTCAACAGGAAAGGGGAGAGGAACTCCATGGTCGTAACACGATGCCAAGAGTCCCCCAGATGTCTCAGTCCATTCCCGAGGAACCTCTTTGCCCTGCACTGGATCATCTTTCACGCTGAGGATCGACTCACATCACGGTGGCACGTGGGACAGGCATGTGGGATAGCCTCGAGGGAAAGCCTCGAGGGAAAACCACAGATCCTTTGATCCACGCGACGGGAAGCGTGACATTGCTGCTACAGCCTGGAAGGCAAGCACACGTGCATGCCCCCACTCGAGACGAGGCCTGACGCCCCTGGCGAGACTCCAGGAGTACCCAAAGATCCATGTCAGCCCCTGAGAGGAATCCTCGGTTCCGGCCCTTACTCCACTCAAGGGTTTTGTCCCTTGTATCGACGGGAGAGGAATCCCGAGAGGACCCCTAGCAACTCGCTTGGGGACTGGCCTCTCCTGAGGCCACCAGGGCGGGTCCCTGAGGTCCCCGTCGTAACTCGAGAACACCTGCCGCAACTCGAGAAAATCCAGGAAGTTCTCCCTTCCAGGCGAGATGAGGCCTATTTCCGATGAGGCGTCTGGAGACTAATGACACCTAACCTCTGGAACTTCGAAAGGGTCTTTCACACCCTTGCTGCAAATCAAGAAGTTCACCGCCATACCCGTCTCCACTCGAGAGGAAGCACGATGGTCCCGCCCACATCCAGAGGAGCCCCGTTTCCCCCTCGTAGCTCGAGATGAGGGATCCTTTCCCTGCTTTCAACGGGAAAGAATTCCCGGCGTTCCCGTCGCATCTCAAGAGGAGGCACTCTCGACAGGAAAGTCGAGAGGAGCTCCATGGTCGTACCACCATTCCAAGAGTCCCCCACATGTCTCAGTCCATTCCATAGGATCCTCTTTGCCCTGCACTGGCTCATCTTTCACGCCTAGGGTCGACTCACACCACGGTGGCACGTGGGACAGCCATGTGGGAAAGCCTCGAGGGAAAGCCTCGAGGGAAAACCACAGATCCTTTGATCCACGCGACGGGAAGCGTGACATTGCTGCTACAGCCTGGAAGGAAAGCGCACGTGCATGCCCCCACTCGAGACGAGGCCTGACTCCCCTGGGGAGACTCCAGAAGTACCCAAAGATCCATGTCAGCCCCTGAGAGGAATCCTCGGTTCCGGCCCTGAATCCACACAAAGATTTTGGCCCCGGTATCGACAGGAGAGGAATCCCGAGAGGCCCGATAGCAACTCGCATGGGGACTGGCCTTTCCTGAGGCCACCAGGGCGGGTCCCTGATGTCCCCGTCGTAACTCGAGAACACCTGCCGCAACTCGAGAAAATCCACGAAGTTCTCCCTTCCAGGAGAGATGAAGCCTATTTCCGATGAGGGGTCTGGAGACTAATGACACCTAAACTCTGGAACTTCGAAAGGGTCTTTCACACCCTTGCTGCAACTCAAGAAGTTCACCGCCATATCCGTCTCCACTCGAGAGGAAGCACGATGGTCCCGCCCACATCCAGAGGAGCCCCGTTTCCCCCTCGTAGCTCGAGATATGGGATCCTTTCCCTGCTTTCAACGGGAAAGAATTCCCGGCGTTCCCATCGCATCTCAAGAGGAGGCACTCTCAACAGGAAAGGCGAGAGGAACTCCATGGTCGTACCACCATTCCAAGAGTCCCCCAGATGTCTCATTCCATTCCAGAGGAACCTGTTTGCCCTGCATTGGCTGATCTTTCACGCCGAGGAACGACTCACACCACGGTGGCACTAGGGACAGCCCTGTGGGAAAGCCTCGAGGGAGAACCACAGATCCTTTGATCCACGCGACGGGAAGCGTGACATTGCTGCTACAGCCTGGAAGGAAAGCGCACGTGCATGCCCCCACTGGAGACGAGGCCTGACTCCCCAGGCGAGACTCCAGAAGTACCCAAAGATCCATATCAGCCCCTGAGAGGAATCCTCGGTTCCGGCCCTGACCCAACACAAGGTTTTTGGACCCGGTATCGACGGGAGAGGAATCCCGAGAGGCCCCCTAGCAACTCGCATGGGGACTGGCCTCTCCTGAGGCCACCAGGGCGGGTCCCTGAGGTCCCCGTCGTAACTCGGGAACACCTGCCGCAACTCGAGAAAATCCAGGAAGTTCTCCCTTCCAGGCGAGATGAGGTCTCTTTCCGATGAGGCGTCTGGAGACTAATGACACCTAACCTCTGGAACTTCGAAAGGGTCTTTCATACCCTTGCTGCAACTCAAGAAGTTCACCGCCATACCCGTCTCCACTCGAGAGGAAGCACGATGGTCCCGCCCACATCCAGAGGAGCCCGGTTTCCCCCTCGGAGCTCGAGATGAGGGATCCTTTACCTGCTTTCAACGGGAAAGAATTCCCGGTGTTCCCGTCGCATCTCAAGAGGAGGCACTCTCAACAGGAAAGGCGAGAGGAACTCCATGGTCGTACCACCATTCCAAGAGTCCCCCAGATGTCTCAGTCCATTCCAGAGGAACCTCTTTGCCCTGCACTGGCTCATCGTTCACGCCGAGGATCGACTCACACCACGGTGGCACGTGGGACAGCCCTGTGGGAAAGCCTCGAGGGAAAGCCTCGAGGGAAAACCACAGATCCTTTGATCCACGCGACGGGAAGCGTGACATTGCTGCTACAGCCTGGAAGGAAAGCGCACGTGCATGCCCGCACTCGAGACGAGGCCTGACTCCCCTGGGGAGACTCCAGAAGTACCCAAAGATCCATGTCAGCCCCTGAGTGGAATCCTCGGTTCCGGCCCTGACTCCAAAAAATTCTTTTGCCCCGGTATCGACGGGAGAGGAATCCCGAGTGGCCCCCTAGCAACTCGCATGGGGACTGGCCTCTCCTGAGGCCACCAGGGCGGGTCCCTGAGGTCCCCATCGAATCTCGAGGACACCTGCCGCAACTCGAGAAAATCCAGGAAGTTCTCCCTTCCAGGAAAGATGAAGCCTATTTCCGATGAGGCGTCTGGAGACTAATGACACCTAACCTCTGGAACTTCGAATGGGTCTTTCACACCCTTGCTGTAACTCAAGAAGTTCACCGCCATACCGGTCTCCACTCGAGAGGAAGCACGATGGTCCCGTCCACATCCAGAGGAGCCCCGTTTCCCCCTCGTAGCTCGAGATGAGGGATCCTTTCCCTGCTTTCAACGGGAAAGAGTTCCCAGCGTTCCCGTCGCATCTCAAGAGGAGGCACTCTCACCTGGATCGGCGAGAGGAACTCCGTGGTCGTACCACCATTCCAAGAGTCCCCCAGATGTCTCAGTCCATTCCAGAGGAACCTCTTTGCCCTGCACTGGCTCATCTTTCACGCCGAGGATCGACTCACACCACGGTGGCACGTGGGACAGCCCTGTGGGAAAGCCTCGAGGGAAAGCCTCGAGGGAAAACCACAGATCCTTTGATCCACACGACGGGAAGAGTGACATTGCTGCTACAGCCTGGAAGGAAAGCGCACGTGCATGCCCGCACTCGAGACGAGGCCTGACTCCCCTGGGGAGACTCCAGAAGTACCCAAAGATCCATGTCAGCCCCTGAGAGGAATCCTCGGTTCCGGCCCTGACTCCACACCAGGTTTTTGGCCCCGGTTTCGACGGGAGAGGAATCCCGAGAGGCGCCCTAGCAACTCGCATGGGGACTGGCCTCTCCTGAGGCCACCAGGGCGGGTCCCTGAGGTCCCCGTCGTAAGTCGAGAACCCCTGCCGCAACTCGAGAAAATCCAGGAAGTTCTCCCTTCCAGGCGAGATGAGGCATATTTCCGATGAGGCTTCTGGAGACTAATGACAACTAACCTCTGGAACTTCAAAACGGTCTATCACAACCTTGCTACAACTCAAGAAGTTCACCGCCATTCCCGTCTCCACTCGAGAGGAAGCACGATCGTCCTGCCCTCATCCAGAGGAGCCCCGTTTCCCCCTCGTAGCTCGAGATGAGGAATCCTTTCCCTGCTTTCAACGGGAAAGAATTCCCGGCGTTCCCGTCGCTTCTCAATTGGAGGCACTCTCAACAGGAAAGGCGAGAGGAACTCCATGGTCGTACCACCATGCCAAGAGTACCCCAGATGTCTCAGTCCATTCCAGAGGAACCTCTTTGCCCTGCACTGGCTCATCTTTCACACCGAGGATCGACTCACACCACGGTGGCGCGTGACACAGCCCTGTGGCAAAGCCTCGAGGGAAAGCCTCGAGGGAAAACCACAGATCCTTTGATCCACGCGACGGGAAGCGTGACATTGCTGCTACAGCCTGGAAGGAAAGCGCACGTGCATGCCCGCACTCGAGACGAGGCCTGACTCCCCTGGGGAGTCTCCAGAAGTACCCAAAGATCCATGTCAGCCCCTGAGAGGAATCCTCGGTTCCGGCCCTGACTCCACACAAAGTTTTTGGACCCGGTATCGACGGGAGAGGAATCCCGAGAGGCCCCCTAGCAACTCGCATGGGGACTGACCTTTCCTGAGGCCACAAGGGCGGGTCCCTGAGGTCCCCGTTGTAACTCGAGAACACCTGCCGCAACTCGAGAAAATCCAGGAAGTTCTCCCTTCCAGGCGAGATGAGACCTCTTTCCGATGAGGAGTCTGGAGACTAATGACACCTAACCTCTGGAACGTCGAAAGGGTCTTTCACAGCCTTGCTGCAACTCAAGAAGTTCACCGCCATACCCGTCTCGACTCGAGAGGAAGCACGATGGTCCCGCCCACATCCAGAGGAGCCCCGTTTACCCCTCGTAGCTCGAGATGAGGGATCCTTTCCCTGCTTTCAACAGGAAAGAATTCCCGGCGTTCCCGTCGCATCTCAAGAGGAGGCACTCTCAACAGGAACGGCTAGAGGAAGTCCATGGTCGTACCACCTTTCCAAGAGTCCCCCAGATGTCTCAGTCCATTCCAGAGGAACCTTTTTGCCCTGCACTGGCTCATCTTTCACGCCGAGGATCGACTCACACCACGGTGGCACGTGGGACAGCCCTGTGGGAAAGCCTCGAGGGAAAGCCTCGAGGGAAAACCACAGACCCTTTGATCCACGCGACGGGAAGCGTGACATTGCTGCTACAGCCTGGAAGGAAAGCGCACGTGCATGCCCCCACTCTAGACGAGGCCTGTCTCCCCTGGCGAGACTCCAGAAGTACCCAAAGATCCATATCAGCCCCTGAGAGGAATCCTCGGTTCCGGCCCTGACTCCACACAAGGTTTTTGGCCCCGGTATCGACGGGAGAGGAATCCCGAGAGGCCCCCTAGCAACTCGCATGGGGACTGGCCTCTCCTGAGGCCACCAGGGCGGGTCCCTGAGGTCCCCGTCGTAACTCTGGATAACCTGCCGCAACTCGAGAAAATCCAGGAAGTTCTCCCTTCCAGGCGAGATGAGGCCTATTTCCGATGAGGCGTCTGGAGACTAATGAAACCTAACCTCTGGAACTTCGAAAGGGTCTTTCACACCCTTGCTGCAACTCAAGAAGTTCACCGCCATACCCGTCTCCACTCGAGAGGAAGCACGATTCTCCCGCCCACATCAAGAAGAGCCCCGTTTCCCCCTCGGAGCTCGAGATGAGGGATCTTTTCCCTGCTCTCAACGGGAAAGAATTCCCGGCGATCCCGTCGCATCTCAAGAGGAGGCATTCTCCACAGGAAAGCCGAGAGGAACTCCATGGTCGTACCACCATTCCAAGAGTCCCCCAGATGTCTCAGTCCATTCCAGAGGAACCTCTTTGCCCTGCACTGGCTCATCTTTCACGCCGAGGATCGACTCACACCACGGTGGCACGTGGGACAGCCCTGTGGGAAAGCCTCGAGGGAAAGCCTCGAGGGAAAACCACAGATCCTTTGATCCACGCCACGGGAAGCGTGACATTGCTGCTACAGCCTGGAAGGAAAGCGCACGTGCATGCCCCCACTCGAGACGAGGCCTCACTCCGCTGGGGAGACTCCAGGAGTACCCAAAGATCCATGTCAGCCCCTGAGAGGAATCCTCGGTTCCGGCCCTGACTCCACACAAGGTTTTTGGCCCCGGTATCGACAGGAGAGGAATCCCGAGAGGCCCCCTAGCAACTCGCATGGGGACTGGCCTCTCCTGAGGCCACCAGGGCGGGTCCCTGAGGTCCCCGTCGTAACTCGACAACACCTGCCGCAACTCGAGAAAATCCAGGAAGTTCTCCCTTCCAGGCGAGATGAGGCCTATTTCCGATTAGGCGTCTGGAGACTAATGACACCTAACCTCTGGAACTTCGAAAGGGTCTTTCACACCCTTGCTGCAACTCAAGAAGTTCACCGCCATACCCGTGTCCACTCGAGAGGAAGCATGATGGTCCCGCCCACATCCAGAGGAGCCCCGTTTCCCCCTCGTAGCTCGAGATGAGGGATCCTTTCCCTGCTTTCAACGGGAAAGAATTCCCGGCGTTCCCATCGCATCTCAAGAGGAGGCACTCTCAACTGGAAAGGCGAGAGGAACTCCATGGTCGTACCACCATTCCAAGAGTCCCCCAGATGTCTCAGTCCATTCCAGAGGAACCTCTATGCCCTGCACTGGCTCATCTTTCACGCCGAGGATCGACTCACACCACGGTGGCACGTGGGACAGCCCTGTGGGAAAGCCTCGAGGGAAAGCCTCGAGGGAAAACCACAGATCCTTTGATCCACGCGACGGGAAGCGTGACATTGCTGCTACAGCCTGGAAGGAAAGCGCACGTGCATGCCCCCACTGGAGACGAGGCCTGTCTCCCCAGGCGAGACTCCAGAAGTACCCAAAGATCCATATCAGCCCCTGAGAGGAATCCTCGGTTCCGGCCCTGACCCAACACAAGGTTTTTGGCCCCGGTATCGACGGGAGAGGAATCCCGAGAGGCCCCCTATCAACTCGCATGGGGACTGGCCTCTCCTGAGGCCACCAGGGCGGGTCCCTGAGGTCCCCGTCGTAACTCGGGAACACCTACCGCATCTCGAGAAAATCCAGGAAGTTCTCCCTTCCAGGCGAGATGAGGCCTATTTCCGATGAGGCGTCTGGAGACTAATGACACCTAACCTCTGGAACTTCGAAAGGGTCTTTCACACCCTTGCTGCAACTCAAGAAGTTCACCGCCATACCCGTCTCGACTCGAGAGGAAGCACGATGGTCCCGCCCACATCCAGAGGAGCCCGGTTTCCCCCTCGGAGCTCGAGATGAGGGATCCTTTCCCTGCTTTCAACGGGAAAGAATTCCCGGCGTTCCCGTCGCTTCTCAATTGGAGGCACTCTCAACAGGAAAGGCGAGAGGAACTCCATGGTCGTACCACCATGCCAAGAGTACCCCAGATGTCTCAGTCCATTCCAGAGGAACCTCTTTGCCCTGCACTGGCTCATCTTTCACGCCGAGGATCGAATCACACCACGGTGGCGCGTGACACAGCCCTGTGGCAAAGCCTCGAGGGAAAGCCTCGATGGAAAACCACAGATCCTTTGATCCACGCGACGGGAAGCGTGACATTGCTGCTACAGCCTGGAAGGAAAGCGCACGTGCATGCCCGCACTCGAGACGAGGCCTGATTCCCCTGGGGAGACTCCAGAAGTACCCAAAGATCCATGTCAGCCCCTGAGAGGAATCCTCGGTTCCGGCCCTGACTCCACACAAAGTTTTTGGACCCGGTATCAACGGGAGAGGAATCCCGAGAGGCCCCCTAGCAACTCGCATGGGGACTGACCTTTCCTGAGGCCACCAGGGCGGGTCCCTGAGGTCCCCGTTGTAACTCGAGAACACCTGCCGCAACTCGAGAAAATCCAGGAAGTTCTCCCTTCCAGGCGAGATGAGACCTCTTTCCGATGAGGAGTCTGGAGACTAATGACACCTAACCTCTGGAACGTCGAAAGGGTCTTTCACAGCCTTGCTGCAACTCAAGAAGTTCACCGCCATACCCGTCTCGACTCGAGAGGAAGCACGATGGTCCCGCCCACATCCAGAGGAGCCCCGTTTACCCCTCGTAGCTCGAGATGAGGGATCCTTTCCCTGCTTTCAACAGGAAAGAATTCCCGGCGTTCCCGTCGCATCTCAAGAGGAGGCACTCTCAACAGGAACGGCTAGAGGAAGTCCATGGTCGTACCACCTTTCCAAGAGTCCCCCAGATGTCTCAGTCCATTCCAGAGGAACCTTTTTGCCCTGCACTGGCTCATCTTTCACGCCGAGGATCGACTCACACCACGGTGGCACGTGGGACAGCCCTGTGGGAAAGCCTCCAGGGAAACCCACAGATCCTTTGATCCACGCGACGGGAAGTGTGACATTGCTGCTACAGCCTGGACAGAAAGCGCACGTGCATGCCCCCACTCGAGACGAGGCCTGACTCCCCTGGGGAGACTCCAGAAGTACCCAAAGATCCATTTCAGCCCCTGAGAGGAATCCTCGGTTCCGGCCCTGACTCCAAAAAATTCTTTTGGCCCCGGTATCAACGGGAGAGGAATCCCGAGAGGCCCCCTAGCAACTCGCATGGGGACTGGCCTCTCCTGAGGCCACCAGGGCGGGTCCCTGAGGTCCCCGTCGTAACTCGAGAACACCTGCCGCAACTCGAGAAAATCCAGGAAGTTCTCCCTTCCAGGCGAGATGAGGCCTATTTCCGATGAGGCGTCTGGAGACTAATGACACCTAACATCTGGAACTTCGAAAGGGTATTTCACACCCTTGCTGCAAGTCAAGAAGTTCACCGCCATACCCGTCTCCACTCGAGAGGAAGCACGATGGTCCCGCCCACATCCAGAGGAGCCCCGTTTCCCCCTCGGAGCTCGAGATGAGGGATCCTTTCCCTGCTTTCAACGGGAAAGAATTCCCGGCGTTCCCGTCGCATCTCAAGAGGAGGCACTCTCAACAGGAAAGGCGAGAGGAACTCCATGGTCGTACCACCATTCCAAGAGTCCCCCAGATGTCTCAGTCCATTCCAGAGGAAACTCTTTGCCCTGCACTGGCTCATCTTTCACGCCGAGGATCGACTCACACCACGGTGGCACGTGGGACAGCCCTGTGGGAAAGCCTCGAGGGAAAGCCTCGAGGGAAAACCACAGACCCTTTGATCCACGCGACGGGAAGCGTGACATTGCTGCTACAGCCTGGAAGGAAAGCGCACGTGCATGCCCCCACTCTAGACGAGGCCTGTCTCCCCTGGCGAGACTCCAGAAGTACCCAAAGATCCATATCAGCCCCTGAGAGGAATCTTCGGTTCCGGCCCTGACTCCACACAAGGTTTTTGGCCCCGGTATCGACGGGAGAGGAATCCCGAGAGGCCCCCTAGCAACTCGCATGGGGACTGGCCTCTCCTGAGGCCACCAGGGCGGGTCCCTGAGGTCCCCGTCGTAACTCTGGATAACCTGCCGCAACTCGAGAAAATCCAGGAAGTTCTCCCTTCCAGGCGAGATGAGGCCTATTTCCGATGAGGCGTCTGGAGACTAATGAAACCTAACCTCTGGAACTTCGAAAGGGTCTTTCACACCCTTGCTGCAACTCAAGAAGTTCACCGCCATACCCGTCTCCACTCGAGAGGAAGCACGATTCTCCCGCCCACATCCAGAAGAGCCCCGTTTCCCCCTCGGAGCTCGAGATGAGGGATCCTTTCCCTGCTTTCAACGGGAAAGAATTCCCGGCGATCCCGTCGCATCTCAAGAGGAGGCACTCTCCACAGGAAAGCCGAGAGGAACTCCATGGTCGTACCACCATTCCAAGAGTCCCCCAGATGTCTCAGTCCATTCCAGAGGAACCTCTTTGCCCTGCACTGGCTCATCTTTCACGCCGAGGATCGACTCACACCACGGTGGCACGTGGGACAGCCCTGTGGGAAAGCCTCGAGGGAAAGCCTCGAGGGAAAACCACAGATCCTTTGATCCACGCGACGGGAAGCGTGACATTGCTGCTACAGCCTGGAAGGAAAGCGCACGTGCATGCCCCCACTCGAGACGAGGCCTGACTCCCCAGGGGAGACTCCAGAAGTACCCAAAGATACATGTCAGCCCCTGAGAGGAATCCTCGGTTCCGGCCCTGACTCCACACAAGGTTTTTGGCCCCGGTATCGACGGGAGAGGAATCCCGAGAGGCCCCCTAGCAACTCGCATGGGGACTGGCCTCTCCTGAGGCCACCAGGGCGGGTCCCTGAGGTCCCCGTCGTAACTCGAGAAGACCTGCCCCAACTCGAGAAAATCCAGGAAGTTCTCCCTTCCAGGCGAGATGAGGCCTATTTCCGATGAGGCGTCTGGACACTAATGACACCTAACCTCTGGAACTTCGAAAGGGTCTTTCACACCCTTGCTGCAAATCAAGAAGTTCACCGCCATACCCGTCTCCACTCGAGAGGAAGTACGATGGTCCGGCCCACATCCAGAGGAGCCCCGTTTCCCCCTCGTAGCTCGAGATGAGGGATCCTTTCCCTGCTTTCAACGGGAAAGAATTCCCGGCGATCCCGTCGCATCTCAAGAGGAGGCACTCTCAACAGGAAAGGCGAGAGGAACTCCATGGTCGTACCACCATTCCAAGAGTCCCCCAGATGTCTCAGTCCATTCCAGAGGAACCTCTTTGCCCTGCACTGGCTCATCTTTCACGCCGAGGATCGACTCACACCACGGTGGCACGTGGGACAGCCCTGTGGGAACGCCTCGAGGGAAAGCCTCGAGGGAAAACCACAGATCCTTTGATCCACGCCACGGGAAGCGTGACATTGCTGCTACAGCCTGGAAGGAAAGCGCACGTGCATGCCCCCACTCGAGACGAGGCCTGACTCCCCTCGGGAGACTCCAGAAGTACCCAAAGATACATGTCAGCCCCTGAGAGGAATCCTCGGTTCCGGCCCTGACTCCACACAAGGTTTTTGGCCCCGATATCGACGGGAGAGGAATCCCGAGAGGCCCCCTAGCAACTCGCATGGGGACTGGCCTCTCCTGAGGCCACCAGGGCGGGTCCCAGAGGTCCCCGTCGTAACTCGGGAACACCTGCCGCAACTCGAGAAAATCCAGGAAGTTCTCCCTTCCAGGCGAGATGAGGCCTATTTCCGATGAGGCGTCTGGAGACTAATGACACCTAACCTCTGGAACTTCGAAAGGGTCTTTCACACCCTTGCTGCAACTCAAGAAGTTCACCGCCATACCCGTCTCCACTCGAGAGGAAGCACGATGGTCCCGCCCACATCCAGAGGAGCCCCGTTTGCCCCTCGTAGCTCGAGATGAGGGATCCTTTCCCTGCTTTCAACGGGAAAGAATTCCCGGCGTTCCCGTCACATCTCAAGAGGAGGCACTCTCAACAGGAAAGGCGAGAGGAACTCCATGGTCGTACCACCATTTCAAGAGTCCCCCAGATGTCTCAGTCCATTCCAGAGGAACCTCTTTGCCCTGCACTGGCTCATCTTTCACGCCGAGGATCGACTCACACCACGGTGGCACGTGGGACAGCCCTGTGGGAAAGCCTCGAGGGAAAGCCTCGAGGGAAAACCACAGATCCTTTGATCCACGCCACGGGAAGCATGACATTGCTGCTACAGCTTGGAAGGAAAGCGCACGTGCATGCCCCCACTCGAGACGAGGCCTCACTCCGCTGGGGAGACTCCAGGAGTACCCAAAAATCCATGTCAGCCCCTGAGAGGAATCCTCGGTTCCGGCCCTGACTCCACACAAGGTTTTTGGCCCCGGTATCGACAGGAGAGGAATCCCGAGAGGCCCCCTAGCAACTCGCATGGGGACTGGCCTCTCCTGAGGCCACCAGGGCGGGTCCCTGAGGTCCCCGTCGTAACTCGACAACACCTGCCTCAACTCGAGAAAATCCAGGAAGTTCTACCTTCCAGGCGAGATGAGGCCTATTTCCGATGAGGCGTCTGGAGACGAATGACACCTAACCTCTGGAACTTCGAAAGGGTCTTTCACACCCTTGCTGCAACTCAAGAAGTTCACCGCCATACCCGTGTCCACTCGAGACGAAGCATAATGGTCCCGCCCACATCCAGAGGAGCCCCGTTTCCCCCTCGTAGCTCGAGATGAGGGATCCTTTCCCTGCTTTCAACGGGAAAGAATTCCCGGCGTTCCCATCGCATCTCAAGAGGAGGCACTCTCAACAGGAAAGGCGAGAGGAACTCCATGGTCGTACCACCATTCCAAGAGTCCCCCAGATGTCTCAGTCCATTCCAGAGGAACCTCTTTGCCCTGCACTGGCTCATCTTACACGCCGAGGATCGACTCACACCACGGTGGCACGTGGGACAGCCCTGTGGGAAAGCCTCGAGGGAAAGCCTCGAGGGAAAACCACAGCCCCTTTGATCCACGCGACGGGAAGCGTGACATTGCTGCTACAGCCTGGAAGGAAAGCGCACGTGCATGCCCCCACTCGAGACGAGGCCTGTCTCCCCTGGCGAGACTTCAGAAGTACCCAAAGATCTATGTCAGCCCCTGAGATGAATCCTCGGTTCCGGCCCTGATTCCACACAAGGTTTTTGGCCCCGGTATCGACGGGAGAGGAATCCCGAGTGGCCCCCTAGCAACTCGCATGGGGACTGGCCTCTCCTGAGGCCACCAGGGCGGGTCCCAGAGGTCCCCGTCGTAACTCGGGAACACCTGCCGTAACTCGAGAAAATCCAGGAAGTTCTCCTTTCCAGGCGAGATGAGGCCTATTTCCGATGAGGCGTCTGGAGACTAATGACACCTAACCTCTGGAACTTCGAAAGGGTCTTTCACACCCTTGCTGCAACTCAAGAAGTTCACCGCCATACCCGTCTCCACTCGAGAGGAAGCACGATGGTCCCGCCCACATCCAGAGGAGCCCCGTTTGCCCCTCGTAGCTCGAGATGAGGGATCCTTTCCCTGCTTTCAACGGGAAAGAATTCCCGGCGTTCCCGTCGCATCTCAAGAGGAGGCACTCTCAACAGGAAAGGCGAGAGGATCTCCATGGTCATACCACCATTCCAAGAGTCCCCCAGATGTCTCAGTCCATTCCAGAGGAACCTCTTTGCCCTGCACTGGCTCATCTTTCACGCCGAGGATCGACTCACACCACGGTGGCACGTGGGACAGCCCTGTGGGAAAGCCTCGAGGGAAAGCCTCGAGGGAAAACCACAGATCCTTTGATCCACGCGACGGTAAGCGTGACATTGCTGCTACAGCCTGGAAGGAAAGCGCACGTGCATGCCCCCACTCGAGACGAGGCCTGACTCCGCTGGGGAGACTCCAGGAGTACCCAAAGATCCATGTCAGCCCCTGAGAGGAATCCTCGGTTCCGGCCCTGACTCCACACAAGGTTTTTGGCCCCGGTATCGACGGGAGAGGAATCCCGAGAGGCCCCCTAGCAACTCGCATGGGGACTGGCCTCTCCTGAGGCCACCAGGGCGGGTCCCTGAGGTCCCCGTCGTAACTCGACAACACCTGCCGCAACTCGAGAAAATCCAGGAAGTTCTACCTTCCAGGCGAGATGAGGCCTATTTCCGATGAGGCGTCTGGAGACGAATGACACCTAACCTCTGGAACTTCGAAAGGGTCTTTCACACCCTTGCTGCAACTCAAGAAGTTCACCGCCATACCCGTGTCCACTCGAGAGGAAGCATGATGGTCCCGCCCACATCCAGAGGAGCCCCGTTTCCCCCTCGTAGCTCGAGATGAGGGATCCTTTCCCTGCTTTCAACGGGAAAGAATTCCCGGCGTTCCCATCGCATCTCAAGAGGAGGCACTCTCAACTGGAAAGGCGAGAGGAACTCCATGGTCGTACCACCATTCCAAGAGTCCCCCAGATGTCTCAGTCCATTCCAGAGGAACCTCTCTGCCCTGCACTGGCTCATCTTTCACGCCGAGGATCGACTCACACCACGGTGGCACTTGAGACAGCCCTGTGGGAAAGCCTCGAGGGAAAGCCTCGAGGGAAAACCACAGATCCTTTGATCCACGGGACGGGAAGCGTGACATTGCTGCTACAGCCTGGAAGGAAAGCGCACGTGCATGCCCCCACTGGAGACGAGGCCTGTCTCCCCAGGCGAGACTCCAGAAGTACCCAAAGATCCATATCAGCCCCTGAGAGGAATCCTCGGTTCCGGCCCTGACCCAACACAAGGTTTTTGGCCCCAGTATCGACGGGAGAGGAATCCCGAGAGGCCCCCTAGCAACTCGCATGGGGACTGGCCTCTCCTGAGGCCACCAGGGCGGGTCCCTGAGGTCCCCGTCGTAACTCGGGAACACCTGCCGCAACTCGAGAAAATCCAGGAAGTTCTCCCTTCCAGGCGAGATGAGGCCTATTTCCGATGAGGCGTCTGGAGACTAATGACACCTAACCTCTGGAACTTCGAAAGGGTCTTTCACACCCTTGCTGCAACTCAAGAATTTCACCGCCATACCCGTCTCCACTCGAGAGGAAGCACGATGGTCCCGCCCACATCCAGAGGAGCCCGGTTTCCCCCTCGGAGCTCGAGATGAGGGATCCTTTACCTGCTTTCAACGGGAAAGAATTCCCGGTGTTCCCGTCGCATCTCAAGGAGGCACTCTCAACAGGAAAGGCGAGAGGAACTCCATGGTCGTACCACCATTCCAAGAGTCCCCCAGATGTCTCAGTCCATTCCAGAGGAACCTCTTTGCCCTGCACTGGCTCATCTTTCACGCCGAGGATCGACTCACACCACGGTGGCACGTGGGACAGCCCTGTGGGAAAGCCTCGAGGGAAAGCCTCGAGGGAAAACCACAGATCCTTTGATCCACGCGACGGGAGCGTGACATTGCTGCTACAGCCTGGAAGGAAAGCGCACGTGCATGCCCCCACTCGAGACGAGGCCTGACTCCCCTCGGGAGACTCCAGAAGTACCCAAAGATCCATGTCAGCCCCTGAGTGGAATCCTCGGTTCCGGCCCTGACTCCAAAAAATTCTTTTGGCCCCGGTATCGACGGGAGAGGAATCCCGAGTGGCCCCCTAGCAACTCGCATGGGGACTGGCCTCTCCTGAGGCCACCAGGGCGGGTCCCTGAGGTCCCCGTCGTAACTCGAGAACACCTGCCGCAACTCGAGAAAATCCAGGAAGTTCTCCCTTGCAGGTGAGATGAGGCCTATTTCCGATGAAGCGTCTGGAGACGAATGACACCTAACCTCTGGAACTTCGAAAGGGTCTTTCACACCCTTGCTGCAACTCAAGAATTTCACCGCCATACCCGTCTCCACTCGAGAGGAAGCACGATGGTCCCGCCCACATCCAGAGGAGCCCCGTTTCCCCCTCGTAGCTCGAGATGAGGGATCCTTTCCCTGCGTTCAACGGGAAAGAATTCCCGGCATTCCCGTCGCATCTCAAGAGGAGGCACTCTCAACAGGAAAGGCGAGAGGAACTCCATGGTCGTACCACCATTCCAAGAGTCCCCCAGATGTCTCAGTCCATTCCAGACGAACCTCTTTGCCCTGCACTGGCTCATCTTTCACGCCGAGGATCGACTCACACCACGGTGGCACGTGGGACAGCCCTGTGGGAAAGCCTAGAGGGAAAGCCTCGAGGGAAAACCACAGATCGTTTGATCCACGCGACGGGAAGAGTGACATTGCTGCTACAGCCTGGAAGGAAAGCGCACGTGCATGCCCCCACTCGAGACGAGGCCTGACTCCCCTGGGGAGACTCCACAAGTACCCAAAGATGCATGTCAGCCCCTGAGAGGAATCCTCGGTTCCGTCCCTGACTTCACACAAGGTTTTTGGCGCCGGTATCGACGGGAGAGGAATCCCGAGAGGCCCCCTAGCAACTCGCATGGGGACTGGCCTCTCCTGAGGCCACCAGGGCGGGTCCCTGAGGTCCCCGTCGTAACTCGAGAACACCTGCCGCAACTCGAGAAAATCCAGGAAGTTCTCCCTTCCAGGCGAGATGAGGCCTATTTCCGATGAGGCGTCTGGAGACGAATGACACCTAACCTCTGGAACTTCGAAAGGGTCTTTCACACCCTTGCTGCAACTCAAGAAGTTCACCGCCATACCCGTATCCACTCGAGAGGAAGCATGATGGTCCCGCCCACATCCAGAGGAGCCCCGTTTCCCCCTCGTAGCTCGAGATGAGGGATCCTTTCCCTGCTTTCAACGGGAAAGAATTCCCGGCGTTCCCATCGCATCTCAAGAGGAGGCACTCTCAACAGGAAAGGCGAGAGGAACTCCATGGTCGTACCACCATTCCAAGAGTCCCCCAGATGTCTCAGTCCATTCCAGAGGAACCTCTTTGCCCTGCACTGGCTCATCTTTCACGCCGAGGATCGACTCACACCACGGTGGAACGTGGGACAGCCCTGTGGGAAAGCCTCGAGGGAAAGCCTCGAGGGAAAACCACAGATCCTTTGATCCACGCCACGGGAAGCGTGACATTGCTGCTACAGCCTGGAAGGAAAGCGCACGTGCATGCCCCCACTCGAGACGAGGCCTGACTCCCCTGGGGAGACTCCACAAGTACCCAAAGATCCATGTCAGCCCCTGAGAGGAATCCTCGGTTCCGGCCCTGACTCCACACAAGGTTTTTGGCCCCGGTATCGACGGGAGAGGAATCCCGAGAGGCCCCCTAGCAACTCGCATGGGGACTGGCCTATCCTGAGGCCACCAGGGCGGGTCCCTGAGGTCCCCGTCGTAACTCGAGAACACCTGCCGCAACTCGAGAAAATCCAGGAAGTTCTCCCTTCCAGGCGAGATGAGGCATATTTCCAATGAGGCGTCTGGAGACTAATGATACCTAACCTCTGGAACTTCGAAAGGGTCTTTCACACCCTTGCTGCAACTCAAGAAGTTCACCGCCATACCCGTCTCCACTTGAGAGGAAGCACGATGGTCCCGCCCACATCCAGAGGAGCCCCGTTTCCCCCTCGGAGCTCGAGATGAGGGATCGTTTCCCTGCTTTCAACGGGAAAGAATACCCAGCGTCCCCGTCGCATCTCAAGAGGAGGCACTCTCAACAGGAAAGGCGAGAGGAACTCCATGGTCGTACCACCATTCCAAGAGTCCCCCAGATGTCTCAGTCCATTCCAGAGGAACCTCTTTGCCCTGCACTGGCTCATCTTTCACGCCGAGGATCGACTCACACCACGGTGGCACGTGGGACAGCCCTGTGGGAAAGCCTCGAGGGAAAGCCTCGAGGGAAAACCACAGATCCTTTGATCCACGCGATGGGAAGCGTGACATTGCTGCTACAGCCTGGAAGGAAAGCGCACGTGCATGCCCCCACTCGAGACGAGGCCTGACTCCGCTGGGGAGACTCCAGGAGTACCCAAAGATCCATGTCAGCCCCTGAGAGGAATCCTCGGTTCCGGCCCTGACTCCACACAAGGTTTTTGGCCCCGGTATCGATGGGAGAGGAATCCCGAGAGGCCCCCTAGCAACTCGCATGGGGACTGGCCTCTCCTGAGGCCACCAGGGCGGGTCCCTGAGGTCCCCGTCGTAACTCGAGAACACCTGCCGCAACTCGAGAAAATCCAGGAAGTTCTACCTTCCAGGCGAGATGAGGCCTATTTCCGATGAGGCGTCTGGAGACGAATGACACCTAACCTCTGGAACTTCGAAAGGGTCTTTCACACCCTTGCTGCAACTCACGAAGTTCACCGCCATACCCGTGTCCACTCGAGAGGATGCATGATGGTCCCGCCCACATCCAGAGGAGCCCCGTTTCCCCCTCGTAGCTCGAGATGAGGGATCGTTTCCCTGCTTTCAACGGGAAAGAATTCCCAGCGTCCCCGTCGCATCTCAAGTGGAGGCACTCTCAACATGAAAGGCGAGTGGAACTCCATGGTCGTACCACCATTCCAAGAGTCCCCCAGATGTCTCAGTCCATTCCAGAGGAACCTCTTTGCCCTGCACTGGCTCATCTTTCACGCCGAGGATCGACTCACACCACGGTGGCACGTGGGACAGCCCTGTGGGAAAGCCTCGAGGGAAAGCCTAGAGGGAAAACCACAGATCCTTTGATCCACGCCACGGGAAGCATGACATTGCGGCTACAGCCTGGAAGGAAAGCGCACGTGCATGCCCCCACTCGAGACGAGGCCTGACTCCCCTGGGGAGACTCCAGAAGTACCCAAAGTTCCATGTCAGCCCCTGAGAGGAATCCTCGGTTCCGGCCCTGACTCCAAAAAATTCTTTTGGCCCCGGAATCGACGGGAGAGGAATCCCGAGAGGCCCCCTAGCAACTCGCATGGGGACTGGCCTCTCCTGAGGCCACCAGGGCGGGTCCCTGAGGTCCCCGTCGTAACTCGAGAACACCTGCCGCAACTCGAGAAAATCCAGGAAGTTCTCCCTTCCAGGCGAGATGAGGCCTATTTCCGAAGAGGCGTCTGGAGACTAATGACACCTAACATCTGGAACTTCGAAAGGGTCTTTCACACCCTTGCTGCAACTCAAGAAGTTCACCGCCATACCCGTCTCCACTCGAGAGGAAGCACGATGGTCCCGCCCACATCCAGAGGAGCCCCGTTTCCCCCTCGTAGCTCGAGATGAGGGATCCTTTCCCTGCTTTCAACGGGAAAGAATTCCCGGCGTTCCCGTCGCATCTCAAGAGGAGGCACTCTCAACAGGAAAGGCGAGAGGAACTCCATGGTCGTACCACCATTCCAAGAGTCCCCCAGATGTCTCAGTCCATTCCAGAGGAGCCTCTTTGCCCTGCACTGGATCATCTTTCACGCCGAGGATCGACTCACACCACGGTGGCACGTGGGACAGCCCTGTGGGAAAGCCTCGAGGGAAAGCCTCGAGGGAAAACCACAGACCCTTTGATCCACGCGACGGGAAGCGTGACATTGCTGCTACAGCCTGGAAGGAAAGCGCACGTGCATGCCCCCACTCTAGACGAGGCCTGTCTCCCCTGGTGAGACTCCAGAAGTACCCAAAGATCCATATCAGCCCCTGAGAGTAATCCTCGGTTCCGGCCCTGACTCCACACAAGGTTTTTGGCCCCGGTATCGACGGGAGAGGAATCCCGAGAGGCCCCCTAGCAAGTCTCATGGGGACTGGCCTCTCCTGAGGCCACCAGGGCGGGTCCCTGAGGTCCCCGTCGTAACTCTGGATAACCTGCCGCAACTCGAGAAAATCCAGGAAGTTCTCCCTTCCAGGCGAGATGAGGCCTATTTCCGATGAGGCGTATGGAGACTAATGAAACCTAACCTCTGGAACTTCGAAAGGGTCTTTCACACCCTTGCTGCAACTCAAGAAGTTCACCGCCATACCCGTCTCCACTCGAGAGGAAGCACGATGGTCCCGCCCACATCCAGAAGAGCCCCGTTTCCCCCTCGGAGCTCGAGATGAGGGATCCTTTCCCTGCTTTCAACGGGAAAGAATTCCCGGCGATCCCATCGCATCTCAAGAGGAGGCACTCTCCACAGGAAAGCCGAGAGGAACTCCATGGTCGTACCACCATTCCAAGAGTCCCCCAGATGTCTCAGTCCATTCCAGAGGAACCTCTTTGCCCTGCACTGGCTCATCTTTCACGCCGAGGATCGACTCACACCACGGTGGCACGTGGGACAGCCCTGTGGGAAAGCCTCGAGGGAAAGCCTCGAGGGAAAACCACAGATCCTTTGATCCACGAGACGGGAAGCGTGACATTGCTGCTACAGCCTGGAAGGAAAGCGCACGTGCATGCCCCCACTCGAGACGAGGCCTCACTCCGCTGGGGAGACTCCAGGAGTACCCAAAGATCCATGTCAGCCCCTGAGAGGAATCCTCGGTTCCGGCCCTGACTCCACTCAAGGTTTTTGGCCCCGGTATCGACGGGAGAGGAATCCCGAGAGGCCCCCTAGCAACTCGCATGGGGACTGGCCTCTCCTGAGGCCACCAGGGTGGGTCCCTGAGGTCCCCGTCGTAACTCGAGAACACCTGCCGCAACTCGAGAAAATCCAGGAAGTTCTACCTTCCAGGCGAGATGAGGCCTATTTCCGATGAGGCGTCTGGAGACGAATGACACCTAACCTCTGGAACTTCGAAAGGGTCTTTCACACCCTTGCTGCAACTCAAGAAGTTCACCGCCATACCCGTGTCCACTCGAGAGGAAGCACGATGGTCCCGCCCACATCCAGAGGAGCCCCGTTTCCCCCTCGGAGCTCGAGATGAGGGATCCTTTCCCTGCTTTCAACGGAAAAGAATTCCCGGCGATCCCGTCGCATCTCAAGAGGAGGCACTCTCCACAGGAAAGCCGAGAGGAACTCAATGGTCGTACCACCATTCCAAGAGTCCCCCAGATGTCTCAGTCCATTCCACAGGAACCTCTTTGCCCTGCACTGGCTCATCTTTCATGCCGAGGATCGACTCACACCACGGTGGCACGTGGGACAGCCCTGTGGGAAAG
This sequence comes from Capricornis sumatraensis, assembly GCF_032405125.1. Taxonomy (NCBI): domain Eukaryota; kingdom Metazoa; phylum Chordata; class Mammalia; order Artiodactyla; family Bovidae; genus Capricornis; species Capricornis sumatraensis. The sequence continues at coordinate 1,803,541 of NW_027184627.1, forward strand.
CCTCGAGGGAAAGCCTCGAGGGAAAACCACAGATCCTTTGATCCACGCCACGGGAAGCGTGACATTGCTGCTACAGCCTGGAAGGAAAGCGCACGTGCATGCCCCCACTCGAGACGAGGCCTGACTCCCCTGGGGAGACTCCAGAAGTACCCAAAGTTCCATGTCAGCCCCTGAGAGGAATCCTCGGTTCCGGCCCTGACTCCAAAAAATTCTTTTGGCCCCGGAATCGACGGGAGAGGAATCCCGAGAGGCCCCCTAGCAACTCGCATGGGGACTGGCCTCTCCTGAGGCCACCAGGGCGGGTCCCTGAGGTCCCCGTCGTAACTCGAGAACACCTGCCGCAACTCGAGAAAATCCAGGAAGTTCTCCCTTCCAGGCGAGATGAGGCCTATTTCCGAAGAGGCGTCTGGAGACTAATGACACCTAACATCTGGAACTTCGAAAGGGTCTTTCACACCCTTGCTGCAACTCAAGAAGTTCACCGCCATACCCGTCTCCACTCGAGAGGAAGCACGATGGTCCCGCCCACATCCAGAGGAGCCCCGTTTCCCCCTCGTAGCTCGAGATGAGGGATCCTTTCCCTGCTTTCAACGGGAAAGAATTCCCGGCGTTCCCGTCGCATCTCAAGAGGAGGCACTCTCAACAGGAAAGGCGAGAGGAACTCCATGGTCGTACCACCATTCCAAGAGTCCCCCAGATGTCTCAGTCCATTCCAGAGGAGCCTCTTTGCCCTGCACTGGATCATCTTTCACGCCGAGGATCGACTCACACCACGGTGGCACGTGGGACAGCCCTGTGGGAAAGCCTCGAGGGAAAGCCTCGAGGGAAAACCACAGACCCTTTGATCCACGCGACGGGAAGCGTGACATTGCTGCTACAGCCTGGAAGGAAAGCGCACGTGCATGCCCCCACTCTAGACGAGGCCTGTCTCCCCTGGCGAGACTCCAGAAGTACCCAAAGATCCATATCAGCCCCTGAGAGTAATCCTCGGTTCCGGCCCTGACTCCACACAAGGTTTTTGGCCCCGGTATCGACGGGAGAGGAATCCCGAGAGGCCCCCTAGCAAGTCTCATGGGGACTGGCCTCTCCTGAGGCCACCAGGGCGGGTCCCTGAGGTCCCCGTCGTAACTCTGGATAACCTGCCGCAACTCGAGAAAATCCAGGAAGTTCTCCCTTCCAGGCGAGATGAGGCCTATTTCCGATGAGGCGTATGGAGACTAATGACACCTAACCTCTGGAACTTCGAAAGGGTCTTTCACACCCTTGCTGCAACTCAAGAAGTTCACCGCCATACCCGTCTCCACTCGAGAGGAAGCACGATGGTCCCGCCCACATCCAGAGGAGCCCCGTTTCTCCCTCGGAGCTCGAGATGAGGGATCCTTTCCCTGCTTTCAACGGGAAAGAATTCCCGGCGATCCCGTCACATCTCAAGAGGAGGCACTCTCCACAGGAAAGCCGAGAGGAAATCCATGGTCGTACCACCATTCCAAGAGTCCCCCAGATGTCTCAGTCCATTCCAGAGGAACCTCTTTGCCCTGCACTGGCTCATCTTTCACGCCGAGGATCGACTCACACCACGGTGGCACGTGGGACAGCCCTGTGGGAAAGCCTCGAGGGAAAGCCTCGAGGGAAAACCACAGATCCTTTGATCCAGGCCACGGGAAGCGTGACATTGCTGCTACAGCCTGGAAGGAAAGCGCACGTGCATGCCCCCACTCGAGACGAGGCCTGAATCCCCTGGGGAGACTCCAGAAGTACCCAAAGATCCATTTCAGCCCCTGAGAGGAATCCTCGGTTCCGGCCCTGACTCCACACAAGGTTTTTGGCCCCGGTATCGACGGGAGAGGAATCCCGAGAGGCCCCCTAGCAACTCGCATTGGGACTGGCCTCTCCTGAGGCCACCAGGGCGGGTCCCTGAGGTCCCCGTCGTAACTCGGGATAACCTGCCGCAACTCGAGAAAATCCACGAAGTTCTCCCTTCCAGGCGAGATGAGGCCTATTTCCGATGAGGCGTCTGGAGACTAATGACACCTAACCTCTGGAACTTCGAAAGGGTCTTTCACACCCTTGCTGCAACTCAAGAAGTTCACCGCCATACCCGTCTCCACTCGAGAGGAAGCACGATGGTCCCGCCCACATCCAGAGGAGCCCCGTTTCCCCCTCGGAGCTCGAGATGAGGGATCCTTTCCCTGCTTTCAACGGGAAAGAATTCCCGGCGATCCCGTCGCATCTCAAGAGGAGGCACTCTCCACAGGAAAGCCGAGAGGAACTCCATGGTCGTACCACCATTCCAAGAGTCCCCCAGATGTCTCAGTCCATTCCAGAGGAACCTCTTTGCCCTTCACTGGCTCATCTTTCACGCCGAGGATCGACTCACACCACGGTGGCACGTGGGACAGCCCTGTGGGAAAGCCTCGAGGGAAAGCCTCGAGGGAAAACCACAGATCCTTTGATCCACGCGACGGGAAGCGTGACATTGCTGCTACAGCCTGGAAGGAAAGCGCACGTGCATGCCCCCACTCGAGACGAGGCCTGAATCCCCTGGGGAGACTCCAGAAGTACCCAAAGATCCATTTCAGCCCCTGAGAGGAATCCTCGGTTCCGGCCCTGACTCCACACAAGGATTTTGGCCCCGGTATCGACGGGAGAGGAATCCCGAGAGGCCCCCTAGCAACTCGCATGGGGACTGGCCTCTCCTGAGGCCACCAGGGCGGGTCCCTGAGGTCCCCGTCGTAACTCGGGAACACCTGCCGCAACTCGAGAAAATCCAGGAAGATCTCCCTTCCAGGCGAGATGAGGCCTATTTCCGATGAGGCGTCTGGAGACTAATGACACCTAACCTCTGGAACTTCGAAAGGGTCTTTCACACCCTTGCTGCAACTCAAGAAGTTCACCGCCATACCCGTCTCCACTCGAGAGGAAGCACGATGGTCCCGCCCACATCCAGAGGAGCCCCGTTTCCCCCTTGGAGCTCGAGATGAGGGATCCTTCCCCTGCTTTCAACGGGAAAGAATTCCCGGCGTTCCCGTCGCATCTCAAGAGGAGGCACTCTCAACAGGAAAGGCGAGAGGAACTCCATGGTCGTACCACCATTCCAAGAGTCCCCCAGATGTCTCAGTCCATTCCAGAGGAACCTCTTTGCCCTGCACTGGCTCATCTTTCACGCCGAGGATCGACTCACACCACGGTGGCACGTGGGACAGCCCTGTGGGAAAGCCTCGAGGGAAAGCCTCGAGGGAAAACCACAGACCCTTTGATCCACGCGACGAGAAGCGTGACATTGCTGCTACAGCCTGGAAGGAAAGCGCACGTGCATGCCCCCACTCGAGACGAGGCCTGTCTCCCCTGGCGAGACTCCAGAAGTACCCAAAGATCCATATTAGCCCCTGAGAGGAATCCTCGGTTCCGGCCCTGACTCCACACAAGGCTTTTGGCCCCGGTATCAACGGGAGAGGAATCCCGAGAGGCCCCCTAGCAACTCGCATGGGGACTGGCCTCTCCTGAGGCCACCGGGGCGGGTCCCTGAGGTCCCCGTCGTAACTCGGGATAACCTGCCGCAACTCGAGAAAATCCAGGAAGTTCTCCCTTCCAGGCGAGATGAGGCCTATTTCCGATGAGGCGTCTGGAGACTAATGACACCTAACCTCTGGAACTTCGAAAGGGTCTTTCACACCCTTGCTGCAACTCAAGAAGTTCACCGCCATACCCGTTTCCACTCGAGAGGAAGCACGATGGTCCCGCCCACATCCAGAGGAGCCCCGTTTCCCCCTCGGAGCTCGAGATGAGGGATCCTTTCCCTGCTTTCAACGGGAAAGAATTCCCGGCGTTCCCGTCGCATCTCAAGAGAAGGCACTCTCAACAGGAAAGGCGAGAGGAACTCCATGGTCGTACCACCATTCCAAGAGTCCCCCAGATGTCTCAGTGCATTCCAGAGGAACATCTTTGCCCTGCACTGGCTCATCTTTCACGCCGAGGATCGACTCACACCACGGTGGCACGTGGGACAGCCCTGTGGGATAGCCTCGAGGGAAAGCTTCGAGGGAAAACCACAGATCCTTTGATCCACCCGACGGGAAGCGTGACATTGCTGCTACAGCCTGGAAGGAAAGCGCACGTGCATGCCCCCACTCGAGACGAGGCCTGACTCCCTTGGGGAGACTCCAGAAGTACCCAAAGATCCATGTAAGCCCCTGAGAGGAATCCTCGGTTCCGGCCCTGACTCCAAAAAATTCTTTTGGCCCCGGTATCGACGGGAGAGGAATCCCGAGAGGCCCCCTAGCAACTCGCATGGGGACTGGCCTCTCCTGAGGCCACCAGGGCGGCTCCCTGAGGTCCCCGTCGTAAGTCGAGAACCCCTGCCGCAACTCGAGAAAATCCAGGAAGTTCTCCCTTCCAGGCGAGATGAGGCCTATTTCCGATGAGGCGTCTGGAGACTAATGACACCTAACCTCTGGAACTTCGAAAGGGTCTTTCACACCCTTGCTGCAACTCAAGAAGTTCACCGCCATACCCGTCTCCACTCGAGAGGAAGCACGATGGTCCCGCCCACATCCAGAGGAGCCTCGTTTCCCCCTCGGAGCTCGAGATGAGGGATCCTTCCCCTGCTTTCAACGGGAAAGAATTCCCGGCGTTCCCGTCGCATCTCAAGAGGAGGCACTCTCAACAGGAAAGGCGAGAGGAACTCCATGGTCGTACCACCATTCCAAGAGTCCCCCAGATGTCTCAGTCCATTCCAGAGGAACCTCTTTGCCCTGCACTGGCTCATCTTTCACGCCGAGGATCGACTCACACCACGGTGGCACGTGGGACAGCCCTGTGGGAAAGCCTCGAGGGAAAGCCTCGAGGGAAAACCACAGACCCTTTGATCCACGCGACGAGAAGCGTGACATTGCTGCTACAGCCTGGAAGGAAAGCGCACGTGCATGCCCCCACTCGAGACGAGGCCTGTCTCCCCTGGCGAGACTCCAGAAGTATCCAAAGATCCATATTAGCCCCTGAGAGGAATCCTCGGTTCCGGCCCTGACTCCACACAAGGCTTTTGGCCCCGGTATCGACGGGAGAGGAATCCCGAGAGGCCCCCTAGCAACTCGCATGGGGACTGGCCTCTCCTGAGGCCACCAGGGCGGGTCCCTGAGGTCCCCGTCGTAACTCGGGATAACCTGCCGCAACTCGAGAAAATCCAGGAAGTTCTCCCTTCCAGGCGAGATGAGGCCTATTTCCGATGAGGCGTCTGGAGACTAATGACACCTAACCTCTGGAACTTCGAAAGGGTCTTTCACACCCTTGCTGCAACTCAAGAAGTTCACCGCCATACCCGTTTCCACTCGAGAGGAAGCACGATGGTCCCGCCCACATCCAGAGGAGCCCCGTTTCCCCCTCGGAGCTCGAGATGAGGGATCCTTTCCCTGCTTTCAACGGGAAAGAATTCCCGGCGTTCCCGTCGCATCTCAAGAGGAGGCACTCTCAACAGGAAAGGCGAGAGGAACTCCATGGTCGTACCACCATTCCAAGAGTCCCCCAGATGTCTCAGTGCATTCCAGAGGAACATCTTTGCCCTGCACTGGCTCATCTTTCACGCCGAGGATCGACTCACACCACGGTGGCACGTGGGACAGCCCTGTGGGAAAGCCTCGAGGGAAAGCTTCGAGGGAAAACCACAGATCCTTTGATCCACGCGACGGGAAGCGTGACATTGCTGCTACAGCCTGGAAGGAAAGCGCACGTGCATGCCCCCACTCGAGACGAGGCCTGACTCCCTTGGGGAGACTCCAGAAGTACCCAAAGATCCATGTAAGCCCCTGAGAGGAATCCTCGGTTCCGGCCCTGACTCCAAAAAATTCTTTTGGCCCCGGTATCGACGGGAGAGGAATCCCGAGAGGCCCCCTAGCAACTCGCATGGGGACTGGCCTCTCCTGAGGCCACCAGGGCGGGTCCCTGAGGTCCCCGTCGTAAGTCGAGAACCCCTGCCGCAACTCGAGAAAATCCAGGAAGTTCTCCCTTCCAGGCGAGATGAGGCCTATTTCCGATGAGGCGTCTGGAGACTAATGACACCTAAACTCTGAAACTTCGAAAGGGTCTTTCACACCCTTGCTGCAACTCAAGAAGTTCACCGCCATACCTGTCTCCACTCGAGACGAAGCACGATGGTCCCGCCCACATCCAGAGGAGCCCCGTTTCCCCCTCGTAGCTCGAGATGAGGGATCCTTTCCCTGCTTTCAACAGGAAAGAATTCCCGGCGTTCCCGTCGCATCTCAAGAGGAGGCACTCTCAACAGGAAAGGCGAGAGGAACTCCATGGTCGTACCACCATTCCAAGAGTCCCCCAGATGTCTCAGTCCATTCCAGAGGAAACTCTTTGCCCTGCACTGGCTCATCTTTCACGCCGAGGATCGACTCACACCACGGTGGCACGTGGGACAGCCCTGTGGGAAAGCCTCGAGGGAAAGCCTCGAGGGAAAACCACAGATCCTTTGATCCACGCGGCGGGAAGCGTGACATTGCTGCTACAGCCTGGAAGGAAAGTGCACGTGCATGCCCCCACTCGAGACGAGGCCTGACTCCCCTGGGGAGACTCCAGAAGTACCCAAAGATACATGTCAGCCCCTGAGAGGAATCCTCGGTTCCGGCCCTGACTCCACACAAGGTTTTTGGCCCCGGTATCGACGGGAGAGGAATCCCGAGAGGCCCCCTAGCAACTCGCATGGGGACTGGCCTCTCCTGAGGCCACCAGAGCGGGTCCCTGAGGTCCCCGTCGTAACTCGAGAACACCTGCCGCAACTCGAGAAAATCCAGGAAGTTGTCCCTTGCAGGAGAGATGAGGCCTATTTCCGATGAGGCGTCTGGAGACTAATGACACCTAAACTCTGGAACTTCGAAAGGGTCTTTCACACCCTTGCTGCAACTCAAGAAGTTCACCGCCATACCCGTCTCCACTCGAGAGGAAGCACGATGGTCCCGCCCACATCCAGAGGAGCCCCGTTTCCCCCTCGGAGCTCGAGATGAGGGATCCTTTCCCTGCTTTCAAGGGGAAAGAATTTCCGGCGTTCCCGTCGCATCTCAATAGGAGGCACTCTCAACAGGAAAGGCGAGAGGAACTCCATGGTCGTACCACCATTCCAAGAGTCCCCCAGATGTCTCAGTCCATTCCATAGGAACCTCTTTGCCCTGCACTGGCTCATCTTTCACGCCGAGGATCGACTCACACCACGGTGGCACGTGGGACAGCCCTGTGGGAAAGCCTCGAGGGAAAGCCTCGAGGGAAAACCACAGATCGTTTGATCCACGCGACGGGAAGCGTGACATTGCTGCTACAGCCTGGAAGGAAATTGCACGTGCATGCCCCCACTCGAGACGAGGCCTGACTCCCCTGTGGAGACTCCACAAGTACCCAATGATCCATGTCAGCCCCTGAGAGGAATCCTCGGTTCCGGCCCTGACTTCACACAAGGTTTTTGGCGCCTGAATCGACGGGAGAGGAATCCCGAGAGGCCCCCTAGCACCTCGCATGGGGACTGGCCTCTCCTGAGGCCACCAGGGCGGGTCCCTGAGGTCCCCGTCGTAACTCGAGAACACCTGCCGCAACTCGAGAAAATCCAGGAAGTTCTCCCTTCCAGGCGAGATGAGGCCTATTTCCGATACGGCGTCTGGAGACTAATGACACCTAACCTCTGGAACTTCGAAAGGGTCTTTCACACCCTTGCTGCAACTCAAGAAGTTCACCGCCATACCCGTCTCCACTCGCCAGGAAGCACGATGGTCCCGCCCACATCCAGAGGAGTCCCGTTTCCCCCTCGTAGCTCGAGATGAGGGATCCTTTCCCTGCTTTCAACGGGAAAGAATTCCCGGCGTTCCTGTCGCATCTCAAGAGGAGGCACTCTCAACAGGATAGGCGAGAGGAACTCCATGGTCGTACCACCATTCCAAGAGTCCCCCAGATGTCTCAGTCCATTCCAGAGGAACCTCTTTGCCCTGCACTGGCTCATCTTTCACGCCGAGGATCGACTCACACCACGATGGCACGTCGGACAGCCCTGTGGGAAAGCCTCGAGGGAAAGCCTCGAGGGAAAACCACAGATCCTTTGATCCACGCGACGGGAAGCGTGACATTGCTGCTACAGCCTGGAAGGAAAGCGCACGTGCATGCCCCCACTCGAGACGAGGCCTGAATCCCCTGGGGAGACTCCAGAAGTACCCAAAGATCCATTTCAGCCCCTGAGAGGAATCCTCGGTTCCGGCCCTAACTCCACACAAGGTTTTTGGCCCCGGTATCGACGGGAGAGGAATCCCAAGAGGCCCCCTAGCAACTCGCATGGGGACTGGCCTCTCCTGAGGCCACCAGGGCGGGTCCCTGAGGTCCCCGTCGTAACTCGGGAACACCTGCCGCAACTCGAGAAAATCCAGGAAGTTCTCCCTTTCAGGCGAGATGAGGCCTATTTCCGATGAGGCGTCTGGAGACTAATGACACCTAACCTCTGGAACTTCGAAAGGGTCTTTCACACCCTTGCTGCAACTCAAGAAGTTCACCGCCATACCTGTCTCCACTCGAGAGGAAGCACGATGGTCCCGCCCACATCCAGAGGAGCCCCGTTTCCCCCTCGTAGCTCGAGATGAGGGATCCTTTCCCTGCTTTCAACGGGAAAGAATTCCCGGCGTTCCCGTCGCATCTCAAGAGGAGGCACACTCAACAGGAAAGGCGAGAGGAACTCCATGGTCGTACCACCATTCCAAGAGTCCCCCAGATGTCTCAGTCCATTCCAGAGGAACCTCTTTGCCCTGCACTGGCTCATCTTTCACGCCGAGGATCGACTCACACCACGGTGGCACGTGGGACAGCCCTGTGGGAAAGCCTCGAGGGAAAGCCTCGAGCGAAAACCACAGACCCTTTGATCCACGCGACGAGAAGCGTGACATTGCTGCTACAGCCTGGAAGGAAAGCGCACGTGCATGCCCCCACTTGAGACGAGGCCTGTCTCCCCTGGCGAGACTCCAGAAGTACCCAAAGATCCATATTAGCCCCTGAGAGGAATCCTCGGTTCCGGCCCTGACTCCACACAAGGCTTTTGGCCCCGGTATCGACGGGAGAGGAATCCCGAAAGGCCCCCTAGCAACTCGCATGGGGACTGGCCTCTCCTGAGGCCACCATGGCGGGTCCCTGATGTCCCCGTCGTAACTCGGGATAACCTGCCGCAACTCGAGAAAATCCAGGAAGTTCTCCCTTCCAGGCGAGATGAGGCCTATTTCCGATGAGGCGTCTGGAGACTAATGACACCTAACCTCTGGAACTTCGAAAGGGTCTTTCACACCTTTGCTGCAACTCAAGAAGTTCACCGCCATACCCGTCTCCACTCGAGAGGAAGCACGATGGTCCCGCCCACATCCAGAGGAGCCCCGTTTCCCCCTCGGAGCTCGAGATGAGGGATCCTTTCCCTGCTTTCAACGGGAAAGAATTCCCGGCGATCCCGTCGCATCTCAAGAGGAGGCACTCTCCACAGGAAAGCCGAGAGTAACTCCATGGTCGTACCACCGTTCCAAGAGTCCCCCAGATGTCTCAGTCCATTCCAGAGGAACCTCTTTGCCCTGCACTGGCTCATCTTTCACGCCGAGGATCGACTCACACCACGGTGGCACGTGGGACAGACCTGTGGGAAAGCCTCGAGGGAAAGCCTCGAGGGAAAACCACAGATCCTTTGATCCACGCGACGGGAAGCGTGACATTGCTGTTACAGCCTGGAAGGAAAGCACACGTGCATGCCCCCACTCGAGACGAGGCCTGACTCCCCTGGGGAGGCTCCAGAAGTACCCAAAGATCCATGTCAGCCCCTGAGAGGAATCCTCGGTTCCGGCCCTGACTCCAGAAAATTCTTTTGGCCCCGGTATCAACGGGAGAGGAATCCCGAGAGGCCCCCTAGCAACTCGCATGGGGACTGGCCTCTCCTGAGGCCACCAGGGCGGGTCCCTGAGGTCCCCGTCGTAACTCGGGATAACCTGCCGCAACTCGAGAAAATCCAGGAAGTTCTCCCTTCCAGGCGAGATGAGGCCTATTTCCGATGAGGCGTCTGGAGACTGACACGTAACCTCTGGAACTTCGAAAGGGTCTTTCACACCCTTGCTGCAACTCAAGAAGTTCACCGCCATACCCGTCTCCACTCGAGAGGAAGCACGATGGTCCCTCCCACATCCCGAGGAGCCCCGTTTCCCCCTCGTAGCTCGAGATGAGGGATCCTTTCCCTGCTTTCAACGGGAAAGAATTCCCGGCGTTCCCGTCGCATCTCAAGAGGAGGCACACTCAACAGGAAAGGCGAGAGGAACTCCATGGTCGTACCACCATTCCAAGAGTCCCCCAGATGTCTCAGTCCATTCCAGAGGAACCTCTTTGCCCTGCACTGGCTCATCTTTCACGCCGAGGATCGACTCACACCACGGTGGCACGTGGGACAGCCCTGTGGGAAAGCCTCGAGGGAAAGCCTCGAGGGAAAACCACAGATCCTTTGATCCACGCGACGGGAAGCGTGACATTGCTGCTACAGCCTGGAAGGAAAGCACACGTGCATGCCCCCACTCGAGACGAGGCCTGACTCCCCTGGGGAGACTCCAGAAGTACCCAAAGATCCATGTCAGCCCCTGAGAGGAATCCTCGGTTCCTGCCCTGACTCCACACAAGGTTTTTGGCCCCGGTATCGACGGGAGAGGAATCCCGAGAGGCCCCCTAGCAACTCGCATGGGGACTGGCCTCTCCTGAGGCCACCAGGGCGGGTCCCTGAGGTCCCCGTCGTACCTCGAGAACACCTGCCGCAACTCGAGAAAATCCAGGAAGTTCTCCCTTCCAGGCGAGATGAGGCCTATTTCCGATGAGGCGTCTGGAGACTAATGACACCTAACCTCTGGAACTTCGAAAGGGTCTTTCACACCCTTGCTGCAACTCAAGAAGTTCACTGCCATACCTGTCTCCACTCGAGAGGAAGCACGATGGTCCCGCCCACATCCAGAGGAGCCCCGTTTCCCCCTCGTAGCTCGAGATGAGGGATCCTTTCCCTGCTTTCAACGGGAAAGAATTCCCGGCATTCCCGTCGCATCTCAAGAGGAGGCACTCTCAACAGGAAAGGCGAGAGGAACTCCATGGTCGTACCACCATTCCAAGAGTCCCCCAGATGTCTCAGTCCATTCCAGAGGAACCTCTTTGCCCTGCACTGGCTCATCTTTCACGCCGAGGATCGACTCACACCACGGTGGCACGTGGGACAGCCCTGTGGGAAAGCCTCGAGGCAAAGCCTTGGGGAAAACCACAGATCCTTTGATCCACGCGACGGAAAGCGTGACATTGCTGCTACAGCCTGGAAGGAAAGCGCACGTGCATGCCCCCACTCGAGACGAGGCCTGACTCCCCTGGGGAGACTCCAGAAGTACCCAAAGATCCATGTCAGCCCCTGAGAGGAATCCTCGGTTCCGGCCCTGACTCCACACAAGGTTTTTGGCCCCGGTATCGACGGGAGAGGAATCCCGAGAGGCCCTCTATCAACTCGCATGGGGACTGGCCTCTCCGGAGGCCACCAGGGCGGGTCCCTGAGGTCTCCGTCGTAACTCGAGAACACCTGTCGCGACTCGAGAAAATCCAGGAAGTTCTCCCTTCCAGCGAGAAGAATCCTATTTCCGATGAGGCGTTTGGAGACTAATGACACCTAAACTCTGGAACTTCGAAAGGGTCTTTCACACCCTTGCTGCAACTCAAGAAGTTCACCGCCATACCCGTCTCCACTCGCGAGGAAGCACGATGGTCCCGCCCACATCCAGAGGAGCCCCGTTTCCCCCTCGTAGCTCGAGATGAGGGATCCATTCCCTGCTTTCAACGGGAAAGAATTCCCGGCGTTCCCGTCGCATCTCAAGAGGAGGCACTCTCAACAGGAAAGGCGAGAGGAACTCCATGGTCGTACCACCATTCCAAGAGTCCCCCAGATGTCTCAGTCCATTCCAGAGGAACCTCTTTGCCCTGCACTGGCTCATCTTTCACGCCGTGGATCGACTGACACCACGGTGGCACGTGGGAGAGCCCTGTGTGAAAGCCTGGAGGGAAAGCCTCGAGGGAAAACCACAGATCCTTTGATTCTCGCGACGGGAAGCGTGACATTGCTGCTACAGCCTGGAAGGAAAGCACACGTGCATGCCCCCACTCGAGACGAGGCCTGACTCCCCTGGGGAGACTCCAGAAGTACCCAAAGATCCATGTCAGCCCCTGAGAGGAATCCTAGGTTCCGGCCCTGACTCCACACAAGGTTTTTGGACCCGGTATCGACGGGAGAGGAATCCCGAGAGGCCCCCTAGCAACTCGCATGGGGACTGGCCTCTCCTGAGGCCACCAGGGCGGGTCCCTGAGGTCCCCGTCGTAACTCGAGAACACCTGCCGCACCTCGAGAAAATCCAGGAAGTTCTCCCTTCCAGGCGAGATGAGGTCTATTTCCGATGAGGCGTCTGGAGACTGACACGTAACCTCTGGAACTTCGAAAGGGTCTTTCACACCCTTGCTGCAACTCAAGAAGTTCACCGCCATACCCGTCTCCACTCGAGAGGAAGCACGATGGTCCCGCCCACATCCCGAGGAGCCCCGTTTCCCCCTCGTAGCTCGAGATGAGGGATCCTTTCCCTGCTTTCAACGGGAAAGAATTCCCGGCGTTCCCGTCGCATCTCAAGAGGAGGCACACTCAACAGGAAAGGCGAGAGGAACTCCATGGTCGTACCACCATTCCAAGAGTCCCCCAGATGTCTCAGTCCATTCCAGAGGAACCTCTTTCCACTGCACTGGCTCATCTTTCACGCCGAGGATCGACTCACACCACGGTGGCACGTGGGACAGCCCTGTGGGAAAGCCTCGAGGGAAAGCCTCGAGGGAAAACCACAGATCCTTTGATCCACGCGACGGGAAGCGTGACATTGCTGCTACAGCCTGGAAGGAAAGCACACGTGCATGCCCCCACTCGAGACGAGGCCTGACTCCCCTGGGGAGACTCCAGAAGTACCCAAAGATCCATGTCAGCCCCTGAGAGGAATCCTCGGTTCCGGCCCTGACTCCACACAAGGTTTTTGGCCCCGGTATCGAAGGGAGAGGAATCCCGAGAGGCCCCCTAGCAACTCGCATGGGGACTGGCCTCTCCTGAGGCCACCAGGGCGGGTCCCTGAGGTCTCCGTCGTAACTCGAGAACACCTGCCGCAACTCGAGAAAATCCAGGAAGTTCTCCCTTCCAGGCGAGATGAGGCCTATTTCCGATGAGGCGTCTGGAGACTAATGACACCTAACCTCTGGAACTTCGAAAGGGTCTTTCACACCCTTGCTGCAACTCAAGAAGTTCACCGCCATACCCGTCTCCACTCGAGAGGAAGCACGATGGTCCCGCCCACATCCAGAGGAGCCCCGTTTCCCCCTCGTAGCTCGAGATGAGGGATCCTTTCCCTGCTTTCAACGGGAAAGAATTCCCGGCATTCCCGTCGCATCTCAAGAGGAGGCACTCTCAACAGGAAAGGCGAGAGGAACTCCATGGTCGTACCACCATTCCAAGAGTCCCCCAGATGTCTCAGTCCATTCCAGAGGAAACTCTTTGCCCTGCACTGGCTCATCTTTCACGCCGAGGATCGACTCACACCACGGTGGCACGTGGGACAGCCCTGTGGGAAAGCCTCGAGGCAAAGCCTTGAGGGAAAACCACAGATCATTTGATCCACGCGACGGAAAGCGTGACATTGCTGCTACAGCCTGGAAGGAAAGCGCACGTGCATGCCCCCACTCGAGACGGGGCCTGACTCCCCTGGGGAGACTCCAGAAGTACCCAAAGATCCATGTCAGCCCCTGAGAGGAATCCTCGGTTCCGGCCCTGACTCCACACAAGGTTTTTGGCCCCGGTATCGACGGGAGAGGAATCCCGAGAGGCCCCCTAGCAACTCGCATGGGGACTGGCCTCTCCTGAGGCCACCAGGGCGGGTCCCTGAGGTCCCCGTCGTAACTCGAGAACACCTGTCACAACTCGAGAAAATCCAGAAAGTTCTCCATTCCAGGCGAGAAGAATCCTATTTCCGATGAGGCGTTTGGAGACTAATGACACCTAAACTCTGGAACTTCGAAAGGGTCTTTCACACCCTTGCTGCGACTCAAGAAGTTCACCGCCATACCCGTCTCCACTCGCGAGGAAGCACGATGGTCCCGCCCACATCCAGAGGAGCCCCGTTTCCCCCTCGTAGCTCGAGATGAGGGATCCGTTCCCTGCTTTCAACGGGAAAGAATTCCCGGCGTTCCCGTCGCATCTCAAGAGGAGGCACTCTCAACAGGAAAGGCGAGAGGAACTCCATGGTCGTACCACCATTCCAAGAGTCCCCCAGATGTCTCAGTGCATTCCAGAGGAACATCTTTGCCCTGCACTGGCTCATCTTTCACGCCGAGGATCGACTCACACCACGGTGGCACGTGGGACAGCCCTGTGGGATAGCCTCGAGGGAAAGCTTCGAGGGAAAACCACAGATCCTTTGATCCACCCGACGGGAAGCGTGACATTGCTGCTACAGCCTGGAAGGAAAGCGCACGTGCATGCCCCCACTCGAGACGAGGCCTGACTCCCTTGGGGAGACTCCAGAAGTACCCAAAGATCCATGTAAGCCCCTGAGAGGAATCCTCGGTTCCGACCCTGACTCCAAAAAATTCTTTTGGCCCCGGTATCGACGGGAGAGGAATCCCGAGAGGCCCCCTAGCAACTCGCATGGGGACTGGCCTCTCCTGAGGCCACCAGGGCGGGTCCCTGAGGTCCCCGTCGTAAGTCGAGAACCCCTGCCGCAACTCGAGAAAATCCAGGAAGTTCTCCCTTCCAGGCGAGATGAGGCCTATTTCCGATGAGGCGTCTGGAGACTAATGACACCTAACCTCTGGAACTTCGAAAGGGTCTTTCACACCCTTGCTGCAACTCAAGAAGTTCACCGCCATACCCGTCTCCACTCGAGAGGAAGCACGATGGTCCCGCCCACATCCAGAGGAGCCTCGTTTCCCCCTCGGAGCTCGAGATGAGGGATCCTTCCCCTGCTTTCAACGGGAAAGAATTCCCGGCGTTCCCGTCGCATCTCAAGAGGAGGCACTCTCAACAGGAAAGGCGAGAGGAACTCCATGGTCGTACCACCATTCCAAGAGTCCCCCAGATGTCTCAGTCCATTCCAGAGGAACCTCTTTGCCCTGCACTGGCTCATCTTTCACGCCGAGGATCGACTCACACCACGGTGGCACGTGGGACAGCCCTGTGGGAAAGCCTCGAGGGAAAGCCTCGAGGGAAAACCACAGACCCTTTGATCCACGCGACGAGAAGCGTGACATTGCTGCTACAGCCTGGAAGGAAAGCGCACGTGCATGCCCCCACTCGAGACGAGGCCTGTCTCCCCTGGCGAGACTCCAGAAGTACCCAAAGATCCATATTAGCCCCTGAGAGGAATCCTCGGTTCCGGCCCTGACTCCACACAAGGCTTTTGGCCCCGGTATCGACGGGAGAGGAATCCCGAGAGGCCCCCTAGCAACTCGCATGGGGACTGGCCTCTCCTGAGGCCACCAGGGCGGGTCCCTGAGGTCCCCGTCGTAACTCGGGATAACCTGCCGCAACTCGAGAAAATCCAGGAAGTTCTCCCTTCCAGGCGAGATGAGGCCTATTTCCGATGAGGCGTCTGGAGACTAATGACACCTAACCTCTGGAACTTCGAAAGGGTCTTTCACACCCTTGCTGCAACTCAAGAAGTTCACCGCCATACCCGTTTCCACTCGAGAGGAAGCACGATGGTCCCGCCCACATCCAGAGGAGCCCCGTTTCCCCCTCGGAGCTCGAGATGAGGGATCCTTTCCCTGCTTTCAACGGGAAAGAATTCCCGGCGTTCCCGTCGCATCTCAAGAGGAGGCACTCTCAACAGGAAAGGCGAGAGGAACTCCATGGTCGTACCACCATTCCAAGAGTCCCCCAGATGTCTCAGTGCATTCCAGAGGAACATCTTTGCCCTGCACTGGCTCATCTTTCAGGCCAAGGATCGACTCACACCACGGTGGCACGTGGGACAGTCCTGTGGGAAAGCCTCGAGGGAAAGCCTCGAGGGAAAACCACAGATCCTTTGATCCACGCGACGGGAAGTGTGACATTGCTGCTGCAGCCTGTAAGAAAAGCGGACGTGCATGCCCCCACTCGAGACGAGGCCTGACTCCCTTGGGGAGACTCCAGAAGTACCCAAAGATCCATGTAAGCCCCTGAGAGGAATCCTCGGTTCCGGCCCTGACTCCAAAAAATTCTTTTGGCCCCGGTATCGACGGGAGAGGAATCCCGAGAGGCCCCCTAGCAACTCGCATGGGGACTGGCCTCTCCTGAGGCCACCAGGGCGGGTCCCTGAGGTCCCCGTCGTAAGTCGAGAACCCCTGCCGCAACTCGAGAAAATCCAGGAAGTTCTCCCTTCCAGGCGAGATGAGGCCTATTTCCGATGAGGCGTCTGGAGACTAATGACACCTAACCTCTGGAACTTCGAAAGGGTCTTTCACACCCTTGCTGCAACTCAAGAAGTTCACCGCCATACCTGTCTCCACTCGAGAGGAAGCACGATGGTCCCGCCCACATCCAGAGGAGCACCGTTTCCCCCTCGTAGCTCGAGATGAGGGATCCTTTCCCTGCTTTCAACGGGAAAGAATTCCCGGCGTTCCCGTCGCATCTCAAGAGGAGGCACTCTCAACAGGAAAGGCGAGAGGAACTCCATGGTCGTACCACCATTCCAAGAGTCCCCCAGATGTCTCAGTCCATTCCAGAGGAACCTCTTTGCCCTGCACTGGCTCATCATTCACGCCGAGGATCGACTCACACCACGGTGGCACGTGGGACAGCCCTGTGGGAAAGCCTCGAGGGAAAGCCTCGAGGGAAAACCACAGACCATTTGATCCACGCGACGGGAAGCGTGACATTGCTGCTACAGCCTGGAAGGAAAGCGCACGTGCATGCCCCCACTCGAGACGAGGCCTGTCTCCCCTGGCGAGACTCCAGAAGTACCCAAAGATCCATATCAGCCCCTGAGAGGAATCCTCGGTTCCGGCCCTGACTCCACACAAGGTTTTTGGCCCCGGTATCGACGGGAGAGGAATCCCGAGAGGCCCCCTAGCAACTCGCATGGGGACTGGCCTCTCCTGAGGCCACCAGGGCGGGTCCCTGAGGTCCCCGTCGTAACTCGGGATAACCTGCCGCAACTCGAGAAAATCCAGGAAGTTCTCCCTTCCAGGCGAGATGAGGCCTATTTCCGATGAGGCGTCTGGAGACTAATGACACCTAAACTCTGAAACTTCGAAAGGGTCTTTCACACCCTTGCTGCAACTCAAGAAGTTCACCGCCATACCTGTCTCCACTCGAGACGAAGCACGATGGTCCCGCCCACATCCAGAGGAGCCCCGTTTCCCCCTCGGAGCTCGAGATGAGGGATCCTTTCCCTGCTTTCAACAGGAAAGAATTCCCGGCGTTCCCGTCGCATCTCAAGAGGAGGCACTCTCAACAGGAAAGGCGAGAGGAACTCCATGGTCGTACCACCATTCCAAGAGTCCCCCAGATGTCTCAGTCCATTCCAGAGGAAACTCTTTGCCCTGCACTGGCTCATCTTTCACGCCGAGGATCGACTCACACCACGGTGGCACGTGGGACAGCCCTGTGGGAAAGCCTCGAGGGAAAGCCTCGAGGGAAAACCACAGATCCTTTGATCCACGCGGCGGGAAGCGTGACATTGCTGCTACAGCCTGGAAGGAAAGTGCACGTGCATGCCCCCACTCGAGACGAGGCCTGACTCCCCTGGGGAGACTCCAGAAGTACCCAAAGATACATGTCAGCCCCTGAGAGGAATCCTCGGTTCCGGCCCTGACTCCACACAAGGTTTTTGGCCCCGGTATCGACGGGAGAGGAATCCCGAGAGGCCCCCTAGCAACTCGCATGGGGACTGGCCTCTCCTGAGGCCACCAGAGCGGGTCCCTGAGGTCCCCGTCGTAACTCGAGAACACCTGCCGCAACTCGAGAAAATCCAGGAAGTTCTCCCTTGCAGGAGAGATGAGGCCTATTTCCGATGAGGCGTCTGGAGACTAATGACACCTAAACTCTGGAACTTCGAAAGGGTCTTTCACACCCTTGCTGCAACTCAAGAAGTTCACCGCCATACCCGTCTCCACTCGAGAGGAAGCACGATGGTCCCGCCCACATCCAGAGGAGCCCCGTTTCCCCCTCGGAGCTCGAGATGAGGGATCCTTTCCCTGCTTTCAAGGGGAAAGAATTTCCGGCGTACCCGTCGCATCTCAATAGGAGGCACTCTCAACAGGAAAGGCGAGAGGAACTCCATGGTCGTACCACCATTCCAAGAGTCCCCCAGATGTCTCAGTCCATTCCAGAGGAACCTCTTTGCCCTGCACTGGCTCATCTTTCACGCCGAGGATCGACTCACACCACGGTGGCACGTGGGACAGCCCTGTGGGAAAGCCTCGAGGGAAAGCCTCGAGGGAAAACCACAGATCGTTTGATCCACGCGACGGGAAGCGTGACATTGCTGCTACAGCCTGGAAGGAAAGTGCACGTGCATGCCCCCACTCGAGACGAGGCCTGACTCCCCTGTGGAGACTCCACAAGTACCCAAAGATCCATGTCAGCCCCTGAGAGGAATCCTCGGTTCCGGCCCTGACTTCACACAAGGTTTTTGGCGCCTGTATCGACGGGAGAGGAATCCCGAGAGGCCCCCTAGCACCTCGCATGGGGACTGGCCTCTCCTGAGGCCACCAGGGCGGGTCCCTGAGGTCCCCGTCGTAACTCGAGAACACCTGCCGCAACTCGAGAAAATCCAGGAAGTTCTCCCTTCCAGGCGAGATGAGGCCTATTTCCGATACGGCGTCTGGAGACTAATGACACCTAACCTCTGGAACTTCGAAAGGGTCTTTCACACCCTTGCTGCAACTCAAGAAGTTCACCGCCATACCCGTCTCCACTCGCCAGGAAGCACGATGGTCCCGCCCACATCCAGAGGAGTCCCGTTTCCCCCTCGTAGCTCGAGATGAGGGATCCTTTCCCTGCTTTCAACGGGAAAGAATTCCCGGCGTTCCTGTCGCATCTCAAGAGGAGGCACTCTCAACAGGATAGGCGAGAGGAACTCCATGGTCGTACCACCATTCCAAGAGTCCCCCAGATGTCTCAGTCCATTCCAGAGGAACCTCTTTGCCCTGCACTGGCTCATCTTTCACGCCGAGGATCGACTCACACCACGATGGCACGTCGGACAGCCCTGTGGGAAAGCCTCGAGGGAAAGCCTCGAGGGAAAACCACAGATCCTTTGATCCACGCGACGGGAAGCGTGACATTGCTGCTACAGCCTGGAAGGAAAGCGCACGTGCATGCCCCCACTCGAGACGAGGCCTGAATCCCCTGGGGAGACTCCAGAAGTACCCAAAGATCCATGTCAGCCCCTGAGAGGAATCCTCGGTTCCGGCCCTAACTCCACACAAGGTTTTTGGCCCCGGTATCGACGGGAGAGGAATCCCAAGAGGCCCCCTAGCAACTCGCATGGGGACTGGCCTCTCCTGAGGCCACCAGGGCGGGTCCCTGAGGTCCCCGTCGTAACTCGGGAACACCTGCCGCAACTCGAGAAAATCCAGGAAGTTCTCCCTTTCAGGCGAGATGAGGCCTATTTCCGATGAGGCGTCTGGAGACTAATGACACCTAACCTCTGGAACTTCGAAAGGGTCTTTCACACCCTTGCTGCAACTCAAGAAGTTCACCGCCATACCTGTCTCCACTCGAGAGGAAGCACGATGGTCCCGCCCACATCCAGAGGAGCCCCGTTTCCCCCTCGTAGCTCGAGATGAGGGATCCTTTCCCTGCTTTCAACGGGAAAGAATTCCCGGCGTTCCCGTCGCATCTCAAGAGGAGGCACACTCAACAGGAAAGGCGAGAGGAACTCCATGGTCGTACCACCATTCCAAGAGTCCCCCAGATGTCTCAGTCCATTCCAGAGGAACCTCTTTGCCCTGCACTGGCTCATCTTTCACGCCGAGGATCGACTCACACCACGGTGGCACGTGGGACAGCCCTGTGGGAAAGCCTCGAGGGAAAGCCTCGAGCGAAAACCACAGACCCTTTGATCCACGCGACGAGAAGCGTGACATTGCTGCTACAGCCTGGAAGGAAAGCGCACGTGCATGCCCCCACTTGAGACGAGGCCTGTCTCCCCTGGCGAGACTCCAGAAGTACCCAAAGATCCATATTAGCCCCTGAGAGGAATCCTCGGTTCCGGCCCTGACTCCACACAAGGCTTTTGGCCCCGGTATCGACGGGAGAGGAATCCCGAGAGGCCCCCTAGCAACTCGCATGGGGACTGGCCTCTCCTGAGGCCACCATGGCGGGTCCCTGAGGTCCCCGTCGTAACTCGGGATAACCTGCCGCAACTCGAGAAAATCCAGGAAGTTCTCCCTTCCAGGCGAGATGAGGCCTATTTCCGATGAGGCGTCTGGAGACTAATGACACCTAACCTCTGGAACTTCGAAAGGGTCTTTCACACCTTTGCTGCAACTCAAGAAGTTCACCGCCATACCCGTCTCCACTCGAGAGGAAGCACGATGGTCCCGCCCACATCCAGAGGAGCCCCGTTTCCCCCTCGGAGCTCGAGATGAGGGATCCTTTCCCTGCTTTCAACGGGAAAGAATTCCCGGCGATCCCGTCGCATCTCAAGAGGAGGCACTCTCCACAGGAAAGCCGAGAGGAACTCCATGGTCGTACCACCGTTCCAAGAGTCCCCCAGATGTCTCAGTCCATTCCAGAGGAACCTCTTTGCCCTGCACTGGCTCATCTTTCACGCCGAGGATCGACTCACACCACGGTGGCACGTGGGACAGACCTGTGGGAAAGCCTCGAGGGAAAGCCTCGAGGGAAAACCACAGATCCTTTGATCCACGCGACGGGAAGCGTGACATTGCTGTTACAGCCTGGAAGGAAAGCGCACGTGCATGCCCCCACTCGAGACGAGGCCTGACTCCCCTGGGGAGGCTCCAGAAGTACCCAAAGATCCATGTCAGCCCCTGAGAGGAATCCTCGGTTCCGGCCCTGACTCCAAAAAATTCTTTTGGCCCCGGTATCAACGGGAGAGGAATCCCGAGAGGCCCCCTAGCAACTCGCATGGGGACTGGCCTCTCCTGAGGCCACCAGGGCGGGTCCCTGAGGTCCCCGTCGTAACTCGGGATAACCTGCCGCAACTCGAGAAAATCCAGGAAGTTCTCCCTTCCAGGCGAGATGAGGCCTATTTCCGATGAGGCGTCTGGAGACTGACACGTAACCTCTGGAACTTCGAAAGGGTCTTTCACACCCTTGCTGCAACTCAAGAAGTTCACCGCCATACCCGTCTCCACTCGAGAGGAAGCACGATGGTCCCTCCCACATCCCGAGGAGCCCCGTTTCCCCCTCGTAGCTCGAGATGAGGGATCCTTTCCCTGCTTTCAACGGGAAAGAATTCCCGGCGTTCCCGTCGCATCTCAAGAGGAGGCACACTCAACAGGAAAGGCGAGAGGAACTCCATGGTCGTACCACCATTCCAAGAGTCCCCCAGATGTCTCAGTCCATTCCAGAGGAACCTCTTTGCCCTGCACTGGCTCATCTTTCACGCCGAGGATCGACTCACACCACGGTGGCACGTGGGACAGCCCTGTGGGAAAGCCTCGAGGCAAAGCCTTGGGGAAAACCACAGATCCTTTGATCCACGCGACGGAAAGCGTGACATTGCTGCTACAGCCTGGAAGGAAAGCGCACGTGCATGCCCCCACTCGAGACGAGGCCTGACTCCCCTGGGGAGACTCCAGAAGTACCCAAAGATCCATGTCAGCCCCTGAGAGGAATCCTCGGTTCCGGCCCTGACTCCACACAAGGTTTTTGGCCCCGGTATCAACGGGAGAGGAATCCCGAGAGGCCCCCTATCAACTCGCATGGGGACTGGCCTCTCCTGAGGCCACCAGGGCGGGTCCCTGAGGTCTCCGTCGTAACTCGAGAACACCTGTCGCGACTCGAGAAAATCCAGGAAGTTCTCCCTTCCAGGCGAGAAGAATCCTATTTCCGATGAGGCGTTTGGAGACTAATGACACCTAAACTCTGGAACTTCGAAAGGGTCTTTCACACCCTTGCTGCAACTCAAGAAGTTCACCGCCATACCCGTCTCCACTCGCGAGGAAGCACGATGGTCCCGCCCACATCCAGAGGAGCCCCGTTTCCCCCTCGTAGCTCGAGATGAGGGATCCGTTCCCTGCTTTCAACGGGAAAGAATTCCCGGCGTTCCCGTCGCATCTCAAGAGGAGGCACTCTCAACAGGAAAGGCGAGAGGAACTCCATGGTCGTACCACCATTCCAAGAGTCCCCCAGATGTCTCAGTCCATTCCAGAGGAACCTCTTTGCCCTGCACTGGCTCATCTTTCACGCCGTGGATCGACTGACACCACGGTGGCACGTGGGAGAGCCCTGTGTGAAAGCCTGGAGGGAAAGCCTCGAGGGAAAACCACAGATCCTTTGATTCTCGCGACGGGAAGCGTGACATTGCTGCTACAGCCTGGAAGGAAAGCACACGTGCATGCCCCCACTCGAGACGAGGCCTGACTCCCCTGGGGAGACTCCAGAAGTACCCAAAGATCCATGTCAGCCCCTGAGAGGAATCCTAGGTTCCGGCCCTGACTCCACACAAGGTTTTTGGCCCCGGTATCGACGGGAGAGGAATCCCGAGAGGCCCCCTAGCAACTCGCATGGGGACTGGCCTCTCCTGAGGCCACCAGGGCGGATCCCTGAGGTCCCCGTCGTAACTCGAGAACACCTGCCGCACCTCGAGAAAATCCAGGAAGTTCTCCCTTCCAGGCGAGATGAGGTCTATTTCCGATGAGGCGTCTGGAGACTGACACGTAACCTCTGGAACTTCGAAAGGGTCTTTCACACCCTTGCTGCAACTCAAGAAGTTCACCGCCATACCCGTCTCCACTCGAGAGGAAGCACGATGGTCCCGCCCACATCCCGAGGAGCCCCGTTTCCCCCTCGTAGCTCGAGATGAGGGATCCTTTCCCTGCTTTCAACGGGAAAGAATTCCCGGCGTTCCCGTCGCATCTCAAGAGGAGGCACACTCAACAGGAAAGGCGAGAGGAACTCCATGGTCGTACCACCATTCCAAGAGTCCCCCAGATGTCTCAGTCCATTCCAGAGGAACCTCTTTGCACTGCACTGGCTCATCTTTCACGCCGAGGATCGACTCACACCACGGTGGCACGTGGGACAGCCCTGTGGGAAAGCCTCGAGGGAAAGCCTCGAGGGAAAACCACAGATCCTTTGATCCACGCGACGGGAAGCGTGACATTGCTGCTACAGCCTGGAAGGAAAGCACACGTGCATGCCCCCACTCGAGACGAGGCCTGACTCCCCTGGGGAGACTCCAGAAGTACCCAAAGATCCATGTCAGCCCCTGAGAGGAATCCTCGGTTCCGGCCCTGACTCCACACAAGGTTTTTGGCCCCGGTATCGACGGGAGAGGAATCCCGAGAGGCCCCCTAGCAACTCGCATGGGGACTGGCCTCTCCTGAGGCCACCAGGGCGGGTCCCTGAGGTCTCCGTCGTAACTCGAGAACACCTGCCGCAACTCGAGAAAATCCAGGAAGTTCTCCCTTCCAGGCGAGATGAGGCCTATTTCCGATGAGGCGTCTGGAGACTAATGACACCTAACCTCTGGAACTTCGAAAGGGTCTTTCACACCCTTGCTGCAACTCAAGAAGTTCACCGCCATACCCGTCTCCACTCGAGAGGAAGCACGATGGTCCCGCCCACATCCAGAGGAGCCCCGTTTCCCCCTCGTAGCTCGAGATGAGGGATCCTTTCCCTGCTTTCAACGGGAAAGAATTCCCGGCATTCCCGTCGCATCTCAAGAGGAGGCACTCTCAACAGGAAAGGCTAGAGGAACTCCATGGTCGTACCACCATTCCAAGAGTCCGCCAGATGTCTCAGTCCATTCCAGAGGAACCTCTTTGCCCTGCACTGGCTCATCTTTCACGCCGAGGATCGACTCACACCACGGTGGCACGTGGGACAGCCCTGTGGGAAAGCCTCGAGGCAAAGCCTTGAGGGAAAACCACAGATCATTTGATCCACGCGACGGAAAGCGTGACATTGCTGCTACAGCCTGGAAGGAAAGCGCACGTGCATGCCCCCACTCGAGACGGGGCCTGACTCCCCTGGGGAGACTCCAGAAGTACCCAAAGATCCATGTCAGCCCCTGAGAGGAATCCTCGGTTCCGGCCCTGACTCGACACAAGGTTTTTGGCCCCGGTATCGACGGGAGAGGAATCCCGAGAGGCCCCCTAGCAACTCGCATGGGGACTGGCCTCTCCTGAGGCCACCAGGGCGGGTCCCTGAGGTCCCCGTCGTAACTCGAGAACACCTGTCACAACTCGAGAAAATCCAGAAAGTTCTCCATTCCAGGCGAGAAGAATCCTATTTCCGATGAGGCGTTTGGAGACTAATGACACCTAAACTCTGGAACTTCGAAAGGGTCTTTCACACCCTTGCTGCGACTCAAGAAGTTCACCGCCATACCCGTCTCCACTCGCGAGGAAGCACGATGGTCCCGCCCACATCCAGAGGAGCCCCGTTTCCCCCTCGTAGCTCGAGATGAGGGATCCGTTCCCTGCTTTCAACGGGAAAGAATTCCCGGCGTTCCCGTCGCATCTCAAGAGGAGGCACTCTCAACAGGAAAGGCGAGAGGAACTCCATGGTCGTACCACCATTCCAAGAGTCCCCCAGATGTCTCAGTCCATTCCAGAGGAACCTCTTTGCCCTGCACTGGCTCAGCTTTCACGCCGTGGATCGACTGACACCACGGTGGCACGTGGGAGAGCCCTGTGTGAAAGCCTGGAGGGAAAGCCTCGAGGGAAAACCACAGATCCTTTGATCCACGCGACATGAAGCTTGACATTGCTGTTACAGCCTGGAAGGAAAGCGCACGTGCATGCCCCCACTCGAGACGAGGCCTGACTCCCCTGGGGAGACTCCAGAAGTACCCAAAGATCCATGTCAGCCCCTGAGAGGAATCCTAGGTTCCGGCCCTGACTCCACACAAGGTTTTTGGCCCCGGTATCGACGGGAGAGGAATCCCGAGAGGCCCCCTAGCAACTCGCATGGGGACTGGCCTCTCCTGAGGCCACCAGGGCGGGTCCCTGAGGTCCCCGTCGTAACTCGAGAACACCTGCCGCACCTCGAGAAAATCCAGGAAGTTCTCCCTTCCAGGCGAGATGAGGTCTATTTCCGATGAGGCGTCTGGAGACTGACACGTAACCTCTGGAACTTCGAAAGGGTCTTTCACACCCTTGCTGCAACTCAAGAAGTTCACCGCCATACCCGTCTCCACTCGAGAGGAAGCACGATGGTCCTGCCCACATCCCGAGGAGCCCCGTTTCCCCCTCGTAGCTCGAGATGAGGGATCCTTTCCCTGCTTTCAACGGGAAAGAATTCCCGGCGTTCCCGTCGCATCTCAAGAGGAGGCACACTCAACAGGAAAGGCGAGAGGAACTCCATGGTCGTACCACCATTCCACGAGTCCCCCAGATGTCTCAGTCCATTCCAGAGGAACCTCTTTGCCCTGCACTGGCTCATCTTTCACGTCGACGATCGACTCACACCACGGTGGCACGTGGGACAGCCCTGTGTGAAAGCCTCGAGGGATAGCCTCGAGGGAAAACCACAGATCCTTTGATCCAGGCCACGGGAAGCATGACATTGCTGCTACAGCCTGGAAGGAAAGCGCACGTGCATGCCCCCACTCGAGACGAGGCCTGACGGCCCTGGGGAGACTCCAGAAGTACCCAAAGATCCATGTCAGCCCCTGAGAGGAATCCTCGATTCCGGCCCTGACTCCACACAAGGTTTCTGGCCCCGGTATCGACGGGAGAGGAATCCCGAGAGGCCCCCTAGCAACTCCCATGGGGACTGGCCGTTCCTGAGGCCACCAGGGCGGGTCCCTGAGGTCCCCGTCGTAACTCGAGAACACCTGCCACAACTCGAGAAAATCCAGGAAGTTCTCCCTTCCAGGCGAGATGAGGCCTATTTCCGATGAGGCGTCTGGAGACTAACGACACCTAACCTCTGGAACTTCGAAAGGGTCTTTCACACTCTTGCTGCAACTCAAGAAGTTCACCGCCATACCCGTGTCCACTCGAGAGGAAGCACGATGGTCCCGCCCACATCCATAGGAGCCCCGTTTCCCCCTCGTAGCTCGAGATGAGGGATCCTTTCCCTGCTTTCAACGGGAAAGTATTCCCGGCATTCCCGTCGCATCTCAAGAGGAGGCACTCTCAACAGGAAAGGCGAGAGGAACTCCATGGTCGTACCACCATTCCAAGAGTCCCCCAGATGTCTCAGTCCATTCCAGAGGAACCTCTTTGCCCTGCACTGGCTCATCTTTCACGCCGAGGATCGACTCACACCACGGTGGCACGTGGGACAGCCCTGTGGGAAAGCCTCGAGGCAAAGCCTCGAGGGAAAACCACAGATCCTTTGATCCACGCGACGGGAAGCGTGACATTGCTGCTACAGCCTGGAAGGAAAGCGCACGTGCATGCCCCCACACGAGACGAGGCCTGACTCCCCTGGGGAGACTCCAGAAGTACCCAAAGATCCATGTCAGCCCCTGAGAGGAATCCTCGGTTCCGGCCCTGACTCCACACAAGGTTTTTGGCCCCGGTATCGACGGGAGAGGAATCCCGAGAGGCCCCCTAGCAACTCGCATGGGGACTGGCCTCTCCTGAGGCCACCAGGGCGGGTCCCTGAGGTCTCCGTCGTAACTCGAGAACACCTGTCGCAACTCGAGAAAATCCAGGAAGTTCTCCCTTCCAGGCGAGAAGAATCCTATTTCCGATGAGGCGTTTGGAGACTAATGACACCTAAACTCTGGAACTTCGAAAGGGTCTTTCACACCCTTGCTGCGACTCAAGAAGTTCATCGCCATACCCGTCTCCACTCGCGAGGAAGCACGATGGTCCCGCCCACATCCAGAGGAGCCCCGTTTCCCCCTCGTAGCTCGAGATGAGGGATCCTTTCCCTGCGTTCAACGGGAAAGAATTCCCGGCATTCCCGTCGCATCTCAAGAGGAGGCACTCTCAACAGGAAAGGCGAGAGGAACTCCATGGTCGTACCACCATTCCACGAGTCCCCCAGATGTCTCAGTCCATTTCAGAGGAACCTCTTTGCCCTGCACTGGCTCATCTTTCACGCCGACGATCGACTCACACCACGGTGGCACGTGGGACAGCCCTGTGTGAAATCCTCGAGGGAAAGCCTCGAGGGAAAACCACAGATCCTTTGATCCAGGCCACGGGAAGCGTGACATTGCTGCTACAGCCTGGAAGGAAAGCGCACGTGCATGTCCCAACTCGAGACGAGGCCTGACGGCCCTGGGGAGACTCCAGAAGTACCCAAAGATCCATGTCAGCCCCTGAGAGGAATCCTCGATTCCGGCCCTGACTCCACACAAGGTTTCTGGCCCCGGTATCGACGGGAGAGGAATCCCGAGAGGCCCCCTAGCAACTCCCATGGGGACTGGCCGTTCCTGAGGCCACCAGGGCGTGTCCCTGAGGTCCCCGTCGTAACTCGAGAACACCTGCCACAACTCGAGAAAATCCAGGAAGTTCTCCCTTCCAGGCGAGATGAGGCCTATTTCCGATGAGGCGTCTGGAGACTAACGACACCTAACCTCTGGAACTTCGAAAGGGTCTTTCACACCCTTGCTGCAACTCAAGAAGTTCACCGCCATACCCGTCTCCACTCGCGCGGAAGCACGATGGTCCCGCCCACATCCAGAGGAGCCCCGTTTCCCCCTCGTAGCTCGAGATGAGGGATCCTTTCCCTGCTTTCAACGGGAAAGAATTCCCGGCGTTCCCGTCGCATCTAAAGAGGAGGCACTCTCAACAGGAAAGGCGAGAGGAACTCCATGGTGGTACCACCATTCCAAGAGTCCCCCAGATGTCTCAGTCCATTCCAGAGGAACCTCTTTGCCCTGCACTGGCTCATCTTTCACGCCGAGTATCAACTCACACCACGGTGGCACGTGGGACAGACCTGTGGGAAAGCCTCGAGGGAAAGCCTCGTGGGAAAACCACAGATCCTTTGATCCACGCCACGGGAAGCGTGACATTGCTGCTACAGCCTGGAAGGAAAGCGCACGTGCATGCCCCAACTCGAGACGAGGCCTGACGGCCCTGGGGAGACTCCAGAAGTACCCAAAGATCCATGTCAGCCCCTGAGAGGAATCCTCGGTTCCGGCCCTGACTCCACACAAGGTTTTTGGCCCCGGTATCGACGGGAGAGGAATCCCGAGAGGCCCCCTAGCAACTCGCATGGGGACTGGCCTCTCCTGAGGCCACCAGGGCGGGTCCCTGAGGTCTCCGTCGTAACTCGAGAACACCTGTCGCAACTCGAGAAAATCCAGGAAGTTCTCCCTTCCAGGCGAGAAGAATCCTATTTCCGATGAGGCGTTTGGAGACTAATGACACCTAAACTCTGGAACTTCGAAAGGGTCTTTCACACCCTTGCTGCAACTCAAGAAGTTCACCGCCATACCCGTCTCCACTCGCGAGGAAGCAGGATGGTCCCGCCCACATCCAGAGGAGCCCCGTTTCCCCCTCGTAGCTCGAGATGAGGGATCCTTTCCCTGCTTTCAACGGGAAAGAATTCCCGGCGTTCCCGTCGCATCTCAAGAGGAGGCACTCTCAACAGGAAAGGCGAGAGGAACTCCATGGTCGTACCACCATTCCAAGAGTCCCCCAGATGACTCAGTCCATTCCAGAGGAACCTCTTTGCCCTGCACTGGCTCATCTTTCACGCCGAGGATCGACTCACACCACGGTGGCACATGGGACAGCCCTGTGGGAAAGCCTCGAGGGAAAGCCTCGAGGGAAAACCACTGATCCTTTGATCCACGCGACGGGAAGCGTGACATTCCTGCTACAGCCTGGAAGGAAAGCGCACGTGCATGCCCCCACTCGAGACGAGGCCTGACTCCCCTGGGGAGACTCCACAAGTACCCAAAGATCCATGTCAGCCACTGAGAGGAATCCTCGATTCCGGCCCTGACTCCACACAAGGTTTTTGGCCCCGGTATTGACGGGAGAGGAATCCCGAGAGGCCCCCTAGCAACTCGCATGGGGACTGGCCTCTCCTGAGGCCACCAGGGCGGGTCCCTGAGGTCCCCGTCGTAACTCGAGAACACCTGCCGCAACTCGAGAAAATCCAGGAAGTTCTCCCTTCCAGGCGAGATGAGGCCTATTTCCGATGAGGCGTCTGGAGACTAATGACACCTAACCTCTGGAACTTCGAAAGGGTCTTTCACACCCTTGCTGCAACTCAAGAAGTTCACCGCCATACCCGTCTCCACTCGAGAGGAAGCACGATGGTCCCGCCCACATCCAGAGGAGCCCCGTTTCACCCTCGTAGCTCGAGATGAGGGATCCTTTCCCTGCTTTCAACGGGAAAGAATTCCCGGCGTTCCCGTCGCATCTCAAGAGGAGGCACTCTCAACAGGAAAGGCGAGAGGAACTCCATGGTCGTACCACCATTCCAAGAGTCCCCCAGATGTCTCAGTCCATTCCAGAGGAACCTCTTTGCCCTGCACTGGCTCATCTTTCACGCCGAGGATCGACTCACACCACGGTGGCACGTGGGACAGCCCTGTGGGAAAGCCTCAAGGGAAAGCCTCGAGGGAAAACCACAGATCCTTTGATCCAGGCGACGGGAAGCATGACATTGCTGCTATAGCCTGAAAGGAAAGCGCACGTGCATGCCCCCACTCGAGATGAGGCCTGACTACCCTGGGGAGACTCCAGAATTACCCAAAGATCCATGTCAGCCCCTGAGAGGAATCCTCGGTTCCGGCCCTGACTCCACACAAGGTTTTTGGCCCCGGTATCGACGGGAGAGGAATCCCGAGAGGCCCCCTAGAAATTCGCATGGGGACTGGCCTCTCCTGAGGCCACCAGGGCGGGTCCCTGAGGTCCCCGTCGTAACTCGAGAACACCTGTCCCAACTCGAGAAAATCCAGGAAGTTCTCCATTCCAGGCGAGAAGAATCCTATTTCCGATGAGGCGTTTGGAGACTAATGACACCTAAACTCTGGAACTTCGAAAGGGTCTTTCACACCCTTGCTGCAACTCAAGAAGTTCACCGCCATACCCGTCTCCACTCGAGAGGAAGCACGATGGTCCCGCCCACATCCAGAGGAGCCCCGTTTCCCCCTCGTAGCTCGAGATGAGGGATCCTTTCCCTGCTTTCAACGGGAACGAATTCCCGGCGTTCCCGTCGCATCTCAAGAGGAGACACTCTCAACAGGAAAGGCGAGAGGAACTCCATGGTCGTACCACCATTCCAAGAGTCCCCCAGATGTCTCAGTCCATTCCAGAGGAAACTCTTTGCCCTGCACTGGCTCATCTTTCACGCCGAGGATCGACTCACACCACGGTGGCACGTGGGACAGCCCTGTGGGAAAGCCTCGAGGGAAAGCCTCGAGGGAAAACCACAGATCCTTTGATCCACGCGACGGGAAGCGTGACATTGCTGCTACAGCCTGGAAGGAAAGCGCACGTGCATGCCCCCACTCGAGACGAGGCCTGACTCCCTTGGGGAGACTGCAGAAGTACCCAAAGATCCATGTCAGCCCCTGAGAGGAATCCTCGCTTCCGGCCCTGACTCCACACATGGTTTTTGGCCCTGGTATCAACGGGAGAGGAATCCCGAGAGGCCCCCTAGCAACTCTCATGGGGACTGGCCTCTCCTGAGGCCACCAGGGCGGGTCCCTGAGGTCCCGGTCGTAACTCGAGAACACCTGCCGCAACTCGAGAAAATCCAGGAAGTTCTCCCTTCCAGGCGAGATGAGGCCTATTTCCGATGAGGCGTCTGGAGACTAATGACACCTAACCTCTGGAACTTCGAAAGGGTCTTTCACACCCTTGCTGCAACTCAAGAAGTTCACCGCCATACCCGTCTCCACTCGAGAGGAAGCACGATGGACCCGCCAACATCCAGAGGAGCCCCGTTTCCCCCTCGGAGCTCGAGATGAGGGATCCTTTCCCTGCTTTCAACGGGAAAGAATTCCCGGCGTTCCCGTCGCATCTCAAGAGGAAGCACTCTCAACAGGAAAGGCGAGAGGAACTCCATGGTCGTACCACCATTCCAAGAGTCCCCCAGATGTCTCAGTCCATTCCAGAGGAACCTCTTTGCCCTGCACTGGCTCATCTTTAATGCCGAGGATCGACTCACACCACGGTGGCACGTGGGACAGCCCTGTGGGAAAGCCTCTAGGAAAGCCTCGAGGGAAAACCACAGATCCTTTGATCCACGCGACGGGAAGCGTGACATTGCTGCTACAGCCTGGAAGGAAAGCGCACGTGCATGCCCCGACTCGAGACGAGGCCTGACTCCCTTGGGGACACTCCAGAAGTACCCAAAGATCCATGTCAGCCCCTAAGAGGAATCCTCGGTTCCGGCCCTGACTCCAAAAAATGTTTTTCGGCCCGGTATCGACGGGAGAGGAATCCCGAGAGGCACCCTAGCAACTCGCATGGGGACTGGCCTCTCCTGAGGCCACCAGGGCGGGTGCCTGAGGTCCCCGTCGTAACTCGAGAACACCTGCCACAACTCGAGAAAATCCAGGAAGTTCTCCCTTCCAGGCGAGATGAGGCCTATTTCCGATGAGGCGTCTGGAGACTAATGACACCTAACCTCTGGAACTTCGAAAGGGTCTTTCACACCCTTGCTGCAACTCAAGAAGTTCGCCGCCATACCCGTCTCCACTCGAGAGGAAGCACGATGGTCCCGCCCACATCCAGAGGAGCCCCGTTTCCCCCTCGGAGCTCGAGATGAGGGATCCTTTCCCTGCTTTCAACGGGAAAGAATTCCCGGCGATCCCGTCGCATCTCAAGAGGAGGCACTCTCCACAGGAAAGCCGAGAGGAACTCCATGGTCGTACCACCATTCCACGAGTCCCCCAGATGTCTCAGTCCATTCCAGAGGAACCTCTTTGCCCTGCACTGGCTCATCTTTCACGCCGAGGATCGACTCACACCACGGTGGCACGTGGGACAGCCCTGTGGGAAAGCCTCGAGGGAAAACCACAGACCCTTTGATCCACGGGACGGGAAGCGTGACATTGCTGCTACAGCCTGGAAGGAAAGCGCACGTGCATGCCCCCACTCGAGACGAGGCCTGTGTCCCCTGGCGAGACTCCAGAAGCACCCAAAGTTCCATATCAGCCCATGAGAGGAATCCTCGGTTCCGGCCCTGACTCCACACAAGGTTTTAGGCCCCGGTATCGACGGGAGAGGAATCCCGAGAGGCCCCCTAGCAACTCGCATGGGGACTGGCCTCTCCTGAGGCCACCAGGGCGGGTCCCTGAGGTCCCCGTCGTAACTCGGGATAACCTGCCGCAACTCGAGAAAATCCAGGAAGTTCTCCCTTCCAGGCGAGATGAGGCCTATTTCCGATGAGGCGTCTGGAGACTAATGACACCTAACCTCTGGAACTTCGAAAGGGTCTTTCACACCCTTGCTGCAACTCAAGAAGTTCACCGCCATACCCGTCTCCACTCGAGAGGAAGCACGATGGTCCCGCCCACATCCAGAGGAGCCCCGTTTCCCCCTCGTAGCTCGAGATGAGGGATCCTTTCCCTGCTTTCAACGGGAAAGAATTCCCGGCGTTCCCGTCGCATCTCAAGAGGAGGCACTCTCAACAGGAAAGGCGAGAGGAACTCCATGGTCGTACCACCATTCCAAGAGTCCCCCAGATGGCTCAGTCCATTCCCGAGGAACCTCTTTGCCCTGCACTGGCTCATCTTTCACGCCGAGGATCGACTCACACCACGGTGGCACGTGGGACAGCCCTGTGGGAAAGCCTCGAGGGAAAGCCTCGAGGGAAAACCACAGATCCTTTGATCCACGCGACGGGAAGCGTGACATTGCTGCTACAGCCTGGAAGGAAAGCGCACGTGCATGCCCCCACTCCAGACGAGGCCTGACTCCCTTGGGGAGACTGCAGAAGTACCCAAAGATCCATGTCAGCCCCTGAGAGGAATCCTCGCTTCCGGCCCTGACTCCACACAAGGTTTTTGGCCCTGGTATCAACGGGAGAGGAATCCCGAGAGGCCCCCTAGCAACTCGCATGGGGAGTGGCCTCTCCTGAGGCCACCAGGGCGGGTCCCTGAGGTCCCCGTCGTAACTCGAGAACACCTGCCGCAACTCGAGAAAATCCAGGAAGTTCTCCCTTCCAGGCGAGATGAGGCCTATTTCCGATGAGGCGTCTGGAGACTAATGACACCTAACCTATGGAACTTCGAAAGGGTCTTTCACACCCTTGCTGCAACTCAAGAAGTTCACCAGCATACCCGTCTCCACTCGAGAGGAAGCACGATGGACCCGCCAACATCCAGAGGAGCCCCGTTTCCCCCTCGGAGCTCGAGATGAGGGATCCTTTCCCTGCTTTCAACGGGAAAGAATTCCCGGCGTTCCCGTCGCATCTCAAGAGGAAGCACTCTCAACAGGAAAGGCGAGAGGAACTCCATGGTCGTACCACCATTCCAAGAGTCCCCCAGATGTCTCAGTCCATTCCAGAGGAACCTCTTTGCCCTGCACTGGCTCATCTTTAATGCCGAGGATCGACTCACACCACGGTGGCACGTGGGACAGCCCTGTGGGAAAGCCTCTAGGAAAGCCTCGAGGGAAAACCACAGATCCTTTGATCCACGCGACGGGAAGCGTGACATTGCTGCTACAGCCTGGAAGGAAAGCGCACGTGCATGCCCCGACTCGAGACGAGGCCTGACTCCCTTGGGGACACTCCAGAAGTACCCAAAGATCCATGTCAGCCCCTAAGAGGAATCCTCGGTTCCGGCCCTGACTCCAAAAAATGTTTTTCGGCCCGGTATCGACGGGAGAGGAATCCCGAGAGGCACCCTAGCAACTCGCATGGGGACTGGCCTCTCCTGAGGCCACCAGGGCGGGTGCCTGAGGTCCCCGTCGTAACTCGAGAACACCTGCCACAACTCGAGAAAATCCAGGAAGTTCTCCCTTCCAGGCGAGATGAGGCCTATTTCCGATGAGGCGTCTGGAGACTAATGACACCTAACCTCTGGAACTTCGAAAGGGTCTTTCACACCCTTGCTGCAACTCAAGAAGTTCGCCGCCATACCCGTCTCCACTCGAGAGGAAGCACGATGGTCCCGCCCACATCCAGAGGAGCCCCGTTTCCCCCTCGGAGCTCGAGATGAGGGATCCTTTCCCTGCTTTCAACGGGAAAGAATTCCCGGCGATCCCGTCGCATCTCAAGAGGAGGCACTCTCCACAGGAAAGCCGAGAGGAACTCCATGGTCGTACCACCATTCCACGAGTCCCCCAGATGTCTCAGTCCATTCCAGAGGAACCTCTTTGCCCTGCACTGGCTCATCTTTCACGCCGAGGATCGACTCACACCACGGTGGCACGTGGGACAGCCCTGTGGGAAAGCCTCGAGGGAAAACCACAGACCCTTTGATCCACGGGACGGGAAGCGTGACATTGCTGCTACAGCCTGGAAGGAAAGCGCACGTGCATGCCCCCACTCGAGACGAGGCCTGTGTCCCCTGGCGAGACTCCAGAAGTACCCAAAGATCCATATCAGCCCCTGAGAGGAATCCTCGGTTCCGGCCCTGACTCCACACAAGGTTTTAGGCCCCGGTATCGACGGGAGAGGAATCCCGAGAGGCCCCCTAGCAACTCGCATGGGGACTGGCCTCTCCTGAGGCCACCAGGGCGGGTCCCTGAGGTCCCCGTCGTAACTCGGGATAACCTGCCGCAACTCGAGAAAATCCAGGAAGTTCTCCCTTCCAGGCGAGATGAGGCCTATTTCCGATGAGGCGTCTGGAGACTAATGACACCTAACCTCTGGAACTTCGAAAGGGTCTTTCACACCCTTGCTGCAACTCAAGAAGTTCACCGCCATACCCGTCTCCACTCGAGAGGAAGCACGATGGTCCCGCCCACATCCAGAGGAGCCCCGTTTCCCCCTCGTAGCTCGAGATGAGGGATCCTTTCCCTGCTTTCAACGGGAAAGAATTCCCGGCGTTCCCGTCGCATCTCAAGAGGAGGCACTCTCAACAGGAAAGGCGAGAGGAACTCCATGGTCGTACCACCATTCCAAGAGTCCCCCAGATGTCTCAGTCCATTCCCGAGGAACCTCTTTGCCCTGCACTGGCTCATCTTTCACGCCGAGGATCGACTCACACCACGGTGGCACGTGGGACAGCCCTGTGGGAAAGCCTCGAGGGAAAGCCTCGAGGGAAAACCACAGATCCTTTGATCCACGCGACGGGAAGCGTGACATTGCTGCTACAGCCTGGAAGGAAAGCGCACGTGCATGCCCCCACTCGAGACGAGGCCTGACTCCCTTGGGGAGACTGCAGAAGTACCCAAAGATCCATGTCAGCCCCTGAGAGGAATCCTCGCTTCCGGCCCTGACTCCACACAAGGTTTTTGGCCCTGGTATCAACGGGAGAGGAATCCCGAGAGGCCCCCTAGCAACTCGCATGGGGAGTGGCCTCTCCTGAGGCCACCAGGGCGGGTCCCTGAGGTCCCCGTCGTAACTCGAGAACACCTGCCGCAACTCGAGAAAATCCAGGAAGTTCTCCCTTCCAGGCGAGATGAGGCCAATTTCCGATGAGGCGTCTGGAGACTAATGACACCTAACCTATGGAACTTCGAAAGGGTCTTTCACACCCTTGCTGCAACTCAAGAAGTTCACCAGCATACCCGTCTCCACTCGAGAGGAAGCACGATGGACCCGCCAACATCCAGAGGAGCCCCGTTTCCCCCTCGAAGCTCGAGATGAGGGATCCTTTCCCTGCTTTCAACGGGAAAGAATTCCCGGCGTTCCCGTCGCATCTCAAGAGGAGGCACTCTCAACAGGAAAGGCGAGAGGAACTCCATGGTCGTACCACCATTCCAAGAGTCCCCCAGATGTCTCAGTCCATTCCAGAGGAACCTCTTTGCCCTGCACTGGCTCATCTTTCACGCCGAGGATCGACTCACACCACGGTGGCACGTGGGACATCCCTGTGGGAAAGCCTCGAGGGAAAGCCTCGAGGGAAAACCACAGATCCTTTGATCCACGCCACGGGAAGCGTGACATTGCTGCTACAGCCTGGAAGGAAAGCGCACGTGCATGCCCCGACTCGAGACGAGGCCTGACTCCCTTGGGGACACTCCAGAAGTACCCAAAGGTCCATGTCAGCCCCTGAGAGGAATCCTCGGTTCCGGCCCTGACTCCAAAAAATGTTTTTGGGCCCGGTATCGACGGGAGAGGAATCCCGAGAGGCCCCCTAGCAACTCGCATGGGGACTGGCCTCTCCTGAGGCCACCAGGGCGGGTCCCTGAGGTCCCCGTCGTAACTCGAGAACACCTGCCGCAACTCGAGAAAATCCAGGAAGTTCTCCCTTCCAGGCGAGATGAGGCCTATTTCCGATGAGGCGTCTGGAGATAAATGACACCTAACTTCTGGAACTTCGAAAGGGTCTTTCACACCCTTGCTGCAACTCAAGAAGTTCACCGCCATACCCGTCTCAACTCGGGAGGAAGCACGATGGTCCCGCCCACATCCAGAGGATTCCCGTTTCCCCCTCGTAGCTCGAGATGAGGGATCCTTTCCCTGCTTTCAACGGGAAAGAATTCCCGGCGTTCCCGTCGCATCTCAAGTGGAGGCACTCTCAACAGGAAAGGCGAGAGGAACTCCATGGTCGTACCACCATTCCAAGAGTCCCCCAGATGTCTCAGTCCATTCCAGAGGAACCTCTTTGCCCTGCACTGGCTCATCTTTCACGCCGAGGATCGACTCACACCACGGTGGCACGTGGGACAGCCCTGTGGGAAAGCCTCGAGGGAAAGACTCAAGGGAAAACCACAGATCCTTTGATCCACGCCACGGGAAGCGTGACATTGCTGCTACAGCCTGGAAGGAAAGCGCAAGTGCATGCCCCCACACGAGACGAGGCCTGACTCCCCTGGGGAGACTCCAGAAATACCCAAAGATCCATGTCAGCACCTGAGAGGAATCCTCGGTTCCGGCCCTGACTCCACACAAGGTTTTTGGACCCGGTATCGACGGGAGAGGAATCCCGAGAGGCCCCCTAGCAAGTCGCATGGGGACTGGCCTCTCCTGAGGCCACCAGGGCGGGTCCCTGAGGTCACCGTCGTAACTCGAGAACACCTGCCGCAACTCGAGAAAATCCAGGAAGTTCTCCCTTCCAGGCGAGATGAGGCCTATTTCCGATGAGGCGTCTGGAGACTAATGACACCTAACCTCTGGAACTTCGAAAGGGTCTTTCACACCCTTGCTGCAACTCAAGAAGTTTACCGCCATACCCGTCTCCACTCGAGAGGAAGCACGATGGTCCCGCCCACATCCAGAGGAGCCCCGTTTCCCCCTCGGAGCTCGAGATGAGGGATCCTTTCCCTGCTTTCAACGGGAAAGAATTCCCGGCGTTTCCGTCGCATCTCAAGAGGAGGCACTCTCAACAGGAAAGGCGAGAGGAACTCCATGGTCGTACCACCATTCCAAGAGTCCCCCAGATGTCTCAGTCCATTCCAGAGGAACCTCTTTGCCCTGCACTGGCTCATCTTTCACGCCGAAGATCGACTCACACCACGGTGGCACGTGGGACAGCCCTGTGGGAAAGCCTCTAGGGAAAGCTTCGAGGGAAAACCACAGATCCTTTGATCCACGCGACGGGAAGATTGACATTGCTGCTACAGCCTGGAAGGAAAGCTCACGTTCATGCCCCCACTCAAGACGAGGCCTGACTCCCCTGGGGAGACTCCAGAAGTACCCAAAGATCCATGTCAGCCCCTGAGAGGAATCCTCGGTTCCGGCCCTGACGCCACACAAGGTTTTTGGCCCCAGTATCGACGGGAGAGGAATCCCGCGAGGCCCCCTAGCAACTCGCATGGGGACTGGCCTCTCCTGAGGCCACCAGGGCGGGTCCCTGAGGTCCCCGTCGTAACTCGAGAACACCTGCCGCAACTCGAGAAAATCCAGGAAGTTCTCCCTTCCACGCGAGATGAGGCCTATTTCCGATGAAGCGTCTGGAGACTAATGACACCTAACCTCTGGAACTTCGAAAGGGTCTTTCACATCCTTGCTGCAACTCAAGAAGTTCACCGCCATAACCGTCTCCACTCGAGAGGAAGCACGATGGTCCCGCCCACATCCAGAGGAGCCTCGTTTCCCCCTCGGAGCTCGAGATGAGGGATCCTTTCCCTGCTTTCAACGGGAAAGAATTCCCGGCGTTCCCGTCGCATCTCAAGAGGAGGCACTCTCAACAGGAAAGGCGAGAGGAACTCCATGGTCGTACCACCATTCCAAGAGTCCCCCAGATGTCTCAGTCCATTCCAGAGGAACCTCTTTGCCCTGCACTGGCTCATCTTTCACGCCGAGGATCGACTCACACCACGGTGGCACGTGGGACAGCCCTGTGGGAAAGCCTCGAAGGAAAGCCTCGAGGGAAAACCACAGATCCTTTGATCCACGCGACGGGAAGCGTGACATTGCTGCTACAGCCTGGAAGGAAAGTGCACGTGCATGCCCCGACTCGAGACGAGGCCTGTCTCCCCTGGCGAGACTCCAGATGTACCCAAAGATCCATATCAGCCCCGGAGAGGAATCCCCTGTTCCGGCCCTGACTCCACACAAGGTTTTTGGCCCCGGTATCTACGGGAGAGGAATCCCGAGAGGCCCCCTAGCAACTCGCATGGGGACTGGCCTCTCCTGAGGCCACCAGGGCGGGTCCCTGAGGTCCCCGTCGTAACTCGAGAACACCTGCCGCAACTCGAGAAAATCCAGGAAGTTCTCCCTTCCAGACGAGATGAGGCCTATTTCCGATGAGGCGTCTGGAGACTAATGACACCTAACCTCTGGAACTTCGAAAGGGTCTTTCACACCCTTGCTGCGACTCAAGAAGTTCACCGCCATACCCGTGTCCACTCGAGAGGAAGCACGATGGTCCCGCCCACATCCAGAGGAGCACCGTTTCCCCCTCGTAGCTCGAGATGAGGGATCCTTTCCCTGCTTTCAACGGGAAAGAATTCCCGGCGTTCCCGTCGCATCTCTAGAGGAGGCACTCTCAACAGGAAAGGCGAGAGGAACTCCATGGTCGTACCACCATTCCAAGAGTCCCCCAGATGTCTCAGTCCATTCAAGAGGAACCTCTTTGCCCTGCACTGGCTCATCTTTCACGCCGAGGATCGACTCACACCACGGTGGCACGTGGGACAGCCCTGTGGGAAAGCCTCGATGGAAAGCCTCGAGGGAAAACCACAGATCCTTTGATCCACGCGACGGGAAGCGTGACATTGCTGCTACAGCCTGGAAGGAAAGTGCACGTGCATGCCCCGACTCGAGACGAGGCCTGTCTCCCCTGGCGAGACTCCAGATGTACCCAAAGATCCATAGCAGCCCCTGAGAGGAATCCTCGGTTCCGGACCTGACTCCACACAATGTTTTTGGCCCCGGTATCGACGGGAGAGGAATCCCGAGAGGCCCCCTAGCAACTCACATGGGGACTGGCGTCTACTGAGGCCACCAGGGCGGGTTCCTGAGGTCCCCGTCGTAACTCGAGAACACCTGCCGCAACTCGAGAAAATCCAGGAAATTCTCCCTTTCAGGCGAGATGAGGCCTATTTCCGATGAGGCGTCTGGAGACTAATGACACCTAAACTCTGGAACTTCGAAAGGGTCTTTCACACCCTTGCTGCAACTCAAGAAGTTCACCGCCATACCCGTGTCCACTCAAGAGGAAGCACGATGGTCCCGCCCACATCCAGAGGAGCACCGTTTCCCCCTCGTAGCTCGAGATGAGGGATCCTTTCCCTGCTTTCAACGGGAAAGAATTCCCGGCGTTCCCGTCGCATCTCAAGAGGAGGCACTCTCAACAGGAAAGGCGAGAGGAACTCCATGGTCGTACCACCATTCCAAGAGTCCCCCAGATGTCTCAGTGCATTCCAGAGGAACCTCTTTGCCCTGCACTGGCTCATCTTTCACGCCGAGGATTGACTCACACCACGGTGGCACGTGGGACAGCCCTGTGGGAAAGCCTCGATGGAAAGCCTCGAGGGAAAACCACAGATCCTTTGATCCAGGCCACGGGAAGCGTGACATTGCTGCTACAGCCTGGAAGGAAAGCGCACGTGCTTGCCCCCAGTCGAGACGAGGCCTGACTCCCCTGGGGAGACTCCAGAAGTACTCAAAGATCCATGTCAGCCCCTGAGAGGAATCCTCGGTTCCGGCCCTGACTCCACCAAAGGTTTTTGGCCCCGGTATCGACGGGAGAGGAATCCCGAGAGGCCCCCTAGCAACTCCCATGGGGACTGGTCTCTCATGAGGCCACCAGGGAGGGTCCCTGAGGTCCCCGTCGTAACTCGAGAACACCTGCCGCAACTCGAGAAAATCCAGGAAGTTCTCCCTTCCAGGCGAGATGAGGCCTATTTCCGATGAGGCGTCTGGAGACTAATGACACCTAACCTCTGGAACTTCGAAAGGGTCTTTCACACCCTTGCTGCGACTCAAGAAGTTCACCGCCATACCCGTGTCCACTCGAGAGGAAGCACGATGGTCCCGCCCACATCCAGAGGAGCACCGTTTCCCCCTCGTAGCTCGAAATGAGGGAACCTTTCCATGCTTTCAACGGGAAAGAATTCCCGGCGTTCCCGCCGCATCTCAAGAGGAGGCACTCTCAGCAGGAAAGACGAGAGGAACTCCATGGTCGTACCACCATTCCAAGAGTCCCCCAGATGTCTCAGTCCATTCCAGAGGAACCTCTTTGCCCTGCACTGGCTCATCTATCACGCCGAGGATCGACTCACACCATGGTGGCACGTGGGACAGCCCTGTGGGAAAGCCTCGATGGAAAGCCTCGAGGGAAAACCACAGATCCTTTGATCCACGCCACGGGAAGCGTGACATTGCTGCTACAACCTGGAAGGAAAGCGCACGTGCATGCCCCCAGTCGAGACGAGGCCTGACTCCCCTGGGGAGACTCCAGAAGTACTCAAAGATCCATGTCAGCCCCTGAGAGGAATCCTCGGTTCCGGCCCTGACTCCACCAAAGGTTTTTGGCCCCGGTATCGACGGGAGAGGAATCCCGAGAGGCCCCCTAGCAACTCGCATGGGGACTGGCCTCTCCTGAGGCCACCAGGGCGGGTCCCTGAGGTCCCCGTCGTAACTCGAGAACACCTGCCGCAACTCGAGAAAATCCAGGAAGTTCTCCCTTCCAGGCGAGATGAGGCCTATTTCCGATGAGGCGTCTGGAGACTAATGACACCTAACCTCTGGAACTTCGAAAGGGTCTTTCACACCCTTGCTGCGACTCAAGAAGATCACCGCCATACCCGTGTCCACTCGAGAGGAAGCACGATGGTCCCGCCCACATCCAGAGGAGCACCGTTTCCCCCTCGTAGCTCGAGATGAGGGAACCTTTCCATGCTTTCAACGGGAAAGAATTCCCGGCGTTCCCGTCGCATCTCAAGAGGAGGCACTCTCAACAGGAAAGGCGAGAGGAACTCCATGGTCGTACCACCATTCCAAGAGTCCCCCAGATGTCTCAGTCCATTCCAGAGGAACCTCTTTGCCCTGCACTGGCTCATCTTTCACGCCGAGGATCGACTCACACCATGGTGGCACGTGGGACAGCCCTGTGGGAAAGCCTCGAGGGAAAGCCTCGAGGGAAAACCACAGATCCTTTGATCCACGTGACGGGAAGCGTGACATTGCTGCTACAGCCTGGAAGGAAAGTGCACGTGCACGCCCCGATTCGAAACGAGGCCTGTCTCCCCTGGCGAGACTCCAGATGTACCCAAAGATCCATATCAGCCCCTGAGAGGAATCCTCGGTTCCGGCCCTGACTCCACACAAGGTTTTTGGCCCCGGTATCGACGGGAGAGGAATCCCGAGAGGCCCCCTAGCAACTCGCATGGGGACTGGCGTCTCCTGAGGCCACCAGGGCGGGTCCCTGAGGTCCCCGTCGTAACTCGAGAACACCTGCCGCAACTCGAGAAAATCCAGGAAGTTCTCCCTTCCAGGCGAGATGAGGCCTATTTCTGATGAGGCGTCTGGAGACTAATGACACCTAACTTCTGGAACTTCGAAAGAGTCTTTCACACCCTTGCTGCAACTCAAGAAGTTCACCGCCATACCCGTGTCCACTCAAGAGGAAGCACGATGGTCCCGCCCACATCCAGAGGAGCACCGTTTCCCCCTCGTAGCTCGAGATGAGGGATCCTTTCCCTGCTTTCAACGGGAAAGAATTCCCGGCGTTCCCGTCGCATCTCAAGAGCAGGCACTCTCAACAGGAAAGGCGAGAGGAACTCCATGGTCGTACCACCATTCCAAGAGTCCCCCAGATGTCTCAGTCCATTCCAAAGGAACCTCTTTGCCCTGCACTGGCACATCTTTCACGCCGAGGATCGACTCACACCACGGTGGCACGTGGGACAGACCTGTGGGAAAGCCTCGAGGGAAAGCCTCGAGGGAAAACCACAGATCCTTTGATCCACGCCACGGGAAGCGTGACATTGCTGCTACAGCCTGGAAGGAAAGCGCACGTGCATGCCCCCACTCGAGACGAGGCCTGACTCCCCTGGGGAGACTCCAGAAGTACCCAAAGATCCATGTCAGCCCCTGAGAGGAATCCTCGGTTCCGGCCGTGACTCCACCAAATGTTTTTGGCCCCGGTATCGACGGGAGAGGAATCCCGAGAGGCCCCCTAGCAACTCGCATGGGGACTGGCCTCTCCTGAGGCCACCAGGGCGGGTCCCTGAGGTCCCCGTCGTAACTCGAGAACACCTGCCGCAACTCGAGAAAATCCAGGAAGTTCTCCCTTCCAGGCGAGATGAGGCCTATTTCCGATGAGGCGTCTGGAGACTAATGACACCTAACCTCTGGAACTTCGAAAGGGTCTTTCACACCCTTGCTGCGACTCAAGAAGTTCACCGCCATACCCGTCTCCACTCGAGAGGAAGCACGATGGTCCCGCCCACATCCAGAGGAGCCCCGTTTCCCCCTCGTAGCTCGAGATGAGGGATCCTTTCCCTGCTTTCAACGGGAAAGAATTCCCGGCGTTCCCGTCGCATCTTAAGAGGAGGCACTCTCAACAGGAAAGGCGAGAGGAACTCCATGGTCGTACCACTATTCCAAGAGTCCCCCAGATGTCTCAGTCCATTCCAGAGGAACCTCTTTGCCCTGCACTGGCTCATCTTTCACGCCGAGGATCGACTCACACCACGGTGGCACGTGGGAGAGCCCTGTGGGAAAGCCTCAAGGGAAAGCCTCGAGGGAAAACCACAGATCCTTTGATCCACGCGACGGGAAGCGTGACATTGCTGCTACAGCCTGGAAGGAAAGTGCACGTGCATGCCCCGACTCGAGACGAGGCCTGTCTCCCCTGGCGAGACTCCAGATGTACCCAAAGATCCATATCAGCCCCTGAGAGGAATCACCGGTTCCGGCCCTGACTCCACACAAGGTTTTTGGCCCCGGTATCGACGGGAGAGGAATCCCGAGAGGCCCCCTAGCAACTCGCATGGGGACTGGCGTCTCCTGAGGCCACAAGGGCGGGTCCCTGAGGTCCCCGTCGTAACTCGAGAACACCTGCCGCAACTCGAGAAAATCCAGGAAGTTCTCCCTTCCAGGCGAGATGAGGCCTTTTTCCGATGAGGCGTCTGGAGACTAAAGACTCCTAACCTCTGGAACTTCGAAAGGGTCTTTCACACCCTTGCTGCAACTCAAGAAGTTCACCGCCATACCCGTGTCCACTCGAGAGGAAGCACGATGGTCCCGCCCACATCCAGAGGAGCCCCGTTTCCCCCTCGTAGCTCGAGATGAGGGATCCTTTCCCTGCTTTCAACGGGAAAGAATTCCCGGCGTTCCCGTCGCATCTCAAGAGGAGGCACTCTCAACAGGAAAGGCGAGAGGAACTCCATGGTCGTACCACCATTCCAAGAGTCCCCCAGATGTCTCAGTGCATTCCAGAGGAACCTCTTTGCCCTGCACTGGCTCATCTTTCACGCCGAGGATCGACTCACACCACGGTGGCACGTGGGACAGCCCTGTGTGAAAGCCTCGAGGGAAAGCCTCGAGGGAAAACCACAGGTCGTTTGATCCACGCGACGGGAAGCGTGACATTGCTGCTACAGCCTGGAAGGAAAGCGCACGTGCATGCCCCCACTCGAGACGAGGCCTGACTCCCCTGGGGAGACTCCAGAAGTACCCAAAGATACATGTCAGCCCCTGAGAGGAATCCTCGGTTCCGGCCCTGACTCCACCAAAGGGTTTTGGCCCCGGTATCGACGGAAGAGTAATCCCGAGAGGTCCCCTAGCAACTCGCATGGTGACTGGCCTCTCCTGAGGCCACCAG
Organism: Capricornis sumatraensis; assembly: GCF_032405125.1. NCBI lineage: Eukaryota > Metazoa > Chordata > Mammalia > Artiodactyla > Bovidae > Capricornis > Capricornis sumatraensis. Next base: position 1,848,012 of record NW_027184627.1, read on the forward strand.
GGCGGGTCCCTGAGGTCCCCGTCGTAACTCGAGAACACCTGCCGCAACTCGAGAAAATCCAGGAAGTTCTCCCTTCCAGGCGAGATGAGGCCTATTTCCGATGAGGCGTCTGGAGACTAATGACACCTAACCTCTGGAACTTCGAAAGGGTCTTTCACACCCTTGCTGCAACTCAAGAAGTTCACCGCCATACCCGTGTCCACTCGAGAGGAAGCACGATGGTCCCGCCCACATCCAGAGGAGCACCGTTTCCCCCTCGTAGCTCGAGATGAGGGAACCTTTCCATGCTTTCAACGGGAAAGAATTCCCGGCGTTCCCGTCGAATCTCAAGAGGAGGCACTCTCAACAGGAAAGGCAAGAGGAACTCCATGGTCGTACCACCATTCCAAGAGTCCCCCAGATGTCTCAGTCCATTCCAGAGGAACCTCTTTGCCCTGCACTGGCTCATCTTTCACGCCGAGGATCGACTCACACCATGGTGGCACGTGGGACAGCCCTGTGGGAAAGCCTCAAGGGAAAGCCTCGAGGGAAAACCACAGATCCTTTGATCCACGCGACGGGAAGCGTGACATTGCTGCTACAGCCTGGAAGGAAAGCGCATGTGCATGCCCCCACTCGAGACGAGGCCTGACTCCCCTGGGGAGACTCCAGAAGTACTCAAAGATCCATGTCAGCCCCTGAGAGGAATCCTCGGTTCCGGCCCTGACTCCACCAAATGTTTTTGGCCCCGGTATCGACGGGAGAGGAATCCCGAGAGGCCTCCTAGCAACTCGCAAGGGGACTGCCCTCTCCTAAGGCCACCAGGGCGGGTCCCTGAGGTCCCCGTCGTAACTCGAGAACACCTGCCGCAACTCGAGAAAATCCAGGAAGTTCTCCCTTCCAGGCGAGATGAGGCCTATTTCCGACGAGGCGTCTGGAGACTAATGACACCTAAACTCTGGAACTTCGAAAGGGTCTTTCACACCCTTGCTGCAACTCAAGAAGTTCACCGCCATACCCGTCTCCACTCGAGAGGAAGCACGATGGTCCCGCCCACATCCAGAGGAGCCCCGTTTCCCCCTCGTAGCTCGAGATGAGGGATCCTTTCCCTGCTTTCAACGGGAAAGAATTCCCGGCGTTCCCGTCGCATCTCAAGAGGAGGCACTCTCAACAGGAAAGGCGAGAGGAACTCCATGGTCGTACCACCATTCCAAGAGTCCCCCAGATGTCTCAGTCCATTCCAGAGGAACCTCTTTGCCCTGCACTGGCTCATCTTTCACGCCGAGGATCGACTCACACCACGGTGGCACGTGGGACAGCCCTGTGGGAAAGCCTCGAGGGAAAGCCTCGAGGGAAAACCACAGATCCTTTGATCCACGCGACGGGAAGCGTGACATTGCTGCTTCAGCCTGGAAGGAAAGTGCACGTGCATGCCCCGACTCGAGACGAGGCCTGTCTCCCCTGGCGAGACTCCAGATGTACCCAAAGATCCATATCAGACCCTGAGAGGAATCCTCGGTTCCGGCCCTGACTCCACACAAGGTTTTTGGCCCCGGTATCGACGGGAGAGGAATCCCGAGAGGCCCCCTAGCAACTCGCATGGGGACTGGCGTCTCCTGAGGCCACCAGGGCGGGTCCCTGAGGTCCCCGTCGTAATTCGAGAACACCTGCCGCAACTCGAGAAAATCCAGGAAGTTCTCCCTTCCAGGCGAGATGAGGCCTATTTCTGATGAGGCGTCTGGAGACTAATGACACCTAACTTCTGGAACTTCGAAAGAGTCTTTCACACCCTTGCTGCAACTCAAGAAGTTCACCGCCATACCCGTGTCCACTCAAGAGGAAGCACGATGGTCCCGCCCACATCCAGAGGAGCACCGTTTCCCCCTCGTAGCTCGAGATGAGGGATCCTTTCCCTGCTTTCAACGGGAAAGAATTCCCGGCGTTCCCGTCGCATCTCAAGAGCAGGCACTCTCAACAGGAAAGGCGAGAGGAACTCCATGGTCGTACCACCATTCCAAGAGTCCCCCAGATGTCTCAGTCCATTCCAAAGGAACCTCTTTGCCCTGCACTGGCACATCTTTCACGCCGAGGATCGACTCACACCACGGTGGCACGTGGGACAGCCCTGTGGGAAACCCTCGAGGGAAAGCCTCGAGGGAAAACCACAGATCCTTTGATCCACGCCACGGGAAGCGTGACATTGCTGCTACAGCCTGGAAGGAAAGCGCACGTGCATGCCCCCACTCGAGACGAGGCCTGACTCCCCTGGGGAGACTCCAGAAGTACCCAAAGATCCATGTCAGCCCCTGAGAGGAATCCTCGGTTCCGGCCGTGACTCCACCAAATGTTTTTGGCCCCGGTATCGACGGGAGAGGAATCCCGAGAGGCCCCCTAGCAACTCGCATGGGGACTGGCCTCTCCTTAGGCCACCAGGGCGGGTCCCTGAGGTCCCCGTCGTAACTCGAGAACACCTGCCGCAACTCGAGAAAATCCAGGAAGTTCTCCCTTCCAGGCGAGATGAGGCCTATTTCCGATGAGGCGTCTGGAGACTAATGACACCTAACCTCTGGAACTTCGAAAGGGTCTTTCACACCCTTGCTGCGACTCAAGAAGTTCACCGCCATACCCGTCTCCACTCGAGAGGAAGCACGATGGTCCCGCCCACATCCAGAGGAGCCCCGTTTCCCCCTCGTAGCTCGAGATGAGGGATCCTTTCCCTGCTTTCAACGGGAAAGAATTCCCGGCGTTCCCGTCGCATCTCAAGAGGAGGCACTCTCAACAGGAAAGGCGAGAGGAACTCCATGGTCGTACCACTATTCCAAGAGTCCCCCAGATGTCTCAGTCCATTCCAGAGGAACCTCTTTGCCCTGCACTGGCTCATCTTTCACGCCGAGGTTCGACTCACACCACGGTGGCACGTGGGAGAGCCCTGTGGGAAAGCCTCAAGGGAAAGCCTCGAGGGAAAACCACAGGTCGTTTGATCCACGCGACGGGAAGCGTGACATTGCTGCTACAGCCTGGAAGGAAAGTGCACGTGCATGCCCCGACTCGAGACGAGGCCTGTCTCCCCTGGCGAGACTCCAGATGTACCCAAAGATCCATATCAGCCCCTGAGAGGAATCACCGGTTCCGGCCCTGACTCCACACAAGGTTTTTGGCCCCGGTATCGACGGGAGAGGAATCCCGAGAGGCCCCCTAGCAACTCGCATGGGGACTGGCGTCTCCTGAGGCCACAAGGGCGGGTCCCTGAGGTCCCCGTCGTAACTCGAGAACACCTGCCGCAACTCGAGAAAATCCAGGAAGTTCTCCCTTCCAGGCGAGATGAGGCCTATTTCCGATGAGGCGTCTGGAGACTAAAGACTCCTAACCTCTGGAACTTCGAAAGGGTCTTTCACACCCTTGCTGCAACTCAAGAAGTTCACCGCCATACCCGTGTCCACTCGAGAGGAAGCACGATGGTCCCGCCCACATCCAGAGGAGCCCCGTTTCCCCCTCGTAGCTCGAGATGAGGGATCCTTTCCCTGCTTTCAACGGGAAAGAATTCCCGGCGTTCCCGTCGCATCTCAAGAGGAGGCACTCTCAACAGGAAAGGCGAGAGGAACTCCATGGTCGTACCACCATTCCAAGAGTCCCCCAGATGTCTCAGTGCATTCCAGAGGAACCTCTTTGCCCTGCACTGGCTCATCTTTCACGCCGAGGATCGACTCACACCACGGTGGCACGTGGGACAGCCCTGTGTGAAAGCCTCGAGGGAAAGCCTCGAGGGAAAACCACAGGTCGTTTGATCCACGCGACGGGAAGCGTGACATTGCTGCTACAGCCTGGAAGGAAAGCGCACGTGCATGCCCCCACTCGAGACGAGGCCTGACTCCCCTGGGGAGACTCCAGAAGTACCCAAAGATACATGTCAGCCCCTGAGAGGAATCCTCGGTTCCGGCCCTGACTCCACCAAAGGGTTTTGGCCCCGGTATCGACGGAAGAGTAATCCCGAGAGGCCCCCTAGCAACTCGCATGGTGACTGGCCTCTCCTGAGGCCACCAGGGCGGGTCCCTGAGGTCCCCGTCGTAACTCGAGAACACCTGCCGCAACTCGAGAAAATCCAGGAAGTTCTCCCTTCCAGGCGAGATGAGGCCTATTTCCGATGAGGCGTCTGGAGACTAATGACACCTAACCTCTGGAACTTCGAAAGGGTCTTTCACACCCTTGCTGCAACTCAAGAAGTTCACCGCCATACCCGTGTCCACTCGAGAGGAAGCACGATGGTCCCGCCCACATCCAGAGGAGCACCGTTTCCCCCTCGTAGCTCGAGATGAGGGAACCTTTCCATGCTTTCAACGGGAAAGAATTCCCGGCGTTCCCGTCGAATCTCAAGAGGAGGCACTCTCAACAGGAAAGGCAAGAGGAACTCCATGGTCGTACCACCATTCCAAGAGTCCCCCAGATGTCTCAGTCCATTCCAAAGGAACCTCTTTGCCCTGCACTGGCACATCTTTCACGCCGAGGATCGACTCACACCACGGTGGCACGTGGGACAGCCCTGTGGGAAAGCCTCGAGGGAAAGCCTCGAGGGAAAACCACAGATCCTTTGATCCACGCCACGGGAAGCGTGACATTGCTGCTACAGACTGGAAGGAAAGCGCACGTGCATGCCCCCACTCGAGACGAGGCCTGACTCCCCTGGGGAGACTCCAGAAGTACCCAAAGATCCATGTCAGCCCCTGAGAGGAATCCTCGGTTCCGGCCGTGACTCCACCAAATGTTTTTGGCCCCGGTATCGACGGGAGAGGAATCCCGAGAGGCCCCCTAGCAACTCGCATGGGGACTGGCCTCTCCTTAGGCCACCAGGGCGGGTCCCTGAGGTCCCCGTCGTAACTCGAGAACACCTGCCGCAACTCGAGAAAATCCAGGAAGTTCTCCCTTCCAGGCGAGATGAGGCCTATTTCCGATGAGGCGTCTGGAGACTAATGACACCTAACCTCTGGAACTTCGAAAGGGTCTTTCACACCCTTGCTGCGACTCAAGAAGTTCACCGCCATACCCGTCTCCACTCGAGAGGAAGCACGATGGTCCCGCCCACATCCAGAGGAGCCCCGTTTCCCCCTCGTAGCTCGAGATGAGGGATCCTTTCCCTGCTTTCAACGGGAAAGAATTCCCGGCGTTCCCGTCGCATCTCAAGAGGAGGCACTCTCAACAGGAAAGGCGAGAGGAACTCCATGGTCGTACCACTATTCCAAGAGTCCCCCAGATGTCTCAGTCCATTCCAGAGGAACCTCTTTGCCCTGCACTGGCTCATCTTTCACGCCGAGGTTCGACTCACACCACGGTGGCACGTGGGAGAGCCCTGTGGGAAAGCCTCAAGGGAAAGCCTCGAGGGAAAACCACAGGTCGTTTGATCCACGCGACGGGAAGCGTGACATTGCTGCTACAGCCTGGAAGGAAAGTGCACGTGCATGCCCCGACTCGAGACGAGGCCTGTCTCCCCTGGCGAGACTCCAGATGTACCCAAAGATCCATATCAGCCCCTGAGAGGAATCACCGGTTCCGGCCCTGACTCCACACAAGGTTTTTGGCCCCGGTATCGACGGGAGAGGAATCCCGAGAGGCCCCCTAGCAACTCGCATGGGGACTGGCGTCTCCTGAGGCCACAAGGGCGGGTCCCTGAGGTCCCCGTCGTAACTCGAGAACACCTGCCGCAACTCGAGAAAATCCAGGAAGTTCTCCCTTCCAGGCGTGATGAGGCCTATTTCCGATGAGGCGTCTGGAGACTAAAGACTCCTAACCTCTGGAACTTCGAAAGGGTCTTTCACACCCTTGCTGCAACTCAAGAAGTTCACCGCCATACCCGTGTCCACTCGAGAGGAAGCACGATGGTCCCGCCCACATCCAGAGGAGCCCCGTTTCCCCCTCGTAGCTCGAGATGAGGGATCCTTTCCCTGCTTTCAACGGGAAAGAATTCCCGGCGTTCCCGTCGCATCTCAAGAGGAGGCACTCTCAACAGGAAAGGCGAGAGGAACTCCATGGTCGTACCACCATTCCAAGAGTCCCCCAGATGTCTCAGTGCATTCCAGAGGAACCTCTTTGCCCTGCACTGGCTCATCTTTCACGCCGAGGATCGACTCACACCACGGTGGCACGTGGGACAGCCCTGTGTGAAAGCCTCGAGGGAAAGCCTCGAGGGAAAACCACAGGTCGTTTGATCCACGCGACGGGAAGCGTGACATTGCTGCTACAGCCTGGAAGGAAAGCGCACGTGCATGCCCCCACTCGAGACGAGGCCTGACTCCCCTGGGGAGACTCCAGAAGTACCCAAAGATACATGTCAGCCCCTGAGAGGAATCCTCGGTTCCGGCCCTGACTCCACCAAAGGGTTTTGGCCCCGGTATCGACGGAAGAGTAATCCCGAGAGGCCCCCTAGCAACTCGCATGGTGACTGGCCTCTCCTGAGGCCACCAGGGCGGGTCCCTGAGGTCCCCGTCGTAACTCGAGAACACCTGCCGCAACTCGAGAAAATCCAGGAAGTTCTCCCTTCCAGGCGAGATGAGGCCTATTTCCGATGAGGCGTCTGGAGACTAATGACACCTAACCTCTGGAACTTCGAAAGGGTCTTTCACACCCTTGCTGCAACTCAAGAAGTTCACCGCCATACCCGTGTCCACTCGAGAGGAAGCACGATGGTCCCGCCCACATCCAGAGGAGCACCGTTTCCCCCTCGTAGCTCGAGATGAGGGAACCTTTCCATGCTTTCAACGGGAAAGAATTCCCGGCGTTCCCGTCGAATCTCAAGAGGAGGCACTCTCAACAGGAAAGGCAAGAGGAACTCCATGGTCGTACCACCATTCCAAGAGTCCCCCAGATGTCTCAGTCCATTCCAGAGGAACCTCTTTGCCCTGCACTGGCTCATCTTTCACGCCGAGGATCGACTCACACCATGGTGGCACGTGGGACAGCCCTGTGGGAAAGCCTCAAGGGAAAGCCTCGAGGGAAAACCACAGATCCTTTGATCCACGCGACGGGAAGCGTGACATTGCTGCTACAGCCTGGAAGGAAAGCGCATGTGCATGCCCCCACTCGAGACGAGGCCTGACTCCCCTGGGGAGACTCCAGAAGTACTCAAAGATCCATGTCAGCCCCTGAGAGGAATCCTCGGTTCCGGCCCTGACTCCACCAAATGTTTTTGGCCCCGGTATCGACGGGAGAGGAATCCCGAGAGGCCTCCTAGCAACTCGCATGGGGACTGCCCTCTCCTAAGGCCACCAGGGCGGGTCCCTGAGGTCCCCGTCGTAACTCGAGAACACCTGCCGCAACTCGAGAAAATCCAGGAAGTTCTCCCTTCCAGGCGAGATGAGGCCTATTTCCGACGAGGCGTCTGGAGACTAATGACACCTAAACTCTGGAACTTCGAAAGGGTCTTTCACACCCTTGCTGCAACTCAAGAAGTTCACCGCCATACCCGTCTCCACTCGAGAGGAAGCACGATGGTCCCGCCCACATCCAGAGGAGCCCCGTTTCCCCCTCGTAGCTCGAGATGAGGGATCCTTTCCCTGCTTTCAACGGGAAAGAATTCCCGGCGTTCCCGTCGCATCTCAAGAGGAGGCACTCTCAACAGGAAAGGCGAGAGGAACTCCATGGTCGTACCACCATTCCAAGAGTCCCCCAGATGTCTCAGTCCATTCCAGAGGAACCTCTTTGCCCTGCACTGGCTCATCTTTCACGCCGAGGATCGACTCACACCACGGTGGCACGTGGGACAGCCCTGTGGGAAAGCCTCGAGGGAAAGCCTCGAGGGAAAACCACAGATCCTTTGATCCACGCGACGGGAAGCGTGACATTGCTGCTACAGCCTGGAAGGAAAGTGCACGTGCATGCCCCGACTCGAGACGAGGCCTGTCTCCCCTGGCGAGACTCCAGATGTACCCAAAGATCCATATCAGACCCTGAGAGGAATCCTCGGTTCCGGCCCTGACTCCACACAAGGTTTTTGGCCACGGTATCGACGGGAGAGGAATCCCGAGAGGCCCCCTAGCAACTCGCATGGGGACTGGCGTCTCCTGAGGCCACCAGGGCGGGTCCCTGAGGTCCCCGTCGTAACTCGAGAACACCTGCCGCAACTCGAGAAAATCCAGGAAATTCTCCCTTCCAGGCGAGATGAGGCCTATTTCCGATGAGGCGTCTGGAGACTAATGACACCTAACCTCTGGAACTTCGAAAGGGTCTTTCACACCCTTGCTGCAACTCAAGAAGTTCACCGCCATACCCGTGTCCACTCGAGAGGAAGCACGATGGTCCCGCCCACATCCAGAGGAGCCCAGTTTCCCACTCGTAGCTCGAGATGAGGGATCCTTTCCCTGCTTTCAACGGGAAAGAATTCCCGGCGTTCCCGTCGCATCTCAAGAGGAGGCACTCTCAACAGGAAAGGCGAGAGGAACTCCATGGTCGTACCACCATTCCAAGAGTCCCCCAGATGTCTCAGTCCATTCCAGAGGAACCTCTTTGCCCTGCACAGGCTCATCTTTCACGCCGAGGGTCCACTCACACCACGGTGGCACGTGGGACAGCCCTGTGGGAAAGCCTCGAGGGAAAGCCTCGAGGGAAAACCACAGATCCTTTGATCCATGCGACGGGAAGCGTGACATTGCTGCTACAGCCTGGAAGGAAAGTGCACGTGCATGCCCCGACTCGAGACGAGGCCTGTCTCCCCTGGCGAGACTCCAGATGTACCCAAAGATCCATGTCAGCCCCTGAGAGGAATCCTCGGTTCCGGCCCTGACTCCACACAAGGTTTTTGGCCCCGGTATCGACGGGAGAGGAATCCCGAGAGGCCCCCTAGCAACTCGCTTGGGGAATGGCGTCTCCTGAGGCCACCAGGGCGGGTCCCTGAGGTCCCCGTCGTAACTCGAGAACACCTGCCGCAACTCGAGAAAATCCAGGAAGTTCTCCCTTCCAGGCGAGATGAGGCCTATTTCCGATGAGGCGTCTGGAGACTAATGACACCTAACCTCTGGAACTTCGAAAGGGTCTTTCACACCCTTGCTGCAACTCAAGAAGTTCACCGCCATACCCGTCTCCACTCGAGAGGAAGCACGATGGTCCCGCCCACATCCAGAGGAGCCCCGTTTCCCCCTCGTAGCTCGAGATGAGGGATCCTTTCCCTGCTTTCAACGGGAAAGAATTCCCGGCGTTCCCGTCGCATCTCAAGAGGAGGCACTCTCAACAGGAAAGGCGAGAGGAACTCCATGGTCGTACCACCATTCCAAGAGTCCCCCAGATGTCTCAGTGCATTCCAGAGGAACCTCTTTGCCCTGCACTGGCTCATCTTTCACGCCGAGGATCGACTCACACCACGGTGGCACGTGGGACAGTCCTGTGTGAAAGCCTCGAGGGAAAGCCTCGAGGGAAAACCACAGGTCGTTTGATCCACGCGACGGGAAGCGTGACATTGCTGCTACAGCCTGGAAGGAAAGCGCACGTGCATGCCCCCACTCGAGACGAGGCCTGACTCCCCTGGGGAGACTCCAGAAGTACCCAAAGATACATGTCAGCCCCTGAGAGGAATCCTCGGTTCCGGCCCTGACTCCACCAAAGGGTTTTGGCCCCGGTATCGACGGAGGAGTAATCCCGAGAGGCCCCCTAGCAACTCGCATGGTGACTGGCCTCTCCTGAGGCCACCAGGGTGGGTCCCTCAGGTCCCCGTCGTAACTCGAGAACACCTGCCGCAACTCGAGAAAATCCAGGAAGTTCTCCCTTCCAGGCGAGATGAGGCCTATTTCCGATGAGGCGTCTGGAGACTAATGACACCTAACCTCTGGAACTTCGAAAGGGTCTTTCACACCCTTGCTGCAACTCAAGAAGTTCACCGCCATACCCGTGTCCACTCGAGAGGAAGCACGATGGTCCCGCCCACATCCAGAGGAGCACCGTTTCCCCCTCGTAGCTCGAGATGAGGGAACCTTTCCATGCTTTCAACGGGAAAGAATTCCCGGCGTTCCCGTCGAATCTCAAGTGGAGGCACTCTCAACAGGAAAGGCAAGAGGAACTCCATGGTCGTACCACCATTCCAAGAGTCCCCCAGATGTCTCAGTCCATTCCAGAGGAACCTCTTTGCCCTGCACTGGCTCATCTTTCACGCCGAGGATCGACTCACACCATGGTGGCACGTGGGACAGCCCTGTGGGAAATCCTCAAGGGAAAGCCTCGAGGGAAAACCACAGATCCTTTGATCCACGCAACGGGAAGCGTGACATTGCTGCTACAGCCTGGAAGGAAAGCGCATGTGCATGCCCCCACTCGAGACGAGGCCTGACTCCCCTGGGGAGACTCCAGAAGTACTCAAAGATCCATGTCAGCCCCTGAGAGGAATCCTCGGTTCCGGCCCTGACTCCACCAAATGTTTTTGGCCCCGGTATCGACGGGAGAGGAATCCCGAGAGGCCTCCTAGCAACTCGCATGGGGACTGCCCTCTCCTAAGGCCACCAGGGCGGGTCCCTGAGGTCCCCGTCGTAACTCGAGAACACCTGCCGCAACTCGAGAAAATCCAGGAAGTTCTCCCTTCCAGGCGAGATGAGGCCTATTTCCGATGAGGCGTCTGGAGACTAATGACACCTAAACTCTGGAACTTCGAAAGGGTCTTTCACACCCTTGCTGCAACTCAAGAAGTTCACCGCCATACCCGTCTCCACTCGAGAGGAAGCACGATGGTCCCGCCCACATCCAGAGGAGCACCGTTTCCCCCTCGTAGCTCGAGATGAGGGAACCTTTCTATGCTTTCAACGGGAAAGAATTCCCGGCGTTCCCGTCGCATCTCAAGAGGAGGCACTCTCAACAGGAAAGGCGAGAGGAACTCCATGGTCGTACCACCATTCCAAGAGTCCCCCAGATGTCTCAGTCCATTCCAGAGGAACCTCTTTGCCCTGCACTGGCTCATCATTCACGCCGAGGATCGACTCACACCACGGTGGCACGTGGGACAGCCCTGTGGGAAAGCCTCAAGGGAAAGCCTAGAGGGAAAACCACAGATCCTTTGATCCACGCGACGGGAAGCGTGACATTGCTGCTACAGCCTGGAAGGAAAGCGCATGTGCATGCCCCCACTCGAGACGAGGCCTGACTCCCCTGGGGAGACTCCAGAAGTACTCAAAGATCCATGTCAGCCCCTGAGAGGAATCCTCGGTTCCGGCCCTGACTCCACCAAATGTTTTTGGCCCCGGTATCGACGGGAGAGGAATCCCGAGAGGCCTCCTAGCAAATCGCATGGGGACTGCCCTCTCCTAAGGCCACCAGGGCGGGTCCCTGAGGTCCCCGTCGTAACTCGAGAACACCTGCCGCAACTCGAGAAAATCCAGGAAGTTCTCCCTTCCAGGCGAGATGAGGCCTATTTCCGATGAGGCGTCTGGAGACTAATGACACCTAAACTCTGGAACTTCGAAAGGGTCTTTCACACCCTTGCTGCAACTCAAGAAGTTCACCGCCATACCCGTCTCCACTCGAGAGGAAGCACGATGGTCCCGCCTACATCCAGAGGAGCCCCGTTTCCCCCTCGTAGCTCGAGATGAGGGATCCTTTCCCTGCTTTCAACGGGAAAGAATTCCCGGCGTTCCCGTCGCATCTCAAGAGGAGGCACTCTCAACAGGAAAGGCGAGAGGAACTCCATGGTCGTACCACCATTCCAAGAGTCCCCCAGATGTCTCAGTCCATTCCAGAGGAACCTCTTTGCCCTGCACTGGCTCATCTTTCACGCCGAGGATCGACTCACACCACGGTGGCACGTGGGACAGCCCTGTGGGAAAGCCTCGAGGGAAAGCCTCGAGGGAAAACCACAGATCCTTTGATCCACGCGACGGGAAGCGTGACATTGCTGCTACAGCCTGGAAGGAAAGTGCACGTGCATGACCCGACTCGAGACGAGGCCTGTCTCCCCTGGCGAGACTCCAGATGTACCCAAAGATCCATATCAGCCCCTGAGAGGAATCCTCGGTTCCGGCCCTGACTCCACACAAGGTTTTTGGCCCCGGTATCGACGGGAGAGGAATCCCGAGAGGCCCCCTAGCAACTCGCTTGGTGAATGGCGTCTCCTGAGGCCACCAGGGCGGGTCCCTGAGGTCCCCGTCGTAACTCGAGAACACCTGCCGCAACTCGAGAAATCCAGGAAGTTCTCCCTTCCAGGCGAGATGAGGCCTATTTCCGATGAGGCGTCTGGAGACTAATGACACCTAATGTCTGGAACTTCGAAAGGGTCTTTCACACCCTTGCTGCAACTCAAGAAGTTCACCGCCATACCCGTGTCCACTCAAGAGGAAGCACGATGGTCCCGCCCACATCCAGAGGAGCCCCGTTTCCCCCTCGGAGCTCGAGATGAGGGATCCTTTCCCTGCTTTCAACGGGAAAGAATTCCCGGCGTTCCCGACGCATCTCAAGAGGAGGCACTCTCAACAGGATAGGCGAGAGGAACTCCATGGTCGTACCACCATTCCAAGAGTCCCCCAGATGTCTCAGTCCATTCCAGAGGAAGCTCTTTGCCCTGCACTGGCTCATGTTTCACGCCGAGGATCCACTCACACCACGGTGGCACGTGGGACAGCCCTGTGGGAAAGCCTCGAGGGAAAGCCTCGAGGGAAAACCACAGATCCTTTGATCCATGCGACGGGAAGTGTGAGATTGCTGCTACAGCCTGGAAGGAAAGCACACGTGCATGCCCCCACTCGAGACGAGGCCTGACTCCCCTGGGGAGACTCCAGAAGTACCCAAAGATCCATGTCAGCCCCTGAGAGGAATCCTCGGTTCCGGCCCTGACTCCACCAAAGGGTTTTGGCCCCGGTATCGACGGGAGAGGAATCCCGAGAGGCCCCCTAGCAACTCGCATGGGGACTGGCCTCTCCTGAGGCCCCCAGGGCGGGTCCCTGAGGTCCCCGTCGTAACTCGAGAACACCTGCCGCAACTCGAGAAAATCCAGGAAGTTCTCCATTCCAGGCGAGATGAGGCCTATTTCCGATGAGGCGTCTGCAGACTAATGACACCTAACGTCTGGAACTTCGAAAGGGTCTTTCACACCCTTGCTGCAACTAAAGAAGTTCAACGCCATACCCGTCTCCACTCGAGAGGAAGCACGATGGTCCCGCCCACATCCAGAGGAGCCCCGTTTCCCCCTCGGAGCTCGAGATGAGGGATCCTTTCCCTGCTTTCAACGGGAAAGAATTCCCGGCGTTCCCGACGCATCTCAAGAGGAGGCACTCTCAACAGGAAAGGCGAGAGGAACTCCATGGTCGTACCACCATTCCAATAGTCCCCCAGATGTCTCAGTCCATTCCAGAGGAAGCTCTTTGCCCTGCACTGGCTCATGTTTCACGCCGAGGATCGACTCACACCACGGTGGCACGTGGGACAGCCCTGTGGGAAAGCCTCGAGGGAAATCCTCGAGGGAAAACCACAGATCCTTTGATCCACGCGACGGGAAGCGTGACATTGCTGCTACAGCCTGGAAGGAAAGCGCACGTGCATGCCCCCACTCGAGACGAGGCCTGACTCCCCTGGGGAGACTCCAGAAGTACCCAAAGATCCATGTCAGCCCCTGAGAGGAATCCTCGGTTCCGGCCCTGACTCCACCAAAGGTTTTTGGCCCCGGTATCGACGGGAGAGGAATCCCGAGAGGCCCCCTAGCAACTCGCATGGGGACTGGCCTCTCCTGAGGCCACCAGGGCGGGTCCCTGAGGTCCCCGTCGTAACTCGAGAACACCTGCCACAACTCGAGAAAATCCAGGAAGTTCTCCCTTCCAGGCGAGATGAGGCCTATTTCCGATGAGGCGTCTGGAGACTAATGACACCTAACCTCTGGAACTTCGAAAGGGTCTTTCACACCCTTGCTGCCACTCAAGAAGTTCACCGCCATACCCGTGTCCAATCAAGAGGAAGCACGATGGTCCCGCCCACATCCAGAGGAGCACCATTTCCCCCTCGTAGCTCGAGATGAGGGATCCTTTCCCTGCTTTCAACGGGAAAGAATTCCCGGCGTTCCCGTCGCATCTCAAGAGGAGGCACTCTCAACCGGAAAGGCGAGAGGAACTCCATGGTCGTACCACCATTCCAAGAGTCCCCCAGATGTCTCAGTCCATTCCAGAGGAACCTCTTTGCCCTGCACTGGCTCATCTTTCACGCCGAGGATCCACTCACACCATGTTGGCACATGGGACAGCCCTGTGGGAAAGCCTCGAGGGAAAGCCTCGAGGGAAAACCACAGATCCTTTGATCCACGACACGGGAAGCGTGAGATTGCTGCTACAGCCTGGAAGGAAAGCGCACGTGCATGCCCCCACTCGATACGAGGCCTGACTCCCCTGGGGAGACTCCAGAAGTACCCAAAAATCCATGTCAGCCCCTGAGAGGAATCCTCGGTTCCGGTCCTGACTCCACCAAAGGGTTTTGGCCCCGGTATCGACGGGAGAGGAATCCCGAGAGAACCCCTAGCAACTCGCATGGGGACTGGCCTCTCCTGAGGCCACCAGGGCGGGTCCCTGAGGTCCCCGTCGTTACTCGAGAACACCTGCCGCAACTCGAGAAAATCCAGGAAGTTCTCCATTCCAGGCGAGATGAGGCCTATTTCCGATGAGGCGTCTGCAGACTAATGACACCTAACGTCTGGAACTTCGAAAGGGTCTTTCACACCCTTGCTGCAACTCAAGAAGTTCACCGCCATACCCGTCTCCACTGGAGAGGAAGCACGATGGTCCCGCCCACATCCAGAGGAGACCTGTTTCCCCCTCGGAGCTCGAGATGAGGGATCCTTTCCCTGCTTTCAACGGGAAAGAATTCCCGGCGTTCCCGACGCATCTCAAGAGGAAGCACTCTCAACAGGAAAGGCGAGAGGAACTCCATGGTCGTACCACCATTCCAATAGTCCCCCAGATGTCTCAGTCCATTCCAGAGGAAGCTCTTTGCCCTGCACTGGCTCATGTTTCACGCCGAGGATCCACTCACACCGCGGTGGCACGTGGGACAGCACTGTGGGAAAGCCTCGAGGGAAAGCCTCGAGGGAAAACCACAGATCCTTTGATCCACGCGACGGGAAGCGTGAGATTGCTGCTACAGCCTGGAAGGAAAGCGCACGTGCATGCCCCCACTCGAGACGAGGCCTGACTCCCCTGGGGAGACTCCAGAAGTACCCAAAGATCCATGTCAGCCCCTGAGAGGAATCCTCGGTTCCGGCCCTGACTCCACCAAAGGTTTTTGGCCCCGGTATCGACGGGAGAGGAATCCCGAGAGGCCCCCTAGCAACTCGCATGGGGACTGGCCTCTCCTGAGGCCACCAGGGCGGGTCCCTGAGTTCCCCATCGTAACTCGAGAACACCTGCCGCAACTCGAGAAAATCCAGGAAGTTCTCCCTTCCAGGCGAGATGAGGCCTATTTCCGATGAGGCGTCTGGAGACTAATGACACCTAACCTCTGGAACTTCGAAAGGGTCTTTCACACCCTTGCTGCAACTCAAGAAGTTCACCGCCATACCCGTCTCCACTCGAGAGGAAGCACGATGGTCCCGCCCACATCCAGAGGAGCCCCGTTTCCCCCTCGGTGCTCGAGATGAGGGATCCTTTCCCTGCTTTCAACGGGAAAGAATTCCCGGCGTTCCCGTCGCATCTCAAGAGGAGGCACTCTCAACAGGAAAGGCGAGAGGAACTCCATGGTCGTACCACCATTCCAAGAGTCCCCCAGATGTCTCAGTCCTTTCCAGAGGAACCTCTTTGCCCTGCACTGGCTCATCTTTCACGCCGAGGATCGACTCACACCACGGTGGCACGTGGGAGAGCTCTGTGGGAAAGCCTCGAGGGAAAACCACAGATCCTTTGATCCACGCGACGGGAAGCGTGACATTGCTGCTACAGCCTGGAAGGAAAGCGCACGTGCATGCCCCCACTCGAGACGAGGCCTGACTCCCCTGGGGAGACTCCAGAAGTACCCAAAGATCCATGTCAGCCGCTGAGAGGAATCCTTGGTTCCGGCCCTGACTCCACACAAGGTTTTTGGCCCCGGTATCGACGGGAGAGGAATCCCGAGAGGCCCCCTAGCAACTCGCATGGGGACTGGCGTCTCCTGAGGCCACCAGGGCGGGTCCCTGAGGTCCCCGTCGTAACTCGAGAACACCTGCCGCAACTCGAGAAAATCCAGGAAGTTCTCCCTTCCAGGCGAGATGAGGCCTATTTCCAATGAGGCGTCTGGAGACTAATGACACCTAACCTCTGGAACTTCGAAAGGGTCTTTCACACCCTTGCTGCAACTCAAGAAGTTCACCGCCATACCCGTCTCCACTCGAGAGGAAGCACGATGGTCCCGCCCACATCCAGAGGAGCCCCGTTTCCCCCTCGGTGCTCGAGATGAGGGATCCTTTCCCTGCTTTCAACGGGAAAGAATTCCCGGCGTTCCCGTCGCATCTCAAGAGGAGGCACTCTCAACAGGAAAGGCGAGAGGAACTCCATGGTCGTACCACCATTCCAAGAGTCCCCCAGATGTCTCAGTCCATTCCAGAGGAACCTCTTTGCCCTGCACTGGCTCATCTTTCATGCCGAGGATCCACACACACCACGGTGGCACGTGGGACAGCCCTGTGGGAAAGCCTCGAGGGAAAGCCTCGAGGGAAAACCACAGATCCTTTGATCCACGCGACGGGAAGCGTGACATTGCTGCTACAGCCTGGAAGGAAAGCGCACGTGCATGCCCCCACTCGAGACGAGGCCTGACTCCCCTGGGGAGACTCCAGAAGTACCCAAAGATCCATGTCAACCCCTGAGAGGAATCCTCGGTTCCGGCCCTGACTCCACACAAGGTTTTTGGCCCCGGTATCGACGGGAGAGGAATCCCGAGAGGCCCCCTAGCAACTCGCATGGGGACTGGCCTCTCCTGAGGCCACCAGGGCGGGTCCCTGAGGTCCCCGTCGTAACTCGAGAACACCTGCCGCAACTCGAGAAAATCCAGGAAGTTCTCCCTTCCAGGCGAGATGAGGCCTATTTCCGATGAGGCGTCTGGAGACTAATGACACCTAACCTCTGGAACTTCGAAAGGGTCTTTCACACCCTTGCTGCAACTCAAGAAGTTCACCGCCGTACCCGTCTCTACTCGAGAGGAAGCACGATGGTCCCGCCCACATCCAGAGGAGCCCCGTTTCCCCCTCGTAGCTCGAGATGAGGGATCCTTTCCCTGCTTTCAACGGGAAAGAATTCCCGGCGTTCCCGTCGCATCTCAAGAGGAGGCACTCTCAACAGGAAAGGCGAGAGGAACTCCATGGTCGTACCACCATTCCAAGAGTCCCCCAGATGTCTCAGTCCATTCCAGAGGAGCCTCTTTGCCCTGCACTGGCTCATCTTTCACGCCGAGGATCGACTCACACCACGGTGGCACGTGGGACAGCCCTGTGGGAAAGCCTCGAGGGAAAGCCTCGAGGGAAAACCACAGATCCTTTGATCCACGCGTCGGGAAGCGTGACATTGCTGCTACAGCCTGGAAGGAAAGCGCACGTGCATGCCCCCACTCGAGACGAGGCCTGACTCCCCTGGGGAGACTCCAGAAGTACCCAAAGATCCATGTCAGGCCCTGAGAGAAATCCTCGGTTCCGGCCCTGACTCCACACAAGGTTTTTGCCCCAGTATCGACGGGAGAGGAATCCCGAGAGGCCCCCTAGCAACTCGCATGGGGACTGGCCTCTCCTGAGGCCACCAGGGCGTGTCCCTGAGGTCCCCGTCGTAACTCGAGAACACCTGTCGCAACTCGAGAAAATCCAGGAAGTTCTCCCTTCCAGGCGAGATGAGGCCTATTTCCGATGAGGCGTCTGGAGACTAATGACACCTAACCTCTGGAACTTCGAAAGGGTCTTTCACACCCTTGCTGCAACTCAAGAAGTTCAGCGCCATACCCGTGTCCACTCGAGAGGAAGCACGATCATCCCGCCAACATCCAGAGGAGCCCCGTTTCCCCCTCGTAGCTCGAGATGAGGGATCCTTTCCCTGCTTTCAACGGGAAAGAATTCCCGGCGTTCCCGTCGCATCTCAAGAGGAGGCACTCTCAACAGGAAAGGCGAGAGGAACTCCATGGTCGTACCACCATTCCAAGAGTCCCCCAGATGTCTCAGTCCATTCCAGAGGAGCCTCTTTGCCCTGCACTGGCTCATCTTTCATGCCGAGGATCGACTCACACCACGGTGGCACGTGGGACAGCCCTGTGGGAAAGCCTCGAGGGAAAGCCTCGAGGGAAAACCACAGATCCTTTGATCCACGTGACGGGAAGCGTGACATTGCTGCTACAGCCTGGAAGGAAAGCGCACGTGCATGCCCCCACTCGAGACGAGGCCTGACTCCCCTGGGGAGACTCCACAAGTACCCAAAGATCCATGTAAGCCCCTGAGAGGAATCCTCGGTTCCGGCCCTGACTCCACACAAGGTTTTTGGCCCCGGTATCGACGGGAGAGGAATCCCGAGAGGCCCCCTAGCAACTCGCATGGGGACTGGCCTCTCCTGAGGCCACCACGGCGGGTCCCTGAGGTCCCCGTCGTAACTCGAGAACACCTGCCGCAACTCGAGAAAATCCAGGAAGTTCTCCCTTCCAGGCGAGATGGGGCCTATTTCCGATGAGGCCTCTGGATACAAATGACACCTAACCTCTGGAACTTCGAAAGGGTCTTTCACACCCTTGCTGCAACTCAAGAAGTTCACCGCCGTACCCGTCTCCACTCGAGAGGAAGCACGATGGTCCCGCCCACATCCAGAGGAGCCCCGTTTCCCCCTCGTAGCTCGAGATGAGGGATCCTTTCCCTGCTTTCAACGGGAAAGAATTCCCGGCGTTCCCGTCGCATCTCAAGAGGAGGCACTCTCAACAGGAAAGGCGAGAGTAACTCCATGGTCGTACCACCATTCCAAGAGTCCCCCAGATGTCTCAGTCCATTCCAGAGGAACCTGTTTGCCCTGCACTGGCTCATCTTTCACGCCGAGGATCGACTCACACCACGATGGCACGTGAGACAGCCCTGTGGGAAAGCGTCGAGGGAAAGCCTGGAGGGAAAACCACAGATCCTTTGATCCACGCGACGGGAAGCGTGATGTTGCTGCTACAGCCTGGAATGAAGGCGCACGTGCATGCCCCCACTCGAGACGAGGCCTGACCCCCCTGGGGAGACTCCAGAAGTACCCAAAGACCCATGTCAGCCCCTGAGAGGAATCCTCGGTTCCGGCCCTGACTCTACAGAAGGATTTTGGCCCCGGTATCGACGGGAGAGGAATTCCGAGAGGCCCCCGAGCAACTCGCATGGGGACTGGCCTTTCCTGAGGACACCAGGGCGGGTCCCTGAGGTCTCCGTCGTAACTCGAGAACACCTGCCGCAACTCGAGAAAATCCAGGAAGTTCTCCCTTCCAGGCGAGATGAGGCCTATTTCCGATGAGGCGTCTGGAGACTAATGACACCGAACCTCTGGAACTTCGAAAGGGTCTTTCACACCCTTGCTGCAACTCAAGAAGTTCACCGCCATACCCGTCTCCACTCGAGAGGAAACACGATGGTCCCGCCCACATCCAGAGGAGCCCCGTTTCCCCCTCGTAGCTCGAGATGAGGGATCCTTTCCCTGCTATCAACGGGAAAGAATTCCCGGCGTTCCCGTCGCATCTCAAGAGGAGGCACTCTCAACAGGAAAGATGAGAGGAACTCCATGGTCGTACCACCATTCCAAGAGTCCCCGAGATTTCTCAGTCCATTCCAGAGGAAACTCTTTGCCCTGCACTGGCTCATCTTTCACGCCGAGGATCGACTCACACCATGGTGGCACGTGGGACAGCCCTGTGGGAAAGCCTCGAGGGAAAGCCTCGAGGGAAAACCACAGATCCTTTGATCCACGCGACGGGAAGCATGACATTGCTGCTACAGCCTGGAAGGAAAGCGCACGTGCATGCCCCCACTCGAGACGAGTCCTGACTCCCCTGGGGAGACTCCAGAATTACCCAAAGATCCATGTCAATCCCTGAGAGGAATCCTCGGTTCCGGCCCTGACTCCACACAAGGTTTTTGGCCCCGGTATCGACGGGAGAGGAATCCCGAGAGGCCCCATAGCAACTAGCATGGGGACTGGCCGTTCCTGAGGCCACCAGGGCGGGTCCCTGAGGTCCCAGTTGTAAATCGAGAACACCTGCCGCAACTCGAGAAAATCCAGGAAGTTCTCCTTTCCAGGCGAAATAAGGCCTATTTCCGATGAGGCGTCTGGAGACTAATGACACCTAATCTCTGGAACTTCGAAAGGGTCTTTCACACCCTTGCTGCAACTCAAGAATTTCACCGCCATACCCGTCTCCACTCGAAAGGAAGCACGATGGTCCCGCCCACATCCAGAGGAGCCCCGTTTCCCCCTCGTAGCTCGAGATGAGGGATCCTTTCCCTGCTTTCAACGGGAAAGAATTCCCGGCATTCCCGTCGCATCTCAAGAGGAGGCACTCTCAACAGGAAAGGCGAGAGGAACTCCATGGTCGTACCACCATTCCAAGAGTCCCCCAGATGTCTCAGTCCATTCCAGAGGAACCTGTTTGCCCTGCACTGGCTCATCTTTCACGCCGAGGATCGACTCACACAACGGTGGCACGTGAGACAGCCCTGTGGGAAAGCCTCGAGGGAAAGCCTCGAGGGAAAACCACAGATCCTTTGATCCACGCGACGGGAAGCGTGACATTGCTGCTACAGCCTGGAAGGAAGGCGCACCTGCATGCCCCCACTCGAGACGAGGCCTGACCCCCCTGGGGAGACTCCAGAAGTACCCAAAGACACATGTCAGCCCCTGAGAGAAATCCTCGGTTCCGGCCCTGACTCCACAGAAGGATTTTGGCCCCGGTATCGACGGGAGAGGAATCCCGAGAGGCCCCCGAGCAACTCGCATGGGGACTGGCCTTTCCTGAGGACACCAGGGCGGGTCCCTGAGGTCCCCGTCGTAACTCGAGAACACCTGCCGCAACTCGAGAAAATCCAGGAAGTTCTCCCTTCCAGGCGAGATGAGGCCTATTTCCGATGAGGCGTCTGGAGACTAATGACACCGAACCTCTGGAACTTCGAAAGGGTCTTTCACACCCTTGCTGCAACTCAAGAAGTTCACCGCCATACCCGTCTCCACTCGAGAGGAAACACGATGGTCCCGCCCACATCCAGAGGAGCCCCGTTTCCCCCTCGTAGCTCGAGATGAGGGATCCTTTCCCTGCTATCAACGGGAAAGAATTCCCGGCGTTCCCGTCGCATCTCAAGAGGAGGCACTCTCAACAGGAAAGATGAGAGGAACTCCATGGTCGTATCACCATTCCAAGAGTCCCCGAGATTTCTCAGTCCATTCCAGAGGAAACTCTTTGCCCTGCACTGGCTCATCTTTCACGCCGAGGATCGACTCACACCATGGTGGCACGTGGGACAGCCCTGTGGGAAAGCCTCGAGGGAAAGCCTCGAGGGAAAGCTACAGATCCTTTGATCCACGCGACGGGAAGCATGACATTGCAGCTACAGCCTGGAAGGAAAGCGCACGAGCATGCCCCCACTCGAGACGAGGCCTGACTCCCCTGGGGAGACTCCAGAAGTACCCAAAGATCCATGTCAGCCCCTGAGAGGAATCGTCGGTTCCGGCCCTGACTCCACACAAGTATTTTGGCCACGGTATCGACGGGAGAGGAATCCCGAGAGGCCCCCTAGGAACTCGCAAGGGGACTGACCTTTCCTGAGGCCACCAGGGCGGGTCCCTGAGGTCCCCGTCATAACTCGAGAACACCTGCCGCAACTCGAGAAAATCCAGGAAGTTCTCCCTTCCAGGCGAGATGAGGCCTATTTACGATGAGGCGTCTGGAGACTAATGACACGGAACCTCTGGAACTTCGAAAGGGTCTTTCACACCCTTGCTGCAACTCAAGAAGTTCACCGCCATAACCGTCTCCACTCGAGAGGAAACATGATGGACCCGCCCACATCCAGAGGAGCCCCGTTTGCCCCTCGGAGCTCGAGATGAGGGATCCTTTCCCTGCTATCAACGGGAAAGTATTTTCGGCGTTCCCGTCGCATCTCAAGAGTAGGCACTCTCAACAGGAAAGACGAGAGGAACTCCATGGTCGTACCACCATTCCAAGAGTCCCCGAGATTTCTCAGTCCATTCCAGAGGAACCTCTTTGCCCTTCACTGGCTCATCTTTCACGCCGAGGATCGACTCACACCACGGTGGCACGTGGTACAGCCCAGTGGGAAAGCCTCGAGGGAAAACCACAGATCCTTTGATCCACGCGACGGGAAGCGTGACATTGCTGCTACAGCCTGGAAGGAAAGCGCACGTGCATGCCCCCACTCGAGACGAGGCCTGACTCCCCTGGGGAGACTCCAGAAGTACCCAAAGATCCATGTCATCCCCTGAGAGGAATCCTCGGTTCCGGCCCTGACTCCACACAAGGTTTTTGGCCCCGGTATCGACGGGAGAGGAATCCCGAGAGGCCCCCGAGCAACTCGCATGGGGACTGGCCTTTCCTGAGGACACCAGGGCGGGTCCCTGAGGTCCCCGTCGTAACTCGAGAACACCTGCCGCAACTCGAGAAAATCCAGGAAGTTCTCCCTTCCAGGCGAGATGAGGCCTATTTCCGATGAGACATCTGGAGACTAATGACACCGAACCTCTGGAACTTCGAAAGGGTCTTTCACACCCTTGCTGCAACTCAAGAAGTTCACCGCCATACCCGTCTCCACTCGAGAGGAAACACGATGGTCCCGCCCACATCCAGAGGAGCCCCGTTTCCCCCTCGTAGCTCGAGATGAGGGATCCTTTCCCTGCTATCAACGGGAAAGAATTCCCGGCGTTCCCGTCGCATCTCAAGAGGAGGCACTCTCAACAGGAAAGATGAGAGGAACTCCATGGTCGTACCACCATTCCAAGAGTCCCCCAGATGTCTCAGTCCATTCCAGAGGAGCCTCTTTGCCCTGCACTGGCTCATCTTTCACGCCGAGGATCGACTCACACCACGGTGGTACGTGGGACAGCCCTGTGGGAAAGCCTCGAGGGAAAGCCTCGAGGGAAAACCACAGATCCTTTGATCCACGCGACGGGAAGCGTGACATTGCTGCTACAGCCTGGAAGGAAAGCGCACGTGCATGCCCCCACTCGAGACGAGGCCTGACTCCCCTGGGGAGACTCCAGAAGTACCCAAAGATCCATGTCAGCCCCTGAGAGGAATCCTCGGTTCCGGCCCTGACTCCACACAAGGTTTTTGGCCCCGGTATCGACGGGAGAGGAATCCCGAGAGGCCCCCTAGCAACTCGCATGGGGACTGGCCTCTCCTGAGGCCACCAGGGCGGGTCCCTGAGGTCCCCGTCGTAACTCGAGAACACCTGCCGCAACTCGAGAAAATCCAGGAAGTTCTCCCTTCCAGGCGAGATGAGGCCTATTTCCGATGAGGCCTCTGGAGACAAATGACACCTAACCTCTGGAACTTCGAAGGGGTCTTTCACACCCTTGCTGCAACTCAAGAAGTTCACCGCCATACCCGTCTCCACTCGAGAGGAAGCACGATCGTCCCGCCCACATCCAGAGGAGCCCTGTTTCCCCCTCGTAGCTCGAGATGAGGGATCCATTCCCTACTGTCAACGGGAAAGAATTCCCGGCGTTCCCGTCGCATCTCAAGAGGAGGCACTCTCAACAGGAAAGGCGAGAGGAACTCCATGGTCGTACCACCATTTCAAGAGTCCCCCAGATGTCTCAGTCCATTCCAGAGGAACCTCTTTGCCCTGCACTGGCTCTTCTGTCACGCCGAGGATCGACTCACACCACGGTGGCACGTGGGACAGCCCTGTGGGAAAGCCTCGAGCGAAAGCCTCGAGGGAAAACCACAGATCCTTTGATCCACGCGACGGGAAGCGTGACATTGCTGCTACAGCCTGGAAGGAAAGCGCACGTGCATGCCCCCACTCGAGACGAGGCCTGACTCCCCTGGGGAGACTCCACAAGTACCCAAAGATCCATGTCAGCCCCTGAGAGGAATCCTCGGTTCCGGCCCTGACTCCACACAAGGTTTTTGGCCCCGGTATCGACGGGAGAGGAATCCCGAGAGGGCCCCTAGCAACTCGCATGGGGACTGGCCTCTCCTGAGGCCACCAGGGCGGGTCCCTGAGGTCCCCGTCGTAACTCGAGAACACCTGCCGCAACTCGAGAAAATCCAGTAAGTTCTCCCTTCCAGGCGAGATGAGGCCTATTTCCGATGAGGCGTCTGGAGACTAATGACACCTAAACTCTGGAACTTCGAAAGGGTCTTTCACACCCTTGCTGCAACTCAAGAAGTTCACCGCCATACCCGTCTCCACTCGAGAGGAAGCACGATGGTCCCGCCCACATCCAGAGGAGACCCGTTTCCCCCTCGGAGCTCGAGATGAGGGATCCATTCCCTGCTTTCAACGGGAAAGAATTCCCGGCGTTCCCGTCGCATCTCAAGAGGAGGCACTCTCAACAGGAAAGGCGAGAGGAACTCCATGGTCGTACCACCATTCCAAGAGTCCCCCAGATGTCACAGTCCATTCCAGAGGAGCCTCTTTGCCCTGCACTGGCTCATCTTTCACGCCGAGGATCGACTCACACCACGGTGGCACGTGGGACAGCCCTGTGGGAAAGCCTCGAGGGAAAGCCTCGAGGGAAAACCACAGATCCTTTGATCCACGCGACGGGAAGCGTGACATTGCTGCTACAGCCTGGAAGGAAAGCGCACGTGCATGCCCCCACTCGAGACGAGGCCTGACTCCCCTGGGGAGACTCCAGAAGTACCCAAAGATCCATGTCAGCCCCTGAGAGGAATCCTCGGTTCCGGCCCTGACTCCACACAAGGTTTTTGGCCCTGGTATCGACGGGAGAGGAATCCCGAGAGGCCCCCTAGCAACTCGCATGGGGACTGGCCTCTCCTGAGGCCACCAGGGCGGGTCCCTGAGGTCCCCGTCGTAACTCGAGAACACCTGCCGCAACTCGAGAAAATCCAGGAAGTTCTCCCTTCCAGGCGAGATGAGGCCTATTTCCGATGAGGCGTCTGGAGACTAATGACACCTAAACTCTGGAACTTCGAAAGGGTCTTTCACACCCTTGCTGCAACTCAAGAAGTTCACCGCCATACCCGTCTCCACTCGAGAGGAAGCACGATGGTCCCGCCCACATCCAGAGGAGACCCGTTTCCCCCTCGGAGCTCGAGATGAGGGATCCATTCCCTGCTTTCAACGGGAAAGAATTCCCGGCGTTCCCGTCGCATCTCAAGAGGAGGCACTCTCAACAGGAAAGGCGAGAGGAACTCCCTGGTCGTACCACCATTCCAAGAGTCCCCCAGATGTCTCAGTCCATTCCAGAGGAGCCTCTTTGCCCTGCACTGGCTCATCTTTCACGCCGAGGATCGACTCACACCACGGTTGCATGTGGGACAGCCCTGTGGGAAAGCCTCGAGGGAAAACCACAGATCCTTTGATCCACGCGACGGGAAGCGTGACATTGCTGCTACAGCCTGGAAGGAAAGCGCACGTGCATGCCCCCACTCGAGACGAGGCCTGACTCCCCTGGGGAGACTCCACAAGTACCCAAAGATCCATGTCAGCCCCTGAGAGGAATCCTCGGTTCCGGCCCTGACTCCACACAAGGTTTTTGGCCCCGGTATCGACGGGAGAGGAATCCCGAGAGGCCCCCTAGCAACTCGCATGGGGACTGGCCTCTCCTGAGGCCAACAGGGCGGGTCCCTGAGGTCCCCGTCGTAACTCGAGAACACCTGCCGCAACTCGAGAAAATCCAGGAAGTTCTCCCTTCCAGGCGAGATGAGGCCTATTTCCGATGAGGCCTCTGGAGACAAATGACACCTAACCTCTGGAACTTCGAAAGGGTCTTTCACACCCTTGCTGCAACTCAATAAGTTCACCGCCGTACCCGTCTCCACTCGAGAGGAAGCACGATGGTCCCGCCCACATCCAGAGGAGCCCCGTTTCCCCCTCGTAGCTCGAGATGAGGGATCCTTTCCCTGCTTTCAACGGGAAAGAATTCCCGGCGTTCCCGTCGCATCTCAAGAGGAGGCACTCTCAACAGGAAAGGCGAGAGGAACTCCAAGGTCGTACCACCATTCCAAGAGTCCCCCAGATGTCTCAGTCCATTCCAGAGGAGCCTCTTTGCCCTGCACTGGCTCATCTTTCACGCCGAGGATCGACTCACACCACGGTGGCACGTGGGACAGCCCTGTGGGAAAGCCTCGAAGGAAAGCCTCGAGGGAAAACCACAGATCCTTTGATCCACGCGACAGGAAGCGTGACATTGCTGCTACAGCCTGGAAGGAAAGCGCACGTGCATGCCCCCACTCGAGACGAGGCCTGACTCCCCTGGGGAGACTCCACAAGTACCCAAATATCCATGTCAGCCCCTGAGAGGAATCCTCGGTTCCGGCCCTGACTCCACACAAGGTTTTTGCCCCGGTATCGACGGGAGAGGAATCTCGAGAGCCCCCCTAGCATCTCGCATGGGGACTGGCCTCTCCTGAGGCCACCAGGGCGGGTCCCTGAGGTCCCCGTCGTAACTCGAGAACACCTGCCGCAACTCGAGAAAATCCAGGAAGTTCTCCCTTCCAGGCGATTGAGGCCTATTTCCGATGAGGCGTCTGGAGAGAAATGACAACAAACCTCTGGAACTTCGAAAGGGTCTTTCACACCCTTGATGAAACTCAAGAAGTTCACCTCCATACCCGTCTCCACTCGAGAGGAAGCACGATGGTCCCGCCCACATCCAGAGGAGCCCCGTTTCCCCCTCGGAGCTCGAGATGAGGGATCCTTTCCCTGCTTTCAACGGGAAAGAATTCCCGGCGTTCCCGTCGCATCTCAAGAGGAGGCACTCTCAACAGGAAAGGCGAGAGGAACTCCATGGTCGTACCACCATGCCAAGAGTCCCCCAGATGTCTCAGTCCATTCCAGAGGAGCCTCTTTGCCCTGCACTGGCTCATCTTTCACGCCGAGGATCGACTCACACCACGGTGGCACGTGGGACAGCCCTGTGGGAAAGCCTCGAGGGAAAGCCTCGAGGGAAAACCACAGATCCTTTGATCCACGCGACGGGAAGCGTGACATTGCTGCTACAGCCTGGAAGGAAAGCGCACGTGCATGCCCCCACTCGAGACGAGGCCTGACTCCCCTGGGGAGACTCCACAAGTACCCAAAGATCCATGTCAGCCCCTGAGAGGAATCCTCGGTTCCGGCCCTGACTCCACACAAGGTTTTTGGCCCCGGTATCGACGGGAGAGGAATCCCGAGAGGCCCCCTAGCAACTCGCATGGGGACTGGCCTCTCCTGAGGCCACCACGGCGGGTCCCTGAGGTCCCGGTCGTAACTCGAGAACACCTGCCGCAACTCGAGAAAATCCAGGAACTTCTCCCTTCCAGGCGAGATGAGGCCTATTTCCGATGAGGCCTCTGGAGACAAATGACACCGAACCTCTGGAACTTCGAAAGGGTCTTTCACACCCTTGCTGCAACTCAAAAAGTTCACCGCCATACCCGTCTCCACTCGAGAGGAAGCACGATGGTCCCGCCCACATCCAGAGGAGCCCCGTTTCCCCCTCGGAGCTCGAGATGAGGGATCCATTCCCTGCTTTCAACGGGAAAGAATTCCCGGCGTTCCCGTCGCATCTCAAGAGGAGGCACTCTCAACAGGAAAGGCGAGAGGAACTCCATGGTCGTACCACCATTCCAAGAGTCCCCCAGATGTCTCAGTCCATTCCAGAGGAGCCTCTTTGCCCTGCACTGGCTCATCTTTCACGCCGAGGATCGACTCACACCACGGTGGCACGTGGGACAGCCCTGTGGGAAAGCCTCGAGCGAAAGCCTCGAGGGAAAATCACAGATCCTTTGATCCACGCGACGGGAAGCGTGACATTGCTGCTAGAGCCTGGAAGGAAAGCGCATGTGCATGCCCCCACTCGAGACGAGGCCTGACTCCCCTGGGGAGACTCCACAAGTACCCAAAGATCCATGTCAGCCCCTGAGAGGAATCCTCGTTTCCGGCCCTGACTCCACACAAGGTTTTTGGCCCCGGTATCGACGGGAGAGGAATCCCGAGAGGCCCCCTAGCAACTCGCATGGGGACTGGCCACTCCTGAGGCCACCAGGGCGGGTCCCTGAGGTCCCCGTCGTAACTCGAGAACACCTGCCGCAACTCGAGAAAATCCAGGAAGTTCTCCCTTCCAGGCGAGATGAGGCCTATTTCCGATGAGGCGTCTGGAGACTAATGACACCGAACCTCTGGAACTTCGAAAGGGTCTTTCACACCCTTGCTGCAACTCAAGAAGTTCACCGCCATACCCGTCTCCACTGGAGATTAAACACGATGGTCCCGCCCACATCCAGAGGAGCCCCGTTTCCCCCTCGTAGCTCGAGATGTGGGATCCTTTCCCTGCTATCAACGGGATAGAATTCCCGGCGTTCCCGTCGCATCTCAAGTGGAGGCACTCTCAACAGGAAAGATGAGAGGAACTCCATGGTCGTACCACCATTCCAAGAGTCCCCGAGATTTCTCAGTCCATTCCAGAGGAAACTCTTTGCCCTGCACTGGCTCATCTGTCACGCCGAGGATCGACTCACACCACGGTGGCACGTGGGACAGCCCTGTGGGAAAGCCTCGAGGGAAAACCACAGATCCTTTGATCCACGCGACGGGAAGCGTGACATTGCTGCTACAGCCTGGAAGGAAAGCGCACGTGCATGCCCCCACACGAGACGAGGCCTGACTCCGCTGGGGAGTCTCCACAAGTACCCAAAGATCCATGTCAGCCCCTGAGAGGAATCCTCTGTTCCGGCCCTGACTCCACACAAGGTTTTTGGCCCCGGTATCGACGGGAGAGGAATCCCGAGAGCCCCCTAGCAACTCGCATGGGGACTGGCCTCTGCTGAGGCCACCAGTGCGGGTCCCTGAGGTCCCCGTCGTAACTCGACAACACCTGCCGCAACTCGAGAAAATCCAGGAAGTTCTCCCTTCCAGGCGAGATGAGGCCTATTTCCGATGAGGCGTCTGGAGACGAATGACACCTATCCTCTGGAACTTTGAAAGGGTCTTTCACATCCTTGCTGCAACTCAAGAAGTTCACCGCCATACCCGTGTCCACTCGAGAGGAAGCACGATGGTCCCGCCCACATCCAGAGGAACCCCGTTTCCCCCTCGTAGCTCGAGATGAGGGATCCTTTCCCTGCTTTCAACGGGAAAGAATACCCGGCGTTCCCGTCGCATCTCAAGAGGAGGCACTCTCAACAGGAAAGGCGAGAGGAACTCCATGGTCGTACCACCATTCCAAGAGTCCCCCAGATGTCTCAGTCCATTCCAGAGGAACCTCTTTGCCCTGCACTGGCTGATCTTTCACGCCGAGGATCGACTCACACCACGGTGGCACGTGGGACAGCCCTGTGGGAAAGCCTCGAGGGAAAGCCTCGAGGGAAAGCTACAGATCCTTTGATCCACGCGTCGGGAAGCGTGACATTGCTGCTACAGCCTGGAAGGAAAGCGCACGTGCATGCCCCCACTCGAGACGAGGCCTGACTCCCCTGGGGAGACTCCAGAAGTACACAAAGATCCATGTCAGCCCCTGAGAGGAATCCTCGGTTCCGGCCCTGACTCCACACAAGGTTTTTGGCCCCGGTATCGACGGGAGAGGAATCCCGAGAGGGCCCCTAGCAACACGCATGGGGACTGGCCTCTCCTGAGGCCACCAGGGCGGGTCCCTGAGGTCCCCGTCGTAACTCGAGAACACCTGCCGCAACTCGAGAAAATCCAGGAAGTTCTCCCTTCCAGGCGAGATGAGGCCTATTTCCGATGAGGCCTCTGGAGACAAATGACACCTAACCTCTGGAACTTCGAAAGGGTCTTTCACACCCTTGCTGCAACTCAAGAAGTTCACCGCCATACCCGTCTCCACTCGAGAGGAAGCACGATGGTCCCGCCCACATCCAGAGGAGCCCCGTTTCCCCCTCGTAGCTCGAGATGAGGGATTCTTTCCCTGCTTTCAACGGGAAAGAATTCCCGGCGTTCCCGTCGCATCTCAAGAGGAGGCACTCTCAACAGGAAAGGCGAGAGGAACTCCATGGTCGTACCATCATTCCAAGAGTCCCCCAGATGTCTCAGTCCATTCCAGAGGAGCCTCTTTGCCCTGCACTGGCTCATCTTTCACGCCGAGGATCGACTCACACCACGGTGGCACGTGGGACAGCCCTGTGGGAAAGCCTCGAGGGAAAGCCTCGAGGGAAAACCACAGATCCTTTGATCCACGCGACGGGAAGCGTGACATTGCTGCTACAGCCTGGAAGGAAAGCGCACGAGCATGCCCCCACTCGAGACGAGGCCTGACTCCCCTGGGGAGACTCCAGAAGTACCCAAAGATCCATGTCAGCCCCTGAGAGGAATCCTCGGTTCCGGCCCTGACTCCACACAAGGTTTTTGCCCCAGTATCGATGGGAGAGGAATCCCGAGAGGCCCCCTAGCAACTCGCATGGGGACTGGCCTCTCCTGAGGCCACCAGGGCGGGTCCCTGAGGTCCCCGTCGTAACTCGAGAACACCTGTCGCAACTCGAGAAAATCCAGGAAGTTCTCCCTTCCAGGCGAGATGAGGCCTATTTCCGATGAGGCGTTTGGAGACGAATGACACCTAACCTCTGGAACTTCGAAAGGGTCTTTCACACCCTTGCTGCAACTCAAGAAGTTCAGCGCCATACCCGTGTCCACTCGAGAGGAAGCACGATCGTCCCGCCCACATCCAGAGGAGCCCCGTTTCCCCCTCGTAGCTCGAGATGAGGGATCCTTTCCCTGCTTTCAACGGGAAAGAATTCCCGGCG
The DNA here is from genome assembly GCF_032405125.1 of Capricornis sumatraensis. NCBI lineage: Eukaryota > Metazoa > Chordata > Mammalia > Artiodactyla > Bovidae > Capricornis > Capricornis sumatraensis. The sequence continues at coordinate 1,878,819 of NW_027184627.1, forward strand.
TTCCCGTCGCATCTCAAGAGGAGGCACTCTCAACAGGAAAGGCGAGAGGAACTCCATGGTCGTACCACCATTCCAAGAGTCCCCCAGATGTCTCAGTCCATTCCAGAGGAACCTCTTTGCCCTGCACTGGCTGATCTTTCACGCCGAGGATCGACTCACACCACGGTGGCACGTGGGACAGCCCTGTGGGAAAGCCTCGAGGGAAAGCCTCGAGAGAAAACCACAGATCCTTTGATCCACGCGACGGGAAGCGTGACATTGGTGCTACAGCCTGGAAGGAAAGCGAACGTGCATGCCCCCACTCGAGACGAGGCCTGACTCCCCTGGGGAGACTCCAGAAGTACCCAAAGATCCATGTCAGCCCCTGAGAGGAATCCTCGGTTCCGGCCCTGACTCCACACAAGGTTTTTGGCCCCGGTATCCACGGGAGAGGAATCCCGAGAGGCCCCCTAGCAACTCGCATGGGGACTGGCCACTCCTGAGGCCACCAGGGCGGGTCCCTGAGGTCCCCGTCGTAACTCGAGAACACCTGCCGCAACTCGAGAAAATCCAGGAAGTTCTCCCTTCCAGGCGAGATGAGGCCTATTTCCGATGAGGCGTCTGGAGACTAATGACACCTAACCTCTGGAACTTCGAAAGGGTCTTTCACACCCTTGCTGCAACTCAAGAAGTTCACCGCCATACCGTCTCCACTCGAGAGGAAGCACGATGGTCCCGCCCACATCCAGAGGAGCCCCGTTTCCCCCTCGGAGCTCGAGATGAGGGATCCTTTCCCTGCATTCAACGGGAAAGAATTCCCGGCGTTCCCGTCGCATCTCAAGAGGAGGCACTCTCAAAAGGAAAGGCGAGAGGAACTCCATGGTCGTACCACCATTCCAAGAGTCCCCCAGATGTCTCAGTCCATTCCAGAGGAACCTCCTTGCCCTGCACTGGCTCATCTTTCACGCCGAGGATCGACACACACAACGATGGCACGTGGGACAGCCCTGTGGGAAAGCCTCGAGGGAAAGCCTCGAGGGAAAACCACAGATCCTTTGATCCACGCCACGGGAAGCGTGACATTGCTGCTACAGCCTGGAAGGAAAGCGCACGTGCATGCCCCCACTCGAGACGAGGCCTGACTCCCCTGGGGAGACTCCACAAGTACCCAAAGATCCATGTCAGCCCCTGAGAGGAATCCTCGGTTCCGGCCCTGACTCCACACAAGGTTTTTGGCCCCGGTATCGACGGGAGAGGAATCCCGAGAGGCCCCCTAGCAACTCGCATGGGGACTGGCCTCTCCTGAGGCCACCAGGGCGGGTCCCTGAGGTCCCCGTCGTAACTCGAGAACACCTGCCGCAACTCGAGAAAATCCAGGAAGTTCTCCCTTCCAGGCGAGATGAGGCCTATTTCCGATGAGGCCTCTGGAGACTAATGACACCTAACCTCTGGAACTTCGAAAGGGTCTTTCACATCCTTGCTGCAACTCAAGAAGTTCACCGCCATACCCGTCTCCACTCGAGAGGAAGCACGATGGTCCCGCCCACATCCAGAGGAGCCCAGTTTCCCCCTCGTAGCTCGAGATGAGGGATCCTTTCCCTGCTTTCAACGGGAAAGAATTCCCGGCGTTCCCGTCGCATCTCAAGAGGAGGCACTCTCAACAGGAAAGGCGAGAGGAACTCCATGGTCGTACCATCATTCCAAGAGTCCCCCAGATGTCTCAGTCCATTCCAGAGGAACCTCTTTGCCCTGCACTGGCTCATCTTTCACGCCGAGGATCGACTCACACCACCGTGGCACGTGGGACAGCCCTGTGGGAAAGCCTCGAGCGAAAGCCTAGAGGGAAAACCACAGATCCTTTGATCCACGCGACGGGAAGCGTGACATTGCTGCTACAGCCTGGAAGGAAAGCGCACGTGCATGCCCCCACTCGAAACGAGGCCTGACTCCCCTGGGGAGACTCCAGAAGTACCCAAAGATCCATGTCAGCCCCTGAGAGGAATCCTCGGTTCCGGCCCTGACTCCACACAAGGTTTTTTGCCCCGGTATCGACCGGAGAGGAATCCCGAGAGGCCCCCTAGTAACTCGCATGGGGACTGGCCTCTCCTGAGGCCACCAGGGCGGGTCCCTGAGGTCCCCGTCGTAACTCGAGAACACCTGCCGCAACTCGAGAAAATCCAGGAAGTTCTCCCTTCCAGGCGAGATGAGGCCTATTTCCGATGAGGCGTTTGGAGACGAGTGACACCTAACCTCTGGAACTTCGAAAGGGTCTTTCACACCCTTGCTGCAACTCAAGAAGTTCAGCGCCATACCCGTGTCCACTCGAGAGGAAGCACGATCGTCCCGCCCACATCCAGAGTAGCCCAGTTTCCCCCTCGTAGCTCGAGATGAGGGATCCTTTCCCTGCTTTCAACGGGAAAGAATTCCCGGCATTCCCGTCGCATCTCAAGAGGAGGCACTCTCACAGGAAAGGCGAGAGGAACTCCATGGTCGTACCACCATTCCAAGAGTCCCCCAGATGTCTCAGTCCATTCCAGAGGAACCTCTTTGCCCTGCACTGGCTGATCTTTCACGCCGAGGATCGACTCACACCACGGTGGCACGTGGGACAGCCCTGTGGGAAAGCCTCGAGGGAAAGCCTCGAGGGAAAACCACAGATCCTTTGATTCACGCTACGGGAAGCGTGACATTGGTGCTACAGCCTGGAAGGAAAGCGCAGGTGCATGCCCCCACTCGAGACGAGGCCTGACTCCCCTGGGGAGACTCCAGAAGTACCCAAAGATCCATGTCAGCCCCTGAGAGGAATCCTCGGTTCCGGCCCTGACTCCACACAAGGTTTTTGGCCCCGGTATCGACGGGAGAGGAATCCCGAGAGGCCCCCTAGCAACTCGCATGGGGACTGGCCTCTCCTGAGGCCACCAGGGCGGGTCCCTGAGGTCCCCGTCGTAACTCGAGAACACCTGCCGCAACTCGAGAAAATCCAGGAAGTTCTCCCTTCCAGGCGAGATGAGGCCTATTTCCGATGAGGCGTCTGGAGACTAATGACACCTAACCTCTGGAACTTCGAAAGGGTCTTTCACACCCTTGCTGCAACTCAAGAAGTTCACCGCCATACCGTCTCCACTCGAGAGGAAGCACGATGGTCCCGCCCACATCCAGAGGAGCCCCGTTTCCCCCTCGGAGCTCGAGATGTGGGATCCTTTCCCTGCTTTCAACGGGAAAGAATTCCCGGCGTTCCCGTCGCATCTCAAGAGGAGGCACTCTCAACAGGAAAGGCGAGAGGAACTCCATGGTCGTACCACCATTCCAAGAGTCCCCCAGATGTCTCAGTCCATTCCAGAGGAACCTCTTTGCCCTGCACTGGCTCATCTTTCACGCCGAGGATCGACACACACAACGGTGGCACGTGGGACAGCCCTGTGGGAAAGCCTCGAGGGAAAGCCTCGAGGGAAAACCACAGATCCTTTGATCCACGCCACGGGAAGCGTGACATTGCTGCTACAGCCTGGAAGGAAAGCGCACGTGCATGCCCCCACACGAGACGAGGCCTGACTCCCCTGGGGAGACTCCACAAGTACCCAAAGATCCATGTCAGCCCCTGAGAGGAATCCTCGGTTCCGGCCCTGACTCCACACAAGGTTTTTGGCCCCGGTATCTACGGGAGAGGAATCCCGAGAGGCCCCCTAGCAACTCGCATGGGGACTGGCCTCTCCTGAGGCCACCAGGGCGGGTCCCTGAGGTCCCCGTCGTAACTCGAGAACACCTGCCGCAAGTCGAGAAAATCCAGGAAGTTCTCCCTTCCAGGCGAGATGAGGCCTATTTCCGATGAGGCCTCTGGAGACTAATGACACCTAACCTCTGGAACTTCGAAAGGGTCTTTCACATCCTTGCTGCAACTCAAGAAGTTCACCGCCATACCCGTCTCCACTCGAGAGGAAGCACGATGGTCCCGCCCACATCCAGAGGAGCCCAGTTTCCCCCTCGTAGCTCGAGATGAGGGATCCTTTCCCTGCTTTCAACGGGAAAGAATTCCCGGCGTTCCCGTCGCATCTCAAGAGGAGGCACTCTCAACAGGAAAGGCGAGAGGAACTCCATGGTCGTACCATCATTCCAAGAGTCCCCCAGATGTCTCAGTCCATTCCAGAGGAACCTCTTTGCCCTGCACTGGCTCATCTTTCACGCCGAGGATCGACTCACACCACCGTGGCACGTGGGACAGCCCTGTGGGAAAGCCTCGAGCGAAAGCCTCGAGGGAAAACCGCAGATACTTTGATCCACGCCACGGGAAGCGTGACATTGCTGCTACAGCCTGGAAGGAAAGCGCACGTGCATGCCCCCACTCGAGACGAGGCCTGACTCCCCTGGGGAGACTCCACAAGTACCCAAAGATCCATGTCAGCCCCTGAGAGGAATCCTCGGTTCCGGCCCTGACTCCACACAAGGTTTTTGGCCCCGGTATCTACGGGAGAGGAATCCCGAGAGGCCCCCTAGCAACACGCATGGGGACTGGCCTCTCCTGAGGCCACCAGGGCGGGTCCCTTAGGTCCCCGTCGTGACTCGAGAACACCTGCCGCAACGCGAGAAAATCCAGGAAGTTCTCCCTTCCAGGCGAGATGAGGCCTATTTCCGATGAGGCGTCTGGAGACTAATGACACCTAACCTCTGGAACTTCGAAAGGGTCTTTCACACCCTTGCTGCAACTCAAGAAGTTCACCGCCATACCGTCTCCACTCGAGAGGAAGCACGATGGTCCCGCCCACATCCAGAGGAGCCCCGTTTCCCCCTCGGAGCTCGAGATGAGGGATCCTTTCCCTGCTTTCAACGGGAAAGAATTCCCGGCGTTCCCGTCGCATCTCAAGAGGAGGCACTCTCAACAGGAAAGGCGAGAGGAACTCCATGGTCGTACCACCATTCCAAGAGTCCCCCAGATGTCTCAGTCCATTGCAGAGGAACCTCTTTGCCCTGCACTGGCTCATCTTTCACGCCGAGGATCGACACACAGAACGGTGGCACGTGGGACAGCCCTGTGGGAAAGCCTCGAGGGAAAGCCTCGAGGGAAAACCACAGATCCTTTGATCCACGCCACGGGAAGCGTGACATTGCTGCTACAGCCTGGAAGGAAAGCGCACGTGCATGCCCCCACTCGAGACGAGGCCTGACTCCCCTGGGGAGACTCCACAAGTACCCAAAGATCCATGTCAGCCCATGAGAGGTATCCTCGGTTCCGGCCCTGACTCCACACAAGGTTTTTGGCCCCGGTATCTACGGGAGAGTAATCCCGAGAGGCCCCCTAGCAACTCGCATGGGGACTGGCCTCTCCTGAGGCCACCAGGGCGGGTCCCTGAGGTCCCCGTCGTAACTCGAGAACACCTGCCGCAACTCGAGAAAATCCAGGAAGTTCTACCTTCCAGGCGAGATGAGGCCTATTTCCGATGAGGCCTCTGGAGACTAATGACACCTAACCTCTGGAACTTCGAAAGGGTCTTTCACATCCTTGCTGCAACTCAAGAAGTTCACCGCCATACCCGTCTCCACTCGAGAGGAAGCACGATGGTCCCGCCCACATCCAGAGGAGCCCAGTTTCCCCCTCGTAGCTCGAGATGAGGGATCCTTTCCCTGCTTTCAACGGGAAAGAATTCCCGGCGTTCCCGTCGCATCTCAAGAGGAGGCACTCTCAACAGGAAAGGCGAGAGGAACTCCATGGTCGTACCATCATTCCAAGAGTCCCCCAGATGTCTCAGTCCATTCCAGAGGAACCTCTTTGCCCTGCACTGGCTCATCTTTCACGCCGAGGATCGACTCACACCACCGTGGCACGTGGGACAGCCCTGTGGGAAAGCCTCGAGCGAAAGCCTCGAGGGAAAACCACAGATCCTTTGATCCACGCCACGGGAAGCGTGACATTGCTGCTACAGCCTGGAAGGAAAGCGCACGTGCATGACCCCACTCGAGACGAGGCCTGACTCCCCTGGGGAGACTCCACAAGTACCCAAAGATCCATGTCAGCCCCTGAGAGGAATCCTCGGTTCCGGCCCTGACTCCACACAAGGTTTTTGGCCCCGGTATCGACCGGAGAGGAATCCCGAGAGGCCCCCTAGTAACTCGCATGGGGACTGGCCTCTCCTGAGGCCACCAGGGCGGGTCCCTGAGGTCCCCGTCGTAACTCGAGAACACCTGCCGCAACTCGAGAAAATCCAGGAAGTTCTCCCTTCCAGGCGAGATGAGGCCTATTTCCGATGAGGCGTTTGGAGACGAATGACACCTAACCTCTGGAACTTCGAAAGGGTCTTTCACACCCTTGCTGCAACTCAAGAAGTTCAGCGCCATACCCGTGTCCAGTCGAGAGGAAGCACGATCGTCCCGCCCACATCCAGAGTAGCCCAGTTTCCCCCTCGTAGCTCGAGATGAGGGATCCTTTCCCTGCTTTCAACGGGAAAGAATTCCCGGCGTTCCCGTCGCATCTCAAGAGGAGGCACTCTCAACAGGAAAGGCGAGAGGAACTCCATGGTCGTACCACCATTCCAAGAGTCCCCCAGATGTCTCAGTCCATTCCAGAGGAACCTCTTTGCCCTGCACTGGCTGATCTTTCACGCCGAGGATCGACTCACACCACGGTGGCACGTGGGACAGCCCTGTGGGAAAGCCTCGAGGGAAAGCCTCGAGGGAAAACCACAGATCCTTTGATTCACGCTACGGGAAGCGTGACATTGGTGCTACAGCCTGGAAGGAAAGCGCAGGTGCATGCCCCCACTCGAGACGAGGCCTGACTCCCCTGGGGAGACTCCAGAAGTACCCAAAGATCCATGTCAGCCCCTGAGAGGAATCCTTGGTTCCGGCCCTGACTCCACACAAGGTTTTTGGCCCCGGTATCGACGGGAGAGGAATCCCGAGAGGCCCCCTAGCAACTCGCATGGGGACTGGCCTCTCCTGAGGCCACCAGGGCGGGTCCCTGAGGTCCCCGTCGTAACTCGAGAACACCTGCCGCAACTCGAGAAAATCCAGGAAGTTCTCCCTTCCAGGCGAAATGAGGCCTATTTCCGATGAGGCGTCTGGAGACTAATGACACCTAACCTCTGGAACTTCGAAAGGGTCTTTCACACCTTTGCTGCAACTCAAGAAGTTCACCGCCATACCGTCTCCACTCGAGAGGAAGCACGATGGTCCCGCCCACATCCAGAGGAGCCCCGTTTCCCCCTCGGAGCTCGAGATGAGGGATCCTTTCCCTGCTTTCAACGGGAAAGAATTCCCGGCATTCCCGTCGCATCTCAAGAGGAGGCACTCTCAACAGGAAAGGCGAGAGGAACTCCATGGTCGTACCACCATTCCAAGAGTCCCCCAGATGTCTCAGTCCATTCCAGAGGAACCTCTTTGCCCTGCACTGGCTCATCTTTCACGCCGAGGATCGACACACACAACGGTGGCACGTGGGACAGCCCTGTGGGAAAGCCTCGAGGGAAAGCCTCGAGGGAAAACCACAGATCCTTTGATCCACGCCACGGGAAGCGTGACATTGCTGCTACAGCCTGGAAGGAAAGCGCACGTGCATGCCCCCACTCGAGACGAGGCCTGACTCCCCTGGGGAGACTCCACAAGTACCCAAAGATCCATGTCACCCCCTGAGAGGAATCCTCGGTTCCGGCCCTGACTCCACACAAGGTTTTTGGCCCCGGTATCTACGGGAGAGGAATCCCGAGAGGCCCCCTAGCAACTCGCATGGTGACTGGCCTCTCCTGAGGCCACCAGGGCGGGTCCCTGAGGTCCCCGTCGTAACTCGAGAACACCTGCCGCAACTCGAGAAAATCCAGGAAGTTCTCCCTTCCAGGCGAGATGAGGCCTATTTCCGATGAGGCGTCTGGAGACTAATGACACCTAACCTCTGGAACTTCGAAAGGGTCTTTCACACCCTTGCTGCAACTCAAGAAGTTCACCGCCATACCGTCTCCACTCGAGAGGAAGCACGATGGTCCCGCCCACATCCAGAGGAGCCCCGTTTCCATCTCGGAGCTCGAGATGAGGGATCCTTTCCCTGCTTTCAACGGGAAAGAATTCCCGGCGTTCCCGTCCCATCTCAAGAGGAGGCACTCTCAACAGGAAAGGCGAGAGGAACTCCATGGTCGTACCACCATTCCAAGAGTCCCCCAGATGTCTCAGTCCATTCCAGAGGAACCTCTTTGCCCTGCACTGGCTCATCTTTCACGCCGAGGATCGACACACACAACGGTGGCACGTGGGACAGCCCTGTGGGAAAGCCTCGAGGGAAAGCCTCGAGGGAAAACCACAGATCCTTTGATCCACGCCACGGGAAGCGTGACATTGCTGCTACAGCCTGGAAGGAAAGCGCACGTGCATGCCCCCACTCGAGACGAGGCCTGACTCCCCTGGGGAGACTCCACAAGTACCCAAAGATCCATGTCAGCCCCTGAGAGGAATCCTCGGTTCCGGCCCTGACTCCACACAAGGTTTTTGGCCCCGGTATCTACGGGAGAGGAATCCCGAGAGGCCCCCTAGCAACTCGCATGGGGACTGGCCTCTCCTGAGGCCACCAGGGCGGGTCCCTGAGGTCCCGGTCGTAACTCGAGAACACCTGCCGCAACTCGAGAAAATCCAGGAAGTTCTCCCTTCCAGGCGAGATGAGGCCTATTTCCGATGAGGCCTCTGGAGACTAATGACACCTAACCTCTGGAACTTCGAAAGGGTCTTTCACATCCTTGCTGCAACTCAAGAAGTTCACCGCCATACCCGTCTCCACTCGAGAGGAAGCACGATGGTCCCGCCCACATCCAGAGGAGCCCAGTTTCCCCCTCGTAGCTCGAGATGAGGGATCCTTTCCCTGCTTTCAACGGGAAAGAATTCCCGGCGTTCCCGTCGCATCTCAAGAGGAGGCACTCTCAACAGGAAAGGCGAGAAGAACTCCATGGTCGTACCATCATTCCAAGAGTCCCCCAGATGTCTCAGTCCATTCCAGAGGAACCTCTTTGCCCTGCACTGGCTCATCTTTCACGCCGAGGATCGACTCACACCACCGTGGCACGTGGGACAGCCCTGTGGGAAAGCCTCGAGCGAAAGCCTCGAGGGAAAACCGCAGATACTTTGATCCACGCCACGGGAAGCGTGACATTGCTGCTACAGCCTGGAAGGAAAGCGCACGTGCATGCCCCCACTCGAGACGAGGCCTGACTCCCCTGGGGAGACTCCACAAGTACCCAAAGATCCATGTCAGCCCCTGAGAGGAATCCTCGGTTCCGGCCCTGACTCTACACAAGGTTTTTGGCCCCGGTATCTACGGGAGAGGAATCCCGAGAGGCCCCCTAGCAACTCGCATGGGGACTGGCCTCTCCTGAGGCCACCAGGGCGGGTCCCTTAGGTCCCCGTCGTAACTCGAGAACACCTGCCGCAACTCGAGAAAATCCAGGAAGTTCTCCCTTCCAGGCGAGATGAGGCCTATTTCCGATGAGGCGTCTGGAGACTAATGACACCTAACCTCTGGAACTTCGAAAGGGTCTTTCACACCCTTGCTGCAACTCAAGAAGTTCACCGCCATACCGTCTCCACTCGAGAGGAAGCACGATGGTCCCGCCCACATCCAGAGGAGCCCCGTTTCCCCCTCGGAGCTCGAGATGAGGGATCCTTTCCCTGCTTTCAACGGGAAAGAATTCCCGGCATTCCCGTCGCATCTCAAGAGGAGACACTCTCAACAGGAAAGGCGAGAGGAACTCCATGGTCGTACCACCATTCCAAGAGTCCCCCAGATGTCTCAGTCCATTCCAGAGGAACCTCTTTGCCCTGCACTGGCTCATCTTTCACGCCGAGGATCGACACACACAACGGTGGCACGTGGGACAGCCCTGTGGGAAAGCCTCGAGGGAAAGCCTCGAGGGAAAACCACAGATCCTTTGATCCACGCCACGGGAAGCGTGACATTGCTGCTACAGCCTGGAAGGAAAGCGCACGTGCATGCCCCCACTCGAGACGAGGCCTGACTCCCCTGGGGAGACTCCACAAGTACCCAAAGATCCATGTCAGCCCCTGAGAGGAATCCTCGGTTCCGGCCCTGACTCCACACAAGGTTTTTGGCCCCGGTATCTACGGGAGAGGAATCCCGAGAGGCCCCCTAGCAACTCGCATGGGGACTGGCCTCTCCTGAGGCCACCAGGGCGGGTCCCTGAGGTCCCCGTCGTAACTCGAGAACACCTGCCGCAACTCGAGAAAATCCAGGAAGTTCTCCCTTCCAGGCGAGATGAGGCCTATTTCCGATGAGGCCTCTGGAGACTAATGACACCTAACCTCTGGAACTTCGAAAGGGTCTTTCACATCCTTGCTGCAACTCAAGAAGTTCACCGCCATACCCGTCTCCACTCGAGAGGAAGCACGATGGTCCCGCCCACATCCAAAGGAGCCCCGTTTCCCCCTCGTAGCTCGAGATGAGGGATCCTTTCCCTGCTTTCAACGGGAAAGAATTCCCGGCGTTCCCGTCGCATCTCAAGAGGAGGCACTCTCAACAGGAAAGGCGAGAGGAACTCCATGGTCGTACCATCATTCCAAGAGTCCCCCAGATGTCTCAGTCCATTCCAGAGGAACCTCTTTGCCCTGCACTGGCTCATCTTTCACGCCGAGGATCGACTCACACCACCGTGGCACGTGGGACAGCCCTGTGGGAAAGCCTCGAGCGAAAGCCTCGAGGGAAAACCACAGATCCTTTGATCCACGCCACGGGAAGCGTGACATTGCTGCTACAGCCTGGAAGGAAAGCGCACGTGCATGACCCCACTCGAGACGAGGCCTGACTCCCCTGGGGAGACTCCACAAGTACCCAAAGATCCATGTCAGCCCCTGAGAGGAATCCTCGGTTCCGGCCCTGACTCCACACAAGGTTTTTGGCCCCGGTATCGACCGGAGAGGAATCCCGAGAGGCCCCATAGTAACTCGCATGGGGACTGGCCTCTCCTGAGGCCACCAGGGCGGGTCCCTGAGGTCCCCGTCGTAACTCGAGAACACCTGCCGCAACTCGAGAAAATCCAGGAAGTTCTCCCTTCCAGGCGAGATGAGGCCTATTTCCGATGAGGCGTTTGGAGACGAATGACACCTAACCTCTGGAACTTCGAAAGGGTCTTTCACACCCTTGCTGCAACTCAAGAAGTTCAGCGCCATACCCGTGTCCACTCGAGAGGAAGCACGATCGTCCCGCCCACATCAAGAGGAGCCCCGTTTCCCCCTCGTAGCTCGAGATGAGGGATCCTTTCCCTGCTTTCAACGGGAAAGAATTCCCGGCGTTCCCGTCGCATCTCAAGAGGAGGCACTCTCAACAGGAAAGGCGAGAGGAACTCCATGGTCGTACCACCATTCCAAGAGTCCCCCAGATGTCTCAGTCCATTCCAGAGGAACCTCTTTGCCCTGCACTGGCTCATCTTTCACGCCGAGGATCGACTCACACCACGGTGGCACGTGGGACAGCCCTGTGGGAAAGCCTCGAGGGAAAGCCTCGATGGAAAACCACAGATCCTTTGATCTACGCTACGGGAAGCGTGACATTGGTGCTACAGCCTGGAAGGAAAGCGCACGTGCATGCCCCCACTCGAGACGAGGCCTGACTCCCCTGGGGAGACTCCAGAAGTACCCAAAGATCCATGTCAGCCCCTGAGAGGAATCCTTGGTTCCGGCCCTGACTCCACACAAGGTTTTTGGCCCCGGTATCGACGGGAGAGGAATCCCGAGAGGCCCCCTAGCAACTCGCATGGGGACTGGCCTCTCCTGAGGCCACCAGGGCGGGTCCCTGAGGTCCCCGTCGTAACTCGAGAACACCTGCCGCAACTCGAGAAAATCCAGGAAGTTCTCCCTTCCAGGCGAGATGAGGCCTATTTCCGATGAGGCGTCTGGAGACTAATGACACCTAACCTCTGGAACTTCGAAAGGGTCTTTCACACCCTTGCTGCAACTCAAGAAGTTCACCGCCATACCGTCTCCACTCGAGAGGAAGCACGATGGTCCCGCCCACATCCAGAGGAGCCCCGTTTCCCCCTCGGAGCTCGAGATGAGGGATCCTTTCCCTGCTTTCAACGGGAAAGAATTCCCGGCGTTCCCGTCGCATCTCAAGAGGAGGCACTCTCAACAGGAAAGGCGAGAGGAACTCCATGGTCGTACCACCATTCCAAGAGTCCCCCAGATGTCTCAGTCCATTCCAGAGGAACCTCTTTGCCCTGCACTGGCTCATCTTTCACGCCGAGGATCGACACACACAACGGTGGCACGTGGGACAGCCCTGTGGGAAAGCCTCGAGGGAAAGCCTCGAGGGAAAACCACAGATCCTTTGATCCACGCCACGGGAAGCGTGACATTGCTGCTACAGCCTGGAAGGAAAGCGCACGTGCATGCCCCCACTCGAGACGAGGCCTGACTCCCCTGGGGAGACTCCACAAGTACCCAAAGATCCATGTCAGCCCCTGAGAGGAATCCTCGGTTCCGGCCCTGACTCCACACAAGGTTTTTGGCCCCGGTATCTACGGGAGAGGAATCCCGAGAGGCCCCCTAGCAACTCGCATGGGGACTGGCCTCTCCTGAGGCCACCAGGGCGGGTCCCTGAGGTCCCCGTCGTAACTCGAGAACACCTGCCGCAACTCGAGAAAATCCAGGAAGTTCTCCCTTCCAGGCGAGATGAGGCCTATTTCCGATGAGGCCTCTGGAGACTAATGACACCTAACCTCTGGAACTTCGAAAGGGTCTTTCACATCCTTGCTGCAACTCAAGAAGTTCACCGCCATACCCGTCTCCACTCGAGAGGAAGCACGATGGTCCCGCCCACATCCAGAGGAGCCCAGTTTCCCCCTCGTAGCTCGAGATGAGGGATCCTTTCCCTGCTTTCAACGGGAAAGAATTCCCGGCGTTCCCGTCGCATCTCAAGAGGAGGCACTCTCAACAGGAAAGGCGAGAGGAACTCCATGGTCGTACCATCATTCCAAGAGTCCCCCAGATGTCTCAGTCCATTCCAGAGGAACCTCTTTGCCCTGCACTGGCTCATCTTTCACGCCGAGGATCGACTCACACCACCGTGGCACGTGGGACAGCCCTGTGGGAAAGCCTCGAGCGAAAGCCTCGAGGGAAAACCACAGATCCTTTGATCCACGCTACGGGAAGCGTGACATTGGTGCTACAGCCTGGAAGGAAAGCGCACGTGCATGCCCCCACTCGAGACGAGGCCTGACTCCCCTGGGGAGACTCCAGAAGTACCCAAAGATCCATGTCAGCCCCTGAGAGGAATCCTTGGTTCCGGCCCTGACTCCACACAAGGTTTTTGGCCCCGGTATCGACGGGAGAGGAATCCCGAGAGGCCCCCTAGCAACTCGCATGGGGACTGGCCTCTCCTGAGGCCACCAGGGCGGGTCCCTGAGGTCCCCGTCGTAACTCGAGAACACCTGCCGCAACTCGAGAAAATCCAGGAAGTTCTCCCTTCCAGGCGAGATGAGGCCTATTTCCGATGAGGCCTCTGGAGACTAATGACACCTAACCTCTGGAACTTCGAAAAGGTCTTTCACACCCTTGCTGCAACTCAAGAAGTTCACCGCCATACCGTCTCCACTCGAGAGGAAGCACGATGGTCCCGCCCACATCCAGAGGAGCCCCGTTTCCCCCTCGGAGCTCGAGATGAGGGATCCTTTCCCTGCTTTCAACGGGAAAGAATTCCCGGCGTTCCCGTCGCATCTCAAGAGGAGGCACTCTCAACAGGAAAGGCGAGAGGAACTCCATGGTCGTACCACCATTCCAAGAGTCCCCCAGATGTCTCAATCCATTCCAGAGGAACCTCTTTGCCCTGCACTGGCTCATCTTTCACGCCGAGGATCGACACACACAACGGTGGCACGTGGGACAGCCCTGTGGGAAAGCCTCGAGGGAAAGCCTCGAGGGAAAACCACAGATCCTTTGATCCACGCCACGGGAAGCGTGACATTGCTGCTACAGCCTGGAAGGAAAGCGCACGTGCATGCCCCCACTCGAGACGAGGCCTGACTCCCCTGGGGAGACTCCACAAGTACCCAAAGATCCATGTCAGCCCCTGAGAGGAATCCTCGGTTCCGGCCCTGACTCCACGCAAGGTTTTTGGCCCCGGTATCTACGGGAGAGGAATCCCGAGAGGCCCCCTAGCAACTCGCATGGGGACTGGCCTCTCCTGAGGCCACCAGGGCGGGTCCCTGAGGTCCCCGTCGTAACTCGAGAACACCTGCCGGAACTAGAGAAAATCCAGGAAGTTCTCCCTTCCAGGCGAGATGAGGCCTATTTCCGATGAGGCCTCTGGAGACTAATGACACCTAACCTCTGGAACTTCGAAAGGGTCTTTCACATCCTTGCTGCAACTCAAGAAGTTCACCGCCATACCCGTCTCCACTCGAGAGGAAGCACCATGGTCCCGCCCACATCCAGAGGAGCCCAGTTTCCCCCTCGTAGCTCGAGATGAGGGATGCTTTCCCTGCTTTCAACGGGAAAGAATTCCCGGCGTTCCCGTCGCATCTCAAGAGGAGGCACTCTCAACAGGAAAGGCGAGAGGAACTCCATGGTCGTACCATCATTCCAAGAGTCCCCCAGATGTCTCAGTCCATTCCAGAGGAACCTCTTTGCCCTGCACTGGCTCATCTTTCACGCCGAGGATCGACTCACACCACCGTGGCACGTGGGACAGCCCTGTGGGAAAGCCTCGAGCGAAAGCCTCGAGGGAAAACCACAGATCCTTTGATCCACGGGACGGGAAGCGTGACATTGCTGCTACAGCCTGGAAGGAAAGCGCACGTGCATGCCCCCACTCGAGTCGAGGCCTGACTCCCCTGGGGAGACTCCAGAAGTACCCAAAGATCCATGTCAGCCCCTGAGAGGAATCCTCGGTTCCGGCCCTGACTCCACACAAGGTTTTTTGCCCCGGTATCGACCGGAGAGGAATCCCGAGAGGCCCCCTAGTAACTCGCATGGGGACTGGCCTCTCCTGAGGCCACCAGGGCGGGTCCCTGAGGTCCCCGTCGCAACTCGAGAACACCTGCCGCAACTCGAGAAAATCCAGGAAGTTCTCCCTTCCAGGCGAGATGAGGCCTATTTCCGATGAGGCGTCTGGAGACTAATGACAACAAACCTCTGGAACTTCGAAAGGGTCTTTCACACCCTTGATGCAACTCATGAAGTTCACCTCCATACCCGTCTCCACTCGAGAGGAAGCACGATGGTCCCGCCCACATCCAGAGGAGCCCCGTTTCCCCCTCGGAGCTCGACATGAGGGATCCTTTCCCTGCTTTCAATGGGAAAGAATTCCCGGCGTTCCCGTCGCATCTCAAGAGGAGGCACTCTCAACAGGAAAGGCGAGAGGAACTCCATGGTCGTACCACCATTCCAAGAGTCCCCCAGATGTCTCAGTCCATTCCAGAGGAGCCTCTTTGCCCTGCACTGGCTCATCTTTCACGCCGAGGATCGACTCACACCACGGTGGCACGTGGGACAGCCCTGTGGGAAAGCCTCGACGGAAAGCCTCGAGGGAAAACCACAGATCCTTTGATCCACGCGACGGGAAGCGTGACATTGCGGCTACAGCCTGGAAGGAAAGCGCACGTGCATGCCCCCACTCGAGACGAGGCCTGACTCCCCTGGGGAGACTCCACAAGTACCCAAAGATCCATGTCAGCCCCTGAGAGGAATCCTCGGTTCCGGGCCTGACTCCACACAAGGTTTTTTGCCCCGGTATGGACCGGAGAGGAATCCCGAGAGGCCCCCTAGCAACTCGCATGGGGACTGGCCTCTCCTGAGGCCACCAGGGCGGGTCCCTGAGGTCCCCGTCGTAACTCGAGAACACCTGCCGCAACTCGAGAAAATCCAGGAAGTTCTCCCTTCCAGGCGAGATGAGGCCTATTTCCGATGAGGCGTCTGGAGACAAATGACAACAAACCTCTGGAACTTCGAAAGGGTCTTTCACACCCTTGATGCAACTCATGAAGTTCACCTCCATACCCGTCTCCACTCGAGAGGAAGCACGATGGTCCCGCCCACATCCAGAGGAGCCCCGTTTCCCCCTCGGAGCTCGAGATGAGGGATCCTTTCCCTGCTTTCAACGGGAAAGAATTCCCGGCGTTCCCGTCGCATCTCAAGAGGAGGCACTCTCAACAGGAAAGGCGAGAGGAACTCCATGGTCGTACCACCATTCCAAGAGTCCCCCAGATGTCTCAGTCCATTCCAGAGGAGCCTCTTTGCCCTGCACTGGCTCATCTTTCACGCCGAGGATCGACTCACACCACGGTGGCACGTGGGACAGCCCTGTGGGAAAGCCTCGACGGAAAGCCTCGAGGGAAAACCAGAGATCCTTTGATCCACGCGACGGGAAGCGTGACATTGCTGCTACAGCCTGGAAGGAAAGCGCACGTGCATGCCCCCACTCGAGACGAGGCCTGACTCCCCTGGGGAGACTCCACAAGTACCCAAAGATCCATGTCAGCCCCTGAGAGGAATCCTCGGTTCCGGCCCTGACTCCACACAAGGTTTTTTGCCCCGGTATCGACCGGAGAGGAATCCCGAGAGGCCCCCTAGCAACTCGCATGGGGACTGGCCTCTCCTGAGGCCACCAGGGCGGGTCCCTGAGGTCCCCGTCGTAACTCGAGAACACCTGCCGCAACTCGAGAAAATCCAGGAAGTTCTCCCTTCCAGGCGAGATGAGGCCTATTTCCGATGAGGCGTCTGGAGACTAATGACACCTAAACTCTGGAACTTCGAAAGGGTCTTTCACACCCTTGCTGCAACTCAAGAAGTTCACCGCCATACCCGTCTCCACTCGAGAGGAAGCACGATGGTCCCGCCCACATCCAGAGGAGCCCCGTTTCCCCCTCGGAGCTCGAGATGAGGGATCCATTCCCTGCTTTCAACGGGAAAGAACTCCCGGCGTTCCCGTCGCATCTCAAGAGGAGGCACTCTCAACAGGAAAGGCGAGAGGAACTCCATGGTCGTACCACCATTCCAAGAGTCCCCCAGATGTCTCAGTCCATTCCAGAGGAGCCTCTTTGCCCTGCACTGGCTCATCTTTCACGCCGAGGATCGACTCACACCACGGTGGCACGTGGGACAGCCCTGTGGGAAAGCCTCGAGGGAAAGCCTCGAGGGAAAACCACAGATCCTTTGATCCACGCGACGGGAAGCATGACATTGCTGCTACAGCATGGAAGGAAAACGCACGTGCATGACCCCACTCGAGACGAGTCCTGACTCCCCTGGGGAGACTCCAGAAGTACCCAAAGATCCATGTCATCCCTTGAGAGGAATCCTCGGTTCCGGCCCTGACTCCACACAAGGTTTTTGGCCCCGGTATCTACGGGAGAGGAATCCCGAGAGGCCCCCTAGCAACTCGCCTGGGGACTGGCCGTTCCTGAGGCCACCAGGGCGGGTCCGTGAGGTCCCCGTCGTAAATCGAGAACACCTGCCGCAACTCGAGAAAATCCAGGAAGTTCTCCCTTCCAGGCGAGATGAGGCCTATTTCCAATGAGGCCTCTGGAGACAAATGACACCTAACCTCTGGAACTTCGAAAGGGTCTTTCACACCCTTGCTGCAACTCAAGAAGTTCACCGCCATACCCGTCTCCACTCGAGAGTAAGCACGATGGTCCCGCCCACATCCAGAGGATCCCCGTTTCCCCCTCGTAGCTCGAGATGAGGGATCCATTCCCTGCTTTCAACGGGAAAGAATTCCCGGCGTTCCCGTCGCATCTCAAGAGGAGGCACTCTCAACAGGAAAGGCGAGAGGAACTCCATGGTCGTTCCACCATTCCAAGAGTCCCCCAGATGTCTCAGTCCATTCCAGAGGAGCCTCTTTGCCCTGCACTGGCTCATCTTTCACGCCGAGGATCGACTCACACCACGGTGGCACGTGGGACAGCCCTGTGGGAAAGCCTCGAGCGAAAGCCTCGAGGGAAAACCACAGATCCTTTGATCCACGCGACGGGAAGCGTGACATTGCTGCTACAGCCTGGAAGGAAAGCGCACGTGCATGCCCCCACTCGAGACGAGGCCTGACTCCCCTGGGGAGACTCCACAAGTACCCAAAGATCCATGTCAGCCCCTGAGAGGAATCCTCGGTTCCGGCCCTGACTCCACACAAGGTTTTTGGCCCCGGTATCGACGGGAGAGCAATCCCGAGAGGCCCCCTAGCAACTAGCATGGGGACTGGCCGTTCCTAGGACACCAGGCGGGTCCCTGAGGTCCCCGTCGTAAATCGAGAACACCTGCCGCAACTCGAGAAAATCCAGGAAGTTCTCCCTTTCAGGCGAGATGAGGCCTATTTCCGATGAGGTGTCTGGAGACTAATGACACCTAACCTCTGGAACTTCGAAAGGGTCTTTCACACCCTTGCTGCAACTCAAGTAGTTCACCGCCATACCCGTCTCCACTCGAGAGGAAGCACGATCGTCCCACCCACAACCAGAGGAGCCCCGTTTCCCCCTCGTAGCTCGAGATGAGGGATCCTTTCCCTGCTTTAAATGGGAAAGAATTCCCGGTGTTCCTGTCGCATCTCAAGAGGAGGCACTCTCAACAGGAAAGGCGAGAGGAACTCCATGGTCGTACCACCATTCCAAGAGTCCCCCAGATGTCTCAGTCCATTCCAGAGAAACCTGTTTGCCCTGCACTGGCTCATCTATCACGCCGAGGATCGACTCACACCACGGTGGCTCGTGGGACAGCCCTGTGGGAAAGCCTCGAGGGTAAACCACAGATCCTTTGATCCACGCGACGGGAAGCGTGACATTGCTGCTACAGCCTGGAAGGAAAGCGCACGTGCATGCCCCCACTCGAGACGAGGACTGACTCCCCTGGGGAGACTCCAGAAGTACCCCAAGATCCATGTCAGCCCCTGAGAGGAATCCTCGGTTCCGGCCCTGACTCCACACAAGGTTTTTGGCCCCGTTATCGACGTGAGAGGAATCCCGAGAGGCCCGCTAGCACCTCGCATGGGGACTGGCCTTTCCTGAGGCCACCAGGCCGGTCCCTGAGGTCCCCATCGTAACTGGAGAACACCTGCCGCAACTCGAGAAAATCCAGGAAGTTCTCCCTTCCAGGCGAGATGAGGCCTATATCCGATGAGGCATCTGGACACTAATGACACCTAACCTCTGGAACTTCGAAAGGGTCTTTCACACCCTTGCTGCAACACAAGAAGTTCACCGCCATACCCGTCTCCACTCGAGAGGAAGCATGATGGTCCCGCCCACATCCAGAGGAGCCCCGTTTCCCCCTCGTAGCTCGAGATGAGGGATACTTTCCCTGCTTTCAACGGGAAAGAATTCCCGGCGTTCCCGTCACATCTCAAGAGGAGGCACTCTCAACAGGAAAGGCGAGAGGAACTCCATGGTCGTACCACCATTCCAAGAGTCCCCCAGATGTCTCAGTCCATTCCAGAGGAACCTCTTTGCCCTGCACTGGCTCATCTTTCACGCCGAGGATCGAATCACACCACGGTGGCACGTGGGACAGCCCTGTGGGAAAGCCTCAAGGGAAAGCCTTGATTGAAAACCACAGATCCTTTGATCCACGCGACGGGAAGCGTGACATTGCTGCTACAGCCTGGAAGGAAAGCGCACGTGCATGCCCCCACTCGAGACGAGGCCTGACTCCCCTGGGGAGACTCCAGAAGTACCCCAAGATCCATGTCAGCCCGGAGAGGAATCCTCGGTTCCGGCCCTGACTCCACACAAGGTTTTTGGCCCCGGTATCGACGGAAGAGTAATCCCGAGAGGCCCCCTAGCACCTCGCATGGGGACTGGACTTTCCTGAGGCCACCAGGCCGGTCCCTGAGGTCCCCGTCGTAACTGGAGAACACCTGCCGCAACTTGAGAAAATCCAGGAAGTTCTCCCTTCCAGGCGAGATGAGGCCTATTTCCGATGAGGCGTCTGGAGACTAATGACACCTAACCTCTGGAACTTCGAAAGGGTCTTTCACACCCTTGCTGCAACTCAAGAAGTTCACCGCCATACCCGTCTCCACTCGAGAGGAAGCACGATGGTCCCGCCCACATCCAGAGGAGCCCCGTTTCCCCCTCGTAGCTCGAGATGAGGGATCCTTTCCCTGCTTTCAACGGGAAAGAATTCCTGGCGTTCCCGTTGCATCTCAAGAGGAGGTACTCTCAACAGGAAAGGCAAGAGGAACTCCATGGTCGTACCACCATTCCAAGAGTCCCCCAGATGTCTCAGTCCATTCCAGAGGAACCTCTTTGCCCTGCACTGGCTCATCTTTCACGCCGAGAATCGACTCACACCACGGTGGCACGTGGGACAGCCCTGTGGGAAAGCCTCGAGGGAAAACCACAGATCCTTTGATCCACGAGACGGGAAGCGTAACATTGCTGCCACAGCCTGGAAGGAAAGCGCACGTGCATGCCCCCACTCGAGACGAGGCCTGACTCCCCTGGGGAGACTCCACAAGTACCCAAAGATCCATGTCAGTCCCTGAGCGGAATCCTCGGATCCGGCCCTGACTCCACACAAGGTTTTGGCCCCGGTATCGACGGGAGAGGAATCCCGAGAGGCCCCCTAGCAACTCGCATGGGGACTGGCCTCTCCTGAGGCCACCAGGGCGGGTCCCTGAGGTACCCGTCGTAACTCAAGAACACCTGCCGCAACTCGAGAAAATCCAGGAAGTTCTCCCTTCCAGGCGAGATGAGGCCTATTTCCGATGAGGCGTCTGGAGACTAATGACACCTAACCTCTGGAACTTCGAAAGGGTCTTTCACACCCTTGCTGCAACTTAAGAAGTTCACCGCCATACCCGTCTCCACTCGAGAGGAAGCACGATGGTCCCGCCCACATCCAGAGGAGCCCCGTTTCCCCCTCGTAGCTCGAGATGAGGGATCCTTTCCCTGCTTTCAACGGGAAAGAATTCCCGGCGTTCCCGTCGCAACTCAAGAGGAGGCACTCTCAACAGGAAAGGCGAGAGGAACTCCATGGTCGTACCACCATTCCAAGAGTCCCCCAGATGTCTCAGTCCATTCCAGAGGAACCTCTTTGCCCTGCACTGGCTCATCTTTCACGCTGAGGATTGACTCACACCACGGTGGCACGTGGGACAGCCCTGTGGGAAAGCCTCGAGGGAAAGCCTCGAGGGAAAACCACAGATCCTTTGATCCACTCGACGGGAAGCGTGACATTGCCGTTACAGCCTGGAAGGAAAGCGCACGTGCATGCCCCCACTCGAGACGAGGCCTGACTCCCCTGGGGAGACTCCACAAGTACCCAAAGATCCATGTCAGCCCCTGAGAGGAATCCTCGGTTCCGGCCCTGACTCCACACAAGGTTTTTGGCCCCGGTATCGACGGGAGAGGAATCCCGAGAGGCCCCCTAGCAACTCGCATGGGGACTGGCCTCTCCTGAGGCCACCAGGGCGGGTCCCTGAGGTCCCCGTCGTAACTCGAGAACACCTGCCGCAACTCGAGAAAATCCAGGAAGTTCTCCCTTCCAGGCGAGATGAGGCCTATTTCCGATGAGGCGTCTGGAGACTAATGACACCTAACCTCTGGAACTTCGAAAGGGTCTTTCACACCCTTGCTGCAACTCAAGAAGTTCACCGCCATACCCGTCTATACTCGAGAGGATGCACGATGGGCCCGCCCACATCCAGAGGAGCCCCGTTTCCCCTCATAGCTCGAGATGAGGGATCCTTTCCCTGCTTTAAACGGGAAAGAATTCCCGACGTTCCCGTCGCCTCTCAAGAGGAGGCACTCTCAACAGGAAAGGCGAGAGGAACTCCATGGTCGTACCACCATTCCAAGAGTCCCCCAGATGTCTCAGTCCATTCCAGAGGAAGCTCTTTGCCCTGCACTGGCTCATCTTTCACGCCGAGGATCGACTCACACCACGGTGGCACGTGGGACAGCCCTGTGGGAAAGCCTCGAGGGAAAGCCTCGAGGGAAAACCACAGATCCTTTGATCCACGCCACGGGAAGCGTGACATTGCTGCTACAGCCTGGAAGGAAAGCGCACGTGCATGCCCCCACTCGAGACGAGGCCTGACTCCCCTGGGGAGACTCCACAAGTACCCAAAGATCCATGTCAGCCCTTGAGAGGAATCCTCGGTTCCGGCCCTGACTCCACACAAGGTTTTCGGCCCCGGTATCGACGGGAGAGGAATCCCGAGAGGCCCCCTAGCAGCTCGCATGGGGACTGGCCACTCCTGAGGCCACCAGGGCGGGTCCCTGAGGTCCCCGTCGTAACTCGAGAACACCTGCCGCAACTCGAGAAAATCCAGGAAGTTCTCCCTTCCAGGCGAGATGAGGCCTATTTCCGATGAGGCGTCTGGAGACTAATGACACCTAACTCTGGAACTTCGAAAGGGTCTTTCACACCTTTGCTGCAACTCAAGAATTTCACTGCCATACCCGTCTCCACTCGAGAGGAAGCACGATGGTCCCGCCCACATCCAGAGGAGCCCCGTTTCCCCCTCGTAGCTCGAGATGAGGGATCCTTTCCCTGCTTTCAACGGGAAAGAATTCCCGGCGTTCCCGTCGCATCTCAAGAGGAGGCACTCTCAACAGGAAAGGCGAGAGGAACTTCTTGGTCGTACCACCATTCCAAGAGTCCCCCAGATGTCTCAGTCCATTCCAGAGGAACCTCTTTGCCCTACACTGGCTCGTCTTTCACGCCGAGAATCGACTCACACCACGGTGGCACGTGGGACAGCCCTGTGGGAAAGCCTCGAGGGAAAGCCTCGAGGGAAAACCACAGATCCTTTGATCCACGCCATGGGAAGCGTGACATTGCTGCTACAGCCTGGAAGGAAAGCGCACGTGCATGCCCCCACTCGAGACGAGGCCTGACTCCCCTGGGGAGACTCCACAAGTACCCAAAGATCCATGTCAGTCCCTGAGCGGAATCCTCGGATCCGGCCCTGACTCCACACAAGGTTTTGGCCCCGGTATCGACGGGAGAGGAATCCCGAGAGGCCCCCTAGCAACTCGCATGGGGACTGGCCTCTCCTGAGGCCACCAGGGCGGGTCCCTGAGGTACCCGTCGTAACTCAAGAACACCTGCCGCAACTCGAGAAAATCCAGGAAGTTCTCCCTTCCAGGCGAGATGAGGCCTATTTCCGATGAGGCGTCTGGAGACTAATGACACCTAACCTCTGGAACTTCGAAAGGGTCTTTCACACCCTTGCTGCAACTTAAGAAGTTCACCGCCATACCCGTCTCCACTCGAGAGGAAGCACGATGGTCCCGCCCACATCCAGAGGAGCCCCGTTTCCCCCTCGTAGCTCGAGATGAGGGATCCTTTCCCTGCTTTCAACGGGAAAGAATTCCCGGCGTTCCCGTCGCAACTCAAGAGGAGGCACTCTCAACAGGAAAGGCGAGAGGAACTCCATGGTCGTACCACCATTCCAAGAGTCCCCCAGATGTCTCAGTCCATTCCAGAGGAACCTCTTTGCCCTGCACTGGCTCATCTTTCACGCTGAGGATTGACTCACACCACGGTGGCACGTGGGACAGCCCTGTGGGAAAGCCTCGAGGGAAAGCCTCGAGGGAAAACCACAGATCCTTTGATCCACACGACGGGAAGCGTGACATTGCCGTTACAGCCTGGAAGGAAAGCGCACGTGCATGCCCCCACTCGAGACGAGGCCTGACTCCCCTGGGGAGACTCCACAAGTACCCAAAGATCCATGTCAGCCCCTGAGAGGAATCCTCGGTTCCGGCCCTGACTCCACACAAGGTTTTTGGCCCCGGTATCGACGGGAGAGGAATCCCGAGAGGCCCCCTAGCAACTCGCATGGGGACTGGCCTCTCCTGAGGCCACCAGGGCGGGTCCCTGAGGTCCCCGTCGTAACTCGAGAACACCTGCCGCAACTCGAGAAAATCCAGGAAGTTCTCCCTTCCAGGCGAGATGAGGCCTATTTCCGATGAGGCGTCTGGAGACTAATGACACCTAACCTCTGGAACTTCGAAAGGGTCTTTCACACCCTTGCTGCAACTCAAGAAGTTCACCGCCATACCCGTCTATACTCGAGAGGATGCACGATGGGCCCGCCCACATCCAGAGGAGCCCCGTTTCCCCTCATAGCTCGAGATGAGGGATCCTTTCCCTGCTTTAAACGGGAAAGAATTCCCGACGTTCCCGTCGCCTCTCAAGAGGAGGCACTCTCAACAGGAAAGGCGAGAGGAACTCCATGGTCGTACCACCATTCCAAGAGTCCCCCAGATGTCTCAGTCCATTCCAGAGGAAGCTCTTTGCCCTGCACTGGCTCATCTTTCACGCCGAGGATCGACTCACACCACGGTGGCACGTGGGACAGCCCTGTGGGAAAGCCTCGAGGGAAAGCCTCGAGGGAAAACCACAGATCCTTTGATCCACGCCACGGGAAGCGTGACATTGCTGCTACAGCCTGGAAGGAAAGCGCACGTGCATGCCCCCACTCGAGACGAGGCCTGACTCCCCTGGGGAGACTCCACAAGTACCCAAAGATCCATGTCAGCCCTTGAGAGGCATCCTCGGTTCCGGCCCTGACTCCACACAAGGTTTTCGGCCCCGGTATCGACGGGAGAGTAATCCCGAGAGGCCCCCTTGCAACTCGCATGGGGACTGGCCTCTCCTGAGGCCACCAGGGCGGGTCCCTGAGGTCCCCGTCGAAACTCAGAACACCTGCCGCAACTCGAGAAAATCCAGGAAGTTCTCCCTTCCAGGCGAGATGAGGCCTATTTCCGATGAGGCGTATGGAGACTAATGACACCTAACCTCTGGAACTTCGAAAGGGTCTTTGACACCCTTGCTGCAACTCAAGAAGTTCACCGCCATACCCGTCTCCACTCGAAAGGAAGCACGATGGTCCCGCCCACATCCAGAGGAGCCCCGTTTCCCCCTCGTAGCTCGAGATGAGGGATCCTTTCCCTGCTTTCAACGGGAAAGAATTCCCGGCGTTCCCGTCGCATCTCAAGAGGAGGCACTCTCAACAGGAAAGGCGAGAGGAACTCCATGGTCGTACCACCATTCCAAGAGTCCCCCAGATGTCTCAGTCCATTCCAGAGGAACCTCTTTGCCCTGCACTGGCTCATCTTTCACTCCGAGGATCGACTCACACCACGGTGGCACGTGGGACAGCCCTGTGGGAAAGCCTCGAGGGAAAGCCTCGAGGGAAAACCACAGATCCTTTGATCCAAGCGACGGGAAGCGTGACATTGCTGCTAAAGCCTGGAAGGAAAGCGCACGCGCATGCCCTCACTCGAGACGAGGCCTGACTCCCCTGGGGAGACTCCAGAAGTACCCAAAGATCCATGTCAGCCCCTGAGAGGAATCCTCGGTTCCGGCCCTGACTCCACACAAGCTTTTTGGCCCCGGTATCGACGGGAGAGGAATCCCGAGAGGCCCCCTAGCAACTCGCATGGGGACTGGCCTCTCCTGAGGCCACCAGGGCGGGTCCCTGAGTTCCCCGTCGTAACTTAAGAACACCTGCCGCAACTCGAGAAAATCCAGGAAGTTCTCCCTTCCAGGCGAGATGAGGCCTATTTCCGATGAGGCGTCTGGAGACTAATGACACCTAACCTCTGGAACTTTGAAAGGGTCTTTCACACCCTTGCTGCAACTCAAGAAGTTCTCCGCCATACCCGTCTCCACTCGAGAGGAAGCACGATGGTCCCGCCCACATCCAGAGGAGCCCCGTTTTCCCCTCGGTGCTCGAGATGAGGGAACCTTTCCCTGCTTTCAACGGGAAAGAATTCCCGGCGTTCCCGTCGCATCTCAAGAGGAGGCACTCTCAACAGGAAAGGCGAGAGGATCTCCATGGTCGTACCACCATTCCAAGAGTCCCCCAGATGTCTCAGTCCATTCCAGAGGAACCTCTTTGCCCTGCACTGGCTCATCTTTCACGCCGAGGATCGACTCACACCACGGTGGCACGTGGGACAGCCCTGTGGGAAAGCCTCGAGGGAAAGCCTCGAGGGAAATCCACAGATCCTTTGATCCACGCGACGGGAAGCGTGACATTGCTGCTACAGCCTGGAAGGAAAGCGCACATGCATTCCCCACTCGAGACGAGGCCTGACTCCCCTGGGGAGACTCCAGAAGTACCCAAAGATCCATGTCAGCCCCTGAGAAGAATCCTCGGTTCCGGCCCTGACTCCACACAAGCTTTTTGGCCCCGGTATCGACGGGAGAGGAATCCCGAGAGACCCCCTAGCAACTCGCATGGGGACTGGCCTCTCCTGAGGCCACCAGGGCGGGTCCCTGAGGTCCCCGTCGTAACTCGAGAACACCTGCCGCAACTCGAGAAAATCCAGGAAGTTCGCCCTTCCAGGCGAGATGAGGCCTATTTCCGATGAGGCCTCTGGAGACTATTGACACCAAACCTCTGGAACTTCGAAAGGGTCTTTCACACCCTTGCTGCAACTCAAGAAGTTCACCGCCATACCCGTCTCCACTCGAGAGGAAGCACGATGGTCCCGCCCACATCCAGAGGAGCCCCGTTTCCCCCTCGTAGCTCGAGATGAGGGATCCTTTCCCTGGTTTCAACGGGAAAAAATTCCCGGCGTTCCCGTCGCATCTCAAGAGGAGGCACTCTCAACAGGAAAGGCGAGAGGAACTCCATGGTCGTACCACCATTCCAAGAGTCCCCCAGATGTCTCAGTCCATTCCAGAGGAACCTCTTTGCCCTGCACTGGCTCATCTTTCACGCCGAGGATCGACTCACACCACGGTGGCACGTGGGACAGCCCTGTGGGAAAGCCTCGAGGGAAAACCACACATCATTTGATCCACGCGACGGGAAGCGTGACATTGCTGCTACAGCCTGGAAGGAAAGCGCACGCGCATGCCCCCACTCGAGACGAGGCCTGACTCCCCTGGGGAGACTCCAGAAGTACCCAAAGATCCATGTCAGCCCCTGAGAGGAATCCTCGGTTCCGGCCCTGACTCCACACAAGCTTTTTGGCCCCGGTATCGACGGGAGAGGAATCACGAGAGGCCCCCTAGCAACTCGCATGGGGACTGGCCTCTCCTGAGGCCACCAGGGCGGGTCCCTGAGTTCCCCGTCGTAACTTAAGAACACCTGCCGCAACTCGAGAAAATCCAGGAAGTTCTCCCTTCCAGGCGAGATGAGGCCTATTTCCGATGAGGCGTCTGGAGACTAATGACACCTAACCTCTGGAACTTTGAAAGGGTCATTCACACCCTTGCTGCAACTCAAGAAGTTCTCCGCCATACCCGTCTCCACTCGAGAGGAAGCACGATGGTCCCGCCCACATCCAGAGGAGCCCCGTTTTCCCCTCGGTGCTCGAGATGAGGGAACCTTTCCCTGCTTTCAACGGGAAAGAATTCCCGGCGTTCCCGTCGCATCTCAAGAGGAGGCACTCTCAACAGGAAAGGCGAGAGGATCTCCATGGTCGTACCACCATTCCAAGAGTCCCCCAGATGTCTCAGTCCATTCCAGAGGAACCTCTTTGCCCTGCACTGGCTCATCTTTCACGCCGAGGATCGACTCACACCACGGTGGCACGTGGGACAGCCCTGTGGGAAAGCCTCGAGGGAAAGCCTCGAGGGAAAACCACAGATCCTATGATCCACGCGACGGGAAGCGTGACATTGCTACTACAGCCTGGAAGGAAAGCGCACGTGCATGCCCCCACTCGAGACGAGGCCTGACTCCCCTGGGGAGACTCCAGAAGTACCCAAAGATCCATGTCAGCCCCTGAGAGGAATCCTCGGTTCCGGCCCTGACTCCACACAAGGTTTTTGGCCCCGGTATCGACGGGAGAGGAATCCCGAGAGGCCCCCTAGCAACTCGCATGGGGACTGGCCTCTCCTGAGGCCACCAGGGCGGGTCCCTGAGGTCCCCGTCGTAACTCGAGAACACCTGCCGCAACTCGAGAAAATCCAGGAAGTACTCCCTTCCAGGCGAGATGAGGCCTATTTCCGATGAGGCCTCTGGAGACTAATGACACCAAACCTCTGGAACTTCGAAAGGGTCTTTCACACCCTTGGTGCAACTCAAGAAGTTCACCGCCATACCCGTCTCCACTCGAGAGGAAGCACGATGGTCCCGCCCACATCGAGAGGAGCCCTGTTTCCCCCTCGTAGCTCGAGATGAGGGATCCTTTCCCTGCTTTCAACGGGAAAGAATTCCCGGCGTTCCTGTCACATCTCAAGAGGAGGCAATCTCAACAGGAAATGCGAGAGGAACTCCATGGTCGTACCACCATTCCAAGAGTCCCCCAGATGTCTCAGTCCATTTCAGAGGAAACTCTTTGCCCTGCAGTGGCTCATCTTTCACTCCGAGGATCGACTCACAACACGGTGGCACGTGGGACAGCCCTGTGGGAAAGCCTCGAGGGAAAGCCTCGAGGGAAATCCACAGATCCTTTGATCCACGCGACGGGAAGCGTGACATTGCTGCTACAGCCTGGAAGGAAAGCGCACATGCATTCCCCACTCGAGACGAGGCCTGACTCCCCTGGGGAGACTCCAGAAGTACCCAAAGATCCATGTCAGCCCCTGAGAAGAATCCTCGGTTCCGGCCCTGACTCCACACAAGCTTTTTGGCCCCGGTATCGACGGGAGAGGAATCCCGAGAGACCCCCTAGCAACTCGCATGGGGACTGGCCTCTCCTGAGGCCACCAGGGCGGGTCCCTGAGGTCCCCGTCGTAACTCGAGAACACCTGCCGCAACTCGAGAAAATCCAGGAAGTTCGCCCTTCCAGGCGAGATGAGGCCTATTTCCGATGAGGCCTCTGGAGACTATTGACACCAAACCTCTGGAACTTCGAAAGGGTCTTTCACACCCTTGCTGCAACTCAAGAAGTTCACCGCCATACCCGTCTCCACTCGAGAGGAAGCACGATGGTCCCGCCCACATCCAGAGGAGCCCCGTTTCCCCCTCGTAGCTCGAGATGAGGGATCCTTTCCCTGGTTTCAACGGGAAAAAATTCCCGGCGTTCCCGTCGCATCTCAAGAGGAGGCACTCTCAACAGGAAAGGCGAGAGGAACTCCATCGTCGTACCACCATTCCAAGAGTCCCCCAGATGTCTCAGTCCATTCCAGAGGAACCTCTTTGCCCTGCACTGGCTCATCTTTCACGCCGAGGATCGACTCACACCACGGTGGCACGTGGGACAGCCCTGTGGGAAAGCCTCGAGGGAAAACCACACATCATTTGATCCACGCGACGGGAAGCGTGACATTGCTGCTACAGCCTGGAAGGAAAGTGCACGTGCATGCCCCCACTCGAGACGAGGCCTTACTCCCCTGGGGAGACTCCAGAAGTACCCAAAGATCCATGTCAGCCCCTGAGAGGAATCCTCGGTTCCGGCCCTGACTCCACACAAGGTTTTTGGCCCCGGTATCGACGGGAGAGGAATCCCGAGAGGCCCCCTAGCAACTCGCATAGGGACTGGCTTCTCCTGAGGCCACCAGGGCGGGTCCCTGAGGTCCCCGTCGTAACTCGAGAACACCTGCCGCAACTCGAGAAAATCCAGGAAGTTCTCCCTTCCAGGCGAGATGAGGCCTATTTCCGATGAGGCGTCTGGAGACTAATGACACCTAACCTCTGGAACTTCGAAAGGGTCTTTCACAGCCTTGCTGCAACTCAAGAAGTTCACCACCATACCCGTCTCCACTAGAGAGGAAGCACGATGGTCCCGCCCACATCCAGAGGAGCCCCGTTTCCCCCTCGTAGCTCGAGATGAGGGATCCTTTCCCTGCTTTCAACGGGAAAGAATTCCCGGCGTTCCCGTCGCGTCTCAAGAGGAGGCACTCTCAACAGGAAAGGCGAGAGGAACTCCATGGTCGTACCACCATTCCAAGAGTCCCCCAGATGTCTCAGTCCATTCCAGAGGAACCTCTTTGCCCTGCACTGGCTCATCTTTCACGCCGAGGATCGACTCACACCACGGTGGCACGTGGGACAGCCCTGTGGGAAAGCCTCGAGGGAAAGCCTCGAGGGAAAACCACAGATCCTTTGATCCACGCGACGGGAAGCGTGACATTGCTGCTACAGCCTGGAAGGAAAGCGCACGTGCATGCCCCCACTCGAGACGAGGCCTGACTCCCCTGGGCAGACTCCAGAAGTACCCAAAGTTCCAGGTCAGCCCCTGAGAGGAATCCTCGGTTCCGGCCCTGACTCCACACAAGGTTTTTGGCCCCGGTATCAACGGGAGAGGAATCCCGAGAGGCCCCCTAGCAACTCGCCTAGGGACTGGCCTTTCCTGAGGCCACCAGGGCGGGTCCCTGAGGTCCCCGTCGTAACTCGAGAACACCTGCCGCAACTCGAGAAAATCCAGGAAGTTCTCCCTTCCAGGCGAGATGAGGCTTATTTCCGATGAGGCCTCTGGAGACTAATGACACCTAACCTCTGGAACTTCGAAAGGGTCTTTCACAGCCTTGCTGCAACTCTAGAAGTTCACCGCCATACCCGTCTCCACTAGAGAGGAAGCACGATGGTCCCGCCCACATCCAGAGGAGCCCCGTTTCCCCCTCGTAGCTCGAGATGAGGGATCCTTTCCCTGCTTTCAACGGGAAAGAATTCCCGGCGTTCCCGTCGCATCTCAAGAGGAGGCACTCTCAACAGGAAAGGCGAGAGGAACTCCATGGTCGTACCACCATTCCAAGAGTCCCCCAGATGTCTCAGTCCATTCCAGAGGAACCTCTTTGCCCTGCACTGGCTCATCTTTCACGCCGAGGATCGACTCACACCACGGTGGCACGTGGGACAGCCCTGTGGGAAAGCCTCGAGGGAAAGCCTCGAGGGAAAACCACAGATCCTTTGATCCAAGCGACGGGAAGCGTGACATTGCTGCTAAAGCCTGGAAGGAAAGCGCACGCGCATGCCCCCACTCGAGACGAGGCCTGACTCCCCTGGGGAGACTCCAGAAGTACCCAAAGATCCATGTCAGCCCCTGAGAGGAATCCTCGGTTCCGGCCCTGACTCCACACAAGCTTTTTGGCCCCGGTATCGACGGGAGAGGAATCACGAGAGGCCCCCTAGCAACTCGCATGGGGACTGGCCTCTCCTGAGGCCACCAGGGCGGGTCCCTGAGTTCCCCGTCGTAACTTAAGAACACCTGCCGCAACTCGAGAAAATCCAGGAAGTTCTCCCTTCCAGGCGAGATGAGGCCTATTTCCGATGAGGCGTCTGGAGACTAATGACACCTAACCTCTGGAACTTTGAAAGGGTCATTCACACCCTTGCTGCAACTCAAGAAGTTCTCCGCCATACCCGTCTCCACTCGAGAGGAAGCACGATGGTCCCGCCCACATCCAGAGGAGCCCCGTTTTCCCCTCGGTGCTCGAGATGAGGGAACCTTTCCCTGCTTTCAACGGGAAAGAATTCCCGGCGTTCCCGTCGCATCTCAAGAGGAGGCACTCTCAACAGGAAAGGCGAGAGGATCTCCATGGTCGTACCACCATTCCAAGAGTCCCCCAGATGTCTCAGTCCATTCCAGAGGAACCTCTTTGCCCTGCACTGGCTCATCTTTCACGCCGAGGATCGACTCACACCACGGTGGCACGTGGGACAGCCCTGTGGGAAAGCCTCGAGGGAAAGCCTCGAGGGAAAACCACAGATCCTATGATCCACGCGACGGGAAGCGTGACATTGCTACTACAGCCTGGAAGGAAAGCGCACGTGCATGCCCCCACTCGAGACGAGGCCTGACTCCCCTGGGGAGACTCCAGAAGTACCCAAAGATCCATGTCAGCCCCTGAGAGGAATCCTCGGTTCCGGCCCTGACTCCACACAAGGTT
The DNA here is from genome assembly GCF_032405125.1 of Capricornis sumatraensis. NCBI lineage: Eukaryota > Metazoa > Chordata > Mammalia > Artiodactyla > Bovidae > Capricornis > Capricornis sumatraensis. The sequence continues at coordinate 1,910,508 of NW_027184627.1, forward strand.
TTTGGCCCCGGTATCGACGGGAGAGGAATCCCGAGAGGCCCCCTAGCAACTCGCATGGGGACTGGCCTCTCCTGAGGCCACCAGGGCGGGTCCCTGAGGTCCCCGTCGTAACTCGAGAATACCTGCCGCAACTCGAGAAAATCCAGGAAGTACTCCCTTCCAGGCGAGATGAGGCCTATTTCCGATGAGGCCTCTGGAGACTAATGTCACCAAACCTCTGGAACTTCGAAAGGGTCTTTCACACCCTTGGTGCAACTCAAGAAGTTCACCGCCATACCCGTCTCCACTCGAGAGGAAGCACGATGGTCCCTCCCACATCGAGAGGAGCCCCGTTTCCCCCTCGTAGCTCGAGATGAGGGATCCTTTCCCTGCTTTCAACGGGAAAGAATTCCCGGCGTTCCCGTCGCATCTCAAGAGGAGGCACTCTCAACAGGAAAGGCGAGAGGAACTCCATGGTCGTACCACCATTCCAAGAGTCCCCCAGATGTCTCAGTCCATTTCAGAGGAATCTCTTTGCCCTGCACTGGCTCATCTTTCACTCCGAGGATCGACTCACAACACGGTGGCACGTAGGACAGCCCTGTGGGAAAGCCTCGAGGGAAAGCCTCGAGGGAAAACCACAGATCCTTTGATCCACGCGACGGGAAGCGTGACATTGCTGCTACAGCCTGGAAGGAATGCGCACATGCATTCCCCACTCGAGACGAGGCCTGACTCCCCTGGGGAGACTCCAGAAGTACCCAAAGATCCATGTCAGCCCCTGAGAAGAATCCTCGGTTCCGGCCCTGACTCCACACAAGCTTTTTGGCCCCGGTATCGACGGGAGAGGAATCCCGAGAGACCCCCTAGCAAATCGCATGGGGACTGGCCTCTCCTGAGGCCACCAGGGCGGGTCCCTGAGGTCCCCGTCGTAACTCGAGAACACCTGCCGCAACTCGAGAAAATCCAGGAAGTTCGCCCTTCCAGGCGAGATGAGGCCTATTTCCGATGAGGCCTCTGGAGACTATTGACACCAAACCTCTGGAACTTCGAAAGGGTCTTTCACACCCTTGCTGCAACTCAAGAAGTTCACCGCCATACCCGTCTCCACTCGAGAGGAAGCACGATGGTCCCGCCCACATCCAGAGGAGCCCCGTTTCCCCCTCGTAGCTCGAGATGAGGGATCCTTTCCCTGCTTTCAACGGGAAAGAATTCCCGGCGTTCCCGTCGCATCTCAAGAGGAGGCACTCTCAACAGGAAAGGCGAGAGGAACTCCATGGTCGTACCACCATTCCAAGAGTCCCCCAGATGTCTCAGTCCATTCCAGAGGAACCTCTTTGCCCTGCACTGGCTCATCTTTCACGCCGAGGATCGACTCACACCACGGTGGCACGTGGGACAGCCCTGTGGGAAAGCCTCGAGGGAAAGCCTCGAGGGAAAACCACAGATCCTTTGATCCACGTGACGGGAAGCGTGACATTGCTGCTACAGCCTGAAAGGAAAGCGCACGTGCATGCCTCCATTCGAGACGAGGCCTGACTCCACTGGGGAGACTCCAGAAGTACCCAAAGATCCATGTCAGCCCCTGAGAGGAATTCTCGGTTCCGGCCCTGACTCCACACAAGCTTTTTGGCCCCGGTATCGACGGGAGAGGAATCCCGAGAGGCCCCCTAGCAACTCGCATGGGGACTGGCCTCTCCTGAGGCCACCAGGGCGGGTCCCTGAGGTCCCCGTCGAAACTCAGAACACCTGCCGCAACTCGAGAAAATCCAGGAAGTTCTCCCTTCCAGGCGAGATGAGGCCTATATCCGATGAGGCGTCTGGAGACTAATGACACCTAACCTCTGGAACTTCGAAAGGGTCTTTCACACCCTTGCTGCAACTCAAGAAGTTCACCGCCATACCCGTCTCCACTCGAGAGGAAGCACGATGGTCCCGCCCACATCCAGAGGAGCCCCGTTTCCCCCTCGTAGCTCGAGATGAGGGATCCTTTCCCTGCTTTCAACGGGAAAGAATTCCCGGCGTTCCCGTCGCATCTCAAGAGGAGGCACTCTCAACAGGAAAGGCGAGAGGAACTCCATGGTCGTACCACCATTCCAAGAGTCCCCCAGATGTCTCAGTCCATTCCAGAGGAAACTCTTTGCCCTGCAGTGGCTCATCTTTCACGCCGAGGATCGACTCACACCACGGTGGCACGTGGGACAGCCCTGTGGGAAAGCCTCGAGGGAAAGCCTCGAGGGAAAACCACAGATCCTTTGATCCAAGCGACGGGAAGCGTGACATTGCTGCTAAAGCCTGGAAGGAAAGCGCACGCGCATGCCCCCACTCGAGACGAGGCCTGACTCCCCTGGGGAGACTCCAGAAGTACCCAAAGATCCATGTCAGCCCCTGAGAGGAATCCTCGGTTCCGGCCCTGACTCCACACAAACTTTTTGGCCCCGGTATCGACGGGAGAGGAATCCCGAGAGGCCCCCTAGCAACTCGCATGGGGACTGGCCTCTCCTGAGGCCACCAGGGCGGGTCCCTGAGTTCCCCGTCGTAACTTAAGAACACCTGCCGCAACTCGAGAAAATCCAGGAAGTTCTCCCTTCCAGGCGAGATGAGGCCTATTTCCGATGAGGCGTCTGGAGACTAATGACACCTAACCTCTGGAACTTTGAAAGGGTCTTTCACACCCTTGCTGCAACTCAAGAAGTTCTCCGCCATACCCGTCTCCACTCGAGAGGAAGCACGATGGTCCCGCCCACATCCAGAGGAGCCCCGTTTTCCCCTCGGTGCTCGAGATGAGGGAACCTTTCCCTGCTTTCAACGGGAAAGAATTCCCGGCGTTCCCGTCGCATCTCAAGAGGAGGCACTCTCAACAGGAAAGGCGAGAGGATCTCCATGGTCGTACCACCATTCCAAGAGTCCCCCAGATGTCTCAGTCCATTCCAGAGGAACCTCTTTGCCCTGCACTGGCTCATCTTTCACGCCGAGGATCGACTCACACCACGGTGGCACGTGGGACAGCCCTGTGGGAAAGCCTCGAGGGAAAGCCTCGAGGGAAAACCACAGATCCTTTGATCCACGCGACGGGAAGCGTGACATTGCTACTACAGCCTGGAAGGAAATCGCACGTGCATGCCCCCACTCGAGACGAGGTCTGACTCCACTGGGGAGACTCCAGAAGTACCCAAAGATCCATGTCAGCCCCTGAGAGGAATCCTCGGTTCCGGCCCTGACTCCACACAAGGTTTCTGGCCCCGGTATCGACGGGAGAGGAATCCCGAGAGGCCCCCTAGCAACTCGCATGGGGACTGGCCTCTCCTGAGGCCACCAGGGCGGGTCCCTGAGGTCCCCGTCGTAACTCGAGAATACCTGCCGCAACTCGAGAAAATCCAGGAAGTACTCCCTTCCAGGCGAGATGAGGTCTATTTCCGATGAGGCCTCTGGAGACTAATGACACCAAACCTCTGGAACTTCGAAAGGGTCTTTCACACCCTTGGTGCAACTCAAGAAGTTCACCGCCATACCCGTCTCCACTCGAGAGGAAGCACGATGGTCCCGCCCACATCGAGAGGAGCCCCGTTTCCCCCTCGTAGCTCGAGATGAGGGATCCTTTCCCTGCTTTCAACGGGAAAGAATTCCCGGCGTTCCCGTCGCATCTCAAGAGGAGGCACTCTCAACAGGAAAGGCGAGAGGAACTCCATGGTCGTACCACCATTCCAAGAGTCCCCCAGATGTCTCAGTCCATTTCAGAGGAATCTCTTTGCCCTGCACTGGCTCATCTTTCACTCCGAGGATCGACTCACAACACGGTGGCACGTGTTACAGCCCTGTGGGAAAGCCTCGAGGGAAAGCCTCGAGGGAAAACCACAGATCCTTTGATCCACGCGACGGGAAGCGTGACATTGCTGCTACAGCCTGGAAGGAAAGCGCACATGCATTCCCCACTCGAGACGAGGCCTGACTCCCCTGGGGAGACTCCAGAAGTACCCAAAGATCCATGTCAGCCCCTGAGAAGAATCCTCGGTTCCGGCCCTGACTCCACACAAGCTTTTTGGCCCCGGTATCGACGGGAGAGGAATCCCGAGAGACCCCCTAGCAAATCGCATGGGGACTGGCCTCTCCTGAGGCCACCAGGGCGGGTCCCTGAGGTCCCCGTCGTAACTCGAGAACACCTGCCGCAACTCGAGAAAATCCAGGAAGTTCTCCCTTCCAGGCGAGATGAGGCCTATTTCCGATGAGGCCTCTGGAGACTATTGACACCAAACCTCTGGAACTTCGAAAGGGTCTTTCACACCCTTGCTGCAACTCAAGAAGTTCACCGCCATACCCGTCTCCACTCGAGAGGAAGCACGATGGTCCCGCCCACATCCAGAGGTGCCCCGTTTCCCCCTCGTAGCTCGAGATGAGGGATCCTTTCCCTGGTTTCAACGGGAAAGAATTCCCGGCGTTCCCGTCGCATCTCAAGAGGAGGCACTCTCAACAGGAAAGGCGAGAGGAACTCCATGGTCGTACCACCATTCCAAGAGTCCCCCAGATGTCTCAGTCCATTCCAGAGGAACCTCTTTGCCCTGCACTGGCTCATCTTTCACGCCGAGGATCGACTCACACCACGGTGGCACGTGGGACAGCCCTGTGGGAAAGCCTCGAGGGAAAGCCTCGAGGGAAAACCACAGATCCTTTGATCCACGTGACGGGAAGCGTGACATTGCTGCTACAGCCTGAAAGGAAAGCGCACGTGCATGCCTCCATTCGAGACGAGGCCTGACTCCACTGGGGAGACTCCAGAAGTACCCAAAGATCCATGTCAGCCCCTGAGAGGAATTCTCGGTTCCGGCCCTGACTCCACACAAGCTTTTTGGCCCCGGTATCGACGGGAGAGGAATCCCGAGAGGCCCCCTAGCAACTCGCATGGGGACTGGCCTCTCCTGAGGCCACCAGGGCGGGTCCCTGAGGTCCCCGTCGAAACTCAGAACACCTGCCGCAACTCGAGAAAATCCAGGAAGTTCTCCCTTCCAGGCGAGATGAGGCCTATATCCGATGAGGCGTCTGGAGACTAATGACACCTAACCTCTGGAACTTCGAAAGGGTCTTTCACACCCTTGCTGCAACTCAAGAAGTTCACCGCCATACCCGTCTCCACTCGAGAGGAAGCACGATGGTCCCGCCCACATCCAGAGGAGCCCCGTTTCCCCCTCGTAGCTCGAGATGAGGGATCCTTTCCCTGCTTTCAACGGGAAAGAATTCCCGGCGTTCCCGTCGCATCTCAAGAGGAGGCACTCTCAACAGGAAAGGCGAGAGGAACTCCATGGTCGTACCACCATTCCAAGAGTCCCCCAGATGTCTCAGTCCATTCCAGAGGAACCTCTTTGCCCTGCACTGGCTCATCTTTCACGCCGAGGATCGACTCACACCACGGTGGCACGTGGGACAGCCCTCTGGGAAAGCCTCGAGGGAAAGCCTCGAGGGAAAACCACAGATCCTTTGATCCAAGCGACGGGAAGCGTGACATAGCTGCTAAAGCCTGGAAGGAAAGCGCACGCGCATGCCCCCACTCGAGACGAGGCCTGACTCCCCTGGGGAGACTCCAGAAGTACCCAAAGATCCATGTCAGCCCCTGAGAGGAATCCTCGGTTCCGGCCCTGACTCCACACAAGCTTTTTGGCCCCGGTATCGACGGGAGAGGAATCCCGAGAGGCCCCCTAGCAACTCGCATGGGGACTGGCCTCTCCTGAGGCCACCAGGGCGGGTCCCTGAGTTCCCCGTCGTAACTTAAGAACACCTGCCGCAACTCGAGAAAATCCAGGAAGTTCTCCCTTCCAGGCGAGATGAGGCCTATTTCCGATGAGGCGTCTGGAGACTAATGACACCTAACCTCTGGAACTTTGAAAGGGTCTTTCACACCCTTGCTGCAACTCAAGAAGTTCTCCGCCATACCCGTCTCCACTCGAGAGGAAGCACGATGGTCCCGCCCACATCCAGAGGAGCCCCGTTTTCCCCTCGGTGCTCGAGATGAGGGAACCTTTCCCTGCTTTCAACGGGAAAGAATTCCCGGCGTTCCCGTCGCATCTCAAGAGGAGGCACTCTCAACAGGAAAGGCGAGATGATCTCCATGGTCGTACCACCATTCCAAGAGTCCCCCAGATGTCTCAGTCCATTCCAGAGGAACCTCTTTGCCCTGCACTGGCTCATCTTTCACGCCGAGGATCGACTCACACCACGGTGGCACGTGGGACAGCCCTGTGGGAAAGCCTCGAGGGAAAGCCTCGAGGGAAAACCACAGATCCTTTGATCCACGCGACGGGAAGCGTGACATTGCTACTACAGCCTGGAAGGAAAGCGCACGTGCATGCCCCCACTCGAGACGAGGCCTGACTCCCCTGGGGAGACTCCAGAAGTACCCAAAGATCCATGTCAGCCCCTGAGAGGAATCCTCGGTTCCGGCCCTGACTCCACACAAGGTTTTTGGCCCCGGTATCGACGGGAGAGGAATCCCGAGAGGCCCCCTAGCAACTCGCATGGGGACTGGCCTCTCCTGAGGCCACCAGGGCGGGTCCCTGAGGTCCCCGTCGTAACTCGAGAACACCTGCCGCAACTCGAGAAAATCCAGGAAGTTCTCCCTTCCAGGCGAGATGAGGCCTATTTCCGATGAGGCCTCTGGAGACTAATGACACCAAACCTCTGGAACTTCGAAAGGGTCTTTCACACCCTTGGTGCAACTCAAGAAGTTCACCGCCATACCCGTCTCCACTCGAGAGGAAGCACGATGGTCCCGCCCACATCGAGAGGAGCCCCGTTTCCCCCTCGTAGCTCGAGATGAGGGATCCTTTCCCTGCTTTCAACGGGAAAGAATTCCCGGCGTTCCCGTCGCATCTCAAGAGGAGGCACTCTCAACAGGAAAGGCGAGAGGAACTCCATGGTCGTACCACCATTCCAAGAGTCCCCCAGATGTCTCAGTCCATTTCAGAGGAACCTCTTTGCCCTGCACTGGCTCATCTTTCACTCCGAGGATCGACTCACAACACGGTGGCACGTGGGACAGCCCTGTGGGAAAGCCTCGAGGGAAAGCCTCGAGGGAAAACCACAGATCCTTTGATCCACGCGACGGGAAGCGTGACATTGCTGCTACAGCCTGGAAGGAAAGCGCACATGCATTCCCCACTCGAGACGAGGCCTGACTCCCCTGGGGAGACTCCAGAAGTACCCAAAGATCCATGTCAGCCCCTGAGAAGAATCCTCGGTTCCGGCCCTGACTCCACACAAGCTTTTTGGCCCCGGTATCGACGGGAGAGGAATCCCGAGAGACCACCTAGCAACTCGCATGGGGACTGGCCTCTCCTGAGGCCACCAGGGCGGGTCCCTGAGGTCCCCGTCGTAACTCGAGAACACCTGCCGCAACTCGAGAAAATCCAGGAAGTTCTCCCTTCCAGGCGAGATGAGGCCTATTTCCGATGAGGCCTCTGGAGACTATTGACACCAAACCTCTGGAACTTCGAAAGGGTCTTTCACACCCTTGCTGCAACTCAAGAAGTTCACCGCCATACCCGTCTCCACTCGAGAGGAAGCACGATGGTCCCGCCCACATCCAGAGGAGCCCCGTTTCCCCCTCGTAGCTCGAGATGAGGGATCCTTTCCCTGGTTTCAACGGGAAAGAATTCCCGGCGTTCCCGTCGCATCTCAAGAGGAGGCACTCTCAACAGGAAAGGCGAGAGGAACTCCATGGTCGTACCACCATTCCAAGAGTCCCCCAGATGTCTCAGTCCATTCCAGAGGAACCTCTTTGCCCTGCACTGGCTCATCTTTCACGCCGAGGATCGACTCACACCACGGTGGCACGTGGGACAGCCCTGTGGGAAAGCCTCGAGGGAAAGCCTCGAGGGAAAACCACAGATCCTTTGATCCACGCGACGGGAAGCGTGACATTGCTGCTACAGCCTGGAAGGAAAGCGCACGTGCATGCCCCCACTCGAGACGAGGCCTGACTCCCCTGGGGAGACTCCAGAAGTACCCAAAGATCCATGTCAGCCCCTGAGAGGAATCCTCGGTTCCGGCCCTGACTCCACACAAGGTTTTTGGCCCCGGTATCGACGGGAGAGGAATCCCGAGAGGCCCCCTAGCAACTCGCATGGGGACTGGCCTCTCCTGAGGCCACCAGGGCCGGTCACTGAGGTCCCCGTCGTTACTCGAGAACACCTGCCACAACTCGAGAAAATCCAGGAAGTTCTCCCTTCCAGGCGAGATGAGGCTTATTTCCGATGAGGCGTCTGGAGACTAATGACACCTAACCTCTGGAACTTCGAAAGGGTCTTTCACACCCTTGCTGCAACTCAAGAAGTTCACCACCATACCCGTCTCCACTCGAGAGGAAGCACGATGGTCCCGACCACATCCAGAGGAGCCCCGTTTCCCCCTCGTAGCTCGAGATGAGGGATCCTTTCCCTGCTTTCAACGGGAAAGAATTCCCTGCGTTCCCGTCGCATCTCAAGAGGAGGCCCTCTCAACAGGAAAGGCGAGAGGAACTCCATGGTCGTACCACCATTCCAAGAGTCCCCCAGATGTCTCAGTCCATTCCAGAGGAACCTCTTTGCCCTGCACTGGCTCATCTTTCACGCCGAGGATCGACTCACACCACGGTGGCACGTGGGACAGCCCTGTGGGAAAGCCTCGAGGGAAAGCCTCGAGGGAAAACCACAGATCCTTTGATCCACGCGACGGGAAGCGTGACATTGCTGCTACAGCCTGAAAGGAAAGCGCACGTGCATGCCTCCATTCGAGACGAGGCCTGACTCCACTGGGGAGACTCCAGAAGTACCCAAAGATCCATGTCAGCCCCTGAGAGGAATTCTCGGTTCCGGCCCTGACTCCACACAAGCTTTTTGGCCCCGGTATCGACGGGAGAGGAATCCCGAGAGGCCCCCTAGCAACTCGCATGGGGACTGGCCTCTCCTGAGGCCACCAGGGCGGGTCCCTGAGGTCCCCGTCGAAACTCAGAACACCTGCCGCAACTCGAGAAAATCCAGGAAGTTCTCCCTTCCAGGCGAGATGAGGCCTATTTCCGATGAGGCGTCTGGAGACTAATGACACCTAACCTCTGGAACTTCGAAAGGGTCTTTCACACCCTTGCTGCAACTCAAGAAGTTCACCGCCATACCCGTCTCCACTCGAGAGGAAGCACGATGGTCCCGCCCACATCCAGAGGAGCCCCGTTTCCCCCTCGTAGCTCGAGATGAGGGATCCTTTCCCTGCTTTCAACGGGAAAGAATTCCCGGCGTTCCCGTCGCATCTCAAGAGGAGGCACTCTCAACAGGAAAGGCGAGAGGAACTCCATGGTTGTACCACCATTCCAAGAGTCCCCCAGATGTCTCAGTCCATTCCAGAGGAACCTCTTTGCCCTGCACTGGCTCATCTTTCACGCCGAGGATCGACTCACACCACGGTGGCACGTGGGACAGCCCTGTGGGAAAGCCTCGAGGGAAAGCCTCGTGGGAAAACCACAGATCCTTTGATCCAAGCGACGGGAAGCGTGACATTGCTGCTAAAGCCTGGAAGGAAAGCGCACGCGCATGCCCCCACTCGAGACGAGGCCTGACTCCCCTGGGGAGACTCCAGAAGTACCCAAAGATCCATGTCAGCCCCTGAGAGGAATCCTCGGTTCCGGCCCTGACTCCACACAAGGTTTTTGGCCCCGGTATCGATGGGAGAGGAATCCCGAGAGGCCCCCTAGCAACTCGCATGGGGACTGGCCTCTCCTGAGGCCACCAGGGCGGGTCCCTGAGGTCCCCGTCGTAACTCGAGAACACCTGCCGCAACTCGAGAAAATCCAGGAAGTTCTCCCTTCCAGGCGAGATGAGGCCTATTTCCGATGAGGCCTCTGGAGACTAATGACACCAAACCTCTGGAACTTCGAAAGGGTCTTTCACACCCTTGGTGCAACTCAAGAAGTTCACCGCCATACCCGTCTCCACTCGAGAGGAAGCACGATGGTCCCGCCCACATCGAGAGGAGCCCCGTTTCCCCCTCGTAGCTCGAGATGAGGGATCCTTTCCCTGCTTTCAACGGGAAAGAATTCCCGGCGTTCCCGTCGCATCTCAAGAGGAGGCACTCTCAACAGGAAAGGCGAGAGGAACTCCATGGTCGTACCACCATTCCAAGATTCCCCCAGATGTCTCAGTCCATTTCAGAGGAACCTCTTTGCCCTGCACTGGCTCATCTTTCACTGCGAGGATCGACTCACACCACGGTGGCACGTGGGACAGCCCTGTGGGAAAGCCTCGAGGGAAAGCCTCGAGGGAAAACCACAGATCCTTTGATCCACGCGACGGGAAGCGTGACATTGCTGCTACAGCCTGGAAGGAAAGCGCACATGCATTCCGCACTCGATACGAGGCCTGACTCCCCTGGGGAGACTCCAGAAGTACCCAAAGATCCATGTCAGCCCCTGAGAAGAATCCTCGGATCCGGCCCTGACTCCACACAAGCTTTTTGGCCCCGGTATCGACGGGAGAGGAATCCCGAGAGACCCCCTAGCAACTCGCATGGGGACTGGCCTCTCCTGAGGCCACCAGGGCGGGTCCCTGAGGTCCCCGTCGTAACTTGAGAACACCTGCCGCAACTCGAAAAAATCCAGGAAGTTCTCCCTTCCAGGCGAGATGAGGCCTATTTCCGATGAGGCCTCTGGAGACTATTGACACCAAACCTCTGGAACTTCGAAAGGGTCTTTCACACCCTTGCTGCAACTCAAGAAGTTCACCGCCATACCCGTCTCCACTCGAGAGGAAGCACGATGGTCCCGCCCGCATCCAGAGGAGCCCCGTTTCCCCCTCGTAGCTCGAGATGAGGGATCCTTTCCCTGGTTTCAACGGGAAAGAATTCCCGGCGTTCCCGTCGCATCTCAAGAGGAGGCACTCTCAACAGGAAAGGCGAGAGGAACTCCATGGTAGTACCACCATTCCAAGAGTACCCCAGATGTCTCAGTCCATTCCAGAGGAACCTCTTTGCCCTGCACTGGCTCATCTTTCACGCCGAGGATCGACTCACACCACGGTGGCACGTGGGACAGCCCTGTGGGAAAGCCTCGAGGGAAAGCCTCGAGGGAAAACCACAGATCCTTTGATCCACGCGACGGGAAGCGTGACATTGCTGCTACAGCCTGGAAGGAAAGCGCACGTGCATGCCCCCACTCGAGACGAGGCCTGACTCCCCTGGGGAGACTCCAGAAGTACCCAAAGATCCATGTCAGCCCCTGAGAGGAATCCTCGGTTCCGGCCCTGACTCCACACAAGCTTTTTGGCCCCGGTATCGACGGGAGAGGAATCCCGAGAGGCCCCCTAGCAACTCGCATGGGGACTGGCCTCTCCTGAGGCCACCAGGGCCGGTCCCTGAGGTCCCCGTCGTTACTCGAGAACACCTGTCACAACTCGAGAAAATCCAGGAAGTTCTCCCTTCCAGGCGAGATGAGGCTTATTTCCGATGAGGCGTCTGGAGACTAATGACACCTAACCTCTGGAACTTCGAAAGGGTCTTTCACACCCTTGCTGCAACTCAAGAAGTTCACCACCATACCCGTCTCCACTCGAGAGGAAGCACGATGGTCCCGACCACATCCAGAGGAGCCCCGTTTCCCCCTCGTAGCTCGAGATGAGGGATCCTTTCCCTGCTTTCAACGGGAAAGAATTCCCTGCGTTCCCGTCGCATCTCAAGAGGAGGCACTCTCAACAGGAAAGGCGAGAGGAACTCCATGGTCGTACCACCATTCCAAGAGTCCCCCAGATGTCTCAGTCCATTCCAGAGGAACCTCTTTGCCCTGCACTGGCTCATCTTTCACGCCGAGGATCGACTCACACCACGGTGGCACGTGGGACAGCCCTGTGGGAAAGCCTCGAGGGAAAACCACACATCATTTGATCCACGCGACGGGAAGCGTGACATTGCTGCTACAGCCTGGAAGGAAAGTGCACGTGCATGCCCCCACTCGAGACGAGGCCTGACTCCCCTGGGGAGACTCCAGAAGTACCCAAAGATCCATGTCAGCCCCTGAGAGGAATCCTCGGTTCCGGCCCTGACTCCACACAAGGTTTTTGGCCCCGGTATCGACGGGAGAGGAATCCCGAGAGGCCCCCTAGCAACTCGCATAGGGACTGGCTTCTCCTGAGGCCACCAGGGCGGGTCCCTGAGGTCCCCGTCGTAACTCGAGAACACCTGCCGCAACTCGAGAAAATCCAGGAAGTTCTCCCTTCCAGGCGAGATGAGGCCTATTTCCGATGAGGCGTCTGGAGACTAATGACACCTAACCTCTGGAACTTCGAAAGGGTCTTTCACAGCCTTGCTGCAACTCAAGAAGTTCACCACCATACCCGTCTCCACTAGAGAGGAAGCACGATGGTCCCGCCCACATCCAGAGGAGCCCCGTTTCCCCCTCGTAGCTCGAGATGAGGGATCCTTTCCCTGCTTTCAACGGGAAAGAATTCCCGGCGTTCCCGTCACATCTCAAGAGGAGGCACTCTCAACAGGAAAGGCGAGAGGAACTCCATGGTCGTACCACCATTCCAAGAGTCCCCCAGATGTCTCAGTCCATTCCAGAGGAACCTCTTTGCCCTGCACTGGCTCATCTTTCACGCCGAGGATCGACTCACACCACGGTGGCACGTGGGACAGCCCTGTGGGAAAGCCTCGAGGGAAAGCCTCGAGGGAAAACCACAGATCCTTTGATCCACGCGACGGGAAGCGTGACATTGCTGCTACAGCCTGGAAGGAAAGCGCACGTGCATGCCCCCACTCGAGACGAGGCCTGACTCCCCTGTGGAGCCTCCAGAAGTACCCAAAGATCCATGTCAGCCCCTGAGAGGAATCCTCGGTTCCGGCCCTGACTCCACACAAGGTTTTTGGCCCCGGTATCAACGGGAGAGGAATCCCGAGAGGCCCCCTAGCAACTCGCCTAGGGACTGGCCTTTCCTGAGGCCACCAGGGCGGGTCCCTGAGGTCCCCGTCGTAACTCGAGAACACCTGCCGCAACTCGAGAAAATCCAGGAACTTCTCCCTTCCAGGCGAGATGAGGTCTATTTCCGATGAGGCCTCTGGAGACTAATGACACCTAACCTCTGGAACTTCGAAAGGGTCTTTCACACCCTTGCTGCAACTCAAGAAGTTCACCGCCATACCCGTCTCCACTCGAGAGGAAGCACGATGGTCCCGCCCACATCCAGAGGAGCCCAGTTTCCCCCTCGTAGCTCGAAATGAGGGATCCTTTCCCTGCTTTCAACGGGAAAGAATTCCCGGCGTTCCCGTCGCATCTCAAGAGGAGGCACTCTCAACAGGAAAGGCGAGAGGAACTCCATGGTCGTACCACCATTCCAAGAGTCCCCCAGATGTCTCAGTCCATTCCAGAGGAAACTCTTTGCCCTGCACTGGCTCATCTTTTACGCCGAGGATCAACTCACACCATGGTGGCACGTGGGACAGCCCTGTGGGAAAGCCTCGAGGGAAAGCCTCGAGGGAAAACCACATATCCTTTGATCCACGTGACGGGAAGCGTGACATTGCTGCTACAGCCTGAAAGGAAAGCGCACGTGCATGCCCCCACTCGAGACGAGGCCTGACTCCACTGGGGAGACTCCAGAAGTACCCAAAGATCCATGTCAGCCCCTGAGAGGAATCCTCGGTTCCGGCCCTGACTCCACACAAGCTTTTTGGCCCCGGTATCGACGGGAGAGGAATCCCGAGAGGCCCCCTAGCAACTCGCATGGGGACTGGCCTCTCCTGAGGCCACCAGGGCGGGTTCCTGAGGTCCCCGTCGTAACTCGAGAACACCTGCCGCAACTCCAGAAAATCCAGGAAGTTCTCCCTTCCAGGCGAGATGAGGCCTATTTCCCATGAGGCGTCTGGAGACTAATGACACCTAACCTCTGGAACTTCGAAAGGGTCTTTCACACCCTTGCTGCAACTCAAGAAGTTCACCGCCATACCCGTGTCCACTCAAGAGGAAGCACGATGGTCCCGCCCACATCCAGAGGAGCCCCGTTTCCCCCTCGTAGCTCGAGATGAGGGATCCTTTCTCTGCTTTCAACGGGAAAGAATTCCCGGCGTTCCCGTCGCATCTCAAGAGGAGGCACTCTCAACAGGAAAGGCGAGAGGAACTCCATGGTCGTACCACCATTCCAAGAGTCCTCCAGATGTCTCAGTCCATTCCAGAGGAACCTCTTTGCCCTGCACTGGCTCATCTTTCACGCCGAGGATCGACTCACACCACGGTGTCACGTGGGACAGCCCTGTGGGAAAGCCTCGAGGGAAAGCCTCGAGGGAAAACCGCAGATCCTTTGATCCACGCGACGGGAAGCGTGACATTGCTGCTACAGCCTGGAAGGAAAGTGCACGTGCATACCCCCACACGAGACGAGGCCTGTCTCCCCTGGCGAGTCTCCAGAGGTACCCAAAGATCCATATCAGTCCCTGAGAGGAATCCTCGGTTCCGGCCCTGACTCCACACAAGGTTTTTGGCCCCGGTATCGACGGGAGAGGAATCCCGAGGGGCCCCCTAGCAACACGCATAGGGACTGGCCTCTCCTGAGGCCAACAGGGCGGGTCCCTGAGGTCCCCGTCGTAACTCGAGAACACCTGCCGCAACTCGAGAAAATCCAGGAAGTTCTCCCTTCCAGGCGAGATGAGGCCTATTTCCGATGAGGCGTCTGGAGACTAATGACACCTAACCTCTGGAACTTCGAAAGGGTCTTTCACACCCTTGCTGCAACTCAAGAAGTTCACCGCCATACCCGTCTCCACTCGAGAGAAAGCACGATGGTCCCGCCCACATCCAGAGGAGCCCCGTTTCCCCCTCGTAGCTCGAGATGAGGGATCCTTTCCCTGCTTTCAACGGCAAAAAATTCCCGGCGTTCCCGTCGCATCTCAAGAGGAGGCACTCTCAACAGGAAAGGCGAGAGGAACTCCATGGTCGTACCACCATTCCAAGAGTCCCCCAGATGTCTCAGTCCATTCCAGAGGAACCTCTTTGCCCTGCACTGGCTCATCTTTCACGCCGAGGATCGACTCACACCACGGTGGCACGTGGGACAGCCCTGTGGGAAAGCCTCGAGGGAAAGCCTCGAGGGAAAACCACAGATCCTTTGATCCACGCGACGGGAAGCGTGACATTGCTGCTACAGCCTGGAAGGAAAGCGCACGTGCATGCCCCCACTCGAGACGAGGCCTGACTCCCCTGGGGAGACTCCAGAAGTACCCAAAGATCCATGTCAGCCCCTGAGAGGAATCCTCGGTTCCGGCCCTGACTCCACACAAGGTTTTTGGCCCCGGTATCAACGGGAGAGGAATCCCGAGAGGCCCCCTAGCAACTCGCCTAGGGAATGGCCTCTCCTGAGGCCACCAGGGCGGGTCCCTGAGGTCCCCGTCGTAACTCGAGAACACCTGCCGCAACTCGAGAAAATCCAGGAAGTTCTCCCTTCCAGGCGAGATGAGGCCTATTTCCGATGAGGCCTCTGGAGACTAATGACACCTAACCTCTGGAACTTCGAAAGGGTCTTTCACCCCCTTGCTGCAACTCAAGAAGTTCACCGCCATACCCGTCTCCACTAGAGAGGAAGCACGATGGTCCCGCCCACATCCAGAGGAGCCCCGTTTCCCCCTCGTAGCTCGAGATGAGGGATCCTTTCCCTGCTTTCCACGGGAAAGAATTCCCGGCGTTCCCGTCGCATCTCAAGAGGAGGCACTCTCAACAGGAAAGGCGAGAGGAACTCCATGGTCGTACCACCATTCCAAGAGTCCCCCAGATGTCTCAGTCCATTCCAGAGGAACCTCTTTGCCCTGCACTGGCTCATCTTTCACACCGAGGATCGACTCACACCACGGTGGCACGTGGGACAGCCCTGTGGGAAAGCCTCGAGGGAAAACCACAGATCCTTTGATCCACGCGACGGGAAGCGTGACATTGCTGCTACAGCCTGGAAGGAAAGTGCACGTGCATGCCCCCACTGGAGACGAGGCCTGACTCCCCTGGGGAGACTCCAGAAGTACCCAAAGATCCATGTCAGCCCCTGAGAGGAATCCTCGGTTCCGGCCCTGACTCCACACAAGGTTTTTGGCCCCGGTATCGACGGGAGAGGAATCCCGAGAGGCCCCCTAGCAACTCGCATGGGGACTGGCCTCTCCTGAGGCCACCAGGGCGGGTCCCTGAGGTCCCCGTCGTAACTTGAGAACACCTGCCGCAACTCAAGAAAATCCAGGAAGTTCTCCCTTCCAGGCGAGATGAGGCCTATTTCCGATGAGGCGTCTGGAGACTAATGACACCTAACCTCTGGAACTTCGAAAGGGTCTTTCACACCCTTGCTGCAACTCAAGAAGTTCACCGCCATACCCGTCTCCACTCGAGAGGAAGCACGATGGTCCCGCCCACATCCAGAGGAGCCCCGTTTCCCCCTCGTAGCTCGAGATGAGGGATCCTTTCCCTGCTTTCAACGGGAAAGAATTCCCGGCGTTCCCGTCGCATATCAAGAGGAGGCACTCTCAACAGGAAAGGCGAGAGGAACTCCATGGTCGTACCACCATTCCAAGAGTCCCCCAGATGTCTCAGTCCATTCCAGAGGAAACTCTTTGCCCTGCACTGGCTCATCTTTCACGCCGAGGATCGACTCACACCACGGTGGCACGTGGGACAGCCCTGTGGGAAAGCCTCGAGGGAAAGCCTCGAGGGAAAACCACAGATCCTTTGATCCACGTGACGGGAAGCGTGACATTGCTGCTACAGCCTGGAAGGAAAGCGCACGTGCATGCCCCCACTCGAGACGAGGCCTGACTCCCCTGGGGAGACTCCAGAAGTACCCAAATATCCATGTCAGCCCCTGAGAGGAATCCTCGGTTCCGGCCCTGACTCCACTCAAGGTTTTTGGCCCCGGTATCGACGGGAGAGGAATCCCGAGAGGCCCCCTAGCAACTCGCATGGGGACTGGCCTCTCCTGAGGCCACCAGGGCGGGTCCCTGAGTTCCCCGTCGTAACTTAAGAACACCTGCCGCAACTCGAGAAAATCCAGGAAGTTCTCCCTTCCAGGCGAGATGAGGCCTATTTCCGATGAGGCGTCTGGAGACTAATGACACCTAACCTCTGGAACTTTGAAAGGGTCTTTCACACCCTTGCTGCAACTCAAGAAGTTCTCCGCCATACCCGTCTCCACTCGAGAGGAAGCACGATGGTCCCGCCCACATCCAGAGGAGTCCCGTTTTCCCCTCGGTGCTCGAGATGAGGGATCCTTTCCCTGCTTTCAACGGGAAAGAATTCCCGGCGTTCCCGTCGCATCTCAAGCAGAGGCACTCTCAACAGGAAAGGCGAGAGGATCTCCATGGTCGTACCACCATTCCAAGAGTCCCCCAGATGTCTCAGTCCATTCCAGAGGAAGCTCTTTGCCCTGCACTGGCTCATCTTTCACGCCGAGGATCGACTCACACCACGGTGGCACGTGGGACAGCCCTGTGGGAAAGCCTCGAGGGAAAGCCTCGAGGGAAAACCACAGATCCTTTGATCCACGCGACGGGAAGCGTGACATTGCTGCTACAGCATGGAAGGAAAGCGCACGTGCATGCCCCCACTCGAGACGAGGTCTGACTCCACTGGGGAGACTCCAGAAGTACCCAAAGATCCATGTCAGCCCCTGAGAGGAATCCTCGGTTCCGGCCCTGACTCCACACAAGGTTTTTGGCCCCGGTATCGACGGGAGAGGAATCCCGAGAGGCACCCTAGCAACTCGCATGGGGACTGGCCTCTCCTGAGGGCACCAGGGGGGGTCCCTGAGGTCCCAGTCGTAACTCGAGAACACCTGCCGCAACTCGAGAAAATCCAGGAAGTTCTCCCTTCCAGGCGAGATGAGGCCTATTTCCGATGAGGCGTCTGGAGACTAATGACACCTAACCTCTGGAACTTCGAAAGGGTCTTTCACACCCTTGCTGCAACTCAAGAAGTTCACCGCCATACCCGTGTCCACTCAAGAGGAAGCAGGATGGTCCCGCCCACATCCAGAGGAGCCCCGTTTCCCCCTCGTAGCTCGAGATGAGGGATCCTTTCCCTGCTTTCAACGGGAAAGAATTCCCGGCGTTCCCGTCGCATCTCAAGAGGAGGCACTCTCAACAGGAAAGGCGAGAGGAACTCCATGGTCGTACCACCATTCCAAGAGTCCCCCAGATGTCTCAGTCCATTCCAGAGGAACCTCTTTGCCCTGCACTGGCTCATTTTTCACGCCGAGAATCGACTCACACCACGGTGTCACGTGGGACAGCCCTGTGGGAAAGCCTCGAGGGAAAGCCTCGAGCGAAAACCGCAGATCCTTTGATCCACGCGACGGGAAGCGTGACATTGCTGCTACAGCCTGGAAGGAAAGTGCACGTGCATGCCCCCACACGAGACGAGGCCTGTCTCCCCTGGCGAGACTCCAGAAGTACCCAAAGATCCATATCAGTCCCTGAGAGGAATCCTCGGTTCCGGCCCTGACTCCACACAAGGTTTTTGGCCCCGGTATCGACGGGAGAGGAATCCCGAGGGGCCCCCTAGCAACACGCATAGGGACTGGCCTCTCCTGAGGCCAACAGGGCGGGTCCCTGAGGTCCCCGTCGTAACTCGAGAACACCTGCCGCAACTCGAGAAAATCCAGGAAGTTCTCCCTTCCAGGCGAGATGAGGCCTATTTCCGATGAGGCGTCTGGAGACTAATGACACCTAACCTCTGGAACTTCGAAAGGGTCTTTCACACCCTTGCTGCAACTCAAGAAGTTCACCGCCATACCCGTCTCCACTCGAGAGGAAGCACGAAGGTCCCGCCCACATCCAGAGGAGCCCCGTTTCCCCCTCGTAGCTCGAGATGAGGGATCCTTTCCCTGCTTTCAACGGCAAAAAATTCCCGGCGTTCCCGTCGCATCTCAAGAGGAGGCACTCTCAACAGGAAAGGCGAGAGGAACTCCATGGTCGTACCACCATTCCAAGAGTCCCCCAGATGTCTCAGTCCATTCCAGAGGAAGCTCTTTGCCCTGCACTGGCTCATCTTTCACGCCGAGGATCGACTCACACCACGGTGGCACGTGGGACAGCCCTGTGGGAAAGCCTCGAGGGAAAACCACACATCATTTGATCCACGCGACGGGAAGCGTGACATTGCTGCTACAGCCTGGAAGGAAAGTGCACGTGCATGCCCCCACTCGAGACGAGGCCTGACTCCCCTGGGGAGACTCCAGAAGTACCCAAAGATCCATGTCAGCCCCTGAGAGGAATTCTCGGTTCCGGCCCTGACTCCACACAAGGTTTTTGGCCCCGGTATCGACGGGAGAGGAATCCCGAGAGGCCCCCTAGCAACTCGCATGGGGACTGGCCTCTCCTGAGGCCACCAGGGCGGGTCCCTGAGGTCCCCGTCGTAACTCGAGAACACCTGCCGCAACTCGAGAAAATCCAGGAAGTTCTTCCTTCCAGGCGAAATGAGGCCTATTTCCGATGAGGCGTCTGGAGACTAATGACACCTTACCTCTGGAACTTCGAAAGGGTCTTTCACAGCCTTGCTGCAACTCAAGAAGTTCACCGCCATACCCGTCTCCACTCGAGAGGAAGCACGATGGTCCCGCCCACGTCCAGAGGAGCCCCGTTTCCCCCTCGTAGCTCGAGATGAGGGATCCTTTCCCTGCTTTCAACGGCAAAAAATTCCCGGCGTTCCCGTCGCATCTCAAGAGGAGGCACTCTCAACAGGAAAGGCGAGAGGAACTCCATGGTCGTACCACCATTCCAAGAGTCCCCCAGATGTCTCAGTCCATTCCAGAGGAACCTCTTTGCCCTGCACTGGCTCATCTTTCACGCCGAGGATCGACTCACACCACGGTGGCACGTGGGACAGCCCTGTGGGAAAGCCTCGAGGGAAAGCCTCGAGGGAAAACCACAGATCCTTTGATCCAAGCGACGGGAAGCGTGACATTGCTGCTAAAGCCTGGAAAGAAAGCGCACGCGCATGCCCCCACTCGAGACGAGGCCTGACTCCCCTGGGGAGACTCCAGAAGTACCCAAAGATCCATGTCAGCCCCTGAGAGGAATCCTCGGTTCCGGCCCTGACTCCACACAAGGTTTTTGGCCCCGGTATCGACGGGAGAGGAATCCCGAGAGGCCCCCTAGCAACTCGCATGGGGACTGGCCTCTCCTGAGGCCACCAGGGCGGGTCCCTGAGGTCCCCGTCGTAACTCGAGAACACCAGCCGCAAATCGAGAAAATCCAGGAAGTTCTCCCTTCCAGGCGAGATGAGGCCTATTTCCGATGAGGCGTCTGGAGACTAATGACACCTAACCTCTGGAACTTCGAAAGGGTCTTTCACACCCTTGCTGCAACTCAAGAAGTTCACCGCCATACCCGTGTCCACTCAAGAGGAAGCACGATGGTCCCGCCCACATCCAGAGGAGCCCCGTTTCCCCCTCGTAGCTCGAGATGAGGGATCCTTTCCCTGCTTTCAACGGGAAAGAATTCCCGGCGTTCCCGTCGCATCTCAAGAGGAGGCACTCTCAACAGGAAAGGCGAGAGGAACTCCATGGTCGTACCACCATTCCAAGAGTCCCCCAGATGTCTCAGTCCATTCCAGAGGAACCTCTTTGCCCTGCACTGGCTCATTTTTCACGCCGAGAATCGACTCACACCACGGTGTCACGTGGGACAGCCCTGTGGGAAAGCCTCGAGGGAAAGCCTCGAGCGAAAACCGCAGATCCTTTGATCCACGCGACGGGAAGCGTGACATTGCTGCTACAGCCTGGAAGGAAAGTGCACGTGCATGCCCCCACACGAGACGAGGCCTGTCTCCCCTGGCGAGACTCCAGAAGTACCCAAAGATCCATATCAGTCCCTGAGAGGAATCCTCGGTTCCGGCCCTGACTCCACACAAGGTTTTTGGCCCCGGTATCAACGGGAGAGGAATCCCGAGGGGCCCCCTAGCAACACGCATAGGGACTGGCCTCTCCTGAGGCCAACAGGGCGGGTCCCTGAGGTCTCCGTCGTAACTCGAGAACACCTGCCGCACCTCGAGAAAATCAAGGAAGTTCTCCCTTCCAGGCGAGATGAGGCCTATTTCCGATGAGGCGTCTGGAGACTAATGACACCTAACCTCTGGAACTTCGAAAGGGTCTTTCACACCCTTGCTGCAACTCAAGAAGTTCACCGCCATACCCGTCTCCACTCGAGAGAAAGCACGATGGTCTCGCCCACATCCAGAGGAGCCCCGTTTCCCCCTCGTAGCTCGAGATGAGGGATCCTTTCCCTGCTTTCAACGGCAAAAAATTCCCGGCGTTCCCGTCGCATCTCAAGAGGAGGCACTCTCAACAGGAAAGGCGAGAGGAACTCCATGGTCGTACCACCATTCCAAGAGTCCCCCAGATGTCTCAGTCCATTCCAGAGGAACCTCTTTGCCCTGCACTGGCTCATCTTTCACGCCGAGGATCGACTCACACCACGGTTGCACGTGGGACAGCCCTGTGGGAAAGCCTCGAGGGAAAACCACAGATCCTTTGATCCACGCGACGGGAAGCGTGACATTGCTGCTACAGCCTGGAAGGAAAGTGCACGTGCATGCCCCCACTCGAGACGAGGCCTGACTCCCCTGGGGAGACTCCAGAAGTACCCAAAGATCCATGTCAGCCCCTGAGAGGAATCCTCGGTTCCGGCCCTGACTCCACACAAGGTTTTTGGCCCCGGTATCGACGGGAGAGGAATCCCGAGAGGCCCCCTAGCAACTCGCATGGGGACTGGCCTCTCCTGAGGCCACCAGGGCGGGTCCCTGAGGTCTCCGTCGTAACTCGAGAACACCTGCCGCACCTCGAGAAAATCAAGGAAGTTCTCCCTTCCAGGCGAGATGAGGCCTATTTCCGCTGAGGCGTCTGGAGACTAATGACACCTAACCTCTGGAACTTCGAAAGGGTCTTTCACACCCTTGCTGCAACTCAAGAAGTTCACCGCCATACCCGTCTCCACTCGAGAGAAAGCACGATGGTCTCGCCCACATCCAGAGGAGCCCCGTTTCCTCCTCGTAGCTCGAGATGAGGGATCCTTTCCCTGCTTTCAACGGCAAAAAATTCCCGGCGTTCCCGTCGCATCTCAAGAGGAGGCACTCTCAACAGGAAAGGCGAGAGGAACTCCATGGTCGTACCACCATTCCAAGAGTCCCCCAGATGTCTCAGTCCATTCCAGAGGAACCTCTTTGCCCTGCACTGGCTCATCTTTCACGCCGAGGATCGACTCACACCACGGTGGCACGTGGGACAGCCCTGTGGGAAAGCCTCGAGGGAAAACCACAGATCCTTTGATCCACGCGACGGGAAGCGTGACATTGCTGCTACAGCCTGGAAGGAAAGTGCACGTGCATGCCCCCACTCGAGACGAGGCCTGACTCCCCTGGGGAGACTCCAGAAGTACCCAAAGATCCATGTCAGCCCCTGAGAGGAATCCTTGGTTCCGGCCCTGACTCCACACAAGGTTTTTGGCCCCGGTATCGACGGGAGAGGAATCCCGAGAGGCCCCCTAGCAACTCGCATGGGGACTGGCCTCTCCTGAGGCCACCAGGGCGGGTCCCTGAGATCCCCGTCGTAACTCGAGAACACCTGCCGCAACTCGAGAAAATCCAGGAAGTTCTCCCTTCCAGGCGAGATGAGGCCTATTTCCGATGAGGCGTCTGGAGACTAATGACACCTAACCTCTGGAACTTCGAAAGGGTCTTTCACACCCTTGCTGCAACTCAAGAAGTTCACCGCCATACCCGTCTCCACTCGAGAGGAAGCACGATGGTCCCGCCCACATCCAGAGGAGCCCCGTTTCCCCCTCGTAGCTCGAGATGAGGGATCCTTTCCCTGCTTTCAACGGGAAAGAATTCCCGGCGTTCCCGTCGCATCTCAAGAGGAGGCACTCTCAACAGGAAAGGCGAGAGGAACTCCATGGTCGTACCACCATTCCAAGAGTCCCCCAGATGTCTCAGTCCATTCCAGAGGAAACTCTTTGCCCTGCACTGGCTCATCTTTCACGCCGAGGATCGACTCACACCACGGTGGCACGTGGGACAGCCCTGTGGGAAAGCCTCGAGGGAAAGCCTCGAGTGAAAATCACAGATCCTTTGATCCACGTGACGGGAAGCGTGACATTGCTGCTACAGCCTGGAAGGAAAGCGCACGTGCATGCCCCCACTCGAGACGAGGCCTGACTCCCCTGGGGAGACTCCAGAAGTACCCAAAGATCCATGTCAGCCCCTGAGAGGAATCCTCGGTTCCGGCCCTGACTCCACTCAAGGTTTTTGGCCCCGGTATCTACGGGAGAGGAATCCCGAGAGGCCCCCTAGCAACTCGCATGGGGACTGGCCTCTCCTGAGGCCACCAGGGCGGGTCCCTGAGTTCCCCGTCGTAACTTAAGAACACCTGCCGCAACTCGAGAAAATCCAGGAAGTTCTCCCTTCCAGGCGAGATGAGGCCTATTTCCGATGAGGCGTCTGGAGACTAATGACACCTAACCTCTGGAACTTTGAAAGGGTCTTTCACACCCTTGCTGCAACTCAAGAAGTTCTCCGCCATACCCGTCTCCACTCGAGAGGAAGCACGATGGTCCCGCCCACATACAGAGGAGCCCCGTTTTCCCCTCGGTGCTCGAGATGAGGGATCCTTTCCCTGCTTTCAACGGGAAAGAATTCCCGGCGTTCCCGTCGCATCTCAAGAGGAGGCACTCTCAACAGGAAAGGCGAGAGGATCTCCATGGTCGTACCACCATTCCAAGAGTCCCCCAGATGTCTCAGTCCATTCCAGAGGAAGCTCTTTGCCCTGCACTGGCTCATCTTTCACGCCGAGGATCGACTCACACCACGGTGGCACGTGGGACAGCCCTGTGGGAAAGCCTCGAGGGAAAGCCTCGAGGGAAAACCACAGATCCTTTGATCCAAGCGACGGGAAGCGTGACATTGCTGCTACAGCCTGGAAGGAAAGCGCACGTGCATGCCCCCACTCGAGACGAGGCCTGACTCCCCTGGGGAGACTCCACAAGTACCCAAAGATCCATGTCAGCCCCTGAGAGGAATCCTCGGTTCCGGCCTTGACTCCACACAAGGTTTTTGGCCCCATTATCAACGGGAGAGGAATCCCGAGAGGCCCCCTAGCAACTCGCCTAGGGACTGGCCTCTCCTGAGGCCACCAGGGCGGGTCCTTGAGGTCCCCGTCGTAACTCGAGAACACCTGCCGCAACTCGAGAAAATCCAGGAAGTTCTCCCTTCCAGGCGAGATGAGGCCTATTTCCGATGAGGCCTCTGGAGACTAATGACACCTAACCTCTGGAACTTCGAAAGGGTCTTTCACACCCTTGCTGCAACTCAAGAAGTTCACCGCCATACCCGTCTCCACTAGAGAGGAAGCACGATGGTCCCGCCCACATCCAGAGGAGCCCCGTTTCCCCCTCGTAGCTCGAGATGAGGGATCCTTTCCCTGCTTTCAACGGGAAAGAATTCCCGGCGTTCCCGTCGCATCTCAAGAGGAGGCACTCTCAACAGGAAAGGCGAGAGGAACTCCATGGTCGTACCACCATTCCAAGAGTCCCCCAGATGTCTCAGTCCATTCCAGAGGAACCTCTTTGCCCTGCACTGGCTCATCTTTCACGCCGAGGATCGACTCACACCACGGTGGCACGTGGGACAGCCCTGTGGGAAAGCCTCGAGGGAAAGCCTCGAGGGAAAACCACAGATCCTTTGATCCACGTGACGGGAAGCGTGACATTGCTGCTACAGCCTGAAAGGAAAGCGCACGTGCATGCCCCTACTCGAGACGAGGCCTGACTCCACTGGGGTGACTCCAGAAGTACCCAAAGATCCATGTCAGCCCCTGAGAGGAATCCTCGGTTCCGGCCCTGACTCCACACAAGGTTTTTGGCCCCGGTATCGATGGGAGAGGAATCCCGAGAGGCCCCCTAGCAACTCGCATGGGGACTGGCCTCTCCGGAGGCCACCAGGGCGGGTCCCTGAGGTCCCCGTCGTAACTCGACAACACCTGCCGCAACTCGAGAAAATCCAGGAAGTTCTCCCTTCCAGGCGAGATGAGGCCTATTTCCGATGAGGCCTCTGGAGACTAATGACACCAAACCTCTGGAACTTCGAAAGGGTCTTTCACACCCTTGCTGCAACTCAAGAAGTTCACCGCCATACCCGTCTCCACTCGAGAGGAAGCACGATGGTCCCGCCCACATCCAGAGGAGCCCCGTTTCCCCCTCGTAGCTCGAGATGAGGGATCCTTTCCCTGGTTTCAACGGGAAAGAATTCCCGGCGTTCCCGTCGCATCTCAAGAGGAGGCACTCTCAACAGGAAAGGCGAGAGGAACTCCATGGTCGTACCACCATTCCAAGAGTCCCCCAGATGTCTCAGTCCATTCCAGAGGAACCTCTTTGCCCTGCACTGGCTCATCTTTCACGCCGAGGATCGACTCACAACACGGTGGCACGTGGGACAGCCCTGTGGGAAAGCCTCGAGGGAAAGCCTCGAGGGAAAACCACAGATCCTTTGATCCACGCGACGGGAAGCGTGACATTGCTGCTACAGCCTGGAAGGAAAGCGCACGTGCATGCCCCCACTCGAGACGAGGCCTGACTCCCCTGGGGAGACTCCAGAAGTACCCAAAGATCCATGTCAGCCCCTGAGAGGAATCCTCGGTTCCGGCCCTGACTCCACACAAGCTTTTTGGCCCCGGTATCGACGGGAGAGGAATCCCGAGAGGCCCCCTAGCAACTCGCATGGGGACTGGCCTCTCCTGAGGCCACCAGGGCGGGTCCCTGAGGTCCCCGTCGTAACTCGAGAACACCTGCCGCAACTCGAGAAAATCCAGGAAGTTCTCCCTTCCAGGCGAGATGAGGCCTATTTCCGATGAGGCGTCTGGAGACTAATGACACCTAACCTCTGGAACTTCGAAAGGGTCTTTCACACCCTTGCTGCAACTCAAGAAGTTCACCGCCATACCCGTCTCCACTCGAGAGGAAGCACGATGGTCCCGCCCACATCCAGAGGAGCCCCGTTTTCCCCGCGGTGCTCGAGATGAGGGATCCTTTCCCTGGTTTCAACGGGAAAGAATTCCCGGCGTTCCCGTCGCATCTCAAGAGGAGGCACTCTCAACAGGAAAGGCGAGAGGAACTCCATGGTCGTACCACCATTCCAAGAGTCCCCCAGATGTCTCAGTCCATTCCAGAGGAACCTCTTTGCCCTGCACTGGCTCATCTTTCACGCCGAGGATCGACTCACACCACGGTGGCACGTGGGACAGCCCTGTGGGAAAGCCTCGAGGGAAAGCCTTGAGCGAAAACCGGAGATCCTTTGATCCACGCGACGGGAAGCGTGACATTGCTGCTACAGCCTGGAAGGAAAGCGCACGTGCATGCCCCCACTCGAGACGAGGTCTGACTCCACTGGGGAGACTCCAGAAGTACCCAAAGATCCATGTCAGCCCCTGAGAGGAATCCTCGGTTCCGGCCCTGACTCCACACAAGGTTTTTGGCCCCGGTATCGACGGGAGAGGAATCCCGAGAGGCCCCCTAGCAACTCGCATGGGGACTGGCCTCTCCGGAGGCCACCAGGTCGGGTCCCTGAGGTCCCCGTCGTAACTCGAGAACACCTGCCGCAACTCGAGAAAATCCAGGAAGTTCTCCCTTCCAGGCGAGATGAAGCCTATTTCCGATGAGGCCTCTGGAGACTAATGACACCAAACCTCTTGAACTTCGAAAGGGTCTTTCACACCCTTGGTGCAACTCAAGAAGTTCACCGCCATACCCGTCTCCACTCGAGAGGAAGCACGATGGTCCCGCCCACATCCAGAGGAGCCCCGTTTCCCCCTCGTAGCTCGAGATGAGGGATCCTTTCCCTGCTTTCAACGGGAAAGAATTCCCGGCGTTCCCGTCGCATCTCAAGAGGAGGCACTCTCAACAGGAAAGGCGAGAGGAACTCCATGGTCGTACCACCATTCCAAGAGTCCCCCAGATGTCTCAGTCCATTTCAGAGGAACCTCTTTGCCCTGCACTGGCTCATCTTTCACGCCGAGGATCGACTCACAACACGGTGGCACGTGGGACAGCCCTGTGGGAAAGCCTCGAGGGAAAGCCTCGAGGGAAAACCACAGATCCTTTGATCCACGCGACGGGAAGCATGACATTGCTGGAACAGCCTGGAAGGAAAGCGCACATGCATGCCCCCACTCGAGACGAGGCCTGACTCACCTGGGGAGACTCCAGAAGTACCCAAAGATCCATGTCAGCCCCTGAGAAGAATCCTCGGTTCCGGCCCTGACTCCACACAAGCTTTTTGGCCCCGGTATCGACGGGAGAGGAATCCCGAGAGACCCCCTAGCAACTCGCATGGGGACTGGCCTCTCCTGAGGCCACCAGGGCGGGTCCCTGAGGTCCCCGTCGTAACTCGAGAACACCTGCCGCAACTCGAGAAAATCCAGGAAGTTCTCCCTTCCAGGCGAGATGAGGCCTATTTCCGATGAGGCGTCTGGAGACTAATGACACCTTACCTCTGGAACTTCGCAAGGGTCTTTCACAGCCTTGCTGCAACTCAAGAAGTTCACCACCATACCCGTCTCCACTAGAGAGGAAGCACGATGGTCCCGCCCACATCCAGAGGAGCCCCGTTTCCCCCTCGTAGCTCGAGATGAGGGATCCTTTCCCTGCTTTCAACGGGAAAGAATTCCCGGCGTTCCCGTCGCATCTCAAGAGGAGGCACTCTCAACAGGAAAGGCGAGAGGAACTCCATGGTCGTACCACCATTCCAAGAGTCCCCCAGATGTCTCAGTCCATTCCAGAGGAACCTCTTTGCCCTGCACTGGCTCATCTTTCACGCCCAGGATTGACTCACACCACGGTGGCACGTGGGACAGCCCTGTGGGAAAGCCTCGAGGGAAAGCCTAGAGGGAAAACCACAGATCCTTTGATCCACGCGACGGGAAGCGTGACATTGCTGCTACAGCCTGGAAGGAAAGCGCACGTGCATGCCCCCACTCAAGACGAGGCCTGACTCCCCTGGGGAGACTCCAGAAGTACCCAAAGATCCATGTCAGCCCCTGAGAGGAATCCTCGGTTCCGGCCCTGACTCCACACAAGCTTTTTGGCCCCGGTATCAACGGGAGAGGAATCCCGAGAGGCCCCCTAGCAACTCGCCTAGGGACTGGCCTCTCCTGAGGCCACCAGGGCGGGTCCCTGAGGTCCCCGTCGTAACTCGAGAACACCTGCCGCAACTCGAGAAAATCCAGGAAGTTCTCCCTTCCAGGCGAGATGAGGCCTATTTCCGATGAGGCCTTTGGAGACTAATGACACCTAACCTCTGGAACTTCGAAAGGGTCTTTCACACCCTTGCTGCAACTCAAGAAGTTCACCGCCATACCCGTCTCCACTAGAGAGGAAGCACGATGGTCCCGCCCACATCCAGAGGAGCCCCGTTTCCCCCTCTTAGCTCGAGATGAGGGATCCTTTCCCTGCTTTCAACGGGAAACAATTCCCGGCGTTCCCGTCGCATCTCAAGAGGAGGCACTCTCAACAGGAAAGGCGAGAAGAACTCCATGGTCGTACCACCATTCCAAGAGTCCCCCAGATGTCTCAGTCCATTCCAGAGGAACCTCTTTGCCCTGCACTGGCTCATCTTTCACGCCGAGGATCGACTCACACCACGGTGGCACGTGGGACAGCCCTGTGGGAAAGCCTCGAGGGAAAACCACAGATCCTTTGATCCACGCGACGGGAAGCGTGACATTGCTGCTACAGCCTGGAAGGAAAGTGCACGTGCATGCCCCCACTCGAGACGAGGCCTGACTGCCCTGGGGAGACTCCAGAAGTACCCAAAGATCCATGTCAGCCCCTGAGAGGAATCCTCGGTTCCGGCCCTGAATCCACACAAGGTTTTTGGCCCCGGTATCGACGGGAGAGGAATCCCGAGAGGCCCCCTAGCAACTCGCATGGGGACTGGCCTCTCCTGAGGCCACCAGGGCGGGTCCCTGAGGTCCCCGTCGTAACTCGAGAACACCTGCCGCAACTCGAGAAAATCCAGGAAGTTCTCCCTTCCAGGCGAGATGAGGCCTATTTCCGATGAGGCCTCTGGAGACTAATGACACCAAACCTCTGGAACTTCGAAAGGGTCTTTCACACTCTTGCTGCAACTCAAGAAGTTCACCGCCATACCCGTCTCCACTCGAGAGGAAGCACGATGGTCCCGCCCACATCCAGAGGAGCCCCGTTTCCCCCTCGTAGCTCGAGATGAGGGATCCTTTCCCTGGTTTCAACGGGAAAGAATTCCCGGCGTTCCCGTCGCATCTCAAGAGGAGGCACTCTCAACAGGAAAGGCGGGAGGAACTCCATGGTCGTACCACTATTCCAAGAGTCCCCCAGATGTCTCAGTCCATTCCAGAGGAACCTCTTTGCCCTGCACTGGCTCATCTTTCACGCCGAGGATCGACTCACAACACGGTGGCACGTGGGACAGCCCTGTGGGAAAGCCTCGAGGGAAAGCCTCGAGGAAAAACCACAGATCCTTTGATCCACGCGACGGGAAGCCTGACATTGCTGCTACAGCCTGGAAGGAAATAGCACGTGCATGCCCCCACTCGAGACGAGGCCTGACTCCCCTGGGGAGACTCCAGAAGTACCCAAAGATCCATGTCAGCCCCTGAGAGGAATCCTCGGTTCCGGCCCTGACTCCACACAAGGTTTTTGGCCCCGGTATCGACGGGAGAGGAATCCCGAGAGGCCCCCTAGCAACTCGCATGGGGACTGGCCTCTCCGGAGGCCACCAGGGCGGGTCCCTGAGGTCCCCGTCGTAATTCGAGAACACCTGCCGCAACTCGAGAAAATCCAGGAAGTTCTCCCTTCCAGGCGAGATGAGGCCTATTTCCGATGAGGCCTCTGGAGACTAATGACACCAAACTTCTGGAACTTCGAAAGGGTCTTTCACACCCTTGCTGCAACTCAAGAAGTTCACCGCCATACCCGTCTCCACTCGAGAGGAAGCACGATGGTCCCGCCCACATCCAGAGGAGCCCCGTTTCCCCCTCGTAGCTCGAGATGAGGGATCCTTTCCCTGGTTTCAACGGGAAAGAATTCCCGGCGTTCCCGTCGCATCTCAAGAGGAGGCACTCTCAACAGGAAAGGCGAGAGGAACTCCATGGTCGTACCACCATTCCAAGAGTCCCCCAGATGTCTCAGTCCATTCCAGAGGAACCTCTTTGCCCTGCACTGGCTCATCTTTCACGCCGAGGATCGACTCACACCACGGTGGCACGTGGGACAGCCCTGTGGGAAAGCCTCGAGGGAAAACCACAGATCCTTTGATCCACGCGACGGGAAGCGTGACATTGCTGCTACAGCCTGGAAGGAAAGTGCACGTGCATGCCCCCACTCGAGACGAGGCCTGACTGCCCTGGGGAGACTCCAGAAGTACCCAAAGATCCATGTCAGCCCCTGAGAGGAATCCTCGGTTCCGGCCCTGAATCCACACAAGGTTTTTGGCCCCGGTATCGACGGGAGAGGAATCCCGAGAGGCCCCCTAGCAACTCGCATGGGGACTGGCCTCTCCTGAGGCCACCAGGGCGGGTCCCTGAGGTCCCCGTCGTAACTCGAGAACACCTGCCGCAACTCGAGAAAATCCAGGAAGTTCTCCCTTCCAGGCGAGATGAGGCCTATTTCCGATGAGGCCTCTGGAGACTAATGACACCAAACCTCTGGAACTTCGAAAGGGTCTTTCACACTCTTGCTGCAACTCAAGAAGTTCACCGCCATACCCGTCTCCACTCGAGAGGAAGCACGATGGTCCCGCCCACATCCAGAGGAGCCCCGTTTCCCCCTCGTAGCTCGAGATGAGGGATCCTTTCCCTGGTTTCAACGGGAAAGAATTCCCGGCGTTCCCGTCGCATCTCAAGAGGAGGCACTCTCAACAGGAAAGGCGGGAGGAACTCCATGGTCGTACCACTATTCCAAGAGTCCCCCAGATGTCTCAGTCCATTCCAGAGGAACCTCTTTGCCCTGCACTGGCTCATCTTTCACGCCGAGGATCGACTCACAACACGGTGGCACGTGGGACAGCCCTGTGGGAAAGCCTCGAGGGAAAGCCTCGAGGAAAAACCACAGATCCTTTGATCCACGCGACGGGAAGCCTGACATTGCTGCTACAGCCTGGAAGGAAATAGCACGTGCATGCCCCCACTCGAGACGAGGCCTGACTCCCCTGGGGAGACTCCAGAAGTACCCAAAGATCCATGTCAGCCCCTGAGAGGAATCCTCGGTTCCGGCCCTGACTCCACACAAGGTTTTTGGCCCCGGTATCGACGGGAGAGGAATCCCGAGAGGCCCCCTAGCAACTCGCATGGGGACTGGCCTCTCCGGAGGCCACCAGGGCGGGTCCCTGAGGTCCCCGTCGTAATTCGAGAACACCTGCCGCAACTCGAGAAAATCCAGGAAGTTCTCCCTTCCAGGCGAGATGAGGCCTATTTCCGATGAGGCCTCTGGAGACTAATGACACCAAACTTCTGGAACTTCGAAAGGGTCTTTCACACCCTTGCTGCAACTCAAGAAGTTCACCGCCATACCCGTCTCCACTCGAGAGGAAGCACGATGGTCCCGCCCACATCCAGAGGAGCCCCGTTTCCCCCTCGTAGCTCGAGATGAGGGATCCTTTCCCTGGTTTCAACGGGAAAGAATTCCCGGCGTTCCCGTCGCATCTCAAGAGGAGGCACTCTCAACAGGAAAGGCGAGAGGAACTCCATGGTCGTACCACCATTCCAAGAGTCCCCCAGATGTCTCAGTCCATTCCAGAGGAACCTCTTTGCCCTGCACTGGCTCATCTTTCACGCCGAGGATCGACTCACACCACGGTGGCACGTGGGACAGCCCTGTGGGAAAGCCTCGAGGGAAAGCCTCGAGGGAAAACCACAGATCCTTTGATCCACGCGACGGGAAGCGTGACATTGCTGCTACAGCCTGGAAGGAAAGCGCACGTGCATGCCCCCACTCGAGACGAGGCCTGACTCCCCTGGGGAGACTCCACAAGTACCCAAAGATCCATGTCAGCCCCTGAGAGGAATCCTCGGTTCCGGCCTTGACTCCACACAAGGTTTTTGGCCCCGGTATCAACGGGAGAGGAATCCCGAGAGGCCCCCTAGCAACTCGCCTAGGGACTGGCCTCTCCTGAGGCCACCAGGGCGGGTCCCTGAGGTCCCCGTCGTAACTCGAGAACACCTGCCGCAACTCGAGAAAATCCAGGAAGTTCTCCCTTCCAGGCGAGATGAGGCCTATTTCCGATGAGGCCTCTGGAGACTAATGACACCTAACCTCTGGAACTTCGAAAGGGTCTTTCACACCCTTGCTGCAACTCAAGAAGTTCACCGCCATACCCGTCTCCACTCGAGAGGAAGCACGATGGTCCCGCCCACATCCAGAGGAGCCCCGTTTCCCCCTCGTAGCTCGAGATGAGGGATCATTTCCCTGCTTTCAACGGGAAAGAATTCCCGGCGTTCCCGTCGCATCTCAAGAGGAGGCACTCTCAACAGGAAAGGCGAGAGGAACTCCATGGTCGTACCACCATTCCAAGAGTCCCCCAGATGTCTAAGTCCATTCCAGAGGAACCTCTTTGCCCTGCACTGGCTCATCTTTCACGCCGAGGATCGACTCACAACACGGTGGCACGTGGGACAGCCCTGTGGGAAAGCCTCAAGGGAAAGCCTCGAGGGAAAACCACAGATCCTTTGATCCACGCGACGGGAAGCGTGACATTGCTGCTACAGCCTGGAAGGAAAGCGCACGTGCATGCCCCCACTCGAGACGAGGCCTGACTCCCCTGGGGAGACTCCACAAGTACCCAAAGATCCATGTCAGCCCCTGAGAGGAATCCTCGGTTCCGGCCCTGACTCCACACAAGGTTTTTGGCCCCGGTATCGACGGGAGAGGAATCCCGAGAGGCCCCCTAGCAACTCGCATGGGGACTGGCCTCTCCTGAGGCCACCAGGGCGGGTCCCTGAGGTCCCCGTCGTAACTCGAGAACACCTGCCGCAACTCGAGAAAATCCAGGAAGTTCTCCCTTCCAGGCGAGATGAGGCCTATTTCCGATGAGGCGTCTGGAGACTAATGACACCTAACCTCTGGAACTTCGAAAGGGTCTTTCACACCCTTGCTGCAACTCAAGAAGTTCACCGCCATACCCGTCTCCACTCGAGAGGAAGCACGATGGTCCCGCCCACATCCAGAGGAGCCCCGTTTCCCCCTCGTAGCTCGAGATGAGGGATCCTTTTCCTGCTTTCAACGGGAAAGAATTCCCGGCGTTCCCGTCGCATCTCAAGAGGAGGCACTCTCAACAGGAAAGGGGAGAGGAACTCCATGGTCGTACCACCATTCCAAGAGTCCCCCAGATGTCTCAGTCCATTCCAGAGGAACCTCTTTGCCCTGCACTGGCTCATCTTTCACGCCGAGGATCGACTCACACCACGGTGGCACGTGGGACAGCCCTGTGGGAAAGCCTCGAGGGAAAGCCTCGAGGGAAAACCACAGATCCTTTGATCCACGCGACGGGAAGCGTGACATTGCTGCTACAGCCTGGAAGGAAAGCGCACGTGCATGCCCCCACTCGAGACGAGGCCTGACTCCACTGGGGAGACTCCAGAAGTACCCAAAGATCCATGTCAGCCCCTGAGAGGAATCCTCGGTTCCGGCCCTGACTCCACACAAGGTTTTTGGCCCCGGTATCGACGGGAGAGGAATCCCGAGAGGCCCCCTAGCAACTCGCATGGGGACTGGCCTCTCCGGAGGCCACCAGGGCGGGTCCCTGAGGTCCCCGTCGTAATTCGAGAACACCTGCCGCAACTCGAGAAAATCCAGGAGGTTCTCCCTTCCAGGCGAGATGAGGCCTATTTCCGATGAGGCCTCTGGAGACTAATGACACCAAACTTCTGGAACTTCGAAAGGGTCTTTCACACCCTTGCTGCAACTCAAGAAGTTCACCGCCATACCCGTCTCCACTCGAGAGGAAGCACGATGGTCCCGCCCACATCCAGAGGAGCCCCGTTTCCCCCTCGTAGCTCGAGATGAGGGATCCTTTCCCTGGTTTCAACGGGAAAGAATTCCCGGCGTTCCTGTCGCATCTCAAGAGGAGGCACTCTCAACAGGAAAGGCGAGAGGAACTCCATGGTCGTACCACCATTCCAAGAGTCCCCCAGATGTCTCAGTCCATTCCAGAGGAACCTCTTTGCCCTGCACTGGCTCATCTTTCACGCCGAGGATCGACTCACACCACGGTGGCACGTGGGACAGCCCTGTGGGAAAGCCTCGAGGGAAAGCCTCGAGGGAAAACCACAGATCCTTTGATCCACGCCACGGGAAGCGTGACATTGCTGCTACAGCCTGGAAGGAAAGCGCACGTGCATGCCCCCACTCGAGACGAGGCCTGACTCCCCTGGGGAGACTCCACAAGTACCCAAAGATCCATGTCAGCCCCTGAGAGGAATCCTCGGTTCCGGCCTTGACTCCACACAAGGTTTTTGGCCCCGGTATCAACGGGAGAGGAATCCCGAGAGGCCCCCTAGCAACTCGCCTAGGGACTGGCCTCTCCTGAGGCCACCAGGGCGGGTCCCTGAGGTCCCCGTCGTAACTCGAGAACACCTGCCGCAACTCGAGAAAATCCAGGAAGTTCTCCCTTCCAGGCGAGATGAGGCCTATTTCCGATGAGGCCTCTGGAGACTAATGACACCTAACCTCTGGAACTTCGAAAGGGTCTTTCACACCCTTGCTGCAACTCAAGAAGTTCACCGCCATACCCGTCTCCACTAGAGAGGAAGCACGATGGTCCCGCCCACATCCAGAGGAGCCCCGTTTCCCCCTCGTAGCTCGAGATGAGGGATCCTTTCCCTGCTTTCAACGGGAAAGTATTCCGGGCGTTCCCGTCGCATCTCAAGAGGAGGCACTCTCAACAGGAAAGGCGAGAGGAACTCCATGGTCGTACCACCATTCCAAGAGTCCCCCAGATGTCTCAGTCCATTCCAGAGGAACCTCTTTGCCCTGCACTGGCTCATCTTTCACGCCGAGGATCGACTCACAACACGGTGGCACGTGGGACAGCCCTGTGGGAAAGCCTCAAGGGAAAGCCTCGAGGGAAAACCACAGATCCTTTGATCCACGCGACGGGAAGCGTGACATTGCTGCTACAGCCTGGAAGGAAAGCGCACGTGCATGCCCCCACTCGAGACGAGGCCTGACTCCCCTGGGGAGACTCCAGAAGTACCCAAAGATCCATGTCAGCCCCTGAGAGGAATCCTCGGTTCCGGCCCTGACTCCATACAAGGTT
This sequence comes from Capricornis sumatraensis, assembly GCF_032405125.1. Lineage (NCBI taxonomy): Eukaryota > Metazoa > Chordata > Mammalia > Artiodactyla > Bovidae > Capricornis > Capricornis sumatraensis. The sequence goes on from NW_027184627.1 coordinate 1,945,786, forward strand.
TTTGGCCCCGGTATCGACGGGAGAGGAATCCCGAGAGGCCCCCTAACAACTCGCATGGGGACTGGCCTCTCCTGAGGCCACCAGGGCGGGTCCCTGAGATCCCCGTCGTAACTCGAGAACACCTGCCGCAACTCGAGAAAATCCAGGAAGTTCTCCCTTCCAGGCGAGATGAGGCCTATTTCCGATGAGGCGTCTGGAGACTAATGACACCTAACCTCTGGAACTTCGAAAGGGTCTTTCACACCCTTGCTGCAACTCAAGAAGTTCACCGCCACACCCGTCTCTACTCGAGAGGAAGCACGATGGTCCCGCCCACATCCAGAGGAGCCCCGTTTCCCCCTCGGAGCTCGAGATGTGGGATCCTTTCCCTGCTTTCAACGGGAAAGAATTCCCGGCGTTCCCGTCGCATCTCAAGAGGAGGCACTCTCAACAGGAAAGGCGAGAGGAACTCCATGGTCGTACCACCATTCCAAGAGTCCCCCAGATGTCTCAGTCCATTCCAGAGGAACCTCTTTGCCCTGCACTGGCTCATCTTTCACGCCGAGGATCGACTCACACCACGGTGGCACGTGGGACAGCCCTGTGGGAAAGCCTCGAGGGAAAGCCTCGAGGGAAAACCACAGATCCTTTGATCCACGCGACGGGAAGCGTGACATTGCTGCTACAGCCTGGAAGGAAAGCGCACGTGCATGCCCCCACTCGAGACGAGGCCTGACTCCCCTGGGGAGTCTCCAGAAGTACCCAAAGATCCATGTCAGCCCCTGAGAGGAATCCTCGGTTCCGGCCCTGACTCCACACAAGGTTTTTGGCCCCGGTATCGACGGGAGAGGAATCCCGAGAGGCCCCCTAGCAACTCGCATTGGGTCTGGCCTCTCCGGAGGCCACCAGGGCGGGTCCCTGAGGTCCCCGTCGTAATTCGAGAACACCTGCCGCAACTCGAGAAAATCCAGGAAGTTCTCCCTTCCAGGCGAGATGAGGCCTATTTCCGATGAGGCCTCTGGAGACTAATGACACCAAACTTCTGGAACTTCGAAAGGGTCTTTCACACCCTTGCTGCAACTCAAGAAGTTCACCGCCATACCCGTCTCCACTCGAGAGGAAGCACGATGGTCCCGCCCACATCCAGAGGAGCCCCGTTTCCCCCTCGTAGCTCGTGATGAGGGATCCTTTCCCTGGTTTCAATGGGAAAGAATTCCCGGCGTTCCCGTCGCATCTCAAGAGGAGGCACTCTCAACAGGAAAGGCGAGAGGAACTCCATGGTCGTACCACCATTCCAAGAGTCCCCCAGATGTCTCAGTCCATTCCAGAGGAACCTCTTTGCCCTGCACTGGCTCATCTTTCACGCCGAGGATCGACTCACACCACGGTGGCACGTGGGACAGCCCTGTGGGAAAGCCTCGAGGGAAAGCCTCGAGGGAAAACCACAGATCCTTTGATCCACGCGACGGGAAGCGTGACATTGCTGCTACAGCCTGGAAGGAAAGCGCACGTGCATGCCCCCACTCGAGACGAGGCCTGACTCCCCTGGGGAGACTCCACAAGTACCCAAAGATCCATGTCAGCCCCTGAGAGGAATCCTCGGTTCCGGCCTTGACTCCACACAAGGTTTTTGGCCCCGGTATCAACGGGAGAGGAATCCCGAGAGGCCCCCTAGCAACTCGCCTAGGGACTGGCCTCTCCTGAGGCCACCAGGGCGGGTCCCTGAGGTCCCCGTCGTAACTCGAGAACACCTGCCGCAACTCGAGAAAATCCAGGAAGTTCTCCCTTCCAGGCGAGATGAGGCCTATTTCCGATGAGGCCTCTGGAGAATAATGACACCTAACCTCTGGAACTTCGAAAGGGTCTTTCACACCCTTGCTGAAACTCAAGAAGTTCACCGCCATACCCGTCTCCACTAGAGAGGAAGCACGATGGTCCCGCCCACATCCAGAGGAGCCCCGTTTCCCCCTCGTAGCTCGAGATGAGGGATCCTTTCCCTGCTTTCAACGGGAAAGAATTCCCGGCGTTCCCGTCGCATCTCAAGAGGAGGCACTCTCAACAGGAAAGGCGAGAGGAACTCCATGGTCGTACCACCATTCCAAGAGTCCCCCAGATGTCTCAGTCCATTCCAGAGGAACCTCTTTGCCCTGCACTGGCTCATCTTTCACGCCGAGGATCGACTCACACCACGGTGGCACGTGGGACAGCCCTGTGGGAAAGCCTCGACGGAAAGCCTCGAGGGAAAACCACAGATCCTTTGATCCACGCGACGGGAAGCGTGACATTGCTGCTACAGCCTGGAAGGAAAGCGCACGTTCATGCCCCCACTCGAGACGAGGCCTGACTCCCCTGGGGAGACTCCACAAGTACCCAAAGATCCATGTCAGCCCCTGAGAGGAATCCTCGGTTCCGGCCTTGACTCCACACAAGGTTTTTGGCCCCGGTATCAACGGGAGAGGAATCCCGAGAGGCCCCCTAGCAACTCGCCTAGGGACTGGCCTCTCCTGAGGCCACCAGGGCGGGTCCCTGAGGTCCCCGTCGTAACTCGAGAACACCTGCCGCAACTCGAGAAAATCCAGGAAGTTCTCCCTTCCAGGCGAGATGAGGCCTATTTCCGATGAGGCCTCTGGAGAATAATGACACCTAACCTCTGGAACTTCGAAAGGCTCTTTCACACCCTTGCTGAAACTCAAGAAGTTCACCGCCATACCCGTCTCCACTAGAGAGGAAGCACGATGGTCCCGCCCACATCCAGAGGAGCCCCGTTTCCCCCTCGTAGCTCGAGATGAGGGATCCTTTCCCTGCTTTCAACGGGAAAGAATTCCCGGCGTTCCCGTCGCATCTCAAGAGGAGGCACTCTCAACAGGAAAGGCGAGAGGAACTCCATGGTCGTACCACCATTCCAAGAGTCCCCCAGATGTCTCAGTCCATTCCAGAGGAACCTCTTTGCCCTGCACTGGCTCATCTTTCACGCCGAGGATCGACTCACACCACGGTGGCACGTGGGACAGCCCTGTGGGAAAGCCTCGAGGGAAAGCCTCGAGGGAAAACCACAGATCCTTTGATCCACGTGACGGGAAGCGTGACATTGCTGCTACAGCCTGAAAGGAAAGCGCACGTGCATGCCCCTACTCGAGACGAGGCCTGACTCCCCTGGGGTGACTCCAGAAGTACCCAAAGATCCATGTCAGCCCCTGAGAGGAATCCTCGGTTCCGGCCCTGACTCCACACAAGGTTTTTGGCCCCGGTATCGACGGGAGAGGAATCCCGAGAGGCCCCCTAGCAACTCGCATGGGGACTGGCCTCTCCGGAGGCCACCAGGGCGGGTCCCTGAGGTCCCCGTCGTAATTCGAGAACACCTGCCGCAACTCGAGAAAATCCAGGAAGTTCTCCCTTCCAGGCGAGATGAGGCCTATTTCCGATGAGGCGTCTGGAGACTAATGACACCAAACCTCTGGAACTTCGAAAGGGTCTTTCACACCCTTGCTGCAACTCAAGAAGTTCACCTCCATACCCGTCTCCACTCGAGAGGAAGCACGATGGTCCCGCCCACATCCAGAGGAGCCCCGTTTCCCCCTCGTAGCTCGAGATGAGGGATCCTTTCCCTGCTTTCAACGGGAAAGAATTCCCGGCGTTCCCGTCGCATCTCAAGAGGAGGCACTCTCAACAGGAAAGGCGAGAGGAACTCCATGGTCGTACCACCATTCCAAGAGTCCCCCAGATGTCTCAGTCCATTCCAGAGGAACCTCTTTGCCCTGCACTGGCTCATCTTTCACGCCGAGGATCGACTCACAAAACGGTGGCACGTGGGACAGCCCTGTGGGAAAGCCTCGAGGGAAAGCCTCGAGGGAAAACCACAGATCCTTTGATCCACGCGACGGGAAGCGTGACATTGCTGCTACAGCCTGGAAGGAAAGCGCACGTGCATGCCCCCACTCGAGATGAGGCCTGACTCCCCTGGGGAGACTCCAGAAGTACCCAAAGATCCATGTCAGCCCCTGAGAGGAATCCTCGGTTCCGGCCCTGACTCCACACAAGCTTTTTGGCCCCGGTATCGACGGGAGAGGAATCCCGAGAGGCCCCCTAGCAACTCGCATGGGGACTGGCCTCTCCTGAGGCCACCAGGGCGGGTCCCTGAGGTCCCCGTCGTAACTCGAGAACACCTGCCGCAACTCGAGAAAATCCAGGAAGTTCTCCCTTCCAGGCGAGATGAGGCCTATTTCCGATGAGGCGTCTGGAGACTAATGACACCTAACCTCTGGAACTTCGAAAGGGTCTTTCACACCCTTGCTGCAACTCAAGAAGTTCACCGCCATACCCGTCTCCACTCGAGAGAAAGCACGATGGTCCCGCCCACATCCAGAGGAGCCCCGTTTCCCCCTCGTAGCTCGAGATGAGGGATCCTTTCCCTGCTTTCAACGGGAAAATATTCCCGACGTTCCCGTCGCATCTCAAGAGGAGGCACTCTCAACAGGAAAGGCGAGAGGAACTCCATGGTCGTACCACCATTCCAAGAGTCCCCCAGATGTCTCAGTCCATTCCAGAGGAACCTCTTTGCCCTGCACTGGCTCATCTTTCACGCCGAGGATCGACTCACACCACGGTGGCACGTGGGACAGCCCTGTGGGAAAGCCTCGAGGGAAAACCACAGATCATTTGATCCACGCGACAGGTAGCGTGACATTGCTGCTACAGCCTGGAAGGAAAGTGCACGTGCATGCCCCCACTCGAGACGAGGCCTGACTCCCCTGGGGAGACTCCAGAAGTACCCAAAGATCCATGTCAGCCCCTGAGAGGAATCCTCGGTTCCGGCCCTGACTCCACACAAGGTTTTTGGCCCCGGTATCGACGGGAGAGGAATCCCGAGAGGCCCCCTAGCAACTCGCATAGGGACTGGCCTCTCCTGAGGCCACCAGGGCGGGTCCCTGAGGTCCCCGTCGTAACTCGAGAACACCTGCCGCAACTCGAGAAAATCCAGGAAGTTCTCCCTTCCAGGCGAGATGAGGCCTATTTCCGATGAGGCGTCTGGAGACTAATGACACCTTACCTCTGGAACTTCGAAAGGGTCTTTCACAGCCTTGCTGCAACTCAAGAAGTTCACCACCATACCCTGCCGGAAGCCAGTGTGAGGAATCCCGCCCGTGACAAGGTCATGAGGAAGGAAGCTGACATACGCAAGGCGTGCTCAGACTTCAGGGACCCCTCTGGATATTCCTAAGCATGTACCCCAGCAAAAATCTGCTGGCTTTTGTGCTCTGCTTTTCCACTTTTCTGATATTCTCTGGAAAAAAGTCAATTCAGGGTTTTAGTCTTCTGCATTTGAAAGGGATGTTTCAGTTAAACCCCTCTGATAGCTCTCTAGTCTGCCTAACAGGTTCCCCAGACCTCTTACAGCTTGTGAATTGCTTACAGCCCCCCAACCGCGAGAGGCACAAAGCTTACAGCTTGTGAATTGCTTACAGCCCCCCAACCGCGGGAGGCACAAAGCTTAAAAGCATCTTAAAGATACAGAGCCTTTTCTAAAGAGTTAAAAATTATATTGGTAGAGGGTTTTCACTGTTGACTCAAGGATTGCTGCCAGACCTCCTTATTCTTTATCTTTTAGGCACCTGGAAGGATGTTAATGTAAGCAGGATGTAGAAAAAGATACATAGTAGTTTTGATGTTAGCAACACTAGACTTTTGAGTTAATTGCTTCTCTTTTGCTATAAATCACTGCACTCCCTCTACTTGTTATAAGTTGCTGTATCCTTGCTGTCTAAGAATGTAACTTTCTTTAGTGCTTTCCGAGAGTGGCACCAGACCTTGGGAAGATCAACACAAATAAGTCTTGTGGTTGACAAACCCTTATCAGAAAAAAGGCTGTAAAATGTTAATTGGCCCTTTTGGTTGGAAGATGATGTAAATTACCTAAGACTTGTGTATACAATTAGGTATGCAGAGAGAAAAGCCTGGTTTTGATAAGAGTCTGGACTGCTAACGCTGCATAACTTTGTGTTACCCATTGATCTCCATGTTTTATCAAAAGTATAAAAGGCCTTCTGAACAATAAAGGACGGGACCAGATTCTCAGACCAGTTTCTCGGACTAGTCTCGGCCTGGTTTCTTGGGAATCTGGCTCCCCCCCTGTCTCTCTCTCTCTCTCTTTTTCTCTCCCTTTTCTTCCCTCTGCTCTTTACTTTAATTTCAGGCTGAATTTCCATCTGGGGCGCGGAGGCTCGCCAGGTCTACTTATTTGCCCTGGTTATTAAGATCCGCGAGAAAGGGAGCTTAAGGCGAGGCACCCTTAGATATTCAAGCGGGCACCGGTGGCCCAACGTAGATGGTGCAAATTCCTTGTCTGGAATTTTATTGGTCTTCCGCGTAAACCAAGCTATTCAGCCCTCTTTCTCCACTTAATCTTCCTACTGCACTACAGTTTCTTAATCTAATCTTATATTAATAAATAAACAAGTCTTTCCACGCCAACGCCGTCCACCCTTCGAATTCCCTGGATCCACCGGGGCTGGACCCCGGCAAGTGGCGCCCGGAACAGGCTATTCGAAGGTAGGTTCCTCGGAGCAAAAGCTCCCCCCGGAGCACTCTCTGTAGCTCCCCCTGGAGCACTCTCTGTTGCTCCCCCCGGAGCACTCTCTGTTGCTCCCCCCCAGAGTGACTTAATCACTCCCCCCGGAGTACTTTCGGGTACTCCCCCAGTGTTGAGTGTTCGGGACGGCTAGGACCCCACTCAGGGTGCCGCGGACCCCCCTGTAGGATAGACAGAGTGAGGAGGAGTGGGAAGTGTTCAAGGGTTTAAGAGAAACCTGGTGCTCTAGAGGTTGAAAAGAAACCTGCTATCTTAGGGTTGAAAACAAAACCCCCCTCGCCAAAGGTAAAACCTTTTTGTTGAGGTAGACTTTTCTATAAGACTTAATTTTCTGACATGGGTAACAGTGAATCAAAAGAAAGACAGCTTTTTACAGGAGTAATCTTGCAGTTACTAACTAAACGAGGAATTAAAGTTAAAAAATCCAATATTCATTCATTTTTTTCCTTTGTACAAGAACAGTGTCCCTGGTTTCCAGAAGAAGGCACTGTTAACTTAGACACCTGGGAGAGAGTAGGAAAACAACTAAAAACTTACCATGCTGAACATGGCTCACAAAAGGTGCCTACTGACGCCTTTTCCTTATGGAATATAATTAGGGACGCTCTAGACCCTGCCCCTGAATCTGAAAAGGTACATCTTAAAGAGGAAAGTGCAGAGAAAAAGGTATCTATCGAAGAGGAGAGTGATGAAAAGGAGGCTACACCTAACTATCGGCAGTTGAGTCAAATGATAGCTGCAATGACTGCCCAAGAAAAGGTAATAGATAGAGATGACAAAAAAGAGCAGCTTTCAGATGAGGAAGATTTGGAAGAGGAAGTAAGTCAAGATCATTCTGATGAGGACTGGTCTTTATTAAATAAAGATGCTCCAAGGAGTTTAAGAGAAACTTCTCCAATTAGATTATCTGCTCCAAAGAGCTTAATAAAAACTTCCCCAACCAGACCACCTGCTTCCACAAATTCAAGAGAAATTTCCTTAATTAAGCCTTCTGCTTCCAGAGGCTCAAGACAAATGTCCCCCATCAGATTATATGCACCTGAGAGTTTAAGGCCAGATTCCCCAGATAAAACATCCGTAAGACCTAAACACAGAACGGATAAAAAATTCCCAAAGTACGAAGAAAGTGACATAGGACACCCCTTGCCCCCCCCTCCCTATAAGGGTGAGGGGCCTCCACTAGAAGCTCCCCGAAGAAGAGTTTTCTCTAGCCCAGATGATGAACTTGATCCCCACCTTGAGGCTTGTTTCCCCATAATATTTGGTGGAAGTGGTGGGAGAACAGCCCCCCACTGGGAACCCATTCCAATGAAAATGATTAAAGAACTCAAACAGGCTTGTGCTTTGTATGGGCCTAAAGCCCCGTACACTGTATCATTGGTGGAAGCTTTAGCGGGCAGATGGATGACACCCCATGACTGGAAGACAGTCGCTAAAGCTTGTCTGTCTGGAGGTCAATATGTACTTTGGAGAACTGAATATGAAGATCTAGCCCAAAAACAGGCTGATGCTAACCAAAAATATGGCCCAAGATATATTATAAAAAATATGTTGGCAGGGACTAATGATTTTGGAACACTTAGAGATCAAATGGGATTAGATAAAACCACTTTAGATCAAGTAACCGCCTGCGCCCTTGGGGCTTGGCGTTTGTTGCCTGAAGGGAAAGAATCTACCTCTTCCTTCTCAAATGTTAAACAAAAACCAGAAGAGCCATATGAAGACTTTATATCAAGACTTGCAGAGGCAGTCAACAGAGTAATTTCCAACACTGAGGCAGCTAGTATATTGATAAAACAACTGGCATTTGAAAATGCTAATTCTACCTGCCAGGCCATTTTACGTCCTATTAAAAAAACTGGGGAAATAATAGATTATATCAGGCAATGTGCAGATGTAGGACCAGCGATGATGCAGGGCGTTGCCATAGCTGCAGCCATAAAGGGAAATTCTTACCAGCAGGCAGTACAGTCCTTTTTTACAAATAGAAATAACCCGTCAAAGAGTCATTCCAGTAGTCCAGGCCAGAATATTGGTTTATCCAAGGCCTGCTTCTCTTGCGGACGGGAAGGGCACCTTATGCGAGCTTGTCCCCAAAAAGCAGCCGGTTCTTCTCTGCCGAATTCTCCCTCCCCGGCTGTGCCTACTAATCTCCCTAGATCTCTCTGCCCTCGTTGTCAAAAAGGATATCACTGGGCAAAAGAATGTAGGTCACAATTCCATAGAAATGGAGCCTTTTTGGGCCCCGACCAGCAGTCGGGAAACGGATTGAGGGGCCAGCCTCAGGCCCCGACAACAATTGGGGCAGCCTCACTGAACCCATTCATTCCCTTCGTCCCATCGCAGAACTCATCAGAGCAACCCCAGGCAGCGCAGGACTGGACCTCAGTTCCACCACCTCAGCAATATTAACACCAGATAGCCCCACTGTAAAAATACCTACAGGAGTTAAAGGCCCATTACCAACAGGTTTAGTAGGAATTATACTAGGCAGAAGTTCCTTAGCTATGCAAGGTCTCACAATCATCCCTGGAGTAATTGACTCAGATTATACAGGAGAAATCCAGATAATGATTTCACCCCCAACTAAAACTTTCCAAATACATCAGGGACAAAGAATAGCCCAACTTTTGCTTTTGCCTTACCACACTGCAATTGGGCGCACAGCTACTCAAAATGAAAGGCAGGATAAAGGATTTGGGTCTAGTGATATGGTTTTTTGGATAACAGAAATTACTCAGAAACGTCCTATGAAGACTATCCTGATTAATGGCAAGTCTATTGTGGGGTTATTAGACACAGGAGCAGATGTTTCTTGCATTTCAGGAAAAGACTGGCCCAGCTCCTGGCCCACACATACTACTGAAAATAACTTGGTGGGGATAGGAAGAGCCCCCACAATAGCCAAAAGTGCAAAAATTTTAGATTGGCAATTTGAGGATACCCGTGGAACTTTCCAACCTTATGTCGTTCCTTCGCTCCCCCTTACCCTGTGGGGGAGGGACGTGCTATCTCAAATGGGAGTGTTACTTTTTAGCCCTGATGATAAAGTGACCTCTCAGATGTTGCAGATGGGCTATGATCCATCAAAAGGATTGGGTAAACAACAGACAGGAATAATTGAGCCAATTTGCCCAACTCCTCGCAAGCTACGTGCTGGATTGGGATATCCAAATTTATAATTGAGGCCATTGTTTTTGCTGCCGACCCCATCACATGGAAATCTCAAGATCCGGTGTGGGTAGAACAGTGGCCTCTGCATAAGGAAAAATTATTGGCAGCTAAAGCATTAATCTTTGAACAATTAGAATTGGGACATATTGAGCCCTCCAATAGCCCCTGGAACACTCCTATTTTTGTCATTAAGAAAAAATCTGGTAAATGGCGACTTTTACAGGATTTGAGAGCTATTAATGCCACCATGGAGGACATGGGGGCCTTACAGCCTGGGCTCCCTTCCCCAGTAGCCGTTCCAGAGGGATATAATATAATTGTTATTGATTTACAAGATTGTTTTTTCACTATTCCCTTAAATCCTGAGGATAAAAAGCGATTTGCCTTTAGTCTGCCATCAGAAAATCTTAAACAGCCTTATTTACGGTTTCAGTGGAAGGTTCTGCCTCAGGGAATGAAAAATAGCCCTACTTTATGCCAAAAATTTGTTAATGCCGCTCTAGAAGATACTAGGGCTAAATATGAACACGTGTATATGATTCACTATATGGATGATATTTTAATAGCTCATCCTGATAGAGTTCACCTGCAGACTGTGCTCCAGGACCTGACCCAGGCATTGACAGACAGAGGCCTAAAAATTGCCCCAGAAAAAATTCAAATCAATCCGCCCATAACTTACTTAGGAAGAGTCATAAATTCGGAAACGGTGACTCATACCCCGCTGCAATTGAGAAAAGACCATCTTATTACTTTAAATGATTATCAAAAACTCTTAGGTGATATTAATTGGATTAGACCATATTTAAAATTAACCACTGCCGAATTAAAACCTCTTTTTAACACTTTACGCGGGGATCCTGATCCAACCTCAAAAAGACAATTAACAGCTGAGGCTCAAGAAGCCCTAGGCAAAGTAGAAGCAGCCTTATCAAATAGCTATGTAAAAAGAATTGATTTGACGATGACGTGGCAGTTCCTTTGCCTAGCTACTCCAACGGCGCCTACGGGAGTTCTGTGGCAACGCGGCCCTTTAGAATGGATCCATCTTCCTACCCAAGCTAAAAAAGTCGTGGCTTCTTATCCTGGTTTAATTGCCACATTAATGCTAAAAGGAAGGAAGCGGAGCATTGAATTGTTTGGTAAAGAGCCATCAGAGATTGTAATTCCATATAATAAGGAGCAGCTTGATGCTCTTTTAATGTTTGATGAAGACTGGCAGATTGCCATAGGGAATTACTGTGGTCAAATTTTGCATCATTTACCCTCGCATGTTTTACTAAATTTTATGTCTAACCATCCAGTTATTTTTCCTGTCCGGTGTAAACAGTTCCCTATTTCAGATGCTCAGGTAGTCTTTACTGATGGATCGGCTAACGGTAGAGCCTCTATAGTCACAAGAGATCATCAAAAACTTTTGGAAACACAAGAAACTTCAGCTCAAAGGGCTGAAATCACAGCTGTTATTGAGGCCTTTGTTATGTTTGCGGAGAAAGAATTTAACCTTTATTCTGACTCTCAGTATGTGGTCAGGCTGTTTCCACACATTGAGACTGCAGTTTTGCCTGAAAACAAAACTGCTATCTTCCATTTGTTAACTAAACTGCAGCAGCAAATATGGAAAAGAAATCGGGCGTTCTTTATCGGCCACATTCGGGCTCATTCCGGCCTGCCTGGCCCTTTAAATGCTCTCAATGAATTGGCAGATTCGTTAACCAGGATTTCAGTGGCTTCTGTTTTTGAAGAAGCTCGAGCTTCTCACTCACTTCATCACCAAAATGCCACTGCCTTACGATACCAGTTTCAAATTCCTCGAGAATCTGCCCGAGAGATTGTTCGTTCTTGTTCACATTGTCCTACTACCGTGAATGCTTTGCCTCTGGGAGTTAACCCTCGCGGTCTCAAACCTAATGCACTCTGGCAAATGGATGTAACCCATGTCTCTTCATTTGGAAAACTGTCTTTTGTTCATGTAACTGTAGATACCTTCTCTCATGTTATTATTGCCACTGCTCGTACAGGGGAAGCAGTTAAAGATGTAATACAACATCTTTTTACATGCTTTTCCTATCTGGGCTTGCCAAAAGCTTTAAAAACTGATAATGCTCCTGCTTACACTTCTAAATCTTTTCAGCAATTCTGTACAAGATTTCAAATTAAACATAACACCGGCATCCCTTATAACCCACAAGGACAAGCCATTGTGGAAAGAGCACATCAAACACTGAAAATCCATATTCAAAAACTAAAAGAAGGGGAATTTAAATATAGTTCCCCCCATCAGATTTTGCAACATGCTCTTTTCGTAATAAATAACTTAAATGCTGATTCATCCGGAAACACTGCAATGCTTCGCCATTGGTGCCCAGAGCAATTGAATGCAAAACCATTAGTAAAATGGAGGGACCTTCTTTCCGGACAATGGAAAGGTCCTGACCCCTTATTAACCAATGGGCGAGGGTATGCTTGTGTTTTTCCACAGGACGCGGACGCTCCGATTTGGGTTCCAGACAGACTAATTCGCCATGTCTCAGCTCCCCGGATACCAGAATCCCCCGCCACCGCGATCTCTAAAAAGGAAGAAACTCCCTCTTCCCCCGCTCCCTCCGCCAGCACGGGAAACGCCGCTGACCCCAGGACAGCTGACATTGGAGATCCCGGATAGGCGCGGATCGGAGCCACCCACTGGACAGATGTCACGACTTCAGATACAGGATATTGCACCCCCTGATTTTTTGCCTCGCAGGAATCCATTAGGACGCCCAGCTCAGTCAACCCAACAAGCCTCCTTGCCCACCTGGGGACAGATTAAAGCTCTCTGTCGCCAGGCACAGGGGATAGCTACCCTACAGGGATCGTCAGTCTCTCCTGAAAAGGTGTTTATTGCCATGCTTGCCTTGCTCTCTTGCCAGGTAAGCGCTGCTCCCATTCCAACCAAATATTGGGCGTTTCTCCCGGATCCTCCAACTTTCCAAGTTGTTACTTGGAACAGTGACCCCATACGAGTTAGTACAGACCAGCCTCGCCTTTTGGGAGGATCTTATACTTCCTATACAAAAGACCAATACCCTATTAATTTCAATTATACCTTTAAAGGACTAGCAGATGATTTTCCTGTCTGCTTTAATTTTCCTCCTGGCCTTACAGGAGACTTCTTTACCAAGACAGGATGCGTTGGAGCCTCCACAAAAGCAGTTATGACAGATTCCCCAACCTCTAAATTTGCATCTATAGGGGATCGGTCTGCTTGGATATTACGAGCCCGTATGCCTGGGGTCCTTGGCCCCTATAAGTCTTTGTCTCTCAAAACTCCATCAGAATATCCAAATTGTGATGATGTTGCTCCCTCAGATGTTATTTGGAAAACTATAGATGATCATTCAGGATATCCGATTTGGAAATCTTGTATTTATAATTCGAGAGTAGATTACAATATGCCGGGAGGAAGAAATTGTGCGATTCAGGACTGGAGCAACCCAAATCCAGGTCAAGACCCTGAGTCTGACGATGACTTTATCAATAGATTGGATAATTGGAAAGAATATTCAATTTCTTGGCCGTTAGTTGCCACCAGACGGCATCATAACCAATTTGTTCCCCCTATGCTGTCTTATATAACTAGAGGTAAAACCTTTTGGCAGCCAGAAATTTGGAGAGCCCTTGCGGCTACCGCCCCTATTATTTTAATCCGACCAAAAAATACCTCTATTTACTCTATTTTAGCTTGTCTACTCTCTCCTTATGTTTTTCTTTTCACTAATGATTCTGAAAGACTTAACATACAATTGAATTATACAGGTGGACCCCATGTAGTGTCTTGTGAACAATGTATGCTTTCATCCTGTTTAACTCCTCAATATAAAGTTTGCTCTTTCATGGTTTTAAAACGTCCGCCTTATCTCATGGTACCTGTAACTGTAGCCACGTATTGGTATGATAACCATGGCCTAGCTGTACTGCAACAGCTACAAGATTTAATGCGAACACGACGGTTTGTGGGCTTACTTGTTTTGGGAATATCAGCTTTGATAACCGCAATTACTTCTGTTACTGTGGCGGCATTATCATTGTCTCAACAAGTGTATACTGCCCAATATGTTGACACCGTATCCAAAAATGTTTCTCTAACGCTGGCAACCCAGGAAATTATAGATAGGAAGCTAGAAATAAGGATTGATGCCTTAGAAGAAGCAGTAATGCATATTGGGAATGAATTACAGAGTCTGAAAATGAAATTGGCTCTTTCATGTCATGCCGATTACCGGTGGATATGTGTTACATCCCTGAAAGTAAATGAGACAGATTTTAAATGGGAGAGGGTCAAAAATCATATTTTAGGTGTCTGGAACAGCTCAGATATTAGTTTAGATTTAGGGAAACTTCATAATCAGATTCAGACCTTGGAACACTCCCGATTAGATTTTACCGCCACAGGAGAAGCCAATGACTTTTTCCACACCTTCTCTGACTTCATTTCTGGAAAAACTCTTCTGACTACTGTCTCTAGCTATGCTGCTGTGGGTGCCATAATCCTGCTCTTTGTAATCGTGCTTCCTTGTGTTGTCAGGACACTTCGGCAGAGCATTCGGAATCTCGCGACTGAACTGCACCTAATTTTTTTAAAAAACTAATAAAGAAGGGGGAGTTGCCGGAAGCCAGTGTGAGGAATCCCGCCCGTGACAAGGTCATGAGGAAGGAAGCTGACATATGCAAGGCGTGCTCAGACTTCAGGGACCCCTCTGGATATTCCTAAGCATGTACCCCAGCAAAAATCTGCCGGCTTTTGTGCTCTGCTTTTCCACTTTTCTGATATTCTCTGGAAAAAAGTCAATTCAGGGTTTTAGTCTTCTGCATTTGAAAGGGATGTTTCAGTTAAACCCCTCTGATAGCTCTCTAGTCTGCCTAACAGGTTCCCCAGACCTCTTACAGCTTGTGAATTGCTTACAGCCCCCCAACCGCGAGAGGCACAAAGCTTACAGCTTGTGAATTGCTTACAGCCCCCCAACCACGGGAGGCACAAAGCTTAAAAGCATCTTAAAGATACAGAGCCTTTTCTAAAGAGTTAAAAATTATATTGGTAGAGGGTTTTCACTGTTGACTCAAGGATTGCTGCCAGACCTCCTTATTCTTTATCTTTTAGGCACCTGGAAGGATGTTAATGTAAGCAGGATGTAGAAAAAGATACATAGTAGTTTTGATGTTAGCAACACTAGACTTTTGAGTTAATTGCTTCTCTTTTGCTATAAATCACTGCACTCCCTCTACTTGTTATAAGTTGCTGTATCCTTGCTGTCTAAGAATGTAACTTTCTTTAGTGCTTTCCGAGAGTGGCACCAGACCTTGGGAAGATCAACACAAATAAGTCTTGTGGTTGACAAACCCTTATCAGAAAAAAGGCTGTAAAATGTTAATTGGCCCTTTTGGTTGGAAGATGATGTAAATTACCTAAGACTTGTGTATACAATTAGGTATGCAGAGAGAAAAGCCTGGTTTTGATAAGAGTCTGGACTGCTAACGCTGCATAACTTTGTGTTACCCATTGATCTCCATGTTTTATCAAAAGTATAAAAGGCCTTCTGAACAATAAAGGACGGGACCAGATTCTCAGACCAGTTTCTTGGACTAGTCTCGGCCTGGTTTCTTGGGAATCTGGCTCCCCCCGTGTCTCTCTCTCTCTCTCTTTTTCTCTCCCTTTTCTTCCCTCTGCTCTTTACTTTAATTTCAGGCTGAATTTCCATCTGGGGCGCGGAGGCTCGCCAGGTCTACTTATTTGCCCTGGTTATTAAGATCCGCGAGAAAGGGAGCTTAAGGCGAGGCACCCTTAGATATTCAAGCGGGCACCGGTGGCCCAACGTAGATGGTGCAAATTCCTTGTCTGGAATTTTATTGGTCTTCCGCGTAAACCAAGCTATTCAGCCCTCTTTCTCCACTTAATCTTCCTACTGCACTACAGTTTCTTAATCTAATCTTATATTAATAAATAAACAAGTCTTTCCACGCCAACGCCGTCCACCCTTCGAATTCCCTGGATCCACCGGGGCTGGACCCCGGCAATACCCGTCTCCACTAGAGAGGAAGCACGATGGTCCCGCCCACATCCAGAGGAGCCCCGTTTCCCCCTCGTAGCTCGAGATGAGGGATCCTCTCCCTGCTTTCAACGGGAAAGAATTCCCGGCGTTCCCGTCGCATCTCAAGAGGAGGCACTCTCAACAGGAAAGGCGAGAGGAACTCCATGGTCGTACCACCATTCCAAGAGTCCCCCAGATGTCTCAGTCCATTCCAGAGGAACCTCTTTGCCCTGCACTGGCTCATCTTTCATGCCGAGGATCGACTCACACCACGGTGGCACGTGGGACAGCCCTGTGGGAAAGCCTCGAGGGAAAGCCTCGAGGGAAAACCACAGATCCTTTGATCCACGCGACGGGAAGCGTGACATTGCTGCTACAGCCTGGAAGGAAAGTGCACGTGCATGCCCCCACTCGAGACGAGGCCTGAATCCCCTGCGGAGACTCCAGAAGTACCCAAAGATCCATGTCAGCCCCTGAGAGGAATCCTCGTTTCCGGCCCTGACTCCACACAAGGTTTTTGGCCCCGGTATCGACGGGAGAGGAATCCCGCGAGGCCCCCTAGCAACTCGCATGTGGACTGGCCTCTCCTGAGGCCACCAGGGCGGGTCCCTGAGGTCCCCGTCGTAACTCGAGAACACCTGCCGCATCTCGAGAAAATCCAGGAAGTTCTCCCTTGCAGGCGAGATGAGGCCTATTTCCGATGAGGCGTCTGGAGACTAATGACACCTAACCTCTGGAACTTCGAAAGGGTCTTTCACACCCTTGCTGCAACTCAAGAAGTTCACTTCCATACCCGTCTCCACTCGAGAGGAAGCAGGATGGTCCCGCCCACATCCAGAGGAGCCCGGTTTCCCCCTCGTAGCTCGAGATGAGGGATCCTTTGCCTGCTTTCAACGGGAAAGAATTCCCGGCGTTCCCTTCGCATCTCAAGAGGAGGCACTCTCAACAGGAAAGGCGAGAGGAACTCCATGGTCGTACCACCATTCCAAGAGTCCCCCAGATGTCTCAGTCCATTCCAGAGGAAGCTCTTTGCCCTGCACTGGCTCATCTTTCACGCCGAGGATCGACTCACACCACGGTGGCACGTGGGACAGCCCTGTGTGAAAGCCTCGAGGGAAAACCACAGATCCTATGATCCACGCGACGGGAAGCGTGACATTGCTGCTACAGCCTGGAAGGAAAGCGCACGTGCATGCCCCCACTCGAGACGAGGCCTGACTCCACTGGGGAGTCTCCAGACGTACCCAAAGATCCATGTCAGCCCATGAGAGGAATCCTCGGTTACGGCCCTGACTCCACACAAGGTTGTTGGCCCCGGTATCGACGGGAGAGGAATCCCGAGAGGCCCCCTAGCAACTCGCATAGGGGCTGGCCTCTCCTGAGGCCACCAGGGTGGGTCCCTGAGGTCCCCGTCGTAACTCGAGAACACCTGCCACAACTCGAGAAAATCCAGGAAGTTCTCCCTTCCAGGCGAGATGAGGCCTATTTCTGATGAGGCGTCTGGAGACTAATGACACCTAACCTCTGGAACTTCGAAAGGGTCTTTCACACCCTTGCTGCAACTCAAGAAGTTCACCGCCATACCCGTCTCCACTCGAGAGGAAGCACGATGGTCCCGCCCACATCCAGAGGAGCCCCGTTTTCCCCTCGTAGCTCGAGATGAGGGATCCTTTCCCTGCTTTCAACGGGAAAGAATTCCCGGCGTTCCTGTCGCATCTCAAGAGGAGGCACTCTCAACAGGAAAGGCGAGAGGAACTCCATGGTCGTACCACCATTCCAAGAGTCCCCCAGATGTCTCAGTCCATTCCAGAGGAACCTCTTTGCCCTGCACTGGCTCATCTTTCACGCCGAGGATCGACTCACACCACGGTGGCACGTGGGACAGCCCTGTGGGAAAGCCTCGAGGGAAAGCCTCGAGGGAAAACCACAGATCCTTTGATCCACGCGACGGGAAGCGTGACATTGCTGCTACAGCCTGGAAGGAAAGCGCACGTGCATGCCCCCACTCGAGACGAGGCCTGACTCCCCTGGGGGGACTCCAGAAGAACCCAAAGATCCATGTCAGCCCCTGAGAGGAATCCTCGGTTCCGGCCCTGACTCCATACAAAGTTTTTGGCCCCGGTATCGACGGGAGAGGAATCCCGAGAGGCCCCCTAGCAACTCGCATGGGGACTGGCCTCTCCTGAGGCCAACAGGGCGGGTCCCTGAGGTACCCGTCGTAACTCGAGAACACCTGCCGCAACTCGAGAAAATCCAGGAAGTTCTCCCTTCCAGGCGAGATGAGGCCTATTTCCGATGAGGCGTCTGGAGACTAATGACACCTAACCTCTGGAACTTCGAAAGGGTCTTTCACACCCTTGCTGCAACTCAAGAAGTTCACCGCCATACCCGTCTCCACTCTAGAGGAAGCATGATGGTCCCGCCCACATCCAAAGGAGCCCCGTTTCCCCCTCGGAGCTCGAGATGATGGATCCTTTCCCTGCTTTCAACGGGGAAGAATTCCCGGCGTTCCCGTCGCATCTCAAGAGGAGGCACTCTCAACAGGAAAGGCGAGAGGAACTCCATGGTCGTACCACCATTCCAAGAGTCCCCAGATGTCTCCGTCCATTCCAGAGGAACCTCTTTGCCCTGCACTGGCTCTCTTTCACGCCGAGGATCGACTCACACCACGGAGGCACGTGGGACAGCCCTGTGGAAAAGCCTCGAGGGAAAGCCTCGAGGGAAAACCACAGATCCTTTGATCCACGCGACAGGAAGCGTGACATTGCTGCTACAGCCTGGAAGGAAAGCTCACGTGCATGCCCCCACTCGAGACGAGGCCTGACTCCCCTGGGGAGACTCCAGAAGTACCCAAAGATCCATGTCAGCCCCTGAGAGGAATCCTCGGTTCCGGCCCTGACTGCACACAAGGTTTTTGGCCCCGGTATCGACGGGAGAGGAATCCCGAGAGGCCCCCTAGCACCTCGCATGGGGACTGGCCTCTCCTGAGGCCACCAGGGCGGGTCCCTGAGGTCCCCGTCGTAACTCGAGAACACCTGCCGCAACTCGAGAAAATCCAGGAAGTTCTCCCTTCCAGGCGAGATGAGGCCTATTTCCGATGAGGCGTCTGGAGACTAATGACACCTAACCTCTCGAACTTCGAAAGGGTCTTTCACACCCTTGCTGCAACTCAAGAAGTTCACCGCCATACCCGTCTCCACTCGAGAGGAAGCACGATGGTCCCGCCCACATCCAGAGGAGCCCCGTTTCCCCCTCGTAGCTCAAGATGAGGGATCCTTTCCCTGCTTTCAACGGGAAAGAATTCCCGGCGTTCCCGTCGCATCTCAAGAGGAGGCACTCTCAACAGGAAAGGCGAGAGGAACTCCATGGTCGTACCACCATTCCAAGAGTCCCCCAGATGTCTCAGTCCATTCCAGAGGAACCTCTTTGCCCTGCACTGGCTCATCTTTCACGCCGAGGATCGACTCACACCACGGTGGCACGTGGGACAGCCCTGTGGGAAAGCCTCGAGGGAAAGCCTCGAGGGAAAACCACAGATCCTTTGATCCACGCGACAGGAAGCGTGACATTGCTGCTACAGCCTGGAAGGAAAGCGCACGTGCATGCCCCCACTCGAGACGAGGCCTGACTCCCCTGGGGAGACTCCAGAAGTACCCAAAGATCCATGTCAGCCCCTGAGAGGAATCCTCGGTTCCGGCCCTGACTCCACAAAAGGTTTTTGGCCCCGGTATCGACGGGAGAGGAATCCCGAGAGGCCCCCTAGCACATCGCATGGGGACTGGCCTCTCCTGAGGCCACCAGGGCGGGTCCCTGAGGTCCCCGTCGTAACTCGAGAACACCTGCCGCAACTCGAGAAAATCCAGGAAGTTCTCCCTTCCAGGCGAGATGAGGCCTATTTCCGATGAGGCGTCTGGAGACTAATGACACCTAACCTCTGGAACTTCGAAAGGGTCTTTCACACCCTTGCTGCAACTCAAGAAGTTCACCGCCATTCCCGTGTTCACTCGAGAGGAAGCACGATGGTCCCGCCCACATCCAGAGGAGCCCCGTTTCCCCCTCGTAGCTCGAGATGAGGGATCCTTTCCCTGCTTTCAACGGGAAAGAATTCCCGGCGTTCCCGTCGCATCTCAAGAGGAGGCACTCTCAACAGGAAAGGCGAGAGGAACTCCATGGTCGTACCACCATTCCAAGAGTCCCCCAGATGTCTCAGTCCATTGCAGAGGAACCTCTTTGCCCTGCACTGGCTCATCTTTCACGCCGAGGATCGACTCACACCACGGTCAGCCCTGTGGGAAAGTCTCGAGGGAAAACCACAGATCCTTTGATACACGCCACGGGAAGCGTGACATTGCTGCTACAGCCTGGAAGGAAAGCGCACGTGCATGCCCCCACTTGATTCGAGGCCTAACTACTCTGGAGAGACTCCAGAAGTACCCAAAGATCCATGTCAGCCCCTGAGAGGAATCCTCGGTTCCGGCCCTGACTCCACACAAGCTTTTTGGCCCCGGTATCGACGGGAGAGGAATCCCGAGAGGCCCCCTAGCACCTCGCATGGGGACTGGCCTCTCCTGAGGCCACCAGGGCGGGTCCCTGAGGTCCCCGTCGTAACTCGAGAACACCTGCCGCAACTCGAGAAAATCCAGGAAGTTCTCCCTTTCAGGCGAGATGAGGCCTATTTCCGATGAGGCGTCTGGAGACTAATGACACCTAACCTCTGGAACTTCGAAAGGGTCTTTCACACCCTTGCTGCAACTCAAGAAGTTCACCGCCATACCCGTCTCCACTCGAGAGGAAGCACGATGGTCCCGCCCACATCCAGAGGAGCCCCGTTTCCCCCTCGTAGCTCGAGATGAGGGAACCTTTCCCTGCTTTAGACGGGAAAGAATTCCCGGCATTCCCGTCGCATCTCAAGAGGAGGCACTCTCAACAGGAAAGGCGCGAGGAACTCCATGGTCGTACCACCATTCCAGGAGTCCCCCAGATGTCTCAGTCCATTCCAGAGGAACCTCTTTGCCCTACACTGGCTCATCTTTCACGCCGAGGATCGACTCACACCACGGTGGCACGTGGGACAGCCCTGTGGGAAAGCCTCGAGGGAAAGCCTCGAGTGAAAACCACAGATCCTTTGATCCACGCGACAGGAAGCGTGACATTGCTGCTACAGCCTGGAAGGAAAGCGCACGTGCATGCCCCCACTCGATTCGAGGCCTGACTCCCCTGGGGAGACTCCAGAAGTACCCAAAGATCCATGTCAGCCCCTGAGAGGAATCCTCGGTTCCGGCCCTGACTCCACACAAGCTTTTTGGCCCCGGTATCGACGGGAGAGGAATCCCGAGAGGCCCCCTAGCACCTCGCATGGGGACTGGCCTCTCCTGAGGCCACCAGGGCGGGTCCCTGAGGTCCCCGTCTTAACTCGAGAACACCTGCCGCAACTCGAGAAAATCCAGGAAGTTCTCCCTTCCAGGCGAGATGAGGCCTATTTCCGATGAGGCGTCTGGAGACTAATGACACCTAACCTCTGGAATTTCGAAAGGGTGTTTCACACCCTGCTGCAACTCAAGAAGTTCACCGCCATACCCGTCTCCACTCGAGAGGAAGCACGATGGTCCCGCCCACATCCAGAGGAGCCCCGTTTCCCTCTCGGAGCTCGAGATGAGGGATCCTTTCCTGCTTTCAACGGGAAGGAATTCCCGGCGTTCCCGTCGCATCTCAAGAGGAGGCACTCTCAACAGGAAAGGCGAGAGGAACTCCATGGTCGTACCACCATTCCAAGAGTCCCCAGATGTCTCCGTCCATTCCAGAGGAACCTCTTTGCCCTGCACTGGCTCATCTTTCACGCCGAGGATCGACTCACACCACGGTGGCACGTGGGACAGCCCTGTGGGAAAGCCTCGAGGGAAAACCACAGATCCTTTGATCCATGCGACGGGAAGCGTGACATTGCTGCTACAGCCGGGAAGGAAAGCGCACGTGCATGCCCCCACTCGAGAAGAGGCCTAACTCCCCTGGGGAGACTCCAGAAGTACCCAAAGATCCATGTCAGCCCCTGAGAGGAATCCTCGGTTCCGGCCCTGACTCCACACAAGGTTTTTGGCCCCGGTATCGACGGGAGAGGAATCCCGAGAGGCCCCCTAGCAACTCGCATGGGGACTGGCCTCTCCTGAGGCCACCAGGGCGGGTCCCTGAGGTCCCCGTCGTAACTCGAGAACACCTGCCGCATCTCGAGAAAATCCAGGATGTTCTCCCTTTCAGGCGAGATGAGGCCTATTTCCGATGAGGCGTCTGGAGACTAATGACACCTAACCTCTGGAAATTCGAAAGGGTCTTTCACACCCTTGCTGCAACTCAAGAAGTTCACCGCCATACCCGTCTCCACTCGAGAGGAAGCACGATGGTCCCGCCCACATCCAGAGGAGCCCCGTTTCCCCCTCGTATCTCGAGATGAGGGAACCTTTCCCTGCTTTAGACGGGAAAGAATTCCCGGCGTTCCCGTCGCATCTCAAGAGGAGGCACTCTCAACAGGAAAGGCGAGAGGAACTCCATGGTCGTACCACAATTCCAGGAGTCCCCCAGATGTCTCAGTCCATTCCAGAGGAACCTCTTTGCCCTGCACTGGCTCATCTTTCACGCCGAGGATCGACTCACACCACGGTGGCACGTGGGACAGCCCTGTGGAAAAGCCTCGAGGGAAAGCCTCGAGGGAAAACCACAGATCCTTTGATCCACGCGACAGGAAGCGTGACATTGCTGCTACAGCCTGGAAGGAAAGCTCACGTGCATGCCCCCACTCGAGACGAGGCCTGACTCCCCTGGGGAGACTCCAGAAGTACCCAAAGATCCATGTCAGCCCCTGAGAGGAATCCTCGGTTCCGGCCCTGACTGCACACAAGGTTTTTGGCCCCGGTATCGACGGGAGAGAAATCCCGAGAGGCCCCCTAGCACCTCGCATGGGGACTGGCCTCTCCTGAGGCCACCAGGGCGGGTCCCTGAGGTCCCCGTCGTAACTCGAGAACACCTACCGCAACTCGAGAAAATCCAGGAAGTTCTCCCTTCCAGGCGAGATGAGGCCTATTTCCGATGAGGCGTCTGGAGACTAATGACACCTAACCTCTCGAACTTCGAAAGGGTCTTTCACACCCTTGCTGCAACTCAAGAAGTTCACCGCCATACCCGTCTCCACTCGAGAGGAAGCACGATGGTCCCGCCCACATCCAGAGGAGCCCCGTTTCCCCCTCGTAGCTCAAGATGAGGGATCCTTTCCCTGCTTTCAACGGGAAAGAATTCCCGGCGTTCCCGTCGCATCTCAAGAGGAGGCACTCTCAACAGGAAAGGCGAGAGGAACTCCATGGTCGTACCACCATTCCAAGAGTCCCCCAGATGTCTCAGTCCATTCCGGAGGAACCTCTTTGCCCTGCACTGGCTCATCTTTCACGCCGAGGATCGACTCACACCACGGTGGCACGTGGGACAGCACTGTGGGAAAGCCTCGAGGGAAAACCACAGATCCTTTGATCCACGCCACGGGAAGCGTGACATTGCTGCTACAGCCTGGAAGGAAAGCGCACGTGCATGCCCCCACTCGAGACGAGGCCTGACTCCCCTGGGGAGACTCCAGAAGTACCCAAAGATCCATGTCAGCCCCTGAGAGGAATCCTCGGTTCCGGCCCTTACTCCACACAAGGATTTTGGCGCCGGTATCGACGGGAGAGGAATCCCGAGAGGCCCCCTAGCACCTTGCATGGGGACTGGCCTCTCCTGAGGCCACCAGGGCGGGTCCCTGAGGTCCCCTTCGTAACTCGAGAACACCTGCCGAAACTCGAGAAAATCCAGGAAGTTCTCCCTTTCAGGCGAGATGAGGCCTATTTCCGATGAGGCGTCTGGAGACTAATGACACCTAACCTCTGGAACTTCGAAAGGGTCTTTCACACCCTTGCTGCAACTCAAGAAGTTCACCGCCATACCCGTCTCCACTCGAGAGGAAGCACGATGGTCCCGCCCACATCCAGAGGAGCCCCGTTTCCCCCTCGTAGCTCGAGATGAGGGAACCTTTCCCTGCTTTAGACGGGAAAGAATTCCCGGCGTTCCCGTCGCATCTCAAGAGGAGGCACTCTCAACAGGAAAGGCGAGAGGAACTCCATGGTCGTACCACCATTCCAGGAGTCACCCAGATGTCTCAGTCCATTCCAGAGGAACCGCTTTGCCCTACACTGGCTCATCTTTCACGCCGAGGATCGACTCACACCACGGTGGCACGTGGGACAGCCCTGTGGGAAAGCCTCGAGGGAAAGCCTCGAGGGAAAACCACATATCCTTTGATCCACGCGACAGGAAGCGTGACATTGCTGCTACAGCCTGTAAGGAAAGCGCACGTGCATGCCCCCACTCGAGACGAGGCCTGACTCCCCTGGGGAGACTCCAGAAGTACCCAAAGATCCATGTCAGCCCCTGAGAGGAATCCTCGGTTCCGGCCCTGACTCCACACAAGGTTTTTGGCCCCGGTATCGACGGGAGAGGAATCCCGAGAGGCCCCCTAGCACATCGCATGGGGACTGGCCTCTCCTGAGGCCACCAGGGCGGGTCCCTGAGGTCCCCGTCGTAACTCGAGAACACCTGCCGCAACTCGAGAAAATCCAGGAAGTTCTCCCTTCCAGGCGAGATGAGGCCTATTTCCGATGAGGCGTCTGGAGACTAATGACACCTAACCTCTGGAACTTCGAAAGGGTCTTTCACACCCTTGCTGCAACTCAAGAAGTTCACCGCCATACCCGTGTCCACTCGAGAGGAAGCACGATGGTCCCGCCCACATCCAGAGGAGCCCCGTTTCCCCCTCGTAGCTCGAGATGAGGGATCCTTTCCCTGCTTTCAACGGGAAAGAATTCCCGGCGTTCCCGTCGCATCTCAAGAGGAGGCTCTCTCAACAGGAAAGGCGAGAGGAACTCCATGGTCGTACCACCATTCCAAGAGTCCCCCAGATGTCTCAGTCCAT
Organism: Capricornis sumatraensis; assembly: GCF_032405125.1. Lineage (NCBI taxonomy): Eukaryota > Metazoa > Chordata > Mammalia > Artiodactyla > Bovidae > Capricornis > Capricornis sumatraensis. The sequence continues at coordinate 1,970,579 of NW_027184627.1, forward strand.
TCCAGAGGAACCTCTTTGCCCTGCACTGGCTCATCTTTCACGCCGAGGATCGACTCACACCACGGTGGCACGTGGGACAGCCCTGTGGGAAAGTCTCGAGGGAAAACCACAGATCCTTTGATACACGCCACGGGAAGCGTGACATTGCTGCTACAGCCTGGAAGGAAAGCGCACGTGCATGCCCCCACTTGATTCGAGGCCTAACTCCTCTGGGGAGACTCCAGAAGTACCCAAAGATCCATGTCAGCCCCTGAGAGGAATCCTCGGTTCCGGCCCTGACTCCACACAAGCTTTTTGGCCCCGGTATCGACGGGAGAGGAATCCCGAGAGGCCCCCTAGCAACTCGCATGGGGACTGGCCTCTCCTGAGGCCACCAGGGCGGGTCCCTGAGGTCCCCGTCTTAACTCGAGAACACCTGCCGCAACTCGAGAAAATCCAGGAAGTTCTCCCTTCCAGGCGAGATGAGGCCTATTTCCGATGAGGCGTCTGGAGACTAATGACACCTAACCTCTGGAATTTCGAAAGGGTGTTTCACACCCTTGCTGCAACTCAAGAAGTTCACCGCCATACCCGTCTCCACTCGAGAGGAAGCACGATGGTCCCGCCCACATCCAGAGGAGCTCCGTTTCCCTCTCGGAGCTCGAGATGAGGGATCCTTTCCTGCTTTCAACGGGAAGGAATTCCCGGCGTTCCCGTCGCATCTCAAGAGGAGGCACTCTCAACAGGAAAGGCGAGAGGAACTCCATGGTCGTACCACCATTCCAGGAGTCCCCCAGATGTCTCAGTCCATTCCAGAGGAACCTCTTTGCCCTGCACTGGCTCATCTTTCACGCCGAGGATCGACTCACACCACGGTGGCACGTGGGACAGCCCTGTGGGAAAGCCTCGAGGGAAAGCCTCGAGGGAAAACCACAGATCCTTTGATCCACGCGACAGGAAGCGTGACATTGCTGCTACAGCCTGGAAGGAAAGCGTACGTGCATGCCCCCACTCGAGACGAGGCCTGACTCCCCTGGGGAGACTCCAGAAGTACCCAAAGATCCATGTCAGCCCCTGAGAGGAATCCTCGGTTCCGGCCCTGACTCCACACAAGGTTTTTGGCCCCGGTATCGACGGGAGAGGAATCCCGAGAGGCCCCCTAGCACCTCGCATGGGGACTGGCCTCTCCTGAGGCCACCAGGGCGGGTCCCTGAGGTCCCCGTCGTAACTCGAGAACACCTGCCGCAACTCGAGAAAATCCAGGAAGTTCTCCCTTGCAGGCGAGATGAGGCCTATTTCCGATGAGTCGTCTGGAGACTAATGACACCTAACCTCTGGAACTTCGAAAGGGTCTTTCACACCCTTGCTGCAACTCAAGAAGTTCACCGCCATACCCTTCTCCACTCGAGAGGAAGCACGATGGTCCCGCCCACATCCAGAGGAGCCCCGTTTCCCCCTCGTAGCTCGAGATGAGGGATCCTTTCCCTGCTTTCAACGGGAAAGAATTCCCGGCGTTCCCGTCGCATCTCAAGAGGAGGCACTCTCAACAGGAAAGGCGAGAGGAACTCCATGGTCGTACCACCATTCCTAGAGTCCCCCAGATGTCTCAGTCCATTCCAGAGGAAACTCTTTGCCCTGCACTGGCTCATCTTTCACGCCGAGGATCGACTCACACCACGGAGGCACGTGGGACAGCCCTGTGGGAAAGCCTCGAGGGAAAGCCTCGAGGGAAAACCACAGATCCTTTGATCCACGGGACGGGAAGCGTGACATTGCTGCTACAGCCTGGAAGGAAAGTGCACGTGCATGCCCCGACTCGAGACGAGGCCTGACTCCCCTGGGGAGACTCCAGAAGTACCCAAAGATCCATGTCAGCCCCTGAGAGGAATCCTCGGTTCCGGCCCTGACGCCACACAAGGTTTTTGACCCCGGTATCGACGGGAGAGGAATCCCGAGAGGCCCCCTAGCACCTCGCATGGGGACTGGCCTCTCCTGAGGCCACCAGGGCGGGTCCCTGAGGTCCCCGTTGTAACTCGAGAACACCTGCCGCAACTCGAGAAAATCCAGGAAGTTCTCCCTTCCAGGCGAGATGAGGCCTATTTCCGATGAGGCGTCTGGAGACTAATGACACCTAACCTCTGGGACTTCGAAAGGGTCTTTCACACCCTTGCTGCAACTCAAGAAGTTCACCGCCATACCCGTCTCCACTCGAGAGGAAGCACGATGGTCCCGCCCACATCCAGAGGAGCCCCGTTTCCCCCTCGTAGCTCGAAATGAGGGATCCTTTCCCTGCTTTCAACGGGAAAGAATTCCCGGTGTTCCCGTCGCATCTCAAGAGGTGGCACTCTCAACAGGAAAGGCGCGAGGAACTCCATGGTCGTACCACCATTCCACGAGTCCCCCAGATGTCTCAGTCCATTCCAGAGGAACCTCTTTGCCCTACACTGGCTCATCTTTCACGCCGAGGATCGACTCACACCACGGTGGCACGTGGGACAGCCCTGTGGGAAAGCCTCGAGGGAAAGCCTCGAGGGAAAACCACAGATCCTTTGATCCACGCGACAGGAAGCGTGACATTGCTGCTACAGCCTGGAAGGAAAGCGCACGTGCATGCCCCCACTCGAGACGAGGCCTGACTCCCCTGGGGAGACTCCAGAAGTACCCAAAGATCCATGTCAGCCCCTGAGAGGAATCCCGGTTCCGGCCCTGACTCCACACAAGGTTTTTGGCCCCGGTATCGACGGGAGAGGAATCCCGAGAGGCCCCCTAGCACCTCGCATGGGGACTGGCCTCTCCTGAGGCCACCAGGGCGGGTCCCTGAGGTCCCCGTCGTAACTCGAGAACACCTGCCGCAACTCGAGAAAATCCAGGAAGTTCTCCCTTGCAGGCGAGATGAGGCCTATTTCCGATGAGTCGTCTGGAGACTAATGACACCTAACCTCTGGAACTTCGAAAGGGTCTTTCACACCCTTGCTGCAACTCAAGAAGTTCACCGCCATACCCTTCTCCACTCGAAAGGAAGCACGATGGTCCCGCCCACATCCAGAGGAGCCCCGTTTCCCCCTCGTAGCTCGAGATGAGGGAACCTTTCCCTGCTTTAGACGGGAAAGAATTCCCGGCATTCCCGTCGCATCTCAAGAGGAGGCACTCTCAACAGGAAAGGCGCGAGGAACTCCATGGTCGTACCACCATTCCAGGAGTCCCCCAGATGTCTCAGTCCATTCCAGAGGAACCTCTTTGCCCTACACTGGCTCATCTTTCACGCCGAGGATCGACTCACACCACGGTGGCACGTGGGACAGACCTGTGGGAAAGCCTCGAGGGAAAGCCTCGAGGGAAAACCACAGATCCTTTGATCCACGCGACAGGAAGCGTGACATTGCTGCTACAGCCTGGAAGGAAAGCGCACGTGCATGCCCCCACTCGAGACGAGGCCTGACTCCCCTGGGGAGACTCCAGAAGTACCCAAAGATCCATGTCAGCCCCTGAGAGGAATCCTCGGTTCCGGCCCTGACTCCACACAAGGTTTTTGGCCCCGGTATCGACGGGAGAGGAATCCCGAGAGGCCCCCTAGCACCTCGCATGGGGACTGGCCTCTCCTGAGGCCACCAGGGCGGGTCCCTGAGGTCCCCGTCGTAACTCGAGAACACCTGCCGCAACTCGAGAAAATCCAGGAAGTTCTCCCTTGCAGGCGAGATGAGGCCTATTTCCGATGAGTCGTCTGGAGACTAATGACACCTAACCTCTGGAACTTCGAAAGGGTCTTTCACACCCTTGCTGCAACTCAAGAAGTTCACCGCCATACCCTTCTCCACTCGAGAGGAAGCACGATGGTCCCGCCCACATCCAGAGGAGCCCCGTTTCCCCCTCGTAGCTCGAGATGAGGGATCCTTTCCCTGCTTTCAACGGGAAATAATTCCCGGCGTTCCCGTCGCATCTCAAGAGGAGGCACTCTCAACAGGAAAGGCGAGAGGAACTCCATGGTCGTACCACCATTCCTAGAGTCCCCCAGATGTCTCAGTCCATTCCAGAGGAAACTCTTTGCCCTGCACTGGCTCATCTTTCACGCCGAGGATCGACTCACACCACGGTGGCACGTGGGACAGCCCTGTGGGAAAGCCTCGAGGGAAAGCCTCGAGGGAAAACCACAGATCCTTTGATCCACGCGACAGGAAGCGTGACATTGCTGCTACAGCCTGGAAGGAAAGCGCACGTGCATGCCCCCACTCGAGACGAGGCCTGACTCCCCTGGGGAGACTCCAGAAGTACCCAAAGATCCATGTCAGCCCCTGAGAGGAATCCTCGGTTCCGGCCCTGACTCCACACAAGGTTTTTGGCCCCGGTATCGACGGGAGAGGAATCCCGAGAGGCCCCCTAGCACCTCGCATGGGGACTGGCCTCTCCTGAGGCCACCAGGGCGGGTCCCTGAGGTCCCCGTCGTAACTCGAGAACACCTGCCGCAACTCGAGAAAATCCAGGAAGTTCTCCCTTGCAGGCGAGATGAGGCCTATTTCCGATGAGTCGTCTGGAGACTAATGACACCTAACCTCTGGAACTTCGAAAGGGTCTTTCACACCCTTGCTGCAACTCAAGAAGTTCACCGCCATACCCTTCTCCACTCGAGAGGAAGCACGATGGTCCCGCCCACATCCAGAGGAGCCCCGTTTCCCCCTCGTAGCTCGAGATGAGGGATCCTTTCCCTGCTTTCAACGGGAAATAATTCCCGGCGTTCCCGTCGCATCTCAAGAGGAGGCACTCTCAACAGGAAAGGCGAGAGGAACTCCATGGTCGTACCACCATTCCTAGAGTCCCCCAGATGTCTCAGTCCATTCCAGAGGAAACTCTTTGCCCTGCACTGGCTCATCTTTCACGCCGAGGATCGACTCACACCACGGAGGCACGTGGGACAGCCCTGTGGGAAAGCATCGAGGGAAAGCCTCGAGGGAAAACCACAGATCCTTTGATCCACGCGACGGGAAGCGTGACATTGCTGCTACAGCCTGGAAGGAAAGCGCACGTGCATGCCCCGACTCGAGACGAGGCCTGACTCCCCTGGGGAGACTCCAGAAGTACCCAAAGATCCATGTCAGCCCCTGAGAGGAATCCTCGGTTCCGGCCCTGACGCCACACAAGGTTTTTGGCCCCGGTATCGACGGGAGAGGAATCCCGAGAGGCCCCCAAGCAACTCCCATGGGGACTGGCCTCTCCTGAGGCCACCAGGGCGGGTCCCTGAGGTCCCCGTCGTAACTCGAGAACACCTGCCGCAACTAGAGAAAATCCAGGAAGTTCTCCCTTCCAGGCGAGATGAGGCCTATTTCCGATGAGGCGTCTGGAGACTAATGACACCTAAACTCTGGAACTTCGAAAGGGTCTTTCACACCCTTGCTGCAACTCAAGAAGTTCACCGCCATACCCGTGTCCACTCGAGAGGAAGCACGATGGTCCCGCCCACATCCAGAGGAGCCCCGTTTCCCCCTCCTAGCTCGAGATGAGGGATCCTTTCCCTGCTTTCAACGGGAAAGAATTCCCGGCGTTCCCGTCGCATCTCAAGAGGAGGCACTCTCAACAGGAAAGGCGAGAGGAACTCCATGGTCGTAACACCATTCCAGGAGTCCCCCAGATGTCTCAGTCCATTCCAGAGGAACCTCTTTGCCCTGCCCTGGCTCATCTTTCACGCCGAGAATCGACTCACACCACGGTGGCACGTGGGACAGCCCTGTGGGAAAGCCTCGAGGGAAAGCCTCGAGGGAAAACCACAGATACTTTGATCCACGCGACGGGAAGCGTGACATTGCTGCTACAGCCTGGAAGGAAAGCGCACGTGCATGCCCCCACTCGAGACGAGGCCTGACTCCCCTGGGGAGACTCCAGAAGTACCCAAAGATCCATGTCAGCCCCTGAGAGGAATCCTCGGTTCCGGCCCTCACTCCACACAAGGTATTTGGCCCCAGTATCGACGGGAGAGGAATCCCGAGAGGCTCCCTAGCAACACGCATGGGGACTGGCCTCTCCTGAGGCCATCAGGGCGGGTCCCTGTGGTACCAGTCGTAACTCGAGAACACCTGCCGCACCTCGAGAAAATCCAGGAAGTTCTCCCTTCCAGGCGAGATGAGGTCTATTTCCGATGAGGCGTCTGGAGACTGACACGTAACCTCTGGAACTTCGAAAGGGTCTTTCACACCCTTGCTGCAACTCAAGAAGTTCACCGCCATACCCGTCTCCACTCGAGAGGAAGCACGATGGTCCCGCCCACATCCAGAGGAGCCCCGTTTCCCCCTCGTAGCTCGAGATGAGGGATCCTTTCCCTGCTTTCAACGGGAAAGAATTCCCGGCGTTCCCGTCGCATCCAAAGAGGAGGCACTCTCAACAGGAAAGGCGAGAGGAACTCCTTGGTCGTACCACCATTCCAAGAGTCCCCCAGATGTCTCAGTCCATTCCAGAGGAAACTCTTTGCCCTGCACTGGCTCATCTTTGACTCCGAGGATCGACTCACACCACGGTGGCACATGGGACAGCCCTGTGGGAAAGCCTCGAGGGAAAGCCTCGAGGGAAAAGCACAGATAATTTGATCCACGCGACGGGAAGCCTGACATTGCTGCTACAGCCAGGAAGGAAAGCGCACGTGCATGCCCCCACTCGAGACGAGGCCTGACTCCCCTGGGGAGACTCTAGAAGTACCCAAAGATCCATGTCAGCCCCTGAGAGGAATCCTCGGTTCTGGCCCTGACTCCACACAAGGTTTTTGGCCCCGGTATCGACTGGAGAGGAATCCCGAGAGGCCCCCTAGCAACTCGCATGGGGACTGGCCTCTCCTGAGGCCATCAGGGCGGGTCCCTGTGGTACCCGTCGTAACTCGAGAACACCTGCCGCACCTCGAGAAAATCCAAGAAGTTCTCCCTTCCAGGCTAGATGAGGCCTATTTCCGATGAGGCGTCTGGAGACTAATGACACCTAACCTCTGGAACTTCGAAAGGGTCTTTCACACCCTTGCTGCAACTCAAGAAGTTCACCGACATACCCGTGTCCACTCGAGAGGAAGCACGATGGTCCCGCCCACATCCCGAGGAGCCCCGTTTCCCCCTCGTAGCTCGAGATGAGGGATCCTTTCCCTGCTTTTAACGGGAAAGAATTCCCGGCGTTCCCGTCACAACTCAAGAGGAGGCACTCTCAACAGGAAAGGCGAGAGGAACTCCATGGTCGTACCACCATTCCAAGAGTCCACCAGATGTCTCAGTCCATTCCAGAGGAAACTCTTTGCCCTGCACTGGCTCATCTTTCACGCCGAGGATCGACTCACACCACGGTGGCACGTGGGACAGCCCTGTGGGAAAGCCTCGAGGGAAAGCCTCGAGGGAAAACCACAGATCCTTTGATCCACGCGACGGGAAGCGTGACATTGCTGCTACAGCCTGGAAGGAAAGCGCACGTGCATGCCCCCACTCGAGACGAGGCCTGACTCCCCTGGGGAGACTCCAGAAGTACCCAAAGATCCATGTCAGCCCCTGAGAGGAATCCTCGGTTCTGGCCCTGACTCCACACAAGGTTTTTGGCGCCGGTATCGAAGGGAGAGGAATCCCGAGAGGCCCCCTAGCAACTCGCATGGGGACTGGCCTCTCCTGAGGCCATCAGGGCGGGTCCCTGTGGTACCCGTCGCAACTCGAAAACACCTGCCGCACCTCGAGAAAATCCAGGAAGTTCTCCCTTCCAGGCTAGATGAGGCCTATTTCCGATGAGGCGTCTGGAGACTAATGACACCTAACCTCTGGAACTTCGAAAGGGTCTTTCACACCCTTGCTGCAACTCAAGAAGTTCACCGCCATACCCGTGTCCACTCGAGAGGAAGCACGATGGTCCCGCCCACATCCAGAGGAGCCCCGTTTCCCCCTCGTAGCTCGAGATGAGGGATCCTTTCCCTGCTTTCAACGGGAAAGAATTCCCGGCGTTCCCGTCGCATCTCAAGAGGAGGCTCTCTCAACAGGAAAGGCGAGAGGAACTCCATGGTCGTACCACCATTCCAAGAGTCCCCCAGATGTCTCAGTCCATTCCAGAGGAACCTCTTTGCCCTGCACTGGCTCATCTTTCACGCCGAGGATCGACTCACACCACGGTGGCACGTGGGACAGCCCTGTGGGAAAGTCTCGAGGGAAAACCACAGATCCTTTGATACACGCCACGGGAAGCGTGACATTGCTGCTACAGCCTGGAAGGAAAGCGCACGTGCATGCCCCCACTTGATTCGAGGCCTAACTCCTCTGGGGAGACTCCAGAAGTACCCAAAGATCCATGTCAGCCCCTGAGAGGAATCCTCGGTTCCGGCCCTGACTCCACACAAGCTTTTTGGCCCCGGTATCGACGGGAGAGGAATCCCGAGAGGCCCCCTAGCAACTCGCATGGGGACTGGCCTCTCCTGAGGCCACCAGGGCGGGTCCCTGAGGTCCCCGTCTTAACTCGAGAACACCTGCCGCAACTCGAGAAAATCCAGGAAGTTCTCCCTTCCAGGCGAGATGAGGCCTATTTCCGATGAGGCGTCTGGAGACTAATGACACCTAACCTCTGGAATTTCGAAAGGGTGTTTCACACCCTTGCTGCAACTCAAGAAGTTCACCGCCATACCCGTCTCCACTCGAGAGGAAGCACGATGGTCCCGCCCACATCCAGAGGAGCTCCGTTTCCCTCTCGGAGCTCGAGATGAGGGATCCTTTCCTGCTTTCAACGGGAAGGAATTCCCGGCGTTCCCGTCGCATCTCAAGAGGAGGCACTCTCAACAGGAAAGGCGAGAGGAACTCCATGGTCGTACCACCATTCCAGGAGTCCCCCAGATGTCTCAGTCCATTCCAGAGGAACCTCTTTGCCCTGCACTGGCTCATCTTTCACGCCGAGGATCGACTCACACCACGGTGGCACGTGGGACAGCCCTGTGGGAAAGCCTCGAGGGAAAGCCTCGAGGGAAAACCACAGATCCTTTGATCCACGCGACAGGAAGCGTGACATTGCTGCTACAGCCTGGAAGGAAAGCGTACGTGCATGCCCCCACTCGAGACGAGGCCTGACTCCCCTGGGGAGACTCCAGAAGTACCCAAAGATCCATGTCAGCCCCTGAGAGGAATCCTCGGTTCCGGCCCTGACTCCACACAAGGTTTTTGGCCCCGGTATCGACGGGAGAGGAATCCCGAGAGGCCCCCTAGCACCTCGCATGGGGACTGGCCTCTCCTGAGGCCACCAGGGCGGGTCCCTGAGGTCCCCGTCGTAACTCGAGAACACCTGCCGCAACTCGAGAAAATCCAGGAAGTTCTCCCTTGCAGGCGAGATGAGGCCTATTTCCGATGAGTCGTCTGGAGACTAATGACACCTAACCTCTGGAACTTCGAAAGGGTCTTTCACACCCTTGCTGCAACTCAAGAAGTTCACCGCCATACCCTTCTCCACTCGAGAGGAAGCACGATGGTCCCGCCCACATCCAGAGGAGCCCCGTTTCCCCCTCGTAGCTCGAGATGAGGGATCCTTTCCCTGCTTTCAACGGGAAAGAATTCCCGGCGTTCCCGTCGCATCTCAAGAGGAGGCACTCTCAACAGGAAAGGCGAGAGGAACTCCATGGTCGTACCACCATTCCTAGAGTCCCCCAGATGTCTCAGTCCATTCCAGAGGAAACTCTTTGCCCTGCACTGGCTCATCTTTCACGCCGAGGATCGACTCACACCACGGAGGCACGTGGGACAGCCCTGTGGGAAAGCCTCGAGGGAAAGCCTCGAGGGAAAACCACAGATCCTTTGATCCACGGGACGGGAAGCGTGACATTGCTGCTACAGCCTGGAAGGAAAGTGCACGTGCATGCCCCGACTCGAGACGAGGCCTGACTCCCCTGGGGAGACTCCAGAAGTACCCAAAGATCCATGTCAGCCCCTGAGAGGAATCCTCGGTTCCGGCCCTGACGCCACACAAGGTTTTTGACCCCGGTATCGACGGGAGAGGAATCCCGAGAGGCCCCCTAGCACCTCGCATGGGGACTGGCCTCTCCTGAGGCCACCAGGGCGGGTCCCTGAGGTCCCCGTTGTAACTCGAGAACACCTGCCGCAACTCGAGAAAATCCAGGAAGTTCTCCCTTCCAGGCGAGATGAGGCCTATTTCCGATGAGGCGTCTGGAGACTAATGACACCTAACCTCTGGGACTTCGAAAGGGTCTTTCACACCCTTGCTGCAACTCAAGAAGTTCACCGCCATACCCGTCTCCACTCGAGAGGAAGCACGATGGTCCCGCCCACATCCAGAGGAGCCCCGTTTCCCCCTCGTAGCTCGAAATGAGGGATCCTTTCCCTGCTTTCAACGGGAAAGAATTCCCGGTGTTCCCGTCGCATCTCAAGAGGTGGCACTCTCAACAGGAAAGGCGCGAGGAACTCCATGGTCGTACCACCATTCCACGAGTCCCCCAGATGTCTCAGTCCATTCCAGAGGAACCTCTTTGCCCTACACTGGCTCATCTTTCACGCCGAGGATCGACTCACACCACGGTGGCACGTGGGACAGCCCTGTGGGAAAGCCTCGAGGGAAAGCCTCGAGGGAAAACCACAGATCCTTTGATCCACGCGACAGGAAGCGTGACATTGCTGCTACAGCCTGGAAGGAAAGCGCACGTGCATGCCCCCACTCGAGACGAGGCCTGACTCCCCTGGGGAGACTCCAGAAGTACCCAAAGATCCATGTCAGCCCCTGAGAGGAATCCCGGTTCCGGCCCTGACTCCACACAAGGTTTTTGGCCCCGGTATCGACGGGAGAGGAATCCCGAGAGGCCCCCTAGCACCTCGCATGGGGACTGGCCTCTCCTGAGGCCACCAGGGCGGGTCCCTGAGGTCCCCGTCGTAACTCGAGAACACCTGCCGCAACTCGAGAAAATCCAGGAAGTTCTCCCTTGCAGGCGAGATGAGGCCTATTTCCGATGAGTCGTCTGGAGACTAATGACACCTAACCTCTGGAACTTCGAAAGGGTCTTTCACACCCTTGCTGCAACTCAAGAAGTTCACCGCCATACCCTTCTCCACTCGAGAGGAAGCACGATGGTCCCGCCCACATCCAGAGGAGCCCCGTTTCCCCCTCGTAGCTCGAGATGAGGGAACCTTTCCCTGCTTTAGACGGGAAAGAATTCCCGGCATTCCCGTCGCATCTCAAGAGGAGGCACTCTCAACAGGAAAGGCGCGAGGAACTCCATGGTCGTACCACCATTCCAGGAGTCCCCCAGATGTCTCAGTCCATTCCAGAGGAACCTCTTTGCCCTACACTGGCTCATCTTTCACGCCGAGGATCGACTCACACCACGGTGGCACGTGGGACAGACCTGTGGGAAAGCCTCGAGGGAAAGCCTCGAGGGAAAACCACAGATCCTTTGATCCACGCGACAGGAAGCGTGACATTGCTGCTACAGCCTGGAAGGAAAGCGCACGTGCATGCCCCCACTCGAGACGAGGCCTGACTCCCCTGGGGAGACTCCAGAAGTACCCAAAGATCCATGTCAGCCCCTGAGAGGAATCCTCGGTTCCGGCCCTGACTCCACACAAGGTTTTTGGCCCCGGTATCGAAGGGAGAGGAATCCCGAGAGGCCCCCTAGCACCTCGCATGGGGACTGGCCTCTCCTGAGGCCACCAGGGCGGGTCCCTGAGGTCCCCGTCGTAACTCGAGAACACCTGCCGCAACTCGAGAAAATCCAGGAAGTTCTCCCTTGCAGGCGAGATGAGGCCTATTTCCGATGAGTCGTCTGGAGACTAATGACACCTAACCTCTGGAACTTCGAAAGGGTCTTTCACACCCTTGCTGCAACTCAAGAAGTTCACCGCCATACCCTTCTCCACTCGAGAGGAAGCACGATGGTCCCGCCCACATCCAGAGGAGCCCCGTTTCCCCCTCGTAGCTCGAGATGAGGGATCCTTTCCCTGCTTTCAACGGGAAATAATTCCCGGCGTTCCCGTCGCATCTCAAGAGGAGGCACTCTCAACAGGAAAGGCGAGAGGAACTCCATGGTCGTACCACCATTCCTAGAGTCCCCCAGATGTCTCAGTCCATTCCAGAGGAAACTCTTTGCCCTGCACTGGCTCATCTTTCACGCCGAGGATCGACTCACACCACGGTGGCACGTGGGACAGCCCTGTGGGAAAGCCTCGAGGGAAAGCCTCGAGGGAAAACCACAGATCCTTTGATCCACGCGACAGGAAGCGTGACATTGCTGCTACAGCCTGGAAGGAAAGCGCACGTGCATGCCCCCACTCGAGACGAGGCCTGACTCCCCTGGGGAGACTCCAGAAGTACCCAAAGATCCATGTCAGCCCCTGAGAGGAATCCTCGGTTCCGGCCCTGACTCCACACAAGGTTTTTGGCCCCGGTATCGACGGGAGAGGAATCCCGAGAGGCCCCCTAGCACCTCGCATGGGGACTGGCCTCTCCTGAGGCCACCAGGGCGGGTCCCTGAGGTCCCCGTCGTAACTCGAGAACACCTGCCGCAACTCGAGAAAATCCAGGAAGTTCTCCCTTGCAGGCGAGATGAGGCCTATTTCCGATGAGTCGTCTGGAGACTAATGACACCTAACCTCTGGAACTTCGAAAGGGTCTTTCACACCCTTGCTGCAACTCAAGAAGTTCACCGCCATACCCTTCTCCACTCGAGAGGAAGCACGATGGTCCCGCCCACATCCAGAGGAGCCCCGTTTCCCCCTCGTAGCTCGAGATGAGGGATCCTTTCCCTGCTTTCAACGGGAAATAATTCCCGGCGTTCCCGTCGCATCTCAAGAGGAGGCACTCTCAACAGGAAAGGCGAGAGGAACTCCATGGTCGTACCACCATTCCTAGAGTCCCCCAGATGTCTCAGTCCATTCCAGAGGAAACTCTTTGCCCTGCACTGGCTCATCTTTCACGCCGAGGATCGACTCACACCACGGAGGCACGTGGGACAGCCCTGTGGGAAAGCATCGAGGGAAAGCCTCGAGGGAAAACCACAGATCCTTTGATCCACGCGACGGGAAGCGTGACATTGCTGCTACAGCCTGGAAGGAAAGCGCACGTGCATGCCCCGACTCGAGACGAGGCCTGACTCCCCTGGGGAGACTCCAGAAGTACCCAAAGATCCATGTCAGCCCCTGAGAGGAATCCTCGGTTCCGGCCCTGACGCCACACAAGGTTTTTGACCCCGGTATCGACGGGAGAGGAATCCCGAGAGGCCACCTAGCAACTCGCATGGGGACTGGCCTCTCCTGAGGCCACCAGGGCGGGTCCCTGAGGTCCCCGTTGTAACTCGAGAACACCTGCCGCAACTCGAGAAAATCCAGGAAGTTCTCCCTTCCAGGCGAGATGAGGCCTATTTCCGATGAGGCGTCTGGAGACTAATGACACCTAACCTCTGGGACTTCGAAAGGGTCTTTCACACCCTTGCTGCAACTCAAGAAGTTCACCGCCATACCCGTCTCCACTCGAGAGGAAGCACGATGGTCCCGCCCACATCCAGAGGAGCCCCGTTTCCCCCTCGTAGCTCGAAATGAGGGATCCTTTCCCTGCTTTCAACGGGAAAGAATTCCCGGTGTTCCCGTCGCATCTCAAGAGGTGGCACTCTCAACAGGAAAGGCGAGAGGAACTCCATGGTCGTACCACCATTCCACGAGTCCCCCAGATGTCTCAGTCCATTCCAGAGGAACCTCTTTGCCCTGCACTGGCTCATCTTTCACGCCGAGGATCGACTCACACCACGGTGGCACGTGGGACAGCCCTGTGGGAAAGCCTCGAGGGAAAGCCTCGAGGGAAAACCACAGATCCTTTGATCCATGCGACGGGAAGCGTGACATTGCTGCTACAGCCGGGAAGGAAAGCGCACGTGCATGCCCCCACTCGAGAAGAGGCCTAACTCCCCTGGGGAGACTCCAGAAGTACCCAAAGATCCATGTCAGCCCCTGAGAGGAATCCTCGGTTCCGGCCCTTACTCCACACAAGGTTTTTGGCCCCGGTATCGACGGGAGAGGAATCCCGAGAGGCCCCCTAGCACCTCGCATGGGGACTGGCCTCTCCTGAGGCCACCAGGGCGGGTCCCTGAGGTCCCCGTCGTAACTCGAGAACACCTGCCGCAACTCGAGAAAATCCAGGAAGTTCTCCCTTTCAGGCGAGATGAGGCCTATTTCCGATGAGGCGTCTGGACACTAATGACACCTAACCTCTGGAACTTCGAAAGGGTCTTTCACACCCTTGCTGCAACTCAAGAAGTTCACCGCCATACCCGTCTCCACTCGAGAGGAAGCACGATGGTCCCGCCCACATCCAGAGGAGCCCCGTTTCCCCCTCGTAGCTCGAGATGAGGGAACCTTTCCCTGCTTTAGACGGGAAAGAATTCCCGGCATTCCCGTCGCATCTCAAGAGGAGGCACTCTCAACAGGAAAGGCGCGAGGAACTCCATGGTCGTACCACCATTCCAGGAGTCCCCCAGATGTCTCAGTCCATTCCAGAGGAACCTCTTTGCCCTACACTGGCTCATCTTTCACGCCGAGGATCGACTCACACCACGGTGGCACGTGGGACAGCCCTGTGGGAAAGCCTCGAGGGAAAGCCTCGAGGGAAAACCACAGATCCTTTGATCCACGCGACAGGAAGCGTGACATTGCTGCTACATCCTGGAAGGAAAGCGCACGTGCATGCCCCCACTCGAGACGAGGCCTGACTGCCCTGGGGAGACTCCAGAAGTACCCATAGATCCATGTCAGACCCTGAGAGGAATCCTCGGTTCCGGCCCTGACTCCACACAAGGTTTTTGGCCCCGGTATCGACGGGAGAGGAATCCCGAGAGGCCCCCTAGCACCTCGCATGGGGACTGGCCTCTCCTGAGGCCACCAGGGCGGGTCCCTGAGGTCCCCGTCGTAACTCGAGAACACCTGCCGCAACTCGAGAAAATCCAGGAAGTTCTCCCTTGCAGGCGAGATGAGGCCTATTTCCGATGAGTCGTCTGGAGACTAATGACACCTAACCTCTGGAACTTCGAAAGGGTCTTTCACACCCTTGCTGCAACTCAAGAAGTTCACCGCCATACCCTTTTCCACTCGAGAGGAAGAACGATGGTCCCGCCCACATCCAGAGGAGCCCCGTTTCCCCCTCGTAGCTCGAGATGAGGGATCCTTTCCCTGCTTTCAACGGGAAATAATTCCCGGCGTTCCCGTCGCATCTCAAGAGGAGGCACTCTCAACAGGAAAGGCGAGAGGAACTCCATGGTCGTACCACCATTCCTAGAGTCCCCCAGATGTCTCAGTCCATTCCAGAGGAAACTCTTTGCCCTGCACTGGCTCATCTTTCACGCCGAGGATCGACTCACACCACGGAGGCACGTGGGACAGCCCTGTGGGAAAGCCTCGAGGGAAAGCCTCGAGGGAAAACCACAGATCCTTTGATCCACGCGACGGGAAGCGTGACATTGCTGCTACAGCCTGGAAGGAAAGCGCACGTGCATGCCCCGACTCGAGACGAGGCCTGACTCTCCTGGGGAGACTCCAGAAGTACCCAAAGATCCATGTCAGCCCCTGAGAGGAATCCTCGGTTCCGGCCCTGACGCCACACAAGGTTTTTGGCCCCGGTATCGACGGGAGAGGAATCCCGAGAGGCCCCCAAGCAACTCCCATGGGGACTGGCCTCTCCTGAGGCCACCAGGGCGGGTCCCTGAGGTCCCCGTCGTAACTCGAGAACACCTGCCGCAACTCGAGAAAATCCAGGAAGTTCTCCCTTCCAGGCGAGATGAGGCCTATTTCCGATGAGGCGTCTGGAGACTAATGACACCTAAACTCTGGAACTTCGAAAGGGTCTTTCACACCCTTGCTGCAACTCAAGAAGTTCACCGCCATACCCGTGTCCACTCGAGAGGAAGCACGATGGTCCCGCCCACATCCAGAGGAGCCCCGTTTCCCCCTCCTAGCTCGAGATGAGGGATCCTTTCCCTGCTTTCAACGGGAAAGAATTCCCGGCGTTCCCGTCGCATCTCAAGAGGAGGCACTCTCAACAGGAAAGGCGAGAGGAACTCCATGGTCGTAACACCATTCCAGGAGTCCCCCAGATGTCTCAGTCCATTCCAGAGGAACCTCTTTGCCCTGCCCTGGCTCATCTTTCACGCCGAGAATCGACTCACACCACGGTGGCACGTGGGACAGCCCTGTGGGAAAGCCTCGAGGGAAAGCCTCGAGGGAAAACCACAGATACTTTGATCCACGCGACGGGAAGCGTGACATTGCTGCTACAGCCTGGAAGGAAAGCGCACGTGCATGCCCCCACTCGAGACGAGGCCTGACTCCCCTGGGGAGACTCCAGAAGTACCCAAAGATCCATGTCAGCCCCTGAGAGGAATCCTCGGTTCCGGCCCTCACTCCACACAAGGTATTTGGCCCCAGTATCGACGGGAGAGGAATCCCGAGAGGCTCCCTAGCAACACGCATGGGGACTGGCCTCTCCTGAGGCCATCAGGGCGGGTCCCTGTGGTACCAGTCGTAACTCGAGAACACCTGCTGCACCTCGAGAAAATCCAGGAAGTTCTCCCTTCCAGGCGAGATGAGGTCTATTTCCGATGAGGCGTCTGGAGACTGACACGTAACCTCTGGAACTTCGAAAGGGTCTTTCACACCCTTGCTGCAACTCAAGAAGTTCACCGCCATACCCGTCTCCACTCGAGAGGAAGCACGATGGTCCCGCCCACATCCAGAGGAGCCCCGTTTCCCCCTCGTAGCTCGAGATGAGGGATCCTTTCCCTGCTTTCAACGGGAAAGAATTCCCGGCGTTCCCGTCGCATCCAAAGAGGAGGCACTCTCAACAGGAAAGGCGAGAGGAACTCCTTGGTCGTACCACCATTCCAAGAGTCCCCCAGATGTCTCAGTCCATTCCAGAGGAACCTCTTTGCCCTGCACTGGCTCATCTTTGACTCCGAGGATCGACTCACACCACGGTGGCACATGGGACAGCCCTGTGGGAAAGCCTCGAGGGAAAGCCTCGAGGGAAAAGCACAGATCATTTGATCCACGCGACGGGAAGCCTGACATTGCTGCTACAGCCAGGAAGGAAAGCGCACGTGCATGCCCCCACTCGAGACGAGACCTGACTCCCCTGGGGAGACTCTAGAAGTACCCAAAGATCCATGTCAGCCCCTGAGAGGAATCCTCGGTTCTGGCCCTGACTCCACACAAGGTTTTTGGCCCCGGTATCGACTGGAGAGGAATCCCGAGAGGCCCCCTAGCAACTCGCATGGGGACTGGCCTCTCCTGAGGCCATCAGGGCGGGTCCCTGTGGTACCCGTCGTAACTCGAGAACACCTGCCGCACCTCGAGAAAATCCAAGAAGTTCTCCCTTCCAGGCTAGATGAGGCCTATTTCCGATGAGGCGTCTGGAGACTAATGACACCTAACCTCTGGAACTTCGAAAGGGTCTTTCACACCCTTGCTGCAACTCAAGAAGTTCACCGACATACCCGTGTCCACTCGAGAGGAAGCACGATGGTCCCGCCCACATCCCGAGGAGCCCCGTTTCCACCTCGTAGCTCGAGATGAGGGATCCTTTCCCTGCTTTTAACGGGAAAGAATTCCCGGCGTTCCCGTCACAACTCAAGAGGAGGCACTCTCAACAGGAAAGGCGAGAGGAACTCCATGGTCGTACCACCATTCCAAGAGTCCACCAGATGTCTCAGTCCATTCCAGAGGAAACTCTTTGCCCTGCACTGGCTCATCTTTCACGCCGAGGATCGACTCACACCACGGTGGCACGTGGGACAGCCCTGTGGGAAAGCCTCGAGGGAAAGCCTCGAGGGAAAACCACAGATCCTTTGATCCACGCGACGGGAAGCGTGACATTGCTGCTACAGCCTGGAAGGAAAGCGCACGTGCATGCCCCCACTCGAGACGAGGCCTGACTCCCCTGGGGAGACTCCAGAAGTACCCAAAGATCCATGTCAGCCCCTGAGAGGAATCCTCGGTTCTGGCCCTGACTCCACACAAGGTTTTTGGCGCCGGTATCGAAGGGAGAGGAATCCCGAGAGGCCCCCTAGCAACTCGCATGGGGACTGGCCTCTCCTGAGGCCATCAGGGCGGGTCCCTGTGGTACCCGTCGCAACTCGAAAACACCTGCCGCACCTCGAGAAAATCCAGGAAGTTCTCCCTTCCAGGCTAGATGAGGCCTATTTCCGATGAGGCGTCTGGAGACTAATGACACCTAACCTCTGGAACTTCGAAAGGGTCTTTCACACCCTTGCTGCAACTCAAGAAGTTCACCGACATACCCGTGTCCACTCGAGAGGAAGCACGATGGTCTCGCCCACATCGGGAGGAGCCCCGTTTCCCCCTCGTAGCTCGAGATGAGGGATCCTTTCCCTGCTTTCAACGGGAAAGAATTCCCGGCGTTCCCGTCGCATCTCAAGAGGAGGCACTCTCAACAGGAAAGGCGAGAGGAACTCCATGGTCGTACCACCATTCCAAGAGTCCCCCAGATGTCTCAGTCCATTCCAGAGGAACCTCTTTGCCCTGCACTGGCTCATCTTTCACGCCGAGGATCGACTCACACCACGGTGGCACGTGGGACAGCCCTGTGGGAAAGCCTCGAGGGAAAGCCTCGAGGGAAAAACACAGATCCTTTGATCCACGCGACGGGAAGCGTGACATTGCTGCTACAGCCTGGAAGGAAAGCACACGTGCATGCCCCCACTCGAGACGAGGCCTGACTCCCCTGGGGAGACTCCAGAAGTACCCAAAGATCCATGTCAGCCCCTGAGAGGAATCCTCGGTTCCGGCCCTGACTCCACACAAGGTTTTTGGCCCCGGTATCGACGGGAGAGGAATCCCGAGAGGCCCCCTAGCAACTCGCATGGGGACTGGCCTCTCCTGAGGCCACCAGGGCGGGTCCCTGAGGTCCCCGTCGTAACTCGAGAACACCTGCCGCAACTCGAGAAAATCCAGGAAGTTCTCCCTTCCAGGCGAAATGAGGCCTATTTCCGATGAGGCGTCTGGAGACTAATGACACCCAAACTCTGGAACTTCGAAAGGGTCTTTCACACCCTTGCTGCAACTCAAGAAGTTTACCGCCATACCCGTCTCCACACGAGAGAAAGCACGATGGTCCCGCCCACATCCAGAGGAGCCCCGTTTCCCCCTCGTAGCTCGAGATGAGGGATCCTTTCCCTGCTTTCAACGGGAAAGAATTCCCGGCATTCCCGTCGCATCTCAAGAGGAGGCACTCTCAACAGGAAAGGCGAGAGGAACTCCATGGTCGTACTACCATTCCAAGAGTCCCCCAGATGTCTCAGTCCATTCCAGAGGAAACTCTTTGCCCTGCACTGGCTCATCTTTCACGCCGAGAATCGACTCACACCACGGTGGCACGTGGGACAGCCCTGTGGGAAAGCCTCGTGAGAAAGCCTAGAGGGAAAACCACAGATACTTTGATCCACGCGACCGGAAGCGTGACATTGCTGCTACAGCCTGGAAAGAAAGCGCACGTGCATGCCCCCACTCGAGACGAGGCCTGACTCCCCTGGGGAGACTCCAGAAGTACCCAAAGATCCATGTCAGCCCCTGAGAGGAATCCTCGGTTCCGGCCCTTACTCCACACAAGGTTTTTGGCCCCGGTATCGACGGGAGAGGAATCCCGAGAGGCCCCCTAGCACCTCGCATGGGGACTGGCCTCTCCTGAGGCCACCAGGGCGGGTCCCTGAGGTCCCCGTCGTAACTCGAGAACACCTGCCGCAACTCGAGAAAATCCAGGAAGTTCTCCCTTTCAGGCGAGATGAGGCCTATTTCCGATGAGGCGTCTGGACACTAATGACACCTAACCTCTGGAACTTCGAAAGGGTCTTTCACACCCTTGCTGCAACTCAAGAAGTTCACCGCCATACCCGTCTCCACTCGAGAGGAAGCACGATGGTCCCGCCCACATCCAGAGGAGCCCCGTTTCCCCCTCGTAGCTCGAGATGAGGGAACCTTTCCCTGCTTTAGACGGGAAAGAATTCCCGGCATTCCCGTCGCATCTCAAGAGGAGGCACTCTCAACAGGAAAGGCGCGAGGAACTCCATGGTCGTACCACCATTCCAGGAGTCCCCCAGATGTCTCAGTCCATTCCAGAGGAACCTCTTTGCCCTACACTGGCTCATCTTTCACGCCGAGGATCGACTCACACCACGGTGGCACGTGGGACAGCCCTGTGGGAAAGCCTCGAGGGAAAGCCTCGAGGGAAAACCACAGATCCTTTGATCCACGCGACAGGAAGCGTGAAATTGCTGCTACATCCTGGAAGGAAAGCGCACGTGCATGCCCCCACTCGAGACGAGGCCTGACTGCCCTGGGGAGACTCCAGAAGTACCCAAAGATCCATGTCAGACCCTGAGAGGAATCCTCGGTTCCGGCCCTGACTCCACACAAGGTTTTTGGCCCCGGTATCGACGGGAGAGGAATCCCGAGAGGCCCCCTAGCACTTCGCATGGGGACTGGCCTCTCCTGAGGCCACCAGGGCGGGTCCCTGAGGTCCCCGTCGTAACTCGAGAACACCTGCCGCAACTCGAGAAAATCCAGGAAGTTCTCCCTTGCAGGCGAGATGAGGCCTATTTCCGATGAGTCGTCTGGAGACTAATGACACCTAACCTCTGGAACTTCGAAAGGGTCTTTCACACCCTTGCTGCAACTCAAGAAGTTCACCGCCATACCCTTTTCCACTCGAGAGGAAGCACGATGGTCCCGCCCACATCCAGAGGAGCCCCGTTTCCCCCTCGTAGCTCGAGATGAGGGATCCTTTCCCTGCTTTCAACGGGAAATAATTCCCGGCGTTCCCGTCGCATCTCAAGAGGAGGCACTCTCAACAGGAAAGGCGAGAGGAACTCCATGGTCGTACCACCATTCCTAGAGTCCCCCAGATGTCTCAGTCCATTCCAGAGGAAACTCTTTGCCCTGCACTGGCTCATCTTTCACGCCGAGGATCGACTCACACCACGGAGGCACGTGGGACAGCCCTGTGGGAAAGCCTCGAGGGAAAGCCTCGAGGGAAAACCACAGATCCTTTGATCCACGCGACGGGAAGCGTGACATTGCTGCTACAGCCTGGAAGGAAAGCGCACGTGCATGCCCCGACTCGAGACGAGGCCTGACTCCCCTGGGGAGACTCCAGAAGTACCCAAAGATCCATGTCAGCCCCTGAGAGGAATCCTCGGTTCCGGCCCTGACGCCACACAAGGTTTTTGGCCCCGGTATCGACGGGAGAGGAATCCCGAGAGGCCCCCAAGCAACTCCCATGGGGACTGGCCTCTCCTGAGGCCACCAGGGCGGGTCCCTGAGGTCCCCGTCGTAACTCGAGAACACCTGCCGCAACTCGAGAAAATCCAGGAAGTTCTCCCTTCCAGGCGAGATGAGGCCTATTTCTGATGAGGCGTCTGGAGACTAAAGACACCTAACCTTTGGAACTTCGAAAGGGTCTTTCACACCCTTGCTGCAACTCAAGAAGTTTACCGCCATACCCGTCTCCACACGAGAGAAAGCACGATGGGCCCGCCCACATCCAGAGGAGCCACGTTTTCCCCTCGTAGCTTGAGATAAGGGATCCTTTCCCTGCTTTCAACGGGAAAGAATTCCCGGCATTCCCGTCGCATCTCAAGAGGAGGCACTCTCAACAGGAAAGGCGAGAGGCACTCCATGGTGGTACCACCATTCCAAGAGTCCCCCAGATGTCTCAGTCCATTCGAGAGGAACCTCTTTGCCCTGTACTGGCTCATCTTTCACGCCGAGGATCGACTCACACCACGGTGGCACGTGGGACAGCCCTGTGGGAAAGCCTCGAGGGAAAGCCTCGAGGGAAAACCACAGATCCTTTAATCCTCGCGATGGGAAGCGTGACATTGCTGCTACAGCCTGGAAGGAAAGCGCACGTGCATGCCCCCACTCGAGACGAGGCCTGACTCCCCTGGGGAGACTCCAGAAATACCCAAAGATCCATGTAACCCCTGAGAGGAATGCTCGGTTCCGGCCCTGACTCCACAAAAGGCTTTTGGCCCCGGTATCGACGGGAGAGGAATCCCGAGAGGCCCCCTAGCAACTCGCATGGGGACTGGCCTCTCCTGAGGCCACCAGGGCGGGTCCCTGAGGTCCCCGTCGTAACTCGAGAACACCTGCCGCAACTCGAGAAAATCCAGGAAGTTCTCCCTTCCAGGCGAGATGAGGCCTATTTCCGATGAGGCGTCTGGAGACTAATGACACCTAACCTCTGGAACTTCGAAAGGGTCTTTCACACCCTTGCTGCAACTCAAGAAGTTCACCGCCATACCCGTGTCCACTCGGGAGGAAGCACGATGGTCCCGCCCACATCCAGAGGAGCCCCGTTTCCCCCTCGGAGCTCGAGATGAGGGATCCTTTCCCTGCTTTCAACGGGAAAGAATTCCCGGCGTTCCCGTCGCATCTCAAGAGGAGGCACTCTCAACAGGAAAGGCGAGAGGAACTCCATGGTCGTACCACCATTCCAAGAGTCCCCCAGATGTCTCAGTCCATTCCAGAGGAACCTCTTTGCCCTGCACTGGCTCATCTTTCACGCCGAGGATCGACTCACACCACGGTGGCACGTGGGACAGCCCTGTGGGAAAGCCTCGAGGGAAAGCCTCGAGGGAAAACCACAGATCCTTTGATCCACGCGACGGGAAGCGTGACATTGCTGCTACAGCCTGGAAGGAAAGCACACGTGCATGCCCCCACTCGAGACGGGGCCTGACTCCCCTGGGGAGATTCCAGAAGTACCCAAAGATCCATATCAGCCCTTGAGAGGAATCCTCGGTTCCGGCCCTGACTCCACACAAGGTTTTTGGCCCCGGTATCGACGGGAGAGGAATCCCGAGAGGCCCCCTAGCAACTCGCATGGGGACTGGCCTCTCCTGAGGCCACCAGGGCGGGTCCCTGAGGTCCCCGTCGTAACTCGAGAACACCTGCCGCAACTCGAGAAAATCCAGGAAGTTCTCCCTTCCAGGCGAGATGAGGCCTATTTCCGATGAGGCGTCTGGAGACTAATGACACCTAACCTCTGGAACTTCGAAAGGGTCTTTCACACCCTTGCTGCAACTCAAGAAGTTCACCGCCATACCCGTCTCCACTCGAGAGGAAGCACGATGGTCCCGCCCATATCCAGAGGAGCCCCGTTTCCCCCTCGTAGCTCGAGATGAGGGATCCTTTCCCTGCTTTCAACGGGAAAGAATTCCCGGCGTTCCCGTCGCATCTCAAAAGGAGGCACTCTCAACAGGAAAGGCGAGAGGAACTCCATGGTCGTACCACCATTCCAAGAGTCCCCCAGATGTCTCAGTCCATTCCAGAGGAACCTCTTTGCCCAGCACTGGCTCATCTTTCACGCCGAGGATCGACTCACACCACGGTGGCACGTGGGACAGCCCTGTGGGAAAGCCTCGAGGGAAAGCCTCGAGGGAAAACCACAGATCCTTTGATCCAGGCCACGGGAAGCGTGACATTGCTGCTACAGCCTGGAAGGAAAGCGCACGTGCATGCCCCCACTCGAGACGAGGCCTGACGGCCCTGGGGAGACTCCAGAAGTACCCAAAGATCCATGTCAGCCCCTGAGAGGAATCCTCGATTCCGGCCCTGACTCCACACAAGGTTTCTGGCCCCGGTATCGACGGGAGAGGAATCCCGAGAGGCCCCCTAGCAACTCCCATGCGGACTGGCCGTTCCTGAGGCCACCAGGGCGGGTCCCTGAGGTCCCCGTCGTAACTCGAGAACACCTGCCGCAACTCGAGAAAATCCAGGAAGTTCTCCCTTCCAGCCGAGATGAGGCCTATTTCCGATGAGGCGTCTGGAGACTAACGACACCTAACCTCTGGAACTTCGAAAGGGTCTTTCACACCCTTGCTGCAACTCAAGAAGTTCACCGCCATACCCGTGTCCACTCGAGAGGAAGCACGATGGTCCCGCCCACATCCAGAGGAGCCCCGTTTACCCCTCGTAGCTCGAGATGAGGGATCCTTTCCCTGCTTTCAACGGGAAAGAATTCCCGGCATTCCCGTCGCATCTCAAGAGGAGGCACTCTCAACAGGAAAGGCGAGAGGAACTCCATGGTCGTACCACCATTCCAAGAGTCCCCCAGATGTCTCAGTCCATTCCTGAGGAACCTCTTTGCCCTGCACTGGCTCATCTTTCACGCCGAGGATCGACTCACACCACGGTGGCACGTGGGACAACCCTGTGGGAAAGCCTCGAGGCAAAGCCTCGAGGGAAAACCACAGATCCTTTGATCCACGCGATGGGAAGCGTGACATTGCTGCTACAGCCTGGAAGGAAAGCGCACGTGCATGCCCCCACTCGAGACGGGGCCTGACTCCCCTGGGGAGACTCCAGAAGTACCCAAAGATCCATGTCAGCCCCTGAGAGGAATCCTCGGTTCCGGCCCTGACTCCACACAAGGTTTTTGGCCCCGGTATCGACGGGAGAGGAATCCCGAGAGGCCCCCTAACAACTCGCATGGGGACTGACCTCTCCTGAGGCCACCAGGGCGGGTCCCTGAGGTCTCCGTCGTAACTCGAGAACACCTGCCGCAACTCGAGAAAATCCAGGAAGTTCTCCCTTCCAGGCGAGGTGATGCCTATTTCCGATGAGGCGTCTGGAGACTAATGACACCTAACCTCTGGAACGTCGAAAGGGTCTTTCACACCCTTGCTGCAACTCAAGAAGTTCACCGCCATACCCGTCTCCACTCGAGAGGAAGAACGATGGTCCCGCCCACATCCAGAGGAGCCCCGTTTCCCCCTCGTAGCTCGAGATGAGGGATCCTTTCCCTGCTTTCAACGGGAAAGTATTCCCGGCATTCCCGTCGCATCTCAAGAGGAGGCACTCTCAACAGGAAAGGCGAGAGGAACTCCATGGTCGTACCACCATTCCAAGAGTCCCCCAGATGTCTCAGTCCATTCCAGAGGAACCTCTTTGCCCTGCACTGGCTCATCTTTCACGCCGAGGATCGACTCACACCACGGTGGCACGTGGGACAGCCCTGTGGGAAAGCCTCGAGGCAAAGCCTCGAGGGAAAACCACAGATCCTTTGATCCACGCGACGGGAAGCGTGACATTGCTGCTACAGCCTGGAAGGAAAGCGCACGTGCATGCCCCCACACGAGACGAGGCCTGACTCCCCTGGGGAGACTCCAGAAGTACCCAAAGATCCATGTCAGCCCCTGAGAGGAATCCTCGGTTCCGGCCCTGACTCCACACAAGCTTTTTGGCCCCGGTATCGACGGGAGAGGAATCCCGAGAGGCCCCCTAGCAACTCGCATGGGGACTGGCCTCTCCTGAGGCCACCAGGGCGGGTCCCTGAGGTCTCCGTCGTAACTCGAGAACACCTGTCGCAACTCGAGAAAATCCAGGAAGTTCTCCCTTCCAGGCGAGAAGAATCCTATTTCCGATGAGGCGTCTGGAGACTAATGACACCTAAACTCTGGAACTTCGAAAGGGTCTTTCACACCCTTGCTGCGACTCAAGAAGTTCATCGCCATACCCGTCTCCACTCGCGAGGAAGCACGATGGTCCCGCCCACATCCAGAGGAGCCCCGTTTCCCCCTCGTAGCTCGAGATGAGGGATCCTTTCCCTGCGTTCAACGGGAAAGAATTCCCGGCATTCCCGTCGCATCTCAAGAGGAGGCACTCTCAACAGGAAAGGCGAGAGGAACTCCATGGTCGTACCACCATTCCACGAGTCCCCCAGATGTCTCAGTCCATTTCAGAGGAACCTCTTTGCCCTGCACTGGCTCATCTTTCACGCCGACGATCGACTCACACCACGGTGGCACGTGGGACAGCCCTGTGTGAAAGCCTCGAGGGAAAGCCTCGAGGGAAAACCACAGATCCTTTGATCCAGGCCACGGGAAGCGTGACATTGCTGCTACAGCCTGGAAGGAAAGCGCACGTGCATGCCCCAACTCGAGACGAGGCCTGACGGCCCTGGGGAGACTCCAGAAGTACCCAAAGATCCATGTCAGCCCCTGAGAGGAATCCTCGATTCCGGCCCTGACTCCACTCAAGGTTTCTGGCCCCGGTATCGACGGGAGAGGAATCCCGAGAGGCCCCCTAGCAACTCCCATGGGGACTGGCCGTTCCTGAGGCCACCAGGGCGGGTCCCTGAGGTCCCCGTCGTAACTCGAGAACACCTGCCACAACTCGAGAAAATCCAGGAAGTTCTCCCTTCCAGGCGAGATGATGCCTATTTCCGATGAGGCGTCTGGAGACTAACGACACCTAACCTCTGGAACTTCGAAAGGGTCTTTCACACCCTTGCTGCAACTCAAGAAGTTCACCGCCATACCCGGCTCCACTCGCGAGGAAGCACGATGGTCCCGCCCACATCCAGAGGAGCCCCGTTTCCCCCTCGTAGCTCGAGATGAGGGATCCTTTCCCTGCTTTCAACGGGAAAGAATTCCCGGCGTTCCCGTCGCATCTAAAGAGGAGGCACTCTCAACAGGAAAGGCGAGAGGAACTCCATGGTGGTACCACCATTCCAAGAGTCCCCCAGATGTCTCAGTCCATTCCAGAGGAACCTCTTTGCCCTGCACTGGCTCATCTTTCACGCCGAGTATCAACTCACACCACGGTGGCACGTGGGACAGACCTGTGGGAAAGCCTCGAGGGAAAGCCTCGTGGGAAAACCACAGATCCTTTGATCCACGCCACGGGAAGCGTGACATTGCTGCTACAGCCTGGAAGGAAAGCGCACGTGCATGCCCCAACTCGAGATGAGGCCTGACGGCCCTGGGGAGACTCCAGAAGTACCCAAAGATCCATGTCAGCCCCTGAGAGGAATCCTCGATTCCGGCCCTGACTCCACACAAGGTTTTTGGCCCCGGTATCGACGGGAGAGGAATCCCGAGAGGCCCCCTAGCAACTCGCATGGGGACTGGCCTCTCCTGATGCCACCAGGGCGGGTCCCTGAGGTCTCCGTCGTAACTCGAGAACACCTGTCGCAACTCGAAAAAATCCAGGAAGTTCTCCCTTCCAGGCGAGAAGAATCCTATTTCCGATGAGGTGTTTGGAGACTAATGACACCTAAACTCTGGAACTTCGAAAGGGTCTTTCACACCCTTGCTGCAACTCAAGAAGTTCACCGCCATACCCGTCTCCACTCGCGAGGAAGCACGATGGTCCCGCCCACATCCAGAGGAGCCCCGTTTCCCCCTCGTAGCTCGAGATGAGGGATCCTTTCCCTGCTTTCAACGGGAAAGAATTCCCGGCGTTCCCGTCGCATCTCAAGAGGAGGCACTCTCAACAGGAAAGGCGAGAGGAACTCCATGGTCGTACCACCATTCCAAGAGTCCCCCAGATGTCTCAGTCCATTCCAGAGGAACCTCTTTGCCCTGCACTGGCTCATCTTTCACGCCGAGGATCGACTCACACCACGGTGGCACATGGGACAGCCCTGTGGGAAAGCCTCGAGGGAAAGCCTCGAGGGAAAACCACAGATCCTTTGATCCACGCGACGGGAAGCGTGACATTCCTGCTACAGCCTGGAAGGAAAGCGCACGTGCATGCCCCCACTCGAGACGAGGCCTGACTCCCCTGGGGAGACTCCACAAGTACCCAAAGATCCATGTCAGCCCCTGAGAGGAATCCTCGATTCCGGCCCTGACTCCACACAAGGTTTTTGGCCCCGGTATCGACGGGAGAGGAATCCCGAGAGGCCCCCTAGCAACTCGCATGGGGACTGGCCTCTCCTGAGGCCACCAGGGCGGGTCCCTGAGGTCCCCGTCGTAACTCGAGAACACCTGCCGCAACTCGAGAAAATCCAGGAAGTTCTCCCTTCCAGGCGAGATGAGGCCTATTTCCGATGAGGCGTCTGGAGACTAATGACACCTAACCTCTGGAACTTCGAAAGGGTCTTTCACACCCTTGCTGCAACTCAAGAAGTTCACCGCCATACCCGTCTCCACTCGAGAGGAAGCACGATGGTCCCGCCCACATCCAGAGGAGCCCCGTTTCACCCTCGTAGCTCGAGATGAGGGATCCTTTCCCTGCTTTCAACGGGAAAGAATTCCCGGCGTTCCCGTCGCATCTCAAGAGGAGGCACTCTCAACAGGAAAGGCGAGAGGAACTCCATGGTCGTACCACCATTCCAAGAGTCCCCCAGATGTCTCAGTCCATTCCAGAGCAACCTCTTTGCCCTGCACTGGCTCATCTTTCATGCTGAGGATCGACTCACACCACGGTGGAACGTTGGACAGACCTGTGGGAAAGCCTCGAGGGAAAGCCTCGTGGGAAAACCACAGATCCTTTGATCCAGGCCACGGGAAGAGTGACATTGCTGCTACAGCCTGGAAGGAAAGCGCACGTACCTGTCCCCACTCGAGACGAGCCCTGACTCCCCTGGGGAGACTCCAGAAGTACCCAAAGATCCATGTAAGCCACAGAGAGGAAACCTCGGTTCCGGCCCTGACTCCACACAAGGTTTTTGGACCCGGTATCGACGGGAGAGGAATCCCAGAGTCCCTCTAGCAACTCGCATGGGGATTGGCCTTTCCTGAGGCCACCAGGGCTGGTACCTGAGGTCCCCGTCGTAACTGGAGAACACCTTCCGCAACTCGAGAAAATCCAGGAAGTTCTCCCTTCCAGGCGAGATGAGGCCTATTTCCGATGAGGCGTCTGGAGACTAATGACACCTAACCTCTGGAACTTCGAAAGGGTCTTTCACTCCCTTGCTCCAACTCAAGAAGTTCTCTGCCATACCCGTCTCCACTCGAGAGGAAGCACGATGGTCCCGCCCACATCCAGAGGAGCCCCGTTTCCCCCTCGTAGCTCGAGATGAGGGATCCTTTCCCTGCTTTCAACGGGAAAGAATTCCCGGCGTTCCCGTCGCATCTCAAGAGGCGGCACTCTCAACAGGAAAGGCGAGAGGAACTCCATGGTCGTACCACCATTCCAAGAGTCCCCCAGATGTCTCAGTCCATTCCAGAGGAAGCTCTTTGCCCTGCACTGGCTCATCTTTCACGCCGAGGATCGACTCACACCACGGTGGCACGTGGGACAGCCCTGTGGGAAAGCCTCGAGGGAAAGCCTTGAGGGAAAACCACAGATCCTTTGATCCACGCGACGGGAAGCGTGACATTGCTGCTACAGCCTGGAAGGAAAGCGCACGTGCATGCCCCCACTCGAGACGAGGCCTGACTCCCCTGGGGAGACTCCAGAAGTACCCAAAGATCCATATCAGCCCCTGAGAGGAATCCTCGGTTCCGGCCCTGACTCCACACAAGGTTTTTGGCCCCGGTATCGACGGGAGAGGAATCCCGAGAGGCCCCCTAGCAACTCGCATGGGGACTGGCCTCTCCTGAGGCCACCAGGGCGGGTCACTGAGGTCCCCGTCGTAACTCGAGAACACCTGCCGCAACTCGAGAAAATCCAGGAAGTTCTCCATTCCAGGCGAGATGAGGCCTATTTCCGATGAGGCGTCTGGAGACTAATGACACCTAACCTCTGGAACTTCGAAAGGGTCTTTCACACCCTTGCTGCAACTCAAGAAGTTCACCGCCATACCCGTCTCCACTCGAGAGGAAGCACGATGGTCCCGCCCACATCCAGAGGAGCCCCGTTTCCCCCTCGTAGCTCGAGATGAGGGATCCTTTCCCTGCTTTCAACGGGAAAGAATTCCCGGCGTTCCCGTCGCATCTCAAGAGGAGGCACTCTCAACAGGAAAGGCGAGAGGAACTCCATGGTCGTACCACCATTCCAAGAGTCCCCCAGATGTCTCAGTCCATTCCAGAGCAACCTCTTTGCCCAGCACTGGCTCATCTTTCACGCCGAGGATCGACTCACACCACGGTGGCACGTGGGACAGCCCTGTGGGAAAGCCTCGAGGGAAAGCCTCGAGGGAAAACCACAGATCCTTTGATCCAGGCCACGGGAAGCGTGACATTGCTGCTACAGCCTGGAAGGAAAGCGCACGTGCATGCCCCCACTCGAGACGAGGCCTGACTCCCCTGGGGAGACTCCAGAAGTACCCAAAGATCCATGTCAGCCCCTGAGAGGAATCCTCGGTTCCGGCCCTGACTCCACACAAGGTTTTTGGCCCCGGTATAGACGGGAGGGGAATCCCGAGAGGCCCCCTAGCAACTCGCATGGGGACTAGCCTCTCCTGAGGCCACCAGGGCGGGTCCCTGAGGTCCCCATCGTAACTCGAGAACACCTGCCGCAACTCGAGAAAATCCAGGAAGTTCTCCCTTCCAGGCGAGATGAGGCCTATTTCCGATGAGGCGTCTGGAGACTAATGACACCTAACCTCTGGAACGTCGAAAGGGTCTTTCACACCCTTGCTGCAACTCAAGAAGTTCACCGCCATACCCGTCTCCACTCGAGAGGAAGCACGATGGTCCCGCCCACATCCAGAGGAGCCCCGTTTCCCCCTCGTAGCTCGAGATGAGGGATCCTTTCCCTGCTTTCAACGGGAACGAATTCCCGGCGTTCCCGTCGCATCTCAAGAGGAGACACTCTCAACAGGAAAGGCGAGAGGAACTCCATGGTCGTACCACCATTCCAAGAGTCCCCCAGATGTCTCAGTCCATTCCAGAGGAACCTCTTTGCCCTGCACTGGCTCATCTTTCACGCCGAGGATCGACTCACACCACGGTGGCACGTGGGACAGCCCTGTGGGAAAGCCTCGAGGGAAAGCCTCGAGGGAAAACCACAGATCCTTTGATCCACGCGACGGGAAGCGTGACATTGCTGCTACAGCCTGGAAGGAAAGCGCACGTGCATGCCCCCACTCAAGACGAGGCCTGACTCCCTTGGGGAGACTCCAGAAGTACCCAAAGATCCATGTCAGCCCCTGAGAGGAATCCTCGCTTCCGGCCCTGACTCCACACATGGTTTTTGGCCCTGGTATCAACGGGAGAGGAATCCCGAGAGGCCCCCTAGCAACTCGCATGGGGACTGGCCTCTCCTGAGGCCACCAGGGCGGGTCCCTGAGGTCCCCGTCGTAACTCGAGAACACCTGCCGCAACTCGAGAAAATCCAGGAAGTTCTCCCTTCCAGGCGAGATGAGGCCTATTTCCGATGAGGCGTCTGGAGACTAATGACACCTAACCTCTGGAACTTCGAAAGGGTCTTTCACACCCTTGCTGCAACTCAAGAAGTTCACCGCCATACCCGTCTCCACTCGAGAGGAAGCACGATGGACCCGCCAACATCCAGAGGAGCCCCGTTTCCCCCTCGGAGCTCGAGATGAGGGATCCTTTCCCTGCTTTCAACGGGAAAGAATTCCCGGCGTTCCCGTCGCATCTCAAGAGGAAGCACTCTCAACAGGAAAGGCGAGAGGAACTCCATGGTCGTACCACCATTCCAAGAGTCCCCCAGATGTCTCAGTCCATTCCAGAGGAACCTCTTTGCCCTGCACTGGCTCATCTTTAATGCCGAGGATCGACTCACACCACGGTGGCACGTGGGACAGCCCTGTGGGAAAGCCTCGAGGGAAAGCCTCGAGGGAAAACCACAGATCCTTTGATCCACGCGACGGGAAGCGTGACATTGCTGCTACAGCCTGGAAGGAAAGCGCACGTGCATGCCCCGACTCGAGACGAGGCCTGACTCCCTTGGGGACACTCCAGAAGTACCCAAAGATCCATGTCAGCCCCTAAGAGGAATCCTCGGTTCCGGCCCTGACGCCAAAAAATGTTTTTGGGCCCGGTATCGACGGGAGAGGAATCCCGAGAGGCCCCCTAGCAACTCGCATGGGGACTGGCCTCTCCTGAGGCCAACAGGGCGGGTGCCTGAGGTCCTCGTCGTAACTCGAGAACACCTCCCACAACTCGAGAAAATCCAGGAAGTTCTCCCATCCAGGCGAGATGAGGCCTATTTCCGATGAGGCGTCTGGAGACTAATGACACCTAACCTCTGGAACTTCGAAAGGGTCTTTCACACCCTTGCTGCAACTCAAGAAGTTCACCGCCATACCCGTCTCCACTCGAGAGGAAGCACGATGGTCCCGCCCACATCCAGAGGAGCCCCGTTTCCCCCTCGGAGCTCGAGATGAGGGATCCTTTCCCTGCTTTCAACGGGAAAGAATTTCCGGCGATCCCGTCGCATCTCAAGAGGAGGCACTCTCCACAGGAAAGCCGAGAGGAACTCCATGGTCGTACCACCATTCCACGAGTCCCCCAGATGTCTCAGTCCATTCCAGAGAAACCTCTTTGCCCTGCACTGGCTCATCTTTCACGCCGAGGATCGACTCACACCACGGTGGCACGTGGGACAGCCCTGTGGGAAAGCCTCGAGGGAAAGCCTCGAGGGAAAACCACAGACCCTTTGATCCACGGGACGGGAAGCGTGACATTGCTGCTACAGCCTGGAAGGAAAGCGCACGTGCATGCCCCGACTCGAGACGAGGCCTGACTCCCTTGGGGACACTCCAGAAGTACCCAAAGATCCATGTCAGCCCCTAAGAGGAATCCTCGGTTCCGGCCCTGACTCCACACAAGGTTTTTGGCCCCGGTATCGACGGGAGAGGAATCCCGAGAGGCCCCCTAGCAACTCGCATGGGGACTGGCCTCTCCTGAGGCCACCAGGGCGGGTCCCTGAGGTTCCCGTCGTAACTCTGGAACACCTGCCGCAACTCGAGAAAATCCAGGAAGTTCTCCCTTCCAGGCGAGATGAGGCCTATTTCCGATGAGGCGTCTGGAGACTAATGACACCTAACATCTGGAACTTCGAAAGGGTCTTTCACACCCTTGCTGCAACTCAGGAAGTTCACCGCCATACCCGTCTCCACTCGAGAGGAAGCACGATGGTCCCGCCCACATCCAGAGGAGCCCCGTTTTCCCCTCGGAGCTCGAAATGGGGGATCCTTTCCCTGCTTTGAACGGGAAAGAATTCCCGGCGTTCCCGTCGCATCTCAAGAGGAGGCAGTCTCAACAGGAAAGGCGAGAGGAACTCCATGGTCGTACCACCATTCCAAGAGTCCCCCAGATGTCTCAGTCCATTCCAGAGGAAACTCTTTGCCCTGCACTGGCTCATCTTTCACGCCGAGGATCGACTCACACCACGGTGGCACGTGGGACAGCCGTGTGGGAAAGCCTCGAGAAAAAGCCTCGAGGGAAAACAACGGACCCTTTGATCCACGCTACGGGGAGCGTGACATTGCTGCTACAGCCTGGAAGGAAAGCGCACGTGCATGCCCCCACTCGAGACGAGGCCTGTGTCCCCTGGCGAGACTCCAGAAGTACCCAAAGATCCATATCAGCCCCTGAGAGGAATCCTCGGTTCCGGCCCTGACTCCACACAAGGTTTTAGGCCCCGGTATCGACGGGAGAGGAATCCCGAGAGGCCCCCTAGCAACTCGCATGGGGACTGGCCTCTCCTGTGGCCACCAGGGCGGGTCCCTGAGGTCCCCGTCGTAACTCGGGATAACCTGCCGCAACTCGAGAAAATCCAGGAAGTTCTCCCTTCCAGGCGAGATGAGGCCTATTTCCGATGAGGCGTCTGGAGACTAATGACACCTAACCTCTGGAACTTCGAAAGGGTCTTTCACACCCTTGCTGCAACTCAAGAAGTTCACCGCCATACCCGTCTCCACTCGAGAGGAAGCACGATGGTCCCGCCCACATCCAGAGGAGCCCCGTTTCCCCCTCGTAGCTCGAGATGAGGGATCCTTTCCCTGCTTTCAACGGGAAAGAATTCCCGGCGTTCCCGTCGCATCTCAAGAGGAGGCACTCTCAACAGGAAAGGCGAGAGGAACTGCATGGTCGTACCACCATTCCAAGAGTCCCCCAGATGTCTCAGTCCATTCCCGAGGAACCTCTTTGCCCTGCACTGGCTCATCTTTCACGCCGAGGATCGACTCACACCACGGTGGCACGTGGGACAGCCCTGTGGGAAAGCCTCGAGGGAAAGCCTCGAGGGAAAACCACAGATCCTTTGATCCACGCCACGGGAAGCGTGACATTGCTGCTACAGCCTGGAAGGAAAGCGCACGTGCATGCCCCCACTCGAGACGAGGCCTGACTCCCTTGGGGAGACTGCAGAAGTACCCAAAGATCCATGTCAGCCCCTGAGAGGAATCCTCGCTTCCGGCCCTGACTCCACACAAGGTTTTTGGCCCTGGTATCAACGGGAGAGGAATCCCGAGAGGCCCCCTAGCAACTCGCATGGGGAGTGGCCTCTCCTGAGGCCACCAGGGTGGGTCCCTGAGGTCCCCGTCGTAACTCGAGAACACCTGCCGCAACTCGAGAAAATCCAGGAAGTTCTCCATTCCAGGCGAGATGAGGCCTATTTCCGATGAGGCGTCTGGAGACTAATGACACCTAACCTATGGAACTTCGAAAGGGTCTTTCACACGCTTGCTGCAACTCAAGAAGTTCACCAGCATACCCGTCTCCACTCGAAAGGAAGCACGATGGACCCGCCAACATCCAGAGGAGCCCCGTTTCCCCCTCGAAGCTCGAGATGAGGGATCCTTTCCCTGCTTTCAACGGGAATGAATTCCCGGCGTTCCCGTCGCATCTCAAGAGGAGGCACTCTCAACAGGAAAGGCGAGAGGAACTCCATGGTCGTACCACCATTCCAAGAGTCCCCCAGATGTCTCAGTCCATTCCAGAGGAACCTCTTTGCCCTGCACTGGCTCATCTTTCACGCCGAGGATCGACTCACACCACGGTGGCACGTGGGACAGCCCTGTGGGAAAGCCTCGAGGGAAAGCCTCGAGGGAAAACCACAGATCCTTTGATCCACGCCACGGGAAGCGTGACATTGCTGCTACAGCCTGGAAGGAAAGCGCACGTGCATGCCCCGACTCGAGACGAGGCCTGACTCCCTTGGGGACACTCCAGAAGTACCCAAAGGTCCATGTCAGCCCCTGAGAGGAATCCTCGGTTCCGGCCCTGACTCCAAAAAATGTTTTTGGGCCCGGTATCGACGGGAGAGGAATCCCGAGAGGCCCCCTAGCAAGTCGCATGGGGACTGGCCTCTCCTGAGGCCACCAGGGCGGGTCCCTGAGGTCACCGTCGTAACTCGAGAACACCTGCCGCAACTCGAGAAAATCCAGGAAGTTCTCCCTTCCAGGCGAGATGAGGCCTATTTCCGATGAGGCGTCTGGAGACTAATGACACCTAAACTCTGGAACTTCGAAAGGGTCTTTCACACCCTTGCTGCAACTCAAGAAGTTTACCGCCATACCCGTCTCCACTCGAGAGGAAGCACGATGGTCCCGCCCACATCCAGAGGAGCCCCGTTTCCCCCTCGGAGCTCGAGATGAGGGATCCTTTCCCTGCTTTCAATGGGAAAGAATTCCCGGCGTTTCCGTCGCATCTCAAGAGGAGGCACTCTCAACAGGAAAGGCGAGAGGAACTCCATGGTCGTACCACCATTCCAAGAGTCCCCCAGATGTCTCAGTCCATTCCAGAGGAACCTCTTTGCCCTGCACTGGCTCATCTTTCACGCCGAAGATCGACTCATACCACGGTGGCACGTGGGACAGCCCTGTGGGAAAGCCTCTAGGGAAAGCTTCGAGGGAAAACCACAGATCCTTTGATCCACGCGACGGGAAGATTGACATTGCTGCTACAGCCTGGAAGGAAAGCTCACGTGCATGCCCCCACTCAAGACGAGGCCTCACTCCCCTGGGGAGACTCCAGAAGTACCCAAAGATCCATGTCAGCCCCTGAGAGGAATCCTCGGTTCCGGCCCTGACGCCACACAAGGTTTTTGGCCCCAGTATCGACGGGAGAGGAATCCCGCGAGGCCCCCTAGCAACTCGCATGGGGACTGGCCTCTCCTGAGGCCACCAGGGCGGGTCCCTGAGGTCCCCGTCGTAACTCGAGAACACCTGCCGCAACTCGAGAAAATCCAGGAAGTTCTCCCTTCCACGCGAGATGAGGCCTATTTCCGATGAAGCGTCTGGAGACTAATGACACCTAACCTCTGAAACTTCGAAAGGGTCTTTCACACCCTTGCTGCAACTCAAGAAGTTCACCGCCATAACCGTCTCCACTCGAGAGGAAGCACGATGGTCCCGCCCACATCCAGAGGAGCCTCGTTTCCCCCTCGGAGCTCGAGATGAGGGATCCTTTCCCTGCTTTCAACGGGAAAGAATTCCCGGCGTTCCCGTCGCATCTCAATAGGAGGCACTCTCAACAGGAAAGGCGAGAGGAACTCCATGGTCGTACCACCATTCCAAGAGTCCACCAGATGTCTCAGTCCATTCCAGAGGAACCTCTTTGCCATGCACTGGCTCATCTTTCACGCCGAGGATCGACTCACACCACGGTGGCACGTGGGACAGCCCTGTGGGAAAGCCTCGAGGGAAAGCCTCGAGGGAAAACCACAGATCCTTTGATCCACGTGACGGGAAGCGTGACATTGCTGCTACAGCCTGGAAGGAAAGCGCACGTGCATGCCCCCACTCGAGACGAGGCCTGACTCCCCTGGGGAGACTCCAGAAGTACCCAAATATCCATGTCAGCCCCTGAGAGGAATCCTCGGTTCCGGCCCTGACGCCACACAAGGTTTTTGGCCCCGGTAGAGACGGGAGAGGAATCCCGAGAGGCCCCCTAGCAACTCGCATGGGGACTGGCCTCTCCTGAGGCCACCAGGGCGGGTCCCTGAGGTCCCCGTCGTAACTCGAGAACACCTGCCTCAACTCGAGAAAATCCAGGAAGTTCTCCCTTCCAGGCGAGATGAGGCCTATTTCCGATGAGGCGTCTGGAGACTAATGACACCTAACCTCTGGAACTTCGAAAGGGTCTTTCACACCCTTGCTGCAACTCAAGAAGTTCACCGCCATACCCGTGTCCACTCGAGAGGAAGCACGATGGTCCCGCCCACATCCAGAGGAGCACCGTTTCCCCCTCGTAGCTCGAGATGAGGGAACCTTTCCATGCTTTCAACGGGAAAGAATTCCCGGCGTTCCCGTCGAATCTCAAGAGGAGGCACTCTCAACAGGAAAGGCAAGAGGAACTCCATGGTCGTACCACCATTCCAAGAGTCCCCCAGATGTCTCAGTCCATTCCAGAGGAACCTCTTTGCCCTGCACTGGCTCATCTTTCACGCCGAGGATCGACTCACACCATGGTGGCACGTGGGACAGCCCTGTGGGAAAGCCTCAAGGGAAAGCCTCGAGGGAAAACCACAGATCCTTTGATCCACGCGACGGGAAGCGTGACATTGCTGCTACAGCCTGGAAGGAAAGCGCATGTGCATGCCCCCACTCGAGACGAGGCCTGACTCCCCTGGGGAGACTCCAGAAGTACTCAAAGATCCATGCCAGCCCCTGAGAGGAATCCTCGGTTCCGGCCCTGACTCCACCAAATGTTTTTGGCCCCGGTATCGACGGGAGAGGAATCCCGAGAGGCCTCCTAGCAACTCGCATGGGGACTGCCCTCTCCTAAGGCCACCAGGGCGGGTCCCTGAGGTCCCCGTCGTAACTCGAGAACACCTGCCGCAACTCGAGAAAATCCAGGAAGTTCTCCCTTCCAGGCGAGATGAGGCCTATTTCCGATGAGGCGTCTGGAGACTAATGACACCTAACCTCTGGAACTTCGAAAGGGTCTTTCACACCCTTGCTGCAACTCAAGAAGTTCACCGCCATACCCGTCTCCACTCGAGAGGAAGCACGATGGTCCCGCCCACATCCAGAGGAGCCCCGTTTCCCCCTCGTAGCTCGAGATGAGGGATCCTTTCCCTGCTTTCAACGGGAAAGAATTCCCGGCGTTCCCGTCGCATCTCAAGAGGAGGCACTCTCAACAGGAAAGGCGAGAGGAACTCCATGGTCGTACCACCATTCCAAGAGTCCCCCAGATGTCTCAGTCCATTCCAGAGGAACCTCTTTGCCCTGCACTGGCTCATCTTTCACGCCGAGGATCGACTCACACCACGGTGGCACGTGGGACAGCCCTGTGGGAAAGCCTCGAGGGAAAGCCTCGAGGGAAAACCACAGATCCTTTGATCCACGCGACGGGAAGCGTGACATTGCTGCTACAGCCTGGAAGGAAAGTGCACGTGCATGCCCCGACTCGAGACGAGGCCTGTCTCCCCTGGCGAGACTCCAGATGTACCCAAAGATCCATATCAGACCCTGAGAGGAATCCTCGGTTCCGGCCCTGACTCCACACAAGGTTTTTGGCCACGGTATCGACGGGAGAGGAATCCCGAGAGGCCCCCTAGCAACTCGCATGGGGACTGGCGTCTCCTGAGGCCACCAGGGCGGGTCCCTGAGGTCCCCATCGTAACTCGAGAACACCTGCCGCAACTCGAGAAAATCCAGGAAATTCTCCCTTCCAGGCGAGATGAGGCCTATTTCCGATGAGGCGTCTGAAGACTAATGACACCTAACCTCTGGAACTTCGAAAGGGTCTTTCACACCCTTGCTGCAACTCAAGAAGTTCACCGCCATACCCGTGTCCACTCGAGAGGAAGCACGATGGTCCCGCCCACATCCAGAGGAGCCCCGTTTCCCACTCGTAGCTCGAGATGAGGGATCCTTTCCCTGCTTTCAACGGCAAAGAATTCCCGGCGTTCCCGTCGCATCTCAAGAGGAGGCACTCTCAACAGGAAAGGCGAGAGGAACTCCATGGTCGTACCACCATTCCAAGAGTCCCCCAGATGTCTCAGTCCATTCCAGAGGAACCTCTTTGCCCTGCACAGGCTCATCTTTCACGCCGAGGATCCACTCACACCACGGTGGCACGTGGGATAGCCCTGTGGGAAAGCCTCGAGGGAAAGCCTCGAGGGAAAACCACAGATCCTTTGATCCATGCGACGGGAAGCGTGACATTGCTGCTACAGCCTGGAAGGAAAGTGCACGTGCATGCCCCGACTCGAGACGAGGCCTGTCTCCCCTGGCGAGACTCCAGATGTACCCAAAGATCCATATCAGCCCCTGAGAGGAATCACCGGTTCTGGCCCTATCTCCACACAAGGTTTTTGGCCCCGGTATCGACGGGAGAGGAATCCCGAGAGGCCCCCTAGCAACTCGCATGGGGACTGGCGTCTCCTGAGGCCACCAGGGCGGGTCCCTGAGGTCCCCGTCGTAACTCGAGAACACCTGCCGCAACTCGAGAAAATCCAGGAAGTTCTCCCTTCCAGGCGAGATGAGGCCTATTTCCGATGAGGTGTCTGGAGACTAAAGACACCTAACCTCTGGAACTTCGAAAGGGTCTTTCACACCCTTGCTGCAACTCAAGAAGTTCACCGCCATACCCGTGTCCACTCGAGAGGAAGCACGATGGTCCCGCCCACATCCAGAGGAGCCCCGTTTCCCCCTCGTAGCTCGAGATGAGGGATCCTTTCCCTGCTTTCAACGGGAAAGAATTCCCGGTGTTCCCGTCGCATCTCAAGAGGAGGCACTCTCAACAGGAAAGCCGAGAGGAACTCCATGGTCGTACCACCATTCCAAGAGTCCCCCAGATGTCTCAGTCCATTCCAGAGGAACCTCTTTGCCCTGCACTGGCTCATCTTTCACGCCGAGGATCGACTCACACCACGGTGGCACGTGGGACAGCCCTGTGGGAAAGCCTCGAGGGAAAGCCTCGAGGGAAAACCACAGATCCTTTGATCCATGCGACGGGAAGCGTGACATTGCTGCTACAGCCTGGAAGGAAAGTGCACGTGCATGCCCCGACTCGAGACGAGGCCTGTCTCCCCTGGCGAGACTCCAGATGTACCCAAAGATCCATATCAGCCCCTGAGAGGAATCCTCGGTTCCGGCCCTGACTCCACACAAGGTTTTTGGCCCCGGTATCGACGGGAGAGGAATCCCGAGAGGCCCCCTAGCAACTCGCTTGGGGAATGGCGTCTCCTGAGGCCACCAGGGCGGGTCCCTGAGGTCCCCGTCGTAACTCGAGTACAACTGCCGCAACTCGAGAAAATCCAGGAAGTTCTCCCTTCCAGGCGAGATGAGGCCTATTTCCGATGAGGCGTCTGGAGACTAATGACACCTAACCTCTGGAACTTCGAAAGGGTCTTTCACACCCTTGCTGCAACTCACGAAGTTCACCGCCATACCCGTCTCCACTCGAGAGGAAGCACGATGGTCCCGCCCACATCCAGAGGAGCCCCGTTTCCCCCTCGTAGCTCGAGATGAGGGATCCTTTCCCTGCTTTCAACGGGAAAGAATTCCCGGCATTCCCGTCGCATCTCAAGAGGAGGCACTCTCAACAGGAAAGGCGAGAGGAACTCCATGGTCGTACCACCATTCCAAGAGTCCCCCAGATGTCTCAGTCCATTCCAGAGGAACCTCTTTGCCCTGCACTGGCTCATCTTTCACGCCGAGGATCGACTCACACCATGGTGGCACGTGGGACAGCCCTGTGGGAAAGCCTCAAGGGAAAGCCTCGAGGGAAAACCACAGATCCTTTGATCCATGCGACGGGAAGCGTGACATTGCTGCTACAGCCTGGAAGGAAAGCGCATGTGCATGCCCCCACTCGAGACGAGGCCTGACTCCCCTGGGGAGACTCCAGAAGTACTCAAAGATCCATGTCAGCCCCTGAAAGGAATCCTCGGTTCCGGCCTGACTCCACCAAATGATTTTGGCCCCGGTATCGACGGGAGAGGAATCCCGAGAGGCCTCCTAGCAACTCGCATGGGGACTGCCCTCTCCTAAGGCCACCAGGGCGGGTCCCTGAGGTCCCCGTCGTAACTCGAGAACACCTGCCGCAACTCGAGAAAATCCAGGAAGTTCTCCCTTCCAGGCGAGATGAGGCCTATTTCCGATGAGGCGTCTGGAGACTAATGACACCTAAACTCTGGAACTTCGAAAGGGTCTTTCACACCCTTGCTGCAACTCAAGAAGTTCACCGCCATACCCGTCTCCACTCGAGAGGAAGCACGATGGTCCCGCCCACATCCAGAGGAGCCCCGTTTCCCCCTCGTAGCTCGAGATGAGGGATCCTTTCCCTGCTTTCAACGGGAAAGAATTCCCGGCGTTCCCGTCGCATCTCAAGAGGAGGCACTCTCAACAGGAAAGGCGAGAGGAACTCCATGGTCGTACCACCATTCCAAGAGTCCCCCAGATGTCTCAGTCCATTCCAGAGGAACCTCTTTGCCCTGCACTGGCTCATCTTTCACGCCGAGGATCGACTCACACCACGGTGGCACGTGGGACAGCCCTGTGGGAAAGCCTCGAGGGAAAACCTCGAGGGAAAACCACAGATCCTTTGATCCACGCGACGGGAAGCGTGACATTGCTGCTACAGCCTGGAAGGAAAGTGCACGTGCATGCCCCGACTCGAGACGAGGCCTGTCTCCCCTGGCGAGACTCCAGATGTACCCAAAGATCCATATCAGACCCTGAGAGGAATCCTCGGTTCCGGCCCTGACTCCACACAAGGTTTTTGGCCACGGTATCGACGGGAGAGGAATCCCGAGAGGCCCCCTAGCAACTCGCATGGGGACTGGCGTCTCCTGAGGCCACCAGGGCGGGTCCCTGAGGTCCCCGTCGTAACTCGAGAACACCTGCCGCAACTCGAGAAAATCCAGGAAATTCTCCCTTCCAGGCGAGATGAGGCCTATTTCCGATGAGGCGTCTGGAGACTAATGACACCTAACCTCTGGAACTTCGAAAGGGTCTTTCACACCCTTGCTGCAACTCAAGAAGTTCACCGCCATACCCGTGTCCACTCGAGAGGAAGCACGATGGTCCCGCCCACATCCAGAGGAGCCCCGTTTCCCCCTCGTAGCTCGAGATGAGGGATCCTTTCCCTGCTTTCAACGGGAAAGAATTCCCGGCGTTCCCGTCGCATCTCAAGAGGAGGCACTCTCAACAGGAAAGGCGAGAGGAACTCCATGGTCGTACCACCATTCCAAGAGTCCCCCAGATGTCTCAGTCCATTCCAGAGGAACCTCTTTGCCCTGCACTGGCTCATCTTTCACGCCGAGGATCCACTCACACCACGGTGGCACGTGGGATAGCCCTGTGGGAAAGCCTCGAGGGAAAGCCTCGAGGGAAAACCACAGATCCTTTGATCCACGCGACGGGAAGCGTGACATTGCTGCTACAGCCTGGAAGGAAAGTGCACGTGCATGCCCCGACTCGAGACGAGGCCTGTCTCCCCTGGCGAGACTCCAGATGTACCCAAAGATCCATATCAGACCCTGAGAGGAATCCTCGGTTCCGGCCCTGACTCCACACAAGGTTTTTGGCCACGGTATCGACGGGAGAGGAATCCCGAGAGGCCCCCTAGCAACTCGCATGGGGACTGGCGTCTCCTGAGGCCACCAGGGCGGGTCCCTGAGGTCCCCGTCGTAACTCGAGAACACCTGCCGCAACTCGAGAAAATCCAGGAAGTTCTCCCTTCCAGGCGAGATGAGGCCTATTTCCGATGAGGCGTCTGGAGACTAATGACACCTAACGTCTGGAACTTCGAAAGGGTCTTTCACACCCTTGCTGCAACTCAAGAAGTTCACCGCCATACCCGTGTCCACTCAAGAGGAAGCACGATGGTCCCGCCCACATCCAGAGGAGCCACGTTTCCCCCTCGGAGCTCGAGATGAGGGATCCTTTCCCTGCTTTCAACAGGAAAGAATTCCCGGCGTTCCCGACGCATCTCAAGAGGAGGCACTCTCAACAGGATAGGCGAGAGGAACTCCATGGTCGTACCACCATTCCAAGAGTCCCCCAGATGTCTCAGTCCATTCCAGAGGAAGCTCTTTGCCCTGCACTGGCTCATGTTTCACGCCGAGGATCCACTCACACCACGGTGGCACGTGGGACAGCCCTGTGGGAAAGCCTCGAGGGAAAGCCTCGAGGGAAAACCACAGATCCTTTGATCCACGCCACGGGAAGTGTGAGATTGCTGCTACAGCCTGGAAGGAAAGCACACGTGCATGCCCCCACTCGAGACGAGGCCTGACTCCCCTGGGGAGACTCCAGAAGTACCCAAAGATCCATGTCAGCCCCTGAGAGGAATCCTCGGTTCCGGCCCTGACTCCTCCAAAGGGTTTTGGCCCCGGTATCGACGGGAGAGGAATCCCGAGAGGCCCCCTAGCAACTCGCATGGGGACTGGCCTCTCCTGAGGCCCCCAGGGCGGGTCCCTGAGGTCCCCGTCGTAACTCGAGAACACCTGCCGCAACTCGAGAAAATCCAGGAAGTTCTCCATTCCAGGCGAGATGAGGCCTATTTCCGATGAGGCGTCTGCAGACTAATGACAGCTAACGTCTGGAACTTCGAAAGGGTCTTTCACACCCTTGCTGCAACTCAAGAAGTTCACCGCCATACCCGTCTCCACTCGAGAGGAAGCACGATGGTCCCGCCCACATCCAGAGGAGCCCCGTTTCCCCCTCGGAGCTCGAGATGAGGGATCCTTTCCCTGCTTTCAACGGGAAAGAATTCCCGGCGTTCCCGACGCATCTCAAGAGGAGGCACTCTCAACAGGAAAGGCGAGAGGAACTCCATGGTCGTACCACCATTCCAATAGTCCCCCAGATGTCTCAGTCCATTCCAGAGGAAGCTCTTTGCCCTGCACTGGCTCATGTTTCACGCCGAGGATCGACTCATACCACGGTGGCACGTGGGACAGCCCTGTGGGAAAGCCTCGAGGGAAAGCCTCGAGGGAAAACCACAGATCCTTTGATCCACGCGACGGGAAGCGTGACATTGCTGCTACAGCCTGGAAGGAAAGCGCACGTGCATGGCCCCACTCGAGACGAGGCCTGACTCCCCTGGGGAGACTCCAGAAGTACCCAAAGATCCATGTCAGCCCCTGAGAGGAATCCTCGGTTCCGGCCCTGACTCCACCAAAGGTTTTTGGCCCCGGTATCGACGGGAGAGGAATTCCGAGAGGCCCCCTAGCAACTCGCATGGGGACTGGCCTCTCCTGAGGCCACCAGGGCGGGTCCCTGAGGTCCCCGTCGTAACTCGAGAACACCTGCCACAACTCGAGAAAATCCAGGAAGTTCTCCCTTCCAGGCGAGATGAGGCCTATTTCCGATGAGGCGTCTGGAGACTAATGACACCTAACCTCTGGAACTTCGAAAGGGTCTTTCACACCCTTGCTGCCACTCAAGAAGTTCACCGCCATACCCGTGTCCAATCAAGAGGAAGCACGATGGTCCCGCCCACATCCAGAGGAGCACCATTTCACCCTCCTGGCTCGAGATGAGGGATCCTTTCCCTGCTTTCAACGGGAAAGAATTCCCGGCGTTCCCGTCGCATCTCAAGAGGAGGCACTCTCAACCGGAAAGGCGAGAGGAACTCCATGGTCGTACCACCATTCCAAGAGTCCCCCAGATGTCTCAGTCCATTCCAGAGGAACCTCTTTGCCCTGCACTGGCTCATCTTTCACGCCGAGGATCCACTCACACCATGGTGGCACATGGGACAGCCCTGTG
This sequence comes from Capricornis sumatraensis, assembly GCF_032405125.1. Taxonomy (NCBI): domain Eukaryota; kingdom Metazoa; phylum Chordata; class Mammalia; order Artiodactyla; family Bovidae; genus Capricornis; species Capricornis sumatraensis. The sequence continues at coordinate 2,014,847 of NW_027184627.1, forward strand.
GGAAAGCCTCGAGGGAAAGCCTCGAGGGAAAACCACAGATCCTTTGATCCACGCCACGGGAAGCGTGAGATTGCTGCTACAGCCTGGAAGGAAAGCGCACGTGCATGCCCCCACTCGATACGAGGCCTGACTCCCCTGGGGAGACTCCAGAAGTACCCAAAGATCCATGTCAGCCCCTGAGAGGAATCCTCGGTTCCGGTCCTGACTCCACCAAAGGGTTTTGGCCCCGGTATCGACGGGAGAGGAATCCCGAGAGAACCCCTTGCAACTCGCATGGGGACTGGCCTCTCCTGAGGCCACCAGGGCGGGTCCCTGAGGTCCCCGTCGTTACTCGAGAACACCTGCCGCAACTCGAGAAAATCCAGGAAGTTCTCCCTTCCAGGCGAGATGAGGCCTATTTCCGATGAGGCGTCTGGAGACTAATGACACCTAACCTCTGGAACTTCGAAAGGGTCTTTCACACCCTTGCTGCAACTCAAGAAGTTCACCGCCATACCCGTCTCCACTCGAGAGGAAGCACGATGGTCCCGCCCACATCCAGAGGAGACCTGTTTCCCCCTCGGAGCTCGAGATGAGGGATCCTTTCCCTGCTTTCAACGGGAAAGAATTCTCGGCGTTCCCGACGCATCTCAAGAGGAAGCACTCTCAACAGGAAAGGCGAGAGGAACTCCATGGTCGTACCACCATTCCAATAGTCCCCCAGATGTCTCAGTCCATTCCAGAGGAAGCTCTTTGCCCTGCACTGGCTCATGTTTCACGCCGAGGATCCACTCACACCGCGGTGGCACGTGGGACAGCACTGTGGGAAAGCCTCGAGGGAAAGCCTCGAGGGAAAACCACAGATCCTTTGATCCACGCGACGGGAAGCGTGACATTGCTGCTACAGCCTGGAAGGAAAGCGCACGTGCATGCCCCCACTCGAGACGAGGCCTGACTCCCCTGGGGAGACTCCAGAAGTACCCAAAGATCCATGTCAGCCCCTGAGAGGAATCCTCGGTTCCGGCCCTGACTCCACCAAAGGTTTTTGGCCCCGGTATCGACGGGAGAGGAATCCCGAGAGGCCCCCTAGCAACTCGCATGTGGACTGGCCTCTCCGGAGGCCACCAGGGCGGGTCCCTGAGTTCCCCATCGTAACTCGAGAACACCTGCCGCAACTCGAGAAAATCCAGGAAGTTCTCCCTTCCAGGCGAGATGAGGCCTATTTCCGATGAGGCGTCTGGAGACTAATGACACCTAACCTCTGGAACTTCGAAAGGGTCTTTCACACCCTTGCTGCAACTCAAGAAGTTCACCGCCAAACCCGTCTCCACTCGAGAGGAAGCACGATGGTCCCGCCCACATCCACAGGAGCCCCGTTTCCCCCTCGTAGCTCGAGATGAGGGATCCTTTCCCTGCTTTCAACGGGAAAGAATTCCCGGCGTTCCCGTCGCATCTCAAGAGGAGGCACTCTCAACAGGAAAGTCGAGAGGAACTCCATGGTCGTACCACCATTCCAAGAGTCCCCCACATGTCTCAGTGCATTCCAGAGGAACCTCTTTGCCCTGCACTGGCTCATCTTTCACGCCGAGGATCGACTCACACCACGGTGGCACGTGGGACAGCCCTGTGGGAAAGCCTCGAGGGAAAGCCTCGAGGGAAAACCACAGATCCTTTGATCCACGCGACGGGAAGCGTGACATTGCTGCTACAGCCTGGAAGGAAAGCGCACGTGCATGCCCCCACTCGAGACGAGGCCTGACTCCCCTGGGGAGACTCCAGAAGTACCCAAAGATCCATGTCAGCCCCTGAGAGGAATCCTCGGTTCCGGCCCTGACTCCACACAAGGTTTTGGGCCCCGGTATCGATGGGAGAGGAATCCCGAGAGGCCCCGTAGCAACTCGCATGGGGACTGGCCTCTCCTGAGGCCACCAGGGCGGGTCCTTGAGGTCCCGTCGTAACTCGAGAACACCTGCCGCAACTCGAGAAAATCCAGGAAGTTCTCCCTTCCAGGCGAGATGAGGCCTATTTCCGATGAGGCGTCGGGAGACTAATGACACCTAACCTCTGGAACTTCGAAAGGGTCTTTCACACCCTTGCTGCAACTCAAGAAGTTCACCGCCATACCCGTGTCCACTCGAGAGGAAGCATGATGGTCCCGCCCACATCCAGAGGAGCCCCGTTTCCCCCTCGTAGCTCGAGATGAGGGATCCTTTCCCTGCTTTCAACGGGAAAGAATTCCCGGCGTTCCCGTCGCATCTCAAGAGGAGGCACTCTCAAAAGGAAAGGCGAGAGGAACTCCATGGTCGTACCACCATTCCAAGAGTCCCCCAGATGTCTCAGTCCTTTCCAGAGGAACCTCTTTGCCCTGCACTGGCTCATCTTTCACGCCGAGGATCGACTCACACCACGGTGGCACGTGGGAGAGCTCTGTGGGAAAGCCTCGAGGGAAAACCACAGATCCTTTGATCCACGCGACGGGAAGCGTGACATTGCTGCTACAGCCTGGAAGGAAAGCGCACGTGCATGCCCCCACTCGAGACGAGGCCTGACTCCCCTGGGGAGACTCCAGAAGTACCCAAAGATCCATGTCAGCCCCTGAGAGGAATCCTCGGTTCCGGCCCTGACTCCACACAAGGTTTTTGGCCCCGGTATCGACGGGAGAGGAATCCCGAGAGGCCCCCTAGCAACTCGCATGGGGACTGGCCTCTCCTGAGGCCACCAGGGCGGGTCCCTGAGGTCCCCGTCATAACTCGAGAACACCTGCCGCAACTCGAGAAAATCCAGGAAGTTCTCCCTTCCAGGCGAGATGAGGCCTATTTCCGATGAGGCCTCTGGAGACAAATGACACCTAACCTCTGGAACTTCGAAGGGGTCTTTCACACCCTTGCTGCAACTCAAGAAGTTCACCGCCATACCCGTCTCCACTCGAGAGGAAGCACGATGGTCCCGCCCACATCCAGAGGAGCCCCGTTTCCCCCTCGTAGCTCGAGATGAGGGATCCATTCCCTACTGTCAACGGGAAAGAATTCCCGGCGTTCCCGTCGCATCTCAAGAGGAGGCACTCTCAACAGGAAAGGCGAGAGGAACTCCATGGTCGTACCACCATTCCAAGAGTCCCCCAGATGTCTCAGTCCATTCCAGAGGAGCCTCTTTGCCCTGAACTGGCTCATCTTTCACGCCGAGGATCGACTCACACCACGGTGGCACGTGGGACAGCCCTGTGGGAAAGCCTCGAGCGAAAGCCTCGAGGGAAAACCACAGATCCTTTGATCCACGCGAGGGGAAGCGTGACATTGCTGCTACAGCCTGGAAGGAAAGCGCACGTGCATGCCCCCACTCGAGACGAGGCCTGACTCCCCTGGGGAGACTCCACAATTACCCAAAGATCCATGTCAGCCCCTGAGAGGAATCCTCGGTTCCGGCCCTGACTCCACACAAGGTTTTTGGCCCCGGTATCGATGGGAGAGGAATCCCGAGAGGCCCCCTAGCAACTCGCATGGGGACTGGCCTCTCCTGAGGCCACCAGGGCGGGTCCCTGAGGTCCCCGTCGTAACTCGAGAACACCTGCCGCAACTCGAGAAAATCCAGTAAGTTCTCCCTTCCAGGCGAGATGAGGCCTATTTCCGATGAGGCGTCTGGAGACTAATGACACCTAAACTCTGGAACTTCGAAAGGGTCTTTCACATCCTTGCTGCAACTCAAAAAGTTCACCGCCATACCCGTCTCCACTCGAGAGGAAGCACGATGGTCCCGCCCACATCCAGAGGAGACCCGTTTCCCCCTCGGAGCTCGAGATGAGGGATCCATTCCCTGCTTTCAACGGGAAAGAATTCCCGGCGTTCCCGTCGCATCTCAAGAGGAGGCACTCTCAACAGGAAAGGCGAGAGGAACTCCATGGTCGTACCACCATTTCAAGAGTCCCCCAGATGTCACAGTCCATTCCAGAGGAGCCTCTTTGCCCTGCACTGGCTCATCTTTCACGCCGAGGATCGACTCACACCACGGTGGCACGTGGGACAGCCCTGTGGGAAAGCCTCGAGGGAAAGCCTCGAGGGAAAACCACAGATCCTTTGATCCACGCGACGGGAAGCGTGACATTGCTGCTACAGCCTGGAAGGAAAGCGCACGTGCATGCCCCCACTCGAGACGAGGCCTGACTCCCCTGGGGAGACTCCACAAGTACCCAAAGATCCATGTCAGCCCCTGAGAGGAATCCTCGGTTCCGGCCCTGACTCCACACAAGGTTTTTGGCCCTGGTATCGACGGGAGAGGAATCCCGAGAGGCCCCCTAGCAACTCGCATGGGGACTGGCCTCTCCTGAGGCCACCACGGCGGGTCCCTGAGGTCCCCGTCGTAACTCGAGAACACCTGCCGCAACTCGAGAAAATCCAGGAAGTTCTCCCTTCCAGGCGAGATGGGGCCTATTTCCGATGAGGCCTCTGGAGACAAATGACACCTAACCTCTGGAACTTCGAAAGGGTCTTTCTCACCCTTGCTGCAACTCAAGAAGTTCACCGCCGTACCCGTCTCCACTCGAGAGGAAGCACGATGGTCCCGCCCACATCCAGAGGAGCCCCGTTTCCCCCTCGTAGCTCGAGATGAGGGATCCTTTCCCTGCTTTCAACGGGAAAGAATTCCCGGCGTTGCCGTCGCATCTCAAGAGGAGGCACTCTCAACAGGAAAGATGAGAGGAACTCCATGGTCGTACCACCATTCCAAGAGTCCCCGAGATTTCTCAGTCCATTCCAGAGGAAACTCTTTGCCCTGCACTGGCTCATCTTTCACGCCGAGGATCGACTCACAACATGGTGGCACGTGGGACAGCCCTGTGGGAAAGCCTCGAGGGAAAGCCTCGAGGGAAAACCACAGATCCTTTGATCCACGCGACGGGAAGCATGACATTGCTGCTACAGCCTGGAAGGAAAGCGCACGTGCATGCCCCCACTCGAGACGAGTCCTGACTCCCCTGGGGAGACTCCAGAATTACCCAAAGATCCATGTCAATCCCTGAGAGGAATCCTCGGTTCCGGCCCTGACTCCACACAAGGTTTTTGGCCCCGGTATCGACGGGAGAGGAATCCCGAGAGGCCCCATAGCAACTAGCATGGGGACTGGCCGTTCCTGAGGCCACCAGGGCGGGTCCCTGAGGTCCCAGTTGTAAATCGAGAACACCTGCCGCAACTCGAGAAAATCCAGGAAGTTCTCCTTTCCAGGCGAAATGAGGCCTATTTCTGATGAGGCGTCTGGAGACTAATGACACCTAATCTCTGGAACTTCGAAAGGGTCTTTCACACCCTTGCTGCAACTCAAGAATTTCACCGCCATACCCGTCTCCACTCGAAAGGAAGCACGATGGTCCCGCCCACATCCAGAGGAGCCCCGTTTCCCCCTCGTAGCTCGAGATGAGGGATCCTTTCCCTGCTTTCAACTGGAAAGAATTCCCGGCATTCCCGTCGCATCTCAAGAGGAGGCACTCTCAACAGGAAAGGCGAGAGGAACTCCATGGTCGTACCACCATTCCAAGAGTCCCCCAGATGTCTCAGTCCATTCCAGAGGAACCTCTTTGCCCTGCACTGGCTCATCTTTCACGCCGAGGATCGACTCAAACAACGGTGGCACGTGAGACAGCCCTGTGGGAAAGCCTCGAGGGAAAGCCTCGAGGGAAAACCACAGATCCTTTGATCCACGCGACGGGAAGCGTGACATTGCTGCTACAGCCTGGAAGGAAGGCGCACCTGCATGCCCCCACTCGACACGAGGCCTGACCCCCCTGGGGAGACTCCAGAAGTACCCAAAGACACATGTCAGCCCCTGAGAGAAATCCTCGGTTCCGGCCCTGACTCCACAGAAGGATTTTGGCCCCGGTATCGACGGGAGAGGAATCCCGAGAGGCCCCCGAGCAACTCGCATGGGGACTGGCCTTTCCTGAGGACACCAGGGCGGGTCCCTGAGGTCCCCGTCGTAACTCGAGAACACCTGCCGCAACTCGAGAAAATCCAGGAAGTTCTCCCTTCCAGGCGAGATGAGGCCTATTTCCGATGAGGCGTCTGGAGACTAATGACACCGAACCTCTGGAACTTCGAAAGGGTCTTTCACACCCTTGCTGCAACTCAAGAAGTTCACCGCCATACCCGTCTCCACTCGAGAGGAAACACGATGGTCCCGCCCACATCCAGAGGAGCCCCGTTTCCCCCTCGTAGCTCGAGATGAGGGATCCTTTCCCTGCTATCAACGGGAAAGAATTCCCGGCGTTCCCGTCGCATCTCAAGAGGAGGCACTCTCAACAGGAAAGATGAGAGGAACTCCATGGTCGTATCACCATTCCAAGAGTCCCCGAGATTTCTCAGTCCATTCCAGAGGAAACTCTTTGCCCTGCACTGGCTCATCTTTCACGCCGAGGATCGACTCACACCATGGTGGCACGTGGGACAGCCCTGTGGGAAAGCCTCCAGGGAAAGCCTCGAGGGAAAACCACAGATCCTTTGATCCACGCGACGGGAAGCATGACATTGCTGCTACAGCCTGGAAGGAAAGCGCACGAGCATGCCCCCACTCGAGACGAGGCCTGACTCCCCTGGGGAGACTCCAGAAGTACCCAAAGATCCATGTCAGCCCCTGAGAGGAATCCTCGGTTCCGGCCCTGACTCCACACAAGTATTTTGGCCACGGTATCGATGGGAGAGGAATCCCGAGAGGCCCCCTAGGAACTCGCAAGGGGACTGACCTTTCCTGAGGCCACCAGGGCGGGTCCCTGAGGTCCCCGTCATAACTCGAGAACACCTGCCGCAACTCGAGAAAATCCAGAAAGTTCTCCCTTCCAGGCGAGATGAGGCCTATTTACAATGAGGCGTCTGGAGACTAATGACACGGAACCTCTGGAACTTCGAAAGGGCCTTTCACACCCTTGCTGCAACTCAAGAAGTTCACCGCCATAACCGTCTCCACTCGAGAGGAAACATGATGGTCCCGCCCACATCCAGAGGAGCCCCGTTTGCCCCTCGGAGCTCGAGATGAGGGATCCTTTCCCTGCTATCAACGGGAAAGTATTTTCGGCGTTCCCGTCGCATCTCAAGAGGAGGCACTCTCAACAGGAAAGACGAGAGGAACTCCATGGTCGTACCACCATTCCAAGAGTCCCCGAGGTTTCTCAGTCCATTCCAGAGGAACCTCTTTGCCCTGCACTGGCTCATCTTTCACGCCGAGGATCGACTCACACCACGGTGGCACGTGGGACAGCCCAGGGGGAAAGCCTCGAGGGAAAACCACAGATCCTTTGATCCACGCGACGGGAAGCGTGACATTGCTGCTACAGCCTGGAAGGAAAGCGCACGTGCATGCCCCCACTCGAGACGAGGCCTGACTCCCCTGGGGAGACTCCAGAAGTACCCAAAGATCCATGTCATCCCCTGAGAGGAATCCTCGGTTCCGGCCCTGACTCCACACAAAGTTTTTGGCCCCGGTATCGACGGGAGAGGAATCCCGAGAGGCCCCCGAGCAACTCGCATGGGGACTGGCCTTTCCTGAGGACACCAGGGAGGGTCCCTGAGGTCCCCGTCGTAACTCGAGAACACCTGCCGCAACTCGAGAAAATCCAGGAAGTTCTCCCTTCCAGGCGAGATGAGGCCTATTTCCGATGAGACGTCTGGAGACTAATGACACCGAACCTCTGGAACTTCGAAAGGGTCTTTCACACCCTTGCTGCAACTCAAGAAGTTCACCGCCATACCCGTCTCCACTCGAGAGGAAACACGATGGTCCCGCCCACATCCAGAGGAGCCCCGTTTCCCCCTCGTAGCTCGAGATGAGGGATCCTTTCCCTGCTATCAACGGGAAAGAATTCCCGGCGTTCCCGTCGCATCTCAAGAGGAGGCACTCTCAACAGGAAAGATGAGAGGAACTCCATGGTCGTACCACCATTCCAAGAGTCCCCCAGATGTCTCAGTCCATTCCAGAGGAGCCTCTTTGCCCTGCACTGGCTCATCTTTCACGCCGAGGATCGACTCACACCACGGTGGTACGTGGGACAGCCCTGTGGGAAAGCCTCGAGGGAAAGCCTCGAGGGAAAACCACAGATCCTTTGATCCACGCGACGGGAAGCGTGACATTGCTGCTACAGCCTGGAAGGAAAGCGCACGTGCATGCCCCCACTCGAGACGAGGCCTGACTCCCCTGGGGAGACTCCAGAAGTACCCAAAGATCCATGTCAGCCCCTGAGAGGAATCCTCGGTTCCGGCCCTGACTCCACACAAGGTTTTTGGTCCCGGTATCGAAGGGAGAGGAATCCCGAGAGGCCCCCTAGCAACTCGCATGGGGACTGGCCTCTCCTGAGGCCACCAGGGCGGGTCCCTGAGGTCCCCGTCGTAAATCGAGAACACCTGCCGCAACTCGAGAAAATCCAGGAAGTTCTCCCTTCCAGGCGAGATGAGGCCTATTTCCGATGAGGCCTCTGGAGACAAATGACACCTAACCTCTGGAACTTCGAAGGGGTCTTTCACACCCTTGCTGCAACTCAAGAAGTTCACCGCCATACCCGTCTCCACTCGAGAGGAAGCACGATGGTCCCGCCCACATCCAGAGGAGCCCCGTTTCCCCCTCGTAGCTCGAGATGAGGGATCCATTCCCTACTGTCAACGGGAAAGAATTCCCGGCGTTCCCGTCGCATCTCAAGAGGAGGCACTCTCAACAGGAAAGGCGAGAGGAACTCCATGGTCGTACCACCATTCCAAGAGTCCCCCAGATGTCTCAGTCCATTCCAGAGGAGCCTCTTTGCCCTGAACTGGCTCATCTTTCACGCCGAGGATCGACTCACACCACGGTGGCACGTGGGACAGCCCTGTGGGAAAGCCTCGAGCGAAAGCCTCGAGGGAAAACCACAGATCCTTTGATCCACGCGACGGGAAGCGTGACATTGCTGCTACAGCCTGGAAGGAAAGCGCACGTGCATGCCCCCACTCGAGACGAGGCCTGACTCCCCTGGGGAGACTCCACAATTACCCAAAGATCCATGTCAGCCCCTGAGAGGAATCCTCGGTTCCGGCCCTGACTCCACACAAGGTTTTTGGCCCCGGTATCGATGGGAGAGGAATCCCGAGAGGCCCCCTAGCAACTCGCATGGGGACTGGCCTCTCCTGAGGCCACCAGGGCGGGTCCCTGAGGTCCCCGTCGTAACTCGAGAACACCTGCCGCAACTCGAGAAAATCCAGTAAGTTCTCCCTTCCAGGCGAGATGAGGCCTATTTCCGATGAGGCGTCTGGAGACTAATGACACCTAAACTCTGGAACTTCGAAAGGGTCTTTCACATCCTTGCTGCAACTCAAGAAGTTCACCGCCATACCCGTCTCCACTCGAGAGGAAGCACGATGGTCCCGCCCACATCCAGAGGAGACCCGTTTCCCCCTCGGAGCTCGAGATGAGGGATCCATTCCCTGCTTTCAACGGGAAAGAATTCCCGGCGTTCCCGTCGCATCTCAAGAGGAGGCACTCTCAACAGGAAAGGCGAGAGGAACTCCATGGTCGTACCACCATTTCAAGAGTCCCCCAGATGTCACAGTCCATTCCAGAGGAGCCTCTTTGCCCTGCACTGGCTCATCTTTCACGCCGAGGATCGACTCACACCACGGTGGCACGTGGGACAGCCCTGTGGGAAAGCCTCGAGGGAAAGCCTCGTGGGAAAACCACAGATCCTTTGATCCACGCGACGGGAAGCGTGACATTGCTGCTACAGCCTGGAAGGAAAGCGCACGTGCATGCCCCCACTCGAGACGAGGCCTGACTCCCCTGGGGAGACTCCAGAAGTACCCAAAGATCCATGTCAGCCCCTGAGAGGAATCCTCGGTTCCGGCCCTGACTCCACACAAGGATTTTGGCCCTGGTATCGACGGGAGAGGAATCCCGAGAGGCCCCCTAGCAACTCGCATGGGGACTGGCCTCTCCTGAGGCCACCAGGGCGGGTCCCTGAGGTCCCCGTCGTAACTCGAGAACACCTGCCGCAACTCGAGAAAATCCAGGAAGTTCTCCCTTCCAGGCGAGATGAGGCCTATTTCCGATGAGGCGTCTGGAGACTAATGACACCTAAACTCTGGAACTTCGAAAGGGTCTTTCACACCCTTGCTGCAACTCAAGAAGTTCACCGCCATACCCGTCTCCACTCGAGAGGAAGCACGATGGTCCCGCCCACATCCAGAGGAGACCCGTTTCCACCTTGGAGCTCGAGATGAGGGATCCATTCCCTGCTTTCAACGGGAAAGAATTCCCGGCGTTCCCGTCGCATCTCAAGAGGAGGCACTCTCAACAGGAAAGGCGAGAGGAACTCCCTGGTCGTACCACCATTCCAAGAGTCCCCCAGATGTCTCAGTCCATTCCAGAGGAGCCTCTTTGCCCTGCACTGGCTCATCTTTCACGCCGAGGATCGACTCACACCACGGTTGCATGTGGGACAGCCGTGTGGGAAAGCCTCGAGGGAAAACCACAGATCCTTTGATCCACGCGACGGGAAGCGTGACATTGCTGCTACAGCCTGGAAGGAAAGCGCACGTGCATGCCCCCACTCGAGACGAGGCCTGACTCCCCTGGGGAGACTCCAGAAGTACCCAAAGATCCATGTCAGCCCCTGAGAGGAATCCTCGGTTCCGGCCCTGACTCCACACAAGGTTTTTGGCCCCGGTATCGACGGGAGAGGAATCCCGAGAGGCCCCCTAGCAACTCGCATGGGGACTGGCCTCTCCTGAGGCCAACAGGGCGGGTCCCTGAGGTCCCCGTCGTAACTCGAGAACACCTGCCGCAACTCGAGAAAATCCAGGAAGTTCTCCCTTCCAGGCGAGATGAGGCCTATTTCCGATGAGGCCTCTGGAGACAAATGACACCTTACCTCTGGAACTTCGAAAGGGTCTTTCACACCCTTGCTGCAACTCAATAAGTTCACCGCCGTACCCGTCTCCACTCGAGAGGAAGCACGATGGTCCCGCCCATTCCAGAGGAGCCCCGTTTCCCCCTCGTAGCTCGAGATGAGGGATCCTTTCCCTGCTTTCAACGGGAAAGAATTCCCGGCGTTCCCGTCGCATCTCAAGAGGAGGCACTCTCAACAGGAAAGGCGAGAGGAACTCCAAGGTCGTACCACCATTCCAAGAGTCCCCCAGATGTCTCAGTCCATTCCAGAGGAGCCTCTTTGCCCTGCACTGGCTCATCTTTCACGCCGAGGATCGACTCACACCACGGTGGCACGTGGGACAGCCCTGTGGGAAAGCCTCGAAGGAAAGCCTCGAGGGAAAACCACAGATCCTTTGATCCACGCAACAGGAAGCGTGACATTGCTGCTACAGCCTGGAAGGAAAGCGCACGTGCATGCCCCCACTCGAGACGAGGCCTGACTCCCCTGGGGAGACTCCACAAGTACCCAAAGATCCATGTCAGCCCCTGAGAGGAATCCTCGGTTCCGGCCCTGACTCCACACAAGGTTTTTGCCCCGGTATCGACGGGAGAGGAATCTCGAGAGGCCCCCTAGCATCTCGCATGGGGACTGGCCTCTCCTGAGGCCACCAGGGCGGGTCCCTGAGGTCCCCGTCGTAACTCGAGAACACCTGCCGCAACTCGAGAAAATCCAGGAAGTTCTCCCTTCCAGGCGATTGAGGCCTATTTCCGATGAGGCGTCTGGAGAGAAATGACAACAAACATCTGGAACTTCGAAAGGGTCTTTCAAACCCTTGATGCAACTCAAGAAGTTCACCTCCATACCCGTCTCCACTCGAGAGGAAGCACGATGGTCCCGCCCACATCCAGAGGAGCCCCGTTTCCCCCTCGGAGCTCGAGATGAGGGATCCTTTCCCTGCTTTCAACGGGAAAGAATTCCCGGCGTTCCCGTCGCATCTCAAGAGGAGGCACTCTCAACAGGAAAGGCGAGAGGAACTCCATGGTCGTACCACCATGCCAAGAGTCCCCCAGATGTCTCAGTCCATTCCAGAGGAGCCTCTTTGCCCTGCACTGGCTCCTCTTTCACGCCGAGGATCGACTCACACCACGGTGGCACGTGGGACAGCCCTGTGGGAAAGCCTCGAGGGAAAGCCTCGAGGGAAAACCACAGATCCTTTGATCCACGCGACGGGAAGCGTGACATTGCTGCTACAGCCTGGAAGGAAAGCGCACGTGCATGCCCCCACTCGAGACGAGGCCTGACTCCCCTGGGGAGACTCCACAAGTACCCAAAGATCCATGTCAGCCCCTGAGAGGAATCCTCGGTTCCGGCCCTGACTCCACACAACGTTTTTGGCCCCGGTATCGACGGGAGAGGAATCCCGAGAGGCCCCCTAGCAACTCGCATGGGGACTGGCCTCTCCTGAGGCCACCACGGCGGGTCCCTGAGGTCCCGGTCGTAACTCGAGAACACCTGCCGCAACTCGAGAAAATCCAGGAACTTCTCCCTTCCAGGCGAGATGAGGCCTATTTCCGATGAGGCCTCTGGAAACAAATGACACCTAACCTCTGGAACTTCGAAAGGGTCTTTCACACCCTTGCTGCAACTCAAGAAGTTCACCGCCATACCCGTCTCCACTCGAGAGGAAGCACGATGGTCCCGCCCACATCCAGAGGAGCCCCGTTTCCCCCTCGGAGCTCGAGATGAGGGATCCATTCCCTGCTTTCAACGGGAAAGAATTCCCGGCGTTCCCGTCGCATCTCAAGAGGAGGCACTCTCAACAGGAAAGGCGAGAGGAACTCCATGGTCGTACCACCATTCCAAGAGTCCCCCAGATGTCTCAGTCCATTCCAGAGGAGCCTCTTTGCCCTGCACTGGCTCATCTTTCACGCCGAGGATCGACTCACACCACGGTGGCACGTGGGACAGCCCTGTGGGAAAGCCTCGAGCGAAAGCCTCGAGGGAAAATCACAGATCCTTTGATCCACGCGACGGGAAGCGTGACATTGCTGCTACAGCCTGGAAGGAAAGCGCACGTGCATGCCCCCACTCGAGACGAGGCCTGACTCCCCTGGGGAGACTCCACAAGTACCCAAAGATCCATGTCAGCCCCTGAGAGGAATCCTCGTTTCCGGCCCTGACTCCACACAAGGTTTTTGGCCCCGGTATCGACGGGAGAGGAATCCCGAGAGGCCCCCTAGCAACTCGCATGGGGACTGGCCTCTCCTGAGGCCACCAGGGCGGGTCCCTGAGGTCCCCGTCGTAACTCGAGAACACCTGCCGCAACTCGAGAAAATCCAGGAAGTTCTCCCTTCCAGGCGAGATGAGGCCTATTTCCGATGAGGCGTCTGGAGACTAATGACACCGAACCTCTGGAACTTCGAAAGGGTCTTTCACACCCTTGCTGCAACTCAAGAAGTTCACCGCCATACCCGTCTCCACTGGAGATTAAACACGATGGTCCCGCCCACATCCAGAGGAGCCCCGTTTCCCCCTCGTAGCTCGAGATGAGGGATCCTTTCCCTGCTATCAACGGGATAGAATTCCCGGCGTTCCCGTCGCATCTCAAGTGGAGGCACTCTCAACAGGAAAGATGAGAGGAACTCCATGGTCGTACCACCATTCCAAGAGTCCCCGAGATTTCTCAGTCCATTCCAGAGGAAACTATTTGCCCTGCACTGGCTCATCTGTCACGCCGAGGATCGACTCACACCACGGTGGCACGTGGGACAGCCCTGTGGGAAAGCCTCGAGGGAAAGGCTCGAGGGAAAACCACAGATCCTTTGATCCACGCGACGGGAAGCATGACATTGCTGCTACAGCCTGGAAGGAAAGCGCACGTGCATGCCCCCACTCGAGACGAGTCCTGACTCCCCTGGGGAGACTCCAGAAGTACCCAAAGATCCATGTCAGCCCCTGAGAGGAATCCTCGGTTCCGGCCCTGACTCCACACAAGGTTTTTGGCCCCGGTATCGACGGGAGAGGAATCCCGAGAGGCCCCCTAGCAACTAGCATGGGGACTGGCCGTACCTGAGGCCACCAGGGCGGGTCCCTGAGGTCCCCGTCGTAAATCGAGAACACCTGCCGCAACTCGAGAAAATCCAGGAAGTTCTCCTTTCCAGGCGAAGTGAGGCCTATTTCCGATGATGCGTCTGGAGACTAATGACACCTAACCTCTGGAACTTCGAAAGGGTCTTTCACACCCTTGCTGCAACTCAAGAATTTCACCGCCATACCCGTCTCCACTCGAGAGGAAGCACGATGGTCCCGCCCACATCCAGAGGAGCCCAGTTTCCCCCTCGTAGCTCGAGATGAGGGATCCTTTCCCTGTTTTCAACGGGAAAGAATTCCCGGCGTTCCGTCGCATCTCAAGAGGAGGCACTCTCAACAGGAAAGGCGAGAGGAACTCCATGGTCGTACCACCATTCCAAGCGTCCCCCAGATGTCTCAGTCCAATCCAGAGGAACCTCTTTGCCCTGCACTGTCTCATCTTTCACGCCGAGAATCGACTCACACCACGGTGGCACGTGGGACAGCCCTGTGGGAAAGCCTCGAGGGAAAACCACAGATCCTTTGATCCACGCGACGGGAACCGAGACATTGCTGCTACAGCCTGGATGGAAAGCGCACGTGCATGCCCCCACTCGAGACAAGGCCTGACTCCCCTGTGGAGACTCCAGAAGTACCCAAAGATCCATGTCAGCCCCTGAGAGGAATCCTCGGTTCCGGCCCTGACTCCACAGAAGTTTTTTGGTCCCGGTATCGACAGGAGAGGAATCCTGAGAGGCCCCCGAGCAACTCGCATGGGGACTGGCCTTTCCTGAGGCCACCAGGGCGGGTCCCTGAGGTCCCCGTCGTAACTCGAGAACACCTGCCGCAACTCGAGAATCTTCAGGAAGTTCTCCCTTCCAGGCGAGATGAGGCCTATTTCCGATGAGGCGTCTGGAGACTAATGACACGGAACCTCTGGAACTTCGAAAGAGTCTTTCACACCCTTGCTGCAACTCAAGAAGTTCACCTCCATACCCGTCTCCACTCGAGAGGAAGCACGATGGTCCCGCCCACATCCAGAGGAGCCCCGTTTCCCCCTCGGAGCTCGAGATGAGGGATCCTTTCCCTGCTTTCAACGGGAAAGAATTCCCGGCGTTCCCGTCGCATCTCAAGAGGAGGCACTCTCAACAGGAAAGGCGAGAGGAACTCCATGGTCGTACCACCATGCCAAGAGTCCCCCAGATGTCTCAGTCCATTCCAGAGGAGCCTCTTTGCCCTGCACTGGCTCATCTTTCACGCCGAGGATCGACTCACACCACGGTGGCACGTGGGACAGCCCTGTGGGAAAGCCTCGAGGGAAAGCCTCGAGGGAAAACCACAGATCCTTTGATCCACGCGACGGGAAGCGTGACATTGCTGCTACAGCCTGGAAGGAAAGCGCACGTGCATGCCCCCACTCGAGACGAGGCCTGACTCCCCTGGGGAGACTCCACAAGTACCCAAAGATCCATGTCAGCCCCTGAGAGGAATCCTCGGTTCCGGCCCTGACTCCACACAAGGTTTTTGGCCCCGGTATCGACGGGAGAGGAATCCCGAGAGGCCCCCTAGCAACTCGCATGGGGACTGGCCTCTCCTGAGGCCACCACGGCGGGTCCCTGAGGTCCCGGTCGTAACTCGAGAACACCTGCCGCAACTCGAGAAAATCCAGGAACTTCTCCCTTCCAGGCGAGATGAGGCCTATTTCCGATGAGGCCTCTGGAAACAAATGACACCTAACCTCTGGAACTTCGAAAGGGTCTTTCACACCCTTGCTGCAACTCAAGAAGTTCACCGCCATACCCGTCTCCACTCGAGAGGAAGCACGATGGTCCCGCCCACATCCAGAGGAGACCCGTTTCCCCCTCGGAGCTCGAGATGAGGGATCCATTCCCTGCTTTCAACGGGAAAGAATTCCCGGCGTTCCCGTCGCATCTCAAGAGGAGGCACTCTCAACAGGAAAGGCGAGAGGAACTCCATGGTCGTACCACCATTTCAAGAGTCCCCCAGATGTCACAGTCCATTCCAGAGGAGCCTCTTTGCCCTGCACTGGCTCATCTTTCACGCCGAGGATCGACTCACACCACGGTTGCATGTGGGACAGCCGTGTGGGAAAGCCTCGAGGGAAAACCACAGATCCTTTGATCCACGCGACGGGAAGCGTGACATTGCTGCTACAGCCTGGAAGGAAAGCGCACGTGCATGCCCCCACTCGAGACGAGGCCTGACTCCCCTGGGGAGACTCCAGAAGTACCCAAAGATCCATGTCAGCCCCTGAGAGGAATCCTCGGTTCCGGCCCTGACTCCACACAAGGATTTTGGCCCTGGTATCGACGGGAGAGGAATCCCGAGAGGCCCCCTAGCAACTCGCATGGGGACTGGCCTCTCCTGAGGCCACCAGGGCGGGTCCCTGAGGTCCCCGTCGTAACTCGAGAACACCTGCCGCAACTCGAGAAAATCCAGGAAGTTCTCCCTTCCAGGCGAGATGAGGCCTATTTCCGATGAGGCGTCTGGAGACTAATGACACCTAAACTCTGGAACTTCGAAAGGGTCTTTCACACCCTTGCTGCAACTCAAGAAGTTCACCGCCATACCCGTCTCCACTCGAGAGGAAGCACGATGGTCCCGCCCACATCCAGAGGAGACCCGTTTCCACCTTGGAGCTCGAGATGAGGGATCCATTCCCTGCTTTCAACGGGAAAGAATTCCCGGCGTTCCCGTCGCATCTCAAGACGAGGCACTCTCAACAGGAAAGGCGAGAGGAACTCCCTGGTCGTACCACCATTCCAAGAGTCCCCCAGATGTCTCAGTCCATTCCAGAGGAGCCTCTTTGCCCTGCACTGGCTCATCTTTCACGCCGAGGATCGACTCACACCACGGTTGCATGTGGGACAGCCGTGTGGGAAAGCCTCGAGGGAAAACCACAGATCCTTTGATCCACGCGACGGGAAGCGTGACATTGCTGCTACAGCCTGGAAGGAAAGCGCACGTGCATGCCCCCACTCGAGACGAGGCCTGACTCCCCTGGGGAGACTCCAGAAGTACCCAAAGATCCATGTCAGCCCCTGAGAGGAATCCTCGGTTCCGGCCCTGACTCCACACAAGGTTTTTGGCCCCGGTATCGACGGGAGAGGAATCCCGAGAGGCCCCCTAGCAACTCGCATGGGGACTGGCCTCTCCTGAGGCCAACAGGGCGGGTCCCTGAGGTCCCCGTCGTAACTCGAGAACACCTGCCGCAACTCGAGAAAATCCAGGAAGTTCTCCCTTCCAGGCGAGATGAGGCCTATTTCCGATGAGGCCTCTGGAGACAAATGACACCTTACCTCTGGAACTTCGAAAGGGTCTTTCACACCCTTGCTGCAACTCAATAAGTTCACCGCCGTACCCGTCTCCACTCGAGAGGAAGCACGATGGTCCCGCCCATTCCAGAGGAGCCCCGTTTCCCCCTCGTAGCTCGAGATGAGGGATCCTTTCCCTGCTTTCAACGGGAAAGAATTCCCGGCGTTCCCGTCGCATCTCAAGAGGAGGCACTCTCAACAGGAAAGGCGAGAGGAACTCCAAGGTCGTACCACCATTCCAAGAGTCCCCCAGATGTCTCAGTCCATTCCAGAGGAGCCTCTTTGCCCTGCACTGGCTCATCTTTCACGCCGAGGATCGACTCACACCACGGTGGCACGTGGGACAGCCCTGTGGGAAAGCCTCGAAGGAAAGCCTCGAGGGAAAACCACAGATCCTTTGATCCACGCAACAGGAAGCGTGACATTGCTGCTACAGCCTGGAAGGAAAGCGCACGTGCATGCCCCCACTCGAGACGAGGCCTGACTCCCCTGGGGAGACTCCACAAGTACCCAAAGATCCATGTCAGCCCCTGAGAGGAATCCTCGGTTCCGGCCCTGACTCCACACAAGGTTTTTGCCCCGGTATCGACGGGAGAGGAATCTCGAGAGGCCCCCTAGCATCTCGCATGGGGACTGGCCTCTCCTGAGGCCACCAGGGCAGGTCCCTGAGGTCCCCGTCGTAACTCGAGAACACCTGCCGCAACTCGAGAAAATCCAGGAAGTTCTCCCTTCCAGGCGATTGAGGCCTATTTCCGATGAGGCGTCTGGAGAGAAATGACAACAAACCTCTGGAACTTCGAAAGGGTCTTTCACACCCTTGATGCAACTCAAGAAGTTCACCTCCATACCCGTCTCCACTCGAGAGGAAGCACGATGGTCCCGCCCACATCCAGAGGAGCCCCGTTTCCCCCTCGGAGCTCGAGATGAGGGATCCTTTCCCTGCTTTCAACGGGAAAGAATTCCCGGCGTTCCCGTCGCATCTCAAGAGGAGGCACTCTCAACAGGAAAGGCGAGAGGAACTCCATGGTCGTACCACCATGCCAAGAGTCCCCCAGATGTCTCAGTCCATTCCAGAGGAGCCTCTTTGCCCTGCACTGGCTCATCTTTCACGCCGAGGATCGACTCACACCACGGTGGCACGTGGGACAGCCCTGTGGGAAAGCCTCGAGGGAAAGCCTCGAGGGAAAACCACAGATCCTTTGATCCACGCGACGGGAAGCGTGACATTGCTGCTACAGCCTGGAAGGAAAGCGCACGTGCATGCCCCCACTCGAGACGAGGCCTGACTCCCCTGGGGAGACTCCACAAGTACCCAAAGATCCATGTCAGCCCCTGAGAGGAATCCTCGGTTCCGGCCCTGACTCCACACAACGTTTTTGGCCCCGGTATCGACGGGAGAGGAATCCCGAGAGGCCCCCTAGCAACTCGCATGGGGACTGGCCTCTCCTGAGGCCACCACGGCGGGTCCCTGAGGTCCCGGTCGTAACTCGAGAACACCTGCCGCAACTCGAGAAAATCCAGGAACTTCTCCCTTCCAGGCGAGATGAGGCCTATTTCCGATGAGGCCTCTGGAAACAAATGACACCTAACCTCTGGAACTTCGAAAGGGTCTTTCACACCCTTGCTGCAACTCAAGAAGTTCACCGCCATACCCGTCTCCACTCGAGAGGAAGCACGATGGTCCCGCCCTCATCCAGAGGAGCCCCGTTTCCCCCTCGGAGCTCGAGATGAGGGATCCATTCCCTGCTTTCAACGGGAAAGAATTCCCGGCGTTCCCGTCGCATCTCAAGAGGAGGCACTCTCAACAGGAAAGGCGAGAGGAACTCCATGGTCGTACCACCATTCCAAGAGTCCCCCAGATGTCTCAGTCCATTCCAGAGGAGCCTCTTTGCCCTGCACTGGCTCATCTTTCACGCCGAGGATCGACTCACACCACGGTGGCACGTGGGACAGCCCTGTGGGAAAGCCTCGAGCGAAAGCCTCGAGGGAAAATCACAGATCCTTTGATCCACGCGACGGGAAGCGTGACATTGCTGCTACAGCCTGGAAGGAAAGCGCACGTGCATGCCCCCACTCGAGACGAGGCCTGACTCCCCTGGGGAGACTCCACAAGTACCCAAAGATCCATGTCAGCCCCTGAGAGGAATCCTCGTTTCCGGCCCTGACTCCACACAAGGTTTTTGGCCCCGGTATCGACGGGAGAGGAATCCCGAGAGGCCCCCTAGCAACTCGCATGGGGACTGGCCTCTCCTGAGGCCACCAGGGCGGGTCCCTGAGGTCCCCGTCGTAACTCGAGAACACCTGCCGCAACTCGAGAAAATCCAGGAAGTTCTCCCTTCCAGGCGAGATGAGGCCTATTTCCGATGAGGCGTCTGGAGACTAATGACACCGAACCTCTGGAACTTCGAAAGGGTCTTTCACACCCTTGCTGCAACTCAAGAAGTTCACCGCCATACCCGTCTCCACTGGAGATTAAACACGATGGTCCCGCCCACATCCAGAGGAGCCCCGTTTCCCCCTCGTAGCTCGAGATGAGGGATCCTTTCCCTGCTATCAACGGGATAGAATTCCCGGCGTTCCCGTCGCATCTCAAGTGGAGGCACTCTCAACAGGAAAGATGAGAGGAACTCCATGGTCGTACCACCATTCCAAGAGTCCCCGAGATTTCTCAGTCCATTCCAGAGGAAACTATTTGCCCTGCACTGGCTCATCTGTCACGCCGAGGATCGACTCACACCACGGTGGCACGTGGGACAGCCCTG
The DNA here is from genome assembly GCF_032405125.1 of Capricornis sumatraensis. NCBI lineage: Eukaryota > Metazoa > Chordata > Mammalia > Artiodactyla > Bovidae > Capricornis > Capricornis sumatraensis. Next base: position 2,034,859 of record NW_027184627.1, read on the forward strand.
TGGGAAAGCCTCGAGGGAAAGGCTCGAGGGAAAACCACAGATCCTTTGATCCACGCGACGGGAAGCATGACATTGCTGCTACAGCCTGGAAGGAAAGCGCACGTGCATGCCCCCACTCGAGACGAGTCCTGACTCCCCTGGGGAGACTCCAGAAGTACCCAAAGATCCATGTCAGCCCCTGAGAGGAATCCTCGGTTCCGGCCCTGACTCCACACAAGGTTTTTGGCCCCGGTATCGACGGGAGAGGAATCCCGAGAGGCCCCCTAGCAACTAGCATGGGGACTGGCCGTACCTGAGGCCACCAGGGCGGGTCCCTGAGGTCCCCGTCGTAAATCGAGAACACCTGCCGCAACTCGAGAAAATCCAGGAAGTTCTCCTTTCCAGGCGAAGTGAGGCCTATTTCCGATGATGCGTCTGGAGACTAATGACACCTAACCTCTGGAACTTTGAAAGGGTCTTTCACACCCTTGCTGCAACTCAAGAATTTCACCGCCATACCCGTCTCCACTCGAGAGGAAGCACGATGGTCTCGCCCACATCCAGAGGAGCCCAGTTTCCCCCTCGTAGCTCGAGATGAGGGATCCTTTCCCTGTTTTCAACGGGAAAGAATTCCCGGCGTTCCGTCGCATCTCAAGAGGAGGCACTCTCAACAGGAAAGGCGAGAGGAACTCCATGGTCGTACCACCATTCCAAGCGTCCCCCAGATGTCTCAGTCCAATCCAGAGGAACCTCTTTGCCCTGCACTGTCTCATCTTTCACGCCGAGAATCGACTCACACCACGGTGGCACGTGGGACAGCCCTGTGGGAAAGCCTCGAGGGAAAACCACAGATCCTTTGATCCACGCGACGGGAACCGAGACATTGCTGCTACAGCCTGGATGGAAAGCGCACGTGCATGCCCCCACTCGAGACAAGGCCTGACTCCCCTGTGGAGACTCCAGAAGTACCCAAAGATCCATGTCAGCCCCTGAGAGGAATCCTCGGTTCCGGCCCTGACTCCACAGAAGTTTTTTGGTCCCGGTATCGACAGGAGAGGAATCCTGAGAGGCCCCCGAGCAACTCGCATGGGGACTGGCCTTTCCTGAGGCCACCAGGGCGGGTCCCTGAGGTCCCCGTCGTAACTCGAGAACACCTGCCGCAACTCGAGAATCTTCAGGAAGTTCTCCCTTCCAGGCGAGATGAGGCCTATTTCCGATGAGGCGTCTGGAGACTAATGACACGGAACCTCTGGAACTTCGAAAGAGTCTTTCACACCCTTGCTGCAACTCAAGAAGTTCACCTCCATACCCGTCTCCACTCGAGAGGAAGCACGATGGTCCCGCCCACATCCAGAGGAGCCCCGTTTCCCCCTCGGAGCTCGAGATGAGGGATCCTTTCCCTGCTTTCAACGGGAAAGAATTCCCGGCGTTCCCGTCGCATCTCAAGAGGAGGCACTCTCAACAGGAAAGGCGAGAGGAACTCCATGGTCGTACCACCATGCCAAGAGTCCCCCAGATGTCTCAGTCCATTCCAGAGGAGCCTCTTTGCCCTGCACTGGCTCATCTTTCACGCCGAGGATCGACTCACACCACGGTGGCACGTGGGACAGCCCTGTGGGAAAGCCTCGAGGGAAAGCCTCGAGGGAAAACCACAGATCCTTTGATCCACGCGACGGGAAGCGTGACATTGCTGCTACAGCCTGGAAGGAAAGCGCACGTGCATGCCCCCACTCGAGACGAGGCCTGACTCCCCTGGGGAGACTCCACAAGTACCCAAAGATCCATGTCAGCCCCTGAGAGGAATCCTCGGTTCCGGCCCTGACTCCACACAAGGTTTTTGGCCCCGGTATCGACGGGAGAGGAATCCCGAGAGGCCCCCTAGCAACTCGCATGGGGACTGGCCTCTCCTGAGGCCACCACGGCGGGTCCCTGAGGTCCCGGTCGTAACTCGAGAACACCTGCCGCAACTCGAGAAAATCCAGGAACTTCTCCCTTCCAGGCGAGATGAGGCCTATTTCCGATGAGGCCTCTGGAAACAAATGACACCTAACCTCTGGAACTTCGAAAGGGTCTTTCACACCCTTGCTGCAACTCAAGAAGTTCACCGCCATACCCGTCTCCACTCGAGAGGAAGCACGATGGTCCCGCCCACATCCAGAGGAGCCCCGTTTCCCCCTCGGAGCTCGAGATGAGGGATCCATTCCCTGCTTTCAACGGGAAAGAATTCCCGGCGTTCCCGTCGCATCTCAAGAGGAGGCACTCTCAACAGGAAAGGCGAGAGGAACTCCATGGTCGTACCACCATTCCAAGAGTCCCCCAGATGTCTCAGTCCATTCCAGAGGAGCCTCTTTGCCCTGCACTGGCTCATCTTTCACGCCGAGGATCGACTCACACCACGGTGGCACGTGGGACAGCCCTGTGGGAAAGCCTCGAGCGAAAGCCTCGAGGGAAAATCACAGATCCTTTGATCCACGCGACGGGAAGCGTGACATTGCTGCTACAGCCTGGAAGGAAAGCGCACGTGCATGCCCCCACTCGAGACGAGGCCTGACTCCCCTGGGGAGACTCCACAAGTACCCAAAGATCCATGTCAGCCCCTGAGAGGAATCCTCGTTTCCGGCCCTGACTCCACACAAGGTTTTTGGCCCCGGTATCGACGGGAGAGGAATCCCGAGAGGCCCCCTTGCAACTCGCATGGGGACTGGCCTCTCCTGAGGCCACCAGGGCGGGTCCCTGAGTTCCCCGTCGTAACTCGAGAACACCTGCCGCAACTCGAGAAAATCCAGGAAGTTCTCCCTTCCAGGCGAGATGAGGCCTATTTCCGATGAGGCGTCTGGAGACTAATGACACCGAACCTCTGGAACTTCGAAAGGGTCTTTCACACCCTTGCTGCAACTCAAGAAGTTCACCGCCATACCCGTCTCCACTGGAGATTAAACACGATGGTCCCGCCCACATCCAGAGGAGCCCCGTTTCCCCCTCGGAGCTTGAGATGAGGGATCCTTTCCCTGCTATCAACGGGATAGAATTCCCGGCGTTCCCGTCGCATCTCAAGTGGAGGCACTCTCAACAGGAAAGATGAGAGGAACTCCATGGTCGTACCACCATTCCAAGAGTCCCCGAGATTTCTCAGTCCATTCCAGAGGAAACTCTTTGCCCTGCACTGGCTCATCTGTCACGCCGAGGATCGACTCACACCACGGTGGCACGTGGGACAGCCCTGTGGGAAAGCCTCGAGGGAAAGGCTCGAGGGAACACCACAGATCCTTTGATCCACGCGACGGGAAGCATGACATTGCTGCTACAGCCTGGAAGGAAAGCGCACGTGCATGCCCCCACTCGAGACGAGTCCTGACTCCCCTGGGGAGACTCCAGAAGTACCCAAAGATCCATGTCAGCCCCTGAGAGGAATCCTCGGTTCCGGCCCTGACTCCACACAAGGTTTATGGCCACGGTATTGACGGGAGAGGAATCCCGAGAGGCCCCCTAGCAACTAGCATGGGGACTGGCCGTACCTGAGGCCACCAGGGCGGGTCCCTGAGGTCCCCGTCGTAAATCGAGAACACCTGCCGCAACTCGAGAAAATCCAGGAAGTTCTCCTTTCCAGGCGAAGTGAGGCCTATTTCCGATGATGCGTCTGGAGACTAATGACACCTAACCTCTGGAACTTCGAAAGGGTCTTTCACACCCTTGATGCAACTCAAGAATTTCACCGCCATACCCGTCTCCACTCGAGAGGAAGCACGATGGTCCCGCCCACATCCAGAGGAGCCCAGTTTCCCCCTCGTAGCTCGAGATGAGGGATCCTTTCCCTGTTTTCAACGGGAAAGAATTCCCGGCGTTCCGTCGCATCTCAAGAGGAGGCACTCTCAACAGGAAAGGCGAGAGGAACTCCATGGTCGTACCACCATTCCAAGAGTCCCCCAGATGTCTCAGTCCATTCCAGAGGAACCTCTTTGCCCTGCACTGTCTCATCTTTCACGCCGAGAATCGACTCACACCACGGTGGCACGTGGGACAGCCCTGTGGGAAAGCCTCGAGGGAAAACCACAGATCCTTTGATCCACGCGACGGGAACCGAGACATTGCTGCTACAGCCTGGAAGGAAAGCGCACGTGCATGCCCCCACTCGAGACAAGGCCTGACTCCCCTGTGGAGACTCCAGAAGTACCCAAAGATCCATGTCAGCCCCTGAGAGGAATCCTCGGTTCCGGCCCTGACTCCACAGAAGTTTTTTGGTCCCGGTATCGACAGGAGAGGAATCCTGAGAGGCCCCCGAGCAACTCGCATGGGGACTGGCCTTTCCTGAGGCCACCAGGGCGGGTCCCTGAGGTCCCCGTCGTAACTCGAGAACACCTGCCGCAACTCGAGAATCTTCAGGAAGTTCTCCCTTCCAGGCGAGATGAGGCCTATTTCCGATGAGGCGTCTGGAGACTAATGACACGGAACCTCTGGAACTTCGAAAGAGTCTTTCACACCCTTGCTGCAACTCAAGAAGTTCACCGCCATAACCGTCTCCACTCGAGAGGAAACATGATGGTCCCGCCCACATCCAGAGGAGCCCCGTTTGCCCCTCGTAGCTCGAGATGAAGGATCCTTTCCCTGCTATCAACGGGAAAGTATTTTCGGCGTTCCCGTCGCATCTTAAGAGGAGGCAGTCTCAACAGGAAAGACGAGAGGAACTCCATGGTCGTACCACCATTCCAAGAGTCCCCCAGATGTTTCAGTCCATTCCAGAGGAACCTCTTTGCCCTGCACTGGCTCATCTTTCATACCGAAGATCGACTCACACCACGGTGGCACGTGGGACAGCCCTGTGGGATAGCCTCGAGGGAAAGCCTAGAGGGAAAACCACAGATCCTTTGATCCACGCGACGGGAAGCGTGATATTGCTGCTACAGCCTGGAAGGAAAGCGCACGTGCATGCCCCCACTCGAGACGAGGCCTGACTCCCCTGGGGAGACTCCGGAAAGACCCAAAGATCCATGTCAGCCCCTTAGAGGAATCCTCCATTCCGGCCCTGACTCCACACAAGGTTTTTGGCCCCGGTATCGACTGGAGAGGAATCCCGAGAGGCACCCTAGCAACTCGCATGGGGACTGGAGTTTCCTGAGGCCACCAGGGCTTGTCCCTGACGTCCCCGTCGTAACTCGAGAACACCTGCCGCAACTCGAGAAAATCCAGGAAGTTCTCCCTTCCAGGCGAGATGAGGCCTATTTCCGATGAGGCGTCTGGAGTCTAATGACAGCTAATCTCTGGGACTTCAAAAGGGTCTTTCACACCCATGCTGCAACTCAAGAAGTTCACAGCCATACCCGTCTCCACTCAAGAGGAAGCACGATGGTCCCGCCCACATTCAGAGGAGCCCCGTTTCCCCCTCGTAGCTCGAGATGAGGGATCCTTTCCCTGCTTTCAACAGGAAAGAATTCTCGGCGTTCCCGTCGCATCTCAAGAGGAGGAACTCTCAACAGGAAAGGCGAGAGGAACTCCATGGTCGTACCACCATTCCAAGAGTCCCCCAGAGGTCTCAGTCCATTCCAGAGGAACCTCTTTGCCCTGCACTGGCTCATCTTTCACGCCGAGGATCGACTCACACCACGGTGGCACGTGGGACAGCCCTGTGGGAAAGCCTCGAGGGAAAACCACAGATCCTTTGATCCACGCGACGGGAACCGTGACATTGCTGCTACAGCCTGTAAGGAAAGCGCACGTGCATGCCCCCACTCGAGACGAGGCCTGACTCCCCTGGGGAGACTCCAGAAGTACCCAAAGATCCATGTCAGCCCCTGAGAGGAATGCTCGGTTCCGGCCCTGACTCCACACAAGTATTTTGGCCCCGGTATCGACGGGAGAGGAATCCCGAGAGGCCCCCTAGGAACTCGCAAGGGGACTGACCTTTCCTGAGGCCACCAGGGCGGGTTCCTGAGGTCCCCGTCGTAACTCGAGAACACCTGCCGCAACTCGAGAAAATCCAGGAAGTTCTCCCTTCCAGGCGAGATGAGGCCTATTTCCGATAAGGCGTCTGGAGACTTATGACACGGAACCTCTGGAACTTCGAAAGGGTCTTTCACACCCTTGCTGCAACTCAAGAAGTTCACCGTCATAACCGTCTCCACTCGAGAGGAAACATGATGGTCCCGCCCACATCCAGAGGAGCCCCGATTGCCCCTCGTAGCTCGAGATGAGGGATCCTTTCCCTGCTATCAACGGGAAAGTATTTTCGGCGTTCCCGTCGCATCTCAAGAGGAGGCACTCTCAACAGGAAAGACGAGAGGAACTCAATGGTCGTACCACCATTCCAAGAGTCCCCGAGATTTCTCAGTCCATTCCAGAGGAACCTCTTTGCCCTGCACTGGCTCATCTTTCACGCCGAGGATCGACTCACACCACGGTGGCACGTGGGACAGCCCTGTGGGAAAGCCTCGAGGGTAAACCACAGATCCTTTTATCCACGCGACGGGAAGCGTGACATTGCTGCTACAGCCTGGAAGGAAAGCGCAGGTGCATGCCCCCACTCGAGACGAGGCCTGACTCCCCTGGGGAGACTCCAGAAGTACCCAAAGATCCATGTCATCCCCTGAGAGGAATCCTCGGTTCCGGCCCTGACTCCACACAAAGTTTTTGACCCCGGTATCGACGGGAGAGGAATCCCGAGAGGCCCCCGAGCAACTCGCATGGGGACTGGCCTTTCCTGAGGCCACCAGGGCGGGTCCCTGAGGTCCCCGTCGTAACTCGAGAACACCTGCCGCAACTCGAGAAATTCCAGGAAGTTCTCCCTTTCAGGCGAGATGAGGCCTATTTCCGATGAGACGTCTGGAGACTAATGACACCGAACCTCTGGAACTTCAAAAGGGTCTTTCACACCCTTGCTGCAACTCAAGAAGTTCACCGCCATACCGTCTCCACTCGAGAGGAAGCACGATGGTCCCGCCCACATCCAGAGGAGCCCCGTTTCCCCCTCGGAGCTCGAGATGAGGGATCCTTTCCCTGCTTTCAACGGGAAAGAATTCCCGGCGTTCCCGTCGCATCTCAAGAGGAGGCACTCTCAACAGGAAAGGCGAGAGGAACTCCATGGTCGTACCACCATGCCAAGAGTCCCCCAGATGTCTCAGTCCATTCCAGAGGAGCCTCTTTGCCCTGCACTGGCTCATCTTTCACGCCGAGGATCGACTCACACCACGGTGGCACGTGGGACAGCCCTGTGGGAAAGCCTCGAGGGAAAGCCTCGAGGGAAAACCACAGATCCTTTGATCCACGCGACGGGAAGCGTGACATTGCTGCTACAGCCTGGAAGGAAAGCGCACGTGCATGCCCCCACTCGAGACGAGGCCTGACTCCCCTGGGGAGACTCCACAAGTACCCAAAGATCCATGTCAGCCCCTGAGAGGAATCCTCGGTTCCGGCCCTGACTCCACACAAGGTTTTTGGCCCCGGTATCGACGGGAGAGGAATCCCGAGAGGCCCCCTAGCAACTCGCATGGGGACTGGCCTCTCCTGAGGCCACCACGGCGGGTCCCTGAGGTCCCGGTCGTAACTCGAGAACACCTGCCGCAACTCGAGAAAATCCAGGAACTTCTCCCTTCCAGGCGAGATGAGGCCTATTTCCGATGAGGCCTCTGGAAACAAATGACACCTAACCTCTGGAACTTCGAAAGGGTCTTTCACACCCTTGCTGCAACTCAAGAAGTTCACCGCCATACCCGTCTCCACTCGAGAGGAAGCACGATGGTCCCGCCCACATCCAGAGGAGCCCCGTTTCCCCCTCGGAGCTCGAGATGAGGGATCCATTCCCTGCTTTCAACGGGAAAGAATTCCCGGCGTTCCCGTCGCATCTCAAGAGGAGGCACTCTCAACAGGAAAGGCGAGAGGAACTCCATGGTCGTACCACCATTCCAAGAGTCCCCCAGATGTCTCAGTCCATTCCAGAGGAGCCTCTTTGCCCTGCACTGGCTCATCTTTCACGCCGAGGATCGACTCACACCACGGTGGCACGTGGGACAGCCCTGTGGGAAAGCCTCGAGCGAAAGCCTCGAGGGAAAATCACAGATCCTTTGATCCACGCGACGGGAAGCGTGACATTGCTGCTACAGCCTGGAAGGAAAGCGCACGTGCATGCCCCCACTCGAGACGAGGCCTGACTCCCCTGGGGAGACTCCACAAGTACCCAAAGATCCATGTCAGCCCCTGAGAGGAATCCTCGTTTCCGGCCCTGACTCCACACAAGGTTTTTGGCCCCGGTATCGACGGGAGAGGAATCCCGAGAGGCCCCCTTGCAACTCGCATGGGGACTGGCCTCTCCTGAGGCCACCAGGGCGGGTCCCTGAGTTCCCCGTCGTAACTCGAGAACACCTGCCGCAACTCGAGAAAATCCAGGAAGTTCTCCCTTCCAGGCGAGATGAGGCCTATTTCCGATGAGGCGTCTGGAGACTAATGACACCGAACCTCTGGAACTTCGAAAGGGTCTTTCACACCCTTGCTGCAACTCAAGAAGTTCACCGCCATACCCGTCTCCACTGGAGATTAAACACGATGGTCCCGCCCACATCCAGAGGAGCCCCGTTTCCCCCTCGGAGCTCGAGATGAGGGATCCTTTCCCTGCTATCAACGGGATAGAATTCCCGGCGTTCCCGTCGCATCTCAAGTGGAGGCACTCTCAACAGGAAAGATGAGAGGAACTCCATGGTCGTACCACCATTCCAAGAGTCCCCGAGATTTCTCAGTCCATTCCAGAGGAAACTCTTTGCCCTGCACTGGCTCATCTGTCACGCCGAGGATCGACTCACACCACGGTGGCACGTGGGACAGCCCTGTGGGAAAGCCTCGAGGGAAAGGCTCGAGGGAACACCACAGATCCTTTGATCCACGCGACGGGAAGCATGACATTGCTGCTACAGCCTGGAAGGAAAGCGCACGTGCATGCCCCCACTCGAGACGAGTCCTGACTCCCCTGGGGAGACTCCAGAAGTACCCAAAGATCCATGTCAGCCCCTGAGAGGAATCCTCGGTTCCGGCCCTGACTCCACACAAGGTTTATGGCCACGGTATTGACGGGAGAGGAATCCCGAGAGGCCCCCTAGCAACTAGCATGGGGACTGGCCGTACCTGAGGCCACCAGGGCGGGTCCCTGAGGTCCCCGTCGTAAATCGAGAACACCTGCCGCAACTCGAGAAAATCCAGGAAGTTCTCCTTTCCAGGCGAAGTGAGGCCTATTTCCGATGATGCGTCTGGAGACTAATGACACCTAACCTCTGGAACTTCGAAAGGGTCTTTCACACCCTTGATGCAACTCAAGAATTTCACCGCCATACCCGTCTCCACTCGAGAGGAAGCACGATGGTCCCGCCCACATCCAGAGGAGCCCAGTTTCCCCCTCGTAGCTCGAGATGAGGGATCCTTTCCCTGTTTTCAACGGGAAAGAATTCCCGGCGTTCCGTCGCATCTCAAGAGGAGGCACTCTCAACAGGAAAGGCGAGAGGAACTCCATGGTCGTACCACCATTCCAAGAGTCCCCCAGATGTCTCAGTCCATTCCAGAGGAACCTCTTTGCCCTGCACTGTCTCATCTTTCACGCCGAGAATCGACTCACACCACGGTGGCACGTGGGACAGCCCTGTGGGAAAGCCTCGAGGGAAAACCACAGATCCTTTGATCCACGCGACGGGAACCGAGACATTGCTGCTACAGCCTGGAAGGAAAGCGCACGTGCATGCCCCCACTCGAGACAAGGCCTGACTCCCCTGTGGAGACTCCAGAAGTACCCAAAGATCCATGTCAGCCCCTGAGAGGAATCCTCGGTTCCGGCCCTGACTCCACAGAAGTTTTTTGGTCCCGGTATCGACAGGAGAGGAATCCTGAGAGGCCCCCGAGCAACTCGCATGGGGACTGGCCTTTCCTGAGGCCACCAGGGCGGGTCCCTGAGGTCCCCGTCGTAACTCGAGAACACCTGCCGCAACTCGAGAATCTTCAGGAAGTTCTCCCTTCCAGGCGAGATGAGGCCTATTTCCGATGAGGCGTCTGGAGACTAATGACACGGAACCTCTGGAACTTCGAAAGAGTCTTTCACACCCTTGCTGCAACTCAAGAAGTTCACCGCCATAACCGTCTCCACTCGAGAGGAAACATGATGGTCCCGCCCACATCCAGAGGAGCCCCGTTTGCCCCTCGTAGCTCGAGATGAAGGATCCTTTCCCTGCTATCAACGGGAAAGTATTTTCGGCGTTCCCGTCGCATCTTAAGAGGAGGCAGTCTCAACAGGAAAGACGAGAGGAACTCCATGGTCGTACCACCATTCCAAGAGTCCCCCAGATGTTTCAGTCCATTCCAGAGGAACCTCTTTGCCCTGCACTGGCTCATCTTTCATACCGAAGATCGACTCACACCACGGTGGCACGTGGGACAGCCCTGTGGGATAGCCTCGAGGGAAAGCCTAGAGGGAAAACCACAGATCCTTTGATCCACGCGACGGGAAGCGTGATATTGCTGCTACAGCCTGGAAGGAAAGCGCACGTGCATGCCCCCACTCGAGACGAGGCCTGACTCCCCTGGGGAGACTCCGGAAAGACCCAAAGATCCATGTCAGCCCCTTAGAGGAATCCTCCATTCCGGCCCTGACTCCACACAAGGTTTTTGGCCCCGGTATCGACTGGAGAGGAATCCCGAGAGGCACCCTAGCAACTCGCATGGGGACTGGAGTTTCCTGAGGCCACCAGGGCTTGTCCCTGACGTCCCCGTCGTAACTCGAGAACACCTGCCGCAACTCGAGAAAATCCAGGAAGTTCTCCCTTCCAGGCGAGATGAGGCCTATTTCCGATGAGGCGTCTGGAGTCTAATGACAGCTAATCTCTGGGACTTCAAAAGGGTCTTTCACACCCATGCTGCAACTCAAGAAGTTCACAGCCATACCCGTCTCCACTCAAGAGGAAGCACGATGGTCCCGCCCACATTCAGAGGAGCCCCGTTTCCCCCTCGTAGCTCGAGATGAGGGATCCTTTCCCTGCTTTCAACAGGAAAGAATTCTCGGCGTTCCCGTCGCATCTCAAGAGGAGGAACTCTCAACAGGAAAGGCGAGAGGAACTCCATGGTCGTACCACCATTCCAAGAGTCCCCCAGAGGTCTCAGTCCATTCCAGAGGAACCTCTTTGCCCTGCACTGGCTCATCTTTCACGCCGAGGATCGACTCACACCACGGTGGCACGTGGGACAGCCCTGTGGGAAAGCCTCGAGGGAAAACCACAGATCCTTTGATCCACGCGACGGGAACCGTGACATTGCTGCTACAGCCTGTAAGGAAAGCGCACGTGCATGCCCCCACTCGAGACGAGGCCTGACTCCCCTGGGGAGACTCCAGAAGTACCCAAAGATCCATGTCAGCCCCTGAGAGGAATGCTCGGTTCCGGCCCTGACTCCACACAAGTATTTTGGCCCCGGTATCGACGGGAGAGGAATCCCGAGAGGCCCCCTAGGAACTCGCAAGGGGACTGACCTTTCCTGAGGCCACCAGGGCGGGTTCCTGAGGTCCCCGTCGTAACTCGAGAACACCTGCCGCAACTCGAGAAAATCCAGGAAGTTCTCCCTTCCAGGCGAGATGAGGCCTATTTCCGATAAGGCGTCTGGAGACTTATGACACGGAACCTCTGGAACTTCGAAAGGGTCTTTCACACCCTTGCTGCAACTCAAGAAGTTCACCGTCATAACCGTCTCCACTCGAGAGGAAACATGATGGTCCCGCCCACATCCAGAGGAGCCCCGATTGCCCCTCGTAGCTCGAGATGAGGGATCCTTTCCCTGCTATCAACGGGAAAGTATTTTCGGCGTTCCCGTCGCATCTCAAGAGGAGGCACTCTCAACAGGAAAGACGAGAGGAACTCAATGGTCGTACCACCATTCCAAGAGTCCCCGAGATTTCTCAGTCCATTCCAGAGGAACCTCTTTGCCCTGCACTGGCTCATCTTTCACGCCGAGGATCGACTCACACCACGGTGGCACGTGGGACAGCCCTGTGGGAAAGCCTCGAGGGTAAACCACAGATCCTTTTATCCACGCGACGGGAAGCGTGACATTGCTGCTACAGCCTGGAAGGAAAGCGCAGGTGCATGCCCCCACTCGAGACGAGGCCTGACTCCCCTGGGGAGACTCCAGAAGTACCCAAAGATCCATGTCATCCCCTGAGAGGAATCCTCGGTTCCGGCCCTGACTCCACACAAAGTTTTTGACCCCGGTATCGACGGGAGAGGAATCCCGAGAGGCCCCCGAGCAACTCGCATGGGGACTGGCCTTTCCTGAGGCCACCAGGGCGGGTCCCTGAGGTCCCCGTCGTAACTCGAGAACACCTGCCGCAACTCGAGAAATTCCAGGAAGTTCTCCCTTTCAGGCGAGATGAGGCCTATTTCCGATGAGACGTCTGGAGACTAATGACACCGAACCTCTGGAACTTCAAAAGGGTCTTTCACACCCTTGCTGCAACTCAAGAAGTTCACCGCCATACCGTCTCCACTCGAGAGGAAGCACGATGGTCCCGCCCACATCCAGAGGATCCCCGTTTCCCCCTCGGAGCTCGAGATGAAGGATCCTTTCCCTGCTTTCAACGGGAAAGAATTCCCGGCGTTCCCGTCGCATCTCAAGAGGAGGCACTCTCAACAGGAAAGGCGAGAGGAACTCCATGGTCGTACCACCATTCCAAGAGTCCCCCAGATGTCTCAGTCCATTCCAGAGGAACCTCCTTGCCCTGCACTGGCTCATCTTTCACGCCGAGGATCGACACACACAACGGTGGCACGTGGGACAGCCCTGTGGGAAAGCCTCGAGGGAAAGCCTCGAGGGAAAACCACAGATCCTTTGATCCACGCCACGGGAAGCGTGACATTGCTGCTACAGCCTGGAAGGAAAGCGCACGTGCATGCCCCCACTCGAGACGAGGCCTGACTCCCCTGGGGAGACTCCACAAGTACCCAAAGATCCATGTCAGCCCCTGAGAGGAATCCTCGGTTCCGGCCCTGAATCCACACAAGGTTTTTGGCCCCGGTATCTACGGGAGAGGAATCCCGAGAGGCCCCCTAGCAACTCGCATGGGGACTGGCCTCTCCTGAGGCCACCAGGGCGGGTCCCTGAGGTCCCCGTCGTAACTCGAGAACACCTGCCGCAACTCGAGAAAATCCAGGAAGTTCTCCCTTCCAGGCGAGATGAGGCCTATTTCCGATGAGGCCTCTGGAGACTAATGACACCTAACCTCTGGAACTTCGAAAGGGTCTTTCACATCCTTGCTGCAACTCAAGAAGTTCACCGCCATACACGTCTCCACTCGAGAGGAAGCACGATGGTCCCGCCCACATCCAGAGGAGCCCAGTTTCCCCCTCGTAGCTCGAGATGAGGGATCCTTTCCCTGCTTTCAACGGGAAAGAATTCCCGGCGTTCCCGTCGCATCTCAAGAGGAGGCACTCTCAACAGGAAAGGCGAGAGGAACTCCATGGTCGTACCATCATTCCAAGAGTGCCCCAGATGTCTCATTCCATTCCAGAGGAACCTCTTTGCCCTGCACTGGCTCATCTTTCACGCCGAGGATCGACTCACACCACCGTGGCACGTGGGACAGCCCTGTGGGAAAGCCTCGAGCGAAAGCCTAGAGGGAAAACCACAGATCCTTTGATCCACGCGACGGGAAGCGTGACATTCCTGCTACAGCCTGGAAGGAAAGCGCACGTGCATGCCCCCACTCGAGACGAGGCCTGACTCCCCAGGGGAGACTCCAGAAGTACCCAAAGATCCATGTCAGACCCTGAGAGGAATCCTCGGTTCCGGCCCTGACTCCACACAAGGTTTTTTGCCCCGGTATCGACCGGAGAGGAATCCCGAGAGGCCCCCTAGTAACTCGCATGGGGACTGGCCTCTCCTGAGGCCACCAGGGCGGGTCCCTGAGGTCCCCGTCGTAACTCGAGAACACCTGCCGCAACTCGAGAAAATCCAGGAAGTTCTCCCTTCCAGGCGAGATGAGGCCTATTTCCGATGAGGCGTTTGGAGACGAATGACACCTAACCTCTGGAACTTCGAAAGGGTCTTTCACACCCTTGCTGCAACTCAAGAAGTTCAGCGCCATACCCGTGTCCACTCGAGAGGAAGCACGATCGTCCCGCCAACATCCAGAGTAGCCCAGTTTCCCCCTCGTAGCGCGAGATGAGGGATCCTTTCCCTGCTTTCAACGGGAAAGAATTCCCGGCGTTCCCGTCGCATCTCAAGAGGAGGCACTCTCAACAGGAAAGGCGAGAGGAACTCCATGGTCGTACCACCATTCCAAGAGTCCCCCAGATGTCTCAGTCCATTCCAGAGGAACCTCTTTGCCCTGCACTGGCTGATCTTTCACGCCGAGGATCGACTCACACCACGGTGGCACGTGGGACAGCCCTGTGGGAAAGCCTCGAGGGAAAGCCTCGAGGGAAAACCACAGATCCTTTGATTCACGTGACGGGAAGCGTGACATTGGTGCTACAGCCTGGAAGGAAAGCGCAGGTGCATGCCCCCACTCGAGACGAGGCCTGACTCCCCTGGGGAGACTCCAGAAGTACCCAAAGATACATGTCAGCCCCTGAGAGGAATCCTCGGTTCCGGCCCTGACTCCACACTAGGTTTTTGGCCCCGGTATCGACGGGAGAGGAATCCCGAGAGGCCCCCTAGCAACTCGCATGGGGACTGGCCTCTCCTGAGGCCACCAGGGCGGGTCCCTGAGGTCCCCGTCGTAACTCGAGAACACCTGCCGCAACTCGAGAAAATCCAGGAAGTTCTCCCTTCCAGGCGAGATGAGGCCTATTTCCGATGAGGCGTCTGGAGTCTAATGACACCTAACCTCTGGAACTTCGAAAGGGTCTTTCACACCCTTGCTGCAACTCAAGAAGTTCACCGCCATACCGTCTCCACTCGAGAGGAAGCACGATGGTCCCGCCCACATCCAGAGGATCCCCGTTTCCCCCTCGGAGCTCGAGATGAAGGATCCTTTCCCTGCTTTCAACGGGAAAGAATTCCCGGCGTTCCCGTCGCATCTCAAGAGGAGGCACTCTCAACAGGAAAGGCGAGAGGAACTCCATGGTCGTACCACCATTCCAAGAGTCCCCCAGATGTCTCAGTCCATTCCAGAGGAACCTCCTTGCCCTGCACTGGCTCATCTTTCACGCCGAGGATCGACACACACAACGGTGGCACGTGGGACAGCCCTGTGGGAAAGCCTCGAGGGAAAGCCTCGAGGGAAAACCACAGATCCTTTGATCCACGCCACGGGAAGCGTGACATTGCTGCTACAGCCTGGAAGGAAAGCGCACGTGCATGCCCCCACTCGAGACGAGGCCTGACTCCCCTGGGGAGACTCCACAAGTACCCAAAGATCCATGTCAGCCCCTGAGAGGAATCCTCGGTTCCGGCCCTGAATCCACACAAGGTTTTTGGCCCCGGTATCTACGGGAGAGGAATCCCGAGAGGCCCCCTAGCAACTCGCATGGGGACTGGCCTCTCCTGAGGCCACCAGGGCGGGTCCCTGAGGTCCCCGTCGTAACTCGAGAACACCTGCCGCAACTCGAGAAAATCCAGGAAGTTCTCCCTTCCAGGCGAGATGAGGCCTATTTCCGATGAGGCCTCTGGAGACTAATGACACCTAACCTCTGGAACTTCGAAAGGGTCTTTCACATCCTTGCTGCAACTCAAGAAGTTCACCGCCATACACGTCTCCACTCGAGAGGAAGCACGATGGTCCCGCCCACATCCAGAGGAGCCCAGTTTCCCCCTCGTAGCTCGAGATGAGGGATCCTTTCCCTGCTTTCAACGGGAAAGAATTCCCGGCGTTCCCGTCGCATCTCAAGAGGAGGCACTCTCAACAGGAAAGGCGAGAGGAACTCCATGGTCGTACCATCATTCCAAGAGTGCCCCAGATGTCTCATTCCATTCCAGAGGAACCTCTTTGCCCTGCACTGGCTCATCTTTCACGCCGAGGATCGACTCACACCACCGTGGCACGTGGGACAGCCCTGTGGGAAAGCCTCGAGCGAAAGCCTAGAGGGAAAACCACAGATCCTTTGATCCACGCGACGGGAAGCGTGACATTCCTGCTACAGCCTGGAAGGAAAGCGCACGTGCATGCCCCCACTCGAGACGAGGCCTGACTCCCCTGGGGAGACTCCAGAAGTACCCAAAGATCCATGTCAGCCCCTGAGAGGAATCCTCGGTTCCGGCCCTGACTCCACACAAGGTTTTTGGCCCCGGTATCGACCGGAGAGGTATCCCGAGAGGCCCCCTAGTAACTCGCATGGGGACTGGCCTCTCCTGAGGCCACCAGGGCGGGTCCCTGAGGTCCCCGTCGTAACTCGAGAACACCTGCCGCAACTCGAGAAAATCCAGGAAGTTCTCCCTTCCAGGCGAGATGAGGCCTATTTCCGATGAGGCGTTTGGAGACGAATGACACCTAACCTCTGGAACTTCGAAAGGGTCTTTCACACCCTTGCTGCAACTCAAGAAGTTCAGCGCCATACCCGTGTCCACTCGAGAGGAAGCACGATCGTCCCGCCCACATCCAGAGTAGCCCAGTTTCCCCCTCGTAGCGCGAGATGAGGGATCCTTTCCCTGCTTTCAACGGGAAAGAATTCCCGGCGTTCCCGTCGCATCTCAAGAGGAGGCACTCTCAACAGGAAAGGCGAGAGGAACTCCATGGTCGTACCACCATTCCAAGAGTCCCCCAGATGTCTCAGTCCATTCCAGAGGAACCTCTT
Source organism: Capricornis sumatraensis (assembly GCF_032405125.1). NCBI lineage: Eukaryota > Metazoa > Chordata > Mammalia > Artiodactyla > Bovidae > Capricornis > Capricornis sumatraensis. The sequence goes on from NW_027184627.1 coordinate 2,051,577, forward strand.
TGCCCTGCACTGGCTGATCTTTCACGCCGAGGATCGACTCACACCACGGTGGCACGTGGGACAGCCCTGTGGGAAAGCCTCGAGGGAAAGCCTCGAGGGAAAACCACAGATCCTTTGATTCACGTGACGGGAAGCGTGACATTGCTGCTACAGCCTGGAAGGAAAGCGCAGGTGCCTGCCCCCACTCGAGACGAGGCCTGACTCCCCTGGGGAGACTCCAGAAGTACCCAAAGATACATGTCAGCCCCTGAGAGGAATCCTCGGTTCCGGCCCTGACTCCACACTAGGTTTTTGGCCCCGGTATCGACGGGAGAGGAATCCCGAGAGGCCCCCTAGCAACTCGCATGGGGACTGGCCTCTCCTGAGGCCACCAGGGCGGGTCCCTGAGGTCCCCGTCGTAACTCGAGAACACCTGCCGCAACTCGAGAAAATCCAGGAAGTTCTCCCTTCCAGGCGAGATGAGGCCTATTTCCGATGAGGCGTCTGGAGTCTAATGACACCTAACCTCTGGAACTTCGAAAGGGTCTTTCACACCCTTGCTGCAACTCAAGAAGTTCACCGCCATACCGTCTCCACTCGAGAGGAAGCACGATGGTCCCGCCCACATCCAGAGGATCCCCGTTTCCCCCTCGGAGCTCGAGATGAAGGATCCTTTCCCTGCTTTCAACGGGAAAGAATTCCCGGCGTTCCCGTCGCATCTCAAGAGGAGGCACTCTCAACAGGAAAGGCGAGAGGAACTCCATGGTCGTACCACCATTCCAAGAGTCCCCCAGATGTCTCAGTCCATTCCAGAGGAACCTCCTTGCCCTGCACTGGCTCATCTTTCACGCCGAGGATCGACACACACAACGGTGGCACGTGGGACAGCCCTGTGGGAAAGCCTCGAGGGAAAGCCTCGAGGGAAAACCACAGATCCTTTGATCCACGCCACGGGAAGCGTGACATTGCTGCTACAGCCTGGAAGGAAAGCGCACGTGCATGCCCCCACTCGAGACGAGGCCTGACTCCCCTGGGGAGACTCCACAAGTACCCAAAGATCCATGTCAGCCCCTGAGAGGAATCCTCGGTTCCGGCCCTGACTCCACACAAGGTTTTTGGCCCCGGTATCTACGGGAGAGGAATCCCGAGAGGCCCCCTAGCAACTCGCATGGGGACTGGCCTCTCCTGAGGCCACCAGGGCGGGTCCCTGAGGTCCCCGTCGTAACTCGAGAACACCTGCCGCAACTCGAGAAAATCCAGGAAGTTCTCCCTTCCAGGCGAGATGAGGCCTATTTCCGATGAGGCCTCTGGAGACTAATGACACCTAACCTCTGGAACTTCGAAAGGGTCTTTCACATCCTTGCTGCAACTCAAGAAGTTCACCGCCATACCCGTCTCCACTCGAGAGGAAGCACGATGGTCCCGCCCACATCCAGAGGAGCCCAGTTTCCCCCTCGTAGCTCGAGATGAGGGATCCTTTCCCTGCTTTCAACGGGAAAGAATTCCCGGCGTTCCCGTCGCATCTCAAGAGGAGGCACTCTCAACAGGAAAGGCGAGAGGAACTCCATGGTCATACCATCATTCCAAGAGTCCCCCAGATGTCTCAGTCCATTCCAGAGGAACCTCTTTGCCCTGCACTGGCTCATCTTTCACGCCGAGGATCGACTCACACCACCGTGGCACGTGGGACAGCCCTGTGGGAAAGCCTCGAGCGAAAGCCTCGAGGGAAAACCGCAGATACTTAGATCCACGCCACGGGAAGCGTGACATTGCTGCTACAGCCTGGAAGGAAAGCGCACGTGCATGCCCCCACTCGAGACGAGGCCTGACTCCCCTGGGGAGACTCCACAAGTACCCAAAGATCCATGTCAGCCCCTGAGAGGAATCCTCGGTTCCGGCCCTGACTCCACACAAGGTTTTTGGCCCCGGTATCTACGGGAGAGGAATCCCGAGAGGCCCCCTAGCAACTCGCATGGGGACTGGCCTCTCCTGAGGCCACCAGGGCGGGTCCCTTAGGTCCCCGTCGTAACTCGAGAACACCTGCCGCAACTCGAGAAAATCCAGGAAGTTCTCCCTTCCAGGCGAGATGAGGCCTATTTCCGATGAGGCGTCTGGAGACTAATGACACCTAACCTCTGGAACTTCGAAAGGGTCTTTCACACCCTTGCTGCAACTCAAGAAGTTCACCGCCATACCGTCTCCACTCGAGAGGAAGCACGATGGTCCCGCCCACATCCAGAGGAGCCCCGTTTCCCCCTCGGAGCTCGAGATGAGGGATCCTTTCCCTGCTTTCAACGGGAAAGAATTCCCGGCGTTCCCGTCGCATCTCAAGAGGAGGCACTCTCAACAGGAAAGGCGAGAGGAACTCCATGGTCGTACCATCATTCCAAGAGTCCCCCAGATGTCTCAGTCCATTCCAGAGGAACCTCTTTGCCCTGCACTGGCTCATCTTTCACGCCGAGGATCGACTCACACCACCGTGGCACGTGGGACAGCCCTGTGGGAAAGCCTCGAGCGAAAGCCTCGAGGGAAAACCGCAGATACTTAGATCCACGCCACGGGAAGCATGACATTGCTGCTACAGCCTGGAAGGAAAGCGCACGAGCATGCCCCCACTCGAGACGAGGCCTGACTCCCCTGGGGAGACTCCAGAAGTACCCAAAGATCCATGTCAGCCCCTGAGAGGAATCCTCGGTTCCGGCCCTGACTCCACACAAGTATTTTGGCCACGGTATCGACGGGAGAGGAATCCCGAGAGGCCCCCTAGGAACTCGCAAGGGGACTGACCTTTCCTGAGGCCACCAGGGCGGGTCCCTGAGGTCCCCGTCATAACTCGAGAACACCTGCCGCAACTCGAGAAAATCCAGAAAGTTCTCCCTTCCAGGCGAGATGAGGCCTATTTACGATGAGGCGTCTGGAGACTAATGACACGGAACCTCTGGAACTTCGAAAGGGTCTTTCACACCCTTGCTGCAACTCAAGAAGTTCACCGCCATAACCGTCTCCACTCGAGAGGAAACATGATGGTCCCGCCCACATCCAGAGGAGCCCCGTTTGCCCCTCGGAGCTCGAGATGAGGGATCCTTTCCCTGCTATCAATGGGAAAGTATTTTCGGCGTTCCCGTCGCATCTCAAGAGGAGGCACTCTCAACAGGAAAGACGAGAGGAACTCCATGGTCGTACCACCATTCCAAGAGTCCCCGAGGTTTCTCAGTCCATTCCAGAGGAACCTCTTTGCCCTGCACTGGCTCATCTTTCACGCCGAGGATCGACTGACACCACGGTGGCACGTGGGACAGCCCTGTGGGAAAGCCTCGAGGGAAAACCACAGATCCTTTGATCCACGCGACGGGAAGCGTGACATTGCTGCTACAGCCTGGAAGGAAAGCGCACGTGCATGCCCCCACTCGAGACGAGGCCTGACTCCCCTGGGGAGACTCCAGAAGTACCCAAAGATCCATGTCAGCCCCTGAGAGGAATCCTCGGTTCCGGCCCTGACTCCACACAAGGTTTTTGGCCCCGGTATCGACGGGAGAGGAATCCCGAGAGGCCCCCTAGCAACTCGCATGGGGACTGGCCTCTCCTGAGGCCAACAGGGCGGGTCCCTGAGGTCCCCGTCGTAACTCGAGAACACCTGCCGCAACTCGAGAAAATCCAGGAAGTTCTCCCTTCCAGGCGAGATGAGGCCTATTTCCGATGAGGCCTCTGGAGACAAATGACACCTAACCTCTGGAACTTCGAAAGGGTCTTTCACACCCTTGCTGCAACTCAATAAGTTCACCGCCGTACCCGTCTCCACTCGAGAGGAAGCACGATGGTCCCGCCCACATCCAGAGGAGCCCCGTTTCCCCCTCGTAGCTCGAGATGAGGGATCCTTTCCCTGCTTTCAACGGGAAAGAATTCCCGGCGTTCCCGTCGCATCTCAAGAGGAGGCACTCTCAACAGGAAAGGCGAGAGGAACTCCAAGGTCCTACCACCATTTCAAGAGTCCCCCAGATGTCTCAGTCCATTCCAGAGGAGCCTCTTTGCCCTGCACTGGCTCATCTTTCACGCCGAGGATCGACTCACACCACGGTGGCACGTGGGACAGCCCTGTGGGAAAGCCTCGAAGGAAAGCCTCGAGGGAAAACCACAGATCCTTTGATCCACGCGACAGGAAGCGTGACATTGCTGCTACAGCCTGGAAGGAAAGCGCACGTGCATGCCCCCACTGGAGACGAGGCCTGACTCCCCTGGGGAGACTCCACAAGTACCCAAAGATCCATGTCAGCCCCTGAGAGGAATCCTCGGTTCCGGCCCTGACTCCACACAAGGTTTTTGCCCCGGTATCGACGGGAGAGGAATCTCGAGAGGCCCCCTAGCATCTCGCATGGGGACTGGCCTCTCCTGAGGCCACCAGGGCGGGTCCCTGAGGTCCCCGTCGTAACTCGAGAACACCTGCCGCAACTCGAGAAAATCCAGGAAGTTCTCCCTTCCAGGCGATTGAGGCCTATTTCCGATGAGGCGTCTGGAGAGAACTGACAACAAACCTCTGGAACTTCGAAAGGGTCTTTCACACCCTTGATGCAACTCAAGAAGTTCACCTCCATACCCGTCTCCACTCGAGAGGAAGCACGATGATCCCGCCCACATCCAGAGGAGCCCCGTTTCCCCCTCGGAGCTCGAGATGAGGGATCCTTTCCCTGCTTTCAACGGGAAAGAATTCCCGGCGTTCCCGTCGCATCTCAAGAGGAGGCACTCTCAACAGGAAAGGCGAGAGGAACTCCATGGTCGTACCACCATGCCAAGAGTCCCCCAGATGTCTCAGTCCATTCCAGAGGAGCCTCTTTGCCCTGCACTGGCTCATCTTTCACGCCGAGGATCGACTCACACCACGGTGGCACGTGGGACAGCCCTGTGGGAAAGCCTCGAGGGAAAGCCTCGAGGGAAAACCACAGATCCTTTGATCCACGCGACGGGAAGCGTGACATTGCTGCTACAGCCTGGAAGGAAATCGCACGTGCATGCCCTCACTCGAGACGAGGCCTGACTCCCCTGGGGAGACTCCACAAGTACCCAAAGATCCATGTCAGCCCCTGAGAGGAATCCTCGGTTCCGGCCCTGACTCCACACAAGCTTTTTGGCCCCGGTATCGACGGGAGAGGAATCCCGAGAGGCCCCCTAGCAACTCGCATGGGGACTGGCCTCTCCTGAGGCCACCACGGCGGGTCCCTGAGGTCCCGGTCGTAACTCGAGAACACCTGCCGCAACTCGAGAAAATCCAGGAACTTCTCCCTTCCAGGCGAGATGAGGCCTATTTCCGATGAGGCCTCTGGAGACAAATGACACCTAACCTCTGGAACTTCGAAAGGGTCTTTCACACCCTTGCTGCAACTCAAGAAGTTCACCGCCATACCCGTCTCCACTCGAGAGGAAGCACGATGGTCCCGCCCACATCCAGAGGAGCCCCGTTTCCCCCTCGGAGCTCGAGATGAGGGATCCATTCCCTGCTTTCAACGGGAAAGAATTCCCGGCGTTCCCGTCGCATCTCAAGAGGAGGCACTCTCAACAGGAAAGGCGAGAGGAACTCCATGGTCGTACCACCATTCCAAGAGTCCCCCAGATGTCTCAGTCCATTCCAGAGGAGCCTCTTTGCCCTGCACTGGCTCATCTTTCACGCCGAGGATCGACTCACACCACGGTGGCACGTGGGACAGCCCTGTGGGAAAGCCTCGAGCGAAAGCCTCGAGGGAAAATCACAGATCCTTTGATCCACGCGACGGGAAGCGTGACATTGCTGCTACAGCCTGGAAGGAAAGCGCACGTGCATGCCCCCACTCGAGACGAGGCCTGACTCCCCTGGGGAGACTCCACAAGTACCCAAAGATCCATGTCAGACCCTGAGAGGAATCCTCGTTTCCGGCCCTGACTCCACACAAGGTTTTTGGCCCCGGTATCGACGGGAGAGGAATCCCGAGAGGCCCCCTAGCAACTCGCATGGGGAGTGGCCTCTCCTGAGGCCACCAGGGCGGGTCCCTGAGGTCCCCGTCGTAACTCGAGAACACCTGCCGCAACTCGAGAAAATCCAGGAAGTTCTCCCTTCCAGGCGAGATGAGGCCTATTTCCGATGAGGCGTCTGGAGACTAATGACACCGAACCTCTGGAACTTCGAAAGGGTCTTTCACACCCTTGCTGCAACTCAAGAAGTTCACCGCCATACCCGTCTCCACTGGAGATTAAACACGATGGTCCCGCCCACATCCAGAGGAGCCCCGATTCCCCCTCGTAGCTCGAGATGAGGGATCCTTTCCCTGCTATCAACGGGATAGAATTCCCGGCGTTCCCGTCGCATCTCAAGTGGAGGCACTCTCAACAGGAAAGATGAGAGGAACTCCATGGTCGTACCACCATTCCAAGAGTCCCCGAGATTTCTCAGTCCATTCCAGAGGAAACTCTTTGCCCTGCACTGGCTCATCTGTCACGCCGAGGATCGACTCACACCACGGTGGCACGTGGGACAGCCCTGTGGGAAAGCCTCGAGGGAAAGGCTCGAGGGAAAACCACAGATCCTTTGATCCACGCGACGGGAAGCATGACATTGCTGCTACAGCCTGGAAGGAAAGCGCATGTGCATGCCCCCACTCGAGACGAGTCCTGACTCCCCTGGGGAGACTCCAGAAGTACCCAAAGATCCATGTCAGCCCCTGAGAGGAATCCTCGGTTCCGGCCCTGACTCCACACAAGGTTTTTGGCCCCGGTATCGACGGGAGAGGAATCCCGAGAGGCCCCCTAGCAACTAGCATGGGGACTGGCCGTACCTGAGGCCACCAGGGCGGGTCCCTGAGGTCCCCGTCGTAAATCGAGAACACCTGCCGCAACTCGAGAAAATCCAGGAAGTTCTCCTTTCCAGGCGAAGTGAGGCCTATTTCCGATGAGGCGTCTGGAGACTAATGACACCTAACCTCTGGAACTTCGAAAGGGTCTTTCACACCCTTGCTGCAACTCAAGAATTTCACCGCCATACCCGTCTCCACTCGAGAGGAAGCACGATGGTCCCGCCCACATCCAGAGGAGCCCAGTTTCCCCCTCGTAGCTCGAGATGAGGGATCCTTTCCCTGTTTTCAACGGGAAAGAATTCCCGGCGTTCCCGTCGCATCTCAAGAGGAGGCACTCTCAACAGGAAAGGCGAGAGGAACTCCATGGTCGTACCACCATTCCAAGAGTCCCCCAGATGTCTCAGTCCAATCCAGAGGAACCTCTTTGCCCTGCACTGTCTCATCTTTCACGCCGAGAATCGACTCACACCACGGTGGCACGTGGGACAGCCCTGTGGGAAAGCCTCGAGGGAAAACCACAGATCCTTTGATCCACGCGACGGGAACCGAGACATTGCTGCTACAGCCTGGAAGGAAAGCGCACGTGCATGCCCCCACTCGAGACAAGGCCTGACTCCCCTGTGGAGACTCCAGAAGTACCCAAAGATCCATGTCAGCCCCTGAGAGGAATCCTCGGTTCCGGCCCTGACTCCACAGAAGTTTTTTGGTCCCGGTATCGACAGGAGAGGAATCCTGAGAGGCCCCCGAGCAACTCGCATGGGGACTGGCCTTTCCTGAGGCCACCAGGGCGGGTCCCTGAGGTCCCCGTCGTAACTCGAGAACACCTGCCGCAACTCGAGAAACTTCAGGAAGTTCTCCCTTCCAGGCGAGATGAGGCCTATTTCCGATGAGGCGTCTGGAGACTAATGACACGGAACCTCTGGAACTTCGAAAGAGTCTTTCACACCCTTGCTGCAACTCAAGAAGTTCACCGCCATAACCGTCTCCACTCGAGAGGAAACATGATGGTCCCGCCCACATCCAGAGGAGCCCCGTTTGCCCCTCGTAGCTCGAGATGAAGGATCCTTTCCCTGCTATCAACGGGAAAGTATTTTCGGCGTTCCCGTCGCATCTTAAGAGGAGGCAGTCTCAAAAGGAAAGACGAGAGGAACTCCATGGTCGTACCACCATTCCAAGAGTCCCCCAGATGTTTCAGTCCATTCCAGAGGAACCTCTTTGCCCTGCACTGGCTCATCTTTCATACCGAAGATCGACTCACACCACGGTGGCACGTGGGACAGCCCTGTGGGATAGCCTCGAGGGAAAGCCTAGAGGGAAAACCACAGATCCTTTGATCCACGCGACGGGAAGCGTGATATTGCTGCTACAGCCTGGAAGGAAAGCGCACGTGCATGCCCCCACTCGAGACGAGGCCTGACTCCCCTGGGGAGACTCCAGAAAGACCCAAAGATCCATGTCAGCCCCTTAGAGGAATCCTCCATTCCGGCCCTGACCCCACACAAGGTTTTTGGCCCCGGTATCGATGGGAGAGGAATCCCGAGAGGCCCCCTAGCAACTCGCATGGGGACTGGCCTCTCATGAGGCCACCAGGGCGGGTCCCTGAGGTCCCCGTCGTAACTCGAGAACACCTGCCGCAACTCGAGAAAATCCAGGAAGTTCTCCCTTCCAGGCGAGATGAGGCCTATTTCCGATGAGGCGTCTGGAGACTAATGACACCTAACCTCTGGAACTTCGAAAGGGTCTTTCACACCCTTGCTGCAACTCAAGAAGTTCACCGCCATACCCGTGTCCACTCGAGAGTAAGCATGATGGTCCCGCCCACATCCAGAGGAGCCCCGTTTCCCCCTCGTAGCTCGAGATGAGGGATCCTTTCCCTGCTTTCAACGGGAAAGAATTCCCGGCGTTCCCGTCGCATCTCAAGAGGAGGCACTCTCAACAGGAAAGGCGAGAGGAACTCCATGGTCGTACCACCATTCCAAGAGTCCCCCAGATGTCTCAGTCCTTTCCAGAGGAAGCTCTTTGCCCTGCACTGGCTCATCTTTCACGCCGAGGATCGACTCACACCACGGTGGCACGTGGGACAGCCCTGTGGGAAAGCCTCGAGGGAAAACCACAGATCCTTTGATCCACGCGACGGGAAGCGTGACATTGCTGCTACAGCCTGGAAGGAAAGCGCACGTGCATGCCCCCACACGAGACGAGGCCTGACTCCGCTGGGGAGTCTCCACAAGTACCCAAAGATCCATGTCAGCCCCTGAGAGGAATCCTCGGTTCCGGCCCTGACTCCACACAAGGTTTTTGGCCTCGGTATCGACGGGAGAGGAATCCCGAGAGCCCCCTAGCAACTCGCATGGGGACTGGCCTCTGCTGAGGCCACCAGTGCGGGTCCCTGAGGTCCACGTCGTAACTCGACAACACCTGCCGCAACTCGAGAAAATCCAGGAAGTTCTACCTTCCAGGCGAGATGAGGCCTATTTCCGATGAGGCGTCTGGAGACGAATGACACCTAACCTCTGGAACTTTGAAAGGGTCTTTCACATCCTTGCTGCAACTCAAGAAGTTCACCGCCATACCCGTGTCCACTCGAGAGGAAGCACGATGGTCCCGCCCACATCCAGAGGAACCCCGTTTCCACCTCGTAGCTCGAGATGAGGGATCCTTTCCCTGCTTTCAACGGGAAAGAATTCCCGGCGTTCCCGTCGCATCTCAAGGGGAGGCACTCTCAACAGGAAAGGTGAGAGGAACTCCATGGTCGTACCACCATTCCAAGAGTCCCCCAGATGTCTCAGTCCATTCCAGAGGAACCTCTTTGCCCTGCACTGGCTGATCTTTCACGCCGAGGATCGACTCACACCACGGTGGCACGTGGGACAGCCCTGTGGGAAAGCCTCGAGGGAAAGCCTCGAGGGAAAGCCACAGATCCTTTGATCCACGCGTCGGGAAGCGTGACATTGGTGCTACAGCCTGGAAGGAAAGCGCACGTGCATGCCCCCACTCGAGACGAGGCCTGACTCCCCTGGGGAGACTCCAGAAGTACCCAAAGATCCATGTCAGCCCCTGAGAGGAATCCTCGGTTCCGGCCCTGACTCCACACAAGGTTTTTGGCCCCGGTATCGACGGGAGAGGAATCCCGAGAGGCCCCCTAGCAACTCACATGGGGACTGGCCTCTCCTGAGGCCACCAGGGCGGGTCCCTGAGGTCCCCGTCGTAACACGAGAACACCTGCCGCAACTCGAGAAAATCCAGGAAGTTCTCCCTTCCAGGCGAGATGAGGCCTATTTCCGATGAGGCGTCTGGAGACTAATGACACCTAACCTCTGGAACTTCGAAAGGGTCTTTCACACCCTTGCTGCAACTCAAGAAGTTCACCGCCATACCGTCTCCACTCGAGAGGAAGCACGATGGTCCCGCCCACATCCAGAGGAGCCCCGTTTCCCCCTCGGAGCTCGAGATGAGGGATCCTTTCCCTGCTTTCAACGGGAAAGAATTCCGGCGTTCCCGTCGCATCTCAAGAGGAGGCACTCTCAAAAGGATAGGCGAGAGGAACTCCATGGTCGTACCACCATTCCAAGAGTCCCCCAGATGTCTCAGTCCATTCCAGAGGAACCTCGTTGCCCTGCACTGGCTCATCTTTCACGCCGAGGATCGACACACACAACGGTGGCACGTGGGACAGCCCTGTGGGAAAGCCTCGAGGGAAAGCCTCGAGGGAAAACCACAGATCCTTTGATCCACGCCACGGGAAGCGTGACATTGATGCTACAGCCTGGAAGGAAAGCGCACGTGCATGCCCCCACTCGAGACGGGGCCTGACTCCCCTGGGGAGACTCCACAAGTACCCAAAGATCCATGTCAGCCCCTGAGAGGAATCCTCGGTTCCGACCCTGACTCCACACAAGGTTTTTGGCCCCGGTATCTACGGGAGAGGAATCCCGAGAGGCCCCCTAGCAACTCGCATGGGGACTGGCCTCTCCTGAGGCCACCAGGGCGGGTCCCTGAGGTCCCCGTCGTAACTCGAGAACACCTGCCGCAACTCGAGAAAATCCAGGAAGTTCTCCCTTCCAGGCGAGATGAGGCCTATTTCCGATGAGGCCTCTGGAGACTAATGACACCTAACCTCTGGAACTTCGAAAGGGTCTTTCACATCCTTGCTGCAACTCAAGAAGTTCACCGCCATACCCGTCTCCACTCGAGAGGAAGCACGATCGTCCCGCCCACATCCAGAGTAGCCCAGTTTCCCCCTCGTAGCTCGAGATGAGGGATCCTTTCCCTGCTTTCAACGGGAAAGAATTCCCGGCGTTCCCGTCGCATCTCAAGAGGAGGCACTCTCAACAGGAAAGGCGAGAGGAACTCCATGGTCGTACCACCATTCCAAGAGTCCCCCAGATGTCTCAGTCCATTCCAGAGGAACCTCTTTGCCTTGCACTGGCTGATCTTTCACGCCGAGGATCGACTCACACCACGGTGGCACGTGGGACAGCCCTGTGGGAAAGCCTCGAGGGAAAGCCTCGAGGGAAAACCACAGATCCTTTGATTCACGCTACGGGAAGCGTGACATTGGTGCTACAGCCTGGAAGGAAAGCGCAGGTGCATGCCCCCACTCGAGACGAGGCCTGACTCCCCTGGGGAGACTCCAGAAGTACCCAAAGATCCATGTCAGCCCCTGAGAGGAATCCTCGGTTCCGGCCCTGACTCCACACAAGGTTTTTGGCCCCGGTATCGACGGGAGAGGAATCCCGAGAGGCCCCCTAGCAACTCGCATGGGGACTGGCCTCTCCTGAGGCCACCAGGGCGGGTCCCTGAGGTCCCCGTCGTAACTCGAGAACACCTGCCGCAACTCGAGAAAATCCAGGAAGTTCTCCCTTCCAGGCGAGATGAGGCCTATTTCCGATGAGGCGTCTGGAGACTAATGACACCTAACCTCTGGAACTTCGAAAGGGTCTTTCACACCCTTGCTGCAACTCAAGAAGTTCACCGCCATACCGTCTCCACTCGAGAGGAAGCACGATGGTCCCGCCCACATCCAGAGGAGCCCCGTTTCCCCCTCGGAGCTCGAGATGAGGGATCCTTTCCCTGCTTTCAACGGGAAAGAATTCCCGGCGTTCCCGTCGCATCTCAAGAGGAGGCACTCTCAACAGGAAAGGCGAGAGGAACTCCATGGTCGTACCACCATTCCAAGAGTCCCCCAGATGTCTCAGTCCATTCCAGAGGAACCTCTTTGCCCTGCACTGGCTCATCTTTCACGCTGAGGATCGACACACACAACGGTGGCACGTGGGACAGCCCTGTGGGAAAGCTTCGAGGGAAAGCCTCGAGGGAAAACCACAGATCCTTTGATCCACGCCACGGGAAGCGTGACATTGGTGCTACAGCCTGGAAGGAAAGCGCACGTGCATGCCCCCACTCGAGACGAGGCCTGACTCCCCTGGGGAGACTCCACAAGTACCCAAAGATCCATGTCAGCCCCTGAGAGGAATCCTCGGTTCCGGCCCTGACTCCACACAAGGTTTTTGGCCCCGGTATCGACGGGAGAGGAATCCCGAGAGGCCCCCTAGCAACTCGCATGGGGACTGGCCTCTCCTGAGGCCACCAGGGCGGGTCCCTGAGGTCCCCGTCGTAACTCGAGAACACCTGCCGCAACTCGAGAAAATCCAGGAAGTTCTCCCTTCCAGGCGAGATGAGGCCTATTTCCGATGAGGCGTCTGGAGACTAATGACACCTAACCTCTGGAACTTCGAAAGGGTCTTTCACACCCTTGCTGCAACTCAAGAAGTTCACCGCCATACCGTCTCCACTCGAGAGGAAGCACGATGGTCCCGCCCACATCCAGAGGAGCCCCGTTTCCCCCTCGGAGCTCGAGATGAGGGATCCTTTCCCTGCTTTCAACGGGAAAGAATTCCCGGCTTTCCCGTCGCATCTCAAGAGGAGGCACTCTCAACAGGAAAGGCGAGAGGAACTCCATGGTCGTACCACCATTCCAAGAGTCCCCCAGATGTCTCAGTCCATTCCAGAGGAACCTCTTTGCCCTGCACTGGCTCATCTTTCACGCCGAGGATCGACACACACAACGGTGGCACGTGGGACAGCCCTGTGGGAAAGCCTCGAGGGAAAGCCTCGAGGGAAAACCACAGATCCTTTGATCCACGCCACGGGAAGCGTGACATTGCTGCTACAGCCTGGAAGGAAAGCGCACGTGCATGCCCCCACTCGAGACGAGGCCTGACTCCCCTGGGGAGACTCCACAAGTACCCAAAGATCCATGTCAGCCCCTGAGAGGAATCCTCGGTTCCGGCCCTGACTCCACACAAGGTTTTTGTCCCCGGTATCTACGGGAGAGGAATCCCGAGAGGCCCCCTAGCAACTTGCATGGGGACTGGCCTCTCCTGAGGCCACCAGGGCGGGTCCCTGAGGTCCCCGTCGTAACTCGAGAACACCTGCCGCAACTCGAGAAAATCCAGGAAGTTCTCCCTTGCAGGCGAGATGAGGCCTATTTCCGATGAGGCCTCTGGAGACTAATGACACCTAACCTCTGGAACTTCGAAAGGGTCTTTCACATCCTTGCTGCAACTCAAGAAGTTCACCGCCATACCCGTCTCCACTCGAGAGGAAGCACCATGGTCCCGCCCACATCCAGAGGAGCCCAGTTTCCCCCTCGTAGCTCGAGATGAGGGATCCTTTCCCTGCTTTCAACGGGAAAGAATTCCCGGCGTTCCCGTCGCATCTCGAGAGGAGGCACTCTCAACAGGAAAGGCGAGAGGAACTCCATGGTCGTACCATCATTCCAAGAGTCCCCCAGATGTCTCAGTCCATTCCAGAGGAACCTCTTTGCCCTGCACTGGCTCATCTTTCACGCCGAGGATCGACTCACACCACCGTGGCACGTGGGACAGCCCTGTGGGAAAGCCTCGAGGGAAAGCCTCGAGGGAAAACCACAGATCCTTTGATCCATGCGACGGGAAGCGTGACATTGCTGCTACAGCCTGGAAGGAAAGCGAACGTGCATTCCCCCACTCGAGACGAGGCCTGACTCCCCTGGGGAGACTCCAGAAGTCCCCAAAGATCCATGTCAGCCCCTGAGAGGAATCCTCGGTTCCGGCCCTGACTCCACACAAGGTTTTTGGCCCCGGTATCGACGGGAGAGGAATCCCGAGAGGGCCCCTAGCAACTCGCATGGGGACTGGCCTCTCCGGAGGCCACCAGGGCGGGTCCCTGAGGTTCCCGTCGTAACTCGAGAACACCTGGCGCAACTCGAGAAAATCCAGGAAGTTCTCCCTTCCAGGCGAGATGAGGCCTATTTCCGATGAGGCGTCTGGAGACAAATGACACCTAACCTCTGGAACTTCGAAAGGGTCTTTCACACCCTTGCTGCAAATCAAGAAGTTCACCGCCGTACCCGTCTCCACTCGAGAGGAAGCACGATGGTCCCGCCCACATCCAGAGGAGCCCCGTTTCCCCCTCGTAGCTCGAGATGAGGGATCCTTTCCCTGCTTTCAACGGGAAAGAATTCCCGGCGTTCCCGTCGCATCTCAAGAGGAGGCACTCTCAACAGGAAAGGCGAGAGGAACTCCATGGTCGTACCACCATTCCAAGAGTCCCCCAGATGTCTCTGTCCATTACAGAGGAGCCTCTTTGCCCTGCACTGGCTCATCTTTCACGCCGAGGATCGACTCACACCACGGTGGCACGTGGGACAGCCCTGTGGGAAAGCCTCGAGGGAAAGCCTCGAGGGAAAACCACAGATCCTTTGATCCACGCGACGGGAAGCGTGACATTGCTGCTACAGCCTGGAAGGAAAGCGCACGTGCATGCCCCCACTCGAGACGAGGCCTTACTCCCCTGAGGAGACTCCAGAAGTACCCAAAGATCCATGTCAGCCCCTGAGAGGAATCCTCGGTTCCGGCCCTGACTCCACACAAGGTTTTTGCGCCAGTATCGATGGGAGAGGAATCCCGAGAGGCCCCCTAGCAACTCGCATGGGGACTGGCCTCTCCTGAGGCCACCAGGGCGGGTCCCTGAGGTCCCCGTCGTAACTCGAGAACACCTGCCGCAACTCGAGAAAATCCAGGAAGTTCTCCCTTCCAGGCGAGATGAGGCCTATTTCCGATGAGGCCTCTGGAGACAAATGACACCTAACCTCTGGAACTTCGAAAGGGTCTTTCACACCCTTGCTGCAACTCAAGAAGTTCACCGCCATACCCGTCTCCACTCGAGAGGAAGCACGATGGTCCCGCCCACATCCAGAGGAGCCCCGTTTCCCCCTCGTAGCTCGAGATGAGGGATCCATTCCCTGCTTTCAACGGGAAAGAATTCCCGGCGTTCCCGTCGCATCTCAAGAGGAGGCACTCTCAACAGGAAAGGCGAGAGGAACTCCATGGTCGTACCACCATTCCAAGAGTCCCCCAGATGTCTCAGTCCATTCCAGAGAAGCCTCTTTGCCCTGCACTGGCTCATCTTTCACGCCGAGGATCGACTCACACCACGGTGGCACGTGGGACAGCCCTGTGGGAAAGCCTCGAGCGAAAGCCTCGAGGGAAAACCACAGATCCTTTGATCCACGCGACGGGAAGCGTGACATTGCTGCTACAGCCTGGAAGGAAAGCGCACGTGCATGCCCCCACTCGAGACGAGGCCTGACTCCCCTGGGGAGACTCCAGAAGTACCCCAACATCCATGTCAGCCCGGAGAGGAATCCTCGGTTCCGGCCCTGACTCCACAAAAGGTTTTTGGCCCCGGTATCGACGGAAGAGTAATCCCGAGAGGTCCCCTAGCACCTCGCATGGGGACTGGACTTTCCTGAGGCCACCAGGCCGGTCCGTGAGGTCCCCGTCGTAACTGGAGAACACCTGCCGCAACTCGAGAAAATCCAGGAAGTTCTCCCTTCCAGGCGAGATGAGGCCTATTTCCGATGAGGCGTCTGGAGACTAATGACACCTAACCTCTGGAACTTCGAAAGGGTCTTTCACACCCTTGCTGCAACTCAAGAAGTTCACCGCCATACCCGTCTCCACTCGAGAGGAAGCACGATGGTCCCGCCCACATCCAGAGGAGCCCCGTTTCCCCCTCGTAGCTCGAGATGAGGGATCCTTTCCCTGCTTTCAACGGGAAAGAATTCCTGGCGTTCCCGTTGCATCTCAAGAGGAGGTACTCTCAACAGGAAAGGCAAGAGGAACTCCATGGTCGTACCACCATTCCAAGAGTCCCCCAGATGTCTCAGTCCATTCCAGAGGAACCTCTTTGCCCTGCACTGGCTCATCTTTCACGCCGAGAATCGACTCACACCACGGTGGCACGTGGGACAGCCCTGTGGGAAAGCCTCGAGCGAAAGCCTCGAGGGAAAACCACAGATCCTTTGATCCACGCGACGGGAAGCGTGACATTGCTGCTACAGCCTGGAAGGAAAGCGCACGTGCATGCCCCCACTCGAGACGAGTCCTGACTCCCCTGGGGAGACTCCAGAAGTACCCAAAGATCCATGTCAGCCCCTGAGAGGAATCCTCGGTTCCGGCCCTGACTCCACACAAGGTTTTTGGCCCCGGTATCGACGGGAGAGGAATCCCGAGAGGCCCCCTAGCAACTAGCATGGGGACTGGCCTTTCCTAGGCCACCAGGGCGGGTCCCTGAGGTCCCCGTCGTAAATCGAGAACACCTGCCGCAACTCGAGAAAATCCAGGAAGTTCTCCCTTCCAGGCGAGATGAGGCCTATTTCCGATGAGGTGTCTGGAGACTAATGACACCTAACCTCTGGAACTTCGAAAGGGTCTTTCACACCCTTGCTGCAACTCAAGTAGTTCACCGCCATACCCGTCTCCACTCGAGAGGAAGCACGATCGTCCCACCCACAACCAGAGGAGCCCCGTTTCCCCCTCGTAGCTCGAGATGAGGGATCCTTTCCCTGCTTTAAATGGGAAAGAATTCCCGGTGTTCCTGTCGCATCTCAAGAGGAGGCACTCTCAACAGGAAAGGCGAGAGGAACTCCATGGTCGTACCACCATTCCAAGAGTCCCCCAGATGTCTCAGTCCATTCCAGAGGAACCTGTTTGCCCTGCACTGGCTCATCTATCACGCTGAGGATCGACTCACACCACGGTGGCTCGTGGGACAGCCCTGTGGGAAAGCCTCGAGGGTAAACCACAGATCCTTTGATCCACGCGACGGGAAGCGTGACATTGCTGCTACAGCCTGGAAGGAAAGCGCACGTGCATGCCCCCATTCGAGACGAGGACTGACTCCCCTGGGGAGACTCCAGAAGTACCCCAAGATCCATGTCAGCCCCTGAGAGGAATCCTCGGTTCCGGCCCTGACTCCACACAAGGTTTTTGGCCCCGTTATCGACGTGAGAGGAATCCCGAGAGGCCCCCTAGCACCTCGCATGGGGACTGGCCTTTCCTGAGGCCACCAGGCCGGTCCCTGAGGTCCCCGTCGTAACTGGAGAACACCTGCCTCAACTCGAGAAAATCCAGGAAGTTCTCCCTTCCAGGCGAGATGAGGCCTATATCCGATGAGGCATCTGGACACTAATGACACCTAACCTCTGGAACTTCGAAAGGGTCTTTCACACCCTTGCTGCAACACAAGAAGTTCACCGCCATACCCGTGTCGACTCGAGAGGAAGCATGATGGTCCCGCCCACATCCAGAGGAGCCCCGTTTCCCCCTCGTAGCTCGAGATGAGGGATCCTTTCCCTGCTTTCAACGGGAAAGAATTCCCGGCGTTCCCGTCACATCTCAAGAGGAGGCACTCTCAACAGGAAAGGCGAGAGGAACTCCATGGTCGTACCACCATTCCAAGAGTCCCCCAGATGTCTCAGTCCATTCCAGAGGAACCTCTTTGCCCTGCACTGGCTCATCTTTCACGCCGAGGATCGAATCACACCACGGTGGCACGTGGGACAGCCCTGTGGGAAAGCCTGAAGGGAAAGCCTCGATTGAAAACCACAGATCCTTTGATCCACGCGACGGGAAGCGTGACATTGCTGCTACAGCCTGGAAGGAAAGCGCACGTGCATGCCCCCACTCGAGACGAGGCCTGACTCCCCTGGGGAGACTCCAGAAGTACCCCAACATCCATGTCAGCCCGGAGAGGAATCCTCGGTTCCGGCCCTGACTCCACACAAGGTTTTTGGCCCCGGTATCGACGGAAGAGTAATCCCGAGAGGTCCCCTAGCACCTCGCATGGGGACTGGACTTTCCTGAGGCCACCAGGCCGGTCCGTGAGGTCCCCGTCGTAACTGGAGAACACCTGCCGCAACTCGAGAAAATCCAGGAAGTTCTCCCTTCCAGGCGAGATGAGGCCTATTTCCGATGAGGCGTCTGGAGACTAATGACACCTAACCTCTGGAACTTCGAAAGGGTCTTTCACAACCTTGCTGCAACTCAAGAAGTTCACCGCCATACCCGTCTCCACTCGAGAGGAAGCACGATGGTCCCACCCACATCCAGAGGAGCCCCGTTTCCCCCTCGTAGCTCGAGATGAGGGATCCTTTCCCTGCTTTCAACGGGAAAGAATTCCTGGCGTTCCCGTTGCATCTCAAGAGGAGGTACTCTCAACAGGAAAGGCAAGAGGAACTCCATGGTCGTACCACCATTCCAAGAGTCCCCCAGATGTCTCAGTCCATTCCAGAGGAACCTCTTTGCCCTGCACTGGCTCATCTTTCACGCCGAGAATCGACTCACACCACGGTGGCACGTGGGACAGCCCTGTGGGAAAGCCTCGAGGGAAAGCCTCGAGGGAAAACCACAGATCCTTTGATCCACTCGACGGGAAGCGTGACATTGCCGTTACAGCCTGGAAGGAAAGCGCACGTGCATGCCCCCACTCGAGACGAGGCCTGACTCCCCTGGGGAGACTCCACAAGTACCCAAAGATCCATGTCAGCCCCTGAAAGGAATCCTCGGTTCCGGCCCTGACTCCACACAAGGTTTTTGGCCCCGGTATCGACGGGAGAGGAATCCCGAGAGGCCCCCTAGCAACTCGCATGGGGACTGGCCTCTCCTGAGGCCACCAGGGCGGGTCCCTGAGGTCCCCGTCGTAACTCGAGAACACCTGCCGCAACTCGAGAAAATCCAGGAAGTTCTCCCTTCCAGGCGAGATGAGGCCTATTTCCGATGAGGCGTCTGGAGACTAATGACACCTAACCTCTGGAACTTCGAAAGGGTCTTTCACACCCTTGCTGCAACTCAAGAAGTTCACCGCCATACCCGTCTATACTCGAGAGGATGCACGATGGGCCCGCCCACATCCAGAGGAGCCCCGTTTCCCCTCATAGCTCGAGATGAGGGATCCTTTCCCTGCTTTAAACGGGAAAGAATTCCCGACGTTCCCGTCGCCTCTCAAGAGGAGGCACTCTTCACAGGACAGGCGAGAGGAACTCCATGGTCGTACCACCATTCCAAGAGTCCCCCAGATGTCTCAGTCCATTCCAGAGGAAGCTCTTTGCCCTGCACTGGCTCATCTTTCACGCCGAGGATCGACTCACACCACGGTGGCACGTGGGACAGCCCTGTGGGAAAGCCTCGAGGGAAAGCCTCGAGGGAAAACCACAGATCCTTTGATCTACGCCACGGGAAGCGTGACATTGCTGCTACAGCCTGGAAGGAAAGCGCACGTGCATGCCCCCACTCGAGACGAGGCCTGACTCCCCTGGGGAGACTCCACAAGTACCCAAAGATCCATGTCAGCCCTTGAGAGGAATCCTCGGTTCCGGCCCTGACTCCACACAAGGTTTTTGGCCCCGGTATCGACGGGAGAGGAATCCCGAGAGGCCCCCTAGCAGCTCGCATGGGGACTGGCCACTCCTGAGGCCACCAGGGCGGGTCCCTGAGGTCCCCGTCGTAACTCGAGAACACCTGCCGCAACTCGAGAAAATCCAGGAAGTTCTCCCTTCCAGGCGAGATGAGGCCTATTTCCGATGAGGCGTCTGGAGACTAATGACACCTAACTCTGGAACTTCGAAAGGGTCTTTCACACCTTTGCTGCAACTCAAGAATTTCACTGCCATACCCGTCTCCAGTCGAGAGGAAGCACGATGGTCCCGCCCACATCCAGAGGAGCCCCGTTTCCCCCTCGTAGCTCGAGATGAGGGATCCTTTCCCTGCTTTCAACGGGAAAGAATTCCCGGCGTTCCCGTCGCATCTCAAGAGGAGGCACTCTCAACAGGAAAGGCGAGAGGAACTTCTTGGTCGTAGCACCATTCCAAGATTCCCCCAGATGTCTCAGTCCATTCCAGAGGAACCTCTTTGCCCTACACTGGCTCGTCTTTCACGCCGAGAATCGACTCACACCACGGTGGCACGTGGGACAGCCCTGTGGGAAAGCCTCGAGGGAAAGCCTCGAGGGAAAACCACAGATCCTTTGATCCACGCCATGGGAAGCGTGACATTGCTGCTACAGCCTGGAAGGAGAGCGCACGTGCATGCCCCCACTCGAAACGAGGCCTGACTCCCCTGGGGAGACTCCAGAAGTACCCAAAGATACATGTCAGCCCCTGAGAGGAATCCTCGGTTCCGGCCCTGACTCCACACAAGGTTTTTGGCCCCGGTATCGACGGGAGAGGAATCCCGAGAGGCCCCCTAGCAACTCGCATGGGGACTGGCCTCTCCTGAGGCCACCAGGGCGGGTCCCTGAGGTCCCCGTCGTAACTCGAGAACACCTGCCGCAACTCGAGAAAATCCAGGAAGTTCTCCCTTCCAGGCGAGATGAGGCCTATTTCCGATGAGGCGTCTGGAGACTAATGACACCTAAACTCTGGAACTTCGAAAGGGTCTTTCACACCCTTGCTGCAACTCAAGAAGTTCACCGCCATACCCGTCTCCACTCGAGAGGAAGCACGATGGTCCCGCCCACATCCAGAGGAGCCCCGTTTCCCCCTCGGAGCTCGAGATGAGGGATCCATTCCCTGCTTTCAACGGGAAAGAATTCCCGGCGTTCCCGTCGCATCTCAAGAGGAGGCACTCTCAACAGGAAAGGCGAGAGGAACTCCATGGTCGTACCACCATTCCAAGAGTCCCCCAGATGTCTCAGTCCATTCCAGAGGAGCCTCTTTGCCCTGCACTGGCTCATCTTTCACGCCGAGGATCGACTCACACCACGGTGGCACGTGGGACAGCCCTGTGGGAAAGCCTCGAGGGAAAGCCTCGAGGGAAAACCACAGATCCTTTGATCCACGCGACGGGAAGCATGACATTGCTGCTACAGCATGGAAGGAAAACGCACGTGCATGCCCCCACTCGAGACGAGTCCTGACTCCCCTGGGGAGACTCCAGAAGTACCCAAAGATCCATGTCATCCCCTGAGAGGAATCCTCGGTTCCGGCCCTGACTCCACACAAGGTTTTTGGCCCCGGTATCGACGGGAGAGGAATCCCGAGAGGCCCCCTAGCAACTAGCATGGGGACTGGCCGTTCCTGAGGCCACCAGGGCGGGTCCGTGAGGTCCCCGTCGTAAATCGAGAACACCTGCCGCAACTCGAGAAAATCCAGGAAGTTCTCCTTTCCAGGCGAAATGAGGCCTATTTCCGATGAGGCGTCTGGAGACTAATGACACCTAACCTCTGGAACTTCGAAAGGGTTTTTCACACCCTTGCTGCAACTCAAGAATTTCACCGCCATACCCGTCCCCACTCGAAAGGAAGCACGATGGTCCCGCCCACATCCAGAGGAGCCCCGTTTGCCCCTCGTAGCTCGAGATGAGGGATCCTTTCCCTGCTATCAACGGGAAAGTATTTTCGGCGTTCCCGTCGCATCTCAAGAGGAGGCACTCTCAACAGGAAAGACGAGAGGAACTCCATGGTCGTACCACCATTCCAAGAGTCCCCGAGATTTCTCAGTCCATTCCAGAGGAACCTCTTTGCCCTGCACTGGCTCATCTTTCACGCCGAGGATCGACTCACACCACGGTGGCACGTGGGACAGCCCTGTGGGAAAGCCTCGAGGGTAAACCACAGATCCTTTGATCCACGCGACGGGAAGCGTGACATTGCTGCTACAGCCTGGAAGGAAAGCGCACGTGCATGCCCCCACTCGAGACGAGGCCTGACTCCCCTGGGGAGACTCCAGAAGTACCCAAAGATCCATGTCAGCAACTGAGAGGAATCCTCGGTTCCGGCCCTGACTCCACACAAGGTTTTTGGCCCCGGTATCGACGGGAGAGGAATCCCGAGAGGCCCCCTAGCAACTCGCATGGGGACTGGCCTCTCCTGAGGCCACCAGGGCGGGTCCCTGAGGTCCCCTTCGTAACTCGAGAACACCTGCCGCAACTCGAGAAAATCCAGGAAGTTCTCCCTTCCAGGCGAGATGAGGCCTATTTCCGATGAGGCCTCTGGAGACAAATGACACCTAACCTCTGGAACTTCGAAAGGGTCTTTCACACCCTTGCTGCAACTCAAGAAGTTCACCGCCATACCCGTCTCCACTCGAGAGGAAGCACGATGGTCCCGCCCACATCCAGAGGAGCCCCGTTTCCCCCTCGGAGCTCGAGATGAGGGATCCATTCCCTGCTTTCAACGGGAAAGAATTCCCGGCGTTCCCGTCGCATCTCAAGAGGAGGCACTCTCAACAGGAAAGGCGAGAGGAACTCCATGGTCGTACCACCATTCCAAGAGTCCCCCAGATGTCTCAGTCCATTCCAGAGAAGCCTCTTTGCCCTGCACTGGCTCATCTTTCACGCCGAGGATCGACTCACACCACGGTGGCACGTGGGACAGCCCTGTGGGAAAGCCTCGAGCGAAAGCCTCGAGGGAAAACCACAGATCCTTTGATCCACGCGACGGGAAGCGTGACATTGCTGCTACAGCCTGGAAGGAAAGCGCACGTGCATGCCCCCACTCGAGACGAGTCCTGACTCCCCTGGGGAGACTCCAGAAGTACCCAAAGATCCATGTCAGCCCCTGAGAGGAATCCTCGGTTCCGGCCCTGACTCCACACAAGGTTTTTGGCTCCGGTATCGACGGGAGAGGAATCCCGAGAGGCCCCCTAGCAACTAGCATGGGGACTGGCCGTTCCTAGGCCACCAGGGCGGGTCCCTGAGGTCCCCGTCGTAAATCGAGAACACCTGCCGCAACTCGAGAAAATCCAGGAAGTTCTCCCTTCCAGGCGAGATGAGGCCTATTTCCGATGAGGTGTCTGGAGACTAATGACACCTAACCTCTGGAACTTCGAAAGGGTCTTTCACACCCTTGCTGCAACTCAAGTAGTTCACCGCCATACCCGTCTCCACTCGAGAGGAAGCACGATCGTCCCACCCACAACCAGAGGAGCACCGTTTCCCACTCGTAGCTCGAGATGAGGGATCCTTTCCCTGCTTTAAATGGGAAAGAATTCCCGGTGTTCCTGTCGCATCTCAAGAGGAGGCACTCTCAACAGGAAAGGCGAGAGGAACTCCATGGTCGTACCACCATTCCAAGAGTCCCCCAGATGTCTCAGTCCATTCCAGAGGAACCTGTTTGCCCTGCACTGGCTCATCTATCACGCTGAGGATCGACTCACACCACGGTGGCTCGTGGGACAGCCCTGTGGGAAAGCCTCGAGGGTAAACCACAGATCCTTTGATCCACGCGACGGGAAGCGTGACATTGCTGCTACAGCCTGGAAGGAAAGCGCACGTGCATGCCCCCACTCGAGACGAGGACTGACTCCCCTGGGGAGACTCCAGAAGTACCCCAAGATCCATGTCAGCCCGGAGAGGAATCCTCGGTTCCGGCCCTGACTCCACACAAGGTTTTTGGCCCCGTTATCGACGTGAGAGGAATCCCGAGAGGCCCCCTAGCACCTCGCATGGGGACTGGCCTTTCCTGAGGCCACCAGGCCGGTCCCTGAGGTCCCCGTCGTAACTGGAGAACACCTGCCTCAACTCGAGAAAATCCAGGAAGTTCTCCCTTCCAGGCGAGATGAGGCCTATATCCGATGAGGCATCTGGACACTAATGACACCTAACCTCTGGAACTTCGAAAGGGTCTTTCACACCCTTGCTGCAACACAAGAAGTTCACCGCCATACCCGTGTCGACTCGAGAGGAAGCATGATGGTCCCGCCCACATCCAGAGGAGCCCCGTTTCCCCCTCGTAGCTCGAGATGAGGGATCCTTTCCCTGCTTTCAACGGGAAAGAATTCCCGGCGTTCCCGTCACATCTCAAGAGGAGGCACTCTCAACAGGAAAGGCGAGAGGAACTCCATGGTCGTACCACCATTCCAAGAGTCCCCCAGATGTCTCAGTCCATTCCAGAGGAACCTCTTTGCCCTGCACTGGCTCATCTTTCACGCCGAGGATCGAATCACACCACGGTGGCACGTGGGACAGCCCTGTGGGAAAGCCTGAAGGGAAAGCCTCGATTGAAAACCACAGATCCTTTGATCCACGCGACGGGAAGCGTGACATTGCTGCTACAGCCTGGAAGGAAAGCGCACGTGCATGCCCCCACTCGAGACGAGGCCTGACTCCCCTGGGGAGACTCCAGAAGTACCCCAAGATCCATGTCAGCCCGGAGAGGAATCCTCGGTTCCGGCCCTGACTCCACACAAGGTTTTTGGCCCCGGTATCGACGGAAGAGTAATCCCGAGAGGCCCCCTAGCACCTCGCATGGGGACTGGACTTTCCTGAGGCCACCAGGCCGGTCCGTGAAGTCCCCGTCGTAACTGGAGAACACCTGCCGCAACTCGAGAAAATCCAGGAAGTTCTCCCTTCCAGGCGAGATGAGGCCTATTTCCGATGAGGCGTCTGGAGACTAATGACACCTAACCTCTGGAACTTCGAAAGGGTCTTTCACACCCTTGCTGCAACTCAAGAAGTTCACCGCCATACCCGTCTCCACTCGAGAGGAAGCACGATGGTCCCGCCCACATCCAGAGGAGCCCCGTTTCCCCCTCGTAGCTCGAGATGAGGGATCCTTTCCCTGCTTTCAACGGGAAAGAATTCCTGGCGTTCCCGTTGCATCTCAAGAGGAGGTACTCTCAACAGGAAAGGCAAGAGGAACTCCATGGTCGTACCACCATTCCAAGAGTCCCCCAGATGTCTCAGTCCATTCCAGAGGAACCTCTTTGCCCTGCACTGGCTCATCTTTCACGCCGAGAATCGACTCACACCACGGTGGCACGTGGGACAGCCCTGTGGGAAAGCCTCGAGGGAAAACCACAGATCCTTTGATCCACGAGACGGGAAGCGTAACATTGCTGCCACAGCCTGGAAGGAAAGCGCACGTGCATGCCCCCACTCGAGACGAGGCCTGACTCCCCTGGGGAGACTCCACAAGTACCCAAAGATCCGTGTCAGTCCCTGAGCGGAATCCTCGGATCCGGCCCTGACTCCACACAAGGATTTTGGCCCCGGTATCGACGTGAGAGGAATCCCGAGAGGCCCCCTAGCAACTCGCATGGGGACTGGCCTCTCCTGAGGCCACCAGGGCGGGTCCCTGAGGTACCCGTCGTAACTCGAGAACACCTGCCGCAACTCGAGAAAATCCAGGAAGTTCTCCCTTCCAGGCGAGATGAGGCCTATTTCCGATGAGGCGTCTGGAGACTAATGACACCTAACCTCTGGAACTTCGAAAGGGTCTTTCACACCCTTGCTGCAACTCAAGAAGTTCACCGCCATACCCGTCTCCACTCGAGAGGAAGCACGATGGTCCCGCCCACATCCAGAGGAGCCCCGTTTCCCCCTCGTAGCTCGAGATGAGGGATCCTTTCCCTGCTTTCAACGGGAAAGAATTCCCGGCGTTCCCGTCGCAACTCAAGAGGAGGCACTCTCAACAGGAAAGGCGAGAGGAACTCCATGGTCGTACCACCATTCCAAGAGTCCCCCAGATGTCTCAGTCCATTCCAGAGGAACCTCTTTGCCCTGCACTGGCTCATCTTTCACGCTGAGGATTGACTCACACCACGGTGGCACGTGGGACAGCCCTGTGGGAAAGCCTCGAGGGAAAGCCTCGAGGGAAAACCACAGATCCTTTGATCCACTCGACGGGAAGCGTGACATTGCCGTTACAGCCTGGAAGGAAAGCGCACGTGCATGCCCCCACTCGAGACGAGGCCTGACTCCCCTGGGGAGACTCCACAAGTACCCAAAGATCCATGTCAGCCCCTGAGAGGAATCCTCGGTTCCGGCCCTGACTCCACACAAGGTTTTTGGCCCCGGTATCGACGGGAGAGGAATCCCGAGAGGCCCCCTAGCAACTCGCATGGGGACTGGCCTTTCCTGAGGCCACCAGGCCGGTCCCTGAGGTCCCCGTCGTAACTGGAGAACACCTGCCTCAACTCGAGAAAATCCAGGAAGTTCTCCCTTCCAGGCGAGATGAGGCCTATATCCGATGAGGCATCTGGACACTAATGACACCTAACCTCTGGAACTTCGAAAGGGTCTTTCACACCCTTGCTGCAACACAAGAAGTTCACCGCCATACCCGTGTCGACTCGAGAGGAAGCATGATGGTCCCGCCCACATCCAGAGGAGCCCCGTTTCCCCCTCGTAGCTCGAGATGAGGGATCCTTTCCCTGCTTTCAACGGGAAAGAATTCCCGGCGTTCCCGTCACATCTCAAGAGGAGGCACTCTCAACAGGAAAGGCGAGAGGAACTCCATGGTCGTACCACCATTCCAAGAGTCCCCCAGATGTCTCAGTCCATTCCAGAGGAACCTCTTTGCCCTGCACTGGCTCATCTTTCACGCCGAGGATCGAATCACACCACGGTGGCACGTGGGACAGCCCTGTGGGAAAGCCTGAAGGGAAAGCCTCGATTGAAAACCACAGATCCTTTGATCCACGCGACGGGAAGCGTGACATTGCTGCTACAGCCTGGAAGGAAAGCGCACGTGCATGCCCCCACTCGAGACGAGGCCTGACTCCCCTGGGGAGACTCCAGAAGTACCCCAAGATCCATGTCAGCCCGGAGAGGAATCCTCGGTTCCGGCCCTGACTCCACACAAGGTTTTTGGCCCCGGTATCGACGGAAGAGTAATCCCGAGAGGCCCCCTAGCACCTCGCATGGGGACTGGACTTTCCTGAGGCCACCAGGCCGGTCCGTGAAGTCCCCGTCGTAACTGGAGAACACCTGCCGCAACTCGAGAAAATCCAGGAAGTTCTCCCTTCCAGGCGAGATGAGGCCTATTTCCGATGAGGCGTCTGGAGACTAATGACACCTAACCTCTCGAACTTCGAAAGGGTCTTTCACACCCTTGCTGCAACTCAAGAAGTTCACCGCCATACCCGTCTCCACTCGAGAGGAAGCACGATGGTCCCGCCCACATCCAGAGGAGCCCCGTTTCCCCCTCGTAGCTCGAGATGAGGGATCCTTTCCCTGCTTTCAACGGGAAAGAATTCCTGGCGTTCCCGTTGCATCTCAAGAGGAGGTACTCTCAACAGGAAAGGCAAGAGGAACTCCATGGTCGTACCACCATTCCAAGAGTCCCCCAGATGTCTCAGTCCATTCCAGAGGAACCTCTTTGCCCTGCACTGGCTCATCTTTCACGCCGAGAATCGACTCACACCACGGTGGCACGTGGGACAGCCCTGTGGGAAAGCCTCGAGGGAAAACCACAGATCCTTTGATCCACGAGACGGGAAGCGTAACATTGCTGCCACAGCCTGGAAGGAAAGCGCACGTGCATGCCCCCACTCGAGACGAGGCCTGACTCCCCTGGGGAGACTCCACAAGTACCCAAAGATCCGTGTCAGTCCCTGAGCGGAATCCTCGGATCCGGCCCTGACTCCACACAAGGATTTTGGCCCCGGTATCGACGTGAGAGGAATCCCGAGAGGCCCCCTAGCAACTCGCATGGGGACTGGCCTCTCCTGAGGCCACCAGGGCGGGTCCCTGAGGTACCCGTCGTAACTCGAGAACACCTGCCGCAACTCGAGAAAATCCAGGAAGTTCTCCCTTCCAGGCGAGATGAGGCCTATTTCCGATGAGGCGTCTGGAGACTAATGACACCTAACCTCTGGAACTTCGAAAGGGTCTTTCACACCCTTGCTGCAACTCAAGAAGTTCACCGCCATACCCGTCTCCACTCGAGAGGAAGCACGATGGTCCCGCCCACATCCAGAGGAGCCCCGTTTCCCCCTCGTAGCTCGAGATGAGGGATCCTTTCCCTGCTTTCAACGGGAAAGAATTCCCGGCGTTCCCGTCGCAACTCAAGAGGAGGCACTCTCAACAGGAAAGGCGAGAGGAACTCCATGGTCGTACCACCATTCCAAGAGTCCCCCAGATGTCTCAGTCCATTCCAAAGGAACCTCTTTGCCCTGCACTGGCTCATCTTTCACGCTGAGGATTGACTCACACCACGGTGGCACGTGGGACAGCCCTGTGGGAAAGCCTCGAGGGAAAGCCTCGAGGGAAAACCACAGATCCTTTGATCCACTCGACGGGAAGCGTGACATTGCCGTTACAGCCTGGAAGGAAAGCGCACGTGCATGCCCCCACTCGAGACGAGGCCTGACTCCCCTGGGGAGACTCCACAAGTACCCAAAGATCCATGTCAGCCCCTGAGAGGAATCCTCGGTTCCGGCCCTGACTGCACACAAGGTTTTTGGCCCCGGTATCGACGGGAGAGGAATCCCGAGAGGCCCCCTAGCAACTCGCATGGGGACTGGCCTCTCCTGAGGCCACCAGGGCGGGTCCCTGAGGTCCCCGTCGTAACTCGAGAACACCTGCCGCAACTCGAGAAAATCCAGGAAGTTCTCCCTTCCAGGCGAGATGAGGCCTATTTCCGATGAGGCGTCTGGAGACTAATGACACCTAACCTCTGGAACTTCGAAAGGGTCTTTCACACCCTTGCTGCAACTCAAGAAGTTCACCGCCATACCCGTCTATACTCGAGAGGATGCACGATGGGCCCGCCCACATCCAGAGGAGCCCCGTTTCCCCTCATAGCTCGAGATGAGGGATCCTTTCCCTGCTTTAAACGGGAAAGAATTCCCGACGTTCCCGTCGCCTCTCAAGAGGAGGCACTCTCAACAGGAAAGGCGAGAGGAACTCCATGGTCGTACCACCATTCCAAGAGTCCCCCAGATGTCTCAGTCCATTCCAACGGAAGCTCTTTGCCCTGCACTGGCTCATCTTTCACGCCGAGGATCGACTCACACCACGGTGGCACGTGGGACAGCCCTGTGGGAAAGCCTCGAGGGAAAGCCTCGAGGGAAAACCACAGATCCTTTGATCCACGCCACGGGAAGCGTGACATTGCTGCTACAGCCTGGAAGGAAAGCGCACGTGCATGCCCCCACTCGAGACGAGGCCTGACTCCCCTGGGGAGACTCCACAAGTACCCAAAGATCCATGTCAGCCCCTGAGAGGAATCCTCGGTTCCGGCCCTGACTCCACACAAGGTTTTTGGCCCCGGTATCGACGGGAGAGGAATCCCGAGAGGCCCCCTAGCAACTCGCATGGGGACTGGCCTTTCCTGAGGCCACCAGGCCGGTCCCTGAGGTCCCCGTCGTAACTGGAGAACACCTGCCTCAACTCGAGAAAATCCAGGAAGTTCTCCCTTCCAGGCGAGATGAGGCCTATATCCGATGAGGCATCTGGACACTAATGACACCTAACCTCTGGAACTTCGAAAGGGTCTTTCACACCCTTGCTGCAACACAAGAAGTTCACCGCCATACCCGTGTCGACTCGAGAGGAAGCATGATGGTCCCGCCCACATCCAGAGGAGCCCCGTTTCCCCCTCGTAGCTCGAGATGAGGGATCCTTTCCCTGCTTTCAACGGGAAAGAATTCCCGGCGTTCCCGTCACATCTCAAGAGGAGGCACTCTCAACAGGAAAGGCGAGAGGAACTCCATGGTCGTACCACCATTCCAAGAGTCCCCCAGATGTCTCAGTCCATTCCAGAGGAACCTCTTTGCCCTGCACTGGCTCATCTTTCACGCCGAGGATCGAATCACACCACGGTGGCACGTGGGACAGCCCTGTGGGAAAGCCTGAAGGGAAAGCCTCGATTGAAAACCACAGATCCTTTGATCCACGCGACGGGAAGCGTGACATTGCTGCTACAGCCTGGAAGGAAAGCGCACGTGCATGCCCCCACTCGAGACGAGGCCTGACTCCCCTGGGGAGACTCCAGAAGTACCCCAAGATCCATGTCAGCCCGGAGAGGAATCCTCGGTTCCGGCCCTGACTCCACACAAGGTTTTTGGCCCCGGTATCGACGGAAGAGTAATCCCGAGAGGCCCCCTAGCACCTCGCATGGGGACTGGACTTTCCTGAGGCCACCAGGCCGGTCCGTGAAGTCCCCGTCGTAACTGGAGAACACCTGCCGCAACTCGAGAAAATCCAGGAAGTTCTCCCTTCCAGGCGAGATGAGGCCTATTTCCGATGAGGCGTCTGGAGACTAATGACACCTAACCTCTCGAACTTCGAAAGGGTCTTTCACACCCTTGCTGCAACTCAAGAAGTTCACCGCCATACCCGTCTCCACTCGAGAGGAAGCACGATGGTCCCGCCCACATCCAGAGGAGCCCCGTTTCCCCCTCGTAGCTCGAGATGAGGGATCCTTTCCCTGCTTTCAACGGGAAAGAATTCCTGGCGTTCCCGTTGCATCTCAAGAGGAGGTACTCTCAACAGGAAAGGCAAGAGGAACTCCATGGTCGTACCACCATTCCAAGAGTCCCCCAGATGTCTCAGTCCATTCCAGAGGAACCTCTTTGCCCTGCACTGGCTCATCTTTCACGCCGAGAATCGACTCACACCACGGTGGCACGTGGGACAGCCCTGTGGGAAAGCCTCGAGGGAAAACCACAGATCCTTTGATCCACGAGACGGGAAGCGTAACATTGCTGCCACAGCCTGGAAGGAAAGCGCACGTGCATGCCCCCACTCGAGACGAGGCCTGACTCCCCTGGGGAGACTCCACAAGTACCCAAAGATCCGTGTCAGTCCCTGAGCGGAATCCTCGGATCCGGCCCTGACTCCACACAAGGATTTTGGCCCCGGTATCGACGTGAGAGGAATCCCGAGAGGCCCCCTAGCAACTCGCATGGGGACTGGCCTCTCCTGAGGCCACCAGGGCGGGTCCCTGAGGTACCCGTCGTAACTCGAGAACACCTGCCGCAACTCGAGAAAATCCAGGAAGTTCTCCCTTCCAGGCGAGATGAGGCCTATTTCCGATGAGGCGTCTGGAGACTAATGACACCTAACCTCTGGAACTTCGAAAGGGTCTTTCACACCCTTGCTGCAACTCAAGAAGTTCACCGCCATACCCGTCTCCACTCGAGAGGAAGCACAATGGTCCCGCCCACATCCAGAGGAGCCCCGTTTCCCCCTCGTAGCTCGAGATGAGGGATCCTTTCCCTGCTTTCAACGGGAAAGAATTCCCGGCGTTCCCGTCGCAACTCAAGAGGAGGCACTCTCAACAGGAAAGGCGAGAGGAACTCCATGGTCGTACCACCATTCCAAGAGTCCCCCAGATGTCTCAGTCCATTCCAAAGGAACCTCTTTGCCCTGCACTGGCTCATCTTTCACGCTGAGGATTGACTCACACCACGGTGGCACGTGGGACAGCCCTGTGGGAAAGCCTCGAGGGAAAGCCTCGAGGGAAAACCACAGATCCTTTGATCCACTCGACGGGAAGCGTGACATTGCCGTTACAGCCTGGAAGGAAAGCGCACGTGCATGCCCCCACTCGAGACGAGGCCTGACTCCCCTGGGGAGACTCCACAAGTACCCAAAGATCCATGTCAGCCCCTGAGAGGAATCCTCGGTTCCGGCCCTGACTGCACACAAGGTTTTTGGCCCCGGTATCGACGGGAGAGGAATCCCGAGAGGCCCCCTAGCAACTCGCATGGGGACTGGCCTCTCCTGAGGCCACCAGGGCGGGTCCCTGAGGTCCCCGTCGTAACTCGAGAACACCTGCCGCAACTCGAGAAAATCCAGGAAGTTCTCCCTTCCAGGCGAGATGAGGCCTATTTCCGATGAGGCGTCTGGAGACTAATGACACCTAACCTCTGGAACTTCGAAAGGGTCTTTCACACCCTTGCTGCAACTCAAGAAGTTCACCGCCATACCCGTCTATACTCGAGAGGATGCACGATGGGCCCGCCCACATCCAGAGGAGCCCCGTTTCCCCTCATAGCTCGAGATGAGGGATCCTTTCCCTGCTTTAAACGGGAAAGAATTCCCGACGTTCCCGTCGCCTCTCAAGAGGAGGCACTCTCAACAGGAAAGGCGAGAGGAACTCCATGGTCGTACCACCATTCCAAGAGTCCCCCAGATGTCTCAGTCCATTCCAACGGAAGCTCTTTGCCCTGCACTGGCTCATCTTTCACGCCGAGGATCGACTCACACCACGGTGGCACGTGGGACAGCCCTGTGGGAAAGCCTCGAGGGAAAGCCTCGAGGGAAAACCACAGATCCTTTGATCCACGCCACGGGAAGCGTGACATTGCTGCTACAGCCTGGAAGGAAAGCGCACGTGCATGCCCCCACTCGAGACGAGGCCTGACTTCCCTGGGGAGACTCCACAAGTACCCAAAGATCCATGTCAGCCCTTGAGAGGAATCCTCGGTTCCGGCCCTGACTCCACACAAGGTTTTTGGCCCCGGTATCGACGGGAGAGGAATCCCGAGAGGCCCCCTAGCAGCTCGCATGGGGACTGGCCACTCCTGAGGCCACCAGGGCGGGTCCCTGAGGTCCCCGTCGTAACTCGAGAACACCTGCCGCAACTCGAGAAAATCCAGGAAGTTCTCCCTTCCAGGCGAGATGAGGCCTATTTCCGATGAGGCGTCTGGAGACTAATGACACCTAACTCTGGAACTTCGAAAGGGTCTTTCACACCTTTGCTGCAACTCAAGAATTTCACTGCCATACCCGTCTCCACTCGAGAGGAAGCACGATGGTCCCGCCCACATCCAGAGGAGCCCCGTTTCCCCCTCGTAGCTCGAGATGAGGGATCCTTTCCCTGCTTTCAACGGGAAAGAATTCCCGGCGTTCCCGTCGCATCTCAAGAGTAGGCACTCTCAACAGGAAAGGCGAGAGGAACTTCTTGGTCGTACCACCATTCCAAGAGTCCCCCAGATGTCTCAGTCCATTCCAGAGGAACCTCTTTGCCCTACACTGGCTCGTCTTTCACGCCGAGAATCGACTCACACCACGGTGGCACGTGGGACAGCCCTGTGGGAAAGCCTCGAGGGAAAGCCTCGAGGGAAAACCACAGATCCTTTGATCCACGCCATGGGAAGCGTGACATTGCTGCTACAGCCTGGAAGGAGAGCGCACGTGCATGCCCCCACTCGAAACGAGGCCTGACTCCCCTGGGGAGACTCCAGAAGTACCCAAAGATCCATGTCAGCCCCTGAGAGGAATCCTCGGTTCCGGCCCTGACTCCACACAAGGTTTTTGGCCCCGGTATCGACGGGAGAGGAATCCCGAGAGGCCCCCTAGCAACTCGCATGGGGACTGGCCTCTCCTGAGGCCACCAGGGCGGGTCCCTGAGGTCCCCGTCGTAACTCGAGAACACCTGCCGCAATTCGAGAAAATCCAGGAAGTTCTCCCTTCCAGGCGAGATGAGGCCTATTTCCGATGAGGCGTCTGGAGACTAATGACACCTAAACTGTGGAACTTCGAAAGGGTCTTTCACACCCTTGCTGCAACTCAAGAAGTTCACCGCCATACCCGTCTCCACACGAGAGGAAGCACGATGGTCCCGCCCACATCCAGAGGAGCCCCGTTTCCCCCTCGTAGCTCGAGATGAGGGATCCTTTCCCTGCTTTCAACGGGAACGAATTCCCGGCGTTCCCGTCACATCTCAAGAGGAGGCACTCTCAACAGGAAAGGCGAGAGGAACTCCATGGTCGTACCACCATTCCAAGAGTCCCCCAGATGTCTCAGTCCATTCCAGAGGAACCTCTTTGCCCTGCACTGGCTCATCTTTCACGCCGAGGATCGACTCACATCACGGTGGCACGTGGAACAGCCCTGTTGGAAAGCCTCGAGGGAAAGCCTCGAGGGAAAACCACAGATCCTTTGATCCACGCAACGGGAAGCGTGACATTGCTGCTACAGCCTGGAAGGAATGCGCACGTGCATGCCCCTACTAGAGACGAGGCCTGACTCCCCTGGGGAGACTCCACAAGTACCCAAAGATCCATGTCAGCCCCTGAGAGGAATCCTCGGATCCGGCCCTGACTCCACACAAAGTTTTTGGCCCCGGTATCGACGGGAGAGGAATCCAGAGAGGCCCCCTAGCAACTCGCATGGGGACTGGCCTCTCCTGAGGCCACCAGGGCGGGTCCCTGAGGTACCCGTCGTAACTCGAGAACACCTGCCGCAACTCGAGAAAATCCAGGAAGTTCTCCCTTGCAGGCGAGATGAGGCCTATTTCCGATGAGGCCTCTGGAGACTAATGACACCTTACCTCTGGAACTTCGAAAGGGTCTTTCACACCCTTGCTGCAACTCAAGAAGTTCACCGCCATACCCGTCTCCTCTCGAGAGGAAGCACGATGGTCCCGCCCACATCCAGAGGAGGCCCGTTTCCCCCTCGTAGCTCGAGATGAGGGATCCTTTCCCTGCTTTCAACGGGAAAGAATTCCCGGCGTTCACGTCGCATCTCAAGAGGAGGCACTCTCAACAGGAAAGGCGAGAGGAACTCCATGGTCGTACCACCATTCCAAGAGTCCCCCAGATGTCTCAGTCCATTCCAGAGGAACCTCTTTGCCCTGCACTGGCTCATCTTTCACGCCGAGGATCGACTCACACCACGGTGGCACGAGGGACAGCCCTGTGGGAAAGCCTCGAGGGAAAGCCTCGAGGGAAAACCACAGATCCTTTGATCCACGCGACGGGAAGCGTGACATTGCTGCTACAGCCTGGAAGGAAAGCGCACATGCATGCCCCACTCGAGACGAGGCCTGACTCCCCTGGGGAGACTCCACAAGTACACAAAGATCCATGTCAGCCCCTGAGAGGAATCCTCGGTTCTGGCCCTGACTCCGCACAAGGTTTTTGGCCCCGGTATCGACGGGAGAGGAATCCAGAGAGGGCCCCTAGCAACTCGCATGGGGACTGGCCTCTCCTGAGGCCACCAGGGCGGGTCCCTGAGATACCCGTCGTAACTCGAGAACACCTGCCGCAACTCGAGAAAATCCAGGAAGTTCTCCCTTGCAGGCGAGATGAGGCCTATTTCCGATGAGGCCTCTGGAGACTAATGACACCTAACCTCTGGAACTTCGAAAGGGTCTTTCACACCCTTGCTGCAACTCAAGAAGTTCACCGCCATACCCGTCTCCACTCGAGAGGAAGCACGATGGTCCCGCCCACATCCAGAGGAGCCCCGTTTCCCCCTCGTAGCTCGAGATGAGGGATCCTTGCCCTGCTTTCAACGGGAACGAATTCCCGGTGTTCCCGTCGCATCTCAAGAGGAGGCACTCTCAACAGGAAAGGCGAGAGGAACTCCATGGTCGTACCACCATTCCAAGAGTCCCCCAGAAGTCTCAGTCCATTCCAGAGGAACCTCTTTGCCCTGCACTGGCTCATCTTTCACGCCGATGATCGACTCCCACCACCGTGGCATGTGGGACAGCCCTGTGGGAAAGCCTCGAGGGAAAGCCTCGAGGGAAAACCACAGATCCTTTGATCCACGCGACGGGAAGCGTGACATTGCTGCTACAGCCTGGAAGGAAAGCGCACGTGCATGCCCCCCCTCGAGACGAGGCTTGACTCCCCTGGGGAGACTCCAGACAGACCCAGAGATCCATGTCAACACCTGAGAGGAATCCTCGGTTCCGGCCCTGACTCCTCAGAAGGATTTTAGCCCCGGTATCGACGGGAGAGGAATCCGGAGAGGCCCCCTAGCAACTCTCCAGGGGACTAGCCTTTCCTGAGGCCACCAGGGCGGGTCCCTGAGGTCCCCGTCGTAACTCGAGAACACCTGCCGCAACTCGAGAAAATCCAGGAAGTTCTCCCTTCCAGGCGAGATGAGGCCTATTTCCGATGAGGCCTCTGGAGACTAATGACACCTAACCTCTGGAACTTCGAAAGGGTCTTTCACACCCTTGCTGCAACTAAGGAAGTTCACCGCCATACCCGTCTCCACTCGAGAGGAAGCACGATGGTCCCGCCCACATCCAGAGGAGCTCCGTTTCCACCTCGAAGCTCGAGAGGAGGGATCCTTTCCCTGCTTTCAACGGGAAAGAATTCCCAGCGTTCCCGTCGCATCTAAAAGCGGAGGCACTCTCAACAGGAAAGGCGAGAGGAACTCCATGGTCGTACCACCATTCCAAGAGTCCCCCAGATGTCTCAGTCCATTACAGAGGAACCTCTTTGCCCTGCAGTGGCTCATCTTTCACGCCGAGGATCGACTCACACCACGGTGGCACGTGGGACAGCCCTGGGGGAAGGCCTCGAGGGCAAGGATCGAGGAAAAGCACAGATCCTTTGATCCACGCCACGGGAAGCGTGACATTGCTGCTAAAGCCTGGAAGGAAAGTGCACGTGCATGCCCCCTCACGAAACGAGGCCTGTCTCCCCTGTCGAGACTCCAGAAGTATCCAAAGATCCATATCAGCCACTGAGAGGAATCCTCGGTTCCGGCCCTGACTCCACACAAGGTTTTTGGCCCCGGTATCGACGGGAGAGGAATCCCGAGAGGCCCCCTAGCAACTCGCATGGGGACTGGCCTCTCCTGAGGCCACCAGGGCCGGTCCCTGAGGTCCCCATCGTAACTCGAGAACACCTGCCGCACCTCGAGAAAATCCAGGAAGTTCTCCCTTCCAGGCGAGATGAGGCCTATTTCCGATGAGGCGTCTGGAGACTAATGACACCTAACCTCTGGAACTTCGAAAGGGTCTTTCACACCCTTGCTGCGACTCAAGAAGTTCACCACCATACCCGTCTCCACTAGAGAGGAAGCACAATGGTCCCGACCACATCCAAAGGAGCCCCGTTTCCCCCTCGTTGCTCGAGATGAGGGATCCTTTCCCTGCTTTCAACGGGAAAGAATTCCCTGCGTTCCCGTCGCATCTCAAGAGGAGGCACTCTCAACAGGAAAGGCGAGAGGAACTCCATGGTCGTACCACCATTCCAAGAGTCCCCCAGATGTCTCAGTCCATTCCAGAGGAACCTCTTTGCCCTGCACTGGCTCTTCTTTCACGCCGAGGATCGACTCACACCACGGTGGCACGAGGGACAGCCCTGTGGGAAAGCCTCGAGGGAAAGCCTCGAGGGAAAACCACAGATCCTTTGATCCACGCGACGGGAAGCGTGACATTGCTGCTACAGCCTGGAAGGAAAGCGCACATGCATGCCCCCACTCGAGACGAGGCCTGACTCCCCTGGGGAGACTCCACAAGTACACAAAGATCCATGTCAGCCCCTGAGAGGAATCCTCGGTTCTGGCCCTGACTCCGCACAAGGTTTTTGGCCCCGGTATCGACTGGAGAGGAATCCAGAGAGGGCCCCTAGCAACTCGCATGGGGACTGGCCTCTCCTGAGGCCACCAGGGCGGGTCCCTGAGATACCCGTCGTAACTCGAGAACACCTGCCGCAACTCGAGAAAATCCAGGAAGTTCTCCCTTGCAGGCGAGATGAGGCCTATTTCCGATGAGGCCTCTGGAGACTAATGACACCTAACCTCTGGAACTTCGAAAGGGTCTTTCACACCCTTGCTGCAACTCAAGAAGTTCACCGCCATACCCGTCTCCACTCGAGAGGAAGCACGATGGTCCCGCCCACATCCAGAGGAGCCCCGTTTCCCCCTCGTAGCTCGAGATGAGGGATCCTTGCCCTGCTTTCAACGGGAACG
Source organism: Capricornis sumatraensis (assembly GCF_032405125.1). Taxonomy (NCBI): domain Eukaryota; kingdom Metazoa; phylum Chordata; class Mammalia; order Artiodactyla; family Bovidae; genus Capricornis; species Capricornis sumatraensis. Next base: position 2,089,087 of record NW_027184627.1, read on the forward strand.
AATTCCCGGTGTTCCCGTCGCATCTCAAGAGGAGGCACTCTCAACAGGAAAGGCGAGAGGAACTCCATGGTCGTACCACCATTCCAAGAGTCCCCCAGAAGTCTCAGTCCATTCCAGAGGAACCTCTTTGCCCTGCACTGGCTCATCTTTCACGCCGATGATCGACTCCCACCACCGTGGCATGTGGGACAGCCCTGTGGGAAAGCCTCGAGGGAAAGCCTCGAGGGAAAACCACAGATCCTTTGATCCACGCGACGGGAAGCGTGACATTGCTGCTACAGCCTGGAAGGAAAGCGCACGTGCATGCCCCCCCTCGAGACGAGGCTTGACTCCCCTGGGGAGACTCCAGACAGACCCAGAGATCCATGTCAACACCTGAGAGGAATCCTCGGTTCCGGCCCTGACTCCTCAGAAGGATTTTAGCCCCGGTATCGAAGGGAGAGGAATCCGGAGAGGCCCCCTAGCAACTCTCCAGGGGACTAGCCTTTCCTGAGGCCACCAGGGCGGGTCCCTGAGGTCCCCGTCGTAACTCGAGAACACCTGCCGCAACTCGAGAAAATCCAGGAAGTTCTCCCTTCCAGGCGAGATGAGGCCTATTTCCGATGAGGCCTCTGGAGACTAATGACACCTAACCTCTGGAACTTCGAAAGGGTCTTTCACACCCTTGCTGCAACTAAGGAAGTTCACCGCCATACCCGTCTCCACTCGAGAGGAAGCACGATGGTCCCGCCCACATCCAGAGGAGCTCCGTTTCCACCTCGTAGCTCGAGAGGAGGGATCCTTTCCCTGCTTTCAACGGGAAAGAATTCCCAGCGTTCCCGTCGCATCTAAAAGCGGAGGCACTCTCAACAGGAAAGGCGAGAGGAACTCCATGGTCGTACCACCATTCCAAGAGTCCCCCAGATGTCTCAGTCCATTACAGAGGAACCTCTTTGCCCTGCAGTGGCTCATCTTTCACGCCCAGGATCGACTCACACCACGGTGGCACGTGGGACAGCCCTGGGGGAAGGCCTCGAGGGCAAGGATCGAGGAAAAGCACAGATCCTTTGATCCACGCCACGGGAAGCGTGACATTGCTGCTAAAGCCTGGAAGGAAAGTGCACGTGCATGCCCCCTCACGAAACGAGGCCTGTCTCCCCTGTCGAGACTCCAGAAGTATCCAAAGATCCATATCAGCCACTGAGAGGAATCCTCGGTTCCGGCCCTGACTCCACACAAGGTTTTTGGCCCCGGTATCGACGGGAGAGGAATCCCGAGAGGCCCCCTAGCAACTCGCATGGGGACTGGCCTCTCCTGAGGCCACCAGGGCCGGTCCCTGAGGTCCCCGTCGTAACTCGAGAACACCTGCCGCACCTCGAGAAAATCCAGGAAGTTCTCCCTTCCAGGCGAGATGAGGCCTATTTCCGATGAGGCGTCTGGAGACTAATGACACCTAACCTCTGGAACTTCGAAAGGGTCTTTCACACCCTTGCTGCGACTCAAGAAGTTCACCACCATACCCGTCTCCACTAGAGAGGAAGCACAATGGTCCCGACCACATCCAAAGGAGCCCCGTTTCCCCCTCGTTGCTCGAGATGAGGGATCCTTTCCCTGCTTTCAACGGGAAAGAATTCCCGGCGTTCCCGTCGCATCTCAAGAGGAGGCACTCTCAACAGGAAAGGCGAGAGGAACTCCATGGTCGTACCATCATTCCAAGAGTCCCCCAGATGTCTCAGTCCATTCCAGAGGAACCTCTTTGCCCTGCACTGGCTCATCTTTCACGCCGAGGATCGACTCACACCACGGTGGCACGTGGGACAGCCCTGTGGGAAAGCCTCGAGGGAAAGCCTCGAGGGAAAACCACAGATCCTTTGATCCACCGGACGGGAAGCGTGACATTGCTGCTACAGCCTGGAAGGAAAGCGCACGTGCATGCCCCCACTCGAGACGAGGCCTGACTCCCCTGGGGAGACTCCAGAAGTACCCAAAATCCATGTCAGCCCCTGAGAGGAATCCTCGGTTCCAGCCCTGACTCCACACAAGGTTTTTGGCCCCGGTATCGACGGGAGAGGAATCCCGAGAGGCCCCCTAGCAACTCGCATGTGGACTGGCCTCTCCTGAGGCCACCAGGGCGGGTCCCTGAGGTCCCCGTCGTAACTCGAGAACACCTGCCGCAACTCGAGAAAATCCAGGAAGTTCACCCTTCCAGGCGAGATGAGGGCTATTTCCGATGAGGCCTCTGGAGACTAATGACACCTAACCTCTGGAACTTCGAAAGGGTCTTTCACACCCTTGCTGCAACTCAAGAAGTTCACCACCATACCCGTCTCCACTCGAGAGAAAGCACGATGGTCCCGACCACATCCAAAGGAGCCCCGTTTCCCCATCGTAGCTCGAGATGAGGGATCCTTTCCCTGCTTTCAACGGGAAAGAATTGCCTGCGTTCCCGTCGCATCTCAAGAGGAGGCACTCTCAACAGGAAAGGCGAGAGGAACTCCATGGTCGTACCACCATTCCAAGAGTCCCCCAGATGTCTCAGTCCATTCCAGAGGAACCTCTTTGCCCTGCACTGGCTCATCTTTCACGCCGAGGATCGACTCACACCACGGTGGCACGTGGGACAGCCCTGGGGGAAGGCCTCGAGGGCAAGGATCGAGGAAAAGCACAGATCCTTTGATCCACGCCACGGGAAGCGTGACATTGCTGCTAAAGCCTGGAAGGAAAGTGCACGTGCATGCCCCCTCACGAAACGAGGCCTGTCTCCCCTGTCGAGACTCCAGAAGTATCCAAAGATCCATATCAGCCACTGAGAGGAATCCTCGGTTCCGGCCCTGACTCCACACAAGGTTTTTGGCCCCGGTATCGACGGGAGAGGAATCCCGAGAGGCCCCCTAGCAACTCGCATGGGGACTGGCCTCTCCTGAGGCCACCAGGGCCGGTCCCTGAGGTCCCCGTCGTAACTCGAGAACACCTGCCGCACCTCGAGAAAATCCAGGAAGTTCTCCCTTCCAGGCGAGATGAGGCCTATTTCCGATGAGGCGTCTGGAGACTAATGACACCTAACCTCTGGAACTTCGAAAGGGTCTTTCACACCCTTGCTGCGACTCAAGAAGTTCACCACCATACCCGTCTCCACTAGAGAGGAAGCACAATGGTCCCGACCACATCCAAAGGAGCCCCGTTTCCCCCTCGTTGCTCGAGATGAGGGATCCTTTCCCTGCTTTCAACGGGAAAGAATTCCCTGCGTTCCCGTCGCATCTCAAGAGGAGGCACTCTCAACAGGAAAGGCGAGAGGAACTCCATGGTCGTACCACCATTCCAAGAGTCCCCCAGATGTCTCAGTCCATTCCAGAGGAACCTCTTTGCCCTGCACTGGCTCATCTTTCACGCCGAGGATCGACTCACACCACGGTGGCACCTGGGACAGCCCTGTGGGAAAGCCTCGAGGGAAAACCTCGAGGGAAAGCCTCGAGGGAAAACCACAGATCCTTTGATGCACGCGACGGGAAGCGTGACATTGCTGCTACAGCCTGGAAGGAAAGCGCACGTGCATGCCCCCACTCGAGACGAGGCCTGACTCCCCTGGGGAGACTCCAGAAGTACCCAAAGATCCATGTCAGCCCCTGAGAGGAATCCTCGGTTCCGGCCCTGACTCCACACAAGCTTTTTGGCCCCGGTATCGACGGGAGAGGAATCCCGAGAGGCCCCCTAGCAACTCGCATGGGGACTGGCCTCTCCTGAGGCCACCAGGGCGGGTCCCTGAGGTCCTCGTCGTAACTCGAGAGCACCTGCCGCAACTCGAGAAAATCCAGGAAGTTCTCCCTTCCAGGCGAGATGAGGCCTATTTCCGATGAGGCGTCTGGAGACTAATGACACCTAACCTCTGGAACTTCGAAAGGGTCTTTCATACCCTTGCTGCGACTCAAGAAGTTCACCGCCATACCCGTCTCCACTCGAGAGGAAGCACGATGGTCCCGCCCACATCCAGAGGATCCCCGTTTCCCCCTCGTAGCTCGAGATGAGGGATCCTTTCCCTGCTTTAAACGGGGAAGAATTCCCGGCGTTCCCGTCGCATCTCAAGAGGAGGCACTCTCAACAGGAAAGGCGAGAGGAACTCCATGGTCGTACCATCATTCCAAGAGTCCCCCAGATGTCTCAGTCCATTCCAGAGGAACCTCTTTGCCCTGCACTGGCTCATCTTTCACGCCGAGGATCGACTCACACCACGGTGGCACGTGGGACAGCCCTGTGGGAAAGCCTCGAGGGAAAGCCTCGAGGGAAAACCACAGATCCTTTGATCCACCGGACGGGAAGCGTGACATTGCTGCTACAGCCTGGAAGGAAAGCGCACGTGCATGCCCCCACTCGAGACGAGGCCTGACTCCCCTGGGGAGACTCCAGAAGTACCCAAAATCCATGTCAGCCCCTGAGAGGAATCCTCGGTTCCAGCCCTGACTCCACACAAGGTTTTTGGCCCCGGTATCGACGGGAGAGGAATCCCGAGAGGCCCCCTAGCAACTCGCATGTGGACTGGCCTCTCCTGAGGCCACCAGGGCGGGTCCCTGAGGTCCCCGTCGTAACTCGAGAACACCTGCCGCAACTCGAGAAAATCCAGGAAGTTCACCCTTCCAGGCGAGATGAGGGCTATTTCCGATGAGGCCTCTGGAGACTAATGACACCAAACCTCTGGAACTTCGAAAGGGTCTTTCACACCCTTGCTGCAACTCAAGAAGTTCATCGCCATACCCGTCTCCTCTCGAGAGGAAGCACGATGGTCCCGCCCACATCCAGAGGAGCCCCGTTTCCCCCTCGTAGCTCGAGATGAGGGATCCTTTCCCTGCTTTCAACGGGAAAGAATTCCCGGCGTTCCCGTCGCATCTCAAGAGGAGGCACTCTCAACAGGAAAGGCGAGAGGAACTCCATGGTCGTACCACCATTCCAAGAGTCCCCCAGATGTCTCAGTCCATTCCAGAGGAACCTCTTTGCCCTGCACTGGCTCATCTTTCACGCCGAGGATCGACTCACACCACGGTGGCACGTGGGACAGCCCTGTGGGAAAGCCTCGAGGGAAAGCCTCGAGGGAAAACCACAGATCCTTTGATCCACGGGACGGGAAGCGTGACATTGCTGCTACAGCCTGGAAGGAAAGTGCACGTGCATGCCCCCTCACGAAACGAGGCCTGTCTCCCCTGGCGAGACTCCAGAAGTATCCAAAGATCCATATCAGCCCCTGAGAGGAATCCTCGGTTCCGGCCCTGACTCCACACAAGGTTTTTGGCCCCGGTATCGACGGGAGAGGAATCCCGAGAGGCCCCCTAGCAACTCGCATGGGGACTGGCCTCTCCTGAGGCCACCAGGGCCGGTCCCTGAGGTCCCCGTCGTAACTCGAGAACACCTGCCGCAACTCGAGAAAATCCAGGAAGTTCTCCCTTCCAGGCGAGATGAGGCCTATTTCCGATGAGGCGTCTGGAGACTAATGACACCTAACCTCTGGAACTTCGAAAGGGTCTTTCACACCCTTGCTGCAACTCAAGAAGTTCACCACCATACCCGTCTCCACTCGAGAGGAAGCACGATGGTCCCGACCACATCCAAAGGAGCCCCGTTTCCCCCTCGTAGCTCGAGATGAGGGATCCTTTCCCTGCTTTCAACGGGAAGGAATTCCCTGCGTTCCCGTCGCATCTCAAGAGGAGGCACTCTCAACAGGAAAGGCGAGAGGAACTCCATGGTCGTACCACCATTCCAAGAGTCCCCCAGATGTCTCAGTCCATTCCAGAGGAACCTCTTTGCCCTGCACTGGCTCATCTTTCACGCCGAGGATCGACTCACACCACGGTGGCACGTGGGACAGCCCTGTGGGAAATCCTCGAGGGAAAGCCTCGAGGAAAAACCACAGATCCTTTGATCCACGCGACGGGAAGCGTGACATTGCTGCTACAGCCTGGAAGGAAAGCGCACGTGCATGCCCCCACTCGAGACGAGGCCTGACTCCACTGGGGAGACTCCAGAAGTACCCAAAGATCCATGTCAGCCCCTGAGAGGAATCCTCGGTTCCGGCCCTGACTCCACACAAGGTTTTTGGCCCCGGTATCGACGGGAGAGGAATCCCGAGAGGCCCCCTAGCAACTCGCATGGGGACTGGCCTCTCCTGAGGCCACCAGGGCCGGTCCCTGAGTTCCCCGTCGTAACTCGAGAACACCTGCCGCAACTCGAGAAAATCCAGGAAGTTCTCCCTTCCAGGCGAGATGAGGCCTATTTCCGATGAGGCGTCTGGAGACTAATGACACCTAACCTCTGGAACTTCGAAAGGGTCTTTCACACCCTTGCTGCAACTCAAGAAGTTCACCACCATACCCGTCTCCACTCGAGAGGAAGCACGATGGTCCCGACCACATCCAAAGGAGCCCCGTTTCCCCCTCGTAGCTCGAGATGAGGGATCCTTTCCCTGCTTTCAACGGGAAAGAATTCCCGGCGTTCCCGTCGCATCTCAAGAGGAGGCACTCTCAACAGGAAAGGCGAGAGGAACTCCATGGTCGTACCACCATTCCAAGAGTCCCCCAGATGTCTCAGTCCATTCCAGAGGAACCTCTTTGCCCTGCACTGGCTCATCTTTCACGCCGAGGATCGACTCACACCACGGTGGCACGTGGGACAGCCCTGTGGGAAAGCCTCGAGGGAAAGCCTCGAGGGAAAACCACAGATCCTTTGATCCACGCGACGGGAAGCGTGACATTGCTGCTACAGCCTGGAAGGAAAGCGCACGTGCATGCGCCCACTCGAGACGAGGCCTGACTCCACTGGGGAGACTCCAGAAGTACCCAAAGATCCATGTCAGCCCCTGAGAGGAATCCTCGGTTCCGGCCCTGACTCCACACAAGGTTTTTGGCCCCGGTATCGACGGGAGAGGAATCCCGAGAGGCCCCCTAGCAACTCGCATGGGGACTGGCCTCTCCTGAGGCCACCAGGGCGGGTCCCTGAGGTCCCTGTCGTAACTCGAGAACACCTGCCGCAACTCGAGAAAATCCAGGAAGTTCTCCCTTCCAGGCGAGATGACGGCTATTTCCGATGAGGCCTCTGGAGAGTAATGACACCAAACCTCTGGAACTTCGAAAGGGTCTTTCACAACCTTGCTGCAACTCAAGAAGTTCACCGCCATACCCGTCTCCACTCGAGAGGAAGCACGATGGTCCCGCCCACATCCAGAAGAGCCCCGTTTCCCCCTCGTAGCTCGAGATGAGGGATCCTTTCCCTGGTTTCAACGGGAAAGAATTCCCGGCGTTCCAGTCGCATCTCAAGAGGAGGCACTCTCAACAGGAAAGGCGAGAGGAACTCCATGGTCGTACCACCATTCCAAGAGTCCCCCAGATGTCTCAGTCCATTCCAGAGGAACCTCTTTGCCCTGCACTGGCTCATCTTTCACGCCGAGGATCGACTCACACCACGGTGGCACGTGGGACAGCCCTGTGGGAAAGCCTCGAGGCAAAGCCTCGAGGGAAAACCACAGATCCTTTGATCCACGCGACGGGAAGCGTGACATTGCTGCTACAGCCTGGAAGGAAAGTGCACGTGCATGCCCCCTCACGAAACGAGGCCTGTCTCCCCTGGCGAGACTCCAGAAGTATCCAAATATCCATATCAGCCCCTGAGAGGAATCCTCGGTTCCGGCCCTGACTCCACACAAGGTTTCTGGCCCCGGTATCGACGGGAGAGGAATCCCGAGAGGCCCCCTAGCAACTCGCATGGGGACTGGCCTCTCCTGAGGCCACCAGGGCCGGTCCCTGAGGTCCCCGTCGTAACTCGAGAACACCTGCCGCAACTCGAGAAAATCCAGGAAGTTCTCCCTTCCAGGCGAGATGAGGCCTATTTCCGATGAGGCGTCTGGAGACTAATGACACCTAACCTCTGGAACTTCGAAAGGGTCTTTCACACCCTTGCTGCAACTCAAGAAGTTCACCACCATACCCGTCTCCACTCGAGAGGAAGCACGATGGTCCCGACCACATCCAAAGGAGCCCCGTTTCCCCCTCGTAGCTCGAGATGAGGGATCCTTTCCCTGCTTTCAACGGGAAAGAATTCCCTGCGTTCCCGTCGCATCTCAAGAGGAGGAACTCTCAACAGGAAAGGCGAGAGGAACTCCATGGTCGTACCACCATTCCAAGAGTCCCCCAGATGTCTCAGTCCATTCCAGAGGAACCTCTTTGCCCTGCACTGGCTCAACTTTCATGCCGAGGATCGACTCACACCACGGTGGCACGTGGGACAGCCCTGTGGGAAAGCCTCGAGGGAAAGCCTCGAGGGAAAACCACAGATCCTTTGATCCACGCGACGGGAAGCGTGACATTGCTGCTACAGCCTAGAAGGAAAGCGCACGTGCATGCCCCCACTCGAGACGAGGCCTGACTCCACTGGGGAGACTCCAGAAGTACCCAAAGATCCATGTCAGCCCCTGAGAGGAATCCTCGGTTCCGGCCCTGACTCCACACAAGGTTTTTGGCCCCGGTATCGACGGGAGAGGAATCCCGAGAGGCCCCCTAGCAACTCGCATGGGGACTGGCCTCTCCTGAGGCCACCAGGGCGGGTCCCTGAGGTCCCCGTCGTAACTCGAGAACACCTGCCGCAACTCGAGAAAATCCAGGAAGTTCTCCCTTCCAGGCGAGATGAGGCTTATTTCCGATGAGGCGTCTGGAGACTAATGACACCTAACCTCTGGAACTTCGAAAGGGTCTTTCACACCCTTGCTGCAACTCAAGAAGTTCACCACCATACCCGTCTCCACTCGAGAGGAAGCACGATGGTCCCGACAACATCCAAAGGAGCCCCGTTTCCCCCTCGTAGCTCGAGATGAGGGATCCTTTCCCTGCTTTCAACGGGAAAGAATTCCCTGCGTTCCCGTCGCATCTCAAGAGGAGGCACTCTCAACAGGAAAGGCGAGAGGAACTCCATGGTCGTACCACCATTCCAAGAGTCCCCCAGATGTCTCAGTCCATTCCAGAGGAACCTCTTTGCCCTGCACTGGCTCATCTTTCACGCCGAGGATCGACTCTCACCACGGTGGCACGTGGGACAGCCCTGTGGGAAAGCCTCGAGGGAAAGCCTCGAGGGAAAACCACAGATCCTTTGATCCACGCGACGGGAAGCGTGACATTGCTGCTACAGCCTGGAAGGAAAGCGCACGTGCATTCCCCTACTCGAGACGAGGCCTGACTCCCCTGGGGAGACTCCAGAAGTACCCAAAGATCCATGTCAGCCCCTGAGAGGAATCCTCGGTTCCGGCCCTGACTCCACACAAGGTTTTTGGCCCCGGTATCGACGGGAGAGGAATCCCGAGAGGCCCCCTAGCAACTCGCATGGGGACTGGCCTCTCCTGAGGCCACCAGGGCGGGTCCCTGAGGTCCCCGTCGTAACTCGAGAACACCTGCCGCAACTCGAGAAAATCCAGGAAGTTCTCCCTTCCAGGCGAGATGAGGCCTATTTCCGATGAGGCCTATGGAGACTAATGACACCAAACCTCTGGAACTTCGAAAGGGTCTTTCACACCCTTGCTGCAACTCAAGAAGTTCACCGCCATACCCGTCTCCACTCGAGAGGAAGCACGATGGTCCCGCCCACATCCAGAGGAGCCCCGTTTCCCCCTCGTAGCTCGAGATGAGGGATCCTTTCCATGCTTTCAACGGGAAAGAATTCCCGGCGTTCCCGTCGCATCTCAAGAGGAGGCACTCTCAACAGGAAAGGCGAGAGGAACTCCATGGTCGTACCACCATTCCAAGAGTCCCCCAGATGTCTCAGTCCATTCCAGAGGAACCTCTTTGCCCTGCACTGGCTCATCTTTCACGCCGAGGATCGACTCACAACACGGTGGCACGTGGGACAGCCCTGTGGGAAAGCCTCGAGGGAAAGCCTCGAGGGAAAACCACAGATCCTTTGATCCACGCGACGGGAAGCGTGACATTGCTGCTACAGCCTGGAAGGAAAGCGCACGAGCATGCCCCCACTCGAGACGAGGCCTGACTCCCCTGGAGAGACTCCAGAAGTACCCAAAGATCCATGTCAGCCCCTGAGAGGAATCCTCGGTTCCGGCCCTGACTCCACACAAGCTTTTTGGCCCCGGTATCGACGGGAGAGGAATCCCGAGAGGCCCCCTAGCAACTCGCATGGGGACTGGCCTCTCCTGAGGCCACCAGGGCCGGTCCCTGAGGTCCCCGTCGTAACTCGAGAACACCTGCCGCAACTCGAGAAAATCCAGGAAGTTCTCCCTTCCAGGCGAGATGAGGCCTATTTCCGATGAGGCGTCTGGAGACTAATGACACCTAACCTCTGGAACTTCGAAAGGGTCTTTCACACCCTTGCTGCAACTCAAGAAGTTCACCACCATACCCGTCTCCACTCGAGAGGAAGCACGATGGTCCCGACCACATCCAAAGGAGCCCCGTTTCCCCCTCGTAGCTCGAGATGAGGGATCCTTTCCCTGCTTTCAACGGGAAAGAATTCCCTGCGTTCCCGTCGCATCTCAAGAGGAGGAACTCTCAACAGGAAAGGCGAGAGGAACTCCATGGTCGTACCACCATTCCAAGAGTCCCCCAGATGTCTCAGTCCATTCCAGAGGAACCTCTTTGCCCTGCACTGGCTCATCTTTCATGCCGAGGATCGACTCACACCACGGTGGCACGTGGGACAGCCCTGTGGGAAAGCCTCGAGGGAAAGCCTCGAGGGAAAACCACAGATCCTTTGATCCACGGGACGGGAAGCGTGACATTGCTGCTACAGCCTGGAAGGAAAGCGCACGTGCATGCCCCCACTCGAGACGAGGCCTGAGTCCACTGGGGAGACTCCAGAAGTACCCAAAGATCCATGTCAGCCCCTGAGAGGAATCCTCGGTTCCGGCCCTGACTCCACACAAGGTTTTTGGCCCCGGTATCGACGGGAGAGGAATCCCGAGAGGCCCCCTAGCAACTCGCATGGGGACTGGCCTCTCCTGAGGCCACCAGGGCGGGTCCCTGAGGTCCCCGTCGTAACTCGAGAACACCTGCCGCAACTCGAGAAAATCCAGGAAGTTCTCCCTTCCAGGCGAGATGAGGCTTATTTCCGATGAGGCGTCTGGAGACTAATGACACCTAACCTCTGGAACTTCGAAAGGGTCTTTCACACCCTTGCTGCGACTCAAGAAGTTCACCGCCATACCCGTCTCCACTCGAGAGGAAGCACGATGGTCCCGCCCACATCCAGAAGAGCCCCGTTTCCCCCTCGTAGCTCGAGATGAGGGATCCTTTCCCTGCTTTCAACGGGAAAAAATTCCCGGCGTTCCCGTCGCATCTCAAGAGGAGGCACTCTCAACAGGAAAGGCGAGAGGAACTCCATGGTCGTACCACCATTCCAAGAGTCCCCCAGATGTCTCAGTCCATTCCAGAGGAACCTCTTTGCCCTGCACTGGCTCATCTTTCACGCCGAGGATCGACTCACACCACGGTGGCACGTGGGACAGCCCTGTGGGAAAGCCTCGAGGGAAAGCCTCGAGGGAAAACCACAGATCCTTTGATCCACGCGACGGGAAGCGTGACATTGCTGCTACAGCCTGGAAGGAAAGTGCACGTGCATGCCCCCTCACGAAACGAGGCCTGTCTCCCCTGGCGAGACTCCAGAAGTATCCAAAGATACATATCAGCCCCTGAGAGGAATCCTCGGTTCCGGCCCTGACTCCACACAAGGTTTTTGGCCCCGGTATCGACGGGAGAGGAATCCCGAGAGGCCCCCTAGCAACTCGCATGGGGACTGGCCTCTCCTGAGGCCACCAGGGCCGGTCCCTGAGGTCCCCGTCGTAACTCGAGAACACCTGCCGCAACTCGAGAAAATCCAGGAAGTTCTCCCTTCCAGGCGAGATGAGGCCTATTTCCGATGAGGCGTCTGGAGACTAATGACACCTAACCTCTGGAACTTCGAAAGGGTCTTTCACACCCTTGCTGCAACTCAAGAAGTTCACCACCATACCCGTCTCCACTCGAGAGGAAGCACGATGGTCCCGACAACATCCAAAGGAGCCCCGTTTCCCCCTCGTAGCTCGAGATGAGGGATCCTTTCCCTGCTTTCAACGGGAAAGAATTCCCTGCGTTCCCGTCGCATCTCAAGAGGAGGCACTCTCAACAGGAAAGGCGAGAGGAACTCCATGGTCGTACCACCATTCCAAGAGTCCCCCAGATGTCTCAGTCCATTCCAGAGGAACCTCTTTGCCCTGCACTGGCTCATCTTTCACGCCGAGGATCGACTCTCACCACGGTGGCACGTGGGACAGCCCTGTGGGAAAGCCTCGAGGGAAAGCCTCGAGGGAAAACCACAGATCCTTTGATCCACGCGACGGGAAGCGTGACATTGCTGCTACAGCCTGGAAGGAAAGCGCACGTGCATTCCCCTACTCGAGACGAGGCCTGACTCCCCTGGGGAGACTCCACAAGTACCCAAAGATCCATGTCAGCCCCTGAGAGGAATCCTCGGTTCCGGCCCTGACTCCACACAAGGTTTTTGGCCCCGGTATCGACGGGAGAGGAATCACGAGAGGCCCCCTAGCAACTCGCATGGGGACTGGCCTCTCCTGAGGCCACCAGGGCGGGTCCCTGAGGTCCCCGTCGTAACTCGAGAACACCTGCCGCAACTCGAGAAAATCCAGGAAGTTCTCCCTTCCAGGCGAGATGAGGCCTATTTCCGATGAGGCCTATGGAGACTAATGACACCAAACCTCTGGAACTTCGAAAGGGTCTTTCACACCCTTGCTGCAACTCAAGAAGTTCACCGCCATACCCGTCTCCACTCGAGAGGAAGCACGATGGTCCCGCCCACATCCAGAGGAGCCCCGTTTCCCCCTCGTAGCTCGAGATGAGGGATCCTTTCCCTGCTTTCAACGGGAAAGAATTCCCGGCGTTCCCGTCGCATCTCAAGAGGAGGCACTCTCAACAGGAAAGGCGAGAGGAACTCCATGGTCGTACCACCATTCCAAGAGTCCCCCAGATGTCTCAGTCCATTCCAGAGGAACCTCTTTGCCCTGCACTGGCTCATCTTTCACGCCGAGGATCGACTCACAACACGGTGGCACGTGGGACAGCCCTGTGGGAAAGCCTCGAGGGAAACCCTCGAGGGAAAACCACAGATCCTTTGATCCACGCGACGGGAAGCGTGACATTGCTGCTACAGCCTGGAAGGAAAGCGCACGAGCATGCCCCCACTCGAGACGAGGCCTGACTCCCCTGGGGAGACTCCAGAAGTACCCAAAGATCCATGTCAGCCCCTGAGAGGAATCCTCGGTTCCGGCCCTGACTCCACACAAGCTTTTTGGCCCCGGTATCGACGGGAGAGGAATCCCGAGAGACCCCCTAGCAACTCGCATGGGGACTGGCCTCTCCTGAGGCCACCAGGGCGGGTCCCTGAGGTCCCCGTCGTAACTCGAGAACACCTGCCGCAACTCGAGAAAATCCAGGAAGTTCTCCCTTCCAGGCGAGATGAGGCCTATTTCCGATGAGGCCTCTGGAGACTAATGACACCAAACCTCTGGACCTTCGAAAGGGTCTTTCACACCCTTGCTGCAACTCAAGAAGTTCACCGCCATACCCGTCTCCACTCGAGAGGAAGCACGATGGTCCCGCCCACATCCAGAGGAGCCCCGTTTCCCCCTCGGAGCTCGAGATGAGGGATCCTTTCCCTGCTTTCAACGGGAAAGAATTCCCGGCGTTCCAGTCGCATCTCAAGAGGAGGCACTCTCAACAGGAAAGGCGAGAGGAACTCCATGGTCGTACCACCATTCCAAGAGTCCGCCAGATGTCTCAGTCCATTCCAGAGGAACCTCTTTGCCCTGCACTGGCTCATCTTTCACGCCGAGGATCGACTCACACCACGGTGGCACGTGGGACAGCCCTGTGGGAAAGCCTCGAGGGAAAGCCTCGAGGGAAAACCACAGATCCTTTGATCCACGCGACGGGAAGCGTGACATTGCTGCTACAGCCTGGAAGGAAAGTGCACGTGCATGCCCCCTCACGAAACGAGGCCTGTCTCCCCTGGCGAGACTCCAGAAGTATCCAAAGATCCATGTCAGCCCCTGAGAGGAATCCTCGGTTCCGGCCCTGACTCCACACAAGGTTTTTGGCCCCGGTATCGACGGGAGAGGAATCCCGAGAGGCCCCCTAGCAACTCGCATGGGGACTGGCCTCTCCTGAGGCCACCAGGGCCGGTCCCTGAGGTCCCCGTCGTAACTCGAGAACACCTGCCGCAACTCGAGAAAATCCAGGAAGTTCTCCCTTCCAGGCGAGATGAGGCCTATTTCCGATGAGGCGTCTGGAGACTAATGACACCTAACCTCTGGAACTTCGAAAGGGTCTTTCACACCCTTGCTGCAACTCAAGAAGTTCACCACCATACCCGTCTCCCCTCGAGAAGAAGCACGATGGTCCCGACCACATCCAAAGGAGCCCCGTTTCCCCCTCGTAGCTCGAGATGAGGGATCCTTTCCCTGCTTTCAACGGGAAAGAATTCCCTGCGTTCCCGTCGCATCTCAAGAGGAGGCACTCTCAACAGGAAAGGCGAGAGGAACTCCATGGTCGTACCACCATTCCAAGAGTCCCCCAGATGTCTCAGTCCATTCCAGAGGAACCTCTTTGCCCTGCACTGGCTCATCTTTCACGCCGAGGATCGACTCACACCACGGTGGCACGTGGGACAGCCCTGTGGGAAAGCCTCGAGGGAAAGCCTCGAGGGAAAACCACAGATCCTTTGATCCACGCGACGGGAAGCGTGACATTGCTGCTACAGCCTGGAAGGAAAGTGCACGTGCATGCCCCCTCACGAAACGAGGCCTGTCTCCCCTGGCGAGACTCCAGAAGTATCCAAAGATCCATGTCAGCCCCTGAGAGGAATCCTCGGTTCCGGCCCTGACTCCACACAAGGTTTTTGGCCCCGGTATCGACGGGAGAGGAATCCCGAGAGGCCCCCTAGCAACTCGCATGGGGACTGGCCTCTCCTGAGGCCACCAGGGCCGGTCCCTGAGGTCCCCGTCGTAACTCGAGAACACCTGCCGCAACTCGAGAAAATCCAGGAAGTTCTCCCTTCCAGGCGAGATGAGGCCTATTTCTGATGAGGCCTCTGGAGACTAATGACACCAAAAATCTGGAACTTCGAAAGGGTCTTTCACACCCTTGCTGCAACTCAAGAAGTTCACCGCCATACCCGTCTCCACTCGAGAGGAAGCACGATGGTCCCGCCCACATCCAGAGGAGCCCCGTTTCCCCCTCGTAGCTCGAGATGAGGGATCCTTTCCCTGCTTTCAACGGGAAAGAATTCCCGGCGTTCCCGTCGCATCTCAAGAGGAGGCACTCTCAACAGGAAAGGCGAGAGGAACTCCATGGTCGTACCACCATTCCAAGAGTCCCCCAGATGTCTCAGTCCATTCCAGAGGAACCTCTTTGCCCTGCACTGGCTCATCTTTCACGCCGAGGATCGACTCACAACACGGTGGCACGTGGGACAGCGCTGTGGGAAAGCCTCGAGGGAAAGCCTCGAGGGAAAACCACAGATCCTTTGATCCACGCGACGGGAAGCGTGACATTGCTGCTACAGCCTGGAAGGAAAGCGCACGAGCATGCCCCCACTCGAGACGAGGCCTGACTCCCCTGGGGAGACTCCAGAAGTACCCAAAGATCCATGTCAGCCCCTGAGAGGAATCCTCGGTTCAGGCCCTGACTCCACACAAGCTTTTTGGCCCCGGTATCGACGGGAGAGGAATCCCGAGAGACCCCCTAGCAACTCGCATGGGGACTGGCCTCTCCTGAGGCCACCAGGGCGGGTCCCTGAGGTCCCCGTCGTAACTCGAGAACACCTGCCGCAACTCGAGAAAATCCAGGAAGTTCTCCCTTCCAGGCGAGATGAGGCCTATTTCCGATGAGGCCTCTGGAGACTAATGACACCAAACCTCTGGAACTTCGAAAGGGTCTTTCACACCCTTGCTGCAACTCAAGAAGTTCACCGCCATACCCGTCTCCACTCGAGAGGAAGCACGATGGTCCCGCCCACATCCAGAGGAGCCCCGTTTCCCCCTCGGAGCTCGAGATGAGGGATCCTTTCCCTGCTTTCAACGGGAAAGAATTCCCGGCGTTCCCGTCGCATCTCAAGAGGAGGCACTCTCAACAGGAAAGGCGAGAGGAACTCCATGGTCGTACCACCATTCCAAGAGTCCCCCAGATGTCTCAGTCCATTCCAGAGGAACCTCTTTGCCCTGCAATGGCTCATCTTTCACGCCGAGGATCGACTCACAACACGGTGGCACGTGGGACAGCCCTGTGGGAAAGCCTCGAGGGAAAGCCTCGAGGGAAAACCACAGATCCTTTGATCCACGCGACGGGAAGCGTGACATTGCTGCTACAGCCTGGAAGGAAAGCGCACGAGCATGCCCCCACTCGAGACGAGGCCTGACTCCCCTGGGGAGACTCCAGAAGTACCCAAAGATCCATGTCAGCCCCTGAGAGGAATCCTCGGATCCGGCCCTGACTCCACACAAGCTTTTTGGCCCCGGTATCGATGGGAGAGGAATCCCGAGAGACCCCTTAGCAACTCGCATGGGAACTGGCCTCTCCTGAGGCCACCAGGGCGGGTCCCTGAGGTCCCCGTCGTAACTCGAGAACACCTGCCGCAACTCGAGAAAATCCAGGAAGCTCTCCATTCCAGGCGAGATGAGGCCTATTTCCGATGAGGCCTCTGGAGACTAATGACACCTAACCTCTGGACCTTCGAAAGGGTCTTTCACACCCTTGCTGCAACTCAAGAAGTTCACCGCCATACCCGTCTCCACTCGAGAGGAAGCACGATGGTCCCGCCCACATCCAGAGGAGCCCCGTTTCCCCCTCGGAGCTCGAGATGAGGGATCCTTTCCCTGCTTTCAACGGGAAAGAATTCCCGGCGTTCCAGTCGCATCTCAAGAGGAGGCACTCTCAACAGGAAAGGCGAGAGGAACTCCATGGTTGTACCACCATTCCAAGAGTCCGCCAGATGTCTCAGTCCATTCCAGAGGAACCTCTTTGCCCTGCACTGGCTCATCTTTCACGCCGAGGATCGACTCACACCACGGTGGCACGTGGGACAGCCCTGTGGGAAAGCCTCGAGGGAAAGCTTCGAGGGAAAACCACAGATCCTTTGATCCACGCGACGGGCAGCGTGACATTGCTGCTACAGCCTGGAAGGAAAGTGCACGTGCATGCCCCCTCACGAAACGAGGCCTGTCTCCCCTGGCGAGACTCCAGAAGTATCCAAAGATCCATGTCAGCCCCTGAGAGGAATCCTCGGTTCCGGCCCTGACTCCACACAAGGTTTTTGGCCCCGGTAGCGACGGGAGAGGAATCCCGAGAGGCCCCCTAGCAACTCGCATGGGGACTGGCCTCTCCTGAGGCCACCAGGGCCGGTCCCTGAGGTCCCCGTCGTAACTCGAGAACACCTGCCGCAACTCGAGAAAATCCAGGAAGTTCTCCCTTCCAGGCGAGATGAGGCCTATTTCCGATGAGGCGTCTGGAGACTAATGACACCTAACCTCTGGAACTTCGAAAGGGTCTTTCACACCCTTGCTGCAACTCAAGAAGTTCACCGCCATACCCGTCTCCACTCGAGAGGAAGCACGATGGTCCCGCCCACATCCAGAGGAGCCCCGTTTCCCCCTCGGAGCTCGAGATGAGGGATCCTTTCCCTGCTTTCAACGGGAAAGAATTCCCGGCGTTCCCGTCGCATCTCAAGAGGAGGCACTCTCAACAGGAAAGGCGAGAGGAACTCCATGGTTGTACCACCATTCCAAGAGTCCGCCAGATGTCTCAGTCCATTCCAGAGGAACCTCTTTGCCCTGCACTGGCTCATCTTTCACGCCGAGGATCGACTCACACCACGGTGGCACGTGGGACAGCCCTGTGGGAAAGTCTCGAGGGAAAGCTTCGAGGGAAAACCACAGATCCTTTGATCCACGCGACGGGAAGCGTGACATTGCTGCTACAGCCTGGAAGGAAAGTGCACGTGCATGCCCCCTCACGAAACGAGGCCTGTCTCCCCTGGCGAGACTCCAGAAGTATCCAAAGATCCATGTCAGCCCCTGAGAGGAATCCTCGGTTCCGGCCCTGACTCCACACAAGGTTTTTGGCCCCGGTATCGACGGGAGAGGAATCCCGAGAGGGCCCCTAGCAACTCGCATGGGGACTGGCCTCTCCTGAGGCCACCAGGGCCGGTCCCTGAGGTCCCCGTCGTGACTCGAGAACACCTGCCGCAACTCGAGAAAATCCAGGAAGTTCTCCCTTCCAGGCGAGATGAGGCCTATTTCCGATGAGGCGTCCGGAGACTAATGACACCTAACCTCTGGAACTTCGAAAGGGTCTTTCACACCCTTGCTGCAACTCAAGAAGTTCACCACCATACCCGTCTCCACTCGAGAGGAAGCACGATGGTCCCGACAACATCCAAAGGAGCCCCGTTTCCCCCTCGTAGCTCGAGATGAGGGATCCTTTCCCTGCTTTCAACGGGAAAGAATTCCCTGCGTTCCCGTCGCATCTCAAGAGGAGGCACTCTCAACAGGAAAGGAGAGAGGAACTCCATGGTCGTACCACCATTCCAAGAGTCCCCCAGATGTCTCAGTCCATTCCAGAGGAACCTCTTTGCCCTGCACTGGCTCATCTTTCACGCCGAGGATCGACTCACACCACGGTGGCACGTGGGACAGCCCTGTGGGAAAGCCTCGAGGGAAAGCCTCGAGGGAAAACCACAGATCCTTTGATCCACGCGACGGGAAGCGTGACATTGCTGCTACAGCCTGGAAGGAAAGCGCACGTGCATGCCCCTACTCGAGACGAGGCCTGACTCCCCTGGGGAGACTCCAGAAGTACCCAAAGATCCATGTCAGCCCCTGAGAGGAATCCTCGGTTCCGGCCCTGACTCCACACAAGGTTTTTGGCCCCGGTATCGACGGGAGAGGAATCCCGAGAGGCCCCCTAGCAACTCGCATGGGGACTGGCCTCTCCTGAGGCCACCAGGGCGGGTCCCTGAGGTCCCCGTCGTAACTCGAGAACACCTGCCGCAACTCGAGAAAATCCAGGAAGTTCTCCCTTCCAGGCGAGATGAGGCCTATTTCTGATGAGGCCTCTGGAGACTAATGACACCAAAAATCTGGAACTTCGAAAGGGTCTTTCACACCCTTGCTGCAACTCAAGAAGTTCACCGCCATACCCGTCTCCACTCGAGAGGAAGCACGATGGTCCCGCCCACATCCAGAGGAGCCCCGTTTCCCCCTCGTAGCTCGAGATGAGGGATCCTTTCCCTGCTTTCAACGGGAAAGAATTCCCGGCGTTCCCGTCGCATCTCAAGAGGAGGCACTCTCAACAGGAAAGGCGAGAGGAACTCCATGGTCGTACCACCATTCCAAGAGTCCCCCAGATGTCTCAGTCCATTCCAGAGGAACCTCTTTGCCCTGCACTGGCTCATCTTTCACGCCGAGGATCGACTCACACCACGGTGGCACGTGGGACATCGCTGTGGGAAAGCCTCGAGGGAAAGCCTCGAGGGAAAACCACAGATCCTTTGATCCACGCGACGGGAAGCGTGACATTGCTGCTACAGCCTAGAAGGAAAGCGCACGAGCATGCCCCCACTCGAGACGAGGCCTGACTCCCCTGGGGAGACTCCAGAAGTACCCAAAGATCCATGTCAGCCCCTGAGAGGAATCCTCGGTTCAGGCCCTGACTCCACACAAGCTTTTTGGCCCCGGTATCGACGGGAGAGGAATCCCGAGAGACCCCCTAGCAACTCGCATGGGGACTGGCCTCTCCTGAGGCCACCAGGGCGGGTCCCTGAGGTCCCCGTCGTAACTCGAGAACACCTGCCGCAACTCGAAAAAATCCAGGAAGTTCTCCCTTCCAGGCGAGATGAGGCCTATTTCCGATGAGGCCTCTGGAGACTAATGACACCAAACCTCTGGCACTTCGAAAGGGTCTTTCACACCCTTGCTGCAACTCAAGAAGTTCACCGCCATACCCGTCTCCACTCGAGAGGAAGCACGATGGTCCCGCCCACATCCAGAGGAGCCCCGTTTCCCCCTCGGAGCTCGAGATGAGGGATCCTTTCCCTGCTTTCAACGGGAAAGAATTCCCGGCGTTCCCGTCGCATCTCAAGAGGAGGCACTCTCAACAGGAAAGGCGAGAGGAACTCCATGGTCGTACCACCATTCCAAGAGTCCCCCAGATGTCTCAGTCCATTCCAGAGGAACCTCTTTGCCCTGCACTGGCTCATCTTTCACGCCGAGGATCGACTCACACCACGGTGGCACGTGGGACAGCCCTGTGGGAAAGCCTCGAGGGAAAACCACACATCATTTGATCCACGCGACGGGAAGCGTGACATTGCTGCTACAGCCTGGAAGGAAAGTGCACGTGCATGCCCCCACTCGAGACGAGGCCTGACTCCCCTGGGGAGACTCCAGAAGTACCCAAAGATCCATGTCAGCCCCTGAGAGGAATCCTCGGTTCCGGCCCTGACTCCACACAAGGTTTTTGGCCCCGGTATCGACGGGAGAGGAATCCCGAGAGGCCCCCTAGCAACTCGCATAGGGACTGGCCTCTCCTGAGGCCACCAGGGCGGGTCCCTGAGGTCCCCGTCGTAACTCGAGAACACCTGTCGCAACTCGAGAAAATCCAGGAAGTTCTCCCTTCCAGGCGAGATGAGGCCTATTTCCGATGAGGCCTCTGGAGACTAATGACACCAAACCTCTGGAACTTCGAAAGGATCTTTCACACCCTTGCTGCAACTCAAGAAGTTCACCGCCATACCCGTCTCCACTCGAGAGGAAGCACGATGGTCCTGCCCACATCCAGAGGAGCCCCGTTTCCCCCTCGTAGCTCGAGATGAGGGATCCTTTCCCTGCTTTCAACGGGAAAGAATTCCCGGCGTTCCCGTCGCATCTCAAGAGGAGGCACTCTCAACAGGAAAGGCGAGAGGAACTCCATGGTCGTACCACCATTCCAAGAGTCCCCCAGATGTCTCAGTCCATTCCAGAGGAACCTCTTTGCCCTGCACTGGCTCATCTTTCACGCCGAGGATCGACTCACAACACGGTGGCACGTGGGACAGCCCTGTGGGAAAGCCTCGAGGGAAAGCCTCGAGGGAAAACCACAGATCCTTTGATCCACGCGACGGGAAGCGTGACATTGCTGCTACAGCCTGGAAGGAAAGCGCACGTGCATGCCCCCACTCGAGACGAGGCCTGACTCCCCTGGGGAGACTCCAGAAGTACCCAAAGATCCATGTCAGCCCCTGAGAGGAATCCTCGGTTCCGGCCCTGACTCCACACAAGCTTTTTGGCCCCGGTATAGACGGGAGAGGAATCCCGAGAGACCCCCTAGCAACTCGCATGTGGACTGGCCTCTCCTGAGGCCACCAGGGCGGGTCCCTGAGGTCCCCGTCGTAACTCGAGAACACCTGCCGCAACTCGAGAAAATCCAGGAAGTTCTCCCTTCCAGGCGAGATGAGGCCTATTTCCGATGAGGCCTCTGGAGACTAATGACACCAAACCTCTGGAACTTCGAAAGGGTCTTTCACACCCTTGCTGCAACTCAAGAAGTTCACCGCCATACCCGTCTCCACTCGAGAGGAAGCACGACGGTCCCGCCCACATCCAGAGGAGCCCCGTTTCCCCCTCGGAGCTCGAGATGAGGGATCCTTTCCCTGCTTTCAACGGGAAAGAATTCCCGGCGTTCCCGTCGCATCTCAAGAGGAGGCACTCTCAACAGGAAAGGCGAGAGGAACTCCATGGTCGTACCACCATTCCAAGAGTCCCCCAGATGTCTCAGTCCATTCCAGAGGAACCTCTTTGCCCTGCACTGGCTCATCTTTCACGCCGAGGATCGACTCACACCACGGTGCCACGTGGGACAGCCCTGTGGGAAAGCCTCGAGGGAAAGCCTCGA
Source organism: Capricornis sumatraensis (assembly GCF_032405125.1). Taxonomy (NCBI): domain Eukaryota; kingdom Metazoa; phylum Chordata; class Mammalia; order Artiodactyla; family Bovidae; genus Capricornis; species Capricornis sumatraensis. Next base: position 2,111,016 of record NW_027184627.1, read on the forward strand.
GGGAAAACCACAGATCCTTTGATCCACGCCACGGGAAGCGTGACATTGCTGCTAAAGCCTGGAAGGAAAGTGCACGTGCATGCCCCCTCACGAAACGAGGCCTGTCTCCCCTGTCGAGACTCCAGAAGTATCCAAAGATCCATATCAGCCCCTGAGAGGAATCCTCGGTTCCGGCCCTGAATCCACAGAAGGTTTTTGGCCCCGGTATCGACGGGAGAGGAATCCCGAGAGGCCCCCTAGCAACTCGCATGGGGACTGGCCTCTCCTGAGGCCACGAGGGCCGGTCCCTGAGGTCCCCGTCGTAACTCGAGAACACCTGCCGCAACTCGAGAAAATCCAGGAAGTTCTCCCTTCCAGGCGAGATGAGGCCTATTTCCGATGAGGCGTCTGGAGACTAATGACACCTAACCTCTGGAACTTCGAAAGGGTCTTTCACACCCTTGCTGCAACTCAAGAAGTTCACCACCATACCCGTCTCCACTCGAGAGGAAGCACGATGGTCCCGACCACATGCAAAGGAGCCCCGTTTCCCCCTCGGAGCTCGAGATGAGGGATCCTTTCCCTGCTTTCAACGGGAAAGAATTCCCGGCGTTCCCGTCGCATCTCAAGAGGAGGCACTCTCAACAGGAAAGGCGAGAGGAACTCCATGGTCGTACCACCATTCCAAGAGTCCCCCAGATGTCTCAGTCCATTCCAGAGGAACCTCTTTGCCCTGCACTGGCTCATCTTTCACGCCGAGGATCGACTCACAACACGGTGGCACGTGGGACAGCCCTGTGGGAAAGCCTCGAGGGAAAGCCTCGAGGGAAAACCACAGATCCTTTGATGCACGCGACGGGTAGCGTGACATTGCTGCTACAGCCTGGAAGGAAAGCGCACGTGCATGCCCCCACTCGAGACGAGGCCTGACTCCCCTGGGGAGACTCCAGAAGTACCCAAAGATCCATGTCAGCCCCTGAGAGGAATCCTCGGTTCCGGCCCTGACTCCACACAAGCTTTTTGGCCCCGGTATCGACGGGAGAGGAATCCCGAGAGTCCCCCTAGCAACTCGCATGGGGACTGGCCTCTCCTGAGGCCACCAGGGCCGGTCCCTGAGGTCCCCGTCGTAACTCGAGAACACCTGCCGCAACTCGAGAAAATCCAGGAAGTTCTCCCTTCCAGGCGAGATGAGGCCTATTTCCGATGAGGCGTCTGGAGACAAATGACACCTAACCTCTGGAACTTCGAAAGGGTCTTTCACACCCTTGCTGCAACTCAAGAAGTTCACCACCATACCCGTCTCCACTCGAGAGGAAGCACGATGGTCCCGACCACATCCAAAGGAGCCCCGTTTCCCCCTCGTAGCTCGAGATGAGGGATCCTTTCCATGCTTTCAACGGGAAAGAATTCCCTGCGTTCCCGTCGCATCTCAAGAGGAGGCACTCTCAACAGGAAAGGCGAGAGGAACTCCATGGTCGTACCACCATTCCAAGAGTCCCCCAGATGTCTCAGTCCATTCCAGAGGAACCTCTTTGCCCTGCACTGGCTCATCTTTCACGCCGAGGATCGACTCACACCACGGTGGCACGTGGGACAGCCCTGTGGGAAAGCCTCGAGGGAAAGCCTCGAGGGAAAACCACAGATCCTTTGATCCACGCGACGGGAAGCGTGACATTGCTGCTACAGCCTGGAAGGAAAGCGCACGTGCATGCCCCCACTCGAGACGAGGCCTGACTCCACTGGGGAGACTCCAGAAGTACCCAAAGATCCATGTCAGCCCCTGAGAGGAATCCTCGGTTCCGGCCCTGACTCCACACAATGTTTTTGGCCCCGGTATCGACGGGAGAGGAATCCCGAGAGGCCCCCTAGCAACTCGCATGGGGACTGGCCTCTCCGGAGGCCACCAGGGCGGGTCCCTGAGGTCCCCGTCGTAACTCGAGAACACCTGCCGCAACTCGAGAAAATCCAGGAAGTTCTCCCTTCCAGGCGAGATGAGGCCTATTTCCGATGAGGCCTCTGGAGACTAATGACACCAAACCTCTGGAACTTCGAAAGGGTCTTTCACACCCTTGCTGCAACTCAAGCAGTTCACCGCCATACCCGTCTCCACTAGAGAGGAAGCACGATGGTCCCGCCCACATCCAGAGGAGCCCCGTTTCCCCCTCGTAGCTCGAGATGAGGGATCCTTTCCCTGGTTTCAACGGGAAAGAATTCCCGGCGTTCCCGTCGCATCTCAAGAGGAGGCACTCTCAACAGGAAAGGCGAGAGGAACTCCATGGTCGTACCACCATTCCAAGAGTCCCCCAGATGTCTCAGTCCATTCCAGAGGAACCTCTTTGCCCTGCACTGGCTCATCTTTCACGCCGAGGATCGACTCACACCACCGTGGCACGTGGGACAGCCCTGTGGGAAAGCCTCGAGGGAAAACCACAGATCCTTTGATCCACGCCACGGGAAGCGTGACATTGCTGCTACAGCCTGGAAGGAAAGCGCACGTGCATGCCCCCACTCGAGACGAGGCCTGACTCCCCTGGAGAGACTCCAGAAGTACCCAAAGATCCATGTCTGCCCCTGAGAGGAATCCTCGGTTCCGGCCCTGACTGCACACAAGGTTTTTGGCCCCGGTATCGACGGGCGAGGAATCCCGAGAGGCCCCTTAGCAACTCGCATGGGGACTGGCCTCTCCTGAGGCCACCAGGGCGGGTCCCTGAGGTCCCCGTCGTAACTCGAGAACACCTGCCGCAACTCGAGAAAATCCAGGAAGTTCTCCCTTCCAGGCGAGATGAGGCCTATTTCCGATGAGGCGTCTGGAGACTAATGACACCTAACCTCTGGAACTTCGAAAGGGTCTTTCACACCCTTGCTGCGACTCAAGGAGTTCACCGCCATACCCGTCTCCACTCGAGAGGAAGCACGATGGTCCCGCCCACATCCAGAAGAGCCCCGTTTCCCCCACGTAGCTCGAGATGAGGGATCCTTTCCCAGCTTTCAACGGGAAAGAATTCCCTTCGTTCCCGTCGCATCTCAAGAGGAGGCACTCTCAACAGGAAAGGCGAGAGGAACTCCATGGTCGTACCACCATTCCAAGAGTCCCCCAGATGTCTCAGTCCATTCCAGAGGAACCTCTTTGCCCTGCATTGGCTCATCTTTCACGCCGAGGATCGACTCACACCACGGTGGCACGTGGGACAGCCCTGTGGGAAAGCCTCGAGGGAAAGCCTCGAGGGAAAACCACAGATCATTTGATCCACGTGACGGGAAGCGTGACATTGCTGCTACAGCCTGAAAGGAAAGCGCACGTGCATGCCCCCACTCGAGACGAGGCCTGACTCCACTGGGGAGACTCCAGAAGTACCCAAAGATCCGTGTCAGCCCCTGAGAGGAATCCTCGGTTCCGGCCCTGACTCCACACAAGGTTTTTGGCCCCGGTATCGACGGGAGAGGAATCCCGAGAGGCCCCCTAGCAACTCGCATGGGGACTGGCCTCTCCGGAGGCCACCAGGGCGGGTCCCTGAGGTCCCCGTCGTAATTCGAGAACACCTGCCGCAACTCGAGAAAATCCAGGAAGTTCTCCCTTCCAGGCGAGATGAGGCCTATTTCCGATGAGGCCTCTGGAGACTAATGACACCAAACCTCTGGAACTTCGAAAGGGTCTTTCACACCCTTGCTGCAACTCAAGAAGTTCACCGCCATACCCGTCTCCACTCGAGAGGAAGCACGATGGTCCCGCCCACATCCAGAGGAGCCCCGTTTCCCCCTCGTAGCTCGAGATGAGGGATCCTTTCCCTGCTTTCAACGGGAAAGAATTCCCGGCGTTCCCGTCGCATCTCAAGAGGAGGCACTCTCAACAGGAAAGGCGAGAGGAACTCCATGGTCGTACCACCATTCCAAGAGTCCCCCAGATGTCTCAGTCCATTCCAGAGGAACCTCTTTGCCCTGCACTGGCTCATTTTTCACGCCGAGAATCGACTCACACCACGGTGTCACGTGGGACAGCCCTGTGGGAAAGCCTCGAGGGAAAGCCTCGAGGGAAAACCGCAGATCCTTTGATCCACGCTACGGGAAGCGTGACATTGCTGCTACAGCCTGGAAGGAAAGTTCACGTGCATGCCCCCACACGAGACGAGGCCTGTCTCCCCTGGCGAGACTCCAGAAGTACCCAAAGATCCATATCAGTCCCTGAGAGGAATCCTCGGTTCCGGCCCTGACTCCACACAAGGTTTTTCGCCCCGGTATCGACGGGAGAGGAATCCCGAGGGGCCCCCTAGCAACACGCATAGGGACTGGCCTCTCCTGAGGCCAACAAGGCGGGTCCCTGAGGTCCCCTTCATAACACGAGAACACCTGCTGCAACTCGAGAAAATCAAGGAAGTTCTCCCTTCCAGGCGAGATGAGGCCTATTTCCGATGAGGCGTCTGGAGACTAATGACACCTAACCTCTGGAACTTCGAAAGGGTCTTTCACACCCTTGTTGCAACTCAAGAAGTTCACCGCCATACCCGTCTCCACTTGAGAGAAAGCACGATGGTCCCGCCCACATTCAGAGGAGCCCCGTTTCCCCCTCGTAGCTCGAGATGAGGGATCCTTTCCCTGCTTTCAACTGGAAAAAATTCCCGGCGTTCCCGTCGCATCTCAAGAGGAGGCACTCTCAACAGGAAAGGCGAGAGGAACTCCATGGTCGTACCACCATTCCAAGAGTCCCCCAGATGTCTCAGTCCATTCCAGAGGAACCTCTTTGCCCTGCACTGGCTCATCTTTCACGCCGAGGATCGACTCACACCACGGTGGCACGTGGGACAGCCCTGTGGGAAAGCCTCGAGGGAAAACCACACATCATTTGATCCACGCGACGGGAAGCGTGACATTGCTGCTACAGCCTGGAAGGAAAGTGCACGTGCATGCCCCCACTCGAGACGAGGCCTGACTCCCCTGGGGAGACTCCAGAAGTACCCAAAGATCCATGTCAGCCCCTGAGAGGAATCCTCGGTTCCGGCCCTGACTCCACACAAGGTTTTTGGCCCCGGTATCGACGGGAGAGGAATCCCGAGAGGCCCCCTAGCAACTCGCATAGGGACTGGCCTCTCCTGAGGCCCCCAGGGCGGGTCCCTGAGGTCCCCGTCGTAACTCGAGAACACCTGCCGCAACTCGAGAAAATCCAGGAAGTTCTCCCTTCCAGGCGAGATGAGGCCTATTTCCGATGAGGCGTCTGGAGTCTAATGACACCTTACCTCTGGAACTTCGAAAGGGTCTTTCACAGCCTTGCTGCAACTCAAGAAGTTCACCTCCATACCCGTCTCCACTCGAGAGGAAGCACGATGGTCCCGCCCACATCCAGAGGAGCCCCGTTTCCCCCTCGTAGCTCGAGATGAGGGATCCTTTCCCTGCTTTCAACGGGAAAGAATTCCCGGCGTTCCCGTCGCATCTCAAGAGGAGGCACTCTCAACAGGAAAGGCGAGAGGAACTCCATGGTCGTACCACCATTCCAAGAGTCCCCCAGATGTCTCAGTCCATTCCAGAGGAAACTCTTTGCCCTGCACTGGCTCATCTTTCACGCCGAGGATCGACTCACAACACGGTGGCACGTGGGACAGCCCTGTGGGAAAGCCTCGAGGGAAAGCCTCGAGGGAAAACCACAGATCCTTTGATCCACGCGACGGGAAGCGTGACATTGCTGCTACAGCCTGGAAGGAAAGCGCACGTGCATGCCACCACTCGAGCGGAGGCCTGACTCCCCTGGGGAGACTCCAGAAGTACCCAAAGATCCATGTCAGCCCCTGAGAGGAATCCTCGGTTCCGGCCCTGACTCCACACAAGGTTTTTCGCCCCGGTATCAACGGGAGAGGAATCCCGAGAGGCCCCCTAGCAACACGCCTAGGGACTGGCCTCTCCTGAGGCCACCAGGGCGGGTCCCTGAGGTCCCCGTCGTAACTCGAGAACACCTGCCGCAACTCGAGAAAATCCAGGAAGTTCTCCCTTCCAGGCGAGATGAGGCCTATTTCCGATGAGGCCTCTGGAGACTAATGACACCAAACCTCTGGAACTTCGAAAGGGTCTTTCACACCCTTGCTGCAACTCAAGAAGTTCACCGCCATACCCGTCTCCACTCGAGAGGAAGCACGATGGTCCCGCCCACATCCAGAGGAGCCCCGTTTCCCCCTCGTAGCTCGAGATGAGGGATCCTTTCCCTGCTTTCAACGGGAAAGAATTCCCGGCGTTCCCGTCGCATCTCAAGAGGAGGCACTCTCAACAGGAAAGGCGAGAGGAACTCCATGGTCGTACCACCATTCCAAGAGTCCCCCAGATGTCTCAGTCCATTCCAGAGGAACCTCTTTGCCCTGCACTGGCTCATTTTTCATGCCGAGGATCGACTCACACCACGGTGGCACGTGGGACATCGCTGTGGGAAAGCCTCGAGGGAAAGCCTCGAGGGAAAACCACAGATCCTTTGATCCACGCGACGGGAAGCGTGACATTGCTGCTACAGCCTGGAAGGAAAGCGCACGTGCATGCCCCCACTCGAGACGAGGCCTGACTCCACTGGGGAGACTCCAGAAGTACCCAAAGATCCATGTCAGCCCCTGAGAGGAATCCTCGATTCCGGCCCTGACTCCACACAAGGTTTTTGGCCCCGGTATCGACGGGAGAGGAATCCCGAGAGGCCCCCTAGCAACTCGCATGGGGACTGGCCTCTCCTGAGGCCACCAGGGCGGGTCCCTGAGGTCCCCGTCGTAACTCGAGAACACCTGCCGCAACTCGAGAAAATCCAGGAAGTTCTCCCTTCCAGGCGAGATGAGGCTTATTTCCGATGAGGCCTCTGGAGACTAATGACACCAAACCTCTGGAACTTCGAAAGGGTCTTTCACACCCTTGCTGCAACTCAAGAAGTTCACCGCCATACCGTCTCCACTCGAGAGGAAGCACGATGGTCCCGCCCACATCCAGAGGAGCCCCGTTTCCCCCTCGGAGCTCGAGATGAGGGATCCTTTCCCTGCTTTCAACGGGAAAGTATTCCCGGCGTTCCCGTCGCATCTCAAGAGGAGGCACTCTCAACAGGAAAGGCGAGAGGAACTCCATGGTCGTACCACCATTCCAAGAGTCCCCCAGATGTCTCAGTCCATTCCAGAGGAACCTCTTTGCCCTGCACTGGCTCATCTTTCACGCCGAGGATCGACTCACACCACGGTGCCACGTGGGACAGCCCTGTGGGAAAGCCTCGAGGGAAAGCCTCGAGGGAAAACCACAGATCCTTTGATCCACGCGACGGGAAGCGTGACATTGCTGCTACAGCCTGGAAGGAAAGCGCACGTGCATGCCCCCACTCGAGACGAGGCCTGACTCCCCTGGGGAGACTCCAGAAGTACCCAAAGATCCATGTCAGCCCCTGAGAGGCATCCTCGGTTCCGGCCCTGACTCCACACAAGGTTTTTGGCCCCGGTATCGACGGGAGAGGAATCCCGAGAGGCCCCCTAGCAACTCGCATGGGGACTGGCCTCTCCTGAGGCCACCAGGTCGGGTCCCTGAGGTCCCTGTCGTAACTCGAGAACACCTGCCGCAACTCGAGAAAATCCAGGAAGTTCTCCCTTCCAGGCGAGATGAGGCCTATTTCCGATGAGGCGTCTGGAGACTAATGACACCTAACCTCTGGAACTTCGAAAGGGTCTTTCACACCCTTGCTGCGACTCAAGAAGTTCACCGCCATACCCGTCTCCACTCGAGAGGAAGCACGATGGTCCCGCCCACATCCAGAGGAGCCCCGTTTCCCCCTCGTAGCTCGAGATGAGGGATCCTTTCCCTGCTTTAAACGGGAAAGAATTCCCGGCGTTCCCGTCGCATCTCAAGAGGAGGCACTCTCAACAGGAAAGGCGAGAGGAACTCCATGGTCGTACCACCATTCCAAGAGTCCCCCAGATGTCTCAGTCCATTCCAGAGGAACCTCTTTGCCCTGCACTGGCTCATCTTTCACGCCGAGGATCGACTCACACCACGGTGGCACGTGGGACAGCCCTGTGGGAAAGCCTCGAGGGAAAGCCTCGAGGGAAAATCACAGATCCTTTGATCCACGCCACGGGAAGCGTGACATTGCTGCTAAAGCCTGGAAGGAAAGTGCACGTGCATGCCCCCTCACGAAACGAGGCCTGTCTCCCCTGGAGAGACTCCAGAAGTATCCAAAGATCCATATCAGCCCCTGAGAGGAATCCTCGGTTCCGGCCCTGACTCCACAGAAGGTTTTTGGCCCCGGTATCGACGGGAGAGGAATCCCGAGAGGCCCCCTAGTAACTCGCATGGGGACTGGCCTCTCCTGAGGCCACGAGGGCCGGTCCCTGAGGTCCCCGTCGTAACTCGAGAACACCTGCCGCAACTCGAGAAAATCCAGGAAGTTCTCCCTTCCAGGCGAGATGAGGCCTATTTCCGATGAGGCGTCTGGAGACTAATGACACCTAACCTCTGGAACTTCGAAAGGGTCTTTCACACCCTTGCTGCAACTCAAGAAGTTCACCACCATACCCGTCTCCACTCGAGAGGAAGCACGATGGTCCCGACCACATCCAAAGGAGCCCCGTTTCCCCCTCGTAGCTCGAGATGAGGGATCCTTTCCATGCTTTCAACGGGAAAGAATTCCCTGCGTTCCCGTCACCTCTCAAGAGGAGGCACTCTCAACAGGAAAGGCGAGAGGAACTCCATGGTCGTACCACCATTCCAAGAGTCCCCCAGATGTCTCAGTCCATTCCAGAGGAACCTCTTTGCCCTGCACTGGCTCATCTTTCACGCCGAGGATCGACTCACACCACGGTGGCACGTGGGACAGCCCTGTGGGAAAGCCTCGAGGGAAAGCCTCGAGGGAAAACCACAGATCCTTTGATCCACGCGACGGGAAGCGTGACATTGCTGCTACAGCCTGGAAGGAAAGCGCACGTGCATGCCCCCACTCGAGACGAGGCCTGACTCCACTGGGGAGACTCCAGAAGTACCCAAAGATCCATGTCAGCCCCTGAGAGGAATCCTCGGTTCCGGCCCTGACTCCACACAATGTTTTTGGCCCCGGTATCGACGGGAGAGGAATCCCGAGAGGCCCCCTAGCAACTCGCATGGGGACTGGCCTCTCCGGAGGCCACCAGGGCGGGTCCCTGAGGTCCCCGTCGTAACTCGAGAACACCTGCCGCAACTCGAGAAAATCCAGGAAGTTCTCCCTTCCAGGCGAGATGAGGCCTATTTCCGATGAGGCCTCTGGAGACTAATGACACCAAACCTCTGGAACTTCGAAAGGGTCTTTCACACCCTTGCTGCAACTCAAGCAGTTCACCGCCATACCCGTCTCCACTAGAGAGGAAGCACGATGGTCCCGCCCACATCCAGAGGAGCCCCGTTTCCCCCTCGTAGCTCGAGATGAGGGATCCTTTCCCTGGTTTCAACGGGAAAGAATTCCCGGCGTTCCCGTCGCATCTCAAGAGGAGGCACTCTCAACAGGAAAGGCGAGAGGAACTCCATGGTCGTACCACCATTCCAAGAGTCCCCCAGATGTCTCAGTCCATTCCAGAGGAACCTCTTTGCCCTGCACTGGCTCATCTTTCACGCCGAGGATCGACTCACACCACCGTGGCACGTGGGACAGCCCTGTGGGAAAGCCTCGAGGGAAAACCACAGATCCTTTGATCCACGCCACGGGAAGCGTGACATTGCTGCTACAGCCTGGAAGGAAAGCGCACGTGCATGCCCCCACTCGAGACGAGGCCTGACTCCCCTGGAGAGACTCCAGAAGTACCCAAAGATCCATGTCTGCCCCTGAGAGGAATCCTCGGTTCCGGCCCTGACTGCACACAAGGTTTTTGGCCCCGGTATCGACGGGCGAGGAATCCCGAGAGGCCCCTTAGCAACTCGCATGGGGACTGGCCTCTCCTGAGGCCACCAGGGCGGGTCCCTGAGGTCCCCGTCGTAACTCGAGAACACCTGCCGCAACTCGAGAAAATCCAGGAAGTTCTCCCTTCCAGGCGAGATGAGGCCTATTTCCGATGAGGCGTCTGGAGACTAATGACACCTAACCTCTGGAACTTCGAAAGGGTCTTTCACACCCTTGCTGCGACTCAAGGAGTTCACCGCCATACCCGTCTCCACTCGAGAGGAAGCACGATGGTCCCGCCCACATCCAGAAGAGCCCCGTTTCCCCCACGTAGCTCGAGATGAGGGATCCTTTCCCAGCTTTCAACGGGAAAGAATTCCCTTCGTTCCCGTCGCATCTCAAGAGGAGGCACTCTCAACAGGAAAGGCGAGAGGAACTCCATGGTCGTACCACCATTCCAAGAGTCCCCCAGATGTCTCAGTCCATTCCAGAGGAACCTCTTTGCCCTGCATTGGCTCATCTTTCACGCCGAGGATCGACTCACACCACGGTGGCACGTGGGACAGCCCTGTGGGAAAGCCTCGAGGGAAAGCCTCGAGGGAAAACCACAGATCATTTGATCCACGTGACGGGAAGCGTGACATTGCTGCTACAGCCTGAAAGGAAAGCGCACGTGCATGCCCCCACTCGAGACGAGGCCTGACTCCACTGGGGAGACTCCAGAAGTACCCAAAGATCCGTGTCAGCCCCTGAGAGGAATCCTCGGTTCCGGCCCTGACTCCACACAAGGTTTTTGGCCCCGGTATCGACGGGAGAGGAATCCCGAGAGGCCCCCTAGCAACTCGCATGGGGACTGGCCTCTCCGGAGGCCACCAGGGCGGGTCCCTGAGGTCCCCGTCGTAATTCGAGAACACCTGCCGCAACTCGAGAAAATCCAGGAAGTTCTCCCTTCCAGGCGAGATGAGGCCTATTTCCGATGAGGCCTCTGGAGACTAATGACACCAAACCTCTGGAACTTCGAAAGGGTCTTTCACACCCTTGCTGCAACTCAAGAAGTTCACCGCCATACCCGTCTCCACTCGAGAGGAAGCACGATGGTCCCGCCCACATCCAGAGGAGCCCCGTTTCCCCCTCGTAGCTCGAGATGAGGGATCCTTTCCCTGCTTTCAACGGGAAAGAATTCCCGGCGTTCCCGTCGCATCTCAAGAGGAGGCACTCTCAACAGGAAAGGCGAGAGGAACTCCATGGTCGTACCACCATTCCAAGAGTCCCCCAGATGTCTCAGTCCATTCCAGAGGAACCTCTTTGCCCTGCACTGGCTCATTTTTCACGCCGAGAATCGACTCACACCACGGTGTCACGTGGGACAGCCCTGTGGGAAAGCCTCGAGGGAAAGCCTCGAGGGAAAACCGCAGATCCTTTGATCCACGCTACGGGAAGCGTGACATTGCTGCTACAGCCTGGAAGGAAAGTTCACGTGCATGCCCCCACACGAGACGAGGCCTGTCTCCCCTGGCGAGACTCCAGAAGTACCCAAAGATCCATATCAGTCCCTGAGAGGAATCCTCGGTTCCGGCCCTGACTCCACACAAGGTTTTTCGCCCCGGTATCGACGGGAGAGGAATCCCGAGGGGCCCCCTAGCAACACGCATAGGGACTGGCCTCTCCTGAGGCCAACAAGGCGGGTCCCTGAGGTCCCCTTCATAACACGAGAACACCTGCTGCAACTCGAGAAAATCAAGGAAGTTCTCCCTTCCAGGCGAGATGAGGCCTATTTCCGATGAGGCGTCTGGAGACTAATGACACCTAACCTCTGGAACTTCGAAAGGGTCTTTCACACCCTTGTTGCAACTCAAGAAGTTCACCGCCATACCCGTCTCCACTTGAGAGAAAGCACGATGGTCCCGCCCACATTCAGAGGAGCCCCGTTTCCCCCTCGTAGCTCGAGATGAGGGATCCTTTCCCTGCTTTCAACTGGAAAAAATTCCCGGCGTTCCCGTCGCATCTCAAGAGGAGGCACTCTCAACAGGAAAGGCGAGAGGAACTCCATGGTCGTACCACCATTCCAAGAGTCCCCCAGATGTCTCAGTCCATTCCAGAGGAACCTCTTTGCCCTGCACTGGCTCATCTTTCACGCCGAGGATCGACTCACACCACGGTGGCACGTGGGACAGCCCTGTGGGAAAGCCTCGAGGGAAAACCACACATCATTTGATCCACGCGACGGGAAGCGTGACATTGCTGCTACAGCCTGGAAGGAAAGTGCACGTGCATGCCCCCACTCGAGACGAGGCCTGACTCCCCTGGGGAGACTCCAGAAGTACCCAAAGATCCATGTCAGCCCCTGAGAGGAATCCTCGGTTCCGGCCCTGACTCCACACAAGGTTTTTGGCCCCGGTATCGACGGGAGAGGAATCCCGAGAGGCCCCCTAGCAACTCGCATAGGGACTGGCCTCTCCTGAGGCCCCCAGGGCGGGTCCCTGAGGTCCCCGACGTAACTCGAGAACACCTGCCGCAACTCGAGAAAATCCAGGAAGTTCTCCCTTCCAGGCGAGATGAGGCCTATTTCCGATGAGGCGTCTGGAGTCTAATGACACCTTACCTCTGGAACTTCGAAAGGGTCTTTCACAGCCTTGCTGCAACTCAAGAAGTTCACCTCCATACCCGTCTCCACTCGAGAGGAAGCACGATGGTCCCGCCCACATCCAGAGGAGCCCCGTTTCCCCCTCGTAGCTCGAGATGAGGGATCCTTTCCCTGCTTTCAACGGGAAAGAATTCCCGGCGTTCCCGTCGCATCTCAAGAGGAGGCACTCTCAACAGGAAAGGCGAGAGGAACTCCATGGTCGTACCACCATTCCAAGAGTCCCCCAGATGTCTCAGTCCATTCCAGAGGAAACTCTTTGCCCTGCACTGGCTCATCTTTCACGCCGAGGATCGACTCACAACACGGTGGCACGTGGGACAGCCCTGTGGGAAAGCCTCGAGGGAAAGCCTCGAGGGAAAACCACAGATCCTTTGATCCACGCGACGGGAAGCGTGACATTGCTGCTACAGCCTGGAAGGAAAGCGCACGTGCATGCCACCACTCGAGCGGAGGCCTGACTCCCCTGGGGAGACTCCAGAAGTACCCAAAGATCCATGTCAGCCCCTGAGAGGAATCCTCGGTTCCGGCCCTGACTCCACACAAGGTTTTTCGCCCCGGTATCAACGGGAGAGGAATCCCGAGAGGCCCCCTAGCAACACGCCTAGGGACTGGCCTCTCCTGAGGCCACCAGGGCGGGTCCCTGAGGTCCCCGTCGTAACTCGAGAACACCTGCCGCAACTCGAGAAAATCCAGGAAGTTCTCCCTTCCAGGCGAGATGAGGCCTATTTCCGATGAGGCCTCTGGAGACTAATGACACCAAACCTCTGGAACTTCGAAAGGGTCTTTCACACCCTTGCTGCAACTCAAGAAGTTCACCGCCATACCCGTCTCCACTCGAGAGGAAGCACGATGGTCCCGCCCACATCCAGAGGAGCCCCGTTTCCCCCTCGTAGCTCGAGATGAGGGATCCTTTCCCTGCTTTCAACGGGAAAGAATTCCCGGCGTTCCCGTCGCATCTCAAGAGGAGGCACTCTCAACAGGAAAGGCGAGAGGAACTCCATGGTCGTACCACCATTCCAAGAGTCCCCCAGATGTCTCAGTCCATTCCAGAGGAACCTCTTTGCCCTGCACTGGCTCATTTTTCATGCCGAGGATCGACTCACACCACGGTGGCACGTGGGACAGCCCTGTGGGAAAGCCTCGAGGGAAAGCCTCGAGGGAAAACCACAGATCCTTTGATCCACGCGACGGGAAGCGTGACATTGCTGCTACAGCCTGGAAGGAAAGCGCACGTGCATGCCCCCACTCGAGACGAGGCCTGACTCCACTGGGGAGACTCCAGAAGTACCCAAAGATCCATGTCAGCCCCTGAGAGGAATCCTCGATTCCGGCCCTGACTCCACACAAGGTTTTTGGCCCCGGTATCGACGGGAGAGGAATCCCGAGAGGCCCCCTAGCAACTCGCATGGGGACTGGCCTCTCCTGAGGCCACCAGGGCGGGTCCCTGAGGTCCCCGTCGTAACTCGAGAACACCTGCCGCAACTCGAGAAAATCCAGGAAGTTCTCCCTTCCAGGCGAGATGAGGCTTATTTCCGATGAGGCCTCTGGAGACTAATGACACCAAACCTCTGGAACTTCGAAAGGGTCTTTCACACCCTTGCTGCAACTCAAGAAGTTCACCGCCATACCGTCTCCACTCGAGAGGAAGCACGATGGTCCCGCCCACATCCAGAGGAGCCCCGTTTCCCCCTCGGAGCTCGAGATGAGGGATCCTTTCCCTGCTTTCAACGGGAAAGTATTCCCGGCGTTCCCGTCGCATCTCAAGAGGAGGCACTCTCAACAGGAAAGGCGAGAGGAACTCCATGGTCGTACCACCATTCCAAGAGTCCCCCAGATGTCTCAGTCCATTCCAGAGGAACCTCTTTGCCCTGCACTGGCTCATCTTTCACGCCGAGGATCGACTCACACCACGGTGCCACGTGGGACAGCCCTGTGGGAAAGCCTCGAGGGAAAGCCTCGAGGGAAAACCACAGATCCTTTGATCCACGCGACGGGAAGCGTGACATTGCTGCTACAGCCTGGAAGGAAAGCGCACGTGCATGCCCCCACTCGAGACGAGGCCTGACTCCCCTGGGGAGACTCCAGAAGTACCCAAAGATCCATGTCAGCCCCTGAGAGGCATCCTCGGTTCCGGCCCTGACTCCACACAAGGTTTTTGGCCCCGGTATCGACGGGAGAGGAATCCCGAGAGGCCCCCTAGCAACTCGCATGGGGACTGGCCTCTCCTGAGGCCACCAGGTCGGGTCCCTGAGGTCCCTGTCGTAACTCGAGAACACCTGCCGCAACTCGAGAAAATCCAGGAAGTTCTCCCTTCCAGGCGAGATGAGGCCTATTTCCGATGAGGCGTCTGGAGACTAATGACACCTAACCTCTGGAACTTCGAAAGGGTCTTTCACACCCTTGCTGCGACTCAAGAAGTTCACCGCCATACCCGTCTCCACTCGAGAGGAAGCACGATGGTCCCGCCCACATCCAGAGGAGCCCCGTTTCCCCCTCGTAGCTCGAGATGAGGGATCCTTTCCCTGCTTTAAACGGGAAAGAATTCCCGGCGTTCCCGTCGCATCTCAAGAGGAGGCACTCTCAACAGGAAAGGCGAGAGGAACTCCATGGTCGTACCACCATTCCAAGAGTCCCCCAGATGTCTCAGTCCATTCCAGAGGAACCTCTTTGCCCTGCACTGGCTCATCTTTCACGCCGAGGATCGACTCACACCACGGTGGCACGTGGGACAGCCCTGTGGGAAAGCCTCGAGGGAAAGCCTCGAGGGAAAATCACAGATCCTTTGATCCACGCCACGGGAAGCGTGACATTGCTGCTAAAGCCTGGAAGGAAAGTGCACGTGCATGCCCCCTCACGAAACGAGGCCTGTCTCCCCTGGAGAGACTCCAGAAGTATCCAAAGATCCATATCAGCCCCTGAGAGGAATCCTCGGTTCCGGCCCTGACTCCACAGAAGGTTTTTGGCCCCGGTATCGACGGGAGAGGAATCCCGAGAGGCCCCCTAGTAACTCGCATGGGGACTGGCCTCTCCTGAGGCCACGAGGGCCGGTCCCTGAGGTCCCCGTCGTAACTCGAGAACACCTGCCGCAACTCGAGAAAATCCAGGAAGTTCTCCCTTCCAGGCGAGATGAGGCCTATTTCCGATGAGGCGTCTGGAGACTAATGACACCTAACCTCTGGAACTTCGAAAGGGTCTTTCACACCCTTGCTGCAACTCAAGAAGTTCACCACCATACCCGTCTCCACTCGAGAGGAAGCACGATGGTCCCGACCACATTCAAAGGAGCCCCGTTTCCCCCTCGGAGCTCGAGATGAGGGATCCTTTCCCTGCTTTCAACGGGAAAGAATTCCCGGCGTTCCCGTCGCATCTCAAGAGGAGGCACTCTCAACAGGAAAGGCGAGAGGAACTCCATGGTCGTACCACCATTCCAAGAGTCCCCCAGATGTCTCAGTCCATTCCAGAGGAACCTCTTTGCCCTGCACTGGCTCATCTTTCACGCCGAGGATCGACTCACAACACGGTGGCACGTGGGACAGCCCTGTGGGAAAGCCTCGAGGGAAAGCCTCGAGGGAAAACCACAGATCCTTTGATGCACGCGACGGGTAGCGTGACATTGCTGCTACAGCCTGGAAGGAAAGCGCACGTGCATGCCCCCACTCGAGACGAGGCCTGACTCCACTGGGGAGACTCCAGAAGTACCCAAAGATCCATGTCAGCCCCTGAGAGGAATCCTCGGTTCCGGCCCTGACTCCACACAATGTTTTTGGCCCCGGTATCGACGGGAGAGGAATCCCGAGAGGCCCCCTAGCAACTCGCATGGGGACTGGCCTCTCCGGAGGCCACCAGGGCGGGTCCCTGAGGTCCCCGTCGTAACTCGAGAACACCTGCCGCAACTCGAGAAAATCCAGGAAGTTCTCCCTTCCAGGCGAGATGAGGCCTATTTCCGATGAGGCCTCTGGAGACTAATGACACCAAACCTCTGGAACTTCGAAAGGGTCTTTCACACCCTTGCTGCAACTCAAGCAGTTCACCGCCATACCCGTCTCCACTAGAGAGGAAGCACGATGGTCCCGCCCACATCCAGAGGAGCCCCGTTTCCCCCTCGTAGCTCGAGATGAGGGATCCTTTCCCTGGTTTCAACGGGAAAGAATTCCCGGCGTTCCCGTCGCATCTCAAGAGGAGGCACTCTCAACAGGAAAGGCGAGAGGAACTCCATGGTCGTACCACCATTCCAAGAGTCCCCCAGATGTCTCAGTCCATTCCAGAGGAACCTCTTTGCCCTGCACTGGCTCATCTTTCACGCCGAGGATCGACTCACACCACGGTGGCACGTGGGACAGCCCTGTGGGAAAGCCTCGAGGGAAAACCACAGATCCTTTGATCCACGCCACGGGAAGCGTGACATTGCTGCTACAGCCTGGAAGGAAAGCGCACGTGCATGCCCCCACTCGAGACGAGGCCTGACTCCCCTGGAGAGACTCCAGAAGTACCCAAAGATCCATGTCTGCCCCTGAGAGGAATCCTCGGTTCCGGCCCTGACTGCACACAAGGTTTTTGGCCCCGGTATCGACGGGCGAGGAATCCCGAGAGGCCCCTTAGCAACTCGCATGGGGACTGGCCTCTCCTGAGGCCACCAGGGCGGGTCCCTGAGGTCCCCGTCGTAACTCGAGAACACCTGCCGCAACTCGAGAAAATCCAGGAAGTTCTCCCTTCCAGGCGAGATGAGGCCTATTTCCGATTAGGCGTCTGGAGACTAATGACACCTAACCTCTGGAACTTCGAAAGGGTCTTTCACACCCTTGCTGCGACTCAAGAAGTTCACCGCCATACCCGTCTCCACTCGAGAGGAAGCACGATGGTCCCGCCCACATCCAGAAGAGCCCCGTTTCCCCCACGTAGCTCGAGATGAGGGATCCTTTCCCTGCTTTCAACGGGAAAGAATTCCCGGCGTTCCCGTCGCATCTCAAGAGGAGGCACTCTCAACAGGAAAGGCGAGAGGAACTCCATGGTCGTACCACCATTCCAAGAGTCCCCCAGATGTCTCAGTCCATTCCAGAGGAACCTCTTTGCCCTGCATTGGCTCATCTTTCACGCCGAGGATCGACTCACACCACGGTGGCACGTGGGACAGCCCAGTGGGAAAGCCTCGAGGGAAAGCCTCGAGGGAAAACCACAGATCATTTGATCCACGTGACGGGAAGCGTGACATTGCTGCTACAGCCTGAAAGGAAAGCGCACGTGCATGCCCCCACTCGAGACGAGGCCTGACTCCACTGGGGAGACTCCAGAAGTACCCAAAGATCCATGTCAGCCCCTGAGAGGAATCCTCGGTTCCGGCCCTGACTCCACACAAGGTTTTTGGCCCCGGTATCGACGGGAGAGGAATCCCGAGAGGCCCCCTAGCAACTCGCATGGGGACTGGCCTCTCCGGAGGCCACCAGGGCGGGTCCCTGAGGTCCCCGTCGTAATTCGAGAACACCTGCCGCAACTCGAGAAAATCCAGGAAGTTCTCCCTTCCAGGCGAGATGAGGCCTATTTCCGATGAGGCCTCTGGAGACTAATGACACCAAACCTCTGGAACTTCGAAAGGGTCTTTCACACCCTTGCTGCAACTCAAGAATTTCACCGCCATACCCGTCTCCACTAGAGAGGAAGCACGATGGTCCCGCCCACATCCAGAGGAGCCCCGTTTCCCCCTCGTAGCTCGAGATGAGGGATCCTTTCCCTGGTTTCAACGGGAAAGAATTCCCGGCGTTCCCGTCGCATCTCAAGAGGAGGCACTCTCAACAGGAAAGGCGAGAGCAACTCCATGGTCGTACCACCATTCCAAGAGTCCCCCAGATGTCTCAGTCCATTCCAGAGGAACCTCTTTGCCCTGCACTGGCTCATCTTTCACGCCGAGGATCGACTCACACCACGGTGGCACGTGGGACAGCCCTGTGGGAAAGCCTCGAGGGAAAACCACAGATCCTTTGATCCACGCCACGGGAAGCGTGACATTGCTGCTACAGCCTGGAAGGAAAGCGCACGTGCATGCCCCCACTCGAGACGAGGCCTGACTCCCCTGGAGAGACTCCAGAAGTACCCAAAGATCCATGTCTGCCCCTGAGAGGAATCCTCGGTTCCGGCCCTGACTGCACACAAGGTTTTTGGCCCCGGTATCGACGGGCGAGGAATCCCGAGAGGCCCCTTAGCAACTCGCATGGGGACTGGCCTCTCCTGAGGCCACCAGGGCGGGTCCCTGAGGTCCCCGTCGTAACTCGAGAACACCTGCCGCAACTCGAGAAAATCCAGGAAGTTCTCCCTTCCAGGCGAGATGAGGCCTATTTCCGATTAGGCGTCTGGAGACTAATGACACCTAACCTCTGGAACTTCGAAAGGGTCTTTCACACCCTTGCTGCGACTCAAGAAGTTCACCGCCATACCCGTCTCCACTCGAGAGGAAGCACGATGGTCCCGCCCACATCCAGAAGAGCCCCGTTTCCCCCACGTAGCTCGAGATGAGGGATCCTTTCCCTGCTTTCAACGGGAAAGAATTCCCGGCGTTCCCGTCGCATCTCAAGAGGAGGCACTCTCAACAGGAAAGGCGAGAGGAACTCCATGGTCGTACCACCATTCCAAGAGTCCCCCAGATGTCTCAGTCCATTCCAGAGGAACCTCTTTGCCCTGCATTGGCTCATCTTTCACGCCGAGGATCGACTCACACCACGGTGGCACGTGGGACAGCCCAGTGGGAAAGCCTCGAGGGAAAGCCTCGAGGGAAAACCACAGATCATTTGATCCACGTGACGGGAAGCGTGACATTGCTGCTACAGCCTGAAAGGAAAGCGCACGTGCATGCCCCCACTCGAGACGAGGCCTGACTCCACTGGGGAGACTCCAGAAGTACCCAAAGATCCATGTCAGCCCCTGAGAGGAATCCTCGGTTCCGGCCCTGACTCCACACAAGGTTTTTGGCCCCGGTATCGACGGGAGAGGAATCCCGAGAGGCCCCCTAGCAACTCGCATGGGGACTGGCCTCTCCGGAGGCCACCAGGGCGGGTCCCTGAGGTCCCCGTCGTAATTCGAGAACACCTGCCGCAACTCGAGAAAATCCAGGAAGTTCTCCCTTCCAGGCGAGATGAGGCCTATTTCCGATGAGGCCTCTGGAGACTAATGACACCAAACCTCTGGAACTTCGAAAGGGTCTTTCACACCCTTGCTGCAACTCAAGAATTTCACCGCCATACCCGTCTCCACTCGAGAGGAAGCACGATGGTCCCGCCCACATCCAGAGGAGCCCCGTTTCCCCCTCGTAGCTCGAGATGAGGGATCCTTTCCCTGCTTTCAACGGGAAAGAATTCCCAGCGTTCCCGTCGCATCTCAAGAGGAGGCACTCTCAACAGGAAAGGCGAGAGGAACTCCATGGTCGTACCACCATTCCAAGAGTCCCCCAGATGTCTCAGTCCATTCCAGAGGAACCTCTTTGCCCTGCACTGGCTCATTTTTCACGCCGAGAATCGACTCACACCACGGTGTCACGTGGGACAGCCCTGTGGGAAAGCCTCGAGGGAAAGCCTCGAGGGAAAACCGCAGATCCTTTGATCCACGCTACGGGAAGCGTGACATTGCTGCTACAGCCTGGAAGGAAAGTTCACGTGCATGCCCCCACACGAGACGAGGCCTGTCTCCCCTGGCGAGACTCCAGAAGTACCCAAAGATCCATATCAGTCCCTGAGAGGAATCCTCGGTTCCGGCCCTGACTCCACACAAGGTTTTTCGCCCCGGTATCGACGGGAGAGGAATCCCGAGGGGCCCCCTAGCAACACGCATAGGGACTGGCCTCTCCTGAGGCCAACAAGGCGGGTCCCTGAGGTCCCCTTCGTAACACGAGAACACCTGCTGCAACTCGAGAAAATCAAGGAAGTTCTCCCTTCCAGGCGAGATGAGGCCTATTTCCGATGAGGCGTCTGGAGACTAATGACACCTAACCTCTGGAACTTCGAAAGGGTCTTTCACACCCTTGTTGCAACTCAAGAAGTTCACCGCCATACCCGTCTCCACTCGAGAGAAAGCACGATGGTCCCGCCCACATTCAGAGGAGCCCCGTTTCTCCCTCGTAGCTCGAGATGAGGGATCCTTTCCCTGCTTTCAACGGGAAAAAATTCCCGGCGTTCCCGTCGCATCTCAAGAGGAGGCACTCTCAACAGGAAAGGCGAGAGGAACTCCATGGTCGTACCACCATTCCAAGAGTCCCCCAGATGTCTCAGTCCATTCCAGAGGAACCTCTTTGCCCTGCACTGGCTCATCTTTCACGCCGAGGATCGACTCACACCACGGTGGCACGTGGGACAGCCCTGTGGGAAAGCCTCTAGGGAAAACCACACATCATTTGATCCACGCGACGGGAAGCGTGACATTGCTGCTACAGCCTGGAAGGAAAGTGCACGTGCATGCCCCCACTCGAGACGAGGCCTGACTCCCCTGGGGAGACTCCAGAAGTACCCAAAGATCCATGTCAGCCCCTGAGAGGAATCCTCGGTTCCGGCCCTGACTCCACACAAGGTTTTTGGCCCCGGTATCGACGGGAGAGGAATCCCGAGAGGCCCCCTAGCAACTCGCATAGGGACTGGCCTCTCCTGAGGCCACCAGGGCGGGTCCCTGAGGTCCCCGTCGTAACTCGAGAACACCTGCCGCAACTCGAGAAAATCCAGGAAGTTCTCCCTTCCAGGCGAGATGAGGCCTATTTCCGATGAGGCGTCTGGAGACTAATGACACCTTACCTCTGGAACTTCGAAAGGGTCTTTCACAGCCTTGCTGCAACTCAAGAAGTTCACCACCATACCCGTCTCCACTAGAGAGGAAGCACGATGGTCCCGCCCACATCCAGAGGAGCCCCGTTTCCCCCTCGTAGCTCGAGATGAGGGATCCTTTCCCTGCTTTCAACGGGAAAGATTTCCCGGCGTTCCCGTCGCATCTCAAGAGGAGGCACTCTCAACAGGAAAGGCGAGAGGAACTCCATGGTCGTACCACCATTCCAAGAGTCCCCCAGATGTCTCAGTCCATTCCAGAGGAAACTCTTTGCCCTGCACTGGCTCATCTTTCACGCCGAGGATCGACTCACACCACGGTGGCACGTGGGACAGCCCTGTGGGAAAGCCTCGAGGGAAAGCCTCGAGGGAAAACCACAGATCCTTTGATCCACGCGACGGGAAGCGTGACATTGCTGCTACAGCCTGGAAGGAAAGCGCACGTGCATGCCCCCACTCAAGCCGAGGCCTGACTCCCCTGGGGAGACTCCAGAAGTACCCAAAGATCCATGTCAGCCCCTGAGAGGAATCCTCGGTTCCGGCCCTGACTCCACACAAGGTTTTTCGCCCCGGTATCAACGGGAGAGGAATCCCGAGAGGCCCCTAGCAACACGCCTAGGGACTGGCCTCTCCTGAGGCCACCAGGGCGGGTCCCTGAGGTCCCCGTCGTAACTCGAGAACACCTGCCGCAACTCGAGAAAATCCAGGAAGTTCTCCCTTTCAGGCGAGATGAGGCCTATTTCCGATGAGGCCTCTGGAGACTAATGACACCAAACCTCTGGAACTTCGAAAGGGTCTTTCACACCCTTGCTGCAACTCAAGAAGTTCACCGCCATACCCGTCTCCACTCGAGAGGAAGCACGATGGTCCCGCCCATATCCAGAGGAGCCCCGTTTCCCCCTCGTAGCTCGAGATGAGGGATCCTTTCCCTGCTTTCAACGGGAAAGAATTCCCGGCGTTCCCGTCGCATCTCAAGAGGAGGCACTCTCAACAGGAAAGGCGAGAGGAACTCCATGGTCGTACCACCATTCCAAGAGTCCCCCAGATGTCTCAGTCCATTCCAGAGGAACCTCTTTGCCCTACACTGGCTCATGTTTCATGCCGAGGATCGACTCACACCACGGTGGCACGTGGGACAGCCCTGTGGGAAAGCCTCGAGGGAAAGCCTCGAGGGAAAACCACAGATCCTTTGATCCAAGCGACGGGAAGCGTGACATTGCTGCTACAGCCTGGAAGGAAAGCGCACGTGCATGCCCCCACTCGAGACGAGGCCTGACTCCACTGGGGAGACTCCAGAAGTACCCAAAGATCCATGTCAGCCCCTGAGAGGAATCCTCGATTCCGGCCCTGACTCCACACAAGGTTTTTGGCCCCGGTATCGACGGGAGAGGAATCCCGAGAGGCCCCCTAGCAACTCGCATGGGGACTGGCCTCTCCTGAGGCCACCAGGGCGGGTCCCTGAGGTCCCCGTCGTAACTCGAGAACACCTGCCGCAACTCGAGAAAATCCAGGAAGTTCTCCCTTCCAGGCGAGATGAGGCTTATTTCCGATGAGGCGTCTGGAGACTAATGACACCTAACCTCTGGAACTTCGAAAGGGTCTTTCACACCCTTGCTGCGACTCAAGAAGTTCACCGCCATACCCGTCTCCACTCGAGAGGAAGCACGATGGTCCCGCCCACATCCAGAAGAGCCCCGTTTCCCCCACGTAGCTCGAGATGAGGGATCCTTTCCCTGCTTTCAACGGGAAAGAATTCCCGGCGTTCCCGTCGCATCTCAAGAGGAGGCACTCTCAACAGGAAAGGCGAGAGGAACTCCATGGTCGTACCACCATTCCAAGAGTCCCCCAGATGTCTCAGTCCATTCCAGAGGAACCTCTTTGCCCTGCATTGGCTCATCTTTCACGCCGAGGATCGACTCACACCACGGTGGCACGTGGGACAGCCCAGTGGGAAAGCCTCGAGGGAAAGCCTCGAGGGAAAACCACAGATCATTTGATCCACGTGACGGGAAGCGAGACATTGCTGCTACAGCCTGAAAGGAAAGCGCACGTGCATGCCCCCACTCGAGACGAGGCCTGACTCCACTGGGGAGACTCCAGAAGTACCCAAAGATCCATGTCAGCCCCTGAGAGGAATCCTCGGTTCCGGCCCTGACTCCACACAAGGTTTTTGGCCCCGGTATCGACGGGAGAGGAATCCCGAGAGGCCCCCTAGCAACTCGCATGGGGACTGGCCTCTCCTGAGGCCACCAGGGCGGGTCCCTGAGGTCCCCGTCGTAATTCGAGAACACCTGCCGCAACTCGAGAAAATCCAGGAAGTTCTCCCTTCCAGGCGAGATGAGGCCTATTTCCGATGAGGCCTCTGGAGACTAATGACACCAAACCTCTGGAACTTCGAAAGGGTCTTTCACACCCTTGCTGCAACTCAAGAAGTTCACCGCCATACCCGTCTCCACTCGAGAGGAAGCACGATGGTCCCGCCCACATCCAGAGGAGCCCCGTTTCCCCCTCGTAGCTCGAGATGAGGGATCCTTTCCCTGCTTTCAACGGGAAAGAATTCCCGGCGTTCCCGTCGCATCTCAAGAGGAGGCACTCTCAACAGGAAAGGCGAGAGGAACTCCATGGTCGTACCACCATTCCAAGAGTCCCCCAGATGTCTCAGTCCATTCCAGAGGAACCTCTTTGCCCTGCACTGGCTCATCTTTCATGCCGAGGATCGACTCACACCACGGTGGCACGTGGGACAGCCCTGTGGGAAAGCCTCGAGGGAAAGCCTCGAGGGAAAACCACAGATCCTTTGATCCACGCGACGGGAAGCGTGACATTGCTGCTACAGCCTGGAAGGAAAGTGCACGTGCATGCCCCCTCACGAAACGAGGCCTGTCTCCCCTGGGGAGACTCCAGAAGTATCCAAAGATCCATATCAGCCCCTGAGAGGAATCCTCGGTTCCGGCCCTGACTCCACACAAGGTTTTTGGCCCCGGTATCGACGGGAGAGGAATCCCGAGAGGCCCCCTAGCAACTCGCATGGGGACTGGCCTCTCCTGAGACCACCAGGGCCGGGCCCTGAGGTCCCCGTCGTAACTCGAGAACACCTGCCGCAACTCGAGAAAATCCAGGAAGTTCTCCCTTCCAGGCGAGATGAGGCCTATTTCCGATGAGGCGTCTGGAGACTAATGACACCTAACCTCTGGAACTTCGAAAGGGTCTTTCACACCCTTGCTGCAACTCAAGAAGTTCACCACCATACCCGTCTCCACTCGAGAGGAAGCACGATGGTCCCGACAACATCCAAAGGAGCCCCGTTTCCCCCTCGTAGCTCGAGATGAGGGATCCTTTCCCTGCTTTCAACGGGAAAGAATTCCCTGCGTTCCCGTCGCATCTCAAGAGGAGGCACTCTCAACAGGAAAGGCGAGAGGAACTCCATGGTCGTACCACCATTCCAAGAGTCCCCCAGATGTCTCAGTCCATTCCAGAGGAACCTCTTTGCCCTGCACTGGCTCATCTTTCACGCCGAGGATCGACTCTCACCACGGTGGCACGTGGGACAGCCCTGTGGGAAAGCCTCGAGGGAAAGCCTCGAGGGAAAACCACAGATCCTTTTATCCACGCGACGGGAAGCGTGACATTGCTGCTACAGCCTGGAAGGAAAGCGCACGTGCATGCCCCTACTCGAGACGAGGCCTGACTCCCCTGGGGAGACTCCAGAAGTACCCAAAGATCCATGTCAGCCCCTGAGAGGAATCCTCGGTTCCGGCCCTGACTCCACACAAGGTTTTTGGCCCCGGTATCGACGGGAGAGGAATCCCGAGAGGCCCCCTAGCAACTCGCATGGGGACTGGCCTCTCCTGAGGCCACCAGGGCGGGTCCCTGAGGTCCCCGTCGTAACTCGAGAACACCTGCCGCAACTCGAGAAAATCCAGGAAGTTCTCCCTTCCAGGCGAGATGAGGCCTATTTCCGATGAGGCCTCTGGAGACTAATGACACCAAACCTCTGGAACTTCGAAAGGGTCTTTCACACCCTTGCTGCAACTCAAGAAGTTCACCGCCATACCCGTCTCCACTCGAGAGGAAGCACGATGGTCCCGCCCACATCCAGAGGAGCCCCGTTTCCCCCTCGTAGCTCGAGATGAGGGATCCTTTCCCTGCTTTCAACGGGAAAGAATTCCCGGCGTTCCCGTCGCATCTCAAGAGGAGGCACTCTCAACAGGAAAGGCGAGAGGAACTCCATGGTCGTACCACCATTCCAAGAGTCCCCCAGATGTCTCAGTCCATTCCAGAGGAACCTCTTTGCCCTGCACTGGCTCATCTTTCACGCCGAGGATCGACTCACAACACGGTGGCACGTGGGACAGCCCTGTGGGAAAGCCTCGAGGGAAAGCCTCGAGGGAAAACCACAGATCCTTTGATCCACGCGACGGGAAGCGTGACATTGCTGCTACAGCCTGGAAGGAAAGTGCACGAGCATGCCCCCACTCGAGACGAGGCCTGACTCCCCTGGGGAGACTCCAGAAGTACCCAAAGATCCATGTCAGCCCCTGAGAGGAATCCTCGGTTCCGGCCCTGACTCCACACAAGCTTTTTGGCCCCGGTATCGACGGGAGAGGAATCCCGAGAGACCCCCTAGCAACTCGCATGGGGACTGGCCTCTCCTGAGGCCACCAGGGCGGGTCCCTGAGGTCCCCGTCGTAACTCGAGAACACCTGCCGCAACTCGAGAAAATCCAGGAAGTTCTCCCTTCCAGGCGAGATGAGGCCTATTTCCGATGAGGCCTCTGGAGACTAATGACACCAAACCTCTGGAACTTCGAAAGGGTCTTTCACACCCTTGCTGCAACTCAAGAAGTTCACCGCCATACCCGTCACCACTTGAGAGGAAGCACGATGGTCCCGCCCACATCCAGAGGAGCCCCGTTTCCCCCTCGGAGCTCGAGATGAGGGATCCTTTCCCTGCTTTCAACGGGAAAGAATTCCCGGCGTTCCAGTCGCATCTCAAGAGGAGGCACTCTCAACAGGAAAGGCGAGAGGAACTCCATGGTCGTACCACCATTCCAAGAGTCCCCCAGATGTCTCAGTCCATTCCAGAGAAACCTCTTTGCCCTGCACTGGCTCATCTTTCACGCCGAGGATCGACTCACACCACGGTGGCACGTGGGACAGCCCTGTGGGAAAGCCTCGAGCGAAAGCCTCGAGGGAAAACCACAGATCCTTTGATCCACGCGACGGGAAGGGTGACATTGCTGCTACAGCCTGGAAGGAAAGTGCACGTGCATGCCCCCTCACGAAACGAGGCCTGTCTCCCCTGGCGAGACTCCAGAAGTATCCAAAGATCCATATCAGCCCCTGAGAGTAATCCTCGGTTCCGGCCCTGACTCCACACAAGGTTTTTGGCCCCGGTATCGACGGGAGAGGAATCCCGAGAGGCCCCCTAGCAACTCGCATGGGGACTGGCCTCTCCTGAGGCCACCAGGGCCGGTCCCTGAGGTCCCCGTCGTAACTCGAGAACACCTGCCGCAACTCGAGAAAATCCAGGAAGTTCTCCCTTCCAGGCGAGATGAGGCCTATTTCCGATGAGGCGTCTGGAGACTAATGACACCTAACCTCTGGAACTTCGAAAGGGTCTTTCACACCCTTGCTGCAACTCAAGAAGTTCACCACCATACCCGTCTCCACTCGAGAGGAAGCACGATGGTCCCGACCACATCCAAAGGAGCCCCGTTTCCCCCTCGTAGCTCGAGATGAGGGATCCTTTCCCTGCTTTCAACGGGAAAGTATTCCCTGCGTTCCCGTCGCATCTCAAGAGGAGGCACTCTCAACAGGAAAGGCGAGAGGAACTCCATGGTCGTACCACCATTCCAAGAGTCCCCCAGATGTCTCAGTCCATTCCAGAGGAACCTCTTTGCCCTGCACTGGCTCATCTTTCACGCCGAGGATCGACTCACACCACGGTGGCACGTGGGACAGCCCTGTGGGAAAGCCTCGAGGGAAAGCCTCGAGGGAAAACCACAGATCCTTTGATCCACGCGACGGGAAGCGTGACATTGCTGCTACAGCCTGGAAGGAAAGTGCACGTGCATGCCCCCTCACGAAACGAGGCCTGTCTCCCCTGGCGAGACTCCAGAAGTATCCAAAGATCCATATCAGCCCCTGAGAGGAATCCTCGGTTCCGGCCCTGACTCCACACAAGGTTTTTGGCCCCGGAATCGACGGGAGAGGAATCCCGAGAGGGCTCCTAGCAACTCGCATGGGGACTGGCCTCTCCTGAGGCCACCAGGGCCGGTCCCTGAGGTCCCCGTCGTAACTCGAGAACACCTGCCGCAACTCGAGAAAATCCAGGAAGTTCTCCCTTCCAGGCGAGATGAGGCCTATTTCCGATGAGGCGTCTGGAGACTAATGACACCTAACCTCTGGAACTTCGAAAGGGTCTTTCACACCCTTGCTGCAACTCAAGAAGTTCACCACCATACCCGTCTCCACTCGAGAGGAAGCACGATGGTCCCAACAACATCCAAAGGAGCCCCGTTTCCCCCTCGTAGCTCGAGATGAGGGATCCTTTCCCTGCTTTCAACGGGAAAGAATTCCCTGCGTTCCCGTCGCATCTCAAGAGGAGGCACTCTCAACAGGAAAGGCGAGAGGAACTCCATGGTCGTACCACCATTCCAAGAGTCCCCCAGATGTCTCAGTCCATTCCAGAGGAACCTCTTTGCCCTGCACTGGCTCATCTTTCACGCCGAGGATCGACTCACACCACGGTGGCACGTGAGACAGCCCTGTGGGAAAGCCTCGAGGGAAAGCCTCGAGGGAAAACCACAGATCCTTTGATCCACGCGACGGGAAGCGTGACATTGCTGCTACAGCCTGGAAGGAAAGCGCACGTGCATGCCCCTACTCGAGACGAGGCCTGACTCCCCTGGGGAGACTCCAGATGTACCCAATGATCCATGTCAGCCCCTGAGAGGCATCCTCGGTTCCGGCCCTGACTCCACACAAGGTTTTTGGCCCCGGTATCGACGGGAGAGGAATCCCGAGAGGCCCCCTAGCAACTCGCATGGGGACTGGCCTCTCCTGAGGCCACCAGGGCGGGTCCCTGAGGTCCCTGTCGTAACTCGAGAACACCTGCCGCAACTCGAGAAAATCCAGGAAGTTCTCCCTTCCAGGCGAGATGAGGCCTATTTCCGATGAGGCGTCTGGAGACTAATGACACCTAACCTCTGGAACTTCGAAAGGGTCTTTCACACCCTTGCTGCGACTCAAGAAGTTCACCGCCATACCCGTCTCCACTCGAGTGGAAGCACGATGGTCCCGCCCACATCCAGAGGAGCCCCGTTTCCCCCTCGTAGCTCGAGATGAGGGATCCTTTCCCTGCTTTAAACGGGAAAGAATTCCCGGCGTTCCCGTCGCATCTCAAGAGGAGGCAGTCTCAACAGGAAAGGCGAGAGGAACTCCATGGTCGTACCACCATTCCAAGAGTCCCCCAGATGTCTCAGTCCATTCCAGAGGAACCTCTTTGCCCTGCACTGGCTCATCTTTCACGCCGAGGATCGACTCACACCACGGTGGCACGTGGGACAGCCCTGTGGGAAAGCCTCGAGGGAAAGCCTCGAGGGAAAACCACAGATCCTTTGATCCACGCCACGGGAAGCGTGACATTGCTGCTAAAGCCTGGAAGGAAAGTGCACGTGCATGCCCCCTCACGAAACGAGGCCTGTCTCCCCTGGCGAGACTCCAGAAGTATCCAAAGATCCATATCAGCCCCTGAGAGGAATCCTCGGTTCCGGCCCTGACTCCACAGAAGGTTTTTGGCCCCGGTATCGACGGGAGAGGAATCCCGAGAGGCCCCCTAGCAACTCGCATGGGGACTGGCCTCTCCTGAGGCCACGAGGGCCGGTCCCTGAGGTCCCCGTCGTAACTCGAGAACACCTGCCGCAACTCGAGTAAATCCAGGAAGTTCTCCCTTCCAGGCGAGATGAGGCCTATTTCCGATGAGGCGTCTGGAGACTAATGACACCTAACCTCTGGAACTTCGAAAGGGTCTTTCACACCCTTGCTGCAACGCAAGAAGTTCACCACCATACCCGTCTCCACTCGAGAGGAAGCACGATGGTCCCGACCACATCCAAAGGAGCCCCGTTTCCCCCTCGTAGCTCGAGATGAGGGATCCTTTCCATGCTTTCAACGGGAAAGAATTCCCTGCGTTCCCGTCGCATCTCAAGAGGAGGCACTCTCAACAGGAAAGGCGAGAGGAACTCCATGGTCGTACCACCATTCCAAGAGTCCCCCAGATGTCTCAGTCCATTCCAGAGGAACCTCTTTGCCCTGCACTGGCTCATCTTTCACGCCGAGGATCGACTCACACCACGGTGGCACGTGGGACAGCCCTGTGGGAAAGCCTCGAGGGAAAACCACAGATCCTTTGATCCACGCCACGGGAAGCGTGACATTGCTGCTACAGCCTGGAAGGAAAGCGCACGTGCATGCCCCCACTCGAGACGAGGCCTGACTCCCCTGGGGAGACTCCAGAAGTACCCAAAGATCCATGTCTGCCCCTGAGAGGAATCCTCGGTTCCGGCCCTGACTGCACACAAGGTTTTTGGCCCCGGTATCGACGGGAGAGGAATCCCGAGAGGCCCCTTAGCAACTCGCATGGGGACTGGCCTCTCCTGAGGCCACCAGGGCGGGTCCCTGAGGTCCCCGTCGTAACTCGACAACACCTGCCGCAACTCGAGAAAATCCAGGAAGTTCTCCCTTCCAGGCGAGATGAGGCCTATTTCCGATGAGGCGTCTGGAGACTAATGAAACCTAACCTCTGGAACTTCGAAAGGGTCTTTCACACCCTTGCTGCAACTCAAGAAGTTCACCGCCATACCCGTCTCCACTCGAGAGGAAGCACGATGGTCCCGCCCACATCGAGAGGAGCCCCGTTTCCCCCTCGTAGCTCGAGATGAGGGATCCTTTCCCTGGTTTCAACGGGAAAGAATTCCCGGCGTTCCCGTCGCATCTCAAGAGGAGGCACTCTCAACAGAAAAGGCGAGAGGAACTCCATGGTCGTACCACCATTCCAAGAGTCCCCCAGATGTCTCAGTCCATTCCAGAGGAACCTCTTTGCCCTGCACTGGCTCATTTTTCACGCCGAGAATCGACTCACACCACGGTGTCACGTGGGACAGCCCTGTGGGAAAGCCTCGAGGGAAAGCCTCGAGGGATAACCGCAGATCCTTTGATCCACGCTACGGGAAGCGTGACATTGCTCCTACAGCCTGGAAGGAAAGTGCACGTGCATGCCCCCACACGAGACGAGGCCTGTCTCCCCTGGCGAGACTCCAGAAGTACCCAAAGATCCATATCAGTCCCTGAGAGGAATCCTCGGTTCCGGCCCTGACTCCACACAAGGTTTTTGGCCCCGGTATCGACGGGAGAGGAATCCCGAGGGGCCCCCTAGCAACACGCATAGGGACTGGCCTTTCCTGAGGCCAACAAGGCGGGTCCCTGAGGTCCCCGTCGTAACTCGAGAACACCTGCTGCAACTCGAGAAAATCAAGGAAGTTCTCCCTTCCAGGCAAGATGAGGCCTATTTCCGATGAGGCGTCTGGAGACTAATGACACCTAACCTCTGGAACTTCGAAAGGGTCTTTCACACCCTTGTTGCAACTCAAGAAGTTCACCGCCATACCCGTCTCCACTCGAGAGAAAGCACGATGGTCCCGCCCACATCCAGAGGAGCCCCGTTTCCCCCTCGTAGCTCGAGATGAGGGATCCTTTCCCTGCTTTCAACGGGAAGAAATTCCCGGCGTTCCCGTCGCATCTCAAGAGGAGGCACTCTCAACAGGAAAGGCGAGAGGAACTCCATGGTCGTGCCACCATTCCAAGAGTCCCCCAGATGTCTCAGTCCATTCCAGAGGAACCTCTTTGCCCTGCACTGGCTCATCTTTCACGCCGAGGATCGACTCACACCACGGTGGCACGTGGGACAGCCCTGTGGGAAAGCCTCTAGGGAAAACCACACATCATTTGATCCACGCGACGGGAAGTGTGACATTGCTGCTACAGCCTGGAAGGAAAGTGCACGTGCATGCCCCCACTCGAGACGAGGCCTGACTCCCCTGGGGAGACTCCAGAAGTACCCAAAGATCCATGTCAGCCCCTGAGAGGAATCCTCGGTTCCGGCCCTGACTCCACACAAGGTTTTTGGCCCCGGTATCGACGGGAGAGGAATCCCGAGAGGCCCCCTAGCAACTCGCATAGGGACTGGCCTCTCCTGAGGCCACCAGGGCGGGTCCCTGAGGTCCCCGTCGTAACTCGAGAACACCTGCCGCAACTCGAGAAAATCCAGGAAGTTCTCCCTTCCAGGCGAGATGAGGCCTATTTCCGATGAGGCGTCTGGAGACTAATGACACCTAACCTCTGGAACTTCGAAAGGGTCTTTCACAGCCTTGCTGCAACTCAAGAAGTTCACCACCATACCCGTCTCCACTAGAGAGGAAGCACGATGGTCCCGCCCACATCCAGAGGAGCCCCGTTTCCCCCTCGTAGCTCGAGATGAGCGATCCTTTCCCTGCTTTCAACGGGAAAGAATTCCCTGCGTTCCCGTCGCATCTCAAGAGGAGGCACTCTCAACAGGAAAGGCGAGAGGAACTCCATGGTCGTACCACCATTCCAAGAGTCCCCCAGATGTCTCAGTCCATTCCAGAGGAACCTCTTTGCCCTGCACTGGCTCATCTTTCACGCCGAGGATCGACTCTCACCACGGTGGCACGTGGGACAGCCCTGTGGGAAAGCCTCGAGGGAAAGCCTCGAGGGAAAACCACAGATCCTTTGATCCACGCGACGGGAAGCGTGACATTGCTGCTACAGCCTGGAAGGAAAGCGCACGTGCATGCCCCTACTCGAGACGAGGCCTGACTCCCCTGGGGAGACTCCAGGAGTACCCAAAGATCCATGTCAGCCCCTGAGAGGAATCCTCGGTTCCGGCCCTGACTCCACACAAGGTTTTTGGCCCCGGTATCGACGGGAGAGGAATCCCGAGAGGCCCCCTAGCAACTCGCATGGGGACTGGCCTCTCCGGAGGCCACCAGGGCGGGTCCCTGAGGTCCCCGTCGTAACTCGAGAACACCTGCCGCAACTCGAGAAAATCCAGGAAGTTCTCCCTTCCAGGCGAGATGAGGCCTATTTCCGATGAGGCCTCTGGAGACTAATGACACCAAACCTCTGGAACTTCGAAAGGGTCTTTCACACCCTTGCTGCAACTCAAGCAGTTCACCGCCATACCCGTCTCCACTCGAGAGGAAGCACGATGGTCCCGCCCACATCCAGAGGAGCCCCGTTTCCCCCTCGTAGCTCGAGATGAGGGATCCTTTCCCTGGTTTCAACGGGAAAGAATTCCCGGCGTTCCCGTCGCATCTCAAGAGGAGGCACTCTCAACAGGAAAGGCGAGAGGAACTCCATGGTCGTACCACCATTCCAAGAGTCCCCCAGATGTCTCAGTCCATTCCAGAGGAACCTCTTTTCCCTGCACTGGCTCATCTTTCACGCCGAGGATCGACTCACACCACGGTGGCACGTGGGACAGCCCTGTGGGAAAGCCTCGAGGGAAAACCACAGATCCTTTGATCCACGCCACGGGAAGCGTGACATTGCTGCTACAGCCTGGAAGGAAAGCGCACGTGCATGCCCCTACTCGAGACGAGGCCTGACTCCCCTGGGGAGACTCCAGGAGTACCCAAAGATCCATGTCAGCCCCTGAGAGGAATCCTCGGTTCCGGCCCTGACTCCACACAAGGTTTTTGGCCCCGGTATCGACGGGAGAGGAATCCCGAGAGGCCCCCTAGCAGCTCGCATGGGGACTGGCCTCTCCTGAGGCCACCAGGGCGGGTCCCTGAGGTCCGCGTCGTAACTCGAGAACACCTGCCGCAACTCGAGAAAATCCAGGAAGTTCTCCCTTCCAGGCGAGATGAGGCCTATTTCCGATGAGGCCTCTGGAGACTAATGACACCAAACCTCTGGAACTTCGAAAGGGTCTTTCACACCCTTGCTGCAACTCAAGAAGTTCACCGCCATACCCGTCTCCACTCGAGAGGAAGCACGATGGTCCCGCCCACATCCAGAGGAGCCCCGTTTCCCCCTCGTAGCTCGAGATGAGGGATCCTTTCCCTGCTTTCAACGGGAAAGAATTCCCTGCGTTCCCGTCGCATCTCAAGAGGAGGCACTCTCAACAGGAAAGGCGAGAGGAACTCCATGGTCGTACCACCATTCCAAGAGTCCCCCAGATGTCTCAGTCCATTCCAGAGGAACCTCTTTGCCCTGCACTGGCTCATCTTTCACGCCGAGGATCGATTCACACCACGGTGGCACGTGGGACAGCCCTGTGGGAAAGCCTCGAGGGAAAGCCTCGAGGGAAAACCACAGATCCTTTGATCCACGCGACGGGAAGCGTGACATTGCTGCTACAGCCTGGAAGGAAAGCGCACGTGCATGCCCCTACTCGAGACGAGGCCTGACTCCCCTGGGGAGACTCCAGAAGTACCCAATGATCCATGTCAGCCCCTGAGAGGAATCCTCGGTTCCGGCCCTGACTCCACACAAGGTTTTTGGCCCCGGTATCGACGGGAGAGGAATCCCGAGAGGCCCCCTAGCAACTCGCATGGGGACTGGCCTCTCCTGAGGCCACCAGGGCGGGTCCCTGAGGTCCCCGTCGTAACTCGAGAACACCTGCCGCAACTCGAGAAAATCCAGGAAGTTCTCCCTTCCAGGCGAGATGAGGCCTATTTCCGATGAGGCCTCTGGAGACTAATGACACCAAACCTCTGGAACTTCGAAAGGGTCTTTCACACCCTTGCTGCAACTCAAGAAGTTCACCGCCATACCCGTCTCCACTCGAGAGGAAGCACGATGGTCCCGCCCACATCCAGAGGAGCCCCGTTTCCCCCTCGTAGCTCGAGATGAGGGATCCTTTCCCTGCTTTCAACGGGAAAGAATTCCCGGCGTTCCCGTCGCATCTCAAGAGGAGGCACTCTCAACAGGAAAGGCGAGAGGAACTCCATGGTCGTACCACCATTCCAAGAGTCCCCCAGATGTCTCAGTCCATTCCAGAGGAACCTCTTTGCCCTGCACTGGCTCATCTTTCACGCCGAGGATCGACTCACAACACGGTGGCACGTGGGACAGCCCTGTGGGAAAGCCTCGAGGGAAAGCCTCGAGGGAAAACCACAGATCCTTTGATCCACGCGACGGGAAGCATGACATTGCTGCTACAGCCTGGAAGGAAAGTGCACGTGCATGCCCCCACTCGAGACGAGGCCTGACTCCCCTGGGGAGACTCCAGAAGTACCCAAAGATCCATGTCAGCCCCTGAGAGGCATCCTCGGTTCCGGCCCTGACTCCACACAAGGTTTTTGGCCCCGGTATCGACGGGAGAGGAATCCCGAGAGGCCCCCTAGCAACTCGCATGGGGACTGGCCTCTCCTGAGGCCACCAGGGCGGGTCCCTGAGGTCCCTGTCGTAACTCGAGAACACCTGCCGCAACTCGAGAAAATCCAGGAAGTTCTCCCTTCCAGGCGAGATGAGGCCTATTTCCGATGAGGCGTCTGGAGACTAATGACACCTAACCTCTGGAACTTCGAAAGGGTCTTTCACACCCATGCTGCGACTCAAGAAGTTCACCGCCATACCCGTCTCCACTCGAGAGGAAGCACGATGGTCCCGCCCACATCCAGAGGAGCCCCGTTTCCCCCTCGTAGCTCGAGATGAGGGATCCTTTCCCTGCTTTCAACGGGAAGAATTCCCGGTGTTCCCGTCGCATCTCAAGAGGAGGCAGTCTCAACAGGAAAGGCGAGAGGAACTCCATGGTCGTACCACCATTCCAAGAGTCCCCCAGATGTCTCAGTCCATTCCAGAGGAACCTCTTTGCCCTGCACTGGCTCATCTTTCACGCCGAGGATCCACTCACACCACGGTGGCACGTGGGACAGCCCTGTGGGAAAGCCTCGAGGGAAAGCCTCGAGGGAAAACCACAGATCCTTTGATCCACGCCACGGGAAGCGTGACATTGCTGCTAAAGCCTGGAAGGAAAGTGCACGTGCATGCCCCCTCACGAAACGAGGCCTGTCTCCCCTGGCGAGACTCCAGAAGTATCCAAAGATCCATATCAGCCCCTGAGAGGAATCCTCGGTTCCGGCCCTGACTCCACAGAAGGTTTTTGGCCCCGGTATCGACGGGAGAGGAATCCCGAGAGGCCCCCTAGCAACTCGCATGGGGACTGGCCTCTCCTGAGGCCACGAGGGCCGGTCCCTGAGGTCCCCGTCGTAACTCGAGAACACCTGCCGCAACTCGAGAAAATCCAGGAAGTTCTCCCTTCCAGGCGAGATGAGGCCTATTTCCGATGAGGCGTCTGGAGACTAATGACACCTAACCTCTGGAACTTCGAAAGGGTCTTTCACACCCTTGCTGCAACTCAAGAAGTTCACCACCATACCCGTCTCCACTCGAGAGGAAGCACGATGGTCCCGACCACATCCAAAGGAGCCCCGTTTCCCCCTCGTAGCTCGAGATGAGGGATCCTTTCCATGCTTTCAACGGGAAAGAATTCCCTGCGTTCCCGTCACCTCTCAAAAGGAGGCACTCTCAACAGGAAAGGCGAGAGGAACTCCATGGTCGTACCACCATTCCAAGAGTCCACCAGATGTCTCAGTCCATTCCAGAGGAACCTCTTTGCCCTGCACTGGCTCATCTTTCACGCCGAGGATCGACTCACACCACGGTGGCACGTGGGACAGCCCTGTGGGAAAGCCTCGAGGGAAAGCCTCGAGGGAAAACCACAGATCCTTTGATCCACGCGACGGGAAGCGTGACATTGCTGCTACAGCCTGGAAGGAAAGCGCACGTGCATGCCCCCACTCGAGACGAGGCCTGACTCCACTGGGGAGACTCCAGAAGTACCCAAAGATCCATGTCAGCCCCTGAGAGGAATCCTCGGTTCCAGCCCTGACTCCACACAAGGTTTTTGGCCCCGGTATCGACGGGAGAGGAATCCCGAGAGGCCCCCTAGCAACTCGCATGGGGACTGGCCTCTCCGGAGGACACCAGGGCGGGTCCCTGAGGTCCCCGTCGTAACTCGAGAACACCTGCCGCAACTCGAGAAAATCCAGGAAGTTCTCCCTTCCAGGCGAGATGAGGCCTATTTCCGATGAGGCCTCTGGAGACTAATGACACCAAACCTCTGGAACTTCGAAAGGGTCTTTCACACCCTTGCTGCAACTCAAGCAGTTCACCGCCATACCCGTCTCCACTCGAGAGGAAGCACGATGGTCCCGCCCACATCCAGAGGAGCCCCGTTTCCCCCTCATAGCTCGAGATGAGGGATCCTTTCCCTGGTTTCAACGGGAAAGAATTCCCGGCGTTCCCGTCGCATCTCAAGAGGAGGCACTCTCAACAGGAAAGGCGAGAGGAACTCCATGGTCGTACCACCATTCCAAGAGTCCCCCAGATGTCTCAGTCCATTCCAGAGGAACCTCTTTTCCCTGCACTGGCTCATCTTTCACGTCGAGGATCGACTCACACCACGGTGGCACGTGGGACAGCCCTGTGGGAAAGCCTCGAGGGAAAACCACAGATCCTTTGATCCACGCCACGGGAAGCGTGACATTGCTGCTACAGCCTGGAAGGAAAGCGCACGTGCATGCCCCCACTCGAGACGAGGCCTGACTCCCCTGGGGAGACTCCAGAAGTACCCAAAGATCCATGTCTGCCCCTGAGAGGAATCCTCGTTTCCGGCCCTGACTGCACACAAGGTTTTTGGCCCCGGTATCGACGGGAGAGGAATCCCGAGAGGCCCCTTAGCAACTCGCATGGGGACTGGCCTCTCCTGAGGCCACCAGGGCGGGTCCCTGAGGTCCCCGTCGTAACTCGACAACACCTGCCGCAACTCGAGAAAATCCAGGAAGTTCTCCCTTCCAGGCGAGATGAGGCCTATTTCCGATGAGGCGTCTGGAGACTAATGACACCTAACCTCTGGAACTTCGAAAGGGTCTTTCACACCCTTGCTGCAACTCAAGAAGTTCACCGCCATACCCGTCTCCACTCGAGAGGAAGCACGATGGTCCCGCCCACATCGAGAGGAGCCCCGTTTCCCCCTCGTAGCTCGAGATAAGGGATCCTTTCCCTGCTTTCAACGGGAAAGAATTCCCGGCGTTCCCGTCGCATCTCAAGAGGAGGCACTCTCAACAGAAAAGGCGAGAGGAACTCCATGGTCGTACCACCATTCCAAGAGTCCCCCAGATGTCTCAGTCCATTCCAGAGGAACCTCTTTGCCCTGCACTGGCTCATTTTTCACGCCGAGAATCGACTCACACCACGGTGTCACGTGGGACAGCCCTGTGGGAAAGCCTCGAGGGAAAGCCTCGAGGGAAAACCGCAGATCCTTTGATCCACGCTACGGGAAGCGTGACATTGCTGCTACAGCCTGGAAGGAAAGTTCACGTGCATGCCCCCACACGAGACGAGGCCTGTCTCCCCTGGCGAGACTCCAGAAGTACCCAAAGATCCATATCAGTCCCTGAGAGGAATCCTCGGTTCCGGCCCTGACTCCACACAAGGTTTTTGGCCCCGGTATCGACGGGAGAGGAATCCCGAGGGGCCCCCTAGCAACACGCATAGGGACTGGCCTCTCCTGAGGCCAACAAGGCGGGTCCCTGAGGTCCCCGTCGTAACTCGAGAACACCTGCTGCAACTCGAGAAAATCAAGGAAGTTCTCCCTTCCAGGCGAGATGAGGCCTATTTCCGATGAGGCGTCTGGAGACTAATGACACCTAACCTCTGGAACTTCGAAAGGGTCTTTCACACCCTTGTTGCAACTCAAGAAGTTCACCGCCATACCCGTCTCCACTCGAGAGAAAGCACGATGGTCCCGCCCACATCCAGAGGAGCCCCGTTTCCCCCTCGTAGCTCGATATGAGGGATCCTTTCCCTGCTTTCAACGGGAAAAAATTCCCGGCGTTCCCGTCGCATCTCAAGAGGAGGCACTCTCAACAGGAAAGGCGAGAGGAACTCCATGGTCGTGCCACCATTCCAAGAGTCCCCCAGATGTCTCAGTCCATTCCAGAGGAACCTCTTTGCCCTGCACTGGCTCATCTTTCACGCCGAGGATCGACTCACACCACGGTGGCACGTGGGACAGCCCTGTGGGAAAGCCTCTAGGGAAAACCACACATCATTTGATCCACGCGACGGGAAGTGTGACATTGCTGCTACAGCCTGGAAGGAAAGTGCACGTGCATGCCCCCACTCGAGACGAGGCCTGACTCCCCTGGGGAGACTCCAGAAGTACCCAAAGATCCATGTCAGCCCCTGAGAGGAATCCTCGGTTCCGGCCCTGACTCCACACAAGGTTTTTGGCCCCGGTATCGACGGGAGAGGAATCCCGAGAGGCCCCCTAGCAACTCGCATAGGGACTGGCCTCTCCTGAGGCCACCAGGGCGGGTCCCTGAGGTCCCCGTCGTAACTCGAGAACACCTGCCGCAACTCGAGAAAATCCAGGAAGTTCTCCCTTCCAGGCGAGATGAGGCCTATTTCCGATGAGGCGTCTGGAGACTAATGACACCTTACCTCTGGAACTTCGAAAGGGTCTTTCACAGCCTTGCTGCAACTCAAGAAGTTCACCACCATACCCGTCTCCACTAGAGAGGAAGCACGATGGTCCCGCCCACATCCAGAGGAGCCCCGTTTCTCCCTCGTAGCTCGAGATGAGCGATCCTTTCCCTGCTTTCAACGGGAAAGAATTCCCTGCGTTCCCGTCGCATCTCAAGAGGAGGCACTCTCAACAGGAAAGGCGAGAGGAACTCCATGGTCGTACCACCATTCCAAGAGTCCCCCAGATGTCTCAGTCCATTCCAGAGGAACCTCTTTGCCCTGCACTGGCTCATCTTTCACGCCGAGGATCGACTCTCACCACGGTGGCACGTGGGACAGCCCTGTGGGAAAGCCTCGAGGGAAAGCCTCGAGGGAAAACCACAGATCCTTTGATCCACGCGACGGGAAGCGTGACATTGCTGCTACAGCCTGGAAGGAAAGCGCACGTGCATGCCCCTACTCGAGACGAGGCCTGACTCCCCTGGGGAGACTCCAGGAGTACCCAAAGATCCATGTCAGCCCCTGAGAGGAATCCTCGGTTCCGGCCCTGACTCCACACAAGGTTTTTGGCCCCGGTATCGACGGGAGAGGAATCCCGAGAGGCCCCCTAGCAAGTCGCAAGGGGACTGGCCTCTCCTGAGGCCACCAGGGCGGGTCCCTGAGGTCCCCGTCGTAACTCGAGAACACCTGCCGCAACTCGAGAAAATCCAGGAAGTTCTCCCTTCCAGGCGAGATGAGGCCTATTTCCGATGAGGCCTCTGGAGACTAATGACACCAAACCTCTGGAACTTCGAAAGGGTCTTTCACACCCTTGCTGCAACTCAAGAAGTTCACCGCCATACCCGTCTCCACTCGAGAGGAAGCACGATGGTCCCGCCCACATCCAGAGGAGCCCCGTTTCCCCCTCGTAGCTCGAGATGAGGGATCCTTTCCCTGCTTTCAACGGGAAAGAATTCCCGGCGTTCCCGTCGCATCTCAAGAGGATGCACTCTCAACAGGAAAGGCGAGAGGAACTCCATGGTCGTACCACCATTCCAAGAGTCCCCTAGATGTCTCAGTCCATTCCAGAGGAACCTCTTTGCCCTGCACTGGCTCATCTTTCACGCCGAGGATCGACTCACACCACGGTGGCACGTGGGACAGCCCTGTGGGAAAGCCTCGAGGGAAAGCCTCGAGGGAAAGCCACAGATCCTTTGATCCACGCGACGGGAAGCGTGACATTGCTGCTACAGCCTGGAAGGAAAGCGCACGAGCATGCCCCCACTCGAGACGAGGCCTGACTCCACTGGGGAGACTCCAGAAGTACCCAAAGATCCATGTCAGCCCCTGAGAGGAATCCTCGGTTCCGGCCCTGACTCCATACAAGCTTTTTGGCCCCGGTATCGACGGGAGAGGAATCCCGAGAGACCCCCTAGCAACTCGCATGGGGACTGGCCTCTCCTTAGGCCACCAGGGCGGGTCCCTGAGGTCCCCGTCGTAACTCGAGAACACCTGCCGCAACTCGAGAAAATCCAGGAAGTTCTCCCTTCCAGGCGAGATGAGGCCTATTTCCGATGAGGCCTCTGGAGACTAATGACACCAAACCTCTGGAACTTCGAAAGGGTCTTTCACACCCTTGCTGCAACTCAAGAAGTTCACCGCCATACCCGTCTCCACTCGAGAGGAAGCACGATGGTCCCGCCCACATCCAGAGGAGCCCCGTTTCCCCCTCGGAGCTCGAGATGAGGGATCCTTTCCCTGCTTTCAACGGGAAAGAATTCCCGGCGTTCCTGTCGCATCTCAAGAGGAGGCACTCTCAACAGGAAAGGCGAGAGGAACTCCATGGTCGTACCACCATTCCAAGAGTCCCCCAGATGTCTCAGTCCATTCCAGAGGAACCTCTTTGCCCTGCACTGGCTCATCTTTCACGCCGAGGATCGACTCACACCACGGTGCCACGTGGGACAGCCCTGTGGGAAAGCCTCGAGGGAAAGCCTCGAGGGAAAACCACAGATCCTTTGATCCACGCGATGGGAAGCGTGACATTGCTGCTACAGCCTGGAAGGAAAGCGCACGTGAATGCCCCCACTCGAGACGAGGCCTGACTCCCCTGGGGAGACTCCAGAAGTACCCAAAGATCCATGTCAGCCCCTGAGAGGCATCCTCGGTTCCGGCCCTGACTCCACACAAGGTTTTTGGCCCCGGTATCGACGGGAGAGGAATCCCGAGAGGCCCCCTAGCAACTCGCATGGGGACTGGCCTCTCCTGAGGCCACCAGGGCGGGTCCCTGAGGTCCCTGTCGTAACTCGAGAACACCTGCCGCAACTCGAGAAAATCCAGGAAGTTCTCCCTTCCAGGCGAGATGAGGCCTATTTCCGATGAGGCGTCTGGAGACTAATGACACCTAACCTCTGGAACTTCGAAAGGGTCTTTCACACCCTTGCTGCGACTCAAGAAGTTCACCGCCATACCCGTCTCCACTCGAGAGGAAGCACGATGGTCCCGCCCACATCCAGAGGAGCCCCGTTTCCCCCTCGTAGCTCGAGATAAGGGATCCTTTCCCTGCTTTAAACGGGAAAGAATTCCCGGCGTTCCCGTCGCATCTCAAGAGGAGGCAGTCTCAACAGGAAAGGCGAGAGGAACTCCATGGTCGTACCACCATTCCAAGAGTCCCCCAGATGTCTCAGTCCATTCCAGAGGAACCTCTTTGCCCTGCACTGGCTCATCTTTCACGCCGAGGATCGACTCACACCACGGTGGCACGTGGGACAGCCCTGTGGGAAAGCCTCGAGGGAAAGCCTCGAGGGAAAACCACAGATCCTTTGATCCACGCGACGGGAAGCGTGACATTGCTGCTACAGCCTGGAAGGAAAGCGCACGCGCATGCCCCCACTCGAGACGAGGCCTGACTCCCCTGGGGAGACTCCAGAAGTACCCAAAGATCCATGTCAGCCCCTGAGAGGAATCCTCGGTTCCGGCCCTGACTCCACACAAGCTTTTTGGCCCCGGTATCGACGGGAGAGGAATCCCGAGAGGCCCCCTAGCAACTCGCATGGGGACTGGCCTCTCCTGAGGCCACCAGGGCGGGTCCCTGAGTTCCCCGTCGTAACTTAAGAACACCTGCCGCAACTCGAGAAAATCCAGGAAGTTCTCCCTTCCAGGCGAGATGAGGCCTATTTCCGATGAGGCGTCTGGAGACTAATGACACCTAACCTCTGGAACTTTGAAAGGGTCTTTCACACCCTTGCTGCAACTCAAGAAGTTCTCCGCCATACCCGTCTCCACTCGAGAGGAAGCCCGATGGTCCCGCCCACATCCAGAGGAGCCCCGTTTTCCCCTCGGTGCTCGAGATGAGGGAACCTTTCCCTGCTTTCAACGGGAAAGAATTCCCGGCGTTCCCGTCGCATCTCAAGAGCAGGCACTCTCAACAGGAAAGGCGAGAGGATCTCCATGGTCGTACCACCATTCCAAGAGTCCCCCAGATGTCTCAGTCCATTCCAGAGGAACCTCTTTGCCCTGCACTGGCTCATCTTTCACGCCGAGGATCGACTCACACCACGGTGGCACGTGGGACAGCCCTGTGGGAAAGCCTCGAGGGAAAGCCTCGAGGGAAAACCACAGATCCTTTGATCTACGCGACGGGAAGCGTGACATTGCTACTACAGCCTGGAAGGAAAGCGCACGTGCATGCCCCCACTCGAGACGAGGTCTGACTCCACTGGGGAGACTCCAGAAGTACCCAAAGATCCATGTCAGCCCCTGAGAGGAATCCTCGGTTCCGGCCCTGACTCCACACAAGGTTTTTGGCCCCGGTATCGACGGGAGAGGAATCCCGAGAGGCCCCCTAGCAACTCGCATGGGGACTGGCCTCTCCTGAGGCCACCAGGGCGGGTCCCTGAGGTCCCCGTCGTAACTCGAGAACACCTGCCGCAACTCGAGAAAATCCAGGAAGTACTCCCTTCCAGGCGAGATGAGGCCTGTTTCCGATGAGGCCTCTGGAGACTAATGACACCAAACCTCTGGAACTTCGAAAGGGTCTTTCACACCCTTGGTGCAACTCAAGAAGTTCACCGCCATACCCGTCTCCACTCGAGAGGAAGCACGATGGTCCCGCCCACATCGAGAGGAGCCCCGTTTCCCCCTCGTAGCTCGAGATGAGGGATCCTTTCCCTGCTTTCAACGGGAAAGAATTCCCGGCGTTCCCGTCGCATCTCAAGAGGAGGCACTCTCAACAGGAAAGGCGAGAGGAACTCCATGGTCGTACCACCATTCCAAGAGTCCCCCAGATGTCTCAGTCCATTTCAGAGGAATCTCTTTGCCCTGCACTGGCTCATCTTTCACTCCGAGGATCGACTCACAACACGGTGGCACGTGGGACAGCCCTGTGGGAAAGCCTCGAGGGAAAGCCTCGAGGGAAAACCACAGATCCTTTGATCCACGCGACGGGAAGCGTGACATTGCTGCTACAGCCTGGAAGGAAAGCGCACATGCATTCCCCACTCGAGACGAGGCCTGACTCCCCTGGGGAGACTCCAGAAGTACCCAAAGATCCATGTCAGCCCCTGAGAAGAATCCTCGGTTCCGGCCCTGACTCCACACAAGCTTTTTGGCCCCGGTATCGACGGGAGAGGAATCCCGAGAGACCCCCTAGCAACTCGCATGGGGACTGGCCTCTCCTGAGGCCACCAGGGCGGGTCCCTGAGGTCCCCGTCGTAACTCGAGAACACCTGCCGCAACTCGAGAAAATCCAGGAAGTTCGCCCTTCCAGGCGAGATGAGGCCTATTTCCGATGAGGCCTCTGGAGACTATTGACACCAAACCTCTGGAACTTCGAAAGGGTCTTTCAAACCCTTGCTGCAACTCAAGAAGTTCACCGCCATACCCGTCTCCACTCGAGAGGAAGCACGATGGTCCCGCCCACATCCAGAGGAGCCCCGTTTCCCGCTCGTAGCTCGAGATGAGGGATCCTTTCCCTGGTTTCAACGGGAAAGAATTCCCGGCGTTCCCGTCGCATCTCAAGAGGAGGCACTCTCAACAGGAAAGGCGAGAGGAACTCCATGGTCGTACCACCATTCCAAGAGTCCCCCAGATGTCTCAGTCCATTCCAGAGGAACCTCTTTGCCCTGCACTGGCTCATCTTTCACGCCGAGGATCGACTCACACCACGGTGGCACGTGGGACAGCCCTGTGGGAAAGCCTCGAGGGAAAACCACACATCATTTGATCCACGCGACGGGAAGCGTGACATTGCTGCTACAGCCTGGAAGGAAAGTGCACGTGCATGCCCCCACTCGAGACGAGGCCTGACTCCCCTGGGGAGACTCCAGAAGTACCCAAAGATCCATGTCAGCCCCTGAGAGGAATCCTCGGTTCCGGCCCTGAATCCACACAAGGTTTTTGGCCCCGGTATCGACGGGAGAGGAATCCCGAGA
This sequence comes from Capricornis sumatraensis, assembly GCF_032405125.1. Taxonomy (NCBI): domain Eukaryota; kingdom Metazoa; phylum Chordata; class Mammalia; order Artiodactyla; family Bovidae; genus Capricornis; species Capricornis sumatraensis. The sequence continues at coordinate 2,155,292 of NW_027184627.1, forward strand.
GGCCCCCTAGAAACTCGCATAGGGACTGGCTTCTCCTGAGGCCACCAGGGCGGGTCCCTGAGGTCCCCGTCGTAACTCGAGAACACCTGCCGCAACTCGAGAAAATCCAGGAAGTTCTCCCTTCCAGGCGAGATGAGGCCTATTTCCGATGAGGCGTCTGGAGACTAATGACACCTAACCTCTGGAACTTCGAAAGGGTCTTTCACAGCCTTGCTGCAACTCAAGAAGTTCACCACCACACCCGTCTCCACTCGAGAGGAAGCACGATGGTCCCGCCCACATCCAGAGGAGCCCCGTTTCCCCCTCGTAGCTCGAGATGAGGGATCCTTTCCCTGCTTTCAACGGGAAAGAATTCCCGGCGTTCCCGTCGCGTCTCAAGAGGAGGCACTCTCAACAGGAAAGGCGAGAGGAACTCCATGGTCGTACCACCATTCCAAGAGTCCCCCAGATGTCTCAGTCCATTCCAGAGGAACCTCTTTGCCCTGCACTGGCTCATCTTTCACGCCGAGGATCGACTCACACCACGGTGGCACGTGGGACAGCCCTGTGGGAAAGCCTCCAGGGAAAGCCTCGAGGGAAAACCACAGATCCTTTGATCCACGCGACGGGAAGCGTGACATTGCTGCTACAGCCTGGAAGGAAAGCGCACGTGCATGCCCCCACTCGAGACGAGGCCTGACTCCCCTGGGCAGACTCCAGAAGTACCCAAAGTTCCATGTCAGCCCCTGAGAGGAATCCTCGGTTCCGGCCCTGACTCCACACAAGGTTTTTGGCCCCGGTATCAACGGGAGAGGAATCCCGAGAGGCCCCCTAGCAACTCGCCTAGGGACTGGCCTTTCCTGAGGCCACCAGGGCGGGTCCCTGAGGTCCCCGTCGTAACTCGAGAACACCTGCCGCAACTCGAGAAAATCCAGGAAGTTCTCCCTTCCAGGCGAGATGAGGCCTATTTCCGATGAGGCCTCTGGAGACTAATGACACCTAACCTCTGGAACTTCGAAAGGGTCTTTCACAGCCTTGCTGCAACTCTAGAAGTTCACCGCCATACCCGTCTCCACTCGAGAGGAAGCACGATGGTCCCGCCCACATCCAGAGGAGCCCCGTTTCCCCCTCGTAGCTCGAGATGAGGGATCCTTTCCCTGCTTTCAACGGGAAAGAATTCCCGGCGTTCCCGTCGCATCTCAAGAGGAGGCACTCTCAACAGGAAAGGCGAGAGGAACTCCATGGTCGTACCACCATTCCAAGAGTCCCCCAGATGTCTCAGTCCATTCCAGAGGAACCTCTTTGCCCTGCACTGGCTCATCTTTCACGCCGAGGATCGACTCACACCACGGTGGCACGTGGGACAGCCCTGTGGGAAAGCCTCGAGGGAAAGCCTCGAGGGAAAACCACAGATCCTTTGATCCACGTGACGGGAAGCGTGACATTGCTGCTACAGCCTGAAAGGAAAGCGCACGTGCATGCCTCCATTCGAGACGAGGCCTGACTCCACTGGGGAGACTCCAGAAGTACCCAAAGATCCATGTCAGCCCCTGAGAGGAATCCTCGGTTCCGGCCCTGACTCCACACAAGCTTTTTGGCCCCGGTATCGACGGGAGAGGAATCCCGAGAGGCCCCCTAGCAACTCGCATGGGGACTGGCCTCTCCTGAGGCCACCAGGGCGGGTCCCTGAGGTCCCCGTCGAAACTCAGAACACCTGCCGCAACTCGAGAAAATCCAGGAAGTTCTCCCTTCCAGGCGAGATGAGGCCTATTTCCGATGAGGCGTCTGGAGACTAATGACACCTAACCTCTGGAACTTCGAAAGGGTCTTTCACACCCTTGCTGCAACTCAAGAAGTTCACCGCCATACCCGTCTCCACTCGAAAGGAAGCACGATGGTCCCGCCCACATCCAGAGGAGCCCCGTTTCCCCCTCGTAGCTCGAGATGAGGGATCCTTTCCCTGCTTTCAACGGGAAAGAATTCCCGGCGTTCCCGTCGCATCTCAAGAGGAGGCACTCTCAACAGGAAAGGCGAGAGGAACTCCATGGTCGTACCACCATTCCAAGAGTCCCCCAGATGTCTCAGTCCATTCCAGAGGAACCTCTTTGCCCTGCACTGGCTCATCTTTCACGCCGAGGATCGACTCACACCACGGTGGCACGTGGGACAGCCCTGTGGGAAAGCCTCGAGGGAAAGCCTCGAGGGAAAACCACAGATCCTTTGATCCACGCGACGGGAAGCGTGACATTGCTGCTACAGCCTGGAAGGAAAGCGCACGCGCATGCCCCCACTCGAGACGAGGCCTGACTCCCCTGGGGAGACTCCAGAAGTACCCAAAGATCCATGTCAGCCCCTGAGAGGAATCCTCGGTTCCGGCCCTGACTCCACACAAGCTTTTTGGCCCCGGTATCGACGGGAGAGGAATCCCGAGAGGCCCCCTAGCAACTCGCATGGGGACTGGCCTCTCCTGAGGCCACCAGGGAGGGTCCCTGAGTTCCCCGTCGTAACTTAAGAACACCTGCCGCAACTCGAGAAAATCCAGGAAGTTCTCCCTTCCAGGCGAGATGAGGCCTATTTCCGATGAGGCGTCTGGAGACTAATGACACCTAACCTCTGGAACTTTGAAAGGGTCTTTCACACCCTTGCTGCAACTCAAGAAGTTCTCCGCCATACCCGTCTCCACTCGAGAGGAAGCACGATGGTCCCGCCCACATCCAGAGGAGCCCCGTTTTCCCCTCGGTGCTCGAGATGAGGGAACCTTTCCCTGCTTTCAACGGGAAAGAATTCCCGGCGTTCCCGTCGCATCTCAAGAGGAGGCACTCTCAACAGGAAAGGCGAGAGGATCTCCATGGTCGTACCACCATTCCAAGAGTCCCCCAGATGTCTCAGTCCATTCCAGAGGAACCTCTTTGCCCTGCACTGGCTCATCTTTCACGCCGAGGATCGACTCACACCACGGTGGCACGTGGGACAGCCCTGTGGGAAAGCCTCGAGGGAAAGCCTCGAGGGAAAACCACAGATCCTTTGATCCACGCGACGGGAAGCGTGACATTGCTACTACAGCCTGGAAGGAAAGCGCACGTGCATGCCCCCACTCGAGACGAGGTCTGACTCCACTGGGGAGACTCCAGAAGTACCCAAAGATCCATGTCAGCCCCTGAGAGGAATCCTCGGTTCCGGCCCTGACTCCACACAAGGTTTTTGGCCCCGGTATCGACGGGAGAGGAATCCCGAGAGGCCCCCTAGCAACTCGCATGGGGACTGGCCTCTCCTGAGGCCACCAGGGCGGGTCCCTGAGGTCCCCGTCGTAACTCGAGAACACCTGCCGCAACTCGAGAAAATCCAGGAAGTACTCCCTTCCAGGCGAGATGAGGCCTATTTCCGATGAGGCCTCTGGAGACTAATGACACCAAACCTCTGGAACTTCGAAAGGGTCTTTCACACCCTTGGTGCAACTCAAGAAGTTCACCGCCATACCCGTCTCCACTCGAGAGGAAGCACGATGGTCCCGCCCACATCGAGAGGAGCCCCGTTTCCCCCTCGTAGCTCGAGATGAGGGATCCTTTCCCTGCTTTCAACGGGAAAGAATTCCCGGCGTTCCCGTCGCATCTCAAGAGGAGGCACTCTCAACAGGAAAGGCGAGAGGAACTCCATGGTCGTACCACCATTCCAAGAGTCCCCCAGATGTCTCAGTCCATTTCAGAGGAATCTCTTTGCCCTGCACTGGCTCATCTTTCACTCCGAGGATCGACTCACAACACGGTGGCACGTGGGACAGCCCTGTGGGAAAGCCTCGAGGGAAAGCCTCGAGGGAAAACCACAGATCCTTTGATCCACGCGACGGGAAGCGTGACATTGCTGCTACAGCCTGGAAGGAAAGCGCACATGCATTCCCCACTCGAGACGAGGCCTGACTCCCCTGGGGAGACTCCAGAAGTACCCAAAGATCCATGTCAGCCCCTGAGAAGAATCCTCGGTTCCGGCCCTGACTCCACACAAGCTTTTTGGCCCCGGTATCGACGGGAGAGGAATCCCGAGAGACCCCCTAGCAACTCGCATGGGGACTGGCCTCTCCTGAGGCCACCAGGGCGGGTCCCTGAGGTCCCCGTCGTAACTCGAGAACACCTGCCGCAACTCGAGAAAATCCAGGAAGTTCGCCCTTCCAGGCGAGATGAGGCCTATTTCCGATGAGGCCTCTGGAGACTATTGACACCAAACCTCTGGAACTTCGAAAGGGTCTTTCAAACCCTTGCTGCAACTCAAGAAGTTCACCGCCATACCCGTCTCCACTCGAGAGGAAGCACGATGGTCCCGCCCACATCCAGAGGAGCCCCGTTTCCCCCTCGTAGCTCGAGATGAGGGATCCTTTCCCTGGTTTCAACGGGAAAGAATTCCCGGCGTTCCCGTCGCATCTCAAGAGGAGGCACTCTCAACAGGAAAGGCGAGAGGAACTCCATGGTCGTACCACCATTCCAAGAGTCCCCCAGATGTCTCAGTCCATTCCAGAGGAACCTCTTTGCCCTGCACTGGCTCATCTTTCACGCCGAGGATCGACTCACACCATGGTGGCACGTGGGACAGCCCTGTGGGAAAGCCTCGAGGGAAAACCACACATCATTTGATCCACGCGACGGGAAGCGTGACATTGCTGCTACAGCCTGGAAGGAAAGTGCACGTGCATGCCCCCACTCGAGACGAGGCCTGACTCCCCTGGGGAGACTCCAGAAGTACCCAAAGATCCATGTCAGCCCCTGAGAGGAATCCTCGGTTCCGGCCCTGACTCCACACAAGGTTTTTGGCCCCGGTATCGACGGGAGAGGAATCCCGAGAGGCCCCCTAGCAACTCGCATAGGGACTGGCTTCTCCTGAGGCCACCAGGGCGGGTCCCTGAGGTCCCCGTCGTAACTCGAGAACACCTGCCGCAACTCGAGAAAATCCAGGAAGTTCTCCCTTCCAGGCGAGATGAGGCCTATTTCCGATGAGGCGTCTGGAGACTAATGACACCTAACCTCTGGAACTTCGAAAGGGTCTTTCACAGCCTTGCTGCAACTCAAGAAGTTCACCACCACACCCGTCTCCACTAGAGAGGAAGCACGATGGTCCCGCCCACATCCAGAGGAGCCCCGTTTCCCCCTCGTAGCTCGAGATGAGGGATCCTTTCCCTGCTTTCAACGGGAAAGAATTCCCGGCGTTCCCGTCGCGTCTCAAGAGGAGGCACTCTCAACAGGAAAGGCGAGAGGAACTCCATGGTCGTACCACCATTCCAAGAGTCCCCCAGATGTCTCAGTCCATTCCAGAGGAACCTCTTTGCCCTGCACTGGCTCATCTTTCACGCCGAGGATCGACTCACACCACGGTGGCACGTGGGACAGCCCTGTGGCAAAGCCTCGAGGGAAAGCCTCGAGGGAAAACCACAGATCCTTTGATCCACGCGACGGGAAGCGTGACATTGCTGCTACAGCCTGGAAGGAAAGCGCACGTGCATGCCCCCACTCGAGACGAGGCCTGACTCCCCTGGGCAGACTCCAGAAGTACCCAAAGTTCCATGTCAGCCCCTGAGAGGAATCCTCGGTTCCGGCCCTGACTCCACACAAGGTTTTTGGCCCCGGTATCAACGGGAGAGGAATCCCGAGAGGCCCCCTAGCAACTCGCCTAGGGACTGGCCTTTCCTGAGGCCACCAGGGCGGGTCCCTGAGGTCCCCGTCGTAACTCGAGAACACCTGCCGCAACTCGAGAAAATCCAGGAAGTTCTCCCTTCCAGGCGAGATGAGGCCTATTTCCGATGAGGCCTCTGGAGACTAATGACACCTAACCTCTGGAACTTCGAAAGGGTCTTTCACAGCCTTGCTGCAACTCTAGAAGTTCACCGCCATACCCGTCTCCACTAGAGAGGAAGCACGATGGTCCCGCCCACATCCAGAGGAGCCCCGTTTCCCCCTCGTAGCTCGAGATGAGGGATCCTTTCCCTGCTTTCAACGGGAAAGAATTCCCGGCGTTCCCGTCGCATCTCAAGAGGAGGCACTCTCAACAGGAAAGGCGAGAGGAACTCCATGGTCGTACCACCATTCCAAGAGTCCCCCAGATGTCTCAGTCCATTCCAGAGGAACCTCTTTGCCCTGCACTGGCTCATCTTTCACGCCGAGGATCGACTCACACCACGGTGGCACGTGGGACAGCCCTGTGGGAAAGCCTCGAGGGAAAGCCTCGAGGGAAAACCACAGATCCTTTGATCCACGTGACGGGAAGCGTGACATTGCTGCTACAGCCTGAAAGGAAAGCGCACGTGCATGCCTCCATTCGAGACGAGGCCTGACTCCACTGGGGAGACTCCAGAAGTACCCAAAGATCCATGTCAGCCCCTGAGAGGAATCCTCGGTTCCGGCCCTGACTCCACACAAGCTTTTTGGCCCCGGTATCGACGGGAGAGGAATCCCGAGAGGCCCCCTAGCAACTCGCATGGGGACTGGCCTCTCCTGAGGCCACCAGGGCGGGTCCCTGAGGTCCCCGTCGAAACTCAGAACACCTGCCGCAACTCGAGAAAATCCAGGAAGTTCTCCCTTCCAGGCGAGATGAGGCCTATTTCCGATGAGGCGTCTGGAGACTAATGACACCTAACCTCTGGAACTTCGAATGGGTCTTTCACACCCTTGCTGCAACTCAAGAAGTTCACCGCCATACCCGTCTCCACTCGAGAGGAAGCACGATGGTCCCGCCCACATCCAGAGGAGCCCCGTTTCCACCTCGTAGCTCGAGATGAGGGATCCTTTCCCTGCTTTCAACGGGAAAGAATTCCCGGCGTTCCCGTCGCATCTCAAGAGGAGGCACTCTCAACAGGAAAGGCGAGAGGAACTCCATGGTCGTACCACCATTCCAAGAGTCCCCCAGATGTCTCAGTCCATTCCAGAGGAACCTCTTTGCCCTGCACTGGCTCATCTTTCACGCCGAGGATCGACTCACACCACGGTGGCACGTGGGACAGCCCTGTGGGAAAGCCTCGAGGGAAAGCCTCGAGGGAAAACCACAGATCCTTTGATACACGCGACGGGAAGCGTGACATTGCTGCTACAGCCTGGAAGGAAAGCGCACGCGCATGCCCCCACTCGAGACGAGGCCTGAATCCCCTGGGGAGACTCCAGAAGTACCCAAAGATCCATGTCAGCCCCTGAGAGGAATCCTCGGTTCCGGCCCTGACTCCACACAAGCTTTTTGGCCCCGGTATCGACGGGAGAGGAATCCCGAGAGGCCCCCTAGCAACTCGCATGGGGACTGGCCTCTCCTGAGGCCACCAGGGCGGGTCCCTGAGTTCCCCGTCGTAACTTAAGAACACCTGCCGCAACTCGAGAAAATCCAGGAAGTTCTCCCTTCCAGGCGAGATGAGGCCTATTTCCGATGAGGCGTCTGGAGACTAATGACACCTAACCTCTGGAACTTTGAAAGGGTCTTTCACACCCTTGCTGCAACTCAAGAAGTTCTCCGCCATACCCGTCTCCACTCGAGAGGAAGCACGATGGTCCCGCCCACATCCAGAGGAGCCCCGTTTTCCCCTCGGTGCTCGAGATGAGGGAACCTTTCCCTGCTTTCAACGGGAAAGAATTCCCGGCGTTCCCGTCGCATCTCAAGAGGAGGCACTCTCAACAGGAAAGGCGAGAGGATCTCCATGGTCGTACCACCATTCCAAGAGTCCCCCAGATGTCTCAGTCCATTCCAGAGGAACCTCGTTGCCCTGCACTGGCTCATCTTTCACGCCGAGGATCGACTCACACCACGGTGGAACGTGGGACAGCCCTGTGGGAAAGCCTCGAGGGAAAGCCTCGAGGGAAAACCACAGATCCTTTGATCCACGCGACGGGAAGCGTGACATTGCTACTACAGCCTGGAAGGAAAGCGCACGTGCATGCCCCCACTCGAGACGAGGTCTGACTCCACTGGGGAGACTCCAGAAGTACCCAAAGATCCATGTCAGCCCCTGAGAGGAATCCTCGGTTCCGGCCCTGACTCCACACAAGGTTTTTGGCCCCGGTATCGACGGGAGAGGAATCCCGAGAGGCCCCCTAGCAACTCGCATGGGGACTGGCCTCTCCTGAGGCCACCAGGGCGGGTCCCTGAGGTCCCCGTCGTAACTCGAGAACACCTGCCGCAACTCGAGAAAATCCAGGAAGTACTCCCTTCCAGGCGAGATGAGGCCTATTTCCCATGAGGCCTCTGGAGACTAATGACACCAAACCTCTGGAACTTCGAAAGGGTCTTTCACACCCTTGGTGCAACTCAAGAAGTTCACCGCCATACCCGTCTCCACTAGAGAGGAAGCACGATGGTCCCGCCCACATCCAGAGGAGCCCCGTTTCCCCCTCGTAGCTCGAGATGAGGGATCCTTTCCCTGCTTTCAACGGGAAAGAATTCCCGGCGTTCCCGTCGCATCTCAAGAGGAGGCACTCTCAACAGGAAAGGCGAGAGGAACTCCATGGTCGTACCACCATTCCAAGAGTCCCCCAGATGTCTCAGTCCATTTCAGAGGAATCTCTTTGCCCTGCACTGGCTCATCTTTCACTCCGAGGATCGACTCACAACACGGTGGCACGTGGGACAGCCCTGTGGGAAAGCCTCGAGGGAAAGCCTCGAGGGAAAACCACAGATCCTTTGATCCACGCGACGGGAAGCGTGACATTGCTGCTACAGCCTGGAAGGAAAGCGCACATGCATTCCCCACTCGAGACGAGGCCTGACTCCCCTGGGGAGACTCCAGAAGTACCCAAAGATCCATGTCAGCCCCTGAGAAGAATCCTCGGTTCCGGCCCTGACTCCACACAAGCTTTTTGGCCCCGGTATCGACGGGAGAGGAATCCCGAGAGACCCCCTAGCAACTCGCATGGGGACTGGCCTCTCCTGAGGCCACCAGGGCGGGTCCCTGAGGTCCCCGTCGTAACTCGAGAACACCTGCCGCAACTCGAGAAAATCCAGGAAGTTCGCCCTTCCAGGCGAGATGAGGCCTATTTCCGATGAGGCCTCTGGAGACTATTGACACCAAACCTCTGGAACTTCGAAAGGGTCTTTCACACCCTTGCTGCAACTCAAGAAGTTCACCGCCATACCCGTCTCCACTCGAGAGGAAGCACGATGGTCCCGCCCACATCCAGAGGAGCCCCGTTTCCCCCTCGTAGCTCGAGATGAGGGATCCTTTCCCTGGTTTCAACGGGAAAGAATTCCCGGCGTTCCCGTCGCATCTCAAGAGGAGGCACTCTCAACAGGAAAGGCGAGAGGAACTCCATGGTCGTACAACCATTCCAAGAGTCCCCTAGATGTCTCAGTCCATTCCAGAGGAACCTCTTTGCCCTGCACTGGCTCATCTTTCACGCCGAGGATCGACTCACACCACGGTGGCACGTGGGACAGCCCTGTGGGAAAACCTCGAGGGAAAACCACACATCATTTGATCCACGCGACGGGAAGCGTGACATTGCTGCTACAGCCTGGAAGGAAAGTGCACGTGCATGCCCCCACTCGAGACGAGGCCTGACTCCCCTGGGGAGACTCCAGAAGTACCCAAAGATCCATATCAGCCCCTGAGAGGAATCCTCGGTTCCGGCCCTGACTCCACACAAGGTTTTTGGCCCCGGTATCGACGGGAGAGGAATCCCGAGAGGCCCCCTAGCAACTCGCATAGGGACTGGCTTCTCCTGAGGCCACCAGGGCGGGTCCCTGAGGTCCCCGTCGTAACTCGAGAACACCTGCCGCAACTCGAGAAAATCCAGGAAGTTCTCCCTTCCAGGCGAGATGAGGCCTATTTCCGATGAGGCGTCTGGAGACTAATGACACCTAACCTCTGGAACTTCGAAAGGGTCTTTCACACCCTTGCTGCAACTCAAGAAGTTCACCACCACACCCGTCTCCACTAGAGAGGAAGCACGATGGTCCCGCCCACATCCAGAGGAGCCCCGTTTCCCCCTCGTAGCTCGAGATGAGGGATCCTTTCCCTGCTTTCAACGGGAAAGAATTCCCGGCGTTCCCGTCGCGTCTCAAGAGGAGGCACTCTCAACAGGAAAGGCGAGAGGAACTCCATGGTCGTACCACCATTCCAAGAGTCCCCCAGATGTCTCAGTCCATTCCAGAGGAACCTCTTTGCCCTGCACTGGCTCATCTTTCACGCCGAGGATCGACTCACACCACGGTGGCACGTGGGACAGCCCTGTGGGAAAGCCTCGAGGGAAAGCCTCGAGGGAAAACCACAGATCCTTTGATCCACGCGACGGGAAGCGTGACATTGCTGCTACAGCCTGGAAGGAAAGCGCACGTGCATGCCCCCACTCGAGACGAGGCCTGACTCCCCTGGGCAGACTCCAGAAGTACCCAAAGATCCATGTCAGCCCCTGAGAGGAATCCTCGGTTCCGGCCCTGACTCCACACAAGCTTTTTGGCCCCGGTATCGACGGGAGAGGAATCCCGAGAGGCCCCCTAGCAACTCGCATGGGGACTGGCCTCTCCTGAGGCCACCAGGGCGGGTCCCTGAGGTCCCCGTCGAAACTCAGAACACCTGCCGCAACTCGAGAAAATCCAGGAAGTTCTCCCTTCCAGGCGAGATGAGGCCTATTTCCGATGAGGCGTCTGGAGACTAATGACACCTAACCTCTGGAACTTTGAAAGGGTCTTTCACACCCTTGCTGCAACTCAAGAAGTTCTCCGCCATACCCGTCTCCACTCGAGAGGAAGCACGATGGTCCCGCCCACATCCAGAGGAGCCCCGTTTTCCCCTCGGTGCTCGAGATGAGGGAACCTTTCCCTGCTTTCAACGGGAAAGAATTCCCGGCGTTCCCGTCGCATCTCAAGAGGAGGCACTCTCAACAGGAAAGGCGAGAGGATCTCCATGGTCGTACCACCATTCCAAGAGTCCCCCAGATGTCTCAGTCCATTCCAGAGGAACCTCTTTGCCCTGCACTGGCTCATCTTTCACGCCGAGGATCGACTCACACCACGGTGGCACGTGGGACAGCCCTGTGGGAAAGCCTCGAGGGAAAGCCTCGAGGGAAAACCACAGATCCTTTGATCCACGCGACGGGAAGCGTGACATTGCTACTACAGCCTGGAAGGAAAGCGCACGTGCATGCCCCCAATCGAGACGAGGTCTGACTCCACTGGGGAGACTCCAGAAGTACCCAAAGATCCATGTCAGCCCCTGAGAGGAATCCTCGGTTCCGGCCCTGACTCCACACAAGGTTTTTGGCCCCGGTATCGACGGGAGAGGAATCCCGAGAGGCCCCCTAGCAACTCGCATGGGGACTGGCCTCTCCTGAGGCCACCAGGGCGGGTCCCTGAGTTCCCCGTCGTAACTCGAGAACACCTGCCGCAACTCGAGAAAATCCAGGAAGTACTCCCTTCCAGGCGAGATGAGGCCTATTTCCGATGAGGCCTCTGGAGACTAATGACACCAAACCTCTGGAACTTCGAAAGGGTCTTTCACACCCTTGGTGCAACTCAAGAAGTTCACCGCCATACCCGTCTCCACTCGAGAGGAAGCACGATGGTCCCGCCCACATCCAGAGGAGCCCCGTTTCCCCCTCGTAGCTCGAGATGAGGGATCCTTTCCCTGCTTTCAACGGGAAAGAATTCCCGGCGTTCCCGTCGCATCTCAAGAGGAGGCACTCTCAACAGGAAAGGCGAGAGGAACTCCATGGTCGTACCACCATTCCAAGAGTCCCCCAGATGTCTCAGTCCATTTCAGAGGAATCTCTTTGCCCTGCACTGGCTCATCTTTCACTCCGAGGATCGACTCACAACACGGTGGCACGTGGGACAGCCCTGTGGGAAAGCCTCGAGGGAAAGCCTCGAGGGAAAACCACAGATCTTTTGATCCACGCGACGGGAAGCGTGACATTGCTGCTACAGCCTGGAAGGAAAGCGCACATGCATTTCCCACTCGAGACGAGGCCTGACTCCCCTGGGGAGACTCCAGAAGTACCCAAAGATCCATGTCAGCCCCTGAGAAGAATCCTCGGTTCCGGCCCTGACTCCACACAAGCTTTTTGGCCCCGGTATCGACGGGAGAGGAATCCCGAGAGACCCCCTAGCAACTCGCATGGGGACTGGCCTCTCCTGAGGCCACCAGGGCGGGTCCCTGAGGTCCCCGTCGTAACTCGAGAACACCTGCCGCAACTCGAGAAAATCCAGGAAGTTCGCCCTTCCAGGCGAGATGAGGCCTATTTCCGATGAGGCCTCTGGAGACTATTGACACCAAACCTCTGGAACTTCGAAAGGGTCTTTCACACCCTTGCTGCAACTCAAGAAGTTCACCGCCATACCCGTCTCCACTCGAGAGGAAGCACGATGGTCCCGCCCACATCCAGAGGAGCCCCGTTTCCCCCTCGTAGCTCGAGATGAGGGATCCTTTCCCTGGTTTCAACGGGAAAGAATTCCCGGCGTTCCCGTCGCATCTCAAGAGGAGGCACTCTCAACAGGAAAGGCGAGAGGAACTCCATGGTCGTACCACCATTCCAAGAGTCCCCCAGATGTCTCAGTCCATTCCAGAGGAACCTCTTTGCCCTGCACTGGCTCATCTTTCACGCCGAGGATCGACTCACACCACGGTGGCACGTGGGACAGCCCTGTGGGAAAGCCTCGAGGGAAAACCACACATCATTTGATCCACGCGATGGGAAGCGTGACATTGCTGCTACAGCCTGGAAGGAAAGTGCACGTGCATGCCCCCACTCGAGACGAGGCCTGACTCCCCTGGGGAGACTCCAGAAGTACCCAAAGATCCATGTCAGCCCCTGAGAGGAATCCTCGGTTCCGGCCCTGACTCCACACAAGGTTTTTGGCCCTGGTATCGACGGGAGAGGAATCCCGAGAGGCCCCCTAGCAACTCGCATAGGGACTGGCTTCTCCTGAGGCCACCAGGGCGGGTCCCTGAGGTCCCCGTCGTAACTCGAGAACACCTGCCGCAACTCGAGAAAATCCAGGAAGTTCTCCCTTCCAGGCGAGATGAGGCCTATTTCCGATGAGGCGTCTGGAGACTAATGACACCTAACCTCTGGAACTTCGAAAGGGTCTTTCACAGCCTTGCTGCAACTCAAGAAGTTCACCACCATACCCGTCTCCACTAGAGAGGAAGCACGATGGTCCCGCCCACATCCAGAGGAGCCCCGTTTCCCCCTCGTAGCTCGAGATGAGGGATCCTTTCCCTGCTTTCAACGGGAAAGAATTCCCGGCGTTCCCGTCGCATCTCAAGAGGAGGCACTCTCAGCAGGAAAGGCGAGAGGAACTCCATGGTCGTACCACCATTCCAAGAGTCCCCCAGATGTCTCAGTCCATTCCAGAGGAACCTCTTTGCCCTGCACTGGCTCATCTTTCACGCCGAGGATCGACTCACACCACGGTGGCACGTGGGACAGCCCTGTGGGAAAGCCTCGAGGGAAAGCCTCGAGGGAAAACCACAGATCCTTTGATCCACGTGACGGGAAGCGTAACATTGCTGCTACAGCCTGAAAGGAAAGCGCACGTGCATGCCTCCATTCGAGACGAGGCCTGACTCCACTGGGGAGACTCCAGAAGTACCCAAAGATCCATGTCAGCCCCTGAGAGGAATCCTCGGTTCCGGCCCTGACTCCACACAAGGTTTTTGGCCCCGGTATCGACGGGAGAGGAATCCCGAGAGGCCCCCTAGCAACTCGCATGGGGACTGGCCTCTCCTGAGGCCACCAGGGCGGGTCCCTGAGGTCCCCGTCGAAACTCAGAACACCTGCCGCAACTCGAGAAAATCCAGGAAGTTCTCCCTTCCAGGCGAGATGAGGCCTATTTCCGATGAGGCGTCTGGAGACTAATGACACCTAACCTCTGGAACTTTGAAAGGGTCTTTCACACCCTTGCTGAAACTCAAGAAGTTCTCCGCCATACCCGTCTCCACTAGAGAGGAAGCACGATGGTCCCGCCCACATCCAGAGGAGCCCCGTTTTCCCCTCGGTGCTCGAGATGAGGGAACCTTTCCCTGCTTTCAACGGGAAAGAATTCCCGGCGTTCCCGTCGCATCTCAAGAGGAGGCACTCTCAACAGGAAAGGCGAGAGGATCTCCATGGTCGTACCACCATTCCAAGAGTCCCCCAGATGTCTCAGTCCATTCCAGAGGAACCTCTTTGCCCTGCACTGGCTCATCTTTCACGCCGAGGATCGACTCACACCACGGTGGCACGTGGGACAGCCCTGTGGGAAAGCCTCGAGGGAAAGCCTCGAGGGAAAACCACAGATCCTTTGATCCACGCGACGGGAAGCGTGACATTGCTACTACAGCCTGGAAGGAAAGCGCACGTGCATGCCCCCACTCGAGACGAGGTCTGACTCCACTGGGGAGACTCCAGAAGTACCCAAAGATCCATGTCAGCCCCTGAGAGGAATCCTCGGTTCCGGCCCTGACTCCACACAAGGTTTTTGGCCCCGGTATCGACGGGAGAGGAATCCCGAGAGGCCCCCTAGCAACTCGCATGGGGACTGGCCTCTCCTGAGGCCACCAGGGCGGGTCCCTGAGGTCCCCGTCGTAACTCGAGAACACCTGCCGCAACTCGAGAAAATCCAGGAAGTACTCCCTTCCAGGCGAGATGAGGCCTATTTCCGATGAGGCCTCTGGAGACTAATGACACCAAACCTCTGGAACTTCGAAAGGGTCTTTCACACCCTTGGTGCAACTCAAGAAGTTCACCGCCATACCCGTCTCCACTCGAGAGGAAGCACGATGGTCCCGCCCACATCGAGAGGAGCCCCGTTTCCCCCTCGTAGCTCGAGATGAGGGATCCTTTCCCTGCTTTCAACGGGAAAGAATTCCCGGCGTTCCCGTCGCATCTCAAGAGGAGGCACTCTCAACAGGAAAGGCGAGAGGAACTCCATGGTCGTACCACCATTCCAAGAGTCCCCCAGATGTCTCAGTCCATTTCAGAGGAATCTCTTTGCCCTGCACTGGCTCATCTTTCACTCCGAGGATCGACTCACAACACGGTGGCACGTGGGACAGCCCTGTGGGAAAGCCTCGAGGGAAAGCCTCGAGGGAAAGCCACAGATCCTTTGATCCACGCGACGGGAAGCGTGACATTGCTGCTACAGCCTGGAAGGAAAGCGCACATGCATTCCCCACTCGAGACGAGGCCTGACTCCCCTGGGGAGACTCCAGAAGTACCCAAAGATCCATGTCAGCCCCTGAGAAGAATCCTCGGTTCCGGCCCTGACTCCACACAAGCTTTTTGGCCCCGGTATCGACGGGAGAGGAATCCCGAGAGACCCCCTAGCAACTCGCATGGGGACTGGCCTCTCCTGAGGCCACCAGGGCGGGTCCCTGAGGTCCCCGTCGTAACTCGAGAACACCTGCCGCAACTCGAGAAAATCCAGGAAGTTCTCCCTTCCAGGCGAGATGAGGCCTATTTCCGATGAGGCGTCTGGAGACTAATGACACCTAACCTCTGGAACTTCGAAAGGGTCTTTCACAGCCTTGCTGCAACTCAAGAAGTTCACCACTATACCCGTCTCCACTAGAGAGGAAGCACGATGGTCCCGCCCACATCCAGAGGAGCCCCGTTTCCCCCTCGTAGCTCGAGATGAGGGATCCTTTCCCTGCTTTCAACGGGAAAGAATTCCCGGCGTTCCCGTCGCATCTCTAGAGGAGGCACTCTCAACAGGAAAGGCGAGAGGAACTCCATGGTCGTACCACCATTCCAAGAGTCCCCCAGATGTCTCAGTCCATTCCAGAGGAACCTCTTTGCCCTGCACTGGCTCATCTTTCACGCCGAGGATCGACTCACACCACGGTGGCACGTGGGACAGCCCTGTGGGAAAGCCTCGAGGGAAAGCCTCGAGGGAAAACCACAGATCCTTTGATCCACGTGACGGGAAGCGTGACATTGCTGCTACAGCCTGAAAGGAAAGCGCACGTGCATGCCTCCATTCGAGACGAGGCCTGACTCCACTGGGCAGACTCCAGAAGTACCCAAAGATCCATGTCAGCCCCTGAGAGGAATCCTCGGTTCCGGCCCTGACTCCACACAAGGTTTTTGGCCCCGGTATCGACGGGAGAGGAATCCCGAGAGGCCCCCTAGCAACTCGAATGGGGACTGGCCTCTCCTGAGGCCACCAGGGCGGGTCCCTGAGGTCCCCGTCGAAACTCAGAACACCTGCCGCAACTCGAGAAAATCCAGGAAGTTCTCCCTTCCAGGCGAGATGAGGCCTATTTCCGATGAGGCGTCTGGAGACTAATGACACCTAACCTCTGGAACTTCGAAATGGTCTTTCACACCCTTGCTGCAACTCAAGAAGTTCACCGCCATACCCGTCTCCACTCGAGAGGAAGCACGATGGTCCCGCCCACATCCAGAGGAGCCCCGTTTCCCCCTCGTAGCTCGAGATGAGGGATCCTTTCCCTGCTTTCAACGGGAAAGAATTCCCGGCGTTCCCGTCGCATCTCAAGAGGAGGCACTCTCAACAGGAAAGGCGAGAGGAACTCCATGGTCGTACCACCATTCCAAGAGTCCCCCAGATGTCTCAGTCCATTCCAGAGGAACCTCTTTGCCCTGCACTGGCTCATCTTTCACGCCGAGGATCGACTCACACCACGGTGGCACGTGGGACAGCCCTGTGGGAAAGCCTCGAGGGAAAGCCTCGAGGGAAAACCACAGATCCTTTGATCCACGCGACGGGAAGCGTGACATTGCTACTACAGCCTGGAAGGAAAGCGCACGTGCATGCCCCCACTCGAGACGAGGTCTGACTCCACTGGGGAGACTCCAGAAGTACCCAAAGATCCATGTCAGCCCCTGAGAGGAATCCTCGGTTCCGGCCCTGACTCCACACAAGGTTTTTGGCCCCGGTATCGACGGGAGAGGAATCCCGAGAGGCCCCCTAGCAACTCGCATGGGGACTGGCCTCTCCTGAGGCCACCAGGGCGGGTCCCTGAGGTCCCCGTCGTAACTCGAGAACACCTGCCGCAACTCGAGAAAATCCAGGAAGTTCTCCCTTCCAGGCGAGATGAGGCCTATTTCCGATGAGGCCTCTGGAGACTAATGACACCAAACCTCTGGAACTTCGAAAGGGTCTTTCACACCCTTGGTGCAACTCAAGAAGTTCACCGCCATACCCGTCTCCACTCGAGAGGAAGCACAATGGTCCCGCCCACATCGAGAGGAGCCCCGTTTCCCCCTCGTAGCTCGAGATGAGGGATCCTTTCCCTGCTTTCAACGGGAAAGAATTCCCGGCATTCCCGTCGCATCTCAAGAGGAGGCACTCTTAACAGGAAAGGCGAGAGGAACTCCATGGTCGTACCACCATTCCAAGAGTCCCCCAGATGTCTCAGTCCATTTCAGAGGAACCTCTTTGCCCTGCACTGGCTCATCTTTCACTCCGAGGATCGACTCACAACACGGTGGCACGTGGGACAGCCCTGTGGGAAAGCCTCGAGGGAAAGCCTCGAGGGAAAACCACAGATTCTTTGATCCACGCGACGGGAAGCGTGACATTGCTGCTACAGCCTGGAAGGAAAGCGCACATGCATTCCCCACTCGAGACGAGGCCTGACTCCCCTGGGGAGACTCCAGAAGTACCCAAAGGTCCATGTCAGCCCCTGAGAAGAATCCTCGGTTCCGGCCCTGACTCCACACAAGCTTTTTGGCCCCGGTATCGACGGGAGAGGAATCCCGAGAGACCCCCTAGCAACTCGCATGGGGACTGGCCTCTCCTGAGGCCACCAGGGCGGGTCCCTGAGGTCCCCGTCGTAACCCGAGAACACCTGCCGCAACTCGAGAAAATCCAGGAAGTTCTCCCTTCCAGGCGAGATGAGGCCTATTTCCGATGAGGCCTCTGGAGACTATTGACACCAAACCTCTGGAACTTCGAAAGGGTCTTTCACACCCTTGCTGCAACTCAAGAAGTTCACCGCCATACCCGTCTCCACTCGAGAGGAAGCACGATGGTCCCGCCCACATCGAGAGGAGCCCCGTTTCCCCCTCGTAGCTCGAGATGAGGGATCCTTTCCCTGCTTTCAACGGGAAAGAATTCCCGGCGTTCCCGTCGCATCTCAAGAGGAGGCACTCTCAACAGGAAAGGCGAGAGGAACTCCATGGTAGTACCACCATTCCAAGAGTCCCCCAGATGTCTCAGTCCATTCCAGACGAACCTCTTTGCCCTGCACTGGCTCATCTTTCACGCCGAGGATCGACTCACACCACGGTGGCACGTGGGACAGCCCTGTGGGAAAGCCTCGAGGGAAAGCCTCGAGGGAAAACCACAGATCCTTTGATCCACCTGACGGGAAGCGTGACATTGCTGCTACAGCCTGGAAGGAAAGCGCACGTGCATGCCCCCACTCGAGACGAGGCCTGACTCCCCTGGGGAGACTCCAGAAGTACCCAAAGATCCATGTCAGCCCCTGAGAGGAATCCTCGGTTCCGGCCCTGACTCCACACAAGCTTTTTGGCCCCGGTATCGACGGGAGAGGAATCCCGAGAGGCCCCCTAGCAACTCGCATGGGGACTGGCCTCTCCTGAGGCCACCAGGGCCGGTCCCTGAGGTCCCCGTCGTTACTCGAGAACACCTGCCACAACTCGAGAAAATCCAGGAAGTTCTCCCTTCCAGGCGAGATGAGGCTTATTTCCGATGAGGCGTCTGGAGACTAATGACACCTAACCTCTGGAACTTCGAAAGGGTCTTTCACACCCTTGCTGCAACTCAAGAAGTTCACCACCATACCCGTCTCCACTCGAGAGGAAGCACGATGGTCCCGACCACATCCAGAGGAGCCCCGTTTCCCCCTCGTAGCTCGAGATGAGGGATCCTTTCCCTGCTTTCAACGGGAAAGAATTCCCTGCGTTCCCGTCGCATCTCAAGAGGAGGCACTCTCAACAGGAAAGGCGAGAGGAACTCCATGGTCGTACCACCATTCCAAGAGTCCCCCAGATGTCTCAGTCCATTCCAGAGGAACCTCTTTGCCCTGCACTGGCTCATCTTTCACGCCGAGGATCGACTCACACCACGGTGGCACGTGGGACAGCCCTGTGGGAAAGCCTCGAGGGAAAACCACACATCATTTGATCCACGCGACGGGAAGCGTGACATTGCTGCTACAGCCTGGAAGGAAAGTGCACGTGCATGCCCCCACTCGAGACGAGGCCTGACTCCCCTGGGGAGACTCCAGAAGTACCCAAAGATCCATGTCAGCCCCTGAGAGGAATCCTCGGTTCCGGCCCTGACTCCACACAAGGTTTTTGGCCCCGGTATCGACGGGAGAGGAATCCCGAGAGGCCCCTTAGCAACTCGCATAGGGACTGGCTTCTCCTGAGGCCACCAGGGCGGGTCCCTGAGGTCCCCGTCGTAACTCGAGAACACCTGCCGCAACTCGAGAAAATCCAGGAAGTTCTCCCTTCCAGGCGAGATGAGGCCTATTTCCGATGAGGCGTCTGGAGACTAATGACACCTAACCTCTGGAACTTCGAAAGGGTCTTTCACAGCCTTGCTGCAACTCAAGAAGTTCACCACTATACCCGTCTCCACTAGAGAGGAAGCACGATGGTCCCGCCCACATCCAGAGGAGCCCCGTTTCCCCCTCGTAGCTCGAGATGAGGGATCCTTTCCCTGCTTTCAACGGGAAAGAATTCCCGGCATTCCCGTCGCATCTCAAGAGGAGGCACTCTCAACAGGAAAGGCGACAGGAACTCCATGGTCGTACCACCATTCCAAGAGTCCCCCAGATGTCTCAGTCCATTCCAGAGGAACCTCTTTGCCCTGCACTGGCTCATCTTTCACGCCGAGGATCGACTCACACCACGGTGGCACGTGGGACAGCCCTGTGGGAAAGCCTCGAGGGAAAGCCTCGAGGGAAAACCACAGATCCTTTGATCCAAGCAACGGGAAGCGTGACATTGCTGCTAAAGCCTGGAAGGAAAGCGCACGCGCATGCCCCCACTCGAGACGAGGCCTGACTCCCCTGGGGAGACTCCAGAAGTACCCAAAGATCCATGTCAGCCCCTGAGAGGAATCCTCGGTTCCGGCCCTGACTCCACACAAGCTTTTTGGCCCCGGTATCGACGGGAGAGGAATCCCGAGAGGACCCCTAGCAACTCGCATGGGGACTGGCCTCTCCTGAGGCCACCAGGGCGGGTCCCTGAGTTCCCCGTCGTAACTTAAGAACACCTGCCCCAACTCGAGAAAATCCAGGAAGTTCTCCCTTCCAGGCGAGATGAGGCCTATTTCCGATGAGGCGTCTGGAGACTAATGACACCTAACCTCTGGAACTTTGAAAGGGTCTTTCACACCCTTGCTGCAACTCAAGAAGTTCTCCGCCATACCCGTCTCCACTCGAGAGGAAGCACGATGGTCCCGCCCACATCCAGAGGAGCCCCGTTTTCCCCTCGGTGCTCGAGATGAGGGAACCTTTCCCTGCTTTCAACGGGAAAGAATTTCCGGCGTTCCCGTCGCATCTCAAGAGGAGGCACTCTCAACAGGAAAGGCGAGAGGAACTCCATGGTCGTACCACCATTCCAAGAGTCCCCCAGATGTCTCAGTCCATTCCAGAGGAACCTCTTTGCCCTGCACTGGCTCATCTTTCACGCCGAGGATCGACTCACACCACGGTGGCACGTGGGACAGCCCTGTGGGAAAGCCTCGAGGGAAAGCCTCGAGGGAAAACCACAGATCCTTTGATCCACGTGACGGGAAGCGTGACATTGCTGCTACAGCCTGAAAGGAAAGTGCACGTGCATGCCTCCATTCGAGACGAGGCCTGACTCCACTGGGGAGACTCCAGAAGTACCCAAAGATCCATGTCAGCCCCTGAGAGGAATTCTCGGTTCCGGCCCTGACTCCACACAAGCTTTTTGGCCCCGGTATCGACGGGAGAGGAATCCCGAGAGGCCCCCTAGCAACTCGCATGGGGACTGGCCTCTCCTGAGGCCACCAGGGCGGGTCCCTGAGGTCCCCGTCGAAACTCAGAACACCTGCCGCAACTCGAGAAAATCCAGGAAGTTCTCCCTTCCAGGCGAGATGAGGCCTATTTCCGATGAGGCGTCTGGAGACTAATGACACCTAACCTCTGGAACTTCGAAAGGGTCTTTCACACCCTTGCTGCAACTCAAGAAGTTCACCGCCATACCCGTCTCCACTCGAGAGGAAGCACGATGGTCCCGCCCACATCCAGAGGAGCCCCGTTTCCCCCTCGTAGCTGGAGATGAGGGATCCTTTCCCTGCTTTCAACGGGAAAGAATTCCCGGCGTTCCCGTCGCATCTCAAGAGGAGGCACTCTCAACAGGAAAGGCGAGAGGAACTCCATGGTCGTACCACAATTCCAAGAGTCCCCCAGATGTCTCAGTCCATTCCAGAGGAACCTCTTTGCCCTGCACTGGCTCATCTTTCACGCCGAGGATCGACTCACACCACGGTGGCACGTGGGACAGCCCTGTGGGAAAGCCTCGAGGGAAAGCCTCGAGGGAAAACCACAGATCCTTTGATACAAGCGACGGGAAGCGTGACATTGCTGCTAAAGCCTGGAAGGAAAGCGCACGCGCATGCCCCCACTCGAGACGAGGCCTGACTCCCCTGGGGAGACTCCAGAAGTACCCAAAGATCCATGTCAGCCCCTGAGAGGAATCCTCGGTTCCGGCCCTGACTCCACACAAGCTTTTTGGCCCCGGTATCGACGGGAGAGGAATCCCGAGAGGACCCCTAACAACTCGCATGGGGACTGGCCTCTCCTGAGGCCACCAGGGCGGGTCCCTGAGTTCCCCGTCGTAACTTAAGAACACCTGCCGCAACTCGAGAAAATCCAGGAAGTTCTCCCTTCCAGGCGAGATGAGGCCTATTTCCGATGAGGCGTCTGGAGACTAATGACACCTAACCTCTGGAACTTTGAAAGGGTCTTTCACACCCTTGCTGCAACTCAAGAAGTTCTCCGCCATACCCGTCTCCACTCGAGAGGAAGCACGATGGTCCCGCCCACATCCAGAGGAGCCCCGTTTTCCCCTCGGTGCTCGAGATGAGGGAACCTTTCCCTGCTTTCAACGGGAAAGAATTCCCGGCGTTCCCGTCGCATCTCAAGAGGAGGCACTCTCAACAGGAAAGGCGAGAGGATCTCCATGGTCGTACCACCATTCCAAGAGTCCCCCAGATGTCTCAGTCCATTCCAGAGGAACCTCTTTGCCCTGCACTGGCTCATCTTTCACGCCGAGGATCGACTCACACCACGGTGGCACGTGGGACAGCCCTGTGGGAAAGCCTCGAGGGAAAGCCTCGAGGGAAAACCACAGATCCTTTGATCCACGCGACGGGAAGCGTGACATTGCTACTACAGCCTGGAAGGAAAGCGCACGTGCATGCCCCCACTCGAGACGAGGTCTGACTCCACTGGGGAGACTCCAGAAGTACCCAAAGATCCATGTCAGCCCCTGAGAGGAATCCTCGGTTCCGGCCCTGACTCCACACAAGGATTTTGGCCCCGGTATCGACGGGAGAGGAATCCCGAGAGGCCCCCTAGCAACTCGCATGGGGACTGGCCTCTCCTGAGGCCACCAGGGCGGGTCCCTGAGGTCCCCGTCGTAACTCGAGAACACCTGCCACAACTCGAGAAAATCCAGGAAGTTCTCCCTTCCAGGCGAGATGAGGCTTATTTCCGATGAGGCGTCTGGAGACTAATGACACCTAACCTCTGGAACTTCGAAAGGGTCTTTCACACCCTTGCTGCAACTCAAGAAGTTCACCACCATACCCGTCTCCACTCGAGAGGAAGCACGATGGTCCCGACCACATCCAGAGGAGCCCCGTTTCCCCCTCGTAGCTCGAGATGAGGGATCCTTTCCCTGCTTTCAACGGGAAAGAATTCCCTGCGTTCCCGTCGCATCTCAAGAGGAGGCACTCTCAACAGGAAAGGCGAGAGGAACTCCATGGTCGTACCACCATTCCAAGAGTCCCCCAGATGTCTCAGTCCATTCCAGAGGAACCTCTTTGCCCTGCACTGGCTCATCTTTCACGCCGAGGATCGACTCACACCACGGTGGCACGTGGGACAGCCCTGTGGGAAAGCCTCGAGGGAAAACCACACATCATTTGATCCACGCGACGGGAAGCGTGACATTGCTGCTACAGCCTGGAAGGAAAGTGCACGTGCATGCCCCCACTCGAGACGAGGCCTGACTCCCCTGGGGAGACTCCAGAATACCCAAAGATCCATGTCAGCCCCTGAGAGGAATCCTCGGTTCCGGCCCTGACTCCACACAAGGTTTTTGGCCCCGGTATCGACCGGAGAGGAATCCCGAGAGGCCCCCTAGCAACTCGCATAGGGACTGGCTTCTCCTGAGGCCACCAGGGCGGGTCCCTGAGGTCCCCGTCGTAACTCGAGAACACCTGCCGCAACTCGAGAAAATCCAGGAAGTTCTCCCTTCCAGGCGAGATGAGGCCTATTTCCGATGAGGCGTCTGGAGACTAATGACACCTAACCTCTGGAACTTCGAAAGGGTCTTTCACAGCCTTGCTGCAACTCAAGAAGTTCACCACCATACCCGTCTCCACTAGAGAGGAAGCACGATGGTCCCGCCCACATCCAGAGGAGCCCCGTTTCCCCCTCGTAGCTCGAGATGAGGTATCCTTTCCCTGCTTTCAACGGGAAAGAATTCCCGGCGTTCCCGTCGCATCTCAAGAGGAGGCACTCTCAACAGGAAAGGCGAGAGGAACTCCATGGGCGTACCACCATTCCAAGAGTCCCCCAGATGTCTCAGTCCATTCCAGAGGAACCTCTTTGCCCTGCACTGGCTCATCTTTCACGCCGAGGATCGACTCACACCACGGTGGCACGTGGGACAGCCCTGTGGGAAAGCCTCGAGGGAAAGCCTCGAGGGAAAACCACAGATCCTTTGATCCACGTGACGGGAAGCGTGACATTGCTGCTACAGCCTGAAAGGAAAGCGCACGTGCATGCCTCCATTCGAGACGAGGCCTGACTCCACTGGGGAGACTCCAGAAGTACCCAAAGATCCATGTCAGCCCCTGAGAGGAATTCTCGGTTCCGGCCCTGACTCCACACAAGCTTTTTGGCCCCGGTATCGACGGGAGAGGAATCCCGAGAGGCCCCCTAGCAACTCGCATGGGGACTGGCCTCTCCTGAGGCCACCAGGGCGGGTCCCTGAGGTCCCCGTCGTAACTCGAGAACACCTGCCGCAACTCGAGAAAATCCAGGAAGTTCTCCCTTCCAGGCGAGATGAGGCCTATTTCCGATGAGGCCTCTGGAGACTATTGACACCAAACCTCTGGAACTTCGAAAGGGTCTTTCACACCCTTGCTGCAACTCAAGAAGTTCACCGCCATACCCGTCTCCACTCGAGAGGAAGCACGATGGTCCCGCCCACATCCAGAGGAGCCCCGTTTCCCCCTCGTAGCTCGAGATGAGGGATCCTTTCCCTGGTTTCAACGGGAAAGAATTCCCGGCGTTCCCGTCGCATCTCAAGAGGAGGCACTCTCAACAGGAAAGGCGAGAGGAACTCCATGGTAGTACCACCATTCCAAGAGTCCCCCAGATGTCTCAGTCCATTCCAGAGGAACCTCTTTGCCCTGCACTGGCTCATCTTTCACGCCGAGGATCGACTCACACCACGGTGGCACGTGGGACAGCCCTGTTGGAAAGCCTCGAGGGAAAGCC
Source organism: Capricornis sumatraensis (assembly GCF_032405125.1). Classification (NCBI taxonomy): domain Eukaryota; kingdom Metazoa; phylum Chordata; class Mammalia; order Artiodactyla; family Bovidae; genus Capricornis; species Capricornis sumatraensis. The sequence continues at coordinate 2,179,905 of NW_027184627.1, forward strand.
TCGAGGGAAAACCACAGATCCTTTGATCCACGCGACGGGAAGCGTGACATTGCTGCTACAGCCTGGAAGGAAAGCGCACGTGCATGCCCCCACTCGAGACGAGGCCTGACTCCCCTGGGGAGACTCCAGAAGTACCCAATGATCCATGTCAGCCCCTGAGAGGAATGCTCGGTTCCGGCCCTGACTCCACACAAGCTTTTTGGCCCCGGTATCGACGGGAGAGGAATCCCGAGAGGCCCCCTAGCAACTCGCATGGGGACTGGCCTCTCCTGAGGCCACCAGGGCCGGTCCCTGAGGTCCCCATCGTTACTCGAGAACACCTGCCACAACTCGAGAAAATCCAGGAAGTTCTCCCTTCCAGGCGAGATGAGGCTTATTTCCGATGAGGCGTCTGGAGACTAATGACACCTAACCTCTGGAACTTCGAAAGGGTCTTTCACACCCTTGCTGCAACTCAAGAAGTTCACCACCATACCCGTCTCCACTCGAGAGGAAGCACGATGGTCCCGCCCACATCCAGAGGAGCCCCGTTTCCCCCTCGTAGCTCGAGATGAGGGATCCTTTCCCTGCTTTCAACGGGAAAGAATTCCCTGCGTTCCCGTCGCATCTCAAGAGGAGGCACTCTCAACAGGAAAGGCGAGAGGAACTCCATGGTCGTACCACCATTCCAAGAGTCCCCCAGATGTCTCAGTCCATTCCAGAGGAACCTCTTTGCCCTGCACTGGCTCATCTTTCACGCCGAGGATCGACTCACACCACGGTGGCACGTGGGACAGCCCTGTGGGAAAGCCTCGAGGGAAAACCACACATCATTTGATCCACGCGACGGGACGCGTGACATTGCTGCTACAGCCTGGAAGGAAAGTGCACGTGCATGCCCCCACTCGAGACGAGGCCTGACTCCCCTGGGGAGACTCCAGAAGTACCCAAAGATCCATGTCAGCCCCTGAGAGGAATCCTCGGTTCCGGCCCTGACTCCACACAAGGTTTTTGGCCCCGGTATCGACGGGAGAGGAATCCCGAGAGGCCCCCTAGCAACTCGCATAGGGACTGGCTTCTCCTGAGGCCACCAGGGCGGGTCCCTGATGTCCCCATCGTAACTCGAGAACACCTGCCGCAACTCGAGAAAATCCAGGAAGTTCTCCCTTCCAGGCGAGATGAGGCCTATTTCCGATGAGGCGTCTGGAGACTAATGACACCTAACCTCTGGAACTTCGAAAGGGTCTTTCACAGCCTTGCTGAAACTCAAGAAGTTCACCACCATACCCGTCTCCACTAGAGAGGAAGCACGATGGTCCCGCCCACATCCAGAGGAGCCCCGTTTCCCCCTCGTAGCTCGAGATGAGGGATCCTTTCCCTGCTTTCAACGGGAAAGAATTCCCGGCGTTCCCGTCGCATCTCAAGAGGAGGCACTCTCAACAGGAAAGGCGAGAGGAACTCCATGGTCGTACCACCATTCCAAGAGTCCCCCAGATGTCTCAGTCCATTCCAGAGGAACCTCTTTGCCCTGCACTGGCTCATCTTTCACGCCGAGGATCGACTCACACCACGGTGGCACGTGGGACAGCCCTGTGGGAAAGCCTCGAGGGAAAGCCTCGAGGGAAAACCACAGATCCTTTGATCCACGCGACGGGAAGCGTGACATTGCTGCTACAGCCTGGAAGGAAAGCGCACGTGCATGCCCCCACTCGAGACGAGGTCTGACTCCACTGGGGAGACTCCAGAAGTACCCAAAGATCCATGTCAGCCCCTGAGAGGAATCCTCGGTTCCGGCCCTGACTCCACACAAGGTTTTTGGCCCCGGTATCGATGGGAGAGGAATCCCGAGAGGCCCCCTAGCAACTCGCATGGGGACTGGCCTCTCCTGAGGCCACCAGGGCGGGTCCCTGAGGTCCCCGTCGTAACTCGAGAACACCTGCCGCAACTCGAGAAAATCCAGGAAGTTCTCCCTTCCAGGCGAGATGAGGCCTATTTCCGATGAGGCCTCTGGAGACTAATGACACCAAACCTCTGGAACTTCGAAAGGGTCTTTCACACCCTTGGTGCAACTCAAGAAGTTCACCGCCATACCCGTCTCCACTCGAGAGGAAGCACGATGGTCCCGCCCACATCGAGAGGAGCCCCGTTTCCCCCTCGTAGCTCGAGATGAGGGATCCTTTGCCTGCTTTCAACGGGAAAGAATTCCCGGCGTTCCCGTCGCATCTCAAGAGGAGGCACTCTCAACAGGAAAGGCGAGAGGAGCTCCATGGTCGTACCACCATTCCAAGAGTCCCCCAGATGTCTCAGTCCATTTCAGAGGAACCTCTTTGCCCTGCACTGGCTCATCTTTCACTCCGAGGATCGACTCACAACACGGTGGCACGTGGGACAGCCCTGTGGGAAAGCCTCGAGGGAAAGCCTCGAGGGAAAACCACAGATCCTTTGATCCACGCGACGGGAAGCGTGACATTGCTGCTACAGCCTGGAAGGAAAGCGCACATGCATTCCCCACTCGAGACGAGGCCTGACTCCCCTGGGGAGACTTCAGAAGTACCCAAAGATCCATGTCAGCCCCTGAGAAGAATCCTCGGTTCCGGCCCTGACTCCACACAAGCTTTTTGGCCCCGGTATCGACGGGAGAGGAATCCCGAGAGACCCCCTAGCAACTCGCATGGGGACTGGCCTCTCCTGAGGCCACCAGGGCGGGTCCCTGAGGTCCCCGTCGTAACTCGAGAACACCTGCCGCAACTCGAGAAAATCCAGGAAGTTCTCCCTTCCAGGCGAGATGAGGCCTATTTCCGATGAGGCGTCTGGAGACTATTGACACCAAACCTCTGGAACTTCGAAAGGGTCTTTCACACCCTTGCTGCAACTCAAGAAGTTCACCGCCATACCCGTCTCCACTCGAGAGGAAGCACGATGGTCCCGCCCACATCCAGAGGAGCCCCGTTTCCCCCTCGTAGCTCGAGATGAGGGATCCTTTCCCTGGTTTCAACGGGAAAGAATTCCCGGCGTTCCCGTCGCATCTCAAGAGGAGGCACTCTCAACAGGAAAGGCGAGAGGAACTCCATGGTAGTACCACCATTCCAAGAGTCCCCCAGATGTCTCAGTCCATTCCAGAGGAACCTCTTTGCCCTGCACTGGCTCATCTTTCACGCCGAGGATCGACTCACACCACGGTGGCACGTGGGACAGCCCTGTGGGAAAGCCTCGAGGGAAAGCCTCGAGGGAAAACCACAGATCCTTTGATCCACGCGACGGGAAGCGTGACATTGCTGCTACAGCCTGGAAGGAAAGCGCACGTGCATGCCCCCACTCGAGACGAGGCCTGACTCCCCTGGGGAGACTCCAGAAGTACCCAAAGATCCATGTCAGCCCCTGAGAGGAATCCTCGGTTACGGCCCTGACTCCACACAAGCTTTTTGGCCCCGGTATCGACGGGAGAGGAATCCCGAGAGGCCCCCTAGCAACTCGCATGGGGACTGGCCTCTCCTGAGGCCACCAGGGCCGGTCCCTGAGGTCCCCGTCGTTACTCGAGAACACCTGCCACAACTCGAGAAAATCCAGGAAGTTCTCCCTTCCAGGCGAGATGAGGCCTATTTCCGATGAGGCGTCTGGAGACTAATGACACCTAACCTCTGGAACTTCGAAAGGGTCTTTCACACCCTTGCTGCAACTCAAGAAGTTCACCACCATAACCGTCTCCACTCGAGAGGAAGCACGATGGTCCCGACCACATCCAGAGGAGCCCCGTTTCCCCCTCGTAGCTCGAGATGAGGGATCCTTTCCCTGCTTTCAACGGGAAAGAATTCCCTGCGTTCCCGTCGCATCTCAAGAGGAGGCACTCTCAACAGGAAAGGCGAGAGGAACTCCATGGTCGTACCACCATTCCAAGAGTCCCCCAGATGTCTCAGTCCATTCCAGAGGAACCTCTTTGCCCTGCACTGGCTCATCTTTCACGCCGAGGATCGACTCACACCACGGTGGCACGTGGGACAGCCCTGTGGGAAAGCCTCGAGGGAAAACCACACAACATTTGATCCACGCGACGGGAAGCGTGACATTGCTGCTACAGCCTGGAAGGAAAGTGCACGTGCATGCCCCCACTCGAGACGAGGCCTGACTCCCCTGGGGAGACTCCAGAAGTACCCAAAGATCCATGTCAGCCCCTGAGAGGAATCCTCGGTTCCGGCCCTGACTCCACACAAGGTTTTTGGCCCCGGTATCGACGGGAGAGGAATCCCGAGAGGCCCCCTAGCAACTCGCATAGGGACTGGCTTCTCCTGAGGCCACCAGGGCGGGTCCCTGAGGTCCCCGTCGTAACTCGAGAACACCTGCCGCAACTCGAGAAAATCCAGGAAGTTCTCCCTTCCAGGCGAGATGAGGCCTATTTCCGATGAGGCGTCTGGAGACTAATGACACCTAACCTCTGGAACTTCGAAAGGGTCTTTCACAGCCTTGCTGCAACTCAAGAAGTTCACCACCATACCCGTCTCCACTCGAGAGGAAGCACGATGGTCCCGCCCACATCCAGAGGAGCCCCGTTTCCCCCTCGTAGCTCGAGATGAGGGATCCTTTCCCTGCTTTCAACGGGAAAGAATTCCCGGCGTTCCCGTCGCATCTCAAGAGGAGGCACTCTCAACAGGAAAGGCGAGAGGAACTCCATGGTCGTACCACCATTCCAAGAGTCCCCCAGATGTCTCAGTCCATTCCAGAGGAACCTCTTTGCCCTGCACTGGCTCATCTTTCACGCCGAGGATCGACTCACACCACGGTGGCACGTGGGACAGCCCTGTGGGAAAGCCTCGAGGGAAAGCCTCGAGGGAAAACCACAGATCCTTTGATCCACGCGACGGGAAGCGTGACATTGCTGCTACAGCCTGGAAGGAAAGCGCACGTGCATGCCCCCACTCGAGACGAGGCCTGACTCCCCTGTGGAGACTCCAGAAGTACCCAAAGATCCATGTCAGCCCCTGAGAGGAATCCTCGGTTCCGGCCCTGACTCCACACAAGGTTTTTGGCCCCGGTATCAACGGGAGAGGAATCCCGAGAGGCCCCCTAGCAACTCGCCTAGGGACTGGCCTTTCCTGAGGCCACCAGGGCGGGTCCCTGAGGTCCCCGTCGTAACTCGAGAACACCTGCCCCAAATCGAGAAAATCCAGGAAGTTCTCCCTTCCAGGCGAGATGAGGCCTATTTCCGATGAGGCGTCTGGAGACTAATGACACCTAACCTCTGGAACTTCGAAAGGGTCTTTCACACCCTTGCTGCAACTCAAGAAGTTCACCGCCATACCCGTGTCCACTCAAGAGGAAGCACGATGGTCCCGCCCACATCCAGAGGAGCCCCGTTTCCCCCTCGTAGCTGGAGATGAGGGATCCTTTCCCTGCTTTCAACGGGAAAGAATTCCCGGCGTTCCCGTCGCATCTCAAGAGGAGGCACTCTCAACAGGAAAGGCGAGAGGAACTCCATGGTCGTACCACCATTCCAAGAGTCCCCCAGATGTCTCAGTCCATTCCAGAGGAACCTCTTTGCCCTGCACTGGCTCATTTTTCACGCCGAGAATCGACTCACACCACGGTGTCACGTGGGACAGCCCTGTGGGAAAGCCTCGAGGGAAAGCCTCGAGGGAAAAACGCAGATCCTTTGATCCACGCGACGGGAAGCGTGACATTGCTGCTACAGCCTGGAAGGAAAGTGCACGTGCATGCCCCCACACGAGACGAGGCCTGTCTCCCCTGGCGAGTCCCCAGAGGTACCCAAAGATCCATATCAGTCCCTGAGAGGAATCCTCGGTTCCGGCCCTGACTCCACACAAGGTTTTTGGCCCCGGTATCGACGGGAGAGGAATCCCGAGGGGCCCCCTAGCAACACGCATAGGGACTGGCCTCTCCTGAGGCCAACAGGGCGGGTCCCTGAGGTCCCCGTCGTAACTCGAGAACACCTGCCGCAACTCGAGAAAATCCAGGAAGTTCTCCCTTCCAGGCGAGATGAGGCCTATTTCCGATGAGGCGTCTGGAGACTAATGACACCTAACCTCTGGAACTTCGAAAGGGTCTTTCACACCCTTGCTGCAACTCAAGAAGTTCACCGCCATACCCGTCTCCACTCGAGAGAAAGCACGATGGTCCCGCCCACATCCAGAGGAGCCCCGTTTCCCCCTCGTAGCTCGAGATGAGGGATCCTTTCCCTGCTTTCAACGGCAAAAAATTCCCGGCGTTCCCGTCGCATCTCAAGAGGAGGCACTCTCAACAGGAACGGCGAGAGGAACTCCATGGTCGTACCACCATTCCAAGAGTCCCCCAGATGTCTCAGTCCATTCCAGAGGAACCTCTTTGCCCTGCACTGGCTCATCTTTCACGCCGAGGATCGACTCACACCACGGTGGCACGTGGGACAGCCCTGTGGGAAAGCCTCGAGGGAAAACCACACATCATTTGATCCACGCGTCGGGAAGCGTGACATTGCTGCTACAGCCTGGAAGGAAAGTGCACGTGCATGCCCCCACTCGAGACGAGGCCTGACTCCCCTGGGGAGACTCCAGAAGTACCCAAAGATCCATGTCAGCCCCTGAGAGGAATCCTCGGTTCCGGCCCTGACTCCACACAAGGTTTTTGGCCCCGGTATCGACGGGAGAGGAATCCCGAGAGGCCCCCTAGCAACTCGCATAGGGACTGGCCTCTCCTGAGGCCACCAGGGCGGGTCCCTGAGGTCCCCGTCGTAACTCGAGAACACCTGTCGCAACTCGAGAAAATCCAGGAAGTTCTCCCTTCCAGGCGAGATGAGGCCTATTTCCGATGAGGCGTCTGGAGACTAATGACACCTTACCTCTGGAACTTCGAAAGGGTCTTTCACACCCTTGCTGCAACTCAAGAAGTTCACCACCATACCCGTCTCCACTAGAGAGGAAGCACGATGGTCCCGCCCACATCCAGAGGAGCCCCGTTTCCCCCTCGTAGCTCGAGATGAGGGATCCTTTCCCTGCTTTAAACGGGAAAGAATTCCCGGCGTTCCCGTCGCATCTCAAGAGGAGGCACTCTCAACAGGAAAGGCGAGAGGAACTCCATGGTCGTACCACCATTCCAAGAGTCCCCCAGATGTCTCAGTCCATTCCAGAGGAAACTCTTTGCCCTGCACTGGCTCATCTTTCACGCCCAGGATTGACTCACACCACGGTGGCACGTGGGACAGCCCTGTGGGAAAGCCTCGAGGGAAAGCCTCGAGGGAAAACCACAGATCCTTTGATCCACGCGACGGGAAGCGTGACATTGCTGCTACAGCCTGGAAGGAAAGCGCACGTGCATGCCCCCACTCGAGACGAGGCCTGACTCCCCTGGGGAGACTCCAGAAGTACCCAAAGATCCATGTCAGCCCCTGAGAGGAATCCTCGGTTCCGGCCCTGACTCCACACAAGGTTTTTGGCCCCGGTATCAACGGGAGAGGAATCCCGAGAGGCCCCCTAGCAACTCGCCTAGGGACTGGCCTCTCCTGAGGCCACCAGGGCGGGTCCCTGAGGTCCCCGTCGTAACTCGAGAACACCTGCCGCAACTCGAGAAAATCCAGGAAGTTCTCCCTTCCAGGCGAGATGAGGCCTATTTCCGATGAGGCCTCTGGAGACTAATGACACCTAACCTCTGGAACTTCGAAAGGGTCTTTCACACCCTTGCTGCAACTCAAGAAGTTCACCGCCATACCCGTCTCCACTAGAGAGGAAGCACGATGGTCCCGCCCACATCCAGAGGAGCCCCGTTTCACCCTCGTAGCTCGAGATGAGGGATTCTTTCCCTGCTTTCCACGGGAAAGAATTCCCGGCGTTCCCGTCGCATCTCAAGAGGAGGCACTCTCAACAGGAAAGGCGAGAGGAACTCCATGGTCGTACCACCATTCCAAGAGTCCCCCAGATGTCTCAGTCCATTCCAGAGGAACCTCTTTGCCCTGCACTGGCTCATCTTTCACGCCGAGGATCGACTCACACCACGGTGGCACGTGGGACAGCCCTGTGGGAAAGCCTCGAGGGAAAACAACAGATCCTTTGATCCACGCGACGGGAAGCGTGACATTGCTGCTACAGCCTGGAAGGAAAGTGCACGTGCATGCCCCCACTCGAGACGAGGCCTGACTCCCCTGGGGAGACTCCAGAAGTACCCAAAGATCCATGTCAGCCCCTGAGAGGAATCCTCGGTTCCGGCCCTGACTCCACACAAGGTTTTTGGCCCCGGTATCGACGGGAGAGGAATCCCGAGAGGCCCCCTAGCAACTCGCATGGGGACTGGCCTCTCCTGAGGCCACCAGGGCGGGTCCCTGAGGTCCCCGTCGTAACTCGAGAACACCTGCCGCAACTCGAGAAAATCCAGGAAGTTCTCCCTTCCAGGCGAGATGAGGCCTATTTCCGATGAGGCGTCTGGAGACTAATGACACCTAACCTCTGGAACTTCGAAAGGGTCTTTCACACCCTTGCTGCAACTCAAGAAGTTCACCGCCATACCCGTCTCCACTCGAGAGGAAGCACGATGGTCCCGCCCACATCCAGAGGAGCCCCGTTTCCCCCTCGTAGCTCGAGATGAGGGATCCTTTCCCTGCTTTCAACGGGAAAGAATTCCCGGCGTTCCCGTCGCATAACAAGAGGAGGCACTCTCAACAGGAAAGGCGAGAGGAACTCCATGGTCGTACCACCATTCCAAGAGTCCCCCAGATGTCTCAGTCCATTCCAGAGGAAACTCTTTGCCCTGCACTGGCTCATCTTTCACGCCGAGGATCGACTCACACCACGGTGGCACGTGGGACAGCCCTGTGGGAAAGCCTCGAGGGAAAGCCTCGAGGGAAAACCACAGATCCTTTGATCCACGTGACGGGAAGCGTGACATTACTGCTACAGCCTGGAAGGAAAGCGCACGTGCATGCCCCCACTCGAGACGAGGCCTGACTCCCCTGGGGAGACTCCACAAGTACCCAAAGATCCATGTCAGCCCCTGAAAGGATTCCTCGGTTCCGGCCCTGACTCCACTCAAGGTTTTGGGCCCCGGTATCGACGGGAGAGGAATCCCGAGAGGCCCCCTAGCAACTCGCATGGGGACTGGCCTCTCCTGAGGCCACCAGGGCGGGTCCCTTAGTTCCCCGTCGTAACTTAAGGACACCTGCCGCAACTCGAGAAAATCCAGGAAGTTCTCCCTTCCAGGCGAGATGAGGCCTATTTCCGATGAGGCGTCTGGAGACTAATGACACCTAACCTCTGGAACTTTGAAAGGGTCTTTCACACCCTTGCTGCAACTCAAGAAGTTCTCCGCCATACCCGTCTCCACTCGAGAGGAAGCACGATGGTCCCGCCCACATCCAGAGGAGCCCCGTTTTCCCCTCGGTGCTCGAGATGAGGGATCCTTTCCCTGCTTTCAACGGGAAAGAATTCCCGGCGTTCCCGTCGCATCTCAATAGGAGGCACTCTCAACAGGAAAGGCGAGAGGATCTCCATGGTCGTACCACCATTCCAAGAGTCCCCCAGATGTCTCAGTCCATTCCAGAGGAACCTCTTTACCCTGCACTGGCTCATCTTTCACGCCGAGGATCGACTCACACCACGGTGGCACGTGGGACAGCCCTGTGGGAAAGCCTCGAGGGAAAGCCTCGAGGGAAAACCACAGATCCTTTGATCCACGCCACGGGAAGCGTGACATTGCTGCTACAGCCTGGAAGAAAAGCGCACGTGCATGCCCCCACTCGAGACGAGGCCTGACTCCCCTGGGGAGACTCCACAAGTACCCAAAGATCCATGTCAGCCCCTGAGAGGAATCCTCGGTTCCGGCCCTGACTCCACACAAGGTTTTTGGCCCCGGTATCGACGGGAGAGGAATCCCGAGAGGCCCCCTAGCAACTCGCATGGGGACTGGCCTCTCCTGAGGCCACCAGGGCGGGTCCCTGAGGTCCCCGTCGTAACTCGAGAACACCTGCCGCAACTCGAGAAAATCCAGGAAGTTCTCCCTTCCAGGCGAGATGAGGCCTATTTCCGATGAGGCCTCTGGAGACTAATGACACCAAACCTCTGGAACTTCGAAAGGGTCTTTCACACCCTTGGTGCAACTCAAGAAGTTCACCGCCATACCCGTCTCCACTCGAGAGGAAGCACGATGGTCCCGCCCACATCCAGAAGAGCCCCGTTTCCCCCTCGTAGCTCGAGATGAGGGATCCTTTCCCTGCTTTCAACGGGAAAGAATTCCCGGCGTTCCCGTCGCATCTCAAGAGGAGGCACTCTCAACAGGAAAGGCGAGAGGAACTCCATGGTCGTACCACCATTCCAAGAGTCCCCCAGATGTCTCAGTCCATTCCAGAGGAACCTCTTTGCCCTGCACTGGCTCATCTTTCACGCCGAGGATCGACTCACACCACGGTGGCACGTGGGACAGCCCTGTGGGAAAGCCTCGAGGGAAAACCACAGATCCTTTGATCCACGCGACGGGAAGCGTGACATTGCTGCTACAGCCTGGAAGGAAAGCGCACGTGCATGCCCCCACTCGAGACGAGGCCTGACTCCCCTGTGGAGACTCCAGAAGTACCCAAAGATCCATGTCAGCCCCTGAGAGGAATCCTCGGTTCCGGCCCTGACTCCACACAAGGTTTTTGGCCCCGGTATCAACGGGAGAGGAATCCCGAGAGGCCCCCTAGCAACTCGCCTAGGGACTGGCCTTTCCTGAGGCCACCAGGGCGGGTCCCTGAGGTCCCCGTCGTAACTCGAGAACACCTGCCCCAAATCGAGAAAATCCAGGAAGTTCTCCCTTCCAGGCGAGATGAGGCCTATTTCCGATGAGGCGTCTGGAGACTAATGACACCTAACCTCTGGAACTTCGAAAGGGTCTTTCACACCCTTGCTGCAACTCAAGAAGTTCACCGCCATACCCGTGTCCACTCAAGAGGAAGCACGATGGTCCCGCCCACATCCAGAGGAGCCCCGTTTCCCCCTCGTAGCTGGAGATGAGGGATCCTTTCCCTGCTTTCAACGGGAAAGAATTCCCGGCGTTCCCGTCGCATCTCAAGAGGAGGCACTCTCAACAGGAAAGGCGAGAGGAACTCCATGGTCGTACCACCATTCCAAGAGTCCCCCAGATGTCTCAGTCCATTCCAGAGGAACCTCTTTGCCCTGCACTGGCTCATTTTTCACGCCGAGAATCGACTCACACCACGGTGTCACGTGGGACAGCCCTGTGGGAAAGCCTCGAGGGAAAGCCTCGAGGGAAAAACGCAGATCCTTTGATCCACGCGACGGGAAGCGTGACATTGCTGCTACAGCCTGGAAGGAAAGTGCACGTGCATGCCCCCACACGAGACGAGGCCTGTCTCCCCTGGCGAGTCCCCAGAGGTACCCAAAGATCCATATCAGTCCCTGAGAGGAATCCTCGGTTCCGGCCCTGACTCCACACAAGGTTTTTGGCCCCGGTATCGACGGGAGAGGAATCCCGAGGGGCCCCGTAGCAACACGCATAGGGACTGGCCTCTCCTGAGGCCAACAGGGCGGGTCCCTGAGGTCCCCGTCGTAACTCGAGAACACCTGCCGCAACTCGAGAAAATCCAGGAAGTTCTCCCTTCCAGGCGAGATGAGGCCTATTTCCGATGAGGCGTCTGGAGACTAATGACACCTAACCTCTGGAACTTCGAAAGGGTCTTTCACACCCTTGCTGCAACTCAAGAAGTTCACCGCCATACCCGTCTCCACTCGAGAGAAAGCACGATGGTCCCGCCCACATCCAGAGGAGCCCCGTTTCCCCCTCGTAGCTCGAGATGAGGGATCCTTTCCCTGCTTTCAACGGCAAAAAATTCCCGGCGTTCCCGTCGCATCTCAAGAGGAGGCACTCTCAACAGGAACGGCGAGAGGAACTCCATGGTCGTACCACCATTCCAAGAGTCCCCCAGATGTCTCAGTCCATTCCAGAGGAACCTCTTTGCCCTGCACTGGCTCATCTTTCACGCCGAGGATCGACTCACACCACGGTGGCACGTGGGACAGCCCTGTGGGAAAGCCTCGAGGGAAAACCACACATCATTTGATCCACGCGTCGGGAAGCGTGACATTGCTGCTACAGCCTGGAAGGAAAGTGCACGTGCATGCCCCCACTCGAGACGAGGCCTGACTCCCCTGGGGAGACTCCAGAAGTACCCAAAGATCCATGTCAGCCCCTGAGAGGAATCCTCGGTTCCGGCCCTGACTCCACACAAGGTTTTTGGCCCCGGTATCGACGGGAGAGGAATCCCGAGAGGCCCCCTAGCAACTCGCATAGGGACTGGCCTCTCCTGAGGCCACCAGGGCGGGTCCCTGAGGTCCCCGTCGTAACTCGAGAACACCTGTCGCAACTCGAGAAAATCCAGGAAGTTCTCCCTTCCAGGCGAGATGAGGCCTATTTCCGATGAGGCGTCTGGAGACTAATGACACCTTACCTCTGGAACTTCGAAAGGGTCTTTCACACCCTTGCTGCAACTCAAGAAGTTCACCACCATACCCGTCTCCACTAGAGAGGAAGCACGATGGTCCCGCCCACATCCAGAGGAGCCCCGTTTCCCCCTCGTAGCTCGAGATGAGGGATCCTTTCCCTGCTTTAAACGGGAAAGAATTCCCGGCGTTCCCGTCGCATCTCAAGAGGAGGCACTCTCAACAGGAAAGGCGAGAGGAACTCCATGGTCGTACCACCATTCCAAGAGTCCCCCAGATGTCTCAGTCCATTCCAGAGGAAACTCTTTGCCCTGCACTGGCTCATCTTTCACGCCCAGGATTGACTCACACCACGGTGGCACGTGGGACAGCCCTGTGGGAAAGCCTCGAGGGAAAGCCTCGAGGGAAAACCACAGATCCTTTGATCCACGCGACGGGAAGCGTGACATTGCTGCTACAGCCTGGAAGGAAAGCGCACGTGCATGCCCCCACTCGAGACGAGGCCTGACTCCCCTGGGGAGACTCCAGAAGTACCCAAAGATCCATGTCAGCCCCTGAGAGGAATCCTCGGTTCCGGCCCTGACTCCACACAAGGTTTTTGGCCCCGGTATCAACGGGAGAGGAATCCCGAGAGGCCCCCTAGCAACTCGCCTAGGGACTGGCCTCTCCTGAGGCCACCAGGGCGGGTCCCTGAGGTCCCCGTCGTAACTCGAGAACACCTGCCGCAACTCGAGAAAATCCAGGAAGTTCTCCCTTCCAGGCGAGATGAGGCCTATTTCCGATGAGGCCTCTGGAGACTAATGACACCTAACCTCTGGAACTTCGAAAGGGTCTTTCACACCCTTGCTGCAACTCAAGAAGTTCACCGCCATACCCGTCTCCACTAGAGAGGAAGCACGATGGTCCCGCCCACATCCAGAGGAGCCCCGTTTCACCCTCGTAGCTCGAGATGAGGGATTCTTTCCCTGCTTTCCACGGGAAAGAATTCCCGGCGTTCCCGTCGCATCTCAAGAGGAGGCACTCTCAACAGGAAAGGCGAGAGGAACTCCATGGTCGTACCACCATTCCAAGAGTCCCCCAGATGTCTCAGTCCATTCCAGAGGAACCTCTTTGCCCTGCACTGGCTCATCTTTCACGCCGAGGATCGACTCACACCACGGTGGCACGTGGGACAGCCCTGTGGGAAAGCCTCGAGGGAAAACAACAGATCCTTTGATCCACGCGACGGGAAGCGTGACATTGCTGCTACAGCCTGGAAGGAAAGTGCACGTGCATGCCCCCACTCGAGACGAGGCCTGACTCCCCTGGGGAGACTCCAGAAGTACCCAAAGATCCATGTCAGCCCCTGAGAGGAATCCTCGGTTCCGGCCCTGACTCCACACAAGGTTTTTGGCCCCGGTATCGACGGGAGAGGAATCCCGAGAGGCCCCCTAGCAACTCGCATGGGGACTGGCCTCTCCTGAGGCCACCAGGGCGGGTCCCTTAGTTCCCCGTCGTAACTTAAGGACACCTGCCGCAACTCGAGAAAATCCAGGAAGTTCTCCCTTCCAGGCGAGATGAGGCCTATTTCCGATGAGGCGTCTGGAGACTAATGACACCTAACCTCTGGAACTTTGAAAGGGTCTTTCACACCCTTGCTGCAACTCAAGAAGTTCTCCGCCATACCCGTCTCCACTCGAGAGGAAGCACGATGGTCCCGCCCACATCCAGAGGAGCCCCGTTTTCCCCTCGGTGCTCGAGATGAGGGATCCTTTCCCTGCTTTCAACGGGAAAGAATTCCCGGCGTTCCCGTCGCATCTCAATAGGAGGCACTCTCAACAGGAAAGGCGAGAGGATCTCCATGGTCGTACCACCATTCCAAGAGTCCCCCAGATGTCTCAGTCCATTCCAGAGGAACCTCTTTACCCTGCACTGGCTCATCTTTCACGCCGAGGATCGACTCACACCACGGTGGCACGTGGGACAGCCCTGTGGGAAAGCCTCGAGGGAAAGCCTCGAGGGAAAACCACAGATCCTTTGATCCACGCCACGGGAAGCGTGACATTGCTGCTACAGCCTGGAAGAAAAGCGCACGTGCATGCCCCCACTCGAGACGAGGCCTGACTCCCCTGGGGAGACTCCACAAGTACCCAAAGATCCATGTCAGCCCCTGAGAGGAATCCTCGGTTCCGGCCCTGACTCCACACAAGGTTTTTGGCCCCGGTATCGACGGGAGAGGAATCCCGAGAGGCCCCCTAGCAACTCGCATGGGGACTGGCCTCTCCTGAGGCCACCAGGGCGGGTCCCTGAGGTCCCCGTCGTAACTCGAGAACACCTGCCGCAACTCGAGAAAATCCAGGAAGTTCTCCCTTCCAGGCGAGATGAGGCCTATTTCCGATGAGGCCTCTGGAGACTAATGACACCAAACCTCTGGAACTTCGAAAGGGTCTTTCACACCCTTGGTGCAACTCAAGAAGTTCACCGCCATACCCGTCTCCACTCGAGAGGAAGCACGATGGTCCCGCCCACATCCAGAAGAGCCCCGTTTCCCCCTCGTAGCTCGAGATGAGGGATCCTTTCCCTGCTTTCAACGGGAAAGAATTCCCGGCGTTCCCGTCGCATCTCAAGAGGAGGCACTCTCAACAGGAAAGGCGAGAGGAACTCCATGGTCGTACCACCATTCCAAGAGTCCCCCAGATGTCTCAGTCCATTCCAGAGGAACCTCTTTGCCCTGCACTGGCTCATCTTTCACGCCGAGGATCGACTCACACCACGGTGGCACGTGGGACAGCCCTGTGGGAAAGCCTCGAGGGAAAACCACAGATCCTTTGATCCACGCGACGGGAAGCGTGACATTGCTGCTACAGCCTGGAAGGAAAGCGCACGTGCATGCCCCCACTCGAGACGAGGCCTGACTCCCCTGGGGAGACTCCAGAAGTACCCAAAGATCCATGTCAGCCCCTGAAAGGAATCCTCGGTTCCGGCCCTGACTCCACACAAGGTTTTTGGCCCCGGTATCAACGGGAGAGGAAACCCGAGAGGCCCCCTAGCAACTCGCCTAGGGACTGGCCTTTCCTGAGGCCACCAGGGCGGGTCCCTGAGGTCCCCGTCATAACTCGAGAACACCTGACGCAACTCGAGAAAATCCAGGAAGTTCTCCCTTCCAGGCGAGATGAGGCCTATTTCCGATGAGGCCTCTGGAGACTAATGACACCTAACCTCTGGAACTTCGAAAGGGTCTTTCACACCCTTGCTGCAACTCAAGAAGTTCACCGCCATACCCGTCTCCACTCGAGAGGAAGCACGATGGTCCCGCCCACATCCAGAGGAGCCCCGTTTCCCCCTCGTAGCTCGAGATGAGGTATCCTTTCCCTGCTTTCAACGGGAAAGAATTCCCGGCGTTCCCGTCGCATCTCAAGAGGAGGCACTCTCAACAGGAAAGGCGAGAGGAACTCCATGGTCGTACCACCATTCCAAGAGTCCCCCAGATGTCTCAGTCCATTCCAGAGGAACCTCTTTGCCCTGCACTGGCTCATCTTTCACGCCGAGGATCGACTCACACCACGGTGGCACGTGGGACAGCCCTGTGGGAAAGCCTCGAGGGAAAGCCTCGAGGGAAAACCACAGATCCTTTGATCCACGCGACGGGAAGCGTGACATTGCTGCTACAGCCTGGAAGGAAAGCGCACGTGCATGCCCCCACTCGAGACGAGGTCTGACTCCACTGGGGAGACTCCAGAAGTACCCAAAGATCCATGTCAGCCACTGAGAGGAATCCTCGGTTCCGGCCCTGACTCCACACAAGGTTTTTGGCCCCGGTATCGACGGGAGAGGAATCCCGAGAGGCCCCCTAGCAACTCGCATGGGGACTGGCCTCTCCTGAGGCCACCAGGGCGGGTCCCTGAGGTCCCCGTCGTAACTCGAGAACACCTGCCGCAACTCGAGAAAATCCAGGAAGTTCTCCCTTCCAGGCGAGATGAGGCCTATTTCCGATGAGGCCTCTGGAGACTAATGACACCAAACCTCTGGAACTTCGAAAGGGTCTTTCACACCCTTGGTGCAACTCAAGAAGTTCACCGCCATACCCGTCTCCACTCGAGAGGAAGCACGATGGTCCCGCCCACATCCAGAGGAGCCCCGTTTCCCCCTCGTAGCTCGAGATGAGGGATCCTTTCCCTGCTTTCAACGGGAAAGAATTCCCGGCGTTCCCGTCGCATCTCAAGAGGAGGCACTCTCAACAGGAAAGGCGAGAGGAACTCCATGGTCGTACCACCATTCCAAGAGTCCCCCAGATGTCTCAGTCCATTTCAGAGGAACCTCTTTGCCCTGCACTGGCTCATCTTTCATGCCGAGGATCGACTCACAACACGGTGGCACGTGGGATAGCCCTGTGGGAAAGCCTCGAGGGAAAGCCTCGAGGGAAAACCACAGATCCTTTGATCCACGCGACGGGAAGCATGACATTGCTGCTACAGCCTGGAAGGAAAGCGCACATGCATGCCCCCACTCGAGACGAGGCCTGACTCCCCTGGGGAGACTCCAGAAGTACCCAAAGATCCATGTCAGCCCCTGAGAAGAATCCTCGGTTCCGGCCCTGACTCCACACAAGCTTTTTGGCCCCGGTATCGACGGGAGAGGAATCCCGAGAGACCCCCTAGCAACTCGCATGGGGACTGGCCTCTCCTGAGGCCACCAGGGCGGGTCCCTGAGGTCCCCGTCGTAACTCGAGAACACCTGCCGCAACTCGAGAAAATCCAGGAAGTTCTCCCTTCCAGGCGAGATGAGGCCTATTTCCGATGAGGCCTCTGGAGACTAATGACACCAAACCTCTGGAACTTCGAAAGGGTCTTTCACACCCTTGCTGCAACTCAAGAAGTTCACCGCCATACCCGTCTCCACTCGAGAGGAAGCACGATGGTCCCGCCCACATCCAGAGGAGCCACGTTTCCCCCTCGTAGCTCGAGATGAGGGATCCTTTCCCTGGTTTCAACGGGAAAGAATTCCCGGCGTTCCCGTCGCATCTCAAGAGGAGGCACTCTAAACAGGAAAGGCGAGAGGAACTCCATGGTCGTACCACCATTCCAAGAGTCCCCCAGATGTCTCAGTCCATTCCAGAGGAACCTCTTTGCCCTGCACTGGCCCATCTTTCACGCCGAGGATCGACTCACAACACGGTGGCACGTGGGACAGCCCTGTGGGAAAGCCTCGAGGGAAAGCCTCGAGGGAAAACCTCAGATCCTTTGATCCACGCGACGGGAAGCGTGACATTGCTGCTACAGCCTGGAAGGAAAGCGCACGTGCATGCCCCCACTCGAGACGAGGCCTGACTCCCCTGGGGAGACTCCAGAAGTACCCAAAGATCCATGTCAGCCCCTGAGAGGAATCCTCGGTTCCGGCCCTGACTCCACACAAGCTTTTTGGCCCCGGTATCGACGGGAGAGGAATCCCGAGAGGCCCCCTAGCAACTCGCATGGGGACTGGCCTCTCCTGAGGCCACCAGGGCGGGTCCCTGAGGTCCCCGTCGTAACTCGAGAACACCTGCCGCAACTCGAGAAAGTCCAGGAAGTTCTCCCTTCCAGGCGAGATGAGGCCTATTTCCGATGAGGCCTCTGGAGACTAATGACACCTAACCTCTGGAACTTCGAAAGGGTCTTTCACACCCTTGCTGCAACTCAAGAAGTTCACCGCCATACCCGTCTCCACTCGAGAGGAAGCACGATGGTCCCGCCCACATCCAGAGGAGCCCCGTTTCCCCCTCGTAGCTCGAGATGAGGGATCCTTTCCCTGCTTTCAACGGCAAAAAATTCCCGGCGTTCCCGTCGCATCTCAAGAGGAGGCACTCTCAACAGGAAAGGCGAGAGGAACTCCATGGTCGTACCACCATTCCAAGAGTCCCCCAGATGTCTCAGACCATTCCAGAGGAACCTCTTTGCCCTGCACTGGCTCATCTTTCACGCCGAGGATCGACTCACACCACGGTGGCACGTGGGACAGCCCTGTGGGAAAGCCTCGAGGGAAAGCCTCGAGGGAAAACCACAGATCCTTTGATCCAAGCGACGGGAAGCGTGACATTGCTGCTAAAGCCTGGAAGGAAAGGGCACGCGCATGCCCCCACTCGAGACGAGGCCTGACTCCCCTGGGGAGACTCCAGAAGTACCCAAAGATCCATGTCAGCCCCTGAGAGGAATCCTCGGTTCCGGCCCTGACTCCACACAAGCTTTTTGGCCCCGGTATCGACGGGAGAGGAATCCCGAGAGGCCCCCTAACAACTCGCATGGGGACTGGCCTCTCCTGAGGCCACCAGGGCGGGTCCCTGAGGTCCCCGTCGTAACTCGAGAACACCTGCCGCAAATCGAGAAAATCCAGGAAGTTCTCCCTTCCAGGCGAGATGAGGCCTATTTCCGATGAGGCGTCTGGAGACTAATGACACCTAACCACTGGAACTTCGAAAGGGTCTTTCACACCCTTGCTGCAACTCAAGAAGTTCACCGCCATACCCGTGTCCACTCAAGAGGAAGCAGGATGGTCCCGCCCACATCCAGAGGAGCCCCGTTTCCCCCTCGTAGCTCGAGATGAGGGATCCTTTCCCTGCTTTCAACGGGAAAGAATTCCCGGCGTTCCCGTCGCATCTCAAGAGGAGGCACTCTCAACAGGAAAGGCGAGAGGAACTCCATGGTCGTACCACCATTCCAAGAGTCCCCCAGATGTCTCAGTCCATTCCAGAGGAACCTCTTTGCCCTGCACTGGCTCATTTTTCACGCCGAGAATCGACTCACACCACGGTGTCACGTGGGACAGCCCTGTGGGAAAGCCTCGAGGGAAAGCCTCGAGCGAAAACCGCAGATCCTTTGATCCACGCGACGGGAAGCGTGACATTGCTGCTACAGCCTGGAAGGAAAGTGCACGTGCATGCGCCCACACGAGACGAGGCCTGTCTCCCTTGGCGAGACTCCAGAAGTACCCAAAGATCCATATCAGTCCCTGAGAGGAATCCTCGGTTCCGGCCCTGACTCCACACAAGGTTTTTGGCCCCGGTATCGACGGGAGAGGAATCCCGAGGGGCCCCCTAGCAACACGCATAGGGACTGGCCTCTCCTGAGGCCAACAGGGCGGGTCCCTGAGGTCCCCGTCGTAACTCGAGAACACCTGCCGCAACTCGAGAAAATCCAGGAAGTTCTCCCTTCCAGGCGAGATGAGGCCTATTTCCGATGAGGCGTCTGGAGACTAATGACACCTAACCTCTGGAACTTCGAAAGGGTCTTTCACACCCTTGCTGCAACTCAAGAAGTTCACCGCCATACCCGTCTCCACTCGAGAGAAAGCACGATGGTCCCGCCCACATCCAGAGGAGCCCCGTTTCCCCCTCGTAGCTCGAGATGAGGGATCCTTTCCCTGCTTTCAACGGCAAAAAATTCCCGGCGTTCCCGTCGCATCTCAAGAGGAGGCACTCTCAACAGGAAAGGCGAGAGGAACTCCATGGTCGTACCACCATTCCAAGAGTCCCCCAGATGTCTCAGTCCATTCCAGAGGAACCTCTTTGCCCTGCACTGGCTCATCTTTCACGCCGAGGATCGACTCACACCACGGTGGCACGTGGGACAGCCCTGTGGGAAAGCCTCGAGGGAAAACCACACATCATTTGATCCACGCGACGGGAAGCGTGACATTGCTGCTACAGCCTGGAAGGAAAGTGCACGTGCATGCCCCCACTCGAGACGAGGCCTGACTCCCCTGGGGAGACTCCAGAAGTACCCAAAGATCCATGTCACCCCTGAGAGGAATCCTCGGTTCCGGCCCTGACTCCACACAAGGTTTTTGGCCCCGGTATCGACGGGAGAGGAATCCCGAGAGGCCCCCTAGCAACTCGCATAGGGACTGGCCTCTCCTGAGGCCACCAGGGCGGGTCCCTGAGGTCCCCGTCGTAACTCGAGAACACCTGCCGCAACTCGAGAAAATCCAGGAAGTTCTCCCTTCCAGGCGAAATGAGGCCTATTTCCGATGAGGCGTCTGGAGACTAATGACACCTTACCTCTGGAACTTCGAAAGGGTCTTTCACAGCCTTGCTGCAACTCAAGAAGTTCACCACCATACCCGTCTCCACTAGAGAGGAAGCACGATGGTCCCGCCCACATCCAGAGGAGCCCCGTTTCCCCCTCGTAGCTCGAGATGAGGGATCCTTTCCCTGCTTTAAACGGGAAAGAATTCCCGGCGTTCCCGTCGCATCTCAAGAGGAGGCACTCTCAACAGGAAAGGCGAGAGGAACTCCATGGTCGTACCACCATTCCAAGAGTCCCCCAGATGTCTCAGTCCATTCCAGAGGAAACTCTTTGCCCTGCACTGGCTCATCTTTCACGCCCAGGATTGACTCACACCACGGTGGCACGTGGGACAGCCCTGTGGGAAAGCCTCGAGGGAAAGCCTCGAGGGAAAACCACAGATCCTTTGATCCACGCGACGGGAAGCGTGACATTGCTGCTACAGCCTGGAAGGAAAGCGCACGTGCATGCCCCCACTCGACACGAGGCCTGACTCCCCTGGGGAGACTCCAGAAGTACCCAAAGATCCATGTCAGCCCCTGAGAGGAATCCTCGGTTCCGGCCCTGACTCCACACAAGCTTTTTGGCCCCGGTATCGACGGGAGAGGAATCCCGAGAGGCCCCCTAGCAACTCGCATGGGGACTGGCCTCTCCTGAGGCCACCAGGGCGGGTCCCTGAGGTCCCCGTCGTAACTCGAGAACACCTGCCGCAACTCGAGAAAATCCAGGAAGTTCTCCCTTCCAGGCGAGATGAGGCCTATTTCCGATGAGGCGTCTGGAGACTAATGACACCTAACCTCTGGAACTTCGAAAGGGTCTTTCACACCCTTGCTGCAACTCAAGAAGTTCACCGCCATACCCGTCTCCACTCGAGAGGAAGCACGATGGTCCCGCCCACATCCAGAGGAGCCCCGTTTCCCCCTCGTAGCTCGAGATGAGGGATCCTTTCCCTGCTTTCAACGGGAAAGAATTCCCGGCGTTCCCGTCGCATCTCAAGAGGAGGCACTCTCAACAGGAAAGGCGAGAGGAACTCCATGGTCGTACCACCATTCCAAGAGTCCCCCAGATGTCTCAGTCCATTCCAGAGGAAACTCTTTGCCCTGCACTGGCTCATCTTTCACGCCGAGGATCGACTCACACCACGGTGGCACGTGGGACAGCCCTGTGGGAAAGCCTCGAGGGAAAGCCTCGAGTGAAAATCACAGATCCTTTGATCCACGTGACGGGAAGCGTGACATTGCTGCTACAGCCTGGAAGGAAAGCGCACGTGCATGCCCCCACTCGAGACGAGGCCTGACTCCCCTGGGGAGACTCCAGAAGTACCCAAAGATCCATGTCAGCCCCTGAGAGGAATCCTCGGTTCCGGCCCTGACTCCACTCAAGGTTTTTGGCCCCGGTATCGACGGGAGAGGAATCCCGAGAGGCCCCCTAGCAACTCGCATGGGGACTGGCCTCTCCTGAGGCCACCAGGGCGGGTCCCTGAGTTCCCCGTCGTAACTTAAGAACACCTGCCGCAACTCGAGAAAATCCAGGAAGTTCTCCCTTCCAGGCGAGATGAGGCCTATTTCCGATGAGGCGTCTGGAACTAATGACACCTAACCTCTGGAACTTTGAAAGGGTCTTTCACACCCTTGCTGCAACTCAAGATGTTCTCCGCCATACCCGTCTCCACTCGAGAGGAAGCACGATGGTCCCGCCCACATCCAGAGGAGCCCCGTTTTCCCCTCGGTGCTCGAGATGAGGGATCCTTTCCCTGCTTTCAACGGGAAAGAATTCCCGGCGTTCCCGTCGCATCTCAAGAGGAGGCACTCTCAACAGGAAAGGCGAGAGGATCTCCATGGTCGTACCACCATTCCAAGAGTCCCCCAGATGTCTCAGTCCATTCCAGAGGAACCTCTTTGCCCTGCACTGGCTCATCTTTCACGCCGAGGATCGACTCACACCACGGTGGCACGTGGGACAGCCCTGTGGGAAAGCCTCGAGGGAAAACCACACATCATTTGATCCACGCGACGGGAAGCGTGACATTGCTGCTACAGCCTGGAAGGAAAGTGCACGTGCATGCCCCCACTCGAGACGAGGCCTGACTCCCCTGGGGAGACTCCAGAAGTACCCAAAGATCCATGTCAGCCCCTGAGAGGAATCCTCGGTTCCGGCCCTGACTCCACACAAGGTTTTTGGCCCCGGTATCGACGGGAGAGGAATCCCGAGAGGCCCCCTAGCAACTCGCATAGGGACTGGCCTCTCCTGAGGCCACCAGGGCGGGTCCCTGAGGTCCCCGTCGTAATTCGAGAACACCTGCCGCAACTCGAGAAAATCCAGGAAGTTCTCCCTTCCAGGCGAAATGAGGCCTATTTCCGATGAGGCGTCTGGAGACTAATGACACCTTACCTCTGGAACTTCGAAAGGGTCTTTCACAGCCTTGCTGCAACTCAAGAAGTTCACCACCATACCCGTCTCCACTAGAGAGGAAGCACGATGGTCCCGCCCACATCCAGAGGAGCCCCGTTTCCCCCTCGTAGCTCGAGATGAGGGATCCTTTCCCTGCTTTAAACGGGAAAGAATTCCCGGCGTTCCCGTCGCATCTCAAGAGGAGGCACTCTCAACAGGAAAGGCGAGAGGAACTCCATGGTCGTACCACCATTCCAAGAGTCCCCCAGATGTCTCAGTCCATTCCAGAGGAAACTCTTTACCCTGCACTGGCTCATCTTTCACGCCCAGGATTGACTCACACCACGGTGGCACGTGGGACAGCCCTGTGGGAAAGCCTCAAGGGAAAACCACACATCATTTGATCCACGCGACGGGAAGCGTGACATTGCTGCTACAGCCTGGAAGGAAAGTGCACGTGCATGCCCCCACTCGAGACGAGGCCTGACTCCCCTGGGGAGACTCCAGAAGTACCTAAAGATCCATGTCAGCCCCTGAGAGGAATCCTCGGTTCCGGCCCTGACTCCACACAAGGTTTTTGGCCCCGGTATCGACGGGAGAGGAATCCCGAGAGGCCCCCTAGCAACTCGCATAGGGACTGGCCTCTCCTGAGGCCACCAGGGCGGGTCCCTGAGGTCCCCGTCGTAACTCGAGAACACCTGCCGCAACTCGAGAAAATCCAGGAAGTTCTCCCTTCCAGGCGAGATGAGGCCTATTTCCGATGAGGCCTCTGGAGACTAATGACACCTAACCTCTGGAACTTCGAAAGGGTCTTTCACACCCTTGCTGCAACTCAAGAAGTTCACCGCCATACCCGTCTCCACTCGAGAGGAAGCACGATGGTCCCGCCCACATTCAGAGGAGCCCCGTTTCCCCCTCGTAGCTCGAGATGAGGGATCCTTTCCCTGCTTTCAACGGCAAAAAATTCCCGGCGTTCCCGTCGCATCTCAAGAGGAGGCACTCTCAACAGGAAAGGCGAGAGGAACTCCATGGTCGTACCACCATTCCAAGAGTCCCCCAGATGTCTCAGTCCATTCCAGAGGAACCTCTTTGCCCTGCACTGGCTCATCTTTCACGCCGAGGATCGACTCACAACACGGTGGCACGTGGGACAGCCCTGTGGGAAAGCCTCGAGGGAAAGCCTCGAGGGAAAACCACAGATCCTTTGATCCAAGCGACGGGAAGCGTGACATTGCTGCTAAAGCCTGGAAAGAAAGCGCACGCGCATGCCCCCACTCGAGACGAGGCCTGACTCCCCTGGGGAGACTCCAGAAGTACCCAAAGATCCATGTCAGCCCCTGAGAGGAATCCTCGGTTCCGGCCCTGACTCCACACAAGGTTTTTGGCCCCGGTATCGACGGGAGAGGAATCCCGAGAGGCCCCCTAGCAACTCGCATGGGGACTGGCCTCTCCGGAGGCCACCAGGGCGGGTCCCTGAGGTCCCCTTCGTAATCGAGAACACCAGCCGCAAATCGAGAAAATCCAGGAAGTTCTCCCTTCCAGGCGAGATGAGGCCTATTTCCGATGAGGCGTCTGGAGACTAATGACACCTAACCTCTGGAACTTCGAAAGGGTCTTTCACACCCTTGCTGCAACTCAAGAAGTTCACCGCCATACCCGTGTCCACTCAAGAGGAAGCACGATGGTCCCGCCCACATCCAGAGGAGCCCCGTTTCCCCCTCGTAGCTCGAGATGAGGGATCCTTTCCCTGCTTTCAACGGGAAAGAATTCCCGGCGTTCCCGTCGCATCTCAAGAGGAGGCACTCTCAACAGGAAAGGCGAGAGTAACTCCATGGTCGTACCACCATTCCAAGAGTCCCCCAGATGTCTCAGTCCATTCCAGAGGAACCTCTTTGCCCTGCACTGGCTCATTTTTCACGCCGAGAATCGACTCACACCACGGTGTCACGTGGGACAGCCCTGTGGGAAAGCCTCGAGGGAAAGCCTCGAGCGAAAACCGCAGATCCTTTGATCCACGCGACGGGAAGCGTGACATTGCTGCTACAGCCTGGAAGGAAAGTGCACGTGCATGCCCCCACACGAGACGAGGCCTGTCTCCCCTGGCGAGACTCCAGAAGTACCCAAAGATCCATATCAGCCCCTGAGAGGAATCCTCGGTTCCGGCCCTGACTCCACTCAAGGTTTTTGGCCCCGGTATCTACGGGAGAGGAATCCCGAGAGGCCCCCTAGCAACTCGCATGGGGACTGGCCTCTCCTGAGGCCACCAGGGCGGGTCCCTGAGTTCCCCGTCGTAACTTAAGAACACCTGCCGCAACTCGAGAAAATCCAGGAAGTTCTCCCTTCCAGGCGAGATGAGGCCTATTTCCGATCAGGCGTCTGGAGACTAATGACACCTAACCTCTGGAACTTTGAAAGGGTCTTTCACACCCTTGCTGCAACTCAAGAAGTTCTCCGCCATACCCGTCTCCACTCGAGAGGAAGCACGATGGTCCCGCCCACATCCAGAGGAGCCCCGTTTTCCCCTCGGTGCTCGAGATGAGGGATCCTTTCCCTGCTTTCAACGGGAAAGAATTCCCGGCGTTCCCGTCGCATCTCAAGAGGAGGCACTCTCAACAGGAAAGGCGAGAGGATCTCCATGGTCGTACCACCATTCCAAGAGTCCCCCAGATGTCTCAGTCCATTCCAGAGGAACCTCTTTGCCCTGCACTGGCTCATCTTTCACGCCGAGGATCGACTCACACCATGGTGGCACGTGGGACAGCCCTGTGGGAAAGCCTCGAGGGAAAGCCTCGAGGGAAAACCACAGATTCTTTGATCCACGCGACGGGAAGCGTGACATTGCTGCTACAGCCTGGAAGGAAAGCGCACGTGCATGCCCCCACTCGAGACGAGGTCTGACTCCACTGGGGAGACTCCAGAAGTACCCAAAGATCCATGTCAGCCCCTGAGAGGAATCCTCGGTTCCGGCCCTGACTCCACACAAGGTTTTTGGCCCCGGTATCGACGGGAGAGGAATCCCGAGAGGCCCCCTAGCAACTCGCATGGGGACTGGCCTCTCCTGAGGCCAACAGGGCGGGTCCCTGAGGTCCCCGTCGTAACTCGAGAACACCTGCCGCAACTCGAGAAAATCCAGGAAGTTCTCCCTTCCAGGCGAAATGAGGCCTATTTCCGATGAGGCGTCTGGAAACTAATGACACCTTACCTCTGGAACTTCGAAAGGGTCTTTCACAGCCTTGCTGCAACTCAAGAAGTTCACCACCATACCCGTCTCCACTAGAGAGGAAGCACGATGGTCCCGCCCACATCCAGAGGAGCCCCGTTTCCCCCTCGTAGCTCGAGATGAGGGATCCTTTCCCTGCTTTCAACGGGAAAGAATTCCCGGCGTTCCCGTCGCATCTCAAGAGGAGGCACTCTCAACAGGAAAGGCGAGAGGAACTCCATGGTCGTACCACCATTCCAAGAGCCCCCAGATGTCTCAGTCCATTCCAGAGGAACCTCTTTGCCCTGCACTGGCTCATCTTTCACGCCCAGGATTGACTCACACCACGGTGGCACGTGGGACAGCCCTGTGGGAAAGCCTCGAGGGAAAGCCTCGAGGGAAAACCACAGATCCTTTGATCCACGCGACGGGAAGCGTGACATTGCTGCTACAGCCTGGAAGGAAAGCGCACGTGCATGCCCCCACTCGAGACGAGGCCTGACTCCCCTGGGGAGACTCCAGAAGTACCCAAAGATCCATGTCAGCCCCTGAGAGGAATCCTCGGTTCCGGCCCTGACTCCACACAAGCTTTTTGGCCCCGGTATCAACGGGAGAGGAATCCCGAGAGGCCCCCTAGCAACTCGCCTAGGGACTGGCCTCTCCTGAGGCCACCAGGGCGGGTCCCTGAGGTCCCCGTCGTAACTCGAGAACACCTGCCGCAACTCGAGAAAATCCAGGAAGTTCTCCCTTCCAGGCGAGATGAGGCCTATTTCCGATGAGGCCTCTGGAGACTAATGACACCTAACCTCTGGAACTTCGAAAGGGTCTTTCACACCCTTGCTGCAACTCAAGAAGTTCACCGCCATACCCGTCTCCACTAGAGAGGAAGCACGATGGTCCCGCCCACATCCAGAGGAGCCCCGTTTCCCCCTCTTAGCTCGAGATGAGGGATCCTTTCCCTGCTTTCAACGGGAAAGAATTCCCGGCGTTCCCGTCGCATCTCAAGAGGAGGCACTCTCAACAGGAAAGGCGAGAGGAACTCCATGGTCGTACCACCATTCCAAGAGTCCCCCAGATGTCTCAGTCCATTCCAGAGGAACCTCTTTGCCCTGCACTGGCTCATCTTTCACGCCGAGGATCGACTCACACCACGGTGGCACGTGGGACAGCCCTGTGGGAAAGCCTCGAGGGAAAACCACAGATCCGTTGATCCACGCGACGGGAAGCGTGACATTGCTGCTACAGCCTGGAAGGAAAGTGCACATGCATGCCCCCACTCGAGACGAGGCCTGACTCCCCTGGGGAGACTCCAGAAGTACCCAAAGATCCATGTCAGCCCCTGAGAGGAATCCTCGGTTCCGGCCCTGAATCCACACAAGGTTTTTGGCCCCGGTATCGACCGGAGAGGAATCCCGAGAGGCCCCCTAGCAACTCGCATGGGGACTGGCCTCTCCTGAGGCCACCAGGGCGGGTCCCTGAGGTCCCCGTCGTAACTGGAGAACACCTGCCGCAACTCGAGAAAATCCAGGAAGTTCTCTCTTCCAGGCGAGATGAGGCCTATTTCCGATGAGGCGTCTGGAGACTAATGACACCTAAACTCTGGAACTTCGAAAGGGTCTTTCACACCCTTGCTGCAACTCAAGAAGTTCACCGCCATACCCGTCTCCACTCGAGAGGAAGCACGATGGTCCCGCCCACATCCAGAGGAGCCCCGTTTCCCCCTCGTAGCTCGAGATGAGGGATCCTTTCCCTGCTTTCAACGGGAAAGAATTCCCGGCATTCCCGTCGCATCTCAAGAGGAGGCACTCTCAACAGGAAAGGCGAGAGGAACTCCATGGTCGTACCACCATTCCAAGAGTCCCCCAGATGTCTCAGTCCATTCCAGAGGAACCTCTTTGCCCTGCACTGGCTCATCTTTCACGCCGAGGATCGACTCACACCACGGTGGCACGTGGGACAGCCCTGTGGGAAAGCCTCGAGGGAAAGCCTCGAGGGAAAACCACAGATCCTTTGATCCACGTGACGGGAAGCGTGACATTGCTGCTACAGCCTGGAAGGAAAGCGCACGTGCATGCCCCCACTCGAGACGAGGCCTGACTCCCCTGGGGAGACTCCAGAAGTACCCAAAGATCCATGTCAGCCCCTGAGAGGAATCCTCGGTTCCGGCCCTGACTCCACTCAAGGTTTTTGGCCCCGGTATCGACGGGAGAGGAATCCCGAGAGGCCTCCTAGCAACTCGCATGGGGACTGGCCTCTCCTGAGGCCACCAGGGCGGGTCCCTGAGTTCCCCGTCGTAACTTAAGAACACCTGCCGCAACTCGAGAAAATCCAGGAAGTTCTCCCTTCCAGGCGAGATGAGGCCTATTTCCGATGAGGCGTCTGGAGACTAATGACACCTAACCTCTGGAACTTTGAAAGGGTCTTTCACACCCTTGCTGCAACTCAAGAAGTTCTCCGCCATACCCGTCTCCACTCGAGAGGAAGCACGATGGTCCCGCCCACATCCAGAGGAGCCCCGTTTTCCCCTCGGTGCTCAAGATGAGGGATCCTTTCCCTGCTTTCAACGGGAAAGAATTCCCGGCGTTCCCGTCGCATCTCAAGAGGAGGCACTCTCAACAGGAAAGGCGAGAGGATCTCCATGGTCATACCACCATTCCAAGAGTCCCCCAGATGTCTCAGTCCATTCCAGAGGAACCTCTTTGCCCTGCACTGGCTCATCTTTCACGCCGAGGATCGACTCACACCACGGTGGCACGTGGGACAGCCCTGTGGGAAAGCCTCGAGGGAAAGCCTCGAGGAAAAACCACAGATCCTTTGATCCACGCGACGGGAAGCGTGACATTGCTGCTACAGCCTGGAAGGAAAGCGCACGTGCATGCCCCCACTCGAGACGAGGCTTGACTCCCCTGGGGAGACTCCAGAAGTACCCAAAGATCCATGTCAGCCCCTGAGAGGAATCCTCGGTTCCGGCCCTGACTCCACACAAGCTTTTTGGCCCCGGTATCGATGGGAGAGGAATCCCGAGAGGCCCCCTAGCAACTCGCATGGGGACTGGCCTCTCCTGAGGCCACCAGGGCGGGTCCCTGAGGTCCCCGTCGTAACTCGAGAACACCTGCCGCAACTCGAGAAAATCCAGGAAGTTCTCCCTTCCAGGCGAGATGAGGCCTATTTCCGATGAGGCCTCTGGAGACTAATGACACCAAACCTCTGGAACTTCGAAAGGGTCTTTCACACCCTTGCTGCAACTCAAGAAGTTCACCGCCATACCCGTCTCCACTCGAGAGGAAGCACGATGGTCCCGCCCACATCCAGAGGAGCCCCGTTTCCCCCTCGTAGCTCGAGATGAGGGATCCTTTCCCTGCTTTCAACGGGAAAGTATTCCGGGCGTTCCCGTCGCATCTCAAGAGGAGGCACTCTCAACAGGAAAGGCGAGAGGAACTCCATGGTCGTACCACCATTCCAAGAGTCCCCCAGATGTCTCAGTCCATTCCAGAGGAACCTCTTTGCCCTGCACTGGCTCATCTTTCACGCCGAGGATCGACTCACAACACGGTGGCACGTGGGACAGCCCTGTGGGAAAGCCTCGAGGGAAAGCCTCGAGGGAAAACCACAGATCCTTTGATCCACGCGACGGGAAGCGTGACATTGCTGCTACAGCCTGGAAGGAAAGCGCACGTGCATGCCCCCACTCGAGACGAGGCCTGACTCCCCTGGGGAGACTCCAGAAGTACCCAAAGATCCATGTCAGCCCCTGAGAGGAATCCTCGGTTCCGGCCCTGACTCCATACAAGGTTTTTGGCCCCGGTATCGACGGGAGAGGAATCCCGAGAGGCCCCCTAACAACTCGCATGGGGACTGGCCTCTCCTGAGGCCTCCAGGGCGGGTCCCTGAGATCCCCGTCGTAACTCGAGAACACCTGCCGCAACTCGAGAAAATCCAGGAAGTTCTCCCTTCCAGGCGAGATGAGGCCTATTTCCGATGAGGCGTCTGGAGACTAATGACACCTAACCTCTGGAACTTCGAAAGGGTCTTTCACACCCTTGCTGCAACTCAAGAAGTTCACCGCCATACCCGTCTCCACTCGAGAGGAAGCACAATGGTCCCGCCCACATCCAGAGGAGCCCCGTTTCCCCCTCGGAGCTCGAGATGTGGGATCCTTTCCCTGCTTTCAACGGGAAAGAATTCCCGGCGTTCCCGTCGCATCTCAAGAGGAGGCACTCTCAACAGGAAAGGCGAGAGGAACTCCATGGTCGTACCACCATTCCAAGAGTCCCCTAGATGTCTCAGTCCATTCTAGAGGAACCTCTTTGCCCTGCACTGGCTCATCTTTCACGCCGAGGATCGACTCACACCACGGTGGCACGTGGGACAGCCCTGTGGGAAAGCCTCGAGGGAAAACCACAGATCCTTTGATCCACGCGACGGGAAGCGTGACATTGCTGCTACAGCCTGGAAGGAAAGTGCACGTGCATGCCCCCACTCGAGACGAGGCCTGACTCCCCTGGGGAGACTCCAGAAGTACCCAAAGATCCATGTCAGCCCCTGAGAGGAATCCTCGGTTCCGGCCATGCCTCCACACAAGGTTTTTGGCCCCGGTATCGACGGGAGAGGAATCCCGAAAGGCCCCCTAGCAACTCGCATGGGGACTGGCCTCTCCTGAGGCCACCAGGGCGGGTCCCTGAGGTCCCCGTCGTAACTCGAGAACACCTGCCGCAACTCGAGAAAATCCAGGAAGTTCTCCCTTCCAGGCGAGATGAGGCCTATTTCCGATGAGGCGTCTGGAGACTAATGACACCTAACCTCTGGAACTTCGAAAGGGTCTTTCACACCCTTGCTGCAACTCAAGAAGTTCACCGCCATACCCGTCTCCACTCGAGAGGAAGCACGATGGTCCCGCCCACATCCAGAGGAGCCCCGTTTCCCCCTCGTAGCTCGAGATGAGGGATCCTTTTCCTGCTTTCAACGGGAAAGAATTCCCGGCGTTCCCGTCGCATCTCAAGAGGAGGCACTCTCAACAGGAAAGGCGAGAGGAACTCCATGGTCGTACCACCATTCCAAGAGTCCCCCAGATGTCTCAGTCCATTCCAGAGGAACCTCTTTGCCCTGCACTGGCTCATCTTTCACGCCGAGGATCGACTCACACCACGGTGGCACGTGGGACAGCCCTGTGGGAAAGCCTCGAGGGAAAGCCTCGAGGGAAAACCACAGATCCTTTGATCCACGCGACGGGAAGCGTGACATTGCTGCTACAGCCTGGAAGGAAAGCGCACGTGCATGCCCCCACTCGAGACGAGGCCTGACTCCACTGGGGAGACTCCAGAAGTACCCAAAGATCCATGTCAGCCCCTGAGAGGAATCCTCGGTTCCGGCCCTGACTCCACACAAGGTTTTTGGCCCCGGTATCGACGGGAGAGGAATCCCGAGAGGCCCCCTAGCAACTCGCATGGGGACTGGCCTCTCCGGAGGCCACCAGGGCGGGTCCCTGAGGTCCCCGTCGTAACTCGAGAACACCTGCCGCAACTCGAGAAAATCCAGGAAGTTCTCCCTTCCAGGCGAGATGAGGCCTATTTCCGATGAGGCCTCTGGAGACTAATGACACCAAACCTCTGGAACTTCGAAAGGGTCTTTCACACCCTTGCTGCAACTCAAGAAGTTCACCGCCATACCCGTCTCCACTCGAGAGGAAGCAGGATGGTCCCGCCCACATCCAGAGGAGCCCCGTTTTCCCCTCGGTGCTCGAGATGAGGGATCCTTTCCCTGGTTTCAACGGGAAAGAATTCCCGGCGTTCCCGTCGCATCTCAAGAGGAGGCACTCTCAACAGGAAAGGCGAGAGGAACTCCATGGTCGTACCACCATTCCAAGAGTCCCCCAGATGTCTCAGTCCATTCCAGAGGAACCTCTTTGCCCTGCACTGGCTCATCTTTCAAGCCGAGGATCGACTCACACCACGGTGGCACGTGGGACAGCCCTGTGGGAAAGCCTCGAGGGAAAGCCTCGAGGGAAAACCACAGATCCTTTGATCCACGCGACGGGAAGCGTGACATTGCTGCTACAGCCTGGAAGGAAAGCGCACGTGCATGCCCCCACTCGAGACGAGGCCTGACTCCCCTGGGGAGACTCCAGAAGTACCCAAAGATCCATGTCAGCCCCTGAGAGGAATCCTCGGTTCCGGCCCTGACTCCACACAAGCTTTTTGGCCCCGGTATCGACGGGAGAGGAATCCCGAGAGGCCCCCTAGCAACTCGCATGGGGACTGGCCTCTCCTGAGGCCACCAGGGCGGGTCCCTGAGGTCCCCGTCGTAACTCGAGAACACCTGCCGCAACTCGAGAAAATCCAGGAAGTTCTCCCTTCCAGGCGAGATGAGGCCTATTTCCGATGAGGCGTCTGGAGACTAATGACACCTAACCTCTGGAACTTCGAAAGGGTCTTTCACACCCTTGCTGCAACTCAAGAAGTTCACCGCCATACCCGTCTCCACTCGAGAGAAAGCACGATGGTCCCGCCCACATCCAGAGGAGCCCCGTTTCCCCCTCGTAGCTCGAATTGAGGGATCCTTTCCCTGCTTTCAACGGGAAAATATTCCCGACGTTCCCGTCGCATCTCAAGAGGAGGCACTCTCAACAGGAAAGGCGAGAGGAACTCCATGGTCGTACCACCATTCCAAGAGTCCCCCAGATGTCTCAGTCCATTCCAGAGGAACCTCTTTGCCCTGCACTGGCTCATCTTTCACGCCGAGGATCGACTCACACCACGGTGGCACGTGGGACAGCCCTGTGGGAAAGCCTCGAGGGAAAACCACAGATCATTTGATCCACGCGACAGGTAGCGTGACATTGCTGCTACAGCCTGGAAGGAAAGTGCACGTGCATGCCCCCACTCGAGACGAGGCCTGACTCCCCTGGGGAGACTCCAGAAGTACCCAAAGATCCATGTCAGCCCCTGAGAGGAATCCTCGGTTCCGGCCCTGACTCCACACAAGGTTTTTGGCCCCGGTATCGACGGGAGAGGAATCCCGAGAGGCCCCCTAGCAACTCGCATAGGGACTGGCCTCTCCTGAGGCCACCAGGGCGGGTCCCTGAGGTCCCCGTCGTAACTCGAGAACACCTGCCGCAACTCGAGAAAATCCAGGAAGTTCTCCCTTCCAGGCGAGATGAGGCCTATTTCCGATGAGGCGTCTGGAGACTAATGACACCTTTCCTCTGGAACTTCGAAAGGGTCTTTCACAGCCTTGCTGCAACTCAAGAAGTTCACCACCATACCCTGCCGGAAGCCAGTGTGAGGAATCCCGCCCGTGACAAGGTCATGAGGAAGGAAGCTGACATACGCAAGGCGTTCTCAGACTTCAGGGACCCCTCTGGATATTCCTAAGCATGTACCCCAGCAAAAATCTGCCGGCTTTTGTGCTCTGCTTTTCCACTTTTCTGATATTCTCTGGAAAAAAGTCAATTCAGGGTTTTAGTCTTCAGCATTTGAAAGGGATGTTTCAGTTAAACCCCTCTGATAGCTCTCTAGTCTGCCTAACAGGTTCCCCAGACCTCTTACAGCTTGTGAATTGCTTACAGCCCCCCAACCGCGAGAGGCACAAAGCTTACAGCTTGTGAATTGCTTACAGCCCCCCAACCGCGGGAGGCACAAAACTTAAAAGCATCTTAAAGATACAGAGCCTTTTCTAAAGAGTTAAAAATTATATTGGTAGAGGGTTTTCACTGTTGACTCAAGGATTGCTGCCAGACCTCCTTATTCTTTATCTTTTAGGCACCTGGAAGGATGTTAATGTAAGCAGGATGTAGAAAAAGATACATAGTAGTTTTGATGTTAGCAACACTAGACTTTTGAGTTAATTGCTTCTCTTTTGCTATAAATCACTGCACTCCCTCTACTTGTTATAAGTTGCTGTATCCTTGCTGTCTAAGAATGTAACTTTCTTTAGTGCTTTCCGAGAGTGGCACCAGACCTTGGGAAGATCAACACAAATAAGTCTTGTGGTTGACAAACCCTTATCAGAAAAAAGGCTGTAAAATGTTAATTGGCCCTTTTGGTTGGAAGATGATGTAAATTACCTAAGACTTGTGTATACAATTAGGTATGCAGAGAGAAAAGCCTGGTTTTGATAAGAGTCTGGACTGCTAACGCTGCATAACTTTGTGTTACCCATTGATCTCCATGTTTTATCAAAAGTATAAAAGGCCTTCTGAACAATAAAGGACGGGACCAGATACTCAGACCAGTTTCTCGGACTAGTCTCGGCCTGGTGTCTTGGGAATATGGCTCCCCCCGTGTCTCTCTCTCTCTCTCTTTTTCTCTCCCTTTTCTTCCCTCTGCTCTTTACTTTAATTTCAGGCTGAATTTCCATCTGGGGCGCGGAGGCTCGCCAGGTCTACTTATTTGCCCTGGTTATTAAGATCCGCAAGAAAGGGAGCTTAAGGCGAGGCACCCTTAGATATTCAAGCGGGCACCGGTGGCCCAACGTAGATGGTGCAAATTCCTTGTCTGGAATTTTATTGGTCTTCCGCGTAAACCAAGCTATTCAGCCCTCTTTCTCCACTTAATCTTCCTACTGCACTACAGTTTCTTAATCTAATCTTATATTAATAAATAAACAAGTCTTTCCACGCCAACGCCGTCCACCTTTCGAATTCCCTGGATCCACCGGGGCTGGACCCCGGCAATACCCGTCTCCACTAGAGAGGAAGCACGATGGTCCCGCCCACATCCAGAGGAGCCCCGTTTCCCCCTCGGAGCTCGAGATGAGGGATCCTTTCCCTGCTTTCAACGGGAAAGAATTCCCGGCGTTCCCGTCGCATCTCAAGAGGAGGCACTCTCAACAGGAAAGGCGAGAGGAACTCCATGGTCGTACCACCATTCCAAGAGTCCCCCAGATGTCTCAGTCCATTCCAGAGGAACCTCTTTGCCCTGCACTGGCTCATCTTTCACGCCGAGGATCGACTCACACCACGGTGGAACGTGGGACAGCCCTGTGGGAAAGCCTCGAGGGAAAACCACAGATCCTTTGATCCACGCGACGGGAAGCGTGACATTGCTGCTACAGCCTGGAAGGAAAGCGCACGTGCATGCCCCCACTCGAGACGAGGCCTGACTCCCCTGGGGAGACTCCAGAAGTACCCAAAGATCCATGTCAGCCCCTGAGAGGAATCCTCGGTTCCGGCCCTGACTCCACACAAGCTTTTTGGCCCCGGTATCGACGGGAGAGGAATCCCGAGAGGCCCCCTAGCAACTCGCATGGGGACTGGCCTCTCCTGAGGCCACCAGGGCGGGTCCCTGAGGTCCCCGTCGTAACTCGAGAACACCTGCCGCAACTCGAGAAAATCCAGGAAATTCTCCCTTCCAGGCGAGATGAGGCCTATTTCCGATGAGGCGTCTGGAGACTAATGACACCTAACCTCTGGAACTTCGAAAGGGTCTTTCACACCCTTGCTGCAACTCAAGAAGTTCACCGCCATACCCGTCTCCACTCGAGAGAAAGCACGATGGTCCCGCCCACATCCAGAGGAGCCCCGTTTCCCCCTCGTAGCTCGAGATGAGGCATCCTTTCCCTCCTTTCAACGGGAAAATATTCCCGACGTTCCCGTCGCATCTCAAGAGGAGGCACTCTCAACAGGAAAGGCGAGAGGAACTCCATGGTCGTACCACCATTCCAAGAGTCCCCCAGATTTCTCAGTCCATTACAGAGGAACCTCTTTGCCCTGCACTGGCTCATTTTTCACGCCGAGAATCGACTCACACCACGGTGTCACGTGGGACAGCCCTGTGGGAAAGCCTCGAGGGAAAGCCTCGAGTGAAAACCGCAGATCCTTTGATCCACGCGACGTGAAGCGTGACATTGCTGCTACAGCCTGGAAGGAAAGTGCACGTGCATGCCCCCACACGAGACGAGGCCTGTCTCCCCTGGCGAGACTCCAGAAGTACCCAAAGATCCATATCAGTCCCTGAGAGGAATCCTCGGTTCCAGCCCTGTCTCCACACAAGGTTTTTGGCCTCGGTATCGACGGGAGAGGAATCCCGAGGGGCCCCCTAGCAACACGCATAGGGACTGGCCTCTCCTGAGGCCAACAGGGCGGGTCCCTGAGGTCCCCGTCGTAACTCGAGAACACCTGCCGCAACTCGAGAAAATCCAGGAAGTTCTCCCTTCCAGGCGAGATGAGGCCTATTTCCGATGAGGCCTCTGGAGACTAATGACACCTAACCTCTGGAACTTCGAAAGGGTCTTTCACACCCTTGCTGCAACTCAAGAAGTTCACCGCCATACCCGTCTCCACTCGAGAGAAAGCACGATGGTCCCGCCCACATCCAGAGGAGCCCCGTTTCCCCCTCGTAGCTCGAGATGAGGGATCCTTTCCCTGCTTTCAACGGGAAAATATTCCCGACGTTCCCGTCGCATCTCAAGAGGAGGCACTCTCAACAGGAAAGGCGAGAGGAACTCCATGGTCGTACCACCATTCCAAGAGTCCCCCAGATGTCTCAGTCCATTCCAGAGGAACCTCTTTGCCCTGCACTGGCTCATCTTTCACGCCGAGGATCGACTCACACCACGGTGGCACGTGGGACAGCCCTGTGGGAAAGCCTCGAGGGAAAACCACAGATCATTTGATCCACGCGACAGGTAGCGTGACATTGCTGCTACAGCCTGGAAGGAAAGTGCACGTGCATGCCCCCACTCGAGACGAGGCCTGACTCCCCTGGGGAGACTCCAGAAGTACCCAAAGATCCATGTCAGCCCCTGAGAGGAATCCTCGGTTCCGGCCCTGACTCCACACAAGGTTTTTGGCCCCGGTATCGACGGGAGAGGAATCCCGAGAGGCCCCCTAGCAACTCGCATAGGGACTGGCCTCTCCTGAGGCCACCAGGGCGGGTCCCTGAGGTCCCCGTCGTAACTCGAGAACACCTGCCGCAACTCGAGAAAATCCAGGAAGTTCTCCCTTCCAGGCGAGATGAGGCCTATTTCCGATGAGGCGTCTGGAGACTAATGACACCTTACCTCTGGAACTTCGAAAGGGTCTTTCACAGCCTTGCTGCAACTCAAGAAGTTCACCACCATACCCTGCCGGAAGCCAGTGTGAGGAATCCCGCCCGTGACAAGGTCATGAGGAAGGAAGCTGACATACGCAAGGCGTGCTCAGACTTCAGGGACCCCTCTGGATATTCCTAAGCATGTACCCCAGCAAAAATCTGCCGGCTTTTGTGCTCTGCTTTTCCACTTTTCTGATATTCTCTGGAAAAAAGTCAATTCAGGGTTTTAGTCTTCTGCATTTGAAAGGGATGTTTCAGTTAAACCCCTCTGATAGCTCTCTAGTCTGCCTAACAGGTTCCCCAGACCTCTTACAGCTTGTGAATTGCTTACAGCCCCCCAACCGCGAGAGGCACAAAGCTTACAGCTTGTGAATTGCTTACAGCCCCCCAACCGCGGGAGGCACAAAGCTTAAAAGCATCTTAAAGATACAGAGCCTTTTCTAAAGAGTTAAAAATTATATTGGTAGAGGGTTTTCACTGTTGACTCAAGGATTGCTGCCAGACCTCCTTATTCTTTATCTTTTAGGCACCTGGAAGGATGTTAATGTAAGCAGGATGTAGAAAAAGATACATAGTAGTTTTGATGTTAGCAACACTAGACTTTTGAGTTAATTGCTTCTCTTTTGCTATAAATCACTGCACTCCCTCTACTTGTTATAAGTTGCTGTATCCTTGCTGTCTAAGAATGTAACTTTCTTTAGTGCTTTCCGAGAGTGGCACCAGACCTTGGGAAGATCAACACAAATAAGTCTTGTGGTTGACAAACCCTTATCAGAAAAAAGGCTGTAAAATGTTAATTGGCCCTTTTGGTTGGAAGATGATGTAAATTACCTAAGACTTGTGTATACAATTAGGTATGCAGAGAGAAAAGCCTGGTTTTGATAAGAGTCTGGACTGCTAACGCTGCATAACTTTGTGTTACCCATTGATCTCCATGTTTTATCAAAAGTATAAAAGGCCTTCTGAACAATAAAGGACGGGACCAGATTCTCAGACCAGTTTCTCGGACTAGTCTCGGCCTGGTTTCTTGGGAATCTGGCTCCCCCCCTGTCTCTCTCTCTCTCTCTTTTTCTCTCCCTTTTCTTCCCTCTGCTCTTTACTTTAATTTCAGGCTGAATTTCCATCTGGGGCGCGGAGGCTCGCCAGGTCTACTTATTTGCCCTGGTTATTAAGATCCGCGAGAAAGGGAGCTTAAGGCGAGGCACCCTTAGATATTCAAGCGGGCACCGGTGGCCCAACGTAGATGGTGCAAATTCCTTGTCTGGAATTTTATTGGTCTTCCGCGTAAACCAAGCTATTCAGCCCTCTTTCTCCACTTAATCTTCCTACTGCACTACAGTTTCTTAATCTAATCTTATATTAATAAATAAACAAGTCTTTCCACGCCAACGCCGTCCACCCTTCGAATTCCCTGGATCCACCGGGGCTGGACCCCGGCAAGTGGCGCCCGGAACAGGCTATTCGAAGGTAGGTTCCTCGGAGCAAAAGCTCCCCCCGGAGCACTCTCTGTAGCTCCCCCCGGAGCACTCTCTGTTGCTCCCCCCGGAGCACTCTCTGTTGCTCCCCCCCGGAGTGACTTAATCACTCCCCCCGGAGTACTTTCGGGTACTCCCCCAGTGTTGAGTGTTCGGGACGGCTAGGACCCCACTCAGCGTGCCGCGGACCCCCCTGTAGGATAGACAGGGTGAGGAGGAGTGGGAAGTGTTCAAGGGTTTAAGAGAAACCTGGTGCTCTAGAGGTTGAAAAGAAACCTGCTATCTTAGGGTTGAAAACAAAACCCCCCTCGCCAAAGGTAAAACCTTTTTGTTGAGGTAGACTTTTCTATAAGACTTAATTTTCTGACATGGGTAACAGTGAATCAAAAGAAAGACAGCTTTTTACAGGAGTAATCTTGCAGTTACTAACTAAACGAGGAATTAAAGTTAAAAAATCCAATATTCATTCATTTTTTTCCTTTGTACAAGAACAGTGTCCCTGGTTTCCAGAAGAAGGCACTGTTAACTTAGACACCTGGGAGAGAGTAGGAAAACAACTAAAAACTTACCATGCTGAACATGGCTCACAAAAGGTGCCTACTGACGCCTTTTCGTTATGGAATATAATTAGGGACGCTCTAGACCCTGCCCCTGAATCTGAAAAGGTACATCTTAAAGAGGAAAGTGCAGAGAAAAAGGTATCTATCGAAGAGGAGAGTGATGAAAAGGAGGCTACACCTAACTATCGGCAGTTGAGTCAAATGATAGCTGCAATGACTGCCCAAGAAAAGGTAATAGATAGAGATGACAAAAAAGAGCAGCTTTCAGATGAGGAAGATTTGGAAGAGGAAGTAAGTCAAGATCATTCTGATGAGGACTGGTCTTTATTAAATAAAGATGCTCCAAGGAGTTTAAGAGAAACTTCTCCAATTAGATTATCTGCTCCAAAGAGCTTAATAAAAACTTCCCCAACCAGACCACCTGCTTCCACAAATTCAAGAGAAATTTCCTTAATTAAGCCTTCTGCTTCCAGAGGCTCAAGACAAATGTCCCCCATCAGATTATATGCACCTGAGAGTTTAAGGCCAGATTCCCCAGATAAAACATCCGTAAGACCTAAACACAGAACGGATAAAAAATTCCCAAAGTACGAAGAAAGTGACATAGGACACCCCTTGCCCCCCCCTCCCTATAAGGGTGAGGGGCCTCCACTAGAAGCTCCCCGAAGAAGAGTTTTCTCTAGCCCAGATGATGAACTTGATCCCCACCTTGAGGCTTGTTTCCCCATAATATTTGGTGGAAGTGGTGGGAGAACAGCCCCCCACTGGGAACCCATTCCAATGAAAATGATTAAAGAACTCAAACAGGCTTGTGCTTTGTATGGGCCTAAAGCCCCGTACACTGTATCATTGGTGGAAGCTTTAGCGGGCAGATGGATGACACCCCATGACTGGAAGACAGTCGCTAAAGCTTGTCTGTCTGGAGGTCAATATGTACTTTGGAGAACTGAATATGAAGATCTAGCCCAAAAACAGGCTGATGCTAACCAAAAATATGGCCCAAGATATATTATAAAAAATATGTTGGCAGGGACTAATGATTTTGGAACACTTAGAGATCAAATGGGATTAGATAAAACCACTTTAGATCAAGTAACCGCCTGCGCCCTTGGGGCTTGGCGTTTGTTGCCTGAAGGGAAAGAATCTACCTCTTCCTTCTCAAATGTTAAACAAAAACCAGAAGAGCCATATGAAGACTTTATATCAAGACTTGCAGAGGCAGTCAACAGAGTAATTTCCAACACTGAGGCAGCTAGTATATTGATAAAACAACTGGCATTTGAAAATGCTAATTCTACCTGCCAGGCCATTTTACGTCCTATTAAAAAAACTGGGGAAATAATAGATTATATCAGGCAATGTGCAGATGTAGGACCAGCGATGATGCAGGGCGTTGCCATAGCTGCAGCCATAAAGGGAAATTCTTACCAGCAGGCAGTACAGTCCTTTTTTACAAATAGAAATAACCCGTCAAAGAGTCATTCCAGTAGTCCAGGCCAGAATATTGGTTTATCCAAGGCCTGCTTCTCTTGCGGACGGGAAGGGCACCTTATGCGAGCTTGTCCCCAAAAAGCAGCCGGTTCTTCTCTGCCGAATTCTCCCTCCCCGGCTGTGCCTACTAATCTCCCTAGATCTCTCTGCCCTCGTTGTCAAAAAGGATATCACTGGGCAAAAGAATGTAGGTCACAATTCCATAGAAATGGAGCCTTTTTGGGCCCCGACCAGCAGTCGGGAAACGGATTGAGGGGCCAGCCTCAGGCCCCGACAACAATTGGGGCAGCCTCACTGAACCCATTCATTCCCTTCGTCCCATCGCAGAACTCATCAGAGCAACCCCAGGCAGCGCAGGACTGGACCTCAGTTCCACCACCTCAGCAATATTAACACCAGATAGCCCCACTGTAAAAATACCTACAGGAGTTAAAGGCCCATTACCAACAGGTTTAGTAGGAATTATACTAGGCAGAAGTTCCTTAGCTATGCAAGGTCTCACAATCATCCCTGGAGTAATTGACTCAGATTATACAGGAGAAATCCAGATAATGATTTCACCCCCAACTAAAACTTTCCAAATACATCAGGGACAAAGAATAGCCCAACTTTTGCTTTTGCCTTACCACACTGCAATTGGGCGCACAGCTACTCAAAATGAAAGGCAGGATAAAGGATTTGGGTCTAGTGATATGGTTTTTTGGATAACAGAAATTACTCAGAAACGTCCTATGAAGACTATCCTGATTAATGGCAAGTCTATTGTGGGGTTATTAGACACAGGAGCAGATGTTTCTTGCATTTCAGGAAAAGACTGGCCCAGCTCCTGGCCCACACATACTACTGAAAATAACTTGGTGGGGATAGGAAGAGCCCCCACAATAGCCAAAAGTGCAAAAATTTTAGATTGGCAATTTGAGGATACCCGTGGAACTTTCCAACCTTATGTCGTTCCTTCGCTCCCCCTTACCCTGTGGGGGAGGGACGTGCTATCTCAAATGGGAGTGTTACTTTTTAGCCCTGATGATAAAGTGACCTCTCAGATGTTGCAGATGGGCTATGATCCATCAAAAGGATTGGGTAAACAACAGACAGGAATAATTGAGCCAATTTGCCCAACTCCTCGCAAGCTACGTGCTGGATTGGGATATCCAAATTTATAATTGAGGCCATTGTTTTTGCTGCCGACCCCATCACATGGAAATCTCAAGATCCGGTGTGGGTAGAACAGTGGCCTCTGCATAAGGAAAAATTATTGGCAGCTAAAGCATTAATCTTTGAACAATTAGAATTGGGGGACATATTGAGCCCTCCAATAGCCCCTGGAACACTCCTATTTTTGTCATTAAGAAAAAATCTGGTAAATGGCGACTTTTACAGGATTTGAGAGCTATTAATGCCACCATGGAGGACATGGGGGCCTTACAGCCTGGGCTCCCTTCCCCAGTAGCCGTTCCAGAGGGATATAATATAATTGTTATTGATTTACAAGATTGTTTTTTCACTATTCCCTTAAATCCTGAGGATAAAAAGCGATTTGCCTTTAGTCTGCCATCAGAAAATCTTAAACAGCCTTATTTACGGTTTCAGTGGAAGGTTCTGCCTCAGGGAATGAAAAATAGCCCTACTTTATGCCAAAAATTTGTTAATGCCGCTCTAGAAGATACTAGGGCTAAATATGAACACGTGTATATGATTCACTATATGGATGATATTTTAATAGCTCATCCTGATAGAGTTCACCTGCAGACTGTGCTCCAGGACCTGACCCAGGCATTGACAGACAGAGGCCTAAAAATTGCCCCAGAAAAAATTCAAATCAATCCGCCCATAACTTACTTAGGAAGAGTCATAAATTCGGAAACGGTGACTCATACCCCGCTGCAATTGAGAAAAGACCATCTTATTACTTTAAATGATTATCAAAAACTCTTAGGTGATATTAATTGGATTAGACCATATTTAAAATTAACCACTGCCGAATTAAAACCTCTTTTTAACACTTTACGCGGGGATCCTGATCCAACCTCAAAAAGACAATTAACAGCTGAGGCTCAAGAAGCCCTAGGCAAAGTAGAAGCAGCCTTATCAAATAGCTATGTAAAAAGAATTGATTTGACGATGACGTGGCAGTTCCTTTGCCTAGCTACTCCAACGGCGCCTACGGGAGTTCTGTGGCAACGCGGCCCTTTAGAATGGATCCATCTTCCTACCCAAGCTAAAAAAGTCGTGGCTTCTTATCCTGGTTTAATTGCCACATTAATGCTAAAAGGAAGGAAGCGGAGCATTGAATTGTTTGGTAAAGAGCCATCAGAGATTGTAATTCCATATAATAAGGAGCAGCTTGATGCTCTTTTAATGTTTGATGAAGACTGGCAGATTGCCATAGGGAATTACTGTGGTCAAATTTTGCATCATTTACCCTCGCATGTTTTACTAAATTTTATGTCTAACCATCCAGTTATTTTTCCTGTCCGGTGTAAACAGTTCCCTATTTCAGATGCTCAGGTAGTCTTTACTGATGGATCGGCTAA
Source organism: Capricornis sumatraensis (assembly GCF_032405125.1). Classification (NCBI taxonomy): domain Eukaryota; kingdom Metazoa; phylum Chordata; class Mammalia; order Artiodactyla; family Bovidae; genus Capricornis; species Capricornis sumatraensis. The sequence goes on from NW_027184627.1 coordinate 2,222,986, forward strand.
CGGTAGAGCCTCTATAGTCACAAGAGATCATCAAAAACTTTTGGAAACACAAGAAACTTCAGCTCAAAGGGCTGAAATCACAGCTGTTATTGAGGCCTTTGTTATGTTTGCGGAGAAAGAATTTAACCTTTATTCTGACTCTCAGTATGTGGTCAGGCTGTTTCCACACATTGAGACTGCAGTTTTGCCTGAAAACAAAACTGCTATCTTCCATTTGTTAACTAAACTGCAGCAGCAAATATGGAAAAGAAATCGGGCGTTCTTTATCGGCCACATTCGGGCTCATTCCGGCCTGCCTGGCCCTTTAAATGCTCTCAATGAATTGGCAGATTCGTTAACCAGGATTTCAGTGGCTTCTGTTTTTGAAGAAGCTCGAGCTTCTCACTCACTTCATCACCAAAATGCCACTGCCTTACGATACCAGTTTCAAATTCCTCGAGAATCTGCCCGAGAGATTGTTCGTTCTTGTTCACATTGTCCTACTACCGTGAATGCTTTGCCTCTGGGAGTTAACCCTCGCGGTCTCAAACCTAATGCACTCTGGCAAATGGATGTAACCCATGTCTCTTCATTTGGAAAACTGTCTTTTGTTCATGTAACTGTAGATACCTTCTCTCATGTTATTATTGCCACTGCTCGTACAGGGGAAGCAGTTAAAGATGTAATACAACATCTTTTTACATGCTTTTCCTATCTGGGCTTGCCAAAAGCTTTAAAAACTGATAATGCTCCTGCTTACACTTCTAAATCTTTTCAGCAATTCTGTACAAGATTTCAAATTAAACATAACACCGGCATCCCTTATAACCCACAAGGACAAGCCATTGTGGAAAGAGCACATCAAACACTGAAAATCCATATTCAAAAACTAAAAGAAGGGGAATTTAAATATAGTTCCCCCCATCAGATTTTGCAACATGCTCTTTTCGTAATAAATAACTTAAATGCTGATTCATCCGGAAACACTGCAATGCTTCGCCATTGGTGCCCAGAGCAATTGAATGCAAAACCATTAGTAAAATGGAGGGACCTTCTTTCCGGACAATGGAAAGGTCCTGACCCCTTATTAACCAATGGGCGAGGGTATGCTTGTGTTTTTCCACAGGACGCGGACGCTCCGATTTGGGTTCCAGACAGACTAATTCGCCATGTCTCAGCTCCCCGGATACCAGAATCCCCCGCCACCGCGATCTCTAAAAAGGAAGAAACTCCCTCTTCCCCCGCTCCCTCCGCCAGCACGGGAAACGCCGCTGACCCCAGGACAGCTGACATTGGAGATCCCGGATAGGCGCGGATCGGAGCCACCCACTGGACAGATGTCACGACTTCAGATACAGGATATTGCACCCCCTGATTTTTTGCCTCGCAGGAATCCATTAGGACGCCCAGCTCAGTCAACCCAACAAGCCTCCTTGCCCACCTGGGGACAGATTAAAGCTCTCTGTCGCCAGGCACAGGGGATAGCTACCCTACAGGGATCGTCAGTCTCTCCTGAAAAGGTGTTTATTGCCATGCTTGCCTTGCTCTCTTGCCAGGTAAGCGCTGCTCCCATTCCAACCAAATATTGGGCGTTTCTCCCGGATCCTCCAACTTTCCAAGTTGTTACTTGGAACAGTGACCCCATACGAGTTAGTACAGACCAGCCTCGCCTTTTGGGAGGATCTTATACTTCCTATACAAAAGACCAATACCCTATTAATTTCAATTATACCTTTAAAGGACTAGCAGATGATTTTCCTGTCTGCTTTAATTTTCCTCCTGGCCTTACAGGAGACTTCTTTACCAAGACAGGATGCATTGGAGCCTCCACAAAAGCAGTTATGACAGATTCCCCAACCTCTAAATTTGCATCTATAGGGGATCGGTCTGCTTGGATATTACGAGCCCGTATGCCTGGGGTCCTTGGCCCCTATAAGTCTTTGTCTCTCAAAACTCCATCAGAATATCCAAATTGTGATGATGTTGCTCCCTCAGATGTTATTTGGAAAACTATAGATGATCATTCAGGATATCCGATTTGGAAATCTTGTATTTATAATTCGAGAGTAGATTACAATATGCCGGGAGGAAGAAATTGTGCGATTCAGGACTGGAGCAACCCAAATCCAGGTCAAGACCCTGAGTCTGACGATGACTTTATCAATAGATTGGATAATTGGAAAGAATATTCAATTTCTTGGCCGTTAGTTGCCACCAGACGGCATCATAACCAATTTGTTCCCCCTATGCTGTCTTATATAACTAGAGGTAAAACCTTTTGGCAGCCAGAAATTTGGAGAGCCCTTGCGGCTACCGCCCCTATTATTTTAATCCGACCAAAAAATACCTCTATTTACTCTATTTTAGCTTGTCTACCCTCTCCTTATGTTTTTCTTTTCACTAATGATTCTGAAAGACTTAACATACAATTGAATTATACAGGTGGACCCCATGTAGTGTCTTGTGAACAATGTATGCTTTCATCCTGTTTAACTCCTCAATATAAAGTTTGCTCTTTCATGGTTTTAAAACGTCCGCCCTATCTCATGGTACCTGTAACTGTAGCCACGTATTGGTATGATAACCATGGCCTAGCTGTACTGCAACAGCTACAAGATTTAATGCGAACACGACGGTTTGTGGGCTTACTTGTTTTGGGAATATCAGCTTTGATAACCGCAATTACTTCTGTTACTGTGGCGGCATTATCATTGTCTCAACAAGTGTATACTGCCCAATATGTTGACACCGTATCCAAAAATGTTTCTCTAACGCTGGCAACCCAGGAAATTATAGATAGGAAGCTAGAAATAAGGATTGATGCCTTAGAAGAAGCAGTAATGCATATTGGGAATGAATTACAGAGTCTGAAAATGAAATTGGCTCTTTCATGTCATGCCGATTACCGGTGGATATGTGTTACATCCCTGAAAGTAAATGAGACAGATTTTAAATGGGAGAGGGTCAAAAATCATATTTTAGGTGTCTGGAACAGCTCAGATATTAGTTTAGATTTAGGGAAACTTCATAATCAGATTCAGACCTTGGAACACTCCCGATTAGATTTTACCGCCGCAGGAGAAGCCAATGACTTTTTCCACACCTTCTCTGACTTCATTTCTGGAAAAACTCTTCTGACTACTGTCTCTAGCTATGCTGCTGTGGGTGCCATAATCCTGCTCCTTGTAATCGTGCTTCCTTGTGTTGTCAGGACTCTTCGGCAGAGCATTCGGAATCTCGCGACTGAACTGCACCTAATTTTTTTAAAAAACTAATAAAGAAGGGGGAGTTGCCGGAAGCCAGTGTGAGGAATCCCGCCCGTGACAAGGTCATGAGGAAGGAAGCTGACATACGCAAGGCGTGCTCAGACTTCAGGGACCCCTCTGGATATTCCTAAGCATGTACCCCAGCAAAAATCTGCCGGCTTTTGTGCTCTGCTTTTCCACTTTTCTGATATTCTCTGGAAAAAAGTCAATTCAGGGTTTTAGTCTTCTGCATTTGAAAGGGATGTTTCAGTTAAACCCCTCTGATAGCTCTCTAGTCTGCCTAACAGGTTCCCCAGACCTCTTACAGCTTGTGAATTGCTTACAGCCCCCCAACCGCGAGAGGCACAAAGCTTACAGCTTGTGAATTGCTTACAGCCCCCCAACCGCGGGAGGCACAAAGCTTAAAAGCATCTTAAAGATACAGAGCCTTTTCTAAAGAGTTAAAAATTATATTGGTAGAGGGTTTTCACTGTTGACTCAAGGATTGCTGCCAGACCTCCTTATTCTTTATCTTTTAGGCACCTGGAAGGATGTTAATGTAAGCAGGATGTAGAAAAAGATACATAGTAGTTTTGATGTTAGCAACACTAGACTTTTGAGTTAATTGCTTCTCTTTTGCTATAAATCACTGCACTCCCTCTACTTGTTATAAGTTGCTGTATCCTTGCTGTCTAAGAATGTAACTTTCTTTAGTGCTTTCCGAGAGTGGCACCAGACCTTGGGAAGATCAACACAAATAAGTCTTGTGGTTGACAAACCCTTATCAGAAAAAAGGCTGTAAAATGTTAATTGGCCCTTTTGGTTGGAAGATGATGTAAATTACCTAAGACTTGTGTATACAATTAGGTATGCAGAGAGAAAAGCCTGGTTTTGATAAGAGTCTGGACTGCTAACGCTGCATAACTTTGTGTTACCCATTGATCTCCATGTTTTATCAAAAGTATAAAAGGCCTTCTGAACAATAAAGGACGGGACCAGATACTCAGACCAGTTTCTCGGACTAGTCTCGGCCTGGTTTCTTGGGAATATGGCTCCCCCCGTGTCTCTCTCTCTCTCTCTTTTTCTCTCCCTTTTCTTCCCTCTGCTCTTTACTTTAATTTCAGGCTGAATTTCCATCTGGGGCGCGGAGGCTCGCCAGGTCTACTTATTTGCCCTGGTTATTAAGATCCGCGAGAAAGGGAGCTTAAGGCGAGGCACCCTTAGATATTCAAGCGGGCACCGGTGGCCCAACGTAGATGGTGCAAATTCCTTGTCTGGAATTTTATTGGTCTTCCGCGTAAACCAAGCTATTCAGCCCTCTTTCTCCACTTAATCTTCCTACTGCACTACAGTTTCTTAATCTAATCTTATATTAATAAATAAACAAGTCTTTCCACGCCAACGCCGTCCACCTTTCGAATTCCCTGGATCCACCGGGGCTGGACCCCGGCAATACCCGTCTCCACTAGAGAGGAAGCACGATGGTCCCGCCCACATCCAGAGGAGCCCCGTTTCCCCCTCGGAGCTCGAGATGAGGGATCCTTTCCCTGCTTTCAACGGGAAAGAATTCCCGGCGTTCCCGTCGCATCTCAAGAGGAGGCACTCTCAACAGGAAAGGCGAGAGGAACTCCATGGTCGTACCACCATTCCAAGAGTCCCCCAGATATCTCAGTCCATTCCAGAGGAACCTCTTTGTCCTGCACTGGCTCATCTTTCACGCCGAGGATCGACTCACACCACGGTGGCACGTGGGACAGCCCTGAGGGAAAGCCTCGAGGGAAATCCACAGATCCTTTGATCCACGCGACGGGAAGCGTGACATTGCTGCTACAGCCTGGAAGGAAAGTGCACGTGCATGCCCCCACTCGAGACGAGGCCTGACTCCCCTGGGGAGACTCCAGAAGTACCCAAAGATCCATGTCAGCCCCTGAGAGGAATCCTCGGTTCCGGCCCTGACTCCATACAAGGTTTTTGGCCCCGGTATCGACGGGAGAGGAATCCCGAGAGGCCCCCTAGCACCTCGCATAGGGACTGGCCTCTCCTGAGGCCACCAGGGCGGGTTCCTGAGGTCCCCGTCGTAACTCGAGAACACCTGCCGCAACTCGAGAAAATCCAGGAAGTTCTCCCTTCCAGGCGAGATGAGGCCTATTTCCTATGAGGCGTCTGGAGACTAATGACACCTAACCTCTGGAACTTCGAAAGGGTCTTTCACACCCTTGCTGCAACTCAAGAAGTTCACCACCATACCCGTCTCCACTAGAGAGGAAGCACGATGGTCCCGCCAACATCCAGAGGAGCCCCGTTTCCCCCTCGTAGCTCGAGATGAGGGATCCTTTTCCTGCTTTCAACGGGAAAGAATTCCCGGCGTTCCCGTCGCATCTCAAGAGGAGGCACTCTCAACAGGAAAGGCGAGAGGAACTCCATGGTCGTACCACCATTCCAAGAGTCCCCCAGATGTCTCAGTCCATTCCAGAGGAACCTCTTTGCCCTGCACTGGCTCATCTTTCACGCCGAGGATCGACTCACACCACGGTGGCACGTGGGACAGCCCTGTGGGAAAGCTTCGAGGGAAAGCCTCGAGGGAAAACCACAGATCCTTTGATCCACGCGACGGGAAGCGTGACATTGCTGCTACAGCCTGGAAGGAAAGCGCACGTGCATGCCCCCACTCGAGACGAGGCCTGACTCCCCTGGGGGGACTCCAGAAGAACCCAAAGATCCATGTCAGCCCCTGAGAGGAATCCTCGGTTCCGGCCCTGACTCCATACAAAGTTTTTGGCCCCGGTATCGACGGGAGAGGAATCCCGAGAGGCCCCCTAGCAACTCGCATGGGGACTGGCCTCTCCTGAGGCCACCAGGGCGGGTCCCTGAGGTACCCGTCGTAACTCGAGAACACCTGCCGCATCTCGAGAAAATCCAGGAAGTTCTCCCTTCCAGGCGAGATGAGGCCTATTTCCGATGAGGCGTCTGGAGACTAATGACACCTAACCTCTGGAACTTCGAAAGGGTCTTTCACAGCCTTGCTGCAACTCAAGAAGTTCACCGCTATACCCGTCTCCACTCGAGAGGAAGCATGATGGTCCCGCCCACATCCAAAGGAGCCCCGTTTCCCCCTCGGAGCTCGAGATGATGGATCCTTTCCCGGCTTTCAACGGGGAAGAATTCCCGGCGTTCCCGTCGCATCTCAAGAGGAGGCACTCTCAACAGGAAAGGCGAGAGGAACTCCATGGTCGTACCACCATTCCAAGAGTCCCCAGATGTCTCCGTCCATTCCAGAGGAACCTCTTTGCCCTGCACTGGCTCATCTTTCACGCCGAGGATCGACTCACACCACGGTGGCACGTGGAACAGCCCTGTGGGAAAGCCTCGATGGAAAACCACAGATCCTTTGATCCATGCGACGGGAAGCGTGACATTGCTGCTACAGCCGGGAAGGAAAGCGCACGTGCATGCCCCCACTCGAGAAGAGGCCTAACTCCCCTGGGGAGACTCCAGAAGTACCCAAAGATCCATGTCAGCCCCTGAGAGGAATCCTCGGTTCCGGCCCTGACTGCACACAAGGTTTTTGGCCCCGGTATCGACGGGAGAGGAATCACGAGAGGCCCCCTAGCAAATCGCATGGGGACTGGCCTCTCCTGAGGCCGCCAGGGCGGGTCCCTGAGATCCCCGTCGTAACTCGAGAACACCTGCCGCAACTCGAGAAAATCCAGGAAGTTCTCCCTTTCAGGCGAGATGAGGCCTATTTCCGATGAGGCGTCTGGAGACTAATGACACCTAACCTCTGGAAATTCGAAACGGTCTTTCACACCCTTGCTGCAACTCAAGAAGTTCACCGCCATACCCGTCTCCACTCGAGAGGAAGCACGATGGTCCCGCCCACATCCAGAGGAGCCCCGTTTCCCCCTCGTATCTCGAGATGAGGGAACCTTTCCCTGCTTTAGACGAGAAAGAATTCCCGGCGTTCCCGTCGCATCTCAAGAGGAGGCACTCTCAACAGGAAAGGCGAGAGGAACTCCATGGTCGTACCACCATTCCAGGAGTCCCCCAGATGTCTCAGTCCATTCCAGAGGAACCTCTTTGCCCTGCACTGGCTCATCTTTCACGCCGAGGATCGAATCACACCACGGTGGCACGTGGGACAGCCCTGTGGGAAAGCCTCGAGGGAAAGCCTCGAGGGAAAACCACAGATCCTTTGATCCACGCGACGGGAAGCGTGACATTGCTGCTACAGCCTGGAAGGAAAGCACACGTGCATGCCCCCACTCGAGACGAGGCCTGACTCCCCTGGGGAGACTCCAGAAGTACCCAAAGATCCATGTCAGCCCCTGAGAGGAATCCTCGGTTCCGGCCCTGACTGCACACAAGGTTTTTGGCCCCGGTATCGACGGGAGAGGAATCCCGAGAGGCCCCCTAGCACCTCGCATGGGGACTGGCCTCTCCTGAGGCCACCAGGGCGGGTCCCTGAGGTCCCCGTCGTAACTCGAGAACACCTGCCGCAACTCGAGAAAATCCAGGAAGTTCTCCCTTCCAGGCGAGATGAGGCCTATTTCCGATGAGGCGTCTGGAGACTAATGACACCTAACCTCTCGAACTTCGAAAGGGTCTTTCACACCCTTGCTGCAACTCAAGAAGTTCACCGCCATACCCGTCTCCACTCGAGAGGAAGCACGATGGTCCCGCCCACATCCAGAGGAGCCCCGTTTCCCCCTCGTAGCTCGAGATGAGGGATCCTTTTCCTGCTTTCAACGGGAAAGAATTCCCGGCGTTCCCGTAGCATCTCAAGAGGAGGCACTCTCAACAGGAAAGGCGAGAGGAACTCCATGGTCGTACCACCATTCCAAGAGTCCCCCAGATGTCTCAGTCCATTCCAGAGGAACCTCTTTGCCCTGCACTGGCTCATCTTTCACGCCGAGGATCGACTCACACCACGGTGGCACGTGGGACAGCCCTGTGGGAAAGCCTCGAGGGAAAGCCTCGAGGGAAAACCACAGATCCTTTGATCCACGCGACGGGAAGCGTGACATTGCTGCTACAGCCTGGAAGGAAAGCGCACGTGCATGCCCCCACTCGAGACGAGGCCTGACTCCCCTGGGGGGACTCCAGAAGAACCCAAAGTTCCATGTCAGCCCCTGAGAGGAATCCTCGGTTCCGGCCCTGACTCCATACAAAGTTTTTGGCCCCGGTATCGACGGGAGAGGAATCCCGAGAGGCCCCCTAGCAACTCGCATGGGGACTGGCCTCTCCTGAGGCCACCAGGGCGGGTCCCTGAGGTACCCGTCGTAACTCGAGAACACCTGCCGCATCTCGAGAAAATCCAGGAAGTTCTCCCTTCCAGGCGAGATGAGGCCTATTTCCGATGAGGCGTCTGGAGACTAATGACACCTAACCTCTGGAACTTCGAAAGGGTCTTTCACACCCTTGCTGCAACTCAAGAAGTTCACCGCCATGCCTGTCTCCACTCGAGAGGAAGCATGATGGTACCGCCCACATCCAAAGGAGCCCCGTTTCCCCCTCGGAGCTCGAGATGATGGATCCTTTCCCTGCTTTCAACGGGAAAGAATTCCCGGCGTTCCCGTCGCATCTCAAGAGAAGGCACTCTCAACAGGAAAGGCGAGAGGAACTCCATGGTCGTACCACCATTCCAAGAGTCCCCAGATGTCTCCGTCCATTCCAGAGGAACCTCTTTGCCCTGCACTGGCTCATCTTTCACGCCGAGGATCGACTCACACCACGGTGGCACGTGGAACAGCCCTGTGGGAAAGCCTCGATGGAAAACCACAGATCCTTTGATCCATGCGACGGGAAGCGTGACATTGCTGCTACAGCCGGGAAGGAAAGCGCACGTGCATGCCCCCACTCGAGAAGAGGCCTAACTCCCCTGGGGAGACTCCAGAAGTACCCAAAGATCCATGTCAGCCCCTGAGAGGAATCCTCGGTTCCGGCCCTGACTCCACACAAGGTTTTTGGCCCCGGTATCGACGGGAGAGGAATCCCGAGAGGCCCCCTAGCACCTCGCATGGGGACTGGCCTCTCCTGAGGCCACCAGGGCGGGTCCCTGAGGTCCCCGTCGTAACTCGAGAACACCTGCCACAACTCGAGAAAATCCAGGAAGTTCTCCCTTTCAGGCGAGATGAGGCCTATTTCCGATGAGGCGTCTGGAGACTAATGACACCTAAACTCTGGGACTTCGAAAGGGTCTTTCACACCCTTGCTGCAACTCAAGAAGTTCACCGCCATACCCGTCTCCACTCGAGAGGAAGCACGATGGTCCCGCCCACATCCAGAGGAGCCCCGTTTCCCCCTCGTATCTCGAGATGAGGGAACCTTTCCCTGCTTTAGACGGGAAAGAATTCCCGGCGTTCCCGTCGCATCTCAAGAGGAGGCACTCTCAACAGGAAAGGCGAGAGGAACTCCATGGTCGTACCACCATTCCAGGAGTCCCCCAGATGTCTCAGTCCATTCCAGGGGAACCTCTTTGCCCTGCACTGGCTCATCTTTCACGCCGAGGATCGACTCACACCACGGTGGCACGTGGGACAGCCCTGTGGGAAAGCCTCGAGGGAAAACCACAGATCCTTTGATTCACGCGACGGGAAGCGTGACATTGCTGCTACAGCCTGGAAGGAAAGCGCACGTGCATGCCCCGACTCGAGACGAGGCCTGACTCCCCTGGGGAGACTCCAGAAGTACCCAAAGATCCATGTCAGCCCCTGAGAGGAATCCTCGGTTCCGGCCCTGACGCCACACAAGGTTTTTGACCCCGGTATCGTCGGGAGAGGAATCCCGAGAGGCCCCCTAGCAACTCGCATGGGGACTGGCCTCTCCTGAGGCCACCAGTGCGGGTCCCTGAGGTCCCCGTTGTAACTCGAGAACACCTGCCGCAACTCGAGAAAATCCAGGAAGTTCTCCCTTCCAGGCGAGATGAGGCCTATTTCCGATGAGGCGTCTGGAGACTAATGACACCTAACCTCTGGGACTTCGAAAGGGTCTTTCACACCCTTGCTGCAACTCAAGAAGTTCACCGCCATACCCGTCGCCACTCGAGAGGAAGCACGATGGTCCCGCCCACATCCAGAGGAGCCCCGTTTCCCCCTCGTAGCTCGAAATGAGGGATCCTTTCCCTGCTTTCAACGGGAAAGAATTCCCGGCGTTCCCGTCGCATCTCAAGAGGTGGCACTCTCAACAGGAAAGGCGAGAGGAACTCCATGGTCGTACCACCATTCCACGAGTCCCCCAGATGTTTCAGTCCATTCCAGAGGAACCTCTTTGCCCTGCACTGGCTCATCTTTCACGCCGAGGATCGACTCACACCACGGTGGCACGTGGGACAGCCCTGTGGGAAAGCCTCGAGGGAAAGCCTCGAGGGAAAACCACAGATCCTTTGATCCATGCGACGGGAAGCGTGACATTGCTGCTACAGCCGGGAAGGAAAGCGCACGTGCATGCCCCCACTCGAGAAGAGGCCTAACTCCCCTGGAGAGACTCCAGAAGTACCCAAAGATCCATGTCAGCCCCTGAGAGGAATCCTCGGTTCCGGCCCTTACTCCACACAAGGTTTTTGGCCCCGGTATCGACGGAGAGGAATCCCGAGAGGCCCCCTAGCACCTCGCATGGGGACTGGCCTCTCCTGAGGCCACCAGGACGGGTCCCTGAGGTCCCCGTCGTAACTCGAGAACACCTGCCGCAACTCGAGAAAATCCAGGAAGTTCTCCCTTTCAGGCGAGATGAGGCCTATTTCCGATGAGGCGTCTGGAGACTAATGACACCTAACCTCTGGAACTTCGAAAGGGTCTTTCACACCCTTGCTGCAACTCAAGAAGTTCACCGCCATACCCGTGTCCACTCGAGAGGAAGCACGATGGTCCCGCCCACATCCAGAGGAGCCCCGTTTCCCCCTCGTAGCTCGAGATGAGGGATCCTTTCCCTGCTTTCAACGGGAAAGAATTCCCTGCGTTCCCGTCGCATCTCAAGAGGAGGCACTCTCAACAGGAAAGGCGAGAGGAACTCCATGGTCGTACCACCATTCCAGGAGTCCCCCAGATGTCTCAGTCCATTCCAGAGGAACCTCTTTGCCCTACACTGGCTCATCTTTCACGCCGAGGATCGACTCACACCACGGTGGCACGTGGGACAGCCCTGTGGGAAAGTCTCGAGGGAAAGCCTCGAGGGAAAACCACAGATCCTTTGATCCACGCGACAGGAAGCGTGACATTGCTGCTACAGCCTGGAAGGAAAGCGCACGTGCATGCCCCCACTCGAGACGAGGCCTGACTCCCCTGGGGAGACTCCAGAAGTACCCAAAGATCCATGTCAGCCCCTGAGAGGAATCCTCGGTTCCGGCCCTGACTCCACACAAGGTTTTTGGCCCCGGTATCGACGGGAGAGGAATCCCGAGAGGCCCCCTAGCACATCGCATGGGGACTGGCCTCTCCTGAGGCCACCAGGGCGGGTCCCTGAGGTCCCCGTCGTAACTCGAGAACACCTGCCGCAACTCGAGAAAATCCAGGAAGTTCTTCCTTCCAGGCGAGATGAGGCCTATTTCCGATGAGGCGTCTGGAGACTAATGACACCTAACCTCTGGAACTTCGAAAGGGTCTTTCACACCCTTGCTGCAACTCAAAAAGTTCACCGCCATACCCGTCTCCACTCGAGAGGAAGCACGATGGTCCCGCCCACATCCAGAGGAGCCCCGTTTTCCCCTCGGAGCTCGAGATGAGGGATCCTTTCCCTGCTTTCAACGGGAAAGAATTCCCGGCGTTCCCGTCGCATCTCAAGAGGAGGCACTCTCAACAGGAAAGGCGAGAGGAACTCCATGGTCGTACCACCATTCCAAGAGTCGCCCAGATGTCTCAGTCCATTCCAGAGGAACCTCTTTGCCCTGCACTGGCTCATCTTTCACGCCGAGGATCAACTCACACCACGGTGGCACGTGGGACAGACCTGCTGGAAAGCCTCGAGGGAAAGCCTCGAGGGAAAACCACAGATCCTTTGATGCACGCGACGGGAAGCGTGACATTGCTGCTACAGCCTGGAAGGAAAGCGCACGTGCATTCCCCCACTCGAGACGAGGCCTGACTCCCCTGGGGAGACTCCAGAAGTACCCAAAGATCCATGTCACCCCTGAGAGGAATCCTCGGTTCCGGCCCTGACTCCACACAAGGTTTTTGGCCCCGGTATCGACGGGAGAGGAATCCCGAGAGGCCCCCTAGCAACTCGCATGGGGACTGGCCTCTCCTGAGGCCACCAGGGCGGGTCCCTGAGGTCCCCGTCATAACTCGAGAACACCTGCCGCAACTCGAGAAAATCCAGGAAGTTCTCCCTTCCAGGCGAGATGAGGCCTATTTCCGATGAGGCGTCTGGAGACTAATGACACCTAACCTCTGGAACGTCGAAAGGGTCTTTCACACCCTTGCTGCAACTCAAGAAGTTCACCGCCATACCCGTCTCCACTCGAGAGGAAGCACGATGGTCCCGCCCACATCCAGAGGAGCCCCGTTTCCCCCTCGGAGCTCGATATGAGGGATCCTTTCCCTGCTTTCAACGGGAAAGAATTCCCGGCGTTCCCGTCGCATCTCACGAGGAGGCACTCTCAACAGGAAAGGCGAGAGGAACTCCATGGTCGTATCACCTTTCCAAGAGTCCCCCAGATGTCTCAGTCCATTCCAGAGGAACCTCTTTGCCCTGCACTGGCTCATCTTTCACGCCGAGGATCGACTCACACCACGGTGGCACGTGGGACAGCCCTGTGGGAAAGCCTCGAGGGAAAGCCTCGAGGGAAAACCACAGATCCTTTGATGCACGCGACGGGAAGCGTGACATTGCTGCTACAGCCTGGAAGGAAAGCACACGTGCATGCCCCCAGTCGAGACGAGGCCTGACTCCCCTGGGGAGACTCCAGAAGTACCCAAAGATCCATGTCACCCCTGAGAGGAATCCTCGGTTCCGGCCCTGACTCCACACAAAGTTTTTGGCCCCGGTATCGACGGGAGAGGAATCCCGAGAGGCCCCCTAGCAACTCGCATGGGGACTGGCCTCTCCTGAGGCCACCAGGGCCGGTCCCTGAGGTCCCCGTCGTAACTCGAGAACACCTGCCGCAAATCGAGAATATCCAGGAAGTTCTCCCTTCCAGGCGAGATGAGGCCTATTTCCGATGAGGCGTCTGGAGACTAATGACACCTAACTTCTGGAATTTCGAAAGGGTCTTTCACACCCTTGCTGCAACTCAAGAAGTTCACCGCCATACCCGTGTCCACTCGAGAGGAAGCACGATGGTCCCGCCCACATCCAGAGGAGCCCCGTTTCCCCCTCGTAGCTCGAGATGAGGGATCCTTTCCCTGCTTTCAACGGGAAAGAATTCCCGGCGTTCCCGTCGCATCCAAAGAGGAGGCACTCTCAACAGGAAAGGCGAGAGGAACTCCATGGTCGTACCACCATTCCAAGAGTCCCCCAGATGTCTCAGTCCATTCCAGAGGAACCTCTTTGCTCTGCACTGGCTCATCTTTCACGCCGAGGATCGACTCACACCACGGTGGCACGTGGGACAGCCCTGTGGGAAAGCCTCGAGGGAAAGCCTCGAGGGAAAACCACAGATCCTTTGATTCTCGCGACGGGAAGCGTGACATTGCTGCTACAGCCTGGAAGGAAAGCGCACGTGCATGCCCCCACTCGAGACGAGGCCTGACTCCCCTGGGGAGACTCCAGAAGTACCCAAAGATCCATGTCACCCCTGAGAGGAATGCTCGGTTCCGGCCCTGACTCCACACAAGGCTTTTGGCCCCGGTATCGACGGGAGAGGAATCCCGAGAGGCCCCCTAGCAACTCGCATGGGGACTGGCCTCTCCTGAGGCCACCAGGGCTGGTTCCTGAGGTCCCCGTCGTAACTCGAGAACTCCTGCCGCAACTCGAGAAAATCCTGGAAGTTCTCCCTTCCAGGCGAGATGAGGCCTATTTCCGATGAGGCGTCTGGAGACTAATGACACCTAAACTCTGGAACTTCGAAAGGGTCTTTCACACCCTTGCTGCAACTCAAGAAGTTCACCGCCATACCCGTGTCCACTCGGGAGGAAGCACGATGGTCCCGCCCACATCCAGAGGAGCCCCGTTTCCCCCTCGGAGCTCGAGATGAGGGATCCTTTCCCTGCTTTCAACGGGAAAGAATTCCCGGCGTTCCCGTCGCATCTCAAGAGGAGGCACTCTCAACAGGAAAGGCGAGAGGAACTCCATGGTCCTACCACCATTCCAAGAGTCCCCCAGATGTCTCAGTCCATTCCAGAGGAACCTCTTTGCCCTGCACTGGCTCATCTTTCACGCCGAGGATCGACTCACACCACGGTGGCACGTGGGACAGCCCTGTGGGAAAGCCTCGAGGGAAAGCCTCGAGGGAAAACCACAGATCATTTGATCCACGCGACGGGAAGCGTGACATTGCTGCTACAGCCTGAAAGGAAAGCGCACGTGCATGCCCCCACTCGAGACGAGGCCTGACTCTCCTGGGGAGACTCTAGAAGTACCCAAAGATCCATGTCAGCCCCTGAGAGGAATCCTCGGTTCCGGCCCTGAATCCACACAAGGTTTTTGGCCCCAGTATCGACGGGAGAGGAATCCCGAGAGGCCCCCTAGCAACTCGCATGGGGACTGGCCGTTCCTGAGGCCATCAGGGCGGGTCCAAGTGGTACCCGTCGTAACTCGAGAACACCTGCCGAACCTCGAGAAAATCCAGGAAGTTCTCCCTTCCAGGCTAGATGAGGCCTATTTCCGATGAGGCGTCTGGAGACTAATGACACCTAACCTCTGGAACTTCGAAAGGGTCTTTCACACCCTTGCTGCAACTCAAGAAGTTCACCGCCATACCCGTCTCCACTCGAAAGGAAGCACGATGGTCCCGCCCACATCCAGAGGAGCCCCGTTTCCCCCTCGTAGCTCGAGATGAGGGATCATTTCCCTGCTTTCAACGGGAAAGAATTCCCGGCGTTCCCGTCGGATCTCAAGAGGAGGCACTCTTAACAGGAAAGTCGAGAGGAACTCCATGGTCGTACCACCATTCCAAGAGTCCCCCACATGTCTCAGTCCATTCCAGAGGAACCTCTTTGCCCTGCACTGGCTCATCTTTCGCGCCGAGGATCGACTCACACCACGGTGGCACGTGGGACAGCCCTGTGGGAAAGCCTCGAGGGAAAGCCTCGAGGGAAAAACACAGATCCTTTGATCCAC
This sequence comes from Capricornis sumatraensis, assembly GCF_032405125.1. Lineage (NCBI taxonomy): Eukaryota > Metazoa > Chordata > Mammalia > Artiodactyla > Bovidae > Capricornis > Capricornis sumatraensis. Next base: position 2,238,420 of record NW_027184627.1, read on the forward strand.
GCGACGGGAAGCGTGACATTGCTGCTACAGCCTGGAAGGAAAGCGCACGTGCATGCCCCCACTCGAGACGAGGCCTGACTCCCCTGGGGAGACTCCAGAAGTACCCAAAGATCCATGTCAGCCCCTGAGAGGAATCCTCGGTTCTGGCCCTGACTCCACACAAGGTTTTTGGCCCCGGTATCGACGGGAGAGGAATCCCGAGAGGCCCCCTAGCAACTCGCATGGGGACTGGCCTCTCCTGAGGCCACCAGGGCGGGTCCCTGAGGTCCCCGTCGTAACTCGAGAACACCTGCCGCAACTCGAGAAAATCCAGGAAGTACTCCCTTCCAGGCGAGATGAGGCCTATTTCCGATGAGGCGTCTGGAGACTAATGACACCCAAACTCTGGAACTTCGAAAGGGTCTTTCACACCTTTGCTGCAACTCAAGAAGTTTACCGCCATACCCGTCTCCACACGAGAGAAAGCACGATGGTCCCACCCACATCCAGAGGAGCCCCGTTTCCCCCTTGTAGCTCGAGATGAGGGATCCTTTCCCTGCTTTCAACGGGAAAGAATTCCCGGCATTCCCGTCGCATCTCAAGAGGAGGCACTCTCAACAGGAAAGGCGAGAGGAACTCCATGGTCGTACCACCATTCCAAGAGTCCCCCAGATGTCTCAGTCCATTCCAGAGGAACCTCTTTGCCCTGCACTGGCTCATCTTTCACGCCGAGAATCGACTCACACCACGGTGGCACGTGGGACAGCCCTGTGGGAAAGCCTCGAGGGAAAGCCTAGAGGGAAAACCACAGATACTTTGATCCACGCGACGGGAAGCGTGACATTGCTGCTACAGCCTGGAAGGAAAGCGCACGTGCATGCCCCCACTCGAGACGAGGCCTGACTCCCCTGAGGAGACTCCAGAAGTACCCAAAGATCCATGTCAGCTCCTGAGAGGAATCCTCGGTTCCGGCCATGACTCCACACAAGGTATTTGGCCCCAGTAACGACGGGAGAGGAATCCCGAGAGGCCCCCTAGCAACACGCATGGGGACTGGCCTCTCCTGAGGCCATCAGGGCGGGTCCCTGTGGTATCAGTCGTAACTCGAGAACACCTGCCGCACCTCGAGAAAATCCAGGAAGTTCTGCCTTCCAGGCGAGATGAGGTCTAATTCCGATGAGGCGTCTGGAGACTGACACGTAACCTCTGGAACTTCGAAAGGGTCTTTCACACCCTTGCTGCAACTCAAGAAGTTCACCGCCATACCCGTCTCCACTCGAGAGGAAGCACGATGGTCCCGCCCACATCCAGAGGAGCCCCGTTTCCCCCTCGTAGCTCGAGATGAGGGATCCTTTCCCTGCTTTCAACGGGAAAGAATTCCCAGCGTTCCCGTCGCATCTCAAGAGGAGGCACTCTCAACAGGAAAGGCGAGAGGAACTCCATGGTCGTACCACCATTCCAAGAGTCCCCCAGATGTCTCAGTCCATTCCAGAGGAACCTCTTTGCCCTGCACTGGCTCATCTTTCACTCCGAGGATCGACTCACACCACGGTGGCACATGGGACAGCCCTGTGGGAAAGCCTCGAGGGAAAGCCTCGAGGGAAAACCACAGATCATTTGATCCACGCGACGGGAAGCGTGACATTGCTGCTACAGCCAGGAAGGAAAGCGCACGTGCATGCCCCCACTCGAGACGAGGCCTGACTCCCCTGGGGAGACTCTAGAAGTACCCAAAGATCCATGTCAGCCCCTGAGAGGAATCCTCGGTTCTGGCCCTGACTCCACACAAGGTTTTTGGCCCCGTTATCGACTGGAGAGGAATCCCGAGAGGCCCCCTAGCAACTCGCATGGGGACTGGCCTCTCCTGAGGCCATCAGGGCGTGTCCCTGTGGTACCCGTCGTAACTTGAGAACACCTGCCGCACCTCGAGAAAATCCAGGAAGTTCTCCCTTCCAGGCTAGATGAGGCCTATTTCCGATGAGGCGTCTGGAGACTAATGACACCTAACCTCTGGAACTTCGAAAGGGTCTTTCACACCCTTGCTGCAACTCAAGAAGTTCACCGACATACACGTGTCCACTCGAGAGGAAGCACGATGGTGCCGCCCACATCCCGAGGAGCCCCGTTTCCCCCTCGTAGCTCGAGATGAGGGATCCTTTCCCTGCTTTCAACGGGAAAGAATTCCCGGCGTTCCCGTCACAACTCAAGAGGAGGCACTCTCAACAGGAAAGGCGAGAGGAACTCCATGGTCGTACCACCATTCCAAGAGTCCACCAGATGTCTGAGTCCATTCCAGAGGAACCTCTTTGCCCTACACTGGCTCATCTTTCACGCCGAGGATCGACTCACACCACGGTGGCACGTGGGACAGCCCTGTGGGAAAGTCTCGAGGGAAAGCCTCGAGGGAAAACCACAGATCCTTTGATCCACGCGACAGGAAGCGTGACATTGCTGCTACAGCCTGGAAGGAAAGCGCACGTGCATGCCCCCACTCGAGACGAGGCCTGACTCCCCTGGGGAGACTCCAGAAGTACCCAAAGATCCATGTCAGCCCCTGAGAGGAATCCTCGGTTCCGGCCCTGACTCCACACAAGGTTTTTGGCCCCGGTATCGATGGGAGAGGAATCCCGAGAGGCCCCCTAGCACATCGCATGGGGACTGGCCTCTCCTGAGGCCACCAGGGCGGGTCCCTGAGGTCCCCGTCGTAACTCGAGAACACCTGCCGCAACTCGAGAAAATCCAGGAAGTTCTTCCTTCCAGGCGAGATGAGGCCTATTTCCGATGAGGCGTCTGGAGACTAATGACACCTAACCTCTGGAACTTCGAAAGGGTCTTTCACACCCTTGCTGCAACTCAAGAAGTTCACCGCCATACCCGTCTCCACTCGAGAGGAAGCACGATGGTCCCGCCCACATCCAGAGGAGCCCCGTTTCCCCCTCGTAGCTCGAGATGAGGGATCCTTTCCCTGCTTTCAACGGGAAAGAATTCCTGGCGTTCCTGTCGCATCTCAAGAGGAGGCACTCTCAACAGGAAAGGCGAGAGGAACTCCATGGTCGTACCACCATTCCAAGAGTCCCCCAGATGTCTGAGTCCATTCCAGAGGAACCTCTTTGCCCTGCACTGGCTCATCTTTCATGCCGAGGATCGATTCACTCTACGGTGGCACGTGGGACAGCCCTGTGGGAAAGCCTCGAGGGAAAGCCTCGAGGGAAAACCACAGATCCTTTGATCCACGCGACGGGAAGCGTGACATTGCTGCTACAGCCTGGAAGGAAAGCACACGTGCATGCCCCCACTCGAGACGAGGCCTGACTCCCCTGGGGAGACTCCAGAAGTACCCAAAGATCCATGTCAGCCCCTGAGAGGAATCCTCGGTTCCGGCCCTGACTCCACACAAGGTTTTTGGCCCCGGTATCGACGGGAGAGGAATCCCGAGAGGCCCCCTAGCAACTCGCATGGGGACTGGCCGTTCTTGAGGCCACCAGGGCGGGTCCCTGAGGTCCCCATCGTAACTCGAAAACACCTGCCGCAACTCGAGAAAATCCAGGAAGTTCTCCCTTCCAGGCGAGATGAGGCCTATTTCCGATGAGGCGTCTGGAGACTAATGAAACCTAACCTCTGGAACTTCGAAAGGGTCTTTCACACCCTTGCTGCAACTCAAAAAGTTCACCGCCATACCCGTCTCCACTCGAGAGGAAGCACGATGGTCCCGCCCACATCCAGAGGAGCCCCGTTTCCCCCTCGGAGCTCGAGATGAGGGATCCTTTCCCTGCTTTCAACGGGAAAGAATTCCCGGCGTTCCCGTCGCATCTCAAGAGGAGGCACTCTCAACAGGAAAGGCGAGAGGAACTCCATGGTCGTACCACCATTCCAAGAGTCCCCCAGATGTTTCAGTCCATTCCAGAGGAACCTCTTTGCCCTGCACTGGCTCATCTTTCACGCCGAGGATCGACTCACACCACGGTGGCACGTGGGACAGCCCTGCGGGAAAGCCTCGAGGGAAAGCCTCGAGGGAAAACCACAGATACTTTGATCCACGCGACGGGAAGCGTGACATTGCTGCTACAGCCTGGAAGGAAAGCGCACGTGCATTCCCCCACTCGAGACGAGGCCTGACTCCCCTGGGGAGACTCCAGAAGTACCCAAAGATCCATGTCACCCCTGAGAGGAATCCTCGGTTCCGGCCCTGACTCCACACAAGGTTTTTGGCCCCGGTATCGACGGGAGAGGAATCCCGAGAGGCCCCCTAGCAACTCGCATGGGGACTGGCCTCTCCTGAGGCCACCAGGGCGGGTCCCTGTGGTCCCCGTCATAACTCGAGAACACCTGCCGCAACTCGAGAAAATCCAGGAAGTTCTCCCTTCCAGGCGAGATGAGGCCTATTTCCGATGAGGCGTCTGGAGACTAATGACACCTAACCTCTGGAACGTCGAAAGGGTCTTTCACACCCTTGCTGCAACTCAAGAAGTTCACCGCCATACCCGTCTCCACTCGAGAGGAAGCACGATGGTCCCGCCCACATCCAGAGGAGCCCCGTTTCCCCCTCGGAGCTCGAGATGAGGGATCCTTTCCCTGCTTTCAACGGGAAAGAATTCCCGGCGTTCCCGTCGCATCTCAAGAGGAGGCACTCTCAACAGGAAAGGCGAGAGGAACTCCATGGTCGTACCACCATTCCAAGAGTCCCCCAGATGTCTCAGTCCATTCCAGAGGAACCTCTTTGCCCTGCACTGGCTCATCTTTCACGCCGAGGATCGACTCACACCACGGTGGCACGTGGGACAGCCCTGTGGGAAAGCCTCGAGGGAAAGCCTCGAGGGAAAACCACAGATCATTTGATCCACGCGACGGGAAGCGTGACATTGCTGCTACAGCCTGAAAGGAAAGCACACGTGCATGCCCCCACTCGAGACGAGGCCTGACTCTCCTGGGGAGACTCTAGAAGTACCCAAAGATCCATGTCAGCCCCTGAGAGGAATCCTCGGTTCCGGCCCTGACTCCACACAAGGTTTTTGGCCCCGGTATCGACGGGAGAGGAATCCCGAGAGGCCCCCTAGCAACTCGCATGGGGACTGGCCGTTCCTGAGGCCATCAGGGCGGGTCCCTGTGGTACCCGTCGTAACTTGAGAACACCTGCCGCACCTCGAGAAAATCCAGGAAGTTCTCCCTTCCAGGCTAGATGAGGCCTATTTCCGATGAGGCGTCTGGAGACTAATGACACCTAACCTCTGGAACTTCGAAAGGGTCTTTCACACCCTTGCTGCAACTCAAGAAGTTCACCGACATACCCGTGTCCACTCGAGAGGAAGCACGATGGTGCCGCCCACATCCCGAGGAGCCCCGTTTCCCCCTCGTAGCTCGAGATGAGGGATCCTTTCCCTGCTTTCAACGGGAAAGAATTCCCGGCGTTCCCGTCACAACTCAAGAGGAGGCACTCTCAACAGGAAAGGCGAGAGGAACTCCATGGTCGTACCACCATTCCAAGAGTCCACCAGATGTCTCAGTCCATTCCAGAGGAACCTCTTTGCCCTGCACTGGCTCATCTTTCACGCCGAGGATCGACTCACACCACGGTGGCACGTGGGACAGCCCTGTGGGAAAGCCTCGAGGGAAAGCCTCGAGGGAAAACCACAGATCCTTTGATCCACGCGACGGGAAGCGTGACATTGCTGCTACAGCCTGGAAGGAAAGCGCACGTGCATGCCCCCACTCGAGACGAGGCCTGACTCCCCTGGGGAGACTCCAGAAGTACCCAAAGATCCATGTCAGCCCCTGAGAGGAATCCTCGGTTCTGGCCCTGACTCCACACAAGGTTTTTGGAGCCGGTATCGAAGGGAAAGGAATCCCGAGAGGCCCCCTAGCAACTCGCATGGGGACTGGCCTCTCCTGAGGCCATCAGGGCGGGTCCCTGTGGTACCCGTCGTAACTCGAAAACACCTGCCGCACCTCGAGAAAATCCAGGAAGTTCTCCCTTCCAGGCTAGATGAGGCCTATTTCCGATGAGGCGTCTGGAGACTAATGACACCTAACCTCTGGAACTTCGAAAGTGTCTTTCACACCCTTGCTGCAACTCAAGAAGTTCACCGACATACCCGTGTCCACTCGAGAGGAAGCACGATGGTCTCGCCCACATCCCGAGGAGCCCCGTTTCCCCCTCGTAGCTCGAGATTAGGGATCCTTTCCCTGCTTTCAACGGGAAAGAATTCCCGACGTTCCCGTCGCATCTCAAGAGGAGGCACTCTCAACAGGAAAGGCGAGAGGAACTCCATGGTCGTACCACCATTCCAAGAGTCCCCCAGATGTCTCAGTCCATTCCAGAGGAACCTCTTTGCCCTGCACTGGCTCATCTTTCACGCCGAGGATCGACTCACACCACGGTGGCACGTGGGACAGCCCTGTGGGAAAGCCTCGAGGGAAAGCCTCGAGGGAAAACCACAGATCCTTTGATCCACGGGACGGGAAGCGTGACATTGCTGCTACAGCCTGGAAGGAAAGCACACGTGCATGCCCCCACTCGAGACGAGGCCTGACTCCCCTGGGGAGACTCCAGAAGTACCCAAAGATCCATGTCAGCCCCTGAGAGGAATCCTCGGTTCCGGCCCTGACTCCACACAAGGTTTTTGGCCCCGGTATCGACGGGAGAGGAATCCCGAGAGGCCCGCTAGCAACTCGCATGGGGACTGGCCTCTCCTGAGGCCACCAGGGCGGGTCCCTGAGGTCCCCGTCGTAACTTGAGAACACCTGCCGCAACTCGAGAAAATCCAGGAAGTTCTCCCTTCCAGGCTAGATGAGGCCTATTTCTGATGAGGCGTCTGGAGACTAATGACACCTAACCTCTGGAACTTCGAAAGGGTCTTTCACACCCTTGCTGCAACTCAAGAAGTTTACCGCCATACCCGTCTCCACACGAGAGAAAGCACGATGGGCCCGCCCTCATACAGAGGAGCCACGTTTCCCCCTCGTAGCTTGAGATGAGGGATCCTTTCCCTGCTTTCAACGGGAAAGAATTCCCGGCATTCCCGTCGCATCTCAAGAGGAGGCACTCTCAACAGGAAAGGCGAGAGGAACTCCATGGTGGTACCACCATTCCAAGAGTCCCCCAGATGTCTCAGTCCATTCCAGAGGAACCTCTTTGCCCTGCACTGGCTCATCTTTCACGCCGAGGATCGACTCACACCACGGTGGCACGTGGGACAGCCCTGTGGGAAAGCCTCGAGGGAAAGCCTCGAGGGAAAACCACAGATCCTTTAATCCTCGCGATGGGAAGCGTGACATTGCTGCTACAGCCTGGAAGGAAAGCGCACGTGCATGCCCCCACTCGAGACGAGGCCTGACTCCCCTGGGGAGACTCCAGAAGTACCCAAAGATCCATGTAACCCCTGAGAGGAATGCTCGGTTCCGGCCCTGACTCCACACAAGGCTTTTGGCCCCGGTATCGACGGGAGAGGAATCCCGAGAGGCCCCCTAGCAACTCGCATGGGGACTGGCCTCTCCTGAGGCCACCAGGGCGGGTCCCTGAGGTCCCCGTCGTAACTCGAGAACACCTGCCGCAACTCGAGAAAATCCAGGAAGTTCTCCCTTCCAGGCGAGATGAGGCCTATTTCCGATGAGGCGTCTGGAGACTAATGACACCTAACCTCTGAAACTTCGAAAGGGTCTTTCACACCCTTGCTGCAACTCAAGAAGTTCACCGCCATACCCGTGTCCACTCGGGAGGAAGCACGATGGTCCCGCCCACATCCAGAGGAGCCCCGTTTCCCCCTCGGAGCTCGAGATGAGGGATCCTTTCCCTGCTTTCAACGGGAAAGAATTCCCGGCGTTCCCGTCGCATCTCAAGAGGAGGCACTCTCAACAGGAAAGGCGAGAGGAACTCCATGGTCGTACCACCATTCCAAGAGTCCCCCAGATGTCTCAGTCCATTCCAGAGGAACCTCTTTGCCCTGCACTGGCTCATCTTTCACGCCGAGGATCGACTCACACCACGGTGGCACGTGGGACAGCCCTGTGGGAAAGCCTCGAGGGAAAGCCTCGAGGGAAAACCACAGATCCTTTGATGCACGCGACGGGAAGCGTGACATTGCTGCTACAGCCTGGAAGGAAAGCACACGTGCATGCCCCCACTCGAGACGAGGCCTGACTCCCCTGGGGAGACTCCAGAAGTACCCAAAGATCCATGTCAGCCCCTGAGAGGAATCCTCGGTTCCGGCCCTGACTCCACACAAGGTTTTTGGCCCCGGTATCGACGGGAGAGGAATCCCGAGAGGCCCCCTAGCAACTCGCATGGGGACTGGCCTCTCCTGAGGCCACCAGGGCGGGTCAGTGAGGTCACCCTCGTAACTCGAGAACTACTTCCGCAACTCGAGAAAATCCAGGAAGTTCTCCCTTCCAGGCGAGATGAGGCCTATTTCCGATGAGGCGTCTGGAGACTAATGACACCCAACCTCTGGAACTTCGAAAGGGTCTTTCACACCCTTACTGCAACTCAAGAAGTTTACCGCCATACCCGTCTCCACACGAGAGAAAGCACGATGGTCCCGCCCACATCCAGAGGAGCCCCGTTTCCCCCTCGTAGCTCGAGATGAGGGATCCTTTCCCTGCTTTCAACGGGAAAGAATTCCCGGCATTCCCGTCGCATCTCAAGAGGAGGCACTCTCAACAGGTAAGGCGAGAGGAACTCCATGGTCGTACCACCATTCCAAGAGTCCCCCAGATGTCTCAGTCCATTCCAGAGGAACCTCTTTGCCCTGCACTGGCTCATCTTTCACGCCGAAGATCGACTCACACCACGGTGGCACGTGGGACAGCCCTGTGGGAAAGCCTCGAGGAAAAGCCTCGAGGGAAAACCACAGATACTTTGATCCACGCGACGGGAAGCGTGACATTGCTGCTAAAGCCTGGAAGGAAAGCGCACGTCCATGCCCCCACTCGAGAAGAGGCCTGACTCCCCTGGGGAGACTCCAGAAGTACCCAAATATCCATGTCAGCCCCTGAGAGGAATCCTCGGTTCCAGCCCTGACTCCACACAAGGTTTTTGGCCCCAGTATCGACGGGAGAGGAATCCCGAGAGGCCCCCTAGCAACTCGCATGGGGACTGGCCTCTCCTGAGGCCATCAGGGCGGGTCCCTGTGGTACCCGTCGTAACTCGAGAACACCTGCCGCATCTCGAGAAAATCCAGGAAGTTCTCCCTTCCAGGCGAGATGAGGTCTATTTCCGATGAGGCGTCTGGAGACTGACACGTAACCTCTGGAACTTCGAAAGGGTCTTTCACACCCTTGCTGCAACTCAAGAAGTTCACCGCCCTACCCGTCTCCACTCGAGAGGAAGCACGATGGTCCCGCCCACATCCAGAGGAGCCCCGTTTCCCCCTCGTAGCTCGAGATGAGGGATCCTTTCCCTGCTTTCAACGGGAAAGAATTCCCGGCGTTCCCGTCGCATCTCAAGAGGAGGCACTCTCAACAGGAAAGGCGAGAGGAACTCCATGGTCGTACCACCATTCCAAGAGTCCCTCAGATGTCTCAGTCCATTCCAGAGGAACCTCTTTGCCCTGCACTGGCTCATCTTTCACTCCGAGGATCGACTCACACCACGGTGGCACGTGGGACAGCCCTGTGGGAAAGCCTCGAGGGAAAGCATCGAGAGAAAACCACAGATCATTTGATCCACGCGACGGGAAGCGTGACATTGCTGCTACAGCCTGGAAGGAAAGCGCACGTGCATGCCCCCACTCGAGACGAGGCCTGACTCCCCTGGGGAGACTCTAGAAGTACCCAAAGATCCATGTCAGCCCCTGAGAGGAATCCTCGGTTCTGGCCCTGACTCCACACAAGGTTTTTGGCCCCGGTATCGACGGGAGAGAAATCCCGAGAGGCCCCCTAGCAACTCGCATGGGGACTGGCCTCTCCTGAGGCCATCAGGGCGGGTCCCGGTGGTACCCGTCGTAACTCGAGAACACCTGCCGCACCTCGAGAAAATACAGGAAGTTCTCCCTTCCAGGCTAGATGAGGCCTATTTCCGATGAGGCGTCTGGAGACTAATGACACCTAACCTCTGGAACTTCGAAAGGGTCTTTTACACCCTTGCTGCAACTCAAGAAGTTCACCGACATACCCGTGTCCACTCGAGAGGAAGCACGATGGTCCCGCCCACATCCCGAGGAGCCCCGTTTCCCCCTCGGAGCTCGAGATGAGGGATCCTTTCCCTGCTTTCAACGGGAAAGAATTCCCGGCGTTCCCGTCGCATCTCAAGAGGAGGCACTCTCAACAGGAAAGGCGAGAGGAACTCCATGGTCGTACCACCATTCCAAGAGTCCCCCAGATGTCTCAGTCCATTCCAGAGGAACCTCTTTGCCCTGCACTGGCTCATCTTTCACGCCGAGGATCGACTCACACCACGGTGGCACGTGGGACAGCCCTGTGGGAAAGCCTCGAGGGAAAGCCTCGAGGGAAAACCACAGATCCTTTGATGCACGCGACGGGAAGCGTGACATTGCTGCTACAGCCTGGAAGGAAAGCACACGTGCATGCCCCCACTCGAGACGAGGCCTGACTCCCCTGGGGAGACTCCAGAAGTACCCAAAGATCCATGTCAGCCCCTGAGAGGAATCCTCGGTTCCGGCCCTGACTCCACACAAGGTTTTTGGCCCCGGTATCGACGGGAGAGGAATCCCGAGAGGCCCCCTAGCAACTCGCATGGGGACTGGCCTCTCCTGAGGCCACCAGGGCGGGTCCCTGAGGTCCCCGTCGTAACTCGAGAACACCTGCCGCAACTCGAGAAAATCCAGGAAGTTCTCCCTTCCAGGCTAGATGAGGCCTATTTCCGATGAGGCGTCTGGAGACTAATGACACCCAACCTCTGGAACTTCGAAAGGGTCTTTCACACCCTTGCTGCAACTCAAGAAGTTCACCGACATACCCGTGTCCACTCGAGAGGAAGCACGATGGTCCCGCCCACATCCAGAGGAGCCCCGTTTCCCCCTCGTAGCTCGAGATGAGGGATCCTTTCCCTGCTTTCAACGGGAAAGAATTCCCAGCGTTCCCGTCGCATCTCAAGAGGAGGCACTCTCAACAGGAAAGGCGAGAGGAACTCCATGGTCGTACCACCATTCCAAGAGTCCCCCAGATGTCTCAGTCCATTCCAGAGGAACCTCTTTGCCATGCACTGGCTCATCTTTCACTCCGAGGATCGACTCACACCACGGTGGCACATGGGACAGCCCTGTGGGAAAGCCTCGAGGGAAAGCTTCGAGGGAAAACCACAGATCATTTGATCCACGCGACGGGAAGCGTGACATTGCTGCTACAGCCAGGAAGGAAAGCGCACGTGCATGCCCCCACTCGAGACGAGGCCTGACTCCCCTGGGGAGACTCTAGAAGTACCCAAAGATCCATGTCAGCCCCTGAGAGGAATCCTCGGTTCTGGCCCTGACTCCACACAAGGTTTTTGGCCCCGGTATCGACTGGAGAGGAATCCCGAGAGGCCCCCTAGCAACTCGCATGGGAACTGGCCTCTCCTGAGGCCATCAGGGCGGGTCCCTGTGGTACCCGTCGTAACTTGAGAACACCTGCCGCACCTCGAGAAAATCCAGGAAGTTCTCCCTTCCAGGCTAGATGAGGCCTATTTCCGATGAGGCGTCTGGAGACTAATGACACCTAACCTCTGGAACTTCGAAAGGGTCTTTCACACCCTTGCTGCGACTCAAGAAGTTCACCGACATACCCGTGTCCACTCGAGAGGAAGCACGATGGTGCCGCCCACATCCCGAGGAGCCCCGTTTCCCCCTCGTAGCTCGAGATGAGGGATCCTTTCCCTGCTTTCAACGGGAAAGAATTCCCGGCGTTCCCGTCACAACTCAAGAGGAGGCACTCTCAACAGGAAAGGCGAGAGGAACTCCATGGTCGTACCACCATTCCAAGAGTCCACCAGATGTCTCAGTCCATTCCAGAGGAACCTCTTTGCCCTGCACTGGCTCATCTTTCACGCCGAGGATCGACTCACACCACGGTGGCACGTGGGACAGGCCTGTGGGAAAGCCTCGAGGGAAAGCCTCGAGGGAAAACCACAGATCCTTTGATCCACGCGACGGGAAGCGTGACATTGCTGCTACAGCCTGGAAGGAAAGCGCAAGTGCATGCCCCCACTCGAGACGAGGCCTGACTCCCCTGGGGAGACTCCAGAAGTACCCAAAGATCCATGTCAGCCCCTGAGAAGAATCCTCGGTTCTGGCCCTGACTCCACACAAGGTTTTTGGAGCCGGTATCGAAGGGAAAGGAATCCCGAGAGGCCCCCTAGCAACTCGCATGGGGACTGGCCTCTCCTGAGGCCATCAGGGCGGGTCCCTGTGGTACCCGTCGTAACTCGAAAACACCTGCCGCACCTCGAGAAAATCCAGGAAGTTCTCCCTTCCAGGCTAGATGAGGCCTATTTCCGATGAGGCGTCTGGAGACTAATGACACCTAACCTCTGGAACTTCGAAAGTGTCTTTCACACCCTTGCTGCAACTCAAGAAGTTCACCGCCATACCCGTGTCCACTCGAGAGGAAGCACGATGGTCCCGCCCACATCCAGAGGAGCCCCGTTTCCCCCTCGTAGCTCGAGATGAGGGATCCTTTCCCTGCTTTCAACGGGAAAGAATTCCCGGCATTCCCGTCGCATCTCAAGAGGAGGCACTCTCAACAGGAAAGGCGAGAGGAACTCCATGGTCGTACCACCATTCCAAGAGTCCCTCAGATGTCTCAGTCCATTCCAGAGGAACCTCTTTGCCCTGCACTGGCTCATCTTTCACTCCGAGGATCGACTCACACCACGGTGGCACGTGGGACAGCCCTGTGGGAAAGCCTCGAGGGAAAGCATCGAGAGAAAACCACAGATCATTTGATCCACGCGACGGGAAGCGTGACATTGCTGCTACAGCCTGGAAGGAAAGCGCACGTCCATGCCCCCACTCGAGACCAGGCCTGACTCCCCTGGGGAGACTCTAGAAGTACCCAAAGATCCATGTCAGCCCCTGAGAGGAATCCTCGGTTCTGGCCCTGACTCCACACAAGGTTTTTGGCCCCGGTATCGACGGGAGAGAAATCCCGAGAGGCCCCCTAGCAACTCGCATGGGGACTGGCCTCTCCTGAGGCCATCAGGGCGGGTCCCGGTGGTACCCGTCGTAACTCGAGAACACCTGCCGCACCTCGAGAAAATACAGGAAGTTCTCCCTTCCAGGCTAGATGAGGCCTATTTCCGATGAGGCGTCTGGAGACTAATGACACCTAACCTCTGGAACTTCGAAAGGGTCTTTTACACCCTTGCTGCAACTCAAGAAGTTCACCGACATACCCGTGTCCACTCGAGAGGAAGCACGATGGTCCCGCCCACATCCCGAGGAGCCCCGTTTCCCCCTCGGAGCTCGAGATGAGGGATCCTTTCCCTGCTTTCAACGGGAAAGAATTCCCGGCGTTCCCGTCGCATCTCAAGAGGAGGCACTCTCAACAGGAAAGGCGAGAGGAACTCCATGGTCGTACCACCATTCCAAGAGTCCCCCAGATGTCTCAGTCCATTCCAGAGGAACCTCTTTGCCCTGCACTGGCTCATCTTTCACGCCGAGGATCGACTCACACCACGGTGGCACGTGGGACAGCCCTGTGGGAAAGCCTCGAGGGAAAGCCTCGAGGGAAAACCACAGATCCTTTGATGCACGCGACGGGAAGCGTGACATTGCTGCTACAGCCTGGAAGGAAAGCACACGTGCATGCCCCCACTCGAGACGAGGCCTGACTCCCCTGGGGAGACTCCAGAAGTACCCAAAGATCCATGTCAGCCCCTGAGAGGAATCCTCGGTTCCGGCCCTGACTCCACACAAGGTTTTTGGCCCCGGTATCGACGGGAGAGGAATCCCGAGAGGCCCCCTAGCAACTCCCATGGGGACTGGCCGTTCCTGAGGCCACCAGGGCGGGTCCCTGAGGTCCCCGTCGTAACTCGAGAACACCTGCCACAACTCGAGAAAATCCAGGAAGTTCTCCCTTCCAGGCGAGATGAGGCCTATTTCCGATGAGGCGTCTGGAGACTAACGACACCTAACCTCTGGAACTTCGAAAGGGTCTTTCACACCCTTGCTGCAACTCAAGAAGTTCACCGCCATACCCGTGTCCACTCGAGAGGAAGCACGATGGTCCCGCCCACATCCAGAGGAGCCCCGTTTCCCCCTCGTAGCTCGAGATGAGGGATCCTTTCCCTGCTTTCAACGGGAAAGAATTCCCGGCATTCCCGTCGCATCTCAAGAGGAGGCACTCTCAACAGGGAAGGCGAGAGGAACTCCATGGTCGTACCACCATTCCAAGAGTCCCCCAGATGTCTCAGTCCATTCCAGAGGAACCTCTTTGCCCTGCACTGGCTCATCTTTCACGCCGACGATCGACTCACACCACGGTGGCACGTGGGACAGCCCTGTGTGAAAGCCTCGAGGGAAAGCCTCGAGGGAAAACCACAGATCCTTTGATCCACGCGACGGGAAGCGTGACATTGCTGCTACAGCCTGGAAGGAAAGCGCACGTGCATGACCCCACTCGAGACGGGGCCTGACTCCCCTGGGGAGACTCCAGAAGTACCCAAAGATCCATGTCAGCCCCTGAGAGGAATCCTCGGTTCCGGCCCTGACTCCACACAAGGTTTTTGGCCCCGGTATCGACGGGAGAGGAATCCCGAGAGGCCCCCTAGCAACTCGCATGGGGACTGGCCTCTCCTGAGGCCACCAGGGCGGGTCCCTGAGGTCTCCGTCGTAACTCGAGAACACCTGCCGCAACTCGAGAAAATCCAGGAAGTTCTCCCTTCCAGGCGAGATGAGGCCTATTTCCGATGAGGCGTCTGGAGACTAATGACACCTAACCTCTGGAACGTCGAAAGGGTCTTTCACACCCTTGCTGCAACTCAAGAAGTTCACCGCCATACCCGTCTCCACTCGAGAGGAAGCACGATGGTCCCGCCCACATCCAGAGGAGCCCCGTTTTCCCCTCGTAGCTCGAGATGAGGGATCCTTTCCCTGCTTTCAACGGGAAAGTATTCCCGGGATTCCCGTCGCATCTCAAGAGGAGGCACTCTCAACAGGAAAGGCGAGAGGAACTCCATGGTCGTACCACCATTCCAAGAGTCCCCCAGATGTCTCAGTCCATTCCAGAGGAACCTCTTTGCCCTGCACTGGCTCATCTTTCACGCCGAGGATCGACTCACACCACGGTGGCACGTGGGACAGCCCTGTGGGAAAGCCTCGAGGCAAAGCCTCGAGGGAAAACCACAGATCCTTTGATCGACGCGACGGGAAGCGTGACATTGCTGCTACAGCCTGGAAGGAACGCGCACGTGCATGCCCCCACACGAGACGAGGCCTGACTCCCCTGGGGAGACTCCAGAAGTACCCAAAGATCCATGTCAGCCCCTGAGAGGAATCCTCGGTTCTGGACCTGACTCCACACAAGGTTTTTGGCCCCGGTATCGACGGGAGAGGAATCCCGAGAGGCCCCCTAGCAACTCGCATGGGGACTGGCCTCTCCTGAGGCCACCAGGGCGGGTCCCTGAGGTCTCCGTCATAACTCGAGAACACCTGCCGCAACTCGAGAAAATCCAGAAAGTTCTCCATTCCAGGCGAGAAGAATCCTATTTCCGATGAGGCGTTTGGAGACTAATGACACCTAACCTCTGGAACTTCGAAAGGGTCTTTCACTCCCTTGCTGCAACTCAAGAAGTTCTCTTCCATACCCGTCTCCACTCGAGAGGAAGCACGATGGTCCCGCCCACATCCAGAGGAGCCCCGTTTCCCCCTCGTAGCTCGAGATGAGGGATCCTTTCCCTGCTTTCAACGGGAAAGAATTCCCGGCGTTCCCGTCGCATCTCAAGAGGAGGCACTCTCAACAGGAAAGGCGAGAGGAACTCCATGGTCGTACCACCATTCCAAGAGTCCCCCAGATGTCTCAGTCCATTCCAGAGGAACCTCTTTGCCCTGCACTGGCTCATCTTTCACGCCGAGGATCGACTCACACCACGGTGGCACGTGGGACAGCCCTGTGGGAAAGCCTCGAGGGAAAGCCTTGAGGGAAAACCACAGATCCTTTGATCCACGCGACGGGAAGCGTGACATTGCTGCTACAGCCTGGAAGGAAAGCGCACGTGCATGCCCCCACTCGAGACGAGGCCTGACTCCCCTGGGGAGACTCCAGAAGTACCCAAAGATCCATATCAGCCCCTGAGAGGAATCCTCGGTTCCGGCCCTGACTCCACACAAGGTTTTTGGCCCCGGTATCGACGGGAGAGGAATCCCGAGAGGCCCCCTAGCAACTCGCGTGGGGACTGGCCTCTCCTGAGGCCACCAGGGCGGGTCCCTGAGGTCCCCGTCGTAACTCGAGAACACCTGCCGCAACTCGAGAAAATCCAGGAAGTTCTCCCTTCCAGGCGAGATGAGGCCTATTTCCGATGAGGCGTCGGGAGACTAATGACACCTAACCTCTGGAACTTCGAAAGGGTCTTTCACACCCTTGCTGCAACTCAAGAAGTTCACCGCCATACCCGTCTCCACTCGAGAGGAAGCACGATGGTCCCGCCCACATCCAGAGGAGCCCCGTTTCCCCCTCGTAGCTCGAGATGAGGGATCCTTTCCCTGCTTTCAACGGGAACGAATTCCCGGCGTTCCCGTCGCATCTCAAGAGGAGACACTCTCAACAGGAAAGGCGAGAGGAACTCCATGGTCGTACCACCATTCCAAGAGTCCCCCAGATGTCTCAGTCCATTCCAGAGGAACCTCTTTGCCCTGCACTGGCTCATCTTTCACGCCGAGGATCGACTCACACCACGGTGGCACGTGGGACAGCCCTGTGGGAAAGCCTCGAGGGAAAGCCTCGAGGGAAAACCACAGATCCTTTGATCCACGCGACGGGAAGCGTGACATTGCTGCTACAGCCTGGAAGGAAAGCGCACGTGCATGCCCCGACTCGAGACGAGGCCTGACTCCCTTGGGGACACTCCAGAAGTACCCAAAGATCCATGTCAGCCCCTAAGAGGAATCCTCGGTTCCGGCCCTGACTCCAAAAAATGTTTTTGGGCCCGGTATCGACGGGAGAGGAATCCCGAGAGGCCCCCTAGCAACTCGCATGGGGACTGGCCTCTCCTGAGGCCACCAGGGCGGGTGCCTGAGGTCCCCGTCGTAACTCGAGAACACCTGCCACAACTCGAGAAAATCCAGGAAGTTCTCCCTTCCAGGCGAGATGAGGCCTATTTCCGATGAGGCGTCTGGAGACTAATGACACCTAACCTCTGGAACTTCGAAAGGGTCTTTCACACCCTTGCTGCAACTCAAGAAGTTCACCGCCATACCCGTCTCCACTCGAGAGGAAGCACGATGGTCCCGCCCACATCCAGAGGAGCCCCGTTTCCCCCTCGGAGCTCGAGATGAGGGATCCTTTCCCTGCTTTCAACGGGAAAGAATTCCCGGCGATCCCGTCGCATCTCAAGAGGAGGCACTCTCCACAGGAAAGCCGAGAGGAACTCCATGGTCGTACCACCATTCCACGAGTCCCCCAGATGTCTCAGTCCATTCCAGAGGAACCTCTTTGCCCTGCACTGGCTCATCTTTCACGCCGAGGATCGACTCACACCACGGTGGCACGTGGGACAGCCCTGTGGGAAAGCCTCGAGGGAAAGCCTCGAGAGAAAACCACAGACCCTTTGATCCACGCGACGGGAAGCGTGACATTGCTGCTACAGCCTGGAAGGAAAGCGCACGTGCATGCCCCCACTCGAGACGAGGCCTGTCTCCCCTGGCGAGACTCCAGAAGTACCCAAAGATCCATGTCAGCCCCTGAGAGGAATCCTCGGTTCCGGCCCTGACTCCACACAAGGTTTTTGGCCCCGGTATCGACGGGAGAGGAATCCCGAGAGGCCCCCTAGCAACTCGCATGGGGACTGGCCTCTCCTGAGGCCACCAGGGCGGGTCCCTGAGGTCCCCGTCGTAACTCGAGAACACCTGCCGCAACTCGAGAAAATCCAGGAAGTTCTCCCTTCCACGCGAGATGAGGCCTATTTCCGATGAGGCGTCTGGAGATAAATGACACCTAACTTCTGGAACTTCGAAAGGGTCTTTCACACCCTTGCTGCAACTCAAGAAGTTCACCGCCATACCCGTCTCAACTCGGGAGGAAGCACGATGGTCCCGCCCACATCCAGAGGAGTCCCGTTTCCCCCTCGTAGCTCGAGATGAGGGATCCTTTCCCTGCTTTCAACGGGAAAGAATTCCCGGCGTTCCCGTCGCATCTCAAGAGGAGGCACTCTCAACAGGAAAGGCGAGAGGAACTCCATGGTCGTACCACCATTCCAAGAGTCCCCCAGATGTCTCAGTCCATTCCAGAGGAACCTCTTTGCCCTGCACTGGCTCATCTTTCACGCCGAGGATCGACTCACACCACGGTGGCACGTGGGACAGCCCTGTGGGAAAGCCTCGAGGGAAAGACTCAAGGGAAAACCACAGATCCTTTGATCCACGCCACGGGAAGCGTGACATTGCTGCTACAGCCTGGAAGGAAAGCGCAAGTGCATGCCCCCACACGAGACGAGGCCTGACTCCCCTGGGGAGACTCCAGAAATACCCAAAGATCCATGTCAGCACCTGAGAGGAATCCTCGGTTCCGGCCCTGACTCCACACAAGGTTTTAGGCCCCGGTATCGACGGGAGAGGAATCCCGAGAGGCCCCCTAGCAACTCGCATGGGGACTGGCCTCTCCTGAGGCCACCAGGGCGGGTCCCTGAGGTCCCCGTCGTAACTCGGGATAACCTGCCGCAACTCGAGAAAATCCAGGAAGTTCTCCCTTCCAGGCGAGATGAGGCCTATTTCCGATGAGGCGTCTGGAGACTAATGACACCTAACCTCTGGAACTTCGAAAGGGTCTTTCACACCCTTGCTGCAACTCAAGAAGTTCACCGCCATACCCGTCTCCAATCGAGAGGAAGCACGACGGTCCCGCCCACATCCAGAGGAGCCCCGTTTCCCCCTCGTAGCTCGAGATGAGGGATCCTTTCCCTGCTTTCAACGGGAAAGAATTCCCGGCGTTCCCGTCGCATCTCAAGAGGAGGCACTCTCAACAGGAAAGGCGAGAGGAACTCCATGGTCGTACCACCATTCCAAGAGTCCCCCAGATGTCTCAGTCCATTCCAGAGGAACCTCTTTGCCCTGCACTGGCTCATCTTTCACGCCGAGGATCGACTCACACCACGGTGGCACGTGGGACAGCCCTGTGGGAAAGCCTCGAGGGAAAGCCTCGAGGGAAAACCACAGATCCTTTGATCCACGAGACGGGAAGCGTGACATTGCTGCTACAGCCTGGAAGGAAAGCGCACGTGCATGCCCCCACTCGAGACGAGGCCTGACACCCTTGGGGAGACTGCAGAAGTACCCAAAGATCCATGTCAGCCCCTGAGAGGAATCCTCGCTTCCGGCCCTGACTCCACACAAGGTTTTTGGCCCTGGTATCAACGGGAGAGGAATCCCGAGAGGCCCCCTAGCAACTCGCATGGGGAGTGGCCTCTCCTGAGGCCACCAGGGCGGGTCCCTGAGGTCCCCGTCGTAACTCGAGAACACCTGCCGCAACTCGAGAAAATCCAGGAAGTTCTCCCTTCCAGGCGAGATGAGGCCTATTTCCGATGAGGCGTCTGGAGACTAATCACACCTAACCTATGGAACTTCGAAAGGGTCTTTCACACCCTTGCTGTAACTCAAGAAGTTCACCAGCATACCCGTCTCCACTCGAGAGGAAGCACGATGGACCCGCCAACATCCAGAGGAGCCCCGTTTCCCCCTCGAAGCTCGAGATGAGGGATCCTTTCCCTGCTTTCAACGGGAAAGAATTCCCGGCGTTCCCGTCGCATCTCAAGAGGAGGCACTCTCAACAGGAAAGGCGAGAGGAACTCCATGGTCGTACCACCATTCCAAGAGTCCCCCAGATGTCTCAGTCCATTCCAGAGGAACCTCTTTGCCCTGCACTGGCTCATCTTTCACGCCGAGGATCGACTCACACCACGGTGGCACGTGGGACAGCCCTGTGGGAAAGCCTCGAAGGAAAGCCTCGAGGGAAAACCACAGATCCTTTGATCCACGCCACGGGAAGCGTGACATTGCTGCTACAGCCTGGAAGGAATGTGCACGTGCATGCCCCGACTCGAGACGAGGCCTGACTCCCTTGGGGACACTCCAGAAGTACCCAAAGGTCCATGTCAGCCCCTGAGAGGAATCCTCGGTTCCGGCCCTGACTCCAAAAAATGTTTTTGGGCCCGGTATCGACGGGAGAGGAATCCCGAGAGGCCCCCTAGCAACTCGCATGGGGACTGGCCTCTCCTGAGGCCACCAGGGCGGGTCCCTGAGGTCCCCGTCGTAACTCAAGAACACCTGCCGCAACTCGAGAAAATCCAGGAAGTTCTCCCTTCCAGGCGAGATGAGGCCTATTTCCGATGAGGCGTCTGGAGATAAATGACACCAAACTTCTGGAACTTCGAAAGGGTCTTTCACACCCTTGCTGCAACTCAAGAAGTTCACCGCCATACCCGTCTCAACTCGGGAGGAAGCACGATGGTCCCGCCCACATCCAGAGGAGTCCCGTTTCCCCCTCGTAGCTCGAGATGAGGAATCCTTTCCCTGCTTTCAACGGGAAAGAATTCCCGGCGTTCCCGTCGCATCTCAAGAGGAGGCACTCTCAACAGGAAAGGCGAGAGGAACTCCATGGTCGTACCACCATTCCAAGAGTCCCCCAGATGTCTCAGTCCATTCCAGAGGAACCTCTTTGCCCTGCACTGGCTCATCTTTCACGCCGAGGATCGACTCACACCACGGTGGCACGTGGGACAGCCCTGTGGGAAAGCCTCGAGGGAAAGACTCAAGGGAAAACCACAGATCCTTTGATCCACGCCACGGGAAGCGTGACATTGCTGCTACAGCCTGGAAGGAAAGCGCAAGTGCATGCCCCCAACGAGACGAGGCCTGACTCCCCTGGGGAGACTCCAGAAATACCCAAAGATCCATGTCAGCACCTGAGAGGAATCCTCGGTTCCGGCCCTGACTCCACACAAGGTTTTTGGACCCGGTATCGACGGGAGAGGAATCCCGAGAGGCCCCCTAGCAACTCGCATGGGGACTGGCCTCTCCTGAGGCCACCAGGGCGGGTCCCTGAGGTCCCCGTCGTAACTCGAGAACACCTGCCGCAACTCGAGAAAATCCAGGAAGTTCTCCCTTCCAGGCGAGATGAGGCCTATTTCCGATGAGGCGTCTGGAGACTAATGACACCTAACCTCTGGAACTTCGAAAGGGTCTTTCACACCCTTGCTGCAACTCAAGAAGTTTACCGCCATACCCGTCTCCACTCGAGAGGAAGCACGATGGTCCCGCCCACATCCAGAGGAGCCCCGTTTCCCCCTCGGAGCTCGAGATGAGGGATCCTTTCCCTGCTTTCAACGGGAAAGAATTCCCGGCGTTTCCGTCGCATCTCAAGAGGAGGCACTCTCAACAGGAAAGGCGAGAGGAACTCCATGGTCGTACCACCATTCCAAGAGTCCCCCAGATGTCTCAGTCCATTCCAGAGGAACCTCTTTGCCCTGCACTGGCTCATCTTTCACGCCGAAGATCGACTCACACCACGGTGGCACGTGGGACAGCCCTGTGGGAAAGCCTCTAGGGAAAGCTTCGAGGGAAAACCACAGATCCTTTGATCCACGCGACGGGAAGATTGACATTGCTGCTACAGCCTGGAAGGAAAGCTCACGTGCATGCCCCCACTCAAGACGAGGCCTGACTCCCCTGGGGAGACTCCAGAAGTACCCAAAGATCCATGTCAGCCCCTGAGAGGAATCCTCGGTTCCGGCCCTGACGCCACACAAGGTTTTTGGCCCCAGTATCGACGGGAGAGGAATCCCGATAGGCCCCCTAGCAACTCGCATGGGGACTGGCCTCTCCTGAGGCCACCAGGTCGGGTCCCTGAGGTCCCCGTCGTAACTCGAGAACACCTGCCGCAACTCGAGAAAATCCAGGAAGTTCTCCCTTCCACGCGAGATGAGGCCTATTTCCGATGAGGCGTCTGGAGATAAATGACACCTAACTTCTGGAACTTCGAAAGGGTCTTTCACACCCTTGCTGCAACTCAAGAAGTTCACCGCCATACCCGTCTCAACTCGGGAGGAAGCACGATGGTCCCGCCCACATCCAGAGGAGCCCCGTTTCCCCCTCGGAGCTCGAGATGTGGGATCCTTTCCCTGCTTTCAACGGGAAAGAATTCCCGGCGTTCCCGTCGCATCTCAAGAGGAGGCACTCTCAACAGGAAAGGCGAGAGGAACTCCATGGTCGTACCACCATTCCAAGAGTCCCCCAGATGTCTCAGTCCATTCCAGAGGAACCTCTTTGCCCTGCACTGGCTCATCTTTCACGCCGAGGATCGACTCACACCACGGTGGCACGGGGGACAGCCATGTGGGAAAGCCTCGAGGGAAAGCCTCGAGGGAAAACCACAGATCCTTTGATCCACGTGACGGGAAGCGTGACATTGCTGCTACAGCCTGGAAGGAAAGCGCACGTGCATGCCCCCATTCGAGACGAGGCCTGACTCCCCTGGGGAGACTCCACAAGTACCCAAAGATCCATGTCAGCCCCTGAGAGGAATCCTCGGTTCCGGCCCTGACTTCACACAAGGTTTTTGGCTCCGGTATCGACGGGAGAGGAATCCCGAGAGGCCCCCTAGCACCTCGCATGGGGACTGGCCTCTCCTGAGGCCACCAGGGCGGGTCCCTGAGGTCCCCGTCGTAACTCGAGAACACCTGCCGCAACTCGAGAAAATCCAGGAAGTTCTCCCTTCCAGGCGAGATGAGGCCTATTTCCGATGAGGCGTCTGGAGATAAATGACACCTAACTTCTGGAACTTCGAAAGGGTCTTTCACACCCTTGCTGCAACTCAAGAAGTTCACCGCCATACCCGTCTCCACTCGGGAGGAAGCACGATGGTCCCGCCCACATCCAGAGGAGCCCCGTTTCCCCCTCGTAGCTCGAGATGAGGGATCCTTTCCCTGCTTTCAACGGGAAAGAATTCCCGGCGTTCCCGTCGCATCTCAAGAGGAGGCACTCTCAACAGGAAAGGCGAGAGGAACTCCGTGGTCGTACCACCATTCCAAGAGTCCCCCAGATGTCTCAGTCCATTCCAGAGGAGCCTCTTTGCCCTGCACTGGCTCATCTTTCACGCCGAGGATCGACTCACACCACGGTAGCACGTGGAACAGCCCTGTGGGAAAGCCTCGAGGGAAAGCCTCGAGGGAAAACCACAGATCCTTTGATGCACGCGACGGGAAGCGTGACATTGCTGCTACAGCCTGGAAGGAAAGCGCACGTGCATGCCCCCACTCGAGACGAGGCCTGACTCCCCTGGGGAGACTCCACAAGTACCCAAAGATCCATGTCAGCCCCTGAGAGGAATCCTCGGTTCCGGCCCTGACTCCACACAAGGTTTTTGGACCCGGTATCGACGGGAGAGGAATCCCGAGAGGACCCCTAGCAACTCGCATGGGGACTGGCCTCTCCTGAGGCCACCACGGCGGGTCCCTGAGGTCCCCGTCGTAACTCGAGAACACCTGCCGCAACTCGAGAAAATCCAGGAAGTTCTCCCTTCCAGGCGAGATGAGGCCTATTTCCGATGAGGCCTCTGGAGACAAATGACACCTAACCTCTGGATCTTCGAAAGGGTCTTTCACACCCTTGCTGCAACTCAAGAAGTTCACCGCCGTACCCGTCTCCACTCGAGAGGAAGCACGATGGTCCCGCCCACATCCAGAGGAGCCCCGTTTCCCGCTCGTAGCTCGAGATGAGGGATCCTTTCCCTGCTTTCAACGGGAAAGAATTCCCGGCGTTCCCGTCGCATCTCAAGAGGAGGCACTCTCAACAGGAAAGGCGAGAGTAACTCCATGGTCGTACCACCATTCCAAGAGTCCCCCAGATGTCTCAGTCCATTCCAGAGGAACCTCTTTGCCCTGCACTGGCTCATCTTTCACGCCGAGGATCGACTCACACCACGATGGCACGTGAGACAGCCCTGTGGGTAAGCCTCGAGGGAAAGCCTCGAGGGAAAACCACAGATCCTTTGATCCACGCGACGGGAAGCGTGACGTTGCTGCTAAAGCCTGGAATGAAGGCGCACGTGCATGCCCCCACTCAAGACGAGGCCTGACCCCCCTGGGGAGACTCCAGAAGTACCCAAAGACCCATGTCAGCCCCTGAGAGGAATCCTCGGTTCCGGCCCTGACTCCACAGAAGGATTTTGGCCCCGGTATCGACGGGAGAGGAATCCCGAGAGGCCCCCGAGCAACTCGCATGGGGACTGGCCTTTCCTGAGGACACCAGGGCGGGTCCCTGAGGTCCCCGTCGTAACTCGAGAACACCTGCCGCAACTCGAGAAAATCCAGGAAGTTCTCCCTTCCAGGCGAGATGAGGCCTATTTCCGATGAGGCGTCTGGAGACTAATGACACCGAACCTCTGGAACTTCGAAAGGGTCTTTCACACCCTTGCTGCAACTCAAGAAGTTCACCGCCATACCCGTCTCCACTCGAGAGGAAACACGATGGTCCCGCCCACATCCAGAGGAGCCCCGTTTCCCCCTCGTAGCTCGAGATGAGGGATCCTTTCCCTGCTATCAACGGGAAAGTATTTTCGGCGTTCCCGTCGCATCTCAAGAGGAGGCACTCTCAACAGGAAAGATGAGAGGAACTCCATGGTCGTACCACCATTCCAAGAGTCCCCGAGATTTCTCAGTCCATTCCAGAGGAAACTCTTTGCCCTGCACTGGCTCATCTTTCACGCCGAGGATCGACTCACACCATGGTGGCACGTGGGACAGCCCTGTGGGAAAGCCTCGAGGGAAAGCCTCGAGGGAAAACCACAGATCCTTTGATCCACGCGACGGGAAGCATGACATTGCTGCTACAGCCTGGAAGGAAAGCGCACGTGCATGCCCCCACTCGAGACGAGTCCTGACTCCCCTGGGGAGACTCCAGAATTACCCAAAGATCCATGTCAATCCCTGAGAGGAATCCTCGGTTCCGGCCCTGACTCCACACAAGGTTTTTGGCCCCGGTATCGACGGGAGAGGAATCCCGAGAGGCCCCATAGCAACTAGCATGGGGACTGGCCGTTCCTGAGGCCACCAGGGCGGGTCCCTGAGGTCCCCGTCGTAACTCGAGAACACCTGCCGCAACTCGAGAAAATCCAGGAAGTTCTCCTTTCCAGGCGAAATGAGGCCTATTTCCGATGAGGCGTCTGGAGACTAATGACACCGAACCTCTGGAACTTCGAAAGGGTCTTTCACACCCTTGCTGCAACTCAAGAAGTTCACCGCCATACCCGTCTCCACTCGAGAGGAAACACGATGGTCCCGCCCACATCCAGAGGAGCCCAGTTTCCCCCTCGTAGCTCGAGATGAGGGATCCTTTCCCTGCTATCAACTGGAAAGAATTCCCGGTGTTACCGTCGCATCTCAAGAGGAGGCACTCTCAACAGGAAAGATGAGAGGAACTCCATGGTCGTATCACCATTCCAAGAGTCCCCGAGATTTCTCAGTCCATTCCAGAGGAAACTCTTTGCCCTGCACTGGCTCATCTTTCACGCCGAGGATCGACTCACACCACGGTGGCACGTGGGACAGCCCTATGGGAAAGCCTCGAGGGAAAACCACAGATCCTTTGATCCACGCGACGGGAAGCGTGACATTGCTGCTACAGCCTGGAAGGAAAACGCACGTGCATGCCCCCACTCGAGAGAAGGCCTGACTCCCCTGGGGAGACTCCAGAAGTACCCAAAGATCCATGTCAGCCCCTGAGAGGAATCCTCGGTTCCGGCCCTGACTCCACACAAGTTTTTTGGCCCCGGAATCGACAGGAGAGGAATCCTGAGAGGCCCCCGAGCAACTCGCATGGGGATTGGCCTTTCCTGAGGCCACCAGGGCGGGTCCCTGAGCTCCCCGTCGTAACTCGAGAACACCTGCCGCAACTCGAGAAACTTCAGGAAGTTCTCCCTTCCAGGCGAGATGAGGCCTATTTCCGATGAGGCGTCTGGGGACTAATGACACGGAACCTCTGGAACTTCGAAAGGGTCTTTCACACCCTTGCTGCAACTCAAGAAGTTCACCGCCATATCCGTCTCCACTCGAGAGGAAACATGATGGTCCCGCCCACATCCAGAGGAGCCCCGTTTGCCCCTCGTAGCTCGAGATGAGGGATCCTTTCCCTGCTATCAACGGGAAAGTATTTTCGGCATTCCCGTCGCATCTCAAGAGGAGGCACTCTCAACAGGAAAGACGAGAGGAACTCCATGGTCGTACCACCATTCCAAGAGTCCCCCAGATGTTTCAGTCCATTCCAGAGGAACCTCTTTGCCCTGCACTGACTCATCTTTCATGCCGAAGATCGACTCACACCACGGTGGCACGTGGGACAGCCCTGTGGGATAGCCTCGAGGGAAAGCCTAGAGGGAAAACCACAGATCCTTTGATCCACGCGACGGGAAGCGTGACATTGCTGCTACAGCCTGGAAGGAAAGCGCACGTGCATGCCCCCACTCGAGACGAGGCCTGACTCCCCTGGGGAGACTCCAGAAAGACCCAAAGATCCATGTCAGCCCCTTAGAGGAATCCTCCGTTCCGGCCCTGACTCCACACAAGGTTTTAGGCCCCGGTATTGACTGGAGAGGAATCCCGAGAGGCACCCTAGCAACTCGTATGGGGACTGGAGTTTCCTGAGGCCAACAGGGCTTGTCCCTCACGTCCCCGTCGTAACTCGAGAACACCTGCCGCAACTCGAGAAAATCCAGGAAGTTCTCCGTTCCAGGCGAGATGTGGCCTATTTCCGATGAGGCGTCTGGAGTCTAATGACAGCTAATCTCTGGGACTTCAAAAGGGTCTTTCACACCCTTGCTGCAACTCAAGAAGTTCACCGCCATACCCGTCTCCACTCGAGAGGAAGCACGATGGTCCCGCCCACATTCAGAGGAGCCCCGTTTCCCCCTCGTAGCTCGAGATGAGGGATCCTTTCCCTGCTTTCAACAGGAAAGAATTCCCGGCGTTCCCGTCGCATCTCAAGAGGAGGAACTCTCAACACGAAAGGCGAGAGGAACTCCGTGGTCGTACCACCATTCCAAGAGTCCCCCAGATGTCTCAGTCCATTCCAGAGGAGCCTCTTTGCCCTGCACTGGCTCATCTTTCACGCCGAGGATCGACTCACACCACGCTAGCACGTGGAACAGCCCTGTGGGAAAGCCTCGAGGGAAAGCCTCGAGGGAAAACCACAGATCCTTTGATGCACGCGACGGGAAGCGTGACATTGCTGCTACAGCCTGGAAGGAAAGCGCACGTGCATGCCCCCACTCGAGACGAGGCCTGACTCCCCTGGGGAGACTCCACAAGTACCCAAAGATCCATGTCAGCCCCTGAGAGGAATCCTCGGTTCCGGCCCTGACTCCACACAAGGTTTTTGGACCCGGTATCGACGGGAGAGGAATCCCGAGAGGACCCCTAGCAACTCGCATGGGGACTGGCCTCTCCTGAGGCCACCACGGCGGGTCCCTGAGGTCCCCGTCGTAACTCGAGAACACCTGCCGCAACTCGAGAAAATCCAGGAAGTTCTCCCTTCCAGGCGAGATGAGGCCTATTTCCGATGAGGCCTCTGGAGACAAATGACACCTAACCTCTGGATCTTCGAAAGGGTTTTTCACACCCTTGCTGCAACTCAAGAAGTTCACCGCCGTACCCGTCTCCACTCGAGAGGAAGCACGATGGTCCCGCCCACATCCAGAGGAGCCCCGTTTCCCGCTCGTAGCTCGAGATGAGGGATCCTTTCCCTGCTTTCAACGGGAAAGAATTCCCGGCGTTCCCGTCGCATCTCAAGAGGAGGCACTCTCAACAGGAAAGGCGAGAGTAACTCCATGGTCGTACCACCATTCCAAGAGTCCCCCAGATGTCTCAGTCCATTCCAGAGGAACCTCTTTGCCCTGCACTGGCTCATCTTTCACGCCGAGGATCGACTCACACCACGATGGCACGTGAGACAGCCCTGTGGGAAAGCCTCGAGGGAAAGCCTCGAGGGAAAACCACAGATCCTTTGATCCACGCGACGGGAAGCGTGACGTTGCTGCTACAGCCTGGAATGAAGGCGCACGTGCATGCCCCCACTCAAGACGAGGCCTGACCCCCCTGGGGAGACTCCAGAAGTACCCAAAGACCCATGTCAGCCCCTGAGAGGAATCCTCGGTTCCGGCCCTGACTCCACAGAAAGATTTTGGCCCCGGTATCGACGGGAGAGGAATCCCGAGAGGCCCCCGAGCAACTCGCATGGGGACTGGCCTTTCCTGAGGACACCAGGGCGGGTCCCTGAGGTCCCCGTCGTAACTCGAGAACACCTGCCGCAACTCGAGAAAATCCAGGAAGTTCTCCCTTCCAGGCGAGATGAGGCCTATTTCCGATGAGGCGTCTGGAGACTAATGACACCGAACCTCTGGAACTTCGAAAGGGTCTTTCACACCCTTGCTGCAACTCAAGAAGTTCACCGCCATACCCGTCTCCACTCGAGAGGAAACACGATGGTCCCGCCCACATCCAGAGGAGCCCCGTTTCCCCCTCGTAGCTCGAGATGAGGGATCCTTTCCCTGCTATCAACGGGAAAGTATTTTCGGCGTTCCCGTCGCATCTCAAGAGGAGGCACTCTCAACAGGAAAGGCGAGAGGAACTCCATGGTCGTACCACCATTCCAAGAGTCCCCCAGATGTCTCAGTCCATTCCAGAGGAACCTCTTTGCCCTGCACTGGCTCATCTTTCACGCCGAGAATCGACTCACACCACGGTGGCACGTGGGACAGCCCTGTGGGAAAGCCTCGAGGGAAAGCCTAGAGGGAAAACCACAGATACTTTGATCCACGCGACGGGAAGCGTGACATTGCTGCTACAGCCTGGAAGGAAAGCGCACGTGCATGCCCCCACTCGAGACGAGGCCTGACTCCCCTGAGGAGACTCCAGAAGTACCCAAAGATCCATGTCAGCTCCTGAGAGGAATCCTCGGTTCCGGCCATGACTCCACACAAGGTATTTGGCCCCAGTAACGACGGGAGAGGAATCCCGAGAGGCCCCCTAGCAACACGCATGGGGACTGGCCTCTCCTGAGGCCATCAGGGCGGGTCCCTGTGGTATCAGTCGTAACTCGAGAACACCTGCCGCACCTCGAGAAAATCCAGGAAGTTCTGCCTTCCAGGCGAGATGAGGTCTAATTCCGATGAGGCGTCTGGAGACTGACACGTAACCTCTGGAACTTCGAAAGGGTCTTTCACACCCTTGCTGCAACTCAAGAAGTTCACCGCCATACCCGTCTCCACTCGAGAGGAAGCACGATGGTCCCGCCCACATCCAGAGGAGCCCCGTTTCCCCCTCGTAGCTCGAGATGAGGGATCCTTTCCCTGCTTTCAACGGGAAAGAATTCCCAGCGTTCCCGTCGCATCTCAAGAGGAGGCACTCTCAACAGGAAAGGCGAGAGGAACTCCATGGTCGTACCACCATTCCAAGAGTCCCCCAGATGTCTCAGTCCATTCCAGAGGAACCTCTTTGCCCTGCACTGGCTCATCTTTCACTCCGAGGATCGACTCACACCACGGTGGCACATGGGACAGCCCTGTGGGAAAGCCTCGAGGGAAAGCCTCGAGGGAAAACCACAGATCATTTGATCCACGCGACGGGAAGCGTGACATTGCTGCTACAGCCAGGAAGGAAAGCGCACGTGCATGCCCCCACTCGAGACGAGGCCTGACTCCCCTGGGGAGACTCTAGAAGTACCCAAAGATCCATGTCAGCCCCTGAGAGGAATCCTCGGTTCTGGCCCTGACTCCACACAAGGTTTTTGGCCCCGTTATCGACTGGAGAGGAATCCCGAGAGGCCCCCTAGCAACTCGCATGGGGACTGGCCTCTCCTGAGGCCATCAGGGCGTGTCCCTGTGGTACCCGTCGTAACTTGAGAACACCTGCCGCACCTCGAGAAAATCCAGGAAGTTCTCCCTTCCAGGCTAGATGAGGCCTATTTCCGATGAGGCGTCTGGAGACTAATGACACCTAACCTCTGGAACTTCGAAAGGGTCTTTCACACCCTTGCTGCAACTCAAGAAGTTCACCGACATACACGTGTCCACTCGAGAGGAAGCACGATGGTGCCGCCCACATCCCGAGGAGCCCCGTTTCCCCCTCGTAGCTCGAGATGAGGGATCCTTTCCCTGCTTTCAACGGGAAAGAATTCCCGGCGTTCCCGTCACAACTCAAGAGGAGGCACTCTCAACAGGAAAGGCGAGAGGAACTCCATGGTCGTACCACCATTCCAAGAGTCCACCAGATGTCTGAGTCCATTCCAGAGGAACCTCTTTGCCCTACACTGGCTCATCTTTCACGCCGAGGATCGACTCACACCACGGTGGCACGTGGGACAGCCCTGTGGGAAAGTCTCGAGGGAAAGCCTCGAGGGAAAACCACAGATCCTTTGATCCACGCGACAGGAAGCGTGACATTGCTGCTACAGCCTGGAAGGAAAGCGCACGTGCATGCCCCCACTCGAGACGAGGCCTGACTCCCCTGGGGAGACTCCAGAAGTACCCAAAGATCCATGTCAGCCCCTGAGAGGAATCCTCGGTTCCGGCCCTGACTCCACACAAGGTTTTTGGCCCCGGTATCGACGGGAGAGGAATCCCGAGAGGCCCCCTAGCACATCGCATGGGGACTGGCCTCTCCTGAGGCCACCAGGGCGGGTCCCTGAGGTCCCCGTCGTAACTCGAGAACACCTGCCGCAACTCGAGAAAATCCAGGAAGTTCTTCCTTCCAGGCGAGATGAGGCCTATTTCCGATGAGGCGTCTGGAGACTAATGACACCTAACCTCTGGAACTTCGAAAGGGTCTTTCACACCCTTGCTGCAACTCAAGAAGTTCACCGCCATACCCGTCTCCACTCGAGAGGAAGCACGATGGTCCCGCCCACATCCAGAGGAGCCCCGTTTCCCCCTCGTAGCTCGAGATGAGGGATCCTTTCCCTGCTTTCAACGGGAAAGAATTCCTGGCGTTCCTGTCGCATCTCAAGAGGAGGCACTCTCAACAGGAAAGGCGAGAGGAACTCCATGGTCGTACCACCATTCCAAGAGTCCCCCAGATGTCTGAGTCCATTCCAGAGGAACCTCTTTGCCCTGCACTGGCTCATCTTTCATGCCGAGGATCGATTCACTCTACGGTGGCACGTGGGACAGCCCTGTGGGAAAGCCTCGAGGGAAAGCCTCGAGGGAAAACCACAGATCCTTTGATCCACGCGACGGGAAGCGTGACATTGCTGCTACAGCCTGGAAGGAAAGCACACGTGCATGCCCCCACTCGAGACGAGGCCTGACTCCCCTGGGGAGACTCCAGAAGTACCCAAAGATCCATGTCAGCCCCTGAGAGGAATCCTCGGTTCCGGCCCTGACTCCACACAAGGTTTTTGGCCCCGGTATCGACGGGAGAGGAATCCCGAGAGGCCCCCTAGCAACTCGCATGGGGACTGGCCGTTCTTGAGGCCACCAGGGCGGGTCCCTGAGGTCCCCATCGTAACTCGAAAACACCTGCCGCAACTCGAGAAAATCCAGGAAGTTCTCCCTTCCAGGCGAGATGAGGCCTATTTCCGATGAGGCGTCTGGAGACTAATGACACCTAACCTCTGGAACTTCGAAAGGGTCTTTCACACCCTTGCTGCAACTCAAAAAGTTCACCGCCATACCCGTCTCCACTCGAGAGGAAGCACGATGGTCCCGCCCACATCCAGAGGAGCCCCGTTTCCCCCTCGGAGCTCGAGATGAGGGATCCTTTCCCTGCTTTCAACGGGAAAGAATTCCCGGCGTTCCCGTCGCATCTCAAGAGGAGGCACTCTCAACAGGAAAGGCGAGAGGAACTCCATGGTCGTACCACCATTCCAAGAGTCCCCCAGATGTTTCAGTCCATTCCAGAGGAACCTCTTTGCCCTGCACTGGCTCATCTTTCACGCCGAGGATCGACTCACACCACGGTGGCACGTGGGACAGCCCTGCGGGAAAGCCTCAAGGGAAAGCCTCGAGGGAAAACCACAGATACTTTGATCCACGCGACGGGAAGCGTGACATTGCTGCTACAGCCTGGAAGGAAAGCGCACGTGCATTCCCCCACTCGAGACGAGGCCTGACTCCCCTGGGGAGACTCCAGAAGTACCCAAAGATCCATGTCACCCCTGAGAGGAATCCTCGGTTCCGGCCCTGACTCCACACAAGGTTTTTGGCCCCGGTATCGACGGGAGAGGAATCCCGAGAGGCCCCCTAGCAACTCGCATGGGGACTGGCCTCTCCTGAGGCCACCAGGGCGGGTCCCTGTGGTCCCCGTCATAACTCGAGAACACCTGCCGCAACTCGAGAAAATCCAGGAAGTTCTCCCTTCCAGGCGAGATGAGGCCTATTTCCGATGAGGCGTCTGGAGACTAATGACACCTAACCTCTGGAACGTCGAAAGGGTCTTTCACACCCTTGCTGCAACTCAAGAAGTTCACCGCCATACCCGTCTCCACTCGAGAGGAAGCACGATGGTCCCGCCCACATCCAGAGGAGCCCCGTTTCCCCCTCGGAGCTCGAGATGAGGGATCCTTTCCCTGCTTTCAACGGGAAAGAATTCCCGGCGTTCCCGTCGCATCTCAAGAGGAGGCACTCTCAACAGGAAAGGCGAGAGGAACTCCATGGTCGTACCACCATTCCAAGAGTCCCCCAGATGTCTCAGTCCATTCCAGAGGAACCTCTTTGCCCTGCACTGGCTCATCTTTCACGCCGAGGATCGACTCACACCACGGTGGCACGTGGGACAGCCCTGTGGGAAAGCCTCGAGGGAAAGCCTCGAGGGAAAACCACAGATCATTTGATCCACGCGACGGGAAGCGTGACATTGCTGCTACAGCCTGAAAGGAAAGCACACGTGCATGCCCCCACTCGAGACGAGGCCTGACTCTCCTGGGGAGACTCTAGAAGTACCCAAAGATCCATGTCAGCCCCTGAGAGGAATCCTCGGTTCCGGCCCTGACTCCACACAAGGTTTTTGGCCCCGGTATCGACGGGAGAGGAATCCCGAGAGGCCCCCTAGCAACTCGCATGGGGACTGGCCGTTCCTGAGGCAATCAGGGCGGGTCCAAGTGGTACCCGTCGTAACTCGAGAACACCTGCCGAACCTCGAGAAAATCCAGGAAGTTCTCCCTTCCAGGCTAGATGAGGCCTATTTCCGATGAGGCGTCTGGAGACTAATGACACCTAACCTCTGGAACTTCGAAAGGGTCTTTCACACCCTTGCTGCAACTCAAGAAGTTCTCCGCCATACCCGTCTCCACTCGAAAGGAAGCACGATGGTCCCGCCCACATCCAGAGGAGCCCCGTTTCCCCCTCGTAGCTCGAGATGAGGGATCATTTCCCTGCTTTCAACGGGAAAGAATTCCCGGCGTTCCCGTCGGATCTCAAGAGGAGGCACTCTTAACAGGAAAGTCGAGAGGAACTCCATGGTCGTACCACCATTCCAAGAGTCCCCCACATGTCTCAGTCCATTCCAGAGGAACCTCTTTGCCCTGCACTGGCTCATCTTTCACGCCGAGGATCGACTCACACCACGGTGGCACGTGGGACAGCCCTGTGGGAAAGCCTCGAGGGAAAGCCTCGAGGGAAAACCACAGATCCTTTGATCCACGCGACGGGAAGCGTGACATTGCTGCTACAGCCTGGAAGGAAAGCGCACGTGCATGCCCCCACTCGAGACGAGGCCTGACTCCCCTGGGGAGACTCCAGAAGTACCCAAAGATCCATGTCAGCCCCTGAGAGGAATCCTCGGTTCTGGCCCTGACTCCACACAAGGTTTTTGGCCCCGGTATCGACGGGAGAGGAATCCCGAGAGGCCCCCTAGCAACTCGCATGGGGACTGGCCTCTCCTGAGGCCACCAGGGCGGGTCCCTGAGGTCCCCGTCGTAACTCGAGAACACCTGCCGCAACTCGAGAAAATCCAGGAAGTACTCCCTTCCAGGCGAGATGAGGCCTATTTCCGATGAGGCGTCTGGAGACTAATGACACCCAAACTCTGGAACTTCGAAAGGGTCTTTCACACCTTTGCTGCAACTCAAGAAGTTTACCGCCATACCCGTCTCCACACGAGAGAAAGCACGATGGTCCCACCCACATCCAGAGGAGCCCCGTTTCCCCCTTGTAGCTCGAGATGAGGGATCCTTTCCCTGCTTTCAACGGGAAAGAATTCCCGGCATTCCCGTCGCATCTCAAGAGGAGGCACTCTCAACAGGAAAGGCGAGAGGAACTCCATGGTCGTACCACCATTCCAAGAGTCCCCCAGATGTCTCAGTCCATTCCAGAGGAACCTCTTTGCCCTGCACTGGCTCATCTTTCACGCCGAGAATCGACTCACACCACGGTGGCACGTGGGACAGCCCTGTGGGAAAGCCTCGAGGGAAAGCCTAGAGGGAAAACCACAGATACTTTGATCCACGCGACGGGAAGCGTGACATTGCTGCTACAGCCTGGAAGGAAAGCGCACGTGCATGCCCCCACTCGAGACGAGGCCTGACTCCCCTGAGGAGACTCCAGAAGTACCCAAAGATCCATGTCAGCCCCTGAGAGGAATCCTCGGTTCCGGCCCTGACTCCACACAAGGTATTTGGCCCCAGTAACGACGGGAGAGGAATCCCGAGAGGCCCCCTAGCAACACGCATGGGGACTGGCCTCTCCTGAAGCCATCAGGGCGGGTCCCTGTGGTACCAGTCGTAACTCGAGAACACCTGCCGCACCTCGAGAAAATCCAGAAAGTTCTGCCTTCCAGGCGAGATGAGGTCTAATTCCGATGAGGCGTCTGGAGACTGACACGTAACCTCTGGAACTTCGAAAGGGTCTTTCACACCCTTGCTGCAACTCAAGAAGTTCACCGCCATACCCGTCTCCACTCGAGAGGAAGCACGATGGTCCCGCCCACATCCAGAGGAGCCCCGTTTCCCCCTCGTAGCTCGAGATGAGGGATCCTTTCCCTGCTTTCAACGGGAAAGAATTCCCAGCGTTCCCGTCGCATCTCAAGAGGAGGCACTCTCAACAGGAAAGGCGAGAGGAACTCCATGGTCGTACCACCATTCCAAGAGTCCCCCAGATGTCTCAGTCCATTCCAGAGGAACCTCTTTGCCATGCACTGGCTCATCTTTCACTCCGAGGATCGACTCACACCACGGTGGCACATGGGACAGCCCTGTGGGAAAGCCTCGAGGGAAAGCTTCGAGGGAAAACCACAGATCATTTGATCCACGCGACGGGAAGCGTGACATTGCTGCTACAGCCAGGAAGGAAAGCGCACGTGCATGCCCCCACTCGAGACGAGGCCTGACTCCCCTGGGGAGACTCTAGAAGCACCCAAAGATCCATGTCAGCCCCTGAGAGGAATCCTCGGTTCTGGCCCTGACTCCACACAAGGTTTTTGGCCCCGGTATCGACTGGAGAGGAATCCCGAGAGGCCCCCTAGCAACTCGCATGGGAACTGGCCTCTCCTGAGGCCATCAGGGCGGGTCCCTGTGGTACCCGTCGTAACTTGAGAACACCTGCCGCACCTCGAGAAAATCCAGGAAGTTCTCCCTTCCAGGCTAGATGAGGCCTATTTCCGATGAGGCGTCTGGAGACTAATGACACCTAACCTCTGGAACTTCGAAAGGGTCTTTCACACCCTTGCTGCAACTCAAGAAGTTCACCGACATACCCGTGTCCACTCGAGAGGAAGCACGATGGTGCCGCCCACATCCCGAGGAGCCCCGTTTCCCCCTCGTAGCTCGAGATGAGGGATCCTTTCCCTGCTTTCAACGGGAAAGAATTCCCGGCGTTCCCGTCACAACTCAAGAGGAGGCACTCTCAACAGGAAAGGCGAGAGGAACTCCATGGTCGTACCACCATTCCAAGAGTCCACCAGATGTCTCAGTCCATTCCAGAGGAACCTCTTTGCCCTGCACTGGCTCATCTTTCACGCCGAGGATCGACTCACACCACGGTGGCACGTGGGACAGCCCTGTGGGAAAGCCTCGAGGGAAAGCCTCGAGGGAAAACCACAGATCCTTTGATCCACGCGACGGGAAGCGTGACATTGCTGCTACAGCCTGGAAGGAAAGCGCACGTGCATGCCCCCACTCGAGACGAGGCCTGACTCCCCTGGGGAGACTCCAGAAGTACCCAAAGATCCATGTCAGCCCCTGAGAGGAATCCTCGGTTCTGGCCCTGACTCCACACAAGGTTTTTGGAGCCGGTATCGAAGGGAAAGGAATCCCGAGAGGCCCCCTAGCAACTCGCATGGGGACTGGCCTCTCCTGAGGCCATCAGGGCGGGTCCCTGTGGTACCCGTCGTAACTCGAAAACACCTGCCGCACCTCGAGAAAATCCAGGAAGTTCTCCCTTCCAGGCTAGATGAGGCCTATTTCCGATGAGGCGTCTGGAGACTAATGACACCTAACCTCTGGAACTTCGAAAGTGTCTTTCACACCCTTGCTGCAACTCAAGAAGTTCACCGACATACCCGTGTCCACTCGAGAGGAAGCACGATGGTCTCGCCCACATCCCGAGGAGCCCCGTTTCCCCCTCGTAGCTCGAGATGAGGGATCCTTTCCCTGCTTTCAACGGGAAAGAATTCCCGACGTACCCGTCGCATCTCAAGAGGAGGCACTCTCAACAGGAAAGGCGAGAGGAACTCCATGGTCGTACCACCATTCCAAGAGTCCCCCAGATGTCTCAGTCCATTCCAGAGGAACCTCTTTGCCCTGCACTGGCTCATCTTTCACGCCGAGGATCGACTCACACCACGGTGGCACGTGGGACAGCCCTGTGGGAAAGCCTCGAGGGAAAGCCTCGAGGGAAAACCACAGATCCTTTGATCCACGGGACGGGAAGCGTGACATTGCTGCTACAGCCTGGAAGGAAAGCACACGTGCATGCCCCCACTCGAGACGAGGCCTGACTCCCCTGGGGAGACTCCAGAAGTACCCAAAGATCCATGTCAGCCCCTGAGAGGAATCCTCGGTTCCGGCCCTGACTCCACACAAGGTTTTTGGCCCCGGTATCGACGGGAGAGGAATCCCGAGAGGCCCGCTAGCAACTCGCATGGGGACTGGCCTCTCCTGAGGCCACCAGGGCGGGTCCCTGAGGTCCCCGTCGTAACTTGAGAACACCTGCCGCAACTCGAGAAAATCCAGGAAGTTCTCCCTTCCAGGCTAGATGAGGCCTATTTCTGATGAGGCGTCTGGAGACTAATGACACCTAACCTCTGGAACTTCGAAAGGGTCTTTCACACCCTTGCTGCAACTCAAGAAGTTTACCGCCATACCCGTCTCCACACGAGAGAAAGCACGATGGGCCCGCCCTCATACAGAGGAGCCACGTTTCCCCCTCGTAGCTTGAGATGAGGGATCCTTTCCCTGCTTTCAACGGGAAAGAATTCCCGGCATTCCCGTCGCATCTCAAGAGGAGGCACTCTCAACAGGAAAGGCGAGAGGAACTCCATGGTGGTACCACCATTCCAAGAGTCCCCCAGATGTCTCAGTCCATTCCAGAGGAACCTCTTTGCCCTGCACTGGCTCATCTTTCACGCCGAGGATCGACTCACACCACGGTGGCACGTGGGACAGCCCTGTGGGAAAGCCTCGAGGGAAAGCCTCGAGGGAAAACCACAGATCCTTTAATCCTCGCGATGGGAAGCGTGACATTGCTGCTACAGCCTGGAAGGAAAGCGCACGTGCATGCCCCCACTCGAGACGAGGCCTGACTCCCCTGGGGAGACTCCAGAAGTACCCAAAGATCCATGTAACCCCTGAGAGGAATGCTCGGTTCCGGCCCTGACTCCACACAAGGCTTTTGGCCCCGGTATCGACGGGAGAGGAATCCCGAGAGGCCCCCTAGCAACTCGCATGGGGACTGGCCTCTCCTGAGGCCACCAGGGCGGGTCCCTGAGGTCCCCGTCGTAACTCGAGAACACCTGCCGCAACTCGAGAAAATCCAGGAAGTTCTCCCTTCCAGGCGAGATGAGGCCTATTTCCGATGAGGCGTCTGGAGACTAATGACACCTAACCTCTGAAACTTCGAAAGGGTCTTTCACACCCTTGCTGCAACTCAAGAAGTTCACCGCCATACCCGTGTCCACTCGGGAGGAAGCACGATGGTCCCGCCCACATCCAGAGGAGCCCCGTTTCCCCCTCGGAGCTCGAGATGAGGGATCCTTTCCCTGCTTTCAACGGGAAAGAATTCCCGGCGTTCCCGTCGCATCTCAAGAGGAGGCACTCTCAACAGGAAAGGCGAGAGGAACTCCATGGTCGTACCACCATTCCAAGAGTCCCCCAGATGTCTCAGTCCATTCCAGAGGAACCTCTTTGCCCTGCACTGGCTCATCTTTCACGCCGAGGATCGACTCACACCACGGTGGCACGTGGGACAGCCCTGTGGGAAAGCCTCGAGGGAAAGCCTCGAGGGAAAACCACAGATCCTTTGATGCACGCGACGGGAAGCGTGACATTGCTGCTACAGCCTGGAAGGAAAGCACACGTGCATGCCCCCACTCGAGACGAGGCCTGACTCCCCTGGGGAGACTCCAGAAGTACCCAAAGATCCATGTCAGCCCCTGAGAGGAATCCTCGGTTCCGGCCCTGACTCCACACAAGGTTTTTGGCCCCGGTATCGACGGGAGAGGAATCCCGAGAGGCCCCCTAGCAACTCGCATGGGGACTGGCCTCTCCTGAGGCCACCAGGGCGGGTCAGTGAGGTCACCCTCGTAACTCGAGAACTACTTCCGCAACTCGAGAAAATCCAGGAAGTTCTCCCTTCCAGGCGAGATGAGGCCTATTTCCGATGAGGCGTCTGGAGACTAATGACACCCAACCTCTGGAACTTCGAAAGGGTCTTTCACACCCTTACTGCAACTCAAGAAGTTTACCGCCATACCCGTCTCCACACGAGAGAAAGCACGATGGTCCCGCCCACATCCAGAGGAGCCCCGTTTCCCCCTCGTAGCTCGAGATGAGGGATCCTTTCCCTGCTTTCAACGGGAAAGAATTCCCGGCATTCCCGTCGCATCTCAAGAGGAGGCACTCTCAACAGGTAAGGCGAGAGGAACTCCATGGTCGTACCACCATTCCAAGAGTCCCCCAGATGTCTCAGTCCATTCCAGAGGAACCTCTTTGCCCTGCACTGGCTCATCTTTCACGCCGAAGATCGACTCACACCACGGTGGCACGTGGGACAGCCCTGTGGGAAAGCCTCGAGGAAAAGCCTCGAGGGAAAACCACAGATACTTTGATCCACGCGACGGGAAGCGTGACATTGCTGCTAAAGCCTGGAAGGAAAGCGCACGTCCATGCCCCCACTCGAGAAGAGGCCTGACTCCCCTGGGGAGACTCCAGAAGTACCCAAATATCCATGTCAGCCCCTGAGAGGAATCCTCGGTTCCGGCCCTGACTCCACACAAGGTTTTTGGCCCCAGTATCGACGGGAGAGGAATCCCGAGAGGCCCCCTAGCAACTCGCATGGGGACTGGCCTCTCCTGAGGCCATCAGGGCGGGTCCCTGTGGTACCCGTCGTAACTCGAGAACACCTGCCGCACCTCGAGAAAATCCAGGAAGTTCTCCCTTCCAGGCGAGATGAGGTCTATTTCCGATGAGGCGTCTGGAGACTGACACGTAACCTCTGGAACTTCGAAAGGGTCTTTCACACCCTTGCTGCAACTCAAGAAGTTCACCGCCCTACCCGTCTCCACTCGAGAGGAAGCACGATGGTCCCGCCCACATCCAGAGGAGCCCCGTTTCCCCCTCGTAGCTCGAGATGAGGGATCCTTTCCCTGCTTTCAACGGGAAAGAATTCCCGGCGTTCCCGTCGCATCTCAAGAGGAGGCACTCTCAACAGGAAAGGCGAGAGGAACTCCATGGTCGTACCACCATTCCAAGAGTCCCTCAGATGTCTCAGTCCATTCCAGAGGAACCTCTTTGCCCTGCACTGGCTCATCTTTCACTCCGAGGATCGACTCACACCACGGTGGCACGTGGGACAGCCCTGTGGGAAAGCCTCGAGGGAAAGCATCGAGAGAAAACCACAGATCATTTGATCCACGCGACGGGAAGCGTGACATTGCTGCTACAGCCTGGAAGGAAAGCGCACGTGCATGCCCCCACTCGAGACGAGGCCTGACTCCCCTGGGGAGACTCTAGAAGTACCCAAAGATCCATGTCAGCCCCTGAGAGGAATCCTCGGTTCTGGCCCTGACTCCACACAAGGTTTTTGGCCCCGGTATCGACGGGAGAGAAATCCCGAGAGGCCCCCTAGCAACTCGCATGGGGACTGGCCTCTCCTGAGGCCATCAGGGCGGGTCCCGGTGGTACCCGTCGTAACTCGAGAACACCTGCCGCACCTCGAGAAAATACAGGAAGTTCTCCCTTCCAGGCTAGATGAGGCCTATTTCCGATGAGGCGTCTGGAGACTAATGACACCTAACCTCTGGAACTTCGAAATGGTCTTTTACACCCTTGCTGCAACTCAAGAAGTTCACCGACATACCCGTGTCCACTCGAGAGGAAGCACGATGGTCCCGCCCACATCCCGAGGAGCCCCGTTTCCCCCTCGGAGCTCGAGATGAGGGATCCTTTCCCTGCTTTCAACGGGAAAGAATTCCCGGCGTTCCCGTCGCATCTCAAGAGGAGGCACTCTCAACAGGAAAGGCGAGAGGAACTCCATGGTCGTACCACCATTCCAAGAGTCCCCCAGATGTCTCAGTCCATTCCAGAGGAACCTCTTTGCCCTGCACTGGCTCATCTTTCACGCCGAGGATCGACTCACACCACGGTGGCACGTGGGACAGCCCTGTGGGAAAGCCTCGAGGGAAAGCCTCGAGGGAAAACCACAGATCCTTTGATCCACGCGACGGGAAGCGTGACATTGCTGCTACAGCCTGGAAGGAAAGCACACGTGCATGCCCCCACTCGAGACGAGGCCTGACTCCCCTGGGGAGACTCCAGAAGTACCCAAAGATCCATGTCAGCCCCTGAGAGGAATCCTCGGTTCCGGCCCTGACTCCACACAAGGTTTTTGGCCCCGGTATCGACGGGAGAGGAATCCCGAGAGGCCCCCTAGCAACTCGCATGGGGACTGGCCTCTCCTGAGGCCACCAGGGCGGGTCCCTGAGGTCCCCGTCGTAATTCGAGAACACCTGCCGCAACTCGAGAAAATCCAGGAAGTTCTCCCTTCCAGGCTAGATGAGGCCTATTTCCGATGAGGCGTCTGGAGACTAATGACACCCAACCTCTGGAACTTCGAAAGGGTCTTTCACACCCTTGCTGCAACTCAAGAAGTTCACCGACATACCCGTGTCCACTCGAGAGGAAGCACGATGGTCCCGCCCACATCCAGAGGAGCCCCGTTTCCCCCTCGTAGCTCGAGATGAGGGATCCTTTCCCTGCTTTCAACGGGAAAGAATTCCCAGCGTTCCCGTCGCATCTCAAGAGGAGGCACTCTCAACAGGAAAGGCGAGAGGAACTCCATGGTCGTACCACCATTCCAAGAGTCCCCCAGATGTCTCAGTCCATTCCAGAGGAACCTCTTTGCCATGCACTGGCTCATCTTTCACTCCGAGGATCGACTCACACCACGGTGGCACATGGGACAGCCCTGTGGGAAAGCCTCGAGGGAAAGCTTCGAGGGAAAACCACAGATCATTTGATCCACGCGACGGGAAGCGTGACATTGCTGCTACAGCCAGGAAGGAAAGCGCACGTGCATGCCCCCACTCGAGACGAGGCCTGACTCCCCTGGGGAGACTCTAGAAGTACCCAAAGATCCATGTCAGCCCCTGAGAGGAATCCTCGGTTCTGGCCCTGACTCCACACAAGGTTTTTGGCCCCGGTATCGACTGGAGAGGAATCCCGAGAGGCCCCCTAGCAACTCGCATGGGAACTGGCCTCTCCTGAGGCCATCAGGGCGGGTCCCTGTGGTACCCGTCGTAACTTGAGAACACCTGCCGCACCTCGAGAAAATCCAGGAAGTTCTCCCTTCCAGGCTAGATGAGGCCTATTTCCGATGAGGCGTCTGGAGACTAATGACACCTAACCTCTGGAACTTCGAAAGGGTCTTTCACACCCTTGCTGCAACTCAAGAAGTTCACCGACATACCCGTGTCCACTCGAGAGGAAGCACGATGGTGCCGCCCACATCCCGAGGAGCCCCGTTTCCCCCTCGTAGCTCGAGATGAGGGATCCTTTCCCTGCTTTCAACGGGAAAGAATTCCCGGCGTTCCCGTCACAACTCAAGAGGAGGCACTCTCAACAGGAAAGGCGAGAGGAACTCCATGGTCGTACCACCATTCCAAGAGTCCACCAGATGTCTCAGTCCATTCCAGAGGAACCTCTTTGCCCTGCACTGGCTCATCTTTCACGCCGAGGATCGACTCACACCACGGTGGCACGTGGGACAGGCCTGTGGGAAAGCCTCGAGGGAAAGCCTCGAGGGAAAACCACAGATCCTTTGATCCACGCGACGGGAAGCGTGACATTGCTGCTACAGCCTGGAAGGAAAGCGCAAGTGCATGCCCCCACTCGAGACGAGGCCTGACTCCCCTGGGGAGACTCCAGAAGTACCCAAAGATCCACGTCAGCCCCTGAGAAGAATCCTCGGTTCTGGCCCTGACTCCACACAAGGTTTTTGGAGCCGGTATCGAAGGGAAAGGAATCCCGAGAGGCCCCCTAGCAACTCGCATGGGGACTGGCCTCTCCTGAGGCCATCAGGGCGGGTCCCTGTGGTACCCGTCGTAACTCGAAAACACCTGCCGCACCTCGAGAAAATCCAGGAAGTTCTCCCTTCCAGGCTAGATGAGGCCTATTTCCGATGAGGCGTCTGGAGACTAATGACACCTAACCTCTGGAACTTCGAAAGTGTCTTTCACACCCTTGCTGCAACTCAAGAAGTTCACCGACATACCCGTGTCCACTCGAGAGGAAGCACGATGGTCTCGCCCACATCCCGAGGAGCCCCGTTTCCCCCTCGTAGCTCGAGATGAGGGATCCTTTCCCTGCTTTCAACGGGAAAGAATTCCCGACGTTCCCGTCGCATCTCAAGAGGAGGCACTCTCAACAGGAAAGGCGAGAGGAACTCCATGGTCGTACCACCATTCCAAGAGTCCCCCAGATGTCTCAGTCCATTCCAGAGGAACCTCTTTGCCCTGCACTGGCTCATCTTTCACGCCGAGGATCGACTCACACCACGGTGGCACGTGGGACAGCCCTGTGGGAAAGCCTCGAGGGAAAGCCTCGAGGGAAAACCACAGATCCTTTGATCCACGGGACGGGAAGCGTGACATTGCTGCTACAGCCTGGAAGGAAAGCACACGTGCATGCCCCCACTCGAGACGAGGCCTGACTCCCCTGGGGAGACTCCAGAAGTACCCAAAGATCCATGTCAGCCCCTGAGAGGAATCCTCGGTTCCGTCCCTGACTCCACACAAGGTTTTTGGCCCCGGTATCGACGGGAGAGGAATCCCGAGAGGCCCGCTAGCAACTCGCATGGGGACTGGCCTCTCCTGAGGCCACCAGGGCGGGTCCCTGAGGTCCCCGTCGTAACTTGAGAACACCTGCCGCAACTCGAGAAAATCCAGGAAGTTCTCCCTTCCAGGCGAGATGAGGCCTATTTCTGATGAGGCGTCTGGAGACTAATGACACCTAACCTCTGGAACTTCGAAAGGGTCTTTCACACCCTTGCTGCAACTCAAGAAGTTTACCGCCATACCCGTCTCCACACGAGAGAAAGCACGATGGGCCCGCCCTCATACAGAGGAGCCACGTTTCCCCCTCGTAGCTTGAGATGA
Organism: Capricornis sumatraensis; assembly: GCF_032405125.1. Classification (NCBI taxonomy): domain Eukaryota; kingdom Metazoa; phylum Chordata; class Mammalia; order Artiodactyla; family Bovidae; genus Capricornis; species Capricornis sumatraensis. Next base: position 2,282,326 of record NW_027184627.1, read on the forward strand.
GGGATCCTTTCCCTGCTTTCAACGGGAAAGAATTCCCGGCATTCCCGTCGCATCTCAAGAGGAGGCACTCTCAACAGGAAAGGCGAGAGGAACTCCATGGTGGTACCACCATTCCAAGAGTCCCCCAGATGTCTCAGTCCATTCCAGAGGAACCTCTTTGCCCTGCACTGGCTCATCTTTCACGCCGAGGATCGACTAACACCACGGTGGCACGTGGGACAGCCCTGTGGGAAAGCCTCGAGGGAAAGCCTCGAGGGAAAACCACAGATCCTTTAATCCTCGCGATGGGAAGCGTGACATTGCTGCTACAGCCTGGAAGGAAAGCGCACGTGCATGCCCCCACTCGAGACGAGGCCTGACTCCCCTGGGGAGACTCCAGAAGTACCCAAAGATCCATGTAACCCCTGAGAGGAATGCTCGGTTCCGGCCCTGACTCCACACAAGGCTTTTGGCCCCGGTATCGACGGGAGAGGAATCCCGAGAGGCCCCCTAGCAACTCGCATGGGGACTGGCCTCTCCTGAGGCCACCAGGGCGGGTCCCTGAGGTCCCCGTCGTAACTCGAGAACACCTGCCGCAACTCGAGAAAATCCAGGAAGTTCTCCCTTCCAGGCGAGATGAGGCCTATTTCCGATGAGGCGTCTGGAGACTAATGACACCTAACCTCTGAAACTTCGAAAGGGTCTTTCACACCCTTGCTGCAACTCAAGAAGTTCACCGTCATACCCGTGTCCACTCGGGAGGAAGCACGATGGTCCCGCCCACATCCAGAGGAGCCCCGTTTCCCCCTCGGAGCTCGAGATGAGGGATCCTTTCCCTGCTTTCAACGGGAAAGAATTCCCGGCGTTCCCGTCGCATCTCAAGAGGAGGCACTCTCAACAGGAAAGGCGAGAGGAACTCCATGGTCGTACCACCATTCCAAGAGTCCCCCAGATGTCTCAGTCCATTCCAGAGGAACCTCTTTGCCCTGCACTGGCTCATCTTTCACGCCGAGGATCGACTCACACCACGGTGGCACGTGGGACAGCCCTGTGGGAAAGCCTCGAGGGAAAGCCTCGAGGGAAAACCACAGATCCTTTGATGCACGCGACGGGAAGCGTGACATTGCTGCTACAGCCTGGAAGGAAAGCACACGTGCATGCCCCCACTCGAGACGAGGCCTGACTCCCCTGGGGAGACTCCAGAAGTACCCAAAGATCCATGTCAGCCCCTGAGAGGAATCCTCGGTTCCGGCCCTGACTCCACACAAGGTTTTTGGCCCCGGTATCGACGGGAGAGGAATCCCGAGAGGCCCCCTAGCAACTCGCATGGGGACTGGCCTCTCCTGAGGCCACCAGGGCGGGTCAGTGAGGTCACCCTCGTAACTCGAGAACTACTTCCGCAACTCGAGAAAATCCAGGAAGTTCTCCCTTCCAGGCGAGATGAGGCCTATTTCCGATGAGGCGTCTGGAGACTAATGACACCCAACCTCTGGAACTTCGAAAGGGTCTTTCACACCCTTACTGCAACTCAAGAAGTTTACCGCCATACCCGTCTCCACACGAGAGAAAGCACGATGGTCCCTCCCACATCCAGAGGAGCCCCGTTTCCCCCTCGTAGCTCGAGATGAGGGATCCTTTCCCTGCTTTCAACGGGAAAGAATTCCCGGCATTCCCGTCGCATCTCAAGAGGAGGCACTCTCAACAGGTAAGGCGAGAGGAACTCCATGGTCGTACCACCATTCCAAGAGTCCCCCAGATGTCTCAGTCCATTCCAGAGGAACCTCTTTGCCCTGCACTGGCTCATCTTTCACGCCGAAGATCGACTCACACCACGGTGGCACGTGGGACAGCCCTGTGGGAAAGCCTCGAGGAAAAGCCTCGAGGGAAAACCACAGATACTTTGATCCACGCGACGGGAAGCGTGACATTGCTGCTAAAGCCTGGAAGGAAAGCGCACGTCCATGCCCCCACTCGAGACGAGGCCTGACTCCCCTGGGGAGACTCCAGAAGTACCCAAAGATCCATGTCAGCCCCTGAGAGGAATCCTCGGTTCCGGCCCTGACTCCACACAAGGTTTTTGGCCCCAGTATCGACGGGAGAGGAATCCCGAGAGGCCCCCTAGCAACTCGCATGGGGACTGGCCTCTCCTGAGGCCATCAGGGCGGGTCCCTGTGGTACCCGTCGTAACCCGAGAACACCTGCCGCACCTCGAGAAAATCCAGGAAGTTCTCCCTTCCAGGCGAGATGAGGTCTATTTCCGATGAGGCGTCTGGAGACTGACACGTAACCTCTGGAACTTCGAAAGGGTCTTTCACACCCTTGCTGCAACTCAAGAAGTTCACCGCCCTACCCGTCTCCACTCGAGAGGAAGCACGATGGTCCCGCCCACATCCAGAGGAGCCCCGTTTCCCCCTCGTAGCTCGAGATGAGGGATCCTTTCCCTGCTTTCAACGGGAAAGAATTCCCGGCGTTCCCGTCGCATCTCAAGAGGAGGCACTCTCAACAGGAAAGGCGAGAGGAACTCCATGGTCGTACCACCATTCCAAGAGTCCCTCAGATGTCTCAGTCCATTCCAGAGGAACCTCTTTGCCCTGCACTGGCTCATCTTTCACTCCGAGGATCGACTCACACCACGGTGGCACGTGGGACAGCCCTGTGGGAAAGCCTCGAGGGAAAGCATCGAGAGAAAACCACAGATCATTTGATCCACGCGACGGGAAGCGTGACATTGCTGCTACAGCCTGGAAGGAAAGCGCACGTCCATGCCCCCACTCGAGACCAGGCCTGACTCCCCTGGGGAGACTCTAGAAGTACCCAAAGATCCATGTCAGCCCCTGAGAGGAATCCTCGGTTCTGGCCCTGACTCCACACAAGGTTTTTGGCCCCGGTATCGACGGGAGAGAAATCCCGAGAGGCCCCCTAGCAACTCGCATGGGGACTGGCCTCTCCTGAGGCCATCAGGGCGGGTCCCGGTGGTACCCGTCGTAACTCGAGAACACCTGCCGCACCTCGAGAAAATACAGGAAGTTCTCCCTTCCAGGCTAGATGAGGCCTATTTCCGATGAGGCGTCTGGAGACTAATGACACCTAACCTCTGGAACTTCGAAAGGGTCTTTTACACCCTTGCTGCAACTCAAGAAGTTCACCGCCATACCCGTCTGCACTCGAGAGGAAGCACGATGGTCCCGCCCACATCCCGAGGAGCCCCGTTTCCCCCTCGGAGCTCGAGATGAGGGATCCTTTCCCTGCTTTCAACGGGAAAGAATTCCCGGCGTTCCCGTCGCATCTCAAGAGGAGGCACTCTCAACAGGAAAGGCGAGAGGAACTCCATGGTCGTACCACCATTCCAAGAGTCCCCCAGATGTCTCAGTCCATTCCAGAGGAACCTCTTTGCCCTGCACTGGCTCATCTTTCACGCCGAGGATCGACTCACACCACGGTGGCACGTGGGACAGCCCTGTGGGAAAGCCTCGAGGGAAAGCCTCGAGGGAAAACCACAGATCCTTTGATGCACGCGACGGGAAGCGTGACATTGCTGCTACAGCCTGGAAGGAAAGCACACGTGCATGCCCCCACTCGAGACGAGGCCTGACTCCCCTGGGGAGACTCCAGAAGTACCCAAAGATCCATGTCAGCCCCTGAGAGGAATCCTCGGTTCCGGCCCTGACTCCACACAAGGTTTTTGGCCCCGGTATCGACGGGAGAGGAATCCCGAGAGGCCCCCTAGCAACTCCCATGGGGACTGGCCGTTCCTGAGGCCACCAGGGCGGGTCCCTGAGGTCCCCGTCGTAACTCGAGAACACCTGCCACAACTCGAGAAAATCCAGGAAGTTCTCCCTTCCAGGCGAGATGAGGCCTATTTCCGATGAGGCGTCTGGAGACTAACGACACCTAACCTCTGGAACTTCGAAAGGGTCTTTCACACCCTTGCTGCAACTCAAGAAGTTCACCGCCATACCCGTGTCCACTCGAGAGGAAGCACGATGGTCCCGCCCACATCCAGAGGAGCCCCGTTTCCCCCTCGTAGCTCGAGATGAGGGATCCTTTCCCTGCTTTCAACGGGAAAGAATTCCCGGCATTCCCGTCGCATCTCAAGAGGAGGCACTCTCAACAGGAAAGGCGAGAGGAACTCCATGGTCGTACCACCATTCCACGAGTCCCCCAGATGTCTCAGTCCATTCCAGAGGAACCTCTTTGCCCTGCACTGGCTCATCTTTCACGCCGACGATCGACTCACACCACGGTGGCACGTGGGACAGCCCTGTGTGAAAGCCTCGAGGGAAAGCCTCGAGGGAAAACCACAGATCCTTTGATCCACGCGACGGGAAGCGTGACATTGCTGCTACAGCCTGGAAGGAAAGCGCACGTGCATGACCCCACTCGAGACGGGGCCTGACTCCCCTGGGGAGACTCCAGAAGTACCCAAAGATCCATGTCAGCCCCTGAGAGGAATCCTCGGTTCCGGCCCTGACTCCACACAAGGTTTTTGGCCCCGGTATCGACGGGAGAGGAATCCCGAGAGGCCCCCTAGCAACTCGCATGGGGACTGGCCTCTCCTGAGGCCACCAGGGCGGGTCCCTGAGGTCTCCGTCGTAACTCGAGAACACCTGCCGCAACTCGAGATAATCCAGGAAGTTCTCCCTTCCAGGCGAGATGAGGCCTATTTCCGATGAGGCGTCTGGAGACTAATGACACCTAACCTCTGGAACGTCGAAAGGGTCTTTCACACCCTTGCTGCAACTCAAGAAGTTCACCGCCATACCCGTCTGCACTCGAGAGGAAGAACGATGGTCCCGCCCACATCCAGAGGAGCCCCGCTTTCCCCTCGTAGCTCGAGATGAGGGATCCTTTCCCTGCTTTCAACGGGAAAGTATTCCCGGGATTCCCGTCGCATCTCAAGAGGAGGCACTCTCAACAGGAAAGGCGAGAGGAACTCCATGGTCGTACCACCATTCCAAGAGTCCCCCAGATGTCTCAGTCCATTCCAGAGGAACCTCTTTGCCCTGCACTGGCTCATCTTTCACGCCGAGGATCGACTCACACCACGGTGGCACGTGGGACAGCCCTGTGGGAAAGCCTCGAGGCAAAGCCTCGAGGGAAAACCACAGATCCTTTGATCGACGCGACGGGAAGCGTGACATTGCTGCTACAGCCTGGAAGGAACGCGCACGTGCATGCCCCCACACGAGACGAGGCCTGACTCCCCTGGGGAGACTCCAGAAGTACCCAAAGATCCATGTCAGCCCCTGAGAGGAATCCTCGGTTCTGGACCTGACTCCACACAAGGTTTTTGGCCCCGGTATCGACGGGAGAGGAATCCCGAGAGGCCCCCTAGCAACTCGCATGGGGACTGGCCTCTCCTGAGGCCACCAGGGCGGGTCCCTGAGGTCTCCGTCGTAACTCGAGAACACCTGCCGCAACTCGAGAAAATCCAGAAAGTTCTCCATTCCAGGCGAGAAGAATCCTATTTCCGATGAGGCGTTTGGAGACTAATGACACCTAACCTCTGGAACTTCGAAAGGGTCTTTCACTCCCTTGCTGCAACTCAAGAAGTTCTCTTCCATACCCGTCTCCACTCGAGAGGAAGCACGATGGTCCCGCCCACATCCAGAGGAGCCCCGTTTCCCCCTCGTAGCTCGAGATGAGGGATCCTTTCCCTGCTTTCAACGGGAAAGAATTCCCGGCGTTCCCGTCGCATCTCAAGAGGAGGCACTCTCAACAGGAAAGGCGAGAGGAACTCCATGGTCGTACCACCATTCCAAGAGTCCCCCAGATGTCTCAGTCCATTCCAGAGGAACCTCTTTGCCCTGCACTGGCTCATCTTTCACGCCGAGGATCGACTCACACCACGGTGGCACGTGGGACAGCCCTGTGGGAAAGCCTCGAGGGAAAGCCTTGAGGGAAAACCACAGATCCTTTGATCCACGCGACGGGAAGCGTGACATTGCTGCTACAGCCTGGAAGGAAAGCGCACGTGCATGCCCCCACTCGAGACGAGGCCTGACTCCCCTGGGGAGACTCCAGAAGTACCCAAAGATCCATATCAGCCCCTGAGAGGAATCCTCGGTTCCGGCCCTGACTCCACACAAGGTTTTTGGCCCCGGTATCGACGGGAGAGGAATCCCGAGAGGCCCCCTAGCAACTCGCGTGGGGACTGGCCTCTCCTGAGGCCACCAGGGCGGGTCCCTGAGGTCCCCGTCGTAACTCGAGAACACCTGCCGCAACTCGAGAAAATCCAGGAAGTTCTCCCTTCCAGGCGAGATGAGGCCTATTTCCGATGAGGCGTCGGGAGACTAATGACACCTAACCTCTGGAACTTCGAAAGGGTCTTTCACACCCTTGCTGCAACTCAAGAAGTTCACCGCCATACCCGTCTCCACTCGAGAGGAAGCACGATGGTCCCGCCCACATCCAGAGGAGCCCCGTTTCCCCCTCGTAGCTCGAGATGAGGGATCCTTTCCCTGCTTTCAACGGGAACGAATTCCCGGCGTTCCCGTCGCATCTCAAGAGGAGACACTCTCAACAGGAAAGGCGAGAGGAACTCCATGGTCGTACCACCATTCCAAGAGTCCCCCAGATGTCTCAGTCCATTCCAGAGGAACCTCTTTGCCCTGCACTGGCTCATCTTTCACGCCGAGGATCGACTCACACCACGGTGGCACGTGGGACAGCCCTGTGGGAAAGCCTCGAGGGAAAGCCTCGAGGGAAAACCACAGATCCTTTGATCCACGCGACGGGAAGCGTGACATTGCTGCTACAGCCTGGAAGGAAAGCGCACGTGCATGCCCCGACTCGAGACGAGGCCTGACTCCCTTGGGGACACTCCAGAAGTACCCAAAGATCCATGTCAGCCCCTAAGAGGAATCCTCGGTTCCGGCCCTGACTCCAAAAAATGTTTTTGGGCCCGGTATCGACGGGAGAGGAATCCCGAGAGGCCCCCTAGCAACTCGCATGGGGACTGGCCTCTCCTGAGGCCACCAGGGCGGGTGCCTGAGGTCCCCGTCGTAACTCGAGAACACCTGCCACAACTCGAGAAAATCCAGGAAGTTCTCCCTTCCAGGCGAGATGAGGCCTATTTCCGATGAGGCGTCTGGAGACTAATGACACCTAACCTCTGGAACTTCGAAAGGGTCTTTCACACCCTTGCTGCAACTCAAGAAGTTCACCGCCATACCCGTCTCCACTCGAGAGGAAGCACGATGGTCCCGCCCACATCCAGAGGAGCCCCGTTTCCCCCTCGGAGCTCGAGATGAGGGATCCTTTCCCTGCTTTCAACGGGAAAGAATTCCCGGCGATCCCGTCGCATCTCAAGAGGAGGCACTCTCCACAGGAAAGCCGAGAGGAACTCCATGGTCGTACCACCATTCCACGAGTCCCCCAGATGTCTCAGTCCATTCCAGAGGAACCTCTTTGCCCTGCACTGGCTCATCTTTCACGCCGAGGATCGACTCACACCACGGTGGCACGTGGGACAGCCCTGTGGGAAAGCCTCGAGGGAAAGCCTCGAGAGAAAACCACAGACCCTTTGATCCACGCGACGGGAAGCGTGACATTGCTGCTACAGCCTGGAAGGAAAGCGCACGTGCATGCCCCCACTCGAGACGAGGCCTGTCTCCCCTGGCGAGACTCCAGAAGTACCCAAAGATCCATGTCAGCCCCTGAGAGGAATCCTCGGTTCCGGCCCTGACTCCACACAAGGTTTTTGGCCCCGGTATCGACGGGAGAGGAATCCCGAGAGGCCCCCTAGCAACTCGCATGGGGACTGGCCTCTCCTGAGGCCACCAGGGCGGGTCCCTGAGGTTCCCGTCGTAATTCGGGAACACCTGCCGCAACTCGAGAAAATCCAGGAAGTTCTCCCTTCCAGGCGAGATGAGGCCTATTTCCGATGAGGCGTCTGGAGACTAATGACACCTAACCTCTGGAACTTCGAAAGGGTCTTTCACACCCTTGCTGCAACTCAAGAAGTTCACCGCCATACCCGTCTCCACTCGAGAGGAAGCACGATGGTCCCGCCCACATCCAGAGGAGCCCCGTTTTCCCCTCGGAGCTCGAAATGGGGGATCCTTTCCCTGCTTTCAACGGGAAAGAATTTCCGGCATTCCCGTCGCATCTCAAGAGGAGGCACTCTCAACAGGAAAGGCGAGAGGAACTCCATGGTCGTACCACCATTCCAAGAGTCCCCCAGATGTCTCAGTCCATTCCAGAGGAAACTCTTTGCCCTGCACTGGCTCATCTTTCACGCCGAGGATCGACTCACACCACGGTGGCACGTGGGACAGCCGTGTGGGAAAGCCTCGAGGGAAAGCCTCCAGGGAAAACAACAGACCCTTTGATCCACGCTACGGGAAGCGTGACATTGCTGCTACAGCCTGGAAGGAAAGCGCACGTGCATGCCCCCACTCGAGACGAGGCCTGTGTCCCCTGGCGAGACTCCAGAAGTACCCAAAGATCCATATCAGCCCCTGAGAGGAATCCTCGGTTCTGGCCCTGACTCCACACAAGGTTTTAGGCCCCGGTATCGACGGGAGAGGAATCCCGAGAGGCCCCCTAGCAACTCGCATGGGGACTGGCCTCTCCTGAGGCCACCAGGGCGGGTCCCTGAGGTCCCCGTCGTAACTCGGGATAACCTGCCGCAACTCGAGAAAATCCAGGAAGTTCTCCCTTCCAGGCGAGATGAGGCCTATTTCCGATGAGGCGTCTGGAGACTAATGACACCTAACCTCTGGAACTTCGAAAGGGTCTTTCACACCCTTGCTGCAACTCAAGAAGTTCACCGCCATACCCGTCTCCACTCGAGAGGAAGCACGATGGTCCCGCCCAGATCGAGAGGAGCCCCGTTTCCCCCTCGTAGCTCGAGATGAGGGATCCTTTCCCTGCTTTCAACGGGAAAGAATTCCCGGCGTTCCCGTCGCATCTCAAGAGGAGGCACTCTCAACAGGAAAGGCGAGAGGAACTCCATGGTCGTACCACCATTCCAAGAGTCCCCCAGATGTCTCAGTCCATTCCAGAGGAACCTCTTTGCCCTGCACTGGCTCATCTTTCACGCCGAGGATCGACTCACACCACGGTGGCACGTGGGACAGCCCTGTGGGAAAGCCTCGAGGGAAAGCCTCGAGGGAAAACCACAGATCCTTTGATCCACGAGACGGGAAGCGTGACATTGCTGCTACAGCCTGGAAGGAAAGCGCACGTGCATGCCCCCACTCGAGACGAGGCCTGACTCCCTTGGGGAGACTGCAGAAGTACCCAAAGATCCATGTCAGCCCCTGAGAGGAATCCTCGCTTCCGGCCCTGACTCCACACAAGGTTTTTGGCCCTGGTATCAACGGGAGAGGAATCCCGAGAGGCCCCCTAGCAACTCGCATGGGGAGTGGCCTCTCCTGAGGCCACCAGGGCGGGTCCCTGAGGTCCCCGTCGTAACTCGAGAACACCTGCCGCAACTCGAGAAAATCCAGGAAGTTCTCCCTTCCAGGCGAGATGAGGCCTATTTCCGACGAGGCGTCTGGAGACTAATGACACCTAACCTATGGAACTTCGAAAGGGTCTTTCACACCCTTGCTGCAACTCAGGAAGTTCACCAGCATACCCGTCTCCACTCGAGAGGAAGCACGATGGACCCGCCAACATCCAGAGGAGCCCCGTTTCCCCCTCGAAGCTCGAGATGAGGGATCCTTTCCCTGCTTTCAACGGGAAAGAATTCCCGGCGTTCCCGTCGCATCTCAAGAGGAGGCACTCTCAACAGGAAAGGCGAGAGGAACTCCATGGTCGTACCACCATTCCAAGAGTCCCCCAGATGTCTCAGTCCATTCCAGAGGAACCTCTTTGCCCTGCACTGGCTCATCTTTCACGCCGAGGATCGACTCACACCACGGTGGCACGTGGGACAGCCCTGTGGGAAAGCCTCGAGGGAAAGACTCGAGGGAAAACCACAGATCCTTTGATCCACGCCACGGGAAGCGTGACATTGCTGCTACAGCCTGGAAGGAAAGTGCACGTGCATGCCCCAACACGAGACGAGGCCTGACTCCCTTGGGGACACTCCAGAAGTACCCAAAGGTCCATGTCAGCCCCTGAGAGGAATCCTCGGTTCCGGCCCTGACTACAAAAAATATTTTTGGGCCCGGTATCGACGGGAGAGGAATCCCGAGAGGCCCCCTAGCAACTCGCATGGGGACTGGCCTCTCCTGAGGCCACCAGGGCGGGTCCCTGAGGTCCCCGTCGTAACTCAATAACACCTGCCGCAACTCGAGAAAATCCAGGAAGTTCTCCCTTCCAGGCGAGATGAGGCCTATTTCCGATGAGGCGTCTGGAGATAAATGAAACCTAACTTCTGGAACTTCGAAAGGGTCTTTCACACCCTTGCTGCAACTCAAGAAGTTCAGCACCATACCCGTCTCAACTCGGGAGGAAGCACGATGGTCCCGCCCACATCCAGAGGAGTCCAGTTTCCCCCTCGTAGCTCGAGATGAGGGATCCTTTCCCTGCTTTCAACGGGAAAGAATTCCCGGCGTTCCCGTCGCATCTCAAGAGGAGGCACTCTCAACAGGAAAGGCGAGAGGAACTCCATGGTCGTACCACCATTCCAAGAGTCCCCCAGATGTCTCAGTCCATTCCAGAGGAACCTCTTTGCCCTGCACTGGCTCATCTTTCACGCCGAGGATCGACTCACACCACGGTGGCACGTGGGACAGCCCTGTGGGAAAGCCTCGAGGGAAAGACTCAAGGGAAAACCACAGATCCTATGATCCACGCCACGGGAAGCGTGACATTGCTGCTACAGCCTGGAAGGAAAGCGCAAGTGCATGCCCCCACACGAGACGAGGCCTGACTCCCCTGGGGAGACTCCAGAAATACCCAAAGATCCATGTCAGCACCTGAGAGGAATCCTCGGTTCCGGCCCTGACTCCACACAAGGTTTTTGGACCCGGTATCGACGGGAGAGGAATCCCGGGAGGCCCCCTAGCAACTCGCATGGGGACTGGCCTCTCCTGAGGCCACCAGGGCGGGTCCCTGAGGTCCCCGTCGTAACTCGAGAACACCTGCCGCAACTCGAGAAAATCCAGGAAGTTCTCCCTTCCAGGCGAGATGAGGCCTATTTCCGATGAGGCGTCTGGAGACTAATGACACCTAACCTCTGGAACTTCGAAAGGGTCTTTCACACCCTTGCTGCAACTCAAGAAGTTTACCGCCATACCCGTCTCCACTCGAGAGGAAGCACGATGGTCCCGCCCACATCCAGAGGAGCCCCGTTTCCCCCTCGGAGCTCGAGATGAGGGATCCTTTCCCTGCTTTCAACGGGAAAGAATTCCCGGCGTTTCCGTCGCATCTCAAGAGGAGGCACTCTCAACAGGAAAGGCGAGAGGAACTCCATGGTCGTACCACCATTCCAAGAGTCCCCCAGATGTCTCAGTCCATTCCAGAGGAACCTCTTTGCCCTGCACTGGCTCATCTTTCACGCCGAAGATCGACTCACACCACGGTGGCACGTGGGACAGCCCTGTGGGAAAGCCTCTAGGGAAAGCCTCGAGGGAAAACCATAGATCCTTTGATCCACGCGACGGGAAGATTGACATTGCTGCTACAGCCTGGAAGGAAAGCTCACGTGCATGCCCCCACTCAAGACGAGGCCTGACTCCCCTGGGGAGACTCCAGAAGTACCCAAAGATCCATGTCAGCCCCTGAGAGGAATCCTCGGTTCCGGCTCTGACGCCACACAAGGTTTTTGGCCCCAGTATCGACGGGAGAGGAATCCCGATAGGCCCCCTAGCAACTCGCATGGGGACTGGCCTCTCCTGAAGCCACCAGGGCGGGTCCCTGAGGTCCCCGTCGTAACTCGAGAACACCTGCCGCAACTCGAGAAAATCCAGGAAGTTCTCCCTTCCACGCGAGATGAGGCCTATTTCCGATGAGGCGTCTGGAGATAAATGACACCTAACTTCTGGAACTTCGAAAGGGTCTTTCACACCCTTGCTGCAACTCAAGAAGTTCACCGCCATACCCGTCTCAACTCGGGAGGAAGCACGATGGTCCCGCCCACATCCAGAGGAGTCCCGTTTCCCCCTCGTAGCTCGAGATGAGGGATCCTTTCCCTGCTTTCAACGGGAAAGAATTCCCGGCGTTCCCGTCGCATCTCAAGAGGAGGCACTCTCAACAGGAAAGGCGAGAGGAACTCCATGGTCGTACCACCATTCCAAGAGTCCCCCAGATGTCTCAGTCCATTCCAGAGGAACCTCTTTGCCCTGCACTGGCTCATCTTTCACGCCGAGGATCGACTCACACCACGGTGGCACGTGGGACAGCCCTGTGGGAAAGCCTCGAGGGAAAGACTCAAGGGAAAACCACAGATCCTTTGATCCACGCCACGGGAAGCGTGACATTGCTGCTACAGCCTGGAAGGAAAGCGCAAGTGCATGCCCCCACACGAGACGAGGCCTGACTCCCCTGGGGAGACTCCAGAAATACCCAAAGATCCATGTCAGCACCTGAGAGGAATCCTCGGTTCCGGCCCTGACTCCACACAAGGTTTTAGGCCCCGGTATCGACGGGAGAGGAATCCCGAGAGGCCCCCTAGCAACTCGCATGGGGACTGGCCTCTCCTGAGGCCACCAGGGCGGGTCCCTGAGGTCCCCGTCGTAACTCGGGATAACCTGCCGCAACTCGAGAAAATCCAGGAAGTTCTCCCTTCCAGGCGAGATGAGGCCTATTTCCGATGAGGCGTCTGGAGACTAATGACACCTAACCTCTGGAACTTCGAAAGGGTCTTTCACACCCTTGCTGCAACTCAAGAAGTTCACCGCCATACCCGTCTCCAATCGAGAGGAAGCACGACGGTCCCGCCCACATCCAGAGGAGCCCCGTTTCCCCCTCGTAGCTCGAGATGAGGGATCCTTTCCCTGCTTTCAACGGGAAAGAATTCCCGGCGTTCCCGTCGCATCTCAAGAGGAGGCACTCTCAACAGGAAAGGCGAGAGGAACTCCATGGTCGTACCACCATTCCAAGAGTCCCCCAGATGTCTCAGTCCATTCCAGAGGAACCTCTTTGCCCTGCACTGGCTCATCTTTCACGCCGAGGATCGACTCACACCACGGTGGCACGTGGGACAGCCCTGTGGGAAAGCCTCGAGGGAAAGCCTCGAGGGAAAACCACAGATCCTTTGATCCACGAGACGGGAAGCGTGACATTGCTGCTACAGCCTGGAAGGAAAGCGCACGTGCATGCCCCCACTCGAGACGAGGCCTGACACCCTTGGGGAGACTGCAGAAGTACCCAAAGATCCATGTCAGCCCCTGAGAGGAATCCTCGCTTCCGGCCCTGACTCCACACAAGGTTTTTGGCCCTGGTATCAACGGGAGAGGAATCCCGAGAGGCCCCCTAGCAACTCGCATGGGGACTGGCCTCTCCTGAGGCCACCAGGGCGGGTCCCTGAGGTCCCCGTCGTAACTCAAGAACACCTGCCGCAACTCGAGAAAATCCAGGAAGTTCTCCCTTCCAGGCGAGATGAGGCCTATTTCCGATGAGGCGTCTGGAGATAAATGACACCTAACTTCTGGAACTTCGAAAGGGTCTTTCACACCCTTGCTGCAACTCAAGAAGTTCACCGCCATACCCGTCTCAACTCGGGAGGAAGCACGATGGTCCCGCCCACATCCAGAGGAGTCCCGTTTCCCCCTCGTAGCTCGAGATGAGGAATCCTTTCCCTGCTTTCAACGGGAAAGAATTCCCGGCGTTCCCGTCGCATCTCAAGAGGAGGCACTCTCAACAGGAAAGGCGAGAGGAACTCCATGGTCGTACCACCATTCCAAGAGTCCCCCAGATGTCTCAGTCCATTCCAGAGGAACCTCTTTGCCCTGCACTGGCTCATCTTTCACGCCGAGGATCGACTCACACCACGGTGGCACGTGGGACAGCCCTGTGGGAAAGCCTCGAGGGAAAGACTCAAGGGAAAACCACAGATCCTTTGATCCACGCCACGGGAAGCGTGACATTGCTGCTACAGCCTGGAAGGAAAGCGCAAGTGCATGCCCCCACACGAGACGAGGCCTGACTCCCCTGGGGAGACTCCAGAAATACCCAAAGATCCATGTCAGCACCTGAGAGGAATCCTCGGTTCCGGCCCTGACTCCACACAAGGTTTTTGGACCCGGTATCGACGGGAGAGGAATCCCGAGAGGCCCCCTAGCAACTCGCATGGGGACTGGCCTCTCCTGAGGCCACCAGGGCGGGTCCCTGAGGTCCCCGTCGTAACTCGAGAACACCTGCCGCAACTCGAGAAAATCCAGGAAGTTCTCCCTTCCAGGCGAGATGAGGCCTATTTCCGATGAGGCGTCTGGAGACTAATGACACCTAACCTCTGGAACTTCGAAAGGGTCTTTCACACCCTTGCTGCAACTCAAGAAGTTTACCGCCATACCCGTCTCCACTCGAGAGGAAGCACGATGGTCCCGCCCACATCCAGAGGAGCCCCGTTTCCCCCTCGGAGCTCGAGATGAGGGATCCTTTCCCTGCTTTCAACGGGAAAGAATTCCCGGCGTTTCCGTCGCATCTCAAGAGGAGGCACTCTCAACAGGAAAGGCGAGAGGAACTCCATGGTCGTACCACCATTCCAAGAGTCCCCCAGATGTCTCAGTCCATTCCAGAGGAACCTCTTTGCCCTGCACTGGCTCATCTTTCACGCCGAAGATCGACTCACACCACGGTGGCACGTGGGACAGCCCTGTGGGAAAGCCTCTAGGGAAAGCTTCGAGGGAAAACCACAGATCCTTTGATCCACGCGACGGGAAGATTGACATTGCTGCTACAGCCTGGAAGGAAAGCTCACGTGCATGCCCCCACTCAAGACGAGGCCTGACTCCCCTGGGGAGACTCCAGAAGTACCCAAAGATCCATGTCAGCCCCTGAGAGGAATCCTCGGTTCCGGCCCTGACGCCACACAAGGTTTTTGGCCCCAGTATCGACGGGAGAGGAATCCCGATAGGCCCCCTAGCAACTCGCATGGGGACTGGCCTCTCCTGAGGCCACCAGGTCGGGTCCCTGAGGTCCCCGTCGTAACTCGAGAACACCTGCCGCAACTCGAGAAAATCCAGGAAGTTCTCCCTTCCACGCGAGATGAGGCCTATTTCCGATGAGGCGTCTGGAGATAAATGACACCTAACTTCTGGAACTTCGAAAGGGTCTTTCACACCCTTGCTGCAACTCAAGAAGTTCACCGCCATACCCGTCTCAACTCGGGAGGAAGCACGATGGTCCCGCCCACATCCAGAGGAGCCCCGTTTCCCCCTCGGAGCTCGAGATGTGGGATCCTTTCCCTGCTTTCAACGGGAAAGAATTCCCGGCGTTCCCGTCGCATCTCAAGAGGAGGCACTCTCAACAGGAAAGGCGAGAGGAACTCCATGGTCGTACCACCATTCCAAGAGTCCCCCAGATGTCTCAGTCCATTCCAGAGGAACCTCTTTGCCCTGCACTGGCTCATCTTTCACGCCGAGGATCGACTCACACCACGGTGGCACGGGGGACAGCCATGTGGGAAAGCCTCGAGGGAAAGCCTCGAGGGAAAACCACAGATCCTTTGATCCACGTGACGGGAAGCGTGACATTGCTGCTACAGCCTGGAAGGAAAGCGCACGTGCATGCCCCCACTCGAGACGAGGCCTGACTCCCCTGGGGAGACTCCACAAGTACCCAAAGATCCATGTCAGCCCCTGAGAGGAATCCTCGGTTCCGGCCCTGACTTCACACAAGGTTTTTGGCTCCGGTATCGACGGGAGAGGAATCCCGAGAGGCCCCCTAGCACCTCGCATGGGGACTGGCCTCTCCTGAGGCCACCAGGGCGGGTCCCTGAGGTCCCCGTCGTAACTCGAGAACACCTGCCGCAACTCGAGAAAATCCAGGAAGTTCTCCCTTCCAGGCGAGATGAGGCCTATTTCCGATGAGGCGTCTGGAGATAAATGACACCTAACTTCTGGAACTTCGAAAGGGTCTTTCACACCCTTGCTGCAACTCAAGAAGTTCACCGCCATACCCGTCTCCACTCGGGAGGAAGCACGATGGTCCCGCCCACATCCAGAGGAGCCCCGTTTCCCCCTCGTAGCTCGAGATGAGGGATCCTTTCCCTGCTTTCAACGGGAAAGAATTCCCGGCGTTCCCGTCGCATCTCAAGAGGAGGCACTCTCAACAGGAAAGGCGAGAGGAACTCCGTGGTCGTACCACCATTCCAAGAGTCCCCCAGATGTCTCAGTCCATTCCAGAGGAGCCTCTTTGCCCTGCACTGGCTCATCTTTCACGCCGAGGATCGACTCACACCACGGTAGCACGTGGAACAGCCCTGTGGGAAAGCCTCGAGGGAAAGCATCGAGGGAAAACCACAGATCCTTTGATGCACGCGACGGGAAGCGTGACATTGCTGCTACAGCCTGGAAGGAAAGCGCACGTGCATGCCCCCACTCGAGACGAGGCCTGACTCCCCTGGGGAGACTCCACAAGTACCCAAAGATCCATGTCAGCCCCTGAGAGGAATCCTCGGTTCCGGCCCTGACTCCACACAAGGTTTTTGGACCCGGTATCGACGGGAGAGGAATCCCGAGAGGACCCCTAGCAACTCGCATGGGGACTGGCCTCTCCTGAGGCCACCACGGCGGGTCCCTGAGGTCCCCGTCGTAACTCGAGAACACCTGCCGCAACTCGAGAAAATCCAGGAAGTTCTCCCTTCCAGGCGAGATGAGGCCTATTTCCGTTGAGGCCTCTGGAGACAAATGACACCTAACCTCTGGATCTTCGAAAGGGTCTTTCACACCCTTGCTGCAACTCAAGAAGTTCACCGCCGTACCCGTCTCCACTCGAGAGGAAGCACGATGGTCCCGCCCACATCCAGAGGAGCCCCGTTTCCCGCTCGTAGCTCGAGATGAGGGATCCTTTCCCTGCTTTCAACGGGAAAGAATTCCCGGCGTTCCCGTCGCATCTCAAGAGGAGGCACTCTCAACAGGAAAGGCGAGAGTAACTCCATGGTCGTACCACCATTCCAAGAGTCCCCCAGATGTCTCAGTCCATTCCAGAGGAACCTCTTTGCCCTGCACTGGCTCATCTTTCACGCCGAGGATCGACTCACACCACGATGGCACGTGAGACAGCCCTGTGGGTAAGCCTCGAGGGAAAGCCTCGAGGGAAAACCACAGATCCTTTGATCCACGCGACGGGAAGCGTGACGTTGCTGCTAAAGCCTGGAATGAAGGCGCACGTGCATGCCCCCACTCAAGACGAGGCCTGACCCCCCTGGGGAGACTCCAGAAGTACCCAAAGACCCATGTCAGCCCCTGAGAGGAATCCTCGGTTCCGGCCCTGACTCCACAGAAGGATTTTGGCCCCGGTATCGACGGGAGAGGAATCCCGAGAGGCCCCCGAGCAACTCGCATGGGGACTGGCCTTTCCTGAGGACACCAGGGCGGGTCCCTGAGGTCCCCGTCGTAACTCGAGAACACCTGCCGCAACTCGAGAAAATCCAGGAAGTTCTCCCTTCCAGGCGAGATGAGGCCTATTTCCGATGAGGCGTCTGGAGACTAATGACACCGAACCTCTGGAACTTCGAAAGGGTCTTTCACACCCTTGCTGCAACTCAAGAAGTTCACCGCCATACCCGTCTCCACTCGAGAGGAAACACGATGGTCCCGCCCACATCCAGAGGAGCCCCGTTTCCCCCTCGTAGCTCGAGATGAGGGATCCTTTCCCTGCTATCAACGGGAAAGTATTTTCGGCGTTCCCGTCGCATCTCAAGAGGAGGCACTCTCAACAGGAAAGATGAGAGGAACTCCATGGTCGTACCACCATTCCAAGAGTCCCCGAGATTTCTCAGTCCATTCCAGAGGAAACTCTTTGCCCTGCACTGGCTCATCTTTCACGCCGAGGATCGACTCACACCATGGTGGCACGTGGGACAGCCCTGTGGGAAAGCCTCGAGGGAAAGCCTCGAGGGAAAACCACAGATCCTTTGATCCACGCGACGGGAAGCATGACATTGCTGCTACAGCCTGGAAGGAAAGCGCACGTGCATGCCCCCACTCGAGACGAGTCCTGACTCCCCTGGGGAGACTCCAGAATTACCCAAAGATCCATGTCAATCCCTGAGAGGAATCCTCGGTTCCGGCCCTGACTCCACACAAGGTTTTTGGCCCCGGTATCGACGGGAGAGGAATCCCGAGAGGCCCCATAGCAACTAGCATGGGGACTGGCCGTTCCTGAGGCCACCAGGGCGGGTCCCTGAGGTCCCCGTCGTAACTCGAGAACACCTGCCGCAACTCGAGAAAATCCAGGAAGTTCTCCTTTCCAGGCGAAATGAGGCCTATTTCCGATGAGGCGTCTGGAGACTAATGACACCGAACCTCTGGAACTTCGAAAGGGTCTTTCACACCCTTGCTGCAACTCAAGAAGTTCACCGCCATACCCGTCTCCACTCGAGAGGAAACACGATGGTCCCGCCCACATCCAGAGGAGCCCAGTTTCCCCCTCGTAGCTCGAGATGAGGGATCCTTTCCCTGCTATCAACTGGAAAGAATTCCCGGTGTTACCGTCGCATCTCAAGAGGAGGCACTCTCAACAGGAAAGATGAGAGGAACTCCATGGTCGTATCACCATTCCAAGAGTCCCCGAGATTTCTCAGTCCATTCCAGAGGAAACTCTTTGCCCTGCACTGGCTCATCTTTCACGCCGAGGATCGACTCACACCACGGTGGCACGTGGGACAGCCCTATGGGAAAGCCTCGAGGGAAAACCACAGATCCTTTGATCCACGCGACGGGAAGCGTGACATTGCTGCTACAGCCTGGAAGGAAAACGCACGTGCATGCCCCCACTCGAGAGAAGGCCTGACTCCCCTGGGGAGACTCCAGAAGTACCCAAAGATCCATGTCAGCCCCTGAGAGGAATCCTCGGTTCCGGCCCTGACTCCACACAAGTTTTTTGGCCCCGGAATCGACAGGAGAGGAATCCTGAGAGGCCCCCGAGCAACTCGCATGGGGATTGGCCTTTCCTGAGGCCACCAGGGCGGGTCCCTGAGCTCCCCGTCGTAACTCGAGAACACCTGCCGCAACTCGAGAAACTTCAGGAAGTTCTCCCTTCCAGGCGAGATGAGGCCTATTTCCGATGAGGCGTCTGGGGACTAATGACACGGAACCTCTGGAACTTCGAAAGGGTCTTTCACACCCTTGCTGCAACTCAAGAAGTTCACCGCCATATCCGTCTCCACTCGAGAGGAAACATGATGGTCCCGCCCACATCCAGAGGAGCCCCGTTTGCCCCTCGTAGCTCGAGATGAGGGATCCTTTCCCTGCTATCAACGGGAAAGTATTTTCGGCATTCCCGTCGCATCTCAAGAGGAGGCACTCTCAACAGGAAAGACGAGAGGAACTCCATGGTCGTACCACCATTCCAAGAGTCCCCCAGATGTTTCAGTCCATTCCAGAGGAACCTCTTTGCCCTGCACTGACTCATCTTTCATGCCGAAGATCGACTCACACCACGGTGGCACGTGGGACAGCCCTGTGGGATAGCCTCGAGGGAAAGCCTAGAGGGAAAACCACAGATCCTTTGATCCACGCGACGGGAAGCGTGACATTGCTGCTACAGCCTGGAAGGAA
The DNA here is from genome assembly GCF_032405125.1 of Capricornis sumatraensis. Lineage (NCBI taxonomy): Eukaryota > Metazoa > Chordata > Mammalia > Artiodactyla > Bovidae > Capricornis > Capricornis sumatraensis. The sequence continues at coordinate 2,301,927 of NW_027184627.1, forward strand.
AGCGCACGTGCATGCCCCCACTCGAGACGAGGCCTGACTCCCCTGGGGAGACTCCAGAAAGACCCAAAGATCCATGTCAGCCCCTTAGAGGAATCCTCCGTTCCGGCCCTGACTCCACACAAGGTTTTAGGCCCCGGTATTGACTGGAGAGGAATCCCGAGAGGCACCCTAGCAACTCGTATGGGGACTGGAGTTTCCTGAGGCCAACAGGGCTTGTCCCTCACGTCCCCGTCGTAACTCGAGAACACCTGCCGCAACTCGAGAAAATCCAGGAAGTTCTCCGTTCCAGGCGAGATGTGGCCTATTTCCGATGAGGCGTCTGGAGTCTAATGACAGCTAATCTCTGGGACTTCAAAAGGGTCTTTCACACCCTTGCTGCAACTCAAGAAGTTCACCGCCATACCCGTCTCCACTCGAGAGGAAGCACGATGGTCCCGCCCACATTCAGAGGAGCCCCGTTTCCCCCTCGTAGCTCGAGATGAGGGATCCTTTCCCTGCTTTCAACAGGAAAGAATTCCCGGCGTTCCCGTCGCATCTCAAGAGGAGGAACTCTCAACACGAAAGGCGAGAGGAACTCCGTGGTCGTACCACCATTCCAAGAGTCCCCCAGATGTCTCAGTCCATTCCAGAGGAGCCTCTTTGCCCTGCACTGGCTCATCTTTCACGCCGAGGATCGACTCACACCACGCTAGCACGTGGAACAGCCCTGTGGGAAAGCCTCGAGGGAAAGCCTCGAGGGAAAACCACAGATCCTTTGATGCACGCGACGGGAAGCGTGACATTGCTGCTACAGCCTGGAAGGAAAGCGCACGTGCATGCCCCCACTCGAGACGAGGCCTGACTCCCCTGGGGAGACTCCACAAGTACCCAAAGATCCATGTCAGCCCCTGAGAGGAATCCTCGGTTCCGGCCCTGACTCCACACAAGGTTTTTGGACCCGGTATCGACGGGAGAGGAATCCCGAGAGGACCCCTAGCAACTCGCATGGGGACTGGCCTCTCCTGAGGCCACCACGGCGGGTCCCTGAGGTCCCCGTCGTAACTCGAGAACACCTGCCGCAACTCGAGAAAATCCAGGAAGTTCTCCCTTCCAGGCGAGATGAGGCCTATTTCCGATGAGGCCTCTGGAGACAAATGACACCTAACCTCTGGATCTTCGAAAGGGTCTTTCACACCCTTGCTGCAACTCAAGAAGTTCACCGCCGTACCCGTCTCCACTCGAGAGGAAGCACGATGGTCCCGCCCACATCCAGAGGAGCCCCGTTTCCCGCTCGTAGCTCGAGATGAGGGATCCTTTCCCTGCTTTCAACGGGAAAGAATTCCCGGCGTTCCCGTCGCATCTCAAGAGGAGGCACTCTCAACAGGAAAGGCGAGAGTAACTCCATGGTCGTACCACCATTCCAAGAGTCCCCCAGATGTCTCAGTCCATTCCAGAGGAACCTCTTTGCCCTGCACTGGCTCATCTTTCACGCCGAGGATCGACTCACACCACGATGGCACGTGAGACAGCCCTGTGGGAAAGCCTCGAGGGAAAGCCTCGAGGGAAAACCACAGATCCTTTGATCCACGCGACGGGAAGCGTGACGTTGCTGCTACAGCCTGGAATGAAGGCGCACGTGCATGCCCCCACTCAAGACGAGGCCTGACCCCCCTGGGGAGACTCCAGAAGTACCCAAAGACCCATGTCAGCCCCTGAGAGGAATCCTCGGTTCCGGCCCTGACTCCACAGAAGGATTTTGGCCCCGGTATCGACGGGAGAGGAATCCCGAGAGGCCCCCGAGCAACTCGCATGGGGACTGGCCTTTCCTGAGGACACCAGGGCGGGTCCCTGAGGTCCCCGTCGTAACTCGAGAACACCTGCCGCAACTCGAGAAAATCCAGGAAGTTCTCCCTTCCAGGCGAGATGAGGCCTATTTCCGATGAGGCGTCTGGAGACTAATGACACCGAACCTCTGGAACTTCGAAAGGGTCTTTCACACCCTTGCTGCAACTCAAGAAGTTCACCGCCATACCCGTCTCCACTCGAGAGGAAACACGATGGTCCCGCCCACATCCAGAGGAGCCCCGTTTCCCCCTCGTAGCTCGAGATGAGGGATCCTTTCCCTGCTATCAACGGGAAAGTATTTTCGGCGTTCTCGTCGCATTCCAAGAGGAGGCACTCTCAACAGGAAAGATGAGAGGAACTCCATGGTCGTACCACCATTCCAAGAGTCCCCGAGATTTCTCAGTCCATTCCAGAGGAAACTCTTTGCCCTGCACTGGCTCATCTTTCACGCCGAGGATCGACTCACACCATGGTGGCACGTGGGACAGCCCTGTGGGAAAGCCTCGAGGGAAAGCCTCGAGGGAAAACCACAGATCCTTTGATCCACGCGACGGGAAGCATGACATTGCTGCTACAGCCTGGAAGGAAAGCGCACGTGCATGCCCCCACTCGAGACGAGTCCTGACTCCCCTGGGGAGACTCCAGAATTACCCAAAGATCCATGTCAATCCTTGAGAGGAATCCTCGGTTCCGGCCCTGACTCCACACAAGGTTTTTGGCCCCGGTATCGACGGGAGAGGAATCCCGAGAGGCCCCATAGCAACTAGCATGGGGACTGGCCGTTCCTGAGGCCACCAGGGCGGGTCCCTGAGGTCCCAGTTGTAAATCGAGAACACCTGCCGCAACTCGAGAAAATCCAGGAAGTTCTCCTTTCCAGGCGAAATGAGGCCTATTTCCGATGAGGCGTCTGGAGACTAATGACACCGAACCTCTGGAACTTCGAAAGGGTCTTTCACACCCTTGCTGCAACTCAAGAAGTTCACCGCCATACCCGTCTCCACTCGAGAGGAAACACGATGGTCCCGCCCACATCCAGAGGAGCCCAGTTTCCCCCTCGTAGCTCGAGATGAGGGATCCTTTCCCTGCTATCAACTGGAAAGAATTCCCGGTGTTCCCGTCGCATCTCAAGAGGAGGCACTCTCAACAGGAAAGATGAGAGGAACTCCATGGTCGTATCACCATTCCAAGAGTCCCCGAGATTTCTCAGTCCATTCCAGAGGAAACTCTTTGCCCTGCACTGGCTCATCTTTCACGCCGAGGATCGACTCACACCACGGAGGCACGTGGGACAGCCCTATGGGAAAGCCTCGAGGGAAAACCACAGATCCTTTGATCCACGCGACGGGAAGCGTGACATTGCTGCTACAGCATGGAAGGAAAGCGCACGTGCATGCCCCCACTCGAGAGAAGGCCTGACTCCCCTGGGGAGACTCCAGAAGTACCCAAAGATCCATGTCAGCCCCTGAGAGGAATCCTCGGTTCCGGCCCTGACTCCACACAAGTTTTTTGGCCCCGGAATCGACAGGAGAGGAATCCTGAGAGGCCCCCGAGCAACTCGCATGGGGATTGGCCTTTCCTGAGGCCACCAGGGCGGGTCCCTGAGGTCCCCGTCGTAACTCGAGAACACCTGCCGCAACTCGAGAAACTTTAGGAAGTTCTCCCTTCCTGGCGAGATGAGGCCTATTTCCGATGAGGCGTCTGGGGACTAATGACACGGAACCTCTGGAACTTCGAAAGGGTCTTTCACACCCTTGCTGCAACTCAAGAAGTTCACCGCCATATCCGTCTCCACTCGAGAGGAAACATGATGGTCCCGCCCACATCCAGAGGAGCCCCGTTTGCCCCTCGTAGCTCGAGATGAGGGATCCTTTCCCTGCTATCAACGGGAAAGTATTTTCGGCGTTCCCGTCGCATCTCAAGAGGAGGCACTCTCAACAGGAAAGACGAGAGGAACTCCATGGTCGTACCACCATTCCAAGAGTCCCCCAGATGTTTCAGTCCATTCCAGAGGAACCTCTTTGCCCTGCACTGACTCATCTTTCATGCCGAAGATCGACTCACACCACGGTGGCACGTGGGACAGCCCTGTGGGATAGCCTCGAGGGAAAGCCTAGAGGGAAAACCACAGATCCTTTGATCCACGCGACGGGAAGCGTGACATTGCTGCTACAGCCTGGAAGGAAAGCGCACGTGCATGCCCCCACTCGAGACGAGGCCTGACTCCCCTGGGGAGACTCCAGAAAGACCCAAAGATCCATGTCAGCCCCTTAGAGGAATCCTCCGTTCCGACCCTGACTCCACACAAGATTTTAGGCCCCGGTATTGACTGGAGAGGAATCCCGAGAGGCACCCTAGCAACTCGTATGGGGACTGGAGTTTCCTGAGGCCACCAGGGCTTGTCCCTCACGTCCCCGTCGTAACTCGAGAACACCTGCCGCAACTCGAGAAAATCCAGGAAGTTCTCCGTTCCAGGCGAGATGTGGCCTATTTCCGATGAGGCGTCTGGAGTCTAATGACAGCAAATCTCTGGGACTTCAAAAGGGTCTTTCACACCCTTGCTGCAACTCAAGAAGTTCACCGCCATACCCGTCTCCACTCGAGAGGAAGCACGATGGTCCCGCCCACATTCAGAGGAGCCCCGTTTCCCCCTCGTAGCTCGAGATGAGGGATCCTTTCCCTGCTTTCAACAGGAAAGAATTCCCGGCGTTCCCGTCGCATCTCAAGAGGAGGAACTCTCAACACGAAAGGCGAGAGGAACTCCATGGTCGTACCACCATTCCAAGAGTCCCCCAGATGTCTCAGTCCATTCCAGAGGAACCTCTTTGCCCTGCACTGGCTCATCTTTCACGCCGAGGATCGACTCACACCACGGTGGCACGTGGGACAGCCCTGTGGGAAAGCCTCGAGGGAAAACCACAGATCCTTTGATCCACGCGACGGGAAGCGTGACATTGCTGCTACAGCCTGTAAGGAAAGCGCACGTGCATGCCCCCACTCGAGACGAGGCCTGACTCCCCTGGGGAGACTCCAGAAGTACCCAAAGATCCATGTCAGCCCCTGAGAGGAATCCTCGGTTCCGGCCCTGACTCCACACAAGTATTTTGGCCCCGGTATCGACGGGAGAGGAATCCCGAGAGGCCCCCTAGGAACTCGCAAGGGGACTGACCTTTCCTGAGGCCACCATGGCGGGTTCCTGAGGTCCCCGTCGTAACTCGAGAACACCTGCCGCAACTCGAGAAAATCCATGAAGTTCTCCCTTCCAGGCGAGATGAGGCTTATTTCCGATAAGGCGTCTGGAGACTAATGACACGGAACCTCTGGAACTTCGAAAGGGTCTTTCACACCCTTGCTGCAACTCAAGAACTTCACCGCCATATCCGTCTCCACTCGAGAGGAAACATGATGGTCCCGCCCACATCCAGAGGAGCCCCGTTTGCCCCTCGTAGCTCGAGATGAGGGATCCTTTCCCTGCTATCAACGGGAAAGTATTTTCGGCGTTCCCGTCGCATCTCAAGAGGAGGCACTCTCAACAGGAAAGACGAGAGGAACTCCATGGTTGTACCACCATTCCAAGAGTCCCCGAGATTTCTCAGTCCATTCCAGAGGAACCTCTTTGCCCTGCACTGGCTCATCTTTCACGCCGAGGATCGACTCACACCACGGTGGCACGTGGGACAGCCCTGTGGGAAAGCCTCGAGGGTAAACCACAGATCCTTTGATCCACGCGACGGGAAGCGTGACATTGCTGCTACAGCCTGGAAGGAAAGCGCACGTGCATGCCCCCACTCGAGACGAGGCCTGACTCCCCTGGGGAGACTCCAGAAGTACCCAAAGATCCATGTCAGCCCCTGAGAGGAATCCTCGGTTCCGGCCCTGACTCCACACAAAGTTTTTGGCCCCCATATCGACGGGAGAGGAATCCCGAGAGGCCCCCGAGCAACTCGCATGGGGACTGGCCTTTCCTGAGGCCACCAGGGCGGGTCCCTGAGGTCCCCGTCGTAACTCGAGAACACCTGCCGCAACTCGAGGAAATCCAGGAAGTTCTCCCTTCCAGGCGAGATGAGGCCTATTTCCGATGAGACGTCTGGAGACTAATGACACCGAACCTCTGGAACTTCGAAAGGGTCTTTCACACCCTTGCTGCAACTCAAGAAGTTCACCGCCATACCCGTCTCCACTCGAGAGGAAACACGATGTTCCCGCCCACATCCAGAGGAGCCCCGTTTCCCCCTCGTAGCTCGAGATGAGGGATCCTTTCCCTGCTATCAACGGGAAAGAATTCCCGGCGTTCCCGTCGCATCTCAAGAGGAGGCACTCTCAATAGGAAAGATGAGAGGAACTCCATGGTCGAACCACCATTCCAAGAGTCCCCGAGATTTCTCAGTCCATTCCAGAGGAAACTCTTTGCCCTGCACTGGCTCATCTTTCACGCCGAGGATTGACTCACACCACGGTGGCACGTGGGTCAGCCCTGTGGGAAAGCCTCGAGGGAAAGCCTCGAGGGAAAACCACAGATCTTTGATCCACGAGCCGGGAAGCGTGACATTGCTGCTACAGCCTGGAAGGAAAGCGCACGTGCATGCCCCCACTCGAGACGAGTCCTGACTCCCCTGGGGAGACTCCAGAAGTACCCAAAAATCCATGTCAGCCCCTGAGAGGAATCCTCGGTTCCGGCCCTGACTCCACACAAGGTTTTTGGCCCCGGTATCGACGGGAGAGGAATCCCGAGAGGCACCCTAGCAACTAGCATGGGGACTGGCCGTTCCTGAGGCCACCAGGGCGGGTCTCTGAGGTCCCCGTCGTAAATCGAGAACACCTGCCGCAACTCGAGAAAATCCAGGAAGTTCTCCTTTCCAGGCGAAATGAGGCCTATTTCCGATGAGGCGTCTGGAGACTAATGACACCGAACCTCTGGAACTTCGAAAGGGTCTTTCACACCCTTGCTGCAACTCAAGAAGTTCACCGCCATACCCGTCTCCACTCGAGAGGAAGCACGATGGTCCCGCCCACATCCAGAGGAGCCCCGTTTCCCCCTCGTAGCTCGAGATGAGGGATCCTTTCCCTGCTTTCAACGGGAAAGAATTCCCGGCGTTCCCGTCGCATCTCAAGAGGAGGCACTCTCAACAGGAAAGGCGAGAGGAACTCCATAGTCCTACCACCATTCCAAGAGTCCCCCAGATGTTTCAGTCTATTCCAGAGGAACCTCTTTGCCCTGCACTGACTCATCTTTCACGCCGAGAATCGACTCACACCACGGTGGCACGTGGGACAGCCCTGTGGGAAAGCCTCGAGGGAAAACCACAGATCCTTTGATCCACGCGACGGGAACCGAGACATTGCTGCTACAGCCTGGAAGGAAAGCGCACGTGCATGCCCCCACTCGAGACAAGGCCTGACTCCCCTGGGGAGACTCCAGAAGTACCCAAAGATCCATGTCAGCCCCTGAGAGGAATCCTCGGTTCTGGCCCTGACTCCACACAAGTTTTTTGGCCCCGGTATCGACAGGAGAGGAATCCTGAGAGGCCCCCGAGCAACTCGCATGGGGATTGGCCTTTCCTGAGGCCACCAGGGCGGGTCCCTGAGGTCCCCGTCGTAACTCGAGAACACCTGCCGCAACTCGAGAAACTTCAGGAAGTTCTCCCTTCCAGGCGAGATGAGGCCTATTTCCGATGAGGCGTCTGGAGACTAATGACACGGAACCTCTGGAACTTCGAAAGGGTCTTTCACACCCTTGCTGCAACTCAAGAAGTTCACCGCCATATCCGTCTCCACTCGAGAGGAAGCACAATGGTCCCGCCCACATCCAGAGGAGCCCCGTTTGCCCCTCGTAGCTCGAGATGAGGGATCCTTTCCCTGCTATCAACGGGAAAGTATTTTCGGCGTTCCCGTCGCATCTCAAGAGGAGGCACTCTGAACTGGAAAGACGAGAGGAACTCCATGGTCGTACCACCATTCCAAGAGTCCCCCAGATGTTTCAGTCTATTCCAGAGGAACCTCTTTGCCCTGCACTGACTCATCTTTCATGCCGAAGATCGACTCACACCACGGTGGCACGTGGGACAGCCCTGTGGGATAGCCTCGAGGGAAAGCCTAGAGGGAAAACCACAGATCCTTTGATCCACGCGACGGGAAGCGTGACATTGCTGCTACAGCCTGGAAGGAAAGCGCACGTGCATGCCCCCACTCGAGACGAGGCCTGACTCCCCTGGGGAGACTCCAGAAAGACCCAAAGATCCATGTCAGCCCCTTAGAGGAATCCACCGTTCCGGCCCTGACTCCACACAAGGTTTTAGGCCCCGGTATCGACTGGAGAGGAATCCCGAGAGGCACCCTAGCAACTCGTATGGGGACTGGAGTTTCCTGAGGCCACCAGGGCTTGTCCCTCACGTCCCCGTCGTAACTCGAGAACACCTGCCGCAACTCGAGAAAATCCAGGAAGTTCTCCGTTCCAGGCGAGATGGGGCCTATTTCCGATGAGGCGTTTGGAGTCTAATGACAGCTAATCTCTGGGACTTCAAAAGGGTCTTTCACACCCTTGCTGCAACTCAAGAAGTTCATCGCCATACCCGTCTCCACTCGAGAGGAAGCACGATGGTTCCGCCCACATTCAGAGGAGCCCCGTTTCCCCCTCGTAGCTCGAGATGAGGGATCCTTTCCCTGCTTTCAAAAGGAAAGAATTCCCGGCGTTCCCGTCGCATCTCAAGAGGAGGAACTCTCAACACGAAAGGCGAGAGGAACTCCATGGTCGTACCACCATTCCAAGAGTCCCCCAGATGTCTCAGTCCATTCCAGAGGAACCTCTTTGCCCTGCACTGGCTCCTCTTTCACGCCGAGGATCGACTCACACCACAGTGGCACGTGGGACAGCCCTGTGGGAAAGCCTCGAGGGAAAACCACAGATCCTTTGATCCCACGACGGGAACCGTGACATTGCTGCTACAGCCTGGAAGGAAAGCGCACGTGCATGCCCCCACTCGAGACGAGGCCTGACTCCCCTGGGGAGACTCCAGAAGTACCCAAAGATCCATGTCAGCCCCTGAGAGGAATCCTCGGTTCCGGCCCTGACTCCACACAAGGTTTTTGGCCCCGGTATCGACGGGAGAGGAATCCCGAGAGGCCCCCTAGCAACTTGCATGGGGACTGGCCTCTCCTGAGGCCACCAGGGCGGGTCCCTGAGGTCCCCGTCGTAACTCGAGAACACCTGCCGCAACTCGAGAAAATCCAGGAAGTTCTCCCTTCCAGGCGAGATGAGGCCTATTTCCGATGAGGCGTCTGGAGACTAATGACACCTAAACTCTGGAACTTCGAAAGGGTCTTTCACACCCTTGCTGCAACTCAAGAAGTTCACCGCCATACCCGTCTCCACTCGAGAGGAAGCACGATGGTCCCGCCCACATCCAGAAGAGACCCGTTTCCCCCTTGGAGCTCGAGATGAGGGATCCATTCCCTGCTTTCAACGGGAAAGAATTCCCGGCGTTCCCGTCGCATCTCAAGAGGAGGCACTCTCAACAGGAAAGGCGAGAGGAACTCCAAGGTCGTACCACCATTCCAAGAGTCCCCCAGATGTCTCAGTCCATTCCAGAGGAGCCTCTTTGCCCTGCACTGGCTCATCTTTCACGCCGAGGATCGACTCACACCACGGTTGCATGTGGGACAGCCCTGTGGGAAAGCCTCGAGGGAAAGCCTCGAGGGAAAACCACAGATCCTTTGATCCACGCGACGGGAAGCGTGACATTGCTGCTACAGCCTGGAAGGAAAGCGCACGTGCATGCCCCCACTCGAGACGAGGCCTGACTCCCCTGGGGAGACTCCAGAAGTACCCAAAGATCCATGTCAGCCCCTGAGAGGAATCCTCGGTTCCGGCCCTGACTCCACACAAGGTTTTTGGCCCCGGTATCGTCGGGAGAGGAATCCCGAGAGGCCCCCTAGCAACTCGCATGGGGACTGGCCTCTCCTGAGGCCAACAGGGCGGGTCCCTGAGGTCCCCGTCGTAACTCGAGAACACCTGCCGCAACTCGAGAAAATCCAGGAAGTTCTCCCTTCCAGGCGAGATGAGGCCTATTTCCGATGAGGCCTCTGGAGACAAATGACACCTAACCTCTGGAACTTCGAAAGGGTCTTTCACACCCTTGCTGCAACTCAATAAGTTCACCGCCGTACCCGTCTCAACTCGAGAGGAAGCACGATGGTCCCGCCCACATCCAGAGGAGCCCCGTTTCCCCCTCGTAGCTCGAGATGAGGGATCCTTTCCCTGCTTTCAACGGGAAAGAATTCCCGGCGTTCCCGTCGCATCTCAAGAGGAGGCACTCTCAACAGGAAAGGCGAGAGGAACGCCAAGGTCGTACCACCATTCCAAGAGTCCCCCAGATGTCTCAGTCCATTCCAGAGGAGCCTCTTTGCCCTGCACTGGCTCATCTTTCACGCCGAGGATCGACTCACACCACGGTGGCACGTGGGACAGCCCTGTGGGAAAGCCTCGAAGGAAAGCCTAGAGGGAAAACCACAGATCCTTTGATCCACGCGACGGGAAGCGTGACATTGCTGCTACAGCCTGGAAGGAAAGCGCACGTGCATGCCCCCACTCGAGACGAGGCCTGACTCCCCTGGGGAGACTCCACAAGTACCCAAAGATCCATGTCAGCCCCTGAGAGGAATCCTCGGTTCCGGCCCTGACTCCACACAAGGTTTTTGCCACGGTATCGACGGGAGAGGAATCTCGAGAGGCCCCCTAGCATCTCGCATGGGGACTGGCCTCTCCTGTGGCCACCAGGGCGGGTCCCTGAGGTCCCCGTCGTAACTCGAGAACACCTGCCGCAACTCGAGAAAATCCAGGAAGTTCTCCCTTCCAGGCGATTGAGGCCTATTTCCGATGAGGCATCTGGAGACAAATGACAACAAACCTCTGGAACTTCGAAAGGGTCTTTCACACCCTTGATGCAACTCAAGAAGTTCACCTCCATACCCGTCTCCACTCGAGAGGAAGCACGAAGATCCCGCCCACATCCAGAGGAGCCCCGTTTCCCCCTCGGAGCTCGAGATGAGGGATCCTTTCCCTGCTTTCAACGGGAAAGAATTCCCGGCGTTCCCGTCGCATCTCAAGAGGAGGCACTCTCAACAGGAAAGGCGAGAGGAACTCCATGGTCGTACCACCATGCCAAGAGTCCCCCAGATGTCTCAGTCCATTCCAGAGGAGCCTCTTTGCCCTGCACTGGCTCATCTTTCACGCCGAGGATCGACTCACACCACGGTGGCACGTGGGACAGCCCTGTGGGAAAGCCTCGAGGGAAAGCCTCGAGGGAAAACCACAGATCCTTTGATCCACGCGACGGGAAGCGTGACATTGCTGCTACAGCCTGGAAGGAAAGCGCACGTGCATGCCCCCACTCGAGACGAGGCCTGACTCCCCTGGGGAGACTCTACAAGTACCCAAAGATCCATGTCAGCCCATGAGAGGAATCCTCGGTTCCGGCCCTGACTCCACACAAGGTTTTTGGCCCCGGTATCGACGGGAGAGGAATCCCGAGAGGCCCCCTAGCAACTCGCATGGGGACTGGCCTCTCCTGAGGCCACCAGGGCTGGTCCTTGAGGTCCCCGTCGTAACTCGAGAACACCTGCCGCAACTCGAGAAAATCCAGGAACTTCTCCCTTCCAGGCGAGATGAGGCCTATTTCCGATGAGGCCTCTGGAGACAAATGACACCTAACCTCTGGAACTTCGAAAGGGTCTTTCACACCCTTGCTGCAACTCAAGAAGTTCACCGCCATACCCGTCTCCACTCGAGAGGAAGCACGATGGTCCCGCCCACATCCAGAGGAGCCCCGTTTCCCCCTCGTAGCTCGAGATGAGGGATCCTTTCCCTGCTATCAACGGGATAGAATTCCCGGCGTTCCCGTCGCATCTCAAGTGGAGGCACTCTCAACAGGAAAGATGAGAGGAACTCCATGGTCGTACCACCATTCCAAGAGTCCCCGAGATTTCTCAGTCCATTCCAGAGGAAACTCTTTGCCCTGCACTGGCTCATCTTTCACGCCGAGGATCGACTCACACCACGGTGGCACGTGGGACAGCCCTGTGGGAAAGCCTCGAGGGAAAGGCTCGAGGGAAAACCACAGATCCTTTGATCCACGCGACGGGAAGCATGACATTGCTGCTACAGCCTGGAAGGAAAGCGCACGTGCATGCCCCCACTCGAGACGAGTCCTGACTCCCCTGGGGAGACTCCAGAAGTACCCAAAGATCCATGTCAGCCCCTGAGAGGAATCCTCGTTTCCGGCCCTGACTCCACACAAGGTTTTTGGCCCCGGTATCGACGGGAGAGGAATCCCGAGAGGCCCCCTAGCAACTAGCATGGGGACTGGCTGTACCTGAGGCCACCAGGGCGGGTCCCTGAGGTCCCCGTCGTAAATCGAGAACACCTGCCGCAACTCGAGAAAATCCAGGAAGTTCTCCTTTCCAGGCGAAGTGAGGCCTATTTCCGATGAGGCGTCTGGAGACTAATGACACCTAACCTCTGGAACTTCGAAAGGGTCTTTCACACCCTTGCTGCAACTCAAGAATTTCACCGCCATACCCGTCTCCACTCGAGAGGAAGCACGATGGTCCCGCCCACATCCAGAGGAGCCCAGTTTCCCCCTCGTAGCTCGAGATGAGGGATCCTTTCCCTGTTTTCAACGGGAAAGAATTCCTGGCGTTCCCGTCGCATCTCAAGAGGAGGCACTCTCAACAGGAAAGGCGAGAGGAACTCCATGGTCGTACCACCATTCCAAGAGTCCCCCAGATGTCTCAGTCCAATCCAGAGGAACCTCTTTGCCCTGCACTGTCTCATCTTTCACGCCGAGAATCGACTCACACCACGGTGGCACGTGGGACAGCCCTGTGGGAAAGCCTCGAGGGAAAACCACAGATCCTTTGATCCACGCGACGGGAACCGAGACATTGCTGCTACAGCCTGGAAGGAAAGCGCACGTGCATGCCCCCACTCGAGACAAGGCCTGACTCCCCTGTGGAGACTCCAGAAGTACCCAAAGATCCATGTCAGCCCCTGAGAGGAATCCTCGGTTCCGGCCCTGACTCCACAGAAGTTTTTTGGCCCCGGTATCGACAGGAGAGGAATCCTGAGAGGCCCCCGAGCAACTCGCATGGGGACTGGCCTTTCCTGAGGCCACCAGGGCGGGTCCCTGAGGTCCCCGTCGTAACTCGAGAACACCTGCCGCAACTCGAGAAACTTCAGGAAGTTCTCCCTTCCAGGCGAGATGAGGCCTATTTCCGATGAGGCGTTTGGAGACTAATGACACGGAACCTCTGGAACTTCGAAAGAGTCTTTCACACCCTTGCTGCAACTCAAGAAGTTCACCGCCATAACCGTCTCCACTCGAGAGGAAACATGATGGTCCCGCCCACATCCAGAGGAGCCCCGTTTGTCCCTCGTAGCTCGAGATGAAGGATCCTTTCCCTGCTATCAACGGGAAAGTGTTTTCGGCGTTCCCGTCGCATCTCAAGAGGAGGCAGTCTCAACAGGAAAGACGAGAGGAACTCCATGGTCGTACCACCATTCCAAGAGTCCCCCAGATGTTTCAGTCCATTCCAGAGGAACCTCTTTGCCCTGCACTGGCTCATCTTTCATACCGAAGATCGACTCACACCACGGTGGCACGTGGGACAGCCCTGTGGGATAGCCCCGAGGGAAAGCCTAGAGGGAAAACCACAGATCCTTTGATCCACCCGACGGGAAGCGTGATATTGCTGCTACAGCCTGGAAGGAAAGCGCACGTGCATGCCCCCACTCGAGACGAGGCCTGACTCCCCTGGGGAGACTCCAGAAAGACCCAAAGATCCGTGTCAGCCCCTTAGAGGAATCCTCCGTTCCGGCCCTGACTCCACACAAGGTTTTTGGCCCCGGTATCGACTGGAGAGGAATCCCGAGAGGCAACCTAGCAACTCGCATGGGGACTGGAGTTTCCTGAGGCCACCAGGGCTTGTCCCTGACGTCCCCGTCGTAACTCGAGAACACCTGCGGCAACTCGAGAAAATCCAGGAAGTTCTCCGTTCCAGGCGAGATGAGGCCTATTTCCGATGAGGCTTCTGGAGTCTAATGACAGCTAATCTCTGGGACTTCAAAAGGGTCTTTCACACCCATGCTGCAACTCAAGAAGTTCACAGCCATACCCGTCTCCACTCGAGAGGAAGCACGATGGTCCCGCCCACATTCAGAGGAGCCCCGTTTCCCCCTCGTAGCTCGAGATGAGGGATCCTTTCCCTGCTTTCAACAGGAAAGAATTCCCGGCGTTCCCGTCGCATCTCAAGAGGAGGAACTCTCAACAGGAAAGGCGAGAGGAACTCCATGGTCGTACCACCATTCCAAGAGTCACCCAGAGGTCTCAGTCCAATCCAGAGGAACCTCTTTGCCCTGCACTGGCTCATCTTTCACGCCGAGGATCGACTCACACCACGGTGGCACGTGGGACAGCCCTGTGGGAAAGCCTCGAGGGAAAACCACAGATCCTTTGATCCACGCAACGGGAAGCGTGACATTGCTGCTACAGCCTGGAAGGAATGCGCACGTGCATGCCCCCACTAGAGACGAGGCCTGACTCCCCTGGGGAGACTCCACAAGTACCCAAAGATCCATGTCAGCCCCTGAGAGGAATCCTCGGATCCGGCCCTGACTCCACACAAGGTTTTTGGCCCCGGTATCGACGGGAGAGGAATCCAGAGAGGCCCCCTAGCAACTCGCATGGGGACTGGCCTCTCCTGAGGCCACCAGGGCGGGTCCCTGAGGTACCCGTCGTAACTCGAGAACACCTGCCGCAACTCGAGAAAATCCAGGAAGTTCTCCCTTGCAGGCGAGATGAGGCCTATTTCCGATGAGGCCTCTGGAGACTAATGACACCTAACCTCTGGAACTTCGAAAGGGTCTTTCACACCCTTGCTGCAACTCAAGAAGTTCACCGCCATACCCGTCTCCACTCGAGAGGAAGCACGATGGTCCCGCCCACATCCAGAGGAGCCCCGTTTCCCCCTCGTAGCTCGAGATGAGGGATCCTTTCCCTGCTTTCAACGGGAAAGAATTCCCGGCGTTCACGTCGCATCTCAAGAGGAGGCACTCTCAACAGGAAAGGCGAGAGGAACTCCATGGTCGTACCACCATTCCAAGAGTCCCCCAGATGTCTCAGTCCATTCCAGAGGAACCTCTTTGCCCTGCACTGGCTCATCTTTCATGCCGAGGATCGACTCACATCACGGTGGCACGTGGAACAGCCCTGTGGGAAAGCCTCGAGGGAAAGCCTCGAGGGAAAACCACAGATCCTTTGATCCACGCAACGGGAAGCGTGACATTGCTGCTACAGCCTGGAAGGAATGCGCACGTGCATGCCCCCACTAGAGACGAGGCCTGACTCCCCTGGGGAGACTCCACAAGTACCCAAAGATCCATGTCAGCCCCTGAGAGGAATCCTCGGATCCGGCCCTGACTCCACACAAGGTTTTTGGCCCCGGTATCGAAGGGAGAGGAATCCAGAGAGGCCCCCTAGCAACTCGCATGGGGACTGGCCTCTCCTGAGGCCACCAGGGCGGGTCCCTGAGGTACCCGTCGTAACTCGAGAACACCTGCCGCAACTCGAGAAAATCCAGGAAGTTCTCCCTTGCAGGCGAGATGAGGCCTATTTCCGATGAGGCCTCTGGAGACTAATGACACCTTACCTCTGGAACTTCGAAAGGGTCTTTCACACCCTTGCTGCAACTCAAGAAGTTCACCGCCATACCCGTCTCCACTCGAGAGGAAGCACGATGGTCCCGCCCACATCCAGAGGAGCCCCGTTTCCCCCTCGTAGCTCGAGATGAGGGATCCTTTCCCTGCTTTCAACGGGAACGAATTCCCGGCGTTCCCGTCGCATCTCAAGAGGAGGCACTCTCAACAGGAAAGGCGAGAGGAACTCCATGGTCGTACCACCATTCCAAGAATCCCCCAGAAGTCTCAGTCCATTCCAGAGGAACCTCTTTGCCCTGCACTGGCTCATCTTTCACACCGATGATCGACTCCCACCACCGTGGCATGTGGGACAGCCCTGTGGGAAAGCCTCGAGGGAAAGCCTCGAGGGAAAACCACAGATCCTTTGATCCACGCGACGGGAAGCGTGACATTGCTGCTACAGCATGGAAGGAAAGCACACGTGCATGCCCCCCCTCGAGACGAGGCTTGACTCCCCTGGGGAGACACCAGACAGACCCAGAGATCCATGTCAACACCTGAGAGGAATCCTCGGTTCCGGCCCTGACTCCTCAGAAGGATTTTGCCCCGGTATCGACGGGAGAGGAATCCGGAGAGGCCCCCTAGCAACTCTCCAGGGGACTAGTCTTTCCTGAGGCCACCAGGGCGGGTCCCTGTGGTCCCCGTCGTAACTCGAGAACACCTGCCGCAACTCGAGAAAATCCAGGAAGTTCTCCCTTCCAGGCGAGATGAGGCCTATTTCCGATGAGGCCTCTGGAGACTAATGACACCTAACCTCTGGAACTTCGAAAGGGTCTTTCACACTCTTGCTGCAACTAAGGAAGTTCACCGCCATACCCGTCTCCACTCGAGAGGAAGCACGATGGTCCCGCCCACATCCAGAGGAGCTCCGTTTCCACCTCGTAGCTCGAGAGGAGGGATCCTTTCCCTGCTTTCAACGGGAAAGAATTCCCAGCGTTCCCGTCGCATCTCAAGCGGAGGCACTCTCAACAGGAAAGGCGAGAGGAACTCCATGGTCGTACCACCATTCCAAGAGTCCCCCAGATGTCTCAGTCCATTACAGAGGAACCTCTTTGCCCTGCACTGGCTCATCTTTCACGCCGAGGATCGACTCACACCACGGTGGCACGTGGGACAGCCCTGGGGTAAGGCCTCGAGGGCAAGGCTCGAGGAAAACCATAGATCCTTTGATCCACGCCACGGGAAGCGTGACATTGCTGCTAAAGCCTGGAAGGAAAGTGCACGTGCATGCCCCCTCACGAAACGAGGCCTGTCTCCCCTGTCGAGACTCCAGAAGTATCCAAAGATCCATATCAGCCCCTGAGAGGAATCCTCGGTTCCGGCCCTGACTCCACACAAGGTTTTTGGCCCCGGTATCGACGGGAGAGGAATCCCGAGAGGCCCCCTAGCAACTCGCATGGGGACTGGCCTCTCCTGAGGCCACCAGGGCCGGTCCCTTAGGTCCCCGTCGTAACTCGAGAACACCTGCCGCACCTCGAGAAAATAGAGGAAGTTCTCCCTTCCAGGCGAAATGAGGCCTATTTCCGATGAGGCGTCTGGAGACTAATGACACCTAACCTCTGGAACTTCGAAAGGGTCTTTCACACCCTTGCTGCGACTCAAGAAGTTCACCACCATACCCGTCTCCACTCGAGAGGAAGCACGATGGTCCCGACCACATCCAAAGGAGCCCCGTTTCCCCCTCGTTGCTCGAGATGAGGGATCCTTTCCCTGCTTTCAACGGGAAAGAATTCCCTGCGTTCCCGTCGCATCTCAAGAGGAGGCACTCTCAACAGGAAAGGAGAGAGGAACTCCATGGTCGTACCACCATTCCAAGAGTCCCCCAGATGTCTCAGTCCATTCCAGAGGAACCTCTTTGCCCTGCACTGGCTCATCTTTCACGCCGAGGATCGACTCACACCACGGTGGCACGTGGGACAGCCCTGTGGGAAAGCCTCGAGGGAAAGCCTCGAGGGAAAGCCTCGAGGGAAAACCACAGATCCTTTGATCCACGCGACGGGAAGCGTGACATTGCTGCTACAGCCTGGAAGGAAAGCGCACGTGCATGCCCCCACTCGAGACGAGGCCTGACTCCCCTGGGGAGACTCCAGAAGTACCCAAAGATCCATGTCAGCCCCTGAGAGGAATCCTCGGTTCCGGCCCTGACTCCACACAAGGTTTTTGGCCCCGGTATCGACGGGAGAGGAATCCCGAGAGGCCCCCTAGCAACTCGCATGGGGACTGGCCTCTCCTGAGGCCACTAGGGCGGGTCCCTGAGGTCCTCGTCGTAACTCGAGAGCACCTGCCGCAACTCGAGAAAATCCAGGAAGTTCTCCCTTCCAGGCGAGATGAGGCCTATTTCCGATGAGGCGTCTGGAGACTAATGACACCTAAACTCTGGAACTTCGAAAGGGTCTTTCATACCCTTGCTGCGAATCAAGAAGTTCACCGCCATACCCGTCTCCACTCGAGAGGAAGCACGATGGTCCCGCCCACATCCAGAGGATCCCCGTTTCCCCCTCGTAGCTCGAGATGAGGGATCCTTTCCCTGCTTTAAACGGGGAAGAATTCCCGGCGTTCCCGTCGCATCTCAAGAGGAGGCACTCTCAACAGGAAAGGCGAGAGGAACTCCATGGTCGTACCACCATTCCAAGAGTCCCCCAGATGTCTCAGTCCATTCCAGAGGAACCTCTTTGCCCTGCACTGGCTCATCTTTCACGCCGAGGATCGACTCACACCACGGTGGCACGTGGGACAGCCCTGTGGGAAAGCCTCGAGGGAAAGCCTCGAGGGAAAACCACAGATCCTTTGATCCACGCGACCGGAAGCGTGACATTGCTGCTACAGCCTGGAAGGAAAGCGCACGTGCATGCCCCTACTCGAGACGAGGCCTGACTCCCCTGGGGAGACTCCAGAAGTACCCAAAGATCCATGTCAGCCCCTGAGAGGAATCCTCGGTTCCGGCCCTGACTCCACACAAGGTTTTTGGCCCCGGTATCGACGGGAGAGGAATCCCGAGAGGCCCCCTAGCAACTCGCATGGGGACTGGCCTCTCCTGAGGCCACCAGGGCGGGTCCCTGAGGTCCCCGTCGTAACTCGAGAACACCTGCCGCAACTCGAGAAAATCCAGGAAGTTCTCCCTTCCAGGCGAGATGAGGCCTCTTTCCGATGAGGCCTCTGGAGACTAATGACACCAAACCTCTGGAACTTCGAAAGGGTCTTTCACACCCTTGGTGCAACTCAAGAAGTTCACCGCCATACCCGTCTCCACTCGAGAGGAAGCACGATGGTCCCGCCCACATCCAGAGGAGCCCCGTTTCCCCCTCGTAGCTCGAGATGAGGGATCCTTTCCCTGCTTTCAACGGGAAAGAATTCCCGGCGTTCCCGTCGCATCTCAAGAGGAGGCACTCTCAACAGGAAAGGCGAGAGGAACTCCATGGTCGTACCACCATTCCAAGAGTCCCCCAGATGTCTCAGTCCATTCCAGAGGAACCTCTTTGCCCTGCACTGGCTCATCTTTCACGCCGAGGATCGACTCACACCACGGTGGCACGTGGGACAGCCCTGAGGGAAAGCCTCGAGGGAAAGCCTCGAGGGAAAACCACAGATCCTTTGATCCACGCCACGGGAAGCGTGACATTGCTGCTAAATCCTGGAAGGAAAGTGCACGTGCATGCCCCCTCACGAAAGGAGGCCTGTCTCCCCTGGCGAGACTCCAGAAGTATCCAAAGATACATATCAGCCCCTGAGAGGAATCCTCGGTTCCGGCCCTGACTCCACACAAGGTTTTTGGCCCCGCTATCGACGGAAGAGGAATCCCGAGAGGCCCCCTAGCAACTCGCATGGGGACTGGCCTCTCCTGAGGCCACCAGGGCCGGTCCCTGAGGTCCCCGTCGTAACTCGAGAACACCTGCCGCAACTCGAGAAAATCCAGGAAGTTCTCCCTTCCAGGCGAGATGAGGCCTATTTCCGATGAGGCGTCTGGAGACTAATGACACCTAACCTCTGGAACTTCGAAAGGGTCTTTCACACCCTTGCTGCAACTCAAGAAGTTCACCACCATACCCGTCTCCACTCGAGAGGAAGCACGATGGTCCCGACCACATCCAGAGGAGCCCCGTTTCCCCCTCGTAGCTCGAGATGAGGGATCCTTTCCCTGCTTTCAACGGGAAAGAATTCCCTGCGTTCCCGTCGCATCTCAAGAGGAGGCATTATCAACAGGAAAGGCGAGAGGAACTCCATGGTCGTACCACCATTCCAAGAGTCCCCCAGATGTCTCAGTCCATTCCAGAGGAACCTCTTTGCCCTGCACTGGCTCATCTTTCACGCCGAGGATCGACTCACACCACGGTGGCACGTGGGACAGCCCTGTGGGAAAGCCTCGAGGGAAAGCCTCGAGGGAAAACCACAGATCCTTTGATCCACGCGACCGGAAGCGTGACATTGCTGCTACAGCCTGGAAGGAAAGCGCACGTGCATGCCCCTACTCGAGACGAGGCCTGACTCCCCTGGGGAGACTCCAGAAGTACCCAAAGATCCATGTCAGCCCCTGAGAGGAATCCTCGGTTCCGGCCCTGACTCCACACAAGGTTTTTGGCCCCGGTATCGACGGGAGAGGAATCCCGAGAGGCCCCCTAGCAACTCGCATGGGGACTGGCCTCTCCTGAGGCCACCAGGGCGGGTCCCTGAGGTCCCCGTCGTAACTCGAGAACACCTGCCGCAACTCGAGAAAATCCAGGAAGTTCTCCCTTCCAGGCGAGATGAGGCCTCTTTCCGATGAGGCCTCTGGAGACTAATGACACCAAACCTCTGGAACTTCGAAAGGGTCTTTCACACCCTTGGTGCAACTCAAGAAGTTCACCGCCATACCCGTCTCCACTCGAGAGGAAGCACGATGGTCCCGCCCACATCCAGAGGAGCCCCGTTTCCCCCTCGTAGCTCGAGATGAGGGATCCTTTCCCTGCTTTCAACGGGAAAGAATTCCCGGCGTTCCCGTCGCATCTCAAGAGGAGGCACTCTCAACAGGAAAGGCGAGAGGAACTCCATGGTCGTACCACCATTCCAAGAGTCCCCCAGATGTCTCAGTCCATTCCAGAGGAACCTCTTTGCCCTGCACTGGCTCATCTTTCACGCCGAGGATCGACTCACACCACGGTGGCACGTGGGACAGCCCTGAGGGAAAGCCTCGAGGGAAAGCCTCGAGGGAAAACCACAGATCCTTTGATCCACGCCACGGGAAGCGTGACATTGCTGCTAAATCCTGGAAGGAAAGTGCACGTGCATGCCCCCTCACGAAAGGAGGCCTGTCTCCCCTGGCGAGACTCCAGAAGTATCCAAAGATACATATCAGCCCCTGAGAGGAATCCTCGGTTCCGGCCCTGACTCCACACAAGGTTTTTGGCCCCGCTATCGACGGAAGAGGAATCCCGAGAGGCCCCCTAGCAACTCGCATGGGGACTGGCCTCTCCTGAGGCCACCAGGGCCGGTCCCTGAGGTCCCCGTCGTAACTCGAGAACACCTGCCGCAACTCGAGAAAATCCAGGAAGTTCTCCCTTCCAGGCGAGATGAGGCCTATTTCCGATGAGGCGTCTGGAGACTAATGACACCTAACCTCTGGAACTTCGAAAGGGTCTTTCACACCCTTGCTGCAACTCAAGAAGTTCACCACCATACCCGTCTCCACTCGAGAGGAAGCACGATGGTCCCGACCACATCCAGAGGAGCCCCGTTTCCCCCTCGTAGCTCGAGATGAGGGATCCTTTCCCTGCTTTCAACGGGAAAGAATTCCCTGCGTTCCCGTCGCATCTCAAGAGGAGGCATTATCAACAGGAAAGGCGAGAGGAACTCCATGGTCGTACCACCATTCCAAGAGTCCCCCAGATGTCTCAGTCCATTCCAGAGGAACCTCTTTGCCCTGCACTGGCTCATCTTTCACGCCGAGGATCGACTCACACCACGGTGGCACGTGGGACAGCCCTGTGGGAAAGCCTCGAGGGAAAGCCTCGAGGGAAAACCACAGATCCTTTGATCCACGCGACCGGAAGCGTGACATTGCTGCTACAGCCTGGAAGGAAAGCGCACGTGCATGCCCCTACTCGAGACGAGGCCTGACTCCCCTGGGGAGACTCCAGAAGTACCCAAAGATCCATGTCAGCCCCTGAGAGGAATCCTCGGTTCCGGCCCTGACTCCACACAAGGTTTTTGGCCCCGGTATCGACGGGAGAGGAATCCCGAGAGGCCCCCTAGCAACTCGCATGGGGACTGGCCTCTCCTGAGGCCACCAGGGCGGGTCCCTGAGGTCCCCGTCGTAACTCGAGAACACCTGCCGCAACTCGAGAAAATCCAGGAAGTTCTCCCTTCCAGGCGAGATGAGGCCTCTTTCCGATGAGGCCTCTGGAGACTAATGACACCAAACCTCTGGAACTTCGAAAGGGTCTTTCACACCCTTGGTGCAACTCAAGAAGTTCACCGCCATACCCGTCTCCACTCGAGAGGAAGCACGATGGTCCCGCCCACATCCAGAGGAGCCCCGTTTCCCCCTCGTAGCTCGAGATGAGGGATCCTTTCCCTGCTTTCAACGGGAAAGAATTCCCGGCGTTCCCGTCGCATCTCAAGAGGAGGCACTCTCAACAGGAAAGGCGAGAGGAACTCCATGGTCGTACCACCATTCCAAGAGTCCCCCAGATGTCTCAGTCCATTCCAGAGGAACCTCTTTGCCCTGCACTGGCTCATCTTTCACGCCGAGGATGGACTCACACCACGGTGGCACGTGGGACAGCCCTGTGGGAAAGCCTCGAGGGAAAACCACAGATCCTTTGATCCACGCCACGGGAAGCGTGACATTGCTGCTACAGCCTGGAAGGAAAGCGCACGTGCATGCCCCCACTCGAGACGAGGCCTGACTCCCCTGGGGAGACTCCAGAAGTACCCAAAGATCCATGTCAGCCCCTGAGAGGCATCCTCGGTTCCGGCCCTGACTCCACACAAGGTTTTTGGCCCCGGTATCGACGGGAGAGGAATCCCGAGAGGCCCCCTAGCAACTCGCATGGGGACTGGCCTCTCCTGAGGCCACCAGGGCGGGTCCCTGAGGTCCCTGTCGTAACTCGAGAACACCTGCCGCAACTCGAGAAAATCCAGGAAGTTCTCCCTTCCAGGCGAGATGAGGCCTATTTCCGATGAGGCGTCTGGAGACTAATGAAACCTAACCTCTGGAACTTCGAAAGGGTCTTTCACACCCTTGCTGCGACTCAAGAAGTTCACCGCCATACCCGTCTCCACTCGAGAGGAAGCACGATGGTCCCGCCCACATCCAGAGGAGCCCCGTTTCCCCCTCGTAGCTCGAGATGAGGGATCCTTTCCCTGCTTTCAACGGGAAAGAATTCCCGGCGTTCCCGTCGCATCTCAAGAGGAGGCACTCTCAACAGGAAAGGCGAGAGGAACTCCATGGTCGTACCACCATTCCAAGAGTCCCCCAGATGTCTCAGTCCATTCCAGAGGAACCTCTTTGCCCTGCACTGGCTCATCTTTCATGCCGAGGATCGACTCACACTACGGTGGCACGTGGGACAGCCCTGTGGGAAAGCCTCGAGGGAAAGCCTCGAGGGAAAACCACAGATCCTTTGATCCACGCGACGGGAAGCGTGACATTGCTGCTACAGCCTGGAAGGAAACCGCACGTGCATGCCCCCACTCGAGACGAGGCCTGACTCCACTGGGGAGACTCCAGAAGTACCCAAAGATCCATGTCAGCCCCTGAGAGGAATTCTCGGTTCCGGCCCTGACTGCACACAAGGTTTTTGGCCCCGGTATCGACGGGAGAGGAATCCCGAGAGGCCCCCTAGCAACTCGCATGGGGACTGGCCTCTCCTGAGGCCACCAAGGCGGGTCCCTGAGGTCCCCGTCGTAACTCGAGAACACCTGCCGCAACTCGAGAAAATCCAGGAAGTTCTCCCTTCCAGGCGAGATGAGGCTTATTTCCGATGAGGCGTCAGGAGACTAATGACACCTAACCTCTGGAACTTCGAAAGGGTCTTTCACACCCTTGCTGCGACTCAAGAAGTTCACCGCCATACCCGTCTCCACTCGAGAGGAAGCACGATGGTCCCGCCCACATCCAGAAGAGCCCCGTTTCCCCCTCGTAGCTCGAGATGAGGGATCCTTTCCCTGCTTTCAACGGGAAAGAATTCCCGGCGTTCCCGTCGCATCTCAAGAGGAGGCACTCTCAACAGGAAAGGCGAGAGGAACTCCATGGTCGTACCACCATTCCAAGAGTCCCCCAGATGTCTCAGTCCATTCCAGAGGAACCTCTTTGCCCTGCACTGGCTCATCTTTCACGCCGAGGATCGACTCACACCACGGTGGCACGTGGGAGAGCCCTGTGGGAAAGCCTCTAGGGAAAACCACACATCATTTGATCCACGCGACGGGAAGCGTGACATTGCTGCTACAGCCTGGAAGGAAAGCGCACGTGCATGCCCCTACTCGAGACGAGGCCTGACTCCCCTGGGGAGACTCCAGGAGTACCCAAAGATCCATGTCAGCCCCTGAGAGGAATCCTCGGTTCCGGCCCTGACTCCACACAAGGTTTTTGGCCCCGGTATCGACGGGAGAGGAATCCCGAGAGGCCCCCTAGCAACTCGCATGGGGACTGGCCTCTCCTGAGGCCACCAGGGCGGGTCCCTGAGGTCCCCGTCGTAACTCGAGAACACCTGCCGCAACTCGAGAAAATCCAGGAAGTTCTCCCTTCCAGGCGAGATGAGGCCTATTTCCGATGAGGCCTCTGGAGACTAATGACACCAAACCTCTGGAACTTCGAAAGGGTCTTTCACACCCTTGCTGCAACTCAAGAAGTTCACCGCCATACCCGTGTCCACTCGAGAGGAAGCACGATGGTCCCGCCCACATCCAGAGGAGCCCCGTTTCACCCTCGGAGCTCGAGATGAGGGATCCTTTCCCTACTTTCAACGGGAAAGAATTCCCGGCGTTCCCGTCGCATCTCAAGAGGAGGCACTCTCAACAGGAAAGGCGAGAGGAACTCCATGGTCGTACCACCATTCCAAGAGTCCCCCAGATGTCTCAGTCCATTCCAGAGGAACCTCTTTGCCCTGCACTGGCTCATCTTTCACGCCGAGGATCGACTCACAACACGGTGGCACGTGGGACAGCCCTGTGGGAAAGCCTCGAGGGAAAGCCTCGAGGGAAAACCACAGATCCTTTGATCCACGCGACGGGAAGCGTGACATTGCTGCTACAGCCTGGAAGGAAAGCGCACGAGCATGCTCCCACTCGAGACGAGGCCTGACTCCCCTGGGGAGACTCCAGAAGTACCCAAAGATCCATGTCAGCCCCTGAGAGGAATCCTCGGTTCCGGCCCTGACTCCACACAAGCTTTTTGGCCCCGGTATCGACGGGAGAGGAATCCCGAGAGACCCCCTAGCAACTCGCATGGGGACTGGCCTCTCCTGAGGCCACCAGGGCGGGTCCCTGAGGTCCCCGTCGTAACTCGAGAACACCTGCCGCAACTCGAGAAAATCCAGGAAGTTCTCCCTTCCAGGCGAGATGAGGCCTATTTCCGATGAGGCCTCTGGAGACTAATGACACCAAACCTCTGGAACTTCGAAAGGGTCTTTCACACCCTTGCTGCAACTCAAGAAGTTCACCGCCATACCCGTCTCCACTCGAGAGGAAGCACGATGGTCCCGCCCACATCCAGAGGAGCCCCGTTTCCCCCTCGGAGCTCGAGATGAGGGATCCTTTCCCTGCTTTCAACGGGAAAGAATTCCCGGCGTTCCAGTCGCATCTCAAGAGGAGGCACTCTCAACAGGAAAGGCGAGAGGAACTCCATGGTCGTACCACCATTCCAAGAGTCCCCCAGATGTCTCAGTCCATTCCAGAGAAACCTCTTTGCCCTGCACTGGCTCATCTTTCACGCCGAGGATCGACTCACACCACGGTGGCACGTGGGACAGCCCTGTGGGAAAGCCTCGAGCGAAAGCCTCGAGGGAAAACCACAGATCCTTTGATGCACGCGACGGGAAGCGTGACATTGCTGCTACAGCCTGAAAGGAAAGCGCACGTGCATGCCCCCACTCGAGACGAGGCCTGACTCCCCTGGGGAGACTCCACAAGTACCCAAAGATCCATGTCAGCCCCTGAGAGGAATCCTCGGTTCCGGCCCTGACTCCACACAAGCTTTTTGGCCCCGGTATCGACGGGAGAGGAATCCCGAGAGGCCCCCTAGCAACTCGCATGGGGACTGGCCTCTCCTGAGGCCACCAGGGCCGGTCCCTGAGGTCCCCGTCGTAACTCGAGAACACCTGCCGCAACTCGAGAAAATCCAGGAAGTTCTCCCTTCCAGGCGAGATGAGGCCTATTTCCGATGAGGCGTCTGGAGACTAATGACACCTAACCTCTGGAACTTCGAAAGGGTCTTTCACACCCTTGCTGCAACTCAAGAAGTTCACCGCCATACCCGTGTCCACTCGAGAGGAAGCACGATGGTCCCGCCCACATCCAGAGGAGCCCCGTTTCCCCCTCGTAGCTCGATATGAGGGATCCTTTCCATGCTTTCAACGGGAAAGAATTCCCTGCGTTCCCGTCGCATCTCAAGAGGAGGCACTCTCAACAGGAAAGGCGAGAGGAACTCCATGGTCGTACCACCATTCCAAGAGTCCCCCAGATGTCTCAGTCCATTCCAGAGGAACCTCTTTGCCCTGCACTGGCTCATCTTTCACGCCGAGGATCGACTCACACCACGGTGGCACGTGGGACAGCCCTGTGGGAAAGCCTCGAGGTAAAGCCTCGAGGGAAAACCACAGATCCTTTGATCCACGCGACGGGAAGCGTGACATTGCTGCTACAGCCTGGAAGAAAAGCGCACGTGCATGCCCCCACTCGAGACGAGGCCTGACTCCCCTGGGGAGACTCCAGAAGTACCCAAAGATCCATGTCTGCCCCTGAGAGGAATCCTCGGTTCCGGCCCTGACTGCACACAAGTTTTTGGCCCCGGTATCGACGGGAGAGGAATCCCGAGAGGCCCCTTAGCAACTCGCATGGGGACTGGCCTCTCCTGAGGCCACCAGGGCGGGTCCCTGTGGTCCCCGTCGTAACTCGACAACACCTGCCGCAACTCGAGAAAATCCAGGAAGTTCTCCCTTCCAGGCGAGATGAGGCCTATTTCCGATGAGGCGTTTGGAGACTAATGACACCTAACCTCTGGAACTTCGAAAGGGTCTTTCACACCCTTGCTGCAACTCAAGAAGTTCACCGCCATACCCGTCTCCACTCGAGAGGAAGCACGATGGTCCCGCCCACATCCAGAGGAGCCCCGTTTCCCCCTCGTAGCTCGAGATGAGGGATCCTTTCCCTGCTTTCAACGGGAAAGAATTCCCGGCGTTCCCGTCGCATCTCAAGAGGAGGCACTCTCAACAGGAAAGGCGAGAGGAACTCCATGGTCGTACCACCATTCCAAGAGTCCCCCAGATGTCTCAGTCCATTCCAGAGGAACCTCTTTGCCCTGCACTGGCTCATTTTTCACGCCGAGAATCGACTCACACCACGGTGTCACGTGGGACAGCCCTGTGGGAAAGCCTCGAGGGAAAGCCTCGAGGGAAAACCGCAGATCCTTTGATCCACGCTACGGGAAGCGTGACATTGCTGCTACAGCCTGGAAGGAAAGTGCACGTGCATGCCCCCACACGAGACGAGGCCTGTCTCCCCTGGGGAGACTCCAGAAGTACCCAAAGATCCATGTCAGCCCCTGAGAGGAATCCTCGGTTCCGGCCCTGACTCCACACAAGGTTTTTGGCTCCGGTATCGACGGGAGAGGAATCCGGAGGGGCCCCCTAGCAACACGCATAGGGACTGGCCTCTCCTGAGGCCAACAAGGCGGGTCCCTGAGGTCCCCGTCGTAACTCGAGAACACCTGCTGCAACTCGAGAAAATCAAGGAAGTTCTCCCTTCCAGGCGAGATGAGGCCTATTTCCGATGAGGCGTCTGGAGACTAATGACACCTAACCTCTGGAACTTCGAAAGGGTCTTTCACACCCTTGCTGCAACTCAAGAAGTTCACCACCATACCCGTCTCCACTCGAGAGGAAGCACGATGGTCCCGACCACATGCAAAGGAGCCCCGTTTCCCCCTCGGAGCTCGAGATGAGGGATCCTTTCCCTGCTTTCAACGGGAAAGAATTCCCTGCGTTCCCGTCGCATCTCAAGAGGAGGCACTCTCAACAGGAAAGGCGAGAGGAACTCCATGGTCGTACCACCATTCCAAGAGTCCCCCAGATGTCTCAGTCCATTCCAGAGGAACCTCTTTGCCCTGCACTGGCTCATCTTTCACGCCGAGGATCGACTCACACCACGGTGGCACGTGGGACAGCCCTGTGGGAAAGCCTCTAGGGAAAACCATACATCATTTGATCCACGCGACGGGAAGCGTGACATTGCTGCTACAGCCTGGAAGGAAAGTGCACGTGCATGCCCCCTCACGAAACGAGGCCTGTCTCCCCTGGCGAGACTCCAGAAGTATCCAAAGATCCATATCAGCCCCTGAGAGGAATCCTCGGTTCCGGCCCTGACTCCACACAAGGTTTTTGGCCCCGGTATCGACGGGAGAGGAATCCCGAGAGGCCCCCTAGCAACTCGCATGGGGACTGGCCTCTCCTGAGGCCACCAGGGCCGGTCCCTGAGGTCCCCGTCGTAACTCGAGAACACCTGCCGCAACTCGAGAAAATCCAGGAAGTTCTCCCTTCCAGGCGAGATGAGGCCTATTTCCGATGAGGCGTCTGGAGACTAATGACACCTAACCTCTGGAACTTCGAAAGGGTCTTTCACACCCTTGCTGCAACTCAAGAAGTTCACCACCATACCCGTCTCCACTCGAGAGGAAGCACGATGGTCCCGACAACATCCAAAGGAGCCCCGTTTCCGCCTCGTAGCTCGAGATGAGGGATCCTTTCCCTGCTTTCAACGGGAAAGAATTCCCTGCGTTCCCGTCGCATCTCAAGAGGAGGCACTCTCAACAGGAAAGGCGAGAGGAACTCCATGGTCGTACCACCATTCCAAGAGTCCCCCAGATGTCTCAGTCCATTCCAGAGGAACCTCTTTGCCCTGCACTGGCTCATCTTTCACGCCGAGGATCGACTCTCACCACGGTGGCACGTGGGACAGCCCTGTGGGAAAGCCTCGAGGGAAAGCCTCGAGGGAATACCACAGATCCTTTGATCCACGCGACGGGAAGCGTGACATTGCTGCTACAGCCTGGAAGGAAAGCGCACGTGCATGCCCCTACTCGAGACGAGGCCTGACTCCCCTGGGGAGACTCCAGGAGTACCCAAAGATCCATGTCAGCCCCTGAGAGGAATCCTCGGTTCCGGCCCTGACTCCACACAAGGTTTTTGGCCCCGGTATCGACGGGAGAGGAATCCCGAGAGGCCCCCTAGCAACTCGCATGGGGACTGGGCTCTCCTGAGGCCACCAGGGCGGGTCCCTGAGGTCCCCGTCGTAACTCGAGAACACCTGCCGCAACTCGAGAAAATCCAGGAAGTTCTCCCTTCCAGGCGAGATGAGGCCTATTTCCGATGAGGCCTCTGGAGACTAATGACACCAAACCTCTGGAACTTCGAAAGGGTCTTTCACACCCTTGCTGCAACTCAAGAAGTTCACCGCCATACCCGTCTCCACTCGAGAGGAAGCACGATGGTCCCGCCCACATCCAGAGGAGCCCCGTTTCCCCCTCATAGCTCGAGATGAGGGATCCTTTCCCTGCTTTCAACGGGAAAGAATTCCCGGCGTTCCCGTCGCATCTCAAGAGGAGGCACTCTCAACAGGAAAGGCGAGAGGAACTCCATGGTCGTACCACCATTCCAAGAGTCCCCCAGATGTCTCAGTCCATTCCAGAGGAACCTCTTTGCCCTGCACTGGCTCATCTTTCACGCCGAGGATCGACTCACACCACGGTGGCACGTGGGACAGCCCTGTGGGAAAGCCTCGAGGGAAAGCCTCGAGGGAAAACCACAGATCCTTTGATCCACGCGACGGGAAGCGTGACATTGCTGCTACAGCCTGGAAGGAAAGCGCACGTGCATGCCCCCACTCGAGACGAGGCCTGACTCCCCTGGGGAGACTCCAGAAGTACCCAAAGATCCATGTCAGCCCCTGAGAGGAATCCTCGGTTCCGGCCCTGACTCCACACAAGGTTTTTGGCCCCGGTATCAACGGGAGAGGAATCCCGAGAGGCCCCCTAGCAACTCGCCTAGGGACTGGCCTTTCCTGAGGCCACCAGGGCGGGTCCCTGAGGTCCCCGTCGTAACTCGAGAACACCTGCCGCAACTCGAGAAAATCCAGGAAGTTCTCCCTTCCAGGCGAGATGAGGCCTATTTCTGATGAGGCCTCTGGAGACTAATGACACCTAACCTCTGGAACTTCGAAAGGGTCTTTCACACCCTTGCTGCAACTCAAGAAGTTCACCGCCATACCCGTCTCCACTAGAGAGGAAGCACGATGGTCCCGCCCACATCCAGAGGAGCCCCGTTTCCCCCTCGTAGCTCGAGATGAGGGATCCTTTCCCTGCTTTCAACGGGAAAGAATTCCCGGCGTTCCCGTCGCATCTCAAGAGGAGGCACTCTCAACAGGAAAGGCGAGAGGAACTCCATGGTCGTACCACCATTCCAAGAGTCCCCCAGATGTCTCAGTCCATTCCAGAGGAACCTCTTTGCCCTGCACTGGCTCATCTTTCACGCCGAGGTTCAACTCACACCACGGTGGCACGTGGGACAGCCCTGTGGGAAAGCCTCGAGGGAAAGCCTCGAGGGAAAACCACAGATCCTTTGATCCAAGCGACGGGAAGCGTGACATTGCTGCTACAGCCTGGAAGGAAAGCGCACGCGCATGCCCCCACTCGAGACGAGGCCTGACTCCCCTGGGGAGACTCCAGAAGTACCCAAAGATCCATGTCAGCCCCTGAGAGGAATCCTCGGTTCCGGCCCTGACTCCACACAAGGTTTTTGGCTCCGGTATCGACGGGAGAGGAATCCCGAGGGGCCCCCTAGCAACACGCATAGGGACTGGCCTCTCCTGAGGCCAACAAGGCGGGTCCCTGAGGTCCCCGTCGTAACTCGAGAACACCTGCTGCAACTCGAGAAAATCAAGGAAGTTCTCCCTTCCAGGCGAGATGAGGCCTATTTCCGATGAGGCGTCTGGAGACTAATGACACCTAACCTCTGGAACTTCGAAAGGGTCTTTCACACCCTTGCTGCAACTCAAGAAGTTCAACACCATACCCGTCTCCACTCGAGAGGAAGCACGATGGTCCCGACCACATGCAAAGGAGCCCCGTTTCCCCCTCGGAGCTCGAGATGAGGGATCCTTTCCCTGCTTTCAACGGGAAAGAATTCCCTGCGTTCCCGTCGCATCTCAAGAGGAGGCACTCTCAACAGGAAAGGCGAGAGGAACTCCATGGTCGTACCACCATTCCAAGAGTCCCCCAGATGTCTCAGTCCATTCCAGAGGAACCTCTTTGCCCTGCACTGGCTCATCTTTCACGCCGAGGATCGACTCACACCACGGTGGCACGTGGGACAGCCCTGTGGGAAAGCCTCTAGGGAAAACCACACATCATTTGATCCACGCGACGGGAAGCGTGACATTGCTGCTACAGCCTGGAAGGAAAGTGCACGTGCATGCCCCCTCACGAAACGAGGCCTGTCTCCCCTGGCGAGACTCCAGAAGTATCCAAAGATCCATATCAGCCCCTGAGAGGAATCCTCGGTTCCGGCCCTGACTCCACACAAGGTTTTTGGCCCCGGTATCGACGGGAGAGGAATCCCGAGAGGCCCCCTAGCAACTCGCATGGGGACTGGCCTCTCCTGAGGCCACCAGGGCCGGTCCCTGAGGTCCCCTTCGTAACTCGAGAACACCTGCCGCAACTCGAGAAAATCCAGGAAGTTCTCCCTTCCAGGCGAGATGAGGCCTATTTCCGATGAGGCGTCTGGAGACTAATGACACCTAACCTCTGGAACTTCGAAAGGGTCTTTCACACCCTTGCTGCAACTCAAGAAGTTCACCACCATACCCGTCTCTTCTCGAGAGGAAGCACGATGGTCCCGCCCACATCCAGAGGAGCCCCGTTTCCCCCTCGTAGCTCGAGATGAGGGATCCTTTCCCTGCTTTCAACGGGAAAGAATTCCCTGCGTTCCCGTCGCATCTCAAGAGGAGGCACTCTCAACAGGAAAGGCGAGAGGAACTCCATGGTCGTACCACCATTCCAAGAGTCCCCCAGATGTCTCAGTCCATTCCAGAGGAACCTCTTTGCCCTGCACTGGCTCATCTTTCACGCCGAGGATCGACTCTCACCACGGTGGCACGTGGGACAGCCCTGTGGGAAAGCCTCGAGGGAAAGCCTCGAGGGAATACCACAGATCCTTTGATCCACGCGACGGGAAGCGTGACATTGCTGCTACAGCCTGGAAGGAAAGCGCACGTGCATGCCCCTACTCGAGACGAGGCCTGACTCCCCTGGGGAGACTCCAGGAGTACCCAAAGATCCATGTCTGCCCCTGAGAGGAATCCTCGGTTCCGGCCCTGACTCCACACAAGGTTTTTGGCCCCGGTATCGACGGGAGAGGAATCCCGAGAGGCCCCCTAGCAACTCGCATGGGGACTGGCCTCTCCTGAGGCCACCAGGGCGGGTCCCTGAGGTCCCCGTCGTAACTCGAGAACACCTGCCGCAACTCGAGAAAATCCAGGAAGTTCTCCCTTCCAGGCGAGATGAGGCCTATTTCCGATGAGGCCTCTGGAGACTAATGACACCAAACCTCTGGAACTTCGAAAGGGTCTTTCACACCCTTGCTGCAACTCAAGAAGTTCACCGCCATACCCGTCTCCACTCGAGAGGAAGCACGATGGTCCCGCCCACATCCAGAGGAGCCCCGTTTCCCCCTCATAGCTCGAGATGAGGGATCCTTTCCCTGCTTTCAACGGGAAAGAATTCCCGGCGTTCCCGTCGCATCTCAAGAGGAGGCACTCTCAACAGGAAAGGCGAGAGGAACTCCATGGTCGTACCACCATTCCAAGAGTCCCCCAGATGTCTCAGTCCATTCCAGAGGAACCTCTTTGCCCTGCACTGGCTCATCTTTCACGCCGAGGATCGACTCACACCACGGTGGCACGTGGGACAGCCCTGTGGGAAAGCCTCGAGGGAAAGCCTCGAGGGAAAACCACAGATCCTTTGATCCACGCGACGGGAAGCGTGACATTGCTGCTACAGCCTGGAAGGAAAGCGCACGTGCATGCCCCCACTCGAGACGAGGCCTGACTCCCCTGGGGAGACTCCAGAAGTACCCAAAGATCCATGTCAGCCCCTGAGAGGAATCCTCGGTTCCGGCCCTGACTCCACACAAGGTTTTTGGCCCCGGTATCAACGGGAGAGGAATCCCGAGAGGCCCCCTAGCAACTCGCCTAGGGACTGGCCTTTCCTGAGGCCACCAGGGCGGGTCCCTGAGGTCCCCGTCGTAACTCGAGAACACCTGCCGCAACTCGAGAAAATCCAGGAAGTTCTCCCTTCCAGGCGAGATGAGGCCTATTTCTGATGAGGCCTCTGGAGACTAATGACACCTAACCTCTGGAACTTCGAAAGGGTCTTTCACACCCTTGCTGCAACTCAAGAAGTTCACCGCCATACCCGTCTCCACTAGAGAGGAAGCACGATGGTCCCGCCCACATCCAGAGGAGCCCCGTTTCCCCCTCGTAGCTCGAGATGAGGGATCCTTTCCCTGCTTTCAACGGGAAAGAATTCCCGGCGTTCCCGTCGCATCTCAAGAGGAGGCACTCTCAACAGGAAAGGCGAGAGGAACTCCATGGTCGTACCACCATTCCAAGAGTCCCCCAGATGTCTCAGTCCATTCCAGAGGAACCTCTTTGCCCTGCACTGGCTCATCTTTCACGCCGAGGATCAACTCACACCACGGTGGCACGTGGGACAGCCCTGTGGGAAAGCCTCGAGGGAAAGCCTCGAGGGAAAACCACAGATCCTTTGATCCAAGCGACGGGAAGCGTGACATTGCTGCTACAGCCTGGAAGGAAAGCGCACGCGCATGCCCCCACTCGAGACGAGGCCTGACTCCCCTGGGGAGACTCCAGAAGTACCCAAAGATCCATGTCAGCCCCTGAGAGGAATCCTCGGTTCCGGCCCTGACTCCACACAAGGTTTTTGGCCCCGGTATCGACGGGAGAGGAATCCCGAGAGGCCCCCTAGCAACTCGCATAGGGACTGGCCTCTCCTGAGGCCACCAGGGCGGGTCCCTGAGGTCCCCGTCGTAACTCGAGAACACCTGCCGCAACTCGAGAAAATCCAGGAAGTTCTCCCTTCCAGGCGAAATGAGGCCTATTTCCGATGAGGCGTCTGGAGACTAATGACACCTTACCTCTGGAACTTCGAAAGGGTCTTTCACAGCCTTGCTGCAACTCAAGAAGTTCACCACCATACCCGTCTCCACTAGAGAGGAAGCACGATGGTCCCGCCCACATCCAGAGGAGCCCCGTTTCCCCCTCGTAGCTCGAGATGAGGGATCCTTTCCCTGCTTTCAACGGGAAAGAATTCCCGGCGTTCCCGTCGCATCTCAAGAGGAGGCACTCTCAACAGGAAAGGCGAGAGGAACTCCATGGTAGTACCACCATTCCAAGAGTCCCCCAGATGTCTCAGTCCATTCCAGAGGAACCTCTTTGCCCTGCACTGGCTCATCTTTCACGCCCAGGATTGACTCACACCACGGTGGCACGTGGGACAGCCCTGTGGGAAAGCCTCGAGGGAAAGCCTCGAGGGAAAACCACAGATCCTTTGATCCACGCGACGGGAAGCGTGACATTGCTGCTACAGCCTGGAAGGAAAGCGCACGTGCATGCCCCCACTCGAGACGAGGCCTGACTCCCCTGGGGAGACTCCAGAAGTACCCAAAGATCCATGTCAGCCCCTGAGAGTAATCCTCGGTTCCGGCCCTGACTCCACACCAGGTTTTGGGCCCCGGTATCAACGGGAGAGGAATCCCGAGAGGCCCCCTAGCAACTCGCCTAGGGACTGGCCTCTCCTGAGGCCACCAGGGCGGGTCCCTGAGGTCCCCGTCGTAACTCGAGAACACCTGCCGCAACTCGAGAAAATCCAGGAAGTTCTCCCTTCCAAGCGAGATGAGGCCTATTTCCGATGAGGCCTCTGGAGACTAATGACACCTAACCTCTGGAACTTCGAAAGGGTCTTTCACACCCTTGCTGCAACTCAAGAAGTTCACCGCCATACCCGTCTCCACTAGAGAGGAAGCACGATGGTCCCGCCCACATCCAGAGGAGCCCCGTTTCCCCCTCGTAGCTCGAGATGAGGGATCCTTTCCCTGCTTTCAACGGGAAAGAATTCCCGGCGTTCCCGTCGCATCTCAAGAGGAGGCACTCTCAACAGGAAAGGCGAGAGGAACTCCATGGTCGTACCACCATTCCAAGAGTCCCCCAGATGTCTCAGTCCATTCCAGAGGAACCTCTTTGCCCTGCACTGGCTCATCTTTCACGCCGAGGATCGACTCACACCACGGTGGCACGTGGGACAGCCCTGTGGGAAAGCCTCGAGGGAAAACAACAGATCCTTTGATCCACGCGACGGGAAGCGTGACATTGCTGCTACAGCCTGGAAGGAAAGTGCACGTGCATGCCCCCACTCGAGACGAGGCCTGACTCCCCTGGGGAGACTCCAGAAGTACCCAAAGATCCATGTCAGCCCCTGAGAGGAATCCTCGGTTCCGGCCCTGACTCCACACAAGGTTTTTGGCCCCGGTATCGACGGGAGAGGAATCCCGAGAGGCCCCCTAGCAACTCGCATGGGGACTGGCCTCTCCTGAGGCCACCAGGGCGGGTCCCTGAGGTCCCCGTCGTAACTCGAGAACACCTGCCGCAACTCGAGAAAATCCAGGAAGTTCTCCCTTCCAGGCGAGATGAGGCCTATTTCCGATGAGGCCTCTGGAGACTAATGACACCAAACCTCTGGAACTTCGAAAGGGTCTTTCACACCCTTGCTGCAACTCAAGAAGTTCACCGCCATACCCGTCTCCACTCGGGAGGAAGCACGATGGTCCCGCCCACATCCAGAGGAGCCCCGTTTCCCCCTCATAGCTCGAGATGAGGGATCCTTTCCCTGCTTTCAACGGGAAAGAATTCCCGGCGTTCCCGTCGCATCTCAAGAGGAGGCACTCTCAACAGGAAAGGCGAGAGGAACTCCATGGTCGTACCACCATTCCAAGAGTCCCCCAGATGTCTCAGTCCATTCCAGAGGAACCTCTTTGCCCTGCACTGGCTCATCTTTCACGCCGAGGATCGACTCACACCACGGTGGCACGTGGGACAGCCCTGTGGGAAAGCCTCGAGGGAAAGCCTCGAGGGAAAACCACAGATCCTTTGATCCACGCGACGGGAAGCGTGACATTGCTGCTACAGCCTGGAAGGAAAGTGCACGTGCATGCCCCCTCACGAAACGAGGCCTGTCTCCCCTGGCGAGACTCCAGAAGTATCCAAAGATCCATATCAGCCCCTGAGAGGAATCCTCGGTTCCGGCCCTGACTCCACACAAGGTTTTTGGCCCCGGTATCGACGGGAGAGGAATCCCGAGAGGCCCCCTAGCAACTCGCATGGGGACTGGCCTCTCCTGAGGCCACCAGGGCCGGTCCCTGAGGTCCCCGTCGTAACTCGAGAACACCTGCCGCAACTCGAGAAAATCCAGGAAGTTCTCCCTTCCAGGCGAGATGAGGCCTATTTCCGATGAGGCGTCTGGAGACTAATGACACCTAACCTCTGGAACTTCGAAAGGGTCTTTCACACCCTTGCTGCAACTCACGAAGTTCACCACCATACTCGTCTCCACTCGAGAGGAAGCACGATGGTCCCGACAACATCCAAAGGAGCCCCGTTTCCCCCTCGTAGCTCGAGATGAGGGATCCTTTCCCTGCTTTCAACGGGAAAGAATTCCCTGCGTTCCCGTCGCATCTCAAGAGGAGGCACTCTCAACAGGAAAGGCGAGAGGAACTCCATGGTCGTACCACCATTCCAAGAGTCCCCCAGATGTCTCAGTCCATTCCAGAGGAACCTCTTTGCCCTGCACTGGCTCATCTTTCACGCCGAGGATCGACTCTCACCACGGTGGCACGTGGGACAGCCCTGTGGGAAAGCCTCGAGGGAAAGCCTCGAGGGAAAACCACAGATCCTTTGATCCACGCGACGGGAAGCGTGACATTGCTGCTACAGCCTGGAAGGAAAGCGCACGTGCATGCCCCTACTCGAGACGAGGCCTGACTCCCCTGGGGAGACTCCAGAAGTACCCAAAGATCCATGTCAGCCCCTGAGAGGAATCCTCGGTTCCGGCCCTGACTCCACACAAGGTTTTTGGCCCCGGTATCGACGGGAGAGGAATCCCGAGAGGCCCCCTAGCAACTCGCATGGGGACTGGCCTCTCCTGAGGCCACCAGGGCGGGTCCCTGAGGTCCCCGTCGTAACTCGAGAACACCTGCCGCAACTCGAGAAAATCCAGGAAGTTCTCCCTTCCAGGCGAGATGAGGCCTATTTCCGATGAGGCCTCTGGAGACTAATGACACCAAACCTCTGGAACTTCGAAAGGGTCTTTCACACCCTTGCTGCAACTCAAGAAGTTCACCGCCATACCCGTCTCCACTCGAGAGGAAGCACGATGGTCCCGCCCACATCCAGAGGAGCCCCGTTTCCCCCTCGTAGCTCGAGATGAGGGATCCTTTCCCTGCATTCAACGGGAAAGAATTCCCGGCATTCCCGTCGCATCTCAAGAGGAGGCACTCTCAACAGGAAAGGCGAGAGGAACTCCATGGTCGTACCACCATTCCAAGAGTCCCCCAGATGTCTCAGTCCATTCCAGAGGAACCTCTTTGCCCTGCACTGGCTCATCTTTCACGCCGAGGATCGACTCACAACACGGTGGCACGTGGGACAGCCCTGTGGGAAAGCCTCGAGGGAAAGCCTCGAGGGAAAACCACAGATCCTTTGATCCACGCGACGGGAAGCGTGACATTGCTGCTACAGCCTGGAAGGAAAGCGCACGAGCATGCCCCCACTCGAGACGAGGCCTGACTCCCCTGGGGAGACTCCAGAAGTACCCAAAGATCCATGTCAGCCCCTGAGAGGAATCCTCGGTTCCGGCCCTGACTCCACACAAGCTTTTTGGCCCCGGTATCGACGGGAGAGGAATCCCGAGAGACCCCCTAGCAACTCGCATGGGGACTGGCCTCTCCTGAGGCCACCAGGGCGGGTCCCTGAGGTCCCCGTCGTAACTAGAGAACACCTGCCGCAACTCGAGAAAATCCAGGAAGTTCTCCCTTCCAGGCGAGATGAGGCCTATTTCCGATGAGGCCTCTGGAGACTAATGACACCAAACCTCTGGAACTTCGAAAGGGTCATTCACACCCTTGCTGCAACTCAAGAAGTTCACCGCCATACCCGTCTCCACTCGAGAGGAAGCACGATGGTCCCGCCCACATCCAGAGGAGCCCCGTTTCCCCCT
The DNA here is from genome assembly GCF_032405125.1 of Capricornis sumatraensis. Classification (NCBI taxonomy): domain Eukaryota; kingdom Metazoa; phylum Chordata; class Mammalia; order Artiodactyla; family Bovidae; genus Capricornis; species Capricornis sumatraensis. The sequence goes on from NW_027184627.1 coordinate 2,340,032, forward strand.
CGGAGCTCGAGATGAGGGATCCTTTCCCTGCTTTCAACGGGAAAGAATTCCCGGCGTTCCAGTCGCATCTCAAGAGGAGGCACTCTCAACAGGAAAGGCGAGAGGAACTCCATGGTCGTACAACCATTCCAAGAGTCCCCCAGATGTCTCAGTCCATTCCAGAGAAACCTCTTTTCCCTGCACTGGCTCATCTTTCACGCCGAGGATCGACTCACACCACGGTGGCACGTGGGACAGCCCTGTGGGAAAGCCTCGAGCGAAAGCCTCGAGGGAAAACCACAGATCCTTTGATCCACGCGCCGGGAAGCGTGACATTGCTGCTACAGCCTGGAAGGAAAGTGCACGTGCATGCCCCCTCACGAAACGAGGCCTGTCTCCCCTGGCGAGACTCCAGAAGTATCCAAAGATCCATATCAGCCCCTGAGAGGAATCCTCGGTTCCGGCCCTGACTCCACACAAGGTTTTTGGCCCCGGTATCGACGGGAGAGGAATCCCGAGAGGCCCCCTAGCAACTCGCATGGGGACTGGCCTCTCCTGAGGCCACCAGGGCCAGTCCCTGAGGTCCCCGTCGTAACTCGAGAACACCTGCCGCAACTCGAGAAAATCCAGGAAGTTCTCCCTTCCAGGCGAGATGAGGCCTATTTCCGATGAGGCGTCTGGAGACTAATGACACCTAACCTCTGGAACTTCGAAAGGGTCTTTCACACCCTTGCTGCAACTCAAGAAGTTCACCACCATACCCGTCTCCACTCGAGAGGAAGCACGATGGTCCCGAACACATCCAAAGGAGCCCCGTTTCCCCCTCGTAGCTCGAGATGAGGGATCCTTTCCCTGCTTTCAACGGGAAAGAATTCCCTGCGTTCCCGTCGCATCTCAAGAGGAGGCACTCTCAACAGGAAAGGCGAGAGGAACTCCATGGTCGTACCACCATTCCAAGAGTCCCCCAGATGTCTCAGTCCATTCCAGAGGAACCTCTTTGCCCTGCACTGGCTCATCTTTCACGCCGAGGATCGACTCACACCACGGTGGCACGTGGGACAGCCCTGTGGGAAAGCCTCGAGGGAAAGCCTCGAGGGAAAACCACAGATCCTTTGATCCACGCGACGGGAAGCGTGACATTGCTGCTACAGCCTGGAAGGAAAGCGCACGTGCATGCCCCCACTCGAGACGAGGCCTGACTCCACTGGGGAGACTCCAGAAGTACCCAAAGATCCATGTCAGCCCCTGAGAGGAATCCTCGGTTCCGGCCCTGACTCCACACAAGGTTTTTGGCCCCGGTATCGACGGGAGAGGAATCCCGAGAGGCCCCCTAGCAACTCGCATGGGGACTGGCCTCTCCTGAGGCCACCAGGGCGGGTCCCTGAGGTCCCTGTCGTAACTCGAGAACACCTGCCGCAACTCGAGAAAATCCAGGAAGTTCTCCCTTCCAGGCGAGATGAGGCTTATTTCCGATGAGGCGTCTGGAGACTAATGACACCTAACCTCTGGAACTTCGAAAGGGTCTTTCACACCCTTGCTGCGACTCAAGAAGTTCACCGCCATACCCGTCTCCACTCGAGAGGAAGCACGATGGTCCCGCCCACATCCAGAAGAGCCCCGTTTCCCCCTCGTAGCTCGAGATGAGGGATCCTTTCCCTGCTTTCAACGGGAAAGAATTCCCGGCGTTCCCGTCGCATCTCAAGAGGAGGCACTCTCAACAGGAAAGGCGAGAGGAACTCCATGGTCGTACCACCATTCCAAGAGTCCCCCAGATGTCTCAGTCCATTCCAGAGGAACCTCTTTGCCCTGCACTGGCTCATCTTTCACGCCGAGGATCGACTCACACCACGGTGGCACGTGGGACAGCCCTGTGGGAAAGCCTCGAGGGAAAGCCTCGAGGGAAAACCACAGATCCTTTGATCCACGCGACGGGAAGCGTGACATTGCTGCTACAGCCTGGAAGGAAAGTGCACGTGCATGCCCCCTCACGAAACGAGGCCTGTCTCCCCTGGCGAGACTCCAGAAGTATCCAAAGATCCATATCAGCCCCTGAGAGGAATCCTCGGTTCCGGCCCTGACTCCACACAAGGTTTTTGGCCCCGGTATCGACGGGAGAGGAATCCCGAGAGGGCCCCTAGCAACTCGCATGGGGACTGGCCTCTCCTGAGGCCACCAGGGCCGGTTCCTGAGGTCCCCGTCGTAACTCGAGAACACCTGCCGCAACTCGAGAAAATCCAGGAAGTTCTCCCTTCCAGGCGAGATGAGGCCTATTTCCGATGAGGCGTCTGGAGACTAATGACACCTAACCTCTGGAACTTCGAAAGGGTCTTTCACACCCTTGCTGCAACTCAAGAAGTTCACCGCCATACCCGTCTCCACTCGAGAGGAAGCACGATGGTCCCGACAACATCCAAAGGAGCCCCGTTTCCCCCTCGTAGCTCGAGATGAGGGATCCTTTCCCTGCTTTCAACGGGAAAGAATTCCCTGCGTTCCCGTCGCATCTCAAGAGGAGGCACTCTCAACAGGAAAGGCGAGAGGAACTCCATGGTCGTACCACCATTCCAAGAGTCCCCCAGATGTCTCAGTCCATTCCAGAGGAACCTCTTTGCCCTGCACTGGCTCATCTTTCACGCCGAGGATCGACTCACACCACGGTGGCACGTGGGACAGCCCTGTGGGAAAGCCTCGAGGGAAAGCCTCGAGGGAAAACCACAGATCCTTTGATCCACGCGACGGGAAGCGTGACATTGCTGCTACAGCCTGGAAGGAAAGCGCACGTGCATGCCCCTACTCGAGACGAGGCCTGACTCCCCTGGGGAGACTCCAGAAGTACCCAATGATCCATGTCAGCCCCTGAGAGGAATCCTCGGTTCCGGCCCTGACTCCACACAAGGTTTTTGGCCCCGGTATCGACGGGAGAGGAATCCCGAGAGGCCCCCTAGCAACTCGCATGGGGACTGGCCTCTCCTGAGGCCACCAGGGCGGGTCCCTGAGGTCCCCGTCGTAACTCGAGAACACCTGCCGCAACTCGAGAAAATCCAGAAAGTTCTCCCTTCCAGGCGAGATGAGGCCTATTTCCGATGAGGCCTCTGGAGACTAATGACACCAAACCTCTGGAACTTCGAAAGGGTCTTTCACACCCTTGCTGCAACTCAAGAAGTTCACCGCCATACCCGTCTCCACTCGAGAGGAAGCACGATGGTCCCGCCCACATCCAGAGGAGCCCCGTTTCCCCCTCGTAGCTCGAGATGAGGGATCCTTTCCCTGCTTTCAACGGGAAAGAATTCCCGGCGTTCCCGTCGCATCTCAAGAGGAGGCACTCTCAACAGGAAAGGCGAGAGGAACTCCATGGTCGTACCACCATTCCAAGAGTCCCCCAGATGTCTCAGTCCATTCCAGAGGAACCTCTGTGCCCTGCACTGGCTCATCTTTCACGCCGAGGATCGACTCACAACACGGTGGCACGTGGGACAGCCCTGTGGGAAAGCCTCAAGGGAAAGCCTCGAGGGAAAACCACAGATCCTTTGATCCACGCGACGGGAAGCGTGACATTGCTGCTACAGCCTGGAAGGAAAGCGCACGAGCATGCCCCCACTCGAGACGAGGCCTGACTCCCCTGGGGAGACTCCAGAAGTACCCAAAGATCCATGTCAGCCCCTGAGAGGAATCCTCGGTTCCGGCCCTGACTCCACACAAGCTTTTTGGCCCCGGTATCGACGGGAGAGGAATCCCGAGAGACCCCCTAGCAACTCGCATGGGGACTGGCCTCTCCTGAGGCCACCAGGGCGGGTCCCTGAGGTCCCCGTCGTAACTCGAGAACACCTGCCGCAACTCGAGAAAATCCAGGAAGTTCTCCCTTCCAGGCGAGATGAGGCCTATTTCCGATGAGGCCTCTGGAGACTAATGACACCAAACCTCTGGAACTTCGAAAGGGTCTTTCACACCCTTGCTGCAACTCAAGAAGTTCACCGCCATACCCGTCTCCACTCGAGAGGAAGCACGATGGTCCCGCCCACATCCAGAGGAGCCCCGTTTCCCCCTCGGAGCTCGAGATGAGGGATCCTTTCCCTGCTTTCAACGGGAAAGAATTCCCGGCGTTCCCGTCGCATCTCAAGAGGAGGCACTCTCAACAGGAAAGGCGAGAGGAACTCCATGGTCGTACCACCATTCCAAGAGTCCCCCAAATGTCTCAGTCCATTCCAGAGGAACCTCTTTGCCCTGCACTGGCTCATCTTTCACGCCGAGGATCGACTCACACCACGGTGGCACGTGGGACAGCCCTGTGGGAAAGCCTCGAGGGAAAGCCTCGAGGGAAAACCACAGATCCTTTGATCCACGCGACGGGAAGCGTGACATTGCTGCTACAGCCTGGAAGGAAAGCGCACGTGCATGCCCCCACTCGAGACGAGGCCTGACTCCCCTGGGGAGACTCCAGAAGTACCCAATGATCCATGTCAGCCCCTGAGAGGAATCCTCGGTTCCGGCCCTGACTCCACACAAGGTTTTTGGCCCCGGTATCGACGGGAGAGGAATCCCGAGAGGCCCCCTAGCAACTCGCATGGGGACTGGCCTCTCCTGAGGCCACCAGGGCGGGTCCCTGAGGTCCCCGTCGTAACTCGAGAACACCTGCCGCAACTCGAGAAAATCCAGGAAGTTCTCCCTTCCAGGCGAGATGAGGCCTATTTCCGATGAGGCCTCTGGAGACTAATAACACCAAACCTCTGGAACTTCGAAAGGGTCTTTCACACCCTTGCTGCAACTCAAGAAGTTCACCGCCATACCCGTCTCCACTCGAGAGGAAGCACGATGGTCCCGCCCACATCCAGAGGAGCCCCGTTTCCCCCTCGGAGCTCGAGATGAGGGATCCTTTCCCTGCTTTCAACGGGAAAGAATTCCCGGCGTTCCCGTCGCATCTCAAGAGGAGGCACTCTCAACAGGAAAGGCGAGAGGAACTCCATGGTCGTACCACCATTCCAAGAGTCCCCCAGATGTCTCAGTCCATTCCAGAGGAACCTCTTTGCCCTGCACTGGCTCATCTTTCACGCCGAGGATCGACTCACACCACGGTGGCACGTGGGACAGCCCTGTGGGAAAGCCTCGAGGGAAAACCACAGATCCTTTGATCCACGCCACGGGAAGCGTGACATTGCTGCTACAGCCTGGAAGGAAAGCGCACGTGCATGCCCCCACTCGAGACGAGGCCTGACTCCCCTGGGGAGACTCCAGAAGTACCCAAAGATCCATGTCTGCCCCTGAGAGGAATCCTCGGTTCCGGCCCTGACTGCACACAAGTTTTTGGCCCCGGTATCGACGGGAGAGGAATCCCGAGAGGCCCCTTAGCAACTCGCATGGGGACTGGCCTCTCCTGAGGCCACCAGGGCGGGTCCCTGAGGTCCCCGTCGTAACTCGACAACACCTGCCGCAACTCGAGAAAATCCAGGAAGTTCTCCCTTCCAGGCGAGATGAGGCCTATTTCCGATGAGGCGTCTGGAGACTAATGACACCTAACCTCTGGAACTTCGAAAGGGTCTTTCACACCCTTGCTGCAACTCAAGAAGTTCACCGCCATACCCGTCTCCACTCGAGAGGAAGCACGATGGTCCCGCCCACATCCAGAGGAGCCCCGTTTCCCCCTCGTAGCTCGAGATGAGGGATCCTTTCCCTGCTTTCAACGGGAAAGAATTCCCGGCGTTCCCGTCGCATCTCAAGAGGAGGCACTCTCAACAGGAAAGGCGAGAGGAACTCCATGGTCGTACCACCATTCCAAGAGTCCCCCAGATGTCTCAGTCCATTCCAGAGGAACCTCTTTGCCCTGCACTGGCTCATTTTTCACGCCGAGAATCGACTCACACCACGGTGTCACGTGGGACAGCCCTGTGGGAAAGCCTCGAGGGAAAGCCTCGAGGGAAAACCGCAGATCCTTTGATCCACGCTACGGGAGCGTGACATTGCTGCTACAGCCTGGAAGGAAAGTGCACGTGCATGCCCCCACACGAGACGAGGCCTGTCTCCCCTGGCGAGACTCCAGAAGTACCCAAAGATCCATATCAGTCCCTGAGAGGAATCCTCGGTTCCGGCCCTGACTCCACACAAGGTTTTTGGCTCCGGTATCGACGGGAGAGGAATCCCGAGGGGCCCCCTAGCAACACGCATAGGGAATGGCCTCTCCTGAGGCCAACAAGGCGGGTCCCTGAGGTCCCCGTCGTAACTCGAGAACACCTGCTGCAACTCGAGAAAATCAAGGAAGTTCTCCCTTCCAGGCGAGATGAGGCCTATTTCAGATGAGGCGTCTCGAGACTAATGACACCTAACCTCTGGAACTTCGAAAGGGTCTTTCACACCCTTGTTGCAACTCAAGAAGTTCACCGCCATACCCGTCTCCACTCGAGAGAAAGCACGATGGTCCCGCCCACATCCAGAGGAGCCCCGTTTCCCCCTCGTAGCTCGAGATGAGGGATCCTTTCCCTGCTTTCAACGGGAAAAAATTCCCGGCGTTCCCGTCGCATCTCAAGAGGAGGCACTCTCAACAGGAAAGGCGAGAGGAACTCCATGGTCGTACCACCATTCCAAGAGTCCCCCAGATGTCTCAGTCCATTCCAGAGGAACCTCTTTGCCCTGCACTGGCTCATCTTTCACGCCGAGGATCGACTCACACCACGGTGGCACGTGGGACAGCCCTGTGGGAAAGCCTCTAGGGAAAGCTTCGAGGGAAAACCACAGATCCTTTGATCCACGCGACGGGAAGCGTGACATTGCTGCTACAGCCTGGAAGGAAAGTGCACGTGCATGCCCCCACTCGAGACGAGGCCTGACTCCCCTGGGGAGACTCCAGAAGTACCCAAAGATCCATGTCAGCCCCTGAGAGGAATCCTCGGTTCCGGCCCTGACTCCACACAAGGTTTTTGGCCCCGGTATCGACGGGAGAGGAATCCCGAGAGGCCCCCTTGCAACTCGCATAGGGACTGGCCTCTCCTGAGGCCACCAGGGCGGGTCCCTGAGGTCCCCGTCGTAACTCGAGAACACCTGCCGCAACTCGAGAAAATCCAGGAAGTTCTCCCTTCCAGGCGAGATGAGGCCTATTTCCGATGAGGCGTCTGGAGACTAATGACACCTTACCTCTGGAACTTCGAAAGGGTCTTTCACAGCCTTGCTGCAACTCAAGAAGTTCACCACCATACCCGTCTCCACTAGAGAGGAAGCACGATGGTCCCGCCCACATCCAGAGGAGCCCCGTTTCCCCCTCGTAGCTCGAGATGAGGGATCCTTTCCCTGCTTTCAACGGGAAAGAATTCCCGGCGTTCCCGTCGCATCTCAAGAGGAGGCACTCTCAACAGGAAAGGCGAGAGGAACTCCATGGTCGTACCACCATTCCAAGAGTCCCCCAGATGTCTCAGTCCATTCCAGAGGAACCTCTTTGCCCTGCATTGGCTCATCTTTCACGCCGATGATCGACTCACACCACGGTGGCACGTGGGACAGCCCTGTGGGAAAGCCTCGAGGGAAAGCCTCGAGGGAAAACCACAGATCCTTTGATCCACGTGACGGGAAGCGTGACATTGCTGCTAAAGCATGAAAGGAAAGCGCACGTGCATGCCCCCACTCGAGACGAGGCCTGACTCCACTGGGGAGACTCCAGAAGTACCCAAAGATCCATGTCAGCCCCTGAGAGGAATCCTCGGTTCCGGCCCTGACTCCACACAAGGTTTTTGGCCCCGGTATCGACGGGAGAGGAATCCCGAGAGGCCCCCTAGCAACTCGCATGGGGACTGGCCTCTCCGGAGGCCACCAGGGCGGGTCCCTGAGGTCCCCGTCGTAATTCGAGAACACCTGCCGCAACTCGAGAAAATCCAGGAAGTTCTCCCTTCCAGGCGAGATGAGGCCTATTTCCGATGAGGCGTCTGGAGACTAATGACACCTAACCTCTGGAACTTCGAAAGGGTCTTTCACACCCTTGTTGCAACTCTAGAAGTTCACCGCCATACCCGTCTCCACTCGAGAGAAAGCACGATGGTCCCGCCCACATCCAGAGGAGCCCCGTTTCCCCCTCGTAGCTCGAGATGAGGGATCCTTTCCCTGCTTTCAACGGGAAAAAATTCCCGGCGTTCCCGTCGCATCTCAAGAGGAGGCACTCTCAACAGGAAAGGCGAGAGGAACTCCATGGTCGTACCACCATTCCAAGAGTCCCCCAGATGTCTCAGTCCATTCCAGAGGAACCTCTTTGCCCTGCACTGGCTCATCTTTCACGCCGAGGATCGACTCACACCACGGTGGCACGTGGGACAGCCCTGTGGGAAAGCCTCTAGGGAAAACCACACATCATTTGATCCACGCGACGGGAAGCGTGACATTGCTGCTACAGCCTGGAAGGAAAGTGCACGTGCATGCCCCCTCAGGAAACGAGGCCTGTCTCCCCTGGCGAGACTCCAGAAGTATCCAAAGATCCATATCAGCCCCTGAGAGGAATCCTCGATTCCGGCCCTGACTCCACACAAGGTTTTTGGCCCCGTTATCGACGGGAGAGGAATCCCGAGAGGCCCCCTAGCAACTCGCATGGGGACTGGCCTCTCCTGAGGCCACCAGGGCCGGTCCCTGAGGTCCCCGTCGTAACTCGAGAACACCTGCCGCAACTCGAGAAAATCCAGGAAGTTCTCCCTTCCAGGCGAGAAGAGGCCTATTTCCGATGAGGCGTCTGGAGACTAATGACACCTAACCTCTGGAACTTCGAAAGGGTCTTTCACACCCTTGCTGCAAATCAAGAAGTTCACCACCATACCCGTCTCCACTCGAGAGGAAGCACGATGGTCCCGACAACATCCAAAGGAGCCCCGTTTCCCCCTCGTAGCTCGAGATGAGGGATCCTTTCCCTGCTTTCAACGGGAAAGAATTCCCTGCGTTCCCGTCGCATCTCAAGAGGAGGCACTCTCAACAGGAAAGGCGAGAGGAACTCCATGGTCGTACCACCATTCCAAGAGTCCCCCAGATGTCTCAGTCCATTCCAGAGGAACCTCTTTGCCCTGCACTGGCTCATCTTTCACGCCGAGGATCGACTCTCACCACGGTGGCACGTGGGACAGCCCTGTGGGAAAGCCTCGAGGGAAAGCCTCGAGGGAAAACCACAGATCCTTTGATCCACGCGACGGGAAGCGTGACATTGCTGCTACAGCCTGGAAGGAAAGCGCACGTGCATGCCCCTACTCGAGACGAGGCCTGACTCCCCTGGGGAGACTCCAGGAGTACCCAAAGATCCATGTCAGCCCCTGAGAGGAATCCTCGGTTCCGGCCCTGACTCCACACAAGGTTTTTGGCCCCGGTATCGACGGGAGAGGAATCCCGAGAGGCCCCCTAGCAACTCGCATGGGGACTGGCCTCTCCTGAGGCCACCAGGGCGGGTCCCTGAGGTCCCCGTCGTAACTCGAGAACACCTGCCGCAACTCGAGAAAATCCAGGAAGTTCTCCCTTCCAGGCGAGATGAGGCCTATTTCCGATGAGGCCTCTGGAGACTAATGACACCAAACCTCTGGAACTTCGAAAGGGTCTTTCACACCCTTGCTGCAACTCAAGAAGTTCACCGCCATACCCGTCTCCACTCGAGAGGAAGCACGATGGTCCCGCCCACATCCAGAGGAGCCCCGTTTCCCCCTCGTAGCTCGAGATGAGGGATCCTTTCCCTGCTTTCAACGGGAAAGAATTCCCGGCGTTCCCGTCGCATCTCAAGAGGAGGCACTCTCAACAGGAAAGGCGAGAGGAACTCCATGGTCGTACCACCATTCCAAGAGTCCCCCAGATGTCTCAGTCCATTCCAGAGGAACCTCTTTGCCCTGCACTGGCTCATCTTTCACGCCGAGGATCGACTCACACCACGGTGGCACGTGGGACAGCCCTGTGGGAAACCCTCGAGGGAAAGCCTCGAGGGAAAACCACAGATCCTTTGATCCACGCGACGGGAAGCGTGACATTGCTGCTACAGCCTGGAAGGAAAGCGCACGAGCATGCCCCCACTCGAGACGAGGCCTGACTCCCCTGGGGAGACTCCAGAAGTACCCAAAGATCCATGTCAGCCCCTGAGAGGAATCCTCGGTTCCGGCCCTGACTCCACACAAGCTTTTTGGCCCCGGTATCGACGGGAGAGGAATCCCGAGAGACCCCCTAGCAACTCGCATGGGGACTGGCCTCTCCTGAGGCCACCAGGGCGGGTCCCTGAGGTCCCCGTCGTAACTCGAGAACACCTGCGGCAACTCGAGAAAATCCAGGAAGTTCTCCCTTCCAGGCGAGATGAGGCCTATTTCCGATGAGGCCTCTGGAGACTAATGACACCAAACCTCTGGAACTTCGAAAGGGTCTTTCACACCCTTGCTGCAACTCAAGAAGTTCACCGCCATACCCGTCTTCACTCGAGAGGAAGCACGATGGTCCCGCCCACATCCAGAGGAGCCCCGTTTCCCCCTCGGAGCTCGAGATGAGGGATCCTTTCCCTGCTTTCAACGGGAAAGAATTCCCGGCGTTCCAGTCGCATCTCAAGAGGAGGCACTCTCAACAGGAAAGGCGAGAGGAACTCCATGGTCGTACCACCATTCCAAGAGTCCCCCAGATGTCTCAGTCCATTCCAGAGGAACCTCTTTGCCCTGCACTGGCTCATCTTTCACGCCGAGGATCGACTCACACCACGGTGGCACGTGGGACAGCCCTGTGGGAAAGCCTCGAGCGAAAGCCTCGAGGGAAAACCACAGATCCTTTGATCCACGCGACGGGAAGCGTGACATTGCTGCTACAGCCTGGAAGGAAAGCGCACGTGCATGCCCCCACTCGAGACGAGGCCTGACTCCACTGGGGAGACTCCAGAAGTACCCAAAGATCCATGTCAGCCCCTGAGAGGAATCCTCGGTTCCGGCCCTGACTCCACACAAGCTTTTTGGCCCCGGTATCGACGGGAGAGGAATCCCGAGAGGCCCCCTAGCAACTCGCATGGGGACTGGCCTCTCCTGAGGCCACCAGGGCGGGTTCCTGAGGTCCCCGTCGAAACTCGAGAACACCTGCCGCAACTCGAGAAAATCCAGGAAGTTCTCCCTTCCAGGCGAGATGAGGCCTATTTCCGATGAGGCGTCTGGAGACTAATGACACCTAACCTCTGGAACTTCTAAAGGGTCTTTCACAGCCTTGCTGCAACTCAAGAAGTTCACCGCCATACCCGTCTCCACTCGAGAGGAAGCACGATGGTCCCGCCCACATCCAGAGGAGCCCCGTTTCCCCCTCGTAGCTCGAGATGAGGGATCCTTTCCCTGCTTAAAACGGGGAAGAATTCCCGGCGTTCCCGTCGCATCTCAAGAGGAGGCACTCTCAACAGGAAAGGCGAGAGGAACTCCATGGTCGTACCACCATTCCAAGAGTCCCCCAGATGTCTCAGTCCATTCCAGAGGAACCTCTTTGCCCTGCACTGGCTCATCTTTCACGCCGAGGATCGACTCACACCACGGTGGCACGTGGGACAGCCCTGTGGGAAAGCCTCTAGGGAAAACCACACATCATTTGATCCACGCGACGGGAAGCGTGACATTGCTGCTACAGCCTGGAAGGAAAGTGCACGTGCATGCCCCCACTCGAGACGAGGCCTGACTCCCCTGGGGAGACTCCAGAAGTACCCAAAGATCCATGTCAGCCCCTGAGAGGAATCCTCGGTTCCGGCCCTGACTCCACACAAGGTTTTTGGCCCCGGTATCGACGGGAGAGGAATCCCGAGAGGCCCCCTTGCAACTCGCATAGGGACTGGCCTCTCCTGAGGCCACCAGGGCGGGTCCCTGAGGTCCCCGTCGTAACTCGAGAACACCTGCCGCAACTCGAGAAAATCCAGGAAGTTCTCCCTTCCAGGCGAGATGAGGCCTATTTCCGATGAGGCGTCTGGAGACTAATGACACCTTACCTCTGGAACTTCGAAAGGGTCTTTCACAGCCTTGCTGCAACTCAAGAAGTTCACCACCATACCCGTCTCCACTAGAGAGGAAGCACGATGGTCCCGCCCACATCCAGAGGAGCCCCGTTTCCCCCTCGTAGCTCGAGATGAGGGATCCTTTCCCTGCTTTCAACGGGAAAGAATTCCCGGCGTTCCCGTCGCATCTCAAGAGGAGGCACTCTCAACAGGAAAGGCGAGAGGAACTCCATGGTCGTACCACCATTCCAAGAGTCCCCCAGATGTCTCAGTCCATTCCAGAGGAAACTCTTTGCCCTGCACTGGCTCATCTTTCACGCCGAGGATCGACTCACACCACGGTGGCACGTGGGACAGCCCTGTGGGAAAGCCTCGAGGGAAAGCCTCGAGGGAAAACCACAGATCCTTTGATCCACGCGACGGGAAGCGTGACATTGCTGCTACAGCCTGGAAGGAAAGCGCACGTGCATGCCCCCACTCGAGACGAGGCCTGACTCCCCTGGGGAGACTCCAGAAGTACCCAAAGATCCATGTCAGCCCCTGAGAGGAATCCTCGGTTCCGGTCCTGACTCCACACAAGGTTTTTCGCCCCGGTATCAACGGGAGAGGAATCCCGAGAGGCCCCCTAGCAACACGCCTAGGGACTGGCCTCTCCTGAGGCCACCAGGGCGGGTCCCTGAGGTCCCCGTCGTAACTCGAGAACACCTGCCGCAACTCGAGAAAATCCAGGAAGTTCTCCCTTCCAGGCGAGATGAGGCCTATTTCCGATGAGGCGTCTGGAGACTAATGACACCTAACCTCTGGAACTTCGAAATGGTCTTTCACACCCTTGCTGCAACTCAAGAAGTTCACCGCCATACCCGTCTCCACTAGAGAGGAAGCACGATGGTCCCGCCCACATCCAGTGGAGCCCCGTTTCCCCCTCGTAGCTCGAGATGAGGGATCCTTTCCCTGCTTTCAACGGGAAAGAATTCCCGGCGTTCCCGTCGCATCTCAAGAGGAGGCACTCTCAACAGGAAAGGCGAGAGGAACTCCATGGTCGTACCACCATTCCAAGAGTCCCCCAGATGTCTCAGTCCATTCCAGAGGAACCTCTTTGCCCTGCATTGGCTCATCTTTCACGCCGAGGATCGACTCACACCACGGTGGCACGTGGGACAGCCCTGTTTGAAAGCCTCGAGGGAAAGCCACGAGGGAAAACCACAGATCCTTTGATCCACGTGACGGGAAGCGTGACATTGCTGCTACAGCATGAAAGGTAAGCGCACGTGCATGCCCCCACTCGAGACGAGGCCTGACTCCACTGGAGAGACTCCAGAAGTACCCAAAGATCCATGTCAGCCCCTGAGAGGAATCCTCGGTTCCGGCCCTGACTCCACACAAGGTTTTTGGCCCCGGTATCGACGGGAGAGGAATCCCGAGAGGCCCCCTAGCAACTCGCATGGGGACTGACCTCTCCGGAGGCCACCAGGGCGGGTCCCTGAGGTCCCCGTCGTAATTCGAGAACACCTGCCGCAACTCGAGAAAATCCAGGAAGTTCTCCCTTCCAGGCGAGATGAGGCCTATTTCCGATGAGGCGTCTGGAGACTAATGACACCTAACCTCTGGAACTTCGAAAGGGTCTTTCACACCCTTGTTGCAACTCAAGAAGTTCTCCGCCATACCCGTCTCCACTCGAGAGAAAGCACGATGGTCCCGCCCACATCCAGAGGAGCCCCGTTTCCCCCTCGTAGCTCGAGATGAGGGATCCTTTCCCTGATTTCAACGGGAAAAAATTCCCGGCGTTCCCGTCGCATCTCAAGAGGAGGCACTCTCAACAGGAAAGGCGAGAGGAACTCCATGGTCGTACCACCATTCCAAGAGTCCCCCAGATGTCTCAGTCCATTCCAGAGGAACCTCTTTGCCCTGCACTGGCTCATCTTTCACGCCGAGGATCGACTCACACCACGGTGGCACGTGGGACAGCCCTGTGGGAAAGCCTCGAGGGAAAACCACACATCATTTGATCCACGCGACGGGAAGCGTGACATTGCTGCTACAGCCTGGAAGGAAAGTGCACGTGCATGCCCCCTCACGAAACGATGCCTGTCTCCCCTGGCGAGACTCCAGAAGTATCCAAAGATCCATGTCAGCCCCTGAGAGGAATCCTCGGTTCCGGCCCTGACTCCACACAAGGTTTTTGGCCCCGGTATCGACGGGAGAGGAATCCCGAGAGGCCCCCTAGCAACTCGCATGGGGACTGGCCTCTCCTGAGGCCACCAGGGCGGGTCCCTGAGGTCCCCGTCGTAACTCGAGAACACCTGCCGCAACTCGAGAAAATCCAGGAAGTTCTCCCTTCCAGGCGAGATGAGGCCTATTTCCGATGAGGCCTCTGGAGACTAATGACACCAAACCTCTGGAACTTCGAAAGGGTCTTTCACACCCTTGCTGCAACTCAAGAAGTTCACCGCCATACCCGTCTCCACTCGAGAGGAAGCACGATGGTCCCGCCCACATCCAGAGGAGCCCCGTTTCCCCCTCGTAGCTCGAGATGAGGGATCCTTTCCCTGCTTTCAACGGGAAAGAATTCCCGGCGTTCCCGTCGCATCTCAAGAGGAGGCACTCTCAACAGGAAAGGCGAGAGGAACTCCATGGTCGTACCACCATTCCAAGAGTCCCCCAGATGTCTCAGTCCATTCCAGAGGAACCTCTTTGCCCTGCACTGGCTCATCTTTCACGCCGAGGATCGACTCACACCACGGTGGCACGTGGGACAGCCCTGTGGGAAACCCTCGAGGGAAAGCCTCGAGGGAAAACCACAGATCCTTTGATCCACGCGACGGGAAGCGTGACATTGCTGCTATAGCCTGGAAGGAAAGCGCACGAGCATGCCCCCACTCGAGACGAGGCCTGACTCCCCTGGGGAGACTCCAGAAGTACCCAAAGATCCATGTCAGCCCCTGAGAGGAATCCTCGGTTCCGGCCCTGACTCCACACAAGCTTTTTGGCCCCGGTATCGACGGGAGAGGAATCCCGAGAGACCCCCTAGCAACTCGCATGGGGACTGGCCTCTCCTGAGGCCACCAGGGCGGGTCCCTGAGGTCCCCGTCGTAACTCGAGAACACCTGCGGCAACTCGAGAAAATCCAGGAAGTTCTCCCTTCCAGGCGAGATGAGGCCTATTTCCGATGAGGCCTCTGGAGACTAATGACACCAAACCTCTGGAACTTCGAAAGGGTCTTTCACACCCTTGCTGCAACTCAAGAAGTTCACCGCCATACCCGTCTCCACTCGAGAGGAAGCACGATGGTCCCGCCCACATCCAGAGGAGCCCCGTTTCCCCCTCGGAGCTCGAGATGAGGGATCCTTTCCCTGCTTTCAACGGGAAAGAATTCCCGGCGTTCCAGTCGCATCTCAAGAGGAGGCACTCTCAACAGGAAAGGCGAGAGGAACTCCATGGTCGTACCACCATTCCAAGAGTCCCCCAGATGTCTCAGTCCATTCCAGAGGAACCTCTTTGCCCTGCACTGGCTCATCTATCACGCCGAGGATCGACTCACACCACGGTGGCACGTGGGACAGCCCTGTGGGAAAGCCTCGAGCGAAAGCCTCGAGGGAAAACCACAGATCCTTTGATCCACGCGACGGGAAGCGTGACATTGCTGCTACAGCCTGGAAGGAAAGTGCACGTGCATGCCCCCTCACGAAACGAGGCCTGTCTCCCCTGGCGAGACTCCAGAAGTATCCAAAGATCCATATCAGCCCCTGAGAGGAATCCTCGGTTCCGGCCCTGACTCCACACAAGGTTATTGGCCCCGGTATCGACGGGAGAGGAATCCCGAGAGGCCCCCTAGCAACTCGCATGGGGACTGGCCTCTCCTGAGGCCACCAGGGCCGGTCCCTGAGGTCCCCGTCGTAACTCGAGAACACCTGCCGCAACTCGAGAAAATCCAGGAAGTTCTCCCTTCCAGGCGAGATGAGGCCTATTTCCGATGAGGCGTCTGGAGACTAATGACACCTAACCTCTGGAACTTCGAAAGGGTCTTTCACACCCTTGCTGCAACTCAAGAAGTTCACCACCATACCCGTCTCCACTCGAGAGGAAGCACGATGGTCCCGACCACATGCAAAGGAGCCCCGTTTCCCGCTCGGAGCTCGAGATGAGGGATCCTTTCCCTGCTTTCAACGGGAAAGAATTCCCTGCGTTCCCGTCGCATCTCAAGAGGAGGCACTCTCAACAGGAAAGGCGAGAGGAACTCCATGGTCGTACCACCATTCCAAGAGTCCCCCAGATGTCTCAGTCCATTCCAGAGGAACCTCTTTGCCCTGCACTGGCTCATCTTTCACGCCGAGAATCGACTCACACCACGGTGGCACGTGGGACAGCCCTGTGGGAAAGCCTCTAGGGAAAACCACACATCATTTGATCCACGCGACGGGAAGCGTGACATTGCTGCTACAGCCTGGAAGGAAAGTGCACGTGCATGCCCCCTCACGAAACGAGGCCTGTCTCCCCTGGCGAGACTCCAGAAGTATCCAAAGATCCATATCAGCCCCTGAGAGGAATCCTCGGTTCCGGCCCTGACTCCACACAAGGTTTTTGGCCCCGGTATCGACGGGAGAGGAATCCCGAGAGGACCCCTAGCAACTCGCATGGGGACTGGCCTCTCCTGAGGCCACCAGGGCCGGTCCCTGAGGTCCCCGTCGTAACTCGAGAACACCTGCCGCAACTCGAGAAAATCCAGGAAGTTCTCCCTTCCAGGCGAGATGAGGCCTATTTCCGATGAGGCGTCTGGAGACTAATGACACCTAACCTCTGGAACTTCGAAAGGGTCTTTCACACCCTTGCTGCAACTCAAGAAGTTCACCACCATACCCGTCTCCACTCGAGAGGAAGCACGATGGTCCCGACAACATCCAAAGGAGCCCCGTTTCCCCCTCGTAGCTCGAGATGAGGGATCCTTTCCCTGCTTTCAACGGGAAAGAATTCCCGGCGTTCCCGTCGCATCTCAAGAGGAGGCACTCTCAACAGGAAAGGCGAGAGGAACTCCATGGTCGTACCACCATTCCAAGAGTCCCCCAGATGTCTCAGTCCATTCCAGAGGAACCTCTTTGCCCTGCACTGGCTCATCTTTCACGCCAGGATCGACTCACACCACGGTGGCACGTGGGACAGCCCTGTGGGAAAGCCTCGAGCGAAAGCCTCGAGGGAAAACCACAGATCCTTTGATCCACGCGACGGGAAGCGTGACATTGCTGCTACAGCCTGGAAGGAAAGTGCACGTGCATGCCCCCTCACGAAACGAGGCCTGTCTCCCCTGGCGAGACTCCAGAAGTATCCAAAGATCCATATCAGCCCCTGAGAGGAATCCTCGGTTCCGGCCCTGACTCCACACAAGGTTATTGGCCCCGGTATCGACGGGAGAGGAATCCCGAGAGGCCCCCTAGCAACTCGCATGGGGACTGGCCTCTCCTGAGGCCACCAGGGCCGGTCCCTGAGGTCCCCGTCGTAACTCGAGAACACCTGCCGCAACTCGAGAAAATCCAGGAAGTTCTCCCTTCCAGGCGAGATGAGGCCTATTTCCGATGAGGCGTCTGGAGACTAATGACACCTAACCTCTGGAACTTCGAAAGGGTCTTTCACACCCTTGCTGCAACTCAAGAAGTTCACCACCATACCCGTCTCCACTCGAGAGGAAGCACGATGGTCCCGACCACATGCAAAGGAGCCCCGTTTCCCGCTCGGAGCTCGAGATGAGGGATCCTTTCCCTGCTTTCAACGGGAAAGAATTCCCTGCGTTCCCGTCGCATCTCAAGAGGAGGCACTCTCAACAGGAAAGGCGAGAGGAACTCCATGGTCGTACCACCATTCCAAGAGTCCCCCAGATGTCTCAGTCCATTCCAGAGGAACCTCTTTGCCCTGCACTGGCTCATCTTTCACGCCGAGAATCGACTCACACCACGGTGGCACGTGGGACAGCCCTGTGGGAAAGCCTCTAGGGAAAACCACACATCATTTGATCCACGCGACGGGAAGCGTGACATTGCTGCTACAGCCTGGAAGGAAAGTGCACGTGCATGCCCCCTCACGAAACGAGGCCTGTCTCCCCTGGCGAGACTCCAGAAGTATCCAAAGATCCATATCAGCCCCTGAGAGGAATCCTCGGTTCCGGCCCTGACTCCACACAAGGTTTTTGGCCCCGGTATCGACGGGAGAGGAATCCCGAGAGGCCCCCTAGCAACTCGCATGGGGACTGGCCTCTCCTGAGGCCACCAGGGCCGGTCCCTGAGGTCCCCGTCGTAACTCGAGAACACCTGCCGCAACTCGAGAAAATCCAGAAAGTTCTCCCTTCCAGGCGAGATGAGGCCTATTTCCGATGAGGCGTCTGGAGACTAATGACACCTAACCTCTGGAACTTCGAAAGGGTCTTTCACACCCTTGCTGCAACTCAAGAAGTTCACCACCATACCCGTCTCCACTCGAGAGGAAGCACGATGGTCCCGACAACATCCAAAGGAGCCCCGTTTCCCCCTCGTAGCTCGAGATGAGGGATCCTTTCCCTGCTTTCAACGGGAAAGAATTCCCGGCGTTCCCGTCGCATCTCAAGAGGAGGCACTCTCAACAGGAAAGGCGAGAGGAACTCCATGGTCGTACCACCATTCCAAGAGTCCCCCAGATGTCTCAGTCCATTCCAGAGGAACCTCTTTGCCCTGCACTGGCTCATCTTTCACGCCAGGATCGACTCACACCACAGTGGCACGTGGGACAGCCCTGTGGGAAAGCCTCGAGGGAAAGCCTCGAGGGAAAACCACAGATCCTTTGATCCACGCGAAGGGAAGCGTGACATTGCTGCTACAGCCTGGAAGGAAAGCGCACGTGCATGCCCCCACTCGAGACGAGGCCTGACTCCCCTGGGGAGACTCCAGAAGTACCCAAAGATCCATGTCAGCCTCTGAGAGGAATCCTCGGTTCCGGCCCTGACTCCACACAAGGTTTTTGGCCCCGGTATCGACGGGAGAGGAATCCCGAAAGGCCCCCTAGCAACTCGCATGGGGACTGGCCTCTCCTGAGGCCACCAGGGCGGGTCCCTGAGGTCCCCGTCGTAACTCGAGAACACCTGCCGCAACTCGAGAAAATCCAGGAAGTTCTCCCTTCCAGGCGAGATGAGGCCTATTTCCGATGAGGCGTCTGGAGACTAATGACACCTAACCTCTGGAACTTCGAAAAGGTCTTTCACACCCTTGCTGCAAATCAAGAAGTTCACCGCCATACCCGTCTCCACTCGAGGGGAAGCACGATGGTCCCGCCCACATCCAGAGGAGCCCCGTTTCCCCCTCGGAGCTCGAGATGATGGATCCTTTCCCTGCTTTCAACGGGAAAGAATTCCCGGCGTTCCCGTCCCATCTCAAGAGGAGGCACTCTCAACAGGAAAGGCGAGAGGAACTCCATGGTCGTACCACCATTCCAAGAGTCCCCCAGATGTCTCAGTCCATTCCAGCGGAACCTCTGTGCCCTGCACTGGCTCATCTTTCACGCCAGGATCGACTCACACCACGATGTCACGTGGGACAGCCCTGTGGGAAAGCCTCGAGGGAAAGCCTCGAGGGAAAACCACAGATCCTTTGATCCACGCGAAGGGAAGCGTGACATTGCTGCTACAGCCTGGAAGGAAAGCGCACGTGCATGCCCCCACTCGAGACGAGGCCTGACTCCCCTGGGGAGACTCCAGAAGTACCCAAAGATCCATGTCAGCCCCTGAGAGGAATCCTCGGTTCCGGCCCTGACTCCACACAAGGTTTTTGGCCCCGGTATCGACGGGAGAGGAATCCCGAGAGGCCCCCTAGCAACTCGCATGGGGACTGGCCTCTCCTGAGGCCACCAGGGCGGGTCCCTGAGGTCCCCGTCGTAACTCCAGAACAGCTGCCGCAACTCGAGAAAATCCAGGAAGTTCTCCCTTCCAGGCGAGATGAGGCCTATTTCCGATGAGGCGTCTGGAGACTAATGACACCTAACCTCTGGAACTTCGAAAGGGTCTTTCACACCCTTGCTGCAACTCAAGAAGTTCACCGCCATACCCGTCTCCACTCGAGAGGAAGCACGATGGTCCCGCCCACATCCAGAGTAGCCCCGTTTCCCCCTCGTAGCTCGAGATGAGGGATCCTTTCCCTGCTTTCAACGGGAAAGAATTCCCGGCGTTCCCGTCGCATCTCAAGAGGAGGCACTCTCAACAGGAAAGGCGAGAGGAACTCCATGGTCGTACCACCATTCCAAGAGTCCCCCAGATGTCTCAGTCCATTCCAGAGGAACCTCTTTGCCCTGCACTGGCTCATCTTTCACGCCGAGGATCGACTCACACCACGGTGGCACGTGGGACAGCCCTGTGGGAAAGCCTCGAGGGAAAACCACACATCATTTGATCCACGCGACGTGAAGCGTGACATTGCTGCTACAGCCTGGAAGGAAAGCGCACGTGCATGCCCCCACTCGAGACGAGGCCTGACTCCCCTGGGGAGACTCCAGAAGTACCCAAAGATACATGTCAGCCCCTGAGAGGAATCCTCGGTTCCGGCCCTGACTCCACACAAGGTTTTGGGCCCCGGTATCAACGGGAGAGGAATCCCGAGAGGCCCCCTAGCAACTCGCCTAGGGACTGGCCTCTCCTGAGGCCACCAGGGCGGGTCCCTGAGGTCCCCGTCGTAACTCGAGAACACCTGCCGCAACTCGAGAAAATCCAGGAAGTTCTCCCTTCCAGGCGAGATGAGGCCTATTTCCGATGAGGCGTCTGGAGACTAATGACACCTAACCTCTGGAACTTCGAAAGGGTCTTTCACACCCTTGCTGCAACTCAAGAAGTTCACCACCATACCCGTCTCCACTCGAGAGGAAGCACGATGGTCCCGACCACATGCAAAGGAGCCCCGTTTCCCGCTCGGAGCTCGAGATGAGGGATCCTTTCCCTGCTTTCAACGGGAAAGAATTCCCTGCGTTCCCGTCGCATCTCAAGAGGAGGCACTCTCAACAGGAAAGGCGAGAGGAACTCCATGGTCGTACCACCATTCCAAGAGTCCCCCAGATGTCTCAGTCCATTCCAGAGGAACCTCTTTGCCCTGCACTGGCTCATCTTTCACGCCGAGAATCGACTCACACCACGGTGGCACGTGGGACAGCCCTGTGGGAAAGCCTCTAGGGAAAACCACACATCATTTGATCCACGCGACGGGAAGCGTGACATTGCTGCTACAGCCTGGAAGGAAAGTGCACGTGCATGCCCCCTCACGAAACGAGGCCTGTCTCCCCTGGCGAGACTCCAGAAGTATCCAAAGATCCATATCAGCCCCTGAGAGGAATCCTCGGTTCCGGCCCTGACTCCACACAAGGTTTTTGGCCCCGGTATCGACGGGAGAGGAATCCCGAGAGGACCCCTAGCAACTCGCATGGGGACTGGCCTCTCCTGAGGCCACCAGGGCCGGTCCCTGAGGTCCCCGTCGTAACTCGAGAACACCTGCCGCAACTCGAGAAAATCCAGGAAGTTCTCCCTTCCAGGCGAGATGAGGCCTATTTCCGATGAGGCGTCTGGAGACTAATGACACCTAACCTCTGGAACTTCGAAAGGGTCTTTCACACCCTTGCTGCAACTCAAGAAGTTCACCACCATACCCGTCTCCACTCGAGAGGAAGCACGATGGTCCCGACAACATCCAAAGGAGCCCCGTTTCCCCCTCGTAGCTCGAGATGAGGGATCCTTTCCCTGCTTTCAACGGGAAAGAATTCCCGGCGTTCCCGTCGCATCTCAAGAGGAGGCACTCTCAACAGGAAAGGCGAGAGGAACTCCATGGTCGTACCACCATTCCAAGAGTCCCCCAGATGTCTCAGTCCATTCCAGAGGAACCTCTTTGCCCTGCACTGGCTCATCTTTCACGCCAGGATCGACTCACACCACGGTGGCACGTGGGACAGCCCTGTGGGAAAGCCTCGAGCGAAAGCCTCGAGGGAAAACCACAGATCCTTTGATCCACGCGACGGGAAGCGTGACATTGCTGCTACAGCCTGGAAGGAAAGTGCACGTGCATGCCCCCTCACGAAACGAGGCCTGTCTCCCCTGGCGAGACTCCAGAAGTATCCAAAGATCCATATCAGCCCCTGAGAGGAATCCTCGGTTCCGGCCCTGACTCCACACAAGGTTATTGGCCCCGGTATCGACGGGAGAGGAATCCCGAGAGGCCCCCTAGCAACTCGCATGGGGACTGGCCTCTCCTGAGGCCACCAGGGCCGGTCCCTGAGGTCCCCGTCGTAACTCGAGAACACCTGCCGCAACTCGAGAAAATCCAGGAAGTTCTCCCTTCCAGGCGAGATGAGGCCTATTTCCGATGAGGCGTCTGGAGACTAATGACACCTAACCTCTGGAACTTCGAAAGGGTCTTTCACACCCTTGCTGCAACTCAAGAAGTTCACCACCATACCCGTCTCCACTCGAGAGGAAGCACGATGGTCCCGACCACATGCAAAGGAGCCCCGTTTCCCGCTCGGAGCTCGAGATGAGGGATCCTTTCCCTGCTTTCAACGGGAAAGAATTCCCTGCGTTCCCGTCGCATCTCAAGAGGAGGCACTCTCAACAGGAAAGGCGAGAGGAACTCCATGGTCGTACCACCATTCCAAGAGTCCCCCAGATGTCTCAGTCCATTCCAGAGGAACCTCTTTGCCCTGCACTGGCTCATCTTTCACGCCGAGAATCGACTCACACCACGGTGGCACGTGGGACAGCCCTGTGGGAAAGCCTCTAGGGAAAACCACACATCATTTGATCCACGCGACGGGAAGCGTGACATTGCTGCTACAGCCTGGAAGGAAAGTGCACGTGCATGCCCCCTCACGAAACGAGGCCTGTCTCCCCTGGCGAGACTCCAGAAGTATCCAAAGATCCATATCAGCCCCTGAGAGGAATCCTCGGTTCCGGCCCTGACTCCACACAAGGTTTTTGGCCCCGGTATCGACGGGAGAGGAATCCCGAGAGGCCCCCTAGCAACTCGCATGGGGACTGGCCTCTCCTGAGGCCACCAGGGCCGGTCCCTGAGGTCCCCGTCGTAACTCGAGAACACCTGCCGCAACTCGAGAAAATCCAGGAAGTTCTCCCTTCCAGGCGAGATGAGGCCTATTTCCGATGAGGCGTCTGGAGACTAATGACACCTAACCTCTGGAACTTCGAAAGGGTCTTTCACACCCTTGCTGCAACTCAAGAAGTTCACCACCATACCCGTCTCCACTCGAGAGGAAGCACGATGGTCCCGACAACATCCAAAGGAGCCCCGTTTCCCCCTCGTAGCTCGAGATGAGGGATCCTTTCCCTGCTTTCAACGGGAAAGAATTCCCGGCGTTCCCGTCGCATCTCAAGAGGAGGCACTCTCAACAGGAAAGGCGAGAGGAACTCCATGGTCGTACCACCATTCCAAGAGTCCCCCAGATGTCTCAGTCCATTCCAGAGGAACCTCTTTGCCCTGCACTGGCTCATCTTTCACGCCAGGATCGACTCACACCACAGTGGCACGTGGGACAGCCCTGTGGGAAAGCCTCGAGGGAAAGCCTCGAGGGAAAACCACAGATCCTTTGATCCACGCGAAGGGAAGCGTGACATTGCTGCTACAGCCTGGAAGGAAAGCGCACGTGCATGCCCCCACTCGAGACGAGGCCTGACTCCCCTGGGGAGACTCCAGAAGTACCCAAAGATCCATGTCAGCCTCTGAGAGGAATCCTCGGTTCCGGCCCTGACTCCACACAAGGTTTTTGGCCCCGGTATCGACGGGAGAGGAATCCCGAAAGGCCCCCTAGCAACTCGCATGGGGACTGGCCTCTCCTGAGGCCACCAGGGCGGGTCCCTGAGGTCCCCGTCGTAACTCGAGAACACCTGCCGCAACTCGAGAAAATCCAGGAAGTTCTCCCTTCCAGGCGAGATGAGGCCTATTTCCGATGAGGCGTCTGGAGACTAATGACACCTAACCTCTGGAACTTCGAAAAGGTCTTTCACACCCTTGCTGCAAATCAAGAAGTTCACCGCCATACCCGTCTCCACTCGAGGGGAAGCACGATGGTCCCGCCCACATCCAGAGGAGCCCCGTTTCCCCCTCGGAGCTCGAGATGATGGATCCTTTCCCTGCTTTCAACGGGAAAGAATTCCCGGCGTTCCCGTCCCATCTCAAGAGGAGGCACTCTCAACAGGAAAGGCGAGAGGAACTCCATGGTCGTACCACCATTCCAAGAGTCCCCCAGATGTCTCAGTCCATTCCAGCGGAACCTCTGTGCCCTGCACTGGCTCATCTTTCACGCCAGGATCGACTCACACCACGATGTCACGTGGGACAGCCCTGTGGGAAAGCCTCGAGGGAAAGCCTCGAGGGAAAACCACAGATCCTTTGATCCACGCGAAGGGAAGCGTGACATTGCTGCTACAGCCTGGAAGGAAAGCGCACGTGCATGCCCCCACTCGAGACGAGGCCTGACTCCCCTGGGGAGACTCCAGAAGTACCCAAAGATCCATGTCAGCCCCTGAGAGGAATCCTCGGTTCCGGCCCTGACTCCACACAAGGTTTTTGGCCCCGGTATCGACGGGAGAGGAATCCCGAGAGGCCCCCTAGCAACTCGCATGGGGACTGGCCTCTCCTGAGGCCACCAGGGCGGGTCCCTGAGGTCCCCGTCGTAACTCCAGAACAGCTGCCGCAACTCGAGAAAATCCAGGAAGTTCTCCCTTCCAGGCGAGATGAGGCCTATTTCCGATGAGGCGTCTGGAGACTAATGACACCTAACCTCTGGAACTTCGAAAGGGTCTTTCACACCCTTGCTGCAACTCAAGAAGTTCACCGCCATACCCGTCTCCACTCGAGAGGAAGCACGATGGTCCCGCCCACATCCAGAGTAGCCCCGTTTCCCCCTCGTAGCTCGAGATGAGGGATCCTTTCCCTGCTTTCAACGGGAAAGAATTCCCGGCGTTCCCGTCGCATCTCAAGAGGAGGCACTCTCAACAGGAAAGGCGAGAGGAACTCCATGGTCGTACCACCATTCCAAGAGTCCCCCAGATGTCTCAGTCCATTCCAGAGGAACCTCTTTGCCCTGCACTGGCTCATCTTTCACGCCGAGGATCGACTCACACCACGGTGGCACGTGGGACAGCCCTGTGGGAAAGCCTCGAGGGAAAACCACACATCATTTGATCCACGCGACGTGAAGCGTGACATTGCTGCTACAGCCTGGAAGGAAAGCGCACGTGCATGCCCCCACTCGAGACGAGGCCTGACTCCCCTGGGGAGACTCCAGAAGTACCCAAAGATACATGTCAGCCCCTGAGAGGAATCCTCGGTTCCGGCCCTGACTCCACACAAGGTTTTGGGCCCCGGTATCAACGGGAGAGGAATCCCGAGAGGCCCCCTAGCAACTCGCCTAGGGACTGGCCTCTCCTGAGGCCACCAGGGCGGGTCCCTGAGGTCCCCGTCGTAACTCGAGAACACCTGCCGCAACTCGAGAAAATCCAGGAAGTTCTCCCTTCCAGGCGAGATGAGGCCTATTTCCGATGAGGCCTCTGGAGACTAATGACACCTAACCTCTGGAACTTCGAAAGGGTCTTTCACACCCTTGCTGCAACTCAAGAAGTTCACCGCCATACCCGTCTCCACTAGAGAGGAAGCACGATGGTCCCGCCCACATCCAGAGGAGCCCCGTTTCCCCCTCGTAGCTCGAGATGAGGGATTCTTTCCCTGCTTTCCACGGGAAAGAATTCCCGGCGTTCCCGTCGCATCTCAAGAGGAGGCACTCTCAACAGGAAAGGCGAGAGGAACTCCATGGTCGTACCACCATTCCAAGAGTCCCCCAGATGTCTCAGTCCATTCCAGAGGAACCTCTTTGCCCTGCACTGGCTCATCTTTCACGCCGAGGATCGACTCACACCACGGTGGCACGTGGGACAGCCCTGTGGGAAAGCCTCGAGGGAAAACAACAGATCCTTTGATCCACGCGACGGGAAGCGTGACATTGCTGCTACAGCCTGGAAGGAAAGTGCACGTGCATGCCCCCACTCGAGACGAGGCCTGACTCCCCTGGGGAGACTCCAGAAGTACCCAAAGATCCATGTCAGCCCCTGAGAGGAATCCTCGGTTCCGGCCCTGACTCCACACAAGGTTTTTGGCCCCGGTATCGACGGGAGAGGAATCCCGAGAGGCCCCCTAGCAACTCGCATGGGGACTGGCCTCTCCTGAGGCCACCAGGGCGGGTCCCTGAGGTCCCCGTCGTAACTCGAGAACACCTGCCGCAACTCGAGAAAATCCAGGAAGTTCTCCCTTCCAGGCGAGATGAGGCCTATTTCCGATGAGGCGTCTGGAGACTAATGACACCTAACCTCTGGAACTTCGAAAGGGTCTTTCACACCCTTGCTGCAACTCAAGAAGTTCACCGCCATACCCGTCTCCACTCGAGAGGAAGCACGATGGTCCCGCCCACATCCAGAGGAGCCCCGTTTCCCCCTCGTAGCTCGAGATGAGGGATCCTTTCCCTGCTTTCAACGGGAAAGAATTCCCGGCGTTCCCGTCGCATATCAAGAGGAGGCACTCTCAACAGGAAAGGCGAGAGGAACTCCATGGTCGTACCACCATTCCAAGAGTCCCCCAGATGTCTCAGTCCATTCCAGAGGAAACTCTTTGCCCTGCACTGGCTCATCTTTCACGCCGAGGATCGACTCACACCACGGTGGCACGTGGGACAGCCCTGTGGGAAAGCCTCGAGGGAAAGCCTCGAGGGAAAACCACAGATCCTTTGATCCACGTGACGGGAAGCGTGACATTGCTGCTACAGCCTGGAAGGAAAGCGCACGTGCATGCCCCCACTCGAGACGAGGCCTGACTCCCCTGGGGAGACTCCACAAGTACCCAAAGATCCATGTCAGCCCCTGAGAGGAATCCTCGGTTCCGGCCCTGAATCCACTCAAGGTTTTTGGCCCCGGTATCGACGGGAGAGGAATCCCGAGAGGCCCCCTAGCAACTCGCATGGGGACTGGCCTCTCCTGAGGCCACCAGGGCGGGTCCCTGAGTTCCCCGTCGTAACTTAAGAACACCTGCCGCAACTCGAGAAAATCCAGGAAGTTCTCCCTTCCAGGCGAGATGAGACCTATTTCCGATGAGGCGTCTGGAGACTAATGACACCTAACCTCTGGAACTTTGAAAGGGTCTTTCACACCCTTGCTGCAACTCAAGAAGTTCTCCGCCATACCCGTCTCCACTCGAGAGGAAGCACGATGGTCCCGCCCACATCCAGAGGAGCCCCGTTTTCCCCTCGGTGCTCGAGATGAGGGATCCTTTCCCTGCTTTCAACGGGAAAGAATTCCCGGCGTTCCCGTCGCATCTCAATAGGAGGCACTCTCAACAGGAAAGGCGAGAGGATCTCCATGGTCGTACCACCATTCCAAGAGTCCCCCAGATGTCTCAGTCCATTCCAGAGGAACCTCTTTGCCCTGCACTGGCTCATCTTTCACGCCGAGGATCGACTCACACCACGGTGGCACGTGGGACAGCCCTGTGGGAAAGCCTCGAGGGAAAGCCTCGAGGGAAAACCACAGATCCTTTGATCCACGCCACGGGAAGCGTGACATTGCTGCTACAGCCTGGAAGGAAAGCGCACGTGCATGCCCCCACTCGAGACGAGGCCTGACTCCCCTGGGGAGACTCCACAAGTACCCAAAGATCCATGTCAGCCCCTGAGAGGAATCCTCGGTTCCGGCCCTGACTCCACACAAGGTTTTTGGCCCCGGTATCGACGGGAGAGGAATCCCGAGAGGCCCCCTAGCAACTCGCTTGGGGACTGGCCTCTCCTGAGGCCACCAGGGCGGGTCCCTGAGGTCCCCGTCGTAACTCGAGAACACCTGCCGCAACTCGAGAAAATCCAGGAAGTTCTCCCTTCCAGGCGAGATGAGGCCTATTTCCGATGAGGCCTCTGGAGACTAATGACACCAAACCTCTGGAACTTCGAAAGGGTCTTTCACACCCTTGGTGCAACTCAAGAAGTTCACCGCCATACCCGTCTCCACTCGAGAGGAAGCACGATTGTCCAGCCCACATCCAGAGGAGCCCCGTTTCCCCCTCGTAGCTCGAGATGAGGGATCCTTTCCCTGCTTTCAACGGGAAAGAATTCCCGGCGTTCCCGTCGCATCTCAAGAGGAGGCACTCTCAACAGGAAAGGCGAGAGGAACTCCATGGTCGTACCACCATTCCAAGAGTCCCCCAGATGTCTCAGTCCATTCCAGAGGAACCTCTTTGCCCTGCACTGGCTCATCTTTCACGCCGAGGATCGACTCACACCACGGTGGCACGTGGGACAGCCCTGTGGGAAAGCCTCGAGGGAAAACCACAGATCCTTTGATCCACGCGACGGGAAGCGTGACATTGCTGCTACAGCCTGGAAGGAAAGTGCACGTGCATGCCCCCACACGAGACGAGGCCTGACTCCCCTGGGGAGACTCCAGAAGTACCCAAAGATCCATGTCAGCCCCTGAGAGGAATCCTCGGTTCCGGCCCTGACTCCACACAAGGTTTTTGGCCCCGGTATCGACGGGAGAGGAATCCCGAGAGGCCCCCTAGCAACTCGCATGGGGACTGGCCTCTCCTGAGGCCACCAGGGCGGGTCCCTGAGGTCCCCGTCGTAACTCGAGAACACCTGCCGCAACTCGAGAAAATCCAGGAAGTTCTCCCTTCCAGGCGAGATGAGGCCTATTTCCGATGAGGCCTCTGGAGACTAATGACACCAAACCTCTGGAACTTCGAAAGGGTCTTTCACACCCTTGGTGCAACTCAAGAAGTTCACCGCCATACCCGTCTCCACTCGAGAGGAAGCACGATGGTCCCGCCCACATCCAGAGGAGCCCCGTTTCCCCCTCGTAGCTCGAGATGAGGGATCCTTTCCCTGCTTTCAACGGGAAAGAATTCCCGGCGTTCCCGTCGCATCTCAAGAGGAGGCACTCTCAACAGGAAAGGCGAGAGGAACTCCATGGTCGTACCACCATTGCAAGAGTCCCCCAGATGTCTCAGTCCATTCCAGAGGAACCTCTTTGCCCTGCACTGGCTCATCTTTCACGCCGAGGATCGACTCACACCACGGTGGCACGTGGGACAGCCCTGTGGGAAAGCCTCGAGGGAAAACCACAGATCCTTTGATCCACGCGACGGGAAGCGTGACATTGCTGCTACAGCCTGGAAGGAAAGTGCACGTGCATGCCCCCACTCGAGACGAGGGCTGACTCCCCTGGGGAGACTCCAGAAGTACCCAAAGATCCATGTCAGCCCCTGAGAGGAATCCTCGGTTCCGGCCCTGACTCCACACAAGGTTTTTGGCCCCGGTATCGACGGGATAGGAATCCCGAGAGGCCCCCTAGCAACTCGCATGGGGACTGGCCTCTCCTGAGGCCACCAGGGCGGGTCCCTGAGGTCCCCGTCGTAACTCCAGAACAGCTGCCGCAACTCGAGAAAATCCAGGAAGTTCTCCCTTCCAGGCGAGATGAGGCCTATTTCCGATGAGGCGTCTGGAGACTAATGACACCTAACCTCTGGAACTTCGAAAGGGTCTTTCACACCCTTGCTGCAACTCAAGAAGTTCACCGCCATACCCGTCTCCACTCGAGAGGAAGCACGATGGTCCCGCCCACATCCAGAGGAGCCCCGTTTCCCCCTCGTAGCTCGAGATGAGGGATCCTTTCCCTGCTTTCAACGGGAAAGAATTCCCGGCGTTCCCGTCGCATCTCAAGAGGAGGCACTCTCAACAGGAAAGGCGAGAGGAACTCCATGGTCGTACCACCATTCCAAGAGTCCCCCAGATGTCTCAGTCCATTCCAGAGGAACCTCTTTGCCCTGCACTGGCTCATTTTTCACGCCGAGAATCGACTCACACCACGGTGTCACGTGGGACAGCCCTGTGGGAAAGCCTCGAGGGAAAGCCTCGAGGGAAAACCGCAGATCCTTTGATCCAAGCGACGGGAAGCGTGACATTGCTGCTACAGCCGGGAAGGAAAGTGCACGTGCATGCCCCCACACGAGACGAGGCCTGTCTCCCCTGGCGAGTCTCCAGAGGTACCCAAAGATCCATATCAGTCCCTGAGAGGAATCCTCGGTTCCGGCCCTGACTCCACACAAGGTTTTTGGCCCCGGTATCGACGGGAGAGGAATCCCGAGGGGCCCCCTAGCAACACGCATAGGGACTGGCCTCTCCTGAGGCCAACAGGGCGGGTCCCTGAGGTCCCCGTCGTAACTCGAGAACACCTGCCGCAACTCGAGAAAATCAAGGAAGTTCTCCCTTCCAGGCGAGATGAGGCCTATTTCCGATGAGGCGTCTGGAGACTAATGACACCTAACCTCTGGAACTTCGAAAGGGTCTTTCACACCCTTGCTGCAACTCAAGAAGTTCACCGCCATACCCGTCTCCACTCGAGAGAAAGCACGATGGTCCCGCCCACATCCAGAGGAGCCCCGTTTCCCCCTCGTAGCTCGAGATGAGGGATCCTTTCCCTGCTTTCAACGGCAAAAAATTCCCGGCGTTCCCGTCGCATCTCAAGAGGAGGCACTCTCAACAGGAAAGGTGAGAGGAACTCCATGGTCGTACCACCATTCCAAGAGTCCCACAGATGTCTCAGTCCATTCCAGAGGAACCTCTTTGCCCTGCACTGGCTCATCTTTCACGCCGAGGATCGACTCACACCACGGTGGCACGTGGGACAGCCCTGTGGGAAAGCCTCGAGGGAAAACCACACATCATTTGATCCACGCGACGTGAAGCGTGACATTGCTGCTACAGCCTGGAAGGAAAGTGCACGTGCATGCCCCCACTCGAGACGAGGCCTGACTCCCCTGGGGAGACTCCAGAAGTACCCAAAGATCCATGTAAGCCCCTGAGAGGAATCCTCGGTTCCGGCCCTGACTCCACACAAGGTTTTTGGCCCCGGTATCGACGGGAGAGGAATCCCGAGAGGCCCCCTAGCAACTCGCATAGGGACTGGCCTCTCCTGAGGCCACCAGGTCGGGTCCCTGAGGTCCCCGTCGTAACTCGAGAACACCTGCCGCAACTCGAGAAAATCCAGGAAGTTCTCCCTTCCAGGCGAAATGAGGCCTATTTCCGATGAGGCGTCTGGAGACTAATGACACCTTACCTCTGGAACTTCGAAAGGGTCTTTCACAGCCTTGCTGCAACTCAAGAAGTTCACCACCATACCCGTCTCCACTAGAGAGGAAGCACGATGGTCTCGCCCACATCCAGAGGAGCCCCGTTTCCCCCTCGTAGCTCGAGATGAGGGATCCTTTCCCTGCTTTAAACGGGAAAGAATTCCCGGCGTTCCCGTCGCATCTCAAGAGGAGGCACTCTCAACAGGAAAGGCGAGAGGAACTCCATGGTCGTACCACCATTCTAAGAGTCCCCCAGATGTCTCAGTCCATTCCAGAGGAACCTCTTTACCCTGCACTGGCTCATCTTTCACGCCCAGGATTGACTCACACCACGGTGGCACGTGGGACAGCCCTGTGGGAAAGCCTCGAGGGAAAGCCTCGAGGGAAAACCACAGATCCTTTGATCCACGCGACGGGAAGCGTGACATTGCTGCTACAGCCTGGAAGGAAAGCGCACGTGCATGCCCCCACTCGAGACGAGGCCTGACTCCCCTGGGGAGACTCCAGAAGTACCCAAAGATACATGTCAGCCCCTGAGAGGAATCCTCGGTTCCGGCCCTGACTCCACACAAGGTTTTGGGCCCCGGTATCAACGGGAGAGGAATCCCGAGAGGCCCCCTAGCAACTCGCCTAGGGACTGGCCTCTCCTGAGGCCACCAGGGCGGGTCCCTGAGGTCCCCGTCGTAACTCGAGAACACCTGCCGCAACTCGAGAAAATCCAGGAAGTTCTCCCTTCCAGGCGAGATGAGGCCTATTTCCGATGAGGCCTCTGGAGACTAATGACACCTAACCTCTGGAACTTCGAAAGGGTCTTTCACACCCTTGCTGCAACTCAAGAAGTTCACCGCCATACCCGTCTCCACTAGAGAGGAAGCACGATGGTCCCGCCCACATCCAGAGGAGCCCCGTTTCACCCTCGTAGCTCGAGATGAGGGATCCTTTCCCTGCTTTCCACGGGAAAGAATTCCCGGCGTTCCCGTCGCATCTCAAGAGGAGGCACTCTCAACAGGAAAGGCGAGAGGAACTCCATGGTCGTACCACCATTCCAAGAGTCCCCCAGATGTCTCAGTCCATTCCAGAGGAACCTCTTTGCCCTGCACTGGCTCATCTTTCACGCCGAGGATCGACTCACACCACGGTGGCACGTGGGACAGCCCTGTGGGAAAGCCTCGAGGGAAAACAACAGATCCTTTGATCCACGCGACGGGAAGCGTGACATTGCTGCTACAGCCTGGAAGGAAAGTGCACGTGCATGCCCCCACTCGAGACGAGGCCTGACTCCCCTGGGGAGACTCCAGAAGTACCCAAAGATCCATGTCAGCCCCTGAGAGGAATCCTCGGTTCCGGCCCTGACTCCACACAAGGTTTTTGGCCCCGGTATCGACGGGAGAGGAATCCCGAGAGGCCCCCTAGCAACTCGCATGGGGACTGGCCTCTCCTGAGGCCACCAGGGCGGGTCCCTGAGGTCCCCGTCGTAACTCGAGAACACCTGCCGCAACTCGAGAAAATCCAGGAAGTTCTCCCTTCCAGGCGAGATGAGGCCTATTTCCGATGAGGCGTCTGGAGACTAATGACACCTAACCTCTGGAACTTCGAAAGGGTCTTTCACACCCTTGCTGCAACTCAAGAATTTCACCGCCATACCCGTCTCCACTCGAGAGGAAGCACGATGGTCCCGCCCACATCCAGAGGAGCCCCGTTTCCCCCTCGTAGCTCGAGATGAGGGATCCTTTCCCTGCTTTCAACGGGAAAGAATTCCCGGCGTTCCCGTCGCATATCAAGAGGAGGCACTCTCAACAGGAAAGGCGAGAGGAACTCCATGGTCGTACCACCATTCCAAGAGTCCCCCAGATGTCTCAGTCCATTCCAGAGGAAACTCTTTGCCCTGCACTGGCTCATCTTTCACGCCGAGGATCGACTCACACCACGGTGGCACGTGGGACAGCCCTGTGGGAAAGCCTCGAGGGAAAGCCTCGAGGGAAAACCACAGATCCTTTGATCCACGTGACGGGAAGCGTGACATTGCTGCTACAGCCTGGAAGGAAAGCCCACGTGCATGCCCCCACTCGAGACGAGGCCTGACTCCCCTCGGGAGACTCCACAAGTACCCAAAGATCCATGTCAGCCCCTGAGAGGAATCCTCGGTTCCGGCCCTGAATCCACTCAAGGTTTTTGGCCCCGGTATCGACGGGAGAGGAATCCCGAGAGGCCCCCTAGCAACTCGCATGGGGACTGGCCTCTCCTGAGGCCACCAGGGCGGGTCCCTGAGTTCCCCGTCGTAACTTAAGAACACCTGCCGCAACTCGAGAAAATCCAGGAAGTTCTCCCTTCCAGGCGAGATGAGGCCTATTTCCGATGAGGCGTCTGGAGACTAATGACACCTAACCTCTGGAACTTTGAAAGGGTCTTTCACACCCTTGCTGCAACTCAAGAAGTTCTCCGCCATACCCGTCTCCACTCGAGAGGAAGCACGATGGTCCCGCCCACATCCAGAGGAGCCCCGTTTTCCCCTCGGTGCTCGAGATGAGGGATCCTTTCCCTGCTTTCAACGGGAAAGAATTCCCGGCGTTCCCGTCGCATCTCAATAGGAGGCACTCTCAACAGGAAAGGCGAGAGGATCTCCATGATCGTACCACCATTCCAAGAGTCCCCCAGATGTCTCAGTCCATTCCAGAGGAACCTCTTTGCCCTGCACTGGCTCATCTTTCACGCCGAGGATCGACTCACACCACGGTGGCACGTGGGACAGCCCTGTGGGAAAGCCTCGAGGGAAAGCCTCGAGGGAAAACCACAGATCCTTTGATCCACGCCACGGGAAGCGTGACATTGCTGCTACAGCCTGGAAGGAAAGCGCACGTGCATGCCCCCACTCGAGACGAGGCCTGACTCCCCTGGGGAGACTCCACAAGTACCCAAAGATCCATGTCAGCCCCTGAGAGGAATCCTCGGTTCCGGCCCTGACTCCACACAAGGTTTTTGGCCCCGGTATCGACGGGAGAGGAATCCCGAGAGGCCCCCTAGCAACTCGCTTGGGGACTGGCCTCTCCTGAGGCCACCAGGGCGGGTCCCTGAGGTCCCCGTCGTAACTCGAGAACACCTGCCGCAACTCGAGAAAATCCAGGAAGTTCTCCCTTCCAGGCGAGATGAGGCCTATTTCCGATGAGGCCTCTGGAGACTAATGACACCAAACCTCTGGAACTTCGAAAGGGTCTTTCACACCCTTGGTGCAACTCAAGAAGTTCACCGCCATACCCGTCTCCACTCGAGAGGAAGCACGATTGTCCAGCCCACATCCAGAGGAGCCCCGTTTCCCCCTCGTAGCTCGAGATGAGGGATCCTTTCCCTGTTTTCAACGGGAAAGAATTCCCGGCGTTCCCGTCGCATCTCAAGAGGAGGCACTCTCAACAGGAAAGGCGAGAGGAACTCCATGGTCGTACCACCATTCCAAGAGTCCCCCAGATGTCTCAGTCCATTCCAGAGGAACCTCTTTGCCCTGCACTGGCTCATCTTTCACGCCGA
The DNA here is from genome assembly GCF_032405125.1 of Capricornis sumatraensis. Lineage (NCBI taxonomy): Eukaryota > Metazoa > Chordata > Mammalia > Artiodactyla > Bovidae > Capricornis > Capricornis sumatraensis. The sequence continues at coordinate 2,374,604 of NW_027184627.1, forward strand.
GGATCGACTCACACCACGGTGGCACGTGGGACAGCCCTGTGGGAAAGCCTCGAGGGAAAACAACAGATCCTTTGATCCACGCGACGGGAAGCGTGACATTGCTGCTACAGCCTGGAAGGAAAGTGCACGTGCATGCCCCCACTCGAGACGAGGCCTGACTCCCCTGGGGAGACTCCAGAAGTACCCAAAGATCCATGTCAGCCCCTGAGAGGAATCCTCGGTTCCGGCCCTGACTCCACACAAGGTTTTTGGCCCCGGTATCGACGGGAGAGGAATCCCGAGAGGCCCCCTAGCAACTCGCATGGGGACTGGCCTCTCCTGAGGCCACCAGGGCGGGTCCCTGAGGTCCCCGTCGTAACTCGAGAACACCTGCCGCAACTCGAGAAAATCCAGGAAGTTCTCCCTTCCAGGCGAGATGAGGCCTATTTCCGATGAGGCGTCTGGAGACTAATGACACCTAACCTCTGGAACTTCGAAAGGGTCTTTCACACCCTTGCTGCAACTCAAGAAGTTCACCGCCATACCCGTCTCCACTCGAGAGGAAGCACGATGGTCCCGCCCACATCCAGAGGAGCCCCGTTTCCCCCTCGTAGCTCGAGATGAGGGATCCTTTCCCTGCTTTCAACGGGAAAGAATTCCCGGCGTTCCCGTCGCATATCAAGAGGAGGCACTCTCAACAGGAAAGGCGAGAGGAACTCCATGGTCGTACCACCATTCCAAGAGTCCCCCAGATGTCTCAGTCCATTCCAGAGGAAACTCTTTGCCCTGCACTGGCTCATCTTTCACGCCGAGGATCGACTCACACCACGGTGGCACGTGGGACAGCCCTGTGGGAAAGCCTCGAGGGAAAGCCTCGAGGGAAAACCACAGATCCTTTGATCCACGTGACGGGAAGCGTGACATTGCTGCTACAGCCTGGAAGGAAAGCGCACGTGCATGCCCCCACTCGAGACGAGGCCTGACTCCCCTGGGGAGACTCCACAAGTACCCAAAGATCCATGTCAGCCCCTGAGAGGAATCCTCGGTTCCGGCCCTGAATCCACTCAAGGTTTTTGGCCCCGGTATCGACGGGAGAGGAATCCCGAGAGGCCCCCTAGCAACTCGCATGGGGACTGGCCTCTCCTGAGGCCACCAGGGCGGGTCCCTGAGTTCCCCGTCGTAACTTAAGAACACCTGCCGCAACTCGAGAAAATCCAGGAAGTTCTCCCTTCCAGGCGAGATGAGGCCTATTTCCGATGAGGCGTCTGGAGACTAATGACACCTAACCTCTGGAACTTTGAAAGGGTCTTTCACACCCTTGCTGCAACTCAAGAAGTTCTCCGCCATACCCGTCTCCACTCGAGAGGAAGCACGATGGTCCCGCCCACATCCAGAGGAGCCCCGTTTTCCCCTCGGTGCTCGAGATGAGGGATCCTTTCCCTGCTTTCAACGGGAAAGAATTCCCGGCGTTCCCGTCGCATCTCAATAGGAGGCACTCTCAACAGGAAAGGCGAGAGGATCTCCATGATCGTACCACCATTCCAAGAGTCCCCCAGATGTCTCAGTCCATTCCAGAGGAACCTCTTTGCCCTGCACTGGCTCATCTTTCACGCCGAGGATCGACTCACACCACGGTGGCACGTGGGACAGCCCTGTGGGAAAGCCTCGAGGGAAAGCCTCGAGGGAAAACCACAGATCCTTTGATCCACGCCACGGGAAGCGTGACATTGCTGCTACAGCCTGGAAGGAAAGCGCACGTGCATGCCCCCACTCGAGACGAGGCCTGACTCCCCTGGGGAGACTCCACAAGTACCCAAAGATCCATGTCAGCCCCTGAGAGGAATCCTCGGTTCCGGCCCTGACTCCACACAAGGTTTTTGGCCCCGGTATCGACGGGAGAGGAATCCCGAGAGGCCCCCTAGCAACTCGCATGGGGACTGGCCTCTCCTGAGGCCACCAGGGCGGGTCCCTGAGGTCCCCGTCGTAACTCGAGAACACCTGCCGCAACTCGAGAAAATCCAGGAAGTTCTCCCTTCCAGGCGAGATGAGGCCTATTTCCGATGAGGCCTCTGGAGACTAATGACACCAAACCTCTGGAACTTCGAAAGGGTCTTTCACACCCTTGGTGCAACTCAAGAAGTTCACCGCCATACCCGTCTCCACTCGAGAGGAAGCACGATGGTCCCGCCCACATCCAGAGGAGCCCCGTTTCCCCCTCGTAGCTCGAGATGAGGGATCCTTTCCCTGCTTTCAACGGGAAAGAATTCCCGGCGTTCCCGTCGCATCTCAAGAGGAGGCACTCTCAACAGGAAAGGCGAGAGGAACTCCATGGTCGTACCACCATTGCAAGAGTCCCCCAGATGTCTCAGTCCATTCCAGAGGAACCTCTTTGCCCTGCACTGGCTCATCTTTCACGCCGAGGATCGACTCACACCACGGTGGCACGTGGGACAGCCCTGTGGGAAAGCCTCGAGGGAAAACCACAGATCCTTTGATCCACGCGACGGGAAGCGTGACATTGCTGCTACAGCCTGGAAGGAAAGTGCACGTGCATGCCCCCACTCGAGACGAGGGCTGACTCCCCTGGGGAGACTCCAGAAGTACCCAAAGATCCATGTCAGCCCCTGAGAGGAATCCTCGGTTCCGGCCCTGACTCCACACAAGGTTTTTGGCCCCGGTATCGACGGGAGAGGAATCCCGAGAGGCCCCCTAGCAACTCGCATGGGGACTGGCCTCTCCTGAGGCCACCAGGGCGGGTCCCTGAGGTCCCCGTCGTAACTCGAGAACACCTGCTGCAACTCGAGAAAATCCAGGAAGTTCTCCCTTCCAGGCGAGATGAGGCCTATTTCCGATGAGGCGTCTGGAGACTAATGACACCTAACCTCTGGAACTTCGAAAGGGTCTTTCACACCCTTGCTGCAACTCAAGAAGTTCACCGCCATACCCGTCTCCACTCGAGAGGAAGCCCGATGGTCCCGCCCACATCCAGAGGAGCCCCGTTTCCCCCTCGTAGCTCGAGATGAGGGATCCTTTCCCTGCTTTCAACGGGAAAGAATTCCCGGCGTTCCCGTCGCATATCAAGAGGAGGCACTCTCAACAGGAAAGGCGAGAGGAACTCCATGGTCGTACCACCATTCCAAGAGTCCCCCAGATGTCTCAGTCCATTCCAGAGGAACCTCTTTGCCCTGCACTGGCTCATCTTTCACGCCGAGGATCGACTCACACCACGGTGGCACGTGGGACAGCCCTGTGGGAAAGCCTCGAGGGAAAGCCTCGAGGGAAAACCACAGATCCTTTGATCCACGTGACGGGAAGCGTGACATTGCTGCTACAGCCTGGAAGGAAAGCGCACGTGCATGCCCCCACTCGAGACGAGGCCTGACTCCCCTGGGGAGACTCCAGAAGTACCCAAAGATCCATGTCAGCCCCTGAGAGGAATCCTCGTTTCCGGCCCTGACTCCACTCAAGGTTTTTGGCCCCGGTATCGACGGGAGAGGAATCCCGAGAGGCCCCCTAGCAACTCGCATGGGGACTGGCCTCTCCTGAGGCCACCAGGGCGGGTCCCTGAGTTCCCCGTCGTAACTTAAGAACACCTGCCGCAACTCGAGAAAATCCAGGAAGTTCTCCCTTCCAGGCGAGATGAGGCCTATTTCCGATGAGGCGTCTGGAGACTAATGACACCTAACCTCTGGAACTTCGAAAGGGTCTTTCACAGCCTTGCTGCAACTCAAGAAGTTCACCACCATACCCGTCTCCACTCGAGAGGAAGCACGATGGTCCCGCCCACATCCAGAGGAGCCCCGTTTCCCCCTCGTAGCTCGAGATGAGGGATCCTTTCCCTGCTTTCAACGGGAAAGATTTCCCGGCGTTCCCGTCGCATCTCAAGAGGAGGCACTCTCAACAGGAAAGGCGAGAGGAACTCCATGGTCGTACCACCATTCCAAGAGTCCCCCAGATGTCTCAGTCCATTCCAGAGGAACCTCTTTGCCCTGCACTGGCTCATCTTTCACGCCGAGGATCGACTCACACCACGGTGGCACGTGGGACAGCCCTGTGGGAAAGCCTCGAGGGAAAACCACAGATCCTTTGATCCACGCGACGGGAAGCGTGACATTGCTGCTACAGCCTGGAAGGAAAGTGCACGTGCATGCCCCCACTCGAGACGAGGCCTGACTCCCCTGGGGAGACTCCAGAAGTACCCAAAGATCCATGTCAGCCCCTGAGAGAAATCCGCGGTTCCGGCCCTGACTCCACACAAGGTTTTTGGCCCCGGTATCGACGGGAGAGGAATCCCGAGAGGCCCCCTAGCAACTCGCATGGGGACTGGCCTCTCCTGAGGCCACCAGGGCGGGTCCCTGAGGTCCCCGTCGTAACTCGAGAACACCTGCCGCAACTCGAGAAAATCCAGGAAGTTCTCCCTTCCAGGCGAGATGAGGCCTATTTCCGATGAGGCCTCTGGAGACTAATGACACCAAACCTCTGGAACTTCGAAAGGGTCTTTCACACCCTTGGTGCAACTCAAGAAGTTCACCGCCATACCCGTCTCCACTAGAGAGGAAGCACGATGGTCCCGCCCACATCCAGAGGAGCCCCGTTTCCCCCTCGTAGCTCGAGATGAGGGATCCTTTCCCTGCTTTCAACGGGAAAGAATTCCCGGCGTTCCCGTCGCATCTCAAGAGGAGGCACTCTCAACAGGAAAGGCGAGAGGAACTCCATGGTCGTACCACCATTCCAAGAGTCCCCCAGATGTCTCAGTCCATTCCAGAGGAACCTCTTTGCCCTGCACTGGCTCATCTTTCACGCCGAGGATCGACTCACACCACGGTGGCACGTGGGACAGCCCTGTGGGAAAGCCTCGAGGGAAAACCACAGATCCTTTGATCCACGCGACGGGAAGCGTGACATTGCTGCTACAGCCTGGAAGGAAAGTGCACGTGCATGCCCCCACTCGAGACGAGGCCTGACTCCCCTGGGGAGACTCCAGAAGTACCCAAAGATCCATGTCAGCCCCTGAGAGGAATCCTCGGTTCCGGCCCTGACTCCACACAAGGTTTTTGGCCCCGGTATCGACGGGAGAGGAATCCCGAGAGGCCCCCTAGCAACTCGCATGGGGACTGGCCTCTCCTGAGGCCACCAGGGCGGGTCCCTGAGGTCCCCGTCGTAACTCGAGAACACCTGCCGCAACTCGAGAAAATCCAGGAAGTTCTCCCTTCCAGGCGAGATGAGGCCTATTTCCGATGAGGCGTCTGGAGACTAATGACACCTAACCTCTGGAACTTCGAAAGGGTCTTTCACACCCTTGCTGCAACTCAAGAAGTTCACCGCCATACCCGTCTCCACTCGAGAGGAAGCCCGATGGTCCCGCCCACATCCAGAGGAGCCCCGTTTCCCCCTCGTAGCTCGAGATGAGGGATCCTTTCCCTGCTTTCAACGGGAAAGAATTCCCGGCGTTCCCGTCGCATATCAAGAGGAGGCACTCTCAACAGGAAAGGCGAGAGGAACTCCATGGTCGTACCACCATTCCAAGAGTCCCCCAGATGTCTCAGTCCATTCCAGAGGAACCTCTTTGCCCTGCACTGGCTCATCTTTCACGCCGAGGATCGACTCACACCACGGTGGCACGTGGGACAGCCCTGTGGGAAAGCCTCGAGGGAAAGCCTCGAGGGAAAACCACAGATCCTTTGATCCACGTGACGGGAAGCTTAACATTGCTGCTACAGCCTGGAAGGAAAGCGCACGTGCATGCCCCCACTCGAGACGAGGCCTGACTCCCCTGGGGAGACTCCAGAAGTACCCAAAGATCCATGTCAGCCCCTGAGAGGAATCCTCGTTTCCGGCCCTGACTCCACTCAAGGTTTTTGGCCCCGGTATCGACGGGAGAGGAATCCCGAGAGGCCCCCTAGCAACTCGCATGGGGACTGGCCTCTCCTGAGGCCACCAGGGCGGGTCCCTGAGTTCCCCTTCGTAACTTAAGAACGCCTGCCGCAACTCGAGAAAATCCAGGAAGTTCTCCCTTCCAGGCGAGATGAGGCCTATTTCCGATGAGGCGTCTGGAGACTAATGACACCTAACCTCTGGAACTTCGAAAGGGTCTTTCACAGCCTTGCTGCAACTCAAGAAGTTCACCACCATACCCGTCTCCACTAGAGAGGAAGCACGATGGTCCCGCCCACATCCAGAGGAGCCCCGTTTCCCCCTCGTAGCTCGAGATGAGGGATCCTTTCCCTGCTTTCAACGGGAAAGAATTCCCGGCGTTCCCGTCGCATCTCAAGAGGAGGCACTCTCAACAGGAAAGGCGAGAGGAACTCCATGGTCGTACCACCATTCCAAGAGTCCCCCAGATGTCTCAGTCCATTCCAGAGGAACCTCTTTGCCCTGCACTGGCTCATCTTTCACGCCGAGGATCGACTCACACCACGGTGGCACGTGGGACAGCCCTGTGGGAAAGCCTCGAGGGAAAGCCTCGAGGGAAAACCACAGATCCTTTGATCCACGCGACGGGAAGCGTGACATTGCTGCTACAGCCTGGAAGGAAAGCGCACGTGCATGCCCCCACTCGACACGAGGCCTGACTCCCCTGGGGAGACTCCAGAAGTACCCAAAGATCCATGTCAGCCCCTGAGAGGAATCCTCGGTTCCGGCCCTGACTCCACACAAGGTTTTTGGCCCCGGTATCATCGGGAGAGGAATCCCGAGAGGCCCCCTAGCAACTCGCCTAGGGACTGGCCTTTCCTGAGGCCACCAGGGCGGGTCCCTGAGGTCCCCGTCGTAACTCGAGAACACCTGCCGCAACTCGAGAAAATCCAGGAAGTTCTCCCTTCCAGGCGAGATGAGGCCTATTTCCGATGAGGCCTCTGGAGACTAATGACACCTAACCTCTGGAACTTCGAAAGGGTCTTTTACACCCTTGCTGCAACTCAAGAAGTTCACCGCCATACCCGTCTCCACTAGAGAGGAAGCACGATGGTCCCGCCCACATCCAGAGGAGCCCCGTTTCCCCCTCGTAGCTCGAGATGAGGGATCCTTTCCCTGCTTTCAACGGGAAAGAATTCCCGGCGTTCCCGTCGCATCTCAAGAGGAGGCACTCTCAACAGGAAAGGCGAGAGGAACTCCATGGTCGTACCACCATTCCAAGAGTCCCCCAGATGTCTCAGTCCATTCCAGAGGAACCTCTTTACCCTACACTGGCTCATCTTTCACGCCGAGGATCGACTCACACCACGGTGGCACGTGGGACAGCCCTGTGGGAAAGCCTCGAGGGAAAGCCTCGAGGGAAAACCACAGATCCTTTGATCCAAGCGACGGGAAGCGTGACATTGCTGCTAAAGCCTGGAAGGAAAGCGCACGCGCATTCCCCCACTCGAGACGAGGCCTGACTCCCCTGGGGAGACTCCAGAAGTACCCAAAGATCCATGTCAGCCCCTGAGAGGAATCCTCGGTTCCGGCCCTGACTCCACACAAGGATTTTGGCCCCGGTATCGACGGGAGAGGAATCCCGAGAGGCCCCCTAGCAACTCGCATGGGGACTGGCCTCTCCTGAGGCCACCAGGGCGGGTCCCTGAGGTCCCCGTCGTAACTCGAGAACACCTGCCGCAAATCGAGAAAATCCACGAAGTTCTCCCTTCCAGGCGAGATGAGGCCTATTTCCGATGAGGCGTCTGGAGACTAATGACACCTAACCTCTGGAACTTCGAAAGGGTCTTTCACAACCTTGCTGCAACTCAAGAAGTTCACCGCCATACCCGTGTCCACTCAAGAGGAAGCACGATGGTCCCGCCCACATCCAGAGGAGCCCAGTTTCACCCTCGTAGCTCGAGATGAGGGATCCTTTCCCTGCTTTCAACGGGAAAGAATTCCCGGCGTTCCCGTCGCATCTCAAGAGGAGGCACTCTCAACAGGAAAGGCGAGAGGAACTCCATGGTCGTACCACCATTCCAAGAGTCCCCCAGATGTCTCAGTCCATTCCAGAGGAACCTCTTTGCACTGCACTGGCTCATTTTTCACGCCGAGAATCGACTCACACCACGGTGTCACGTGGGACAGCCCTGTGGGAAAGCCTCGAGGGAAAGCCTCGAGGGAAAACCGCAGATCCCTTGATCCACGCGACGGGAAGCGTGACATTGCTGCTACAGCATGGAAGGAAAGTGCACGTGCATGCCCCCACACGAGACGAGGCCTGTCTCCCCTGGCGAGACTCCAGAAGTACCCAAAGATCCATATCAGTCCCTGAGAGGAATCCTCGGTTCCGGCCCTGACTCCACACAAGGTTTTTGGCCCCGGTATCGACGGGAGAGGAATCCCGAGGGGCCCCCTAGCAACACGCATAGGGACTGGCCTCTCTTGAGGCCAACAGGGCGGGTCCCTGAGGTCCCCGTCGTAACTCGAGAACACCTGCCGCAACTCGAGAAAATCAAGGAAGTTCTCCCATCCAGGCGAGATGAGGCCTATTTCCGATGAGGCGTCTGGAGACTAATGACACCTAACCTCTGGAACTTCGAAAGGGTCTTTCACACCCTTGCTGCAACTCAAGAAGTTCACCGCCATACCCGTCTCCACTCGAGAGGAAGCACGATGGTCCCGCCCACATCCAGAGGAGCCCCGTTTCCCCCTCGTAGCTCGAGATGAGGGATCCTTTCCCTGCTTTAAACGGGAAAGAATTCCCGGCGTTCCCGTCGCATCTCAAGAGGAGGCACTCTCAAAAGGAAAGGCGAGAGGAACTCCATGGTCGTACCACCATTCCAAGAGTCCCCCAGATGTCTCAGTCCATTCCAGAGGAACCTCTTTGCCCTGCACTGGCTCATCTTTCACGCCGAGGATCGACTCACACCACGGTGGCACGTGGGGCAGCCCTGTGGGAAAGCCTCGAGGGAAAACCACACATCATTTGATCCACGCGACGGGAAGCGTGACATTGCTGCTACAGCCTGGAAGGAAAGCGCACGTGCATGCCCCCACTCGAGACGAGGCCTGACTCCCCTGGGGAGACTCCAGAAGTACCCAAAGATCCATGTCAGCCCCTGAGAGGAATCCTCGGTTCCGGCCCTGACTCCACACAAGGTTTTTGGCCCCGGTATCGACGGGAGAGGAATCCCGAGAGGCCCCCTAGCAACTCGCATAGGGACTGGCCTCTCCTGAGGCCACCAGGGCGGGTCCCTGAGGTCCCCGTCGTAACTCGAGAACACCTGCCGCAACTCGAGAAAATCCAGGAAGTTCTCCCTTCCAGGCGAGATGAGGCCTATTTCCGATGAGGCGTCTGGAGATTAATGACACCTTACCTCTGGAACTTCGAAAGGGTCTTTCACAGCCTTGCTGCAACTCAAGAAGTTCACCACCATACCCGTCTCCACTAGAGAGGAAGCACGATGTTCCCGCCCACATCCAGAGGAGCCCCGTTTCCCCCTCGTAGCTCGAGATGAGGGATCCTTTCCCTGCTTTAAACGGGAAAGAATTCCCGGCGTTCCCGTCGCATCTCAAGAGGAGGCACTCTCAACAGGAAAGGCGAGAGGAACTCCATGGTCGTACCACCATTCCAAGAGTCCCCCAGATGTCTCAGTCCATTCCAGAGGAACCTCTTTGCCCTGCACTGGCTCATCTTTCACGCCCAGGATTGACTCACACCACGGTGGCACGTGGGACAGCCCTGTGGGAAAGCCTCGAGGGAAAGCCTCGAGGGAAAACCACAGATCCTTTGATCCACGCGACGGGAAGCGTGACATTGCTGCTACAGCCTGGAAGGAAAGCGCACGTGCATGCCCCCACTCGAGACGAGGCCTGACTCCCCTGGGGAGACTCCAGAAGTACCCAAAGATCCATGTCAGCCCCTGAGAGGAATCCTCGGTTCCGGCCCTGACTCCACACAAGGTTTTTGGCCCCGGTATCGACGGGAGAGGAATCCCGAGAGGCCCCCTAGCAACTCGCATGGGGACTGGCCTCTCCTGAGGCCACCAGGGCGGGTCCCTGAGGTCCCCGTCGTAACTCGAGAACACCTGCCTCAACTCGAGAAAATCCAGGAAGTTCTCCCTTCCAGGCGAGATGAGGCCTATTTCCGATGAGGCCTCTGGAGACTAATGACACCTAACCTCTGGAACTTCGAAAGGGTCTTTCACACCCTTGCTGCAACTCAAGAAGTTCACCGCCATACCCGTCTCCACTCGAGAGGAAGCACGATGGTCCCGCCCACATCCAGAGGAGCCCCGTTTCCCCCTCGTAGCTCGAGATGAGGGATCCTTTCCCTGCTTTCAACGGGAAAGAATTCCCGGCATTCCCGTCGCATCTCAAGAGGAGGCACTCTCAACAGGAAAGGCGAGAGGAACTCCATGGTCGTACCACCATTCCAAGAGTCCCCCAGATGTCTCAGTCCATTTCAGAGGAACCTCTTTGCCCTGCACTGGCTCATCTTTCACGCCGAGGATCGACTCACACCACGGTGGCCCGTGGGACAGCCCTGTGGGAAAGCCTCGAGGGAAAGCCTCGAGGGAAAACCACAGATCCTTTGATCCACGCGACGGGAAGCGTGACATTGCTGCTACAGCCTGGAAGGAAAGCGCACATGCATGCCCCCACTCGAGACGAGGCCTGACTCCCCTGGGGAGACTCCAGAAGTACCCAAAGATCCATGTCAGCCCCTGAGAAGAATCCTCGGTTCCGGCCCTGACTCCACACAAGCTTTTTGGCCCCGGTATCGACGGGAGAGGAATCCCGAGAGACCCCCTAGCAACTCGCATGGGGACTGGCCTCTCCTGAGGCCACCAGGGCGGGTCCCTGAGGTCCCCGTCGTAACTCGAGAACACCTGCCGCAACTCGAGAAAATCCAGGAAGTTCTCCCTTCCAGGCGAGATGAGGCCTATTTCCGATGAGGCCTCTGGAGACTATTGACACCAAACCTCTGGAACTTCGAAAGGGTCTTTCACACCCTTGCTGCAACTCAAGAAGTTCACCGCCATACCCGTCTCCACTCGAGAGGAAGCACGATGGTCCCGACCACATCCAGAGGAGCCCCGTTTCCCCCTCGTAGCTCGAGATGAGGGATCCTTTCCCTGGTTTCAACGGGAAAGAATTCCCGGCGTTCCCGTCGCATCTCAAGAGGAGGCACTCTCAACAGGAAAGGCGAGAGGAACTCCATGGTCGTACCACCATTCCAAGAGTCCCCCAGATGTCTCAGTCCATTCCAGAGGAACCTCTTTGCCCTGCACTGGCTCATCTTTCACGCCGAGAATCGACTCACACCACGGTGGCACGTGGGACAGCCCTGTGGGAAAGCCTCGAGGGAAAGCCTCGAGGGAAAACCACAGATCCTTTGATCCACGCGACGGGAAGCGTGACATTGCTGCTACAGCCTGGAAGGAAAGCGCACGTGCATGCCCCCACTCGAGACGAGGCCTGACTCCCCTGGGGAGACTCCAGAAGTACCCAAAGATCCATGTCAGCCCCTGAGAGGAATCCTCGGTTCCGGCCCTGACTCCACACAAGCTTTTTGGCCCCGGTATCGACGGGAGAGGAATCCCGAGAGGCCCCCTAGCAACTCGCATGGGGACTGGCCTCTCCTGAGGCCACCAGGGCCGGTCCCTGAGGTCCCCGTCGTTACTCGAGAACACCTGCCACAACTCGAGAAAATCCAGGAAGTTCTCCCTTCCAGGCGAGATGAGGCTTATTTCCGATGAGGCGTCTGGAGACTAATGACACCTAACCTCTGGAACTTCGAAAGGGTCTTTCACACCCTTGCTGCAACTCAAGAAGTTCACCACCATACCCGTCTCCACTCGAGAGGAAGCACGATGGTCCCGACCACATCCAAAGGAGCCCCGTTTCCCCCTCGTAGCTCGAGATGAGGGATCCTTTCCCTGCTTTCAACGGGAAAGAATTCCCTGCGTTCCCATCGCATCTCAAGAGGAAGCACTCTCAACAGGAAAGGCGAGAGGAACTCCATGGTCGTACCACCATTCCAAGAGTCCCCCAGATGTCTCAGTCCATTCCAGAGGAAGCTCTTTGCCCTGCACTGGCTCATCTTTCACGCCGAGGATCGACTCACACCACGGTGGCACGTGGGACAGCCCTGTGGGAAAGCCTCGAGGGAAAGCCTCGAGGGAAAACCACAGATCCTTTGATCCACGTGACGGGAAGCGTGACATTGCTGCTACAGCCTGGAAGGAAAGCGCACGTGCATGCCCCCACTCGAGACGAGGCCTGACTCCCCTGGGGAGACTCCAGAAGTAACCAAAGATCCATGTCAGCCCCTGAGAGGAATCCTCGGTTCCGGCCCTGACTCCACTCAAGGTTTTTGGCCCCGGTATCGACGGGAGAGGAATCCCGAGAGGCCCCCTAGCAACTCGCATGGGGACTGGCCTCTCCTGAGGCCACCAGGGCGGGTCCCTGAGTTCCCCGTCGTAACTTAAGAACACCTGCCGCAACTCGAGAAAATCCAGGAAGTTCTCCCTTCCAGGCGAGATGAGGCCTATTTCCGATGAGGCGTCTGGAGACTAATGACACCTAACCTCTGGAACTTCGAAAGGGTCTTTCACAGCCTTGCTGCAACTCAAGAAGTTCACCACCATACCCGTCTCCACTAGAGAGGAAGCACGATGGTCCCGCCCACATCCAGAGGAGCCCCGTTTCCCCCTCGTAGCTCGAGATGAGGGATCCTTTCCCTGCTTTCAACGGGAAAGAATTCCCGGCGTTCCCGTCGCATCTCAAGAGGAGGCACTCTCAACAGGAAAGGCGAGAGGAACTCCATGGTCGTACCACCATTCCAAGAGTCCCCCAGATGTCTCAGTCCATTCCAGAGGAACCTCTTTGCCCTGCACTGGCTCATCTTTCACGCCGAGGATCGACTCACACCACGGTGGTACGTGGGACAGCCCTGTGGGAAAGCCTCGAGGGAAAACCACAGATCCTTTGATCCACGCGACGGGAAGCGTGACATTGCTGCTACAGCCTGGAAGGAAAGTGCACGTGCATGCCCCCACTCGAGACGAGGCCTGACTCCCCTGGGGAGACTCCAGAAGTACCCAAAGATCCATGTCAGCCCCTGAGAGGAATCCTCGGTTCCGGCACTGACTCCACACAAGGTTTTTGGCCCCGGTATCGACGGGAGAGGAATCCCGAGAGGCCCCCTAGCAACTCGCATGGGGACTGGCCTCTCCTGAGGCCACCAGGGCGGGTCCCTGAGGTCCCCGTCGTAACTCGAGAACACCTGCCGCAACTCGAGAAAATCCAGGAAGTTCTCCCTTCCAGGCGAGATGAGGCCTATTTCCGATGAGGCGTCTGGAGACTAATGACACCTAACCTCTGGAACTTCGAAAGGGTCTTTAACACCCTTGCTGCAACTCAAGAAGTTCACCGCCATACCCGTCTCCACTCGAGAGGAAGCACGATGGTCCCGACCACATCCAGAGGAGCCCCGTTTCCCCCTCGTAGCTCGAGATGAGGGATCCTTTCCCTGCTTTCAACGGGAAAGAATTCCCGGCGTTCCCGTCGCATCTCAAGAGGAGGCACTCTCAACAGGAAAGGCGAGAGGAACTCCATGGTCGTACCACCATTCCAAGAGTCCCCCAGATGTCTCAGTCCATTCCAGAGGAAACTCCTTGCCCTGCACTGGCTCATCTTTCACGCCGAGGACCGACTCACGCCACGGTGGCACGTGGGACAGCCCTGTGGGAAAGCCTCGAGGGAAAGCCTCGAGGGAAAACCACAGATCCTTTGATCCACGTGACGGGAAGCGTGACATTGCTGCTACAGCCTGGAAGGAAAGCGCACGTGCATGCCCCCACTCGAGACGAGGCCTGACTCCCCTGGGGAGACTCCAGAAGTACCCAAAGATCCATGTCAGCCCCTGAGAGGAATCCTCGGTTCCGGCCCTGACTCCACTCAAGGTTTTTGGCCCCGGTATCGACGGGAGAGGAATCCCGAGAGGCCCCCTAGCAACTCGCATGGGGACTGGCCTCTCCTGAGGCCACCAGGGCGGGTCCCTGAGGTCCCCGTCGTAACTCGAGAACACCTGCCGCAACTCGAGAAAATCCAGGAAGTTCTCCCTTCCAGGCGAGATGAGGCCTATTTCTGATGAGGCCTCTGGAGACTAATGACACCAAACCTCTGGAACTTCGAAAGGGTCTTTCACACCCTTGGTGCAACTCAAGAAGTTCACCGCCATACCCGTCTCCACTCGAGAGGAAGCACGATGGTCCCGCCCACATCCAGAGGAGCCCCGTTTCCCCCTCGTAGCTCGAGATGAGGGATCCTTTCCCTGCTTTCAACGGGAAAGAATTCCCGGCGTTCCCGTCGCATCTCAAGAGGAGGCACTCTCAACAGGAAAGGCGAGAGGAACTCCATGGTCGTACCACCATTCCAAGAGTCCCCCAGATGTCTCAGTCCATTTCAGAGGAACCTCTTTGCCCTGCACTGGCTCATCTTTCACGCCGAGGATCGACTCACACCACGGTGGCACGTGGGACAGCCCTGTGGGAAAGCCTCGAGGGAAAGCCTCGAGGGAAAACCACAGATCCTTTGATCCACGCGACGGGAAGCGTGACATTGCTGCTACAGCCTGGAAGGAAAGCGCACATGCATGCCCCCACTCGAGACGAGGCCTGACTCCCCTGGGGAGACTCCAGAAGTACCCAAAGATCAATGTCAGCCCCTGAGAAGAATCCTCGGTTCCGGCCCTGACTCCACACAAGCTTTTTGGCCCCGGTATCGACGGGAGAGGAATCCCGAGAGACCCCCTAGCAACTCGCATGGGAACTGGCCTCTCCTGAGGCCACCAGGGCGGGTCCCTGAGGTCCCCGTCGTAACTCGAGAACACCTGCCGCAACTCGAGAAAATCCAGGTAGTTCTCCCTTCCAGGCGAGATGAGGCCTATTTCCGATGAGGCCTCTGGAGACTATTGACACCAAACCTCTGGAACTTCGAAAGGGTCTTTCACACCCTTGCTGCAACTCAAGAAGTTCACCGCCATACCCGTCTCCACTCGAGAGGAAGCACGATGGTCCCGCCCACATCCAGAGGAGCCCCGTTTCCCCCTCGTAGCTCGAGATGAGGGATCCTTTCCCTGGTTTCAACGGGAAAGAATTCCCGGCGTTCCCGTCGCATCTCAAGAGGAGGCACTCTCAACAGGAAAGGCGAGAGGAACTCCATGGTCGTACCACCATTCCAAGAGTCCCCCAGATGTCTCAGTCCATTCCAGAGGAACCTCTTTGCCCTGCACTGGCTCATCTTTCACGCCGAGGATCGACTCACACCACGGTGGCACGTGGGACAGCCCTGTGGGAAAGCCTCGAGGGAAAACCACAGATCCTTTGATCCACGCGACGGGAAGCGTGACATTGCTGCTACAGCCTGGAAGGAAAGTGCACGTGCATGCCCCCACTCGAGACGAGGCCTGACTCCCCTGGGGAGACTCCAGAAGTACCCAAAGATCCATGTCAGCCCCTGAGAGGAATCCTCGGTTCCGGCACTGACTCCACACAAGGTTTTTGGCCCCGGTATCGACGGGAGAGGAATCCCGAGAGGCCCCCTAGCAACTCGCATGGGGACTGGCCTCTCCTGAGGCCACCAGGGCGGGTCCCTGAGGTCCCCGTCGTAACTCGAGAACACCTGCCGCAACTCGAGAAAATCCAGGAAGTTCTCCCTTCCAGGCGAGATGAGGCCTATTTCCGATGAGGCGTCTGGAGACTAATGACACCTAACCTCTGGAACTTCGAAAGGGTCTTTCACACCCTTGCTGCAACTCAAGAAGTTCACCGCCATACCCGTCTCCACTCGAGAGGAAGCACGATGGTCCCGACCACATCCAGAGGAGCCCCGTTTCCCCCTCGTAGCTCGAGATGAGGGATCCTTTCCCTGCTTTCAACGGGAAAGAATTCCCGGCGTTCCCGTCGCATATCAAGAGGAGGCACTCTCAACAGGAAAGGCGAGAGGAACTCCATGGTCGTACCACCATTCCAAGAGTCCCCCAGATGTCTCAGTCCATTCCAGAGGAAACTCCTTGCCCTGCACTGGCTCATCTTTCACGCCGAGGACCGACTCACGCCACGGTGGCACGTGGGACAGCCCTGTGGGAAAGCCTCGAGGGAAAGCCTCGAGGGAAAACCACAGATCCTTTGATCCACGTGACGGGAAGCGTGACATTGCTGCTACAGCCTGGAAGGAAAGCGCACGTGCATGCCCCCACTCGAGACGAGGCCTGACTCCCCTGGGGAGACTCCAGAAGTACCCAAAGATCCATGTCAGCCCCTGAGAGGAATCCTCGGTTCCGGCCCTGACTCCACTCAAGGTTTTTGGCCCCGGTATCGACGGGAGAGGAATCCCGAGAGGCCCCCTAGCAACTCGCATGGGGACTGGCCTCTCCTGAGGCCACCAGGGCGGGTCCCTGAGGTCCCCGTCGTAACTCGAGAACACCTGCCGCAACTCGAGAAAATCCAGGAAGTTCTCCCTTCCAGGCGAGATGAGGCCTATTTCTGATGAGGCCTCTGGAGACTAATGACACCAAACCTCTGGAACTTCGAAAGGGTCTTTCACACCCTTGGTGCAACTCAAGAAGTTCACCGCCATACCCGTCTCCACTCGAGAGGAAGCACGATGGTCCCGCCCACATCCAGAGGAGCCCCGTTTCCCCCTCGTAGCTCGAGATGAGGGATCCTTTCCCTGCTTTCAACGGGAAAGAATTCCCGGCGTTCCCGTCGCATCTCAAGAGGAGGCACTCTCAACAGGAAAGGCGAGAGGAACTCCATGGTCGTACCACCATTCCAAGAGTCCCCCAGATGTCTCAGTCCATTTCAGAGGAACCTCTTTGCCCTGCACTGGCTCATCTTTCACGCCGAGGATCGACTCACACCACGGTGGCACGTGGGACAGCCCTGTGGGAAAGCCTCGAGGGAAAGCCTCGAGGGAAAACCACAGATCCTTTGATCCACGCGACGGGAAGCGTGACATTGCTGCTACAGCCTGGAAGGAAAGCGCACATGCATGCCCCCACTCGAGACGAGGCCTGACTCCCCTGGGGAGACTCCAGAAGTACCCAAAGATCAATGTCAGCCCCTGAGAAGAATCCTCGGTTCCGGCTCTGACTCCACACAAGCTTTTTGGCCCCGGTATCGACGGGAGAGGAATCCCGAGAGACCCCCTAGCAACTCGCATGGGAACTGGCCTCTCCTGAGGCCACCAGGGCGGGTCCCTGAGGTCCCCGTCGTAACTCGAGAACACCTGCCGCAACTCGAGAAAATCCAGGTAGTTCTCCCTTCCAGGCGAGATGAGGCCTATTTCCGATGAGGCCTCTGGAGACTATTGACACCAAACCTCTGGAACTTCGAAAGGGTCTTTCACACCCTTGCTGCAACTCAAGAAGTTCACCGCCATACCCGTCTCCACTCGAGAGGAAGCACGATGGTCCCGCCCACATCCAGAGGAGCCCCGTTTCCCCCTCGTAGCTCGAGATGAGGGATCCTTTCCCTGGTTTCAACGGGAAAGAATTCCCGGCGTTCCCGTCGCATCTCAAGAGGAGGCACTCTCAACAGGAAAGGCGAGAGGAACTCCATGGTCGTACCACCATTCCAAGAGTCCCCCAGATGTCTCAGTCCATTCCAGAGGAACCTCTTTGCCCTGCACTGGCTCATCTTTCACGCCGAGGATCGACTCACACCACGGTGGCACGTGGGACAGCCCTGTGGGAAAGCCTCCAGGGAAAGCCTCGAGGGAAAACCACAGATCCTTTGATCCACGCGACGGGAAGCGTGACATTGCTGCTACAGCCTGGAAGGAAAGCGCTCGTGCATGCCCCCAGTCGAGACGAGGCCTGACTCCCCTGGGGAGACTCCAGAAGTACCCAAAGATCCATGTCAGCCCCTGAGAGGAATCCTCGGTTCCGGCCCTGACTCCACACAAGCTTTTTGGCCCCGGTATCGACGGGAGAGGAATCCCGAGAGGCCCCCTAGCAACTCGCATGGGGACTGGCCTCTCCTGAGGCCACCAGGGCCGGTCCCTGAGGTCCCCGTCGTTACTCGAGAACACCTGCCACAACTCGAGAAAATCCAGGAAGTTCTCCCTTCCAGGCGAGATGAGGCTTATTTCCGATGAGGCGTCTGGAGACTAAAGACACCTAACCTCTGGAACTTCGAAAGGGTCTTTCACACCCTTGCTGCAACTCAAGAAGTTCACCACCATACCTGTCTCCACTCGAGAGGAAGCACGATGGTCCCGACCACATCCAAAGGAGCCCCGTTTCCCCCTCGTAGCTCGAGATGAGGGATCCTTTCCCTGCTTTCAACGGGAAAGAATTCCCTGCGTTCCCGTCGCATCTCAAGAGGAGGCACTCTCAACAGGAAAGGCGAGAGGAACTCCATGGTCATACCACCATTCCAAGAGTCCCCCAGATGTCTCAGTCCATTCCAGAGGAAGCTCTTTGCCCTGCACTGGCTCATCTTTCATGCCGAGGATCGACTCACACCATGGTGGCACGTGGGACAGCCCTGTGGGAAAGCCTCGAGGGAAAACCACACATTATTTGATCCACGCGACGGGAAGCGTGACATTGCTGCTACAGCCTGAAAGGAAAGCTCACGTGCATGCCCCCACTCGAGACGAGGCCTGACTCCACTGGGGAGACTCCAGAAGTACCCAAAGATCCATGTCAGCCCCTGAGAGGAATCCTCGGTTCCGGCCCTGACTCCACACAAGCTTTTTGGCCCCGGTATCGACGGGAGAGGAATCCCGAGAGGCCCCCTAGCAACTCGCATGGGGACTGGCCTCTCCTGAGGCCACCAGGGCGGGTTCCTGAGGTCCCCGTCGAAACTCGAGAACACCTGCCGCAACTCGAGAAAATCCAGGAAGTTCTCCCTTCCAGGCGAGATGAGGCCTATTTCCGATGAGGCGTCTGGAGTCTAATGACACCTAACCTCTGGAACTTCGAAAGGGTCTTTCACACCCTTGCTGCAACTCAAGAAGTTCACCGCCATACCCGTCTCCACTAGAGAGGAAGCACGATGGTCCCGCCCACATCCAGAGGAGCCCCGTTTCCCCCTCGTAGCTCGAGATGAGGGATCCTTTCCCTGCTTTCAACGGGAAAGAATTCCCGGCGTTCCCGTCGCATCTCAAGAGGAGGCACTCTCAACAGGAAAGGCGAGAGGAACTCCATGGTCGTACCACCATTCCAAGAGTCCCCCAGATGTCTCAGTCCATTCCATAGGAACCTCTTTGCCCTGCACTGGCTCATCTTTCACGCCGAGGATCGACTCACACCACGGTGGCACGTGGGACAGCCCTGTGGGAAAGCCTCGAGGGAAAGCCTCGAGGGAAAACCACAGATCCTTTGATCCAAGCGACGGGAAGCGTGACATTGCTGCTAAAGCCTGGAAGGAAAGCGCACGCGCATGCCCCCACTCGAGACGAGGCCTGACTCCCCTGGGGAGACTCCAGAAGTACCCAAAGATCCATGTCAGCCCCTGAGAGGAATCCTCGGTTCCGGCCCTGACTCCACACAAGGTTTTTGGCCCCGGTATCGACGGGAGAGGAAATCCGAGAGGGCCCCTAACAACTCGCATGGGGACTGGCCTCTCCTGAGGCCACCAGGGCGGGTCCCTGAGGTCCCCGTCGTAACTCGAGAACACCTGCCGCAAATCGAGAAAATCCAGGAAGTTCTCCCTTCCAGGCGAGATGAGGCCTATTTCCGATGAGGCCTCTGGAGACTAATGACACCTAACCTCTGGAACTTCGAAAGGGTCTTTCACACCCTTGCTGCAACTCAAGAAGTTCACCGCCATACCCGTGTCCACTCAAGAGGAAGCACGATGGTCCCGCCCACATCCAGAGGAGCCCCGTTTCCCCCTCGTAGCTCGAGATGAGGGATCCTTTCCCTGCTTTCAACGGGAAAGAATTCCCGGCGTTCCCGTCGCATCTCAAGAGGAGGCACTCTCAACAGGAAAGGCGAGAGGAACTCCATGGTCGTACCACCATTCCAAGAGTCCCCCAGATGTCTCAGTCCATTCCAGAGGAAACTCTTTGCCCTGCACTGGCTCATCTTTCACGCCGAGGATCGACTCACACCACGGTGGCACGTGGGACAGCCCTGTGGGAAAGCCTCGAGGGAAAGCCTCGAGGGAAAACCACAGATCCTTTGATCCACGTGACGGGAAGCGTGACATTGCTGCTACAGCCTGGAAGGAAAGCGCACGTGCATGCCCCCACACGAGACGAGGCCTGACTCCCCTGGGGAGACTCCAGAAGTACCCAAAGATCCATGTCAGCCCCTGAGAGGAATCCTCGGTTCCGGCCCTGATTCCACTCAAGGTTTTTGGCCCCGGTATCGACGGGAGAGGAATCCCGAGAGGCCCCCTAGCAACTCGCATGGGGACTGGCCTCTCCTGAGGCCACCAGGGCGGGTCCCTGAGTTCCCCGTCGTAACTTAAGAACACCTGCCGCAACTCGAGAAAATCCAGGAAGTTCTCCCTTCCAGGAGAGATGAGGCCTATTTCCGATGAGGCCTCTGGAGACTAATGACACCAAACCTCTGGAACTTCGAAAGGGTCTTTCACACCCTTGGTGCAACTCAAGAAGTTCACCGCCATACCCGTCTCCACTCGAGAGGAAGCACGATGGTCCCGCCCACATCCAGAGGAGCCCCGTTTCCCCCTCGTAGCTCGATATGAGGGATCCTTTCCCTGCTTTCAACGGGAAAGAATTCCCGGCGTTCCCGTCGCATCTCAAGAGGAGGCACTCTCAACAGGAAAGGCGAGAGGAACTCCATGGTCGTACCACCATTCCAAGAGTCCCCCAGATGTCTCAGTCCATTCCAGAGGAACCTCTTTGCCCTGCACTGGCTCATCTTTCACGCCGAGGATCGACTCACACCACGGTGGCACGTGGGACAGCCCTGTGGGAAAGCCTCGAGGGAAAACCACAGATCCTTTGATCCACGCGACGGGAAGCGTGACATTGCTGCTACAGCCTGGAAGGAAAGCGCACGTGCATGCCCCCACTCGAGACGAGGCCTGACTCCCCTGGGGAGACTCCAGAAGTACCCAAAGATCCATGTCAGCCCCTGAGAGGAATCCTCGGTTCCGGCCCTGACTCCACACAAGGGTTTTGGCCCCGGTATCGACGGGAGAGGAATCCCGAGAGGCCCCCTAGCAACTCGCATAGAGACTGGCCTCTCCTGAGGCCACGAGGGCGGGTCCCTGAGGTCCCCGTCGTAACTCGAGAACACCTGCCGCAACTCGAGAAAATCCAGGAAGTTCTCCCTTCCAGGCGAAATGAGGCCTATTTCCGATGAGGCGTCTGGAGACTAATGACACCTTACCTCTGGAACTTCGAAAGGGTCTTTCACAGCCTTGCTGCAACTCAAGAAGTTCACCACCATACCCGTCTCCACTAGAGAGGAAGCACGATGGTCCCGCCCACACCCAGAGGAGCCCCGTTTCCCCCTCGTAGCTCGAGATGAGGGATCCTTTCCCTGCTTTCAACGGGAAAGAATTCCCGGCGTTCCCGTCGCATCTCAAGAGGAGGCACTCTCAACAGGAAAGGCGAGAGGAACTCCATGGTCGTACCACCATTCCAAGAGTCCCCCAGATGTCTCAGTCCATTCCAGAGGAACCTCTTTGCCCTGCACTGGCTCATCTTTCACGCCCAGGATTGACTCACACCACGGTGGCACGTGGGACAGCCCTGTGGGAAAGCCTCGAGGGAAAGCCTCGAGGGAAAACCACAGATCCTTTGATCCACGCGACGGGAAGCGTGACATTGCTGCTACAGCCTGGAAGGAAAGCGCACGTGCATGCCCGCACTCGAGAAGAGGCCTTACTCCCCTGGGGAGACTCCAGAAGTACCCAAAGATCCATGTCAGCCCCTGAGAGGAATCCTCGGTTCCGGCCCTGACTCCACACAAGGTTTTTGGCCCCGGTATCAACGGGAGAGGAATCCGAGAGGCCCCCTAGCAACTCGCCTAGGGACTGGCCTCTCCTGAGGCCACCAGGGCGGGTCCCTGAGGTCCCCGTCGTAACTCGAGAACACCTGCCGCAACTCGAGAAAATCCAGGAAGTTCTCCCTTCCAGGCGAGATGAGGCCTATTTCCGATGAGGCGTCTGGAGACTAATGACACCTAACCTCTGGAACTTCGAAAGGTTCTTTCACACCCTTGCTGCAACTCAAGAAGTTCACCGCCATACCCGTCTCCACTAGAGAGGAAGCACGATGGTCCCGCCCACATCCAGAGGAGCCCCGTTTCCCCCTCGTAGCTCGAGATGAGGGATCCTTTCCCTGCTTTCAACGGGAAAGAATTCCCGGCGTTCCCGTCGCATATCAAGAGGAGACACTCTCAACAGGAAAGGCGAGAGGAACTCCATGGTCGTACCACCATTCCAAGAGTCCCCCAGATGTCTCAGTCCATTCCAGAGGAAACTCTTTGCCCTGCACTGGCTCATCTTTCACGCCGAGGATCGACTCACACCACGGTGGCACGTGGGACAGCCCTGTGGGAAAGCCTCGAGGGAAAGCCTCGAGGGAAAACCACAGATCCTTTGATCCACGTGACGGGAAGCGTGACATTGCTGCTACAGCCTGGAAGGAAAGCGCACGTGCATGCCCCCACACGAGACGAGGCCTGACTCCCCTGGGGAGACTCCAGAAGTACCCAAAGATCCATGTCAGCCCCTGAGAGGAATCCTCGGTTCCGGCCCTGATTCCACTCAAGGTTTTTGGCCCCGGTATCGACGGGAGAGGAATCCCGAGAGGCCCCCTAGCAACTCGCATGGGGACTGGCCTCTCCTGAGGCCACCAGGGCGGGTCCCTGAGTTCCCCGTCGTAACTTAAGAACACCTGCCGCAACTCGAGAAAATCCAGGAAGTTCTCCCTTCCAGGAGAGATGAGGCCTATTTCCGATGAGGCCTCTGGAGACTAATGACACCAAACCTCTGGAACTTCGAAAGGGTCTTTCACACCCTTGGTGCAACTCAAGAAGTTCACCGCCATACCCGTCTCCACTCGAGAGGAAGCACGATGGTCCCGCCCACATCCAGAGGAGCCCCGTTTCCCCCTCGTAGCTCGATATGAGGGATCCTTTCCCTGCTTTCAACGGGAAAGAATTCCCGGCGTTCCCGTCGCATCTCAAGAGGAGGCACTCTCAACAGGAAAGGCGAGAGGAACTCCATGGTCGTACCACCATTCCAAGAGTCCCCCAGATGTCTCAGTCCATTCCAGAGGAACCTCTTTGCCCTGCACTGGCTCATCTTTCACGCCGAGGATCGACTCACACCACGGTGGCACGTGGGACAGCCCTGTGGGAAAGCCTCGAGGGAAAACCACAGATCCTTTGATCCACGCGACGGGAAGCGTGACATTGCTGCTACAGCCTGGAAGGAAAGCGCACGTGCATGCCCCCACTCGAGACGAGGCCTGACTCCCCTGGGGAGACTCCAGAAGTACCCAAAGATCCATGTCAGCCCCTGAGAGGAATCCTCGGTTCCGGCCCTGACTCCACACAAGCTTTTTGGCCCCGGTATCGACGGGAGAGGAATCCCGAGAGGCCCCCTAGCAACTCGCATGGGGACTGGCCTCTCCTGAGGCCACCAGGGCCGGTCCCTGAGGTCCCCGTCGTAACTCGAGAACACCTGCCGCAACTCGAGAAAATCCAGGAAGTTCTCCCTTCCAGGCGAGATGAGGCCTATTTCCGATGAGGCGTCTGGAGACTAATGACACCTAACCTCTGGAACTTCGAAAGGGTCTTTCACACCCTTGCTGCAACTCAAGAAGTTCACCACCATACCCGTTTCCACTCGAGAGGAAGCACGATGGTCCCGACCACATCCAAAGGAGCCCCGTTTCCCCCTCGTAGCTCGAGATGAGGGATCCCTTCCCTGCTTTCAACGGGAAAGAATTCCCTGCGTTCCCGTCGCATCTCAAGAGGAGGCACTCTCAATAGGAAAGGCGAGAGGAACTCCATGGTCGTACCACCATTCCAAGAGTCCCCCAGATGTCTCAGTCCATTCCAGAGGAAGCTCTTTGCCCTGCACTGGCTCATCTTTCACGCCGAGGATCGACTCACACCACGGTGGCACGTGGGACAGCCCTGTGGGAAAGCCTCGAGGGAAAGCCTCGAGGGAAAACCACAGATCCTTTGATCCAAGCGACGGGAAGCGTGACATTGCTGCTACAGCCTGGAAGGAAAGCGCACGTGCATGCCCCCACTCGAGACGAGGCCTGACTCCACTGGGGAGACTCCAGAAGTACCCAAAGATCCATGTCAGCCCCTGAGAGGAATCCTCGGTTCCGGCCCTGACTCCACACAAGGTTTTTGGCCCCGGTATCGACGGGAGAGGAATCCCGAGAGGCCCCCTAGCAACTAGCATGGGGACTGGCCTCTCCGGAGGCCACCAGGGCGGGTCCCTGAGGTCCCCGTCGTAACTCGAGAACACCTGCCGCAACTCGAGAAAATCCAGGAAGTTCTCCCTTCCAGGCGAGATGAGGCCTATTTCCGATGAGGCCTCTGGAGACTAATGACACCAAACCTCTGGAACTTCGAAAGGGTCTTTCACACCCTTGCTGCAACTCAAGAAGTTCACCGCCATACCCGTCTCCACTCGAGAGGAAGCACGGTGGTCCCGCCCACATCCAGAGGAGCCCCGTTTCCCCCTCGTAGCTCGAGATGAGGGATCCTTTCCCTGGTTTCAACGGGAAAGAATTCCCGGCGTTCCCGTCGCATCTCAAGAGGAGGCACTCTAAACAGGAAAGGCGAGAGGAACTCCATGGTCGTACCACCATTCCAAGAGTCCCCCAGATGTCTCAGTCCATTCCAGAGGAACCTCTTTGCCCTGCACTGGCTCATCTTTCACGCCGAGGATCGACTCACAACACGGTGGCACGTGGGACAGCCCTGTGGGAAAGCCTCGAGGGAAAGCCTCGAGGGAAAACCACAGATCCTTTGATCCACGCGACGGGAAGCGTGACATTGCTGCTACAGCCTGGAAGGAAAGCGCACGTGCATGCCCCCACTCGAGACGAGGCCTGACTCCCCTGGGGAGACTCCAGAAGTACCCAAAGATCCATGTCAGCCCCTGAGAGGAATCCTCGGTTCCGGCCCTGACTCCACACAAGCTTTTTGGCCCCGGTATCGACGGGAGAGGAATCCCGAGAGGCCCCCTAGCAAATCGCATGGGGACTGGCCTCTCCTGAGGCCACCAGGGCGGGTCCCTGAGGTCCCCGTCGTAACTCGAGAACACCTGCCGCAACTCGAGAAAGTCCAGGAAGTTCTCCCTTCCAGGCGAGATGAGGCCTATTTCCGATGAGGCCTCTGGAGACTAATGACACCTAACCTCTGGAACTTCGAAAGGGTCTTTCACACCCTTGCTGCAACTCAAGAAGTTCACCGCCATACCCGTCTCCACTCGAGAGGAAGCACGATGGTCCCGCCCACATCCAGAGGAGCCCCGTTTCCCCCTCGT